>NC_092420.1:56057524-58680024 GCF_040894005.1 Engystomops pustulosus | reverse complement strand
ATAACTCCCAACCCACACACACCCTACTCAGGAAAATCCTTGTGCTTCATTCTAGAATAAGAGAATTAGATTTGCTGGATGTTGAGCACGTGATCAAATTCTCTAAGCGCAGATTTTTGGGGGGAACAGAGCGCACACTATGCTTGCACACCAGCTGCAACATATAACGGCCAACCAAACACTGTATAATATTAAAGATAAAAACGGTACCCTGCATTATCACCATGCTAAAATTGCCGAGCTCTTCCATTCATATTACTCCACTCTCTATTCCTTACCATCAAAGCTCCCTTCTTCTTCCCCTGAACGAGAGACTAAATTAGATCAATATCTTTCTCAATGCTCTCTTCCCCGATTAACCTCAGAAGCCCTTACCCAGTTAAACAAAGTGATCACTCTGGAGGAGGTGGAAGAAGTTGTAAAGGGGCGACCGGGAAATAAAGCCCCAGGCACGGATGGTTTTTCCTATCTCTATTACAAAACCTCCCTGCCGCTTTTTCTGCCTCATCTGGTGTTTAACAAATTTCTTAAAGGCGAAACGGTCCCCCAAACGATGCTAGCTTCCCACATCACGGTGATTCCCAAGCAAGGGAAGGAGCCCTCAGAATGCTCCAGCTATAGACCCAGCTCCCTGCTTTACGCAGATCTCAAAATCTTCACTAAGCTTTTGGCTAATAGACTGAGTGACTGGCTTCCACAGCTGGTACACAAGGACCAGGTTGGGTTTGTCCGATATAGACAAGCGGGTGATAATACTTGCCGCACCAATGATCTGAAGGACTTGGTGCAGACCTGGTGCATACCCCGTTTCTTTATATACCGTGCCTACCCCAAAGTCTTAAATCTGATTTTGTAAGCTTCTGGGGGCCGATGCAAATCTTTCAAATTAAGGACTTAGCACACCCAACAACCAGAAATCTCTTGAAGCTATCAGACCTCAATAATGCATCTGACCAATTTGCCCCTGCTGCAAATACATACCCACAGATCTATCAATTTTGTCTGTCAGTACTGAATTCCCCAGCAATACCGGACCTCACAGAGTTTGAGCGTATTTGTCTTAGAGGCTCTGCCTCTGCCAGACATACCCGGATCCTAGTACTCACACATATATGGTCAAATGAGAAAACTGGTTAGGCAAGACACTTACAGCATCGGACTGGAAGAAAACATGGGCTAAGGCTCCAAAATATTCATTGTCTACTATATATAAAGAAAATCAGTACAAAATCTTAATGTACTGGTACCATACCCCCGCGCTTTTACATAAAATGAACCTTGCTATTCAGGTTGTTTGCTGGAGATGTGATGCTTCTGGCACCACCTTATACCATATTTTCTGGGAATGTTCGAAGATACAACCTTTTTGGGTGAAGGTCCAAGAGGTAATAGAAAAGGTACTGGGGATGAGACTGGAAGACGACCAGACTATGTTCTTGCTGGGACTCCCACCCCATGATTTGGGGAAATTACAAACCAAACTACTCCTTCATATTTTATGCACTGCTAAAACCTTGATCTCCCTGAATTGGAGACAATGTACGCCACCCTCTATGTTAGATCTTTATTCCCGTTTTAGGCACATTCGCACATTGGAACACATGACAGTGTCAATACACAAAAAAACAGACCAGTTCCTTAGAAATTGGTCTCCTTGGGATATAAACGGAGACAACCTACCCACATCTTAACTATCAGATTTTAACCCTTGATGTTAACTCCTACTTGAAAAGAGATCCGTGGATATGTTTTGTTCCGTTTTAACTTTGACATGTTAATGTTTAGGACCCTTGGTCCCTTTATTTTCCATTTTACGGTCTGTATTACATAGAGTATTACATACAATGGAATCACAAATGTAAAAGGGACTTTCAATATGTTGGACTTTGTTCTTTATTATTGTATCTGCAACTAAGTTATTTGATTTGTCTCTCACTTTCTGTCTCACGTTTAGAGGTCATGCGTGATCTCTCCATCTTTGCTTATATGGATATGCGGTATATGCTTATACCACTTCTGTAATACTGTGAACTCTTGCTTGCATACTGACTGTCTGTTTACGGTTGGTTCTATGTCTGTCTTGGGGTTTCCACTGCCGTCAGATTCATTAAAGTGGCTTTGGTAATTGATAAGACTCACATAATAAGTCGCAAAATACTATAAAAAGTTGCTGCACAAGGACCATGGTGGGACTAGAGTCAATTTGCACCAAAATTTGCGAATAAACATAATGTTGCAATATCATGAATTCAGCCCTATTGTGAAAACTAGTCTAATAATGAATTTGGTGCCAGCAGGGTCTATGTTAAAGTGACCTTGCGCTGTCCTATGTTCATTTGGCGCAACGGAAAGTCGGAAAACAACATTTGCACCAGAACTGCCCCAAAACAACAGCAAACAGACAAAAAAATGATAAATTACACCCAAATGTTTCTATAAAATTTTTAGGATATTCTTAGTGATAATGCAAGAAAACAGAAACATGAAATATATGATTTTGTGATATTATGGGTGTGTAGGACGTGTCATATATTTTCTGCTTGTATATAGAAACCAGACTAAGTAACAGTATTTTAAGCATATAGTAAAAGAAAAGCATTATCACTGTAAAGTTTTATCAGCCAAAAATATGCAATACTTTGTAGGACTAAAGAGAGCAATTAAAGGAAACCTACCATTTCAAATGGTAGGTTTAAGCTGTAAACACCGAGCACCAGCTCAGGGTGAGCTGGTGCCGGTGCTTAGTTTCGTTAGTGTTAAAACCGCGGTATCGCGGTTTTAACACTTTTTAAACTTTATAGCATAAACTGCTTCGGCGCTGCGTGCGCACGATCGTGCGCGCGCCTACACAGGAAATGCCGCAGGCGTTGCGTGCGCACGGTCGCGCGCAGCGCCGAAGCGGCTTCTGCTATAAAGTTTAAAAAGTGTTAAAACCGCGATACCGCGGTTTTAACACTAACGAAACTAAGCATCGGCACCAGCTCACCCTGAGCTGGTGCTCGGTGTTTACAGCTTAAACCTACCATTTGAAATGGTAGGTTTCCTTTAATGTAAGTCATTTCTTAATATTCCAGTAACTTTTCACCAGCTTTTAAGTTGGGTCAACAGATTAAGGTTCACATTGACATTGCTGATAAAAACGTTTTGTTTGTTTTGAAATTATTGCTTTTGCATATGAAATGACCATGATCATGACCATTAGTGCATGTTCTGCAGCTGTCCTGTGGTGATAGACACTGATTCAAGTAGTTGGGAAAGTCCCAATAATGCATGCCTGGCCACTGCTGCCAGGGTGTGCCGTTGGTCATATCCAAGGAAATCTATCTTGTCTACATTTATGGGAAATTATCTTCATATTTTCTTTTAATAACATTCAATTGCAGAAATATATACCTTTCTAACACATTCATTTTTGCCAACTTTGCACATAAGAAAGAAGAAAGAAGACAATAACCAGCAACAAATGAGGTCATGGTTAGATTTCACTAACCCAGCATTGGACATTCAGTCCGTATGCAGATTGGTTCATAATCTGCAGATTGTGACAACTGAGGAGCAGAGTCAGCAGGTTGTCAACAGTTCCCAATACATGACTTAGATTGGCATCAAGCAAATTGAGTTATATTAAAAATGGCATATGAAGGATTTTTATAGTAGACGGAGAACAAGATTCTCAATGTAATCTGTACTAGAAGAAATCGGTACAGAACGGAGGTTAAGGTTGCTGCTCTCTCCTACACACTTCCTTCTGCAGATGGTCGCTCACTCTTTCTCTCTCGTTCATTGCCCTCTGAAGCTGCACATCCTGTGACACAACTTTAAACAATTTAGGTGTCTTTTTTAGCTGGTACAGTGGTGTGGAAGATAATCATTTAGATGGCTTTTCCGGGGGAATCAAGAGCTCACTCCATATAGTGATGATTCTAAATAATATTATTATATATAAATTGTAAAAAATCTGATATTATTTCCTTAAGAGGGCCATATGACCCTCAGTTTGACATTAATGGGTCTGTTGTTTGATTTCCTGAAGTAGGAACCTACCTGATCAACTATAGACAGAGTACATGCCTTATTGATCTCAAATAATGTGGCATTTTCATATTTTTTGAGCCATTTGTGTAGTCTGTATTTATTCTCTGTTTTCATAGTCAGTGTTTAATTTTTGTCAATGATACTGCTTACCTGGTGCCATGTAATTCAGCTGTCTTGTGGTGACCTCTATTGGCCACAATGAATAATTGTTCACTTTTGAAGACAAGAGTAATTGAGAAGTACAAACAATGCAAAGACAAACTACAAAAAACCCACTCCCATGTGTTCCATTTGTGTTTATCTTACATAATTTTACATTTGAAATTTTTTTTTTAGCATTTAGAATAATCAATTAACAGGTTGGGGGCACAGGAAAAGTGTGCTCATCCTAATTATAGGGTACTTTCAGCATTAGGATGAGCATACTTTTCCCGATAATCCCATTGGCACTCTGAAAGTGCCAGACTGATCAGCCTCAGCAGAAAACCAGCTGTTATACACAGCCTGGTCCCTGCAGCATTGAGTGATTTCCGTGCAGGGCAGTTAACTGACGAGTTCAAGCCTGATCATGCCAACTAAGATGCAAGATGGAACAGGGTTCCCTGTCACCCATTAATAATGAAAATTAAAATCTCTCTCAAAATCACCCATTTCCCTATAATTTACTAGTACTATAATTTACTATATAGTGTGTTAAAAATAAAATAAATCCCCCAACAAAATGGGTATTGCCGTATCCATAGTGACCTTGGCTTAACAGATATTATGTTATTATACCTGTATAATATAATTATACCTGAAGGGATAAAAAAAATCATAAGCTGACATAAAAATAAAAAAATGCCATTTTAGTGCTTCCTACCTCCCCAAAAATGTGCAAAAAAAGTGTTCAAAAACTCTGATAACCAGAAAATAATGCCAATTAAAACATTATCCTATTCCACAAAAAAACTAACCCTAATAATGTTCTTTTGATTGAGACATGATAGTGCTCAGAATATGGTGAAACATATAAGTTTACTCAAAAAAGGTGTATTTATTTGCTAAATCAGTAAAACATATTAGAACCTGTACATATTTGGTGTCTCCTTGGTATCGTCCTAACCTACAGAATAATTTTTGTTCATGTTTTTTATACTGCGTAAACAATTTAATTAAATAAACAAGTAGTTACTGTGATGTTATAGCAAACAGATTGCTTGCGAATGGGCCAAGGCCTGCCGCTGGGTGCTTGCGTTGCACTTCTAAACACAATGCAAGAGCCATGTGTGACCGCACCCTGACATTTAAAAAGAAAATCAATTCATGCCAAAACACAAAACATCTATAGATTGCCAATGTGTTTTTCCATTTACCTTGGGTTTGCAAAAGTAGGTTAGACAAACGACCAGTCCCATAATTTGTCATAGAGAACCTCAGAGCCAGCAATACACAATAAGATAGACGAACAAAGCTATGCGCATATGACAGGAATTCCAAAAATAGTGGGAATCACTGAAACATGGCTACAAAATGGAATTAATGGCCCACATTTAACTAAATCCCCTTTCCCAGTTTTCTTTCGGACTGTGCATGCTCTTTCATGCTGCTTGCACATGCATTTAATAAGTGTCCGCACCACATATGTGTGTAACAAGACTCGTTTGTGTTGTGGCTGCACTATACCCAACATGACACAAATTTCGGCACATAAAGGGGCGTTCAGATGCACAGTCGCACTGTGTGACACATTTATCATGCAGAGCCTGACCGAATTGTGTTGCACAATGTTAAAGGTGCACCAAAAAAAGTTGGTGCACTCTGTCGGAGTAGTGCAGGAAGCACTAGATTCATGAAATTATTTTACTACTTTTCATAGTGGTTATGTTGGCCAAGAAAAACGTCACATTAAAAGAGCTGCAGTCGGTGTAGGGATCTCTCATGCTTACATGTAAAGTTATTCACATGGGCAGTATATTTTTGCACTGTTGTTATGCAGCCACTAGAGGTCTTACGTTCCCTACAGCTCATATTAGATTGTCTGGGTATCTAAAGTAAAATGAATCCTTGTGGTTTGAGTTCTTATTGAATTTTAATGGTCATGGGCTGTGGCAGGATGATTTTATTATGGCTTCGTCTAGTTGTGAAGTGGTTGTTTTTTCTGGTTTTAATGTCAAAGCTTATGTTAAAATGAGGGTTGGTGTGTTTGAATTATATGTTCCCCTGATCTTATTTTGTAATATTTTCAAGACATTTTGTTATCAGGATATTCAAGCATCCTTATGTTCACTGGGCTGAACAGCATGCAGCGAGAGATTTTATCTTATCTTAATTTATCCATTGATCCAAATAGGTGAAGATTTTTGGGGCGGGTTTCAAGGGTCTTCAGTGGCAGCTAGCTATCGTTCACCCAATTTACTTAAAAATCTATGCTGGCGGAAAATATATTGAGAAATGTAGCACTTGGGTGTTTATTAAAGCAATGAAGGAGCTTTAAAGGAATTAAAGGAGCTTGTTGCATGTAAAATGCTTTTTTCTTCCGTGAAATTGTTTCTGAAATTGGTTACTGAGGGTAACCCCTAACTTGAAGGGGATGGCTAAGAATTGGAAAAAGTAAATAGGTCTATTGTGGCTGCCATGAATTATTATTAGTGGTTTACATATATACTTCACCAGAACAAAGCTTACAATGCTAGCAGTGACAAATTATCTATTTGTGTCCACAGGGTGCCAGAGGTGGCATTCAGAACCCTTTCTGTGGGCACCCAGGCCATCACCCCAGCACAGAATTTGCTAGACGTGACTCAAGGCTTCCTCCAAGACAGCCATCGACATGTTATGCTCGATGCTATTTTAAAGCGACACCTCCTTGGCTGCCAGGACTACACGAGAAGCGAGACGTTGTGGCCAGAGATGGATTATCGTTGGAGCTCCTGCTCTAGATCACCTGATTCTTCCTCCTCAGGGGTCCCTGGAAGGAAGCTTTAATACAAATTTCTCCATCTTTTTTCTACTGTATTGGTGTCCTCAGGTCAGAAATACAATTGAAACTTGTGATACAGCTGGGTTCAGTAGGTTACTGCTTAAATTGTCATGTTGGCACTTTGTGACATAAAAGTAGGTTTTGGTTGTAGGTTGGGCACTCTGTCTCTAAAAGGTTTGCCATCACTTTCCTAGGCAAATGTGCCATCGTCGGAGTGTACTAGGAGGCCCTACACTCCTTTTTATGCTATCGAATTCTGTTAAATTCCATTAAAATAATGGCAGTAGACACTGATCAACTAAACGTTTTTGCACCTTGCTTTTGCTCTCCGTTCAAAAATAGACAAGATAGGGTCATTTTCCACAGTTGTTTGCATTTAGCCTTAGTGGTGAGTAAGTTCGATCACACTGTAGGGCCTGTATAAGCCACTTCTTGCTGCTAAATATTACCCCACAGCAAGATGATTGAGAAGGTGGGGACTGGAGGAGAAGGAAACAATTAATATTTTTTAGATGTTAAACATATTTAATGGTGTTGCTTAGAGTTTTTTGATCTTTGTGAATAAAGAGGAGGAGTTGGTTGGTGGGTCAGAAGTTTGAAAGTTCTGTTTGCTTTTGTTCGGTACAGTAAAGTTGGATGTCAGTCAGTTGTTTGTGAAATTTCCAGCATGCGACTTGTTAATAATAAACTAAGATTACCTTTCCAAAATATTTTTGATGTTTCTAGTTTTTTATCCACAAATCATGTTGCAGAACGCAGCTAGAAACCACTATTGACACTAAAGTTTTTTTCACTACAATACTGCTTCTTTATACTCGCCCCAAAGCTGCTTCCAATATAAAGATTACTAAAGTGTTTAAAAGCATTACAGCGGTTTATGAACATAACGAAGATATACACTCACCGGCCACTTTATTAGGTACACCATGCTAGTAACGGGTTGGACCCCCTTTTGCCTTCAGAACTGCCTCAATTCTTCGTGGCATAGATTCAACAAGGTGCTGGAAGCATTCCTCAGAGATTTTGGTCCATATTGACATGATGGCATCACACAGTTGCCGCAGATTTGTCGGCTGCACATCCATGATGCGAATCTCCCGTTCCACCACATCCCAAAGATGCTCTATTGGATTGAGATCTGGTGACTGTGGAGGCCATTTGAGTACAGTGAACTCATTGTCATGCTCAAGAAACCAGTCTGAGATGATTCCAGCTTTATGACATGGCGCATTATCCTGCTGAAAGTAGCCATCAGATGTTGGGTACATTGTGGTCATAAAGGGATGGACATGGTCAGCAACAATACTCAGGTAGGCTGTGGCGTTACAACGATGCTCAATTGGTACCAAGGGGCCCAAAGAGTGCCAAGAAAATATTCCCCACACCATGACACCACCACCACCAGCCTGAACCGTTGATACAAGACAATACAATTTTCGCTTTTTCTTTATTGGGGCCATGTTATGGCATTTTTTTTGCAGGATGGGATGCTTTTTCCAGTGTTACCATTTTGGAGTTGGTATCCCCTATTGTTGAAAATTTAGGAACTGTTTTTTGAGGGCAGGAGTAGAAAAGCATCAATTCTGTACTGGATTTTTTTTTGGTGTTCACCGTTTAGCATAATAATAAGATTATCTTTATTTTGTGGGTCGATACGATTACGGGGATACCAGACATGAATATTTTTTCTTACGTTTTACTAAATTTGTCAAATAAAACCCTAATGTGGGGAAAAATCTATCATTTTTTGCTTTGCTATCTTCCAAGTGGCATAACATTGTTAGTTTTTTGGCTACGGGGTTAGTTGATGGCTTGTTTTTTGTGGAAATGTTGTACTTTGCACCAGTATCATTCCAGAGTACATATTTTTTTGATCACTTTTTATAGCATTTTTAGTGGGATTGAATAGGTAAAAACCATAATTTTTGGAGGGTTTATAACAGTTTTTTTTTTACTGTGTTTATTGTGCGGGTTCAATAATTATTTACTGTTATTCTATGGGTTGTTACGGACACGGTGATACTATATATGTGGGGTTTGTGTTATGATTTCGACTTTTTTTGTGTTACTGATGTTTTGAATGTTATTTACAGTGTCAGCCTATGCATAGACGCCATCTTACTGGCACTGCCTGCAGGCATCTCTGGGGTCCCGATCGGACCCCAGAGATGCCATAGCAACGATCAGCGCATTTTCGGGGGGGGGGGGGGATCGTGGGGGAGAGACCCCCCAGAGGCATGTCAGCACGACCGCGGCATTTAACGGGTTAAGCACCCCCGATCGGAGCCCACTCCAATCGTGGGTGTCACACTGGGGTGCCGGCTATATGTAACAGCCGACACCCCCTGTTTTCCGATGGCTCAAGATCTGAGCCGAACCGGCATCGGTTCTGCGTCCGATATATCGAACGCTGAGTGCTAAGTCACTGCGCTCAGCGTCCGATATATCGGACGCAGAGTGGGCAGGGGTTAAGAAGTGTCTGTGCCACATTTGTGCAACACATATCATGAAACACAAATTAGGGGGTGTTCCAGTGTTCAGTCGGACCAAGTGTCAGATTTAACATGCAAAGTCCGACAGAATAGTGTCACGCGCCCCATGTAAAAAAAAGTGGCGCACTCTGACTGAGCAGTACAGGCCAGATTCATGAAGAACCGAAGCCCCCCTGCATTATAATCAGGCAGACTGCATTTAGTGCAATTTGTACTGTAAATGTGCCCATTATGTGCATTAACTCTTATTATAATGAACATGATGGTAATTAAGTATCTTTGTATGTTATTGTATTGATCTGTATTGATTTTGTGTCCCCCATGTATATGCATTTATATTTGATTGTCGTACCTGCACTTTATAATTTATTATATCATACTATTTATGTATTATGTCTCCCACCATTTTGTGTTAGGGATGTCTCTGAGTTCCCTATTCTGACATGATTTTAATTTTGTTTTATATTGTTGTTCAATAAAGATTAATTGATATACACTTTTTTAAATGAAATCTTCTTTTTTGTTAGTTAGTAGTAGTTGATTATACTTCAGAAGTTCCATTGTGTTATAGAGGTATATATTTCTTGACCCTTTGGTCGTTGGTTGCTACATTTGTTGATTTGTGTACAAGAGCTTTAACATTGTGCAGGAATCGCTACCCTCTCCCACTGTGTGCTGAAACCTCCTCTGCTGCAGTGAGATTACATCCAGTGGGGAAGTGCTGTGGGAGCAGGGGTGGAGAGTGAGACAGTCTAACAATCTGTGAAGCTGCAGCACAGAGGGGCTCTGGTTAAATAACCAGAAGCCTTTCTGGCTCATTAGCATAATTTGAGAAGGGAGGAGGCCATGGATAACAAATATACCACAGTCACGGTGCCTGGATCTATGAGTAAGTGTCCCTGGTTTATCATGAAGAATTTTGATGGTAGTTTTTCTTAAATGGTAACTGGTACACATCTAGTGCTAGCATCACTTTTTATATTGTATTGATCTTAAATTTTATATCCCAGATAAACACCAAGTTCAGTTTTGTAAGAGATTTTTTACCCAAACTAATGTCTAGATGATATTATTACAACATATATATACAAGGAAACTTCGGGCCACAATACTGCGGTGAAATCCGTTTTAGGTTCAGTGTTTACCCACTTGTACTCTGATAATGTTTCGTATCAAGCATATGATTTTATTGGTTTGCTAATGGCTAGATTGGTTTCTGAATAATGTTAAAGGTGTGGAACTTCTGACCTTTCTCTTAATTCTTTTTAGATGCCAACCATGACCAATTGTTAGCAAATAAATGTGTCAAGTAATTCATGCAAGATGATTCATCTGCAGTAGTTTAACCCCTTGCCACCAAGCCAGTTTTCACCTTCCTCACCAGGCCCTATTTTTCAAATCTGACATGTGTCACTTTAAGTGGTTATAACCTTGGAACGCTTTTCTATTCTGGGGATTTTGAGATTGTTTTCTGAAGAGATATCATACTTCAAATTAATTTCTGTGAAACCTTATGCGTAATACCTTATTAGGCGTTTAGTTCGAAATTTGATGAAAATTTGGACAAATTCTCCATTTTCAAACTTTTTCTCTTTCTAGACAGAGTCATACCACCATAATGTAACAATAAACATTTTCGGAATGTCTGCGTCCTCTCATTTTTCTAGGATGTTATTAGAGTGAGAATTTTTCACACTTTCATAACATCCGTCAACTCTTACATTTGGAAGGAGAGCTCAGCTTTCAAGTCACCTTACTGCAGTAAGCGGTTAAAAGTGTGATTTGATACAATACATTATATACTAGTTACTCTAATTTACTCAATAAAATTGCAACAAAATGACATATTTGATCTTTTTTTGCCCGCTGGTTTTTTCCCCACAAAAAACACCAGTTATATTAGTTCCATTGAGCTATTTAAAATGTTCTTATTTTGTCAAACAACTGAATGTTTATGCATTGTCCTCACAAACTTAGAGCTCATGCATACAAACGTATGCCGGCCGGGCATGTCCTATCTTTTTGGCGGTACAGTGCCAAATATCGGTCTGTGCGGCCATTGCCGTCTATTGGGAACGTATGAACATATGTCCCCCGCGACGTTCGAGTGCATGGGGCCCTAATTTGCAGTGGGGGTTCAATAATATATTAGAAAGCTACAGTAAATGAAACAAACAGTAAGTAAAACAAAACCTGTCAGCAAAAATTTACCTAATAAACCACTACCAGTATGTTGTCAAACAGGCTGTTAACACCTAGCAGTGCATGCTTTTCCTATGGCCCAGTGAGGTGACATCATCCAGAAAATCTACTTTGAAGTGAGATGTAAATTGGTTGTGTAAAGGAGACAAAGAGTTTAGCAAAAAGTCAAGTTCTCCTCGCCAAGAATTCTCCCTCCACTGTAATTGATGAATCTGCATCCAGCAACATCACTAACAGTATCTTTTGAAGTCTAGTTCATGATGCTAGTTACAGTAGAGCTGGTATTTTAAGAGGGAGAGCTTGACTTCAGTGCTAAACTCTTCTACTTTGTGGGTTTAAACAAAGTTTAAAACTCACTTCAAAGTTGTTTTCCAGGGTGACGCCCCCATGGCCTAAGAAATAAATGTGATCCATAAGGTGTTCATCCGCTTTACAAAAAACTGTGATTTATGGGGTCAATGGTGTCAATTTAAACGGACAGGTCCCCTTTAACCTTGACCTGAGGTTAAGGTCAACATTTTGATCTAGTAGTAGAAATAGCCACAATTCTAGCAGCAAGTGTTACTGATAAGCTGAACTAAACTGATAACTCAATATGATTATTAGAATAGAATCAGAACAACCACTCCTTACATGCTCCTTTCTATAAATATTAACCTAGGAATCATTAGTCTGCACTGCTGGTACACTGACAATGATTGCATTAGAGAAAAGGAGTTATCTCTGAATAAATAGGTGTGCTTGGCCCATGGCTAAACATCAACACGTACACTAAGATTTGCTGTACAGAGAGAATTTAGCTATCCAAGCAGTATTATCAGCAACAAAAAAAAAACATTTAAAGGGGTTTTCCAGAATGAAAATGTTGATGGCCTGTGATATATTCCCAGAACCGCAGGTTCAGATCCTGTCCTGGCCCCTGCTGTAGACTATATTTTCCTAATACACAGGAGGTGGAGATTAGTGGAGATGCTTGTTCAGACAAGGACTGAACAAGCAGCCTATATAAGCCTATATAAGTCTAGAAAGGTGATGAATAGCCTAGCGAGATTAAATCAGAAAGACAGGCATAGACAGACAATTTATAATGGGTTTTCTGTCTGGGTCTAATCCTAAATACTGTACATTATCCATATGAACATGTTGAATTTTACACTTTAGCCCTTGAAGAGGCATCTGGACTTTGCTGCAACTGGATGAAGATTACGGAGGTAAATATTGTGCTACTTTTGAGATGTGATATCGTGAGACCAGTGGTAAAGATAAAAACTGCTATAATCTGATATATATATTATATGCATAAGATTTACTTACTTTTCTGGTCTAGACTTTTTCTGATACAAAAAAATAAAGGCATATGAGTACATGGATATGCAATAACACCCTTTCTGGTCATAATATCCTTTTAGCTTTAACTTTTAGCAGTTCCTCTGCAGGCTCTATCCCTAATTCTTGGATATCCTTGAGATAGTGTGTGAAGATTGTTACTATATTATGTCATCTATTGTAAACTTTCACTCAGAAGCAGCAGCTGTACTACAGAAGTACCAAACTAAACTCTGTGGTGAGAAATTTATTATTAGTTGCAGGTCTGTTCCTGTATCTGCTTCTCACTCACAAGGTGCCTCAACACATTTCTAAAGACTTTTATAGGCAACTCTAATCTAAATCCTCTATAAGTTGACAGTCAGGCTACATGCACACAACTCTGTGTGCATTACGTGCCTCAAACAAGGGAGAGTGATCCCCTGTTTGTGGCCCGTTTCGGCCAGACGTACTTCTCTCTTCGTGCATGCACTGGGGGGCATTTACAATAAGTGGTGGTGTTGGCACTTGCTCTCAGAAAGGAAATACATATTTAATATTGTGGTGCTGTGCAGGTATATTTCTGGCTCTGAGACCATTTTCTGTCCCTGGGACCAAAATCTGTCCTGAGCACTCTGCCCTTGCGTGGAGAAATGACCACTGCAGCAATGCATCAGTGGCTGAACTTGTATGATAGCTCGCCCAGTGGGAATTCGAGGCCAGAAGGACAGACAGCAGACATCATAATGTTTTGCCTCCGGCATCTCAAAAGCCGTCTACATTTTATAGACCCTTGTACAATTAAAATTTATGATAACAATTCCACTTTTAAAAAGCATGTTCCCTGCAGTCTGGGTACGCTAGTGAAATTAGTGCAGTAGCAAAGGTTTTGTGCCCCTGCTAGACCACATTTCTTTTTGTCTACGTTCTGTCAGTTTACAGCGTCCAAAAATGGCTATGACACATAATAACTGTGCCAGAGTTTCCACTCTCCCAAAGCCACCCCCCTTTTCACAGCAGAGAAGGGACAGACAGAAAAAGTCATTTTTTCTGGCGACACTAGCTAATAAATAGGTTGGAAAGAAGAACATGGGGTGAGAGCGCCACAAAACTGGCGGAAACCCCATAGTAAACCCCATGGTATCATAACGCACAGGGATGGGGGCAGTGAGCTAGCTATTTGTGGGGCTTGCTCAGTGTACCCAAAGAAGGCTTATGTTTATGAAGCCTCAGGCAATGCTCACAGTGTTTGTTTTGCATTTTGAACACATCGTAAATGCTGCAAGGAAAGCGTTAGGGTTTGTGTTTAGTTATGGAAAACTGGAAATTTGGCAAAAATTTGGAAAAATTCTTTATAAGTTCTGACTCTCTACTTTTGAAGCAGATAGTCATAGCACCCAAATAAATTCATAACTTACATTTCCCAAATGTCTGTTTTATGTTGGGATGGTTTTTTTAAGATTCCACGTATTTTACTAGAATGTTATGAGGCTCAGAATTTGGGTGCCATTTTGCAAATTTTTTGGAAAATCTCCCAAACCTGTATTTACATGGTCCTGCTCAACTTTTAATTGACTGTGAGAGGTCTAAATAATAGCTAGACTACCCCCTTATGGAAACTACACCCCTCAATGTATGAAAAAAGCACTTTTAAGAAGTTTATTAAACCTTTAGGTGTTTTAAAGGGGTTAAAACAAAATGGAGGTGCGGTCTACAAATTGTAATATTTTTTGACAATACATTCATTTTTGGTGGAAAATTAAACATTTGGCATGGATTAAATGAAAAATGGCTCCACAAAGTTTTATACCCAAATTCTCCAGAGTGCACTGATACCTGATATGTGGTAGTAACCTGCTGTATGGGCGCAAGGCTGGGCATTGAAGAGCAGATTTCCTTTGCCGAATTGTACAGGCTATAGGGGCTTATTTTTTTGTCACATGAGATGCACTTTTCTGGTACATAATTTTGGGGCATCAATAGAAAATTGGTGAGATTTTATTAACTCTTTGGTGGAGGAAATGAAAATTATCAATTTTTAGAAAGATTTTTTGGCTGTTTAACATACCATACAGATAGTATATTATTTTTATATACTATATATTTTATATGTCCTATCTTTTGCCCAAATTGTGAACTCTTGCAGGGCAACACATTGGCTTAGTGGTAAGCACTACAGCCTTGAGGCACTGGGGCCCAGGGTTCAAGTCCCATCCAGGTCAACAAGAGTTTGTATGTTCTCTCTACATACTGGTAGGTTGATTAGATTGTGAGCCCCATGGTGACAGGAACTGATTTGGCAGGCTCTGTGCAGCACCGGGGAATCTGTGCGCGATATAAATAAAGGAATTATTATTATTAGAGGGAAGGGGCGAGGAGCGCTCAGGCCCTTCTTTTACACACGGCGTAGTGCTTAATTTTTATCTTCAGGACAAGACACAATTGATACGTTTTTTGCACATGTTCCTTTAATGCCTCTGCTTAACAGCAGATGATGTATTGATGCCTAAATGGAAACACATTTTAATCTGAGAGAACTGAGAAGAAGAGGAAAGCCTCATTATACAAGGGAGTTCTGATATAGTTGGCAAACTAATGATTGAATAGAAAAGGCAAACATACAAAGGTTCTTAGGTGTAACAAACAATTGTGAATACGTGGTGGAAAGAAAGGTTGGAAAGGTTCAAGTGGGAAGATAACAATCTTGTCAGTCTCACACCCTATTTCCAGGAAGGTCTTAGCATTCAGCAGTGGTTTCAGTCCATGGACCAGATTTTCCTTAATTGTGCGTTCCAAGGGCTTCATTAAATACTACAGACACTGACTGCTTATTAGTGAATTTACTTATAACACAGTCTGAATGTATGTAATCACTATCACACTTTGTCAATTGAGTTGGAATATCATTTTCCCTTCAATTATTGATTATTTTAAAAACATCAGGTTGTCTTTGTCGTTTTGACATTTTTTGCTAGAAGATATTTAGGATTGACAAATGTGATGTGCAATAATAGCATAAATCAGGGTGTTGTGGTTGCTAAAGCAGTTTTAAAAACCCAAACCTTCACAACCTCATGTAATAGATATAATTACCAGATGATTTAACTGGAAAAACTACAGGTGTAACACAGTCCTGTAATCTGATGCACGTTCATTTCTAACAGAGGACCAAAGTTCATCACTGTGCTCTTTTATGGAATGTATATAATAGTGTACTTAAAATTATTAGCTATGACCTGGAAATAGCTTTGAATGCTTTCTATTGTTATCTATTTCTATATATAATTATATTCAACATATATTTATTTTATTATCAGTTATACCAGAAATAGTAGTAAACTCCTGGTTCTCTAGGCTCAACGGAAAAGGATGTATTAATTGTTCATGTGTTTTCATTTAGATGTTTTGGCTATTAGTATACAAAAGAAATGAATCCCTACAGGGGTTGTCCAAGGGTTGTCCAGGGGATTTTATACAAGGTTGGTGAAGGGCTGTAAAAGTAACAAAGAACTTATACTTATCTTCTCTGGTGCTCATGTTCTCACAATGAGGCCTGTCTGCTTTAGCATTTGATTTAGTGTGTAGCTAGTAGTGAAGGTTGATGCTGCGGGAGAACGGGAGCTGAGGAAAAGATACATTTGAGCTGTTTGTTACATATATAGCCCCCCTCCACTTCAGCCATATATAAGAACCATTTAATTCCTGGACAACCCATTGAAGTAAATATCGACTAAATATATGAAACTTTTTGCTTGCCCTTTTCTTTAGTGACCTTTCATTGCCCATATGCTCATTTACGATTGAAAGTCTCCCCTCAAAGTTTGCCATTGTCTAATTGAAAAATTGTTCTGCCTGGTATAATGTTTCACCAACTTCCCTTCGGTGTATTTCTCTCCACAAACTGACACAATTCTGTAGATCCTCCAATAAGAACCACTCACCATTCAGACTTCTTATTGGAGGATCTACAGAATTGTGTCAGTTTGTGGAGAGAAATGCACCAAAGGGAAGTTGGAACATTATACCAAAAAGAAAAAGGGAAATACAGGCAGTCCCCGGGTTACATACAAGATAGGTTCTGTAGGTTTGCTCTTAAGTTCAGTTTGTATGTAAGTCGGGACCGTATACTTTATTATTGTAACCCCAGTCCAATTTTTTTTGGTTTCTGTGCCAATTGGATTTTAAAAATGTTGGATTGTCATAAGAACCGGGATAAACAATAAATTTTAATTACAGGCACCATTGATAACTGTTAAAGCTGTTTATTGTAGCCTAGGACTAAAGTACAGTAAATTACCAAAATCCAGAGTTCCGTTTGTAACTAGGGGTCATATGTAAGTCAGGTGTTCTTAATTAGGGGACCGCCTGTACTTGGAAAATCTGGAGCTCCAGTGTCACGGGCCAGCGTCCTTAAAGGGACTTAAAGGGCCAGTGACTTAAAGGGCCAGTGTCCTCCTAGTTGGCGCTGGCTAATCCAGCTTGCCTTTATAATACTGCACCTCCCTTCACTCACCGCCGGATCTTCAAGTCATTTCCCTTAAGTGAAAGCCCTTCTGTGTTTGCTAGTGTTCCAGTGGCAGCCCTGCAGTCCTGTGGCAGTCCTGTACTCTTGTGGCGGTCCTGTACTCCTGTGGCGGTCCTGTAATTCTGTGGCGGTCCTGTACTGCTGTGGTGGTCCTGACATCCTGAGGTCCTGCCATCCTGAGGTTCTGCCTTCCTGGGGTTCTGCCTTCCTGGGGTCCTGCCTTCCTGGGGTCCTGCCTTCCCGAGGTCCTGTCTTCCCTGTGACTGGTTCCTGTGGTTCCTGTTTCCTGCTTCCCTACCTTAGCTGCCACTGTGGGCCTAGTCGCACCCGTGGAATGAGATGGTGGCACCCCGCCGCAACAAGACCATCACGCTTTGTGGCGGGCTCCGGCGAAGACCAGGAGCCACTTAGACTCCGGTCCCAGGTTGCGGCTAGTACCATCATCCCCTGCGGTGGTCCAGGGGGTCCACAGACTATTTCTACTGAGACTCTCTGAAGGTTCACCCAGCCGCACCGTGACAGTAAGATCTGGCCATTGACTCCATTAAGGTCTTGAGCCCTCTCAAAGCCATGAACAGTGTCAAGGATCCATACCAGCTACTGGCAGACCTCCCATCAGTCTCGCTCAGCAGTCTCAAGAGATTGCTGTCCAAATGGAACTTCTAGACAGATTCGCTGCCACTCTTAGATGGATGATTGTATCCCAGCAGCAGGCTCCCGCGTCTCCTCCCCCTGTTGCTCCAGTCACCCCCCCATGTTTTCCGGCAGTAGAGCCTGGACCCAAATTTTTTATGTCTAACAAATTTGATGGCAATCCCAATTTGTGCAGGACCTTTGTTTCCCAGTGCTCGGTGCACATTGAACAAATGTCGTCCCATTTCGCCACAGAATGCTCTAAGATGGCATTCATCTTTTGTTTGCTCTCCAGAGAGGCCCTGGGCCACTCCTCTGTGGGATAGTGGAGACCTGGTCACAGATACCCTTACCAGGTTCCTAGCAGAAATCTGGTCCGTGTTCGAGCAACCTCAAGTCCGGCTTCCTCCGGTGTGCCAAGAGCCGCTCCAGTTTCCAGTGTGCTAAGAGCCGCTCCAGTGTGCCAAAAGCCGCTTCAGTCTCCGGTGTGCCAATAGCCGCCCTAGCCTGTGACTCCCCAAAAGCCGCCCCAGCCAGAGGCTTTCCAAGAGGTGCCCCAGCCAGCGGCTTTCCAAGAGTCGCCCCAGCCAGCGGCTTTCCAAGAGTCACCCCAGCCAGCGGCTTTCCAAGAGTTGCCCCAGCCAGCAGTGCCTCCCAGTGCTGTTCCGGCTTCCAAAGAGCCAACCAATCCTTCGCAGCTTCCCAGTGCTGCTCCGACTTCCCAAGAGCCACTTCAGCCTCCGGCCGTACTGCTTACAGGGGAGTCAGTGCAAAGGACACTCCAGACGTCTCCAGAATAGCCTCAGCTTGATTCCTGCCAGGTCCAAGCACCTCATTGGGGTTTGTCCTGTCTTCACTGTTCCTGCTCTCCTCCTCAGGTGTCCCGTCACCAAGAAGAATTAGAGGAGGTAGAGAAAGAAGAGGGGGCTGAAGAAGAAGAGAAGACAGGCCCAAATGGGGGGGTACTGTCACGGGTGCCTCCGCGATCCATGTCTTGGATCACGGGTACACCCATGCTCCTGTAGTCCTGTGGCGGTCCTGTGGTGGTCCTGTGTTCCTGTGGCGGTCCTGTGTTTCTGTGGTGGTCCTGTACTCCTGTGGCGGTCCTGTACTCCTGTGGCGGTCCTGCTATCCCGAGGTCCTGCCATCCCGAGGTCCTTCCTTCCTGAGGTACTGCCTTCCCTGTGTCTGGTTCCTGTGGTCCGTCCCTGTGTTTCCTGTTTCCTGCTTCCCTACTTTGGCTGCCACCGTGGACCTAGTCGCAGCCTGGTGGCACCCCGCCACAGCAAGACCATCCCGCTTTGCGGGGGGCTCTGGCAAAGACTAGGTCTTTGCCAGACTTAGAGACTTAGTCTCCGGTCCCGGGTTGCGGCTAGTACCATCATCCCCGCGGTGGTCCAGAGGGTCCACAGACTCTTTCTACTGAGACTCTCTGATGGTTCGCCCTGCCGACCGTGACATCCAGTCCGAACAATTTTTCTTTATTTTTACATTTGGACTATTGTTTGGATCGGTCCTTGACTGTTTGCAGCTGATCCAAGGCTGCCCACGACCAGGTGTAGAAATTAACTTACAGCTGACTGCAACTTTTTGTGACTTTGCTTTAAAAAGTTCATTAACCTCTTAACGCTCAGCGTCCGATATATCGGACGCTGAGCGCAGTGACTTAGCGCTCAGCGTCCGATATATCGGACGCTGAGCTGATGCCGGTTCAGCTCAAGATCTGAGCCGAACCGGCATCGGGAAAGACAGGGTGCCGGCTGTGACTGATAGCCGGCACCCCAGTGTAACACCCGCGATCGGAGTTGTCTCCGATCGCGGGTGCTTAACCCGTTAAATGCCGCGGTCAGCGCGACCGCGGCATCTAACCTGCATCTGGGGGATCTTTTCCCCACGATCGGCCCCCCCGAACCGTTTTCGGGGTGCGCCGATCGTTGCTATAGTAACTCTGGGGTCCGATCTGGACCCCAGAGTTACCTGCAAGAATTGCCAGTAAGATGGCGTCTGTGACGTCATCTTACTGGCACAGTGCCAGCCTATGCAAGTGCATAGGCTGACACTGATAATACTCTGCAATACATCAGTATTGCAGAATATTATCATGAAGAAGCAATCAGATGATTGCTTCTTCATGTCCCATGGTGGAAAAAGTGAAAAAGTAAAAAAAAAAGTTATTCAATAAAAAAATAAAGTCATAAATCACTAAAAATGCCCCAAACCCCCAAAACATATAAAGAGACATATAACTAAAAAAAAAAGTCTAAATCATAAGACAAACCCCACATATATAGTATCACCGCGTCCGTAACAACCCGTAGAATAAAAGTAAATCATTATTGAACCCGCACGATAAACGCCGTAAAAAAAAACTGTTATAAACCCTCCAAAAATTATGATTTTTACCTTTTCAATCCCACAAAAAATGCTATAAAATGTGATCAAAAAACCATATGTACTGCGACATGATACTGGTGCAAAGTACAACATGTCCCGCAAAAAACAAGCCATCAACCAGCTCCGTAGCCAAAAAAGTAACAATGTTATGCCACTTGGAAGACGGCAATACATAAATGATAGATTTTTTCCCACATTAGGGTTTTGTTTGACAAATTTAGTAAAACGTAAGAAAATATATTCATGTCTGGTATCCCCGTAATCGTATCAACCCATAGAATAAAGATAACATGATTATTAGTCTATACGGTGAACACCAAAAAAAAAAGAAGTAAAAAATCCAGTACAGAATTGATGCTTTTCTACTCCTGTCCTCAAAAAAAGTTCCTAAATTTTCAACAATAGGTGATACAAACCCCAAAATGGTAACATTGGAAAAAGCATCTCATCCCGCAAAAAAAATGGCATCACATGGCCCCAATAACGAAAAAGCGAAAATTTTATAGCCTTCAAAAGGGGCCAATGAGGAAACTAAAATCCTGGCAGCTGCAGCGCCCTCCTTCCCTTCTGCACCTCGCTGTGCCCCCATAACACAAGTCACAGCCACATGTGGGGGGTCTTTGTACTCAGGAGAAATTGCAGAACAAATTGTATGGTGGGTTTTCTCTTTTTATCTTTTGGAAATGTGTAAATTTTAGGGCTAAATGAACGTATAAGGGAACAATATGACCATTCTAAATTTCACCTCCATTTTGATTCAATTACTATGAAGATCTCAAGGGGTTAACAATCTTCGTAAAAGCTGTTTCTGATAGCTTGAGGGGTGCAGATTTGAAAATGGGTTGGTTATATAGGGGGTTTTGATGCTAAATATGTAAAATTTCATTAAAAACTGTATTTATCCCCAAAATAGTCAATTCTGAAAATCCGGAAAAGCGATATTCTATTTGCAAGCCGCGTGACATCAAAATAAATTATCCAAACATTTCAGAAATTATGAAAATGTAAAGTAGACAAATGGGAAATGTTATTCAGCAACTTATTTAGGTGGTAAATCGATCTGCCTGAAAACGCAATGATTTTGAATTTCGAAAATGGCAAATTTTTCCAAAAATTTATCATATTTTCTTTTTTTTTGTAAATAAACGCAAAACTTATCTGCCAAAATTTACCACTAAAATGAAGTACAACATGTGGGGAAAAAACTATCTCAGAATCGCTTTGATAAGTAACAGTGTTCAAAAGTTATAACCGTATAAAGAGACGCAGGTCAGAATCCAAAAAATCGGGCTGAGCCTTAAGCTACAAAATGGCTGCGTCCTTAAGGGGTTAAAGACCAAACACCACATGTATCAATAAGGAAACCCCGTAAAGTTAAAGCCAAGCAGCAAAAAAGCTACAGGCGGACAAAGCCAAGCTTATGATACATGTGCCACAACGACTTTTTGAAAAGCTGACTATTTTTTGACTGTAGATTTTCAATATACAGGCAGTCCCCGGGTTACGTACAAGGCTGCAGGCTGATACAGTAGAAAACAGACAAGCGCTGAAGACAGAAGAGGAGGCACGCTGACATCGGGGGAGCAGCGCTGCGCATTGGGGCCACCGGAGGGTGAGTATATACGTTTTGTTTTTTTTTTAGTACTGGGCTCATGTGTTGACTCGTGTATAAACCGAGTTGAGGATTTTCAGCACATTTTTTGTGCTGAAAAACTCGGCTTATACATGAGTATATACAGTATACACACGAGTATTGTACTTTATAATTGTAGATCCAGACAAAAAAAATTTTGCCCCAGCGACAACTGGAGTTTCCAAATTTATTGCTGTAATTGGACCAAGGATTTTCAATAAAGCTTCATTACAGACACCATACAGCTGATTGTTGCAGCCTGGAACTAAAGTAACATCCAGAGAGCTTCACCAAAGGTCACAGTGGGCAGAGGGGTCCGTCTTTAACTAGGGGTTGTCTGTAAGTCGGTTGTCCTTAAGTAGGGGACCGTCTGTATTTGTTATCAGTTATCATAATAATATAGTACACACATTTAAAATATACCATCAAAAGAATGAATAGACATTTTATACAAAAACAAAATAAGTAAAAAAAATATGAAATTCAAAAGAACAAAGGGGCTCATTTACAAAGGGTCCGAGCACCACTCTTTCATCGGGTTTCCTGAATATTTCCGTTTTGCGCCGAATTGCCCCGGGATTCAATCGGATTTTGGCACATTGGAGCCGGCTTGCATGCGACAGAAATGGGGGGGGGGCATGGATTCGGACAAACCGCAGAATTTAAAAAAGGATTCACATGCACAGGTAAGAAGCAGGTGAACTCCGGCGGACCTTGGCGCAGCAGCGACACAGGAAGGAGCTCGAACGCACGATGTTAGTGAATCGCGCCGGACCCAAATCCACGTCGGACAACGCACCGCGGGATCGCAACGGGACTAGGTAAGTAAATCTGCCCCAAAGAGTTGTGGTAGACCATTGAATAGATATATGGTTCCTGCTTAGGTACTGGCTGTTATTCAGTGATTGCGTCAGAGTATTCTTCTGTTCCTACCACAGCAGTATTGTAATTAGGTTGAAATAAATTTTATTTAAAGGTTATTCTGTGAAAAATGTACCTTTAATATAAATAAAACACAATGCTAGAAAAAAAATAATACAGATATGCAGAATGGAGCACATGTATGATAGGTCTGGCTTTGACTGTCTATATGTTTGTTTTTTTTGCTTGGCTTTCTGCTGATCAGATGTATCTTAGCAGTTTTTCCTTATTGATACATGTGGCGTTTGGTCTCCAAAGTCACAATCAGTTCTAAGCTAATTTCTCTGCCTGGTCAGGGGCAGCGTCAGATTTGCACCAAAATTAGCAACTTTTTGTGATTGTTTAAAAAAATTGCAATATTCACATCAGGAACACTGCAGAAAAGCAGTGATTTGGGGGTTCTGTATTCCTTAAATTTCATTTTTTTTTGTTGCTAAAGTTGATATCAAGAAATCTGTGTCAAATCAACATAGTTGCTGGAGTGATTTTTGCTCAAAGTGCAGGGTGTCAGTTTTTGGGGTTCTGTATTCCCCAAATTTCAATTCTTTTTTGTTGCTAAAGTAGATTGTAGATTGTGATTGTGCCACTCTCTGACCTCCAGCTGCTGCTGCTGCCACCACCTCCACACTGTTTTTATTGTGCTACACTGTGACCTATCATGTTGCTGCCACCACCAGAATTTGTCATTGTGCCACTCTCTGGCTTCATGCTGTTGCTACTTCTGCCACCCACCTACACACACTGTGATTGTGCCACCTCCACACTTTATCATTGTGCTACTCTGTGGTCTACCATGTTGCTGCCACCTCCAGAATTTGTCATTGTGCCACTCTCTGACCTCCTGCTGCTGCTGCCACCTCCACACTCTAGGCTACACTGTGGCCTATCATGTTGCTGCCACCACCAGAATTTGTCATTGTGCCACTCTCTGGCTTCATGCTGCTGAGACTTCTGCCGCCCACCTACACGTACTGTGATTGTGCCACCTCCACACTTTATCATTGTGCTACTGTGTGGTCTACCATGTCGCTGCCACCTCCAGAATTTGTCATTGAGCCACTGTCTCCCTGGAACACCCTGTGATTTCCATAATGCTGTTTTCAACCTCCACCACTCTATGACGTTGCCACTATGTTTGGTTTTCCCTTTCATTTCATCTGTCAGAAGGAATGAAAATCTTTAGGATTGATAGCCAAAAGCAGGAGTGGATACAGAGCACAGAGGACATGCAAATATCCCATTTACTGGTCATCTCTGTTTTGGATCAACTCCTGTTTGTTTTTGGCTTTAGCAATAATGATGGATTATTGACCGATTGAAAGTGGAAAAGAAGGGCAAAATAATCAGTGACGTCAATGCAAAATTACTGCCAACACCCTCTCCACTCTTTTGGGGGGTTTCTACATGTATCCACTTTTAACGGAACAGGTTCTGTCCTAATCTATGGAATCATCGGATGTCAGTGTAAAAAGAGTGCACTCCTTGATGTTATAGTGGGATCTTGGCCCTTAGCTCAGTCCTTTCAAGCTGGCACAGATGTTACCTTGTCAGGCTGCGTTCCCGCATCGCTTATTTGGTGAAGTTGGCCCCCGTAAGTGCCAATGGAATTGAAGAGTGAAGCGATTCTAAGAGCAGCGGTTGTCATGTGTTTATCATCCTAAAACACAGCATTGCTTGAAGACCAAACCACGCCCCCTATGCATATTTGAGCATGGGACAACGTTCTACAACACCTTACAGGCTAAGGAAATACCTGTTTTTTAACGTGATTCATCATGATTTGATTCAAGTCGAAAATTTGCCCATCTCTACTGTTTGATAAAATAAGATTAACCCCCCCTATAATCGATAACAAGTGACATGACAATATTTACTATGTCACCACTGCAGTCAATCATCCTTATACTGAACAAGACTCCTGAAGCCAGCTGTCTGTTGGTCTGTGTGGTATATGGGTATTTTTTCAACATGTATCAGTGCACATCAGGTATCAAGGAGGGGTGCTTAAGGATTAGGGATCTGAACGTTTTCGGCTGATACAACAGCCTTTATCAAGCACATAGGCCAAGAATAGAGCAGGGGAATTGCCGAATGGCGCCTGGGCTTAGCACTACAGTACTCCTGGATGTTCGTATAAAAATGTGGGCCACAATTCTTAATAAAAACCACTTTCTGCATACTGGAGTGCATGCATTAAATTGTATACACATTTCTAGGTATATGGATAGGTTATGGATGTTGCAAAATAAATAAAGTTAGACAGGGAGGACTTAAAAAGGACCTGTCACCCAAAAAATTACCCCACCAAATGTGCCTCCCCCATAATCCTCTTCCTAGCCCCTTTCTCCCCAGCCAGTTTTTAAAAAAATTTATTTGTGATAAGTAGATTTAAACTGGTCCAACCTCTTACTAAATAAGAGGTTGGATTCTCGTATCTTGTGTCAGGGGAGTCAGCCTTATTCATAAGGGGGCCGGCAGACACACCCCCAGCACGTTCCTATCAGCGGAGACCTGTAGGAGAAGCCGGCAGCAAAACCTGCATATTTTTTGCAAAGTGCCAAAACAGCGTATTGCAATTTTCTTGCTCCGTCTTGTACCACAGCTTTCAATGGGCCTGAGGGCACCAATATCTTAGAGGAAATTTGGGTTGTCACTGGAGCTTCCCTTAACAGCCCCCTAAACAAGAAGATTCAGGGGGTCACACAGAATGAACTCCAATGATAACCTGACCCTGTCCACACCACCTCTCTCCCTGCAGTCTCAGGTATACCTGGATGCTCCACATTAAAATAAGGCTACACATGGCAAGTCCTGAGACTGCAGGAGGATCCCTGTTGGCAAACTCTGCCCTGATGCAACAGCTTGAGTGGGCTCTGAGTTCCACCTCTGGCACCTGTGCCATAGGTTCGCCACCACTGCCCTATGTTAAAGCAGCACCAAAAAAAAGTTGCCTCACTCTGCCTCTGCACACCACACAGGCAGACTGCACATAGTGCAATTTGCACTGTTCTTGATGAATGTGTCCCATTGTATATTTTTGCTGATACAGATAGAATATGTTCTGCACACTAGCCCCTCCCTAAACCTATAAAAAAGATATAATGAAGGCCATTGAGTCCATAGCTTCCTCTGTTATCTCTAAACGTATAATGATTTTTGTCATTCTAGCTATTAAGATTATTTTCTTAGCATTCCTTACTATTTCGCTCTATAACTAGGAACCAGCTGTGTCTTCATTAACTAAACGGTAAGTTTCGAAAAAACCTTTTTCGCTCTTTTCTATCTAACAGTGATTACTGTTCTAGGGTCCAACCGATTGATGACAGTGGGCACTATGTAAAGCTTTATTTTTCCTAGGATGGCATTATATGAGAGCTGAATAGTTGCAGGATTCTCTCACAAACAGTTGTAAAAATGAGAAGTATACTGGCATAAAATGGAGTCATTATTTTTAAGATACATGAAATGTGTACAAGGTCCATACATGTTTGGAGCTTATAGCTCTATATAGCAAAGATTATGCCTAGGAGTACTGTACATCCTTAAGGGGAACCTGTCATCTGAAATTGGCCTAATAAACCACTAGCAGTATGTTAGCAAGCAGTTGAGTAGCTTCTAGATGATGTTTCTTTCATTGTCCAGTGTAGCAGCATCATCCAGAAAATCAACTTTGAAGTGGAATATAAATTGGTTTTATGAAGTCAAGGAGGCAGAGATTTTACTCTGAAGTGAAGCTTTCCCAGCCTTAGAACACCCCTTCCCTGTAATTGATGGTCCTGCGTTCAGGGACATCATTAATCAGATCTTATGAAGTTTGGCGCATTATGTCAATCGCATGGGAGGAAGTGTTCAGAAGCAGAGAGAGCTTGACTTCAATGTTAAACTATCGGCCTCCCTGACTTCATATATGTTACTTCAAAGTAGATTTTCTGGATGATGCCACCACGCTAGGCCATGATAGAAACATGATCTTGAAGGTGTTAAGCTGGTTGGCAACATACTGGTAGTGGTTTATTAGGCTAATTTCTAATGACAGGTTCCCTTTAAAACATGTATGCAAGTTGGATTTTAAATTTTAATGTGTCCTATTATATCCCTAAATGGTGGATCCTATTATATTTTCTTGAAACAGAGTTGGCTCCAAGATGGGTATAAATGGAATTAATCACTTAGACACATGCAAGTCCAATGCAAGTCCATTTTTCACACATCAATTGCCATAGAAAAGATAGAGCTCAGTCCTGAGTCCTTTCACGCATGTGAAAAACGCATTGAAATTGCATTGAAAATGCATTGTAAACACGCGTGAAAAACTGAGACACTGAACAAACTCTGACTGAAAACTGATTGAACTCTGATGCAACTCACTGACCAAACCCTGATCGCACCCTGATCAGACTCTGACTTGATCTGCAACGCAAGTGTGGAAGGGGTCTAAGATGCCCTTGCTCCTCCATTAGCAGAAAAGGATTCTAACAAAGCAGAGCAATGGGGGACAGGGCAACATCCAGACAAGAGGTAAGTATGCATTTACATAAATTTTATACATGAAGCTGACCTCTTGATTTTATTTGTACTGAAAAGCCAATTTAAAGGCATTTTAGAGAGTCCATTTACAGGAACTTTACATCCATAATATGTGCTGTACAGTGATGTGAATTGCAAGAACAGTTTTTATTTTTCAAATTAACATAATAATATGAATAATTCCATAATATGAATTTATTGCTGACATTACTACTATCATTATGCAAATGTTTGTATTTGATCAAGTTTCTTAGCACATTCACTGTTTTTAATGCCATCATTATTTGATCATATGACATTTGCTGGTACAGTATCTTTTGTATTCCCTGTGCAGTAATTGGTTGCTGAGATTTGGGGAGTGGCAAATCTTCACATTACTTTCTGAACTCTTCATCATTCACTGACATAAAAGAAGGGCAAGGAACTAACATTGTGCTAGCACAAACAGTAAATCATCTAGCTCTTTACACTAGACCTGTCATCATAAGAAGCTGATTCCTTGTGTTTCCAATAACTACATTATAACCAAAAAAGGTGAGTAAAAGTCTTCAGTTTTATTGAGAAAATAGATTGTTTAAAAAGAAAAGTCAGTGAATTGTCCTTTTGCACTAACAAAAATATAGTATTTACTTTAGAACCTATATACTTGGTAATAGTGGAGTTAAACATTTTCCGATTTTCTTTGCCAGTTACTGTATGTGCAGGATGCTTGAACAGACCATTGGACTGCAGAAAAACAAAGTACTTAACTGTTCATCTCTACAGTACTCGACTTATTGACCTGACTGCAACTGCAGGGAATATTGTACTATAGATAAAGAAACAATTAGTTTATTTCTTTATTATTCTATCAAAAAGTAATTTATGTTAAAGATATTATTGTATTATTATTACTATTATTATTACTATTATTATTATTACTATTATTATTATGCTTTATATTGATATGGTTTTGTTGTGCTTTATGAATTTGGGTATCACATGATATGAATTATGGTCTTTTTGTGCACCCTCTCTCTTATATTAGCCTTTCTTTTGCATTATGGCATAGATGCATTCAATGAACATTAAGATTTATTCATACAAAAAAACATTTTTATAGAAAGATGCTGTATTTGTTATTGTGATAAAAGCAATGGATAGTAATGTAAATTTGATTTTAAAGTGTCTCACCATCATGAGGTGTGGTGCTTGAAAGTAATATAAGGTCGGTTTACAATATAGTAAAGGTGGAAATCCCTTTTCACACCCTAGAAGTTGTTCATCTAATAGTGTCTTTTTATGTAACCAGATTAGTGTTAAAGGGAACCTACCATCAGGAATCCACCTATTAAGGTAGAGCTGATAGGTTCCTTCTCACATCCTAAGCCTTAAACTATCTTTCCCTGATTCATTAATAGCTTCTACCCTGATTTCACCTTTATCTAACTAATAAGCAAATTCTCAGCAGAGGCTACTGGGGCATGGAGTAGGCTTTCTGGGCTGTGGAGACAAAGGCTTCTCCACAACCCAGTAGCCTATGCTTTCCCATCTCCTTGCTCTTCCTCTGCACGCTGCTGATACAGCTCATGCTCACACACAAGATGTACTTACACCACCGGCTTCTTCAAGCTCTGCGCATGCACAGTAACCCCTTCAGAGCGGGCAGTCGCCATGACATGGTGTGAAGTAGCGACAGCATAAGCTACTGAAGTGAGGAGTAGCCTTTTCTCCAACAACCTGGAAAGGCTACTCAATGCCCCGATAGCCTCTGTCAAAAATTTGCATATAAGATATATATAGTTTAGATCAGGTTAGAAAGTATTAGAGGATTAGAGAAAACTAGCTTAAGGCTCAGGATGTTATGAGGAACCTACCATCAGATCTACCTTAATAAGCAGATTCATTAAGGTAGGTTTCCTTTAAGATATGTTACAATAAGCATGCTAAACACAACCTTTTATTACAGGAAATTATGTGTATTAGAGATGCCATGCAAGTATAAACAGATATATATTTAACAGATATACTGTATATAACATATATTATTATTTTTTTTCTTAGATGAGAGCATATGTGTTTGGGTGCTTGATCTTTGGATTCCTGACCTCACATGGGTCCACTTTTAGCAATGGAAGGGTCTATAAAGCATGTGAGACAATGACACCAGAACATGGCACCTCTGTACCACAGACAACAGACCCACCATACAGTGTGTCTGCTTCCAGCTACTCATACAGACCTGAAGATGAAATCACTGGTAAGTACTTATACACTTTATAAATGTAATGCATGTGAACCCCTTACTGATTGTACAGCCCCATGGAATTAATGTTGCTCTATAGATAAATAATAATAATAATAAAGAAAAGGTCTCTCTCTAGAGAAGAATTGGATGGTTCCCTTAAAACCAAGTTCCAACAATTCAATTAAGGTCTTTTAAGGGATTTTTCCTCTGATCACTGGGGCCCTGATCTCAAGGACCCCCCGTTGATCACTTGAGTGGGGGCCCATAAGTGTACTATGTGTATACAGCTCAGATGTGCAAGCTTGGCTAGTACTTCTATCCCTTCTAGGGACTTTTGGAAAGGCTATCTTCTATTAATCATTGTTTTTTTTTAATGCTAGCATATTAGGTTCTTATTATATTTAATTTCATTAAAAGAACGTAGACCATTCCAATGTATTATTTTTATATACATATAACACATATAAATAATTTATTTAGTTATAAAACATTTGACAAGGTGTTTCAGTTGAGATTACAATAATAACCAACTATTCATAGTAAAAGCAAATACAAGAAACTTTGTAATAAATCTTATCATTACAATGTGCTCCCTCCTTCCTTCTTTCCTAAAATACTTTTCACTCTGAAATTTCTGTGAATTTCATCTTGCAGGCAACAAGATTAGAGAGTTGATTGAGGTGTCAGATTAGATAGATGTTGGAGGCAGGTGCAAAGTCTACTCCCCAGGACCAGCGAAACGGCCAGGCAAAGTGGCCGATTGCCCAGGGCCCCCAGCCGAAGCAGAATGGCCATTGGGGTGGCTGACTTGGGCAGCCGCACAAATCACCCACCAGGAGTACGGTGCTCAGCAATTTCCGTCAGCTCCATGGAAATTAATGGAGCAGAACGGTCATGCACGGCCATCTGCTCCATTACTTTGACAGAGCAACAAGGGGTCCGACAGAGGTACGTGGGACCCCATCCAACCCCTCATTTTCGTGATCCATAAGGTCTCATCACTGAGACCCCCACCGATCAGCAAGTTAGGATAAGGCCTAACATCTTTTTGTGGGAAAACCCCTTTAAGGTTTCCCGTTAATCAACAATATCTGGCCACAAAATTCTGATGCTACTGTAAGAAGCTTGCATGGCCCTTATGTTCTAAAATGGTCTACAGCATCCCTGAACATCCGGGACATTATTAGTCAGCAATTACAAAGGGAGTTTCCTTCTTGATGATTTACCTGCCCAAGTGCATTCACTGCGTCAGAACTTTCCTCAGACAACCTCATTGACAGCATGCCAAGGCATGTACAGGTGTAAGTTTGATTGTTTGGTGCTCATACCCAATACTGATGTTGAATATTGTATGTTCTCAATTCAAGAACGGAACACATAAAAGTAATATAACTGTTCTACCTTCTTAAAGTCACTCTGCAGGCCAATCCTGAAATATATTTTGATGGGTTTCTCTTGCAAGCACGCACTACACCTGGAAATGAAATAGTCGGCCATTTCATTGTGACAAATCCTAAATCACAAGCCCTCACTTGTGGCTCAAATGTGGTGAGTATATATGAGTAGTACTAACTAGATATCAGTATAAAGGATAAAGAGATATCCCCAACTAAAACCCACACGTACACATTTTCTTTTGGAATTTAGGATCTAGAGTTTGGGAGACTTGAGGTGACTGTGAATGCTAAAATTAGAGAGGTACAGCTCTTGTTATAGAATTACAAGGGGATAAGTATGTCCTAATGTCCTAGATCATTTATATAGCAGTTAATTTTTTTCCAGTTTATAGTTATGCACTGTACAGACAGCTGTTATCGAAAAAAATCTACACTTTCCGCTACTTATATGTGACTCCAGACTGTACCATCTGTAGCTCGTGTTGGCATTGGAAACACTTGCTGAATTTATTTTCTGGCTTTTATTTTGTGTTTATCCTAGAATTCTACTGTTACGCAGACAGATTCAAGCAAAAAATCCAATATTTCAGCACTGTGGGTGGCACCAGCGTCAGTGGGCAAGGTAATATTTAAGTAAGTATTCTATCAGTTTAGAGCAATACAACATAATAAAATACAGATTTTTGTATGTATATCCTTCATCCTTCTGCCATCCCTCAAGGGGTTCATTACATTCTAAGTATTTCACCTGCTGGAAAGATGGACAGAATCTCCCTGAGGTGTCAGATTACCTAAAATCTCTATGTATTAGGCAGATCAGAGAGACGTAGTAGCTGGGTCTCCACTCATCATATCATCTAGGTTTCTACTCATCAGCTAGGTATCAACTCATCAATGCCGCAGGTTCTCCAATCATCATAACGACTAGGTCTCCACTGAACAACGAGAAGTACAAACTTTTAGATAGAGATAAGATCTGTTATAAAATAAAGAAGCTACATATTGCCCAGAAACTGTATATCCCTTTCTAAACTACAGATGTTTTCTAAATTTGTTGAAAGATTGGGTATACTTTAAATAATATCAATAGATTTTCAGGCATATAGAAGTTTGAAGTAACATATGTAGAATGCTCCCTCTGTATGCATACAGACCTTTAAATCATTGTACATGTCCTTGTACATACAGATAATGAAATATTCATGTTTAAGACATACATTAGCTGTGTAATAAATTGCCTGAGATAACCAATGAAAAAAAGAAGCTGGATTAGTATATGACTTTTAAAACAAAGGAAATATTGTTGTCTTGCATAGTCAAGGTCATATAAAAGGTTTGCCTTGGATGCATGGATACACAGCAACAGATAGCAAACATTGGAGTTATTAAGCAGTGTGAGATTGATGACCAAGTGATTGTTTCCATTTTATGGAAAGCAGCTCAACTTATCAGCAGAATGTTATATAATGTTATAAAATTTATCTCTTAGGGTGATTGTTATTACACTTGCAGCGTGAAAGTTTGCAACTCAGTACAATTTATATTTTCAAGATTATTCACCTTTGTAATCTGCATTCATTGTCCCTAATACTAGTCAAGTCACCACATTTTTTTGCATTGATTTAGAGCTACAATTCTTCAATCAAAACCAATATTCTGGGTGGGAGTTGAAAGTCCTGAGCTCAATGTAAGTTTTTTTAATAGCTGTAAGGTTTAGCATCCCAAAACATGTCTCTTTTCTGTAGGTTTTTATTAGTGGAGAAGTGGAAGACATAGCTAAATGAAATCATAACGTTGCTTTATAAAGAAATAGAATAATTGCTGTTTTATAACAACGATATTGCAGAGACATTCAGCCATTCCACCAGTTTAACACTAATTCCAAAAATACAGTTCTATATTAAGTGTAATGACAATGGGGCAAATTTACTTACCCGGCCCGTTCGCGATCCAGCGGCGCGTTCTCTGCTCTGGATTCGGGTCCGGCCGGGATTCATGAAGGCAGTTCCTCCGCCGTCCACCAGGTGGCGCTGCTGCGCTGAAAATCATCTCCACGCGCCGGAATGCACCACCTCGGACCAGGTGAAGGTAAGCGGTCACCAAGCGACACTTTTTCGGGTTTTAAATGCGGCGGTTTTTCCGAATACGTCGGGTTTTCGTTCGGCCACGCCCCCCGATTTCCGTCGCGCGCATGCCGGCGCCGATGCGCCACAATCCGATCGCGTGCGACACAATCCCGGGGCAATTCAGGTACAATCGGCGCAAATCGGAAATATTCGGGTAACACGTCGGGAAAACGCGATTCGGGCCCTTAGTAAATGACCCCCAATGAGTTTCTTTTCAACAAGTTTTTGCCTTGTCTCTCCAAAATGGGCCTAGAGACCTTTTAGAACCCCTCAAGCTCATAGGTCCTCTGCCAGGTAGTGGTACCTCAGCCAAGTATTTCCAGTTTTTAATCTGCTGCTTAGCCATCTTCATCTTCATCCTCATTTCATGCTATTCTTCACAATCTTGTACCTGACAGTATCTAACAGAAAAGGACCATAATTGTCACCATAAAAAGTTTGTGGGTTATTCTTAGCATGTAACATTATGGCATATACCTAGGATATACTAGTCTACTTTATGATTAGTGGTTGATTAAAGGAGTCCACAGAGCTGGTTTAGTGCTGCATCTCCTTTGCAGCCATACCAGTCCAAGTATATTGTTTGGAGAAGCTATATTCATACATATGTCCCCGATATACGTCCCCCATAGACGGCAATGGACACACAGCACTGTACGGGAGCACTACGATGCTGCACACGTGCGGCACGTACCGTCCCATAACCGGGAGAAAGATAGGACATTTCCTATCTTTCCCCATAATGTGGTGCCGTGTGCCATATATCGCTGTGGAGAGGGGAGGGGATGAGCAGAGCTCCCTCCTCTCCCGGGTGCCGACGTGTGCCCGCCATACTACAGTACGGCAGGCACATCGTCGTGTGAATGTAGCCTTAGTCTGACGCATGTTTTTTTGGATGTATTTCAGTGACTTTTTGCCCAATGGGGCATTTGCACAATATTCAGGTAGTGTGCTGGAATTCGCCATATAGCAGTAAACCTGGCTTGCACCTAATTTGTCTTTGTACTTTTCCTGCTTCCAGATGTTACCGCCTGTTTTAACATTGATTTGCACGAAAAAAGGTGCAAATATTTGCGCAAAGCCACTCCAGTCATGACCTTGCGTAGGGCAGACAATGGCATGAGTTGCGCAAAAGATTGCACCTTTTTTAAAATTTGTGCCTAAAACGTTTCAAATAAAACCTGCTTTTGACTAAGAGCTGAGACTACAAAGACAGAGAAAGAAAATAAAAGATAATAACCTTCTATGTGTTTTGCTGTTCAATGTTTCTGTACACATTGATCCATATTAAGGGCTACTTCATTTCTTGGTTATTTTACTTCTTTTTTATGTACCAATCATTTTGAGCCAAAACCAGTTGTGGAGATCACAGAGAGATAACGTATAATGGAAATAATTTAATAGAATATAATGCTATCACTGCCAAGATTGGCTCCAAATAACTGATGAAAAAAACTGATGTTATAACCAAGATGTTAAGTGGATCTTATTTTGTTCTGAATAATATCTTAATATTTTCCTTTTAATAGGATTCCCCTGACCTCAACACAACCAGCAGCCCAGTATCTTTCAGTTCTGCCTCAAATACTTCCCATCCACCCAGTACAAGTACCAGTATATCAACACCAACTACCTTTGCTTCCTCCAGCTACCCACCACCTACATCTATTACCAGTGAGACTTGTGGTACACAGAAAATTTGCCTAAGCAGTCCTTCTAATTGTGACCCCTCCAAAACTACTAACTGTTTTTTCATGTCCTCTGCTGTGAATGATGGGGGTGCATATCATTTCGAGATAAGTGGACCTTCTGCAGGATATGTGTCCATTGGATTTTCAGATGATCAGCTCATGGTGAGAAATATAAAAGTGACAACATTCTATTCTCCTTAAACAATATCATTCAACCGTTTACTTAATACTCTGTGTTTCAGGGAGAAGATGACATATATACATGTGTCATAAATTCAAGCGGACAAGTAGAGATCCAACATGCCTACTCTGAAGGAAGGAAATCACCTCTCATTTTACCATTGGTAAGTTATAACCATGAAAAAAGTCCCTGAGACTGCGACAAAGGCAGAGGATCTGTGTTTGCTTTATACTGCATGCACTGCCCCTCAATCTCTCTGAGTTTATAGCAAGGACAAGGCTGTAGACTTAGGCTGCATTCACACACATGTATGGGGGACATATATACGGCCGACGTATATGCGGCCGATATACGTCCCCCATACACTTCTATGGGCTCACGGCGCCCTACGGGAGCGGTACGGTGCAGCACACGTGCGGCACCGTACCGCTCCGTAGCCCGGGAAAAGATAGGACATGTCCTATGTTTTCCCGTATTACGGCGCCGCGGCCATATATCGCTATGGAGAGGGGCGGGGATGAGCTGCGCTCACCTCCTCCTCCTCTCCCCGCGCTGCCGTGTGCCCGCCGTGCTACGGTGCGGCGGGCACACGGCAGTGTGCATGTAGCCTTAAGTCATTATTGTAAACCCTTCCAATACCTGTATCAGTCATCTAAAATTTACCCATTTGACTCCCTTAGACCACCTACAATTCTTATTATTAACCCCATCACTGTACAAAACCTAGGGAGGATCAAACCTTTCATTGCCTAAAAATACAGATTATCCTGACATTAAACCTTATCCTGTATACCGGACAAACTATAGCATCAGCATAGTTACAGTTCTTACAGCATCAGCCCAGCCATTTGGCTGGTACACAGGGAGTGCTTGAATCAGATTTCCGCATGATGCAAGGATTCCTGTCCTGTGTAGTGTGTGTAGTAGGCCCACTTCCAGGTAGCCTAGTTCGGGAAAGATTTTGTTACGTCTTGGTGGTCTAGGGCCTTAGATATGTGTGCTAACTAGATCCTATGTTGTCCACCCATATGACTACCTATCATTTCGTATTAAAAAGAGCTGAAATAGCTGTAAGCAAGATAATGATACCAGCGAGACAAAATTTCTCTGGATCCCATTGTATTTTTGCTCAGATTTACTTACATATTTCTTGTCAATATTCTATATCCTAATTGACAGAGCAATGTAGATGTCAGGATGGCATCATTCAACAGCGGTGTAATCCAATGTTCCTTTACTTCAAGAAATCAGATCTCAACCCAACTTCCCACTCACCAAGCCAGATCCACTAACAGTTCTGATACATACTACATATTAGTGGCTTATGGACCTGCGGATAACGGTGGGTAATGTTGAGCTAATGTGCATGTTTTTTTTCTATAGAAGAGGAAAACATTAAATTGTGTTGAGTGTGAATACTGAGACAGACCTTTTACATGTATTTAAGGAGCAACATTGTACCTAAGTCCTTGTGAAAGGAATGGTAAAAATGCAGTACAGTTAACACTGTAATGCAGGGGTAGGAAACCTATGGCTCGGGAGCCAGATGTGGCCCTTTTGTTGGCTGCATCTGGCTCTCAGACGGATCTTTAATAAATAGCGATGGCTGCTGTATGTCTCTTAGACTGATCACTGGACACAGCAGCGATGTTACCGCTGCCTATGTGCTTTGTACGACCCAGGCGCCATGGGAGCAATGAGGAGCTGGCTGCAGGGAGTGCTGGTAAGTGAATATTCTTTTTTTTTTTTTGCTGTGACTAAATATCTACTAGGATGCATGTGGTGGGTGTCAGGATTTGGAGTAGCGAACCCCCTGGGCCACCGCAGACAATGATGTAAGCAGACACCTGAGACTGGAATCTAAGTGGCATCCGGTCTTCACCAGAGCCCGCCTCAAAGCAGTATGGTCTTGCTGCAGCCTGGTACCATCAGGTTGTTCCACAGGCGTGACTTATCCATGGTGGAAGCCATGGTTGAGGTACAGGATCACTAGGCAGTCTCGTGGTCAAGAACAGACAGGCAGTCAAGGCAGGCGGCAATGATGCAAGGTCAGGGATGGAGCAAGAGATCAGGGCTGGCAACGAAGGGGCAGAATAAGGAACAGGTCACAACAGGAGGTCAACACTTGTGAAGGAAACAATGTGGAAAGCTCCCTCATCGGCATGAAGCACTAAGATAAAGCTTGGAGCCGCCGGTCTTTATAGGAGACATGGAAGTGGGAAGGGCCAATCAGCGTTGCACTGGCCTTTTTAATTAGTGAGTGCCGGTGCGTGCGCTGGCCGGCCAGGATGGGAGGCTGAAAGTGGTGAGTTGAGTGAGCTCAGAAAGGGGAGCCGCCACGGAGAGGGGCACAGGTATGCCTCCGATTTGAGACGTAGATCGCAGGGCCACCCGTGAAACTGGGACTACCTATCTGCTTGGGGGCATGTGCATATTGTACAGCTCTTACGGAATAACATTTTAAAATGTGTGGGATTCAGGGCTCTCTCCGCCAAAAAGGTTCCTGACACCTGCTGTAATGCTCAGAATCATTGGGGCCTCAGAAATCCAGCCCTTTCCAATAATAAAACAATGGAATATGCTAGTTATACACTAGTGATGCACTGGTAAAGCCATGATCAGAAATAAATGTAGTGCTGGTTATTAAAACTGTTAGTTGATGCATCATCAGTAAATGGAGCATCTCAGTGCTTAGTGCTTTAGAGCAAAAGCAAGCAGGTTATCCCATCAGCGCCCAGAAGTGAACATGCGGTAACAATAAGTTTTCATGGCAGCCAGGTTATACCTAATGAAAACCCAGGTCAGACATATGTGTACTGCTCTTATGAAATAGTGTAAAAATAAAAACAGTTCAATTATATGTTAAAAGAAGAAAGAAGCTTTTACTCACAACCAAATCTTCTATGATGCTGAAATATAAAATGGTAAAAAGTTGGTGTTGCTGCAACTGTATTAACACATACTAAAAACCTAATGAGTATATTGGAGTGCTGAAAAACTTAATGTGAAAAAAATAGAAAACAATATAAGAGTTGACGTTTTTGTTCATTTTGCATCTACAAAAAGACTAAATAATAAGTAAAATGTAATTTGCAGCCCAAAATGGTAACAATGAAAATAACAGCTGATCTCACAAAAACAAGTCCCAATGTGGAAATAAAACGATTAGTTAAATGTTTTTATTTAGCAAAAGTAGCAAAACATAATTTTTTTATAATTACAATGATCTTCTCCTAAAGTCATATGTTTATTAGACTGTGTGCTAAAAAATGAACATAAAATAAGAAACGCCATTGAAATAGATTTTCAATATGTGTGCCCAAAATGCTCCCAGTAAGAACAGAACTATCTTCATCTAAACAAGCCCTCACAAAACTACAAATGTGTACTCGAGGCCTATAAAAGATGTATTTCCTTTGATGATAATATCTTTAATGTTACTCTTCAAACGTTAAGTAGCTACGTAATAATATGTTAAAAGTAGGGGTGTGCCTGTTTCCCATACAAAGTCCAATCTTTTTTTATATAAACCTGTCATAACTGTGTTCTTCAGGAAGGATCCGATTTCATGGGTCAGGTGTATTCTCCAGTGACACCAAAGTTAATCTCTCTGCCACTTCCAATGTGACTCATAGAGAGAAGAGCTCACACGTAATGGTAAAGACACATGGTAAGTATGAAAGCTTCATCTATCTTTCCCATAAAGCATTAAAAAGGTTTTCTCATGAAAGAAAATTCTCAAATCTTAAGCCCCTAGTGATGTTAACACAAGAGCATTTTTGACCCTTTACTTCACAATTTACTTTATTGTATTGCTGTTTTAGCTCCTATCTAGAGATGAGCGAGTATACTCGTCCGAGCTTGATGCTCGTTCGAGTATTAAGGTACTCGAAATGGCTCGTTGCTCGGACGAGTATTTCCCCTGCTCGAGATCGAGCATTTAATTAAAAAAACACAGTGAAGAAAAATGAAGAATAGAATAAAAACAGTGAACACAGTGAACACAGGATCATTTAAGTGAAAAACACAGTGAAGAACACAGTGAAGAATAGATTACAGATGTTCGGCACATCTGCTTACTTGTCAGAAGGGCGCGGAACGGTGCGAACAAAATGTGAAGAACAATATATAGCTCCTGGGCAGCTGCGGAGAGTAAAGGGAAGCAGAAATCTGGGGAGACCGAGTCTGCAGGAAGAGGGGTGTCCCGCTCCCCTGCAACCCTCCCCCAAGACGTGCACCCTGCATGGGCTCGACATGCGGCAGACAGCCCCGCGCCCCGCACTCGCCACCACTGATGACTGAGCCGCTGCATGTAGCTGAATCTTCCTGCTCGCTGTGTTGTATGTGTCGGACTGGCGCTGACTGTTGATTGTGTACCGGTACCTTGTCATGCCTGGCAGAAGAAGGGGTCCAAGACGGCAGCAACTGAGCCGATCCGCTTTGCCCTCACTGTAGACTCTGATTGGCGGGACGTGTGGCAATGGCACAGGGTTAAGAAACAGAAATGGCAGCGCTGTTGGCCTCTCCGCCCCTCCGATAACCGCCCTGATCACCCCCGAGCCGGTGTGTCACTGCCGCATCCCTGACCTGCCGCTGGACGGGAGTCTTCTTTTCAAGTTCCTCTTCTTCATCTACCTTCTGGTGTCGCTTTTCATCCAGTACATAAACATCTATAAGACGGCATCGGGGAGACTTCAGTGGAAGCAGAGGAGCGGATCCCGGGACAGCGTATCTCCCGACAAGTAAGCAGATCTGCAGAACATCTGCAATCTATTCTTCACTGTGTTTTTCACTGTTTTTTTCACTTAAATGATCCTGTGTTCACTCTGTTCACTGTTTTTATTCTATTCTTCACTGTTCTTCACATCTGCTAACTTGTCGGGAGATAATATATGCGCGGAACAGTGAAGAATAGATTGCAGATGTTTGCATACATCTGCTAACTTATCAGAAGACATTCTATTTCAATTAAATAACACATTTTATTCCCGAACCATGGTCCCTTTGAAAAATGCTTCAGGAAATGCATCAGGAAAAGTTTGTCTCGAATAACGAGCACCCGAGCATTTTAGTGCTCGCTCATCTCTACTCCTATCACTTCCTAGACTGGTCAGTGCAAAATTCCAGGGTGTGGGCAGGGACTCTCTAAGACACAGTGTGATCCCTATAGTTCTGTGAGCTGACAGTGTAGTTAGATCATCAGGGTACAAGGTTTATATATAATTTCATTTAGCTTCTGAACATTTTACTAGTATCTGACAACATAGAAAGAGATATGACACAGATCAGAGATGATGTGATCCCTGAGATTCCTATAGCACACAATGACACACTATTCCACAACAAGATTCCTATAGCACTACAAAATCTCTGCAATTCCACAACACACTAGATCTGCTGTGCCTTCCTCACCCAATAAAGAATTTATCTGTCTGTAGCTTGTAGTTATCCTCATGCTGCTGCCGGCAGGAAGTCAGTGTCTGTGTCAGTGTGACTTCAGTCCTGAAATGCAGGGGGCGGGGCTAGATTGCAGGGAGCAGAGAGAGAGAGAAACTTAGCTTCATGGCCGTCGCAAAGAAATCCAAGTTGACTTCTCTAAACTCAGAAGTTAAATGTTAGATATCTACGGGCAACTGAAATTGTGTACACCATGACTGATAGAGACAGATTGGAATTATATCTGTGAAAGGCTGTATTTTTGTTGATAACAGTGAATTAGAGAATGTGTTATTTTGTTATCTTGAGTACATTTAAGAAACTTGTCTTCATGGGAATACCACTTTCAAATAATAACTTTTCAGAAGTTGTGGTTGCTGCTTGGTTTTGATACTGCTAACTCATTTGTTATTACTAGAAAACCAATGGATAATGTGAATGGACAGTCTATTTCCACCATTGAGAGCAAAATATCTGCCAAGAGCAGCATGAGACTGAATTTAATTTTAGACTTTTATAAAAGTTTTACAACATTATTAAGCAAGAGAAGGCTAACTCACTGGGGCACATTTACTAAGAATGTGGGAAACTGCACTAAAAGTGCTCTGCACGTGTATAATGCTGGGTGCAACAGATTCATTTAGAACATGCGCCAGAAATCATGAATCTGTCGCTTCCCCACACTGGCCCAACAGAGTTCACCAGAGGCACGGATGGACTGAGCTCCGGAATGCCCCCTAATTTATGTCACATGGTGGCTAGTGCAGCTGCGCCACAAAACGGTTTCATGCTACACATTTGTGAAGCAGGCACTTCTTAAAGGGGTATTCCAGGAATTAGCATAATTCATACAAATTGGTAAATAAAATATAAGCTAAAATATAATTAGCTGTTATTTAAAATTTTGCTCTTTTTAGCAGAAAACTTCTAATGACATACACTGTATTGAAACATTAAAATGCTACCGGCCCTTTAGTCAGTCGGTTTAATTCCTCCGTGCGGAGAAGACACAGGACATAATGTCCACATCATATGTCCTGCACCTGCCTGGGCAGGTCATGTGATAACCACTAAGTTTGGCTGTAGTCGGTTGGTTGCAGTGCATCCAATATGGCTTGTGTTTTGGTGATGGCAGTTAACCCCTTACCAACATGTGACATAATACTACATCACATGTCTGGTGCGGGTGCATATTGCAGCAAAAGCTTACCGGTAACACCCGCTGATCGCCGCCGTTGGCTTCAAAAAGATGGCGGCGCTTGGGCCGCTATCTTGCCGAAGATCGTCGCTCCCCTTGACGTCATCGGGGAGCGGCGATCCGTCGCCATGACAGCCTCGGGTCTTCCTCGGGTCTTACTCTTCCGAAGACCCGAGGCTGCTTCGTGTTAACCCTTTCATTACAATGTGCTATCAGCACATTGTAATGAATGAGGAGGAAAATCCCCATATATTGCCATACTGTAGTATGGCAGTATATGGTAGGATCGATCAGACAACCTAGGGTTAAAGTACCCCAGGGAGTCTGAAAAATAGTAAAAAGAAACTAAAAAAAAAAAATTATAATAAAAAAACATAAAAATTCTAAACCCCCTTTCCCTAGAACTGATATAAATATAAATAAACAGCAAAAATCATAAACACATTAGGTATAGACGTATCCGAAAATGCCCGATCTTTGAAAATATAATAACGGTTTTCACTGCGTTTAGCCCTGTAATGGAAAATAGCGCCCAAAGTCGAAAATGACACGTTTTTGCCATTTTAAAAAATATTAAAATATTCTATAAACAGCGACCAAAAGGTCGTACAGTCCTAAACATGATAACATCATCAAAAGTCGCAAAAACGACACCTCCCAAAGCTCACTATACCAAAGTATAAAAAAGTTATTAGCGCCAGAAGATGGCAAAATCCCCCCAAAAAATTTTTGTACAGGAGGTTTTAATTCTTGTAAATGTATGAAAACATTATAAAACCTATACAAATTTGGTATCCCCGTAATCGTACCGACCCAAAGAATACATTAGACATGTCATTTGGGGCATATAGTGAAATACGTAAAATCCAAGCCCACAAGAATACGGTGCAAATACACTGCATTCGGAATTTTTTTCCCGCTTCCCAGTACACGGCATGGAATATTAAATTTTGAAGTGTAATTTGTTACGCAAAAAATAAGCCATAACACAGCTCTATACATGGAAAAATAAAAAAGTTACAGATTTTTGAAGCTGGGGAGTGAAAAATGAAAAACTCAAAAACAAAAAAGGGCATCGGCGGGAAGAGGTTAAACATCATGGTAACAGAGCAAGAAAAGGAGCTTAAGAGGTAGGAGGAGATACTGAGAACTAAAGGATCCCAGTGGCGGCCATCTTGGTGATAACTTCTCATACTTTAGAGAGGCCATAATATTTTGTGAATCATAAAATCAAATTAATTAAGCTCCATTTTGTGACTAATGACATTGAGTTTTGTTACATTCATTTATTTATAGCATCATGGGTTTGTGTATCAGACGTTCATATTCCCGGAATACCCCTCTAAATACCTGTGCAAGCAGCTTCCACTAGAAAAAATATGTTAAGTCCGTCAGAAAACTGGCAGAAAGCTCTTAGTAAATGTGCCCCACTATGTCAGTTAAATGGTTGGGGTTTTTTAAATATTGGTCCTTGATTATTTAAAAATCACAGCATTTAATTTTTTTTGCTGAATATTCTGGTGTGAATTCAATCTTTGCAATGTAGTCACCCTACTGAAGAAAAAATGGGGAATAAAACTTGCAGAGTGGCTAGCTGACCAAACCCTGGCCTCTCCATTTCTGTCTCTGGTATCACTATAAGCGCAAGGCAGCAGGCCCGTTGTCTTAGGGTTGTGCTGGAGTCTACATTGCACCATAAGTGTAATCACTTGCACAATCTTGCTACAGACATCTCAATAACATTTCTAGAATCTGCCCTTTTCTTACAACCGAAACCTTCAAAATGCTAGTTGTCACTCTGATTCACTATCGCCTAGACTACTACTGTAACTCCCTACTAATCGATCTTCCACGTACTAAACTCTCTACTCTAAAATCTATTCTTAATTGATCAGCCAGACTTGACTTCAGTCCACATGCCTCCAATCTGTACAAGCCCCGTCTGAATACAGTTTACGCTGCATTCAGCTGGGCGAGCATATGGCAACATGCTGGAGAGGAGCGGACTATCGTCCCCGGAGCGCTCCCCCCCCCCCCACACACATTTCTGTTGCATAAAAATTGGCACAATTGCACCAAAATCCGATCGCATGCAACACAATACCCTTCTAAGTAGCTATCACAGCTGAAAGTACAATCCGCGGAACCCTCAGTAAATAAGCCCCTGTTTGTGAAGATGGCATAACAAAGGTCCAAAATATATGGATTTTTTGCACATATACTGTTTATATAGAGCTCCAATACACAGTTAGCTATTATTTGGGATGAGACAACTGTACTTTTTTATGTTATATCCTATCATTTTACATCTGCAGGAGCCCTCATGCTTATTGCTTGGATGACTACAGGAACTATAGGGATGATTTTTGCTCGTTATTTTAAAACTGCTGCAAAGACACCTATTTTGGGCAAAGCTCTTTGGTTCCAGGTATTTGAATTCCATAAATAGAATTAATTATTCTACTACAACTCTAGAATAAAAAAAACAGTCCTAACAGTCAGCATTCGTTAACTATGCCTTGACAAAGACAGAAAGTAAAATCATCTACATATACAGTCTACGGAGAGGAGATAGGAGTCTGAGCAAATAGGAGCTAAATGAGAGGTTAGGAGAGATGTGCATGGAGATGCCGGAACAAATGGCAAGTTTTCCAAGCCAGCAGCGTGTGGTGAGTCCTAGAGGGAGTGGGCGACAGTCTGTATGTCTGTGTCATGATGCATTCTTCCAATTCTCTACACTATCCTCCTCTCTCTGGTGCCTGTTGACTGCACATGGCAGGAAGTGGGGAGGAGGAGCTGAATGGGTGTGGAGAAGAGGATGAATGCATGAGCAGTCTGAGCTAACATCTTATCCCACCCCCTTCCCCAAGACTCCCACCATGCTGCTAGAAGTGAGGCAGGTAATGTGAAATAAAGTTGTATAAAGTCGTGGCAGCATTCAGAATGCTGATAAAGACACTTTTCAAATCAGCATAGCACAGGCTACTGGAACCTGTCACCAGCTAAAAATGACATTCCTGGCGACAGGTTCGCTTTAACTTCAGCATGTGTTCCCTGTCAATGACCTTTACTAAAATTCTTTGCTAGTTTTTCAACATTTCTCTTGTTAACTTGCAGGCTCACCTCGTGTTCATGGTTTTGACAGTGGTGGCAACAGTAGTATCATTTGTATTATCATTTGTAGAAGCTAAAGGATGGGCATACGTAAGTAGCAATATGTATTGATATCGATGACAACATAAACCCACCATAGATACTGTATGTTTACATTATTATTATATATTCATCAAAAATAGCTCTTCTGGCTTTAAGATAATGGATAATACCATGCCTGGGAAAAAACACTTGGCCCTCTTGCCCACAACAGTTTTTTTCCACAGGTGATCAGGGCCTAGTGCCACTGAGAAACACTCAGAGCAGTTGTTGTTCTTGGCCCTGTTTGTGGATCTGCCATAGAAGTCTATGGGGCTAGAAAAACAACATGGTCAATACGCAATTTCTCTACGTTTGTGGATTGTATTTGCGGAGGTTTGCTAAGTCACATGACTTCATTAGCCAGCCTTCCATTATTTTTTGCTAACCTGCAAACACAGGTCGAGTTTGCGGCCATACAGCTCAGACTCAGTTTAAATACAGTTGACACAGGGGCACAAAATTGGCCAACAGAACTAAAATTTGGGACCTTAAAAAAAGAATAAAATATTAAATAGCTTATAAAAAAAACTAACAATTATAGTAAACTCTTAACAAATTTTCTAAAATCCAGAAGAATAAATGTAACATTCTAATAACATTGGATTTTAGTGTCTAATAATTCCCTTCCTTGTGTATCTTAGGATGTCAGCACTCATGCCATTCTTGGGTGCATTGTGATGATCTTGGCCTTTTTCCAACCCCTAATTGCCTTTTTTCGACCTTCACCAGAGAACAACAAGTAAGTTATTAACAAAGTGAGTTGGACATTCCCTCTGCATGAATACTTACAATATTTTTTCCTATTACTAGGAGATACATTTTCAATTGGTTTCATGGTGTCAATGCGCTGGTGATGAAAGTCTTGGCAGGTATGTACCATGATTTTATACATCAAATACATAGGATCAAATTTACCTTGACTTGTGCACAGTTTCCTGGCATACAAGCCCTGAAATAGGTGAAATTCCTGGCATACGGCAAGGCATTGCTCCTAATTCCGCCCTCATGCCACCTTCATACCGATAGGGCATGATGGGGGGGGGGTGAAGGGGTGGCATGGCCAGCATTCCTGTTCAGGTTCAGGGGCAGGTTATAGTGCAATTAAACATTAGACATACAAATTCCCCACAGGCACAACGCAGCAAACTCCTGATAAAACCATGCGGTACCACGGGGCTGAGGCACTTAGCGCCAACATATCATAATTCTGCCCCATAGAGTTAAGGTTGAAATTCTGCAAAAAGGCTCAGAAGAAAGGCAATTTTGTTGATTTTTCTCATCTTTTGCAGTGGCAAATCTTTTCCTGGGCCTACAGTTCTTAGATTACAGACTTGGATGGATGGTAAAAGTTATGGGAGGCTTTGTTGGCTGGGAAGCTTTAACCATAGTTTGCCTAGAGATTAATGCTGACCTGGCAAGGAAAGGTAACAAATTTACTGTTAAATTATTACATTCTGCCAAAAATTAAAATTTCATTGTATCAGGATATTTCCAGCTGTTAAACAATACCTCCATAAGAAAAAGCTTCATAGTGCTCTTAGGTCCTCAAGTACAATATTTTGTGCTTCAGACCGTTCATTAAACCTAATTCAAAGGAAGGTGTAACCTATCTGCTTATCATAATATAAAAACTATTTTCTCTCTTTTCTTTTTCATTCTTTAGAAAAGAAGAAATTAGGAGACACTAAAAACCCAGAAGTCTCGGTAATAATATTTTATTATCAATATTATTAATAGTATTTATAAATCATTTACACTGCTAGCAAAAATGTTTTGGTAACTAAAGTACTACTTAACTTTTGATTTTCTCTTTTTTGGATATTGATTTAAGGGCCTAGTCCTTCACTTGGGGCACACACCTTTTCAATTGCTGTTGGTCTTCACTTGCTTTTAACAGTGGACAAATAACTGGATGACAGAACTAGTTCTTTCTCTTTCTAGTGACCTGGTGTTTTATCTACAAATTATATGAAATTTCTATTATGAAATGGAGGGTAGTATAGCCCTAGGCCCCCTGCAAAAAATCATGTTTAGTCTGTGGAATACAGGCCATATGTAGGCCCGAGCCCTCTTAGGCCCGAGTCTTTGCATTATATGAAAATATAATGCACAGACTTTTCATCTGCTGTTTGGACTCCAGTGCCGGAGCTACAGTCTGGCCAGCAGTCGTGAAGTCTGTGCTTTATATTTGTCTGTAAAATCCTTACTTAGTCATATGCTAATGATGTGGAAAGATTACTTGAGGCATACCCTATCCTCTGCGAGCTCTTGGGGATAAGGCTATTACACGCCTCTTGGAACTCTGCAGAGACGCCCCTTTGTGTTTCTGCAATGCTGGTGTAAGCCGATGGCATGGGCCCAGACAAGCGCAGTGCATCATTTAGCTCCCCCAGCTTCAGGAATGCTCTGTGCACATGCATTAGCTTCCATCACCAGAGCAACCAGGATTATTAGGGGAATGGAGGGATTAGAATACACTGACAGATTACAAAATTTGGGATTATTCAGTTTAGAAAAAAGACGACTGAGGGGAGACCTCATTACAATGTACAAATACCTGAGCGGACAGTACAAGGATCTCTCCAAAGATCTTTTAATACCTCGGCCTGTGACCAGGACAAGGGGGCATCCTCTACGCCTAGAGGAGAGGCGATTTTACCATCACCATAGACAAAGGTTCTTTACTGTAAGAGCAGTGAGACTATGGAACTCTCTGCCGCAGGAGGTTGTTATGGCGGACTCTATGTACATGTTCAAGAGAGGCCTGGATGCCTTTCTGGAGAGCAAAAATATCACGGGTTATGGGGATAAAACATTTATTTAATTCTTAAAGGTAGGACTTGATGGACTTGCGTCTTTTTCCAGCCTTATATACTATGATGCTATGATACTATGTATGCAGGGGCCTCCAACAACACCAACGCGAAAGGGGTGTCTCTGCAGGGTTCCGAAGGGCAAGTAATAGCCTTAACCCTCAAAGAGTTTATTGGATCCCCCCCTGTAGCATTTCCACATCATTAGAATATGACTATAAAAGGAAGCAGCCCATACAATGCTTCTGCAAACACAACTTCTGCATGTGTAATCTGCCACTGGATTTACTTTGATAAGTAGATTCCTGGGGGTAAATTTACTTTAAATTTATAGACACGGAGAGGGACAATGTAGGGATCAGGCAAATCTTTCTAATGGCAGTTTATACCATAATCTTGGTTGCTCTCCTCGGCACCCATTGCAGTACTGCTATGTCCTTTTTATACACTGGTGCCCAAAACTGTACACAATATTCCATGTGTGGTCTGACCAGGAATTTGTATAAGGGCAAAACGATGTCCTTATCATGAGAATCTATGCATATTTTTTTGTACTTGCTCTGCCCTGCCTCCTTGTTCCTGATTGACAGGTCTAGGAGCTACGATATTCTGCTGCATGGAACTTTGAAAGAGAGTTCTGTTACATCATTAGGCACTGAAAGTCATGTGACCTGGTTGACCTCATCTATGGTCCTGTAACATTTGCAGCGTCTACCTCATGTATGTATCTGATCACATGAAATCACATCAGCCTCCATAGACTTCCACTTCTCCCATCCTCTATGGAGGCATGCTGTGATTTCATATGATCAGATAGGGTAGACATTGCAAACGTAACAGGACTTTGATGACATCATCCTGGTCACATGACTTTAAGTGTCCAATGATGTAGCAAAGCTCTCTCTCAATGTTCCATACAAAAGAATATCATAGTTCTTAGGCCTCATGCACACGACCTGTTAATATGTTTTTGGTTCTGTATATAGAGCTGTATGTTTTTCACCTTTATTGCACTGTATCCGTACCGTATCTTTATAAAATGATCTGGACAAATGATGGCTAGCTGGCTATTGGCTAGCTGACAGAATGCAACTCGCACTGGTTCTGGTCTCCCTGAATAGTGAACGTAAATACGACATAATACATCATAGACTTCTATGGCGCATACCGAACAGAAATACATGAGAAAATAGGACATGCTCTATATCAGCGGTGGCGAACCTATGGCACGCGTGCCAGAGAGGGCACGCGGAGCCCTCACTGCTGGCACGCGCCCCATCCTCCCAACCACTGCCAGGTGCGGACAACCACTGTCCACACCTGGTTGTCATGGCTGTTAGCAGTATCGGAGCTGCGCTCCGATACTGCTAACAGCCATGACAGAGCAGGGCGGCCCGACACTGCCTGCTCTGTCACTCTTATCACAACAGCGCACAGGACGGTAAAGCGTCCCAGCGCTGGCAGCAAAATTATGTCATTACGCTGCCAGCGCTGGGCAACCTTACTCCGTGTGCGCTGCAGTGATCAGCCGGAGGAACGCCGAGTCTGAGGTGAGTGTATTAATTTATTTTTTTAATTCAGCGCATCCATGGGGAATAATAGATCAGCAGGAAGGCTGATTTCCTGCCCGCTCCCGCACCTCCCATAAAACTCCGCCCGCAACCGGGCCGAAACTCACGGCATTAACTGCGCCCGCTACCACAAGCCCCCCCGCGCCCGAACCCCAGCCTGTTCTGCCCGCTACCGCAGACCCGCCGCCCCACCCCCCACCCCCCCGCAAGAACTCCGGCCGCTCTCACTCCCCCCCCCCCCCCCGCTCAATTCCGGTCACTGCCCCCCATCACCCCCTCCCCTGGAACTCATGCCTCATAACCACACTGCCCCGAACTCCAGATGCTGCATCCCCCCCTGGAACAACAGACACCTAAGCAAGAGTAAGTAACATATGTATTTTTATGTATGTATTTATGTATATGCATATTATATTATAAATTTATATGTGCATTTATATATTTATACCTGTGTGAGGGCTTATTTTTTGCGTAACATATTTTACTTCTCATTTATTATTCCATGTTGTGTACTGGGAAGCTGGATTTTAATACTTTCGCTGTGCGCTCCAAATCATTTGTGTCCTTTATTCTTTGGTTCGGTCCTATCACAGTGATACCAGACTTGTAGGTTTTGTTGTGTTTTAATGCTTTTTCTATAATTAAAACAGTGTATGAAAAAGAAAATAGTTTCGCCATCTTGTGACGCTAATAACTTTAGTGCACGGAGCTGGGGAGGTGTGATTTTTTTGCTTAATGAGCCGTTGTTTTCAATGCTACCATTTTGAGGACTGCGTGACCTTTTAATAACTTTTTATTACTCTTTTATGTGATGTAAAATGGTGTAAAAGTGCCGTTTCAGTGTGTATAGGACTGCTGGAATCCAAGCTCAGACAGTCCTGTGTAAATTGATTCTAAACTAAACCCTCAGTTTTCTGGTTAAATTGCCGTACTGGCACTTTGCGATAAGTAATTAGGTTTTGGGTTGCAGTTTGCAATCTTTTACATCTTGCTGACAGTACGGTACAGTATGGTGCACAATACAACTATTAAAAAAGATGGTCATATTGCCCTGGGGCCATATGCTACCCGTAAATATGGTCACACATATGGGCATTTTTTTTCATGTGCATGAGACCTTAGACCTGCCAAGCAGGAACAAGGAGGCAGGGCACTGCACGGAAAAACTAATATGCATAACTTGCTTAGTGTGAATGACTCACATCAGTTGACTTGCATATAAGTTTACAAACTGATTTTTGTAACATTGCAGCCATGGAAAAGAACCATTTAGGCATAAGGAAAAATTCTTTTTAATCATAGTCTTTAACCCCTTCCCGACATTTGACGTAATAGTATGTCACGGGCAGCAGGGACTTACCACATTGTGACGTACTATTACGTCAAGCTTCTGGCACCTGCTCCAGAAGCTTTGGATGTTACACCCGCCTGTAACATCTGCGATCGGTAACCACTTACACGTATGTGACTGCGGTGCTTAAGGGACTTGTGAAATGCATCGGACCCCCCTGTGGCGCTTACTGGGGGGATCCATTCCTCCTATGGCAGCCCCAGGGTCTGCCAGTGCCCCGGGGCTGCACAGTGTTCTTTGGGAGCTGGCAGGAGCCGGCTAGGGTTAAGCAGGATCCGGGAGGTGAGTATAAATTCTTTATTATTTTTAAAGCCTTCCCCATAGCCATATATAAAAAATTCTAAATAAAACATTTTTGTAATCCTGGACAACACCTATGAGTGGGCTTTATTTTACAGAACTGTTTATAGAATTTTGGAAAATTACTTTATGTATGCACTGGGTCATATTTTTCTTTTAATTCTACCTCATTATCTTTATTTTAGGTGAAGTTTGAGGTTTACCTACTACTTATCTACCTGTGTGGGAACCTGACATTCCTGATCACACTTCTTGTGGGCATTGGAAAATCATAGGAGAAAGACTGGAGATAGAAGCTAGAACCATATTACACATCATTTGTTCAATGACATGAAGAGGAGTATATACGGCAATAATATACAGGATGGAATTTCATCACAGTGACATTATTACAAGAACTAGTGAGATGAGGCCTCTTCATACATACCAGGTGTTTTCTGCTGGAGGCAAACCATTACTGATCAGTAGCATTTCCACCATATACTACAGTGCTAATGCAGTATATGGTAGGAGTGATCAGACCCCCTAGGGTTGAAGTAGGGTTGCAAAACATTTTTTAAAAGGTACATGAAAAACAAAATGTTTGAATCACTCTCCTTTTAGATCTAAATAAATATAAACATGCTCTGTATTACTGAATCCTGTAATGGGAAACAGCATCAAAAGTAACAACGTTTCGACGTTTCGCAACTCCGTTGAATTTTGAATAAAAAGTGGTCAAAAGATTGTACAGTCCCCAAAACATCATTTCTCCATGCAAAAAAAATGACATCTTACACAGCTCCGTAAAAAGCTATTGGCATCAGAATATGGAAAAACTTTGAAAAAATTATTATACAAAGATTAAAACTTTTACATCAATTTTACATCAATTTGGAATATCAGTAATTGAAGCGACTCAAAGAATAAAGTAGAGGGGTCGTTGAAACGATCAGTGAAAGCTGTAAAAACAGAACCAACAAAAAAATGGTTCAAATGCATTTTTTTTATTGTTCTTGCATTTGTACTTTTATGTAAGTACATTACATAGAATATTAAATACTGAGAGTAGGAAGTAGCATTTTTCATGCAGAAAACAAGCCTCCAGATCATCTCTGTCTTGCCATGAGGCTGCTGTAAAGCATATTAGTAAATGATGTGACTAGAGCTCAAGCAAAAAGACAGTCCCAGCCATAATGGTTAGAAAAGAGGTGATTTTTAAAAAAAATATCAAAATAAAAACAAATATATTTTGTCCTGAGTCAAAAAAAAAATTGGTGTTACATTTACTTTAACTGAAATGTATATCCAGAAGATCAACACTCATTGTAATTGCATGAAAATGTATTTAGGTTGTGCAGGTATACTGTATGTAGGTTTTTTTTGCTTAAACCTATTACCTCTGTTATAATTTGAAGATGTTCTTGGAGAATTGGAAAAAATAAATAATAGACAAAGAAAGCATGCTCTTTTTTTTTCTTAAAGCCCTTTATTCTATTAAAGCGCTTTGCCCATTAAAAACAATTCTCACATTTCAATCCCCTACTGATGTTTACACAATAAAGATAATTTTTAACCTCTCACTTTACAATTTCACTCAGTTTTATTGTTGTTTTAGCTCCTATCATTCAGTGATGATCAGTGTTAAATTCCAGAGTGTGGGCAGGCACTCTCTGAGCAAAACGTCATGATCCCTCTCGTTCTGTGTGGTGACAATATGGTTAGATTATCAGAGTCCATGGTTTATAAACACTTTCATTTACCTTCTGAACATTCCCTAGTATCTGAAACATAGGAAGAGAGATCAGACATATCTCAGAGCTCAGTGGCGTAATTATCAGGTCAGGGCCCCATAGCAGACCATTGAATGGGGCCCCCTTCCCCTTTAAAAATACATACATATTTATACACACACATTTACACAATCACAATCATTTTTACACTCATACAACATACACACATATATACAGCATATATATTTTATATATATAATATATACACACACATCCAGTATACACAACATACACACTGATATACAGCATGTATACAGACACATCCATTCTCTACAACATACGCACATATACAGCATATATAGACACATCCAGTATATACAACATACATATACATAAACAGCATATATATAGACACATCCAGTATATACACACATATACAGCATATACACACAACATACACACAGATATACAGCATATATATATATATATATATATATATATATATATATATATATATATATTACACTCACCGGCCACTTTATTAGGTACACCATGCTAGTACCGGGTTGGACCCCCTTTTGCCTTCAGAACTGCCTCATTTCTTCGTGGCATAGATTCAACAAGGTGCTGGAAGCATTCCTCAGAGATTTTGGTCCATATTGACATGATGGCATCACACAGTTGCCGCAGATTTGTCGGCTGCACATCCATGATGCGAATCTCCCGTTCCACCACATCCCAAAGATGCTCTATTGGATTGAGATCTGGTGACTGTGGAGGCCATTTGAGTACAGTGAACTCATTGTCATGTTCGAGAAACCAGTCTCAGATGATTCCAGCATTATCCTGCTGAAAGTAGCCATCAGATGTTGGGTACATTGTGGTCATAAAGGGATGGACATGGTCAGCAACAATACTCGGGTAGGCTGTGGCGTTGCAACGATGCTCAATTGGTACCAAGGGGCCCAAAGAGTGCCAAGAAAATATTCCCCACACCAGGACACCACCACCACCAGCCTGAACCGTTGATACAAGGCAGGATGGATCCATGCTTTCATGTTGTTGACGCCAAATTCTGACCCTACCATCCGAATGTTGCAGCAGAAATCGAGACTCATCAGACCAGGCAACGTTTTTCCAATCTTCTACTGTCCAATTTCGATGAGCTTGTGCAAATTGTAGCCTCAGTTTCCTGTTCTTAGCTGAAAGGAGTGGCACCCGGTGTGGTCTTCTGCTGCTGTAGCCCATCTGCCTCAAAGTTCGATGTCTGTGCATTCAGAGATGCTCTTCTGCCTACCTTGGTTGTAACGGGTGGCGATTTGAGTCACTGTTGCCTTTCTATCAGCTCGAACCAGTCTGCCCATTCTCCTCTGACCTCTGGCATCAACAAGGCATTTCTGCCCACAGAACTGCCGCTCACTGGATGTTTGTTCTTTTTCGGACCATTCTCTGTAAACCCTAGAGATGGTTGTGCGTGAAAATCCCAGTAGATCAGAAGTTTCTGAAATACTCAGACCAGCCCTTCTGGCACCAACAACCATGCCACGTTCAAAGGCACTCAAATCACCTTTCTTCCCCATACTGATGCTCGGTTTGAACTGCAGGAGATTGTCTTGACCATGTCTACATGCCTAAATGCACTGAGTTGCCGCCATGTGATTGGCTGATTAGAAATTAAGTGTTAACGAGCAGTTGGACAGGTGTACCTAATAAAGTGGCCGGTGATTGTATATATATATATATATATATATATATATATATATATATATATTCACACGCATCCAGTACATACCACATACACACAGATATACAGCATATATACACACATCCAGTATATACAACATACATACACATACACACAGCATATATAGGCTGGAGGCAGAGAACAGCTCAGTGCAGCTGTCAAGCAGGAGAACAATGTGTCTTCCCAACCCTAAAGTCATCGGATCCTGTGAAAAGCGAAATTGTATACATTAGGACTGATAGAGACAGGTTGGGCTTATATCTGTGAAATGCTGCATTTTTGTTTATAACAGTGAATTAGAGAATGTGTTATTTTGTTATCCTGAGTATATTTATGTCTTGTCTTTGTGGAAATACCCCTTTAAGGACATTTCAGATACCACTTACATCCTAGCTCTACACCACAGACATAACTTCTTCTTCATCTCATCTAGCTGAACAGTGCTGGTAAGTGCAGGATATTTTTCGTGCACTGGTTTCAATTTGTATAATTTCCATAATTATGCAAGTTAATCATACATGGTTGATTAAACCAGGCTGGGATCATACAGACCATGGGCCACATTTATCACTTTTGTGCGCCTAAGTGTAGTAGTTGCACCTAAATTCGGGCGCACTGTTTTGCCAGAATTATCACAAGCTACAACCAACTGTGATAAGTATATTTTCTGCCTCTTATTAATCACTTTACTTTAACACAGTTTAGGCGCAGTTTAGGCGCAGTTTAGGCGCAATGTTAGATTCGGGCACTTACATGTGATCCTGCTACAAGCTCCTCTCTGCTTCTCCCACAGCCCAGAATGAAGATAACACTCACAGCAGCACCCAGGTGTGTGATACCCTGCACCCAGTGACCTCCTCAGCAGTGGCTTCTCCTGGAGGGGATCCCCCAGTGCTGGTCTCCTGCTGCACCCCTGTAATTCTGCACAATATCCCCCTCAGACACTGTGCAGAATTACATGGGGGACACTTGTTTGTAGTATCTGCAAACTTCTGCAAACTTGTGCAAACTTCTCTTGCTCTTGCTGTGAGCTCAGCGTTTTGCAGAATATTTTGTAAATAGAAGGTGATGAACTGTAAATAGTCTGCAGCTCCTGTCTGCAATGTATCTAATGTATCTATTATATGTTCCAGTGTCTGCAATGTATCTAATGTATCTATTAGATGTACCAGTGTCTGGCTGAGCTCTGCTGCTAGAAATGAGCTGTTCTGCAAAGGGGCTCAGTGCTTTCTTCTCAGATAATGCCACCTTCGAGCTGGAGTGTTTTTGCGCCCGTTTTTGCGCCTAAATGCAAAAGTCGCACGTGATGAATATCATTAGGCGCAGCAAAACATCTGGAATTGAACGATAGATGAGGGAAAGGTGGTTATTTTAGCTGCGCGGCTAATTTGACGTTTAATCGCAAAAATGGCGCAAAAACGGTGCGCCTAAACGAAAAGGCGCAAAAACAACAGAAAAAACAAGTGATAAATGTGGCCCCATGTATTTTATTGGTGAGCATGCCATCGTAACTTATATACTGTGCATAACCATGATTATCCTCTAGATGGCGACATATTTCACAAGAAACACCAAATGCTTTCCTCTATAACAGTGATGGCGAACCTTTTGGAGACGGAGTGCCCAAACTATAACTAAGACTCATTAATTTATCGCAAAGCGCCAACACAGAAATTTAATTAGTGATTTATACTCTGTGCACTGTCACAGCTTTCATTCATATCAGCACCCTGAGGACACCAATAAAGCAGAAAATAGAAGAAATATGAATGATCATTGTAGCTTCCCTCCAGGGTCCCATCAACCGGAAGAATTGTCAGGACCAGAGCAGGAGCTACAATGGTAATCCAGATGTGTCCACACCTTCCCACTCCTGCAGTAGTCCCAGGTACCTCTGTGACTTTAAAATAGCAGTGAGCACAGCAAGTCCTGGACTGTCTGGGACTGCAGGACTATACCTGGAGTCATCTCTGGTGATGGCCTGGGTGCCCAGAGAGAGGGCTCTGAGTGCCACCTCTGGCACCCGTGCCATAGGTTCGCCACCACTGCTCTATAAGATGCTGTTATTGCCTGTATACTTAACACGTCTTGACTGAGTATTTAATTTTGGCTTCTTCTGGTATTTAACCCCTTAACGACTATTTTGACACAACACTTTTCTTTGCACCAGAAGAATACTGCAGGACATCCCCAGACAGCCCTCCACACTTATGTGATCCTAGGTGTTTAACCCTTTAGACATTGCGGTCAAACATGAACCGAACATGTGTATGTGGCATGGACAAGGTGATACAAGAAAAAAAAAAGGTAAGCAAGAAATGAGTTAACAAAAAAGTTGCACCCCCCCCCCCACCAAATACACACAAATTCACACACATTATTTACCTTCATACCCGCAACAACCCAGACTACTAATAGTATAGTATCCCTCAAGACAAAAAAAAATGTAAAAAATTAAGGAAAAAAAATAGACAATTTTTTATCATCCATCACACAAAAAATTATATTAATCACAATCAAAAAACTTTATGAACACCAAATGTGTACTTTGTTCATGCTGCAGAATTGTGGCGCACGACAGTAATAAATGTGGCGCAAACTCCGACTACACACTAACACTCCTTTTTAGGTGCGCATTTTCCTGCCGGACAAAGTTCAGCTGCGACACAAAACTAGCATGTGTATTAATAATTTTTGCACAAATACACTTAACTCTATTAGGACTGCCCGCTAACTTTAGACGTCAGCGGGCGCATGTCCAGAGTCTGCAGCGACGTCTTTAGAAAGGCACCTGGAGACACTAGGGAGAAGGGAGACGTGGTACGTTACCGCTTTTCCCTTCTCCACTCCTCACGGAATCATGCTAAATGAGCACGATGCATTGAGGAGTGGCGCCGGCACGGGCTCCATAGACTTGGCGGTCACGTGACCGCCCGGTCTAAAGGGGTTAATGCAGCTTTGATCAGCAGTGCCAGTCACAGGTGGTAGTTCCCCCTGTAACTGAGGCTCTTGTAGATGTATCAGTTACAGGGGAAAATTTGTAAAACAAAAAAAATTAAGTAAAATTTAAAAAAAAAGAAAGTTAAAATGACCTCATGGGGGACATAAAGTAAAAACACAAAAAAATATCAATAGATATTCATAAAAATACAATGACATTTCCCCATATAATAATAAAAATTCCCCGCTAAACTACAAAAAGCATCGACATAATCGGCCCGTTTGCCTGAGACTATATATATTATATATCAAAACGACCGAAACAAAATAGGCAATTCATTAATAATGTTTATTTTGAGTTAATTTAAAAATTTTTGAAAAAAAGTTCTTTGTGTCCCGAAAAAAACACTGCAAAAAAAATATTTAAGGTAGCATGCAAAAAAAAGCCTTTTTAGACCGCGTCACTAAGGAGTGAAAGGAAATATACCACCTAAATCATGGTGGTAGATGTCCTTTAAAGCCCTCCTGCCATTCTATTCCCTTAAGCAACCACAGAAACTCGTTTGTAACTTTTATGTAAGATGGGGCCACAATAACCAATCTAAATACTGCGAGAGTGCCTCCGTAATGGAGCCAATCACTGCCACTATAGGGCAGCCTGGTGGGGCCTCTATGCAATTATACACTTTTGGAACAAAATACCAATTTGGTTTTTTATTCTCCCTTGCAGGTTGATGGATGGGGGGCTGCAGTATTGTTAAAAATATGAGGTTGGTAGAACAGTAATTTACAGATGACAGTTGGAAATGAATAATATTTTTGTACATACAAGAAAATTGACATTCAGAATATGAATTCAGAGTGACACTTTCCGAAGAGTATATATATATATATATATATATGCGCGTAGGAAAGGTGCAATTCATTAAAAGAGACATTATGAATAAGTAGAAGAAATAAAGGGGCTAGATGTTGTACTTCACGTGACTAGATTTGGGTTGTGGAACTTATCTGTTGTTTCAATGATTTCCTATGGGAAAATCAGCTTTGATATACTTTGGAATTAAGTGCTTTGGAATTATGAGCACAAATTCTGCTTCTGATCCAAGGTTTTTGGTCATTGTGGAACCAATTATCTGGGTATCAATAATTTCCTATGGGAAAACTTGCCATAATATACAGTGATTTCAATTACAAGCATGTTCCTGAAGCCAATTTTGTTTGCAATCCGAAGTTTCATATATCATGCCTGGAATTTAAACTTTTATGGATCAGAATGTTGTGGCCACTAACTTGCAGCATTTAAATCTTGTAGGTCCCCGTCCTGAAACATCCAGATAAAAGCATTATATATACATTTTTTGCATCTTTGGTACTAGTCCAAGTCTTGGCAATGGGTGACCTAGGCTGCAAGCATCCACAATTCCTATGACAGGGAACCTGTCATCATGGAGGTCATTTTTTACCTGGAGGCAGGTTCAAATTCATTTAAAAATACCTTTGTCTGCAACATGAATAAATCCAATGCTTATTAATTGATTATTCTACATTACCAGCGCCCTACCAGCAGCGTGATGAGCAGTTCAAGCAGCACAATTTGTCTTCTCCTCAGGGAGCAGAAGGGGATAACAGAGCACATGAGCAAGGAGGAGTGATTGAGCAGAAGACAACTTGAAGAATTACCCCCCACCTTCCCCCAGGTCTCGCCACCCGCTGCTGGCAGGGCATGTAATGTTAAATAATTCATATTACTGACCAAAACATTTTTAATGAACATGTCTTTATGTAAAAATGACCTCCCTGATAACAGCTTCACTTTGAACCCTTCTTGCACCTGGACGTTATAGTACCTGCTGGTAAGCAGTGCTTTAAAACACCAGTAAGTATTATGTAGTGACAGAGGGGCTTCTGGTTTGTTCACTTGTCTTGGCCATTTAACCCCTTATATGCTGTGGTCGATAGTGATCAAAGTGTCCAAGACGCTCTGACAACTCGCCCCCTGCCTTGTCACTCCCTGCGCCACGATCAGAGGGTGCCAATGCCTTGCCATAGTATCCATACACTGGCTGACAGCTGTATGCTGATAGCCAGTACACACTGGTAGTGCAGTGTACCTTCTATTCTCCTCCTGCAACAAAGTTAAGAAAATAAAACAAATAATCCCCTTTATTCCAGAACTCCATTTTATTATAAAAAATAAACATTTACTAAAATGCCCCAATATTTGTTATTGATGCATTCCTACCGCCCTGAATTATTTAACCCATTAAGTGAGTACTAAGTTAAATCACAGCTCATAACCCAAAACAAATAGCCCTCAACTAGCTGTCGGTAGAAAGATGGGAAAAGTTAGGAAGATGGGGATGCAAAAACAAATTTTTTTTTTTTTATTGAATAGCGTTTTTAGTGTATAACACGATATGTACTTTCAGAATAAAGTTAACATGTTACTTTTGGCATATTTTAAAGGACACCTGTCATCAGGTCTCTGTCACTAGTCCTGTCACCACTACCTGTTGGAGCAGCTCACAAGGATCCCATCCCAGCCTTTATCTAGTTATTTCATACATTAATCATTGTAAAATCATCTATTTTTTATCATGTAAATGAGGCTGGTCACATGGTCAGAGGCAGTGATGTCACCCCTGTTTCCCCTCCCCTCTCCTCCCCCTGCTCATGTCTGTGTGTAATGTATAGTAAAGCATGGCTAGTGTGTGTGCTGCATCTGCTGACATGCTGCATCCTCCTAATACACAGACATCAGCTACACAAGTACCTGACATGTTCTGCTATAACATAGCTGCCTGGAGCTGTTGGAGCTGCCTGGAGCTATACACACACACATGCACACACAGGCTGCAGGAGGCGCGGCAACCAGCAAGCACATGGAGCAGTCATTACATGGAGCAGCTGTCAGTCAAGTACTGGGGGTGTGGCTGTACCTCCCACTCATGAATAAGCTGGACAGTTTGAATATGCTAATGACTCATTGGACATTTCACAGGTCATTTGCATACAGCATTAGGACCTCATTGCTTAAGTTTACAGGCATATAGAGGGACAATGGATAGAGACAATGCTTTAGTTTAGGGGGGTTATTTTGCATGACGGGTTCTCTTTAAAGGCGCATATTTTGCCTCTCCCTAATGAGTTAATAAAACTCAATTAATAGGCACCCCAAATGGACACCAACAAAAATTGAAACTTGTTTTACAAAAAAACAAGCCCTCAATCAATTACATACATGGAATAATAAAAATGTATGGCTTTCCCCCTCTCACCACGACAGCACCCAACCAGAGAGAGGGATCCGCCTCCAGGGACAGGAAACCCAGACTTCAAATTCTGCGGTACGCCCCACCTCCTTCAGTGGTTTCCTGTCCCTGACGGGGGATCCAGTGAGTCTCGGTGAGGCTCAGGAGTCGCGGTGAAAGGGGGGAATGGGAGTCCCAGGTACCCCCAGGTGGCTGCACAGGTCCCCCGCCGAGGCTTACCGGAGGGTGGTCACTCGGCGGCGGTGGAGAGGTGAATGCTGCGAGGTGCAGCGCAGTCTGTGGGTGCGGGCGGACTCCGGCACGCCTCCGATCCGGAGTGGAGGCGTATGTGGAAGGGCGGCTGAGCGCTGGCTTCTTCCTCCCCGCGGTGGTCTTCTCCAAAATGGCGCCGACTCCACTTCCGGTGAGGACCGGAAGTGACGCGCCGCCCAGCGTCCACATGGGAGATGACGTCAGAGGCGGGAATTTTAAAAGGAGATCCCACACAGGAGTCCTGTGTGTTGTTTCTAGCACCCACAGCCAGCCACAGGAGTTGCTCCAGTCGTGGATGAAACGGAGCTGTATCCTCACCACTGAATAAGATGAGTTCTAATGAAGGTGGTAGAGAGTCGGTGGACACCGCTACGGTAAAGTTTGAGTAGGGGGATAGTCCGCTGATTGGTGAGTGTGGCCTTACCATGCCTTTAAACTGGTTCTGATGATGTCTTATGTGATTCTTATTTTAGAGGGAAGAATCTCGTAAGGGGAAAGCCACTGTAAAGTCTAAGCATCATGCATGTAGAATCTGTGGAGATAATCTGCCTGACTCTTATTTAAAACCTAACTGTGACCAGTGTGTTCAGCGCCTGTTAGCACAAGAGCAGTCGACCTTGTTTGAATCCATGCGTATGCTAATCCAGCAGGAAGTACGTAGTTCTGTGCAAGAAATAAGGAGATCCCTCAGGTCAGAGAATTCCCCAGGCACTTCCAGGCAGCTTGAAGATTCTGGCCCTAGTTCGGGAGAATCATCGGAGTCAGAAGAGGAGGACAGGTCAGGCAGACCCCTGTTTCCTATAGAGGATATTGATCATCTGGTGAAATTAGTAAGATCAACTATGGAGTTAGAAGATGAAAAGGAAGAACGCTCTGTAACAGACGTTATGTTCCAGGGTCTAGGAGAAAAGAAGAGAAAGGTTTTTCCTATCCATGAGAATATTTCCTCCCTTATCCAGGCAGAATGGCGCAAAGCGGACAAGAAGGTTTTTATCCCTAGAGCTATGAAGCGGAAGTATCCCTTTCCTGAGAAGGAGACAGAGATTTGGGACAAGGCGCCGAAGGTAGATGTTGCCGTTTCTAAAGTGTCTAGAAAGAGTGCGCTTCCAGTTGAGGATTCAGGTGTGCTTAAAGATCCTATGGATAAAAGGCAGATGGCTTCTTAAGGCGTTCCTGGGAGGCAGCAGCGGGCGCATTCAAACCCAACGTCGCGGCTACATGCGTCTCTAGGTCTCTTTTTGTTTGGCTTTCCCAGCTGGAGGAGAAGATTAAGGCTGGTGCATCCAGGTCACATCTTATCTCGGAGGTTACCACTGCACAGAAAGCCTCTGCCTTCTTAGCCGATGCCTCGGTGGATGCCTTAAGGTTATCAGCAAGATCGGTAGCCTTATCTAATTCTGCCAGAAGGGCCTTATGGCTGAAAAACTGGACAGGTGACCTTCCATCTAAAAGTCATCTGTGTAGTATTCCCTGTGAGGGGGAATTCTTGTTTGGGTCTGCACTAGACAACATCTTGGAAAAGGCAGCTGACAGGAAGAGAGGTTTTCCTAGTACAAGGCCTCAAGAGAGGAAGTTTTTTCGCCCCTCAAGGCGATTTAGATCTCCTCAGAGATCCGGAGACAAGAAAGAGGGGTGGCGACCCTCTAGGAGGTCTAAGGGATTCATGTTTTCCCGGCCTCAGGATTCCAGTAAACGTCCCGGTCAGCAATGACGCCAGGGGTCCTGTGGGGGGAAGGCTCTCCCTGTTCAAGGAGGAGTGGAGCAAGATTTCAGGGAGCAAATGGATTTTGGGGATCATACAAGATGGCCTAAAATTACCTTTTCTATCCCCTCCCCCACAGCGTTTCAAGATAACCTCAGTGGCCGGAAGAGCAGAAAGACAGGCTCTGGAGACCGAAGTAAGATCCTTACTGAGAAAGGAGGTGCTACGGCGGGTGCCACTGCAGGATCGAGGGACAGGATTTTATTCAACCCTGTTCCTTATAAAGAAACCGGATGGCACATTCCGGACCATTATAAATTTAAGACCACTAAACTGCTACCTACAGGTGGAAAAATTCAAGATGGAATCGATAAAGTCAACCGTAAACCTGCTCTTTCAGGATTGTTTTATGGCTTCCATAGACTTAGCGGATGCATATTACCACGTCCCTATTCATCCGGACAGTCAGAGATTCCTGAGAGTGGCGGTGATGATGGAGGGCAAGATAGAGCACCTCCAATTCAGAGCTCTACCCTTTGGAGTGGCGATAGCACCGAGAGTTTTCACAAAACTAATATCAGAAGTGGGAGCCTACATACGAAGATATCAGGGCACCTTTGTGCCATATCTAGACGACTTCCTGCTGATCGCAGGTTCGGCAGAGAAGTTGCAGACCTTCATAAGGGTGGTGATGAAGATCCTACATCGCCTGGGCTGGATGATAAATTTGAAGAAGTCCTCCCTTACTCCGGCCAGATCAAAGATATTTCTCGGCATCACATTAGATTCCACTCAGCAGAAATCTTTTCTTCCTCAGGACAAGGTGGTGAAGATTGTAGCCTCAGTGGAAAAGCTGTACAGACAGCCATCCCCTACCATAAGGGACATTATGAGGACTCTGGGTCTCTTTACAGCGGCAATTCCAGCGGTGCTCTGGGCGATGTATCACGCAAGGCCCTTACAGCTCTTCATGTTGGAAAACTGGAGGGGGGACCAGTCCTCCTTGGACCAGAGGATTACACTTCCCCAACAGATCCTGGATTCCCTGAGATGGTGGCTAAGAGAAGAGAACCTCCAGGCAGGCAGGCCTTGGAGAGAGGAGAACCCCCTATCCATGATTACGGATGCGAGCTCTACGGGTTGGGGAGCTCAGGTCAGGGGACTCTTGTTCCAGGGGGCATGGAACGAGGAATCCAGGAAGAAGTCCTCAAATTACAGAGAATTAGAAGCCATCCTGCAGGCAATCAGACGGGCTCTGCCGATGATTCGGGGGACAGACCTGAAGATTGCCTCGGACAATGTCACAGCGGTGGCGTTCGTGAATCGCCAGGGGGTTACCCGAAGCGGGTCCTTAATGAACCTCTCGCATCAGATTCTAGACCTGGCGGAAGCCAATCTAAGATCAATATCGGCGGTTCATATAAGGGGCAAGGACAATCTGCAGGCAGACTTCCTAAGCCGTCATCTCTTACGTCAGGGAGAGTGGTCCCTGAATCGGAGGGTGTTCTCCAAGATAACCAGACTCTGGGGTCAACCAGAGGTAGATTTATTCGCCACAAGAAAGAACAGACAGGTCAGGCTCTTCTGCTCCCTAGACCCGAGGGACCAATCCTTAAGTTTGGATGCCTTCTCAATCAAGTGGAACTTCAGCCTAGCCTATGCATTTCCACCCCTGTCTATTCTCCCGAGGGTTCTGAAGAAGATACGACAAGACCAGGCCAGAGTTATTCTTATAGCCCCCTTCTGGCCCAGGAGGGCATGGTTCTCAGTACTGAGAGATCTATCGATATCAGACCCTTGGATCCTCCCAGAGAGTCACGATCTCCTCTCCCAGGGCCCAGTATTCCACCCGCAGATTGCGAACCTCCATCTGACGGCCTGGAATTTGAGAGGCGCATCTTGAGGGGAAAAGGCCTCTCGGACAAGGTAATTACAACCCTGCAGAGGAGCAGAAAGGTAGTTACCTCTAGGATCTATTTTAGGGTCTGGAGAGTATTCTCAGATTTTTGTTCTCCAGATAACATAGACTTAGCTCATCCAAATATAGCTAAGATATTAGATTTCCTGCAAGCAGGATTAGATAAGGGCCTAAAACCTGCCACCCTTAAAGTTCAGATCTCTGCCCTTAGCTCCCTGTTTGAGTCCCCTTTAGCCTCTCATCCCTGGATATCTCGGTTCATAAAGGCGGCATCTCGTATGACCCCCTTTAGGAGATGTACGGTGCCCCCCTGGGACCTCACTCTGGTATTAAATTATCTGATAAGAGATCCCTTTGAGCCCCTGGAGTCTTGTTCACTAAAATGGTTGACCATTAAAGTTGTATTTTTGGTAGCAATCACTTCAGCCTGTAGGGTGGGAGAGATATCTTCTCTATCATGTAGAGCGCCTTTTCTCAAGATCTTGGATGACAGAGTAGTTCTGATGACAGACCCGGCCTTTTTACCAAAGGTAGTCTCTAGATTCCATAGATCCCAGGAGATCAGGCTCCCATCCTTCTGCAGTAACCCTTCTACGGATAGGGAAAGGGAGTTTAACAAATTAGATGTTAAAAGGGCCATTGAGCTATATTTGGATAGGACTAAAGATTGGAGAAAATCTGATAGTCTTTTTGTTCTTTTTGGTGGCAAGAATAGGGGGCAGAAGGCCTCAGCGGTAGTTATAGCTAGATGGATTAGGCAAGCCATTAGCTCCGCTTATGTAGCAGCCGGTCAGCCGATACCAGAAGGTCTAAAAGCCCATTCCACTAGAGCAGTTTCTTCCTCATGGGCAGAATTTAGAGAAGTGTCGGTTAATCAGATTTGTCAGGCTGCCACCTGGTCTTCTCCACACACTTTCTATAGGCACTATAGGCTAAATGTAGCAGGTGCACAGGAACTTTCCTTTGGGCGAAGGGTTCTTTCTTCGGTTATCCCTCCCTAAAGATTTCATCTATGTTATTCTCTCTGGTTGGGTGCTGTCGTGGTGAGAGGGGGAAACCGGTAATTACTCACCGGTAATTGTGTTTCCTTGAACCACGACAGCACCCTGGGTATTCCCTCCCTTGTAAATTCTTTTCACACTTGGGTGTTCAGTGTTATGTGTGTGTCACAGAGGTGTGAGATTCTCTCATTGAAAGTGATACTGAATGATACGGTGGTCAGAATTAATCGAGAACATTAAGTCCCATACAGTCTCTGTAATCCACTGAAGGAGGTGGGGCGTACCGCAGAATTTGAAGTCTGGGTTTCCTGTCCCTGGAGGCGGATCCCTCTCTCTGGTTGGGTGCTGTCGTGGTTCAAGGAAACACAATTACCGGTGAGTAATTACCGGTTTTAGAGTCCTAAAGGGGTTAAGCTTGTCTAACATTTTCCTGTTGAAGCCAAAATGTCACATTTATGGGTTAGTCTGTATAAACACTGTCATTAGAAAGAGCAGGTACATTTTCATGGTAAAGTCAATGATACAAATACTCCCAGTCCAGGATACTGGCCAATATCCATCAGGAAGTTAGGCTAAGCTTGGTACATAGTTCTCGATTTGCCAGTTTATTGTGCACACCCTGTAGTAACTGTACAAGACTGACGTGTCACCACACACCTGATATCACCAAGTACACAGAACTCCTGTCTCCACACCCTTCTACATCAATGTAATACAAAAAAGATGTTTAACACAGTACCTGTATGAAATATTATGACCTACAATATTCATTTTATAAGAAGCTATTAGCTCCGCAAACTGCTGATATATACCATTTATATGAGAACATACAGAGGTTGTATATATAACCATATATAAAGATGTCACCTATAGTTTTAGTATATATGATAGGAGCAGAACCCTAATTTCTATTGTTTGATCAAATATTAATGTATAAAGTTGTCAGGGTCGGTGGAGGAGGACCCACTGAACCACCGCAATGGCAACGAGGCGCAAACATCTGGCAAAGAGCACAGGAAAAGGCAGGAGCCGCAGCCGCCCAGCACATGTCAGCGCCACGCCAGCCCTTTATATTTCAGAGCCAGTATGTGCGCACCCTAGGAGGTGAGGACTCGTGGCCAGGCTGCTGGGGCAACGGTGAAAACGTGATGCATTCGTGTACGTTCCCCATCATTTGCAAAGCACTGCAGAATAAGATGGTGCTATGGAAAGATTTAGTATTAATAATGGAAAATGAGAATGTGATCACTGGATGTGATGAACATTTTTAGTTGACAAGGTTGTAAAAGAATTATCCTGCGGACACAACAACGTGCAGACAGATGCAGCAATATCCATGGGGGATGAGGGGACATGCCTAAAGTGTCTGTCTGTACTGTCAGGTTACAGAAATTTTTTGTATCCTGGAATTACCATGGATCATAAATCCTGCGCTCCACCCCCCCCCCCCCATGTCCTGCTCCTTCTATCACAGACAACCCCCCCCATGTCCTGCTCCTTCTATCACAGACAACCCCCCCATGTCCTGCTCCTTCTATCACAGACAACCCCCCCATGTCCTGCTCCTTCTATCACAGACAACCCCCCCATGTCCTGCTCCTTCTATCACAGACAACCCCCCCATGTCCTGCTCCTTCTATCACAGACAACCCCCCCCCATGTCCTGCTCCTTCTCTCGCCGCCTACCCCCCCCAAATATCCTGCTCCTCTCACAGCCTACCCCCCCATGTCCTGCTCCTTCTCTCACAGCCTACCCCCCCCCCCAATATCCTGCTCCTCTCACAGCCTACCCCCCCCATGTCCTGCTCCTTCTCTCACAGCCTATCCCCCCATATCCTGCTCCTTCTCTCACAGCCTATCCCCCATGTCCTGCTCCTTCTCTCACAGCCTATCCCCCATGTCCTGCTCCTTCTCTCACAGCCTATCCCCCATGTCCTGCTCCTTCTCTCACAGCCTATCCCCCATGTCCTGCTCCTTCTCTCACAGCCTATCCCCCATGTCCTGCTCCTTCTCTCACAGCCTATCCCCCATGTCCTGCTCCTTCTCTAACAGCCTATCCCCCATGTCCTGCTCCTTCTCTAACAGCCTATCGCCCTCCCCCATATCCTGCTCCTTCTCTCACAGCCTATCCCCATATCCTGCTCCTTCTCTCACAGCCTATCCCCATATCCTGCTCCTTCTCTCACAGCCTATCCCCATATCCTGCTCCTTCTCTCACAGCCTATCCCCCATGTCCTACTCCTTCTCTCATAGCCTATCGCCCTCTCCCATATCCTGCTTCTTCTCTTACAGCCTATCCCCCCATGTCCTGCTCCTTCTCTTACAGCCTATCGCCCCATGTCCTGCTCCTTCTCTCACAGCCTATCCCCCATGTCCTGCTCCCTCTCTCACAGCCTATCCCCAATGTCCTGCTCCTTCTCTCACAGCCTATCGCCCTCCCCCATATCCTGCTCCTTCTCTCACAGCCTATCCCCATATCCTGCTCCTTCTCTCACAGAATATCCCCCAATGTCCTGCTCCTTCTCTCACAGCCTATCCCCCAATGTCCTGCTCCTTCTCTCACAGCCTATCCCCCAATGTCCTGCTCCTTCTCTCACAGCCTATCCCCCAATGTCCTGCTCCTTCTCTCACAGCCTATCCCCCAATGTCCTGCTCCTTCTGTCACAGCCTATCCCCCAATGTCCTGCTCCTTCTCTCACAGCCTATCCCCCAATGTCCTGCTCCTTCTCTCACAGCCTATCCCCCAATGTCCTGCTCCTTCTCTCACAGCCTATCCCCCAATGTCCTGCTCCTTCTCTCACAGCCTATCCCCCCATGTCCTGCTTCTTCTCTCACAGCCTATCCCCCCATGTCCTGCTCCTTCTCTCACAGCCTATCCCGCAATGTCCTGCTTCTTCTCTCACAGCCTACCCCCATGTCCTGCTCCTTCTCTCACAGCCTACCCCCCATGTCCTGCTCCTTCTCTCACAGCCTACCCCCCATGTCCTGCTCCTTCTCTCACAGCCTACCCCCCATGTCCTGCTCCTTCTCTCACAGCATATCCCCCCAATGTCCTGCTCCTTCTCTCACAGCCTATCGCCCTCCCCCATATCCTGCTCCTTCTCTCACAGCCTATCCCCATATCCTGCTCCTTCTCTCACAGCCTATCCCCATATCCTGCTCCTTCTCTCACAGAATATCCCCCAATGTCCTGCTCCTTCTCTCACAGCCTATCCCCCAATGTCCTGCTCCTTCTCTCACAGCCTATCCCCCAATGTCCTGCTCCTTCTCTCACAGCCTATCCCCCAATGTCCTGCTCCTTCTGTCACAGCCTATCCCCCAATGTCCTGCTCCTTCTCTCACAGCCTATCCCCCAATGCCCTGCTCCTTCTCTCACAGCCTATCCCCCAATGTCCTGCTCCTTCTCTCACAGCCTATCCCCCATGTCCTACTCCTTCTCTCATAGCCTATCGCCCTCTCCCATATCCTGCTTCTTCTCTTACAGCCTATCCCCCCATGTCCTGCTCCTTCTCTTACAGCCTATCGCCCCATGTCCTGCTCCTTCTCTCACAGCCTATCCCCCATGTCCTGCTCCCTCTCTCACAGCCTATCCCCAATGTCCTGCTCCTTCTCTCACAGCCTATCGCCCTCCCCCATATCCTGCTCCTTCTCTCACAGCCTATCCCCATATCCTGCTCCTTCTCTCACAGCCTATCCCCATATCCTGCTCCTTCTCTCACAGAATATCCCCCAATGTCCTGCTCCTTCTCTCACAGCCTATCCCCCAATGTCCTGCTCCTTCTCTCACAGCCTATCCCCCAATGTCCTGCTCCTTCTCTCACAGCCTATCCCCCAATGTCCTGCTCCTTCTGTCACAGCCTATCCCCCAATGTCCTGCTCCTTCTCTCACAGCCTATCCCCCAATGTCCTGCTCCTTCTCTCACAGCCTATCCCCCAATGTCCTGCTCCTTCTCTCACAGCCTATCCCCCATGTCCTACTCCTTCTCTCATAGCCTATCGCCCTCTCCCATATCCTGCTTCTTCTCTTACAGCCTATCCCCCCATGTCCTGCTCCTTCTCTTACAGCCTATCGCCCCATGTCCTGCTCCTTCTCTCACAGCCTATCCCCCATGTCCTGCTCCCTCTCTCACAGCCTATCCCCAATGTCCTGCTCCTTCTCTCACAGCCTATCGCCCTCCCCCATATCCTGCTCCTTCTCTCACAGCCTATCCCCATATCCTGCTCCTTCTCTCACAGCCTATCCCCATATCCTGCTCCTTCTCTCACAGAATATCCCCCAATGTCCTGCTCCTTCTCTCACAGCCTATCCCCCAATGTCCTGCTCCTTCTCTCACAGCCTATCCCCATATCCTGCTCCTTCTCTCACAGAATATCCCCCAATGTCCTGCTCCTTCTCTCACAGCCTATCCCCCAATGTCCTGCTCCTTCTCTCACAGCCTATCCCCCAATGTCCTGCTCCTTCTCTCACAGCCTATCCCCCAATGTCCTGCTCCTTCTCTCACAGCCTATCCCCCAATGTCCTGCTCCTTCTCTCACAGCCTATCCCCCAATGTCCTGCTCCTTCTCTCACAGCCTATCCCCCAATGTCCTGCTCCTTCTCTCACAGCCTATCCCCCAATGTCCTGCTCCTTCTCTCACAGCCTATCCCCCCATGTCCTGCTTCTTCTCTCACAGCCTATCCCCCATATCCTGCTCCTTCTCTCACAGCCTATCCCCCAATGTCCTGCTCCTTCTCTCACAGCCTATCCCGCAATGTCCTGCTCCTTCTCTCACAGCCTATCCCCCCATGTCCTGCTCCTTCTCTCACAGCCTATCCCGCAATGTCCTGCTTCTTCTCTCACAGCCTACCCCCATGTCCTGCTCCTTCTCTCACAGCCTACCCCCCATGTCCTGCTCCTTCTCTCACAGCCTACCCCCCATGTCCTGCTCCTTCTCTCACAGCCTACCCCCCATGTCCTGCTCCTTCTCTCACAGCCTACCCCCCATGTCCTGCTCCTTCTCTCACAGCATATCCCCCCAATGTCCTGCTCCTTCTCTCACAGCCTATCGCCCTCCCCCATATCCTGCTCCTTCTCTCACAGCCTATCCCCATATCCTGCTCCTTCTCTCACAGCCTATCCCCATATCCTGCTCCTTCTCTCACAGAATATCCCCCAATGTCCTGCTCCTTCTCTCACAGCCTATCCCCCAATGTCCTGCTCCTTCTCTCACAGCCTATCCCCCAATGTCCTGCTCCTTCTCTCACAGCCTATCCCCCAATGTCCTGCTCCTCTCACAGCCTATCCCCCAATGTCCTGCTCCTTCTCTCACAGCCTATCCCCCAATGTCCTGCTCCTTCTCTCACAGCCTATCCCCCAATGTCCTGCTCCTTCTCTCACAGCCTATCCCCCCATGTCCTGCTTCTTCTCTCACAGCCTATCCCCCATATCCTGCTCCTTCTCTCACAGCCTATCCCCCCATATCCTGCTCCTTCTCTCACAGCCTATCCCGCAATGTCCTGCTCCTTCTCTCACAGCCTATCCCCCCATGTCCTGCTCCTTCTCTCACAGCCTATCCCGCAATGTCCTGCTTCTTCTCTCACAGCCTACCCCCATGTCCTGCTCCTTCTCTCACAGCCTACCCCCCATGTCCTGCTCCTTCTCTCACAGCCTACCCCCCATGTCCTGCTCCTTCTCTCACAGCCTACCCCCCATGTCCTGCTCCTTCTCTCACAGCATATCCCCCCAATGTCCTGCTCCTTCTCTCACAGCCTATCCCCCAATGTCCTGCTCCTTCTCTCACAGCCTATCCCCCAATGTCCTGCTCCTTCTCTCACAGCCTATCCCCCAATGTCCTGCTCCTTCTCTCACAGCCTATCCCCCAATGTCCTGCTCCTTCTCTCACAGCCTATCCCCATGTCCTGCTCCTTCTCTCAAAGCCTGCACCCTCTCATGTCCTGTTCCTTCTCTCAAATTCTGTACCCCATGTCCTGATCCTACTCTCATTGCCTGTTTGTCCCCCAAGTTCTGTTTCTTCTCTCAGTCTGTTTCCCTTATGTCCTACTCCTTCTCTCACTGTCTGTCTGTCCCCCATGTCCTGCTCCTTCTCTCACGGCCTGTCTGTCTGTCCCCCATGTCCTGCTCCTTCTCTCACGGCCTGTCTGTCTGTCCCCCATGTCCTGCTCCTTCTCTCACGGCCTGTCTGCCCCCCATGTCCTGCTCCTTCTCTCACGGCCTGTCTGCCCCCCATGTCCTGCTCCTTCTCTCACGGCCTGTCTGTCTGTCTCTCCCCCATGTCCTGCTTTCTCCGCCGCCTGCAGCCGCACACCACCAGACACTTCCCTTTAGAGAGGCTCCTCCCACTGTCTGGTCACGTGGCGCTGACATCCTGGAGGTGTTACAGTGTACTAGGAAGTGGCATCTAGCAGCAGCTAAGTGAGGACAGGAGCGGAGCAGCTGAGCTGTGTGAGTATAGCGCTGACATGTGCCGCTGCTGTGCTGCCCTCAGACGTGTCCTTCTCTGCAGCCCGTCTCTATTTATACTGTGCATGGCAATTGTAGTAATGGGTGTTCAGCCTTGTTCTATGGCGGTAATCTATATGTACAGCCTACCTACAAGAGTCCTATGATCAGGTCTGTGGGGTTTGGTTTATGAGCATTGATTTCGCAGTGACTCAGATGACAACATTGAATGGGATTGTGCACAAAAGCCACACACATCAGACCCCAATCATGTACAGCCCAGTGATGTGCAATCTTCTCTGCAGGAGCTTGTTATACAGCAGGAGGTGCTGAGCCGATCGTACAAGTGTCCCATCTGCAAGGAGCATGCTATATAGCAAGAGATGTTTAATGTTCTTTATGCAGGCAGCGTGTTATAGAACAAGGGGAACAGAGCAGATTACACATTTTATAGAGAAATAGGAGTTGAGCAGATTGCTCATAGTGTTGTATCTTCTAGAATCATGTTATAGAGCTGGAGATTATACATAGTGTCCTATCTGCTGGCAGCATGTTATAGAGCAGGAGGAGCTGAGGAGATTATACATAGAGTTCTATCTGCAGGCAATGCGTTATAGAGCAAGACTAGCTGAGCGGATTCTACATAGGGTCCTCTCTGCAGGCAGCATGTTATACAGCAATAGATGTTTAATGTCCTATTTGCAGGAAGCATGTTATAGAACAAGGGAAACAGAGCAGATTATACATAGAAGCATGTTATAGAACAAGAGTATCTGAGCAGATTGTACATAGGGTCCTCTCTGCAAGCAGAATGTTATAGAGCAAGAGAAGCTGAGAGCAGATTGTGCATGAGATCATCTCTGCAAGCAACATGTTATAGAGCAAGAGAAGCTGAGTGCAGATTGTACATGGGGCCCTCTCTGCAGGCAGCATGTTATAGAGCAAGAGAAGCTAATTGCAGATTGTACATGGGGCCCTCTCTGCAGGCAGCATGTTATAGAGCAAGAGAAGCTAATTGCAGATTGTACATGGGGCCCTCTCTGCAGGCAGCATGTTATAGAGCAAGAGAAGCTAATTGCAGATTGTACATGGGGCCCTCTCTGCAGGCAGCATGTTATAGAGCAAGAGAACCTAATTGCAGATTGTATATGGGGTCCTCTCTGCAGGCAGCATGTTATAGAGCAAGAGAAGTTAATTGCAGATTGTACATGGGGCCCTCTCTGCAGGCAGCATGTTATAGAGCAAGAGAAGCTAATTGCAGATTGTACATGGGGTCCTCTCTGCAGGCAGCATGTTATAGAGCAAGAGGAGGAGAGCAGATTATACATAGTGTCCTAACTACAGACAGCATTTTATTGAGCAAGAGTAGCTAAGGAGATTGTACATGGTGTTCTATTTACGTAGACAACTGCTCAAAATCCTCCCTAATGATAAATCTCCCCCGATGTCCTAGATGTGCTCAATTGGATTCAAGTCTGGGGAACGAGTGGCCAGTCCATTGCTTCAATTAATTCATCTTGCAGGAAAGGAACTGTTAACACACTCCAGCCACAAGAGGTCTAGCATTGTCTAGGATTAGGAGGAACCCAGGGCCAATTGCACCAGCATATGGTCTTACAAGGGGTCTGAGGATCTCATCTTGATACCTAATGACAGTCAGGCTACTTTTGGGTAGCACATGGAGGGCTGTGCGGTCCTCCACAGAAATGCCACCCCACACCATTATTGACCCGCTCCTTCTGTTCCTCCTTGCACAAAGGAGGAGGTAGCCTTTCTGCTTCTGGGCTGTTGCCAGACACAGGGCTTATTCACATGGCCGTCTGCGGGGACGTACATGCGTACACACCTCCTCCTCCACTCCAGCACACGGCGGTATGCCCGCACGGCATACCTGAGCCACTTATGTGGGTTGCCGATGCGCTGTAGAAAGGTCATACAGGCACGTGGAGGCCAGACACTATACTGAGCCTCACTTTGTCTTTTTTTTTACGGGCATTAAATCAAAGTTGATTCAGCCTGTAGTGTGTTTTTCCACTTCCATTTTGTGGGTGACTCCAAATCCAGGCCTTCATTGGTTAATAAATTTGATTTCCATTGATGATTTTTTTTTGTAATTTTGTTGTCAGCACATTCAGCTTTGTACAGCACTTAATCAATGAGAATATTTCATTCATTCATTCATTCATTCATTATTATTATTTGAGTATATGTGTCCAATCTGCAGGCAGCAGGTGGAGAGAAGCAGATTGTACATAGTGTCCTTAATGCAGGTAGCATAATATAGAGCACCTGGAACTGTATGCCATATGTATCCGCATTGTTTAGCTGGACTATGGTAAAGCGAGTAAAGGTGCATTTGAACTAAGGAAAATGCAAGTATATACAATGTCTATCCCTGGTTCTCATTTAAATATCATCTGCTGTCCAATATGAGCACCAGGAAATCAAATCTATACCAGATAGGAGATACCATAGATTTCTGACACAATTTACTGCTTTCTTCCATAAATTATAATGAGCTTTTTAGGGGCAACTACTTCTCTTTGATTTATATTCCCAAGCTCCATGTTTCAAGAAAGAAATACAATTCAACATATAAGTGCATGTTGGATTGTATTTATTTTTTTGGGTGCTGTTTTCTGTGTATGACAGCCAAATAGTAGTTTGTGCAGCATGTAAAATAATAGCCAGATGTAGGCACTCGTTTATAATTGTTGACAATGGATTTATTTGACCTTTACACCAGGGACTGGTCTGTAACTTGGGGGATACAGAAGATATAATTTGTTCAATTATGATGCACTGACACGTGTCACGTGTAAGTTTGTCTATGATTTCCATGAGTGTCTCATTAGTGTGGTTTATTAGCAGGAAGTATCCCCGGGTGTACCCCCACTCGCCCTTGTATTGGGTAAGCAGGATGATGTCCACACATGATACGGTTTTTGTGAACTTTGTTTATTTACATGCTGCTGGTTTTCATTAACGCTCTGTGTGCCTTTGGGACAAAGAGCAAAGCGACAGTCTCGTAAACCCCTCAAAAAGTAGTGAGTGATCCTAAAACTGCTATAATTTTGTAATTGTACCAAATTCTTTGTTTTTTCTGTAAATCTGTTAGTATAGTGTGATTTGTGAAGTTGTGTAACCTTACATTATTTTATATGTCTCATATATCCCCCAACAGCAAAACTCGAAGCTGTCTCTCCTCCTTGCTATCATTAACCCTAGTGTGCTTGTCTTTCATTCTGCACATTTTATCTCTACATGTACATATAATAGTCAGAATTTAATGTGTGCCTTAAAGGATTCCTGGAAAACCCCATAGGGCCAAAATAGGGTTAGGCTACCCTCACACAAATGTGTGCAGGTCTCTGGCCTCAAACGGTCCCGCGGTCTGTTGGTTACAGCCTGGTAAACTGGGCAGGAATAGGACCTGCTTCGCACAGGCATTCGGCTCATGAACGGAGCAGTGAAAACATTTGCTCTATGGATTTGCTTCTTGAAGTGTTCTGAAAAGTCAAACTTCTAAAATCTGTCTACCATATGTAGATTCGCATAGATTCAAGTAGATGATATGTCTGTTTTTCTCTGAACAAACCCTGATCACGCTCTTGTCAGACTCTGATAAAACTCTCCATTTCAAATATGAAAGGGACCTACAACATTGACTCATATATATCAATATAGATCTCCGAATATGGTTAGCAAAATTCAATGTTGGAGATTACAGATTTGTGAATGAGGCCTAAAGCTGGGTATACACTAGTGTTTGCTGCTTTCTAAATAGGGTTTTCCAGGAGTTAGACAAAAAAGTGTTGGGTGTCACAGTGCCCACTGCATCTGATCAGGGGTCCTAGTGGGCCTTGGTGACATGGCATGAGTGGCGTGATCAGAACACACATTGAGGACTGCCGTGAGCCCGTCACACCGGGCACATGGCAGCGCGGGGAGAGGAGGAGGAGGTGAGCGCAGCTCACCCCCGCCCCTCTCCATAGCAATATATGGCCGCGAGCCCATAGAAGTGTATGGGGGACGTACACTCACCGGCCAATTTATTAGGTACACTATGCTGGTAACGGGTTGGACCCCCTTTTGCCTTCAGAACTGCCTCAATTCTTCATGGCATAGATTCAACAAGGTGCTGGAAGCATTCCTCTGAGATTTTGGTCCATATTGACATGATGGCATCACACAGTTGCTGCAGATTTGTCGGCTGCACATCCATGATGCAAATCTCCCGTTCCACCACATCCCAAAGATGCTCTATTGGATTGAGATCTGGTGACTGTGGAGGCCATTTGGGTCCAGTGAACTCATTGTCATGTTCAAGAAACCAGTCTGAGATGATTCCAGCTTTATGACATGGCGCATTATCCTGCTGAAAGTAGCCATCAGATATTGGGTACATTGTGGTCATAAAGGGATGGACATGGTCAGCAACAATACTCGGGTAGGCTGTGGCGTTGCAACGATGCTCAATTGGTACCAAGGGGCCCAAAGAGTGCCAAGAAAATATTCCCCACACCATGACACCACCACCACCAGCCTGAACCGTTGATACAAGGCAGGATGGATCCATGCTTTCATGTTGTTGACGCCAAATTCTGACCCTACCATCTGAATGTCGCAGCAGAAATCGAGACTCATCAGACCAGGCAACGTTTTTCCAATCTTCTACTGTCCAATTTCGATGAGCTTGTGCAAATTGTAGCCTCAGTTTCCTGTTCTTAGCTGAAAGGAGTGGCACCCGGTGTGGTCTTCTGCTGCTGTAGCCCATCTGCCTCAAAGTTCAACGTACTGTGCGTTCAGAGATGCTCTTCTGCCTACCTTGGTTGTAATGGGTGGCGATTTGAGTCACTGTTGCCTTTCTATCAGCTCGAACCAGTCTGCCCATTCTCCTCTGACCTCTGGCATCAACAAGGCATTTCCGCCCACAGAACTGCCGCTCGCTGGATGTTTTTTCGTTTTCGGACCATTCTCTGTAAACCCTAGAGATGGTTGTGCGTGAAAATCCCAGTAGATCAGCAGTTTCTGAAATACTCAGACCAGCCCTTCTGGCACCAACAACCATGCCACGTTCAAAGGCACTCAAATCACCTTTCTTCCCCATACTGATGCTCGGTTTGAACTGCAGGAGATTGTCTTGACCATGTCTACATGACTAAATGCACGGAGTTGCCGCCATGTGATTGGCTGATTAGAAATTAAGTGTTAACGAGAAGTTGGACAGGTGTACCTAATAAAGTGGCTGGTGAGTGTATGTCGGCCATATATACATCCCCCATGCTGTAGTGTGAATGCAGCCTTAGAGTGCAATTGAACAGAATAGCACTGAGACACTGGAGAAGGAAAGTAAAACTTCTGGGACCCCAACTGATCACATGAATGAAGGTCCAGTTCTTACTGGAGCGGCTAGTCAAGTATGCCTCCTGCCCCTTCCTTTAATAACAATTGATTCAGTAATAACGGAACCTCCATTCCTGTGGTTGCACCCTCACCAATCAAAATATTACCCCTTAACAAAGCAGTTAATAGACAGTTTAATTAATGTCAGTCCACAAGAGACACCCTGGCTGTCTTCACTTGTTACATCCAGTACAACATAAAGCAATATTTAACAAATGGTACCAAGTCTTGAATCAATAAAACTTAAGGATAATCTACCACTTAAGTAAAGCAAAATTAAACTACACATACTCGCCCAGCATGGGAGAGGTAGGTGACGTAACGTGACAGACTGCTTTTTATAACTTTTTTTCAGGCGATCCCGTTGCAACAAGATTAAAGAGGACCAACACTGGGATCAGGGTGAAGAGGAGAATAGGTGAGTATGTGTCATTTAATTGTGTAGTTTAATTTAAGTGGTAGATTTTAACCTCTAATAAATTTCATATAAAAAGATTAAAAGAGGTATTACACCCCCTACTCAAAATGCCCAGTGAAAATGAGTATCATCAAGCATATACCTGGAAATAAAATCAATGCGTCTGTGTTGCAATGCACGTTCATGGCCAACCTGTGTGTAGGCCGATATACAGAACCTCAGAAAATTACCTTATAGGGATTCAGGCAAGTCATCATAACAGCCTCCAATGGTATCTACCTGTGTGCATATTGTCAAGTATGGGGAGTGCAGAGGCTATTTTGCCCCTATGTGTACCCCGACAATTACTCCTGCCCTTACAAGGAAAGTAACAACACTTTCCCTGTTAATCTTGGGACCCACTCCTTAGTTGCCCTGATTGTGTGTTTTGGCTCTTTGTCATGCTGGAAGACCTTGTCCTTATTTTCAATCACCTGAGGAAAGGATGTTGTTGGCCACAGTCTCTTGATTCATGGCCCCATCCACCCTCCATTTAATACTGAGTAGTCATCCTGACCCCTTTGCAGAAAAACACTCCCAAAGTATGATGTTTCTACCCCCATGCTTCACGGTTGGGAAGTTGTTTTTGGGGTTGTACATCTTCCACCAAACATGAAAAGTGGAGTTGATACCAAAAAGTACTATTGCTTGGAAGAAGATCCAACTTTTCTAGACTACTAATCCACAATAGATACTGCAATTTATTATTGTAGCTTTTCTCTTATAGTTGAGATCTGCTTCTGAGTTGGCAGAAGTTCGTCTAAGTATGGGACCGCCACAATGTATTCATTCTGTCACTATTTTTGTAAATGGTCTGTTTGCTGAAGACATTCCGAACAAAGAACCTGAAATTGGAAGCAAGCCATCTTGCCTTTTTGGGACAGAACAGCAAACCTCGGGTATATGAATTAGGATGTGGTAGTATGTGCATTTATATGAAAGAAGGGTGTTGCTGACTTCACAGACTCCATCTTGACCCTCTTATATACTATGTGTTTGCTCAGATTCCTCAGGTTTATTATTAATCTGTAGCATCCGTAATGCTCCTTGATCAGAAACCATAGTGATGCCCTTAATTGTTTCCAGTTTGGGTATAGGGATTACCACATTCATCAACATGCTTTTGGATCTCCTGCCACAAGGTGTAAGTCTTTGAGTGTGCTGTTATGTTACAACAAATGAATGAGTGTGCAGAGAGCTGAACTCGATTTTGTAACCCATTTCTACAACTCTGAGAATCTGCTTTTTGTAGGTTGTGTTGGCGAATTTTTGATTGGGGTTGAATCCTCTTTCCTTACCGCCTTTAGGGTAATTCCAGTGACCCTGTTTACCTTTGCCTGTTTATCACGGGAGTCAGGAAAGGAAGTCTTTTTCTCTGTCTCTTTTGGATCTAGAAAGCCTTTCTTTTTATCTGCAGTCTTTTCAAGAATAGTATCAAGATCTGGTCCAAACAAATTCTGTTGTGAAGACTAAAGTTTTGACTGGAATGGAAATCTCCAGACCATTGCTTTTATCTAGAGGGATCTACAGGCCTCATAAAAGAGCACTCCTTCTTTTGCCTAAATCCTCACACATTCAACTATCAGCATCAGCCATTAAAGAAGCAGCTAATTTCAAGAGTGGTATAGCTGCTTCCCATGTCTTCTTAAGATGCAGATTTCCTGTATTTTAACTGTATGGCATCCTCAGAGGGTAAATCCATTTTCTTAAGCACTCTGATTACTTGCACACCTACCTTTGGAATAGAGTCCCAGTTCTTAGTTTTGCTTTCGTCAAAGAGAAGACTGCTTCTGAATTATTTTGAAACAGATAGGGGCTCATTTACTGTGGGTCGTGCATCTCCCTTTTGTCAGACTGTTCGCCTTTTTCGGGGATTAAACATCTTGGACATGTATTTAACAGGGTGATTAAGTTGTTCAGATTGGCGCAATGTTGTCTATTATATGAGTATTAGTTGGTTATGTATCAAGGGGTGGTGACCTGCGGCCGCCCTACTTATTGGGTCACTTACAAAGGGATACAATTATAATAAATAACATAAATGTGATAATGTGATGCCTGCGCCAGTGTTGGAGAATATATGATAGTTATCCCCAATTATAAAAATGTAGCATAGTGCCCAAATACTACTAATATAGTTACTATATGCACACTGATAGCGTCTCTGAAACGCGTTGGAAGTTTGTTCCATCAGACCTACCGTAGTTTGGTGATGTCACCACCCGGAACTACTCGGGACTGTGCACGGAGGCAGCAGCCACCGGCCGGGGCTCTACCTCTTTTGTGCTTACAGCAGTTTCAAGTTTACATACCTGCATGTGGATCTATTGCTGGATTGAAGCAACACTTCACGAGGATATGATCTAACGCCATAATCTTAAAGGTTTGACATCGTGCCTTGAAGCGGACTGCTCCAATTACAGGTATAGTTTTCAGGTATACAGCTATATATGCACATTTTACCATCAGTCTGCATATAGTAACTATATTAGTAGTATTTGGGCACTATGCTACATTTTTATAATTGGGCATAACTATCATATATTCTCCAACATTGGCGTAGGCATCACATTTATGTTATGTATTTAACAGGGGTCTGGGATTTTGGCACGCGCGCTGGCTTCCATGCAACAAAAATGGGGTTGTGCCGTTGGACGAACCGACTGATTCGGACTGAGCACGAGATTTAACTTTAAAATTACGTTGCAAGCCCATGCACTTACATGCATCACTTAAAAGATGGTGTACTATGTCGGACCTGAGCGGGGAAGCGACACATGCAGGATATCGGGCGCATGATCTTAGTGAATCGCGGCATAGTGCATTATCGTCGGGCAATGCAGTTTCTGTGAACTCCAGTGGACGGGTATGTAAATGTGCCCTATAGTCTTTTTTCTCTGGGTCCTTCCATGTGTTAAGGTCTATTAGGTCTTCTACAGTGTTGTTTATGGGGAGAAAAACTTCTCTCTCAATCCCCCAAACAATTCGTCCATCTTGATTTGGGGATCTTCTGCCATTTTTCCTTGAATATCCTCTCCAGTTCCCTCAATTTGGTGGACAGTCATTTTCAAGTCTCTCCAGAGAGCTCTTGCTTGGTCAGTCAAGAATGGTCACAAGAGTTGTTCTGAAGCCACTGCTTTGTAGTTTTAGCTGTGTGCTTAGGGTCATCGTCTTGTTGGATGGTGAACCTTCGGCCCAGTCTGAGATCCAGAGTGCTCCGGAATGGGGTTTTCAGTGATAGTTGATAGTTGGGCAGTTCCTTAGTCCTCATGATTCTCATGTGTTCTAACATGCACCGTGAGCTGTAAGGTTTTATATAGACTTTCCAAATCAAGACCCGTCAGTTTAATTAAACACAGATGAACTCCAATGAAGGTGTAGAACCATCTCAAGGAGAATCAGAGGGAAACGTACAGCATGTGAGTTAAATATGAATGCCACAGCAAAAGTTCTGAATACTTATGGCCAGGAGATATTTCAGTTTTACTTGTTTAATAAATTAGCAAATATTTCTACATTTCAGTTTTTTTCTGATAAGATAGGGTTCAGAGTGTACAGTAATGAGCAAAAAAAAGAACTTATTTGAACTTACCAAATGGCTGAAATGAAACAAAGAGTGAAAAATGTATAACCTAATATAGATGGTGCCAACCTGGTGTGCTGAGAAAATACCTACCTCCAAAGAGTAAAGGACACCTCATATGACCAGATGCCCGGTATTTGCACTTACCGCTGATGGCTTCAGAATTATGGCCGATCTGTCTTGGATGCTTCTGATGTCCCTTTTGGTGCGCTGAGGAAACCAGAAGTTGTGATTGCTGCCACAGGAATGTTCAGTGTGTTCCACCTTCAGGAGCCAGAAGCACCAGGGACACTGGAGACGCAGGAGATGTTCAAGTCCTGTGGAATGGGCATTTAGGACAGAATGCTGCACCTCTACCTATTGCCTCTCTTGCATTTGTCTTTGGAGGGTGAGCAGCCTTCTTGGGGGACTTGAATGAGTTTGTGATGTTGTAAAGATGCAATATTCTATGAATCACAGACTTGGAATGACCAACTTCTTTTGCTATGACTGATGGGGTCACCACTTTTGCCTTTATCCCGGCAACCTGCTGACACAGGGTTTTAGTTACTTTGGAATGGCACAACATTTTTGCAAAGTCAGTGCAAACTGAAAAGTTAAGCTACAAATTTAATAGGGTGTGCCGGATAATTAAGGAAATTAGCAGGTTTCAGATTAACATCTGAAAGGGTGCGGTCACACGTTGCAGTTAAAACTGCATCGCAATCAGTTGTGAGGTGGTTTTAGGTGCAGTTTTGTTAATTTCACAGGTGAAAGATATAAACTGAATGGGTGAACTTTATTTTGAAGAGGAAAGATGTTTTACAAATGTCATTCACCTGTTGGTTAATGGGGCACATGCGCTTTTCTCGAGGTACGTTCCCCGACGTGAATGCACTGTGCCGCGATTCACTGTGCTGCTCAGGTCCGCCGGAGTTTACCATCTTCTTCCCGGTGCATGTAGGTGCTTGTGTTGCAACACAATTTTAAAGTAAAGAACGGTGGCTTCTCCGAATCCGTCAGATCGTCCGAATGCCCGTCTGATCTGTGTTGCATGAAAGCCGGCAAAATCCGATCACGTGTAACACAATCCCCTTCTAAATCCCTGTCACAGCGACGCGATCCCCGAAAAGTCGGAAAACCCAACGGAAATGCGGCCGTGTGACCCTTAGTAAATAGGCCCCAATGTCTTTCACTTGTTAAAATAAGAAACTGCACTTAAAATCACTTCAAAACTGATTGCAATGCAGTTTTAACTGCAACGTGTGACTGCACGCAAAGGCTTCTCTAATTTTGATCAGTGTTCTTTTTATTCATCTCATTATCTACATTTTTATTTGGTACTTTAGAATTTATACCGTTATGAAATAAGCTTAAAATGCAGCTTTTTACTCATGTTAGGATATACTCACATAAGACTACAAAATACCCTAAACATTTAGAGAAAACGTATGTTCTCTAATTTTGATATTTATTGTATGTAAATACGCCAGCAAACTGGCTTCAAAAGAACCTGCCATTGAAATGAACCCACCCAAAATAAATACTTAAATAAATTAGAAACTTCGCTTTAAAAAAATCAGTTTGTAAACATATTTGCAACTCGCTTGATGGAGTCCAATGCCATTAAGTGAGTACAATTGGCCTTGTATATTCAGTGGTTACAGCAGTGCCCTCCCTCTTTGTTCCTGATTGACAGCTCTCAGTGCTACGACAAGCGGCTATATGGAACATTGAGAGAGAGCTCTGCTACATTATTGAGCACTTAAAGTCATTTGGCCTGGGTGATGTCATCTAAGGTCCTGTTACATCTGCAACATCTACACCATGTATGTATCTTATCACATAAAAACACAGCATAAATCCATGGATTTCTACTCCTCCCTATGCCTTCATGGACTTCTTCACCAACCTATTCTCCATCGAGGCACACTGTGATCAGATACATGCATGAATCAGATGTTGCGGATGTAACAGGACCTCAGATAACATCACACTGGTTACATGACATTAAGTGCTGAGTACTGAGAGAGGCATGTTACATGGGGAGGAGTAGATGGGAGGGTCTGGTTGAGCAAGAGATGTCCCCTCTCATGCCAGGGAATATAACATAAAGTTGATTTATGGGAACGTAAGGGGCATTTTGGAATGCAGTGCTAACACGTTTATGATTTTAACTGTCTTTTTTTTATTTTTCTATGTATTCTAGGGAAACGTTTCCTTTTTTAACTATTATTGTGCTAAAAAAAAAATAACTCGGGTCTATTAAAAAAAATTAACACTGTACTCAACTTTATGACGTCCCCAGCATGGTCTCTTCTTACTTCAGGTGCTCCGTCTTCGGGGCATCCAGCTCCTCTTCGGGTCCTTGCAAAATGGAAGCAACCACACAAATGGTGGAGCAGACAGCGCACAAACAATGACGTCGGCAAGTGGCTGATGTCATTGTGTGTGCCAGCCAATCACGGGGACCTGAAGACTAAGCTGAAGTAAGGAGAGGACCTGTGGGGGGTGTCAGAAAGGTGAGAACAGGGTAATTTTTTTTTTTTTTTTTATAGGCTTGGCATATTTTGGGCAGGGGCTGGCTGTATAATGGGAGACAGGCTATATACTGGAGGACTTGCTGGCTATATACTGGGGGACTGGCTGGCTGGCTGTATACCAGATTTCTGTTGCGTGCAATCCCTCTCTTAGAAACACCTTAAGGAGTGAGCTCCCTCTGTGCCCATTGGCACCCTGCAGCAGTGATAACAGGGTGCGGATGGTGGCCCAAGCAACCCGGCAGTCCTCTATGGGATCCCCTGGGTTGCCTGTAGTAGCTTTGTATTCAGACTCTGTCGCTTACACCTATGTTGATGCCTGATGATGATGATATCATGTTCATTGTGTTGGCCAATCCCTGGCATCAGCAGCGACGCCTGAGCTGAGGCAGGTGTCTGCTGTATTCTATAGCCAAATCTGCCATTTACTGCTGCAATTGCTGCTGGGGACCACTACTCCTAAACAGCGGTGGCACATGACATCATTGGGGGGGCACTGATTGATTATCATGACAGCTAAATGGCTACAATGGTTGTTATGTGGCATTTTTTTTTATTGCAGCCTGCCAGAGGCAGTAATTATCAAATACAGTGAGGGATATAATTGTGAAAAAATCCAATAAAAACATAAATAAAATTTATCTAAAGGTCTTACAGTTCTAAAACGGTATCGATGAAAAGTCGGTTCTTCTTGCAAAACATAATACATTACACAGCTTTGTATGCTGAAATATGAAAGAGTTTGGGTGTCACATTTACAGGGCCACTAAGGGGAAACCAGTAAAGGAAGGCTGTGTTGAATAGAAGTTGATGGAGGGGAAGAGCTGAGTATCTTGCAAAGGGGTGGATCCTTAAAGGGGTTGTGTGGCCGTTCTAGGTAAAATATGAAAAACAGAGCATCTCTATTAGTTGCTCTCTTTTTCATTTTCCAAGGTCCTTCAATTTTTTTGGGTATAAAACCTTCTGGCATAGAATAAAGACTAAAAGTGGCCGCTGCGCTCCGCAGAAAGACTGCAACTCCCAGAATCCTTGGCTCCCACGGAGCTGTGTCAGTGTGTACACTGCACACTCTGTTCCCTGATTGGCTGTTTAAGCACCGGCTGATCTATAAACAGTAGTGTTCACGCACGTGTGGATGTGAGCGAGCAGCCGCGGAGCACAGACCTCGCTGAATGCATGCGGACTAGGATCTGCATTAAGTCTCCTTGTCGTATCCTTGGAGATTAAGGGGTTCACATATGCTGTCTGGCAATAAAACATTTGTTTTATAACTCACAAAGGACTAGGAATTGTTTAGAACATTAAATTAGTGATAGTTTAGATTATTGTTATGGGTAATGTTTAAGCCCAATGTGTTTGACTGTACAACCCCTTTAGTAGATATTTTCAGGGCTGGTCACTTACAGATACAGTTTTTTTACACTTATTTATAATATACATTTATTTATTTTTATTCACATTATTTATTTTAAACAAATATTTTACCAGTGTAATTGTTAACTTTCTAAGCAAGAGTGATCCCAAACTAGGAATGAGTTGGCAGGTGACTTTCTTTTTACTGGCTGAAGTTTGTTTTCTAATGTCCTGTAGCCACGACTCCTTTCTAGCCCTGTTTCATGAATAGATTTATACATTAATATTTAATATACCTATTTATTAAGGTGCTGTGTTATTTCATAAATATGTTATTGTATTGCATCACAACTTGTATTTTACTTCCTAAGCACAGATTTATGACTCCATAATTTATTGTCGCTATTTTTACCCTCTGTACTGTGCACGCAGTGCCCCGCCTTACACCTTTCTACAGTTTAGATAACTAGTTAAGCCGCATTCAGCAAAGTGCTGTAAAACCTGGAGGACAGGTTTGGAGGTTTGGGTGTTTTTTTTTTTTTTTTCTTCTTTTAGATATTGCTAGTTATCATTCAGTTCCTGGTAGTTTCTCACAGCGAGCGCACGCTTAGCTGAGCAGAGGAGGGAGAGTTACACTTGTGTTGACTCTTTGCGTGGATGCGGTGTACAAAGAACTGCTGTTTGCGATGACTTTCCCTCTGCCAACATATAGCTCGCAGGATGAAAGCCTCTGCATCCTGGAACAGTGTGTGCTGCTGTGAACAGATCCGTGGATTAATACTCCAACCTCTGGAGACTAGAAAGCACTGTCCAGGCTTGAATTTCGGCTTGTGATGTCATCCTGTTACTCGCATTGATTCCTTACACACTGGTTTGATGACATGGCAGAAGAACTAAGAGTTGCTCCTCCTCTTATACAGTTTTTTTACTTCACAAGCTAAAAAAAAAAAAAAAACCTAAAACCCCTCTGGCTTGGATGATGATGCACACTTATAAGACAGCCTGCAAAATTTGACATTGAATTATTTCTCTGGGATTATATTTTTACAAGAGGGACAAGTTTCAGAGCTAGAAAACTTACCATGAGTGATCCAGAGAAAGAGGAAGTGGAAGACCCTAAAATCGAGGAAATCGTATGTATATGTTATATATTGAAAGGGATTTTATGCAGTATGTATTTTTTATGACTCCATTGATATTTATTGCATTGCTGTGGCTTCTATAGAGTACATATGGTAAAATATTTTAGCAGTCGCCAAAAATTGCATAGAGAATTGGTGTTCTAACGAGACGCTCTTCTAATAGAAGAGAGTCTTTATGCCTGGTATATGGTAGAACTGAAAATCTGTCACTGGAAACTAGTCTGGATAAGGGGAGAAGTCTTCACAAAGATTTTTTTGTTTGGAAAAGTCTCACATAGGGGCTTTCTGCACAAACGAAGGATAGATCTCTAATATTAGATCCCTAAAAATCAGAGCAGCTAATAAACAGAGAGTAGAAGACCGCTCCGTACTCGGTGTAGTGGCTAAACTCATCGCTACAGCTCATATCCTATTCAAATTAATGGGAACTGATCTGCAGTAACCTGGTCTGACCACTACAGATAGAATGGCGCTGTCTGTGTTGTGGTCTTCTCCACATATAGTACAGTCCCCCATCCACTAATCTGTAATTAAGGATCTATTCTGTGGATATATTACCCTAGAAAACTCCATCAAAGCTCTGAGTGATTAGGCCTTTCTTCCAATTTCAGACTCTTTTTGTGTTAATATTTTGTGTTTAATATTTTACTATAAATCTGAGATTTAATAAATAGATGGGTGAGAGGGGACTTACTAGAAGGAATAAAAGAAACAGGAAGATTTTAGAACAATAGATTTCTATTCTAGTATTTACAGATGCGTATCAGGTATATGGAACAGGATATACTGACATTGTCATTGTTCTAAAGCCAAGTAAGAATAAGCACAGCATAAAATGTTTTGTCTTGGTAACTTGATGTAAGAGAAGTTGATATGTCGGCTTTTTAATTTTGGTGCTATTGCTTTTTATGTTGAGACAATGGGGCACATTTACTAGGGGTCCGCACACCGCATTTCTGCCGGGTTTCCCGTCTATTTCCGATTTGCGCCGCACTTAACAGAGGTTTTTGGCGCATGCAATGGGATTTTGGCGCCGACTTTCATGCCGTCTGACCACCCGACTGATTCGGACTAAGCACAGGATTTAAAATTCAAATTATGTCGCAAGACATGCACTCACATACACCGGGAAGAAGAAGGTGAACTCCGGCGGACCTCAGCGGGGAAGGGACACATGCAGGATATCGGGCGCACGATCTTGGTGAATCTCGTCGGACAGAACGGATCGGGAATCATGACAGGACCGGGTAAGTAAATGTGCCCCAATGTCTCTTTGTGGGGAGATGTATCAGTTGTGTGTACTTGCATTCATTAATTCCTTTTTTTTGATGGAATAACGGGCCATTACATATTGCAGAGTTAGGCAACATCGTCTGTTTAGAGCATCTTAACTGGGTTTAGGCCGCCCAACTCATGGACCACGTTTCTCAGACCAACCTCTACCATAAACTATGTTTATTTTGTTTATATCTTTTAACCTCATAACAAATGCCATCTTTAGATGTCTTTATAGATGCCCGAGTGGAAAAAAAAAAAAATTATATAATGGGCATAAATCCTCCAGGGGTCTTTTATGGTGCCATGGGGGACATGTACTGTACGGATGACTTCTAGTTACAGATAGACCTTTCTGACCATTGTGTCCACTGGTGCCGCTCTATGGATACTGATAATTTACTGAACTTTAGTCCCAGGCTGTAATGATCTGCTGTAAAGTGTCTATAATTAAGCTTTATTGTTGATCCTTGTTCTGATATACCATATTTGATCTCTTGTACCTGATTGTGCTAGTCGTATGAAATCCGTACAAAATGGGAAACATACGGCAACATTTGTGTGGCCCAAAGCCCCTAGTACACAGATGTTTGTGGGATTGATATACGGCCAAATATCGGTCTCTGTAGACGCCTATGGTTGCCCAGCCACGTGTTCCTGTACTGTACTGTTGATGGGAAAAAGATAGAGCATGCTCTACCTTTTCCCGTACGTACGGGCGGGTTGCATTGGTGAGTAGTGCTCACCCCTCGTCTATTCAGCACACGGCTGTATCCTATAAGCATATTGGTGTATGGTGTATAAAACAGAAAAATGGAAATACTTTCTATAAAACATCTGTGGTGGTAAAAAGCTCAGTTCACTGCTCTCGTAGCTCAGGACTAAATGTATAATATATGTAATGTATCAATGTCATCAAAATCTTCCCTCTAAAAGCTCAATGGCGCTCTTTCCGTTCTGCGCTCTGCTGTTGGCCCCTAAAGTAGTTTACTTTGACATGTGAGGTATCGCCCTACTTGTAAGAAACTACACAACAAAATTTGAGATGTGTTTTCTCATTTTTAACTGAATGAACTTTTACATTTTAGGTCTAAATAATCATTTTATTGTCAGAATTTTAAAATTCCAAATAGAACCTCTGTTTTTAATCCTTGTGAGATGCTTAAATCACAAGTTTACTAAAGGCTGCTTTGAATAGTTTGAGGGGTGCAGTTTTAAAAATGTGGCAAGTTTGTGGGGAGTTTCTAGTAAATAGAACTTTGAAAACCCTTATGAAGTAAAACAATTAATCTAAAATTTACTTAAAAATTGTGAAAATCACAATTCCAACTATAGGCCTCCTATTGTCCTAGTAAAATTTTAAAAATTGTGCTGTGTCCTAAAGGTCCTTAAGGGGTTAATAATCAACAAAATCATTGCAAAGCACAAAACATCAAAACAAAGGAGAAGAAAAAAATCTACCCCTCAATACACAAATATCAACAAAGATCACTATGAGCAGCAGTCACAATGAGGAGGCTTAGTGTATCCCATCACTTTAATTTACTTTACACTTACTTTAACATATGCCGCCTATCCAAACATTGTTACAGACCAATGAAAGAACGGATGTGCTGGTAAGTCTGCTGTATAAAAGCCTCACCTAGCATTTTATAGAGTTTCGCCATAAAAAGTTCTTATCGGGTATCCACAGAAATGGTTTATGAGTCAAGTCCAATAGAAGTTAATAAAGCAAAGGTCAGACAAGGTTTCCTGCACAATATACTTTATGGGGCAGATACCTTAAAGTGCCACATACTATGGTATACATTCAGATGTCTTGTGGAGTCCTAGCATTTAATGATTAGAGGTGCAATGTTGGCACAAGGGAGACCTACACAAAATTAGGCTAAGTTTGTCATTTAGGAACATATATGCAATTGGGTCCCCATTGCATTTGAACTGTGGTTCAAAGTGCAGTTCAATCTCCAAATGTGAACAATAACAAAAGGCTAGCGTTGAGTGCGTTGATGTGGAGATCCAAGGGCATGCACCAACAGGGCCAATAGGAGAAAGGAGATAAAAAGCGTAAAGGATTCAAGTACGGTGACGGACTTGGCGGTGTAGTGAAGTTTCACGAGGTATTGTCCCATTCTGGTAGGCTCTGCTGCATTCGGTGAATGGATCGGACTCTTATATCCATAAAATATTTTTAATAGAAAGATAAAACACAACTCGTTTCGGCTCCGGGCTGGAGCCTTTGTCAGGTGAGAAAAATTACCGTATGTAATTTATAAGAGTCCGATCCATTCACTGAGTGCAGCAGAGCCTACCAGAACGGGACAAAACCTTGTGGATCTTCACCACAAATGTGAACAAGGACTAAGTATGCCTTTCACACAGTGCAAGCAGCAAGCCAAAATAATGTGTAATGGAAAGAAAAAAATAAAATAAATGATATATAAAACTGCACGCTTTGGCTTCAAACACTATATATATAAAAACCTGAACATGCAAATTCACCCTGAATAACCTGATCGGGTCATGGTCACATTCAGGTACATTCTACTTACTGGTCAGGAGAATTTGGATACACTCCCCTTCCTGATAACATAAGTTTGCATAACTCATTGCTTTGATGGAGAGGGATGTTCAAACATCTATTCAGTGCATTTGTTTGATTTTACAAACCTGTAGCATCTCATGCAACCATCTCATGCATGTTGTAAAATACACTTTATTGCAAAGTGAAAGTCTGAAAATAATACCGTACTGTACATTATAAGAGAATCTGTCACCCCTCCTTACCAGTTTTGTGTCTTTTACAACCTATCCTGTTACATCTGTGTTTTATGTCGTGTCTGGTCTGTGTTATGTTGTGTAGTCTCATGTATTCTATGGCAGTGATTTTCAACCTGTGTGCCGTGGCACACTAGTGTGCCGCGACACATGGTCGGGTGTGCCGCGGGGAAATTTCCCCAAACTATGGTGCCCCCTGTGTTTTGTTTCCCGGCAATGTGCAGCGATGCGCAGTCACGGCTTCTTACAATGTAGGAGACGTGTACAATAACACATGCGCAAGATTTGAACCTCGTGCGACAAAATGACGTCACCGAGGCCGGCACATCATCCTGAGAGCGGAGAGACTCCCGCATTTGCCCACCGCCAAGGTAATGCTCACCAGTAATGCTGACTATATGAGCTTTTGCCTGAGTATATGAACTGTTGGCAAAATACTCAGCATATGAGCTGGTACTTGTAGTACTCCAGCAGTATACTGCATATAACAATGAAAAATACTATAGTCATGAGGCTGGAGTACTACAAGTACCAGCTCCTATGCGGAGTATATGAGCCTCATGGCCATAGTACTTCTCATTGTACCCCTTTATTTTGCAGTATATGAGCCACATAATAATCAGCACCATATACTAAAAACAGGGAGAAACTGAGAACTGTTGAAGAAGAGCTTTGTGTGCGTCTTTCCACCATTCCTGCCAGGATATCCCTTTTGTGTTTATCGAAACAGGCCCAGGTTTCACAATGAGTGAGTAAAATAAATTTAGAATCTAAATTATTAACTATATGTATAATGTGACTGTTTTAGTGTCATTTTGTGCTATTTCGGTTGGTGGTGTGCCCCAGGATTTTCTTAGTATAAAAAGTGTGCCACGGCTCAAAAAAGGTTGAAAATCACTGTTCTATGGTATAAAAAAGCAGTTGCACAAAATGTGTGCCTTTATTGATTTTTATCTGACTTTCAAAACTTCATATGACAGATTTAATAGGCAATCTATGCCCCTATGGTAAATCTGACGAGCATAAGAGATGTGGTGTGTGAATCCTGCCTCAAAGTCTGCACATGTAAATGCTCCTCATTTATTGTAACACTAGTTTCTTTGAACATGGGGGTCCAGTCAAGCCGGAGCCTTGGTCAAGTAAAATGACCAACTATGCATTGTGATGCACAGAGTAGCAAGATCATTTAAAATGGGGATACAAAACGATGCATATATCGGGTATTGTCAGACTCCTTGTATTGTGTGTTGTATTGTATCATTAACTAGATGTTTATTTAGGTGTAAATAGGTTTAGAAGGTAAAGGAGTAAGGTGTGAAGAGTGTCTGTCCATGGCATGTCAATTACTTTAGTTCTCACTATTGTTTGAGTAAGTTTACTTTTTTTGTCATTATTACTTAATTACAAATTTAGCAACTTTATCCTAATAATAACAGCGTACTTTTTACCTCATTGGCATTAACAAGGTCTAAATTCTATTGTCCCATAATTATATTTTGATGATCTCCCAAAGAAATGCAATAGTTTATCTAATTATAAAAAAAAATTATAAAAAGCTCCTGCACCTAGATATTTCAGTTACATATGTATTATGCCCCCCTCCCCTAGTACTTATTGGATTTGCTCTCATCATCATCCTTTGGATGTTTCCAGTGCTGGTGGTGACACTTGCTCAGTAACCCAAACCCACTTCACCAGATCCTTCCGCACACGCAGAATGCGGAAGGATTCTTGTCATTGTGCAGAATTGTAGTAAAAAGATGAAGTGACAGATGCTTAGAACTAATTTACAACCCCATGTACATCGGACCACGTCTGTGTCAGTACATGAGAACTAAAAATAATACAAATGCAGGTCACTAAATTCAGAATGCACATTTAGTCTTAATTATAGACAAACTGCATATAGATTTAAATAAGGAACACACCTGATATTTTCTCATTTGATCCTCGGTCTGTCTGGAGAAGAGCAGCAGCAGAGTAAACATGCATATCCAGTTAAGCTTACATGTATGCGTGGAAGGCCACGTGTGATGAAGACCGGATAAACAAGTATTTAACAGCTGTATTAGGACAGATTCACGTTTGTTTGTTTTGTTTTTTTTATATATACTTTCTGCTTAGGAGAGCTTTTAGCATATATGCTGAGCATAGCTATAGACTTATTAGACTTATGTCATATGGAGGCATAGTTTGTGCATCCAGTTGCACAGGTTTCCGCCTTCTAGTACTTAAGTCAAACCTATCAATTTAATCAGGACCAGACGGCCACTGACTATCCTAAAAAAACAAATATTGGGGGAAAATGAACATTGATATACCTGCTGCTGTTCTTATCCAAAGAGTTGAGATACAGATAAAGCCATCTGGCAGTGGTTTATTCCTCTCTTGCAATTGAGAACAACTTTATGGTCCAGCAAGACAAGTATGGGAGGTCAGGATAAATAACTGTAGGCCAAATGTGTGTAAAGTGTATATGTGCTTCAGATTGTTCCCTTTAAAGGAAACCTACCACTTGAAGTGGCAGGTATAAGGGGGAACTACCGAGCACCAGCTCAGGGTGAGCTGGTGCCGGAGCTTAGTTTTGTTAGTGTTTTAAACCACAGTATCGCGGTTTAAAACCCTTTTTAAACTGTATGGCCGAAGCTGCTTCGGCGCAGGGGGGTACGCGCTCGGCGCACCATGCGCGCGACCGTGCCCGCGGCTACATAGGAAGTGAATGAGAGCCGCGGGCACGGTCGCGCGCATGGTGCGCCGAGCGCGTACCCCCCTGCGCCGAAGCAGCTTCGGCCATACAGTTTAAAAAGGGTTTTAAACCGCGATACTGTGGTTTAAAACACTAACAAAACTAAGCTCCGGCACCAGCTCACCCTGAGCTGGTGCTCGGTAGTTCCCCCTTATACCTGCCACTTCAAGTGGTAGGTTTCCTTTAAATGTGTCAGCTGACCTCTTAACCACCCCATGGTCAGCAGGGCATCACATATTTTAATGAATAGGGCTAAGGCATAAAAAGAGGCCTTATCGATTTTCAATGTTTTACTAAGCTTCCTGCATACTATGGTATTAAGTATGATACACAGAATAAATATTCTCACTGTTTGGTATGTAAATAGCATTAGCTACGTCTCCACCAGACCGTGTTTAATATTTTATATCTGGAAATTAAGGATATCATTATCCTGGAGCTAAACAGACTTCTTAACTGCTATATTGGTTAAAAAAAAATAACAAGGATGTTCTTTTGTTGCGTTTTGATTGAGCAGATAAAACCAATGGAAAAGTTGCCATTATTTTGTTAGTATTTACGGATTTGCTACAGTCGATTTTATAAAATGTCTCTTAACCCCTTAAGGACGCAGCCAGTTTGCACGTTAAGGCTCAGCCGTTCTTTTTAGAAATCTTACTAGTGTCTCTTTGTGTCATAATAAGTTTTTAACCCTTTAGCTTTTGTGCTGTAAGCACTACAAAGCATTTGACAGCATTTCATTACTTAAAGGGAACCTCTCACCAGAAGACACAATTTCCCTGGTGACAGGTTGCAATAGGCAATGCATACTACTTTTCATAACTGTTAGTTTCAGATAAATTATTATCAATTATCAATTTAAGAAACTACAATATAAGAATTTCTCTAATATACTATAAAAATTGCTTCCTCCAATTGTCAGAGCCTTAGTAATAGTAAAGCAGGACCAGCAATGTTGGCATAATAAAGCCTTCATCACAACAGTAGTAAATTACAGTCTCTAAGGGACTGTTGCTATCTACACAGCCTGCCATAAACAGTACCTGGATTCTCATTATGTAGCCTTTAGGGAATAGCATTGAGTTGTTCCTGGTGTCACATTAACCATAATTGAAACATATAGGCCCAGATATATTATTGTGTCTATGCCAGTTTTTTGTCTAAGTTTGCACTGAAAAGAACTTTTTTGAACCTTGCTCATCTATTTAGAAGTGTTTGTGCCACTTTTGTGTCACAGTTGCATTATGTCCAACACTGTGCATCTAAAGTGGTGTAATAGTGCTTAGGCTACATTCACATACATGTATGCGGGACGTTTATATGACCGACGTATATTATACGGCCATTATATACGTCCCCCATACACGTGCGGCACCGTACCGCTCCGTAGCCTGTAGAAAAATAGGACATGTGTATATGCCTATGGAGAGGGGCGGGGGTGTGCTGCGCTCATCCCCTGTTCCTCTCCACAGCGCCGAAGTATGCCTGCCGTACTACGGTATGGCGGGCATACAACGTCTGAATGTAGCTTTAGTCGAGTTTGCGCCATATTTATTACCGAGCTGCGTCACAATTCTGTTGCAACAGCATGAAGCTGTGCACTGAAATAATAGGTGAAACTGTGTGCACATCCTAAAAACAGACCAGATTTACTATTAGCGAGCACCACTATTGGATTATCCGGTGAAGAAGTACACGTTAGTGAGGCAAAGTGCAGTGAGGCAGATGCACCAGTTTTCATATATTTGGGCCAAGACCTTTCAATAGTATTATAGTAATAGATATATACATGTACAGGCGGTCCCCTACTTAAGAACACTCGAGTTACATACGACCCATAGTTACAAACGGACCTCTGGATATTGGTAATTTATTGTACTTTAGTCCTAGGCTACATTAATCAGCTGAAAGAGTTATCACAGACGTCTGTAATGAAGCTTTAGTGTTAATATTGATTATTATGACAACCCAACATTTTTAAAATCCAATTGTCACAGAGACCAAAAAAGTTCTGGCTGCGATTACAATGATAAAATATACAGTTCCAACTTACATACAAACTCAACTTAAGCACAAACCTACAGACCCTATCTTGTATGTAACCCGGGGACTGCCTGTATAGTAAAAGAGCACTGTCCTCACATTTAGACAATATGTAGCAAACTTCCAGGTCTCCTTTTATATTAGACATGTGAACCATTTTTTTTTCAATGGATTTTTTATTTTGGCAACTGCACATAAACTTATTAAACCTCCCCTATTGATAATGTTACTGCTTAGAAACTGATAATACCGCACAGGCATAATCTAAATATAGCCTTTCCTTGACCTAAAACACACTATACCTCCACCCCATTGGAATGTCTGAACGTATGTAAAATACCTGGCTCCCATACAATAGGACGTAACTGTATACTTGCTGATTAATCGTCAAGCCAGTTAGGTGGGTAATTGGCTGAAAGTGGCTAAAAATGCTAAGTAGTTCAGTAGATAAAAAGATAGAGGGAATGAGCCAGTCCCTGCTTAATCTTATCCTGTGGGGCTACAGCCAGACACATTCATTTTCTAGATGGCTACAGAAAAGAGGTCCTCATATTATTCTCCTTTTTCTTCCTGCTTACAGAAGAGTCCCGAACCCACAATGGGATCTCACCTGAAGTACATCTCATTGGGAATCCTAGTGTTTCAGACCACCAGCTTAGTCCTGACTATGCGCTACTCTCGCACGCTCAAGGAGGATGGACCACGATACTTGTCTTCCACTGCTGTGGTGGCCGCAGAAGTGCTGAAAATCATAACCTGCATCTTTTTGGTATATAAAGACAACAGTAAGTACATCAACAAATCTAAATGATCCACAATGATGATAAAAATTACATGATGAGGCAATATTTTGTGTATTCTGTAGCTTGATAGACAGCTCTTTATTAATTGGTGCCTCAACTAGTGTATGTTCTGTTAGAAGATACAACCTGATGTATTCTTTTAGATTCAGTTAGAATTTAGGGGGAAATTAAGCTCATAACCCCTTAAGGACGCAGCCTTTTTTCACTCCACACCTTCAGAAGTATATAACTTTTTTATTTTTCATGTATAGAGCTGTGTGGGGGCTTATTTTCTGCGGAACGAATTTTACTTCTCAATGACGTTATTTATTATTCCATACCTTGTACAGGGAAGTTGTAAAAAAAATTCTTGTGGGCTTGATTTTTACGACTTTCACTTTGTGCTCTAAATGATAGGTCTACGTTATTCTTTGGTTCGGTAGATCACGGTGACACCACATTTATAAAGGTTTTGTTGTGTTTTAATACATTTTCACAAATTAAAACAATGTGTACGAAAAATACAAATTTGTTTCGCAATTTTCAGACACGAATAACTTTTTCATACTTTGGTGTGTGGACCTGTGTGAGGTGTAATTTTTTTTGCAAAATGAGCTAATGTTTTCATTGCTACTATTTTGACGACTATGCAACCTTTTGATCACTCTTTATTACATTTTTTATGTTATGTAAAATGGTGTAAAAGTTGTGTTTTGATCATTTGGTTGCTATATTTCGCTGCGTGGTTCACCACCGGAAATAACCGCTTTTATATTTTAATAGATTGGCCATTTTGGGACGTGGCGATTATATATCTTGTTTCTGATTTTTACTGTTTTGTTTAGTTTTATATCAATTCTTGGGAAAGGGGATGATTTGAATGCACCGCTGTCTTTCAAATGCTGTTGATAGATAGATTCATCGTTTTTCGGCTGCCACTTTTTCAAGTTTCCTGAAGTTGGCCTACTTAATCATTGCAATGTGTATTAACTGTTTTCCCTTTGTGATACAAGTGATGAGTTGCCTGTTTAGTCTCACTTTTGTGACTTTTTGTGGTGTGACTTTTTAGTCCCAATGTAGTAGTTTACCAAAAGTAAGTCCTGTCTAGCATGCTCTGTTTTGCTCTGTATTAGGTGTAAAAATGGGACAGTTCCAAGCTCAAAAGTCTCACAACTTGAGTAAACAACTCGGCTATAAAGATATGCGGCCACTGCATTAAATCCTTGAGGCAGCTAACTTTGGTACGCTGCTTGATTCTGTGCCGAAAAAGTCCAAAACTGCAGAAAGTTGCACAGGAAAAAAGAGAAAGGAATCAATAAGAGTGATACATGTCCCCCCATAGAGGTTAAAGAGGATCTGTCACAAAAATTTTATATTTTTAAAAGATATGGCCCCCAAATGTTTATATGAGAATTAGAATATATTATCTGAGGGGGGCCTTCTATTATCACACAGCCAGAGAAAAAAAGGTTTATCGCCCTTTTGGCTACTATTAGCTTATTCATATATAATCTTCTGTGGGTCATATCTTCAGGACAAATTTAAAACAAAAAAAGACAGATCCTACCATTCTAGCATTAACTTCCTAATACAACCCACCACTGGTATCTTGCTCTCTTCCTTGTCCCAAATCAACTTTTTTGAAGTTTTTATATTTTAAAAAGTAAAAAAGAGAAACTCTGATACTTACCAGGATGTGAGTCTGATGATGACTCACATCTGAAGATCCCATGCCAGTGCCTCTTCTCTCAATGCGGGAATTAAAGGGGTAATCCAGGAATATGAACGTCTGATACAAAAGCCCATGATGATATAAATAAATGTATATAACAAAACTCAATGTTATTAGTCACAAAATGGAGCTTAAATAGTTTGATTTTATGATTTACAAATGTTATGGCCTCTCTAAAGTATGCAGAGTTTTCACCAAGATGGCCGCCACTGGAAACTACAAGTTCCATGATCCTTTAGTTCTCAGTAACTCCTCCTCCCTCTTATGCTCTGCTCCTAGTAATGATCTAACAGATTTTCTTGCTCTGTTACCATAGTAATGATGTGTAGCTTCCTTCACTGCACATTGCATCAGTGAGGTGATGTCTTACCACAACACAGGCCATACTGGATACACCTACTGCAGTCAAACTTAGTGGTGATCACATGATCTGCCCAGGCAGGTGCAGGACATGTGATGTGGACATGTGACCAGCGGCCATCGTCTGTCCTGTGTCTGCTCCGCTCGGAGGAAATCAACTGACTGATTAATGGGCCAGTAGCATTTTAATTCTCCATCACAGTTTATGTCCATTCAACAATCAACAATATAACAATTACAATATCATTCCCCCCCCCCTTCTACTCTCCCATCCCATCCCATCCCCCGTGCTGGAGAAGGAAATATATAGCGTGTATCTTTAAACCAATTATAAATTCCACTGATCCCAAATCATATTCAATCTTCTTCCTCCTCTATAACGACTCTCATATGGGCATTCGTATAATGTTTTCTGTGTAATAAATTGTACTTCCTAGTGACAGCATTTCATTTTCCGGTTACTGGGATGCTGAAAAAAAATTCCAGTTTTTATGGCTTAGACTGTGCGTTCCAAATGGTACCTGTACTTTATTCCTTGGGCGGTATGATTGTGGGATTTTTTTTTTTTTTTTCATTTGTCATACATTTAAATGTATAAATACATTTATATACACTTTTGTCTCATTTGTAACAATGAGCTAGTAACACTGTCTTGGAGTAACCATAGTCTACTTATTCAGGTCTATGGAGAGTTTTCCATACTTGTTTTGTGCAGATAGAAGGTGGTGTTATCTTCTGTAATCCTATGTTTCTACTTGTCTGTGATGTAAATGAGGTGACTGCTGAATAGAAATCCCCTACAGAATTAGCAAATTCCAGTCTATTCTTAAATTGAAAGCGAGAATTGCAGGATATAGTACTCTTTATAGAAAGATAGGAACATTCTACCTCATTAGCATAATATAAGAAGGAAGGAGACCATGGATAATAAATATGAGAAGATTACCACAGTCACGTTGCGTGGGTCTATGAGGTAGTGTCTATGGTTTATCATGCAAGATTTTGATGGTAGATTTCATAAAACAATTTATTAAAAGATAATTCATTTTTTGGTGACACTTTCCCTTAGAGGCTCATGTTCACCACAATGAAATGGACAGCACACAGTAGCACTAACTTCATTACTTTCAATGGATCACTGCACGCAGACTTTTATTTATTTATTTTTTTTAACCCCAAAATGACTTGGCCATTTTTTATTTTTGTGTTTCCATTTTTCACACCCCACCTTGAAAAATCCATAACTTTTTTTATTTTTACATGTGAATAGCTGTGTGAGGGATTGTTTCCTGCATAACATGCCTTCTACTGGGAAGTGGGAAAAAATTCTAAATGCGGTGAAAAGTATTGGTGACATTTGGCCATTTTCTTGTGGGGTTGGTTTTACGGGTTTCTCTACGCACCCCAAGTGACATGTTTCCTTTATTTTTGGATGGCACATTTTTATGCTTTTTTTTTTTTTTTTTTTAATATATATTTAAAAAATTAAAACTTTTTGTACACAAATGTCTTTGTTTTGCTAATAAATTTTTCATACATCAGTGTACAGAGTGATTTGGTTGTATTTTCCATTCCGGGTTTAACGAGGGAATAAACATTATTATTTTTTGATAGATTGGACAATTTGGGATATGGCAATACCTGTTTTTTCAATTATATTATTTTTCAGACCCCTTAGGGTACTATAACCGTATATTGTCTGATTGGTTCTACTATAAAACAGTATGGGGCAGATTTACTTACCCGGTCCGTTCGCAATCCAGCGGCGCGTTCTCTGCGGTGGATTCGGGTCCGTGAAGGTAAGCGCGTCCCAAGCGACACTTTTATTGTTTTATATGCGGCGGTTTTTCCGAATCCGTCGGGTTTTCGCTCGGCCATGCCCCCCGATTTCCGTCGCGCGCATGCCGGCGCCGATGCGCCACAATCCGATCGCGTGCACCAAAATCCCAGGGCAATACAGGGAAAATCGGCGCAAATCGGAAATATTCGGGTAACACGTCGGGAAACCGCGAATCGGCCCCTTAGTAAATGACCCCCTATATGTGGATTTTGCACATCATGTATTACCATGTGCCACTGGCACATTGTAAATTTTCTGAAGATCTGTTATAGTCTCAGGTCTTATAACAAATTGATGCTGTCATGTTGGCAGATTGTCGCTCCCTAATGACGTCACAATCTAAATCAAGATGGCGGCGCCCATCTAAAAAGTCAAAAGCAAGGAAATGATCCATCAGTCCAGCACGGCACAGTTTAGGCTTAAAAATCTCATATATTTATTCATCATAAAATAACACTCACAGTGAAACACAGCTTTAAGCGTCACAGACTGTGACGTTTAAAGCTGTGTTTCACTGTGAGTGTTATTTTATGAAGAATAAACATATGAGATTTTTAAGCCTACACCGTGCCGTGCTGGACTGATGGATCATTTCCTTGCTTTTGTCTACCGTGCGTTGAGCTCCGGACCTGTCCATGTGCACCACTAAAAGGGTGATTTAGGATCCATTTTGGGTGAGAGCTTAAATATTTGGTGGGTTGTAGCTGGCACTTGTAGACCCTTGTACGTACACTAGTGATCAATTCATCAAGTACATACTTTGTGAAGTCATAGAAACCTGTGACTGGCATATTTATGGCATGATCTATGACTCTGTGTTTTACGGTACAATGATAACTATATATATATATATATGGTATATTGAGGTATCTTTTCACAGTTATGTAATATGATGGTTTATTTCTTTGATACCCTGATCTAGCTTTCAATTTCTTTTTATAGGCTGTAGTGTACGAGCTCTGAATAGAGTCCTTCATGAAGAGATCATCAATAAACCATTTGACACCCTGAAGCTCGCCATACCTGCTGTGATCTACACCTTGCAGAATAACCTCCTCTATGTCGCACTGTCCAACCTGGATGCAGCCACTTACCAGGTAAATATAATCAGGTCATATTATAAAGGCAAATATTATTCCAAATTAATGCTAAGCTCAGGAGACCATAGACTTCTTACGTCCTGAAGGTAATTCATATCAAAAGTGAATTCAATTACAAGCATAAAATCTTTTTTTTATCATATTATATTTATCATATCTGAAGAATAAGTCACAAATGATTAATTATTCCACAGATAGATTATAACATATAAAAAATGTAAACGGTTTTATGCCTTTAATTAGCATGGAGGGTGGTGGAGAACTAACACCCATCTTCCCCACAGATCACCTTTTGGGTGCCTTCTGTCTCTTCTTAAGTTTGTGATGTAACGTGGTCTGTGTGCATCTCAGAACCCTTCACGTATGGCTATTTACATCCTATTTGAACATGCCCCGTGCAGAAAGGATGTTTATAAACATCATGACAGTGGCCAGCTACAAACGGCCATATGTCCTGAACCTGGCACTACGAAAAAAAAAATTTGTGTTATATTAAACAGCACTGTGTCCTCCTCCAGCCTTTCAACTGGAGGCAGAATGTAGAAGCTGCAGGAGACTTTCACTTTGCACCCTCTGCAAAGTAAAAATTGTTTTGATATGTAACATTTTTCCAGAGATATTGCCATTTAAAGATTAGAACATCAAAAATTGACCTGGACATTCAGGCGCCAATGGCCAGAGGTCACAAAGGTGTTAAATAGGGACCATGTGAGAGACATTTTAGGTGCAAACGGAGTACAACTGACCCATTCTTATTCCTTAAATCACCTAAAAAGTCCAAAAAAATAAAAACCCTGCAAATCAGAGACCAGGAAAAAAAGACATGCATCGCAACTTCAACTTTAGAAAGATTCATGGCACTGCTAAAGTATTCCGACTTCAGCCAACTTTAAAATGTGGCAAAAGAAAACAAGTGCTACATCCGCCTCTGTGACAGGAGCCTATTGACTTACTGTTGTCTTACTGTATATTTTCTTTTTATTAGGTCACCTATCAGCTCAAAATCCTCACTACTGCTTTATTCTCTGTGTCCATGTTGCAAAAAAGGCTTACAAAGTTTCAGTGGCTTTCTCTAGTGATTCTTATGCTCGGAGTAACATTTGTCCAGGTAAAGTAAAAAAAATAAATGTTTTGTTTGATAAACTATTTTATAGTATACAGAATGAATAGTATACAGAATGAATGCAACTCTGTCTACCAAATTCACTGTCAATATATACGACTCTTATATTCAATTTCCCAACAAACTCCCCCTGCAGTCGTTTCCATCAACCCCCGTCTCTTTAGCTTTATACTCCTGCCACTGTCTACATATGTGGCACTGCCCATTAACCATATACAGAAAATTGTATACCTTAATTTTTTTTTTTTTTCCTGGAATCCTGACCGGTGGAAAAAAATTCCTAAATTGTGTTTCACTTGTAAGATAAACTATTTATTTTATTAAACATTTTAACTTAATTTTTTCTAAGCAGATGGCATCTGGTTTCTTGTAGACACAGTAACACACCTCTCCACATTGTGTGCAGCTGGATTGTAGCAGAGGCGTGACCCTGTTTCTAGAAGAAAGGATTTGTGTTTATCTAAGCCTGTAAAGATTGCAATATCCTTATTCTCTATTGTTCTGTTTTGCTGTAAATAGAATAGACTGCCTTTCTATAAGGTAATGGATACCTGATAGTATATTTTTTTGCTACACCCAGTTGTGCACATAGCCAGGAGGCCTTACATAAACCACACCCTCAGGCTGTGTATGAAATAGGTTTTCTAGCATTCCCTTTTTTATGTTAAAACTCACTTGTCTGCCCATAAAGTATTACCCTTTAAGGGTAATATGCAAATGAGCTGTGTTCACTTTTACAAGGTGAAGCGTGAGTGTCACTTCAAATGTCTATCTCTAGTTCTAGAACCATGGTAACTGTGTCATTGTAAAGATGAGTTTTGATCATAGTTTTGGTTAGGGTTTTACATTACAAAAAGCCTTTGGGCTTTTAGTTTTAGTTTTTCGACCTCATATTTTACAAGATATTCCACTGACACTGTGGGTGTGTGTATGTAATTATATATACATGTATATGTATATCTAAATCTATAAAATTTGCTTAGACACTTACTTCATAGTGCAAACTTCCTCCTTCTACACAGTGGCCCACAGATTCCTCCACTGCTCCTTCTAAGGATGTATCGTCCGGTTCGCGCTTCATGGGTCTCATGGCGGTCCTCACTGCATGTTTCTCAAGTGGTTTTGCTGGTGTCTACTTTGAAAAAATCCTTAAAGAAACCAAGCAGTCTGTGTGGATTAGAAATATACAGCTTGGTGAGTACACAGTGACATGAATAACATTTACAACATAAAGACACCCCAATTCACAATCTTTATGGTGCACTGCAATTCTGAGAAGATGAAGCTTTGGTACTCTGCTAGACGCTTTCACCTTAGACTGTTCTTAGACTACATTCACACTGCCGTCGCCGGCCGTACCGCAGCACTGCAGGCAACGGCAGCGCGCGGGGAGAGGAGGAGGAGGTGAGCGCAGCTCACCCCCGCCCCTCTCCATAAGAACATATAGCGCACGGCGCCGTACTACGGAGAAAGATAGGACATGTTCTACACACGTGCGGCACCGTACCTCTCCCGTAGGGCGCGGTGCGCCCATTGCCGCCTATGGGGGACATATATCGTCCGTATATACGTCCCCCTTGCGGCAGTGTGAATGCAGCCTTAGCTGGAATGGTTGACTAAGATACACAGTAGCCAAGAAGCTTTTGTCAGAAAAAAGACACTGTTCGTATAGTCCCCCAAACCTTATTAAAAAATATTTTTAAACCCTGCACAACCCATTTTGCGATACTTGTCTCAATTTTTTTTTAAACTTGGTGAAAAACTGACTGCATTTATACTATATGACTTCACAAGAAAACTGACATAGTAATGTGGCTAAAGTCTAATCCGGACTAAACACCACACCTAGTCAGACGGCTCGTCTCGTACAGGCATGAAGGCAGGTGTGAGCAAAATGAGGCACGGAGCCAGTTACACCTCTATACACCTCTGTGTATGACAGCAGCTTTGAATTCTATCTGCTTGACGTGGCAGGGGATGTTGGGAGGGACAGCCGTCTAAAGTTTGTAAATCTCTCAACAATGACTTGTTATGGTGTTACCTGGCTTATTAGCACAATGTTCCAGAATTCAAATTGTGAGGAACATCATAACCTACGCAGATAGTTTTAGGACATGGCTGTAAATGTTTCCTTTTAAAGTGCTTCATAGGAGATTATAGTATTAGTTGGTTCACAAAAGTCAGACACAATTTAGGCCATGCCCTAATTGCTTGTGATACACCCCTTTTGGCGCACCAGTAACTAAAGTATCTAAAAACTGGCAATAATTGAGATTGATAAATGTTTCACTAAATGATATTAATGGGTGGATTTATCATGACCATGCATTGATCCCCCCTACTCCGGTGAAAGTAGAAGATATACATAGAGGTCCCTGCCTGGTGTAGAATTGTACTGTAACCCTCCACAGGCTTCTATGAGGCATAATAAAGGCCTCCCAATGAGTCAAGATTGCGGACACATTCCTTTTATGTTTCCTGGATATCTCCCAGTAATACATGCTTACCATTAAGATATATTAGTAGATTAAATTTATAATGCATTAAAATATTAGAAGGGTTTTGCCTTAATTGACATCTATCCCATATTTATGGGAAATGACTGCTAGAAACTCACAGAATGGGAGACTACAGGTCCAACTAAACTGCCTTGTGTTGTTGAGATCCTTCTTATCCTCTGAGCTGAGATCCTCAGAAGTTATAGGAGCAATAGACGAGGTTTCTTCCTGCGCTTCATAGATTTGGGATGAAGGTAATGCCACAAGGACTTGCAGGACCCCCCATACATCCATGATTAGACATGTATCACTTATTCTGTGACAGGAGATATATGTAAATATATGAAACCAATGAATGTGGAATAAGTCTCTTTATCTTCCTTGCAGGTTTCTTTGGTGGTATATTTGGTTTGGTTGGAGTCTATGCTTATGACGGAGATAGTGTCTCAAAAGGAGGATTCTTTCAAGGATACAACAATCTGACTTGGACAGTTGTGGTTCTTCAGGTAGTAATATGACGTTTTTATATTCTGCAGCTTTGGCACCAGTTAGGCTACATGCACAAGGCTGTGTGCTCAATCAGATGGATAACCATATTTTTCATTGAAAACAATAGGGTTGTGTGCTACCTGTTAAAAAAACCGTTTTGGTATGGCTGGCACACGGCCAGAAAATACCATTGTGTGCATGTAGCCTTAGGCTGCGTTCACACGTGACCTTTTACTAAGCACAATGTAAAAGCAATCTTACTTCAATAGGTGATCGCAGGAGGAGTCTGTGTGATTCACTTTCAAACACAACACAAACACCATGTGGAACACGGTCTTATTATTAAAGTGAAGTTGAACTGTATAGTATGCAGTGTATTGTATGCATTGGTTACAGCCTTCATGAGTAATGTAATGCCCAGCAGCCTTCCCTCAATAACAAAATACCGAGGCAGCCTACCCTAGTAATGAAATGCCCCAAGCACCTCAGTAATGAAATGCCCAATGCAGCCCCCCTAGTAATGAAATGCCCAATGCAGCCTCCCCCGGAAACATAATGCTCAGCAGCCTTCCCTCACTACCGAAATACCCCATACAGCCTCCCCCAGTAATTAAATACCCCATGCAGCCTCCCCCAGTAATGAAATACCCCATGCAGCCTCCCCCAGTAATTAAATTCCCTGCAGACCTTTGGTGTATAAAAAAATAACTTAAATACTCACCTTTCAATGCTCCGCACGGCTCTTCTCTGTTGTTCTCTTCACTTGGAACAGAGTGGGCAAAGACACTTCCAAGCGCGCTGCCTGCAGTGCACACTGGGACGCCATAGTGAGTGCCGCGGGCAGAGAGCAGAGACATGTCTCTGCCTGCTCTGTTACAAGTGAAGAGGAGAAGGTCCTGAGGAATCAAATTGGTCCTGTGATGTCAGCGGGTTGGTATCGCCTAGCGATCCTCATCAGCCACCTAGCTTTGTCACCTGGTTTTGCAACAGGGTGACATCAGAAATTATATATATCGGCCGGGGAGCGGGAAGGGGTTGAATATCCAAGTTGGTGGAAATTTGTAGACTATGTTATATTTACTTTATTCTTTTTTTTTTTTTTTAAATCTTTTCTTCCTTTCATGCTTTGCAATTGCTATAGCACATGATGATAATGTGTATTTTCCGTCTTCATCATTTTTAGGCCTTAGGTGGATTAGTTGTGGCTGCTGTCATCAAATACGCTGACAACATCTTGAAGGGATTTGCAACTTCTCTTTCAATCATCCTGTCAACTCTGATCTCCTATTTTTGGTTGCAAGACTTTGTCCCTACCAGGTATATTTATTTTACCAAGTTTAACATTTTTTTTAAAGGTATCAAGACATGACAAATCTGTATAAGCTTACATTCACATGTGTCCTTTTTTATTGTCCATTGTCCCGGGGACATGTCCCGAGGATTCCCAACATTTTCTTCCAACAGAGGGCAGCCGTGGATTCCACTGTGTGCTTATACAATGGAATATATCATTTGCTTTGGGAGGGATATGTCCCCCTGATTGCGGGAGGAGGAGTAAACATAGCCAGCAGTTTTAGAAAGTTACATCACTAGGGAAACTCTCACAGCGTATGCTCAGCGGAGGTCATAAAGTGGCATCCACCCGCTATAGGGTATTATAGCCTCAGTTTACTCTATACAGGTGGTACCCTACTTAAGGACACCTGACTTAGAGACAACCCATAATTACAGACATACACCTCTGACCTCTGGTGAAGCTTTCTGAATGCTTTACTATAGTCCCAGATTGCAATAATCAGCTGTAAGGTGTCTGTAATGAAGCTTTATTGATAATCCTTGGTCCCATTACAGTAAAAAATGTTTAAACTCCAAATGTCACTGGGGCCAAATTTTTTTTTGTCTGGATCTACAATTATAAAATATACAGTTTTGACTTACATACAAATTCAACAAACCTCTTGTACGTAACCCAGGGACTGCCTGTACTTCTCTCTCCAGCTGGAAGCAGTTTGACACAGTGCAGACTGCTGTGCCTTTTCATTCAGGTTTTCCTGGATGTGAAGTATGCTGAGCACAGGGAGACCAAATGGAGGCCTCCGTCTGCCTATGTACATAATCAGCAAATGTGATGGGAGCTTCCATGGTGTACATACTCAATATATCCAAATATCAAGATCTGAAAGAAGTCTAAATGTATTTGTTTGGGTTTTTTTTTTAAAGATATAAATTAACCTAAAATATTTCTTTGTTTCTTCTTTTATCAGTGTTTTCTTTGTGGGAGCAATATTTGTGATTTCTGCTACCTTCCTTTACGGTTATGACCCCAAACCATCTGTGAACCCAGTGAAAGCATGAAGGCTGCAATAAATACAGTGACATTGTGTATGGATTGCCCCCATTGCTGCTTCAGAAGTGAGCAGCGCTGTACAAAGGCAACTAAGCCACATATGCTGCTGAAAACCAAGAAACAGCTGGCCAAGGCATTGCTGCTCTTTCTTGTGATGGACCCTATTTTATTTTAAAAGAAAAGTGCTATGTATATATAAATATTGTTGATACTTGAACTTTGAGGCATTGATTTATGTTTTGGGGATGCTGCGCAGGACTCACCTGATCAGGTATATCATATTGTCTTTCTTCTATTGGAGATATTTAATACGGTGGTTTCTGGGCTGGGATTCCCACCTGCGTCTGACCTCAGATTACTGCATAGGTGCAGCTTGTAGCTGGATATTGTGCTCCACAACAATTTTTTATTGAAGAGACCTAAGAATACCAGTGGACGTGTTTTGTATATATGTGAATGAATCACTGTCTTAGCGAGTGGGAATGTCATACATTGTGTAGACTGAAACAAGGGAAATTAAATACATTTTTATCTAATCTTGTGTTAGGTTGTTTATCCATTTGCTCAAGGAACAGAAAATATATGAGAAATGAATTCAAGATGCAGTAGGTTTTAGGTAAAATCCACAACAAATATAAGATTTCTCTTTTGGATGTACACTACCACTTAGAAATGTCCTTATTTTGGAAAGAAAAGCAAATTTTTTTGACACAATTTATGCCCTTATTGCTTGTGATGGATCCCTTTTGGGGCACCAGTATCTAAAGTATCTAAAAACTGGCAATAATTGAGATTGATAAATGTTTCTTTAAATGATATCAATGGGAGGATTTATCATGACCATGCATTGTGCACGATCCCCCCTACTCCCATGAAAGTAGGAGAAGATATACATAAAGGTCCTGCATGGTGTAGAATTGTACTATTAACCTCCACGGGAGCCTGGTGCTTTCTCCTCTACGTTGTCAAACTGCTGCTCCTGCGCCAGTGTCTGCCTCCTCCTTCTCCACCACCACAAGTGCTGCTCCATCATACCACATGTGCAGGACGCAGCCGTGTCACGCAGTTGTACACCTGGTTTGCCTGGGCAAACAAAGTCACACAGGAGATTGATTTCTTGCCACGCATCATGCATCAAGAAATCAATCTGTGGCTTTCTCTGCGACAACTGAAAATAGGAACGATGGTGACAAACAATGGGAGGAACATGGTGTCCGCGCTGCACCGAAGAGGAATGGTCCATGTGTCCTGCATGGCGCACGTGTTCAATCTGGTAGTCAACAAGTTCCTCAAGTCTTCCTCCCATCTGCAAGACATTCAAAAATGGCCAGGAAGCTGTGCATGCACTTCAGCCATTCTTACAAAGCCATGCACACCCTCCCGTGTTGCAGCGTCAGAACGGCTTCCCCCAACATAGTCTGATGTTTCCACAAGTTGGAATTCCAGCCATATGTTAGACCGCTTGTATGAACAGAGAAAAGCCATTAATGATTTTTTGATTATGCAAGCGGACAGGAGTACTCCCCCGTGTAACTTTGATGTCAGCCACTGGCAGCTCATGCGTGACACCTGCCGTTTGCTCAGGCCCTTTGAAGAGGCCACGTTATTTGTCAATTGCCAGGACTGCGGGATGAATAATGTCATTCCACTGCTTCATGTCCTGGAACTCATGCTGCAAAATCTGTCTGGTCAGGGCACTGGAGAAATGGAGACTACATCTCATGGCCACATGAGTCCGGTGGGGGCTGCACTGGAGGAGGAGTAGGAGGACATTGGAGAAGAGTTTGGTGAAATCAGTGGTTTTTCCACTCGGGTGACAAGAGAGGAGGAGCAGGAGCATCCGGAGGAAGTAGAAGACGAGGCAGATGACCCAGAAGCACTGTGGCAGTATACAGCAGAGATGGAGGCCGGGAGTCCTTCAAAGTCACCTGAGCAGATCACCTGCAGCATGGTGCTTTGCCTAGTGGCAGCTGAATACTCAACATCCGGCATTGGGATGAGTTTTGGCTCCCCACCCTCTTGGACCCTGGACTTCTGGGCAGCCAAACTTATTGCGTTGGTGCAACTTGCAGAGTTTGCATTGGAGAAGCTACCCGGCCAGAGCCAGTGTTCAGTTCAGCCATGACACCTTCCCCAAACAATGAGAAATGAGTCTTGTTTCTAACTACCTGCCTCAGCCACTATTCTGATTCTGCCACCCGCCTGATGCCACACATCTGCCAGTTGCTCCATCTGCCTCCTACCATCTTTACCAGGGACTGGAATTGTCAGCCACCTACACAATCTGTCATTGTGCCACTCTATGGCTTACCAAGTTGCTGCCCCCTCCACACACTGTCATTGTGCCACTCTGTGGCCTACCATGTTTCTGCCACCTACATAATTTGTAGTTGTGCCACTGTGCGGCCTACTCGTGCTGCTGCCAGCTGACCGATGTCTTCCTAGAACATCCTGTGATTTCCATAATGCTGTTTTCACCCTTCACCGCTCTATAACGTTGCCACTATGTTTAGTTTTCCTTTAAATTTCATCTGTCAGAAGGAATGAAAAGCCTCACGATTGATAGCAAAAAGCAGGAGTGGTTACAGAACACAGAGGACATGCAAATATCCCTTTAACTGGTCATCTCCTGTTTGTTTTTGGCTTTAGCAATACTGATGATGGATTATTGACCGATTGAAAGGGGACACTGACGAATGAAAAGAAGGGCAAAATGATTAGTGACGTCTAGAGATGGGTAAATTTGTTGAAATTTGGTTCGACCCAAATCGAATCATGACGAATCATGTAAAAAAAAAACAGGTATTTCCTGACTGCAGAGAGCATGTAGGGTGTTGTAAAACGTTGTGCCATAGGGAGCGTGGTTTGGTCTTCAAACAATGCTGTGTTTTAGTATGGCACGCACATGACAGCTGCGGCTCTTAGAATCGCTTCAATTCCTTGTGCACTTACAGAGGCCAACTTCACCAAATAAGTGTTGCATAATGCACACAGCAATGTCGCATAATGCACACAGCAATGTCACAAAATGCACACAGCAATGTCACAAAATGCACACAGCAATGTCACAAAATGCACACAGCAATGTCACAAAGTGCACACAGCAATGTCACTGAATGGGCATAATGCGCGCAGCAATGTCACTGAATGGGCATAATGCACACAGCAATGTCACAGAATGGGCATAATGCACACAGCAATGTCACAGAATGGGCATAATGCACACAGCAATGTCACAGAATGGGCATAATGCACACAGCAATGTCACAGAATGGGCATAATGCACACAGCAATGTCACAGAATGGGCATAATGCACACAGCAATGTCACAGAATGGGCATAATGCACACAGCAATGTCACAGAATGGGCATAATGCACACAGCAATGTCACAGAATGGGCATAATGCACACAGCAATGTCACAGAATGGGCATAATGCACACAGCAATGTCACAGAATGGGCATAATGCACACAGCAATGTCACAGAATGGGCATAATGCACACAGCAATGTCACAGAATGGGCATAATGCACACAGCAATGTCACAGAATGGGCATAATGCACACAGCAATGTCACAGAATGGGCATAATGCACACAGCAATGTCACAGAATGGGCATAATGCACACAGCAATGTCACAGAATGGGCATAATGCACACAGCAATGTCACAGAATGGGCATAATGCACACAGCAATGTCACAGAATGGGCATAATGCACACAGCAATGTCACAGAATGGGCATAATGCACACAGCAATGTCACAGAATGGGCATAATGCACACAGCAATGTCACAGAATGGGCATAATGCACACAGCAATGTCACAGAATGGGCATAATGCACACAGCAATGTCACAGAATGGGCATAATGCACACAGCAATGTCACAGAATGGGCATAATGCACACAGCAATGTCACAGAATGGGCATAATGCACACAGCAATGTCACAGAATGGGCATAATGCACACAGCAATGTCACAGAATGGGCATAATGCACACAGCAATGTCACAGAATGGGCATAATGCACACAGCAATGTCACAGAATGGGCATAATGCACACAGCAATGTCACAGAATGGGCATAATGCACACAGCAATGTCACAGAATGGGCATAATGCACACAGCAATGTCACAGAATGGGCATAATGCACACAGCAATGTCACAGAATGGGCATAATGCACACAGCAATGTCACAGAATGGGCATAATGCACACAGCAATGTCACAGAATGGGCATAATGCACACAGCAATGTCACAGAATGGGCATAAGGCACACAGCAATGTCACAGAATGGGCATAAGGCACACAGCAATGTCACAGAATGGGCATAAGGCACACAGCAATGTCACAGAATGGGCATAAGGCACACAGCAATGTCACAGATTGGGCATAATGCACACAGCCATGTGACATAATGTCACAAAATTCATACAGCAATGTCACAGATTAAGCATAATGCACACAGAAATGTTGCATAATGCACAAAGCAATGTCAGAAAATGCACCCCACAATGTCACATAATGCACACAGCAATATCACAAAATGCACACAGCAATGTTGCATAATGCACAAAGTAATGTCACATATTGGGCATAATGCACACAGCAATGTTGCATAATGCACAAAGCAATGTCACATATTTGGCAAAATGCACACAGCAATGTCACATAATTCACACAGCATTGTCACAAAATTCACACAGCAATGTTACAGATTGGGCATAATGCACACAGAAATATCACATATTGCACAAAGCAATGTCACATATTGGGCATAATGCACACAGCAATGTCACATAATGCACACAATTATGTCAATAATTGGGCATAATGCACACAGCAATGTCACAAAATGCACACACCAATGTCACAGATTGGGCATAATGCACACAGAATGTCGCAAAACGCACACAGCAATGTCACAAAAATATCACATAGTAATGTCCCGAAAATACACAGAGCAATGTTACATAATGCACACAGCAATGTCACAAAATGGGCATAAGGCAATGGCAATGTCACAGATTGGGCATAATGCACACAGCAATGTCACATAATGCAAACAGCAATGTCACAAAATGCACACAGCAATGTCATAGATTGGGCATAATGCACACAGAACAGTTGCATAATGCACACAGCAATGTCACTGATTTGGCATAATGCACACATCAATGTCGCATAATGCACACATCAATGTCGCATAATGCACACGGCAATGCCGCAGATTGGGCGCAATGCACACGGCAATGCCGCAGACTGGGCGCAATGCACACGGCAATGCCGCAGACTGGGCGCAATGCACACGGCAATGCCGCAGACTGGGCGCAATGCACACGGCAATGCCGCAGACTGGGCGCAATGCACACGGCAATGCCGCAGACTGGGCGCAATGCACACGGCAATGCCGCAGACTGGGCGCAATGCACACGGCAATGCCGCAGACTGGGCGCAATGCACACGGCAATGCCGCAGACTGGGCGCAATGCACACGGCAATGCCGCAGACTGGGCGCAATGCACACGGCAATGCCGCAGACTGGGCGCAATGCACACGGCAATGCCGCAGACTGGGCGCAATGCACACGGCAATGCCGCAGACTGGGCGCAATGCACACGGCAATGCCGCAGACTGGGCGCAATGCACACGGCAATGCCGCAGACTGGGCGCAATGCACACGGCAATGCCGCAGACTGGGCGCAATGCACACGGCAATGCCGCAGACTGGGCGCAATGCACACGGCAATGCCGCAGACTGGGCGCAATGCACACGGCAATGCCGCAGACTGGGCGCAATGCACACGGCAATGCCGCAGACTGGGCGCAATGCACACGGCAATGCCGCAGACTGGGCGCAATGCACACGGCATTGCGATGCACGCGGCAATGCCGCATAATGGGCGCGATGCACGCGGCAATGCCGCATAATGGGCGCGATGCACGCGGCAATGCCGCATAATGGGCGCGATGCACGCGGCAATGCCGCATAATGCACACAATGTCACAAAGTGCATACTGCATTATCACAAAAAACCACACAGCAACGTCATATAATGCACATAGCTATGTCATAAAAATGTTGTAGGATCACTTCGGAGGATTTTGTACGTGTGCCTATCAGACAGCAGTCTCACAACCATGTCCACATACTCCTTGGTGTCCATGACGACCGTGTTGCCCCCCTTATCAGAAGGCTTCACCTTTAGGTCATGGTCAGCTTGAAGTTCCTCCAGGGCCCTCACCTCCTTGGTATTGAGATTCTTAAAGTATTGTCTCCTGTCCATTTTGTTTTTGGAGACCAGTTGTACAAAGGTTTCGATGTTCTGGTATTTGGAGAAAGGGGGGGGGGGGGTTGGACCTGGGTCGCATATCTGTAAGTGTTATGGAGTGGACCTGTATTGTTTTCTTCCTCCAGTGTGAGAAGTGCCTCCAAGGCTTGTGTCTCCCTTTGCTTGAGTCTTTTCTCATCTGTTTCCTCCTCTTTATGCCACTTATGTAATGCTACCAAATATGTTAATGTCTTTTATCCATAGGAACTTATCCTGCCGGACTGGGTGACATGCGCACATTGGTCTCACGGGGCTACACCGCTCCCTGTGATTGGTGAGTTAGGAAATAAGCTGTTCAGTGTCACTTGTTCCTCTGGTCCATCATTGGTCAACTCATCTGCCATGTCCGCCCTCCAGACCTATCACTATCACCTAGTCTGGAGGCTGGTGCCATTTTCACATTGTTCATTGGATAATTATCCCCATATGGGAGGGGTCTTGTTTTTATTTATCCGGCGTGGTAACGCCCACAACTACTATTATGATGAAGCCAGTTTTCTGACGAAACATGTCGGGGCTAATGTCCACTATCTTTTATATGCAGTGCCCTAAGGTTAAGTATCTAGGTTTCATTATAGCACTATACAACTGCTTACCTTCAAGCAGAGGGACAGGTTTCTGTACATAATTAGGATAGTTCACGATCTCATGCTACAGAAACTATTGCATGGGTTTAGAAGATAATAATCCATTGCATTCACATTTTAACTATATGTCGGCTAACTCCGCTAGCCTGTGACTGAATTCCTGTACCCTGAGTTGGAGCTACCTGGGCTTTATTTACCTATAGGGGGAATCTATACGTTATCCCAGTTAGGACACACAGCTACAGCTTTCCTTTTGAGCAACCATCTCCCCCCTGAAAGCCACTTAATCTTGGGCATTTGTGTTTTTAAATACACTTCTCTAGCTGAGCACATAGTGGCTATCCCACAGTTATTTTATAACGTTAAATACTAATAAAAGCTATGTTTTAGTATTTATGTTCTTTTGTCCGGATATGAGCTATTCTGTGCCACCCCAGTCGGTTTTGTGAAAAATAAAACAACATAAAACACATTTCACGTAGACCTTCTGCCTGAAGCAGAGGGCCGGATGGATTCCCACCCGACACTGCGAACATCCAGGCGATGATATTTCCTTACAAATAGGCAATGTCAGTGCTCAACTCCTCAAAACTAATTACTCAGTCACAATGAGTGGTCTCACCACCTGTAAACCGGTTAAGAATGGAAGATCTCCCAGGTTCGCTGCTCCTTTCTCTATTTCCTTCCACTGGATCTGATTGCAGTCCTCGTATCCCCTCCGTGTCCGTGGTGTACTGCAGGTCCTATGGCAGGAAATGTATGGAGAAATAGTGCAGACTTCCAGGGTAAAGGAAGAGCTTTATTGTATATACTTACAACATATAAGTTAAAATTGCGCGTTTCAGTAAAAGCATACAGCGTCAAACACCTCGTCGACCCAGGTTTTGCCTCTTCAGGTTTCTACTGGGGCATGGCACTTGACGCAAACTCAGATGTTTAAATACAAAAAATTGTTGTTTACAGATGTTTACATGCGAACTTTACATAAGAGAAAAACATTCTTTAAACCACAGTTCACATTACCGAATGAAGTTAATCACCCTACAACTCTAGATTACAGCCAAACGCCATCCCACAAGCGTTATATACTTGCAGCATTACAGTCGTACAGGGCTAAGTTGTAAATTAATGTTAAATAGTCACAAACTTCAAGATGTTGTAAATGTTGTACATTCATTAAACCAACTAAAACATTTCATGATACTTCAGGCAAGAATAGTACTTACCACAGAAAACAACACCTTACATGTAACAGCTATAATGTTGTGTACGTTATACAATGTAATGAATGGAACATTTTTTTTGTTGGTTGTACCATCTGTAAGTTCAAACATATAAATGACATCACTGGGACTGAGTCTCGTAACATAAGTGGAGCTTCGGCTCATTTTAGGAATACTCATCATGAACAAATTCGCAATTTTTCAGCATTTGCCATAGAAAAAGTGATGATCCCGAGAAGGGGGTGTGACATTAGGAGATTGTTATTAGATCGTGAAGCATTTTGTATCGTGCTATTGAACACCATGTCACCTTCAGGCATGAATATTAGAAATGAAATAATGTTGCATTACTAGTGATTTATTACTCTTTCCATTTCATGTTATTCGTGTTTCTTTTATGTGTTTCTTGGTGCACTCAGCACATAATGATTGCTGTTGTTTTTTGTGTTTTTTCTTTTTATACATTTCTATATACACTCATACCATGTATCTATGGCTGTGGACTGACGTACAGCAATTCTATGGACAAGGTTATTTATACCTAACATTGGGCATCGTATTCCTGCTCTTATGATGACTTTAAATCTTTCTCCTGTTGCCGATTTCGTGACTTACCAGTTGCTAGTACAATTTAACACATTGTTTATCTTGGTTTTTACCCTCTTAATAGGTTAACCCTCTTTCTGGTTGCTCCGGAACGGCGTTGGTTGTCATGGCGACGCTTATGAGCAGCTGTATGGCTGTTCTTGACACACCCCCTTGGTGGGCCGGACGGCTGGTCACCTGCTAGTCGTTGCCATAGCAATGCAACCAGCTGGAGTCCGGCACGCTGATCGTATTCTCCCTTATGGGAGGGACTTATTTATCACATGGTATGTTTTTGAGCATTTAAATGTCTTAATTTATAACAACTATTGTAATGCATGACTTAGGACGCAAACTGCGTCTGAAACGCGTTGGAATCTCGATGCCTTTCCATTTCTTTTCAAATTTAATAAATACAAAGATGTTTTACTGAACGCTGTGCTCGTTTGGATTTGAGCTGTATCGTGTTGGTGCAATCAAAGCTCAGAGCTCATATTAATGACCTGTGGCTAGCACTGCAAGTCGCACGATGTGTAATTGTTTACGTGTGGAAGTCCCCAAAAAAACTCCTCATCGCAGAGTGGGAAAATAGATTGAATAGAATAACAAATTTTGAAAAAATCAAATATGCAGGTTTAGGAAAAGAGGATATCTGGTATGGATGGATGTGTAAGAATTAAGAGAATTAACTAATACTTTTAACTATTTTCTTTTTTTTTCTCTGCTGACTGATCATATGGTTGTTAGGCCAAGATATTTATATATCATTTCTCTTTTCTTTTTCTACTCTTGATATACATGAAGTGAGCTTTCAAATACAATCTGTATCTATGCACATAAACAAAAGGGAGAACCCATGTCACGTGGGAAAGAACAATCACTAAATAGACACAAAAAAATGCATGTGTGGGTCTTTATGGGCCAAAGCCATGAAATCTGTAAAGATCACAGGATACAGCTGTATAGGCAATCATTATATTTATATTTATCTATTTATACAGACTAACATTATTTGTGGTTTTGAAGAATCATTGTCCATAAAGATCGGAGAAAAAATATTTAAAAAATAAAACAAAAAATGCTCTACTGTAGAATGAGTTTTGCTGAAAAAAAAAGTTGTGTTGTGCTTCATTATATGCTGCAAACAATTGATACAGAATGGTATGAAGTATGGTATGAAGATTGAGTCTCTCTTTGCAAAGTGGATTTTGTAATAGTCAAATGTGAGAGGAATGCCATTCGTTGCTTCTTGAAACACATGCCATTGGGAATGAGCATGTAAATGCATATGAAATTGGCTTGGTCTACATTGCATTTCAAAACGCAATGTGTGAATGCGGCCTTGTATGTTTAAAGGCATCTGCACAAATTCCATATTACCTGCAAAAGAGCCTAGATTTATGTAACTGGGGGGAACAGCAGATGATGCTTTATAAGTATCCAACAGCAATTTTTTTTTTTTAATTCTAAAAAAACTTTTATTTGGTTTTCCATTTTTGCACAAAAAGGAAAAAGAAGACAATACAACAAACGTGGGGATACATCTTCCCCTTCAACAACAAAAAACCCCCATAACATACAGACAAAAGTTGGTGCTGATCTTTACATGAGAGGCTGTAGATGGTTTACAGAGCAGAGAGGAATACAAAGAATAAAATGTGCTGCATTCTGAACCAGCCTGGGTTTATGGCTTTTTTTTATTTTTTAAAGGAAACCTACCACTTGAAGTGGCAGGTATAAGAAGGAAATACCGAGCACCAGTTTAGCACCGAGCTTAGTTTTGTTAGTGTTTTAAACCGCAGTATCGCGGTTTAAAACACTTTTTAAACTTTATGGCCGAAGCTGCTTCGGCGCAGGGAGGTACGCGCTCGGCGCACCATGCGCGTGACCGTGCCCGCGGCTTTCATTCACTTCCTATGTAGCCGCGTGCACGGTCGCGCACATGGTGCGCCGAGCGCGTACCTCCCTGCGCCGAAGCAGCTTCGGCCATACAGTTTAAAAAGTGTTTTAAAACACTAACAAAAATAAGCTCCGGCACCAGCTCACCCTGAGCTGGTGATCGGTAGTTCCCTCTTATACCTGCCACTTCAAGTGGTAGGTTTACTTTAAACAAAGGGGACTTATTGGATTATAAAAGAGCGAGTCTTCATCAAAGAGTGGCGAATCTTTTTTTATATATATATGTATATACAGAGTTGTGTAAACTTAGTATAGCAATAATTGCTGTGCCCTCACATATACCTACAATCCTGTTCTCTTATTAGTATATAGATTAGATTGAAGTACAATAATTAACCTGAGTAAAGTTGCCCTCCCCATCTTGTTCAAATCTAACAAAATTGGTGTCAAACGTTTGTGCTAAGTTTGTGCAGCAGAAATTTTCGTTTGTGCCGGTATTGTTTTACAGATATTAATAAAAGTTTCAGGAGATCATCAGAGGTCAACCAGCCCCCCCACATTACCCAAATCAAACAACACTGGTGCCAATCAATTCTGCTACGCTTGTGCTGCTCAAATTTTTGTTTGTGCTGCTTTTGTTTTGAAGATATTAACTGATTTGTAAAGTTCAAATCCCCCACATTAACCGAATCAAACAAAAGTGTGTCAAACGCCTGTGCTACATTTGTGCAGCAAAAATTTTTGTTTATTGCTATCGTTTTTGTATTGATCATTTTTTCCCAGATGTCTTCAGAGTTTATTCCTTCCAAAGTGCAATGTGTTTTCTAGCTCCCTCTGGTGATTAAACAAGAGAAGTGTCATTAGGTTTGTTTTTTTAGCAGTTCATCCTAAACACCGTAATCCCAGTCCTCCCACATACATATCACTAACAAATTAGCATAATAGTTTCTGCAAACGTAGTTTTCCAATATACTTTCTATATCAATTAATTATGGTTTTATAGATCTCTGCTATTAATCTATATAAAGATTTGTTTGCATAAAAACCTGTCCCTGACATGTGCGGGTTATTAGTTATCATACTACAATAAAACAGTACTGTGCGTTTTAATGAGACTTCACTTCACTTTGATCAGTGACAGATTTCTAGCTACTGAAATTGTTCTATGTAGCCTTCTATAGGACAGCAAGCAGAGATATAGAAAACCTTGAGAAGTTAATTCAGACAGTAGATTGGTAAATGGCATTACTTTTCATTATTCAATTATTTGCTGACACTGGAAAGCCTCTTTAATTCTCCAAGTAATAATGATACTGAGGTTTGAACATACACTGTCAAAGAAAATAAAGTTGAATGTGCTGACAACAAAATCACCAAAATCATAAATGGAAATCAAATGTATTAACCAATACGGTTAATACATTAAGCGATGGTCCAGGACTATGTTCTGTCTCTTCTTGAATGATCTTTAGCAAAAAAAAACCTTTTACAAATGGTTAGTAGCAAAAATGCAATCTCTATCAGCAGACTTTCATCTCTCTGATACTTGATGATTGCATTCAACTTACTTAAAAGATTGGTTACATTTTTACAGAATGGTGGACATTTCTTACCAGCCATAGGGGTCTGCATCTTGATACTTGGAACTTCTCTCTCGTCAACAGCTCAAACCGACACTTGATGAAGTGGACTTGTCTGGGCTGCAGAAAATAAAAGAGAAATATTTTGTTAATTCAAGTTTTTTAATAGCCACGCAACAGAAAAAAGTAATAAGATTAAATGCAAAGATACATTTCTACTTACTTTGTCTCTGTCCAAACATTCTGTAAGAATGAAGCAGCCATAGGTTAGAATATTCAATGATGGAGATTCTATGATAAGCGATGGTCCACGACTGTGATGTCTCTTCTTGTGTGATCTTTAGGTAAAACAAAACTTTGGAAAATGGTTAGTAGTAAAAATGCAATCTCTATTAGAAGACTTTCATTTCTGATACTTGATGATTGCATTCAACTTACTTAAAAGATTGGTTACATTTTTACAGAATGGTGGACATTTCTTACCAGCCATAGGGTTGCCCTTTTGATACTTGGACCTTCTATCTTGTCGACCGCTAAAATCGATACTTGATGAAGCGCTCCTGTTTGGGCTGCAAAAAGTAATAGAGAGAAGTTTTGTTAGTTTAAGTTTTTTAATAGCCACACAGCTGAAAAAAGTACTATGATGAAAAGCAAAGATACATTTTTACTTACTTTGTCTCTGTCCAAACATTCTGTAGGAATGAAGGGGCCATAGGATATGATCCTCCGCTGTGAAGAATCTACGATAAGCGATGGTCCTGGACTGTTTTCTTTCTCTTCCTGTGTGATCTTTAGCAAAAACAAAACTTTTACAAATGTTTAGTAGCAAAAATGCAATCTCTATCAGCAGACTTTCATCTCTCTGACACTTGATGATTGTATCCAACTTACTTAAAAGATTGGTTACATTTTTACAGAATGGTGGACATTTATTACCAGCCATAGGGGTCTGCATCTTGATACTTGGACCTTCTATCTTGTCAACAGCTCAAACCGACACTTGATGAAGTGGACTTGTCGGGGCTGCAGAAAATAAAAGAGAAATATTTAGTTAATTCAAGTTTTTTAATAGCCACACAACAGAAAAAAGTAATAAGATTAAATGCAAAAATACAATTCTACTTACATTGTCTCTGTCCAAACATTCTGTAGGAATGAAGCGGCCATAGGTTAGGATCCTCCGCTGTGGAGAATCCATGATAAGAGATGGTCCAGGACTGTGTTCTGTCTCTTCCTGGGTGATCTTTAGCAAAAACAAAACTTTTACAAGTGGTTAGTAGCAAAAATGCAATCTCTTTTTCAGAAGACTTTCATCTCTCTGATACTTGATGATTGCATTCAACTTACTTAAAAGATTGGTTACATTTTTACAGAATGGTGGACATTTCTTACCAGCCATAGGGGTCTGCATCTTAATTCTAGGACCTTCTATCTCGACAACAGCTCAAATCGAGACTTGATGAAGTGGACTTGTCTGGGTTACAAAAAGTAATAGAAAAAAGTTTTGTTAGTTTATCTTTTTAATAGCCACACAGCCTAAAAAAGTACTATGATTAAAAGCAAAGATACATTTCTACTTACTTTGTCTCTGTCCAAACATTCTGTAGGAATGAAGCGGCCATAGGTTAGGATCCTCCACTGTGGAGAATCTACGATAAGCGATGGTCCAGGACTATGTTCTGTCTCTTCCTGGGTGATCTTTAGCAAAAACAAAACTTTTACAAATGGTTAGTAACAAAAATGCAATCTCTATCAGAAGACTTTCATCTCTCTGATACTTGATGATTGCATTCAACTTACTTAAAAGATTGGTTACATTTTTACAGAATGGTGGACATTTCTTACCAGCCATAGGGGTCTGCATCTTGATACTTGGACCTTCTCTCTTGTCAACAGCTCAAACCGACACTTGATGAAGTGGACTTGTCTGGGCTGCAGAAAATAAAAGAGAAATATTTTGTTAATTCAAGATTTTTAATAGCCACACAACAGAAAAAAGTTATAAGATTAAATGCAAATATACATTTCTACTTACTTTGTCTGTGTCCAAATTTTCTGTAAGAATGAAGCGGCCATAGGTTAGGATCTTCAGTGATGGAGATTCTACGATAAGCGATGGTCCACGACTGTGATGTCTCTTCTTGTGTGATCTTTAGGTAAAACAAAACTTTAGAAAATGGTTAGTAGTAAAAATGCAATCTCTATTAGAAGACTTTCATCTCTCTGATACATGATGATTGCATTCAACTTACTTTAAAGATTGGGTACATTTTTACAGAATGGTGGACATTTCTTACCAGCCATAGGGTTGCCCTTTTGATACTTGGACCTTCTATCTTGTCGACAGCTAAAAACGATACTTGATGAAGCGCTCCTGTTTGGGCTGCAAAAAGTAATAGAGAGAAGTTTTGTTAGTTTAAGTTTTTTAATAGCCACACAGCTGAAAAAAAGTACTATGATTAAAAGCAAAGATACATTTCTACTTACTTTGTCTCTGTCCAAACATTCTGTAGGAATGAAGCGGCCATAGAATCTATGATAAGAGATGTCCTGGACTGTTTTCTTTCTCTTCCTGTGTGATCTTTAGCAAAAACAAAACTTTTACAAATGTTGAGTAGCAAAAATGCAATCTCTATCAGCAGACTTTCATCTCTCTGATACTTGATGATTGCATTCAACTTACTTAAAAGATTGGTTACATTTTTACAGAATGGTGGACATTTCTTACCAGCCGTAGGGGTCTGCATCTTAATTCTAGGACCTTCTATCTCGACAACAGCTCAAATCGTGACTTGATGAAGTGGACTTGTCTGGGCTACAAAAAGTAATAGAAAAAAGTTTTGTTAGTTTATGTTTTTTAATAGCCACACAGCCTAAAAAAGTACTATGATTAAAAGCAAAGATACATTTCTACTTACTTTGTCTCTGTCCAAACATTCTGTAGGAATGAAGCGGCCATAGGATATGATCCTCCACTGTGAAGAATCTATGATAAGAGATGTCCTGGACTGTTTTCTTTCTCTTCCTGTGTGATCTTTAGCAAAAACAAAACTTTTACAAATGTTGAGTAGCAAAAATGCAATCTCTATCAGAAGACTTTCATCTCTCTGATACTTGATGATTGCATTCAACTTACTTAAAAGATTGGTTACATTTTTACAGAATGGTGGACATTTCTTACCAGCCATAGGGTTGCCCTTTTGATACTTGGACCTTCTATCTTGTCGACCGCTAAAATCGATACTTGATGAAGCGCTCCTGTTTGGGCTGCAAAAAGTAATAGAGAGAAGTTTTGTTAGTTTAAGTTTTTTAATAGCCACACAGCTGAAAAAAGTACTATGATGAAATGCAAATATACATTTTTACTTACTTTGTCTCTGTCCAAACATTCTGTAGGAATGAAGGGGCCATAGGATATGATCCTCCGCTGTGAAGAATCTACGATAAGCGATGGTCCTGGACTGTTTTCTTTCTCTTCCTGTGTGATCTTTAGCAAAAACAAAACTTTTACAAATGTTTAGTAGCAAAAATGCAATCTCTATCAGCAGACTTTCATCTCTCTGACACTTGATGATTGTATCCAACTTACTTAAAAGATTGGTTACATTTTTACAGAATGGTGGACATTTATTACCAGCCATAGGGGTCTGCATCTTGATACTTGGACCTTCTATCTTGTCAACAGCTCAAACCGACACTTGATGAAGTGGACTTGTCGGGGCTGCAGAAAATAAAAGAGAAATATTTAGTTAATTCAAGTTTTTTAATAGCCACACAACAGAAAAAAGTAATAAGATTAAATGCAAAAATACAATTCTACTTACATTGTCTCTGTCCAAACATTCTGTAGGAATGAAGCGGCCATAGGTTAGGATCCTCCGCTGTGGAGAATCCATGATAAGAGATGGTCCAGGACTGTGTTCTGTCTCTTCCTGGGTGATCTTTAGCAAAAACAAAACTTTTACAAGTGGTTAGTAGCAAAAATGCAATCTCTTTTTCAGAAGACTTTCATCTCTCTGATACTTGATGATTGCATTCAACTTACTTAAAAGATTGGTTACATTTTTACAGAATGGTGGACATTTCTTACCAGCCATAGGGGTCTGCATCTTAATTCTAGGACCTTCTATCTCGACAACAGCTCAAATCGAGACTTGATGAAGTGGACTTGTCTGGGTTACAAAAAGTAATAGAAAAAAGTTTTGTTAGTTTATCTTTTTAATAGCCACACAGCCTAAAAAAGTACTATGATTAAAAGCAAAGATACATTTCTACTTACTTTGTCTCTGTCCAAACATTCTGTAGGAATGAAGCGGCCATAGGTTAGGATCCTCCACTGTGGAGAATCTACGATAAGCGATGGTCCAGGACTATGTTCTGTCTCTTCCTGGGTGATCTTTAGCAAAAACAAAACTTTTACAAATGGTTAGTAACAAAAATGCAATCTCTATCAGAAGACTTTCATCTCTCTGATACTTGATGATTGCATTCAACTTACTTAAAAGATTGGTTACATTTTTACAGAATGGTGGACATTTCTTACCAGACATAGGGGTCTGCATCTTGATACTTGGACCTTCTCTCTCGTCAACAGCTCAAACCGACACTTGATGAAGTGGACTTGTCTGGGCTGCAGAAAATAAAAGAGAAATATTTTGTTAATTCAAGTTTTTTAATAGCCACACAAGAGAAAAAAGTTATAAGATTAAATGCAAAGATACATTTCTACTTACTTTGTCTGTGTCCAAATTTTCTGTAAGAATGAAGCGGCCATAGGTTAGGATCTTCAATGTTGGAGATTCTATGATAAGCGATGGTCCAGGACTGTGATGTCTCTTCTTGTGTGATCTTCAGGTAAAACAAAACTTTGGAAAATGGTTAGTAGCAAAAATGCAATCTCTATCAGCAAACTTTCATTTCTGATACTTGATGATTGCATTCAACTTACTTAAAAGATTGGTTATATTTTTACAGAATGGTGGACATTTCTTACCAGACATAAGGTCAGCCTCTTGATACTTGGACCTTCTATCTTGTCGACCGCTAAAATCGATACTTGATGAAGCGCTCCTGTTTGGGCTGCAAAAAGTAATAGAGAGAAGTTTTGTTAGTTTAAGTTGTTTAATAGCCACACAGCTGAAAAAAAGTACTATGATGAAAAGCAAAGATACATTTTTACTTACTTTGTCTCTGTCCAAACATTCTGTAGGAATGAAGCGGCCATAGGTTAGGATCCTCCACTGTGGAGAATCTACGATAAGCGATGGTCCAGGACTGTGTTCTGTCTCTTCCTGGGTGATCTTTAGCAAAAACAAAACTTTTACAAATGTTTAGTAGCAAAAATGCAATCTCAATCAGCAGACTTTCATCTCTCTGATATTTGATGATTGCATTCAACTTACTTAAAAGATTGGTTACATTTTTACAGAATGGTGGACATTTCTCACCAGCCATAGGGGTCTGCATCTTGATACTTGGACCTTCTCTCTCGTCAACAGCTCAAACCGACACTTGATGAAGTGGACTTGTCTGGATTGCAGAAAATAAAAGAGAAATATTTTGTTAATTCAAGTTTTTTAATAGCCACACAACAGAAAAAAGTTATAAGATCAAATGCAAAGATACATTTCTACTTACTTTGTCTATGTCCAAATTTTCTGTAAGAATGAAGCAGCCATAGGTTAGGATCTTCAATGATGGAGATTCTACGATAAGCGATGGTCCACGACTGTGATGTCTACTCTTGTGTGATCTTTAGGTAAAACATAACTTTGGAAAATGGTTAGTAGTAAAAATGCAATCTCTATCAGCAAACTTTCATTTCTGATACTTGATGATTGCATTCAACTTACTGAAAAGATTGGTTATATTTTTACAGAATGGTGGACATTTCTTACCAGCCATAGGGGTCTGCATCTTGATACTTGGACCTTCTATCTTGTCAGCAGCTCAAATTGACACTTGATGAAGTGGACTTGTCTGGGCTGCAGAAAATAAAAGAGAGATATTTTGTTAGTTCAAGTTTTTTAATAGCCACACAACAGAAAAAAGTAATAAGATTAAATGCAAAAATACAATTCTACTTACATTGTCTCTGACCAAACATTCTGTAGGAATGAAGCGGCCATAGGATATGATCCTCCGCTGTGAAGAATCTACGATAAGAGATGTCCTGGACTGTTTTCTTTCTCTTCCTGTGTGATCTTTAGCAAAAACAAAACTTTTACAAATGTTTAGTAGCAAAAATGCAATCTCAATCAGCAGACTTTCATCTCTCTGATACTTGATGATTGCATTCAACTTACTTAAAAGATTGGTTACATTTCTACAGAATGGCGGACATTTCTTACCAGCCAAAAGGTCAGCCTCTTGATACTTGGACCTTCTATCTTGTCAACAGCTAAAATCGATACTTGATGAAGCGCTCCTGTTTGGGCTGCAAAAAGTAATAGAGAGAAGTTTTGTTAGTTTAAGTTGTTTAATAGCCACACAGCTGAAAAAAAGTACTATGATGAAAAGCAAAGATACATTTTTACTTACTTTGTCTCTGTCCAAACATTCTGTAGGAATGAAGCGGCCATAGGTTTTGGATACTCTGCTGTGGAGAATCTACGATAAGTGATGGCCCAGGACTGTGTTCTGTCTCTTCCTGGGTGATCTTTAGCAAAAACAAAACTTTTACAAGTGGTTAGTAGCAAAAATGCAATCTCTTTTTCAGAAGACTTTCATCTCTCTGATACTTGATGATTGCATTCAACTTACTTAAAAGATTGGTTACATTTTTACAGAATGGTGGACATTTCTTACCAGCCATAGGGGTCTGCATCTTAATTCTAGGACCTTCTATCTCGACAACAGCTCAAATTGAGACTTGATGAAGTGGACTTGTCTGGGTTACAAAAAGTATTAGAAAAAAGTTTTGTTAGTTTATCTTTTTAATAGCCACACAGCCTAAAAAAGTACTATGATTAAAAGCAAAGATACATTTCTACTTACTTTGTCTCTGTCCAAACATTCTGTAGGAATGAAGCGGCCATAGGTTAGGATCCTCCGCTGTGGAGAATCTACGATAAGCGATGGTCCAGGACTATGTTCTGTCTCTTCCTGGGTAATCTTTAGCAAAAACAAAACTTTTACAAATGGTTAGTAACAAAAATGCAATCTCTATCAGCAAACTTTCATTTCTGATACTTGATGATTGCATTCAACTTACTTAAAAGATTGGTTACATTTTTCCAGAATGGTGGACATTTCTTACCAGCCATAGGGGTCTGCATCTTGATACTTGGACCTTCTATCTTGTCAACAGCTCAAACCGACACTTGATGAAGTGGACTTGTCTGGGCTGCAGAAAATAAAAGAGAAATATTTTGTTAATTCAAGTTTTTTAATAGCCACACAACAGAAAAAAGAAATAATATTAAATGCAAAGATACATTACTACTTACTTTGTCTCTGTCCAAACTTTCTGTAAGAATGAAGCAGCCATAGGTTAGGATATTCAATGATGGAGATTCTACAATAAGCGATGGTCCAGGACTGTGATGTCTCTTCTTGGGTGATCTTCAGGTAAAACTAAACTTTGGAAAATGGTTAGTAGCAAAAATGCAATCTCTATCAGAAGACTTTCATCTCTCTGATACTTGATGATTGCATTCAACTTACTTAAAAGATTGGTTACATTTCTACAGAATGGTGGACATTTCTTACCAGACATAAGGTCAGCCTCTTGGTACTTGGACCTTCTATCTTGTCAACAGCTAAAATCGATACTTGATAAAGCGCACCTGTTTGGGCTGCAAAAGGGTAATAGAGAGAAGTTTTATTAGTTTAAGTTGTTTAATAGCCACACAGCTGAAAAAAGTACTATGATGAAATGCAAATATACATTTCTACTTACTTTGTCTGTGTCCAAACTTTCTGTAAGAATGAAGCAGCCATAGGATAGAATCTTCAATGATGGAGATTCTACAATAAGCGATGGTCCAGGACTATGTTCTGTCTCTTCTTGAATGATCTTTAGCAAAAACAAAACTTTTACAAGTGGTTAGTAGCAAAAATGCAATCTCAATCAGCAGACTTTCATCTCTCTGATACCTGATGATTGCATTCAACTTACTTAAAAGATTGGTTACATTTTTACAGAATGGTGGACATTTCTTACCAGCCATAGGGGTCTGCATCTTGATACTTGGACCTTCTATCTAGTCAACAACTCAAACCGACTCTTGATGAAGTGGACTTGTCTGGGCTGCAGAAAATAAACGAGAAATATTTTGTTAATTCAAGTTTTTTAATAGCCACACAACAGAAAAAAGTTATAAGATCAAATGCAAAGATACATTTCTACTTACTTTGTCTGTGTCCAAATTTTCTGTAAGAATGAAGCAGCCATAGGTTAGAATCTTCAATGATGGAGATTCTATGATAAGCAATGGTCCACGACTGTGATGTCTCCTCTTATGTGATCTTTAGGTAAAACAAAACTTTGGAAAATGGTTAGTAGTAAAAATGCAATCTCTATCAGAAGACTTTCATCTCTCTGATACATGATGATTGCATTCAACTTACTTAAAAGATTGGTTACATTTTTACAGAATGGTGGACATTTCTTACCAGCCATAGGGGTCTGCATCTTGATACTTGGACCTTCTATCTTGTCAACAGCTCAAACCGACACTTGATGAAGTGGACTTGTCTGGGCTGCAGAAAATAAAAGAGAGATATTTTGTTAGTTCAAGTTTTTTAATAGCCACACAACAGAAAAAAGTAATAAGATTAAATGCAAAAATACAATTCTACTTACATTGTCTCTGTCCAAACATTCTGTAGGAATGAAGCGGCCATAGGTTAGGATCCTCTTTTGTGGAGAATCTACGATAAGAGATGGTCCAGGACTGTGTTCTGTCTCTTCCTGGGTGATCTTTAGCAAAAACAAAACTTTTACAAGTGTTTAGTAGCAAAAATGCAATCTCTATCAGAAGACTTTCATCTCTCTGATACTTGATGATTGCATTCAACTTACTTAAAAGATTGGTTACATTTTTACAGAATGGTGGACATTTCTTACCAGCCATAGGGGTCTGCATCTTAATTCTAGGACCTTCTATCTCGACAACAGCTCAAATCGTGACTTGATGAAGTGGACTTGTCTGGGCTACAAAAAGTAATAGAAAAAAGTTTTGTTAGTTTATGTTTTTTAATAGCCACACAGCCTAAAAAAGTACTATGATTAAAAGCAAAGATACATTTCTACTTACTTTGTCTCTGTCCAAACATTCTGTAGGAATGAAGCGGCCATAGGTTAGGATACTCCACTGTGGAGAATCTATGATAAGCGGTGGTCCAGGACTGTGTTCTGTCTCTTCCTTGGTGATCTTTAGCAAAAAAAAAAACTTTTACAAATGGTTAGTAGTAATGCAATCTCAATCAACAGACTTTCATCTCTCTGATACTTGATGATTGCATTCAACTTACTTAAAAGATTGGTTACAATTTTACAGAATAGTTGACATTTCTTACCAGCCATAAGGTCAGCCTTTTGATACCTGGACCTTCTAGTTCGTCAACAGATCAAATCGGTACTTGATGAAGTGGACTTGTCTGGGCTACAAAAAGTAATGGAGAGAAGTTTTGTTAGTTTATGTTTTTTAATAGCCACACAGCGGAATAAAGTACTATGATTAAAAGCAAAGATACATTTCTACTTACTTTGTCTCTGTCCAAACATTCTGTAGGAATGAAGCGGCCATAGGATATGATCCTCCGCTGTGAAGAATCTACGATAAGAGATGTCCTGGACTGTTTTCTTTAGCAAAAACAAAACTTTTACAAATGTTTAGTAGCAAAAATGCAATCTCTATCAGCAGACTTTCATCTCTCTGATACTTAATGATTGCATCCAACTTACTTAAAAGATTGGTTACATTTTTACAGAATGGTGGACATTTCTTACCAGCCATAGGGGTCTGCATCTTGATACTTGGACCTTCTATCTCGTCAACAACTCAAACCGACTCTTGATGAAGTGGACTTGTCTGGGCTGCAGAAAATAAAAGAGAAATATTTTGTTAGTTCAAGTTTTTTTAATAGCCACACAACAGAAAAAAGTTATAAGATTAAATCCAAAGATACATTTCTACTTACTTTGTCTGTGTCCAAATTTTCTGTAAGAATGAAGCGGCCATAGGCTAGGATCTTCAATGATGGAGATTCTACGATAAGCGATGGTCCGCGACTGTGATGTCTCCTCTTATGTGATCTTTAGGTAAAACAAAACTTTGGAAAATGGTTAGTAGTAAAAATGCAATCTCTATCAGCAAACTTTCATTTCTGATACTTGATGATTGCATTCAACTTACCGTATATACTCGAGTATAAGCCGAGACCCCTAATTTTACCACCAAAAACTGGGAAAAACTACTGACTCGAGTATAAGCCGAGGGTAAGAAATGCATTGGTCAAACCCCCCCAGTAGTATACAGCCTGCCAGCCCCCAGAAGAATACAGCAGCCCCTAGTTGTATACAGCAGCCCCCAGTAGTATACAGCAGCCCCCAGTAGTATACAGCAAGCCCCTAGTAGTATACAGCAAGCCCCTAGTAGTATACAGCAAGCCCCTAGTAGTATACAGCAGCCCCCCTGTAGTATACAGCAAGCCCCCCTGTAGTATACAGCAAGCCCTTAGTAGTATACAGCAGCCCCCCAGTAGTATACAGCAGCCCCCCAGTAGTATACAGCAGCCCCCAGTAGTATACAGCAGCCCCCAGTGGTATACAGCAGCCCCCAGTGGTATACAGCAGCCCCCAGTGGTATACAGCCTGCCCCTAGTAGTATACAGCCTGTCCCTAGTAGTATACAGCCTGTACCTAGTAGTATACAGCCTGCCCCTAGTAGTATACAGCCTGCCCCCACGGCCCTTAAAAAAATAAACTTAAATACTCACCCTCCGATGTCAGCGCGACTTACCGATGTCCCCGATGTCAGCGCTTCCCGTCTTCTTTCTTCTCCGCGGCTCCTCTTCACTCTTCTCGCGCCCATGCTTTCTTCTAGCAGGCGCATACTATGGCGCGGCCGCTGCTGACGTCATAGTATGCGCGGCCATGAAGAAAACATGGCCGCGTCGATTATAGAAGAAAGAAGAGGAGCCGCGGAGAAGAAAGAAGACGGGACGCGCTGACATCGGGGACATCGGTAAGTCGCGCCGACATCGGGGAGCCGCGCTGACATCGGAGGGTGAGTATTTAATTTTATTTTTTTAAGTGGGTAATATTTTTGGGGTAATACACTCGTGTATAGGCCGAGGGGACGTTTTTCAGCACATTTTTTGTGCTGCAAAACTCGGCTTATACACGAGTATATACGGTACTTAAAAGATTGGTTACATTTTTACAGAATGGTGGACATTTCTTACCAGCCATAGGGGTCTGCATCTTGATACTTGGACCTTCTCTCTCGTCAACAGCTCAAACCGACACTTGATGAAGTGGACTTGTCTGGGCTGCAGAAAATTAAAAGAGAAATATTTTGGTAATTCAAGTTTTTTAATAGCCACACAACAGAAAAAAGTAATAAGATTAAATGCAAAGATACATTTCTACTTACATTGTCTCTGTCCAAACATTCTGTAAGAATGAAGCGGCCATAGGTTAGGATCTTCAGTGATGGAGATTCTACGATAAGCGATGGTCCACGACTGTAATGTCTCTTCTTGTGTGATCTTTAGGTAAAACAAAACTTTGGAAAATGGTTAGTAGTAAAAATCCAATCTCTATTAGAAGACTTTCATCTCTCTGATACATGATGATTGCATTCAACTTACTTTAAAGATTGGGTACATTTTTACAGAATGGTGGACATTTCTTACCAGCCATAGTATTGCCCTTTTGATACTTGGACCTTCTATCTTGCCGACAGCTAAAATTGATACTTGATGAAGCGCTCCTATTTGGGCTGCAAAAAGTAATAGAGAGAAGTTTTGTTAGTTTAAGTTTTTTAATAGCCACACAGCTGAAAAAAAGTACTATGATTAAAAGCAAAGATACATTTCTACTTACTTTGTCTCTGTCCAAACATTCTGTAGGAATGAAGCGGCCATAGGTTAGGATCCTCCGCTGTGAAGAATCTACGATAAGCGATGGTCCTGGACTGTTTTCTTTCTCTTCCTGTGTGATCTTTAGCAAAAACAAAACTTTTACAAATGTTTAGTAGCAAAAATGCAATCTCTATCAGCAGACTTTCATCTCTCTGATACTTGATGATTGCATCCAACTTACTTAAAAGATTGGTTACATTTTTACAGAATGGTGGACATTTCTTACCAGCCATAGGGTTGCCCTTTTGATTATTGGACCTTCTATCTTGTCAACAGCTCAAATCGACACTTGAGGAAGTGGACTTGTCTGGGCTGCAGAAAATAAAAGAAAGATATTTTGTTAGTTCAAGTTTTTTAATAGCCACACAACAGAAAAAAGTAATAAGATTAAATTCAAAAATACAATTCTACTTACATTGTCTCTGTACAAACATTCTGTAGGAATGAAGCGGCCATAGGTTAGGATCCTCCGCTGTGGAGAATCTATGATAAGTGATGGTCCAGGACTGTGTTCTGTCTCTTCCTGGGTGATCTTTAGCTAAAACAAAACTTTTACAAGTGGTTAGTAGCAAAAATTCAATCTCTATCAGAAGACTTTCATCTCTCTGATACTTGATGATTGCATTCAACTTACTTAAAAGACTGGTTACATTTTTACAGAATGGTGGACATTTCTTACCAGCCGTAGGGGTCTGCATCTTAATTCTAGGACCTTCTATCTCGACAACAGCTCAAATCGTGACTTGATGAAGTGGACTTGTCTGGGCTACAAAAAGTAATAGAGAAAAGTTTTGTTAGTTTATGTTTTTTAATAGCCACACAGCCTAAAAAAGTACTATGATTAAAAGCAAAGATACATTTCTACTTACTTTGTCTCTGTCCAAACATTCTGTAGGAATGAAGCGGCCATAGGTTAGCATCCTCCGCTGTGGAGAATCTACGATAAGCGATGGTCCAGGACTGTGTTCTGTCTCTTCCTTGGTGATCTTTAGCAAAAAAAAAACTTTTACAAATGGTTAGTAGTAATGCAATCTCAATCAACAGACTTTCATCTCTCTGATACTTGATGATTTCATTCAAGTTACTTAAAAGATTGGTTACAATTTTACAGAATAGTTGACATTTCTTACCAGCCATAAGGTCAGCCTTGTGATACCTAGACCTTCTAGTTCGTCAACAGATCAAATCGGTACTTGATGAAGTGGACTTGTCTGGGCTACAAAAAGTAATGGAGAGAAGTTTTGTTAGTTTATGTTTTTTAATAGCCACACAACAGAAAAAAGTAATAAGATTAAATGCAAAGATACATTTCTACTTACATTGTCTTTGTCCAAACATTCTGTAGGAATGAAGCGGCCATAGGTTAGGATACTCCACTATGGAGAATCTACGATAAGCGATGGTCCAGGACTGTGTTCTGTCTCTTCCTGGGTGATCTTTAGCAAAAACAAAACTTTTACAAATGGTTAGTAGCAAAAATGCAATCTCAATCAGCAGACTTTCATCTCTCTGATACTTGATGATTGCATTCAACTTACTTAAAATATTGGTTACATTTCTACAGAATGGTGGACATTTCTTACCAGCCATAGGGGTCTGCATCTTGATACATGGACCTTCTATCTCGTCAACAACTCAAACCGACTCTTGATGAAGTGGAATTGTCTGGGCTGCAGAAAATTAAAAGAGAAATATTTTTTTTGTTAGTTCAAGTTTTTTTAATAGCCACACAACAGAAAAAAGTTATAAGATTAAATCCAAAGATACATTTCTACTTACATTGTCTGTGTCCAAATTTTCTGTAAGAATGAAGCGGCCATAGGCTAGGATCTTCAATTATGGAGATTCTACGATAAGCGATTATCCACGACTGTGATGTCTCCTCTTATGTGATCTTTAGGTAAAACAAAACTTTGGAAAATGGTTAGTAGTAAAAATGCAATCTCTATCAGCAAACTTTCATTTCTGATACTTGATGATTGCATTCAACTTACTTAAAAGATTAGTTACATTTTTACAGAATGGTGGACATTTCTTACCAGCCATAGGGGTCTGCATCTTGATATTTGGACCTTCTCTCTCGTCAACAGCTCAAACCGACACTTGATGAAGTGGACTTGTCTGGGCTGCAGAAAATAAAAGAGAAATATTTTGTTAATTCAAGTTTTTTAATAGCCACGCAACAGAAAAAAGAAATAATATTAAATGCAAATATACATTTCTACTTACTTTGTCTGTGTCCAAACTTTCTGTAAGAATGAAGCAGCCATAGGTTAGAATATTCAATGATGGAGATTCTACGATAAGCGATGGTCCACGACTGTGATGTCTCTTCTTGTGTGATCTTTAGGTAAAACAAAACTTTGGAAAATGGTTAGTAGTAAAAATGCAATCTCTATCAGAAGACTTTCATCTCTCTGATACTTGATGATTGCATTCAACTTACTTAAAAGTTTGGTTACATTTTTACAGAATGGTGGACATTTCTTACCAGCCATACGGGTCTGCATCTTGATACTTGGACCTTCTATCTTGTCAACAGCTCAAATCAACACTTGATGAAGTGGACTTGTCTGGGCTGCAGAAAATAAAAGAAAGATATTTTGTTAGTTCAAGTTTTTTAATAGCCACACAACAGAAAAAAGTAATAAGATTAAATTCAAAAATACAATTCTACTTACATTGTCTCTGTACAAACATTCTGTAGGAATGAAGCGGCCATAGGTTAGCATCCTCCACTGTGGAGAATCTACGATAAGCGATGGTCCAGGACTGTGTTCTGTCTCTTCCTTGGTGATCTTTAGCAAAAAAAAAACTTTTACAAATGGTTAGTAGTAATGCAATCTCAATCAACAGACTTTCATCTCTCTGATACTTGATGATTGCATTCAAGTTACTTAAAAGATTGGTTACAATTTTACAGAATAGTTGACATTTCTTACCAGCCATAAGGTCAGCCTTGTGATACCTAGACCTTCTAGTTCGTCAACAGATCAAATCGGTACTTGATGAAGTGGACTTGTCTGGGCTACAAAAAGTAATGGAGAGAAGTTTTGTTAGTTTATGTTTTTTAATAGCCACACAGCGGAATAAAGTACTATGATTAAAAGCAATGATACATTTCTACTTACTTTGTCTCTGTCCAAATATTCTGTAGGAATGAAGTGCCAAAGGTTAGGATCCTTCGCTGTGGAGAATCTACGATAAGCGATGGTCCAGGACTATGTTCTGTCTCTTCTTGAATGATCCTTAGCAAAAACAAAACTTTTACAAATGGTTAGTAGTAAAAATGCAATCTCTATCAGCAAACTTTCACTTCTGATACTTGATGATTGCATTCAACTTACTTAAAAGATTGGTTACAATTTTACAGAACAGTTGATTTTTCTTACCAGCCATAGGGGTCTGCATCTTGATACCTGGACCTTCTATCTCGTCAACAGTTCAAATCGGTACTTGATGAAGTTGACTTGTCTGGGCTGCAGAAAATAAAATAGAGAGGTTTTGTTAGTTTAAGTTTTTTAATAGCTACACAACAGATAAAAGAAATAAGATTAAATGCAAAGATACATTTCTACTTACTTTGTCTGTGTCCAAACTTTCTGTAAGAATGAAGCAGCCATAGGATAGGATCTTCAATGATGGAGATTCTACAATAAGCGATGGTCCGCGACTGTGATGTCTCTTTTTGTGTGATCTTTAGGTAAAAAAAAACTTTGGAAAATGGTTAGTAGTAAAAATGCAATCTCTATCAGAAGCCTTTCATCTCTCTGAAACTTGATGATTGCATTCAACTTACTTAAAAGATTGGTTACATTTCTACAGAATGGTGGACATTTCTTACCAGCCAAAAGGTCAGCTTCTTGATACTTGGACCTTCTATCTTGTCAACAGCTAAAATTGATACTTGATGAAGCGCTCCTGTTTGGGCTGCAAAAAGTAATAGAGAGAAGTTTTGTTAGTTTAAGTTGTTTAATAGCCACACAGCTGAAAAAAGTACTATGATGAAATGCAAATATACATTTCTACTTACTTTGTCTGTGTCCAAACTTTCTGTAAGAATGAAGCAGCCATAGGATAGGATCTTCAATGATGGAGATTCTACAATAAGCGATGGTCCAGGACTGTGTTCTGTCTCTTACTGTGTGATCTTTACCAAAATAAAAACTTTTACAAATGGTTAGTAGCAAAAATGCAATCTCAATCAGCAGACTTTCATCTCTCTGATACTTGATGATTGCATTCAACTTACTTAAAAGATTGGTTACATTTTTACAGAATGGTGGACATTTCTTACCAGCCATAGGGGTCTGCATCTTGATACTTGGACCTTCTATCTTGTCAACAGCTCAAATCGACACTTGATGAAGTGGACTTGTCTGGGATGCAGAAAATAAAAGAGAAATATTTTGTTAATTCAAGATTTTTAATAGCCACACAAGAGCAAAAAGTAATAAGATTAAATACAAAGATACATTTCTACTTACTTTGTCTTTGTCCAAACATTCTGTAGGCAAAAAGAGGCTATAGGTTAGGATTCTTCGCTGTGGAGAATCTATGATAAGCGATGGTCCAGGACTATGTTCTGTCTCTTCCTGGGTGATCTTTAGCAAAACAAAAACTTTTACAAATGGTTAGTAGCAAAAATGCAATCTCAATCAGTAGACTTTCATCTCTCCGATACTTGATGATTGCATTCAGCGTACTTAAAATATTGGTTACATTTCTACAGAATGGTGGACATTTCTTACCAGCCATAGGGGTCTGCATCTTGATACTTGGACCTTCTATCTCGTCAACAACTCAAACCGACTCTTGATGAAGTGGACTTGTCTGGGCTGCAGAAAATAAAAGAGAAATATTTTGTTAGTTCAAGTTTTTTTAATAGCCACACAACAGAAAAAAGTTATAAGATTAAATCCAAAGATACATTTCTACTTACTTTGTCTGTGTCCAAATTTTCTGTAAGAATGAAGCGGCCATAGGCTAGGATCTTCAATGATGGAGATTCTACGATAAGCGATGGTCCACGACTGTGATGTCTCTTCTTATGTGATCTTTAGGTAAAACAAAACTTTGGAAAATGGTTAGTAGTAAAAATGCAATCTCTATCAGCAAACTTTCATTTCTGATACTTGATGATTGCATTCAACTTACTTAAAAGATTGGTTACATTTTTACAGAATGGTGGACATTTCTTACCAGCCATAGGGGTCTGCATCTTGATACTTGGACCTTCTCTCTCGTCAACAGCTCAAACCGACACTTGATGAAGTGGACTTGTCTGGGCTGCAGAAAATTAAAAGAGAAATATTTTGGTAATTCAAGTTTTTTAATAGCCACACAACAGAAAAAGTAATAAGATTAAATGCAAAGATACATTTCTACTTACATTGTCTGTGTCCAAATTTTCTGTAAGAATGAAGCAGCCATAGGTTAGAATATTCAATGATGGAGATTCTACGATAAGCGATGGTCCACGACATTGATGTCTCTTCTTGTGTGATCTTTAGGTAAAACAAAACTTTGGAAAATGGTTAGTAGTAAAAATGCAATCTCTATTAGAAGACTTTCATCTCTCTGATACATGATGATTGCATTCAACTTACTTTAAAGATTGGGTACATTTTTACAGAATGGTGGACATTTCTTACCAGCCAAAAGGTCAGCCTCTTGATACTTGGACCTTCCATCTTGTCAACAGCTAAAATCGATACTTGATGAAGCGCTCCTGTTTGGGCTGCAAAAGGGTAATAGAGAGAAGTTTTGTTAGTTTAAGTTGTTTATAGCCACACAGCTGAAAAAAGTACTATGATGAAAAGCAAAGATACATTTCTACTTACTTTGTCTCTGTCCAAACATTCTGTAGGAATGAAGTGGCCATAGGAATGGATCCTTCGCTGTGGAGAATCTACGATAAGCGATGGTCCAGGACTGTGTTCTGTCTCTTCTTGAATAATCTTTAGCAAAAACAAAACTTTTACAAATGTTTAGTAGCAAAAATGCAATCTCAATGCATTCAACTTACTTAAAAGATTGGTTACAATTTTACAGAATGTTGGACATTTCTTACCAGCCATAGGGGTCGGCATCTTAATTCTAGGACCTTCTATCTCGACAACAGCTCAAATCGTGACTTGATGATGTGGACTTGTCTGGGCTACAAAAAGTAATAGAGAGAAGTTTTGTTAGTTAAAGTTGATTAATAGCCACACAGCTGAAAAAAGTACTATGATGAAAAGCAAAGATACATTTCTACTTACTTTGTCTCTGTCCAAACATGCTGTAGGAAAGAAGCGGCCATAGAAAAGGATCCTTCGCAGTGGAGAATCTATGATAAGCGATGGTCCAGGACTGTGTTCTGTCTCTTCCTGTGTGATCTTTAGCAAAAACAAAACTTTTACAAATGGTTAGTAGCAAAAATGCAATCTCAATCAGCAGACTTTCATCTCTCTGATACTTGATGATTGCATTCAACTTACTTAAAAGATTGGTTACAATTTTACAGAATAGTTGATTTTTCTTACCAGCCATAGGGGTCTGCATCTTGATACCTGGACCTTCTATCTCGTCAACAGATCAAATTGGTAATTGATGAAGTGGACTTGTCTGGGCTGCAGAAAATAAAATAGAGAGGTTTTGTTAGTTTAAGTTTTTTAATAGCCACACAACAGATAATAGAAATAAGATTAAATGCAAAGATACATTTCTACTTACTTTGTCTGTGTCCAAACTTTCTGTAAGAATGAAGCAGCCATAGGTTAGAATATTCAATGATGGAGATTCTACGATAAGAGATGGTCCACGACTGTGATGTCTCTTCTTGTGTGATCTTTAGCAAAAACAAAACTTTTACAAATGTTTAGTAGCAAAAATGCAATCTCTATCAGCAGACTTTCATCTCTCTGATACTTGATGATTGCATTCAACTTACTTAAAAGATTGGTTACATTTTTACAGAATGGTGGACATTTCTTACCAGACATAAGGTCAGCCTCTTGATACTTGAACCTTCTATCTTGTCAACTGCTAAAATCGATACTTGATGAAGCGCTCCTGTTTGGGCTACAAAAAGTAATAGAGAGAAGTTTTGTTAGTTTAAGTTGTTTAATAGCCACACAGCTGAAAAAAGTACTATGATGAAAAGCAAAGATACATTTCTACTTACTTTGTCTCTGTTCAAACATTCTGTAGGAATGAAGGAGCCATAGGAAAGGATCCTTCGCTGTGGAGAATCTATGATAAGCGATGGTCCAGGACTGTGTTCTGTCTCTTCCTGTGTGATCTTTACCAAAATAAAAAGTTTTACAAATTGTTAGTAGCAAAAATGCAATCTCTATCAGCAATCTTTCATCTCTCTGATACTTGATGATTGCATTCAACTTACTTAAAAGATTGGTTACATTTTTACAGAATGGTGGACATTTCTTACCAGCCATAGGATTTGCGTCTTGATACTTGGACCTTCTATCTTGTCAACAGCTCAAATCGACACTTGATGAAGTGGACTTGTCTGGGCTGCAGAAAATAAAAGAGAAATATTTTGTTAATTCAAGTGTTTTTAATAGCCACACAAGAGAAAAAAGTAATAAGATTAAATGCAAAGATACATTTCTACTTACTTTTTCTCTGTCCAAACATTCTGTAGGAATAAAGCGGCCATAGGTTAGGATCCTTCGCTGTGGAGAATCTACGATAAGCGATGGTCCAGGACTGTGATGTCTCTTCTTGAATGATCTTTAGCCAAAACAAAACTTTTACAAATGGTTAGTAGTAAAAATGCAATCTCTATCAGCAGACTTTCATTTCTGATACTTGATGATTGCATTCAACTTACTTAAAAGATTGGTTACATTTTTACAGAATGGTGGACATTTCTTACCAGCCATAGGGGTCTGCATCTTGATACTTGGACCTTCTTTCTCGTCAACAGCTCAAATCGACACTTGATGAAGTGCACTTGTCTGGGCTGCAGAAAATAAAAGAGAAATATTTTGTTAGTTCAAGTTTTTTTAATAGCCACACAACAGAAAAAAGTTATAAGATTAAATGCAAAGATACATTTCTACTTACTTTGTCTGTGTCCAAATTTTCTGTAAGAATGAAGCAGCCATAGGTTAGGATCTTCAATGATGGTGATTCTACGATAAGCGATGGTCCACGACTGTGATGTCTCTTCTTATGTGATCTTTAGGTAAAACAAAACTTTGGAAAATGGTTAGTAGTAAAAATGCAATCTCTATCAGAAGACTTTCATCTATCTGATACATGATGATTGCATTCAACTTACTTAAAAATTGGTTACATTTTTACAGAATGGTGGATATTTCTTACCAGCCATAAGGTCAGCCTCTTGATACTTGGACCTTCTATCTTGTCAAGAGCTAAAATGGATACTTGATGAAGCACTCCTGTTTGGGCTGCAAAAAGTAATAGTGAGAAGTTTTTTTAGTTTATGTTGTTTAAAAGCCACACAGCTGAAAAAAGTACTATGATGAAAAGCAAAGATACATTTTTACTTACTTTGTCTCTGTCCAAACATTCTGTAGGAATGAAGCGGCCATAGGTTAGGATCCTCCGCTGTGGAGAATCTACGATAAGCGATGGTCCAGGACTGTGTTCTGTCTCTTCTTGAATAATCTTTAGCAAAAACAAAACTTTTACAAATGTTTAGTAGCAAAAATGCAATCTCAATCAGCAGACTTTCATCTCTCTGATACTTGATGACTGCATTCAACTTACTTAAAAGATTGGTTACATTTTTACAGAATGGTGGACATTTCTTACCAGCCATAGGGGTTTGCGTCTGGATACTTGGACCTTCTATCTTGTCAACAGCTCAAATCGACACTTGATGAAGTGGACTTGTCTGGGCTGCAGAAAATAAAAGAGAAATATTTTGTTAATTCAAGTTTTTTATATAGCCACACAACAGAAAAAAGAAATAATATTAAATGCAAAGATGCATTTCTACTTACTTTGTCTCTGTCCAAATATTCTGTAGGAATGAAGTGGCCATAGGTTAGGATCTTCTGCTGTGGAGAATCTACGATAAGCGATGGTCCAGGACTGTGTTCTGTCTCTTCTTGAATAATCTTTAGCAAAAACAAAACTTTTACAAATGGTTAGTAGTAAAAATGCAATCTCAATCAGAAGACTTTCATCTCTCTGATACTTGATGATTGCATTCAACTTACTTAAAAGATTGGTTATATTTTTACAGAATGGTGGACATTTCTTACCAGCCATAGGGGTCTGCATCTTGATACTTGGACCTTCTATCTCGTCAACAGCTCAAATCGACATTTGATGAAGTGGACTTGTCTGGGCTGCAGAAAATAAAAGAGAAATATTTCGTTAATTCAAGTTTTTTAATAGCCACACAACAGATAAAATAAATAATATTAAATGCAAAGATACATTTCTACTTACTTTGTCTGTGTCCAAACTTTCTGTAAGAATGAAGCAGCCATAGGTTAGGATATTCAATGTTGGAGATTCTACGATAAGCGATGGTCCACAACTGTGATGTCTCCTCTTATGTGATCTTCAGGTAAAACAAAACTTTGGAAAATGGTTAGTAGTAAAAATGCAATCTCTATCAGCAGACTTTCATTTCTGATACTTGATGATTGCATTCAACTTACTTAAAAGATTGGTTACATTTTTACAGAATGGTGGACATTTCTTACCAGCCATACGGGTCTGCATCTTGATACTTGGACTTTCTCTCTCGTCAACAGCTCAAATCGACACTTGATGAAGTGGACTTGTCTGGGCTGCAGAAAATAAAATAGAGAGGTTTTGTTAATTCAAGTTTTTTAATAGCCACACAAGAGAAAAAAGTAATAAGATTAAATGCAAAGATACATTTCTACTTACTTTGTCTGTGTCCAAACATTCTGTAGGAATGAGCAGCCATAGGTTAGGATCCTCCGCTGTGGAAAATAAGCGATATGGTCCAGGACTGTGTTCTGTCTCTTCTGTCTGATCTTGATCCTTATACCTCGTATTCAGACGACTTTATTGTATGTGCTGTATGTGATGTAAGTGCTGGATTAGTGTTTATGGTGTTCATGTACGTGCTGTATGAGTGTATTTAGTGTGTGCTGTATGAATTATGCTGTATGTATATGGTGTTTACATATGTTTTTTATGAATGTACATGGTGTTTGTGTATGTTCTGTATGTGTGTTTTTTGTGTTAATGTATGTGCTGTATGAGTGTAAATGGTGTTTGTGTATTTGCTTTATGAATGTATACAGTGTTTATGTATGTGCTGTATGAGTGTATATGGTGTGTATGTGCTGTATGAGTGCATGTGATGTTTGTGTTTATGTTGTATGAGTGTATAATTTTGTGTATATGTTGTATGAGTGTATATGGTGTTTGTGTATGTGTTGTATGAGTGTATATGGTGTTTGTGTATGTGCTTATGAGTGTATGTGGTGTTTATGTATGTGCAGTATGAGTGTTTTTGGTGTTTATGTATGTGCTGTATTAGTGTATATGGTGTTTGTGTATGTGAGGTGTGTGAATGGTGTTTGTGTATGTGCTGTATGAGTGTATATGGTGTTTGTGTGTGTGCTGTATGAGTGTATATGGTGTTTGTGTTTGTGCTGTATGAGCATATATGGTGTGTTTGTATGTTCTGCATGAGTGTATATGGTGTGTGTTTTTGCTGTATGAGTGCATATGGTGTTTGTGTGTGTGCTGTACGAGACTACATGGTGTTTGTGCATGTGCTGTATGATTCTATATGGTGTTTGTGTTTGTGCTGTATGAGTGTTTATGGTGTGTATGTGTTGTATGAGTGCACATGATGTTTATGTATATGTTGTATATGGTGTGTATGTATGTGCAGTATGAGTGTTTTTGGTGTTTATGTATGTGCTGTATGAGTGTATATGATGTTTGTGTATGTGAGGTATGTGTGTGAATGGTGTTTGTGTATGTGCTGTATGAGTGTATATGGTGTTTGTGCGTGTGCTCTATGAGTGTATATGGTGTTTGTGCGTGTGCTCTATGAGTGTATATGGTGTTTGTGTATGTTCTTTATGAGTGTATATGGTGTGTGTATGTGCTGTATGATTGTATATGGCATGTGTATGTGTTGTATGAGTGAATATGGTGTTTGTGTATGTGCTATATGAATGTATGTGCTGAGTGTAAATGCTGTATGAGTCTATGTGGTGTTTGTGTATGTGCTGTATAAGTCTATATGGTGTGTGTGTGTCTGCTGTATGAGGGTATATTGTGTGTGTATGTGCTGTATGAGTGTATATGCTGTGGGTGTATGTGCTGTATAAGTGTATATAGTGTGTGTGTGTGTGTGTGCTGAATGAGTGTATATGCTGTGGGTGTATGTGCTGTGTAAGTGTATATAGCGTGTGTGTATGTGCTGCATAATTATATACGTGTGTGTGTTTGTATGGGCATACATGGTATTTCTGTATGTTCTGCTTGAATGTATATGGTGTTTTTGTATGTGCTGTATGAGTGTATATGGTGTGTGTGCCGTATGAGTGTATATGCTGTATGAGTGTATATACTGTGGGTGTATGTGCTGTATGAGTGTATATGTTGTGTGTATATGTGCTGTATGGGTGAACATGGTGTTTCTGTACTTTCTGTATGAGTGTATATGGTGTGTGTGTGTGTTGTATAAGTGTATATAGTGTTTGTTTATGTACTGTATGAGTGTATATGGTGTTTGCGTGTGTATGTGTTGTATAAGTGTATGTGCTGTGTGTATATGTGCTATAAGAGTGTATATGGTGTGTGTCTGCTGTATAAGTGTATATGCTGTGTGTATGTGCAGTATGAGTGTATATCCTGTGGGTGTATGTACTGTATGAGTGTATATGCTGTGGATGTATGTGCTGTATGAGTGTTTATAGTGTGTGGATGTGCTGTATGATTGTATATGGTGTGTGTGTGTGTTTGTGTTGTATGGGCGTACATGGTGTTCCTGTATGTTCTGTGTGAGTGTATATGGTGTTTTTGTATGTGCTGTATGAGTGTATATGGTGTGTGTGCTGTATAAGTGTATATGCAGTGTGTGTTTGTGCTGTATGAATGTATATGCTGTGGGTTTATGTGCTGTATGAGTGTATATGTTGTGTGTATGTGCTGTATGGGTGTACATGGTGTTTCTGTATGTTCTGTATGAGTGTATATGGTGTGTGGGTGCTGTATAAGTGTATATGCTGTGAGTGTGCTGCATGAGTGTTTATGCTGTGTGTATATGTGCTGTATGAGTGTACATGGTGTGTGTGTGTATGTGTTGTATGAGTGTATATGTTAGGGTGTGTATGTGTTGTATGGGTGTACATGGTGTTTTTGTATGTGCTGTATGAGTGTATAGGTATGTGTGCTGGATTAGTGTATATGCTGTGTGTATGTGCTGTATAAGTGTATATGCTGTGGGTGTATGTGCTGTATGAGTGCATATGTTGTGTGTATATGTGTTGTTTGGGTGTACATAGTGTTTCTGTAGATTCTGTATGTGTATGAGTGTATATGCTGTGTGTATATGTGCTGTAAGAGTATATATGGTGTTTATGTATGTGCTGTATGAGTGTATGTCCTGTGGGTGTATGTGCTGTATGAGTGTATATGTTGTGTGTGTATGTGCTGAATGGGTGTTCATGGTGTTTCTGTATGTTCTGTATCAGTGTATATGTTGTTTGTTTATGTGCTGTATGAGTGTATATGGTGTGTGTGTGTGTGTTGTATGAGTGTATTTGCTGTGGCTGTATGTGCTGTATGCGTGTATATAGTGTGTGTATGTGCTGTATGATTGTACATGGTGTGTGTTTGTATGGGCGTACATGGTGTTTCTGTATGTTTTGCGTGAGTGTATATGGTGTTTGTGCTGTATGAGTGTATATGCTGTGGGCGTATGTGCTGTATGAGTGTATATGTTGTGTGCATATGTGCTGTATGGGTGCACATGGTGTTTCTGTGTTTTCTGTATGCGTGTATATGGTGTGTGTGTGCTGTATGAGTGTATATGGTGTTTGTTTAAGTACTGAATGAATATATATGGTGTGTTGGTGTTCTATGAGTGTATATGTTGTGTGTGTATGTGCTGTATGAGTGTATATAGTGTGTGTGTACTGTATAAGTGTATATGCTGTGTGCATGTGCTGTATGAGTGTATATCCTGTGGGTGTATGTGCTGTATGAGTGTAAATGTTGTGTGTGCATGTGCTGTATGCGTGTTCATGGTGTTTCTGTTCTGTATGAGTGTATATGTTGTTTGTTCTATAAGTTTATATGGTGTGTGTGTTGTATGAGTGTATATGGTGTGTGTGTGCTGTATGAGCGTATATGCTTTGTGTATATGTGCTGTAGGAGTGCACATGGTGTGTGTGTATTTGTTGTATGAGTGTATATGGTTTGTGTGTATGTGTTGTATGGGCATTTTTGATGTTTCTATATGTTCTGCATGAGTGTATATGGTGTTTTTGTATGTGCTGTAGGAGTGTATATGTTGTGTGTGCTGTATAAGTGTATATGCAGTGTATATGCGGTGTGTGTTTGTGCTGTATGAATGAATATGCTGTGGGTTTATGTGCTGTATGAGTGTATATGTTGTGTGTATGTGCTGTATGGGTGTACATGGTGTTTCTGTATGTTCTGTATGAGTGTATATGGTGTGTGGGTGCTGTATAAGTGTATATGCTGTGTGTGTGCCGTATGAGTGTATATGCTGTGTGCGGTATGAGTGTACATGGTGTGTGTTTGTATGTGTTGTATGGGTCTACATGGTGTTTTTGTATGTGCTGTAAGAGTGTATTTGGTATGTGTGCTGTATAAGTGTATATGTTGTGAGTGTATGTGCTGTATGAGTGTATATGGTGTGTGTGTGTGCTGTACGAGTGTTTATGGTGTTTGTTTATCTACTGTATGAGTGTATATGGTGTGTGTGTGTGTGTTGTATGAGTGTATATGCTGTGTGTATATGTGCTGTATGAGTGTATATGCTGTGTGTATATGTGCTGTATGAGTGTATATGTTTTGTGTATGTGCTGTATGAGTGTATGTCCTGTGGGTGTATGTGCTGTATGAGTGTATATGTTGTGTGTATATGTGCTGTATGGGTGTACATGGTGTTTCTGTACGTTCTGTATGAGTGTATATGGTGTGTGTGTGCTGTACGAGTGTTTATGGTGTTTGTTTATCTACTGTATGAGTGTATATGGTGTGTGTGTTTTGTAAGAGTGTATATGCTGTGTGTATATGTGCTGTATGAGTGTATATGTTGTGTGTATGTGCTGTATGAGTGTATGTCCTGTGGATGTATGTGCTGTATGAGTGTATATGTTGTGTGTGTATGTGCTGAATGGGTGTTCATGGTGTTTCTGTATGTTCTGTATCAGTGTATATGTTGTTTGTTTATGTGCTGTATGAGTGTATATGGTGTGTGTGTTATATGAGTGTATTTGCTGTGGTTGTATGTGCTGTATGAGTATATATAGTGTGTATGTGCTGTATGATTGTACATGGTGTGTGTGTTTGTGTTGTATGGGCGTACATTGTGTTTCTGTATGTTTTGCGTGAGTGTATATGGTGTTTGTGCTGTGTGAGTGTATATGCTGTGGGCGTATGTGCTGTATGAGTGTATATGTTGTGTGCATCTGTGCTGTATGGGTGTACATGGTGTTTCTGTGTTTTCTGTATGCGTGTATATGGTGTGTGTGTGCCTGTATGAGTGTATATGGTGTTTGTTTATGTACTGAATAAATGTATATGGTGTGTTTGTGTTGTATGAGTGTATATGTTGTGTGTGTATGTGCTGTATGAGTGTATATGGTGTGTGTGTATGTGCTGTATAAGTGTATATGCTGTGTGCATGTGCTGTATGAGTGTATATCCTGTGGGTGTATGTGCTGTATGAGTGTATATGTTGTGTGTGCATGTGCTGTATGCGTGTTCATGGTGTTTCTGTATGTTCTGTATGAGTGTATATGCTTTGTGTATATGTGCTGTAGGAGTGCATATGGTGTGTGTATTTGTTGTATGAGTGTATATGGTTTATGTGTTGTATGGGCGTATTTGGTGTTTCTATGTTCTGCATTAATCTATATGTTTTTTTCGTATGTACTGTATGAGTGTATATGGTGTGTGTGTGCTGTATGAGTGTATATGGTGTTTGTTTATGTACCGTATCAGTGTATATGGTGTGTGTATATGTGCTGTATGGGTGTTCATGGTGTTTCTGTATGTTCTGTATCAGTGTATATGGTGTTTGTTTATGTACTGTATCAGTGTATATGGTGTCTGTGTGTTGTATGAGTGTATATGTTGTGTGTGTATGTGTATGCTGTATGAGTGTATATGCTGTGTTTATATGTGCTGTATGAGTGTTTATGGTGTGTGTGTGTATGTGTTGTACAGTGTATATGGTGTGTGTGTGTGTGTATGTGTTGCATGGGTGTACATGGTGTTTCTGTACGTTCTGTATGAGTGTATATGGTGTGTGTGTGTGTGTGCTGTACGAGTGTTTATGGTGTTTGTTTATCTACTGTATGAGTGTATATGGTGTGTGTGTTTTGTAAGAGTGTATATGCTGTGTGTATATGTGCTGTATGAGTGTATATGTTGTGTGTATGTGCTGTATGAGTGTATGTCCTGTGGATGTATGTGCTGTATGAGTGTATATGTTGTGTGTGTATGTGCTGAATGGGTGTTCATGGTGTTTCTGTATGTTCTGTATCAGTGTATATGTTGTTTGTTTATGTGCTGTATGAGTGTATATGGTGTGTGTGTTATATGAGTGTATTTGCTGTGGTTGTATGTGCTGTATGAGTATATATAGTGTGTATGTGCTGTATGATTGTACATGGTGTGTGTGTTTGTGTTGTATGGGCGTACATTGTGTTTCTGTATGTTTTGCGTGAGTGTATATGGTGTTTGTGCTGTGTGAGTGTATATGCTGTGGGCGTATGTGCTGTATGAGTGTATATGTTGTGTGCATCTGTGCTGTATGGGTGTACATGGTGTTTCTGTGTTTTCTGTATGCGTGTATATGGTGTGTGTGTGCCTGTATGAGTGTATATGGTGTTTGTTTATGTACTGAATAAATGTATATGGTGTGTTTGTGTTGTATGAGTGTATATGTTGTGTGTGTATGTGCTGTATGAGTGTATATGGTGTGTGTGTATGTGCTGTATAAGTGTATATGCTGTGTGCATGTGCTGTATGAGTGTATATCCTGTGGGTGTATGTGCTGTATGAGTGTATATGTTGTGTGTGCATGTGCTGTATGCGTGTTCATGGTGTTTCTGTATGTTCTGTATGAGTGTATATGCTTTGTGTATATGTGCTGTAGGAGTGCATATGGTGTGTGTATTTGTTGTATGAGTGTATATGGTTTATGTGTTGTATGGGCGTATTTGGTGTTTCTATGTTCTGCATTAATCTATATGTTTTTTTCGTATGTACTGTATGAGTGTATATGGTGTGTGTGTGCTGTATGAGTGTATATGGTGTTTGTTTATGTACCGTATCAGTGTATATGGTGTGTGTATATGTGCTGTATGGGTGTTCATGGTGTTTCTGTATGTTCTGTATCAGTGTATATGGTGTTTGTTTATGTACTGTATCAGTGTATATGGTGTCTGTGTGTTGTATGAGTGTATATGTTGTGTGTGTATGTGTATGCTGTATGAGTGTATATGCTGTGTTTATATGTGCTGTATGAGTGTTTATGGTGTGTGTGTGTATGTGTTGTACAGTGTATATGGTGTGTGTGTGTGTGTATGTGTTGCATGGGTGTACATGGTGTTTCTGTACGTTCTGTATGAGTGTATATGGTGTGTGTGTGTGTGTGCTGTACGAGTGTTTATGGTGTTTGTTTATCTACTGTATGAGTGTATATGGTGTGTGTGTTTTGTAAGAGTGTATATGCTGTGTGTATATGTGCTGTATGAGTGTATATGTTGTGTGTATGTGCTGTATGAGTGTATGTCCTGTGGATGTATGTGCTGTATGAGTGTATATGTTGTGTGTGTATGTGCTGAATGGGTGTTCATGGTGTTTCTGTATGTTCTGTATCAGTGTATATGTTGTTTGTTTATGTGCTGTATGAGTGTATATGGTGTGTGTGTTATATGAGTGTATTTGCTGTGGTTGTATGTGCTGTATGAGTATATATAGTGTGTATGTGCTGTATGATTGTACATGGTGTGTGTGTTTGTGTTGTATGGGCGTACATTGTGTTTCTGTATGTTTTGCGTGAGTGTATATGGTGTTTGTGCTGTGTGAGTGTATATGCTGTGGGCGTATGTGCTGTATGAGTGTATATGTTGTGTGCATCTGTGCTGTATGGGTGTACATGGTGTTTCTGTGTTTTCTGTATGCGTGTATATGGTGTGTGTGTGCCTGTATGAGTGTATATGGTGTTTGTTTATGTACTGAATAAATGTATATGGTGTGTTTGTGTTGTATGAGTGTATATGTTGTGTGTGTATGTGCTGTATGAGTGTATATGGTGTGTGTGTATGTGCTGTATAAGTGTATATGCTGTGTGCATGTGCTGTATGAGTGTATATCCTGTGGGTGTATGTGCTGTATGAGTGTATATGTTGTGTGTGCATGTGCTGTATGCGTGTTCATGGTGTTTCTGTATGTTCTGTATGAGTGTATATGCTTTGTGTATATGTGCTGTAGGAGTGCATATGGTGTGTGTATTTGTTGTATGAGTGTATATGGTTTATGTGTTGTATGGGCGTATTTGGTGTTTCTATGTTCTGCATTAATCTATATGTTTTTTTCGTATGTACTGTATGAGTGTATATGGTGTGTGTGTGCTGTATGAGTGTATATGGTGTTTGTTTATGTACCGTATCAGTGTATATGGTGTGTGTATATGTGCTGTATGGGTGTTCATGGTGTTTCTGTATGTTCTGTATCAGTGTATATGGTGTTTGTTTATGTACTGTATCAGTGTATATGGTGTCTGTGTGTTGTATGAGTGTATATGTTGTGTGTGTATGTGTATGCTGTATGAGTGTATATGCTGTGTTTATATGTGCTGTATGAGTGTTTATGGTGTGTGTGTGTATGTGTTGTACAGTGTATATGGTGTGTGTGTGTGTGTATGTGTTGCATGGGTGTACATGGTGTTTCTGTATGTTCTGCATGAGTGTATATGGTGTTTTTTATGTACTGTATGAGTGAATATGCTCTGTGTGTGTGTTGTATGAGTGTATATGGTGTGTATATGTTGTATGAGTGTATATGGTTTGTGTATGTATGTGTTGTATGGGTGTACATGGTGTTTCTTTATGTTCTGCATGAGCGTATATGGTGTTTGTTTATGTACTGTATGAGTGAATATGGTGTGTTTGTGTTGTATGAGTGTATATGCTGTGTGTATATGTGCTGTATGAGTGTATATGGTGTGTGTATGTCCTGTATGAGTGTATATGGTGTGTGTGCTGTATAAGTGTATATGCTGTGTGTATGCTGTATGAGTGTATATTCTGGGGATGTATGCGCTGTATGAGTGTATATGTTGTGTGTATATGCTGTATGAGTGTACATTTGTGTTTCTGTTTGTTCTTTATGAGTGTAAATGGTGTGTGTGTGTTGTATGTTGTGCTGTTGTGCTGTATGTACAGGAGACCATCTGTATAGAAATGTGTGTATATGTAAGTGCATACATGTGTGTCATTATATAAACATCCAATATCTACATACCTAAACTAAGATAAAAAATGGTCCCAAAAATATGTCAATCAGATATATAGTTCCACTGTAATAAGGTGAATATCTTTAGGAGGTGAAGCAGAAAGCGAAACGTGCGTTGGGGCGAGGGGGAAACGGCAGGAGAAGGCACAGGTATTCACCTTTATACAGTGGAACTATATATCTGATGGACATTTTTGGACATTGTGATAAGGATTTTTAGAGCTAAAAAGTTAAGTAGAGATTAGAAATCTAGCATTGTAACTGCTTGGCCCTTTCCCCCCTAACATTTTTGGAACCATTTTAATCTTAATTTATGTATGTAGCTGTATGTAGATGTTTTTTAAATACTATACAATAAAATTCTTTTTTTTTAATATGGCGGTGGAGTTCCCTTTATTTAGGTAAGTGGTTTTCAGGGAACAAAAAAAATGTGGAGAGGGGTGGCGCTATACAGACAATAACCACTAAAAGGGAACCTGTCACCAGCACTCCCCCAGTCCCCACAGAGCATAGTACATACACTGCCAAAGTGTTTTTTGTATAAAAAATTGGTTTTACAGAAAAAAAAAGCAGCAGGGGGCGTCGCTAAGCCCAGTGATGGGTGTTTTCATATATTTGAAAAGGTCACATGGATGAGCTGTTCCCCAAGGGTGGGGGGACCTGCTCCTTTCCAGCCCCTCCCTTTTGGCAACTGCCTAGTCACACAGCAGATGCTAATGAAAGGTACAATATAACATATCTTTTTTTCTGTAAAACCAATTTTTTATACAAAAACACTTTGGCAGCGTATGTACTATGCTCTGTGGGGACTGGGGGAGTGCTAAAAATGGGTCTCCTGGTGACAGGTTCCCTTTAACTTACTGCAGTGCTCCATTCCCCCACCGCGTAGCCCTGCCACAGCCACGTGTGCTTTCTACAGCAGAGTTAAGGCAGTAGCAGGCATGGGGCCACTTAACCCCTTCGAGCACCAGGACATACTATTTTGTCCTGGTGTGGTGGGGGGTGTATGGAGAATGCTCACAGGCTAAGCTCTCTCCGTACACAGTGGGTGTTAGATGTATAATGCAGCTGATACCCGCCTGTTACTGCCGTGGTCAAACCTGATCACGTCACCTGTCATTACTGCTTACGGGCACAGCCATCTTGGATGGCCGATCTCCAATCCTCCATGACATCACCTAACATTAATGCCAACAGGCGCAACCATCTTAGATGGACGATTGCCACCCCCGTGAAATCATCGGCAGCTTACGGTGTCATACACTCAGACTAGTTGATTTGCCATGTATAGTGATCTCCAAGAGCCAGCCCATATCTTGCTGATAGAGATCATCAGTAAAATTGCTATATACTGCCATACAATAGTATTGCAATATTTAGTATAAGTAATCAGACCCTGCAGGGTTAATTAAAGTACCCTAGAGGGTCTGAAATAATAGTAAAAAAAGAATTTTAAAACAATTAAAAAAATTATAATATAATAAAAAAAATAAAAGTTTCAATCACCCCTTCCCTAGAACACATATACAAATAACTAAACAGTAAAATTCATAAACATGATAGAAATTGTAGAAAACGCTATCGCCATATCCCGAAATGCCCGCTCTATCAAAATCTAAAAAAATATTATTCACAGCCATGAATACGGTAATTTCAATCCATGAATATTTGATTAAAAAATGATCAAACACTCATATAGGTCCCAAATAAATTAAAATGCCAGCAAGTACCACAAAAAATGGCACCTTGCATAGGTCCATACACCAAAGTGTGAGAAAGTTATTGGCTTCAGAATTTGGCAAAATGGCAAATATTTTTTGTACAAAAGATTGAATTTTTTAAAATCTACTAAACCTACTGAAGCCTCTATAAATTTGGTATTCCTATGATCGCATCGACCCAAAGAATAAAGAGAAGTGTCATTTGGAGAACAAAATGAAAGCTGTGAAAACAGTCAATAAGAAAATGCCTCAAAAGTGCTTTCTTGTCAATTTCACTGCACTTAAAGCCCTAACGCATCTTTGTAAACGTAAAAATAAAAAAGTTAACACTTTTGAAACAGAACCACAAAAACAAAAAGGGCTGAGTCTTTTTTAAGGGTTAAGAATAAGCTCAGGGTGAGTTCACACATGTCGCTTGTGTTACACATCGCAAGTACCCGGGGCAGGCTGGATGCATGAGATCGGGTTGGTTACAAATTGCATAGGTTTCCAAACGAACCAAGTCCTGTCCCTAAAGCTGCATTCGCATGTGGCGTTTACATTGCATTGATATCTCAGTTTCCCCAACCTCCCCAAACTGAGACATCTACACCATGTATCCTCCACACGCACCCGTTTCACAACCCTCAACTTTTATCACCCCCTGACTCCCTTCCTCCCGATTATCAATTTAAGGCCATAAAGTCGCATCCCTCAGGCTGCGTTCACACGTGGCGTTTACATTGCATTTTGAAATGCAATATAATAGCTGAGGGGAGGGATGGGGCATTTCTGTGGCCCAAAATTGATAACAGGGAGCGCAATTTGGCAAGCTCTGTCCAGCGCTGTGTAATCTGTGTGCGCTATATAAATAAAGGAATTATAATTACTTGCTCTCAGGCAGGAGAAGGGGATGGAGAAGATGGACATAAATGGTTTCTGGGATAAACGAGATAAGATTCTGGATCAGCAGACACACACAGACATGTAAGTGTGTTTATCTTAAAATAGGTGTATAGTGGTGGTAAACTTCCTCTAAGAACAAACCTACAAAACCGGCCTGCATATACATATATTGCATTACATTTCATTTCATTTATTTAAACAACATGTAATGCAATGAATGCTACAATACTAATATGCAAACACATAATAGTAAATATATTACGTTTTTTTTCCACCTTCTGCACTTCTTTTATTTTATCTTACTAATGTGGATGAGCAGGAGGGGAAGCAGGAGGATTTTTTTTTAGTTAGGGGTCATGCACATGAGCGCTCTGCCCCATTACTTTCTATGGCCTCATACATAGATGGATTCCAAAGTCCCGTGTATTTGCCGACTGCTGACTCCTATTCCTGCCTGTATTATGAGTGAGCGGGCCTCACTTGCTAATGACTGATAAGCCACAAACAAGGGAACACATTATAAAAAGAGAGGACTGGGGAAGCACAGAATAGAAAGAAATATATATGGGAGCAGAGCACGAGAGGCTATATAGCACATAAGGACTATAGGGTATTTAGCATCCCCTCATGTATAGATAGCACATGATGGGGTACAGGACACACAAGAGGGTATATAGCACATACATGGGGTACATAGTACATGAGGGGGGTACAGAGCACATGAGAGGTTACAGAGTACATGAGGTAGTACAATGAACACGAGGACATAAAAGGGGTATATAGCACATTAGGGGGTACAGAGCGCATGAGGGAGTACATAAAGGGGGTACATAGCACATTAGGGGGTACAGAACACATGATGGGGTACAGAACACATAAATGGGGTACAGAGCACATGAGAGGGTAGAGAGCACATAAAGTGGAGAACATCACATGGGGGCATGAGGGGAGCAGAACACATGAATAGGTAGGGAGGACACAGCAGGCGGCATCTGACCCTAGAGGTTGCAGCTGGCAGTCCATGAGCTGCTCTGTGCCAGGATTCCTCCTCATGTTTCCTGTTACATGGGGTGACACATGGGCAGGGGAGGAGCTTACCAGGCTCAGCTCTGATTGGCTGAACCTGTATGAGTCTTGTTTTCATGACAACTCCATGGTGGCCCCACATCCCTGCAAAACTCTATGACAGGGAAAGAGGAGGAGCGCCATAGCAGTAACTATGCTTAGGATTTACCTGAGGCTGAATCTCAGCCATTATATAGCTTTACTAGTGGCTGATAAAGTGAGGGGACGGGCCCTATAGTGGCTGTGTGGTGTACCTCTATTGATGGCACACCACTGGCATCACCTTCCTCTTAAATTGGATTACAATACACTGCTAGGCCTTCATGGACAGAATATTTACCAAATATATTACACTTGGCGGTTTACTATGTCTTTAACTTCCTGTATCTCAGGTTCCATAACTCTCAGCACAAGTCTGATACTATTTGAAAAATCATGTCCTATGTTTTCCCCGTGTACGGAGCGGTACGGTGGCTCCATGCGGCCATTGCTTTCTATGGGGGACGTACGTACAGGTGCAAGCTTGCGGCCGTACATACATCTGCCATATGGTCGTGTGAACAGTTTATCTGTTTAGTGTTGAGAGCCATCTAAAAAGGTAAACCTGTTGTGGCTCTCACTATGTGATAAACCAGTATGCTAATCACAAAAATGCTAATCATGTTTTCATCTCCATAGAGCATAAGTATAAACAAATAACTGAAATATTAATATAGTAATAAATAATGAGAAAGAGAAACTATAAGAAAGAGTCTAGACATATTGGGGCAGATTTATCAAGTCAGAAGATTTCTAGTTGCCCATGGCAACCAATCACAGCTCTGATTTCATTTTACCAGTGCTCATGAATATTTTAAAGGTGATCTGTGATTGGTTGCCATGGGCAACTAGAAATATTCTGACTTTCAGACAGCTTGATAAATCTGCCCCAATGGATTAAATTTACTAATATTGTCTGGGAATGACACAAGTTACTACATTGGGCTAGATAGTCTTCCATTACAATAGATTTATCCCATTGATCATGTGATCAGTGTCACATTGTTTAGGATAACTTCACACCTCCTATTGGTTGTCTTAATTCACATCTGTGCATTATGCTAAATAGAGGCTGTAGACCACAAATTACACATGAAATGACAAAAACATTCTTTATTAAATAACGGAAGATAAAACAAGCGATGAACACATTGTAAAATGGTAAAGGTGCTGACATAATTCACATGGACAGTTTACATAATCCAATGCTAAGCATATACATGGAAAAGTGCATACTTGACCACTCCCATTTTTTAATTTTTATATTTTGATACAAAGATTACAGTACACAAAACAATACAATACAAGATAGATTACAATACAATGCAATGTACAAGGCATCCCATGATAACTTCCAGCCCTTGTGTATATGTGCAGCTTTCTATGGCCGCTCTGTGACAGGACTGCTTAGTGAATTCACAACTGTCACTATTTCCATTTCTAAAACCAAAGAATCTGGGACAAGAATCCCAGAAATCCCTCATTTTATTTAATCTCTCCTGGGCTAAAGCAAACTTATGTTGTATATACATATTTACTTTACACAAATTTTAACACTGACTCTGAACAGTTTTCCTGTCTAATGCAGTACATTATCCGGCCACTAATAAAATATACATCAGTGACCAGTGTTTCATGTTGTCCCCCTTGTCCATTCCTATGCTATGAGGTGCCCACTGCTATATAATGTGCTACCAATTACTGTATTGTACATGATGTGAGGTCCCCACCATCTGCTGATGTCTCCTATCACACATATGTCGCTCCCTCACCTATAATCACTTCATCCTCCATCTCCTGTGATGTTCCCTGTAAATCTTCTTCCTGAGACGTGCTTCCTGCTTCCTGAAGGCTAACGCGGAGTCTTGTTCTGAGATTCCTGCTGTGGGATGTGGTCTGATGTCTTCCTCCTGCAGCCACAGTAACATTCCAACTGTCATCTCCCAACTGTCATCCTCCTTTAAAGGAAGCCTCTGATTGGTTGCTGCTAACTGACACTTTTTTTTATTGACAGAACAGTTGGCTGATTCTAATTGGCTGTTTCTGTCACATTTTCAAAGAAAAACACACACATCTGATTGGTTGGTTTTCACTGTTATTTTTTAAATAATGAAAAATAACATTTGATTCATATTTGATTGGTTAATTTTCTTGATGACAGAATCTAAACATTCTTTGGTTCAAATGTAAAACTACCGTATATACTCGTGTATAAGCCTACCCGAGTATAAGCCGAGACTAATTTTACCACCAAAAACTGGGAAAACATATTGACTTGAGTATAAGCCGAGGGTGGGAAATGCATTGGTCAGTAGTATACAGCCAGCCAGCCCCCATGTAGTATACAGCCAGCCCCATGTAGTATACAGCCAGCCAGCCCCCATGTAATATACAGCCAGCCAGCCCCCAAGTAGTATACAGCCAGCCCCATGTAGTATACAGCCGGCCCCCATGTAGTATACAGCCTGCCTCCATGTAGTATACACCCAGCCCCCATGTAGTATACACCCAGCCCCCATGTAGTTTACAGCCAGCCCCACGTAGTATACAGCCTGCCCCATGTAGTGTACAGCCTGCTCCACGTAGCATACAGCCTGCCCCACATAGTATACAGACAGCCCCCCACAGTTTGCCAAACAGATAAAACAAATAAACTTAATACCCACCCTCTGTCGTCCCCGATGTTCATCGCGGCTCCCGGCGGCTCCTCTTTTATCTTTTCTTTGAAATAGCTGGCAGATTCGCGTCCATGCGATCTGCCAGCCGGCGCACACTATGATGCGGCGGTGTTGCCGCTGATGACGGCATCAGTGGCTACACCGCCGCATCATACTGTGTGCTGGCAGATCGCATGGACGCGACTCTGCCGGCTATCGCAAAGAGAAGGTGCGTGGGTCTTTCCCCCGCGATTGCCCCCCCGCACCGTTTACAGGGGGGCTGCGATTGATGATATGGCCTGAAGGAAGTGTCTGAAAGATGGCGTCAGTGACGTCATCTTAAAGGCACAGTGTCAGCCTATGCATGTGCATAGGCTGACACTGCTAATGCTCTGCAATACATGAGTATTGCAGAGTATTATGATGAACAAGCAATCACATGATTGCTTGTTCATGTCCCATGGGGGATGTAGTAAAAAAAAGTTTTAAAAAAATGTTTTCAATAAAAGATAAAGTAATAAATCACTAAAAAGTCCCATAAGCCCCATAACATATAAAGAGACATATAACGCTAAAAAAATAAATATTTTATTTTATTATACTAAATAATTATTGAAGATAATTAGATAAACGCTGTTAAAAAAACCTGTTAAAAACCTGCCAAAAATTATTATTTTTACCTGTTAAATCCCACAAAAATGCAATAAAAAGTGATCAAAAAAACATATGTACTCCAGAATGACACTGTTGCAAAGTATAACATCTCCCGCAAAATACAAGCCATCAACCAGCTCTGTAGCCAAAAAACTAAAAATTTTATGCCACTTGGAAGACGGCAATGCAAAAATGATAGATTTTTTCCACATTAGGGTTTTCTTTGGCAAATTTTGTAAAACGTAAGAAAAAATCTTCATGTATGGTATCCCCGTAATCATATCGACCCATAGAATAAAGATGACAGGATTATTAGGCTTTACGGTGAACACGAAAAAAAAAGGAAAAAATCCAGTACAGAATTGATTATTTTCTACTCCTGCCCTCAAAAAAAGTTCAAAATTTTCAACAATAGGGGATACCATTTCCAAAATGGTAACACTGGAAAAAGCATCTCCTTCACAAGGCCCCAATAACGAAAAAAGCAAAAATTTTATAGCCTACAAAAGGGGCCAATGAGGAAACTAAAATCCTGACAGCTGCAGGGCGCTGCAAAACATAAGTTTTGTCACTTTTGCTTGCGGTTGCATTTACGTGGCGTTTGCGTTGTGCTTACACTGCGTTTGCACCACAGTTGCACTTATGCGGCGTTTGCGACAAAGTTACATTTACGTGACATTTGAATTACGTTTACATTTACACTTTTGTGTAACATTTATGCTTACACAGCGTTTGCGTCACGCTTACGCTTACGCAGCATTTGCATTACGTTTACGCGCCGTTTGCATCACGTTTCCGAGGCGTTCGCGTGACATTTACTCTTACATGCCGCTTGCATCACGTTTGCGCTTATGCGGCGTTTGCGCTTATGTGACGTTTGCATCATGGATACGCTTATGCGCCGTTTGCGTCTCGGTTACATTTACGCAGCTTTTGCATCATGGTTATGCTTACGCTGCATTTGCGTCACGGTTATGCTTACGCAGCGCTTGCGGCATGGTTGCACTTACGCAGCGCTTGCAGCACGGTTACACTTACACAGCCCTTGCGGCATGGTTACGCGCCGTTTGTATTACTGTTACACTTACGCGGCGTTTGTATCACGGCTACACTTATTCCGCATTTGCATCACGTTTACACTTACTCGCCGTTTGTGTTTCGTTTAGTCTTATGTGAATTACGTTTAGTTTTACACGTTTGTGTCATGTTTCCGCTTACGCAGCGTTTGCATCACGTTTAGGCTTATGCAGCATTTGCATCACGTTTATGCTCACGCAGCGTTTGCATCATATTTATGAGGCTTTTAGAAATTACATCTCACCCCTGACATTATGATCGAAGATTAGCATAAGACACGCCCCCAGCTCCTGCCCCAGCTCCTCCTCTCTGACCAAACACAGATTATAATGGTCACATCTCGGGACTAATAACTCTGAAACCGTGGGGGCTAGAAGGAAAATTCAAAGTGCCCGTGAATCTATGTAGCAGCTCCTACAGAATGGTATCATAAGGTGGTGAAAGGTCCTCTTTAAGGAGTTAACACCACAAATAATATGTCTCTTTGTGACACACAAGGCTACTTTATATATTTGTTTGTAGGTGTAAGTTACTATTTGTACAAAGCTCACCCCTGAGAATTCTATCAGTGTTAGGCTACATTCACACGAATGTATGGGGGACGTATATAGACGGCAACTTTTTTTTACGTCACCCATACCCTTCTATGGGCTCACAGTGCTGTACGGGATTAAAGTATGTAATTTTCTGGTAGCAACATTTCATCCCTATCCTCCTCTGGTTGTGTTCTTAATAGCTCTTAGAAAGTGTAGCGTGGGAACACTGCCTAACCTTCACCTATACGTTCCGCATATAGACAGCAGGTGACCGGACAGAAGCCTCCTTGTCCCTGTGTGAATTTCCTATAAGCTCCTTCCTGACCAAAGCCTGATCATGTGACCATGGCGTCAATGGAGGTCCTTTAGCCCATGAGGGAATCCTGTATCATGAATGAGGGAGATTAGCGGACGGTTGCGACTAGAATGGAGTTACCAGGATGAGGACTCATTCTGGTGTCAGTATTCTAGTCTGTTCACCATTGAGGCAGATAGATTGGAGTTACCAGGATGAGGTCTCCCCCTGGTGCCTGTATTTTAGCCTGTTTACCATAGAGGCAGCTAGAATGGAGTTACCAGGATGAGGTCTGCCCCTGGTGCCAGTATTCTAGTCTGTTCACCATTGAGGCAGATAGATTGGAGTTACCAGGATGAGGTCTCCCCCTGGTGCCTGTATTTTAGCCTGTTCACTACAGAGGCAGCTAGAATGGAGTTACCAGGATGAGGTCTCCCCCTGGTGCCTGTATTTTAGCCTGTTCACTACAGAGGCAGCTAGAATGGAGTTACCAGGATGAGGTCTCCCCCTGGTGCCTGTATCCTAGTCTGTTCACTACAGAGGCAGCTAGATTGGAGTTACCAGGATGAGGTCTGCCCCTGGTGCCTGTATTTTAGCCTGTTCACTACAGAGGCAGCTAGAATGGAGTTACCAGGATGAGGTCTCCCCCTGGTGCCTGTATTTTAGCCTGTTCACCATAAAGGCAGTTAGAATGGAGTTACCAGGATGAGGTCTCCCCCTGGTGCCTGTATTTTAGCCTGTTCACTACAGAGGCAGCTAGAATGGAGTTACCAGGATGAGGTCTCCCCCTGGTGCCTGTATTTTAGCCTGTTCACTACAGAGGCAGCTAGAATGGAGTTACCAGGATGAGGTCTCCCCCTGGTGCCTGTATTTTAGCCTGTTCACTACAGAGGCAGCTAGAATGGAGTTACCAGGATGAGGTCTCCCCCTGGTGCCAGTATTCTAGTCTGTTCACCATAGAGGCAGCTAGAATGGAGTTACCAGGATGAGGTCTCCCCCTGGTGCCTGTATTTTAGCCTGTTCACTACAGAGGCAGCTAGAATGGAGTTACCAGGATGAGGTCTGCCCCTGGTGCCTGTATTTTAGCCTGTTCACTACAGAGGCAGCAAGAATGGAGTTACCAGGATGAGGTCTCCCCCTGGTGCCAGTATTCTAGTCTGTTCACCATAGAGGCAGCTAGAATGGAGTTACCAGGATGAGGTCTCCCCCTGGTGCCTGTATTCTAGTCTGTTCACCATAGAGGCAGCTAGAATGGAGTTACCAGGATGAGGTCTCCCCCTGGTGCCTGTATTTTAGCCTGTTCACTACAGAGGCAGCTAGAATGGAGTTACCAGGATGAGGTCTTATTTTAGCCTGTTCACTACAGAGGCAGCTAGAATGGAGTTACCAGGATGAGGTCTCCCCCTGGTGTCAGTATTTTAGCCTGTTCACTACAGAGGCAGTTAGAATGGAGTTACCAGGATGAGGTCTCCCCCTGGTGCCTGTATTTTAGCCTGTTCACTACAGAGGCAGCTAGAATGGAGTTACCAGGATGAGGTCTGCCCCTGGTGTCTGTATTTTAGCCTGTTCACTACAGAGGCAGCTAGAATGGAGTTACCAGAATGAGGTCTCCCCCTGGTGCCTGTATTTTAGCCTGTTCACTACAGAGGCAGCTAGATTGGAGTTACCAGGATGAGGTCTCCCCCTGGTGTCTGTATCCTAGTCTGTTCACTACAGAGGCAGCTAGAATGGAGTTACCAGGATGAGGTCTCCCCCTGGTGCCTGTATTTTAGCCTGTTCACTACAGAGGCAGCTAGAATGGAGTTACCAGGATGAGGTCTGCCCCTGGTGCCTGTATTTTAGCCTGTTCACTACAGAGGCAGCTAGAATGGAGTTACCAGGATGAGGTCTCCCCCTGGTGTCTGTATCCTAGTCTGTTCACCATAGAGGTAGCTAGAATGGAGTTACCAGTATGAGGTCTCCCCCTGGTGCCTGTATTCTAGTCTGTTCACTACAGAGGCAGCTAGAATGGAGTTACCTGGATGAGGTCTGGCCCTGGTGCCTGTATTTTAGCCTGTTCACTACAGAGGCAGCAAGAATGGAGTTACCAGTATGAGGTCTCCCCCTGGTGCCTGTATTCTAGTCTGTTCACTACAGAGGCAGCTAGAATGGAGTTACCTGGATGAGGTCTGGCCCTGGTGCCTGTATTTTAGCCTGTTCACTACAGAGGCAGTTAGAATGGAGTTACCAGGATGAGGTCTCCCCTGGTGCCTGTATTTTAGCCTGTTCACTACAGAGGCAGCTAGAATGGAGTTACCTGGATGAGGTCTCCCCCTGGTGCCTGTATTCTAGTCTGTTCACCATAAAGGCAGTGTAAAATCTGCTTGGTTTTGGGGTGCCAGTTAATATTAAATTAACAACAATATTCAATGGATCTTTATAGGGGATTTATTAAGGGTACAATACAGGGGAATACACATAGAGGGTAAACTAACTAAGGGACAGAGAGATGGTGGGGAAGGAAGTGCTCTAACTAAAGATCTGTATACCATCTTATATACATACACACGTATCCGACACACACTTGCCCATCATCCCACCTCCACCACTGTCTTGGCCAATCCAAGGATGATGTAGAGTCAATATATTCTTATCACACAAACTTGCAGGACAAGTAACTTGAGTCTTTGTTTCCCACAAGATCTGCAAGAATCCCCAGAGGCAATGACAAGCAGCTGTCCTCAGTGTGGTCAGGATAGCCCCAGCCTCCAGGTGTAATAGCACAGTCCATTGTAATCACATGCAGCTGTCTCTGCAATCTTTATTAGGGGCAATGTAGGCATTTATGGCTTATTTCTTCCTCTGTCCACAAACACCCTTACACTGTCTCAAGCCACATCATGTCATATTTCCAACAGGCAGTTAGAATGGAGTTACCAGGATGAGGTCTCCCCTGGTGCCTGTATTTTAGCCTGTTCACTACAGAGGCAGCTAGAATGGAGTTACCAGGATGAGGTCTCCCCCTGGTGTCTGTATCCTAGTCTGTTCACTACAGAGGCAGCTAGAATGGAGTTACCAGTATGAGGTCTCCCCCTGGTGCCTGTATTCTAGTCTGTTCACTACAGAGGCAGCTAGAATGGAGTTACCTGGATGAGGTCTGCCCCTGGTGCCTGTATTCTAGTCTGTTCACTACAGAGGCAGCTAGAATGGAGTTACCAGGATGAGGTCTCCCCCTGGTGCCTGTATTTTAGCCTGTTCACTACAGAGGCAGCTAGAATGGAGTTACCAGTATGAGGTCTGCCCCTGGTGCCTGTATTTTAGCCTGTTCACTACAGAGGCAGCTAGAATGGAGTTACCAGGATGAGGTCTCCCCCTGGTGCCTGTATTCTAGTCTGTTCACTACAGAGGCAGCTAGAATGGAGTTACCAGTATGAGGTCTCCCCCTGGTGCCTGTATTCTAGTCTGTTCACTACAGAGGCAGATAGATTGGAGTTACCAGGATGAGGTCTCCCCCTGGTGTCTGTATTTTAGCCTGTTCACTACAGAGGCAGCTAGAATGGAGTTACCAGGATGAGGTCTCCCCCTGGTGTCTGTATCCTAGTCTGTTCACTACAGAGGCAGCTAGAATGGAGTTACCAGGATGAGGTCTCCCCCTGGTGTCAGTATTTTAGCCTGTTCACCATAGAGGCAGCTAGAATGAAGTTACCAGTATGAGGTCTCCCCCTGATGCCTGTATTTTAGCCTGTTCACTACAGAGGCAGCTAGAATGGAGTTACCAGTATGAGGTCTCCCCCTGGTGCCTGTATTTTAGCCTGTTCACTACAGAGGCAGCTAGAATGGAGTTACCAGTATGAGGTCTCCCCCTGATGCCTGTATTCTAGTCTGTTCACTACAGAGGCAGCTAGAATGGAGTTACCAGTATGAGGTCTCCCCCTGATGCCTGTATTCTAGTCTGTTCACTACAGAGGCAGCTAGAATGGAGTTACCAGGATGAGGTCTCCCCCTGGTGCCTGTATTTTAGCCTGTTCACTACAGAGGCAGCTAGAATGGAGTTACCAGTATGAGGTCTCCCCCTGGTGCCTGTATTTTAGCCTGTTCACTACAGAGGCAGCTAGAATGGAGTTACCAGTATGAGGTCTCCCCCTGGTGCCTGTATTCTAGTCTGTTCACTACAGAGGCAGATAGATTGGAGTTACCAGGATGAGGTCTCCCCCTGGTGTCTGTATTTTAGCCTGTTCACTACAGAGGCAGCTAGAATGGAGTTACCAGGATGAGGTCTCCCCCTGGTGTCTGTATCCTAGTCTGTTCACCATAAAGGCAGTTAGAATGGAGTTACCAGGATGAGGTCTCCCCCTGGTGCCTGTATTTTAGCCTGTTCACTACAGAGGCAGCTAGAATGGAGTTACCAGGATGAGGTCTCCCCCTGGTGCCTGTATTTTAGCCTGTTCACTACAGAGGCAGCTAGAATGGAGTTACCAGTATGAGGTCTCCCCCTGGTGCCTGTATTCTAGTCTGTTCACTACAGAGGCAGATAGATTGGAGTTACCAGGATGAGGTCTCCCCCTGGTGCCTGTATTTTAGCCTGTTCACTACAGAGGCAGCTAGAATGGAGTTACCAGGATGAGGTCTCCCCCTGGTGCCTGTATTCTAGTCTGTTCACTACAGAGGCAGATAGATTGGAGTTACCAGGATGAGGTCTCCCCCTGGTGTCTGTATTTTAGCCTGTTCACTACAGAGGCAGCTAGAATGGAGTTACCAGGATGAGGTCTCCCCCTGGTGCCTGTATTTTAGCCTGTTCACTACAGAGGCAGCTAGAATGGAGTTACCAGGATGAGGTCTCCCCCTGGTGCCTGTATTTTAGCCTGTTCACTACAGAGGCAGCTAGAATGGAGTTACCTGGATGAGGTGTCATTCTGGTGTCAGTATTCTAGTCTGTTCACTATAGAAAATGCTAGAATGGAGTTACCAAAAGTAGGTGACTTGTTTATGATGCCAATAGTTAAATAAATGATTTTTTAAGTTGTTAACGTGTGAGAAATTGATAATCTATATAATATATGAATATATTTTTATTTATTTGGTGTAGTCCCTCTTGCTTATGAGTTGTCATGTACGTCAGTGTAGGGGTGTGCAATGCATTAAAAGTCGTAAATCTAGGTGCACACCACAGGTTTTGTGATTAATTTTTTAACAGTTTTTAGTCCCGCATTCCACTTTTGACAAAAGTGAGTGGGACACATGGTAGACCCAAGTGGGAACACCCTGGTGCAAGTTATGGCTGAAATCTTGGCCACAACGGACCTGCAATAGATTTAATTATGGCACATGTGCCATGCTAGAATTACTAGGAGGCTGGAATCTTTTAAAGGGGTTTTCCTACAAATTCATGCACTCGGCAATTTCTGTCGGCTCCATTGAGATGTTTGGAGCAGAACGGTCATGCACGGCTGTCTGCTCCATTACTCTCATGGAACGACGAGGGGTTCGACGTGGGACCCCATCGGACCCCTTGTTTTCGTGATCTGTGGGGGTCTCATCACAGAGACACCCACCGATCAGCAAGTTAGGCCCTATCCTGTCGATAGGGCCTAGCTTGAATTTGTGGGAAAACCCTTTTAATAATTCCGGTGCGCAGACTCTTGATAATTCTCCCCCAGTAATCTATTCCTTTCTCATTAGTAGAGGCTAAAATGGAGGAACTAAAAGGAGGAACAAGTAACACAGTCTGGGGCATTTATTATTGACTTTCTGACAGTTTTTTGGCATTTTTTAATTTTTTTGCTGCACCTTGTACGCCATATTTCTGATGTGTTGGCCCCACAATATAGTTTCTTTTCCGTCACTCACACTTTTTTGCTGCGCCAGATTTGTCACTGTGATTCATGTGACTGTCGGTTCCTTCTTTAGACCTACTTTTAGTTGGTCTAAACTGTGCACCAGAATTTTGGCCACACAGACTATTTCCCAAAAGAGATGCCTCCGAAGGCCCATGGAAAAAGAAAATGGTGCAAAAAAGGAGGGGGGCTACAGAAACAGGGTACAACAGAAATGGTGGCACTATAATGAGGGAGCTGCATTAAAGAGGCATTATAAAAGGGCATCTTAGAATAGGGGCTGCAGGAAAAGGGGCATTGCATGGGTTGGAGTTAGGTAGGAGCTAATTACACAGCGCACAATTTTGTCAGGGGAAGCCTGAAAGTACCTGGAATTTTTTTTTTCAGGTGCAGCTGGTCCCAAAAAAGGTTACAAAAAAAGTGGGGAATCGCTGCATTATACAGACAGAAAGTAACCTTCAATAAGTCATAAAACTATTTGACAGTGTTAAAGGGGTTGTCAGACTATTGTAAAAACTTTACAGGATGGCTGTACCTATATATTTACAGGGGCACGGCCCCTCCACTTTTACAACTTAATGCATCCTGGCACGCTTCCTGTCTCAACGTCTGATACAGCGTTGGAACAGGGGAGTGATGGATGGGGAAAAATATAGGGATATAACCCTACTCAGCCCACTTGCAAAGTTTTTTAAATAGTCAAACAGCCCCTTTAAGGATCATGTTTACAAAAAAAAACAACTTGGAAAGAAATTGAACAGTCCTTCAGCTATGGTTCTGTGGTTAGTCTTTATTTTCTATATTATTACACATGAAATTAATCAGGAGAAAAGTGATTTTAAGAAGTTTTTATTTTTATTGTTTTATAAAACATTGCCTGGACATTTTTAATTTTTTTTAAATGTGCCACTAGGGGACAGAAAAGGGTTGTCAGCAACATAGGAATATCTACCCAGCATCCTCCTGACTGCAGATCCTTGCCTCTGTTTGCAGCGGTAACGTCATGATGATGACATGTGACCGGCGCAGTCTACTCCTGGTCTCAGAGGTGTTTGGCAGGGAGTAATATAAGGCTACAGCGGACATGACATCCTTGCTGCAGCCTCTGTTTGCAAACAAAGACCAGAAAGTACACGCACAAGTAGAATCCAGAGGAGGTAAGTATAGGATCTTTTCCTCATCATAGGGAATAGCAATCTGATCTAATTGATGGAGCAGTAGGTGAACCCTGTGTTCTGCCATTGGAGTTTTGGAAATTGACAAGCCCAGCACTTGGGTATTTCCGGCACTCTCCTGAACCTCAATGACAGTGCCAGAGATAACCAGGCGACCTGGTACACTCAGGCAATGAATAAAGCAACAGGACGCATACTTGACCTGCTGCTCCATTCATAATACCTGAGAACAGAACACCAGTTATTAGTGGGGGTCCCAGCATTTGATCCTCACCAATCAGATTACTACCCTCCATCCTTTCAAGCAGGTTTTGTTCTCAAATCCCATTCCATGTCGTGTGATCTTCTCCGATGACACAAATGCTTCATTCAGGATCCAATACAAAATAGAATCTAAAGGGATCAAAAAAGAAAACATACAATATTACCACACACAGTCATACAATCAGATTGTAAAACGAGAAAGAAGAGACATACATTGTGTGGGGGAGGCGAGGTGAGGTGGTCATAATGGGGAGTCACAAGGTGAAGGGGGGTGCCAGGGAGGAGAAGGGGCCACAATTGGATTGGTGGGGGATTATAAGTGGGGAACAATTGATAAATAAAAGGGGTCATAATTTGCAAGACGTCAACAAAATAGGGTTTTACGTGTTGAGGGGCCATAGAAAAGAGGTGTGTGTAGGGGTGTGTGGGTGTTATAGTAAGTGGGGTTTTATATGTTGGGGATAAAATGAAAGATAATATAATATGCTGGTGGGCCAAGAAGGGACATTACACTGTGTGGGAATATTACGACAGTTTGCACCCCCACACATATACAGCATATACATAAGCGGATGGTAGCTGCTGGAATGGGGCACTCCAGATCATATGACCGAGGTGATATAGGCGGGGGAGGAGCTTTGTGTTTTCCGCCTGTATGTGTGTGGAGGAGTTGCATGGCAGCTCTCTGGTGTGTGGAGCGATTATCAGGGTGAGTACATCTGCTCCAGGGTCTAATGGAGGGTTCTGGGAGCTGTGTGTAATATGTGCAGGCGGCTGCAGTCTGCAAGTGTGGAAAGGGGGTGATATGTAAAGAAGCCCTGGCTCCAAGGGGAGCAGTGTGTCACATAGAGGAGCCCGAGGGTCACATAGAGGAGCCTGAGGGTCACATAGAGGAGCCTGAGGGTCACCTAGAGGAGCCTGAGAGTAACACAGAGGAGCCTGAGGGTCACATAGAGGAGCCGGAGGGTCACATAGAGGAGCCTGGAGTACGTATGTAGTGAAGGGGGAGGGTCATGTATGGACTGTGAGGGGTCTAATGGCTGCATATTGCCACATTGGGACTTACATAATTAATGTGGGGTGCAGTCTGCCGCATCAGGGGATGCTGTCTATAACATGGGAATATATGCTGTGTGTGTGGGGGTGGAGTCTATAACATTGGGGTACATGCTTTATGAGTGTGGGGGGGCAGGCTATAACATGGGGGTACATGCTGTATGTGTGTGGGGTGGTGCAGTCTATAACATGGGGGGGTCTGTGCTGTATATGTGTGGGGGTGCAGTCTCTATAATGGGGGAGGTCTATGCTGTTTGTGCGTGGGGTGCAGTCTATAATGTGGGGGTGCTGTCTATAACATGGGGGGTGCATGCTATGTGTGTGGAAGTGCAGTCTATAACATGGGGGGGGGGGGGGTCCATGCTGTATATGTGTGGGGGAGCAAAATCTATGTCTGTGTGTGTGTGGAGGGGGGGTTGTGCAGTGTGTGTGTGACATTTCTAAGTGACATTGCTGTGTGCATTATGCCCAATCTGTGACATTGCTGTGTGCATTATGCCCAATCTCTGACATTGCTGTGTGCATTATGTGACATTGCTGTGTGCATTATGTGACATTGCTGTGTGCATTATGCCCAATCTCTGACATTGCTGTGTGCATTATGGGACATTTCTTTGTGCATTATGCCCAATCTGTGACATTGCTGTTTGCATAATGCAACATTTCTGTGTGCATTATGGGACATTTCTGGGTTTATTAAGCCCAATCTGTGACATTGCTGTGTGTATTTTGTGACATTGCTGTGTGCATTTTGTGACATTGCTGTGTGCATTTTGTGACATTGCTGTGTGCATTATGGGACATTCTCTAATATTGCTATTTTCTATGCGTGTCATCAGAAGCTTGGCCACCTCCAGAGGCAGAAAAATACATATTGGCTGACCGCAGAAGAAACTATGAGGCTAGTTTGCATCCCACGGAACACTGCGCGGGTCACAATTGTTTCCCTTGTACACTGGGGCTATGACATCATAAAGGGCCTTGTTCTGCTGGCAGCTGTGGCTGTCTCACTGCTCATTCAAGCTCTGCAGCTCTTCAAGGAAGCAGCAGGAGATGCTGTGCGCTGGGTCGGTAATCTCCAGGTTCATGGAAACCCCAGGAAGGGTATTGGCCCGTGCCAAGGTAGCTAGGCTTAGGAAAGATTTTAAACGTATAACAGACCATAATGCTAAAAGCTCAAAAGTCGCACAACATGTTCTTTTGCATAGGAGCAGATGACCATCCCCTTTAGTCCTGCAAACTGTTTTTGGAGAGTAATAGCAGCAGGGCAAGTCACAATCTAGATGTCCCTACCCCCAGCTTTCTCAAAGCAAAGTAGCATCTGCCTGGGCTGCTTGCCTCTGTCTGGTAAACATCAGTCTTTAATAATTCAGTTAAAAGTCACACTTTTGCTTTGAAATGAAAGGTCTACACCTAGGGGAAGTGTCTGCCATGATGTCCGACTTGCTTCATTGCAGGTCTCTGATGCCGGTTAGATAAAAAGTAGAAGATCCAGAGCAGCACAGCTAGCGGTGGGTGCAGAAGCCGGTGATCCCTTGGCCAGGGTCTCCAATATAGGTTCAGTGAAGAGGCAGCACTCCTTGTAGTGAAAGGGGTGAATCTTTATTCCATAAAAAGCGACATTTCGGTGTACCGTTACATCTTTATCAAGCATAGTGTGAGTAACAAACAGCCAACTATTTAAGGACCAACAGACCTGCTGATTGGTCAATGGTAAGTGACAGTAATTCAGTGTACATCATACAGAAAAGCCATTGTGAGTTCAAGACTTATATTGAAAACCCCCATCGGATGGACCATTTTTCCCACGTCTCCCATTGAAATTCAATTGGCCCGGTATAACCCTGTAACAACTCCCCAGACCTTCATCCACGACTCTATGAGGTGGGATTGTCATCCCAATTGGCGATTACTCGTTTGGGACAATGGTACTATATACCCATCTTGCTTCAGGTCTGTCGTCCGATGGATCCTGCGGCACTAGGGAGGTACTTGGCACGAGTGAGTCCTCTGTACAACTGGGGATGAACAATATGTGCTGATCCACATAACATGCGCCAAAAATAATGGTATTTTAATACTTACCTTTTGTCATATTAGTGTTGGTCTAATGAGAAGAGGGCTGCCCTTATCCAAGATGGCCGCCATCAACTCAATACCTTCAATACATATGCACCATCCAAACCGATTACCTCACTTCCGGTTTCCTGTCGGTCAAAGTATACACTTCCTGTTTGGCAATGAACATGGCGTGATACAACAGGTGGCCAAGCTGAAACTATTTGTTTTTCATGAATGAGTAGGAGGAGACGTGGAGGAGGTCTACAAACCGATGGGCGTGTTTTACTGTGTTTACTTTTGCACTATGTCACTTTATGATGATGGCACACTTCATAATAATATATTGGCACTACTGGTCACTTTATAACATGTATATGAATAATGTTATTACTTGTTTGTCACTTTTCTGTATGATGTACACTGAATTACTGTCACTTAACATTGACCAATCAGCAGGTCTGTTGGTCCTTAAATAGTTGGCTGTTTGTTACTCACACTATGCTTGATAAAGGTGTAACAGTACACCAAAATGTCGCTTATTATGGAATAAAGCTTCACCCCTTTCACCACTACAAGGAGTGCTGCCTCTTCACTGAACCTTGTGCTATATATACATACATATGAGAGTTTGATCTATCTGGATACTCCATATTTTATTGTACATATATCCATTCTTCTCCGTATATTGTACTTTTCATATATTTATGAACCATATAATTAGAAAACATCAACTAAATGAATTGTTCTTGTCTACATCTGACCCCCCTTCCTTATATGTTTTTACGTATCATCACCTTTCTCAGTCTCTGTCACTTGATAAAGGGGTTATTCTAATCCCGAAACGCGTTGTGTTTTTAGACTTATATTAAATTCTATTTATTAATCCTACTCTGAGTGCGCCACTTTACTGGATCACAATTTCAATAATACTGTCAAGAAAATCCTGAGTAATGCGGCTACACCACACAGGAGTTTATCCACCAGGAGGCGGCACCAGACCATCTGTGACTATACTAATGTTATTTCATAGTGTTGTGCCTATCTTAGCACAAGACCATACGGTGAGCTTAATATTCACTACTATTCCGTCTCTATCCCTAAAAGTGTGACACTATTAGCGCTCTCTTTCCCTGTCCACTCTTGCCATACTTTTTTCACTTAATGCACATGGCAATGTCACATAATGCACACAGCAATGTAACATAATGCACATAGCAATGTCACAAAATACACACAGCAATGTCACAAAATGCACACAGCAATGTCACAGATTGGGCATAATGCACACAGAAATGTCCCATAATGCACACAGAAATGTCCCATAATGCACACAGAAATGTTGCATAATGCACACAGAAATGTTGCATGATGCACACAGCAATGTAACAAAATGAACAGAGCAATGTGAGATATTGGGCATAATGCACACAGCAATGTCACATAATGCACACAGCAATGTCACATAATGCACACAGCAATGTCACAGATTGGGCATAATGCACACAGCAACGTCACAGAGTGGGCATAATGCACACAGTGGGGGTCATTTACTAAGGGCCCGATTCGCGTTTTCCCGATGTGTTCCCCGAATATTTCCGATTTGCGCCGATTTCCCCTGAATTGCCCCGGGATTGTGGCGCACGGGTTTGAATTTTGTCGCGCGCGCACCAGCTTCCGTGCGCCACAAATAGGGGGTGTGGTTTTCGAGCAACCCGAATTATTCGGACAAGCCCCTGAATTTAAAAACCGAATTGTGTCGCAAGACGTGCACTCAGATACACCGGGCTGAAGGAGGTGAAAGTCAGGGCATTTTTCTTTTGCTTAGGATCCTACTTGGAGAATGTTGCTTTTGAAAAGCAAGAAGCCCCACTTAAAGGGATAGGTCTGCAGGTATGCTCTCTCCTCAAGCCCCACTTAAAGGGATAGGTCTGCAGGTATGCTCTCTCCTCAAGCCCCACTTAAAGGGATAGGTCTGCAGGTATGCTCTCTCCTCAAGCCCCACTTAAAGGGATAGTTCTGCAGGTATGTTCCATTCACAAGCCCCAGTTAAAGGGATGGGTCTGCAGCTATGTTCCATCCACAAGCACCACTTAAAGGGATGGGTCTGCAGCTATGTTCCATCCACAAGCCCCACTTAAAGGGATAGGTCTGCAGCTATGTTCCATACACAAGCACCACTTAAAGGGATAGGTCTGCAGCTATGTTCCATCCACAAGCACCACTTAAAGGGATAGGTCTGCAGCTATGTTCCATACACAAGCCCCACTTAAAGGGATGGGTCTGCAGCTATGTTCCATCCACAAGCCCAACTTAAAGGGATAGGTCTGCAGCTATGTTCCATACACAAGCACCACTTAAAGGGATAGGTCTGCAGCTATGTTCCATCCACAAGCACCACTTAAAGGGATAGGTCTGCAGCTATGTTCCATACACAAGCCCCACTTAAAGGGATGGGTCTGCAGCTATGTTCCATCCACAAGCCCAACTTAAAGGGATAGGTCTGCAGCTATGTTCCATACACAAGCACCACTTAAAGGGATAGGTCTGCAGCTATGTTCCATCCACAAGCACCACTTAAAGGGATAGGTCTGCAGCTATGTTCCATACACAAGCACCACTTAAAGGGATAGGTCTGCAGCTATGTTCCATACACAAGCACCACTTAAAGGGATGGGTCTGCAGCTATGTTCCATACACAAGCACCACTTAAAGGGATGGGTCTGCAGCTATGTTCCATCCACAAGCCCAAATTAAAGGGATAGGTCTGCAGCTATGTTCCATACACAAGCCCAACTTAAAGGGATAGGTCTGCAGCTATGTTCCATCCACAAGCACCACTTAAAGGGATGGGTCTGCAGCTATGTTCCATACACAAGCCCAAATTAAAGGGATAGGTCTGCAGCTATGCTCTCTCCTCCTGGCCCATTTAAAGGTGTTTTGTGTGATGTATGTGCATTACACCCTGCTCCTATCTCCTGATGAGTGATATAAGTGCTTGTCGAAAGTGAATAAGGATGCAAAACACTGCTTTTGCTTAACATAGGCATCACTTGCCTCCGATGAGCACATAAGAATTAATAATCATTCCTTATCAGAATGTTCCCTGTCCCCAATGGGGCTCACAATCTAAAAAACCTGCAAGTATGTTTTTGAGCGTGGGATGAAACCGGAGGACCTGGAGGAAAACAACACAAACATGGAGAGAACTGCAAACTCTGTGCAGATGTTGACCTGGATGGGACTTGAACCGAGGTCCCCAGTGCTGCAGGGCTGTAATGCTAACTAATGAGCCCCCATGCCACCATGCATACATTGCTCTTGTGGAGGCTGCATAGTGGAAAGATGTATATTTATTTGTAAAGCTTTATGTAATTTACAGACGCAATATAAATAAAAATTATTATCTTGGTAACTGTTGCCAGAGTTTACTCCTTGATTTAAAGTTTGAGCATCAGATGGAGCCAAAAGGCCGGCCGCCGTCTGCAACTATGTGCCAATATATACACAAAGGTCACACGTCAGGGGCTTTAGTGACATATACGCTGAGCCTAGACCAAGAATATGGTGTGAACCCAGCAAAATACACCAAGCTGCCCACATCATGTAAGTTATCTTTAGCCAAAGTGTCTGTGTCCCTGTACTCCCACCCACCAGTGTTTATGTCACCATACCCCCCCCCCCACCAGTGTTTATGTCACCATACACCCCCACCAGTGTTTATGTCACCATCCCCCCCCCACCAGTGTTTATGTCACCATCCCCCCCCCCACACCAGTGTTTATGTCACCATCCCCCCCCCACCAGTGTTTATGTCACCATCCCCCCCCACCAGTGTTTATGTCACCATACCCCCCCACCTCCACCAGTGTGTTGCTGCCCCTGTTTTATTCTGGAGGTTAACGTAATAAACAGTCTTTTTTATGTCCAAAAAAATAATTTATTCAAGCATTGTTTTAAAATCACATTACATTTGTTTCAATTCAGACATCAACGAAAAATAATGATACCTTAATAAATACATCTCATGCTATTGATTTACAGCAATTTTACAAACACCGTTGCCTGTTTTGGGGGATAATCATGGTAAAAAGACAACTTTACAAACACCGTTGCCTGTTTTGGGGATAATCATGGTAAAAAGACAACTTTACAAACACCGTTGCCTGTTTTGGGGGATAATCATGGTAAAAAGACAACTTTACAAACACCGTTGCCTGTTTTGGGGATAATCATGGTAAAAAGACAACTTTACAAACACCGTTGCCTGTTTTGGGGATAATCATGGTAAAAAGACAACTTTACAAACACCGTTGCCTGTTTAGAGGGATAATCATGGTAAAAAGACAACTTTACAAACACCGTTGCCTGTTTTGGGGGATAATCATGGTAAAAAGACAACTTTACTAACACCGTTGCCTGTTTTGCGGGATAATCATGGTAAAAAGACAACTTTACAAACACCGTTGCCTGTTTTGCGGGATAATCATGGTAAAAAGACAACTTTACAAACACCGTTGCCTGTTTAGGGGGATAATCATGGTAAAAAGACAACTTTACAAACACCGTTGCCTGTTTTGGGGGATAATCATGGTAAAAAGACAACTTTACTAACACCGTTGCCTGTTTTGCGGGATAATCATGGTAAAAAGACAACTTTACAAACACCGTTGCCTGTTTTGGGGGATAATCATGGTAAAAAGACAACTTTACAAACACCGTTGCCTGTTTTGGGGATAATCATGGTAAAAAGACAACTTTACAAACACCGTTGCCTGTTTAGGGGGATAATCATGGTAAAAAGACAACTTTACAAACACCGTTGCCTGTTTTGGGGGATAATCATGGTAAAAAGACAACTTTACTAACACCGTTGCCTGTTTTGCGGGATAATCATGGTAAAAAGACAACTTTACAAACACCGTTGCCTGTTTTGGGGATAATCATGGTAAAAAGACAACTTTACAAACACCGTTGCCTGTTTTGGGGATAATCATGGTAAAAAGACAACTTTACAAACACCGTTGCCTGTTTTGGGGGATAATCATGGTAAAAAGACAACTTTACAAACACCGTTGCCTGTTTTGGGGATAATCATGGTAAAAAGACAACTTTACAAACACCGTTGCCTGTTTAGGGGGATAATCATGGTAAAAAGACAACTTTACAAACACCGTTGCCTGTTTTGGGGATAATCATGGTAAAAAGACAACTTTACAAACACCGTTGCCTGTTTAGAGGGATAATCATGGTAAAAAGACAACTTTACAAACACCGTTGCCTGTTTTGGGGGATATTCAATAATTGCATGCTAGACCACAGTAAATTCTTTTGCAGAACAGCTTTATCGTTCAATAGCTTATATACAAGTACATTAGGCATAGGTACTTCACCCCTCTTCGGTTGTAGTATGCCGTAGTGGTATTGTACAGTCCACACTCAATCTTCTATGGCTCCACTGAGACAACAAGCGCCAGGTGAGTCCTGTTACGTTTCGGAGGGGAACCCTCCTTCCTCAGACATGCGCAATAGCGCTTAGGTGTGGGTTTTTAAATCCTCCGTACTCCACTCCTCAATTTAACCCATGGCAGTACAGACCCTTTCACCTACCACCAATACCATACAAAAGGCACAAAAATTTCACAAATACATATTGCACCAACCTGCATTATTATTTACACAAATACATTTTACTCTTTACAAAAATACATTAAAACTACACTGCTCATTAAGCCCTCGAGGTTGTAACGTATCTAGTCTAGTAATCCAGTATACTTCCCGTTGTAGCAGCCTCTTTTTCATGTCATTACCCTGTGGGATTTCTTCTAAGATTAACCATCTCATGTCACATACTCTATGTTTAAGTTCGTAACAGTGTCTAGCTACACCCGTATCGTGCTTAGTTTTTTCAACATTTTTCTTAACCTCTTCCTTACTGAGAGACAAAAATTGTCTAATAACAGATTTGTGTTCGTTGAGCCTAGTCTTTATCGGTCTAGCTGTCTGACCAACATATGCCAGCCCACATGGGCACTTAAGCATATATATGACTGAAGAGGTATTACAAGTAAAAAAACCTTTTATGGGAATTTTCATCCCTTTGCTAGGATGGCACACTGAATCTCCTTTGATGATGCCAGTACAATTCTGGCAGGAGAGGCATGGGAAAGTACCATTCCTCCTTGCTGTCAGAAAGGTTTGGCGGGATGCTTTTTTGTCTGCAATATCGGATCTTATTAATTCATTGGCAATAGATTTACCTTTCCTGTAAATAAACTTGGGGGGGTTTTTAAACAATTTACCATATTTAGGATCATAAGTCAAAATACTCCAATTTTTTACAATTGATCTTTTAATTAACTGTGCATGTCTATCATATTTAGAAATGAAGACTGGGCGATCGTCAAATTCTTTTTTGTTCATCTTAGGTATCCTAACTTCATCACGTGGAATATTGGCCACTTCTAGTCCCACTAGTTCTACTTCTTTCAGTGGATATCCCCGTTCTACAAATTTATTAACAAGTTTTTTCCTCTGTATTTCATATTCCTCATTATTGCTACATATTCTACGTTGTTGCTTACCGTTCAACACCTCCAAGGTGCGATTGAAAAGACCAGGTGTGAATATGAGAAATTGGATAATGAATTTAAAACGTCGAGCAAATTGGAGATATATAATAAAGCACACGAAGAAATGAAATCGAATATGGATAAACTTAAAGATACACTCCTACGAAACAAGCTCTCGAAGTTTGAACGAGATATTAAGGATTACCAACTAAACCGTGTGTATACGTGGTCAGAAGAACGGAAAATACACCGCAATAAGAAAAGAGGACCACAGGACCCTAATACCTCGGATAGTGAGTACACAGACAACGAAAGGAGGGATAAAAATAAAATGAGAAATAAAAGAAATATGAAATCAGATGATTTTTTAGTCACACGCGACGAAACGACCAACGACACGGAAACGTCAAGCGACGGAGCAATAGGAGGGACCCCGAAGGGGATGACAACCAGACAGAAACAAAAGAAGAAGTAAAGGATTTAGTGGTGAATATTTCTTCACGTACATTATCCAAAGAAGAACATCTAGTGATTAATAAAGGCTTAGGGTTTGTCCCTACACAAAATATGGATCCGTTTGATTTTTCTGTTGACTTTTTTAAATTCTGTCGAAGTTTGAGAATTAAAATGTTTTTTCAAGGGGCGAATAAAAGCAGCAAGTCAGTCCCAATAGATTGAAAAAGAAGAGTAAATTTGATCCGTGCATTTCCTCTGCATTCCTTGATACATTTCAAAAAATTGTTACAGATGAAGTCATGAAAAATTGGGATGCGTGTAAAGAAACTAGACATAATAACTTGTCGAGACAAGAGCGCTGTGCATTATCTAATTTAAAAAAAGATCCATCGATTATCGTGAAAAAAGCCGATAAAGGCGGTGCTACTGTGGTTATGAACAAAGAAGACTATTGTAATGAAGCTCTTAGTCAACTGGCAGATGAGTCAGTATATAAAAAATTAGAAAGAGATCCAACCACCGAGTTTAAAACACATATCGATAGTGTATTAGAAGAAGCCCTAAACTCTGGAATTATCACGGATGATATATATAAATCTTTGGTCGTCGACCTCCCCAGGGTCCCTATCCTTTATTTGCTGCCGAAAATACATAAGGGGCTAAGCCCCCCTCCAGGGCGACCTATCGTGTCAAGTGTCAGCTCCATTCTTCAGCCTTTGTCTGTGTATGTAGATTCGTTTCTGCAAAAAATTGTCACTAAATTGCCAAATTGCTTGAAAGATACGAACAGTTTCCTGTCTAAACTGGACACTGTGAATTGTCCAGACGTTACATGGTTGTGCACACTGGATATAAAAAGTTTATACACCAACATACCCTACGAAGAAGGGACTACAGCTGTCTTAGATGCCCTGAAAGAAGAAAGCTCCCTGAATAACAGAGACATTAGATTCATCATGTCACTGTTAGACATTATCCTTAAGAAAAATTACTTTAGATTCGGCAGTGATTTTTACTTGCAGCTACAGGGATCCTCGATGGGGGCCCCTGTGGCTCCAAGTTACGCCAATATTTTCATGGCGTTTTTTGAAGAGAATTTTGTTCTGCACAGTCAATGGTCCAAATATATAGCTCTATGGACCCGCTATGTGGACGACGTCTGCTTAATGTGGACAGGTCCGGAAGAATGTCTAGATGAATTTATTGTATATTTGAATCAGTGTCATACTCTTATTAAGTTTGCAGCAGAAAAAAGCAATAGTGTATTACATTATCTAGATGTGGAAATAAGGAGATCTCAAGATCGTTTCATCACGACACTCTATACAAAAGAGACCGATCGCAATAACTTACTTGCATATGACAGCCACCATTTCCCACAGACCTTTAAGGGCATCCCCAAAAGCCAGTTTATTAGGGCTCGTAGAATATGTAGCAATAATGAGGAATATGAAATACAGAGGAAAAAACTTGTTAATAAATTTGTAGAACGGGGATATCCACTGAAAGAAGTAGAACTAGTGGGACTAGAAGTGGCCAATATTCCACGTGATGAAGTTAGGATACCTAAGATGAACAAAAAAGAATTTGACGATCGCCCAGTCTTCATTTCTAAATATGATAGACATGCACAGTTAATTAAAAGATCAATTGTAAAAAATTGGAGTATTTTGACTCATGATCCTAAATATGGTAAATTGTTTAAAAACCCCCCCAAGTTTATTTACAGGAAAGGTAAATCTATTGCCAATGAATTAATAAGATCCGATATTGCAGACAAAAAAGCATCCCGCCAAACCTTTCTGACAGCAAGGAGGAATGGTACTTTCCCATGCCTCTCCTGCCAGAATTGTACTGGCATCATCAAAGGAGATTCAGTGTGCCATCCTAGCAAAGGGATGAAAATTCCCATAAAAGGTTTTTTTACTTGTAATACCTCTTCAGTCATATATATGCTTAAGTGCCCATGTGGGCTGGCATATGTTGGTCAGACAGCTAGACCGATAAAGACTAGGCTCAACGAACACAAATCTGTTATTAGACAATTTTTGTCTCTCAGTAAGGAAGAGGTTAAGAAAAATGTTGAAAAAACTAAGCACGATACGGGTGTAGCTAGACACTGTTACGAACTTAAACATAGAGTATGTGACATGAGATGGTTAATCTTAGAAGAAATCCCACAGGGTAATGACATGAAAAAGAGGCTGCTACAACGGGAAGTATACTGGATTACTAGACTAGATACGTTACAACCTCGAGGGCTTAATGAGCAGTGTAGTTTTAATGTATTTTTGTAAAGAGTAAAATGTATTTGTGTAAATAATAATGCAGGTTGGTGCAATATGTATTTGTGAAATTTTTGTGCCTTTTGTATGGTATTGGTGGTAGGTGAAAGGGTCTGTACTGCCATGGGTTAAATTGAGGAGTGGAGTACGGAGGATTTAAAAACCCACACCTAAGCGCTATTGCGCATGTCTGAGGAAGGAGGGTTCCCCTCCGAAACGTAACAGGACTCACCTGGCGCTTGTTGTCTCAGTGGAGCCATAGAAGATTGAGTGTGGACTGTACAATACCACTACGGCATACTACAACCGAAGAGGGGTGAAGTACCTATGCCTAATGTACTTGTATATAAGCTATTGAACGATAAAGCTGTTCTGCAAAAGAATTTACTGTGGTCTAGCATGCAATTATTGAATGTTGATTAGAAGGAAGGTGAGAGACTCCTTACGATAGACCAGTGTACACACTCAGGAGAAAAGAAGGAGCGATACATGTTTTAATGTTTTGGGGGATAATCATGGTAAAAAGACAACTTTACTAACACCGTTGCCTGTTTTGCGGGATAATCATGGTAAAAAGACAACTTTACAAACACCGTTGCCTGTTTTGGGGGATAATCATGGTAAAAAGACAACTTTACTAACACCGTTGCCTGTTTTGCGGGATAATCATGGTAAAAAGACAACTTTACAAACACCGTTGCCTGTTTTGGGGGATAAACATGGTAAAAAGACAACTTTACAAACACCGTTGCCTGTTTTGGGGATAATCATGGTAAAAAGACAACTTTACAAACACCGTTGCCTGTTTAGGGGGATAATCATGGTAAAAAGACAACTTTACAAACACCGTTGCCTGTTTTGGGGGATAATCATGGTAAAAAGACAACTTTACTAACACCGTTGCCTGTTTTGCTGGATAATCATGGTAAAAAGACAACTTTACAAACACCGTTGCCTGTTTTGGGGGATAATCATGGTAAAAAGACAACTTTACAAACACCGTTGCCTGTTTTGGGGATAATCATGGTAAAAAGACAACTTTACAAACACCGTTGCCTGTTTAGGGGGATAATCATGGTAAAAAGACAACTTTACAAACACCGTTGCCTGTTTTGGGGGATAATCATGGTAAAAAGACAACTTTACAAACACCGTTGCCTGTTTTGGGGATAATCATGGTAAAAAGACAACTTTACAAACACCATTGCCTGTTTTGGGGGATAATCATGGTAAAAAGACAACTTTACTAACACCGTTGCCTGTTTTGCGGGATAATCATGGTAAAAAGACAACTTTACAAACACCGTTGCCTGTTTTGGGGATAATCATGGTAAAAAGACAACTTTACAAACACCGTTGCCTGTTTTGGGGGATAATCATGGTAAAAAGACAACTTTACAAACACCGTTGCCTGTTTTGGGGATAATCATGGTAAAAAGACAACTTTACAAACACCGTTGCCTGTTTTGCGGGATAATCATGGTAAAAAGACAACTTTACAAACACCGTTGCCTGTTTTGGGGATAATCATGGTAAAAAGACAACTTTACAAACACCGTTGCCTGTTTTGGGGGATAATCATGGTAAAAAGACAACTGTACAAACACCGTTGCCTGTTTTGGGGATAATCATGGTAAAAAGACAACTTTACAAACACCGTTGCCTGTTTTGGGGGATAATCATGGTAAAAAGACAACTTTACTAACACCGTTGCCTGTTTTGCGGGATAATCATGGTAAAAAGGTAATTTTTTTTTTTTTTTTTTTGGTTCAAACATTTTTTTTTTTTTTTTTTTTTTTTAAACATTTTGATATTTTTTTGTTTTTTGTTTTTTTTTTATTTTTTTTACATTTTTACATTTTTTTTAAACAAAATCTTTTTAAATAACAAAAAAAAAAAATGGTTAACAACAAACTTAAGAACGAGGAGGGTGGAACAACCTTTCGAAATGGGCCATCAGAATGTCCATCTTTCGGTTGAGCAGCTCCATTTCATGGAGGAGCTGCTCACCGATGGACATCTGAAGACCCTCGGCCACTGCTGTGGATGCTACCTCTGGTGGCTGGACCTCTTCCTGTGGGTCTTCCACTGGTTCCAGCACCAGGGTAACCATCTCCTCCTCCGGAGCCACAGCAAGATCCTGTAAAAAAAAAAAATATATATATAAATTAATTCTAATTACAAATTAATTTGTATATATTAAATTTTCAACATCTTAGATTCCTAAAAGGATGCCAGTCTTTACCTCTTGGCCAGGTGGCACAGGGCTTGGTGGAGGGGGAGAGTCGTCCCCAACATCCACCACAACAGCAGCAGCAACAGAAGCAGAAGAAGAGGCCCCTTCTACGGCCGGTGCCCTCTCCCGTCCGGCTAGAAAGAAAAAGAGAAATCATCAAAAAATGCACAGACATGTCATTACTTAGAGAACCAAGTTGTATCTTCTAACCTTTTGCAGAGCGGTTCCGGCTTCGGACTCGCTCCAAAAATCGCTCCTCACGGACCTTTATGTCCGAGAACCGCTTCTGCAACTGTCGGACGGAATGGTACCGGCCGTATTTCTCGAGCAGATGGGCTTGGACCTGCTCCATGATTTTGGTCTTAGCTTTATAGCTACCAGTCTCACGGAGCAGGTCGTAGCCCCGCTCGTCGCAGATGGTTATCAAAGCGACGAGCTCTGCTCGATCAAAAGGGGCGCTCTTCTTCTGCTTTCTCTTGCCGCTGCTGGTGCCTGCCTGGCTTTCATCTGTAAAATACAAGAACGCAAGATATTTGTTATTTTTACCAATATGAAATTCAAAAATTATTTATGATAGATTTGTTTCAAAGATTTGCATTGGGTTTACCCTGATCTTGTTGTGCTCGGAATTTGTGTTGCCTTTCACATGTCTGGCGTCTTCGACCTTCTTCTCATGGTGTGTTTTCATAGTCTTTGCATTGTGTATTAACCCCTTAAGGACGCAGCCATTTTACAGCTTAAGGCTACATTCACACGACTGTATGGGGGACGTATATACGGCCGATATACGTCCCCCATAGACGGCAATGGGCGCATGGCGCACTACGGGAGCGGTACGGTGCAGCACACGTGCGGCACCATACCGCTTCGTACCCCAGAAAAAAATAGGACCTGTCCTATCTTTCTCCGTAGTACGGCGCCGTGCACCATTACTTCCTATATAGAGGGGCGGGGGGGAGCTGCGCTCACCTCCTCCTCCTCTCCCCGTGCACTGCCGTTGCCCGCTACGGTACGGTACGGGCGGGCAACAGCAGTGTGAATCTAGCCTAAGGCTCAGCCCGATTTTTGGGATTGTGATATGGTTTGCTTTATATGGTTATAACTTTTGAACACTTTTACTAATCTAAACGATTCCACACATCTTGTACTTCATTTTAGTGGTAAATGTTGGCTGATATTTTTTGCTTTGATTTCCCAAAAAAATGTCACAAATTGGAGTTTTGGGATAAATGTGACCTTGTCAAAATTTAGAATCATTGCATTTTCATGCAGATGATTTTCAACCTAAATAAGTTGCAGAATAACATTTCCAATCGTCTTATTTACATTTGCATTAATTAAAAAAATGTCTCGATAATTATTTTTGATGTTGCGCAGCTTACAAATATATATATTTTTTGTTAAATTTGGAATTTTGTGGATAAATAGTGTTTTCACTGAATTGTAATATTTTTAGCATCTAAACCCCATATATAACAAACCCATTTTCAAATCTGCACCCCTCATGATATCAGAAGCAGCATTTACGAAGATTGTTAACTCCTTGAGATCTTCCTAGTAATTGAATCCAAATGGGTGTGAAATTTTGAATGGTCAATTTTTGTTGCTTATATGTTCATTTAGGCCTAAAATTTACACATTTCAAAAAGATAAAAAGCAAAAACCCACCCTAAAATGTGTTCAACAATTTCTCCAGAGTGCAGAGACCCCCCACATGTGGACATTACTTGTGTTATGGGGGCACAGCGAGGCACAGAAGGGAAGGAGCACCCTGCAGCTGCCAGGATTTTAGTTTTCTCGTTGCCCCCTTTTGAAGGCTATAAAATTTTTGCTTTTACGTTATTAGGGCCATGTGACGGCATTTTTTTTGCGAGATGAGATGCTTTTTCCAGTGTTACCATTTTGTGGTTGGTATCTCCTATTGTAGTAAATTTTTAACTTGTTTTGAGGTCATGAGTAGAAAAGAATCAATTCTGTACTGGATTAGTTAACAAAAAATTTTTTTGGTTCACCGTATAGCCTAATAATCCTGTTATCTTTATTCTATGGGTCGATACGATTACGGGGATACCAGACATGAATATTTTTTCTTATGTTTTAATAAATTTGGAAAATAAAATGCTAATGTGTTGTAAAATCTATCATTTTTGTATCGCCGTCTTCAAAGTGGCATACACAGCTGGTTGATGGCTTGTTTTTTGCGGGACATGTTGTACTTTGCAACAGTATCATTCTGGACTACATATGTTTTGTTGATCACTTTATATTGCATTTTTAGTGGGATATAATAGGTAAAATCCGAATTTTTTGTGGGTTTGTAATTTTTTGATTTATGGCGTTCATCATATGGGTCCAATAGTTATTTTGTTTTATTCTATGGATTGTTACGGACGCGGTGATACTATATATGTGGGGTTTGTGTTATGATTTTGACTTTTTTGAGCGTAATTTGTATCTTTATATGTTTTTGGCCTTATGGCCATTTTTATTGATTTGTTAAATTTTTTTTTCATGAAAAACATTTTCTTTTCCTTTTTTTTTTCTTGATCCACCACGGGACATGACCAAGCAATCATCTGATTGCTTGGTCATGATAATACCCTGCAATACTCATGTATTGCAGAGTATTAGCAGTGTCTGCCTATGCAGATGCATAGGCTGACACTTTGCCTTTAAGATGACGTCACAGACGCCATCTTAAAGGCCCTGCCTTCAGGCTTCTCTGGGGTCCCGATCGGACCCCAGAGGTGCCATAGCAGCGATTGGCGCACCCCAAAACATCGCTGGGGCGCCGATAGTGGGGTAAAGAACCCCGGAAGGCATGTTAAATGGTGCGGTCGCGTCATTTAACGGAATAAACAACCACGATTGGAGCCCACTCCGACCGCGGGTGTTAGCTGTGGATGTCAGCGGTAGATTAACGCTGACATCCCGCAACCCCCGATGGCGGTTTGGCTCCTGTGCAGAGCTGAACCGGCATCATCTCAGTGCAGTACAGCTACCGTGCAGAGCGCTAAGGGCTTCAACTAAATGCATGTGTATTGGCCAAAAACGGAATCACACGGTGCAGTTGGACAGCGCTAGTCCTGCGTTTAAAAGTGCATGGTTTTGGGCCTCACAAAAAAAAAACATTAGTGTGTCCAGTGTAACGCATGTGATTGCTTAACCAGTAGATGCCTTTCAATGCATATGAAAATGTGTCCAGCCCAGGGTGCGCCCCCATTGCGCTAGCACTGCACTTCAAAGCGTAGCTAGTGACGCATGCGCCCATGACCTCATACTTTGATGTAAATGTTTATATTTTGGTGATGACACATAAAAACCTTTTTTGCAGTAAAAATCATTTTTTCATTTTCTTTTATGTAATACTGTGATTTTGAATATAAAACACCCTAATTGAAAACTCTGTGTGAACATTGCATTTCTAGGTTTATTTTGGAGTTATATAAAATGTATTGAGCGCTTTACCTGAGGATGTGGCCATCTTGCTTTTCGAAAGGTTGTTCCCTCCTCGTTCACGACAATATAGATCTACGTGAAGGGATTAGAAGTTATGATGTTAAACTCATGTAATTCTGACGATGCGATCCCCCTGCAACATGTGCTGTGCCATTAGCTTGTGTTTCTTCACTGTCCTTTACATTGCCCTGTATATCCACCCTTCTTATCTCTCTTTTTGGGCTTTTTCCACTCTTTTTGCCTTGTTTTGGGTGTATTTTGTGTTGTTTTGGGTACTTACAATTCTGAGTATTGTTCCCTGGCTGCTGTGCACGGTATCTGCTGTAGTTGCAGGTGTGGCTTCTATTTATGACGCTGCTGCTGGCGTCAGATTTTCAATATATTCGCGCCACAATCCGCCGTGCATGCGCCACAAATTCAAGGATAGAACCAGGAAAATGGCGAAAGCGCGCGACACAATCTGACGTGCCGTGCGCCTCAATTTGAATAGCGCGCGACACAAAGGGGACGCGCATATTTAAGCGCGAAAACACAGGGGGGAAAGCCCGTGCGACAGTATTCAAACCGCGACACAAAAAGTGTCGCATGAGTAAACTGATTGCTATTATGCTTGTTGAAACAAGGTAAAGGTGTGTGCGACACAATTTAGGGAAAAAATATAAAATGGTTTCCAAAAAAAAAACAAAATGGAGAGAGTTAGGAGTCAAGGGTTCTGAAGGAGATTGGAAAAGTTGACTGGTGATCGTGCACAATAAATCCATTGAAATTTTGCTAAAAGGTAAGTACATGTTCAATTCTAAATTTCAAAAAAGGCTTGATTTGGGAAAAAATAACAATCCAATTTGTAAAACAGGAGTGGAGATTGGTGGTAATAAGAAGACAAACACTCGTCAAAAAAGCATTTGCAAAGGTAAGTCACACTTTAAAATGCAAATTTGAAAAAACTTTAAAAAAATTTGAAGAGAGGCCCAGGAAAAACTAAAAATGTGTTTAGTATTTACCACAAATTGGGATTAAACAAATTCGTAGTGTAAATTAAAATTACTCACAAAGTAACAGACCTTATCTGACCAATCTGCCAATATGAGCATAAAAAAAAAAATATTCCATATTCTTTCTTCTAGGACAATGGATATGCTTCCGATCGTCTACGTGGCCATTCAAAATGACCGGATCATGGCTAGACAGCGCAGACGGAGGCAGAGGAGGCGTCCTCGAGTGTTCCGTCCTCGTGTGTCCTTTTCAGATTTTACGGACGCGGAGGTGTATCAGCAGTTTCGGCTGGATAGAGCTTCAATCCTAAGCCTCTATGAGAAGCTTGAAGTAGCCATCGGGGCAAAAACCGGACGGTCACATGCAGTGCCTGGACTCACCAAGATGGTCTCGGCCATCTATTATATGGCTAACGCATCCTTCCAGCACTGCATTGCTGAGCGTTTTGGTTTTTCGCAACCAACCTTCAGCCGTTTTTTCCACGAGGTAGTGGATGAGCTGTTTAAGCTCTGTACACAGTACATCTCCTTCCCCAAAACTGCTGATGCCATCCGGAGGACGCAAGCGGAGTTTGAGCAAGTAGCGGGGATGCCCAAAGTGATCGGGCTAATCGACTGCACACATGTGGCGTTGGTGCCTCCTGCGGCCAATGAATATCGGTACCGCAATAGAAAAATGTTTAGATCTATTAATGTGCAGGTCACCGTGGACCCCAATAACATCATCACTAATGTGGTCGCAAAGTACCCTGGCTCGACACACGATTCCTTTATCTTTGAGAACTGTGCCCTCAATCGCCGGCTCCAGAGTGAATTGTACAGGGACGCCTTTCTGCTTGGTAAGTGAATGTGAATGCTCTTTCAATTACTAAACACTTAAAATGTGGTCATGCTCCATAAGGTCTGTCTTTAATTATGCTTTTCATAAACTGAGAAGAGTTTTGTTTACAGTATTGCCTTTTTTTCAAAAGTTTACATAATGTAAACAAAAATGTTAACACATACAAATGAAAAAACCCAAAAAAAAAAGGCAAAATAATTTAAACAAAACACATTCTCAGCATATGAAATTAATTGGACGAAACCGGCGTTAAGAGAGAGTGAACAAAGGAAAAAAAAGTGCGGGGTTAAGCCTAATTTACAAATACATACTGAGGGGTATCAGTTACAAACACCTACTTTGTCCATGGACATGTGACTGAACTGGTAAACCTCACAATCTAAAGGGGTTTTCCCACAAAATAAAGTTTAGCCCTATCCACTGGATAGGACCTAACTCCATGATCAGTGCTGAGACCCCCACATATTGCATAAACAATGGAGCCCTCGCCGCTCAGTCAGACTAATGGAGCAGATGGCTGAACATGACTGTTTTGCTCAATTAATCTCTATGGAGGTGAGTGATCTTGCCGAGCACAGCGCTCACCAATCTCTGTCAGCTCCATAGAGATTAATGGAGCTGAATGGGCATGCACGGCCATCTGCTCCATTAGTCATTTTTGCAGTCTGTGGGGGTCTCAGCACTGATCATGAAGTTAGGCACTATCTCATGGATACGGCTTAACTTTCGTTTGTTGGAAAACCCCTTTAACTACCATCATGTTTTGTGAAAAATATTGTTGAAAAAGAAGACATCCCCAAATGCAAATAACTTGCATTATTGTCACTGATAAACCAAGCAGATTCCAAGCAAAAAACGGATATTGTGAGGATAATCCAAAAATGTCAGTCTAAGCTCGGACTAAGGCTCCATTCACACTACTGTATGGGGGACATATGTACAGCTGCAAACTTACGGCCATACATATGTCCCCATAGATGGCAATGGCTGCACAGAGCAATATGGTGCAGCACACATGCAACACCGTACATGGGGGGGGGGGGGAAGCTAACACATGTCCTATGTTTCCCTGTGTTACGGGCAGCCCCCATGCATTGCTATGGAGAGCGGTCACCCCTCCTCCTCTCCATTACACGGAGCACACGGACGCCCGGCAGGCAGATGTTTGTGTGAATGCTGCCTCATTTTTGAAATTAAGCTAATTAGCTTTACTTTGTCCTGTTTTTAGGTGATAATGGCTACAAATTATTGCCATGGTTGATGACACCATATTTGCGGCCAAGTACCCCTAAGGAGAGGAGATTCAACCGAGCACATCGAAGAACCAGAAGTGCCATTGAGAGGACCTTTGGAATTCTCAAGAGTCGGTTCCGCTGCCTGGATTTTTCAGGGGGGGCTATGCTCTACAAACCCCCCATTGTGTGCAAGGTCATTATAGTCTGTTGCATGTTACACAACATTGCGACAGCCAACAGGCTAGAAATTGACCTTGCAACAGATTTAACTGAGCATATAGAGCATCAGGGGGATGTGTCTGCTCAACCCACCAATAGAGCGGGACAACTAAGGCGCATGCAAGTCACTGAGATTTACTTTTAAAGTGATCTGCCAGTTACCATTTTTTTTTGTTATGCCTTAATGTCTGTATATTTAGAATTGCATTAAAGTAAATGCAATGTCAAATTGTATCCATGCTTTTCATTCTTTAGTACAATAATTTCAGCTCAGAGGAAGACAAAGTAGATTAAAAATTTATTTGTCATTTTTGATCAAAATAAAGAAAACAAAAATAAATAAAGTAAAAAAAACAAAAAAAAAAAAAAGAAAATTACGGTTTGGAAGAACGTGATGAACGACGGACAGGCCCCTTCCCCCTTTTTGCCTGCCGCCGCGTCACCACAGAACTCCCAGATGTGCCCGGTGGATTTGAAGCCGAGGATCTAAGTTCCTCCTTGACCGAAAGTAGGAACGTGGCTTCAGGGGAAGGGCCCAGGACCACTGGAGAGGGATCCAGTGCACCTGCCAGCGATGGTGCGTAACTGCACCCCGAATCCTGATCAGTTGGAAGCTGAATCGGGGATTCGGGGGCAGGGCTGGCCTGTGTCACTGGATCCCCACCAGTGGGGACCTGGGGTGGGGAGAATGGAGGGACACTCACACTCCCCCCCTGAGCCGCAGTTCCTTGGTGGATGAGGAGTTCCAGAATATTGATGAGAGCTCTGAAATCTCGACTAATAAGCTGGAACCCCTCCTCCACCATCCGGCCATGCCTTCGGAGTTCCTGCTGAATTAGGCCCATCGCTTCCAGGCTTTTATCCATATAGCTGGAAAATATGCAAAGTGTGATGGGCCTATCTTCAGCAGGCACCGCTTCAGGAGCCTCATCCCCACTGGACCCACCAAGTGATACGACTGCAGGAGGAGTGGCTGGCGAAGCACATGGAGGTCCGGGTGCAGCCTCATTTGCTGGTGGTGGTGCAGCCTGCGGTGCCGTGGGTGGAGCAGCCCTCCCTGTTGATAAAACAAAGTAAATTACAATTCAAAAACTATAGAGTGCTGTAACCTTAAATTAAAAATGATAGCCACACTTAAATGGAAGCTACCTCAACGAATCTACCGAGAAAGGTAGAACAGGTGGGAGGTGGATGTATAGTACATGTTGAAAGCACTTTTTCGAGCTAATCCTCCCATCCACCATTTTTATTTTAAAATCTTTATGGCCCTATTCTGTATTTTTTGATAAGCGGCTACTGGGGCGTGGAGTAGCCGGACATGAGGCAAGATGTCATGCCTACTCCACGCCCCAGTAGCCTCACTGCTCCTCCTAACCTGACATCATCGGTGCGCAGCTCCTCATAGCTTGTCTTATGTGAAGGTTTGGGGCACGGGACAGGGGAGTATGCTATGCTCAACTAATACCAAACACGATTCCCACTGCCAACAATGTATCCTATAGGCACAGTAATTATAATTTCAACCTAGCTATGCTCACCAACTTATACTATGAACAATTACACAGATGGCAATTTATTTTATATGATTAGACATATGTTCCACAACCCTTTAGGCAACGAGCATGGCCAACAGCCCCCTAGTGCACAAGCATGGCCCCCTACCCCCTTTTTTTTGTGTGTGTTTTTTGTTGTCTTCAAGGACCGGGCCTGCTGTGGACTACTTTGGATTCAGTGGACTCCGACGAGGACCTGTAAATAAATATTGATTAAAATGGCTGACGAGGGTGTGTCTGGCTTTCTTTTAATAAAATATATTTATACAATGATGTGTTTGTGTCATTCTGTATAATTAGCCATAGTAGTGGTGCTGTTTAGTTTTCATGCCTTAGTCATGAGCACTGTCCTTACTTTAAAATGGCCATTTTTGTTTTGGCCAAATTTACAGTAACACAGATTAAATTACCCCGGTACCCACCGCCACCAGGGGTGCCGGGAAGAGCCGGGTACAAACCAGCACCTGGCCATCTAAAGATGGTCAGGTTCTGGGGCTGCTGCAGGCTGTTATTGTTGCGCTGGAATAGCCCCCTAACAGAGGGATATCCCAGATCAGTAATGGCAGGCTGCTGCTGCTTTTTTTTATCTGGCTGATGTTAAAAATCAGGTGAGCCCCACATCAATATCTTAAATTTTGTGTAAATTTTCACGAAAAAAAAATGACGTGGATTCCCCCCAATTTTTAAAACCAGCAATATACAAAAAGCAGCGGCAGCAGGCTGCCATTAATGAGCTTGGAAAGCACACTGTTAGGGGGCTATTCCAGTGCAACAATAACCGCCTGCAGCCGCCCCAGCACCTGACCATCTTTAGATGGTCAGGTGCTGGTTTGTACCTGGCTCTTCCCGGCACCCCTGGTGGCGGTGGGTACCGGGGTAATTTAATCTGCGTTACTGTAAATTTGGCCCAAACAAAAATGAACATTTTACAATAAGTTCAGGCCTTAGTAATGAGCACTGTCAACTAAACAGCACCACTACTATGGCTAATTATACAGAATGACACAAACACATCATTGTAAAAATATATTTTATAGAAAGAAAACCAGACACACCCTCGTCAGCCATTTAAATCAATATTTATTTACAGGTCCTCGCTGGAGTCCACCAAATCCAAAGTAGTCCACAGCAGGCCCGGTCCTGTAAGACACAGAGAAGGGGGGGGGGGAAAGAAAGAGGGGGGGAAGGGGGGCCCTGCTCGTTGCCCAGGGGGCGGGGGGCCCTTGCTCGTTGCCCAGGGGGGGGGGCCCTTGCTCGTTGCCCAGGGGGGGGGGGCCCAGCAGGCAAACATATATGCCTAATCCCATAAAATACATTGGTGGCAGTGGCATCGTTGTTGGTATTAGTTGGTGAGCAGAGCAGACACACCTGTCCCGTGCCACGAACCTTCAGATATGAGAATGAATGCAATCTGCATAGGTAGACTATGCAGAGCGCAGGCACGTGGCTGTGCAATCTTGGGAACAAAGCCAAAGCTACTGCGCATGCGGAGTACTCCGGCTTCTCGGACAAGAGCGCGCAGCTACGAGGAGCTACGTGCCAATGATGTCAGGTTAGGAGGAGTAAAGAGGCTACTGGGGCGTGGAGTAGCCGCAATGTGTAGCCTCATGTCTGGCTACTCCACGCCCCAGTAGCCGCTTACAAAAAGGATTGCAAAATATTTATGGAAAGTGAAACCAAACATTAGTATTAGAGACATAAAATAAAAACGCACATACCAACATCAAGATTATCGGTGTCAAAATCCCCGATCCCTTCAGTTTGATCGGGGTGTATGGTCTCACTAATCTTCTGCTCCACCCACGACATCCGCATGGCCACACTAGGGCCACCACCCGTCCTCCGAGCTGACTCTTTGTGCTTCGCCAGCTTGGCCTTCAGCCTCCTCCTGCAGTGATACCACTTCTTGCGGACCTCAGGAACGGAACGATATTCCACTCCTGCAAAGTTGAAAACAAAAGAAAAAAAAAAAAAACATTATACAAAGGCCACTCACCTTCAAGATTTAAAATCCAAGTGAGCATAAAAAATTTCAAATACTATTCAAAGTGCAATTTTTACCTAGGCCATTGATCCGCACTGTGATCCCCTGCCAAATGTGGTGTTTGGCTGACAGGGGAATTGAGTCGGCCAGCCGGCCAAAAAGATGATCATAATTTTGTGTCACCTGGAAAAGACAAAAGCCACCAAAAAAAAAAAAAAAAACATTCATTAAAAACACTCTGCAACGGTGGGTAAAGAGTAGAACAGGACACCAACAGTATAAATAAGTAAAAAAAATGTAACAATACCTCCTCAACCAATATTTCCGTTTCACGTTCCGTGAAACGTGCCTTCTTTGCCCGGCCAGGCTCCTCCTCATCTTCAGCACCAGAGCCCCCAGTATCCATATCCCCGGCAGCTGGTGGTCTGTGATCCCCAGGAGCAGCGGACGGAGCAGAGGACGGAGCAGCGGACGGACCAGCAGCCGGAGCAGCGGATGCTGGGGCCACAGATGTTGGGGGGGGCTTGACGATTCTCCGCTTCCATCTCCCGTGCTCCGCGGATGGCATACTCGTACACCTGGGGACACTGCTGCCGGAGTAGCTCCATAAAAATGGCACTGGGAGCATCTGGTGCTGCTGTGGACTGCTCTGGACGCCCAGCCATGATAGATACCAGCTGTGCAATTAGCCTCGCTGTGCACTATTTATGCTTAAATTTTGTGGCGCAACTCATGCGCCACATTTATCACGCGTGCGACACAATTAGTGAATGGGCGCATATCCCATTCTAGTCGGAGGGACGCACTTTTTATGCATTCAAATTCGAACTTAGTAAATGTGCCCCAGTATTGTCACTTAATGCACACAACAATGTCACAGATTGGGCATAATGCGCACACCAATGTCACAAAATGCTCAAAGCAATGTCACAGATTGGGCATAATGCACATAGCAATGTCACAAAATGCACACAGCAATTTAACAAAATGCACACGGTAATGTCAAAAATGCACACAGCAATGTCACAAAATACACACAGCAATGTCACATAATGCACATGGCAATGTCCCAGAATGCACACAGTAATGTCACCAAATGCACACAGCAATTTAACATAATGCACATAGCAATGTCACAAAATACACACAGCAATGTAACATACTGGGGGTCATTTACTAAGGGCCCGAATCGCGTTTTCCCGACGTGTTACCCGAATATTTCCGATTTGCGCCGATTGTACCTGAATTGCCCCGGGATTGTGTCGCATGCGATCGGATTGTGGCGCATCGGCGCCGGCATGCGCGCGACGGAAATTGGGGGGCGTGGCCGAACGAAAACCCGACGTATTCGGAAAAACCGCCGCATTTAAAACCCGAAAAAGTGTCGCTTGGTGACCGCTTACCTTCACCTGGTCCGAGGTGGTGCATTCCGGCGCGTGGAGATGATTTTCAGCGCAGCAGCGCCACCTGGTGGACGGCGGAGGAACTGCCTTCATGAATCCCGGCCGGACCCGAATCCAGAGCAGAGAACGCGCCGCTGGATCGCGAATGGGCCGGGTAAGTAAATTTGCCCCATTGGGCATAATGCACACAGAAATGTCCCAAATTGCACACTGAAATGTTGCATGATGCACACAGCAATGTCAGAAATTGGGCATAATGCACACAGCAATGTCACAAAATGAACACAGCAATGTCAGAAATTGGGCATAATAAACACAGCAATGTCACATAATGCACACAGCAACATCACAGAGTGGGCATAATGCACACAGTATTGTCACCTAATGCACACAGCAATGTCACAGATAGGGAGTAATGCACACAGCAATGTCACAAAATGTATACAGCAATGTCACAAAATGCAAACATCAATGTCACAGATTGGGCATAATGCACTGTCGGGAAACGCTCACAGCAATGTCACAGTTTGGAAGTAATACACACAGAAATGTCACCTAATGCACACAGCAATGTCACATAATGCACATAGCAATGTAGCAAAATGCAAACAGCAATTTCACAAATTGGGCATAATGCACACAGCAATGTGAAGAAATGCTCAGAGCAATGCCACGGATTTGGAATAATGCACACAGCAACGTCACATAATGCACTAAGTGCTACACAAATGAAGCTGGCATAGCTCTACTTAGATGGGTACCACTTCGAAGGCTAGTGGGGGACACAGACACAATGGGGCACATTTACTTACCTGGTCCGTTCGCGATCCAGCGGCGCGTTCTCTGCGCTGGATTCGGGTCCGGCCGGGATTCATCAATGCAGTTCCTCCGCCGTCCACCAGGTGGCGCTGCTGCGCTGAAGTCCGCTGGAATGCCTCGAAATACACCGGCCTACCCAGGATGAAGGTGAGTGAAATTTTCGCGACACAATTTTTTTTTTAAATGCGGCGGTTTTTCCAAATACGTCGGGTTTTCGTTCGGCCACGCCCCCCGATTTCCGTCGCGCGCATGCCGGCGCCGATGCGCCAAATTCCGATCGCGTGCGCCAAAAACCCGGGGCAATTCAGGTACAATCGGCGCAAAACGGAAATATTCGGGTAACACGTCGGGAAAACCCGAATCGGGCCCTTAGTAAATGACCCCCAATAGGTTGGATGTAGGAAACTAAATGCACCCATTGAAGCAAGTGGGACATCATGGTAGACACTTCCCCTAGGTGTAGACCTTTCATTCTACAGCAAAAGTGTGACTTTTAACTGGATTATTAAAGACTGATGTTTACCAGACAGAGGTAAAAAGAAGATCACGTGACCGTGGCTACAGCCAACGCTCTCTAAGGAAAGCATACAATAGAGCTAAAAATACGCCTAGGCTTGAATTATTGTATCCAAAACCCAAGACTCAAAGTCATTGTGAGGTAAGATTTATATCAAATTACCACTGTCAATGGGGGAACATGAGAGACATATTGGCCAGGTACTGGCCTATCCTAATATCAGACAGAGTACAGGCACAATACCTCCCACCTAAACCTGGAATCACTGTCCCAAGGGCAAAAAACTTGCGAGATCTTCTGGTAAAAAGTCACTACGAAAAGAAAGAAATAGATACATTCCTGAGTAACAAAGGACCTAAATGGGGATGCAAAACCTGTGGGAAATGCATTGCCTGCCCCAATGTGGTGAAAACAGACAGTTTCAGGGATTCTTCAGGTCTGAGGGAATGCAAAATTACTCACACCATAAAATGTAGAACAAAAGCAGTAGTCTACCACGCAACCTGTCCCTGTGGGAAAATATACATTGGCCTTACCTCAAGAGAGCGAATAAGAGAGCATATTAGGGACATTGAATCCGCAAAGAAATCCGATTTCTGTACTGATGGCTTACCTGTCGCCAAACACTTTAAAGAATCACATAACTGTGATTCAAATCTTCTCAAAGTCTGTGGTATTGACCACATAAGAAACAATATTAGAGGGGGCCCCATTTCTCAAAAACTGGCACAGTGCGAATCCAAATGGATTTGGACCTTAGGCACTCTCAACCCCCGGGGACAAACAAATCTCTCAGTTTTGTTCCATTTTTCTGATCCCACTGAGGCAGTTGAGCCATTTTATCCAACTATATCTGCTTTTAACCTTATGTTTGTTCTTTCTTTTTTCATTTATGGAGTGCTTATTTTAATTCTTGGATCTTTTTGTTTATAAGCTTTAGGTGAATACCTTTGTATCATCAACCAATGATTCATTTCCAGCACAGCCACTACTCTCGCTCTGCACTACGAAAGAAGCTGATACTCTGGACGCAACCGCATAAATTTCCATCACGGGAGGCGTTTTTTAAAACAATACTGATTGGTTATAAAGACTCTATATATGTACAGAATGATTTTAATGGCCACTCCCGAAGGTACAATCCAAAGTTTTGCAACCGTTCCCCCCCCCCTTGCCCCCCCCTTGCCCCCCCCTTGCCCCCCCCCCCCCCTGTTGTAATGCAGAACAACTTTTTGAATAATTATGTATGATGTATTTACACCTTGTTGCTTTAAGAATTTGTGACTCTTACAATATCGCCCCTTAGGAGCACGTAGCACTTTATTTGTTCTATGTTTATCATGATTTAATTTTGTATATTGCATGATTAGGATTATATTGATTATGTATAGAACACAGAAATAATTTGATATCACATCAATTTATACGACAAATTTCATGAATTTAATTGAAGTTCCATGTTTTATTAAATGCAAGTTCATTTTTCCACTAGACATATCTTCACTTGTCACATCATTTCTGTGCACACATATTAGTCACACACTGGGGCAGATTTACTTACCCGGTCCATTCGCGATCCAGCGGCGCGTCCGATCGCGTGCGCCCGGGGCAATTCAGGGAGAATCGGCGCAAATCGGAAATATTCAGGTAACACGTCGAGAAACCACGAATCGGGCCCTTAGTAAATGACCCCCACTGTGGTAGTCACAATGCATCATCACAATCAGCTCCATATGACAACACACTTCTTCCCCTCTCCTCCCCCTCCCTTTCTCCTCCCCTCCTCCCTCTTTTGTTCCAGCCGATCACATGATCGGCGAGGTGGGGGAGCCGGGACCGGAAGTGACGTCTGGTCACATGCGCCACGTAATAGAACACTGAGCTTGATTACTAATGACATCAGGTGAGGTTCTTTTGCTCCCATTGGTTACCCTAGGCTTTTAAACTGCTCTCTGTCTGGTTGAATTTACCCCTTGACGAAGGCAGCGTGCCGAAACGTGCGTCGGGGTGTCAGCCATGCAGATCCACGTGTATCACCACCAGCAGGTAATAATGCAGGGACGTAACTCTTGTTTGGCATGCATACATTTGCCATATAGGGATTAGATTGCCTATTGACACTTACAAGCACTTACTTACTTACAAGCTAAACTAAGGGCAAGTGCAATGTATGAAACATAGACACCGGGTTGTGCAATATATTTAGCACCTAGGTGTATTCCCTAATGGTATTTTGTCAACATGTCAATTTTCATTTTTAACCAATATACTTAAGCCATACCTAAAATGATGTGGTTTATTATATACTTACCTGACCACGTGTACTGGATGTTTGTTGTATGCTGTCTCTTTAGCACACACTGATCGGCCTTGCTCACACTTGTTACCCCTCACCCTTTCCAACAATTTTTAAAGTAATGTTTTGTGATATTGTATATTTCCAATAAAAATATGAATTTTTATTGAACAACAGTTTGTTGTTCAAAATCAGTTTTTTTGTGTATAGGTGTAGTAGTATCTATTTAGTACCGGATTTATACATAGTCCTAAAACAGGGGATCATAGTGCAGACATTGAACCCCCACTGTTAAGGTAAACCTAGCTGACAGATCAAATCCTGTCATTTCTACTTGTTCTATTTTCCTAAAAGCATTGTAACAGAGACTGCATTTTAAGATGGCGCCGGCCTCGTGTTCATAACGAAAACAATCAAGGCTAAAGAATGTCAACATGACGTCAGTAAGCAACAGCAAGGAAGTTCTCCAATCAAGAGACCACATGAGCTGGGAATTCTCCGCCCCATTCTGCTTCTTCCATAATTTCTATATAGTTTTGTGAAACCAAATAAAGCTCTCGCAGTGCAGATTTGCCATGGCAATAACAGCATGACTGAGGGTCAGGCTTACAGGATGTGGATCCTCTGGACCACTGCAGACGATGACACAAGCCACTACCTGGGACCGGAGTCTAAGTGGTACCCGGGTTTCACCAGAGCCCTCCGCAAGGCGGGTTAGACAAGCTGCGGCGTGGTACCACCAGGTCGTTCCTCAGGCGTGACTTGTCTGCAGTGGCAGCCAAGGTAGAAGTACAGAGACGGCTGACAATCTCGTGGTAGAAGTCTAGGCACAAGGTCAGGGCAGGCGGCAGAGGTGCAACGTCAGAATCCGGTCCAGAGTCAGCAACAGGAGGTCCAAGCAGAAGGGTACGGGAACACAGCACACACGACAGCAGCACGGAGGAACACTGGTACACGGGAACACGGAGGAGGTCAGGTAACACTGGAACACGGAGGAAGTCAGGTACACAGGAGACACAGGAACGCAGAAGACACAGGAACGCAAAAGACACAGGAACGCAAAAGACACAGGAACGCAGGAATCACAGGCAAATCGCAGAATAGCTTTCTCTCAGGCTGTGAGGCACAAAGATCCGGCAAGAGTGTGAGGACGGTGCAGGGTTTTTAAAGGGGAAGTGATCAACCAGTCCACCAATTAGCGGTGCACTGTCCCTTTAAATTTCCTGAAGATGCCGGAACCAGGCAGCAATTCCAGAGCGGGGAGAGGTGAGTCGCGCCGGCACCGCGCCTGCGAGCCCCGGGGAGCACGGGTGAGCCCGCGACCCGCGATATGGGTCGGGGGACCACCCATGACACTGAGATTTAAATCAGCAATTTGTATGAATTTATTTCCTATGTGCACACATGCTTATTGATTAGAAACACGCATCCAACACACACTAAAAGAGGATGTCTTGAATCCTATCCTAACACCACTTGGAGGGGAAGCTACCCCTGACCCCTCTTAAACAATGTTGTGTTGTTATTCTCCAAAAACAGTCTGCAGGACTAAAGGGGATGGTCATCAGGTCCTATGCATGTTGTGTGAATTTTGTGCTTTTAGAATTATGGTCTGCTATGCGTTTAAAATCTTTCCTAAGCCTAGCTACCTTGGCATGGGCCAATACCCTTCCTGGGGTTTCCATGAGCCCGGAGATTACCAACCCAGCGCACAGCATCTCCTGCTGCTTCCTTGAAGAGCTGCAGAGCTCGAATGAGCAGTGAGACAGCCACAGCTGCCAGCAGAACAAGGCCCTTTATGATGTCATAGGCCCAGTTTCCAAGGGACCCAACTGTGACCCGCGCAGTATTCCGTGGGATGCAAACTAGCCTCATAGTTTCTTCTGCGGTCAGCCAATATGTATCTTTCTGCCTCTGGAGGTGGCCAAGCTTCTGTGGACACTCACAGAAAATAGCGCTTTTAAGCCCCTAAGAGGAAGATAACTACCTAGCAGGTAAAGAACAATGAAATTGCGCAGCACACCGGTTTAAGTAGTAAAAAAAAGTGTTCTTCCTCTTTATTCCATATACAATAACGACAGCGACGTTTCGGCTACAAGTTGCCTTTTTCAAGCCATTGAACAAGTGTGAATGGTGGACATATATACATATACAAGTGGTCACATGACCTCCTAAGTGCCGCCCATCCCATAAACATATCAATATTAAAATACATTAAAGTTATATAAAGACAAAGGGGGATATTTATCATACGCTGGCGCTCGTGCGCCAGCGTATGATAGCCCCGCCGCTGCAAATTCGCAGCCCGATTCATGATGAGGCTTCTGCCTCTTCATGTATCGGGCTGCCAGCTGCGCAGCGTTTTTCCTACGCCAGGCAGGGCCTGGCGTAGAAAAATACGCAGCCGGCGACTTTTCACGTATGAAAAGTCGCCGGCAGCAGCGAGTGCGCAGGCGCGGGGACAGTAACGCCCCGCGCCGGCCCACTCCCGTCCGGCCGCGCCCCCCCTTCACGCCCCTTCACGCCCCACTGGCGTGAAGGTGGCAGATTGGGGAAAATAATCGCAAAAGCTAGCAATAAGCTAGCATTTGCGATTATTTCAGGGCCTCTGCGCCAGTGGCGGTGCGCAGAGGTCCTGATAAATATGCCCCATAATGTGTATAGTGCTAATACAATAAGAATAGATCTGAGCATATAATGGATAAGATAATCTCAATTCACAGATCAAATGTGTGTAAAGTTATTGTAAACAATTGATCCCCCACAATAAAAGTGCTATAGTGCATAAAGTGCACCCAGTGTTTCCTCCTACTGTGTATCCTCGGAGCGTCCCTGGTTGAGCTGTGAACTCCGATCATCCATATAATAACTGGAACGCACGCCATAACAGTGTCAGTGCGCATGCGTCACGGCAGCTAGAGAGCAGAGTGGACGTCACAGCAGCTGATCCGCTGTCATGGTAACCAGACAGCAACACTCGCACGGTGGATCGCCAGTAACAGAAGATGGGATCACAGGTATGTAATCCGATGCAGATAACAAGTAGAGATAAAAGCCTGCAAGAGGCCCTCTGTATAGCATAATATAGATAAAAGTGGGACCATAGACCTTGCAAAGGGAATGCATTTTTATGAAGAGAATTGACCAGGAAAGGATGAAATGGTTAACCCCTCCCGGGGAAACCATCGCCCAAAGAGGTGACACCATAACCAAAAACACCCAGATTCAAGGTGCAGGCCTTTGTGTCAACCTCTTCCCATTTAGGGTCATAGGCATGATAATGCCACTTATTTCCCTGGCTGGAAGTGCTGAAAAACTAAGAGGCATATAAATATAGTTGGCTGATGCCAGAAAAAAACAGTAAGTGCGTCTGGTGCAGTTCCGGCCTGAAAAAAAAGTCCTTTACAGATAAATAAAAATAAAAATATCGGACAGCTTCCTCAGGGAGACATCCGGGGCAGGACTGTGGTATCTGTAACAAATAGAAAATGACAGTAAGTATTTTGATAAATATGTTCTCACTAGTTGTTATTGTGTAACTATAAATCTAATAACATTGAAGGTATCCTCCTGAGAGTTGTGCAAACTGGGATTGATGCAGATTACAAAAGATTAAAGAGTGATGGCGGCACCCCTGCCGTGTGCTGCATGTATTTACCTGCTAGGTACGTATAGAAAGTCCAAGCAGCACATTCAATATCTTGTGCAAGTGGGTGCAAGCTTCTCAGGTCCGGGCCCAAGGACCTCCAGCGATAAACATCAAGGAAATTGCGCAGCACACCGGTTTAAGGAGTAAGTACACAGAGGGTGAGAAAATGTAATTTAAAACTTAGCTTTTAATATAATCTGAAGTCATAAAAAGAATAACAAATGATGATAATGTTCAATAATGAGATAGCAGCCCTCACGGGGCTATGCCAGTCAGCCTGGTACACTTTGAAGTATTTGTTCAGATGGTTCTCAAGAGGCTGAGTCGTGTTACTATAGGCCAGTGATGGCGAACCTTTTAGAGACCGAGTGCCCAAACTGCAACCCAAAACCTAATTACTTATGGCAAAGTGCCAGTACGGCAATTTAACCAGAAAACTGACGGTTTAGTTTAGAATCAATTTACACAGGACTGTCTGAGCTTGGATTCCAGCAGTCCTATACACACTGAAACGCCACTTTTACACCATTTTACATCACATAAAAGAGTAATAAAAAGTTATCAAAAGGTCACGCAGTCCTCAAAATGGTAGCAATGAAAACAACGGCTCATAAAGCAAAAAAACCACACCTCCCCAGCTCCGTGCACTAAAGTTATTAGCGTCACAAGATGGCGAAACTATTTTCTTTTTCGTACACTGTTTTAATTATTGAAAAAGTATTAAAACACAATAAAACCTACAAATCTGGTATCACTGTGTTAGGACCGAACCAAAGAATAAAGGAGACAAATGATTTGGAGCGCACAGCGAAAGTATTAAAATCCAGCTTCCCAGTACACGACATGGAATAATAAATGAGAAGTAAAATATGTTACGCAAAAAATAAGCCCTCACACAGGTATAAATATATAAATGCACAGATATAAATATATAATATAATATGCATATACATAAATACATACATAGAAATACATGTTACTTACTCTTTGGTTGTCCAAGGTGGCGGCCATGCTGACGGGCAGAAGTTCAGGTGTCTGTTGTTCCGGGGGGGTCAGTAGGGTAGATGGGCAGAGGGTGGGCGGCCAGAGTTAGGGCTGGGGGGGTAATGCAGCATCTGGAGTTCGGGGCAATGGGGTTATGAGGCATGAGTTCCAGGGGAGGGGGTGATGCGGGGCAGTGACCGGAATTGAGGGGGGGGGTAGTGAGAGCGGCCGGAGTTCGGGCAGGCAAATTGCAGTAGTGGGCGGAGTTTGGGCGGGGGGGGGGGGTAGGGGTGCGATAGCGGGCTGGGGTTCGGGCACGGGGGCTTGTGGTAGCGGCGCAGTGAGTTTCGGGCCGGTTGCTTAGTGGAGGGGAGGGGCGGGAGCGGGCAGGAAATCAGCCTCCTGCTGATCTATGCCCCGTGGATGCGCTGAGTTAAAAAAAAAAAAACTCACCTCAGACTCGGCGTTCCTCCGGCTGATCACTGCAGCGCACACGGAGTAAGGTGCCCAGCGCTGGAAGCGTAATGACATCATTTCGCTGCCAGCGCTGGGACGCTTACCGTCTTGTGTGCTGCTATGATTGGAGTGACAGAGCAGGAAGTGTCAGCACCCTGCTCTGTCATGGCTGTTAGCAGTATCGTAGCGCAGCTCCGATACTGCTAGCAGCCATGACAACCAGGTGTGGACAGTGGTTGTCCGCACCTGGCAGTGGTTAGGAGGATGGGGCGCGTGCCAGCAGTGAGGGCTCTGCGTGCCCTCTCTGGCACGCGTGCCATAGGTTCGCCATCGCTGCTATAGGCCATGACACAGCTGTTGGGAAGGTATTGTATGGTTCAGATTCTCCAGGTCGCGTGTTGGTGATGGTGGAGTACCGAAATCCCAACAATAAAAGTAGAGGAGGAGACACCAACGGATGGTGAGAGGTAAGTGTAAGAAGAAAAAAAGGTTATTATACGTGCAGAGGCAGGGGGGGGGGGGGGAGAAAACCAAGAGGTGTTCTCAGAGGACCCCCTATAGTCCTCACTATCCCTAATAGGGAGATGATGAAAGGGGCTATATATACCCTGTGGCCTCAACACGGGATCGCAGCCCTATGAAGCTACGACCCCGCCTGGAACCTTGCCCTGTTCTCGGACGTCTAGCCCTGCACTAAGGGGGGAGGAGCAGTCGATAAATGCAAAATATAGTTAACTCAAGTGTGAGTGTACACGTGAGAGATACCCACACCGTGGTTAGAAAAATATCTACCGTATATACTGGCGTATAAGACGACTTTTGAAGACAGAAAAATCTTCTGTCTTCTCTGGGGTCGTCTTATACGCCGGTAATCGTCTTATACGGCGGCGGTCGGGTGCATGGAGAAGGCTCACGGGCTGAGCCCTCTCCATAGCCGGTAAGTCTTTGCTGCATATTGCAGCAAAGGCTTACCGGTAACACCCGCGATCGGTGCTAGCACCGATCGCGGGTGTTTGCACAGCGATGGCTGCCGGCAGCCTCAAAAAGCTACCGGCAGCCTCAAAAAGACATTGGGGCGCATACTCACCCTCCGTTGGCCCCGATGTCTTCAGTCTTCCGCGCCGTCTTCTTTCTTCTGCTGGGCGCCGCCATGCTTTTCCCAGCAGCGGCGCGTCATACTAGGCGCCTGCCGGGGAAGATCAATGGCGGCGCCCGGCAGAAAAAAGAAGACGGTGCGGAACACTGAAGACGAGCCGCGCGGACATCGGGGGAGCAGCGCAGCACATCGGGGCCACCGGAGGGTGAGTATATAAGTTTATTTTTTTTTTAATGTCATAAGAATTTACATTAAAAAAAGGACCATGTTAAATTCAAATCTGTTTTTTTTTTAAATTTTTACCGGTGTTTTGTATGCGTTGGAAAAGGGGTAGTCTTATACGGCGAATATATCTTAAACTCTATATTTTAAACAGGAAAGTAGGGGGGGTCGTCTTATACACCAGGTCGTCTTATACGCCGGAATATACGGTAGTAGATTTGGAAGAAACCCACGGAATCTCACTCCACGGAAGAAACCCGACAAGGATCCAGTAATTCGTCTCATCGGTGCGTTTGATGGGGCAGCGCACAGGATAGGAGACATACTGTACAAACACTGGCACATCCTTAAAATGGATCCAGACCTGACTAGCTTCCTACCAGAAACTCCCAGCATAACGTATAGACGGGGTCGTAATATCCGTGACAGACTTGTACACAGCCATTACACCAAACCAACGACCCCCACTTCCTGGCTGTCCAGGGAAATTAAGGGTTGCCACCGCTGTAGTGGCTGCGTTGCCTGACAGGTGGTTCAGTGTGCCCGTTCTTTCACCAGTAATGTGACAGGTATCACCTATTCAATCAAAAGGTTTATTAACTGTCGATCCAAAGGGGTAATCTACCGATTTGCAAACAATACACTGTCTGTCATCTAATATTATTGTTTCTTAAAACAGAACAGTATATGATGCCATTTATCTTTGGGGGTGCCCCGAATCCCTAATGGTGATATCACCCTCCAGGCACCTTAGATTGACTGTCTCTTACTACAACCACGTGCTTTAACGGTAAAAACCATTTTAACATGGGGCAATCTTCTTATTAGCATTTAGATATATTCAGATGACTGACACCAGTCTGTTTTGTCAATAGAGCCACCACGCCGCTGAGTATCCCACATATATACTTCAGAGGATACCGGGATTATCATACACCTCTGATATCCCTTTACCATTTCTCTGGCGGTAAGCTCTCCTCTCTTTTTGAACAACATACAGACTACAACATATTTACCCTTTCAGCACCCACTTACCCTTATCTCTGTGGTTTCTTCTTGTTGTTTAGGTCTCTTGTACCCCTGATGAGCCTACACAGGCGAAACATGGCATGTAGGGTCCTGACCGTATAATACATAAATAAAGCCAAATCTACTAGATGTTTTTCTCACCACGGTGTGGGTATCTCTCACGTGTACACTCACACTTGAGTTAACTATATTTTGCATTTATCGACTGCTCCTCCCCCCTCAGTGCAGGGCTAGACGTCCGAGAACAGGGCAAGGTTCCAGGCGGGGTCGTAGCTTCATAGGGCTGCGATCCCGTGTTGAGGCCACAGGGTATATATAGCCCCTTTCATCATCTGCCTATTAGGGATAGTGAGGACAATAGGGGGTCCTCTGAGAACACCTCTTGGTTTTCTCTCCTCCCCCCCCCCCCCCGCCTCTGCACGTATAATAACCTTTTTCTCTTCTTACACTTACCTCTCACCATCCGTTGGTGTCTCCTCCTCTACTTTTATTGTTGGGATTTCGGTACTCCACCATCACCAACACGCGACCTGGAGAATCTGCAACATACAATACCTTCCAAACAGCTGTGTTGTGGCATATAGTAACACGACTCAGCCTCTTGAGAACCATCTGGACAAATACTTCAAAGTGTACCAGGCTGACTGGCATAGCCCCGTGAGGGCTGCTATCTCATTATTGAACATTATCACCATTTGTTATTCTTTTTATGACTTCAGATTATATTAAAAGCTAAGTTTTAAATTACATTTTCTCACCCTCTGTGTACTTACTAGTTATTACAATATTGGTGAAGGGGGTAGGAGTTCTATACTATCCTCCCCAGTATACTACAGCACACCGGTTTAAGTGGTAAAAAAGTGTTGTTCCTCTTTATTCCAAATACAATAACGACAGCGACATTTCGGCTATTTACCTACCTAGCAGTTAAATACATGCAGCACACGACAGGGGTGCCGCCATCACTCTTTAATCTTTAGTAATCTGCATCAATCCCAGTTTGCATAACTCCTAACTACATTGACATGAGTGCTTTAGAACAAAAAAAAAAAGTATGGATTTGGCCTAAAGTGCTATAAAAATGAGGCTGGCATAACTCTACTTAGATGGGTACCACTTCGAAGGCTAGTGGGGGACACAGACACGATGGTGCAGATTTACTTACCCGGTCCATTCCCGATCCAGCGGTGCGTTCTGTGTGGAGGATTCGGGTCTTCCGGCAATCCACTAAGGCAGTTGCTCCGACGTCCACCAGGTATTGTTCCTGCCCTGAAGTTCATCGGAGTTCACTGGACTTCACCAAGCCGGGCCGAGTGCAGGTAAACGCGTGTCCAGCGACACTTTTTTTTAAAAATGCGGCGGTTTCTCCAGATCCGTCGGGTTTTCGCTCGGCCACGCCCCCCCCAATTTCTGTCGCTTGCACGCTGGCGCCGATGCGCCACAATCCGTTCGCGTGCGCCAAAAACCCTATACAATTCAGGAAAAAATGGCGCAAAACGGAAATATTTGGGTAACCCGCCGAAAAAATGCGATTGGGGCCCTCAGTAAATGACCCCAAATAGGTTGGATGTAGGAAACTAAATTCACTCCATAAACCAAGTCGGACATCATGGTAGACACTTCCCCTAGGTGTAGACCTTTCATTCCAAAGCAAAAGTGTGACTTTAAACTGGATTATTAAAGACTGATGTTTACCAGACAGAGGCAAGCAGCCCAGGCAGATGCTACTTTGCATTGAGAAAGCTGGGGTTAGGGACATCTAGATTGTGACTTGCCCTGCTGCTATTACTCTCCAAAAACAGTTTGCAGGACTAAAGGGGATGGTCATCTGCACCTATGCAAAAGAACATGTCGTGCGACTTTTGAGCTTTTAGCATTATGGTCTGTTATCCGTTTAAAATCTTTCCTAAGCCTAGCTACCTTGGCACGGGCCAATACCCTTCCTGGGGTTTCCATGAGCCCGGAGATTACCGACCCAGCGCACAGCATCTCCTGCTGCTTCCTTGAAGAGCTGCAGAGCTTGAATGAGCAGTGAGACAGCCACAGCTGCCAGCAGACCAAGGCCCTTTATGATGTCATAGGCCCAGTTTCCAAGGGACCCAACTGTGACCCGCGCAGTGTTCCGTGGGATGCAAACAAGCCTCATAGTTTCTTCTGCGGTCAGCCAATATGTATTTTTCTGCCTCTGGAAGTGGCCAAGCTTCTGTGGACACTCACAGAAAATAGCACTTTCAAGCCCCTAAGAAGAAGACAACTACCTAGCAGGTAAATACATGCAGCACACGACAGGGGTGCCGCCATCACTCTTTAATCTTTAGTAATCTGCATCAATCCCAGTTTGCATAACTCCTAACTACATTGACATGAGTGCTTTAGAACAAAAAAAAAAGTATGGATTTGGCCTAAAGTGCTATAAAAATGAGGCTGGCATAACTCTACTTAGATGGGTACCACTTCGAAGGCTAGTGGGGGACACAGACACGATGGTGCAGATTTACTTACCCGGTCCATTCCCGATCCAGCGGTGCGTTCTGTGTGGAGGATTCGGGTCTTCCGGCAATCCACTAAGGCAGTTGCTCCGACGTCCACCAGGTATTGTTCCTGCCCTGAAGTTCATCGGAGTTCACTGGACTTCACCAAGCCGGGCCGAGTGCAGGTAAACGCGTGTCCAGCGACACTTTTTTTTAAAAATGCGGCGGTTTCTCCGGATCCGTCGGGTTTTCGCTCGGCCACGCCCCCCCCAATTTCTGTCGCTTGCACGCTGACGCCGATGCGCCACAATCCGTTCGCGTGCGCCAAAAACCCTATACAATTCAGGAAAAAATGGCGCAAAACGGAAATATTTGGGTAACCCGCCGAAAAAACGCGATTGGGGCCCTCAGTAAATGACCCCAAATAGGTTGGATGTAGGAAACTAAATTCACTCCATAAACCAAGTCGGACATCATGGTAGACACTTCCCCTAGGTGTAGACCTTTCATTCCAAAGCAAAAGTGTGACTTTAAACTGGATTATTAAAGACTGATGTTTACCAGACAGAGGCAAGCAGCCCAGGCAGATGCTACTTTGCGTTGAGAAAGCTGGGGTTAGGGACATCTAGATTGTGACTTGCCCTGCTGCTATTACTCTCCAAAAACAGTTTGCAGGACTAAAGGGGATGGTCATCTGCACCTATGCAAAAGAACATGTCGTGCGACTTTTGAGCTTTTAGCATTATGGTCTGTTATCCGTTTAAAATCTTTCCTAAGCCTAGCTACCTTGGCACGGGCCAATACCCTTCCTGGGGTTTCCATGAGCCCGGAGATTACCGACCCAGCGCACAGCATCTCCTGCTGCTTCCTTGAAGAGCTGCAGAGCTTGAATGAGCAGTGAGACAGCCACAGCTGCCAGCAGAACAAGGCCCTTTATGATGTCATAGGCCCAGTTTCCAAGGGACCCAACTGTGACCCGCGCAGTGTTCCGTGGGATGCAAACTAGCCTCATAGTTTCTTCTGCGGTCAGCCAATATGTATTTTTCTGCCTCTGGAAGTGGCCAAGCTTCTGTGGACACTCACAGAAAATAGCACTTTCAAGCCCCTAAGAAGAAGACAACTACCTAGCAGGTAAATACATGCAGCACACGACAGGGGTGCCGCCACCACTCTTTAATCTTTTGTAATCTGCATCATTACCAATTTGCACAACTCCTAACTACAGTGACATGAGTGCTTTAGATGTTGTAAAAAACATATGGATTTGGCCTAAAGTGCAATAAAAATTAAGCTGGCATAACTCTACTTAGATGGGTACCACTTCGAAGGCTAGTGGGGGACACAGACACAATAGGCTGGATGTAGGAAACTAAATGCACTCCATGAAGCAAGTCGGACATCATGGTAGACACTTCCCCTAGGTGTAGACCTTTCCTTCCAAAGCAAAAGTGTGACTTTTAACTGGATTATTAAAGACTGATGTTTACCAGACAGAGGCAAGCAGCCCAGGCAGATGCTACTTTGCGTTAAGAAAGCTGGGGGTAGGGACATCTAGATTGTGACTTGCCCTGCTGCTATTACTCTCCAAAAACAGTTTGCAGGACTAAAGGGCATAGTCATCTGCTCCTATGCAAAAGAACATGTTGTGCGACTTTTGAGCATTTAGCATTATGGTCTGTTATATGTTTAAAATCTTTCCTAATCCTAGCTACCTTGGCACGGGCCAATACCCTTCCTGGGGTTTCCATGAGCCCGGAGATTACCGACCCAGCGCACAGCATCTCCTGCTGCTTCCTTGAAGAGCTGCAGAGCTTGAATGAGCAGTGAGACAGCCACAGCTGCCAGCAGACCAAGGCCCTTTATGATGTCATAGGCCCAGTTTCCAAGGGACCCAACTGTGACCCGCGCAGTGTTCCGTGGGATGCAAATTAGCCTCATAGTTTCTTCTGCGGTCAGCCAATATGTATTTTTCTGCCTCTGGAAGTGGCCAAGCTTCTGTGGACACTCACAGAAAATAGCAATGTGAGAATGGGCATAATGCAAACAGCAATGTCACAGATTGGGCATAATGCACACAGCAATGTCACAAAATGCACACAGCAATGTCACATAATGCACACAGCAATGTCACATAATGCTCACAGCAATGTCACAAAATGCACATAGCAATGTCACATAATGCACACGGCAATGTCAGAAATTGGGCATAATGCACAACGCAATGTCACAAAATGCTCACAGCCATGTAAAAATATGGACACAGCAATGTGACAAATTGCACATAGCAATGTCACAGATTGGGCAAAATGCACAGAACAATGTCACAAATCGGGCATAATGCACACCGCAATGTAACAAAATGCAAAGAGCATTATCACAAAATGAACACAGCAATATCACTTAATGCACACAGAAATGTCAGAGATTGGGCATAACAATGTCACATAATGCACACAGCAATGTCCCAGAATGCACACAGTAATGTCACAAAATGCACACAGCAATGTCACAAAATGCACACAGCAGTGTCACAGATACGGCATAATGCACACAGAATTGTCACAAAATGCACACAGAAATGTTGCATGATGCACACAGCAATGTCAAAAAATGCACACAGCAATGTCACATAATGCACACAGTTATGTCCCAGAATGCACACAGCAATGTCCCAGAATGCACACAGCAATGTCCCAGAATACACACAGTAATGTCACAAAATGCACACAGAAATGTCACAAAATGCACACAGCAATGTCACAGAATGCACAAAGCAATGTCACAAAATGCACACAGCAATGTCACATAATGCTCACAGCAATGTCACAAAATGCACATTGCAATGTCACATAATGCACACGGCAATGTCAGAAATTGGGCATAATGCACAAAGCAATGTTACAAAATGCTCACAGCCATGTAAGAAAAATGGACACAGCAATGTGACAAAATGCACACAGCCATGTCACAGATTGGGCAAAATGCACACAACAATGTCACAAATCGGGCATAATGCACACCGCAATGTAACAAAATGCACAGAGCAATATCACAAAATGAACACAGCAATGTCACTTAATGCACACAGAAATGTCAGAGATTGGGCATAATGCACACAGCAATGTCAAATATTGCACACAACAATGTCACATAATGCACACAGCAATGTCCAGCAATGTCACGAAATGCACACAGCAGTGTCACAGATTCGGCATAATGCACACAGAATTGTCCCAAAATGCACACAGAAATGTTGCATGATGCACACAGCAATGGCACAAAATGAACACAGCAATGTCACAAAATGCACACAGCAATGTCACAAAATGAACAGCAATGTCACAAAATGGGCCTAATGCACACAGCAATGTCACAAAATGCACACAGCAATTTCACATAATGCACAAAGCAATTTCACATAATGCACAAAGCAATGTCACAGATTGCGCATAATGCACACAGAAATGTCCCATAATGCAGGCAGAAATGTTGCATAATGCACACAGCAATTCTGCAGATTGGACATAATGGGGCACATTTACTTACCCGGTCAGTTCGCGATCCAACGGCGCGTTCTCTGCGGTGGATTCGGGTCCGGCCGGGATTCATCAATGCAGTTCCTCCGACGTCCACCAGGTGGCGCTGCTGCGCTGAAGTCCGCTGGATTGCCTCGAAATACACCGGCCTATCCAGGATGAAGGTGAGTGAAATTTTCGCGACACAATTTTTTTTTTAAATGCGGCGGTTTTTCCGAATACGTCGGGTTTTCGTTCGGCCACGCCCCCCGATTTCCGTCGCGCGCATGCCGGCGCCGATGCGCCAAATTCCGATCGCGTGCGCCAAAAACCTGGGGCAATTCAGGTACAATCGGCGCACATCGGAAATATTCGGGTAACACGTCGGGAAAATGCGAATCGGGCCCTTAGTAAATGACCCCCAATGTACACAGAAATGTCACAGATTGGGCATAATGCACAAAGCAATGTCAAAGAATAGGCATAATGCACACAGCAATGTCACATAATGCACACAGCAATGTCAAGAAATGCACACAGTATTGTCAAAAATGCACACAGCAATGTCACATAATCCACACAGCAATGTCACAAAATGCACACAGCAATGTCAAAAAATGCACACAGCAATGTCACATAATGCACACAGTTATGTCCCAGATTGCACACAGCAATGTCCCAGATTGCACACAGCAATGTCCCAGAATGCACACAGCAATGTCCCAGAATGCACACAGTAATGTCACAAAATGCACACAGCAATGTCACAGAATGCACAAAGCAATGTCACAAAATGCACACAACAATGTCACATAATGCTCACAGCAATGTCACAAAATGCACATAGCAATGTCACAAATTGGGCATAATGCACAAAGCAATGTTACAAAATGCTCACAGCCATGTAAAAAAAATGGACACAGCAGTGTGACAAAATGCACACAGCAATGTCACAGATTGGGCAAAATGCACACAACAATGTCACAATCGGGAATAATGCACACCGCAATGTAACAAAATGCACAGAGCAATATCACAAAATGAACACAGCAATGTCACTTAATGCACACAGAAATGTCAGAGATTGGGCATAATGCACACAGCCATGTCAAATATTGCACACAACAATGTCACATAATGCACACAGCAATGTCCCAGAATGCACACAGTAATGTCACAAAATGCACACAGCAATGTAACACAATGCACACAGCAATGTCACAAAATGCACCCAGCAATGTTCCAAAATGCACCCAGCAATGTCAAGAAATGCACACAGCAGTGTCACAGATTCGGCATAATGCACACAGAATTGTCCCAAAATGCACACAGAAATGTTGCATGATGCACACAGCAATGTCACAAAATGAACACAGCAATGTCACAAAATGCACACAGCAATGTCACAGATTGGGCATAATGCACACATAAATGTGCCATAATACACACAGAAATGTTGCATAATGCACACAATAATGTCACAAAATGCACACAGCAATGTCACAAAATGAACAGCAATGTCACAAAATGGCCCTAATGCACACAGCAATGTCATAAAATGCACACAGGAATATCACAAAATGCACACAGCAATTTCACATAATGCACAAAGCAATGTCACAGAATGCACAAAGCAATGTCACAGAATGCACACAGCATTGTCACATAATGATCGCAGCAATGTCACAAAATGCACAGAGCAATGTCACAAAATGCTCACAGGCATGGAAAAAAATGCACACCGCAATGTTACAAAATGCACAGAGCAATATCACAAAATGAACACAGCAATGTCACTTAATGCACACAGAAATGTCAGAGATTGGGCATAATGCACACAGCAATGTCAATGATTGGGCATAACACACACTGCAATGTCACATATTGGGCATAATGCACACAGCAATGTCAAAGATTGGGCATATTGCACACAACAATGTCACAGTTTTGGCATAATGCACTCAGAAATGTCACATAATGCACACAGCAATGTCACATAATCCAAACAGCAACGTCACAAAATGCACAAAGCAATGTCACAAAATGCACACAGCAATGTCCCAGAATGCACACAGCAATGTCCCAGAAAGCACACAGTAATGTCACAAAATGCACACAGAAATGGCACAAAATGCACACAAGCAATGTCACATAATGCTCACAGCAATGTCACAAAATGCACATAGCAATTTCACATAATGCACACGGCAATGTCACAAATTGGGCATAATGCACACCGCAATGTTACAAAATGCACAGAGCAATATCACAAAATGAACACAGCAAGTTCACTTAATGCACACAGAAATGTCAGAGATTGGGCATAACAATGTCACATAATGCACACAGCAATGTCCCAGAATGCACACAGTAATGTCACAAAATGCACACAGCAATGTCAAAAAATGTACTCACCAATGTCACACAAAGCACACAGCAATGTCACATAATGCACATAGCAATGTCGCAGTATGCAAACAGCAATCTCACAGATTGGGCATAATGCACACAGCAATGTCACATAATGCCCTAAGTGCTACACAAATGAAGCTGGCATAGCTCTACTTAGATGGGTACCACTTTGAAGGCTTCTGGGGGACACTGGCACAATAGGTTGGATATAGGAAACTAAATGCACCCCATGAAGCAAGTCGGACATCATGGTAGACACTTCCCCTAGGTGTAGACCTTTCATTCCAAAGCAAAAGTGTGACATTTAACTGGATTATTAAAGACTGATGTTTACCAGACAGAGGCAAGCAGCCCAGGCAGATGCTACTTTGCGTTGAGAAAGCTGGGGGTAGGGACATCTAGATTGTGACTTGCCCTGCTGCTATTACTCTCCAAAAACAGTTTGCAGGACTAAAGGGGATGGTCATCAGCTCCTATGCAAAAGAACATGTTGTGCGACTTTTGAGCTTTTAGCATTATGGTCTGTTATACGTTTAAAATCTTTCCTAAGCCTAGCTACCTTGGCACGGGCCAATACCCTTCCTGGGGTTTCCATGAGCCCGGAGATTACCGACCCAGCGCACAGCATCTCCTGCTGCTTCCTTGAAGAGCTGCAGAGCTTGAATGAGCAGTGAGACAACCACAGCTGCCAGCAGACCAAGGCCCTTTATGATGTCATAGGCCCAGTTTCCAAGGGACCCAACTGTGACCCGCGCAGTGTTCCGTGGGATGCAAAGTAGCCTCATAGTTTCTTCTGCGGTCAGCCAATGTGTATTTTTCTGCCTCTGGAAGCGGCCAAGCTTCTGTGGACACTCACAGAAAATAGCATTTTCAAGCCCCTAAGAAGAAGACAACTACCTAGCAGGTAAATACATGCAGCACACGACAGGGGTGCCGCCATCACTCTTTAATCTTTTGTAATCTGCATCAATCCCAGTTTGCACAACTCCTAACTACGTTGACATGAGTGCTTTAGATGTTGTAAAAAACGTATGGATTTGGCCTAAAATGCTATAAAAATTAAGCTGGCATAACTCTACTTAGATGGGTACCACTTCGAAGGCTAGTGGGGGACACAGACACAATAGGTTGGATGTAGGAAACTAAATGCACTCCATGAAGCAAATCGGACATCATGGTAGACACTTCCCCTAGGTGTAGACCTTTCATTCCACAGCAAAAGTGTGACTTTTAACTGGATTATTAAAGACTGATGTTTACCAGACACAGGCAAGCAGCCCAGGCAGATGCTACTTTGCGTTAAGAAAGCTGGGGGTAGGGACATCTAGATTGTGACTTGCCCTGCTGCTATTACTCTCCAAAAACAGTTTGCAGGAATAAAGGGGATGGTCATCTGCTCCTATGCAAAAGAACATGTTGTGCGACTTTTGAGCTTTTAGCATTATGGTCTGTTATCCGTTTAAAATCTTTCCTAAGCCTAGCTACCTTGGCACGGGCCAATACCCTTCCTGGGGTTTCCATGAGCCCGGAGATTACCGACCCAGCGCACAGCATCTCCTGCTGCTTCCTTGAAGAGCTGCAGAGCTTGAATGAGCAATGAGACAGCCACAGCTGCCAGCAGACCAAGGCCCTTTATGATGTCATAGGCCCAGTTTCCAAGGGACCCAACTGTGACCCGCGCAGTGTTCCGTGGGATGCAAACTAGCCTCATAGTTTCTTCTGCGGTCAGCCAATATGTATTTTTCTGCCTCTGGAAGCAGCCAGGCTTCTGTGGACACTCACAGAAAATAGCACTTTCAAGCCCCTATAAAGAAGACAACTACCTGGCAGGTAAATACATGCAGCACACGACAGGGGTGCCGCCATCACTCTTTAATCTTTTGTAATCTACATCAATCCCAGTTTGCACAACTCCTAACTACGTTGACATGAGTGCTTTAGATGTTGTAAAAAACGTATGGATTTGGCCTAAAGTGCTATAAAAATTAAGCTGGCATAACTCTACTTAGATGGGTTCCACTTCGAAGGCTAGTGGGGGACAAAGCCACAATAGGTTGGATGTAGGAAACTAAATGCACTCCATGAAGCAAGTCGGACATCATGGTAGACACTTCCCCTAGGTGTAGACCTTTCATTCCAAAGCAAAAGTGTGACTTTAAACTGGATTATTAAAGACTGATGTTTACCAGACAGAGGCAAGCAGCCCAGGCAGATGCTACTTTGCGTTGAGAAAGCTGAGGGTAGAGACATCTAGATTGTGACTTGCCCTGCTGCTATTACTCTCCAAAAACAGTTTGCAGGACTAAAGGGGATGGTCATCTGCTCCTATGCAAAAGAACATGTTGTGCGACTTTTGAGCTTTTAGCATTATGGCCTGTTATACGTTTAGAATCTTTCCTAAGCCTAGCTACCTTGGCACGGGCCAATACCCTTCCTGGGGTTTCCATGAGCCTGGAGATTACCGACCCAGCGCACAGCATCTCCTGCTGCTTCCTTGAAGAGCTGCAGAGCTTGAATGAGCAGTGAGACAGCCACAGCTGCCAGCAGAACAAGGCCCTTTATGATGTCATAGGCCCAGTTTCCAAGGGAAACAACTGTGACCTGCGCAGTGTTCCGTGGGATGCAAATTAGCCTCATAGTTTCTTCTGCGGTCAGCCAATATGTATTTTTCTGCCTGTAGAAGTGGCCAAGCTTCTGTGGACACTCATAGCAAATAGCACTTTCAAGCCCCTATAAAGAAAACAACTACCTAGCAGGTAAATACATGCAGCACACGACAGGGGTGTCGCCATCACTCTTTAATCTTTTGTAATCTGCATCAATCCGAATTTGCACAACTCCTAACTACGTTGACATGAGTGCTTTAGATGTTGTAAAAAACGTATGGATTTGGCCTAAAATGCTATAAAAATTAAGCTGGCATAACTCTACTTAGATGGGTACCACTTCGAAGGCTAGTGGGGGACACAGACACAATAGGTTGGATGTAGGAAACTAAATGCACTCCATGAAGCAAATCGGACATCATGGTAGACACTTCCCCTAGGTGTAGACCTTTCATTCCACAGCAAAAGTGTGACTTTTAACTGGATTATTAAAGACTGATGTTTACCAGACAGAGGCAAGCAGCCCAGGCAGATGCTACTTTGCGTTAAGAAAGCTGGGGGTAGGGACATCTAGATTGTGACTTGCCCTGCTGCTATTACTCTCCAAAAACAGTTTGCAGGAATAAAGGGGATGGTCATCTGCTCCTATGCAAAAGAACATGTTGTGCGACTTTTGAGCTTTTAGCATTATGGTCTGTTATCCGTTTAAAATCTTTCCTAAGCCTAGCTACCTTGGCACGGGCCAATACCCTTCCTGGGGTTTCCATGAGCCCGGAGATTACCGACCCAGCGCACAGCATCTCCTGCTGCTTCCTTGAAGAGCTGCAGAGCTTGAATGAGCAATGAGACAGCCACAGCTGCCAGCAGACCAAGGCCCTTTATGATGTCATAGGCCCAGTTTCCAAGGGACCCAACTGTGACCCGCGCAGTGTTCCGTGGGATGCAAACTAGCCTCATAGTTTCTTCTGCGGTCAGCCAATATGTATTTTTCTGCCTCTGGAAGCAGCCAGGCTTCTGTGGACACTCACAGAAAATAGCACTTTCAAGCCCCTATAAAGAAGACAACTACCTGGCAGGTAAATACATGCAGCACACGACAGGGGTGCCGCCATCACTCTTTAATCTTTTGTAATCTGCATCAATCCCAATTTGCACAACTCCTAACTACGTTGACATGAGTGCTTTAGATGTTGTAAAAACATATGGATTTGGCCTAAAGTGCAATAAAAATTAAGCTGGCATAACTCTACTTAGATGGGTACCACTTCGAAGGCTAGTGGGGGACACAGACACAATAGGTTGGATGTAGGAAACTAAATGCACTCCACGAAGCAAGTCGGACATCATGGTAGACACTTCCCCTAGGTGTAGACCTTTCATTCCAAAGCAAAAGTGTGACTTTTAACTGGATTATTAAAGACTGATGTTTTACAGACAGAGGCAAGCAGCCCAGGCAGATGCTACTTTGCGTTGAGAAAGCTGGGGGTAGGGACATCTAGATTGTGACTTGCCCTGCTGCTATTACTCTCCAAAAACAGTTTGCAGGACTAAAGGGGATGGTCATCTGCTCCTATGCAAAAGAACATGTTGTGCGACTTTTGAGCTTTTAGCATTATGGCCTGTTATACGTTTAAAATCTTTCCTAAGCCTAGCTACCTTGGCACGGGCCAATACCCTTCCTGGGGTTTCCATGAGCCCAGAGATTACCGACCCAGCGCACAGCATCTCCTGCTGCTTCCTTGAAGAGCTGCAGAGCTTGAATGAGCAGTGAGACAGCCACAGCTGCCAGCAGAACAAGGCCCTTTATGATGTCATAGCCCCAGTGTCCAAGGGAAACAACTGTGACCCGCGCAGTGTTCCGTGGGATGCAAATTAGCCTCATAGTTTCTTCTGCGGTCAGCCAATATGTATTTTTCTGCCTCTGGAGGTGGCCAAGCTTCTGTGGACACTCACAGAAAATAGCACTTTCAAGCCCCTATAAAGAAGACAACTACCTGGCAGGTAAATACATGCAGCACACGACAGGGGTGCCGCCACCACTCTTTAATCTTTTGTAATCTGCATCAATCCCAATTTGCACAACTCCTAACTACGTTGACATGATTGCTTTAGATGTTGTAAAAACATGGATTTGGCCTAAAGTGCAATAAAAATTAAGCTGGCATAACTCTACTTAGATGGGTACCACTTCGAAGGCTAGTGGGGGACACAGACATAATAGGTTGGATGAATGAAACTAAATGCACTCCATGAAGCAAGTCGGACATCATGGTAGACACTTCCCCTAGGTGTAGACCTTTCATTCCAAAGCAAAAGTTTGACTTTTAACTGGATTATTAAAGACTGATGTTTACCAGACAGAGGTTAAGCAGCCCAGGCCGATGCTACTTTGCGTTGAGAAAGCTGGGGGTAGGGACATCTAGATTGTGACTTGCCCTGCTGCTATTACTCTCCAAAAACAGTATGCAGGACTAAAGGGGATGGTCATCTGCTCCTATGCAAAAGAACATGTTGTGCGACTTTTGAGCTTTTAGCATTATGGCCTGTTATACGTTTAAAATCTTTCCTAAGCCTAGCTATCTTGGCACGGGCCAATACCCTTCCTGGGGTTTCCATAAGCCCGGAGATTACCGACCCAGCGCACAGCATCTCCTGCTGCTTCCTTGAAGAGCTGCAGAGCTTGAATGAGCAGTGAGACAGCCACAGCTGCCAGCAGAACAAGGCCCTTTATGATGTCATAGCCCCAGTGTCCAAGGGAAACAACTGTGACCCGCGCAGTGTTCCGTGGGATGCAAACTAGCCTCATAGTTTCTTCTGCGGTCAGCCAATATGTATTTTTCTGCCTCTAGAAGTGGCCAAGCTTCTGTGGACACTCACAGCAAATAGCACTTTCAAGCCCCTATAAAGAAAACAACTACCTAGCAGGTAAATACATGCAGCACACGACAGGGGTGCCGCCACCACTCTTTAATCTTTTGTAATCTGCATCAATCCGAATTTGCACAACTCCTAACTACGTTGACATGAGTGCTTTAGATGTTGTAAAAAACTTATGGATTTGGCCTAAAGTGCTATAAAAATTAAGCTGGCATAACTCTACTTAGATGGGTACCACTTTGAAGGCTAGTGGGGGACACAGACACAATAGGCTGGATGTAGGAAACTAAATGCACTCCATGAAGCAAGTCGGACATCATGGCAGACACTTCCCCTAGGTGTAGACCTTTCATTTCACAGCAAAAGTGTGACTTTTAACTGGATTATTAAAGACTGATGTTTACCAGATACAGGCAAGCAGCCCAGGCAGATGCTACTTTGCGTTGAGAAAGCTGGGGGTAGGGACATCTAGGTTGTGACTTGCCCTGCTGCTATTACTCTCCAAAAACAGTTTGCAGGAATAAAGGGGATGGTCATCTGCTCCTATGCAAAAGAACAAGTTGTGCGACTTTTGAGCTTTTAGCATTATGGTCTGTTATCCGTTTAAAATCTTTCCTAAGCCTAGCTACCTTGGCACGGGCCAATACCCTTCCTGGGGTTTCCATGAGCCTGGAGATTACCGACCCAGCGCACAGCATCTCCTGCTGCTTCCTTGAAGAGCTGCAGAGCTTGAATGAGCAATGAGACAGCCACAGCTGCCAGCAGACCAAGGCCCTTTATGATGTCATAGGCCCAGTTTCCAAGGGACCCAACTGTGACCCGCGCAGTGTTCCGTGGGATGCAAACTAGCCTCATAGTTTCTTCTGCGGTCAGCCAATGTGTATTTTTCTGCCTCTGGAAGTGGCCAAGCTTCTGTGGACACTCACAGAAAATAGCACTTTCAAGCCCCTAAGAAGAAGACAACTACCTAGCAGGTAAATACATGCAGCACACGACAGGGGTGCCGCCACCACTCTTTAATCTTTTGTAATCTGCATCATTACCAATTTGCACAACTCCTAACTACAGTGACATGAGTGCTTTAGATGTTGTAAAAAACATATGGATTTGGCCTAAAGTGCAATAAAAATTAAGCTGGCATAACTCTACTTAGATGGGTACCACTTCGAAGGCTAGTGGGGGACACAGACACAATAGGCTGGATGTAGGAAACTAAATGCACTCCATGAAGCAAGTCGGACATCATGGTAGACACTTCCCCTAGGTGAAGACCTTTCCTTCCAAAGCAAAAGTGTGACTTTTAACTGGATTATTAAAGACTGATGTTTACCAGACAGAGGCAAGCAGCCCAGGCCGATGCTACTTTGCGTTGAGAAAGCTGGGGGTAGGGACATCTAGATTGTGACTTGCCCTGCTGCTATTACTCTCCAAAAACTGTTTGCAGGACTAAAGGGCATAGTCATCTGCTCCTATGCAAAAGAACATGTTGTGCGACTTTTGAGCATTTAGCATTATGGTCTGTTATATGTTTAAAATCTTTCCTAAGCCTAGCTACCTTGGCACGGGCCAATACCCTTCCTGGGGTTTCCATGAGCCCAGAGATTACCGACCCAGCGCACAGCATCTCCTGCTGCTTCCTTGAAGAGCTGCAGAGCTTGAATGAGCAGTGAGACAGCCACAGCTGCCAGCAGAACAAGGCCCTTTATGATGTCATAGCCCCAGTTTCCAAGGGACCCAACTGTGACCCGCGCAGTGTTCCGTGGGATGCAAATTAGCCTCATAGTTTCTTCTGCGGTCAGCCAATGTGTATTTTACTGCCTCTGGAAGCGGCCAGGCTTCTGTGGACACTCACAGAAAATAGCACTTTCAAGCCCCTAAGAAGAAGACAACTACCTAGCAGGTTAATACATGCAGCACACGACAGGGGTGCCGCCATCACTCTTTAATCTTTTGTAATCTGCATCATTACCAATTTGCACAACTCCTAACTACAGTGACATGAGAGCTTTAGATGTTGTAAAAAACATATGAATTTGGCCTAAAGTGCAATAAAAATTAAGCTAGCATAACTCTACTTAGATGGGTACCACTTCGAAGGCTAGTGGGGGACACAGACATAATAGGTTGGATGAATGAAACTAAATGCACTCCATGAAGCAAGTCGGACATCATGGTAGACACTTCCCCTAGATGTAGACCTTTCATTTCAAAGCAAAAGTGTGACTTTTAACTGGATTATTAAAGACTGATGTTTACCAGACAGAGGCAAGCAGCCCAGGCAGATGCTACTTTGCGTTGAGAAAGCTGGGGGTAGGGACATCTAGATTGTGACTTGCCCTGCTGCTATTACTCTCCAAAAACTGTTTGCAGGACTAAAGGGCATAGTCATCTGCTCCTATGCAAAAGAACATGTTGTGCGACTTTTGAGCATTTAGCATTATGGTCTGTTATATGTTTAAAATCTTTCCTAAGCCTAGCTACCTTGGCACGGGCCAATACCCTTCCTGGGGTTTCCATGAGCCCGGAGATTACCGACCCAGCGCACAGCATCTCCTGCTGCTTCCTTGAAGAGCTGCAGAGCTTGAATGAGCAGTGAGACAGCCACAGCTGCCAGCAGAACAAGGCCCTTTATGATGTCATAGCCCCAGTTTCCAAGGGACCCAACTGTGACCCGCGCAGTGTTCCGTGGGATGCAAATTAGCCTCATAGTTTCTTCTGCGGTCAGCCAATTTGTATTTTACTGCCTCTGGAAGCGGCCAGGCTTCTGTGGACACTCACAGAAAATAGCACATTCAAGCCCCTAAGAAGAAGACAACTACCTAGCAGGTTAATACATGCAGCACACGACAGGGGTGCCGCCATCACTCTTTAATCTTTTGTAATCTGCATCATTACCAATTTGCACAACTCCTAACTACAGTGACATGAGAGCTTTAGATGTTGTAAAAAACATATGAATTTGGCCTAAAGTGCAATAAAAATTAAGCTAGCATAACTCTACTTAGATGGGTACCACTTCGAAGGCTAGTGGGGGACACAGACATAATAGGTTGGATGAATGAAACTAAATGCACTCCATGAAGCAAGTCGGACATCATGGTAGACACTTCCCCTAGGTGTAGACCTTTCATTCCAAAGCAAAAGTGTGACTTTTAACTGGATTATTAAAGACTGATGTTTACCAGACAGAGGTTAAGCAGCCCAGGCCGATGCTACTTTGCGTTGAGAAAGCTGGGGGTAGGGACATCTAGATTGTGACTTGCCCTGCTGCTATTACTCTCCAAAAACAGTATGCAGGACTAAAGGGGATGGTCATCTGCTCCTATGCAAAAGAACATGTTGTGCGACTTTTGAGCTTTTAGCATTATGGTCTGTTATACGTTTAAAATCTTTCCTAAGCCTAGCTATCTTGGCACGGGCCAATACCCTTCCTGGGGTTTCCATAAGCCCGGAGATTACTGACCCAGCGCACAGCATCTCCTGCTGCTTCCTTGAAGAGCTGCAGAGCTTGAATGAGCAGTGAGACAGCCACAGCTGCCAGCAGAACAAGGCCCTTTATGATGTCATAGCCCCAGTGTCCAAGGGAAACAACTGTGACCCGCGCAGTGTTCCGTGGGATGCAAACTAGCCTCATAGTTTCTTCTGCGGTCAGCCAATATGTATTTTTCTGCCTCTAGAAGTGGCCAAGCTTCTGTGGACACTCACAGCAAATAGCACTTTCAAGCCCCTATAAAGAAAACAACTACCTAGCAGGTAAATACATGCAGCACACGACAGGGGTGCCGCCACCACTCTTTAATCTTTTGTAATCTGCATCAATCCGAATTTGCACAACTCCTAACTACGTTGACATGAGTGCTTTAGATGTTGTAAAAAACGTATGGATTTGGCCTAAAGTGCAATAAAAATTAAGCTGGCATAACTCTACTTAGATGGGTACCACTTTGAAGGCTAGTGGGGGACACAGACACAATAGGCTGGATGTAGGAAACTAAATGCACTCCATGAAGCAAGTCGGACATCATGGCAGACACTTCCCCTAGGTGTAGACCTTTCATTCCACAGCAAAAGTGTGACTTTTAACTGGATTATTAAAGACTGATGTTTACCAGATACAGGCAAGCAGCCCAGGCAGATGCTACTTTGCGTTGAGAAAGCTGGGGGTAGGGACATCTAGATTGTGACTTGCCCTGCTGCTATTACTCTCCAAAAACAGTTTGCAGGAATAAAGGGGATGGTCATCTGCTCCTATGCAAAAGAACAAGTTGTGCGACTTTTGAGCTTTTAGCATTATGGTCTGTTATCCGTTTAAAATCTTTCCTAAGCCTAGCTACCTTGGCACGGGCCAATACCCTTCCTGGGGTTTCCATGAGCCTGGAGATTACCGACCCAGCGCACAGCATCTCCTGCTGCTTCCTTGAAGAGCTGCAGAGCTTGAATGAGCAATGAGACAGCCACAGCTGCCAGCAGACCAAGGCCCTTTATGATGTCATAGGCCCAGTTTCCAAGGGACCCAACTGTGACCCGCGCAGTGTTCCGTGGGATGCAAACTAGCCTCATAGTTTCTTCTGCGGTCAGCCAATGTGTATTTTTCTGCCTCTGGAAGTGGCCAAGCTTCTGTGGACACTCACAGAAAATAGCACTTTCAAGCCCCTAAGAAGAAGACAACTACCTAGCAGGTAAATACATGCAGCACACGACAGGGGTGCCGCCACCACTCTTTAATCTTTTGTAATCTGCATCATTACCAATTTGCACAACTCCTAACTACAGTGACATGAGTGCTTTAGATGTTGTAAAAAACATATGGATTTGGCCTAAAGTGCAATAAAAATTAAGCTGGCATAACTCTACTTAGATGGGTACCACTTCGAAGGCTAGTGGGGGACACAGACACAATAGGCTGGATGTAGGAAACTAAATGCACTCCATGAAGCAAGTCGGACATCATGGTAGACACTTCCCCTAGGTGTAGACCTTTCCTTCCAAAGCAAAAGTGTGACTTTTAACTGGATTATTAAAGACTGATGTTTACCAGACAGAGGCAAGCAGCCCAGGCAGATGCTACTTTGCGTTGAGAAAGCTGGGGGTAGGGACATCTAGATTGTGACTTGCCCTGCTGCTATTACTCTCCAAAAACTGTTTGCAGGACTAAAGGGCATAGTCATCTGCTCCTATGCAAAAGAACATGTTGTGCGACTTTTGAGCATTTAGCATTATGGTCTGTTATATGTTTAAAATCTTTCCTAAGCCTAGCTACCTTGGCACGGGCCAATACCCTTCCTGGGGTTTCCATGAGCCCGGAGATTACCGACCCAGCGCACAGCATCTCCTGCTGCTTCCTTGAAGAGCTGCAGAGCTTGAATGAGCAGTGAGACAGCCACAGCTGCCAGCAGAACAAGGCCCTTTATGATGTCATAGCCCCAGTTTCCAAGGGACCCAACTGTGACCCGCGCAGTGTTCCGTGGGATGCAAATTAGCCTCATAGTTTCTTCTGCGGTCAGCCAATGTGTATTTTACTGCCTCTGGAAGCGGCCAGGCTTCTGTGGACACTCACAGAAAATAGCACTTTCAAGCCCCTAAGAAGAAGACAACTACCTAGCAGGTTAATACATGCAGCACACGACAGGGGTGCCGCCATCACTCTTTAATCTTTTGTAATCTGCATCATTACCAATTTGCACAACTCCTAACTACAGTGACATGAGAGCTTTAGATGTTGTAAAAAACATATGAATTTGGCCTAAAGTGCAATAAAAATTAAGCTAGCATAACTCTACTTAGATGGGTACCACTTCGAAGGCTAGTGGGGGACACAGACATAATAGGTTGGATGAATGAAACTAAATGCACTCCATGAAGCAAGTCGGACATCATGGTAGACACTTCCCCTAGATGTAGACCTTTCATTTCAAAGCAAAAGTGTGACTTTTAACTGGATTATTAAAGACTGATGTTTACCAGACAGAGGCAAGCAGCCCAGGCAGATGCTACTTTGCGTTGAGAAAGCTGGGGGTAGGGACATCTAGATTGTGACTTGCCCTGCTGCTATTACTCTCCAAAAACTGTTTGCAGGACTAAAGGGCATAGTCATCTGCTCCTATGCAAAAGAACATGTTGTGCAACTTTTGAGCATTTAGCATTATGGTCTGTTATATGTTTAAAATCTTTCCTAAGCCTAGCTACCTTGGCACGGGCCAATACCCTTCCTGGGGTTTCCATGAGCCCGGAGATTACCGACCCAGCGCACAGCATCTCCTGCTGCTTCCTTGAAGAGCTGCAGAGCTTGAATGAGCAGTGAGACAGCCACAGCTGCCAGCAGAACAAGGCCCTTTATGATGTCATAGCCCCAGTTTCCAAGGGACCCAACTGTGACCCGCGCAGTGTTCCGTGGGATGCAAATTAGCCTCATAGTTTCTTCTGCGGTCAGCCAATGTGTATTTTACTGCCTCTGGAAGCGGCCAGGCTTCTGTGGACACTCACAGAAAATAGCACTTTCAAGCCCCTAAGAAGAAGACAACTACCTAGCAGGTTAATACATGCAGCACACGACAGGGGTGCCGCCATCACTCTTTAATCTTTTGTAATCTGCATCATTACCAATTTGCACAACTCCTAACTACAGTGACATGAGAGCTTTAGATGTTGTAAAAAACATATGAATTTGGCCTAAAGTGCAATAAAAATTAAGCTAGCATAACTCTACTTAGATGGGTACCACTTCGAAGGCTAGTGGGGGACACAGACATAATAGGTTGGATGAATGAAACTAAATGCACTCCATGAAGCAAGTCGGACATCATGGTAGACACTTCCCCTAGATGTAGACCTTTCATTTCAAAGCAAAAGTGTGACTTTAAACTGGATTATTAAAGACTGATGTTTACCAGACAGAGGCAAGCAGCCCAGGCCGATGCTACTTTGCGTTAAGAAAACTGGGGGTAGGGACATCTAGATTGTGACTTGCCCTGCTGCTATTACTCTCCAAAAACAGTATGCAGGACTAAAGGGGATGGTCATCTGCTCCTATGCAAAAGAACAAGTTGTGCGACTTTTGAGCTATTAGCATTATGGTCTGTTATTCGTTTAAAATCTTTCCTAAGCCTAGCTACCTTGGCACAGGCCAATACCCTTCCTGGGGTTTCCATGAGCCCGGAGATTACCGACCCAGCGCACAGCATCTCCTGCTGCTTCCTTGAAGAGCTGCAGAGCTTGAATGAGCAGTGAGACAACCACAGCTGCCAGCAGACCAAGGCCCTTTATGATGTCATAGGCCCAGTTTCCAAGGGACCCAACTGTGACCCGCGCAGTGTTCCGTGGGATGCAAATTAGCCTCATAGTTTCTTCTGCGGTCAGCCAATATGTATTTTTCTGCCTCTGGAAGTGGCCAAGCTTCTGTGGACACTCACAGAAAATAGCACTTTCAAGCCCCTAAGAAGAAGACAACTACCTAGCAGGTAGATACATGCAGCACACGACAGGGGTGCCGCCATCACTCTTTAATCTTTTGTAATCTGCATCAATCCCAGTTTGCACAACTCCTAACTACAGTGACATGAGTGCTTTAGATGTTGTAAAAAACATATGAATTTGGCCTAAAGTGCAATAAAAATTAAGCTAGCATAACTCTACTTAGATGGGTACCACTTCGAAGGCTAGTGGGGGACACAGACATAATAGGTTGGATGAATGAAACTAAATGCACTCCATGAAGCAAGTCGGACATCATGGTAGACACTTCCCCTAGGTGTAGACCTAGAGATGGTTAAGAGAGTCCCCTGTGTCCCGGGAACTATTTACAGCTTTAGGACACATGGGGGGTGATTGACATACAGAGGGAATAGAGACCAGGGTCGGTAGTTTCACAGACAACGGCAAAGTAAGACTGGCAAAAGTTTCGATCCTGGACGAGCCCAGCTCAAGGGGGCGTGCTTCCACTTGCGGGGAGGAGACATGACTGAGGTGACTAAAGTGAGTGGCCATATTTTAATAGGGGGGTGGTAACGAACAAGAACCCACAAGAACTGAAGTTTGACTCCTCCCCTGCTAGCCCGATGATGATTTTAACCCATTCCCGGTCAAGAAAAAGACTCAGAAAGAACAGCCGGAAACATGTAGGATGGTCCATGACCTCCAAGCTGCCAATGAGTGTACTGAAGCCCAATGGTCCCTAGCCCAAACTGGCAGCAGTCCCCGAGTGTGACATATTATTCACTGTTATTGATTTGGCAAATGTTTTCCTCTTTGTGCCCCTACATGAAGATTGCCAGTACCTATTTGCCTTTACCAGTTCAGTATTCCAGTATACCTGATGCAGATTCCCACAAGAGGGGTAAAACTCACCCAGCCAGTACTCCATACTACACGGCCCTACAGGGAGTAGATTGGAAGACTAGCCCCTTTCTGAATATTCTCTTGTTTTTGTGCCTCCATTTTTACAGATTACAGACAAACTCCAGTATTGCCAGGAGAAGGTGGTCTTCCTAGGCCACTGCTCTTCAGCCACAGGCAGACACCTAATAGAGGAAAGAAAGCTGGCAGTCCAGAATGTGCCCCTGCCCTGAGCCCCTAAGCCTCTTCACATGTTTCTATGACTGTCCAGCTCCTGCAGGCCTGGGATAAGGTCTGCTGTCTCCAACCTGATGTTGGCCCTTGATGACTGCATTGCCTCTTCCCCATTTGCCCCAGGAGGCAATTGATGCATTCCATAGCCTTAAGCTGGCAAATCCTGTTTGCCCCGGCCCTAGACACACCCCACTGAACCAGACCTTTTATTTTATTTTGCACCAAGTATCTAGGCCACAGGTGTCTTAGCCCAAGAATGTGGTGGCCTCCCAAGTGGCTCACTATTAGGCCCGGTTAGACTCGTGAGGGAAGCCCCTCATGTGTCAGTAGCTGCAGCCAGCAATCTGCTCAGCAAGGCCAGTGAGTTGATCCTAGACCCTAGATCACTAAGTTACAGTGCAAACCCCACATACCTTGCACAGTGTCCTCACCCAAGTACAGCCCAAGCAAAGGCCAGACAGCTCAGACTCCAGCGTGCACTCCTGATGCCCCGTCACACTGAAAAGGTGCTCAGCTCTGAATCCTGCTGTTCTATCACGAGTCTTCCAGGATCCTGAGAGGGGGGGGGGAAGGGTTATTAACCCAGATGTTGAGTTTTTTTCTCATAGATGGCTCCAGGTCTGCAGGAGAAGACAGACAGTTCTACACTGGATATACAGTGGTCAGTAGCGCACATGAGGTAGTACAAGCAGAACCACTCCCTCCACACAGGTCAGCGCAGGAGGTGAAGTGATGGCACTCAGGGAAGTGCTATAGCTGGTGGAAGATAAAAGGGCAAACATCTATACTCTAGGTGTAGGTCTGGGGTCTAAAAACGACTATGAACCCATGTGGGAGGCTAGAGATTTTCTCACCTCCGCAGGGACCCCCTTTAAGCATGGCACGCTGGTTAAAGAGCTCATGGATGCTCTCTTACTTCCACAAGAGGTGGGGATAGTAAAAGTTAAAGCACACACAATTTGATAACTCCACAAGCCAAGGGCAAGTATGTGGCTGACGGGATGACAAAGGCAGCTGCACAGATGGAACCCAGAGACTGTCCTGAAGTCTCAGCGGTGAGTTCTGAGCTAAAAAGTTTGATCCACAGGTGTTCCAGTCCCTGGTGGCCCGGGAGTCATCAGAGTGAGGAAAGCTGGAGCCCAGATGCTGATGGGACCTGGATGCTGGTAGAGAGGGTGTGCCTGCCCAGAGCCCTGCACCCGACAGTAAGTCAAGTAGCCCACGGACACACACATATCCAAAATGGCCATGCTAGTGCTCATAAACTGCAAGTGGTTTACCCCGGGCATTACTACCACTGTCACTAGACTAGTAAAAGCCTGTATAGTCTGTGCCCACCACAACCCAGGTAAGGTGGTAAAGACCCCACAGAAGGTGACATCCAAGCTGCTGTATCACTTCCAGAGACTGCAGATGGATTTTATCCAGCTACCAAAAAGTGGCACGCAGGAATACGTGCTTGTGTGCATTGATCTCTTTCCAGGGTGGCCAGAAGCTTCTCTCATGACCAAGGCTACTGCCAGAGCTGCAGCAAAGAAGTTGGTGAGTGACATTTTTCTGCAGGTTTGGGCTTCCAGAGACCATAGAGTCCGGTCGCAGAACCCACTTCACTGGACAGGTAAAGACCTGAAGCCTTGTCCCTCCTGGGTGTAGAACAGGCCCTGCACACCCCTTACCCTTCCCAAGTTAGTGGTGGGATTGAAAAACTAAACGGCACTCTTAAAGGGAACCTGTCACCAGGAGACCCATTTTTAGCTCTCCCCCAGTCCCCACAGAGCATAGTACATAAACTGCCAAAGTGTTTTTGTATAAAAAATAGGTTTTACAGAAAAAAAGATATGTTATATTGTACCTTTCATTAGCATCTGCTGTGTGACTATGTAGTTGCCAAAAGGGAGGGTCTGGAAAGGAGCAGTTCCCCCCCACCCTTGGGAAACATGTGACCTTTTCAAATCTATGAATAACTCCCCACTCTCAGGATTGTCTGTAGAGGAGCAGGGGGCGTCGCTAAGCCCAGTGATGGGTGTTTTCATATATTTGAAAAGGTCACATGGAGAAGCTGAATCCCAAGGGTGGGGAGAGGAACCTGCTCCTTTCCAGACCCTTCCTTTTGGCAACTGCCTAGACACACAGCAGGTGCTAATAAAAGGTTCTATATAACATATCTTCTTTTCTGTAAAACCTATTTTTTATACAAAAACACTTTGGCAGTGTATGTACTATGCTCTATGGGGACTGGGGGAGAGCTAAAAATGGGTCTCCTGGTGACAGGTTCCCTTTAAGTTAGAGATCCGGAAGGCCATGGAAGAAACAGGGAAACCATGGCCCGAGTGCTTTCCAGCTGCCCACCATTCCTGCTTTTATAACAGAAAGATGGGATTTCCCCTTTGAAGTACTTTTTGGCTGTGCACCCAGACTAGGCCTCTACTTCCCACAGACCCTAGAGATGATGGCAGAAAACCAGGTGGAATATGCCATACAGTTGAGCCAGGCCTTGGAAAAGGTCCGCAAAAGTGTTTCTGATTCCTTTTTCAGATCCAGACAGAGACCTCAGGACGCATAACCTGAAGCCTGAAGACTACGTGGTGGTAAAGAGACACCAGAGAGTCTGGAGCCTCGCTAGGACGGTCCTTTCCAAGTCCTGCTGACCAGCGCCACGTCTGTGAAGCTAGAGGGAAGTCAGCATGCTTCCACGCTTTCTATTTGCAAACTTACTTATTCTTCTTGCTAGATTGTCTCTTCTGACTGACTGTATGCTCAGGGACATCCCAACCATATCACTGTATCTATAGGGGTGACCAGGATGCCCCCAGGGTAGGAGACTTTACCTACGGTTGGTGCAGACAATGACCTTCTTTAACATTGACAGCACAGGTAACCCTGTATTAGCAGTGTCTGATGTGTACCGGATTGGAGGGCATAGGAGATTCGGGTCAAGCCTGCCTTGAGGCTGGGAAGGTGAGTGTGCTATGATAAGTTTGATCAGACACATAAGAAAAGGTAGAGAATCCCAAAGGATTCTGGAGGTCTGAGAGAAGCACCTAGATGACGACGTTTATATAGATACAGTGGGAGCACCAAGGGGGGTCCCAGATGAGTACAAGGCCCACAATCAGATATGGGCAGGTCTAGAGTCCATTATTCCCTAGAGAACTATGAGCAAAGATGTTGGTTGGGTTAACTGTTTTTATTGTAATCAACAGAGATTTGTGAATTATATCCGAGATGCTTTCCAAAACCGCATGACTTTAGACATGATCCTTGCTGAGAAGGGAGGAGTCTGTAAGATGGTGGGAGTGGCTTGTTGCATATACATCCCGGATGACATCGCCCCCTATGGATCCATTACCCATGCACTTGAAAAGATTGGAGGACTGTCCAGGGAACTCAAGAGAAACTCTGGAGTGGACACCTTGTCCTTCACTTCGTAGTTGGGGGATTGGAAGGGTTTCCTTTAAGTGGGGCTGATATTGGGGATTGTGATTTTGCTCTTGTCACTAATTGTGTGTTGTGTGGCCCCCCTCATCAAGTCCACCATGTCCCAGATGGCCGTCCAGGCAGTAAGCACCGCAACAGGAGAAGTGCCCGGTGGAGGATGATGCTGCCTGTAGAAGAACCATCCTGTTTACAAACCTATGAACTATAGAAACTCAGTGATTTGATTTGAGTATGCAGGCCTGTAACCCCTGAGTGACTGGCCTCCAGCGGATCTGGTGAAGAGTTAACAAGTCCAGCAGGTAAGGGCTTAGCCTACCTGTGGGTACCTAAAGCTTGAGGAGGTCGCTCAGGATGGAGTTACAGGCCAGCAAAGCTCAAAGGGGGGAATTGTTAAGGAGATCGCACTGGTGTCAGCCATGTTAGATCAAGCAAACATTTTAGCTGACCTCTGTCCAGTTAAATGTCATGAGTCAGCCATTTTTGTGTAACCTGCCTGTAAAAAAGTTTCTCCTTGACACTTGTTATAGATGATTGTTCTTCTCCTCATCTTGTTCTCTAGCATTGATTATCTCTTGTTTTGGTTAGTAAGAAGCTTCTGGAGACATTCTCTGTACATTCTGTAGTATATACATTTCTGTGAACAAGGCCTATTAACTTTTTCTCAGAATGTGCTGTTGAATTCATTATGGCCAATAGCATTGCAGTATTCTATTCACGCCTCTTTGATGACTTTTCTGTCCTTTTTTTTTTTTTTTTTTACATACGACTGTGGTTGTGAAATAAACAAGAGAGAAGATCTTTACATACACTAAGAGACTGACGCGTGTCTTGGGTTTGTTTAATTTGAAAGTCGCCTGTACAACTGAAGTAAGGACTGTTTTGAGTCCTAGATAAAAATCTCTAACAAGGCAGCTGAAAATCAAGAAGAAAAACTGCATATCTGCCCTCACAGAACATAGGAAGCAGACAGGAGGTCAGGTGAGAGCAGTAGTAATGGGTTGTTCGAGATGTGAGCCGGTGACTCACTAAACCCCCTCCCTTAAATGTCTCACCACGCCCCCTTTATCCCGATAAAACCGGGTTAAAAGTGGGATGGGGTGACTGACTGGTCTGCGGCTCAAAAGCCGGCTCTTCTTAGTGAGCTGAGCCCAAAGAGGCGGAAATCCCACCACTAGAGTGCAAGGAACACTGGACACTCATTCCTTCCCGCGCTGTGCTCATAATAGTGACGTTCTGCCCCGCCCCCGATGCCCCTACCCCGATGCCCCTCCCTCTCCCCGCCCGCGATGCCCCTCCCTCTCCCCGCCCGCGATGCCCCTCCTTCTCACGTGTGGCGGCCCGAGTCCGGATGTTGACGCGTTCACCACGTGGTCTCCGTGTCAGCCAATGGGCGGGTCGCGCGATTTGACGTGAGAAGGTGGAGTGTACGCAACATGGCTGCTGAATGAGAGGAGCGGAGAGAAGGAAGAGACAGGTAACGTATGAAGGGAGGGCGCTCCGGCAGAGTGCAGGCAGGAGAGGGGGCATTATGGTGGGCTGTGCGGGTTGAGGGGCAGGGGAGCGAGTGACTGGTGGGCACCGGGGAGGGAGTTGACAGGAAGTGACAGCTTGTTATCAGGAGGCAGAGCAGGAGGCGCTTCTGTTGTGTGACTGCTGCGGTGTGTATGAGGAGAGTACAATAGAGGCACCTAGTAATACCTACCTGCACCCTGCTGACCCCTGGCACAGGTCCAGTCATGTCCTTATGTCACAGGGGAAGGTCTGTGCCCCCTGAATGTACAGATCTCTCAGTACATCTGTAGTCAGGGTGTTCTGTGTTTGGAATAGTACTTGAAGCTTTCCTCTATCTCCCCTGTATTTCTCTTTACTGGACTAATAACCCCCGAAAGCTGTATAACAGGCCCCTCCATGTAGCAGGGTACAGGTGCCCCATACCTGGCATGCAGTGCAGGAGGATGAGGTGTCTGCTACTGATGAATCTGTTATATTGGCTATTTATCACCTCTGTGGTTTCTTTCTGTTCTGATGAAACAGGTGTCCAGGCATGGCCAGATCTGTGTGATCGAGGCGCTTACAGAGCTTGTTAGAAGAGAAAGCTTTGGTCCATATGGGCAGGATTTCATGTTGCCTCTGACTATCTGGGTGTTTGCGAGCTTTCGCCCTTTTTATTGCTGGAAGTAGTGGCTTTGATGTTATGCAGGTTCCTCTTTCCCAGCAGAAGTTACTACAGACCAGACAGAGGTGCCTAACGCTGGTAGTCCCATCATGGAGGAGGGGGGGGGGGGTCTGGGGACATGGTATAACTAAGGCTGGGTGGTTTAGTTGGTTACATTGGAAGCTAGAGGAGGTTACTGTAGCAAATGGCACTATGTCTTATCTGGGATTTCAGTGCAAGGGTATGTGGCCATTCTGCTCCTATGTATCCCTTTTTCTTTGTTACCAGAAATGGGTCTGTAATTTAGCACATTTGATGGGGCTCATGACAGTGACGTTTGCATTATTAATTTTATTTTATTGGGAAGATTCATCATGCCTTCTTCACCAGTTTTCTCACAGAGAAGGCCCATAAATCTCCATCAGTTTCTCTTCTACTCGGACCCGGACACCACTTTGGGCTGCTGGATTTACTATTGTCCCCACAGTAAACAAAGCAGAAAACTCTGCCAGATTAGACCTGATCTTAGGTCTGAACTGGCAGAGTTTGCACCCAAACTACTAAGAGGTCGGAGCCTCCAGGTACATAAGAGCTCTGGCAGGGACCAGCATAACAACGCTAGTCAAAGTAAATTCCCCCCATTGTATTTTGGGGCTCTTTACATGGGACGAGTTTTCTTTACACCACAGATTTACATTATGCAATAGTCCATTGCTTTCCTGCTAGAAAATAACTTGCAGCTCTCAAACAGTCTATTGTGGCTGCATAAATTAAACAAATTTCACCCTCTTGCTGTGAAAAAAAAACATACAAAAACCTCATATCCAAAAAACGCTTGCAGTGTAAAGTTTGAAAAAAGCAAGGGAACTGCAGACAAGCAGCCTGTGTCCATCCCTGATTTTAGAAGTTTGAACCGCCTTGCACTTCTATCACCTTGAACTATATACCGAATATACTCCAGCCAGCTCCCACTAGTATACAGCCAGCCTGCCCCCCCCCCCGTAGTATACAGCCATCCTGCTCCCCCCTGTAGTGTGCAGCCGGCCTGCCCCCCCCTGTAGTGTGCAGCCGGCCTGCCCCCCCTGTAGTGTGCAGCCGGCCTGCCCCCCCCTGTAGTGTGCAGCCGGCCTGCCCCCCCCCTGTAGTGTGCAGCCGGCCTGCCCCCCCCTGTAGTGTGCAGCCGGCCTGCCCCCCCCTGTAGTGTGCAGCCGGCCTGCCCCCCCCTGTAGTGTGCAGCCGGCCTGCCCCCCCCTGTAGTGTGCAGCCGGCCTGCCCCCCCCTGTAGTGTGCAGCCGGCCTGCCCCCCCCTGTAGTGTGCAGCCGGCCTGCCCCCCCCTGTAGTGTGCAGCCGGCCTGCCCCCCCCTGTAGTGTGCAGCCGGCCTGCCCCCCCCTGTAGTGTGCAGCCGGCCTGCCCCCCCCTGTAGTGTGCAGCCGGCCTGCCCCCCCCTGTAGTGTGCAGCCGGCCTGCCCCCCCCTGTAGTGTGCAGCCGGCCTGCCCCCCCCTGTAGTGTGCAGCCGGCCTGCCCCCCCCTGTAGTGTGCAGCCGGCCTGCCCCCCCCTGTAGTGTGCAGCCGGCCTGCCCCCCCCTGTAGTGTGCAGCCGGCCTGCCCCCCCCTGTAGTGTGCAGCCGGCCTGCCCCCCCCTGTAGTGTGCAGCCGGCCTGCCCCCCCCTGTAGTGTGCAGCCGGCCTGCCCCCCCCTGTAGTGTGCAGCCGGCCTGCCCCCCCCTGTAGTGTGCAGCCGGCCTGCCCCCCCCTGTAGTGTGCAGCCGGCCTGCCCCCCCCCGTAGTGTGCAGCCGGCCTGCCCCCCCCCCCCTGTAGTGTGCAGCCGGCCTGCCCCCCCCCCCCCTGTAGTGTGCAGCCGGCCTGCCCCCCCCCCCTGTAGTGTGCAGCCGGCCTGCCCCCCCCCCTGTAGTGTGCAGCCGGCCTGCCCCCCCCCCCCTGTAGTGTGCAGCCGGCCTGCCCCCCCCCCTGTAGTGTGCAGCCGGCCTGCCCCCCCCCCCTGTAGTGTGCAGCCGGCCTGCCCCCCCCCCCCTGTAGTGTGCAGCCGGCCTGCCCCCCCCCCTGTAGTGTGCAGCCGGCCTGCCCCCCCCCCCTGTAGTGTGCAGCCGGCCTGCCCCCCCCCCCTGTAGTGTGCAGCCGGCCTGCCCCCCCCCCCCTGTAGTGTGCAGCCGGCCTGCCCCCCCCCTGTAGTGTGCAGCCGGCCTGCCCCCCCCCTGTAGTGTGCAGCCGGCCTGCCCCCCCCCTGTAGTGTGCAGCCGGCCTGCCCCCCCCCTGTAGTGTGCAGCCGGCCTGCCCCCCCCCCTGTAGTGTGCAGCCGGCCTGCCCCCCCCCTGTAGTGTGCAGCCGGCCTGCCCCCCCCCTGTAGTGTGCAGCCGGCCTGCCCCCCCCTGTAGTGTGCAGCCGGCCTGCCCCCCCCCCCTCCCCTGTAGTGTGCAGCCGGCCTGCCCCCCCCCCCTCCCCTGTAGTGTGCAGCCGGCCTGCCCCCCCCCCCCTCCCCTGTAGTGTGCAGCCGGCCTGCCCCCCCCCCCCCCTCCCCTGTAGTGTGCAGCCGGCCTGCCCCCCCCCCTCCCCTGTAGTGTGCAGCCGGCCTGCCCCCCCCCCTCCCCTGTAGTGTGCAGCCGGCCTACCCCCCCTGTAGTGTGCAGCCGGCCTACCCCCCCTGTAGTGTGCAGCCGGCCTGCCCCCCCCCTGTAGTGTGCAGCCGGCCTGCCCCCCCCCTGTAGTGTGCAGCCGGCCTGCCCCCCCCCCTGTAGTGTGCAGCCGGCCTGCCCCCCCCCTGTAGTGTGCAGCCGGCCTGCCCCCCCCCCTGTAGTGTGCAGCCGGCCTGCCCCCCCCCTGTAGTGTGCAGCCGGCCTGCCCCCCCCCCTGTAGTGTGCAGCCGGCCTGCCCCCCCCCTGTAGTGTGCAGCCGGCCTGCCCCCCCCCTGTAGTGTGCAGCCGGCCTGCCCCCCCCCTGTAGTGTGCAGCCGGCCTGCCCCCCCCCTGTAGTGTGCAGCCGGCCTGCCCCCCCCCTGTAGTGTGCAGCCGGCCTGCCCCCCCCCTGTAGTGTGCAGCCGGCCTGCCCCCCCCCCTGTAGTGTGCAGCCGGCCTGCCCCCCCCCCCCTGTAGTGTGCAGCCGGCCTGCCCCCCCCCCCCCCTGTAGTGTGCAGCCGGCCTGCCCCCCCCCCCTGTAGTGTGCAGCCGGCCTGCCCCCCCCCTGTAGTGTGCAGCCGGCCTGCCCCTCCCCTGTAGTGTGCAGCCGGCCTGCCCCCCCCCCTGTAGTGTGCAGCCGGCCTGCCCCCCCCCTGTAGTGTGCAGCCGGCCTGCCCCCCCCCCCTGTAGTGTGCAGCCGGCCTGCCCCCCCTGTAGTGTGCAGCCGGCCTGCCCCCCCCCCCCTGTAGTGTGCAGCCGGCCTGCCCCCCCCCCCCTGTAGTGTGCAGCCGGCCTGCCCCCCCCCCCCCCCCCCTGTAGTGTGCAGCCGGCCTGCCCCCCCAACAGCACCAACAAGGGAATATACCGTGTGATCAGGATACAGAACACCAAGTGTGTTCCCTAGGGCAATAAGTTCAGTATATTTTGCTATTTGTCTCCTGCTATGTTTATTTTCATCTGTACACATATGCATTCTGCCGTCAGTCCTGATCCAGCCTTTAATTGCTCCTTTAGACCTGCATTTCTAAGAATATGCCCTGACATTTTACCATAGTCGGAAATTCTGAGATTTTCTGATGCCATTCCACACCAGACATGAGAACTTCACCTTTTGGTGCATTGAATATTCTCACTGGAGCAATGCCTGTGATTTCCAATGAGGACCAGATGTCATTGTGCCAAGCTGCTTTAGTTTGCCTCTCAGTAGCATGTGAATAGTCTGATTTTGTTCAGCTACGCGTGAACTTGCTTGGTCCATGGAAACTGGTCATTTTGTTGATCAGGTCCCACGGCGTTGCTATTCATTCATCTGACAAATTCTCCTTGCATCATATTTCCTGTGTTCATTCCATAGATCAATTTGCATAAGCCAGACACATCATGTGCAGGGGGCTTGCACCAGGATTCAGGTGAAAGTCTTTTGGTCACAAACTAGTTTGGTACTTGCTCCAAAAAAAAATCTGATTTGTGTACCTTACTAGATCTTCAAATCTAGACCTAGAGACTCTTTCAGACCCCTTTGCCTTAAGAGGTAACTTCACTAAATTTGGACTTTCATGACTTTGATTAGGTTGACACTAAGTTCAGTTTGCACTCGACAGAGGTCACTGTGTGAGTAACCCTTTCCAGATCCTCTAATAGGGCATAGTCGCAGCCAAGTTGAGAACTTCTCATGCCATGTTTTTTGCCAAAGTGACAAAATCTCTCACACATTAGGGGAGATGCATTCATGTGTCTGACTTTAGACTAGTGCAGAGTAGAACTAGACGGTTCTCTGCTGGACCTGTTTAATTCACTGTGTCTGATGTTGGCTGATTAATCAGATGCAGTATAAGGCTACATTCACACAAACGTATGAAAACGTCCGTATCCGTACCGTTTTTTACGGGTTACATACGGCCACATTCATTTCAATGGACAATACGTCTAACCATTTATTTTGCCGTTTTTGACACTGTAGCGTACAGTACCGTATACTAGCCGTATAAAAATATAGAGCATGTCCTATTTTCTCCCGTATTTCAGTTCCATATGCCCTAGAAGTCTATGGGGACGTATAAAATACGGGTCACATACGTGCTGCATACGGATGAAAAACGTCACGTATATACGGGCTGATACGGCCTGTAAATACGGGACTGGAGAAATCATACTGTCGTGTGAATGTTGCCTAAGACTGGCAAGTCTGACTTTGCACTTCTTATTGATAGATTTGTTTGCTGCGCCACAATATTGACCAATATTAACCCCAATTTTACCAAGGTTATGCCCCATTTTTTTGGACAAGTCAGGCAAATTACTTACAATGATCTGAAACCCTCAATAAATGCGGCACACCACATTTCAAGGGTAACTTATGCCTGTATTCTGGTGTAGACAGATTAATACATTTCCCCCATTGAGGCCCCCGTTACTCCTGTTTTGATATATTGGATCTATTATTTATTTTTTTTTTACATGGGTGCCGATTCATCTAAGTGGTCAGTGTAAATACTAGACCAGTAGTGGCAAACTATGGCACGTGTGCCAGGGGTGGTACTCAGAGCCATTTTTGTGGGCACACAGACCATCGCCCCAGGACAGAGTTCACCTAATAGAACCAAATCTTCCTGCAGTCCAATGCAACTTAAGAGATGCTGGTCTCAGCGCTATTTTATAGCAGTTTGGAACTGTGGGAAAAGTGAGAAGGTGTTGACAGGACTGCATTATCTCTGGAGGTCCTCCTGTTGGACCCATCGTTCTTCCTCTACAGAGAGACCCTGGAGAGAAACGACAACTGTATTGGTTGCCTCAGGGGGTCGATACGATTGAAAGATGTGGAAGAACAAGTAGCAATAAGTTACTAGTTAAAATGCCATGTTGGCACTTCACGATAAATAAGTGGATTTTGTTTGTAGCTTGGGCACTCTGTCTCCAAAAGGTTCGCCATCACTGTACTAGACTGTATCTTCCCTCAGCAAAGCTGACTTGTGATAAAACCACTCCTTTAAACCTTGTGAATAGGGGATAACTTGAAAAGTTTGGACAACTCCTTTTAAATAAAGGTCAGTGATGTTCATTCACATAATTTTATGCAACAAATCTTCTTATCTAATCTAGATTTTCCATAGTTGTCCCAGCTCGTCCAGTTGTACAGGCTTCAGTGCGGAAAACTCCCAGCATTCTTTGCTGTATCAATGTTTAGCTCTGAGTGACTGGGGAGACAATAGTATCCTACTGCCGTATAATGGGTGTATGTGTTGTAGACTTCAACAACCGCCAGAATTGTCCATCCAGCTTGTGACTATACTACAGACTGTCACCTCTGGCCAGTATAAGAGGGAATAATAGAGTGCATGTACAACCCTAATGGAGAATATATTAAAAGATTATACTACACACACACACAGATTTCTGACAAACCGCACTAAATTACTTATGTTATTAATCTTAGTTAGCTTTAAAATCCTCAGTTTTCGGTTGGATCATTTATCTGTCATTTTTTGATGATCTTTAACCCCTAGGCGCACCAGGACGTTATAGTACGTCCCCGGGGCTAGATGCTTAGATCACGGGGACGTTCTATAATGTCCTGCTTCTGGCACCGGCTCACGAACGGAGCCGGTACCAGAAGCAGCAGCTGTCTAGTACAGCTGACAGCCTGCGCTAACACCCACGATCGGAGCCGGCTCCGATCGCGGGTGTTAACCCCTTACACGCCGCGGTCAAACATGACCGCGGCGTGTAAGGGTGTTTGCGCTGTGGATCGGATCCCCCGTGCCGCTTACCAGGGGATCCGATCCACTTCTGGGCAGCTCCGAGGACTGGCATGTGCCCCGGAGCTGCCCGGTCTCCATGGCAGTCAGACCCCTTCCGAGTCTGACTGCAAACTGTCTGAGCATGCGCCTGCATGCTCAGACAGTTTACACTGCTCTACAATAAAATAGTATTGTAGAGCAGTGTATTGAACTTAAACCAGTGATCAGAGCATCACTGGTTCAAGTTCAAGTATATATAAGTAAAAAAAAGTCAAAAACACTAAAGTTAATACATTAGAATAAATAAAAAATAAATGCATTAAAATATAAGCCCCTAAAATGTCACTTTCCTATAAAAACACTTAATAAAGTATAAAAAACACAAAACCCCCCCGCATATTTGGTATTGCCGCGTCCGTAACAATCTGTATAATAAAACAGAATCGTTACTGGACCCGCACGGTACACGCCGGAGGAAAAAAATGCAAAAACGTTCTGAAAAAAGATCATTTTTAATTAATACCCTATAAAAAAAAATGCTCTAAAAAGTAATTTAAAAAATGTTATGCACTCCAAAATAAGCCCACTAAAAAGAACAACTCTTTTTGCAAAAAATAAGCCCCTAACCAGATTTGTCAGCCGAAAAATAAAAAAGTTATGCATATGAAAAGATGGTGATGCTAAAATGAACAAGATTTTCTCCAAATTGGTTTCTATTCAGTACAATTGAATAAAATACACAAAACCCCCACATATTTGGTATCCCTGCGTCCGTAACAATCTGCATAATAAAACAGAAATCGTTATTAGATCCGAAAAGTGAACCCCGTAAAAAACAAAACAAAAAAAAGCTCCAGAAAAAAGATAATTTTCAATTAATACCCTATAAAAATGCTCTAAAAAGGGATTTAAAAAATGTTATGCACTCTAAAATAAGACCACTAAAAAGAACTATCCTTCTCGCAAAAAATAAGCCCTTAAACAGATTTGTGAGGCGAAAAATAAAAAAGTTATGCATATGAAAGACGGTGATGCTAAGATTAGCAACATTTTTGCCAAATTGCTTTTTATTCAGTAAAAATGGGAAAAAAATAAAAAATCTATATAAATGAGGTCTTTTTGTAATCGTGGCGACCCATAGAATAAAAATAATATACTATTTTTATGGTATGGTAAACGGCCAAAAAAAACCCCATAAAAATCTTCCTGAAAAGTGATGATTTTCATTTCCTCCACCAACAAAGAGTTAATTAAATCTCACCAATTAGCTATAGATTCCCCCAAATTACGTACCAGAAAAGTGCATCTCATGTGGCAAAAGAAATAAGCCCCTATAGGTCCACATTAAAAAAAGAAAAAAATTATAGCCTGTACAATGTGACATAGCAAATCTGATCTGGATGGCGCCTCCTTCCCTCCTATGCCCAGGCGTGCGCCCATACAGCAGGTTACCACCACATATGGGGTATCCGTGTACTCGGGAGAGATTGGGTAACAAACTTTGTGGAGCCTTTATTCATTTAATACATTGTAAATGTTTAATTTTCCACCCAAAATGAGTGTATTGTGAAAAAATATTACAATTTGTAGACTGCACCTCCATTTTGTTTTAACCCCTATAAAACACGTAAAGCGTTAACAAACTTCTTAAAAGTGGTTTTTCATACGTTGAGGTGTGTAGTTTCCACAATGGGGTAATTTACGAGTCTCACTATTATTTAGGCCTCTCAGTGTCAATTAGAAGTTGAGCAGGTCCATCTAAATACGGGTTTTGGTGATGTTACAAAAAATGTGAAAAATGATACCTAAATTCTGAGCCTCATAACATTCTAGTAAAATATGTGGAATCTTAAAAAACCATCCAACACAAAGCAGACATTTGGGAAATGTAAGTTATGAATTTATTTGGGTGCTATGACTATCTGCATCAAAAGTAGAGAATTTAGAATGTTGAAAATAAAGAATTTTTTTTTCATAACTAAACGCAAAAGATTTCATCCAAATTTTTAAACTAATTTGAAGTACAATGTGTCACGAGAAAACAATTTCAAAACCCCCTGGATATCTCATAGCGTTCCAAAGCTTTAACCACTTATAGTGACACAGGCCAGATTTGAAGAATGGGGCCGCGTCCTTAAGGCCAAAAGAGGCTGAGTCCCGTAGGGGTTAAAATAATTTTTTTCTATTCTCTGTATTGCATCGGTTTGTTGCATTAGTCATGGATTAGCTATCCTGATGTTCAATTCACTTAATTGTGTCCTTTACTTTGTAGGTGAATGCTGCCAGGTCCCGAGTTATGTAAACATGACTCAGGGAAAGAAAAAGAAGAGGGTGAACCGCAGCGTTCTTCTTGCAAAGAAAATAATCATCAAAGATGGAGGCTCTGTAAGTGTAACTCTTGTGTTGTCATCATCTAAATGAGATGTGTTTTGCTGCATTGTTTAATTCTAAAACAGATAAATATTTAGCTTTGCGGTTTATTCTTTGGAGGCATTATTCCCTTCCTGGCGTGGGATGTAGTAGTACTACACAGGTGGCAGTGAATTGTCGACCCGTGCAGTACCATTCAGTCATCCTTCTGGAACTGATTCACAAGCTGTTCCACAAACAGACGTGATCAGATAGAATTCTGATCGTGGGTTTTAACATTCAGAAAACATTATCATTGGGGATTATGAGATAAAATCTCTTGAGTGACTGCAATATGATCTCATGACATAATATATACTCTCCACTGGACGAAGAGGTAACTAAAGTTTTCCTGTCAGTTTTAGTTTTTTCAGGACATGAGAGGTTGTCTTTTTTTTAAATTAGATATTTCTTTATTATTTTCAGCATACCAGACCAACACAGAAACACAGAACCCCCTCTACCATGCCAAGGTTATAAACAAACTGTGGCAGAATTAATTAAGACGAGAACCCTATTAAGTAAATGAAACCTCCAATGACCTATATTAGACTGCAGAAATCCTCTCAGCAATTCTGCTGATACCATTCCAGGCACGTCCCACCACGGAGCCCAGGGTTTTTCAAACTTGGCGCTCACTTTCCTTTTCCTACATATTGCACTTTCAATATTGGATCAACTTTCTGGAGGAACTCCCTTTTTATAGGGGAGGTTGGTTGAATTCCTAGGTTGTCATTAATGTATTAATTTGTTGAGCGGGCTGGATCATAACATCTCAAGTTCAGGCTGGTTGAGACACTTCTGACTCCACCTCACACACCTCTTCCCAGTTGGCATCAGACCTTTTACATTTTTTCACTTATCACCGTGTCCTCATTTTACTTTTCTTCAAGTTGTCGTTCTGCATTATTGTAAAAATTGTTGGTTTTGTTAGGCGTGAGACTCATGTATTGTCCTTTTGTCTTTAGCCTCAGGGGTTTGGCTCTCCCAGCGTGTATCATGCTGTCATCGTGATCTTCCTTGAATTTTTTGCTTGGGGTCTGCTCACTGCACCGACATTAGTGGTAAGTATTGTAAGGGAACTAATTAGCTGGAATGAAAACAAACATAGTAAACGTGGCCTTATTCCCCATTGTATCCTAACTGCACATTGACCGTTATTGGAAAGCTTGGCTAATTATTATCTAGTAGAGCAAAAAACACCTCAAGATGCACCACAATATGAGTCTCTGTACACACTTTATAAAAGCCTTCTTTTGATGGTTGCCTGTTTACTAGTATATCTTGATGATCCTCTGAATAGGAATATGTACTCGTTGCAGCAACAACCTTTTCCTAGCCTGTGTCATTTTCTACAGGTTAGCCAAACTGACAAGGCCTACCCTGAATTACAGTGTAGGGACAGGAGCTGCTGTACTATTCATGCTGAACTCTTCATCTCGGCACTCGTGTAAGATGAGACCATATGCCACTAGGGGTGGTATATAGATTAGTGTCTTAAGTGGAAGTTAAACCAGTGCAGTTCCTTTTTATCTGTAGCTGAAACCACCACAAGATGAGTCACTGCTGCTTCCTGTATTAATGCTAGTAAGAACAATCTTTACATTTTGTCTGTTTTTCAGGTTTTACATGAAACCTTCCCAAAGCACACGTTTCTTATGAATGGACTCATCCAAGGCGTGAAGGTAAACTATGGACTTATCTGTTGCACGTAAAATTGACCTGTCTGGGTGATTTGGGACAACAAACCACCCACAGGTTCTTATGCCCGGTCTGACTTGGCGTAGTTTAGCGTAGAAACTTATGAAGAATGCAAAACTTAAAAATGCATTCAAAAAAACTCCATGTATGAACACACTCTTAGGACTCCTTTAAGACTTTATTCAGGAAGAGTTGATGTGGCCAAGAATGTGCAACAGGTGTTATGACATAGAGAAACAGATCTGTTGGGCAAGCTTCCTTTTAAGCTGAAAATATCTTTAATTAACTACTTTGGGTCTGTACTAGTGTGTACCTCTGCTTCTCTCTTTCAGGGTTTGTTATCCTTTCTTAGTGCACCATTGATAGGGGCGCTTTCGGATGTTTGGGGAAGAAAGTCTTTCTTGCTGCTAACTGTGTTTTTTACATGTGCTCCTATACCACTGATGAGGATCAGTCCTTGGTATGTATTAACAGTCAGATACTTAATAACTATGGTGGGAATTTATGATATGACGGTGCTCATATGCCAGAATGTAATAAAAGCCATTCGTCTCATCGTGGTGGAAACTTTGAGGCATAGGCCTCTTGATGTATCAATCAGGCAGCCCCATCCACTGGGAAAACTACAGCAGGTCTTACCCAGCGTAGTTTTGTGTAGAAACCATTCATATGTTTTTAGATAGTACGCAGGCACTGGGTACCACCCCTGCCAGTCCCTCTGCTGGCAGCCGCCCCTCCACGCCAACAGAGTAATACATATATAAAATTACATTATTTCATAGATGGCTCTTATGTGAAATTTTGTAATACCCTCTCTTTCTTTCTATAGGTGGTACTTTGCAGTAATTTCTGTATCTGGAGTATTTGCTGTAACATTTTCTGTGGTATTTGCGTATGTGGCAGATATAACACAGGAGCATGAGAGAAGCATGGCATATGGACTGGTAGGTGCATTCTTTTAGATTCCTGGATTTTTATGGATTTTAAATTAGATGCATATAAAGTGTGTGGTTTTACACATCCCGTTTTGATTTTGGAGTCCAAATTATAATAAAGAAAAAAAAATTAAGCCCTGTATAATATATAATCTCATTTACTTATCACTATCTGCTTTGGTTTTAAAACCAATGAAATGGCATGTGTGAAAGCACTGAACAAGCTTCCAAACTCCTTATGTACGTGTATGCAAATGTTACGAGTGAACATCTCTGGTTGTAGCTTAACCCTTTGAGAACAAGAGGTTCAGGGATATTAAAATCAAGCATCGGTACTTGGTGGACTTACCTGATTTTAGCTTGATTGAACTTTTTTTTTTTAATTTGCGGAGACATAATTAGCATATATATAGAAAACTGTTGCATAGTGCAAAATATATTTGTACCCTTCTAACATAATAGAAATTCTAAGAAATGGCTTTCTAAGAAAAGTTTTTAGCAATTGCCATTTGGATTCAAAAGTGTTAAAGGCCACCTGTCAGGTAGATTTGGGACCCTAAACCAACTACGGTCCTTATGGACCTGTGTTTAGGGTCCCAAATTGACCTGTATATGGGGAAAATTAAAAAAAAAAAAAAAAAAAAAGTATACCTGCCTAGATGTGGGTCCCATGAGGCACCATCAGACTCGCACCCTATGGTGCTTGTGCAGTTGGGTGTACTAAGCTTCACTTGCCTCAACGTGCAGGCACCGAGGCAATGGTTGACGAGGTGGGTATTAAGTTTGGGGGTTTTTTAGCGATGTTTTAAAAAAAAAAAAATTTACAGGGCAATTTGGGACCTAAACCACTGGTCCATAAGGACCTGTGGGTGATTTAGTGTCCCAAATTGCTTTGACAGGGGTCCCTTTCAAAAGGAAGTCATACTAGTATTGTTAATCCCGCTGCTGGCCCCCCAGTCTCCTCCCAGATCCAGTTTACTGTTGCATTATGATTGTAGCCTGGACTTTTATAGAAAAAAAATTTAAGTTTGCTAGCAAAGCTGCTTCTACACTTCTCTAGGGGAACATGTTTTTTGTTCCTTTCTATATGTGCTTCTACAGTGGAAACTTTCTATGACGTGTGAGTTGTTCGTTATTTCCATAGACACCTTCACATTTTCTGGAAAGATAACAGAGCAAATCCTTAAGTAAACAGTGTAGAGATTCTGCTTGTATAAATGTCAGGATGTAAGTGGAATGTGATCTGTGTAATGCTTTGCTATTTACAGAGAAACATATCATGGCTCTCATTGGAAAGGTTTTGGCTTGTATTTTAAAGAAGTAAATGTTTCTGTTGGAAATGTCTCAATAAAATTTGTATGGCATGCTGGGAATTTTAGTCCCCCGCTTGTGTAAATCCAAAGATCACACTTCACAGCTGTATGTAGGTTTCCTTCTTCATTACATGTGTAACCACTCTGCCTTTGCAGGTTTCCGCCACATTTGCAGCTAGTTTGGTCACCAGTCCTGCCATCGGAGCTTACCTGAGCGATGCGTATGGGGACTCTCTTGTGGTGCTGCTAGCGACGGCTATAGCTCTACTTGATATCTTCTTCATCTTGGTGGCTGTTCCAGAGTCTCTTCCAGAGAAAATGAGGCCAGCATCGTGGGGGGCTCCAATTTCTTGGGAGCAGGCAGATCCGTTTGCAGTAAGTGGAAAAACTCTACACATCAGCTGTTTTATTCTTGTTTATTATGTAGGTTTTAGAAAGAAAATCCTTGTTATTGTTGTGTAGAAGAATTATTATGGCACAATAGGAGAAATCGTAGAAAACAGTGGTGCATGGGTATCAGGCTACCTATCATCTGTAATGTCTCTTAAATATCTTCTTTCCTCAATGAAAGAACTATTGAGCGTTATTTCACAGGGGTCGGCAGTAAATGTATTAGAGCAAATGGTCACATTTTCTTCTGGATAGTATAACATCTTTTGTCTCATGACATCTTATTAATCTCTCTCATCCAGGGAATGATAGTGATTTGGGAAAAGGATCTTTTAACAGATCTCCATTATTGTAAATTTACTTCAGTGGCGAAAGCAGATAAGGCACCCGTATAAATCTGTGGTATACAACACTGGGCAGGGACAGTCTCGTACAAGATGTTAAATATGTGTACCATTGTATTTCACAGTGTAAACTTTTTAGTGTTGTAAAACCTCATTTACAGGCCTAGTGTTCCTTAAGGTAAGCTGCTTGTTTGTTGTGTAGCTATATCTGTGTGAAGATGACCCACGCACTGGTGTGACCCATGGGCCTGCATTATACTTGGTTGTATAATGTGGTTGGTGTTACAAAGTTTAAGATAAATTAAAAATAATTTAAAAAAATCATGGATTTGGACAAACCCCCTTAGTTAATGTAATATAAGATGGAGTACTCCCTAACCACTGCTGCTCCATGAGGGCGTGGAGGGGTGCCGCTGCTGACAGAGTGGGCCGGAGTTGGTTTCTGGGGAAAAAAGTAAAGGCATAGGTATTTACGAATAACACATACAGAATGTGTTTTATACAATGGCATTTGTGGGGCTTTTTTTCTCTGCTCCATGAATCCACCAGTGTCTGGACACTTCAGCTGCTGAATTCACTGCTTGGAAGCCATTTTTTTTTTTTTTTTTAATTTTACAGATGATCTTTGTCGAATGAGACATCGGTTTGTAGATTTTCTCGCACAGTTTGTAGTTATCATAGTTGGTAGCGTATAAGCTTTGTATTTACTGGCATACATAAGATACAATATTGGAGCATCCACTGTAGTCCTGTTCCACAGGTAAAAGAAAAATAACATTTAGTTCATTGGTGATGCACTGCCATGAACCAACAGATTTGTCATATTTACATTTTTTTTGTCAGATCCTATATCCACCCAGTGTGTGCCCTTAAATGGAGTTGTTAAACACAAAAGATAGCCCTTTTAGGACTGCCAAGGCAATTCAATTTATGAACTCGCCAAGGAAATGGGTCATAAATAATACTAACAACATCTGAAACAATGAATGTGTGATTTCATTAAATAAAATTTATTTCTTTTCCATAACATCTGCCTTTCTATTTGTATAATTTTGGCAATTCAATTTATTTACAAGGACTGTCCTAAGACAGAATGGAGCCTTATCGGTCAGGCCTAAAACATAACTTTTATTAAATTTGATTAGAATTCTAACAATATATATCACACTTATTTCTTAAAATTTGCAGGTTTGAGGCTGCTAACACTTTGCGCATACGCGAAAACTCAGTGTACAATGTGGTGACCACAATGGCCGTAAACTGTTAGTAGAGTTTGCGCATGCGTGGGGACATAGGCTAATTGGACTGTAAGGTATTAGGAAGATTCGTACTTTGAAAACAACCCCTGAGTATGAGATTGGGGATCTGTTGTTCACCCTAGGGTTGCACCGCTAACAAAATTTTGAGTGCAATCCAATATCTGAAAAAGTATCACGATTCTCCATATCCATACAATCCTTTTCACAAAAAGAAAAAAGCGTTATCGGAATTCAAAATGTTTATTATAATACTCAAAAATCTGGTAGTGGCTGCTGGAGCACACCTAACCCTAAGAGTGATGGCACATGTGGGTTTTTGAACACGTTTTTGGGCCGTTTTTAAGCAGTCCGTCAAAAAATGAATGCGTTTTTAAAAACACATGCGTTTTTGACCAGTTTGATAATTGGTCAAACCTGTGAAAAACGCATGCGTTTTCAAAAACCGAATGCGTTTTTTTAAAACATGCGTTTTTTTTAACGGACTGCTTAAAAACTGCACAAAAACGTGTTCAAAAAAGCCCAGTGTGCCATCACCCTAAAGGCTGCATTCACACACTCCATTTTTAAAGAGGACCTGTTACCCATAACACAGGCACTAGGAGCTGCTTACTAAGCAGCTCCTAGTGCTAGCCCATTTTTAGCAGTGATAAACTGCTAGCTTTATCGGAACCGTCCAATAAAGCTAGCAGACACTGATGCGTGGTACAAAGTATTCTTACCCGGACCGCCCCTCCCACTCCATACGCTGGCGGGCTTTATGCGGCAGCCATCTTACCTGGGATCGACGCTCCCCGTGACGTCATCCATGGTAGCCTCAGGTCTTTCGTTTTAACCCCTTCATTACAATGTGCTATCAGGAATGAGGAAAATCCCCATATACTGCCATACTGTAGTATGGCAGTATATGATAGGATCGATCAGACAACCTAGGGTTAAAGTACCCTAGGGAGTCTGAAAAATAGTATAAATAAAAATTAAAAAAAGTTTAAAAAAAATAATAATAATAAAAAAACCCTAAAATTTCAAATCACCCCTCTTTCCCTAGAACTGACATAAATATAAATAAACATTTAAAATCATAAACACATTAGGTATCGACGTGTCCGAAAATGCCCGATCTATCAAAATATAACGGTTTTTCAATGCATTTAGCCCCGTAACGGAAAAAAGCGCCCAAAGTCGAAAATGGCACTTTTTTTGCCATTTTGAAAACTATAAAAAAAATCTATAAAAAGTGATCAAAAGGTCGTACAGTCCTAAAAATGATATCATTGAAAATATTATCAAATTTCGCAAAAAATGACACCACCCACAGCTCCGTACACCAAAGTATAAAAAAGTTATTAGCGCCAGAAGTTGGCAAAATCAAAAAAATTTTGTACAGGTTTTCATTTTTGTAAATGTATGAAAACATTATAAAACCTTTATAAATTTGGTATCCACGTAATCGTACCGACCCAAAGAATAAAGTAGACATGTCATTTGGGGCGCTCAGTGAAAGACGTAATATCCAAGCCCACAAGAAAATGGCGCAAATGCGTTTTTTCACCATTTTCATTGCATTTGGAATTTTTCTGAGTACATGGCATGGAATATTTAATAAAATAAAAATTTAAGGTACAGTATGGTAACATTTCCAGTAAAATGGACGATGGTAATGTTGTTGTTGTATGCCTTATGTTTATGAGCGACAGTTTTCCTGCTATATACCTGCATGTCATAAGAATTTAAATTAAAAAAAGGACCATGTTAAATTCAAATCAGTTTTTTTTTAAATTTTTACCGGTGTTTTGTATGCATTGGAAAAGGGGTAGTCTTATACGGCGAATATATCTTAAACTCTATCTTTTAAACAGGAAAGTAGGGGGGTCGTCTTATACGCCGGAATATATACGGTATATTGTACAGCACGCCAGTGTTTGCTAACTTTATCAGAGGGTTTTGATAAAGCTAGCAGATTATCACTGCTAAAAATGGACTAGCACTAGGAGCTGCTTACTTTTTGCAAAGCTGGCGACACTTTGCCTTCTCCTTTCTAAAGTGGCACTATGCAGTGAAGAAAGAAGGCAGAAGCAGTAATTAATCTCCGGTCCAAAGATTAGTGAGGGAACAGAGGTAATTGCACGGACATCGGTGCACACCCGGACCTGCACAAGCTGATGTATTTAGTCAGTGTGTGGTCTGAGAGGGGTTAAGAGGAGTGCACTCCACCTAACAGAACACTGTACCACGGGCAGCCACAGGTCCAAACAAAATATACTTGAATTTCTCCCCAAACTATAAACTCCTTTACCAGCTTCCATACTTGACATGTGTCCATTCTGCCATGATTTTGTTAGTTCTCATGCATGCTCGCTGTGGGCCAGCTTATGCTTGCTTTTGCATTATTTTGAGGTAGAAGTCAGTAATGCTGTGACTGCTGCTTTCTGCTCTTACATTGTGTGCTTTGTTGCCTGGAGTACAAGTAAACCTGTCTCTGGCTCAGCTCCATGTGTGGCCTTTCATGTGACACACTTGTATCCAACAACTGTGAAAAACTTATACCTTGGAGCTTTCTGTGCATTCTGGAAGTTGTACATTTTTAGCCAGCCTATTAAGTGTGTTTCTTCTGACAACTTGATTGGCCAGGTTTACAGCATTGTGTCCAGTAGTTCAGCTTTGGTCATGTACCTCCATGCCTGCTGACAGGTTCCTCTTGTATCATTATAGACCTGTGCATTCTTCCATTGTTAAATATTTCTGGTATCCCCCCCCCCCCCTCCTTCTCTGCTATGTATATAAAAGATACCTGCTTCCATATTGTATTTTCAAGTTTTACAATATTTTTATTCATTCCTCAGTCACTGAAAAAAGTTGGCCAAGATTCCATTGTTCTACTCATCTGTATCACCGTATTCCTCTCCTACCTCCCGGAGGCTGGACAGTATTCCAGCTTCTTTCTGTACCTTAGACAAGTGAGTATCTGTGATGTAAGTTAATGGCATTTACTTATTTTTGACTTGACCCGGTAACTTTTTTTTGTTTGTTTGTTTTTTTTTCACCTTTTTCAGATAATGAAGTTTTCATCAGAAAGCGTGGCCGCTTTCATTGCGGTTCTGGGGATTCTATCCATTGTTGCACAGGTGAGGAAATGTAAATGTCACATACTTGTGTCCAACAACTGTGAAAATCATAAACTTATCTTATTAATATCCTGACAGTTTATCATCAAATTATTATATCTTAAAATCATAAGCGTATACTATCCATATTATTGATATCATTATATAATAATAAGATTCTAAATGTAAGTCTCATTATAATGTCCAAATACAAAATTATAATCTTTTCTTATCCATATGATGAAATCATGTCATATTTAAACTATTAACTTAACAGTGTAATCAGTATCCTAATATCTTGAAATCATAAACTTATACCATGAAGAATTGCTTTTTTTTTTTTTTTTTTTTTACAACGAATATGATTTAGAACAAATAGTGATCAAAAAGTCATGCAGTCCCAAAATTATAGCAATGGAAGCATCGGTTCACCACGCAAAAAATGACTCCTTACACAGCGCTGTACACTGAAGTATGAAAACATACATTTTGAATAGTCTCAGAATAGGGCAGAATGGAAAAAGAAAAGTGTACAAAAAAAGATTTTTTTAAATCTTTGTAAATTTGGTATCCCTGTGATTGTATGCACCCAAAGAATAAAGTAGAAGTGTCACCGTGAAAGTGGTAAAAATGCTGTCCACAAGAAAATTTCATTGCATGGAATATTAAATACTGTGTGAAAAATGGAAGCACAACAATTTTAAATGGTCTGGTCCTTAAGAGGTTAAAATTTTATAATCATAATGGCATCCTTATCATATCTTGAAATCCTAAGCTTATTTTTACATAAAATTTAAAATATTAATATCATAGGTGTCATCCGTATCATTATTAGTGTGAAATCATATTATATCATATATGTTATATTGTGTTTATATAAAAGCTTATTATAATATTATCATTATAAATAACAATATCATTATCATATCATGAGGTCTTGCACTTACCTTATCCATAATATAAAATTCTAATCTAATCTTGTCTACATCTTATTTTCAATCCTATCTTTAGGATTATCTTATTATAATGGTCTTATAAAATCTCATTATTAATGTACCATCCTACCATTATCATGTCATTAACATAAAATTCTCATCGTATCAACATCATGATCATATCATAACAGTCCTCCTATATACTATATATTTTTTTTATTTTTTTTGTATACAGACGATTGTTTTAAGTTTGCTCATGAGGTCAATTGGAAACAAGAACACGATTCTTCTGGGGCTTGGTTTTCAGATATTGCAGTTGGCCTGGTATGGCTTTGGATCAGAACCTTGGTAAGGATGACTTTCTTCATTGATGTAGGTGGAGCTCATAGAATGTGAATACAAATAAACTTTATCCTGAAACCAGAGAAGCTGGTGACTACACAAATGTGGTTGTGCCCGACATTCAATGTGTTCTCTCTTCTCTGCCAGTTTTGATAATTCTCATATTTCAGTTTTTTTTATTAATGGGTTGTACCTATTATTTAAGTCATCCCTTGTCCATAGGATAGTTTATAACTAGCTGATTGGTGAGAGTCCCAGCAATTCTACAAATCTGTGGAAATGGTGTCTGTTATCACTAATGGATGGAGCGACGGACACATACTCATCCTGCCCTCCTCTTACTGCAGCAGTCTGCACAGATGGCCTCTTTTGAATTAAAATGTGTGCTCTTTATTGCCCCGAGTAAAATGATGTGGCTTACAGATGTAGATAATACAGGGAAGCCCTGGACCATGGTGAATGAATTTAGCTGGGACCAGTTTCTCACGTTTCCATACAAGGTTTTCCTTAACACCTTTTTCTGTAGCCAGATTTGGGTATGTATATACGGATGAAGAGTGGTTCATTGTTCCCTTGTGGGGTTAGGGGGACATTTTTTGTGCAGTAACCATTGGAAAAATATTTAACATAAACCAGAATTAGGTTTTCAGAATTATAACCATTTCCCTTCGTTCCATATGACTTGCAGGATGATGTGGGCCGCAGGAGCCGTTGCTGCTATGTCCAGCATTACGTTTCCTGCAGTAAGTGCTTTGGTGTCTCGGACGGCAGATGCTGACCAGCAAGGTAGGTAGACTGTTATAGTTTATAGAATACCTGTAATATCTCCATTTTATAAATGAGGAATACCAAAAGATTATAACTTTTTCATTCTTTTTGCAGGTGTTGTCCAGGGAATGATCACAGGGATTCGTGGACTATGTAATGGGCTTGGACCTGCCCTGTATGGATTTATATTTTATATTTTTCATGTGGAACTAGATGAAAACCCTATAGGAGACTCTGAGCCGAGGGACAAGGTGACGACATCCCATTCACAACAGGTGCTTACTTTACAGCGTTTATACATTCAGACTTTTTTTTTTATGTGTATACTATTTATATTCTAAGTGATCTAGCAGCCAATGTGATGGCCCCCTGATGCAGGCTTGCTGCAGTGGAAACACGAGAGAACACGGGCGCAGTAGTTATCACTTCTGTCTACTCTGTGGTTGATGGAGCACACTGCAGAGAAGAGATTCAAAAAGGCAGGGGAGAAGCACAAAGGGTTACTTTGGAATAGCACACCCTTTTTGCAAAGTGACAAACCCTCTGGCAGCAGGTTGTCATATAAAGGCCAAAGGGGTGACAGCATCAGCCACAGAAATAACAGTTGGTTGTTCCAAGTCTGTGATTTTTATAATGTTGCATCTTTACAACAACATTAAACTCATTCAAGTCCCTCAAAAAAGGCTGGTCTACCTCAAAACACAACTGCTAGAGAGTACAGGATAATGTAGAGAATTTCCTTGGGTAAACATTTCAACACTGCAGCTGGAATTGCTCGGCATTTCAGCACTGAACATAGTAAATATCTGCCTCGTCGTGCAACATGTGCAGTTGATAAAGAGCTTTTGGACTGACTGCCCACTCGGCAGTGACTAAACCTATCATTAGCATAAAGAATCAAAAGCCTAGCCTTTACTGAGGAAGATGTTGTGTGGACAGTTCAATTTATGTGCCTCTGATGGGAAACGTGTTTGTTGACAAACTGGGGAAAGATTGAACCTAAAGAGTGTGTGAAGAAGTCAGTGAAAGGTTATGGAGGAAGTGTCATGGTTTCGGGAATGTTTACTGCAGCTAAGTTGGACCTCACATAAATCTACAATGCAGAGTGAATTTCAGTGTGTAGCCGAACCTGCTTCAACAACATGTGTTTTTTTTCCCCTTGCATTCATCCTGCAATAAGCCAGTAATTTTGATGCAGGACACTGCCACCTGTCACACAGAAACACTGGCAGAGCAGTTTTTTGAAAAGGTAAACATTGAAACCATGAAATGGCCAGCCCAGAGTCCTGGATCTAAACCCCATTGAAAACTCCTGGAAAATCCTTGGCCAAGAAACCCACAAATGTTACAGAACTGTGGAAGAGACTGGACCAAAATCCCACCAAAGCAGTGTGAGAGACTAGTGATCGCCTGTGCCTGCAGATGTCATTCAAAGCACTTCCTACTGATTTCACCTGTAACTGGGTACTCTAGGAGACATAGTTTATTTTCAGAGCTCAGCATTGCATCCTAGTCGTGCATGGCATATCATGTGTCTTAATACAGTAAGTCCCCCTGTAAGAATGTAAAAAGATCTTAATTGTATTTCTCTATTTTTCCCACAGAATTCGATCATCCCTGGACCTCCATTTCTGTTTGGTGCCTGCTCGGTCCTCCTTGCTTTGCTTGTAGCTCTGTTTATTCCAGAACACACCAATCTGAACATGCGCAGCGGCAACTGGAAAAAACATGGAGCAGGTCACAGTCATCCGCATAGTCCTCCAGCACCTGGAGAGGGTAAAGAGCCTCTTTTGCAGGACACAAATGTATGACGAAAGCCTCAAAGACCATTTGTACTGGCTTCTGCTGCTCATGTAGTTGCATTCCACTCAGCAATGAGCTGAGGCACCTGCAGGACCAATCTCTATGTGTATGAAAGGAAAGGTCAACCAAGAGTCTTCTCTACTCACAAGACCAAGCTCTGGCCCTACATGACTATCCTGCGTCTTTCAATCAAGCAGGGCCAAATCTCCAGCCTTTTGTACTTCTGATCGGATAGCAGGGGAATGCAGATGTAAATGTATTCCATCTTCTAAGTGCCAGATTGTTGCAATTGCAAACTAATCATCTGTATGAACAGATGTAATGGGTGCAGCATGGCACAAGACGTGTGCTCCTTAAGAGGCTTGTGAGTCTGAACTTTTACTGGAGAACCATGTTTACATAAGGGCTATTAGTTGTGTGGCTGGGGGAAGACACATTGCTAGTGTTATAAAGCTGCTAGCTCTTTATGTATATGGTTCTTCAGTCATGTAATGTAACTTTTGTGTTCTCTCCAGCAATTCTTTTTTTATTTATTATTTTAAGATCGCCAAAGTTCTTGCATCTTACGTTGCTTCCTCCTTTTCCTTGGCTTATTTACTGTTCAGATATCATGGCAAGCATTTTTGCCCCCCTCCTCCCAGCCTGGAGTACAGGTAGGTAATTGGAGCAGTTCTTACATGTTTACAATATTACACCACTTGAAGGTTATGATAAGCTGGTTATACCAGTCTGGGAGCTCTGCTTGTCCTGGCACAATTTTAGAATGGAATTAAATGCTGTTCAACTTGGTTTTGCTGTGTTGACTGCTTAGCCTTATCTGTAGCCTAACTAGACCTGTGAGCGATATGTGGACATATACTGTTATATGACATGACCACTCATCAACATGTGACAGACACTCTGAGGTCAGCAATAGCAGGCAAGAAATGCTTTCTAGTGATCAGAATGGCTAAAACAATGGATATGCTGATGTATTGAATAGTAACGTTGGTACATGTGAGTACTTGTGCACGCTAAGAGAAGAGTGAGGGTAAGCATGTATAGTTTTATACTGTATGGACCAGAAAAGGGTAAATCCTGATAGGACTCTTAAGATGGACTAAGAACCCTTCTTATCCGATCCACACAGACACTGCTTTCCATATGTAAGGCCATCAGTCTGTGGGGGTGAGGAGGAACAGGAGTCCCCACCACAAGTTGGTTTTCTAGAGTCAGGACCACGTTGCTCATTAGATTGAAGTTGGGAGTATTGCGGTGTTGAGAAAATATCCCCACATTAGATTTTTAAGACTGAGCTCTGGTGGCTCAGCTGCATAGGAAATGGTTTTGGCAGAAGGCGAACTCATATTAAAATCTAAAATTCTGACAGGACACGGCTCCCTGACTTCTGCGTTCTGATTCGGGCCGTACTGCTCGACAGGATAACTTTCATCTTGTTCAGTCACTGCATATTGTATAGTTCACTTCTCATGAAATCCTAGCTTGGAATAAGTAACGTGAAGCATGTTCATTTCCAGTGTGTGGACAGGTAAAGGAACACATCTTATTCTATATTTACACTATAAAAGCAAATAAGACTTGTTCCTTCTTTACCTTCTCAAGCAGGTCTGTGGGGCAGCATCACTTTCTCCCATTAGTAAGTATTGCGCCCACAATCCCCCCTCCCTGTGTGCAGTTACACAACTTGCATGTAGATTAAAGCCAAATAACACTGTGACAGAGGTGCCCAGCTTTCTTGAGTGGAAACATGAACTAGTTACCTTCTATTGCTGTGCCATCATCCTCTGCTTCCATGGATGAAAAGAAATAATCGTACAACTATACTTACTTACCCAGGATTTGTAAGAATTGTTTTCCAGGCCTACGCGCTGTGTTCATTTTGGAAATCTTTATGAATGGCTAGGTCATACAGGACAACCAGAATATGGAGCAGTTTTTGTGGCCACACAATTTTGTGGATGAAAAAAACACGTTAACCCCTTAACTCATGAGATGAATTTTAAATGTATGCATTTATCTGCTGCCCGTGCCCCCGCTAGCACACAAACACTTCAAAAATCAGACGATTTTCACGTAGTTTATTTGCACCGATCTTCTACCAATTCATCTCTATGAACTATAATCTGAGTAATCGGTGGAAAATCTTTCTGACCAGGACATATTCTACTGTCTGATATAGGTCCATTAAAATAATATCCGTGGGCAATAATCCATCAAAAAGTATTGCATTTCGTGCAGCCGAGTGCCTGTAAATCTATAAATGTATGGCACACGGCCATTTTTGCTGTTGTGTGCATCTGCCCTAATAAATCATTCTCCTTTTGAACTGCACATCATTGATTGTCACTAAAGACCACAATAATGTAATAATAAAATTAGCCTAAAATATTCCAGAAGGGTTCCGCATTCATCCTGCATAACTCCTATCATTCACATACTGTACCACTATACGTTGGATGTTATATATCTCCAAAACTTGAATATACAGCTCTAGACGTGCAGCCTGGCACATAGACTGTACATTTGTTTGTGGCCTTTGTTATTTTTGTTTCTTTTACTCTATAATGCTAGAAGCTGGTAGCTCATTCACACATCAGATATGTAGAAAGAATAGACCTTTTATGAGGATGTGCTCCAAGAAAATAGAAAACAAAAAAAAGCTTTATAAAATACCGGATGTGAATTTATCTAAAATGATCTATAATTTGTGTATATTTTTGCTTGGTTATTTAAAGTGTTTCCTTTGTACTGTACAAAGTGTTGTATAATTTAATCACTTTCGTTTTGCTTGGTACTTTTGAACATTTCTCATTGGCTAAGATCTGAATGATGTATGTTTATGAATAAACCTAAATATTTTTATATTGAACTTTGTATGCTGTGATTTACCTGGCCCGTGGTACCATAATAGGCCAAAACCAGGAGTGGGTCACTTTCTATTATACACTTTTGTGTAGACACCACTGTTAATATGTATGGCCAATCTTTGTAAAAAGTCCACAGTTAGGTTACATTCATACCATACAGCTGTGCGCTGGAGTGGAGGGGGCGGCGACATTTTCCATAGAAAAAAAGAGAGCATGCTCCATCTTTCCCCATGTCTGCGGCCATGCAGCAATCTTTTACCGTGGATCAGTGCCACGTGTGTAGCACCAGGCCTCCATTGCCGTCTACGGAGACGTACAAGTTTGCGGCCGCATATACATCCTCCCCCCCCCCAGACGGCCATGTGAATGAGGCCTTAAAAAACGCAGCGTGAACCCAGCCTATGTCAGGCTGCTTCATGATGTATCCTTACAACAGGAAACCATTATAATAATAATCTTTATTTATATAGCTCCATCATATTCCGTAGCGCTTTACAAATCATAGGGGACAAATACAAATATAATAAAACATGACAGAGCACATGGAACAAAAGGAGTGAGGTCCCTGCTCGCAAGCGCTTACAGTCTATGAGGAAGAGTGGGGAGACACAAGAGGTAAAAGAATATATAATGGTCCAGCCATTCTTCATAAGGGAATAGAACAAAATACAATAAATAGAAGTGCTGTCACTTGACCCAGTCATCAGCCGTCATCTTATATACAAGGTCCAGGGTGTATGGGACTCCAGAGAAGCTTGGTGACTGCTGGATAACAGATGGAAGGAGGACACAGGACAGGTTAGTAAAAAAAGAGTGTTATAGGCGTGCCTAAAGAAATGGGTTTTAAGAGCATGTTTGAAACTTTGGAGGTTAGGTGTTAGTCTGATAGTCCAGGGAGGAGCATTCCATAGAATGGGTGCTGCTCTAGAGACTCTTGACTACATAGTGAGGCAGTCCCCTTAAATCTACCATCAAGATGAAGGATTGTAAACCAAGCACACTGACATGCAGGCGGTTCCCTCTCTGGAATGATCTGTTCTTTTAGTTTCTTATGCCCTGTTTTTTTTCCCAAAAAAGGCTTCATAGGTGTCAAGGGAGCCCCTTCTGTTCATTTGCATCATTTTTAAAACCTTTCACGACACTACCATACCTGAGGGATCCACCCCCTTAAGACAGGAAACCTGAGCATAAAGAGAGACATGTAAAAGTTGATATGTAGGTGGGCACTAATGAGGATCGGTTCCAGGTTCCTTAGTATAATCGTGTTAATTTATACAATCCAATAACACACAGATACATACATACATGCATGCATATATATACGAAACTAGACCTACAGACGTCTGCAAAAATGGTCTTGTAACAAAAAACATCTATCTTTAAATACAAATAAAAAATAAAAAGTTCCAGCAATCTAAAAGTACGTCATAGAGATATATGTGTTTTTTTTATGAAGTATAAAAAGTAGAAAAAAGGTTTTTTCTTATTAAAAGAGCCTATGTCGTATGGGCAAGGATGAGTATCCAGGAGGTATTTTCTATAACTGACAATATAGGGCCCTATATCTGCAGTGTATATTACTATAAACAGGATCGACCCGAGACAGATAGCAAATATCGTTAATACAGCCATTCACTCACGGTTGGTTGATTCTGGTTTGCTTTTCTGTTCAAACAAGATTTTTCCGTGTCGGAGGGCAGTACAACACCGTATAGATAATGTTCGCTGCGTTGTCTCCACCGCCACGTGTGTTGCGCAATGGCGTTCCGAGACCACCTACATATTAACTTTTACATAAAATTCTTCTTTTCCCTTTTTGATGTTTAAGGGTTAAGGTGGTAGCACATAAGGACGGCTACATAAGGCTGATAAGTGCCACTGAACATTCTTTTTGCCTCTATAATGAGAGACATGCCACCCTCCTAGCCGCAGTGGTTTCATGAAGGGAACCTACCATGGTGAAGAGTATTGCTGCCCGCACACATATGACCATTTGTAACTATAGGTAATCTATAGTTATGGAGGTGCGCTGGTGTTATCCATGGAAGTTATGTAATTTGAAGAGATGAAAAAGTTATCCAAGTTATAGGTTGAATTTTCTCTGAGGTGCTCACAATCCATAGTCATGTCCTTACTGTAGTATGTGGCGGCTTTGTGTGCCCAGTGCACTGAGGGATAAGAATCCCTGCTGAAGGCAGTAGTACCAGGTTGGGCAAGACTCTATATCAGTGATGGCAAACCTTTTATAGAACGAGTGCCCAAACTACAACCAAAATCCACTTGTTTACTGTGAAGTGCCAACGTGGAATTTTAAGCAGTAACTTATTGCTACGTGTTCTTCCACATCTTTCAATTGTATTGGCCACCAATACAGTTGAAAGAAAGAGGGTCTGGAAGCATGGTTGGTCCAGCAGGATGACCTCCAAAGATAATACAGTTTTGTCAACACCTTCTCACTTTTCCTGCAGTTCCAAACAGCCAATGAAGTGTTGCTTTAAAATAGCGTTGAGAGCAGCATCTTATAAGTGGCCTGGGACTGCAGGAAGATTTGGTGAATTCTGTCCTGTGGTGATGACCTGAGTGCCCACAGAAAGGGCTCTGAGTGCCACCTCTGGGACCCGTGCCATAGGTTCGCCACCACTGCTCTATATTGTCTTTCTAACACAACTGCCCGTAATGTGTAGGGTGTCAGCAGAGGTCGCACTAACATTTATCCAGAAGGGTAATAATACTCCTCACAATTTTTGAGGAGTATTTTTAACAGAGGAGGAGTACGAAGTTTCCTCAATAAATGTATAACTCCCAGGCGTATATATAGTGTTAAGAGTCTATTAATACAAGGAAAAAGTTACAGCTCCTGTTTTCTGTGCTTAAAAGTGTTTTGCCACAAATTCAAATTAGGCCACATCCACGGGATAGGGCCCAATTTGAATTCTTGGGAAAACCCCTTTAGGGCACATTCACACTACGTGTTACGTTTTTTTTCCAAAGGCTTCACATGTTGAATGTGCATCGTGTGAATGCGCCCTCAAATAACATGTTTTAAACAAGTGGTGCACAACATTTTTGTGGTGTCTTCACACATGGTGTTTTCAGAACAGCTGAGAAGAGATTTGCATAATTACATTGCAGTCAACATAGTGTTAACAAAACGCATGCATCAAGGCAATTTTATTGCGTTTTGTAACAGCAATGTAATTAGGCAAATCTCTTCTAAGCTGTTGTGATGTGTTTGAAAACGCATGTAATAACCTCACCCTTAGGCTGGAGCCACACGTAGCGCATTGTCTGCCCTTGCAAACGCAGACAAAGTCGTGCCCACTGGGGTGGTCCTCTGCTTTGTATGCGTTTGCAAGCGAAGACAAAGCGCTACGTGTGGCGCCAGCCTTAGGCTACATTCACCCTACCACGTCTTGCGGCTGTACATATGTCCCCAATAGACTGCAGCGGTACCGCTCCGTACACGGGAAAAAGACAAGTCTTTCCTTGTGTTATAGCTTGTACCCAATGCATTTCAATGGAGAGGGGAGGGGCCACCCCTCTTCTCCATGGCACAGAAAGCATGTCTGCAGACTACCGCCTGGAGGGCATAAGTTTGAGGCGCGTTTAAAAGTTGTGTTTTGACCTGCGTTTTCATTGCGTTTGAAACGCATTACAACAGCTGAGGAGAGTTGATTTACCTAATTACATCACTGTTAACATTTCTGTTTACAAAACGCATTGTAAATGCGGTGTTAATGTGTTTGGAAGGGGCAGATCAGGAGCACAGCCCCAGCAATAGATATGCCTCCCCAACCTCTAAACGCGTCTATGACGCTTGCAGAAGCAATATACAGGCAGTCCCCGGGTTATGTACAGGATAGGTTCCATAGGTTTGTTCATTAAGTTGAAACTGTATATTTTATAATTGTAGTTCCAGGCAAAAAAAATGTTTTGCCCCAGTGACAATTGGTAATTTTTTGCTGTAATAGGAACAAGGATTATCAATAAAGCTTCATAACAGACACTTTACATCTGATCATTACATATAGTAAAGCATTCAGAGATCTTCCCCAGAGGGGTCAGTCTGTATCTAGGGGTCTTCTGTAAGTCGGGTGTCCTTAAGTAGGGGACTGCCTGTATTCTTAATGGTGTCAAAGTCCTTACTGGGAGCAGTGGTTCCACAAGTAAACCAGATAATGTGGAATCCTTGCTAGGAGCTGTAAGCAAGATCATAGTACCAGAATCCTTTCTGGGATCAGTGGTGGTGATGATGTGAATGGTGCTAGAATCCGTGTTGGTAGGATTTATTCCACAAGTAAGAAGGATACGGTCTATAGTGCCAGAATCCATGCTGGGTGTGTATGCTCTATGCATTATGGGTACTTAACAGTACAGCAGGCTCCTGATTATTTTTTTTAGGACTAAATCATTTTATTGTCAAAATTACAAATAGAACCTCCATTTTGTTTTAAGTCTTGTGAGATACTTGAAGGCTTAACACTTTTCACAGAGGCTGTTCTGAGCAGTTTTAAGAGGTGATTTGTGGAGAGTTTCTAATAAATAGTACTTGTTTGCTGTTTGAACTGTAAGCCTAAAGTAACATAATCAGAGTAATTGGCTGAATCCACCATCTCCTTTTCTCCTCGTGTAGCAGGACAAAGGATAGATATTTCCGAAACGTGGGACAGAAGTTTTATTTAGCTGCATAAACTATTACATTTTCGTATAATTCAATTAAAGGAAACTTACCACTGGATCCCGGCCGAAAGGACCTCCTCACACCACCCTCTGGGCTCTTTACCAATAACCCAGGACAAATTTTGTTTAGGGACCTAATCTATAGAAATGAGGCTTCACTTAAATCAACCTGGCAATTCCGTGCACCTCCGCTACTTAATAATGCATGCACCATCTTTGTTGCGTTCCTCCTCCTTGGACCGAGAGCCGGTGACATCACTCGGCTCTCGGCACTTATCGCGCATGTGCAGGCAGTGAATCTCGTACAGCTGCAATGTGTCACAACCGGCTGTGCAAGATTCACTGACTGCACATGCACGAGAAGTGCCGAGTGACATCACCGGCTCTCAGTCCAAGGAGGAGGAACACAACAAAGATGGGGTGTGCATAATTAAATATTGGAGGTGCGCGGAATTGCCAGGGTGATGTAAGTGAAGCGCCGAAGCCTCATTTCTATAGATTATAGAATCCTTTTTTTGCCTAAACTATCAGGATTTTGTCTCTAAACAAAATATGTCATGGGGTCAGTGGTACAGAGCCCAAGGGGTGGTGTGAGTTCATTTCGGCCGGGATCAAGTAGTAGGTTTCCTTTAAAGTGTGCCTTCATTTCCTAATGGTCTTCCAGTGCATCTACGATTGGAGTGCTGTTACAGGTTTTTTTTTGTCAATCTCCTTCTGGTGATTATCACTGGGTTTTAAAAATAAGTGTTGCATGTTTAAATCTACCACCAGGATGAAGGCCAAAAAAAAAAAGCAAATGTAGCCATGAAGAAGCCATATACTTTGTGGTGGCTGTGTTCCTTTATTGTGATGTTTGGTTTCATAACCTGCACATCCGTGGAGAGTGCTGGAACACCAAATCTTATATTGATAAGCCACACCAATAAATATTTATACATCCAAGAAAAGAACCTCAAAAACACTTGTGAAAAGTTAACTATTTACATAGTTTAATATGAATATTACAGACAATGTAATATGTAAATTTGAGCAGTCTGATCATAGCACACATATATACACACACCAAGACAAGTTATAGTATACAAGAGGTAGTAGAAGCATTAAAATAGTTCTTTGGAATGAAATTAGTAAAAAAAAAACTTAAATAGATTTGACGTGATGTGCAAAATACAGTATTATAGAAAATCCAGTGTCCCAGATCTATTTAGAAAGCGTATGGACACAATTGTAACTCTTCTGTTCATACAGTTTCTTTTGTAGAAAAGCTTTAGCTGAATATATTAGGACCACACATCAATCACTTACAAAGGAAAGAAACATTACATTCACACACATCCGGTAGATGAAATTGATCAAAACCACTCTTCCAAACCTATGAGGTCCACGTGGGAATATGCTGCGACTCCTTGTGCGGCCACAAATCATCTTTCTATAGGCTCAGTCATGAACACTATTCCACTGGTCAGCGGGCATCAAGGATTCAAGATGATGAAGTTTGTCCAGGGAAGTATGCTGAGTGAATTGGGGGTCCAGTCTTCGCTTGTGTTGTTGTCCGCAAAGAGGGTTTACGAGGCTCTGTAAATGAGAAGCATACATTTCCTGTAAATAGCTTTCTAACACTCGCATTACCATTTTAACTAGTGAATTGTGGCTTATAAGTTGAGTCCAATGGGCTTATAAGAGTCCTGCACAGCTATGGAATACTTAAGTGTGGTCACTTCAGCCACCTTGTGTCCTGTGGATCTGTAGCTATTACCTTGGCGGAAGGCTCAGTAATTTAAGACCAAGTACAATTCAAGCCTTTTGGGAAGTGTATTTGGAAAATTACCAATCATCCGTTTTCACTGAACTCATTTCAGCAAATCAGAATTACTGCAAAGTTGTCAGAACTGGTCTCTAGAAGTAGGAGACATTAAAGGGGTTTGTCTTTTTGTTTCCAAGCACAGGTCAGGCCAAATCATGAAAATCCAACGACAACTGAACATGTGGAAGGAAGCATTGGCATTGTTTTGCACAAAATATTAAATTTACCCAGTGGTAATTCCATAGCTATTCAGTAAGCAATAGAAACCAGCCAAAATCTTCACTTTCTGATGAGAAAGGGGACAGAGCTTACTCTTTGCATTGCAAAATCAATAGAAATCAGTTTCTGTAGGGTGCATATGGTATTTGGGAAATCCAGTTCTATACACTGCAGTTTTTTCACATGTAAAGCAATGATGGGGTAACTAGACAGTCTTAAACTACTCCAGGTTTATTATCAAGCATCACACCATGATAAATCCGGTCTAGTTGTACTCCGTACTGGTATTACGAGCGACACATTGACAGATCTCCTCCATCATGTGCAGCCTTTGATCACGGTCGGGTCCTGATGGCCTGTCTGTTAATTGCCAAATAACTCCATGAAATATTTTGGGCTGCTGCCCCCAAACAGTGCATGAACTCTCACCTGGTACAGTGTTTTGGCTTAGGCCCTGTAAAGGAAGGGTGCCTTCTCTCTTCTTCAGATACTTAAGATCTAGGCCTGCAGACTCTCCACTGAAATAACATGAAGGAATCAGTGAGACAACTGACTGGATAAATACAACAAAACCAACACTGACAAGGGAAAGTGAATTGCCGGATGTGTAATGGACGACTTACTTTTCTTTATTTACACTCTGGGTTGCTCCTGCCAAATTTGCTTTAGAAAGCGGATTATTGTACTGAACCTTTACACACAAAAAATAATTGAAAATGAATAAAACGTCCAAAAGATAAAAGTCTCCATATTTTACACACATATCACGCCTCCTACCCGTGGTCCTGGGCGTCCTACATCTATAGATGGCTGGTGTGTCGCAGAAGGGGCTATGTATGGAATGAGCGAATATGATGAAGGGAGCGGATAGTTAATTCTGGAGCCGTGTAGCGGTACCCTGTTCTCTAGCTACAACACAGAACCATTATTAGACAGATATCACATGTCTCACACTTAAAAACACCAGGTCTATAATAACATATGGAAGTGAGAAATGTACCATTTGGTTAGGCGACACTGTTCTCTTGAAGGGGGCGCTGCTCGGATTGGAACTCACAGATTGATTTTCATTCAGTTGCTTATTCAACCAAGAAATGACTACAGGAAAAAGAAAAGTAAAACCTTCAATTTGCACTTAAACTAGTGACTTGTATGTCAAGTTAATGGAGCAGCAGTGACACTTCTAGGGACAGGCAGGATCCCATGAATTTAACTTTGTTACAGCCGTGGAGCCACATACTGCACTCTTCCAGGGTGAAACATGGATAGTAGTACCAAGCAGGTGGGAAATCCCATAGACTCTGTCGGAGCATCAAAATCCCTCCCAGGTCTTTGGTGTGTACATCTTGGAGGTTTGCAGCAAAAGTGCAATACAAAGAAGCTGCTCAAGGGGTTGTATAAGTTACATGAAACAGCAGAAAAGAAGGTATTAGGGGCTGGAAGCCCTCAAAGTTTGCAGGCTCCTACCTGGGGTTCTGGTTCAAAATGCAGGATGTGTCGCACAACGCTCCCCGCTTCTTATTTTGTGACTACTAGGACCGCCTTTAATTTAGAGAGTGCCCCATTTACACTATTTGGTGGTGCAGCAGGATGCCCTACCAATCCATTCAATAGTACGGGAGTTAGGAAACTGTAGACCCAGGTAGCGCTCAGGTATCTGTCTCTCTTCACTACTATACGAGCGCTGGATAGCTATTGATGGGCTCGGCCATCTCTGATACACATAATATTGAATTGAACAGCAGGACACAGAAACTCAATACAGATACAGAAGGTGTTAAAACAGGCAAATGTATTAGAAGAACGGTCTGTTTGGCTTCAAACACCATTCTTTATGTACTAGCAACCCTCCCAAGTTGCACCAGTAGATCTCTTATATATTTGCCATTCAGATAATAAAAAAGCTGTTCTTTCCATCTGAAGTATACTGAAAACTTATTATCAACAGCAACATGAAGAGGCTTTGGAAGATTTCTCATAAGACATTGTACCAAGCCATTCTATAATCCTTACCATTCTCATTCGTCTTCAGCAGCTCTTTACTTTCTTCTAACTTCTTGTCTGTTTGCTGAAGCTGTTCTTGCAATTTTTCCACCTAAAATGCAGAACAAAACATCCAGACAAAATATAATACAGATATAAATTGAGAATTCTGCATGGTATCACGGAATCGTGTGGTTTGTGGCAATTCTGTGTGAATAAAACAGTAGGCCGCATTAACTAGTCAGAATGCATAAAGCTGTGTGATTGTACACAGATGGCATAAGATGAAGAGTTACATGCCTATCCAATGTGGCGCAGTCACATTTTAGTCATATTAGATATAAAATTTGAAGTTTTTAGTTACTAGTTTAGCCTTCCAAAAAGACTTGAACCTGTAGTCACTGTGATCGGTTAATTTGTACAACACACTGGAAAGCTTTAAAAATCCAGTACATTGTATTATTGCAAATTCTTCCAACATGAAGGGCGTTTCTGGGCATAGGTTTTGCTTAGCATAGGTCAATAATGGGGGATCTGAATCAGCTGAAAATAGCTCCACCCATAATGCAATGGCCTATAATAGGTTTTGCCTTGCCAAAATGTTTTTTACACAAATAATAGAATCAGAGTTTCATAGCAATATTACCCCTACACTCCTTCAGGCCTCTGTAAGCCACAGAGTTAATGTGACTGCTTTTAATCACAGTTATATTCTTACCTCTTCCTCTTTCAACCGCAGACTCTGCTGAATGTCATGTAAATTTCTTTGTCCTTCTTGTAGTAACTTCTCCTTCTCAGAAATAAGTTTCTCCTGCTGCACTGTCACTGCATTCTTCAGCTTCAATTTCCCCATTAATGTCTTTAGGTCTCCTTGAAGTTTCTTTATGATATCATTGGCCTTTACAATTTAAGTGCGAGAGAACAAAATGCATTGGAGAACAGAAACTAGGGCAGGTATAAATAAGTGGTGAATTCCTCAGCGCACAGTCTTTACCTTAAGGAGCTCCGAAGATAAGGATTTTATTGTTGCCTCCAACTTCCCAATCTGCACTTGTTTCTTCTCAGCACTGCCTTCTAGTACGGCCTGATTTATAATAAAAAAAAAAAAATTTAAAACAAAAAAAAAAAACACACTTTCATCTGCAGGTTGGTGATGTGTTCCCAAGGTTGGAGCCCTACCTTTTGTTCTTGAGTGGCTGCAAGAATTTCATTACTCCTCAACACCAACTGATCCTTGTCTTTCAGCTCTTGCTCCAGAACAGCAAGCCGCGTCTGCAGGCGATTCATCTCCTTTTCCTTGTCATGACATTCTGCATCTAGTGCGCTGTTTTCTCTACCTAGAGATGTTACCTTCTGTTCTGCTCTCTGTAGTTCCTAAAGAATTCCAAAAACATTCCATTGCATTCACCCATTACTGCAAAAGTTTCCAGACATAAGCAAAATCCCAACAACATGGAAGTCATAGAGGTTAGAGTTTAATCGATGAAGAATAGAAATACAATATGCATACATGTACCAATAGATGAATTATTAAAGGAAGGGTACCTCTTCAAGGTTCTGGTACTTTGCTCGGAGCTCTCGGACAGTAGACTCGGCCTTATATCTTCTTTCTAGAAGATCCTTATTGGACTGTTCAAGCTCATTGAGTCTGCTCTGAATCTGCTGGCTGTTCTTCTGAAGTGAACTCTCAAACTCCTTTCTTTGTTGCTCACACTGTTGCAGTAGCTGAGAATACGCCTAAAAAAATTCCATAGTGATGAAAGGTCCAACAGACAAACACATTCATGCATTTTCATTTTGTATCTATGAGATATACAAAAGCAATCCTTTTAATTTTCGGGATCCTGTCAGTGGTACAGCAGCACACCCTTGATAAAGCTCTATCTCATCAACCTATAGATAAGGGAAAAATGTTTAGACACTTGCCGCCATTTTCACTCCCCACCTTCCAAAAGGTCAAATCCTTTTTTTTATTTTTATTTTAAACAGATGATACTTTCTAGTGTCACTATTTAATATATTCTTATATTCTTTACCATTTTGTGAAGGGCTCTGTTTTCATGGCTCTAACTTTGAGCTTCAAATGACAACTCCCTTTAGTTTTTTTTTGAGATACCAGTTTTATTATGTGTTAATACAGTAATCATTCTGACAAAATAATATAAAACTGCAGCATAATTGACGCCCTTATGTTTTCTATTCTTTGGTGTACAGTGCTGTGAAAAGGGTCTGCAACCTGTTAAGTGCCACAAAATATACTACCATATATACTCGAGTATAAGCCAACCCGAGACCCCTAATTTTACCACAGAAAACAGGGAAAACCTATTGACTCAAGTATAAGCTGAGGGTGTAGTATACAGCCAGCCAGCCCCCGTGTAGCATACAGCTAAAACAAATAAATAAAACATAATACTCACCCTCCGGTGTCCCCGATATTCGTCACGGCTCCTGGCGGCTGCTTCACTCTTCTATCTTCTCTAACCGGCAGAGTAGGGTCCATGCGATCTGCCGGCCGTCGCACACTGTGATGCGACACTGTCGCCGCTGATGAAGTCATCAGCGGCGACAGCGGTGCATCATAGTGTGCGATAGCCGACAGATCGAATGGACGCGACTCTGCCGGCTAGAGAAGATAGAACAGGAGACACGGGGAGCTGCGACAGGGATCGGGAGCCGCGAGGAACATCGGGGACACCGGAGGGAGAGTATGAAGGTTTTTTTATTTTTATTTTTTATCATTGACTCGTGTATAAGCCGAGGTGAGGTTTTTCAGCACATTTTTTGTGCTGAAAAACTCGGCTAATACACGAGTATATAAGGTATATTATAATGGCATTGGAGTGCACTGATCTTGTCTCAGAGACGCCTTGACCTGTCAATAATCCAGAGGCAAACCGTTACAGATCAGCAGTATATATACACTATATATTGCAGTACAGTATAAAAGTGAGCAAATCGCCTCTTTTTTGCAGTTTTTGCACCCATAAACATCAGCTCGTCATCCAAACTTACACAACTCTGTACATTTTTAAGGAATTAAACATTAAAAATAATATTGAAGTTTGGTATACCCTTGATCTTACTGACCCAAAGAATAAAGGGTACATGTAATTTGAACCAGTGAAAAATTACAATTCCTACAGACAACAAGCCGTCACACATCTATTCAAAGTAGGGTTACACAATGCTCGATACTTTCATACTCGTACTTTGGTCAGGGAATCCTTTATATAGATGTGCTGGACAGCGGCAGAGCAGGAACCACATAATCAGGGGAAATATCCATATATGGAGATTCTACATCTCCCAGGTATTTCCCTGACACAATGGGGCACATTTACTTATCCGGTTGTGTCGCGATCGCCGCTGTAGTTGTCTGACGATAATGCTTTCTGCCGCGATTCACAAAGATTATGCGCCGGATATCCTGCATGTGTCGCTTCCCCGCTCAGGTCCGCAGGAGTTCACTTTCTTCTTCCTGGTGCATGTAAGTGTATTGTCTTGCGACACAATTTTAAAGTTAAATCCTGCGCGCAGTCCGAATCCATCGGATCGTCCAACGGGCCGCCCCCGATTTCTATGGCATGAAAGTCAGCGCAATTGCGCCAAAATCCAATTGCGTGCGACACAATCCCCTTCTAAATACCTGTCACAGAGGAGCAAATCCCAAAAATTTCTAAAAGCCGACGAAAGTGCAATCCACGGGACCCTTAGTAAATAAGCCCCATTGTCTCTAAATTAATTCATGTTATTCAGTTAAATATTTATTTTGCCCAGATGGGATGTAAACTCTCAACCTCCACTCTCTACCATTTCATAGAGATACAGTGCCTCTTAAAAATGTATAAGACAGACACAAAATAAATTGGCATTACCAGGACAACATTCACAATACATATACATATAATAAACCATCATAAAAAAAAATAATAATAAAGCTCTCCTTGCAAAACACTGATTGATAGTTACTGTCCGCATGAGTTTAATTGAAAACGCATATGTGATTGGGCCAAGCCCCTCCCCCAGACGTTAGCATTGCATTTCTATATGCAATGTAAACGTACAAAAAGATCGGTTTTGTGATACTTAAATAATGTAAATGAAAAAAAAAAAAAAAAATGTATAGCTTTCAGAAGGAGGCCAATAAAAAAAAGAATAAACAAACAGACATGAAACAACGAAAAAGGGCTCTGTAAATGGTTAACACACACATAGATAGGTTTCCCGTTGTTATTGATTTTAGAATGACTTTCTGACATATACACAATACAGGCGGTCCCCTACTTAAGGACACCCGACTTACAGACAACCCCCTAGTAGTTACAGACGGACCCCTCTGCCCACTGTGACCTCTGGTGAAGCTCTCTGGATGCTTTAAAATAGTCCCAGATTGCAATAATAAGCTTAAAATTGTCTGCAATGAAGCTTTATTGATAATTCTTGGTCCTATTACAGCAAAAAAATTTGAAACTCCAATTGTCACTGGGGCAAAAAAAAAAATTGTCGGGAACTACAATGATAAAATATACAGTTTCGACTTACATACAAATTCAACTTAAGAACAAACCTACAGTCCCTATCTTGTATGTAACCCGGGGACTGCCTGTATAATAAATGAAGTTAATACCTGCTGAGCCTTCTCCTTTTCGCTGGTAATCTCTGCTGTGTGCTGGCTGTTTAGTGATGATATCTGAGAGGAAGATTCACTCTTCAAATTCTCAAGCTCAATACTTTTCTCATTCAGACTCTAAATAAAAGAAAAAAGGGTTATCAGATACAAAGTTGCCAAGAAAAATAAGATACAAAGCTAAAAATAAGAAAACAACAAATGCAACAAGAAAAAAAAAAATTACCTCCATAAATATCAAACACATATATTGAAATATTGAACACATTTGCTGTTTTATTAGGGAGGGTGCTGGGCAGCTTCCTGTACTCCATTAAGTTTGACCCCCTCTATTTTCAACATTTACTGCTGGTCATTTTGCCTTCTAATTTGGTGCCTATTTTGAATGTGTAAGAGTTATTTATTTTTCTATTAACGCTGCACAGCACTCCAATTTCTTCTGTGTATCCATTCCTGGATTTTTAATAGTTATGTATATTTAATGTATACCCAATAAAACATTCTACTTTTATTAAAAAGGCACTGGTGTTGTCTCAGCTCTTTTGGTTTGTAGGTATTGCCTGAGAGGCCAGACATTGATGGCCAAGGTAAATTTTTGCACAAACAAATAAAAAGTGTATTTCATGTGACTGCCTCAAATATTGGCATTTGTGTATGGAATCTTACACACATATTGTACCTGCTGTGTACAGAGGAGCTGTCGTGTCAGATCATCTTCCGTTTTTTTCAGTTTGTGGTGAATCATAAGTTTTTCTTCCTGCACAAAAAAGGACAAAAATTATATAAATTATAAAAAAATTACCTTGTTGTCCAATTCTAATCTAAATGGAAAAAAACAATACACATGAACCTGATAGAACTATATAGGTACCTTGATGCACTTTAAACATGTAGCCAGGTAGGTCTTTACTTCTATGTCATTTGCTGGTAGTAGTCGTAGAGACAGATGTGTCAAGTGCTTAAATGGATTAGTCTCCACCACATCTAACTGAGCAGGCGAACTACCCAGAACTGTGCCCGAGGACAACTGTAACAGGAATCTGGGAAGAAAGATCACAACAGGTCACTTAATATACACCGACATAAAGGGGTTGCTTTCTTTCCGCATATAATTGATATTGTTTATGTAATGAAAATTTACATAATGAAATTTTCCAATATACTTTCTGTATCAATTCTTCACGGTTTCCTAGATCTCTGCTTGGTGTCATTCAATAGGAAGCTTCATTGTTTACTTCCTGTGAATAACAAGAATTAAAAAAAAGGTGCCTGGTCATGTGATGTCACACAGGTGCACGATTTGTTACATCACACTGCTCCGACTGCTCTCCAGGGATGGATTTCTATCCACTGAAGGCAAACAATGAAGCTTCCTATAGTAGGACAGCAAACAAAGACCTAGGAAACTGAAGAATTGATACAGAAAGTATATTGGAAAAAATGTATAACTTTTCGCTGCACAAACAATATCAATTATTTTCTGAAAGTGGATGTCCCCTTTTAAAGCACTGTGCCTGAAAACACTTTTATTTGATGGTTAGAAAGCTATGTGATATTACTTGTAGGAAAGATATGCTTTACTTCATTCTGGTCATTCTTCAACCCTGATATCACAACGCTTTATCGGATGAATGGAGAGCCTTACTGCTGGTCACATGACACAAACCAGGACCAGCAGGTAACTTACAAATACAGTCTCTGGCAAAAGCTCATCTTTAATACAACTGAAATGTGCATCTTTCAATGGGCTACTGAATAAACTACTTTGTGAATAGTTGTCTGGCCATAGTCTATACAGGTGGGGTATGGGGCAACACCTTTATTCTGGACAGGTGGGGTATCGGGCGTTAGAACAAACTGGTTGTGATTTTTTTCTTGCAAAAATATTCATCTTTTAACACTTTTTAACCTAGTAGCTATTTATATGTACTACTAAAAATTTTATACTCCTCCTCGACTAAAAATACTCCTTAAAAATGGTAAAAGTAGTATTATTACCCTTCAGGAAAAATGTTAGTGCGACCTCTGCCTCATATCAATATTAGTGCCAGAGGAGCTTATCACAGGAATCCCTATCAATCTAATCTAAATCAGAATTCCCCTTTAACTCTGAAAATGTTGTTTTCATATCCAATAACATATTTCCACAACTGTGTCTTACCGAGGCACCTCTTTATTTTCTTCATTGATACATTGATAAAGCAAATCTATAAACTTTTGTGGGAAAGCTGAAAAATCCACTAGCAGGCCCTGCTGGAGCTTCAGGCTCTGGAAATCATCTTCAGATATCACAAGGTTGTAAAGAAAGAAAGGATCAGTATCATCAGTCATACGAACCACCAGGTCCTGCAGGAAAAAGTTCCAAAATATAAAATAGTTACAACTTTGACAATAAGTTTTACCTGGCAACCCACATGTTTAATATCATAGTGAAGATGATCACTCAAGCTTTGTGTGATGCAGTATATTTAAGTGTCACTTAGGGCTCATTCAGACAATCATATAACGCGCAGGAGAGAAGGAGCGAGTGCTGTTCACCCCTCGCCTTCCATTAGAGAAACTCAGCACAGTAACACGGCAGAACATAGGAAACGTCCTATATTTCTCTGTGCGCGGTCACGGTGCAGTCACATAACGCATGCTCCGGGAACGGTAATGGTGCGGCCAGATCGTCTGAATGAGGCCCTAATGGGGTTATTCTCATCTGGGAATTGACATTTAATCTACCAAGTAGATATATTTTTCCGTTTGGATGTTATTAAAAAGGATTTCCCTGTGAGAAGATAATTCACACAGAGGTAGATGTAGCCATGCTGTCCCTTTGAAATGAAATTGTTTCCCTGGGATACGACCACCTATGCTGGAGTGTTTTCACAAAGCAGCAAACCTAAACCAACAGCTCCCTCTTTACCTTAAAAATCGTCTATTTACCTAAAAGGTTCCTGTACCGCTGGGAAAAAATAAACTAGAGTCACTTCTTGCCTAAAGAGTCTCAAGGATGCTGAGGGAGCTTCACTTCAGACACCCCTAGAACCAACCCTCTGATTTTAAAGAGGAGAATCACAGTTTTAATAATGCATCAGGCTTGTGGTTCTGCGAGCTAAACAACCAGATAAGCAGAACCAGCTAATGGCAGTAGGGAATGCACACTGCACATAAAGATCCAGTTTTATACTAGGTATAAAGCTCACAGAACCACAAACCTTATTTTAACCCCATATCTCTGCACCATGCCCATTTTTCATTATTTTCGTCAATTCCTTCAACAACCTCTAACTTATATATTTTTTTGGTCACTATAGCTGTATGGGGTCTTGATTTTGCGGGTTCAAAAAGTAGGATTCATATGCCATACTGGTAAAGTTTTATTAACTTCTTTCTGTGCAGTGTATTTAAAGGGAACCTGTTACCAGGTACCTCATTTTCACTAATGATAGACTGTAAAAGCCAATGACACCTGCAGTGTCTTTTCTAAGCATTTGCATTACAATATAATTATATGTTATAACTTACTCTTGCATCCTGATAAAATCCTGGGGTAGTCACAGGGGCGGGACTTTGCTTTGGATGCATCTGTGAATTTCCCCACTGTGGGACTAATAAAGGACTATCTTATCTCAAAAAACAACATGTGACTTGTCTGAGCTGCAGGCTGCCTCCATCTTTGTGCTCCTGTACAGCATGTCCCTCTCCCTCTGATGGCAGGCTGACCAGGCTGTGACCTCTGAGAAGAACCAGAAGGTGGAGCTGTACAGGAGCACAAAAGTGGGGGCCAGGCTCCCTATGTCTAGGTTCATATATATGGCACACCGGATTATAAGGTGGATGAATTAGAAGGATGAATGACTAGCAGGTGGCAGACCTGTACATTATTCATGGCAGCTGTTGTCTGTAAGTACGGTTCATATATAAGGCACATGCGACTATAAGGCACACTTTTGATTTCTGAGAAAAAATTTTGTGCGCCTTATAGTCCGAAAAATACAGTAACTTTTTTTTTCTCTGGGTCATACTACGTCAGTGATGGCCAACCTATGACACGCGTGTCAGCACTGACACACGTAGCCATTTTCAGTGACACACGGCTGCTGGAGAAAAATTGCTGTAGTGCAGTTGTCTGTTGTCTGGGGCCGGTCGGGCGGTCGGTTGGCGATGTGGTCTGCAGCGAGCGGCTGCATCTCAGTCAGAGAGATCGCAGCTGCTGCTCCTGTCCTCCTCTCCTGCTCTGCGGAGGCCGCCCAATGACTCCAGAGTGGAGCGTGGAGACAGAGCAGCCCCAGCTCGCAAAGACGCAACCTATGCTGTGCCTGCGCGGGAACATCCACACAGGAGCTGAAGCGGCCTGAAGAGGAGTAACGTAAGGTCCGTGGTGTCATTGGAGCCTGTGCCAGTTAGGTACGTTAATTTATTGAGTTGAGCTCTGCTGGACTGGGCTGTGATGTACACTGGTTTAGGGGGCACTTCTCAGGACACAAATGTCCTTAAAACTAGCTGTTGCAGGACTGCCACTGGTTCGCCATCACTGGAAGAATTCCCCCTCCCCCTCACTTATCTTAGTTCATGGCACCCCACACAAGTTACATAACAGCAAGACCAACAAAAGAAACCAACTGACAGATTAACACAGAAGTCACTAAGCAGGTAAGTTAAATAACTATACGTATTTGTTATTTAAACTCTAAATATCACAAAATAAGTTTTTTTTTCTCAAGGTGACACACCACCCGAGTTATGCTCGGTTTTTTTACGAATTTTGACACACCAAGCTCAAAAGGTTGCCCATCACTGTACTACGTGATTCCAATTTCTTATTTTTTTATGCATAATGAAATACTTCTGGGGATTTTTTGCATCACCACCATGTAAGCATTAATATTTTTTTGTGTGATGGATTCTTTTAAAATGTAAATTTGGGCATTTTCTTTGTTGTACAAGGTAAATACTAGTATAGTTTTGTAGCCTGAATTTGTATTGGTAAAGCGGTACTTAACGGCTGGCAATTCTTGCTTGTTTGGGGTTTTTGTTTAATGAAACCTATTATTAACTTACCATATATACGCGAGTATAAGCCTAGTTTTTCAGCACTAAAAAGTGCTGAAAACCCAAACTCGGCTTATAAAATATAGGTTTTACCAGGTTTTTGTGGTAAAATTAGGGGCCTCTGCTTATACACGGGTCGGCTTATACTTGAGTATATACAGTATTTTTTCATATTACTGTATATACCCGAGTATAAGCCAAGGTCCTAATCTTGCCACAAATAACTGGGAAAACTTATTGGCACGAGTAGAATCAAGTATTATCAGTTCCTTGTGGTTTATATATTTTTGGTGGCCCCCCTCCCAGTCAATCAAATGCCCCATGCAGCAGGCCTGATGTATAAAAAAAATAAACTCTTGATATTGCACCAAGCATCGGGAGCGCCGCAAGGTGAGTATGTACGTTTATTTTTTTTATAGACCCAGTAGGGTACCTATGTAGTGTAATGCATCACATCTCTCCCAACAGTCATCTATTAGACCAGGCCTCTGCAGTCATGGGGTCCTTCACTGGACCCAGAGCTGCCGTGTGACACCATTGGCAGCGGCACTTGTAGGACTCTGTGTCCTACAATATTCTTTTGCTGTGCTGCTGTATTAAGGTGGCGTGTCAGAAGTACCCTAAATGACTGCTGTAGAATCCCGATACAGAGGTCATTAAGGAGTTAAAGAGGAGATTTATATCTTTAATACGACACCAGTACCATGCTACTAGGTACTATAGAGTCCAAGATATGGACATCTAAAGTGACACATAACTCATCTCAATCAAAAGATCCCCCTAATAGTTAAACGGGTGAGATTTCACAGACAAGAGGGAATGCCATGCCCTATCTGAGAGGACTAGTAGTTTGTGGGGTAAAAGCCGGTGGCAGAGTCCCTTTAAGATCTAGCTGCATACACACCTTCTTATGGACAGGCGCTGAGGCCGAGTGTTGTTCAATGCATATCCGGACAGTCTGTCTCCTGTAACATATACTATAGATTAGGACACTGACGTAATGTAATCAGGTAACAAAATGCTGTTTATCTGTGTCAGTGGGAAGTCTATTAAAATTCACATTATTTATCCAACAACATCTAAATTGGTAATGGGGGTAGAGTAGTATAGAATATTGGGAGTAGCAGTAGTCTGAAACACAGAGGCCACAAAGTATAGAATGAAGGGGGTTGTAGTAGGGCTGACACAGCACCAGTTTGGAATGATAGTGTAGTTGTAAGGTAGATACTCAACACTAGTATTGAATGATGACATACATATGTGACAGACATACAACACTTGTATAAAAGAATAGGGGTAGTAGTATGGCAGACATACAACACTGGTATAAAAGAATAGGAGTATTAGTGTGGCTGAGACAATAGTAGAATGATGGAGGTAGTAGTATGACTGACACAATAACAGGATAGTAGTATGGATGACACACATAGCAGTAGTATAGAATGTTGGGAGTAGTAGTATAGTTGTCACAAACAACATTCATATAGAATTATGGGGTTGACTGAGTAAGTATGACAAACACTGCATTGGTATAGAAAGATGGAGGTAGTTGTATGGTAGACGCACAATGTAGAATTAGAAGGTTAGCATTATGGCAGAACATTAGTAGAGAACTATTGACTAACAGTATGGCAGACATCACAAGTATAGAGGTAACTGGTGTAGTATGACTGGCACACACAGCATTTGTATAAAATAATGGAGGAGGTAGTAGTGTGATACACACACAACAATACAGACTTGTATAGAAGGATGGGGGTAGCAATACGGCACATGGGACACTAGTACAGAATGATGAGAGTAGTAGTAATATGGCTGAAACACACACAATACTAGTGTAAAATGACAGACTAATATAGTATTATGAGAGTAGAGTAACACACAACACTAGTACAAGGTAAAGGGAGTAGTAGTATGGCAGTCACACACAGAAGGTTAGTACAGGATGATAGGAGTAGTAATAGGACACACAGGGGACTAGAATATAATGATAGGAGTAGTAGTACGGCAGTCACACACAGAAGGCTAGTACAGGATGATAGGAGTAGTAATAGGACACACAGGGGACTAGAATATAATGATAGGAGTAGTAGTACAGCAGTCACACACAGAAGGCTAGTACAGGATGATAGGAGTAGTAATAGGACACACAGGGGACTAGAATATAATGATAGGAGTAGTAGTACGGCAGTCACACACAGAAGGCTAGTACAGGATGATAGGAGTAGTAATAGGACACACAGGGGACTAGAATATAATGATAGGAGTAGTAGTACGGCAGTCACACACAGAAGGCTAGTACAGGATGATAGGAGTAGTAATAGGACACACAGGAGACTAGAATATAATGATAGGAGTAGTAGTATGGCTGTTACACATAGGATGCTAGTAATGGGAGCAGTAGTATGGCTGTCCTTCACATAAGTGACTGGCATAGGATGATAAGAGTAGTAGTATGGCAGTCACACACAGAAGGCTAGTACAGGATGATGGGAGTAGTACTAGGACACACAGGTGAGTGGTAGTAGTATGGCGGACATTACCTGTCACTGCAGTCCTGGTTCCTCAGCAGGACCTTCACCTCTCGGCTCAGCAGTTCGTGTATCTGCACCATCCTGTGGGTCTGTCCTGTGTCAGGCCTTGTTACTAGGATACGGGCGATGACCCCAGCGGTGAGCGCGCTGCCCTCCTCCTGCCCTGCTCCCCGTATCTACTACCAGCTGTGCCTCGGGCTGCCCTGCACCCACCGCCCCTCAGCACATCGGGCACCAGCCGAACCCCCTTTTTCGCTATCTGCCACTTGTTGTCGCGGTACAATTTCCAAATCAACCGCCTGCTGCGTCCGCTACGCGCTGACGTCATGACGTACTCTTTTCTACGACGCTGTGGGAACGTGTCCCGCTGTTCTCTTGCCGCCATATTTGTTGTGGTCAGAGAGGGAAGGCTGAGTGAGCCGACGTGCGCACCTCACATACTGTATAACATGATGGGTGAGGAGAGACCCCCGGGCATAGCTGCGGGCCCCCTGCCAGGAAGGTGCAGCTATTTCGTTCAGAGGAAAAAACGATATTGTAAGATGATCGTAGCAGAGGGGAAGAAGTTTTGTGGGGAGCATGCAGAAAATGGGGAGGTAATGTATCAGCTGAGAGGATGCTTTCACCTTCAATGGGTCTGCTAGTCATTCTGGTTCCATTGCTTGATTCCAGAAACCATCACCTGGGGGGTTTCAGTCTGTGCCCCCTGCAGTATATATTCTTCATTCTCTAAAACTGACACTGTACAGGGGATTGCGCCTCCATACTGTAAGCAGTTTTCACTGAGGCCTGAGAGGAGACAGGGAGTAGCAGGGGCAGATTAAGGCTGGTCGCCCATCAGAGGTTGTAGTCCGAGATAAAGGATCTGTGTGTTTCCAAGACCGGACATAATATCACTGGACTGAACTCAGCGGGGCACATTTACTTACCCGGTCCCTGCATGATCCCCAAGGTGCGTTCTCCAACGAGGATGATGTCTGCCGCGATTCAGCAAGATTGTGTGCCCGAGATCCTGCATGTGTCGCTTCCCCGCTCAGATCTGCTGGAGTTCACCTTCTTCCCGGTGTATTAAGTGCATGTATTACGGCACAATTTGAATTTTAAATCCCACGCTCAGTCCAAATCAGTCGGGTTGTCTGACGGCCACGCCCCCAATTTGCGTTACATGAAGGTCGGCGCGATTGCGCCAAAATCTGATCGCGTGTTCCAAAAAGTCCTGTTAAAGGTGGCGCAAAAAGGAAATATTAGGGAAACCCGACAGAAATGCTGTGTGCGGACCCTTAGTAAATGTGCCCCAGCGTGTCTGTTCAGTCCAGTGATGCAAGGTTGATAATACTTGAATTTCTAATACTAATTTCTAAACTACATAAAGTAGGGTTGAATGCAATAGTATGTGGTTTATCGTAATCTACATGTCCAGTGCAGGTAGATTACTTCAGATTATAAACTTATAAAACCAGTTCTGAAGGTATTAAACTTTGTATTGGCTACGTGACAAGGATGTACTTTATATGTATTCTGAGGTGTGGTCTGTGCCTTCATTCTAGGAGCAGAACAGCAGAATAAGGATTCCTTGTCCTCTGGACCCCAAACAGTAAGTTTAAATTATATGATTATGGTGTAAATAAAGTTTTGATAACATTTCAAAAATATATATATTGCAGATGAAAATCCTAAACATTGTAATATACTTTCACGTTCACATGAACGTGTGCCTGCTGTACTGAGGAGGGTAGAGGAAGAGGAAGAGAGGGTGAGCCCCCCTCTCCATAGTGATGTACGGCACACTGCACCGTATTATGGGGAAAGATAGGACAAGTCCTATCTTTCTCGCACGTACGGAAGGGTACTTTGCCACACTTGTGCTGCACCGTACCGCTCTTGTACTGCGCCGTGCACCCATTGCAGGCTGTGGGAACGTATACACAGCGTATATATATGTCGGCCCTATATACATCCCCCATACGGCCGTGTGAATGTAGCCTTATAGAAACATTTCCCTGTGTTTCCCCCTACCTTTCTACCTTATTTGAGCAGTCTGTGTAAATCGGCCTTCTGTCCTATATCTCCTGACTGCTGAGAGATAAAGGAACCCGATAAAGTGTCTAATGACTTACAGAGTTCGATCATTAAGGGAAATATTCTCTAGGGATGAAAGAGTTTATCTTTAGCCTCCTTATCTGTCTGAAGGCTTTCAGTTACACTACTCGCTGCAGGAGATAGAAGCTGTAAAAGGGCACACAGAAGCTGCTGTCCTTTATGAAGTATATTGGAAAGTTTACTTTTATCCCTGCTTTATTCATTTCTGAAATAACAGAAAAACATATCTACTTTTATTACTGCAATATGTGTGTTTTCATCTGATCACTTTATATTCTATTCTCTTTTTTTTTCTTACAGCACAGTATATGAAGATCAGCTCCAAAAACATCTAAAGAAATGCAACTCAAGAGAGAAACCTCAGCCGGTATGTTCAGATTAGTTGTAATATATGTAGAACTGCTTCACTCACCTAACACAGATGATGGAGATGTTATTCCAACTCTATTCTCTGTGTTTATTCCATTGGTGGGGGTCCAACTGGAGAAATTATCAAAACATAGTATATAAGCCAGAAAATCATTTGCCGTATTTTTTCGGACTATAATGCACACAAAAAATCCTTTGATTTTCTCAGAAATCAAAGCTGTGCGCCTTATAATCCAGTGTGCCTTATAGTCCGAAAAATATGGTAATAATGTGTACACTAAAAGCTTTCAACTGGTGTAACCTTGGTGCAATAGGTTCACAATCTCACACTTTGTCTTGGGTTGTTTAAGCCATCTAAACACTTTAGATCCAATCTCAGATTAACCACATCACACAACGGATTTCATAATTTTTATTAATTATTTATGAAAAAAGGAAGTAATCCCCTTCCCTAAGCATATCACTTGGTTATCTCCAGCCAAGACCATAAAACTGAATGGAGCGCCACACCCTTGAGTGAGAACGGTATCTCACTCTCACGGCATTGCTACTAATCACTTACACAAAATTGTGGTTATACAGAACTCCAGGAATCATTTTTCTGACTTACTTTTATTTTTATTCTAATGTAGATTTTTACACATGGCTTTTGCATTTTAGCATTCTTTCTTTTATTAAAGGGAACCTGTCACCAGGCAAAATGCTATGAAACCACAATACCGTATATACTCGTGTACAAGCCGAGTTTTTCAGCACAAAAATGTGCAGGCTGTATACTTAAGGGGGCTGGCTGGCTATAAACTACTGGGGGCTGGCTGGCTATATACTACTTGGGGCTGGCTGGCTATATACTACTTGGGGCTGGCTGGCTATATACTACTTGGGGCTGGCTGGCTATATACTACTTGGGGCTGGCTGGCTATATGCTACTTGGGGCTGGCTATATGCTACTTGGGGCTGGCTGGCTACTTGCTACTTGGGGCTGGCTTGCTACATGCTACCTGGGGCTGGCTTGCTACATGCTACCTGGGGCTGGCTTGCTACATGCTACCTGGGGCTGGCTTGCTACATGCTACCTGGGGCTGGCTGCCTATATACTACTTGGGGCTGGCTGCCTATATACTACTTGGGGCTGGCTGCCTATATACTACTTGGGGCTGGCTGCCTATATACTACTGGGGGGCGGGCTGCCAATATACTACTGGGGGGCGGGCTGCCAATATACTACTGGGGGGCGGGCTGCCAATATACTACTGGGGTGCGGGCTGCCAATATACTACTGGGGGGCGGGCTGCCAATATACTACTGGGGGGCGGGCTGCCAATATACTACTGGGGTGCGGGCTGTCAATATACTACTGGGGTGCGGGCTGTCAATATACTACTGGGGGGCGGGCTGCCAATATACTACTGGGGGGCGGGCTGCCAATATACTACTGGGGGGCGGGCTGCCAATATACTACTGGGGGGCGGGCTGCCAATATACTACTGGGGGGCGGGCTGCCAATATACTACTGGGGGGCGGGCTGCCAATATACTACTGGGGGGCGGGCTGCCAATATACTACTGGGGGGCGGGCTGCCAATATACTACTGGGGGGCGGGCTGCCAATATACTACTGGGGGGCGGGCTGCCAATATACTACTGGGGGGCGGGCTGCCAATATACTACTGGGGGCGGGCTGCCAATATACTACTGGGGGCGGGCTGCCAATATACTACTGGGGGCGGGCTGCCAATATACTGGGAGGCTTTGACCTATGCATTTCCCACCCTCGGCTTATACTCGAGTCAATAGGTTTTCCCAGTTTTTGGTGGTAAAATTAGGCGTCTCGGCTTATACTCGAGTATATACGGTAAGTACGTTGTATGGCCGGTTGCATATGTGCTAGACATGTCTTTATAAATTGAGACCGCTGCCTGCAGCCAGAAAAAATTACTTATATTCATAATCCGCTTCAAGTCAGCGGGGTGGGGTTCCCGGCACAGCATACACGTCTCTACGTAACTGCGCCTCCTTATCTCCTGGTAGCTGCAGCAGGCTCTGCCTCCTGGCTTCTTGTTCTCTCCTTGGCCTGCCATGGTCAGAGCGGAGATGACCAGCGCATGCCTCACCCCCCTGACTGGAAGAGAACCATGAATATAAGTAAATTATTCTGACTGCAGGCGGCGGTCTCAATTTATAAAGACATATCCAGGACACATGCAACTGTCCCTACAAGGTACTTATTGTGGTTTCATATTGATTCGCCTGGAGATAGATTCTCTATAATTAACACATAACATGTGTTCTGTGTTGCTGTTCCTCTGGACCCATCAGAAGTCATCGGGAGTCCTTTTTCTGGCTCCCCCATGTCCCCAAAGAGAATAGAGTACACATTCCCAAAGAGTTTTTCTAGTAAAACTAGTTTTTGCAAAAAAAAAAAGCTAAGCTAGATCAAGAGTTGCTTTTCTGTATGCAGAGCTGTGTCCCTAGTCCCCTGGGAGTGGCCAGTGAAGAGTGGTTCCTCCAGTCTCAGGTAACCACTCTGTCATGCACCGATTTCAAATAAAAAAACAAACTCTCATGTCCCCCATATGTCCTCCCCCTTGTCGCTTCCCCCCTCAGTATGTCAAAAGTGTCTGTCCCACTCATCACTGGTCATTCCCATGGGACTAGGAAAACAGCTCTGCATACAGAAGGGTAAACTTTGATCTTTGGTAAACATCTTTTTTTTTTTTTTTTTTTTTTTCGGAAAAAGCCAGTTTTACTATAAAAACTCTTTGGCAATGTGTAAACGATTCTCTATGAGTATATGGAGCCAAATAAAAAGCTCCTGATGACAGGTTCCCTTTAAAGTAAATATTCTGGACCAAACCTGTGAATGGGACATATAGATGGGATAAGGTGGGCACAGCTGTCAGCTAATTAAGGGAGTGGCTGAATAAACAAAATATCCACTTCATAGTTATAGCCTTATGATAACAAACTAATACAGTAGTGGAAAAAAAAATCCCAAATAAGTGCTCAGAGTCAGAATACATGCTACAATTAGTTTATGTCCTGGAGGCAGATGCCATCTTGAAAGCATCAGTAGTGACTAAATTGTTCCCACATACTAATTTATATTTTTTTTCCAAAAGGTTTTTTATGTTCTTAATGTAAATTCTGGAGCAGCCATTGTGGATGGGAGTCAAGAACAGGTAAGCTGTAGCCTTGAGGGGAGATTGTTTGTTTTGTTATACCACTTGCATTCCAATCAATGGTTTACATGTTTACATAACCACGGACGGTGACATCACTACGGAAAGACAGAGCCACACAACAGTAACAGGCTGCACAACATAACAGTGACTTCCCGACCTGTGCAGTACTATTACATCACGCTTCTGGCACCTGCTCACAAGCAGAGCCAGTACCAGAAGCAGCGGGTGTCAGCTGTATATTACAGCTGACAGCCTGCTGTAACACCCGGGATTGAAGATAACTCCAATAGGGGGCGTTAACCCCTTACACACCGATCGGAACCCCCTCATATTCAGTGGTAACTGCATTGCCCTGCCTCCTTGTTCCTGACAGGTCTAAGTGCTATAATATGCTGCTGTATGGAACATTGAGAGAAAAAGGTCTGTTACATCATTAAACACTTACAAGTTATGTGACCAGGGTGATTTCATCGAAGGTATATGTACCCCATGTATGTATCTGATCATATGAAATCACAGCATGCCTGGATTTCTACTCCTCCCCATGCTTCCATGGACTTCTACACCTCCTCATTCCTTCATGAAGGCATGCTGTGATTTCATGTGATCAGATAAATACATTGCAGATGTAACAGGACCATATCTGTAACACTCTGTACAATAAATCTGAACCATAACCAAACAAATCTGGACCCACACAAAAAAATGTCATTATAAAATGTTGATTTTTCACAAGAATGTTCAAATGTTCTTCAAAAAGTTTTGTGGCCCATAATAATACAACTAAATAATACAACTCTTCCCGCAAAAAATAAGCCCCCAAGCAGTCCTATTGACTGCCAAATACAGAAGTTATAGCTCAGAAAACAATGTGATGTTAAAACAAATGAGGTTTTGTTTTTATTCAAGGAAAATAAACAATACAAATGAGATATCGCCATAATTGTAGTGACCCAAAGCATAAATATTACATGTGCTAAAATCCAAAACAAGAATCAATGATTTTCTTTTCCTCTACCCATAGAGATTTAATAAATCGGCTGTGAATGGCGCTCCTTCTCTTCAATGCTCTGCCATGTGCCCACACAGAAGGTTACCACCACGTACAGAGCACTGGCACCCATAGGACAAATTGGGAAGCAAACTTTGCAGGATGGGCAAAGACAAACACCCACCGGTACCTGGCATCGGTCGCAGATGTTAACGCTTAGATTGCCGGTGCCATTAAAAGTCAGCAGCACATGGGCACTGCCATATTGGCTTGGATCGTCGCTCCCTGTGAGATCATTGGCGAGCAGCAAGGTTACAAAGACCTAAAGCTGTCTCATTTTAGCCCTTGTATTGCAATGTGCGATTTGCATATTGTAATGGATGATGTGCAAAATCCCCTATATAGGTTACACTCAGAATAGTTTCTGTAGGTTTGTTCTTAAAGGGGTTATCCGAGGTTAATAAATAAAATAGGCACGGGCTGGGCCTGGCTTTTTTTTAAAAATAAATGTACTCCCCTCCTCCGCCGCTGCTGATGTCCCGCGCCACAGTCCATCTTATCCTGCACTCTGGTCTCTGTGACAATTGAATTTTAAAAATTTTGGGTTGTCATAAGAACCAGGATTAACAATAAAGCTTCATTACAGACACCTGTGATAACTGTTACAGCTGTTTATTGTAGCCTAGGGCTAAAGTACAATAAATTACCAATATCCGGAGGTCTGTTTGTAACAAGGGGTGTGTTAAGTAGGGGACCGTCTGTACTGCCATAATGTAGTATGGCAGTATATGGTAGGATCCATCACAACCTAGGGTTAAAATACTTTAGGGGGTCTGAAAATAGTAAAAAAAATTAATGAATATATAAAAAATAAAAATTCAAATTCACCCTTCTTTCCCTAGAACTGATATAAATGAACAGTAAAACTCATAAACATGTTAGGTATCGCCGCATCACAAAATCCGATCTATCAAAATATAATAAAACTCATTCCCAGCTTTTAACCCATTACAGAAAATAGCATCCCAAGTCGAAAATGCCACTTTGCAAAATATACAAAATTGAAAAGTGATCAAAAGGCCATACAGTCCTCAAAATGGTAACATTGAAAACTTCATCAAAAGTTGCAAAAAACTTCTAGTACGCACAGAAGATGGCAAAATGAAGAATTTATATTTGGACATTTGGTATCCCTGTGATTGTTCTGACCCAAAGAATAAAGTAGACATGTAATTTTGGGCGCACCGTGAAAGCCGTAAAAATCCAAGCCCACGAGAAATTGGCATAAATGCCATTTTTCAACAATTTCGCTTTTGGATTTTTTTCCCATCACTATGAAGTGCAATTTCACACAGAAAACAAGCCCTCACACAGCTTTTTACATGGAAAAATAAAAAAGTTATAGATTTTTGAAGCTGGAGTGAAAAATGAAAACGCAAAAACGAAAAAGGGCCTCAGCATTAAGCAGTTAAAAATGGCGAATGGAGAATTTTCGCAAATTTTCCGTTTGTTTCATCATGAAACGCAAAACTTATTTACACTGGATATGTTAGTGTACAAAAGTTACAACCACTTATAGTGATACATGTTAGATTTTTTAAAATGGGCCATGTCAGGACGGGGTCACTGTAGTTAATTTATGTAGTAAAAGTTAAGAAATTTAATGTGCTGACAAATGCCTTTTTTCACTTTTCAGGTGAGCCTTGGTTCCTTGTCCAAAGAAGAGCTGAAGAAGCTGACAGATACGCTGGTGCAGGTCACTGACGGTGAGTGAATGTGATTCACAATGTTATATTGGATGCACATACATCACATCCATTGCTTAAATAAGGCCATACGGTTTTATTGCAAAATTTATGTCAATTTCCAGTTCAGGCAGTCCCGGGTCTGCAGGTTTGTTTTTTAGTTTAAATTGTGTGTAAGTCACAACTGATATATTTTATAAGTTTAACTCCAGACAAAGTATTTGTTTTCGGCCAATTGGATTTTCATAATTTTATGTTGTGCTTCATGCAGACACCTTTGATGGCTCTCATGTTGACTATTACAGCCTGGAGCACCTGAGTGAAGTTGACCACCCCACCTTGTTCAAATAACAGTTTCCAGAGGTCATCAGAGGTCAACCAGCCCTCCCCCCTACATTACCCAAATGAAACACAACTGGTGCCAATCAACTGTCCTATGTTTGTGCTGGTTTGTGCTTCTAAAATTTTAGTTTGTGCTGCTTTTGTTTTAAAGATATTAATGGAATTGTAAAGGTCAAAAGCCAGCTCCCCCCTCCCACATTCAAACAAAACTGGCATTAAAGGTTTGTGCTGCGCTTGTGCATGTTTGTGCAGCAAAAATCTTCATTTATGCTGCTATCATTTTTAAGGTATGTTTAGGTGTTTAAATAAGTTAAGGTTTTTAGGATGCACTGGTAAAATAACAAACCTGGTGACACTTCTCTGTCTGGTTTGCTTCAATGAGCTATGTTTAACAAAACCGACCATAGAAAAATATTTTTAAAAAAAGATTTTTTAATTTTACTTCAATTTATTTCAATTTGCAAATATCTTCTTAGTGTTCACAGTAAATTCATATTTCACATATAATAGCTTGCAATTTTCATAGTGAGTATAACCACAAAGGGTATATATTTCTCGCTGAATCCAGCGTAGTCCATAGATTGAATGTTAAACACTGGATTCAGCGAGAAATATATACCCTTTGTGGTTATACTCTCTATGAAAATTACAAGCTATTATATGTGAAATATGAATTTACTGTGAACACTGAGAAGATATTTGCAGATTGAAATATATTGAAGTAAAATTAAAAAATATTTTTCTATGGTGGATTTGTTGGACAAAGTTCATTGAAGCGGTTTGTGTGGGGATGAGGAGATACCCTAGTCCTAGACCATTCTTTCCTAACACCTCTACATGACTTTACCTTGTTTTGATGTATTGTGGACTTCTCTGGTTTGATCACCAGGGTGAGCTAGCAAGCACACTGTGCTATGGAAGGAAAAAACTCTGTTGACCTCTGGGGAAAAAAATTATCAATACATTAAAAATTATAGCAGCACAATTGAAAAATTTTGCTGCACAACGTTTGACAACAGTTTTGTATGATTCCGTTAATGGGGGGGTGACTGGCTGACATTTTGACCTTTACAATTTCATTAATATCTTCAAAACAAGCAGCGCAAGCAAAAATTTGAAAAGCACAGACATGGCACAAATGAATAGCACCAGTTTTGTTTGAGTAATGTGGGGGGGGGGCTGTTTGACCTCTGGTGACCTCTGGAAACTTTTATTAATATCTTATAAACTATAGCAGCGCAATTGAAAATTTCTGCTGCACAAACCAGCACAAACGTTTGACACCAATGTTGTTAGATTTGAACAAGGTGGGGGGCCAACTTCACTCAGGTGCCTGGAGCTACAGATCAGTACATTAAAGGATCCAGAAAGCTTCACTAGAGGTTGCCGTGGGCAGGCCGCATGTACGTCCCCATAGACGGCAATAGCGGCGCGGCGCAGATGCGGTGCCACACATGTGTGGCACCGATCCGGCCCGCACACCGCAAAAAGATAGAGCATGCTCTATCTTTTGGCGTGTGTGCGGCCGTGCGCCGCTATTCTCTATGGAGGGAGGAGGGGCTGCCTCCTCCTCCTCCTCTCCAGCACACGGCGGTATGCCCGCACGGCGGGCATACCGCTGTGTGAATGTACCCTAACTAGGAGTCGTCTATATTATTATTTTGATATTGTTTGGAGCTTATTCTATTTCAGAGCTACATTCACATTTCCAATGTTGGACTCATATTGTCTCATAAACATGATACCTCTCCATAAACCCATTTGGACTCTCTGCATATCCATATATGAGCTGGAGAGCCTCGTCTCATGTGGACCTGATCTGCCCATGACAGCTATCTAATGCTACATTTTCATCCATTGCTTTTTGGGTGGTATTTGTGTAAATATTCTTCCTTGTATGTGTGTGTGTTTTGTTGTCTCTCACACTATTCTACTTATATTTCTAGGCTTAGATCCCCCACTTCCAGACAAGAAACTATGTCATCCGGCATTACATGAAGCTCTGAATGATCCAGCAAATGGAGATTCTGCCTCCAAGCATCTCAAACAACAGGTACAGTCATTGCCATTGGACAATGTAATTGTTAAAGTTTGTAGATTAACTGAGTTTCTATTAAAATCAAAAACTGGTCAATAAGGATTTATTCTTCATTTTCTATGTATTAGATCTACGTCCCTTAACCCCTTTGTGATTACCCATGCGGGTTTCTGCATCGACCACTAAAGGGCTTTTAGGCTAGGCTGACAGGTTTCTCCATTGGCCCAGCCTAAGTTCTGCACAGGTCCCCTCATGCAAGGAAGAACAGTGACAGCCGGACCTCTGCTCTTTCGGAACTCACAACAAGTTTGACCCATTATTGTGACCACAGGATCTACAAATCTGCTGAGGAAGGGGACTTCCTCCCTCCTCCTACACACACCCTGCAATTGCAACACCGTCTTCTCTGATAAAGGTCCCTAGGTCTGTCCTTGGACAAAATTAGAAAATTCCAAATAAAACCTTAATTTTGTTTTAATTTCTGTAAAATACTTAAAGGGTTAAGAAGCTTGCTATGTGCTGTTTTGAATAGTTTGCAGGGTAATATTATTAGAATGGGGTGAATTTTAGGGGGTTTCTATTAATATGACTTCAAAAACCTCTATAAAAATAAAATGGTGCCTAAAATAATTCATTCTAAAATTTTCTTGAAAATTTGGAAAAATGATGCTCGATTTGTGGTCTATCTAGCATCGTAATAAAACAAAAGGACACTTATAAAATAACACCAATAGAAAGCCAAGATATGGTAAATGTAAATAGCTAAATTTTTAAAAAATATTTCCCAAATTCACCTTTTTTCAAAAATAAACGCGAAATATATCAACCAAAATTTCCCACTAACTTGAAGTACAACATGTCACGAAAAACTATTGGATAAGTTGAAACTTTCTAAAGTTATTGCTGGATAAAGTGACGTATGGCAGTTTTTAAAACTGATTTACATCTAAGCTCCTATCCTTTGGACAGTGGATAAACCTGGTTTACAAGATTTACTGTGCATTTTCATTTTCTTAGGGCTCTATTTTGGGTCATCTGGATAGGCTGGGTTTGCTTGGTGCCTCTCGTTGCTTTGTAGAATTTGGAGCAGGCAGAGGGAAGTTGTCACATTGGGTGAATATCGCTACAGAAGATGCTGAAAATGTTCACTTCTTGCTAGTGGAAAGGGCTACAACAAGATTTAAGGTTGGTCTACATGTTGTGTACCTGACTATGCATTATACCCTATGGTGAGTATTTTGGTGCACATTGGTGACTAATGTCATACTAAACTACTGGTGTAGATAGAACACAGACCATCCCTTTTCCATTTATCTATCTCTTATACAGGCAGTCCCCGGGTTACATACAAGATAGGGTCTGTAGGTTTGTTCTTAAGTTGAGTTTGTATGTAAGTCGGAGCTGTATATTTTATCATTGTAATCCCAGCCAGAACTTTTTTGGTCTCTGTGACAATTTGATTTTAAAAATGTTGGGTTGTCATAAGAATCAATATTAACACTAAAGCTTCATTACAGACGCCTGTGATAACTGTTACAGCTGATCATTGTAGCCTAGGACTAAAGTACAATAAATTACCAAAATTCAGAGGTCCGTTTGTAACTAGGGGTCGTATGTAAGTCGAGTGTTCTTAAGTAGGGGACCGCCTGTATTGGTTGCTGCTTCTTTTATTAAATCTTGATCTTCTGATTCAATCCCCGTTCTGCTATCAGTTTTTTTTTTTCTATTTCCGGTGAATTGTAGACTCCAAAAACCTCAGATCTGTTGTACAGACATGTCAGATGAATCAGACTTCTGATTTCTATCACCGAAGGCTTCATGGCTTTGCACCATGGAGCTGCATAGGTCCCATGTACTGCTGTATATGATCCTTGCCATCCCTGGAACTAACCATGCTAAATGTGGAGTGGCATCCTGGATCTGCTACTAAAATATTCATCAGTGCTCAGTAGGAAACATCACAGTCAAGTGGAGCAGTACAAGAAGTTGAACTTGCTGAGCCCGTATAAAATCACTTGTTGGTGGACAAAGGACAAGTGATAAAACAACAGAAGCTTTTATTTCACATACAAAATATTTTCAGATTTTTTTTTTCAGATGTGACTGTACACTTTGCCTAGATTAGCAGGGTACAGATGAACTAAATTTTTAGTTTTTATTGTATTCGGTGAATCTTCACTCAAGGGATCTTAAAGTTTTGGTTAGAGGTATGCTTTAAGTACCTAAATATATCTAAACACATTCTTATATCCTTATGTACACCATTATATTACAGATGAATAACTGTCATAAATTATGGATCGGATGCCCCCTCTGTGCCAGTTATGTGTGGAGGGGAAATCAACTTGCCCTTATGAGATAACATAATTTGCTCTTGGCCGTAGACCAACTGCCTCCACTCCACTGTGAGTTTCCTGTCCTAATCAATATAATTGGTAATTGGTTTGCAACCAATTGCCTTAACCCCTTCGTGTCTATGCCATTTTAAACCTTTAGGACCAGGCCTGATTTTTAAAATTTGCCCTGTGTCATTATAGGAGGTTATAACTTTGTGGGGCTTTAGCTTAAACAGGGGATTTTGAGATTGTTTTACCGTCACACATTGTACTTTAAAGTAATAGAAAAATTTTGATGATATCTTTTGTGTTTAGTTATGAAAAAAATTGAAATTTGGCAAAAATTTCTTAAAATTATTCATTTTCAAAGTTCAAAATTTTCTGCTTTTCAGGCAGATAGTCATAGCACCCAAGTAACTTTATAACTAACATTTCCCGAATGTCTGCTTTATATCGGCATAGGGTTTTATGCATCCTCTCTCTTTTCTAGGTTGTTAGGAGGTTCAGAATTTCGGGTGCAATTTTTCTCATTTTTATGAAAATCGCCCAAACCCTTATTTAGAGGCACATGCTCAGCTTTAACTGCCTAAACAGCAGTAAAACCCCATGTATCACACCATTTTAGAACCTACACCCCTCTATGTGTAAAAAATCAACTTTAAGAAGTGTGTTAACCCTTTAGATGCTTCACATGAGTTAAAACAATATGAAGGTGTAATTTACAAGCTGTAATTTTTTTAGACAATATATTAATTTTGGCCAAAAATTAAACCGTTACAAAGTATTAAATGACAAAAAACTCCACAAAGTTTGATACCCAATTTCTCCCGAGTATAAGGATGCCCCATATGTGGTGGTGACTGCTGTATGGGCGCACGGCCGGGCATAGAAGGGAAGCAGTGCCATTCAGAGCAGATCTGCATGTCACATTTTACAGGCTATAAAATGCTTATTTGTTTTGTAATTTGGACATATGGGAGATTATTTTTTTGTGGATGAGATCCACTTTTCAGGTGCATCATTTACAGGGGGGCTCAATAGCTAATAATCAGATTTTATTAACTCTTTCTTGGTGGTGGTTAAAAAATCATTAATTCTTGTTTATGGTTTTTAGCATTTTTTTCGCCGGACGTTCACCATACCATAAAAATTTATGTGTGTGATTATGGCGATACCCCATTTATATGGCTTTTTTATGGTTAACTTGTTTTGCAGAATATACAACTCATTTTGTGAGAAATTTGCTTGTTTTTGTATCGCCATGTAACAATGGGCAGAACATTTATATTTTTTTGTTTACAGAGCTGGTTTATAGCTTTATTTTTGCGGGACAAGCTGTACTTATTCTTGGTAGCATGTCGGGGTAAATGTTACTTTTTGATTACTTTTTATGCGCTTTTTATGAGGTCAGATGTGAAAATTTCATAATTTTTGCAAGTTTTTTTGTGTTTTTTTTTTTTACGCTGTTCACCGTACGGGTTCAGTGACAATTTTATTTTATTGTACGGGTTGTAACGGACGTTGTGATGCCCAATATGTTGTGTTTTTTTGGTGATTTTCACTTTTTTATGTTTTATTGGGTAATTGCATGGGATGGGACTTTTATTCTTTTTTAATAATTTTTTTTAATTGCACTTTTTTTTTTAAAACTTTTTTTTACTGTTTTATTTTGTCCCAGGGTGGGACATGAACAAGTGATCATTTGATCACTTATTCATTGTAATATACTGCAATAATAATGTATTGCAGCATATTACATAGTCAGCCTATGCATTCTGCATAGGCTGACATCAGCACTGTTAGATCGTGCTGTAAGCACGATCCTAACAGGCTTCTAGTGAAGGCAACCCTGGGGTCCTTATGCGGCTTCAGGGTTGCCATGGCAACGTTCGGCACCTCCATGACTTGCACGGAGGGTGCCGACCGTCGCGGCGACTCACCATAGACGCTGCGGTCACAATGACCGCGGCGTCTATAGGGTTAAACAGCCGGGATCGCGATAGTCGCGATCCTGGCTGTTACTGTGGGATCCCGGCTACAGCTTCTGAGCCCGGGTGATCGCCATGACGTGATACTACGTCAAGGTGCGGGAACGACCCGCATCCTATGACGTAGTATCACGTCAAGGTGCAGGAAGGGGTTAAGATGGCTACTTAAGGATATGGCAAAATTATACTTCAAAGAAAACATAGTCATAAATCAAATATTTCAATTTATGGTCGACAAATCTGGGATAAGCATCCTCTAATAGTCCTGGGGTGTCGCGCACCTAGGATTTCTGAGTTGGGGAGCCAAGAAAATGGCTATTAGACCATTGAGCCAACATTTTATAATGGTGTTTGGCATTGTTATATTTGTTAATTCCTGCTGGGAAATGTGGTGGTCATATCTTCTTTTCAGCCATATCTTCTTCTAGGATTTGAATATTTTCAACACGTTTAATTGTTTAATTAACAAATCCCCAAGCATTGGAATCCAATGGCAGCATATTGGAGATAAATGCACTGTGGGTTCCAAAAAAACCTTAATTATTTCTGTTCATTTGTGCACCCAGGAGTGCCTTTTCATCAAATAAGCAAGAGATTTGTCATGTGGTACTAGAGGAAAAGGGATGTGATTTAAGCAGGAATAGCAGTTCTCCGGGTGTTGAGGACACCCTGGGTGCACCAACTGCTTCTTTACCATACAGATTAAACTAGGAATATCTTGGAAATCACATATTGTACATATTGTAAGGTGTGTTAAAATCACAGCACATTTCTCTACAACATGCTGCCAACATATTATAATGCATGGCAGAGAGGGTAGACTTTTTTTTTTTAAACAAGGTCATATGCATGCCCTAAATGTGAAGCTTATCACACTTCCCAAGTATTAGAGATAGAAAGATTGTGTGTTCTTATCAACAGGTAGATGGAAAACAGAGGAAGTCAACTTTTGAGAGACTCCATATTGACATTCAGCACCTCTGCTTAGGTAAGTAAGGTGACAATCATTGGAGGAGTAGCAAATAATACTAGAAATATTTTTATTATACATCAAAATCAAGCCTGATCAACCGGACACTTACTCATAGATCCAGGCCACCATGACTGTGGTAATCTTCTCATATTCATTATCCATGGTCTCCTTCCTTCTAAAATCAACTTTGATAATTATACCAATGAGCCAGAAGGGTTCTGGGACTAGTTATCAGAGCCCTATCATTCTGCAGATTCACAGTCTTCCCCTCCCTCTGCCTGCTGTTATCTCACACAGTGGGAGGGGGGAAGTGCTTGTTCGTGTGTGAAGCTATAGCATAGAGGTTCCTCTGGTTACTCTGTGCTTCTTACTCATTAGCATAATCTTAAAAGTTGATTTTCGAAGGATGGAGGCCATGATTAACAATTATAAGACGATTACCTCAGTATGAGCCCATGGTTTATCATGCTTGATTTTGATGGTAGATTTCCTTTTAAGAGGTGACTACTCATCTAGTGTAGATAACATTCACAGATCAATCAATGCTTCATTATGATTATTTTGTTGATATTTTAACCTCCATTAGTAAATCTTCCCCATTGTTCTTCCCAAATATTAGATCGAGTACCTAGTCTTGTTCAGAAACAACTTCCAGTCATTGGCATTGGTAAACACCTTTGTGGAGCTGGCACAGGTATGTCTGAGTAATCATTTTTATATCATTCTTGTACTGATGGTTTGGTCTCATTTCTTTTGTCTTTTCTTATTTTGTAGATTTGGCTCTTCGATGCCTTGTGCACAGTTATAATAATCCAGAGGGAGAACCCCTATCAAAGCGATACAAGACAGATCCAGATCAATCCATCAGTCTAGAACATAGAACTCCCTGCAGTGTGGAGGGGATTGTTATTGCCCTGTGCTGTCACCATCGCTGTGATTGGCAGCACTATGTGGGCAGGAACTTTTTTGAAAAGTTAGGACTGGGGCAGCGAGAATTTGGCCTTTTCCAGCGGATGTCCAGCTGGGCTACATGTGGAAGCAGGAGGTCATCTCAGGTAGAGAACTGCAGCACAAAAGGAAACTCTGAGGATGTAGAAGAACATGACCTAGACCAGAAGAGCAATGACTGTAATACAGAGTCCCTTCAGGGGTGAGGACATGATGGTCTCAAATAGGAATTCATCCTTGCATGACTTTGTTTTTCATAGATATAAATTCTGTCTCTGTTCTTTGTTTTCCAGGCTACAACTTTCTGTTGAGGAGCGAGAAAACTTAGGTCGTCTCTGCAAGCTGCTTATAGACCGTGGACGTGTAGAATACTTGGAAAGGATGGGATATAAGGCCAGCTTAGAATATTATACTGAGCCTCAGATATCCTTAGAGAACGTTATATTGACAGCAGTACCTCAGTTACTTAAAGCAGACTCTTAAAGTGGCCTCGTCTTCTCTCATTAGACGTCTTTCACTGCATTGGAGCAACAAACCAGACAGGTGAATGGAATCAGAAATATCCTCAGGAATCTATGTTCTGCGCATCTAACTGGATACAAGCATATTTTTTTATTTTTTACGTCTCGTGATCACAACCAAAGATGTAATAAAACACGAACTCTGTGATCTTGGGCTGGTTCCACTTTTGTGTTTCCATTCTGTCATGAAAATGAGTCTGAAAGACAAGGTTATTGTAGGATCACTAATCACTCACAATAAAATATGAGCTGCGAGTACAAATTGTAGGCTTCATATACCAGTACAGAACAAGAACAGGTCCAGTGCTTTGTGCCACATCCTGACAAAACTCCAAGTAGAGACAGTCCTGTTTACACTGCCCTCACAGGCTGTATGACTGCTTATCCAGGGTGTGGAGAGAGAAGGCTGTCAATCACCCTGGATGGGCTGAGTAGTCATGACACTGTCTCTACTAGGAGTCCTGTCTACATTTTCTCTGCTTTTTATCTATAAATCCTGCACCAAACCATGTTAATATCTCCCGAGGCAGGAGAAATAGCTCAACATGTTTGCTTTCATTGAACTGGAAATGCCTCTTTGTACAGGTTGTTGTAGCTTCATTCCAAATATATATATATTGAGTTGAAGTTTTAACAGCTCATTGCACCCATGCCAAACTATTAAGCCAAGACTAGAGGGAGTGGTTTCCCTACAGAACTGAAAGTGGCCACAAAGCATGGAGTAGCAGATTTGCTCAGTATCCAAAAGATAAAGTTACCACTAGTGTCTGTGCAAATTCTTTAAAGGCGACGTGTCCTACATCAGAAGCATAGATACAGCCAATAATAATCTTTATCTATATAGCACCATCATATTCCGTAGTACTTTGCAAATCATAAGGGACATATACAAGTAAAATACTTCATTACAGAGTACAGACAGTCATATGGAACGAAAGGAGTGAGAACCTTGCTCGGAATGTAGCTGCCTATTTCTAATATAGTCACACAGCTACATATCTTGTGTATATACCTGTGCTGCCACTGTTTAGACTCTCTTGAATGTAGGTGTGCATGAACTGCAATCCAAACAGATCTCTCTCCTCCTCCTCCTCTTCATCTTCACCTGGGGGTAAAGAGACTTCAAGCTCCAGGGGATTGTCTCTGAAGTTTACAAACCTGTTTGAAGAAAAAATATAGAGTAACACATATCTGGATCTTTATCAGTGTAGTGTATGGGATTTATGGAAATCCCAAATGCACACTGCGGGAAATTCCACAGTGAAAATTGATTTCATCCTCATATTTATGATCTGCATATGATCTGTACTAGATTCTTCTACAAGTCATGGCATAGGTGGACCAAATACCTATTAGAGCTGATAAATACCATACAGCACAGATGTCTGTACCTAGGAGCCCTCGTGCCAATAAGTAAAGCACATAAGCAGTCACATGCAAACAGTCAAAAGCTTGGGGGACCATGGGTGTTGTGGCACTGGATCACTTGTTACCTCAGATTCCGTAAGCTCTGGAGGCAAGCTGGGATCCCTCTCATCCGATTATTGGTAAGGACAAGTGTACTAAGATTCTGTAGATTTCCAATGGAATCGGGCAGATCGGAGATTTCATTCCGTTGAAGCCACAAGGTGTGCAAACATTGCATCCTGTATAAGACAACCTACATGAGCAGTCATTCAACACAGAAGCCTGATGGCACATACAGTAAATGGCTGCACTCACTTGTCTACATCTTCAGGTAATGTCTTCAGTTTATTGCTACCCATATCCAACCACTCCAGTGCAGGGAGCTCCAAAACCGCCCTTGGAATGGTGGTAAACTGATTCATATTCAGGTCCAGATGTGTCAGCTGAGTCAGTTTCCCGAGCTGGAGAAAGGATAAAACCTCTTAGAGACTACAAGAATTGTGATATAAGACATTGATAGTCAGTGTATTATTATATGGTTATAGGCTTACACACATAATTGTGGTAGAACAGTGACCATTATATATTTTCTTACCTGATCCGGGAGCTCTGATATATCTTTATTAACTGCAAGCTCCAATCTCTCTAGATTTTCACAGCCACTTATTTCCGCAGGGACCTCAGCTATTCGGTTATAACTAAGTAAAAGTTCACGCAGTTTAGTGAGTCTACCTGGGAATGTGGGAAAATCAGGATGAGTGAAACAGAACACGGATACCTACAACTATGTTACACTGTAGGTAAGGACTAATTTTATATTTTAGTTATAGGTCTTGTGGAGCTAAACATTGTGCAGACTTTTATTAGGCAATGTTCCCATTTGATTGTAGCCCTGTGTTGTAAGGATTTGTAGTGTATCTCACTGTATGCTCAAAGTGGGATACATAATCCAGTTTCACTCTTTTACCCTTTGTGGGTATTGCAGCCGTGGTGTTGAAGGTGACTCCCAAGCAGCGTTTTTGCTCTTATACTGACAGTTACATCCCTGGAGACCTTCCGGACCGTTTGCTCAGTGGAGGCCGAGGATGGATGCCATAAAGTTTCATCCGTCCCTCATAGACTATTATGGCCTTTGCTCAGCAGGACGATGAAACGTATATTGGCAGCTTTCTGGGCATATACGCTGAACGTATCATACAAACCCAATATGAATGTAGCCTTAATGGGCATGTGTGAACCCTTTAAAAATAGGACTCTTTAATATATCTCACTGTGTAGAGACATGACTAGTTGAATCCAAGCTTGTTACAGAGTAGAAAGTGAAAAATGATCAGATATCATTATCAAAACATTCATTAGTCCATCATGGATATTTCAGCCTACACCCAAATTCATGAGGGAAGAAGTATCCAAACTTCTCTTCTCAATAAATGCCATTGGTTGTTGAGGTCTGAGATTGTAGACTTTTGATGAATGTGATTTACCTTACAAGTATCTAACATATCAGATTATTTTGATTGGATTTTTCGGAAAGCATTATGCACATAAGAGAGGGCAACAAGAGAAGGCATAAGCAGTTTATAGTAACTTACCAATCTCCCGAGGAATTTTATTTATTACATTGCGAGATAAGTCCAAGACCAAAAGGTTATTAAAGTTGGCAATGAATGTGGGTATAGTAGTCAGACCTGTGCGGTGTAGTTGCCATTCTTGAAGTTGTGGTAACTTTACCAAACATCCAGGAAGTGTCTGCAGTAGAGAGGGAAAATAGTAAAGAGCCAGATGTTACTAATCTGATATTAGACATGTCACCTATTCTATATTGACTGACTGTAAAACTTGTACAGCACTCCAATAAATGCTCTCCCACCCTCATAAATATTCAATAAGTAAGGGTCAAACATGTCCTTGGCCAACTTGATTTTAGGGTTCTGTGCCTTGCCAAAAAAACTTAGGAAGCCTGCTTTGATATCTAACAAAATAAATGGGAGGGTGATGTGGTACAGATGGCTGAACTGACGTAAGGCATAGAGATGTAGAGTCCTTCCCACTAGCACTTTCCAACCTCACTGAGAGATTTTTTTTTACAGAGGCAGGCGCTGCCATCTTATTTAATGGAGTACCAGGTTCATGGCACTGGATGGGTGGGCAAGCCCTGCCTCTGTAAATAAAGGGTACAGCACTGACGGATGGAGGAGGTAACCAAGACATCTCTTGCTTTTATACCCACAACTCCCACACCTTCAGTCGACAAGATTTTGCAAAGCCTAAACAACCCCTTTAAAGGAACACTCCGGTAACAGCTGATTCATGAATTATACCTTGTGAAGGACCTGAATGGAGAAGCATGACTTTAGGTTCTAACAATGTTCCAGGAATACAATGAAAATGAGTCATGCTCCTCCCTTCAGGCCCTGCACCATGCATTATTCAAAACGTGAATCTGACACACCCACCAGAGACTTTAAGGTTCATTTGAATAATTATAAAAGTCGATTTTAGAAGGAAGGACCCCATGATTAACAATTATAAGAAGATTACCACAGTCATGGTTCCTGGATCTATGAGTAAGTTTCCCTAGTTTATCATGCTAGATTTTGATGGTAGATAGCCTTTAATACATGCCTCATGACTATCATTTACATGCTGGAAAAGCAGTTCTTTAGTGAACATGGCCTGGAATTACCTTCCACTCCTCCTTTTCTATCCTCAGGATTAATCTTCCATCCTCATTGTAAACCTTTTCCTTCAATTTAGATAGCTGGATCCGACTTTCCCATACATTAGAGATTCTGTTCCGCCACAGTAAGACATATACATAATTGAGTAAAAATATGCACAACCTGATGCAGTATAAAAACTCAAGTGTCACTACCCACAGGCATATTATCACTGCAGTCACTAATTGGTTATGAACAGCATTAAGTAAACTTCCAAACTTTGATATAATTTTTTAAAAATGCAAAAATTTCTGGTTAATTTCTTTCACACCCATATATTGTTGTTGTGTGTGGTCCTTTCAAAATATCCATGTATAACAACAATCTGGCAGTCATACCCATTGAATAAAGGCTTATTTTCCAGTCTAATCATTGTAATAATTACACCGTAGTCCGAACACAACAAGGATCACATAGAAAATGGCACTACCAAGCCATGTAGAAGGCAGATCGTTGCCAGTGTAGTACAAGATCTTTCTACTCACTCTCCCACAGAAGACTTTCCTCTCCGTCCCCTCTCTGCTTTTAGCTCGTCCTGGTGTTTCTGGATTCTGCTTTCCCACAAAGCTTTGATATTAGAGATTGATCCTACGCAAACCACAGCGCTCATGTTCCAGCTTTAACCCAATGACTGGACTTTTGCTATGGTGGAGAGAAAAAAAAGGCTTTGATCTTGGAACATCGCTTCACAATGTTACCAATCGCCTATGCACATGCTGGAAAGAATCTAAAGGAAGAAGGTCTCTAATTGTTCATCAGCCTCCAATAAATCTCTGTTATGTCCATCAGCCTCCTATTGTGAGCACTTGAACTTACCAGTCTCCCTTGCACATCATGCTGAAATCAATCAAAAGGAGGAAAGAGTGGTAGCCAACTGACTAACAAGGGCTAGGCAGGTCCCTAAATGTTCACCAGCAAATCTATACTATGTCCACCAACCTCTATTTTGTACCCTATTGAGAGTTCTTAATCAATTTCCATAATTTTTTCCGTCCGAATATGAAAGCCATAACATTTTTATATCAATGACTCTATTAAAGGGCTTGTTTTTTGCCAGTTGAGTTATATTTTGCGTGGTGCCTTTACTGACTAAACTTTGATAACTCCCTTGGCCAGGGAATTGAGAAATGTCCCCATTTCATTTCATGTAATGACTAACAAGCCATTGATGGCGCCACTAGCATGCCTGTACACCCTCCTTTTATACATGTTGTGAGAATGAGTTAAATATAGTGACCCATTTATCATGGAATTAATGAAAGGAAATAACATGCTTTTTATGCACTATTTTGAGAACCAAAACCTACATTGGTAGGATGAATGATATTGTATGAACCCTGTACAGTACTTTACATGATATGAGGTACCAGAGGTTTACAGCATTTCATTTAAATTAGGGCCATTTAATTGTATACATGAAACTTCATAATGGGACATTTGCCTGAACTCCTAAGCACAGTATCACCTACTTTTTTAACGTGCCCCTTTTAGGTAACAGCCCATGTACAATGGTACCACCATCCTGCAATGTGCAGTACTATCACACTGGTCTAATCTGAGAATGAATTACCATTGATTTACCAATAGAAAGTAGTGTAATCAGGACAGGGACTATGGTTGGGTAACAGTAGGTGACTTGCACAGTTTTGTTAGATTTTAGCAATTTATAGCAGACTGTAATGGAATCTTCTGACAGGTTCCCTATGACCATTTCTCTGTCAATTAAGTGTAAACTCATTTTATGGCTTGTGAGGAGTCTCTCTAGCCTACCTAAAGCACCAGAATGCGTGATCCCAGTCTTGCATGTTATATTGAGATTATAACTACCGGTATTATCGGCTTCAAATTTAGAAACTTTTACATCTATCAATGAGAAGTTCCCATGGGAGACATTTGCCCTCCCATAGAGTAGTAAATCAGTATAATAATAGCCCAAAGGGTGGGAGGTTACCTTATTTAGGCTATAATACAGCCTGTAATAATGTTATAGATGTAGCACAGAGTCCTAGATCCCAGGTGACATTGCCCTGTACAGGCGGTCCCCTACTTAAAAACAACCGACTTACAGACGACCCCTAGTTACAAACGGACCTCTGGTAATTTACTGTACTTTAGCCCCAGGCTACAATCAATGATTATAACAGTTATTAAATGTGTCTGTAATGAAGCTTTATTGTTAATCCTGGTTCTTATGACAATCCAACAGTTTTTAAATCCAATTGTCCCGGAGACCAAAAAATAATTTGTCCGTAGCTACAATTCAAAAATATACAGTTCTGACTTACATACAAATTCAAAGTTCCAATTTTTTGGATTCCACCATCATAGTGGATAAGAGATAACCTGCCAGAATATCCCATTAAAAGATCTCAAGATTATTGCAATTCAAGTCCTCTGTAAATGCGACTTACCCAGATTTTTCTAATTGCTGTATCCAACTCGATCAGACACATTGATACCCAAGACTAGGCTCAGAATAGAATTGCATATTTCTTCTCCGAGCGGCATGTAATCATTCACATAAGTCTGCAATGGAATGGCACCTTAGAAGAATACATGTTTCCTTGTGTTCATTGTTCATTGTGTTCTCTATAATGTAAGAGGCTCCTGTAGAAGTCCCTGCTGCAGATCTTCTCCTCAGTCTGTACATGAAGGAATTTCACTCATCATATGAATGCGACACGTGTCCAGCTGAAAATAACCTTCAGAGCATGAGGCTAGATACTGTGACAGGTGGGACGTCACCAGTGGCTGACCAAGTCTTGTACACAGAGTGACATCATAAACTGTGATATATATTCGGAATTGTCTGCCCTGCCACTTTAATCAGATAAAATTGAAGTTATTACACTACATGAGCCATTTTTTTTATCTTAAATTTTGTATTGGTTTTCCAAAAAAGAAACACAGATAGACAATGTTTATATGCACAATCGTTTGTGTCAAACAGACAATGGCGGTGATTTAGCATGGCTTGTACACCAGTTTTCAGCATCTGGCGGTGTGAAGCCTGCGAGGAGGAGAAATTAGTGTCAGCACCAGAGGTTAGTAATGACAAGAGGCCATTTTCTACTTTTTATTTAATAAGGGGGTCTGACTGCTGGACAGTACTGTATCTCAATAAATGCAGGGCTGACGGCTTGACAGTATCACAGTGCTAGGCAGTTTATTAATAAAGGAGGGTTCTTGTCGGACAGTACCTTCATGTATCTCCATTACTGACTGCTGGACAGTAATTTACACGATGGAGGAGAAGTGACATAATAATGTTCAGGATTAGTCTTTGTTCACACAGTCTTCTCTGTAAATGCCCGTAAATGTGACCAATGTTCCTGCTATTGATTTCATCAGGATTTATCTATATCCATTGTCATTGGAAGTTAGAGAATGATTATTAGTCATATTGTTTATATATCAGTTTATTTTGTTACCAAGTCCATTCTTTAATATGTTACATAAATAGTCAGTTTAGTGCATATAATATATCTCACCCACTAAACCCCTGATGTTCATATCATTACCTAAAATACTTTACTGATTAATTCATATTTGGCTTCATTTATGAAAACTGTCCTCATTACTGCAACCAACCAAAGCTCAGCTTTTTTTTCATTAAACTGCTTTGGTAAAATGAAAGCTGATCTCTGATTGTTTGCCATGTGCAACATAGACAATTTTAAATTGTACAATGTGTTAAATTAAGGCTGAACATCATAATATGAACATCATAATATATGCCATTGTGCAGCCGTATCACCGCCCTCCATGCGGCACTCCTCTCCCCTCTCTTCTACATAAAGAGTAGGAGTACTATTTACATTTTTTCGATTTTATCCTATGTCATTATGTCAGACCAGCCAGGGTCCAATAACTATCACCGTTTAATAGCTCATAGCAGCATGGTGTCTGTGATTGCCGCATCGGCTTGTCAGGCATTCAACGCCACATCCACCAGACACTTTGGGGATTGTTTATTAAACGCTGCTGCTTCGGCACATCCTGATACATTAGGAGGCTCTGGCCTCTGAAAGTATTAGCCAGGGAACTGCGCTCCCCTTCACGGGGCCTGGCGTGGCGCAGAAGCCCCCACAAATTCCCCCCTTTAGCTCAATCCCACTAAATGAGGCCGGGCTGCAATACCAAGCACAGCCATTATAAAATGTACAGGACTATGTTTGACAAGCAGATGTGGGAATGCCGTATGTCAGACTACAAATGTTTAGATATTGATGACCTCTCCTAAGTATCAAGAATCAGAAAACCCCATTAGCAAAACTTTAATTTTTTTTTTACTTGTACAGCCATTTTAACAGGCCACATGCTGTGTAGAAGTCAGAGTAAAACTTTATATTAACAATAAATGCCACCTTCATTGTGAATTTGAAGTTCTCCTCTGACATGGACTGTGAGCTCTGGTTGCTGACTGTTCAGCTCCCTTTTTTATATTGCAGACTGTTTTCGTGAGAGGGGCTGTTCTGCTGGCTATCATGGCTGGCAGTCTTGTAGGCCAAGGATAAAGCATTTTAGGATGCATAGAGCTTTGTTTATGAAGCATTTTCAGTTTGTTTAAGAGGCAAAGAACACACCAATATATCCATATTATTTGCAGGGTCGGCGCTATGGGTAATTGCCTAAATGGAGAGAATCTCTTCTTTCAAATGAATCTTGAATTTTGTTTCTAGGTGCTATGGATCCAAAGATATTCAGGTTTAAAGTGAGAATATCAGGTGGGATATTTATTAATAAAATCACTCCCGAGGGCAATTTTACAGTTACATTTTCTGTTTTCCTAAACAAAAATTTAGAGGAGACTCTTTTCTTTCATATGAAAAAAAATGAGGTTCTATATGTCACAGAGCCAAAGATACATCCCCTGAAGTGTAGCCCCCTCCAGATTCTTAGCCGTCAGGCTGCAGGGAGAATTTGCTGCACACAGGAGCTGCTGCACCTCACAGATGATGGAAATGTATTTATCTCTCATATCTATCTACTTTAAAGTTCTGCATCTAGAAATCTCTATCATCTTTCATATTTATCTTCTATCATAATAATTATAATTAATAATTCTATTTATATAGTGCACAGAGATTACACAGCACTGCACAGAGCTGCCATATCAGTACCTGTCCCCAATGGGGCTTACAATCTTTTCAACCTACCAGTTATTTTTTGGAGTCTGGGAGGAAACAGGAGGACCCGGAGGAAACACACGCAAACACAAAGAGAACATACAAACTTTTTGCAGATGTTGACCTGCGCTGCAAGGCTGTAGTGCTAACCACAGAGCCACAGTGCTGCCCATCAATCTCCCTATCATCTATCTATCTCCTATAAAATTCTCCCATATTACAGATTGTAATAAAGGGAGCCTCTTACTGACTGTGATTGGTCATAAAATAGTTTTATTTTGGGGCCCCTCTTTTAGTTTTTCCCAGGGCCCCACTTTGTTTAGAACCGGCCCTTATTATTTGTTACTCATAATATCCAGCATACACAATGCACAATGCAAAAAGAGACTGATTCTGGAACATATATTCTGCATACGTATCTGAGGTTGGACTCCACACACTTCTGCTACAGCAGTATATGGTCCCCCCAGATACTGGACCTAGCACTATATAGCAGACAAGCTTGTACCGCTCATAGCCAAGGTCCCTCACTGCCGCTTTAACTAACTCTGCAAGCTCCATTGCTCTTCTCTGACTTCCTGGAGCCTCATAATCACAATTTTGAAGCTCCTTATCCAAGATAGATTTTATTACTCTTGATGCTTCCTCTGAAGAAAATATTCGTGTAGGCCGTGGGTGTAGGTCAAAATCTGGATCAACAGAGCTGTTCTCCAAGACATGTTTGGATTGGCTGCTGGGTTTACCCTGAGTACCAATCTTTCTTCTTATCCCAGATTCTTGGCACCTCTGGCAGCTGGTGAATAGGGGGGTGACTGATAATGATCTTGAGGCTTCATTTTCACCTCGTTTTTGGTGCTGTTTCGGCTTAGAACAAATCCACCGTTTTAGCTCACCTTCATGGGGTTGATCCATTTTTAACTGTAAATGAAGTATAAACATAACTTAAGTCATATCAGTAATAACACCTCCATAAAGGCTGGACACAATTGTAATAAGATTTCTTTATTGAAGCCATTGAGCCATTCACATCAATATGCTACATAGTGGAGTAACATTAACCAGTGATTATACCATGGTTTATCAGATAACCTTCAGATTTATCGAAGGGATACGGCCAAGCCAGATGCGTGATGAAGATGTGGATCCTATTCTGCTTGTTTTGGCCTTGTCCTTTGATGAAGTTGTTGTGATGGATGGTGCAGGAGGTGATTCCCTCTATTGCAGAAGTTTCTCTTTGCTTTGACACCAAGATTTATGTGGTGATTGTTCAGTGAGCCAAAACGAGTAAACATGTACCCAGACTGATTCTACACTTACTTACGATGACTCATTGCTTCAATACAATAACTTAAAATCCTTTTACAAGGTTTGGTCGTTGTGGGATGTATGTTGGATAGGTGAAGATCCCTGATATTGCTGTCTCCTTGAAAGTCCACCACTTTCCCTGGATGGCAATTCTGAACCAGTAGCGCTGCCACTTTTCATTTCCCTTTGTTCCTACATTTTCCCCCTTTGTCCTTTTTTATGTTTGTATTGGCTTCCCTTATTTCAGTTCCCTGAATATATGTTCTGATTGCATTGTTATAAAATAATAAACTTCTTCCGGGAGAAGCCGTGGTTGGCGAAACCCAGGGTCGGGCGGACATGCGAGACTGGCGTCCCAATTGATTTTCTATATGCACATTTTAACTTATTGTTTGTAAGTAGATTATATACTATTAAACTCCAACTTTTAAAACATACTATGCGATGTTCATATATATTTCTTCCAGCGGTCCACTGTGGTGAACGGTGGAAACGGAGGAGGAATAATCCCAGTCGCAGTGGTCTATAGTGGTGGGCTATACTAGTCTGAGATTTTTCCTTTTTATGCTATCGAGTGGAGGAAGAATAGCATCAAAGGAAGAGATTTGGAACAGAATAACTGGTATATAGCAATGGTGTTAACTGTAAACAATGTGAAAACGGAGGATGGCAACCTTCCACCTTCACTGGAGGCATCCTTCTGTTATTTATCTCTGGTAAACAAGTTCTCATCTGGTGCTGTTGCGTTGTTATTTTTAATACAAAACTCATCACTACTAATCATTATATATCCATCACTAACTATATATAAGTGTTCCACATACCTGCCAGGAAATCAATTTGTCTGCTTCAGGAGTTTAGTTTATGGTTTCTCTACTTTTCAGTTTTCATTAATGTCCTCAAGTAACCTTGATCCTCCACAATTCTCTTCTATCCCAGACAATCTCTCTGTATAGATGTGTTCCTCTGTTTATCCACGTCCTCGCTTTGTTGATGTCCTCCTCAATCCTCCTGCATCTCTGTTACAATGACTCCAGACTGTTTGGTTAGTTAGAAATAAATAATGCTGCCCCACTCCCACCACTGGATGTTATTCCTGCTTTATAATGTTGCCATGAGACTCAGTGCCCTGCTACCCCTCCTCTCGCTGCCAGGTCATATATTGTAGTCCTGTTATTCATGAAGGTTCTGAACACGCAGTGAAAGGGTTGGCAATGAGCACCCTTATCCTACAGCTCCAGATTTTCACATAATAGGACAAAATCTCTTTCCGCCCCGTTCTACATATTCAGTAAACACAATAACCAATTGTTCCTAGACGCAACCCCACAAAGCCTCATTTACAAGATGATATATCAAGTGTGATGTACATTGGCTTAGCTTGCATCTTGTCAACATTGTAAATGGAAAACTAATTTAAGTGAAAACTCAGCTTTGTATCCTTGCCATTAAAATTAACCCACCAAAAATAAATACTTCATTAAAGACTATGATTAAAAAGCATTGCCCATATCCCTAAATGGTTCCTCTCCATGGCTGCAATGTTAAAAAAAAAATCAGTTTGTAAACTTAAATGCAACTCACCTGATGTGAGTTCATTGACACGAAGTGAGTCTAATGACATATGTCTAATACATGCCCCCTATTGACTCTAATTGTGTCACAATACCAAGCACTTACATGCATCGGGAAGAAAAGGGTGAACTCTGGCGGACCTGAGCGGGGAAGCGACACAAGCAGGATATGGGGCGCATGATCTTCATGAATTGCGTCAGATGTGGATTCTGGCGGAAAATGCATCTCTGTGATCGCGCAGGGACCAGGTAATTGTGCCCCATTATGATGTTTTTAGGAAGTGTAAAAGTGTATGAAGAACGCCTTTTGCCTATTGAGGCAAATAGCTTGTTTAAAGGGGTATTCTCATTACAGCAAATTAATGTTGTTTGTATTATAAAAAGTTAATATACTTTCTGTATCAATTACTTATGGTTTTCTAGATCTCTGCTTGCTGTTCTATAGAAAGCTTCTATGTCTACATCCAGTGCACAGAAATCTGACCATGGTCACACAGGTGCACGGCTCATTATATCACACAGCTCTGATTACTCTATGTAACATCACTATCTGTGAACCTATGTGACCACGGTCAGGTTTCTGTCCCCTGGAGTTAGATGGCTTTTCTATAGAAGGACATAGCAATTAATTTGCTTCAATGGGAATACCCCTTTAAGGATCCTGCCAGCAATTCTATGTTTGTATAGAATGTTGGGATTACCGGAAGCTTTACATTTTCTAAGAGCTTATACAGATTTATTATTTCAGCGTGGACTTATGTAAATTCCATACAAACTTCTAGAAACATCCACATATAGACAACCTGCCTAGCAGACTTAAACAGAGTTCTAGGCAAAAACTTTTAGGATTGGTGGTGACCTCCTTCCAGATCACCTAGGAAACCGGTCCTTACGCTGTTTACCTCTCCACTGTCTGCATTCCCAGTTTACTGCTTAGTCACCATATAAAGGATTATAGATCTGTCCACAAACAGTCACAAGTTAGTGGAAATGTTTGTCCAAGGACTTGTCCTACTGTGCAGCCTTGTTGTAGGCCACATTTAGTACAGAATTTTTGCAAAATGCTTATACAGCAAAGAATGGTTGTATGTGGATATTTCCTAAATAGCGTAACATTCACGCCCATCACTGATACTTTTTATTTAGCATGTGACAAGGTGAGAGTTTAGGGCGTTATTATACAACCATAGACCAATTCTGGTAGTGGCAGAGGTTTACAGCCAAATGCTGCAACAAGAATTGGTACCTGGTCCAGCAGCAACTCAGCAACCAATGGCAACAAGACAGTTCTGCTCTCAGTGACTTCTGATAAATTTTCCACCTGGAGTTGATTTGAGGTGTGGTGGTGAAAACAAGGGAGCTCACTATGCAGATGAAACAAGCCCTTCTCAACCCCTTGCGGCACATTTACTTACCGGGGGCGCAGAGTTCACCGAAAGTGTATTGTCTGACAATAATGCACTGTGCCGCGATTCACTAAGCCTGATATTACCTTCCCTTGCATAATGAAATACTTTTGAGGGGAAAACAAATCTTTTTGCAACACCACCATTTGACATTTTCTTTTGTGTAAAGACCTGTAGATTTTACTTGTACACACCAGGGGTTCACAATGTTTTTTGATCACGATTGATAACCATCTGTCAGTCATCAGGTTACAATGCGATCATTACAAATGCCCAGGTGAGAAGAGAACTGAAAAGGCTCAAAGTTGGCAAGGCTGCAGGTCCAGATGGTATCAGTGCCAGACATGTGGTGATCAGCTTGGTGGTATCATTGCACATATGTTCAATATGAGCCTATGGTTAGGAAGGGTAAAACAACTGTGGAATACATCTTGTGTGGTACCAGTTCCCAAGACACTTCACCTAAGACACTGTTGGACCTCAACAGCTACAGACCAGTGGCACTAACATCTCATTTGATGAAGGCCTTCAAGATGTTGGTTCTTACACATTTCCGCCCTCTAGTAAGCTTATGTATGGATGCCCTCCTTGTTTGCTTATTGGTCTGGCATTGGGGTGGATGATGCAATCATCCACCTTTTACATTGAGCTCTTTCTTACCTGCTGAAAACTGAGATTTTTTTTATTTCTCCAGTGTTTTTAACACTATACACCCAGGGTAACTAAGAGACAAAATGAATCTGGCTAGTTGGATCCTTGACTACCTCACAAACTGCCCTCAGTAAGTGAGAGCCCAGGACTGTGCCTCAAACAATGCGATTTGAAGCACCTCAAGGTACTGTCCTGGCTCCCTTCCTCTTAACATTGTACACAGCAGACTTTAGTTACAATTCAACTATCTGCGACCTTCAGAAGTTCCCTGATGACTACTGCTATAGTTGGCACATTAACGGAGAGGACGACATGAAGAACAGAGAATTGATCCAGGGATTTGTGCCAACAAAACCACCTTAGGATAAACGCTGAGAAGACCAACAAGATGGTGGTGGACTTCTGCAGGCGCAGTTCCCCTTCTCAACTAGTGGTCATCCAGGGGACGGACATTGAGGTAGTGAAGTCCTATAAGTGCTTGGGTGTCCTCCTCAACAATAAACTGGATTGGGCAGAGAACATAAAATGCACTACACAGGAAGGGCCAGAGCAGGAGGAGGCTGAGGGCATTCGGAGTGCAGGGGGGGACTTCTTAAGACCTTGATCAGCTGTGCAGTGGCACCAGCCATCTTCTTTGGTGTAGACTATTGGGGAAACAGCATCTCAGCTACGGAGAGAAGACTGGACAAACTGATAAGTAAAGCCAGCTATTTCCTGGGGGTCCTCTTGACACAGTGCAGGTGGTAGCTTAGAGGAGGATACTGTGTAAGGCGAAATCTATTCTGGAGAATAGCTGCATGAGACTGTTGTGACATTAGGGAGCACCGTCAGTGACCAACTGCCTCACCCCAAGTGTGAGAGGGAGCGTTATCGTAAGTCATTCCTCCCCGCTGCCATCAGGCTGTTCAACCAACAAGGCCTGAACAGAAGTAACCTGTACCCCCCACCTAACCAGTCCCTGCAGCTCCCATCCAGGGACTGAATATCAAACTGCTGATCATTGCTTGCCTTTTTTTTTGTCATCTTATATATTTTTTCTTTTGTTCATTTAACTCTATTATTATTGTTGTTGTTCTGCACTCTCTGTATTCTCTCTCCTTCTGTAACGCTGTGAATTCCCCCACTGTGGGATTAATAAATGATTATCATATCTTGTTTGTGTGATGGAGGAGTAAAAAAATGTGGCCGTCTATTTTTTGTTATCGTATGCGATAAATACTAGTATAGTTTTGTGGCCTGGATAGGTACATGTGTGGAGATCCAAAATGTGTGATTTTCTTTTATTAAAGGGACGTGCGATTTTTGCGTGTGTATTTTCTTTTTTAGACTTTATCTCTGTTGTGCAACCACAGTGAGTAGCAGCCGGCTGCTCGATAGGGATCAGCACCGCACATGTGAGAGAATTCCTTAGAGTTGGGTGATGTCACCAGCTCTTGGGCAGGAAAATGGGAGGGGTAAAACATGGAGGTGTGCATAATAAACGGCAAGCGACCTGTGTGACGCACAAAGAAGCGACTGAGGGTAACTTGCATATTTTTTGTCTAAATAGCAGAATTTGAAGCCTAATGCGGATATGATCCTGCATCACCATGAAAACGCCATCTTGAAAGTCTGAACTTCAACTGCATTTGAATAGTTTTTTCAAAATTCATTGTGGTAATGTACAGAACCAAAATTTGAAAAAATGTTGTCTCTGTACAAGTATTCATATCCTAATTGTATATGTAAAAAAAGAAAATTATTTTTCCAAGAGTCCCACTTTATTAATTTGCAGCAGCACTGAACAGTATGGAGACATGGAGTGCGAGTCTCTTTTTGGGATAAATTTAAAATCATTGGACACATTTCCCACATTATATTGGACACAATAACATTCAGCACAATCATTATATAATTTAGAGTCTGTAGTGTAACAGTCTGGGATGATGTTCTCTTGATAAGTGACCTATAACCTCAATGTCAGATGAGGGCAAGTTGGATTGCGCCCAATTGAAGTGCTGGGCCTACACAGTTCCTGGTCAGTATGGGCTCCAGGTTGATTTACATCAGGTTTCTTCAGAGGCTGGTATACAATTTACACCCTAGGATAAGCAGATGTCCTAGGAAAACCAGATCTAAAGGATTCCAAAGTCCATGTTGTTGAGTCCAATTCCATAAATGGGTCAAACCACTGCCCAATATGCACTAAAACAGATAAAAGTATTAACCTCCCAAAAGCCGACCTGTAGCTGTGCTTACAAAATACTTGTCCACAGGACAGGGTCCCTGCAGATGGAAGGTACTTCCTCCCCTGCCTTCATTTTAAATCCAGGAGCATAGCAGATGGTTTCTCCAAATAATATTTCCACAAGTTAGAAAATCGGGACATAGTTGCACCGTCGATAATCCTGTGGTCTGCTGACCAGCTAATGTTGACGATTTGGGCTTTCACAACTTGTCCCCTGGAGTCAAACCTTGGAACTACCTGAAAATCAGAAGACACAATTGTGTTCAGATTTATTTTTATTCTGTAGCGTTATAAAGAGTGACTTTAAAGAACAACAGTAAAGTTTTTTTGTTTTTCACAAATCAATAGCCCTTGGGGTATATAACAACTCTGCCTATTATCTTTGTTTCTTTGCTATACCCCTCAAATTATCTCTGAAGCCCTGGGGTCAGTCTGATAAACAAATCTACAGTCTCACAACAGGGAAGAGGCTGCTGATCCCTACTCAGAGGAGGAGGTCATGTGACAGAGCTCTTTCTGTGTATGTAGCAGTGCTGGATTTGTACAGAACAGTGGATACGGATGTCACAGAATATTGAGGTACAAGATCTCACTTGATCACCATCAGTTCCTCCATCCCAGTCTGTGATTCAACAGAACTTTTTCTGTCCCTCTCCTCTCCTTATGCTGCAGCCCTTCCCCACCTTGTCATCGGCAGTATCAGCACTGTGCAGATAAGCTATTAACCCTTAGTGCTCACACAGTACACACTTCATGTACTAATGATTTCCACCACTTCTTAAACATTCCATGCTCCTCCATGTGATAAAAGCTGCCAGACTAGTCAATTTATACATTTTGTATGTACAATGTGCAGTGTTCAGTGCATTTATTTGTAGGCATCTCAGTGAATTTGCTGCTAAATTACATAGGGAGAACACATGGCATCATGGGATTTTGTGGGCAAATTAATTGGACTCAGCTTTAGGGCAGATAGAGGAATATGTTAGGCTCCGCCCACTTCACCTCTGGTGAGAAAGATTTTTGTCAAGCACTTTCAGAACAAATGCCACAACCTTGGAAAGAAAACGGCGAGTAACACAATATGGGCATCATTCTGTTTGTTTTTAAAGGGGGAATCACTTGCATACAAATTAATCTTACTGCCTGTAACTGCCGTGCTGAAATTCGGAAAAAAATATAAAAACAAAAAATGACCCACCTGCAGTTTTCCAATGGCTCCAATTGCCACTTCAGGGGGCAGAATTACAGGCTTCGCATATGTACCTCCAATCTACAAGAGGGAAGAGAATCCCAACATATAAGATATGACACTGGACAAAGATTAGCATAACAAGAAATTTGGCGCTGTAGTCTTACCGAACCAATGTTGGAGAGAGTAAATGTTCCCCCTGTCAGATCTGCAGCCCCCAGCTGTCCTGATGATCCTAAGCTTTGCAAGCGGTTCAGCTCTGCAGCAATCTCAAAGATACTCCGGACCTGAACATTCTTCACATTAGGGACAATTAGCCCCTGCTGAGTGTCCATAGCAATCCCAATGTTATGAGCAGCCTAGGAGGGACAAGATCTTCTTTAGTGGGGTCACATTTAGGAAACCTACTCATATGCCAAATAAGATTCAGAATTAAGAACCTACCTTATAGGTGATATTCTGACAGTTCTCATCCACTGAGGCATTGAGTATTGGGTATTGCAAAAGGCCAAGGCTTGCAGCCTATAAAAAACAATAGCTATGGTGAAACACTGAAGAAAGGCCAAGGTGAAGATTGTCATGTAATAACAGAATCTCAGACAAAACCCACATTGCTGTCACCAGGTTTTGTTTTAAATTTGGATGAATAGAAGTAATAGAACACATTAGTACTCTTTTCACGTTATCTGCACTGCTATGGTGCACATATTTATCTAGGACTGTTTGCTCGAAATTCACCTTGAGGAAGAAAGGCATAAATGACAGTCTGACTCCACGAGATTCAGCCACGGGCTTGAGCTCCTCTCGGAGTGTGACAAGAGTCGTCATGTCCACTTCATCACAGTAACCAAAGTGGGGGATTTTTAGTGCTGCAGTCATAGTTTTCACCATGGCTCTGTGGAAACCTGAAAATATAAATATTATATATAAAAAGCATAGAAATATATTATAAAAAAATCAGGCTAATTGTTCAATTGCATCAAAATAAATCACTATCACATGGTCTTTGCTATAGGCTTACTTGGGTTCACCCTTCCTTGAGAGTATTTATTTAATCAGTTCTAGGTCTACTACTCTAAGGGATATTCCCTAAAAGTATCTGATTGCTGGGGGTCAGACTGCTTGGTGATCACAAGAACGGGAACTGCAAGTGCCTCATGGTTTTCCATATAATCAGTGTCAGACTGACCCACCCAAAAATCCTCTGGTGGGCCCAAGCTCTATTCTAATACTGGACTCCATAGATACAGAATATCACAACCTAATTTGGAGGCTGCTAGGGTCTACATCCTAAAGAATAATGAAGGATGGGCTCCTAGAACAGTTTTATCTGGTGGATCCAATAAAGCCCTCTCCGACACAAGAGTGCTAGCGCAAACTTGTAGTTACTTTATATGGGCTCACTTTCCCAGGATTACTATGGTTCACAGCAGTATTACCTTTCAAGGGCTCTGTGACATCTTTTCCTGAGAAGGCGATTGGTTGGGTAAAGGAAACTGGAATGGAGGGAGCTTTATCCTTCTGAGGAGGCTGGTGGATTTCTTTTTTCGGAGGAGGTGGAGTGATCTCTATTTGAGGGGATGGTGGCAATATGGCACCAGTTTGCTTAGCCAGAAAATTCAGAATGTCTTCTTTAAGGATACGTCCATCACGGCCACTGCCCACCACTTCGCTTAGCTTTATCTGAAAAATATACAGATCATCAGAGGGCCTCTATAGCACTCATTAACAGTTACAGGATTTGTCAAACTAAATGAAACATTTTAATGTATAAATGGAAATAACTGGACATGACCCCTTTGCCTAATTTTTTTCCATTATTTAGTTCCTGCTGAAGTGTATATAGGCTCCCCACATATACCTTTCCTTTTTACTAGCGATCTGTCATTTAAGAGGAAATTCAGTTCATTCATTATCCACAAATAAGCTTCTAGGTGCACTAGGGGACTGGCCACTCTTTACGTGTCTTTAATGGCCACACATCTTGTATACAAAGAAGACCATTTGCATAAAATTAATGAATCAAAAGAGAATTTATTACTTTACAACTCCATTTTTACATTAGTCATCAAGCATTCTGCCTAAGCTTTAACTAAATACAGATATCCCACAATCTCTGAGATTAAAGAGCCACACAAATAAAAACTAGCTGTAACTGCAGTATAGCACAATGGAAAAATTTGCAGCGATGGCAGGCAGGTTGGGGTAGAGTCAGTATTGGGGAAAACCTACATTGTCTGTTATGGTATTTTCACAACCGGGTCATACAAGAACAGGTGAGCAAGTACATGCAGGCACAGTGCCATAAAATCCATGTGAATTTCCTATCGGCTAGTGACTTACATTGTTCTCCATTGCAAGGCGCCTGACAGCTGGAGTGGCCAGTGTCTTATGTCCCTTTATTTCTTGGTGTGTATGTTCCTGAGAGATGGCTGGAGTTTCCACCACATCTTCTTCGGTTGTTACAACTAAAGAGAACACATATTTCATGCAGTAAAATGTATACAGAGAAGACAAGCAAATAAATACTGACAGTCACAGATTTTGGGCTACATTAAATACTTCTAAGGCCTTATCCAATCCAATGAGTAATACGGCCATCCATGTACATGGCCGTATTGTCCACGGTAGCTTACAAAAATATAGAGCATTTCCCATTTTCCACCGTATTTCTTTTCCGTACGGACTATAGAAGTCAATGGAAACATATAAAATATGGGCCAAATACATGCTGCATACGGCTGTGCCCCGTATGCTGCCGTATATATGTGCAGTATCCAGAACCAGTGGGAGGTATATTCTGTTATCCAGCCAATAGTCAGACATCCATCACTGTATTTTATACAGATACGGGACGGGTATGGTTCAATACATTGCCATACGGTTGGAATTTGTCCCGTATTTACGGCCAGAACAGAAAAGAACATATGGCCGTGTGCATGACGCCGAACGCTGATTATTTCATAACAATATTGGAAGCCTATTAAACTCCTAGATAGCCTTGCTTTAATGCAACTCTAGAAACTGGATAATCTGTAACCACTCACTGAATGAGGAAAGGGATGCTAGTTATTTGTTTTTCTTAGCTAATAAGCCAAGATGAGTCAATGGACTGTAAAGTTATTGTCTTGGTTTAATTATGTTTAACAATTACTTAATAAGCTATAAATGGGCACCATAGTCAGGAGATATAAACAAGCTATTACTACATGTATGTTGTAATGTCAAAGTGTAAAGTAAGGAATGACCATATCACTGCAAGGTGGAGAATAAAGATCTATCTGAGAATGCAGACACAGTAGATTTACATACCTTTCAGAGCATCTGTTTCAATATCCACCAAAGGTTTCCCAACCAGAGCGATGTCATCTACATTGTAATACAGTTTCCTGACAACGCCATCATAGCGACTGGTGATGGTCACTGAGGCCTTGTCACTTTGAACTTCACATATACTGTCAAACTGGGACACTGTGTCACCTTCTTTCACGTACCTAAAGAATATATTAGGACAGATATTGATAAATAAACTTCTCATATGTGACAAGCATGAAAAAAAGATCCTGAAAGACTAGTGAAATACTGAAAACATTTAAATGGGTTCAAAAGAAAATTGCACACACTGCAGAAGCCCCTCTCTTCCAACATTGGAGACAGCTACAGCAGGGACAAGCTAAACTGTGAAGGATAGCAAAGAAACTGCTGGCCATAGGTGAGGAAAGTAATAGAAGGATGTCTTACATCTCAAGAGCTATAGATATCTGAAAAAAGATACAATAGCTTAGTGGTCATTACAACAACATACCAGTCTTTCACTGTAACCTCTGTGATTCCCTCTCCGATGTCTGACAACTTGAACTGTACAATCTGGCCATTTAACGCTGCAACATAAAGTAAAATCATTAGCTTCTTATCGAATAAGGCAGAAATCACAAGTGTGACAAGGGTTTCCATTACACTTTCAATTGTAAGAGCATAACGGAAACAAAACACAGAAGGCCTTCCCTTCAGATAGGGTTCCATGTACAGAAGGGTAGTTTCCATTACTTATAGAGGAAAATATAATGCGGACTGCTGCACTATTTTTTCTGCTACAAATAACAGAAGGGCATGGGTGAAGCTGCCGTACACAGGCGTGACCGTAGCTCAACAAGAGCAGGATCGGCAAGTATGTAAGGAAGGCACTATGTGGGTAAACATCCGAGTGGGGCGATTGTTGCTTACCACAGGCAGTCCTGAAGCTTCTTAGTTGCAGAGGCTCCAAGATCACAGAATGAGTTTGCTTCTTGCATGACTTTACTAGTAGAAACCGGTTGCATAGGATAACTTGTCTAAAACTGGCCTGGGGAAAGGGGTGTCAAAGAGAGAGGTCAGAGGCAAAACCTGAAGAACAAATCTGAAGCCTACAACGGTAGAAAAGGTTAGCAGAGCAAGAATCATGTTCCTTGTTACCTCCTCTGACATTTCCAGCTGTGTGTATAATGTACACGAGAAAGCAGGTTGTTGTCTACTGTCTTTGTCTCCTTACCAATTGCAGAGTAAACCTCATTTGGGTTTTTCCCATGTTATCTGAAATAAGCTGGAAGAGGACTTGGCACATCTAAGTAATCTAAGTAAATGGGTCTTTAGGTCTCCATTCAGTGCAGGTCAATTACTATCCATTCAGTGTAATCATTTAGTATTTATACTGTATGAGACCTATTCAGTCTTGTTAACTTTGGGAGTTTTCCCAAACTTGTATATGTAACGGATTGGAAAAACACCACGTGAGAGTAGACAAAAACTATTCAGGGCTGAATGACTAATGAGCAACTTCTGTTGATATCTTACAGTTCGATGTTCTTTTATGGGTGGATATACAGTACACAATTTCATGGAATCTGCAGTACAATGGTAGTGAATTGGACTATTATAAACCTAGTTACATATTTTAGGCAGGATCAGGATTCTTAAATCCAGTCAATGGACTCTGATTTCATTTAATGCAAAGAGTGAAATATGCAGGAAACCTTTGTAACATTAATGTGACTTGCATGTTACTTGCACACATTCCATCAAGTTTCCCTTATTTATAACATCAAAAATAGCAGCGGCAGCTGCTTATAGCATTATTAATAACAGAAAGATATGAAGGACGGATTTAACAAACAATCACTGCATTGCAGAAAAGTATAGCTGAAAGCTGCAACTTATCAATCCCTAAATAACACAGATTCAATGTTACAACGAGAACCTGCAGAATACACTGCAATTCTCCGAATTAAAAATAGATCATCCGAGTTTTACTTTTCATGCATGCCCACAAATGTAAGATGGCAAAACTGGACTTAAATTTTTCCCTAGCAATCCAGCATCTCTGTTGTGCTGCGGCAAAATCCTGACCGCTGCAGCCTGTCCCTTAAATTGCCCTTGTCACTGCCATGGCACAACAGAAAATGGTACTGTATAGCGCAGTGAAGGATAGCTTGGAAAAACAAAGAAAGTCCATGTTATTATGTTTACAGATTGCATCCAGCTGGGTAATAAATATTAAAAAAAAATAATAATAATGAAACCGAAAGGGACCGCCCCCTTAAAACCTGCAGCACAGATCACTTTGCATTACAGGTTTTACTCAAGAGTTTGTGGATGCGACTTTGTACACCCCGAGGGTTTCCTCCCAGGTAGCTTACTACCTGTGGACTTGCCGTGCAACATTTCCATATTGTAAATCTGCGGTACAGTAGCGATGTAGTGTATAGGACTCATTTTAATGCCACACACATGTTGCAGGAACTAGAACACATGTAATTTAATTTCGGCAGATTTCAGCAATGCTGCTTCACCCATCTGCAGCAAAAAATGGATGGTATAAAACACATGAGAAACCAGATGGCTGCCATTGTGCTACGTGTGACGGTCCCATGTAGAGCCATGCCTGTGTACAGTGTGTACAGATCTATCTGCAGTCAGTGATCCTGTTTCCTATAATTATATGCCCCAGACATTCCATATCATTCAGAGACTTTCCCAGGTAATGTCCTCTGCTGCAGGAGAAGCTGATAAGACTGATATCCATGAATACACAGGGCAGAGGCTGGCAGCGCTGGCACAGCGGGCACACAGCTCTCTGCCATCTATAACCTGGCACCTAGGAATATAAACAACGACTCATCTCACCAGGCGGCCGAATGACCGGGTACAGCTCCTCAGTGCTCTCACAGCCGCCATCTTACCCGGAAAAGCTGTGTCCACCAATCCCGTTAGGAATCTGCTCCAGAGAACCAATCAGGGGAGAGCAGAAGATACAATGTTTCAGGTCCAAGGAGAAGGGGGAGGGAGAGAGGTGTGCGAGGCCAACAACCAATAAGGGCCGGCATACACCTCGGCCTTGCTGTTAGTGTTTAGGGCGGGGCAGACACACAAAAAAACCAAGGCGACCAAGTAAGGGGCGGGCGTCTTTAAATTATATGTCGCAGTCCAGCTGTCCGCCATTTTGTTGGTTATCTAAAATTAACAATCTGCATAAACATGTAATATTCTTTCAGAAGTGCATTGCAGCTCATTGGTGATGTACTTAGACGCAGTCATTTTTAATATATATTGATTTTGCACATATTGCATTGTGGGCGCCGGATGAGGCCGTCTACAGGTCTATCAGTCTTTCCTTATAATTGCATTGCACTGCGATACTTATCGGCCCGCATATGTAATGTACTTGTCTTTTAGCAGATATACGGGGGATATCTCTTCAGTGACGACAGGGTTAATGGCTGACAGGAAGGGGCGGGCGCCGCATGTAGGAGCCGGCTGGAGGCTGCACAGGGCTCAGTGTGCAGGTGCTGGGGACCAGGGCTAGGGACTGCCCAGGTGGTGGTAGGTGGTTACTACCTATTCTGATTATTAGTATATAGTAGTGGTCTGCTAGATGTACATCCTCAGCTATTGTGTAATACTACTCCCAGTATCCCCTGGCAGTGTACATAACCCCCTTCATGATATCTGGGGTAACTACAACTCCCAGCATCCACTGCCAGTGTGCATAACCCCCTTTCTGATATCTGGGGTAACTACAAATCCCAGCATCCCCTGGCAGTGTGCATAATCCCTTCCAGATATCTGGGGTAACTACAATTCCCTTCATCCCATGACCGTACGATAACCCCTTCTATATATATATATATATATACACACACACCTGTGTGGTCTGTCTGCTGTGCCGAAACTGATTCCCAGCATAATGTCACAGACAGATCAGGTATGGTGACACATATTTGCAATCAATGAAAAAGACTCCAACATTTCTCTGCCTGAGGCACCATAATGTCTTATTTCATATGATAAAGTAAAATCCTCTTCTGCTGTTTCTGACACTGGATGATGCTGATACATGTACAATGTACTGCGGATATTCGATGTCCGTACTGCAGTGTGTGATCTCATTCTATCTCTTCTTTCATGACAGCTCCTGTGTGATCTGACATCACTCCTGAAACATCAGGGACAAATCCCAGGGCGATGGCAGAAGAGGGGGGTCCAGTGGATGTGGATGGCAGCATTATGGAGGGGGTAAGACAGCACATCATACATTTTGTTACCAAGAACTGGTTTCAAACAAGAAACAGAAAAAGTTTACTTTTGGTAAATGTAAAATAATAGACCATCATTTTGCACTTGGTGCCAGGTTCTCTATAAAATAACAAACTGGTCAGTATTTACCTTTTGAATTACCTTTGTTTGTAGGGATGTCACTCGCCTCATCTATAAAATTAAGCTGTGTGGAGTTTAAAGGGTTAAATACTGTTTGATTTGTGTTTTTAAGCCAATTTTAACAACCTCTTTTAATAAAGTTCTGTGAGAAGATGAAGATTATGTATAGATACACAAGTGCATTGACAGACAAATATGATGGTGTATTTGTACGTAACCATGATCAATAATTCATTTACAGTACGGTAGAATGCTTTTAGTGGATTTTACAATGGATTGCACTTACTTTTCTTTTGCTGACCTCATTTGATAGGGAGGCCAAATCCTGCGAATATGTACTGCGCTGAGCTGTCTGCTGGGTACCAGAGTCCGAGTGTCAAAAATCAGAGCAGGAAGAAGTACACCAGGACTAAGGTGAATCCCAATTTTTCATTACAATTCAAAATAAGTGATCTTGATGTTTCATTATGGGGTAGAATAATAAACCTTTATTTCTATAGCACCACCATATTCCACAGCACTTTACAGATCACATAAGTCATTGTTAGTAAGATGAGTAACATGGGTAAGAACTTTGAATAACTAAGAACTATTGTAAGAACTATAACTAACTATAGGAACGCCATGAGCTTACTATCTATGAGGGAAGGGGGGGGGTGGTGGTATGAGAGGTGTAAGGGCTACACATGTCCCAGCTTTATCACAGAATTTTGCTGATATTACCCTGTTTCCCTGAAAATAAGACATCCCCGAAAATAAGACCTAGTACAATTTCTCTCCAGTTTAGAAATATAAGGCCTTGAAAATAAGACCTAGCTGCAGTCATTGCTACATCTCCCCCCAAGCCACAATACATTAGTGTTACTAGATCATTTAGATACTGCAGGAGGTTGTGACATGGGTGAAGAATTAGTTGGCTAAAATGTTACGTCGAAAATGCAATACAAGCAGCTGCCTGGACTAGAAGGAAAGGAAAGTGATATTGCTAAACATGAGAGAATGGGGCCATTGATTCTAACACAAATGGATTCTCATGAAATACAGCGTTTGGAGAGTTATAAGGATGTTAGACTTTCTTGATGGAATTCAGATGGTTATGCTGATGTATGTGATGATATGACTACAAAATAGTAATAAATGTTGATTTTTTTTTTTTTAGCAACAAATGTAAATCCTTTCACATGGAACTATAGGACATCTCCTGAAATTAAGACCTAGTGCCTATTTAGGAACAAAAATTAACCTCTTAACGCTCAGTGACTTAGCGCTCAGCGTCTGATATATCGGACGCTGAGCCGATGCCGGTTTGGCTCAAGATCTGAGTCGAACCAGCATCAGGAAAGACGGGGTGCCGGCTGTGACTGATAGCCGGCACCCCAGTGTAATACCCGCGATCGGAGTTGTCTCCGATCGCGGGTGCTTAACCCGTTAAATGCCGCGGTTAGCGCGACCGCGGCATCTAACATGCATCTGGGGGGTCTTTCCCTCACGATCGGCCCCCGGTTCGGGGGGCGCCGATCGTTGCTATAGCAACTCTGGGGTCCGATCTGGACCCCAGAGTTACTTGCAAGAATTGCCGTAAAGATGGCGCCTGTGACGTCATCTTACTGGCACAGTGCCAGCCTATGCAAGTGTATAGGCTGACACTGATAATATTCTGCAATACATCAGTATTGCAGAATATTATCATGAACAAGCAATCAGATGATTGCTTCTTCATGTCCCATGGTATAAAAGTGAAAAAGTAAATAAAAAAAGTTATTCAATAAAAAAATAAAGTAATAAATCACTTAAAATGCCCCAAACCCCCAAAACATATAAAGAGACATATAACTCAAAAAAAAGTCTAAATCATAACACAAACCCCACATATATAGTATCACCACGTCCGTAACAACCCGTAGAATAAAAGTAAATCATTATTGAACCCCCACGATAAACGCCGTAAAAAAAAACTGTTATAAACCCTCCAAAAATTATGATTTTTACCTTTTCAATCCCACAAAAAATGCTATAAAATGTGATCAAAAAACCATATGTACTCCGACATGATACTGGTGCAAAGTACAACATGTCCCGCAAAAAACAAGCCATCAACCAGCTCCGTAGCCAAAAAAGTAACAATGTTATGCCACTTGGAAGACGGCAATACATAAATGATAGATTTTTCCCCACATTAGGGTTTTGTTTGACAAATTTAGTAAAACGTAAGAAAATATATTCATGTCTGGTATCCCCGTAATCGTATCGACCCATAGAATAAAGATAACATGATTATTAGTCTATACGGTGAACACCAAAAAAAAAAAAAGTAAAAAATCCAGTACAGAATTGATGCTTTTCTACTCCTGCCCTCAAAAAAAGTTCCTAAATTTTCAACAATAGGTGATACCAACCCCAAAATGGTAACAATGGAAAAAGCATCTCATCCCGCAAAAAAAAAATGGCATCACATGGCCCAAATAACGGAAAAGCGAAAATTTTATAGCCTTCAAAAGGGGCCAATGAGGAAACTAAAATCCTGGCAGCTGCAGGGCCCTCCTTCCCTTCTGCACCTCGCTGTGCGCCCATAAAACAAGTCACAGCCACATGTGGGGGGTCTTTGTACTCAGGAGAAATTGCAGAACAAATTGTATGGTGGGTTTTCTCTTTTTATATTTTGGAAATGTGTAAATTTTAGGGCTAAATGAACGTATAAGGGAACAATTTGACCAATCTAAATTTCACCTCCATTTTGATTCAATTACTATGAAGATCTCAAGGGGTTAACAATCTTCGTAAAAACTGTTTCTGATAGCTTGAGGGGTGCAGATTTGAAAATGGGTTGGTTATATAGGGGGTTTTGATGCTAAATATGTAAAATTTCATTCAAAACTGTATTTATCCCCAAAATAGTCAATTCTGAAAATCCGGAAAAGCGATATTCTATTTGTAAGCCGCGTGACATCAAAATAAATTATCCAGACATTTCAGAAATTATGAAAATGTAAAGTAGACAAATGGGAAATGTTATTCAGCAACTTATTTAGGTGGTAAATCTATCTGCCTGAAAACGCAATGATTTTGAATTTCAAAAATGGCAAATTTTTCAAAAAATTTATCATATTTTCTTTTTTTTTGTAAATAAACGCAAAACTTATCTGCCAAAAATTACCACTAAAATGAAGTACAACATGTGGGGAAAAAACAATCTCAGAATCATTTTGATAAGTAACAGTGTTCAAAAGTTATAACCATATAAAGCGACGCAAGTCAGAATCCAAAAAATCGGGCTGAGCCTTAAGCTACAAAATGGCTGCATCCTTAAGGGGTTAATAAGACACAGTCTTATTTTTGAGGAAACACGAGTATCAGAAATTCAAGGCAAATCTGAAATGGTTAAACACAAAACTGCTTTTGGTGGTAGGCCAAAATAATCTTCATAAAGCCAGCAAAAAGCTGCTATGTAAAAAGTCACCCTTCTTTTCTCGATATTTTGTGTTTAAGGCCAGATTTCACCCTTGTTTTTTTTTTGCATGTGGATAAAATGTCCTATGTTCTGCAGTATGAGATTTCCAAGGGTTTGTAAATATTTTTGATTTTTTTAGTTTTCTTATTATTATTTGGTAGAATATTTGTTTCCATGTTTATCTACTGTCCATATCTTCATAGGCCACAGCATTTATCAGGACTGGAGACTGTACGAGACTTGTGTGCTGGCCAATTGAAAAATGCTGCAATTGGGTCTACAGAGATCGACTTTACTCCAGGAAGAATAAAAGGAGGGTCTCTGACTGCTGATACAAAGACTGCTGGGTTAGGAACCTGATTTCTTTTCTTTTTGTGACTATTAGTATGACTTATAATGATCTGTTTTTGGCTGTGAAGATGGGGAGTTACGTAAGGGTCTGTGCACACCTGCCAAACTCCTACCTAAAGCAGTCTGGTTCTGCATCAATGGATAGTGATGATACGTTTATTCGCCACATGAACTGTGTGCAGCTCTGTCCCATTCAACTGAAACGGGCTAAGCTAAAACACCAATTATTATCAATTATTATGTAAAGGTGCAGTAGAAGATATTTCTTGGTAGCAGTTAGCGGCACTTAAAACAATTGCACCAACCAACTTGCCCCTGTGGAGCAAGAGACAAATCTGCATAAAAATTAAAACTGAATTTACTCTGAAATGACAGATCACTGGGAAATAGGAAAGCTGTGCCTGGAGAGCTCACAAAGTCCCCTGCTGAATTGTGAATTGTGGACTAGCAGACAACCTTTAATTATACCTATATAAATTTGGTGTCTGTGAAGGAAACTGCGACGTTTCAGACACCTGAAGGGTACGCAAGGTCACTTAGTTATCCTTTTATAGACACTCCCAGAACGCACAGGTTCTGAGAGGCGCAGGAAGTGATTTAAAGTTGTCCACACAACTTCCGGATATGGCACAACAATAAATCACAACCTTGAACTCAAGGAGCTGCCACCAGTTCTCCTTTGATATAAGCCCGGACCGTAAGGGGATTATATAGGGTAAGGAACCAACCCGGTAGCATGTATATATGCGAGGATAGGACGTGGGGATTCGTGGATAGAGGTAAAAGAGCAACACAGAGTAGATTTTATATTTAATATGTGTATATATATATATATATATATATATATATATATATATATCTCAGTTACACAGAGTACAAAACACAAGGTAGCACTACAAGTAACAGCAGTTCAAGCAGTAAGTTTGTTACCTCGTGTGTGGCTTAATGGAACCTGTTAGTCCACACCTTAAGATCCTTTTCTGCTTTTGATGTTAAAATGGTTCCCAGACAAAAGGCACTGCGGCCTTAGAAGTGCCTGATTATATCATGCGCAGTCACTGCTCTGCCAACACAACAGAAGGCATGGGTCCCTCCTACCTGGTATTACAACCAGAGCCCTGAAGAAGCCATAGCTTCTCAAGGGGAAGTCGTAGGGTCATGGTTCTGGTATCATTGGATCCGGGTGAATCCCTGGATCGCATTGATACCAAACCTATTTCCTATGGTCCTAAGTGAGCTAGAGCCCCGGAAATTGTACCACTGTTATCTCCTGACTATTACAAATCCAAAAATGTATTGTCCGTTGTATGAGATGGACTGTCCCTATTCAATCTATTGGTTTAAGAGTTTTTATGGTCCTTTGTCTGTTTGAGAATGGGGGGATGCATGTAGACGATTTGGGTGCAGAGGTCTTTTGAAGCTCGGACACATGCTGTGTGATCATAAACAACCTAGCTCAATTAGGGCAATTAAGCTGAGGCTGGAAGAAAGTGGGGTAGGAATGGCCCCCCTCCCCCTGGCCACATTTATCACAGTGTCCCTGTTATCTTATCAGGCAAAAGGCCACATTCACTACAGCTAATAGTTTGTGTAAAGGTGCTGTCTGTCCAGTCTGCTAAAATGATGCCATTGTAACTGCCTCACTACTAATTTATTTTTTAATGCCCTCTTGATGTCTTTGTAGGAGCGTGTGCTTATTACTTCAGGTCTCTCTTCCATGTGTCCTCTTTGCTGAAACGCCTTCTGAACTGATTTTTAAAGGAGGCACTAATGCAGAGATGGCCCCACAGATTGACTATACCACAATGGTGTGTATGCATCATTTGTAAAATGTAAAATAAGAATTGACTTGAAATGGTCTGAAACCTCATCTATCTTCTACCCCTTATATCAGATGTACTTATTAATAAAATGTCCTTGTAAAGACTCTCATAACAATCAACATTTACTAAAATTAAAGGGGTTGGCTACTACGAAACTTTACCATACTTACCCTGGTAAAGTTTCTATGAAGTCCCGAGTCTTACTGGCTCTCAGCAGATGGTGTGGGCCCATGCAGTCATTATTGTATGCGTTCTACCTCCCACGTCAGTGGTTGAAGGGGCATGCAGATGTCCTTGACGCACTCACTCCAACTACTGACATGGATGTGGTTATCACGGAGGGGGTGTTCATATAGTATGCTAGGCACAAGACATTGCCAAAAGTCCCAAATCCTGCAACCTGCAGTTGCTGACTACAGATAATATACTTACCCTAGTAAAGTTTATGACTGACCCAATTAGGATCTTATACTTACTTTCAACTTGCATACAACTTTCATATTAGTTGCCAATCCGGACGTTTTGATTATCGTGGACCTTGAATGACTGGATTTCACGGACCGATGACAGTGCAGGGGATGGGACTCTTAGCATCATAATGATATATAGCTTGGAGACCCTTCCTCCCCATAACATAACAGAAACGCTGAACTGTTCATCTGTAAAGCTGACAACCGCAGAAGGAAGCGCGGGCACCGCACCGACACCTAGTCCAGATAGCACAACGCAGTAGAGTGGACAGGGGGTATAAATGCAGGCGATAGACTATGCCGTGGTGGTGCTCAGTCTCAGAGACAGTAGTAGTCCAATAATGAAAAAGGGAAAGGATGAGATGGCACTCACCGGTGGTGAAAAAGTCTTCTTTATTGGTGCAGGATAAAATACAGGGAGGCACGCAGTGCCGCTAAGCCGACGGGCCGTTTCGCGCCGCTCGGCGCTTTCTCCAGGCTGTGTGTTCATCTGTAAAGCTTAGAATCAATTTTGGGTTCACCCCGAATTTTCACCTACAAGCCAAAGATCCCTAGTTTTTTGTGAGTAGTATACAGGCGATCGCCTACTTAAGAACACCCGACTTACAGACGACCCCTAGTTACAAACGGACCTCTGGATATTAGTAATTTACTGTACTTTAGCCCTAGGCTACAATAAACAACTATAACAGTTATTAAAGGTGTCTGTAATGAATCTTTATTGCTAATCCTTGTTCTTATGACAACCCAACATTTTTAAAATCCAATTGTCACAGAGAACCGAAAAAATTCTTGCTGGGGTTACAATTATAAAATATACAGATCCGACTTGCATACAAATTCAACTTAAGAACAAACCTACAGACCCTATCTTGTACGTAACCCAGGGACTGCTTATATGTATATATATTAAAAAATATCCAGTGGCTGTTTATGGGCAACATCTTCAACTTTGGCATTCAGTTGTTTTCACTGGGCCATAAATTCAGAGTACAGATTTTCTTTGTCTCAATAGATGATACTTTTTCCTTCCACAGGTGTTTAAGCCAATTGCTGAACATTTCTCCTTTAAATTGGACTGTGACATCAGGAAAAGGTGAGATCTCAAATAAGTCCTACTGTGTAATATATCACCTTCTCTCCCTGTTTTATTAAAGAATATGCATGAAGCGAGGTAGAATGATACATGACTTAGTAAAGAAATATTTCAATACATGCATCAAGATTAATAATTAAAAAAGAGAACATGAGTTCTCTAACAAAGAGAACTCTAACATGAGTTCCAATAGACAATAACATAGTAACCAAAACTATGGGTTTACTTCCATCTGTGATTCTAGTGACTTATTAGAAAAAGGGAAATAGTTTGTTATTTGACCATCTACTCAATGTTGGAATGCATTATCTGTTCATGCTAGAGACCAAATCATCTGGCATATATGACGTGAGTGGGGAGTCACACCAGTTTCTCCACACCTTGTCGAATTTCGCTGTACAACCTCGTTTTTTGTACATCACCTTCTCATACGGGACTATCTGATTCACTAGTTGAACCCATTGGGAAAGATAGGGGTAGATTCTCCCATCCATTTTAGAGCGATAGCTTTTCTGGCTAAAAATAGTGTTTCGCGTAGAAAGATTTTTTTCATGATGTGTCCAGGCTTCCTCATCAACAATACCGAAAAGGCAAGTCAAAGGGGTCTTAGAGATTGGTTTGTTCACAACTCGGGATAACAAATTAACCACTGAGTTCCACAAAGTCTCTACACATGGGCATTCCCAGTTATCTAAAACCCTTTAACACATAATTGGCATTAAGATTGGTAAATCTTTACCAGTTATCTTTAATTTCTGCAACCATTATTGTATTACACGGGCCTCACTCTTTTATCTATTTATCCTACCAGGGGCTACTACCCTCGTGGTGGAGGAGAAATTTTAGTCCGGGTATCTCCAGTCAGATACTTAAAGCCAATTAACTTGACAGATCGAGGATCAGTCACAAAGATCTATGGACGAGCGTTTGTGGCTGGTGTCCTTCCGTACAAGGTAAGTAGGTGCAGGTTAGAAGCAAAACCTGCAGTTGTTGTGGCCATTGTTGTGGCCTGTTGATCTAGTTTATAGCATAGTCTCAGGCTTATTCCTTTGAGCATGACTGTATTTTGTGGTTTTATTCTTCATATTTCAGGCTTTATATTTTAATTTTGTTAGATCGTAAAGGACATGACTTCTGCTGCAGTACGCTGCATACGACGTGAACTCCGAGATCTCTATGTGAATATACAAGGTGTTCAGGAATCTGCAGACAGAGCAGTAGGAAATGGTTGTGGGATCATGTAAGTTGTTCCTGATTTGATCACCGCTTAATAGCCAGTGTTCTGTAGTAATACAAAGTATAAAACAAAGTCTCTCAGTTTCGAAGCCCAAAATATAAGCACATTACATTATAGTATACATTACATATAGCATAGTCAAGACATGAAATGTACTTTTGAGATATTTTTGCCCTGGTTGTGTGTATATGACCTAGAGCTGAAGTGGATTGGTATCATGAAAATGAATTGCATAGCAGCATCAAATAAGCCTTGACCTCTTCTTTTCTATTATAGAATTGTTGCAGAGACATCTACAGGCTGTTTATTTGCAGGGTCATCTCTTGGAAGGAAAGGTAATTTTATTTTTATATTTCAAATTATTTATTTTATTATTTATACATTGGAAATAATAATAATGATGTTATTCCAAGGGTCTTTAGTTTGACAATTATACATTTATCTAAAAACGGGGCTAGACCAAACAAATTGAGCTGTACTGACGGTCCCCTACTTAAGAACACCCGACTTACATACGACCCCTAGTTACAAATGGACCTCTGGATATTGGTAATTTCCTGTACTTTAGTCCTAGGCTACAATAAACCGCTTTAACAGTTATTAAAGGTGTTTGTAATGAAGCTTTTTTGTTAACCTTGGTTCTAATGACAATCCAACATTTTTAAAATCCAATTGTCACAAAGACCAAAAAAATCGGCTGGTGTTACAATTATAAAATATACAGTTCCGACTTGCATACATATTCAATTTAAAAACGAACCTACAGAACCTATCTTGTACATAACCCAGGGACTGCCTGTATATTGAAAACTCCCAACCTACAGTAAAGGTGTTTAACTAGCCTGGTCCACAGCAGAATCGACCATGTACGGCTAAAGAGATATTAGATACAAGTGAGCAAACGCCTCAAGCAAATGACGTGCAATCGTATTTTATAATAAGGCCCATTAAGGACAGGATTAAGGGTCTAAACAAAAATCCAATAAAAATTTAAAAAAAAATAAATCACAACCTGCTTAAACACCTAAAAAAGTATGTGTACAGTATGCCAACCTATCTCCAAATACAAAATAAAGCTGGTTCATTCTGTATAATGTTTCTATTTTTGTGGATGCTGAAAAATATACCAGCTCTAGGCAAAAAGCATTTTTTGTTTTTTTTGACAGTGAAAGCCTTTCAGTTGCATGTAACTGTAGTGATTTTATATTACTAACTTCTGTTTTAAAATAACAAAATGTTTAATACGAAATATATTAAAAAGATATACTTTTCAATTTTGGGAAAGGGAAAGCCTTGATTTGGTTAGATTTTTTTTCTTTTTTGATGCATTGTTATGCTCTTTATACACCTTTTCATAGGGGTACCCTCAGATCGTGTTGGTGCAGAAGCTGCAGAAATCCTTCTGAGAAACCTTCGCCATGGGGGATGTGTGGATGAATACTTACAGGATCAGGTAGTTTAAGGATTACACAATATAGAACGTAGGACTAACAAAAAAAAGTTGCTTTTATCCAGAGCAACCAGTAGCCCAAGTCTGTTTTATGACATTTATAGTAGAGTTAAAGTGGATAAAGGTTATTATTGAGTAAACAGTAGTGTATGGAAACATTTTCTCAATTTATAGGAAGAATTTTCTGTTTTGGCTTAATTTACATACAGTAGTAATTTGAAAAACAAAGCATGGTAATATTCAATTTATAAATATGTATTTTATATATTTTACATCTCCAGTTGATTATTTTCATGGCCCTGGCAGATGGGGTCTCACGGATCAAGACCGGACCCCTCACTTTGCATACACAGACCGCTATCCACTTTGTAGAACTGCTTACCAAGGTGAGAATTACTCTACATATTATCTTGTTTGAGGTCTAATAAAAATACACAGATTTTCAGAGATCTTTTTCTATATATTGTAAAGCTGCGAACAATGAAATCTACCAGATGCTTGTATAGGGTTAATCAAGTTCTGCATACACCCAGTATTTGCAATCGGCAAATACATTTAGGGCATTGTACCATCCACATGTAGTGGAACTTTTCAGATTACTGTACTGTGAATAAATTTTATAGGCAGACCTAATAATGAAATTTGAAACCAACCCGGGATTGACTCTAGATATGTGAACGTGTTCTTGTTAGTGGAGAATCGCTTTAGTACTATCATATTACTATCATTATTGTCTCCCAACAGGCCAAATTCACAGTGACAAAGTGTGAAGAGCCTGGAGCAGACAGCTTTATTATTGAGTGTCAAGGAATAGGCCTTCAGAATAAGAATGTTTGACAATCTCCTAAGAACACCACAATGAGTGACCTCTCCTGTGAAAACAGCACTGCATGCAATACACATTGCATGACACCAGAGGGCAGTACACATCAAGTGCTTTATTGCTATTTTTACAGCTCTACATTCTGATACTGAGAACCAATCAGACAGATTGTGTGCATGAATCTGAGTTTGACTTATTATTTTATTTGAGTGACTGATATGTGCCATGCCTCCGAATAAACTGGGGGGAAACCATGAAATGGTTAATTTCTCATGAATGTTATGGGTCTTTGTATTATGGTTCATATACAGAGTGGGATTTTCTTGTAAACCATATTTCAACATTACAAATTACTCACATGTAAATTACATTCACAGATTTGCACTCCATCAATTTTAAATTGTGAATCAATTAAAACATGTGTTTCCACCACGTTCCCATGACGGCCCCCACCTGGAGGTTGCTCCTTATATCCTGTAGGGACAGGAAGTCACAAAAGTTTAAAAGGCTCCTCCCTAGCACCCCACACCAGTGTCTTCCTGTCCCTAGGGGATACAAGTCGCAAGAGTTTCCTATCTGAGGAACACAAATGGTAAGGTTCTTAGGAACCAGTCCGCTCCCACACTTTCCTAAGTGCTGGGAAAAGACCTAAAGACACCCCCGTCCCCTGTACTCTCCCCTGCTAGAACCTATCCAACGGTCCCGCGCGGCTAATGCTGGGTTCAGCAAGGGGAAAGAAGAATAGAGTACAGGGGCAGAAAAGTTACCTGCCGGGCCGGCGGCCAAAAGTTGGTTCTCCGCTCCGGGGAAGAGGAAAATTGGAAGCGGCATACCTCGGGGAAAATCTGTCGCACGCTCCGGCATCGAGTCATTGTGGCGCGAAATTCTGGCGCATCACGAGGAACTTCCGGTCCGGACATCCAATCAGGTAACACTTCCGGGTCTCTCCGGAGGGGGTGGGGGAGGAGCCCAGACATAAAACCGCCAAGCCTCAGGCATATGGCGTTGGTCTCAGACAAACACTAAGTTGGCTCCAGCGTCTCCATCTCCCACATGGCAGATGAAGCGATTAACGTGTTCCAGGTCCTGGTACCTGTAAGTACAAGCCCTGGGCTACCTCTCTGTCACATTTCAGCTTTTCTATGTATTAATGGCTGTTATTATGTGTACCTTCTCAGGGCAAGGATCAGAAAGAGCCCAGAGAAAAGGAGCCAAGAGAGAGGGAAAAACCAGTTAAAAAGCCTTCCAAACGTTGTGGGCTGTGTAATGCAAAAATGGCAGAGGATTATAAAAAGAGTTTATGTCCAGACTGCTTAAATAAAATCCTCAAAGAGGAAAGATCTTCTTTAATAGATGAATTAAGATCAGTGATTAAAGAGGAAGTATCCTCATCTATTGCGGCCCACTTACCTGAACCCCCTAAGAAAAAAACTAAAAAAATTGAACAAATTTATAGTAACCAAACATTTCAAGATGGAGTCAATAAGATCTACAGTACCTCTCATAGGTCAAAATTATTTTCTATGTACAGTGGATCTCAAAGACGCGTACTATCACGTCCCAATTTTCCAAAACCATCAGAAATATCTGAGGTTTGCGGTTCAATCCCCTCAGGGGAAAATCCTTCATTTCCAGTTCAGGGCACTACCGTTTGGAATTTCATCAGCTCCACGCATATTCACCAAGATAATGGTAGAAGTGGTAGCCTACCTGAGAAGGGAAAATATTGTAATAGTACCCTACTTAGACGACCTGCTCTTAGTGGCCAGAACAGAAGTAGAATTAAAAAGTCACCTACAGACATCTCTACTTCTCCTTCAGGATTTAGGCTGGGTGATAAACCAGGAGAAATCCAATTTCTCTCCAGAAAAAACAAAGATATTTCTAGGGGTAGTACTGGACTCAATGAAACAGAGTTCCTTCTTGCCACAAGAGAAGTGCAAAAAATTAAAACAATCTGTAAGTCTCTTTCAGGAGAAAATCTTTTGTAGCATCCGAGCAGCTCTAAGTCTACTGGGACTCCTGACCTCCTGTATCCAGTGCGTGGCCTGGGCACAAAGTCATACGAGAATCATGCAGGCCTGGACGATCCGGATCTGGGACAAAAATCCACTACATCTAGATCACAAGGTAAAAATCCCTTATCTAGTAAAACACTCGTTAAATTGGTGGAAAAATCCCCAAAATATAAGGAAGGGGGTCTGGTGGAATCCCTCCCCGGTTCTCACAATACAGACAGACGCAAGCCTGCAAGGTTGGGGGGCAGTTCTCCCAGACCTACATCTTCAAGGACAGTGGGACAATCAATCCCGATCCATGTCCTCAAACTTCAGAGAGCTGAAAGCGGTCTTAGAAACGCTAAAAGCTGCACACAAATCTATAGAAGGTCAACATATCAAAATCTTCTCCGACAATACGACTACGGTTGCTTACCTACGCAGACAAGGGGGAACGAAATCAAAGAACCTGACGAATCTATGTTGCCAAATTTTCAAATGGGCAGAATCTCACCTCCTCTCCCTCTCAGCAATCCACTTAAAAGGGATAGAGAATACAGAAGCAGATTTTTTGAGCAGAGTCACACTGGACTCAAACGAATGGTCTCTACATCCAGAAACCTTTTTGGAGATTTGCCACCTGTGGGGAACTCCAACTCTGGATCTGTTTGCCACCTTCCAAAACAAAAAGACGACCCTATTTTTCTCTCTGGATCCCAGGGGCTCTCCATCAGGCCTAGATGCTCTCAGCCAGTCATGGGGAACAGGTCTAGTCTATGCCTTTCCCCCTATATCTTTGATTCCAAAAGTGCTGCAGAAACTGAGATCCGAAAAGATTTTTCTAATACTCATTGCTCCATTTTGGCCGAAAAGAAGCTGGTTCCCGGCTGTTCAAAGACTGTCAATAGACAATCCATATCATCTTCCCTACCGTCAGGACCTTCTCACACAGGGGCCATTATATCATCAAAACCTAAAACAATTAAATCTGACAGCCTGGATCCTGAGAGGTCGCTCTTAACAGCCAGAGGACTCTCTAGTGAAGTGATCAGCACCATAAAAGCAAGCAGGAAACCAGTAACAAATGCCATCTATCAAAAGATCTGGAAGAAATTCTGCTCCTGGTGCGGAGACCGTCCTCCCTCTCTGGGAACCCCAAACCTAGCTCAAGTGTTAGACTTCCTACAGTCAGGGTTTTCCTTGGGTCTTAGGCCAAGCACACTTAAGGTCCAGATTTCTGCACTTAGTGTTTTTCTTGATTTTCCCCTGGCCAACCATCAGTGGGTCAAAAGATTTATCAAGGGGTGTTCCCGTATTAGACCTTACATTAAAAACCAAACTCCCCCTTGGGATCTTTCCTTGGTGTTAGACCATCTTACAGGGCCTTCCTTTGAACCTCTAGAGGCAAAAAACATAAAAAGCCTTACACTAAAAACAGCCTTTCTTATAGCCATCACTACAGCTCGTAGATTAGGAGAAATTCAGGCCCTTTCATGTAAAGATCCCTTCTTAAGAGTCCTAGAGGATAGAATAGTCCTTAAACTAGATCCCTTATTTCTCCCAAAAGTGGTATCTAACTTCCATCGCAAACAAGAAATTATTCTTCCCTCTTTCTATCCTAACCCTAAAACAGACGGTGAAAAGAAATGGCAGACCTTTAGATGTTAGGAGGACTGTGCTTCTGTATCTAGAAGCTACACAAAGTTGGAGGAAAGATTCTAACCTATTAATAAATTTTGGGGGTAAAAACAAAGGCTGTAAAGCCTCTAAAGCAACACTAGCCAGGTGGATTAAATCTACCATCATACTTTGTTATAAATCAGCCAACACTTCCCTACCAGAATGTATTAAAGCTCATTCTACTAGAGCCATAGCAACTTCATGGGCAGAAAAAAGAGGCGCATCCTTAGACCAGATCTGCCGCGCAGCCACGTGGTCAAGCTCCTCTACATTCGCAAAGCACTACCGCCTGGACATTGCCTCTCAGAGCGATCTGTTGTTTGGCAGAAAGATTCTCCAGGCAGTGGTCCCTCCCAAATAATGGGTAATCTGGTAAGTCTCCAGGTGGGGGCCGTCATGGGAACGTGGTGGAAAAGATGGAATTAGTCTTACCGGTAATTCGGTTTCCACTAGTGACCATGACGGCCCCCCATTATTTCCCTCCCTTCCTTCCTTCTTGGTAACGGGTCCAAAGGTGTATGCACTTACATCCTTCCAGGTGGTACTTTGGTAGACACTGGTGTGGGGTGCTAGGGAGGAGCCTTTTAAACTTTTGTGACTTCCTGTCCCTACAGGATATAAGGAGCAACCTCCAGGTGGGGGCCGTCATGGTCACTAGTGGAAACCGAATTACCGGTAAGACTAATTCCATCTTTTTTCAACTTCCAAGAAGACTAGGTGTTGAAAGGATGGTGAAATGTGGGTGAAAAATATCAGTCGCTAAACGTAATCTCGTGTTCTATATGAACTATTCTATATAGCTTTCAGTTATGCAGTGATCTAAAGGGAACCTGTCACCACCTTTTTCACAAAAACAGGTTCCCATAGAGCCCTCTTACCTTGGCAAGGATTTTTTTAAGGTTAAATAAGTGTACCATTGTGGTAATATGGCTCTATGGGAGACTGTTACTACATGTTTTTGTGAAAAAGGAAGTGATGTCAATATGCCTTACAGTCATGTCCATATGCCTTACAGAGCATACAGATATCACGGCAGGTGCCTGCACTTCAGACTCCCTCCAAGAAGTAGAAATGACTCCTATTCTAAGATCTCCTCTATGTATATTACATGGCCATGGTACGTGCAGGACTAGTGGCAGCTTCCATCAGTGATAAAAGCTCAAAGCTGAAGCTTCCCAAGGCCCAGTCCAAATTAAAACATGTAGTCAATTGCATCTACATGTTGTTCGAATGGCACTCTACGGTAGACAAATAGAGTTGTATATGCATAACCATCGACATAGAATGTCTGGTTTTTGGCTTAGCTACTGTGTCACGTTGTTCTGTACTACAGTCTGATGGATACATCTTTCTCCCAGATTACTTTCCAGTACAAAAACTGCAATATTCAGAATATGCATTATTAGCGTTTGTGGGAATGTTATAGCAAACTTGTCACAAGGAGTGTTATTTTTAGCTGGTGGCAGCCTAATAGCCTTTGCTATGCTGATTTTAAAAATGCCATTGTCAGCATTCTATATCATTTCAGGAGTTTATATAAGTTTAATTCACAATACCTGGCTCCTTGCCAGCAGCCTGTGGTGAGTTCCAGGGGAGGTGCAGCTGCAGGCTGTGTCTCCTGTCTTCCTCTCTTCCACATAAGAAGTGGGGAGGGGGAGGAAGCTGTATGAGGAGAGGAGACTGACACAGGCTGCCCCCTCCCTGGTGACTCCCTACACGCTGTGGGCATGGAGACAAGTAATGTGAATTAAACTTGTATAAACTACCGAAATGATTCAGGTTACTGACAAATACATTTTTAAATTGGCATGGCACAGGCTATTGGAACCTGTCACCAACTGAAAATTACATTTGTGATGACCGATTTGCTTTAAAGAGGATTTCTCCTAAGATATTTCATTGTGTGATCCTGGTATGTGACTGTGTCACTGCAGGATTTATATTCTTGAACTTGGATTTCTGATTTTATCTGTGTCTCAAAATAAGCTTTCAGTTCTATGGGATCAATACATGACATACATAAACCCAGGTTTGGAAATGTATACACAAATACCCAATGAAAATTTGGGTTCCAACCTGTTGTAATTATGTTGAATCAATTTTTATTGAACATAGTTAAAGGAAAACTCACAATACATTAGAAAAATCTTACATTAGTTGACTTAAAATTCACAACATATAGTAAATGTATATCCAGGACATGTACTTAACCCTTGGTGAGGTCCTACAAGAGGAGAAATAATCTTTCCGGATGGAAAGGAGAGCAAGTTCCATGACAAAAACTCAAAAGAGCGTGAAGCAGTAAACCTCCTTATCCCTCCATCTAGAGGTGCGTTACCCTCCACCTTTACAAGATAGTATAAGACTTAGTTCCACAAATCGCGGTAAGTTGTGTTCCTGGAATGAGTATGCTGAGAACAATACAGAAAAAAGAACAAAAACGCATCACAAGACGTACAGTATTTTGTACAGATACAGAAGGGATGAAATACAAAGGGAAGAGAGGGAGGGTACTATGGAGCGTATGCTATAGGTTGATAGGAAGGCTTCTGCCTTTTTTCCCTTCCCATGACTAAGCTGTAACCGCCCCTTAAGGAGATGTATGGAACTCTGACCAGAGACCTAAACCTCAAAGAGAGTCTTAAAGTCTGGAGATTCCCTAAAGCTCATCCAAGGAGACCATACAAGGAGAAACTTTTCGTGGGCCTCTGGTGTTAATATAGCTAGCTCCTCCATGCGGAACAGGTGAGACATTTCCTTCGCCCATTCGGCCATGGACGGACACACTGTGGTCCGCCAGTGTCGTGGTATTACCGCCCTAACTGCGATCAGACAAAACCGCAATATGTCCTTTTTTTGGGCTCCAATTTGACCCGGGAGAACTGAAAGTAGAGCTATGTCTGGACATGCGGGCACCGTTTTGCCCGAGATTCGTTGATACATGTCGAACACCTGACTCCAAAAAGGTTTGAGGGCTTCACAGCTCCACCAGACATGCAACATATCCCCTTTATCGGATCCACAGCGCCAACAGACGTCCGAAACCGAAGGAAAAGCCAGATGTAACACTGTTGGCACCCGGTACCGCCGTGACACTATCTTATACCCTTTTTCCTGTGATGCACAAGCAGAGGACATTTTGTGTGTACAACCTGTTGTAATTAATAAAGAAACCCTACTATCCTGACACTCAGATGACATCTTTTTACACCACTTTCATCTGAATAATGCCATTCAGATTATCTTCTCTCTTGGGATTATATAGACCTGCTGCTACTGTGATCCCGACATCATCTAGAATAGATGGTATCTGTTGCCCGATGATCAAGCTCCTACAGATGTCTTTTTCCAAGCTAAACAGCCTGATAGTTTAGTCTTTGTTGCCTTTGTACCATTGACAGGTCTCCTCTGTATATACATTTTACAAATTTGTCTGTAACTGGATAGCTCCATGAGGCGGCAGCCGAGATTCATGGCTGCTTGTGGAAGGCTGATGATCCCTGCTTGTGTTAGCTGTGAGATTAAAAGATTACTACAAAGCTAATGCCAGTGTCCTAAGTTTTCCCTTGCTTACCGTGTCTGGTTACAGAATCTTTAATGCATGATTTCTACAAGGGTATGTTGTGAAACTGGGAGTAGTTTATTTTATGTAGAAAAAGTGTACAAAAGTATGCAGTCCCCGGGTTATGTACAAGATAAGAACAAAGCTAAAGAACCTAAGTTGAATTTGTATTTAAGTTGGAACAGGTATATTTTATAATTGTAGCTCCAGAAATATTCTTTTCTTTTCTTCTTTTTTTTTTTTTTTCATTTTAATTTTTTTTCCCCCCTTTTGACAATTTGATTTTCAAAGTTTTGTGCTGTAATGGGAACAAGGAGCTTCATTACAGACACCTTACAGCTGATCGTTGCAGCCTGGGACTACAGTACAGCATCCAAAGAGCTTCATCAGAGGTCACAGTCGGCAGAGAGATTGGTTTGGGGTCATCTGTAAGTCGCTTGTCCTTAAAGCGAAACCTGTCACCACACTAAGCCCACGCTGCTCACCCCGCCCCACTCTATAGAGATTTATGGCGCACAACATGTCCTATCTTTCTACCGGCTACGGAACGGTACGGTGCCGCATGCCCATTGCCGTCTATGGGGGACGTATACAGCCCGGGGGAATGTAGCCTAAAAGTAAATGGATTTGAGGGTTGACTGTCAAGCTTTTCAGTCATTTTAATCTGCACATTTACCTAATTCCACGCTATAGAACATTTCCACTGCATTTTGAACTGCTTAAAGGAGAAGTTTAAAGGGATGCAAAATAGCCATTTTTAAAGAACAGTGCCGTATTTCATAATGTAATGCTATCAGTACTGTACAGATATAACACTGGTTATCAAAGCTGTATAGGCAATTTTTCAAAGCAATGGAACAGTTAAAGGGGCCAAATACATTGCTATCATATCATGTAGGCAGTGGCAGATTAAGTGTCCCATGAGCCTGGGCTGTTCACACAACTAGGGGCCCAGCCTCCAAATTCCAAACCAATACGTGCCCGGATGTTAGGACTTAAGTACTACTTTATATCCTCTATATTCTTAATTTTATACTGTTCATGAAAGTAATTTAATGATGAACTTCACACCTGCTCTTATAACCCATCTCTTTAGGAATTCAGAGCACATTCCCTAACTGCTGAACCCCCCACCCCACCCCGCCCACCGCACAGACCAGATCTTCCAGAAAGTGTAGGAGATGGTACTGCTGGCCTGGCCTCTGTGCTCCCTACAGCTGTACTCCCCCCATCCCATACTGTAAATACTGTACCCCCCCCCCCTTTAAATGCCCCCTTTAAATGAAATGTCCACAGCAGGCCCTCTAGAAAGGGAAAAAAATCTACACTAAATATCCACCCCAGAAGGCCCCTTTAATGAATTGGCCACCCCAGTGCCCCATTTTAATGAAATGTCCGCCCAAAATGTCCCCTTTTAATGAAATTTCCACCCAGATGCCCCCTTTTTAATAAAATGTCCTCCCCAGATGCCCCATTTTAATGAAATGTCCTCTGTAGATGCCCCCGTTAACTAAATATCAACCCCATATGCCCCTTTTACTTAATGTCCCTCCAAGATGGCCCCCTTCAATAAAATGTCCACCCCAGATGCCCCCTTTTAATGAAATGTCCACAGCAGGGCCCTCTTGAAAGAAAAAAAAAATCTATACTCACCTTCCGGCTTCTGTTCCCTTGCCCATGGTTCTGTCTTCTTCTTCCAGCCCGGGCGTATATACCATAACGCTGCAGTGTCGCGTGATGTCAGAGTGTAAGGGTTCGCGTGCCGCATCACTATGACACGGCGGTTTTGCAGCCACATGACGTCATAGTGTATGCGGAAGAGCAGAAGACAGAGGCACAGGGACGGGGAGAAGAAGTCAGAAGGTGAGTATAGAATTTTTTTTAATTAAAAGACTGTTGGTGGATCTTTATATATGCGATGAGCCCACGCACGCCCATACCGCCTATATGAAGTAGGCTGGAGAAAAATCAACACCTAACACCCAAATATACAATCTATTCTCAGCAGCTGATGAACAAACACTGAAAAAGGAAATCCACAGCTCTGTTCCACGTGTAATAGTCAGACAGGGTTGCTGCAATATTCTGTTTCACATGAATGGGAGCTATGCTGCAGTGACCTGGTTTAGCCACTAAACAGAAAAGAGAGCTGTCTACTTCATGTTCTATTCTCTGTTTACTGGCTGCAATGTATATGTATATGGGGCTGCTGGTCATAGGCAATCCGACACTTTATCTATATTGTTATCCCAGAAAACCCTTTCACTTGATACAAGGATGAAGGTGAATTTATTGCATTTTCTTCCAATTAGGAAACCCTAATGTTTTCTTTTTTATTTTTAGTCGAAAAGTTTGCACATGCATTATTGATTTGATGGTTTTTCCAAAAAAGTTTGGCAATGCCAATACAATCAATATGGCCATTTCTTCCAGATGTATAACTACGGTATCCCTAAGTGTCTGTTTATGGTAGCTATTTGTCATATAGATGAGCATGATGTCACTGAGGCATAATAAAAATGACAATGTAATAATTTGCTAAGCCTTTTTATGATGTGTCACATACATCTATATTTTGTTTGTGCTGGAAAAGTTGATGAGCTATAACATATATAAGTGAAAGTCCAGCCATATCATGAATCAGATCTCTTCTACATGTCAATGATACATTCTGTAGAAGCCATCACCTGTATGTCATCGGCATGACTTGGACATCGCACCCACACACTGAACCTGTGCACACCCTGTGTGTAACCAGCCTCTTCTTCATAAACACTATGGGGATTTCTTAATGCGCCAACACCCATAAGATGTTTTCTTTTGGTTTGTTGTCTGATGACGGTAAATGAAATGAAAGATGATTATATTGTTATATGATCTGCAGATCAGCTCCCATTTATTTGTTGGGGCACTGTATGTTTGCCCGTCTGCTGATGAGATAATTTGATATGTAGGGTGGACCCCCAACAATCTGATAACAGGACTGTTGTCTGGTATACAAGACCTGAAATAATTGCAGCCTGCAGCGGAGTGTGCCAATGCAGGGCTTTACTGCCCCATGCCTGCACATTCACCATAACCTGCAAACAGGGGCGTAACAAGGATAGACAGGGCCCCATAGCAGACTTCTGAATGGGGCCCCGCTTTGCATATTATACTCACATATAAACACATTTATATACCTATATACATAAACATACAGTTCATACATACACATTTATACACTCATACACTGCCATATACAAACATACAGCACTTATATATAATGGTGCATATCCTTTATTCTTTATTGTCAGGTTGGATGAAGGTGCCCCCTGACACTGTGGGCCCCATAGCGGCTGCTATGGCTGCTACCACTGTAGTTACGCCTCTGCCTGCAAACTTTCAGTCATGAAAGTTCGCAAGTTATGGTGCAAGTCTATAAAGGAATGGTCTGTTTTATAATTGTTTGCCAGCGTAGCCACCCTGTGGAATAGATCAGGGCAGCCAAAGCCTCCTGATATTTTTGGCGGTATTGGAGTAATGTTGACTTCATCACATGCTGGCGCACAATATGGTGTTTAGCCTGGATAACCCCTTTAAGGAAATAGTTTAAGACAATCTTTGAGTATAATATAATTTTAGCAACAATTCCTTTCATGGAAGTAATAAGTGAAATTAGATAATAGGTTACACTGCAAAAACAGGGTTCTATACTGTGACACTTTTGACACAAACATTTTGATCAGAGCTCACAAATTTGGGGTCAAGGTGACCTCTAGGTTGGTGTTGCGGCTCTTGGCTCTATTCACACATCCAAAACACAAATGGAGAACACAGCACATATTCATGGCTGTGTTTTTTGTCAGAAGTTGATCCATTTTTTATGTATTTTATTTACGCTGAAATCCTATGCTTTTTATAGCATATCTGTGAATCCCATGGACAGCACATGGATGTCATCTGTCTGTTGTCTCTCATTGACACAGACCCAATAATTGCCCATCATTGATTTGTAACACAGACCATAAGAGAGCATGTCTCCGTCGGTTTTGCATCTACTCACAGTATGTGAAAATATAAAGGTTTTACACCTTCTTTGTTTTTGACATCAACTTTTTGAATTTCTTTTTTTTTGAAGGGAGACACTGGTAAAAAGGCTGCCAATAATTTGTCTTGGCAACAGAGGACACTTCTTCCACTCCCCATCTCTGAGTCAGTCTGGTTTTTGTAAGGTTACTGTGTGTCCCATCATTAGCTTCAGTGGTTTCCTCCCACATTCAAATAGTTTGTCCCAAGCTTCTCCATCTCAACAGTATCCAGGGAAGCTATCAACCACTCCCTGTTTGTCATTCCAGCTTTGTGCTCTGTGTATCTTGCACTTGCTACCTGATAGCTGCAATACAAGGATTTAACCACTTAACAGACAAGAAAATGCCTCGGTTGAAAGAGCCATATAGTAGTTTAAGGGTTAATGTCCTGTGCTCTGAAGTATAGACTACCTCATGTAGTGAGAGGGTGCAGTGCCATGTTTTCTCTCTGTCACTATGATGCAGGTGATAGTTTACTCAGACAAGACATTTCAATGTTTGTGACTCTTCTAAGGCCTTGGTCAGTGCTTCTTCATCCAGAAAAATATGCAATCAAACCCATCACGACTGTCATATGGCTATATACATTCTAACTGCACATACCCCATGCAGATAGCACATAAGTAGACAGGGAAGCATTTTAGCTATATCTTCTGAACTGTGGCACCTAGAAACAAAGTTCTGGGGTCACATTTATCATAGCTTGTACCCACGAAAACAGGCAAACAAGCTGTGATTTAGTTGCAATTCCCGGCGCTGAGGTCAGGAATTACAACTTCTCCCACATGCCGGACCATGCAGGGGTGCAGCCGCTATGGCGCAATTCTGCACCAGGACAGACCTGCGGCACAGCACTTCGAGTGCCAGTGGGTGGGAGGAGCATCTTTACAGCACTTTTTCACATATTCTGTACTCTATTCTGTTTTTTTCTACAAAAAATGGGATGTCCAATGGGTGCTAGATTCTCTCCCATCCTTGCCAATTTCTATGTGGCAACTTGGGACGAAAAATTTCTCTTTTCAGACAGGAACCCTTTTCTTCAGTACATACAGAGGTATAGTACCGGTAGGTACACTGAAGCCGGCCACCAGGAGGCACTACACCAGGAGGCAGTTACTGACTTCATACAATATATCAATAACAATGATTGTAACCTGAGGTTTCTTCTGACCATCATTTGCAGGGTATTCCCTTCTTAGATATATATCTAAGAAGGGAAACCCTGTAAAATGGCACCTAAAGTTCTGCGCCTCATAACATCCTAGAAAAATGAGAGGACGCATAAAATATCTCAACATAAAGAAGACATTCCAGAAATGTTAATTATCAAACTTTTTGGGTAATTCTATTTCCTGTCTGGAAAGCAGAACATTTCAAACTTGGTAAATGAAGAATTTTTACAAACTTTTGCTAAATTTTCACTTTTTTTCCAGAACGAAACGCAAAACTTATGACTTAAATTTTACAACTAACATGAAGTACAATGTGTCAGGAGAAAACAGTCTCAAAATCACCTGGATATGTTAAAGCGTTTCGAAGTTATAACCAATTATCGTGAGACAGGGCAGATTTGAAAAATCGAGTCTGGTCATTGAGCGGAAAACTATTGTCGGTGATAAGGGGTTAATTCATGTTAATTCATTAATTCAGGGAAGGAGGCTGCAATCTTTTGCTGTTTATTTTCCTGGTAATGGACATGCATATCATATTGCTGTGTTCTATATTTGTAACTTTTTGTTAATTAAAGAAAATGTTTAATAAAATACATATAAAATAAATTGCCCCTCACAACTAACCATGCTGTGCCTCCCATTCCGCATGTAAAAAATAAAATGCAATCAGATCCAATTGATACATGGTCATGGAAAAATCAACCTCTATTTTGTATTGCAGGCACAATAAATTTGTTACTGTCATGGTGGGGTTATTCTCACTCTTTGCAAGGCACATGTATTATCGTATTTGCGCCATAAAAGTGACAGGAACTCACCTTTTTTTGGCACATAATTGTTTCGGCTCATTTATAATGAGTTGTTGCCAGAAAGAATAGTTGTTTCCGACTATCCCGACTCGTCCATCTTTTTTTGGCTCAAGTAAGTGTGGCTTATATCTTCCACATCATCCACCACATTTATGTGGAGCTTGACGGCATTTTTAGGCGCAAATTTTGGTGCAGAACAGACCAGGAACAAAATGGTCTGAAATCAAAATTTTAAAAAAAGGCGCAGTCCATGTAAGATTTGGGCGCACATCTCATTTGTGTCATCATTTTTATGGCGTCCAACTGATTAGTTCAGTCTGCGCATTAATTACTTAAAGCCGTGCACTACTTCAATACATCGGGCTATGCTTTCCGTAGTCTGATTTCGGATGCCGACTGTCGAGGTTGCGACAGAATTAGTAAATCCCCCCCTAGTGTCTCATATCCCACACAGGATCCTCCCCATCCCCTCTGCTCCTCTCCCTTTCTTCTGCCTTCTCCTCTCCTTCCTTCCCTTTCAATATTCTTATTATTTTTAACAAAGTCAGGATTTGAGTTTGGGATTTTCAGGGCTTTTAGACAACAGATGATTCTGAGGTTTATAAGTTTATCCTGCAGTGTGATTATTGTTATTTAATATATAATAATTCTGTCCCTCTATATATTATAATAAATATTTCAACTACCCTTAACTAACTTACAAAAAGCATTTCCCTAAAGGACTTAATAAGTAAACCCTACTTATCTATCTGTGGCACCTGTTTACAAAATCTCCTAATAAACATACAGCACAAACCTAATAAATTTGATATAGCATACCTTGTATTTATATATAGTACCCCCAAAAAAATGTATGTATAGCACCATTTATTGAATTTGTCTCCCTAATGAAATTGACTTTGGCTATCAGAATATTTCGTTTTTATGTATCCTCCTAAGGCCTCGCTTCTTAAAACAGAGCCTTGTAGAATGCGGTATTTAGTAAAATAAAATTTAAAAATCCATACTTCACATTACCCTTGCTTGTGTCAGAGAGAGTTGAGTTTCTCTGCCATGCTCTCTAAATAAGCTTTATCTGCATGTTAAAGATGCAAATACCTTTTTTATTTTACAATAAGCACCTGCCAAAAGGATAGACTAGTCTTAAACTATCCAGAACCAGACACCGGTGCTGTTTAAGACTTTACTTTGGGCTGTAAAACTTTTTTAGACTTTTGATAAATCTGCAGTTTGTAGTCCTGTAGCTGTAACCTATAAGTAGTTATTTATAGATTTCAGTAAGTAATAGTTTTGAGTGTGATTCCTGAATTCTGCCCCTCCCCCATCCCACAATGTCACCTCCTGTTCTTGTCACTTGTTGAGATCTCATTGATGTGTGCTGTGTTCTTCAAGAATCACTCAACTTTGAAATTAGGACTGAGAGGTTTTGCCAGATGCCAATACCTTGCAGACTGTTAATAGGACCCATTATCTGAAACTACTATAGAGCCAACCAGCTATGGATGACCTGATAGCACAGAATTTCTATATTTACAAACAGAAATTTCTCTTTCTGTTTTATGGTTTATGTGGTTTTTTATGTGAGTTTTAAATATGTTATATCTGTTGAATTAGTGTATTGCGGATGTGACACTTTAAGTTCCTGTTTGGGATAATAAAGTATTATTATAAAATATCAACTTTAAATTTATCAATAAATAAACACACATGTGTAGGTTTATTAATATGGGTCAGTTTCATACAAAGGAATTGATGTATCATTAATTTACATACATTGTATGGTTTTGTGGGTGGCATATTGGAGATCTAAGCAATTCAGAAGTAGCACAAAGCAGTATTAGGCTAAATTCACACTGCCGCACCGTAGCACGGCGGGCACACGGCAGCGCGGGGAGAGGAGGAGGAGGTGAGTGCAGCTCACCCCCGCCCCTCTCCATAGAGAGTAATGGCGCACGGCGCCGTAATACGGGGAAAGATAGGACAGGTCCTATCTTTCCCCGGGCTACGGAGCGGTACGGTGACGCACGTGTGCTGCACCGTACCGCTCCCGTACAGGGCCGTGAGCCCATAGAAGTGTATGGGGGACGTATATCGGCCGTATATACGTCCCCCATACTGTAGTGTGAATGTAGCCTAATACTGTATCTGTGTGTGGATGGCCGAAACAGTGCTGTCTACAGTTGGGAGTCTCTTCCTTATGGAATAGTTATACTGGTCTGGCTTAATCCCACACCATATCTTTAGACTTCTTGTAGGTCATACTTGATGTTAAGGGGGCTGCCTTTCAAGGTAGCAAAAGGAGGCATTGTTTTCCATTTAACACCTTGGAAAACTTATTTGCATTCTTCCCAGTATCTGTGTGTGTGTGAATTTATTTTTGTGTAGGCGCTGTATGAGGACTGATTTGTCAAGATTTGTGCAGCGCTGCAGAATCTGTGTGCGCTATATAAATAAAGGAATTATTATCTTTATTATTATGAGAAAAAAAGATTTAGATTTGCTTTTAGAATAGGGACCTCCGTAATCCAGAAACAAAGTGCAGTGAGGTTGAACTATTGTCGTACAGATCTGTATAATACCCAGCTACGATTCTAGTGTGCACACCTAATAGCAAGTCCTTGAGCTGGCAAGGCAACAACTTTCAACACATCACAAATTCTGTTTTGCCGATTATCATCTTTTATTAGCATTACTTATCACACAGCCATGGACAATAATAAAAGTAGTCCTGGCAGATAATAAGGCCATGGGAAAGGTCAGAGAAGGAAGATGCCGTGCAGGGGATGAGTTTTTGCAGCCCATGTGTCATCAGTGGGTCAGTTCCATTCATGTGCCGAAGACAATGTCATAAAATCTATTGCCATGTGTATGAGCCCATAGAAAAATATGGGAATATGTGCTAGATGTGAAATCATTGGCTAACACATATCAAAAATACACATTTATGTGCATGCCCACTCTAGAGAGAGGGGTGGTCATGTGATGTTGTTCTCTGTGTAGCTAGCATGTCCTATTTGCTGTGTGAGTGCAGAAGTCTTCTGCAAAGAAAAGAGAGGTAGAAGAGCTACCCTGTTCTTTTTCTGCCCCCCATGCCAAATGCGTAGCATCTGCATAACTTTTCTCTCTCTAAACCTCAAGCGTTATCATACTTCACTTCACAGCAGGGAATCTGTTGAACCTTAGTGCTCACACAACACAGACTACACTTTATGTAACTATTTCACTGCTGGTTTATACTACTTATTATATACTCCTATGTTTTGGATTTACTTGTTGTATTCTCACTGGATTTGCTGCTAAATTACTTCATGAGAGAACACAAAGCATCAAGGGAACTACGGGCAATTTGTAATTTATTCATCTTCAGGGCACAGAGTTAAGTCTCTACCCACTTCACTGCTTCTAAAGAAGATCTTTGACAGAACAGAAAAATGTCATAACTCTGGAAAGAAAAAGGTGAGAATCACAATATGGATATTGTTCTGATGACAAATTGTTAAAAATTATTATGAAATCTGAGTTACACTTAAACCCATTCACGGCTGCCATACGGCTATATGTGTCCTATTTGAACAAGCCCTGTGCAGGACATTTATAAACATCATGACAGTGGACAATGGATATATCTCATGAACCCTTTAATATGATATATGGATGCTTCACAGAACAAGAGATATCCACCCTTAAAGTTGTTGTACAAAATTTTTTTTATGTACAGCTTACTATTTTTGATTGTAACTTTAATAGTGAATATCTCCGGTTCTGTGAATCATCCATACACAATCCTTATATCATATTAACGGGACTCTCCTGTTTATTATGACACTTGAACTGTCTTTCTTTTCAGTAAGATATAATGTTCATACTGTATACCAAAATTACTTGGTGCATTTTCCATGTTTTAAAAAGGGTTCCCCAGCGACATACAAGGATCGACATGAGTACAGCGGAACCCTGTGCTCTTGATCCATGGGGTTTCCATCACTGATGACACCCTCCAATCAGCAGGTTAGCCTCTATCCTGTGGATTGGAGTTAACTTGTGTGTTGCTGGAGAACCCCTACCACTCTTACCCTACCATCCTACCTAATCAAGGATCTACCTCATAAAGTTACTCCATGCCCCAGTTGCCTGAGTTGATCTGGCGATTGGCACATATTCAGCATCAGCTGCGCAGGCTCTTCCCAAAGCCGCCAATATGTGCATGTGCCAGATTCATTCTTTTTTACTAGGCATATCAGTGGCTTTGGGAAGCGGATGTACAGCTGAGGGAGGAAGTGCGCTGAAGATGCGCTGGTAGGAGGATCAACTCAGGCAACTGAGGCAAGGCTACTCTATACCCCAGTAACTTCTGCAGATCATTTTCAAATAACAAAGATAACCTTTTTATGTGAAATTACTGAATGGCAGTCTTATTGAAAAATAATATCGGGTTTAAGAATTAGAGCAGGAACCTACCATCGGATCTACCTTATTTCTTTTGTGTAGTCTAATTTTGAGGGGATTGTTATTTTCAACCTTTTATGGTTCAACAGTTTTATAAAATGACACACAATTGTAAAACTTTATATGAAGCAGTATAGGTTTTGATAAATAGTCATAAGTATACAAATATAATCATTATGCTGCAGATTACATTCAGTTAGTTGTTATATAACAAGTAGAAGAACAAAGGCAATGGCACAAACGGCCAAAAGTGAAATACAAGGGTCAACCTTTTTGACCAAATAAAGTTAGTTAATTTTTTCATACAAATAGGGTGTGTTTTTGTATATTAATCCACAGAGATAGTAACCTATTGGAGTAACATTGACCATTACCAACTCTAAGAAGATTTGTAGCTGTCCCCGGTATTCCCTATTTTGGGACTCTTAGGGTGCCAACAGTAGCATAGTAATTTTCTACACAGCATGTAATATAAGATAAGATTATTCTTTATTATTGTAATATTATGTATAATAATATATTGTTATAAAGGCAGCATGGTGGCTGAGTGGGTAGCACTTCTGCCTTGCAGCGCTAGAGTCCTGGGTTCGAGTCCCACCCAGGTCAACATCTGCAAAGAGTTTGTATGTTCTCTCCGTTTGCATGGGTTTCCTTTGAGTCCTCTGGTTTCCTCCCACAATCCAAAACATACTGGCAGGTTGTTTAGATCAGAGGTCCCCAACCTTTTTTGCACCAGGGACCGGCTTTAAGCTAGACCAGTTTTCCATGGCCCGGTGGGGGCGGGGCTTTGGTCATATGGGGTGGGGTTATGGAGGGGTGGAGCTTATAATATAAGATATCAGGGAGTGTCTGGACCAGATCCATCATATTGGTTTGGTGTAAAAATAAAGCAATGCAAAATGCATACAGCGTATCGCCATGTAGTTTAAAATGCATACAGCATACCGCCATGTAGTATAAAATGCATACAGCATACCGCCATGTAGTATAAAATGCATACAGAATACCGCCATTTAGTATAAAATGCATACAGAATACCGCCATGTAGTATAAAATGCATACAGCATACCGCCATGTAGTATAAAATGCATACAGCATACCGCCATGTAGTATAAAATGCATACAGAATACCGCCATGTAGTATAAAATGCATACAGAATACCGCCATGTAGTATAAAATGCATACAGAATACCGCCATGTAGTATAAAATGCATACAGAATACCGCCATGTAGTATAAAATGCATACAGAATACCGCCATGTAGTATAAAATGCATACAGAATACCGCCATGTAGTATAAAATGCACACAGCGTGCCACCAAGTAGTATAAAATAGATACAACGTACCGCCAAGTAGTATAAAATGCATACCGAGTACTGCTATGTAGTACAAAATAGAAGCCCTGATAAATATCACAAATGCTGCATATACATACAGCATATATACACATAAACAAACAGTAGATACAGCATATACACATATACACATACATATATACACACATACATACACACACACACACATATTACATATATTTACACATATATACACATATTACACATATATACACATATTACACATATATATGCAAAAATAAAGTAACCTTACCTCTCTGTAGCGGTGGTGGCGCGGTGAGGTAGCTGGGAGCGGGTAGGTCTTGAGAGCCGGGAGGCTAGGGAGCCTGGAGCTTAAGCGTTGGCAGGGGGAGTTGGGAGCCGAGAGCCTGGAGGGGGGGGGGGGGACGTTAGCGGAGCCGGGTTGAGACGGGAGTGGAAGGGGAGCCGGGAGCAGAGAGCCGTAAGCGGGTAGGTCAAGAGCCGAGAACCGGGAGCGGGGTGGCAGAGGGAGCAGAGAGCCGGGAGCGGTAGGGGAGCTTGAGCAGGGGCAGGGAGCCGAGAGTCTGGAGGGGGGGGGGGCGTTTGCAGAGACAGGTTGAGGAGGGAGCGGAGAGCCAGGAACCGGAGGGAGCGGAGAGCCAGGAACCGGAGGGAGCGGAGAGCCAGGAACCGGAGGGAGCAGGGAGGATGTTAGCGGAGGGAGTGGGAAAGGAGCCTGGAGCTTGAGCGGGGGCAGGGGGAGCAATGAGCCGAGAGCCTGGAGGGGGGGGGAGCTCGGTGCCGGCAGGGTCTGGGGGCCGTTGTAAGGTGCCGGCGGCGTCGCGGAGCAAGGTGCCGGACAGAGGGCTGCAACATGGTCCCGTCCGGTGCGGGAGCTCAGTGCTGGCCGGTGCCGCCCCTGCGCGGACCGGCTGGTGAACTCCAACGGCCCGGTCCTGGTCCGCGGACCGGCGGTTGGGGACCTCTGGTTTAGATCATGAGCCCCATGGGGACAGGAACCAATTTTGCAAACTCTGTGCAGCGCTGTGTAATCTGTGTGCGCCATATAAATAAAGAATTATTATTATTTATTATTATTAGTCCCACAGTGGGGAAATTCCCACTGTACCAGTGTTGTCTATGAGATTTATGATAATCCTGTAGACATATTGGGGCAGATTTATCAAGCTGTCTGAAAGTCAGAATATTTCTAGTTGCCCATGGCAACCAATCACAGCTCTGCTTTAAAATATTCATGAGCACTGGTAAAATGAAAGCTGAACTGTGATTGGTTGTCATGGGCAAATAGAAATATTCTGACCCATTGGGTCACATTTATTAAAGCATTTGCGCCAACTTTTAAACTTTTATATAAATGTGATATCTTTGTGATTTTGCCAACCCAGAAGGAGGTGTCATTCGGGGTGTATGGTGAAATCCGTAAAAACGGAGCCCACAAGAAAACAGTGGCAATTTTATGTTTATGGCAATTTTACTACTTTTTTTTCAGCTTCCTATTACACGGCATGCAATATTAAATGATGCCAGTAGGAAGTATAGTTTTTTAAACAGAATGCAACCCCATGTAAATTAAAAAATAATAAGTAATGGCTTTTGAAAAGAGGGAAGCAAGAAATGCATTATGATGCAGAATTCAACTTTTTCAATGCAAACGTTGAGCTGCATTAAATGCATTAATCAGTTTCCAGCCAAGTTAGTCTGATTTCTGGTGCTTGTGGAATGGCTGTGAAATCACTGCTGGTGTATATCCTACAGCCATTACACTACTTGTTACAAGCTGGCATCTAAGGCTGACTTGTTTAATGGGGGTCTTTCAACTCTTCCCCCATGGCAGTATTCAATGGAGAAATAGTTTGGGTAATTATCAACCACCAAAGCCTTTTGTCCTTGGGGAGATGAACTGTGGCCAGAGGCTCTTTTCTAGATTCCTCCTCTGCCTTCTTTCGGATCAGTGGCACATCTTACATCTAGCCTTGAAACTATAGGTCTCTAGTTCTCAATGTGGATTTTGTACCAAGGAGATTTTGCTGTATGATGTGATTTCTAAAGGTAACAATGATGCAACAAAGCTTAGATGTATATGGCTTTTCCAGAGGAAGGGTGGAAGGGAGAGGGGTATTTTATGTATGCTGGTACATTGATTGTCAGCTTCAGTAAATTAACTGAAAAATTGAAAAAATAATATGCAAACAACATCAGTGCTTGCCACCTTAAAAAAATAAAACTGCATTCAGTATTAGACACAACTAGTACGACAATTGTAATGCTATTAGTTGATTCAGTATATTTAGTGTATTTTTTATATAACCAAGTTAAGTTAAAAAGATCAAATAACCCAAAATGGGCAGCGTAGTATTAAATTAAATGAATAAATCATATAATCCACAGGGAAGCTTTCTTGTATTGAATAATTTGTGGACTTAACTATTTCAGTCCTATTTAGTATTAGCCATTCACTCACCCTGGAAATCTGAAAATCAACACCTTGGCTGGAGACGGCAGAGCATGGCCAAAAATAACCCTGTAGTATGTGTAGTATTAAGTGGAGGAGGGGTCATTCATAGACTGGAATAGATAACAGAGAGATAAGAGAGATTTTATTTTGTTATTTATTTTTATTAAAACAAGGACTAGTTTGGATTTACAATTTTTGAAAATATGAGCAGACTCTGTGTATAGTAGGTACATTTACATATTTCAAGTGGAATGCTGGGAAACTCTGTATTATTGTCTTTTTATTGTTATTCGGTGAATCCTTGGCGTGGTTGAGCTCCTTTTTAAAGGGTATGTCCACTTTCAGCAAATAATTGATATGGTTTATACAACTTTCCAATATACTTTCTCATGGTTTTATAATTCCTCATGGTTTTCTAGATCTCTGCTTGCTGTGTTGCTATATAAAGCTTCTAGGCTTACTTTCAGTGGATCGAAATCATGGTCATGTGATGGATATGAAGGTGCACAAGCCACATACCTGAATATAAGCCGAGCTTTTCAGTAAAATTTTGACTTTTTTTTGGTTGTAAAAAAAGCCTCACTTGGTTTATCCTACAGTAAATAAAATACAAGGAATTTTTTTTATCTTTCACACAAAACAATATACAGCTCAGTATGTCAATATATATATACACACACAATCTATAATGTGTACAATTTATTTGCATACACTTACCCTCTGACATTCCCTGCGGCTTCATGTGTAACAGAGCAGACAGAGGCGCGTCCATGCACTCTGCCCGCACACACTCTATGATGCCATAGGTGGTGGCACTGCCGCCTCATATTGTGTGTAGGGGCTGGGTACATGGACACCTCTCTGCCTGCTCTGTTACACGTGAAGCTATGGGGAGAAGAAGAGCCGCAGGGAGTGTGGAGGTAAGTACTGAGTTTTTTTTTAATATAACGAGGGGGTGGTCCAATATAACCAAAACACAAGAAAAAGAGTGCATTCAAATGGCTCAAAAGGTATTGCAAAAACATCAAATTTTATTTAGTACAAAAACAAACAATCAGTGACATACTAAAAACAATTAAAAATACAAAAATGTATATACCAGAACAATGTCCAGTGACCTGGTGTAGGTACACCGTGACTGCCTACTGTCAATCACTCAGTAGTGATATTGTCCCTCCTCAAAGAACAACCCTCAGCCTGATCATTGCACACAGAATATATATAAGGTGCTAAATATGCTTGAGTATAAAAAAGTAAAAGGGTGGATACTGGTGATGATACAGGGGTAAGCGCGACAGTGATCAAGGGAAAAAAAGGAAGTTCGGAAAATGAGAAGTTACCACATGAAGGTCTACATGCTGTCAAGGGAGGTAAGCAAGGACAGAGGCACTGGGCTTCCCACGCGTTTCGTCGCCACAAAGGGCAACTTCCTCAGGGGTATATGAGGGGGTGGTCCAAGGCATTTCATTACTGTGGCGGCTGCACATTACACAAACAATATAAATTATTTGCTGAAAGTGGACAACCCCTTTAAGCTAACATATGAATAGCACAAAGAATATGGAAGGGGGAAAAATGTAAGTTTTCTAGGGGCACATCGACTATAGTATTATCTTTTGCTATCTAGCTGGGGTGTAATAGGAATTTTTGAAGTACAGCAGAGTCAGCAGTGGATTGAACAGCACTAACACTTATGTAATGTTGTATGGTTACCTTACACATTAGTAGCAATGACAGAACAATAACAATTATTACGGACGGATGGGCACGCCACAAACATATACCAACACAGAAATGTCAAGCGAATGTGGCAGAGCTGATGATTCCATATGCCATATGATGCGTGGACATGACTCCAATAGCCTCTCAAGTAGTTGCAGCCCCCAATAGAGCACTGTGACTATTCTATTAATTGGGACGTTGTTTCGGCAGCTCGCACACATCCTCATGGGCTCATGCACACAGCTGTGGATTATGGGGTGGTGCATGCGCTGACTGCTTGGGTCCTAATGATCTAGCAGGTCCTATTCATGCCCAAGTGTGTTTGTGTAGTTCTTTCCAATTGTCATTGGCATATGAGCGGAGCTCACCCACCAATGACCTACGCCCACAAATGAAACCACAGGCCCGTTGTATATGGCCTGCACCCTGCTCAGGATGTCGGCTCACCTCTGATCTGATATTGATTACCTATCAAGGAATGCCTTTATGTTTATAAACCTCCATCTTACACCTATCTGTGTACATTTGGAAGGGCACATTTAAAAGCTGTTATGCATTTTTTAAATTAAAGTTACTAAATACAATGGACACGGATGCAACAAAAGTGTCATGGTCCCAGGTGCAAAAGTTTCCCTTGACCTTTCTAAGCACAGTTTCCCAATGCAAATTAATACTTTTTAGCAGCTCACATTGATGCAGCACTTTCAGACATATAGCCTTCGGTTGGAAGCTGAAACATGGTGGCATGGGAATAATGCCCATTTAACTTTTTCACAATTTGGGCGTGCCACTGATTCTTATGTATATATTTATGTGAGGATTATCATCATTGTTTCTCTTCTGTTAACCATGGTTATCTCTAAAGAAACATGTGTAGTCATCATTGCACTGCAGAAAACTGGCCTAGCAGGGAAGAGTATCGCAGCTAGAAGATTGCACCTCAGTCACCAATCTATCGTATCATCAAGGAATTCAAGGAGAGAGGTTCCATTGTTGCCAAAAAGGCTCCAGGGCGCCCAAGAAGGACCAGCAAGCACCAGGACCGTCTCTTAAAAGTGTTTCAGCTTTGGGATCGGGCTACCAGCAGTGCAGAGCTTGCTCAGGAATGGCAGCAGGCAGGTGTGAGTGCATCTGCACGCACTGTGAGGCGGAGACTCTTGGAGCAAGGCCTGGTGTCAAGGAGGGCAGCAAAGAAGCCACTTCTCTCCAGAAAAAACATCAGGGACAGAATGATATTCTGCAAAAGGTACAGGGAGTGGACTGCTGAGGACTGGGGTAAAGTCATTTTTTCTAATCAATCCCCTCTCCGATTGTTTGGAACATCGGAGAAGACAAGGTGAGCGATACCACCAGTCTTGTCTCATGCCAACTGTAAAGCATCCTGCAACCATTCATTTGTGGGGCGGCTTCTCAGCCAAGGGAATTGGCTCTTTCACCATCTTTCCTAAAAACACATCCATGAATAAAGAATGGTACCAGAATGTCCTCCAAGAGCAACTTCTCCCAACCATCCAAGAGCAGTTTGGTGATCAACAATGCCTTTTCCAGCATGATGGAGCACCTTGCCATAAAGCAAAGGCGATAGCTAGATGGCTCAGGGAACAAAACATAGAGATTTTGGGTCCATAGCCTGGAAACTCCCCAGATCTTAATCCCATTGAGAACTTGTGGTCAATCATCAGGAAACAGGTGGACAAACAAAAAACAACAAAATGTGACAAAAAGCAAGCAATGATTGTGCAAGAATGGACGGCTATCAGTCAGGATTTGGCCCAGAAGTTGATTGAGAGCTGCCAGGGAGAATTGCAGAGGTCCTGAAGAAGGGTCAACAGTACACTGCAAATACTGACTTGCTGCAGTAACTCATTATAAGTGTCAATAAAAGCTTTTGTTACTCATAATATGATTGCACTTGTATTTCTGTATGTGATAAAAACATCTGACAAACCAGAGGGTAACAGATCCTTCGAAAATATAATATTTATGTCATTCTCAAAACTTTTGGCCTTGACTGTAGTCACTGCTATACAACCCTATCTGTTTCCTAGCTGGAGAGTGGCCCCCAAAGTCCAGGGGCCACCACCCCCTCTGGTAGCTGCTCCTCCTCCACAACATTTACTATTATGTATAAATGGTGAACTAGAAGCCGAGGCGACTCCCAGCCTGAGCAGAGGGAAGAGGCTGCTGCTCCTCCTCACACTCACTGAGCCGCTCTCTCAGATAAAGCAATAGTTAAACCCCCTCTCCTGCCCTGATTGGCCGAGAGACACAAAGCCCTAGTAACGGAGGCCGGACGTGGATTGGCTGGCGGTTACCAAGACGGGCGACTTTAAGAGAGCGGACACAGAGTGCAGGGGCCGGGGAGAGGCTGACACCAGGGGGCAAGGGAGGAAGAAGAAGAAGTGCTGAGGCGGCCGCGGCGGGAGGAGGGAGAGTGCTGGAGAGTAATGCGAGAGAGGAGCAGGACAAGAGGATTATCCGGGGCAATGCCAGGGGAACAAGGAGCAGCGCTCTCCCTGTGACCCGGGGATGGAGAATCAGGAGCTGATCAGCGCAGCGGAGATTATCAAGGGTAAGAGACAATGCACACTAGTGCGGTATACATGCGCCCGATCAGCACTATATGGAGTTACATCTGCATCCAGTATCCATTCCACATCCTGCGACACAGTCCCAAAAGTATCTGCTCCCACCCTCTCTCCAACAAAGAACAATGAATCAGAGTTGTAAATCTCAGCCCCATACATTGAAGGTGTCACAGCCTGAGCCCACCTCCCATCATATATTCATATAGACAGATATAGGATACGTATGACACAGAGATTTGGCGTAAACGCTTCAGTTTCTCCAGCGCAGGATTTGGGGCAGAAAATCAGAAATGGATAAGAGTTGACAATCTCATTCCCAGTAGGAAAGAAAATTCAGTAAAATAAATGAACCCTTGGCCTAGACTTTCAATTATTGTAACTTATTCTCACCTAGGATTTCACCGATTACAGCATTTATATAGAGAATTGTGTGGATTTTCATTACAGGATTTTTCCCTCCACTTCTACCATGAACAATACATCCCATATAGATGTACCCTTACATTAAAGATTTGTTTCATCAATGACTCTAAATGGAAAAGGATGTGGTCACAGATTGTTAAATATTAATAATATGAGTTATTTTATAATAACAGTGATCCAATATTATGATCTAATTTCTCCCCTTATTATTTCTATTACAGAACTGAATATAATATATGTTATTAGTGTGTGTATTGCGCTCAGTTTACTTTCAGAACCTGTTTTCTTGTAAAGTGGATTGTCCCTCCGGTCCACTTCCTGTATTGTGAGTCCTTGTGCTGATACATTCTTTGTCCCCATAGTAACGAAACACAAGTGTTTCACAAGAGAAGCCTCGGCCACACCAAGTGTTGGGACATGAATCGATGTTAGAATAGTAGAACTACGGTATACAGACTATAAAATGTGAACAAAGCGCACTGTACAAAGGGTCGGGCAAGTATAGGGTGTTTATAAGCTGCCCCTAAAAAATCTTCAGCAGAACCGAGGCAAGTGTGAATCCCGAATCCCCTGCAAATAATAAATAATAATAAACTTTATTTGTCCCAAAAAAGTGAAATGAAAGTATCACATCCACATACATACACATAACACAATAATAATACACCACTTGGCTCACTCCTCATAAATATCTATGAGGCTACCTGCACAGAAACATTGGAAATAAATGGACGTTTGTGTCCCCTTCTTGCATCCGTTTTCATGCATACTCATGAACTATGACATGCTCTACTTTTAAGCGGATTGGTTGCGCTGTCCTTTAACATAGGTTTGGCATTTAGTGCAGAAAAACGGACTGATTTAGTTCACAAATTGGACGGCGCAGCTGATTTTTACGGTCGTCTTCATCTGCTCTAAGAAATAACAAGGAAACTGCCCAACATAAAATAAGATGCTCCATAATTGTTATTTCTTGGTGATACAATTATTTAATAAACACCAGTTTCACCCTATATAGTCACTAAATAGTCTTCCATGAGAAAAGAGATTTTTGGAATATAGATTTGTTTATTCTGATAATCTTACACGTGTGTTGGTAGTTTCCAATTTCTGGAGAGGCAGAGAATAGTGGATGACAATGTGAACAGAATCACTTTCCTGTAACTAATCCTGAATATCTGATTATCCGCCCTTGATGCCATATTAAAGGAGCTTTACTGTATCATTTCTGCAGTAGCTGTCAACAACTATATTTGTGAAGGAGATTTTAGTAGATGTTATGTTCTGCATTAAATCCATGACCTTTGGACCACTTTGGTTGCTGAATTACGATCATACTACTAAGTTGTTCCTGTAACCAATACCTCCACAATACATGACCCTATCTGTGTGCGACAGACCCTCAATATCAAGACAGATGCTTAACACTAAGCAATGTCCAATTCTTCTCATTCTAGATCGCTTGTACTTTGCAACCTTGAGGAACAAACCAAAAAGTACCATAAATACACACTACTTCTGTACCGACGAGGAGCTGGTATATGAGAAGTAAGTATGGCTGTTTTCTAGGTCTGTTATATATTGTAATTATAATATGTCATTACTTTGGAGTCCAACTCCTTTCTTGAGGGCTAACACCACTCAATTCCAAATGATTTCATAAGTATCCACTGGGTACGCCAGGGAATGGCAGCCCCTCCTAAATCTCCCATCTGCTCAAGATCCCCTGCAGCCTCCCTTGCGTCATCTGATGTCCTCTATAGATTCCAGTCTCATTCACATAGGAGGGGATTGGGAGAAAATGCCCAGCAGAGGCATCTGCACAGGGCACTGGACTAAATAAGGCCAGTATATTACACATCATACAGAAAAACTTGTTCAACTTGTCTGCAACTATTCTTGAGCTACAATTTATCAAACACATCATAAAATCATAGATAGGTTGCAGGAAAGTTGTTGTCTAAATGTAGATTTTTCAAAATATGGTTTTGGTGAAAATGGTGGTGACGGGGGTTATTTCTATCTGTGTGATAAGTGTTTAATCTTGTCTACGCTTTTGAACTTGAACATTTATGTAACGAATGGGTTAATAGTCTGTCTAGTCATTGTAAAAGCAGCCTTCCAGGTTGCAAAGTGTTGTGGGATAGCATCTCATGGGCATGTGACATGTGGCTAGCCTTTTGTTACTATGATAAGCCAGAAGTCTGTCTTTTCTCGCTCTTGTATTACAAAATACTGTATATACTCGAGTATAAGCCGACCCAAGTATAAGCCGAGACCCCTAATTTTACCACAAAAACCTGGTAAAACCTGTATTTTTTTTTACTCCAGTATAAGCTGAGTTTGGGTTTTCAGCACATTTTTTTGTGCTGAAAAACTAGGCATATACTCAAGTGTACATATATATATACACTCGAGTAACTTTATTATAAGAGCTCAGCTTATCTGCTTACATTTTTTTGGTTAACAATCGTGATGACTATTTCCAATACCACCCACAAAATTGTGCCTTCAACTGTGGAGGCATGTCTCAAAGACCACTGATAATGTTTGACATTGCCATTGCATAGTACGATGCCTTTTTCTTATGACTAAACCAAATATTAAAGGGGTTGGCCACTTTTCAATGAATCTCTTCTATTAGACATGTCTCAGGTAATATATGTACCTGTGTCTTTGCCTCACTCCCCTGTCCTCAGCATGCTGTCCTATACATATACACATAGATGCAGTCTTTCACTGCTTTAGGCGTTTCTTATAGCTTCATCTAGTGTGCCTCAATCTATTCTCACTGACACAGACTGAAAGAGGGGATGGGGGAGGGAGCAGGATGACTCATATTCTTCTACTGCAGGCTCCACCTGTTCGCAGAGCTCAGAGATCTAAAGAAAGAAGCATGGGGGGGTCTGAACACAGTGCAAAAGTAAGTAGCAGAACTGCTAAATCACTTGATGAACATTCGGGGATTGTCTACAAGGCAGTAAAGGCACATGGGCAAATTCCGCAAAAGAGTGGACAACCCTTTAACAATGGAACCAAACATGGACCGGAAGCAGAGGAGTATTAGTTGAAATATTTAGTATATAAACTATATAGTATATAGACTAAAATAAAATAACAGAATAGGTAATAAATGTCTTATTTCTGGGCCCCCCCCCCATCTGTAAAAGGGGTTCTGAGTGCAGTGCTTGGCTGTTTCCATCCTCTACATAAAGATTGATTGAAGCTGTATTGTGCAAAAATGAATGGCCATCTACCCGAACTTTGCCGTACTCCATAATCTTAGTGAGCAGTGAAGGATTGATACTGCAAAACTGACCACGATAACTGAACTTGACTCTCTCACATTCTCACAAATTTTCACATTTTCTCCGGGCCACGCCGCCCCCCTTCACGCGCCATGTGAAGATGGCAGATTGAGGGAAAATATTTGCAAGTGCTAGCAATAAGCGCAGAGGCCCTGATAAATATCCCCCCATAGACTTTAAATTTAAAAGAAAAAAAGGTGTTCACAACTACTATACTAGTGATCAGTAGGAATACTGTACCTCCATTAGTTCCGTAGTTGTAGCCTAATTTTATGTCTAGTTAAAGTTGGTGTGTCAGCTTTTTTATTTAGTAAATCTTTATTTTCCTTTATATTTCTTTTTGAGCATCTTGTTTTTGAATCCTGTGTTGTACCTCTGCTTTGTTATTCCTTTATCAAGAGGAGGAGTAACGCCCAGTTGTCAATTTATTCATACTTTTCTGGATGCAATAACGGAGGTTTAACACAAAGTTTTCTGCAATTTTTGAAGTCATACCCAGGATTGTAGTGAAAATTGAGAAGTAGTAGATAGACATGTACACTCACCGGCCACTTTATTAGGTACGGGTTGGATCCCCTTTTGCCTTCAGAACTGCCTCAATTCTTCGTGGCATAGATTCAACAAGGTGCTGGAAGCATTCCTCAGAGATTTTGGTCCATATTGACATGATGGCATCACACAGTTGCCGCAGATTTGTCGGCTGCACATCCATGATGCGAATCTCCTGTTCCACCACATCCCAAAGATGCTCTATTGGATTGAGATCTGGTGACTGTGGAGGCCATTTGAGTACAGTGAACTCATTGTCATGTTCAAGAAACCAGTCTGAGATGATTCCAGCTTTATGACATGGCGCATTATCCTGCTGAAAGTAGCCATCAGATGTTGGGTACATTGTGGTCATAAAGGGATGGACATGGTCAGCAACAATACTCAGGTAGGCTGTGGCATTGCAACGATGCTCAGTTGGTACCAAGGGGCCCAAAGAGTGCCAAGAAAATATTCCCCACACCATGACACCACCACCACCAGCCTGAACTGTTGATACAAGGCAGGATGGATCCATGCTTTCATGTTGTTGACGCCAAATTCTGATCCTACCATCCGAATGTCGCAGCAGAAACAGAGACTCATCAGACCAGGCAACGTTTTTCCAATCTTCTACTGTCCAATTTCGATGAGCTTGTGCAAATTGTAGCCTCAGTTTCCTGTTCTTAGCTGAAAGGAGTGGCACCCGGTGTGGTCTTCTGCTGCTGTAGCCCATCTGCCTCAAAGTTCGACGTACTGTGCGTTCAGAGATGCTCTTCTGCCTACCTTGGTTGTAACGGGTGGCGATTTGAGTCACTGTTGCCTTTCTATCAGCTCGAACCAGTCTGCCCATTCTCCTCTGACCTCCGGCATCAACAAGGTATTTCCGCCAACAGAACTGCCGCTCACTGGATGTTTTTTCTTTTTCGGACCATTCTCTGTAAACCCTAGAGATGGTTGTGCGTGAAAATCCCAGTAGATCAGCAGTTTCTGAAATACTCAGACCAGCCCTTCTGGCACCAACAACCATGCCACGTTCGAAGGCACTCAAATCACCTTCCTTCCCCATACTGATGCTCGCTTTGAACTGCAGGAGATTGTCTTGACCATATCTACATGCCTAAATGCACTGAGTTGCCGCCATGTGATTGGCTGATTAGAAATTAAGTGTTAACAAGCAGTTGGACAGGTGTACCTAATAAAGTGGCCGGTGAGTGTATGTTCTTACTATTATGATTCACACCTGGTTTTGGCTTCCAAAACTACAGGAAAAAAAAACAATGGGGCTTATTTACCAAAGGGTCTCTTGGCCACATTTCCGTTGGTTTTCCCGATGTTTTTTCGTGTATCGCGCCACTGGACAGGTATTTAGTAGGTTGTGCGATTGTGTCGCGCGCGAACAGATTTAGTCACAATGGCGCCGGCTTACGTGAGACACAAGTCGGGGGGGGGGGCACCGAGGGATTTAACTTAAAAATTGTGTCGCAAGCCATGCACTTACATGCATCGGGAGGAAGATGGTGAACTCTGGCGGACCTGAGTGGTGAGGCGACACATGCAGGATATCGGGCACACGATCTTCTTGAATCGTGGCACAGTGCATTGTAGTCAGACAATGCACTTTCGGGATCTCCTCAGGACCGGGTAAGTAAATGTGCCCCAATGTGTCCTAACCCTTTGAGATGAAGCGAGAGGCATATGCCTGAAGGGAAAATCCTTAACTGATTTTAGGGAAACACTTCCTTTATAATGTGCTGTAAGATCCAAACTAAAGGGATTTCAGTTCCTTCCATGGATGAAAGCAAATAGATGAAGACTTGGCAGTGGAAACAGTGTAAAGATTTAGGTCTAATGGTGCAGAGGAAGTATGACAATCTCTGGTCTAGTGAACATGTTGTCATGCAGCATTGACCTACTTTTCTGTAATGGGCCTCATCATTGTAACTTCCGGAGGTTTTTGTTATATTTCTATTGTTTATCCACCTCCAGATTTAGAAGTAAAGCAGCAAATGGTGAAAGAAAAGATTGTGGACCATTTAATAAGGGTCGTGCTACTCACTTTTATCAGACTTTGCACTTTTTTCGGGGATTGCACGGCTTGGACAGGTATATAACAGGTGTCTGCGCTGGGTTTGTGTCGCACGCAATTGTTTTTTGGCACAGCTGCGCTGGCATCCATGAGACAAAAATCGGGGGGCGGGCTGTTGGACGATCCGACTGATTCGGACAGAGCACAGGATTTGACTTTCAAATTGTGTCGCAAACAATGCACTTAAATGCACCAGGAAGAAGAACTCCATCGGACCTGAGCGTGGAAGCGACACATACACACGCACGATCTTAGTGAATTGCGGCACAGTGCATTATCGTCGGACAATGCACTTTCAGTGAACTCAGTGGACAGGGTAAGTAAGTGTGCCCCATCATGTTTTGGAGATCCGCAGAAGTCTTTTGGTTGGGAAATATAACTGCTACCTATGATGAACAGCTCGTTCATGATGTCTGTGAATATTTGCTGGTTATTGAATAGGACATATGGCAAGTGTTTGTATGAAGAAACTGCCCCAATGCAAATTCTGTACCAGACCTGTCAATTGTTATGTATTGTTTATGGTACTGATCACTTTGTATAGGAAAAAGACACACTATTGGCCACCTAAGACCACGTTCACATGTGGCATTTGAATTAAGTTTCAAAAGTTCCTGTGATCACCCATTCAAATAATTAATTTGCTAAACACAATGTAAATGCAATCTTACTTCAATAGTTCATTGCAGCAGGAGTCTGTTTGATTGGGGCCAAAACCTCCAGGGCTTTGTTGCAACTTTACCCTCTGTATCCCCTGCCGTTAGGCCCCTGCTGGATATAACAATAAACTATGTTGGACACAGACCACAGAACCAAGTACAAATATAAAAGGAAAGGAATATTAAGGAATTAAAAGGAATATTTTAGGCCCTATCTCCTAGCTTGAATCTCAACAGTGCACAGGGGGATCCAACCTCTGGGACCCCCACGGATCAAGTAAACCATTACAACATATCGATGGAGCAGAAGGTCCTGAGTCCTGCGACTCCATTCAATACTAAGGTAGTGTTTGAAATTACAGAGAAAAAAAAAGTTTGTACTCTTTGCAACATGGAAAAATGCCTGGTCATTAATTGGACACTAAACCACTTACAGGTCCTTATGAAAAAAAATGTATATACTTACCTTGGTCCGATGCTCCCCGATTTGTTGCGTAGTGAAGTCTGCGTACTAAACCACGGCTTCGCTGCACATGCGCCGTAATTAGGGTACTTGTACACTGTAATTGGGGTGCACAGCTCTAGGCAGCACAAGAGATGGGTCCAATGCGTTTCACCAGACCCATCTCTAGGGGAGTATAAAGGTTTTTTTTTTTTTTACAAGGGCACATAGGGATTTGGTAAATGGTGATTTGGGACACTAGACTGTCCATTAGGACCTGTGAGTGGTTAAGTGTTCCATATTGCCCTGACAGGTCCTCTTTGAGTTTGTATTGGCAATCCCCCCACCTATTGGCTGCTGCACAGGTTGCACATATGTCGGTCCCTGGTAAGAGGATAGTATGTAAGATTTGTCTGATTTGTTTAGCATTGACTTTACTTATAATTACATTTATATGAATCAGTTTACACCTACACATTAGAAGCAGAGGTGTAGAGGAAAACTTAACCATATTATATTATTGCTTGACATCAAGAGGAAGAGTCCTGGCAGGTTTTTTTGTATTTCATGTTCTTATTGATTTATTTACGGTAGTTATGTATTCATTCATCACTCACATATGTTGCAGAGAAAATTATATATTTCCAAAAAATGCTATCTCTGCTGTATTTATCCACTACTAAAGCTACATAGTAGAACCCTCAAACTTGTGATAAATGGGAAAGCTTTACAATTTTGCATGTGCAATGTATACCAACATACAGTATGTGCAGTATTGCTGGATTTTGAGTTTTATACTTGAATTGCCTCCAAGTCCTACATTTAAAGTGGGACATCAATTCTTATTGTTTAGTCAGTGTTATTATACTTTACCTAAAAACCAGCTTGAAGCAGATCTTAAAAGGGTCCTACTATAAGGATCCCAACCAAGCAGCAAAGAAACCATTGTGGGAATTACTAATCAAATGTTGGTTCCGAATTTCTGTAAAATTTTTGGAGGACCATAATGTACTGTACTTGCATATGCCTCTAATTTCAGAGATAGTAAATATAATAGGACAGTGTATTCAATTTGTTGTTGTATGGCGCACTAGACATTTCATCCATACAATTTCCTCCTTTATGCACATTATATATCATTATATCATAAATCAATTTCTATTGAACCCTCCTAATCGACTGCGCTTCATGGATCATGTAGTAATTGCATAGTCAGATGACATGATATGACAGATGACAGGAATGCTGACTGTGTCATTGTGTGTAATAGGCATCTTATGGATTTCATCGTCTCTGATCTGTCTCATCTCTCTTTCTATGTGTCAGATACTAGTATAATGTTCAGAAGGTAAATGAAAGTGTATATAAACCTGCACCCTGATAATCTAACACATTGTCAGCTCACAGAACTAGATAGTTCATAATGTGTCTGCTTAGAGTCCCCGCCCACACTCTAGAATCTTACACTGACCATCACTGAGTGATAGGAGCTAAAAGAGCAATAACACTGTGTGAAAGTGAAGGGCTATTTATTGTGTTAACATCACTGGAGTATTAAAATTTGCGAATTTTCTTTCATGGCAAAACCTAAGAGTAGAGATCTAATATTTCTGACAATCAGAAGTTACTGATATCGCAAACAGGGGTTTCTTGATGTTACACTAAGCATAGAAAATACTTAAGCTGCACCCAGCATTCTCCAACTTTTTTGTGGTTGTGAATGTTTTTATTGGTATTGGTCCGTGTTAACTGGTGCAGCCGGACTGATGTTTTGGGAAATCAATATGACATCCAATTCTTTTCTTTATAGAGCTGCTTTTTTCAGTGGGACTGGCTAACCATCTGACATATGGGGGTGCTTGATTCTGAAAGGTCAGAGATGTTGGATAAAGTGTATGTATCTCCTGACTATCCCTCATACATTAATGATGAAGAAACCTGTTAGTAAGGATAAATCTGAGCAGACATGTGCAGTTACTGTATACATGTGTCACTGTGCAGTATATCTTCATTTTATCATAACGAATCGCTTATCTGAGATCACTGGTCTCATTACCATCAACTCATACACGGACATTAATAAAGCTCCTTCTCTGCTCACAATGTGATTGTGCCTCGATGTGACAAGTGTGTGTTAGGGGCCCTGGGGAGTACATTGCTAGGCAGTACGTAATGTAACAAAAACCTCACAATAGGTTAGGCGTCCCCACTGCTGATCTTGTCATATTTCCTCTTCTCCACTTCCTTTCATTCCTGATCAGCCTTCCGTGCCTTTTTTCCATAACCACTCCTTATGATATTTTTTCTGACCTACTATGAACTCAACAGTATTTAAAAAGGTAACATTATATACAATAATTCTAACAAATATACAATATATTCTACAGAACTTTACAAATCAGAGAGGACATGTCAGAGCATATACAGTAATAATAGTAAGCAAAAATAATTAATTTCCTTCACCAATATGGTAGAGATCTAGACCTTTTGATGACTGTTATGAAAGTATAAAAGGTTAAACAGGTATAGACACGAGCAATGATTTCTACTCTTAGGCTACCTGCACACAAATATGGTGCCACAAATAACCAATACTTGTAATGTTTCTGTGGTCCGTAAGCACATAATCCTTTGTTCCCAAAAATAGTCCATTTGTCGTCTGTATGTCATCAAGAGGGGCGGCAAATTATATTACTAGCTTATCCCAACCTCACATTTGTGTTACCTATAGAGTGATCCGCAAATATGGATCTCACCTGGATGACACCTGTGTGGCATGTATAAAATGCATATTCAAGGCAGATTTCCATCGGGTTTGAAGTTTTCCAACTATTTTTAAAAATTATGTAGCAGAAAAGTTTAAAAATATTAAATGATCCAACTGTCCACTTAGGATTGGCAGATGATGTGAGATTACCCGTATTACCAGCTTGCTGTATCAATATATTAAACCGGTGTCAGAATTGGAGTAGAATTGAAGCTGCTAAGTGCAGGACATGGGGTTTGGAATAGGACAATTCTAGAACGCTTGATAAATGTAGTATATTAGTTGGCTATACACATTAAGATTTTGCAACCCATCTAATGTGTATTGAATCTTCTCAGTAACTGCAGTTTGATAAATTAATGATCAAGTAGCATTTAATGATTCTTGTGTTCTCACAGAGATAAGCCAAAGAGTAGGCAAACCAGGTCTTCTTTGTCACACTAGTAGGGGTAAGAATAGTAACACCTCTGTGTCTTTCCTATCTTACAGCTTCTATGCAGATTTTGGGCCTTTGAACCTTGCATTGCTGTACAGATACTGCTGCAAACTCAACAAAAAACTCAAGGTGAGTCAATATCCATGGCTACATCTCAAAAGCAAGCATGGGTGCCTTCTGTGGACATCCCAAGTAGCTAACACTTTTTATTGTTTATTTTATCCTATTTGTCTAATTTTATCCCATTGCTTAAACTTTGTATCGATTAAATGGCAGATCCAATAGTTCCATATAAAGTTACAACACAATTATTTGCCACGATTGGTGCATTCAGTGCCGGCACAAGGGCACATCCCAGACATCATCAGAGGGCACCAGTTTGTCTTAATGTTAATTGTACCATTTGGCATTGTCAATTACAAACTTTTTTAATGCTTTTTTTTGCTACATTCAACACTGAAACCAAACTATATCAATTTGGTGTCCCGGTGATTGTACTGACCCCAAAAATAAAGGGGATGAGTTTACTGGACCACTAAATAAAAGCCTTAAACAAAGCTTGTAAGCCATGATAAATGGTGCCACCAGAAACTACTATTTGTCCTGTCGATAATAAACCCTCAGGTAACTTTGTTAATGGAAAAACTAAAAAAGATATGGCTGGTGGAAGAGGGGAGTGAAAATGCAAATTCACAAACTCTGAAAAACCTGGTCCTGAAAGGGTTAAAACAGAATGTCAGGAATGATGACAGGTCTCATTTTGTATGTATGTTGCAGCCTTACTCATGCACATATGCCCTATACATATACACTTTAATGTTCCTTGGACACGAATATATTTTTTGGCTGTGTGCTAGCCATTATGTTACGTCTATGCATGCAGCGCCATTGACTTTAATGGGAAATACGGTCATTCTTTTGAATTGCAGTATTTCCCACTACAGTATGTGCGAGCCGGTGCGGCACTGCACGGGATAGAGCATGTCCTATCTTTGGACCTATATGTTTCCTATGGGAAGGGGAGGGTTGAGAAGCGCCCACTCCCCCTCCCTTCTCCATTCGGCTGTGAGCTATGGTTAGAATCTGACCCGGTTGACCACACATCGTGTTCAAGGAGCCTAAAGATGTAAATCTGCTGGAGATTGTAGGGCAAGGTCAGTGAAGGCTTCTTTGCAAACTCTGCATTCACAATTCATTGTCCTGACAGTAACTTCTGTGGTACCTGATGAGGCTTGTCTGCCTGTACAGTGCATGGTTTTTCCTATTAATGAGTCTGTCAGGCAGTATCCAGGAGGTGGACTGGCATTAGGCGGCTGCTCTCTTAGAATAAAATAAGCCAGTGTTGGTGCTCCCCCTCCCCCATTGTATAATCTGCCCTTCCTTGCTTGTTTCATTCTGATTTTGCAAGGAATCTGAGATCCGTGAGCTCTGCACAAAAGACAAGTCTGTATCTCGGCTATGAAATCTGAGCAGAATCTTTTAACAATCCAGCTTGAGCAGCAAGTTAATGTTGCTGAATGTGCGCCCTTCCTGCCCCTTCTCCTAGCAGGAGCCTCTTTCTCCTTGACCTGGCACTGGTGACTTACCGGCCCATTACTTATTTATAAAGCAAACTATTTTTTGTAGGATCAGTTCTGTGGGAAGACTATCCCTCAGCCAATACTTGTTTTGTCTCTGGTGTAATGTCCAGCTCAGTGAGAATTGGATTCTGTACTTCTCCTTGGTTATCTTTCTTACACATAGTTTTACAAATTATTGTAGTGAGATAACACTGAGTAGATGTTGCCCTTATAAGAGACAGACCCTTCAAAATGCCCCCTTTTCACACTGTGTGCAGCACGTGGAAACAGGCCTGTATGTTGGCCCAATCCCACAGACTGCACACCTTGTACAGGATGGGAGTCCTTGCATCATACAAAAATATGATGCAAAGACTTGCTTTCTGCCAGCAGAACTGCAGCACGGCACTGTAATAGCTGATGCAAGTCATACAGAAATATATTTTTCAGTCTTCTAATATATAGTGAAGCTACGTTAGGAAATACCCTGTTATTAATGCAATTCTCAGTTAATTCTCAGTGCAAATTTTGGGAGGTTTTCTCAAAGTTTTAAATTTATTCTGGGTATTTATTCTTCACTGTTGACTCCCATAGGATGACAATGACCACAGCGGTGACACAGATAATCACGGCTCATTACAAAGCAAAGCTCTGATAACTGTATTGTAAGGGCCCATCATCAGTAGACTAGGGAAGTAAACGGTTGTGATATCCCTTAATGGAAAGCAAGCAGAGATCCTGAAAATGTGTGGATTTGATGCACAAAATTTTAACAGGTTTGGCTGAGCATATAATTATGTAAGGATGCACTGATAGCTATGGATCAGAGAGGTGGATTGTACTTCTGATCCTTATGTGCTTGGAGATCACACAGCTCTGGCTTGGGCTTCATCCCCTCCCACATGCAGCACTTTCCTCAATAGATTATACATGTTTATAGCGGGACTTCAGAAATATGCATTCAATGAATAAACTTTGCTCAAATGAGAAAACAATCAGCAAATAGGGAATATAAAGGAGTATTCTTAAGCTAAAACATAACTTTTATTAAGTCATTATCTTAAAACCTATTAATATAGAAAAAAAATTGTTGTGTAAAAAATCTCAGGTAATAAATGCAGTCAGCATCTCTCTAGACGGAAGTGTACATACTAAGATAACTCACAGAGCTTTGTCATCTGATTTATCCCGTAGGATGGAAAGTGTCTCATACTGTGGTTCAGACATATTCAGCTCGACGGTTTGGGCAGAAAAAAAGGGGGTGACTGGAACCTTTCTTAGCCCTAAAATGTCCCCTTTAACTCCCGCCCTTACAAGGGCAGTCCACAGCTGTCCCTGCTAACAAGCGCATGCCCCCTGTAAGCGCCACATTCCCTGATGCGTTTCGTCCTTTGACTCTTCAGAGGGATTAAATCTAGCTGCTTCAATACTTGATGGCATGCAAAAAATATATGTTCAGGAGCTTGCTGTAAGCCCGGCTCCAATCTTGGAAACTGCTACTCTCCAGTCCTGGTGGTGGACTTGGAGATATGATATGCAGGCTGGCAGAGACACTTTCCATCCTACGGGATAAATCAGATGACAAAGCTCTGTGAGTTATCTTAGTATGTACACTTCCGTCTAGGGAGATGCTGACTGCATTTATTACCTGACATTTTTTACACAATTTTTTTTTTCTATATTAATAGGTTTTAAGATAATGACTTAATAAAAGTTATGTTTTAGCCTTAAGAATACTCCTTTATATTCCCTATTTGCTGATATTGTTTACTTATTGAAGGGGTCAATGTATTTCAAAACCTTGTTTTGCTGTATATTCAAATGAGAAAACCCCTTTACACCCCTCATACAAGAAGGATGTGATTCTCCTTGATGCAACTGGATTTGGTTGACCATAAATCTGCTGCTTGCCTTTTAGTCCTGTCATCTGTCAAATGTAGAAATAGGGTTTCATATCCTTTAGCAGATGGCCCAGTGGACTTTTGGCTTTTATTTAATCAAAGAGGAAATAAATCTCTTGGGGAGTGATGTCTCCCAGCCTTGGTGTCACTTAGTATAGCTAAGCTTTCAGAGATGCCCCTCAAGCATTTTTACAATCTGGGACTTGTCATGCAGTCATGACCCTATAATCTGAATAGCTGTTTCTTAGCGTTCTGAAGCAAATTCTAGCCATATGCAAGTGTCTTTGCAAAATATCTAGTGGAGAAGAAGGATTCAGCTATGACCTTACCTAATTTGAGCTACAGACCCCGTTCTGATGCCATTACACATTGCGCCCCATATATATATCTTGAAATACATCTCGGTAATGAGCACAGGCCACATGTAGCCGGCATCCATAAACTTGTGGGTTATTGCTGCAACCATTCAATAAGCAAATACTTAAGGAAGTTGTTTCAGGGATTGGCTGGTTACTTGGCAAACTCTTAAAATATCATGCACCATTGTGTAAAAGCAACTTGTTTCTATTAGGGTTTACCTTTGCCCACTATAAGAAGCCTCCCTACCGGTGTAAATGAATGTTATGTTTGTCCCTGGTTTAAGTTGGTGGCAGGAACTAATTCCACTGCCATCTTGAAGAAAACATGGACATCTGATTGTCTACACCAGCAACATTGGCAACTGGTATCAGAGCTCTTAATGGAAAGTTAAGGCCTTATCCGACCAATTATCTTTGTATTGCACAACAAGGTATTGTATGGCATATTGGAGTCTTGCAAAGAAACTGGCTAACCTCATTACCTCAAACCACAAGACTTTATGTATGTGGATTATCACCAATATTATCATAAATTCTGATTGTGAAAATAACATCTTGCCACCTTGTTCATTCCCCTACTTAGTACTAAATTCACAATTCACATTGTAGTTGTACTTCAGATGTCATGACAGAAATGCTGCTTTTATATACACTTACCATTACTGACTAAAAAAACATCTGTGATGTGATTTAAAAAGGGAGGGAGCTCCTCTTTAAAATTACACCAGAACTGTCAGCTGATGGCAGTATGAAGGATGAGGGAGCTGCAAGGAGACAGAGCTGGCAGTTTGCAGAAGTACATGCACACTTGGGGACACCTGGTGACGGATTGAACATATTTTTAACATTTGTAGTACAGGTTTATTCAATTTTACAGCCTATTTAAAAAACTTCAATTGTTTTTTTTTTTACATTTTTAGTTATTTGTCTGCTAATTCTATAAACAAAAATCATGTAATTAATAAATCTGTCAAATCAAGTTAAAGTCTCTCTTACAAAAACAAAGCAAAAATTGTTGTGGTATGTAAAGCTGTTCCAAAGAAATCTTAAAGCATAGCAGAACTACAAAAATTGACCTGGACAATCAAGTACCATGACTCTTGGGCATAAAAGGATTAAAGGTCTTTGTTACTCAAATAAACCGGAGGAACAATCTTAAAGAGAACCTGTCACCTGGTTTTACAACGTTAAAATAGCAACCACTCTATGAAATTTTACCTACAAAAAAACAGGCAAATATGACGTTTCCCACCTCATTTTCACATGAGATTAGTCAAGTTTAGTGGTTGTAGGGGAAGTGTCTTCTGTTCTATAGTCCATAAAAACATGCTATTGGTGTCATATTTAAGATAAGGAACTTCTCTTTCAGATCACATCAGGCTTAGGGAGCTACAGAGGCAGAGATACAGGAAGGTAAAGACAAAGTTGGAAATGCAAGCTGGGAATATCCAGGTCCCGTCTATTATTTATCTGCCTGTATGCCCAGTTCTGTAGCTCACAGAACTATAAGCTTGATGGGATCCGAAAGATTAGATTCTTATCTTTAATATGGCACCAAAACTTGTTCATATGAACTATAGAACAAAAGCTATGGGCTTCTGAATTTACACTACCCCTGCTTCCTTCCCCTAAACTTCACTCGTCTCACGTGAAAATGGGATTGGAAGAGTCTTATTTGCCTGACCTTGGGGGAGATTTTTTTTAATGGGAAACTGGTTAGATTTAACATAAAAGGGAAATTTAATGTTGTAAAACATAAAAGGTGAATTTAGAAAGGACATTTCATACTTTACTGGAGGTGACTAGTGGTTTTGTGAGGTAAAATCTGGTGAAGGTTCCCTTTAAATTATAAAATGCAGCCATTGATTTCTTATTATTGGCCCTATAGCTCAGGATTTCCTCTAGTCTTTGTATGTACGGCTTCTGTGCCTGTGATCCTAATCTGATAATTACAGCGCCCCTCAATAAGTCAAGACAGAACAGCAGCCATAATTAGCGTGAATTACTGGTTTGCTTGTTTGAGAGGCTGTGTACAAACAATGTTATCCTAAGAGAACAATGTGTTACTATGGAAAGAGGCTGTAATGTTCTAGCCCACACACTGAAGCTGGCCAGACACATTATATAGCTATCCGCTGAAAGCTAGCTCATCTATGGGTGCAACATGGGTAGACTCCTCTAGTGACTTATTTTTCTAAAAGCAAAAAGAATGAGCAGTGGAATTCATATTCTCACCCACAACCTGCCATCTGCTGCTATTTGGGTTATCCTATACACATTGGATCTTTAGCCAAAATCTGCAGCTTTGACTGACCCAGGTCTGTGTCTATGACCCTGATAGGGTGAACCATATACCCAATTAAGTTTGCAGTTTACCACCGGGAGCCGCAGGTCACTTGACCCCTGGACAGCAGGACTTCCTGCGACGTCCTGTGTCCTGCTGGCTCCAAGCAGAAGAAGGGGACAGACATTACTGTAAGTTTTGAGGGATGTGCCAAGGACATTGACAAAGACTGCACAGCCCCCTGGATTTGACATGGCAATTAGAGTATGTTCACACATGGCACTTTTATGCTCTGCATTGAGTCTAGCAGAAATTCAGATTTCACACCAACCCCATGCTCATGTATGAAATGGATTTTCAGTCAAATGTGAACTACATTTCAATATATCAGACTTAATGTCCCGGTTCAGACAGGGTCCGGTTCTCACTGAATACCCATGCCATTGATTTTTATTTTGGGCATTATTCCTTTTTAGTGGCTTTATTATATTGATCTTTCAATGGACATATAACCTACACACAGCTGAGCCATGCATTATTGGATGAGCCATGCATTATCGGCTAAGACAATATTTATGGGACTAGAGCTTATAATTTCATTATGACATGAGACATAATAAGAAAACGTAGAAGCTTCCATTACTGCTTTAGAAGCCAGTGAATGTACAGCTTGTAAATTAGTATGTCCTGTAAATGTATTTTATTGTAATTCTGGTATTGGGATGTTAAGTGTGTACATGGAAGGGCTTGTCCAGGATTTAGACTACAACTGTAACCAGGGATTATGTGCCTATTGCAGAATCCTGCTCTGATCCAGGTGTCTGGACCTGTGTTCATGAAGAACCTCTGTGACTGTGTTTATGGTAATGGTGGAGTGAAAGGACTACATAGTCTAGTCACAGCCTAAGAAAAGAATCCACCCTAGTTATCCCTAGTTTCTGGTATTTTTTATGAGATTCTTATGTTTTGTGTTTTTTCACTTTACTATATTTGCTGCTAGTTCAGGCAACATGCACACTACCATGGCTGATTCCCAGCAATGCCTTATTCTTGTCCATGGCAAAGCCAAAAACTATCCTCATGTGCATGGGGCATTACTAGGATTTCCCTGAACGGGATACTTTGTTAAAGATTCTCATCTGTGTACAAGGAATGGACCCAGTTATCAGTTACTATTAGCTAACTGTGGTGGTGGTACTATACATTTGATGTAGCCGAAAGCATAAAGTTCAGTCTAATATGGAGGCAACTTATACTGATAATCTATCATAGAGATAAGTTATCACTTTCAAAATCCTGGAAAATCCCCTTAAAGGAAACATGTCATCAGAAATTGACCTAATAAACCACTACCAGTATACCAATATGTTGTCAAGCAGCTGAAGACCTTTCAGATCATGTTTCTCTCATGGCCCAGTGTATCATTAAGAAAATCAAGTTTGGAGTGAGATGTAAATTGGTCGTATAAAGTCAAGGAGGCTGAAATCAAGCTCTCTCTTCCTCAGAAAGACCCTTATTGCAAATGATGGTCATACATCTAGAGGCATCACTGTCACAGATTTCTTGGGTCGCAGGCGCACCCATGTGCCTCTGTGTGCCCCTCTGTGCCTGCTGCCTCACTCATCCCGCCGGATCTTTGTGCCTTGTTTTCATTGAGAAAGCTTGTTGCCTATGTCCTCTGTGTTTATAGTGATTTCCAGTTGTGACCTTGATTCCGTTCCTGATTACGCTCCTGTGCTGCCTGTCCTGACCTTCCACTACGTCCATAACTCTGATCCCGTGCTTCCTGTCCTTACCCCCTGCCTGTCCCTGACTCAGTCTTTCCCTCACAAATCTGTACCACGCCTTGGCCTCCACCGTGGACAAAGTCGCGCCTGTGGAGCGGCCTAGTGGTACCACGCCGCAGCAAGTCCAACCCACTTTGCAGCGGGCTCTGATGAAAACCGGTTGCCACTTAGACTGCGCTCCCAGGTGTCGGCTTACGTCATAGTCCACGGTGGTTAAGTGCACTACCCCTGAAACCTGACAATCACTGGCCAGATCTCATGAAGTCTGATGCATGATGTTAACCACAGAGGAGGCTTTCAGAGCTCCCCACCTTGACTTCAGTGTAAGCTCTCTGCCTCCTTGACTTTATTCAACCAATTTTACCTCTCACTTAAAAGTTAAAGAGGACCTGTCACCCGGGAAAAACACCCCCAACAAATAAGATCCCCCTCATCCTGTCCCCAGCCCCTTTATATTTATTGAATTTTTATTAAGATTTGTGTTTTTATACTTAGTTTAAAACGATCCAACCTCTTATCAAATAAGAGGTCGGATCGTTGTACAAGTCTCCTAGCAGTCGGCCGTATTCAGGAGGGGGCCAGCCGACACACCCCCTCCACGCCCCTGTCAGTCAGGGACCTGTAAGACTCGCCGGCAGCAGCGCATGTATTGTGCAATCACTGCCGGCTCTATGCGATGCGGCGCTGTGCTGACAGCCGCCATAGAGGGGCTTATTCACAGCGCCGGCCGAACAATAAACCAGGGCTGTGAATAAGCCCCTCTGCGGCCGCTGTCAGCACAGCGCTGCATCGCATAGAGCCGGCAGTGATTGCGCAATACATGCGCTGCTGCCGGCGAGTCTTACAGGTCCCTGACTGACAGGGGCGTGGAGGGGGTGTGTCGGCTGGCCCCCTCCTGAATATGGCCGACTGTTGTGGGACCTGTACGACGATCCGACCTCTTATTTGATAAGAGGTCAGATTGTTTAAAACCAAGTATAAAAACACTAATTTTAATAAAAATTTAATAAATATAAAGGGGCTGGGAACAGGATGAGGGGGAGCTAATTTGTTGGGGGTGTTTTTCCCGGGTGACAGGTCCTCTTTAACTTTCTGGATGATTCCACCACCAGGGTGTGTAACGCTACCTGACAATATACTAGTAGTGGTTTATTGGGCCACTTTCTGATGACAGGATCCCTTTAATCGCTTAGACCTTTTTTTGACCCTGGATATAAGAAAATATGTTTTCATTCACTGATACAATATGAAGCATTTCATACAATTATACTTTAAAAAATAAGTGGTCCATTATATGCTCCAGAAGTGGCATCAGAGAATTTGTTATTGATGTTTCTTATAGAGTTTCGGAGATGAATCTGTCCTCATAGTGTTGTGTGACTCTGTGTCTTATTGTGCAGACTGTTTGCAGATGCTGTTCAGTAGCCAGGAGGCTGCAGGTAAAGTTTCTCCACTCCGCTGCTTGGCTTGTGTGTTTGTTGCCCAGGAATCACCTAGGAAATGGGTAGAGCATGGTACAACAATGACATGTGGGAGGAAGCCTCAGCTTCTGATAAGAATCCCCTGCATGCTATGCTGTCAAGGGAACTGTGTGGGATTTTAAGTTTGCACACAACTCCTCCTCAATAACAAGAGATCTTAGGAGTGTTTGGGCTTGGCTGTGGACAGAAATAAGTCTCCACTTTAAGCATGCCCAACGTGTGATTTCTCAACAGAGCCGAGAATGCTTAAAGGGGCTCGCCGTGCATAAAAATAGCATTTAAATGTCTAAAAACTGAACATGCCAGACTAATATAATCACTGCTGAAATTCCATCTGATGTTGTGACAATATTCCATGCTTATGGATTTGACAGTGTAAACACATAAACCCCACTTCTCTCCGCAGACACATCCCCCCAAACCACAACACTGGGATTACTTTTCAGCAGTCAGTATATTACAAGAAAAGATCAGTTATTCAAAGTTTTTTAATTTCCCTTTAACAATCCCTTTAAGTGATCTCTCTGCTCCTGGCATGTTGTGTGTGTTATTCCTGCAAGCTTTTTGGTGGCATGAAAATTAACATTTTTGTTTCTGCCCCAAATCTTCAACATGAATAGGAATTTAGGTTAATTCAGCTCTTACTGTAACATTTTACAGTCGTTCTCCAGGCCTTATGCCAGTTAGATTGAAATTCAGACAGCTTCTGTATAAAAGGATTGCTTTTTAGGATCAGTGTTATGACAGAAGCTGGACAGAAAGGATGGACCTTCTAATAGCAATCTATTGACTTCTATTATACTTTTAGGACAGCCAGTCATAGAAATCTCATTCACTCTAAATTTATACACATGCTAAGAGTGCATATGTATAAAGTCATGGGGGATTTTTAGCACACGATTTTCTTGACTTTTTAGTGTAAACAAAGTGGCAGAGCATTGGGTTTTTTTTACCTCCAAAAAATTGCATTAGTTTTTTCCTGATTTTTTTTTTCTGTTGTAGTGGCTAAAACATAGAACTATTGGTAGTGCAGCACAGTGTAAAGCCAGATTTATGACTTTGCATAGGCACTCCACTCCTCTCCTGGTGTATTTTCTGCTTCTATTCTTTTTTTACTGATCCTGTGATTATTTGAAAATTACAAATTAATAGATATAATAATAAATGCTCACAGATTCATTTAGTTATATTAATTTATTAATTAAAATAAATCTGCCGGCTAGTGGAGCTCCAAAGGCATTCATAGAACTATTGCAAGGAGCCTGCCTAATGGTAAATAACCCCTTTAAAGGGGAGTGTTAAAAAGCACAGTTGATAAAAAAAAATTGCTAATATCTCTAAAACACTTGTTTTTAATATTCACTGAGTTATATCAAACAAACATGAGATCATAGTAGTATACAATGATTTAGAGGCATTGCTTTATGACCTTGGTTCAATTATATTTATATATTTAATCATTGATATGCATCATTAAATACCGCAAGAACGAGTTAGGCTACGTCATAAATCTTTGTTGAGCTGTGTTTACAACCAAGGCAGGATGGCTTGTGTTTAAGTTTCTGTCGGATCACAATTAGTGTATGTTTATAGCACTGGAAACTACTATGTTACTAATGTAATGTGGTAGTGAGACTCATCAAAATATCACTGGTGAGTATCTTTCTAGAATGTAACTTTCACATATATTAGGTAGAAGTATAAAGTAATATGTTATTTTTCACATAAACAGTTTTTTATTAATATATAGCATGCCAGTCTGTTTGGTCTTCAGTTACCCCAAGCACTCTAGTCTACCTTTCTTTTCTTTCTTCTGCTGACACTGTATTCTATTATTTCTTCCCTCTGGGTGAACACTGGTTAGTGACATGATATTGCTCTTCTCTTCACATTCTCTTAGATTACTCTTCTATTCTATTAGCACTTTTTTCCACTGCTCCTCCCTTCTACTAGCACTCCATTCTACTGCTCCTCCATTCTATTAGCTCTCTATTTCACTGTTATACCCTTCTACTAGCTCTTTATTTCATTGCTCCTCCTTTCTTTTAGCTCTATTTCACTATTCTACCTTTCCACTAGTACTCTGTGCTACTGCTCCACTCTTCTAATAGCACTATATTCTACTGCTGCCCCGTTCTACTAGATCTATTTAACCATCTACTATCCTTGAATTCTACTTCTCCTCCCTTCTACTTGCACTCTATTCTACTGTTCATCCCTTCTACCAGCACTCTATTCTACTGTTCATCCCTTTTACCAGCACTCTATTCTACTGCTGCCCCCTTCTACTAGATCTATTTAACAATCTACTATCCTTGAATTCTACTTCTCCTCCCTTCTACTTGCACTCTATTCTACTGTTCATCCCTTCTACCAACACTCTATTCTACTGCTCATCCCTTCATCCAGCACTCTATTCTACTGTTCATCCCTTCTACCAACACTCTATTCTACTGCTCATCCCTTCTACTAGCACTTTATTCTACTGTTCATCCCTTCTACTAACCCTCTATTCTACTGCTCATCCCTTCTACTAGCACTTTATTCTACTGCTCATCCCTTCTACTAACCTTCTACCCCCCTGCTCATCCCTTCTACTAGCACTCTATTCTACTGCTTCTCCTTTCTTCCAGCACTCTACTGTTCATCCTTTCTACCTGCACTTTATTCTTCTGCTAATCCCTTCTATTAACCTTCTATTCTCCTGCTCCTCCCTTCTACTAGCACTCTATTCTACTGCTTCTCCCTTCTTCCAGCACTCTACTGTTCATCCTTTCTACCAGCACTCTATTCTACTGTTCATCCCTTCTACCAGCACTCTATTCTACTGCTCATCTCTTCTACTAAATCTCTATTCTCCTGCTCATCCCTTCTACTAGCACTCTATTCTACTGCTTCTCCCTTCTTCCAGCACTCTACTGTTCATCCTTTCTACTTGTACTTTATTCTACTGCTCATCCCTTCTACTAACCCTCTATTCTCCTGCTCATCCCTTCTACTAGCACTCTATTCTACTGCTTCTCCCTTCTTCCAGCACTCTACTGTTCATCCCTTCTACCTGAACTTTATTCTACTGCTCATCCCTTCTACTAACCCTCTATTCTCCTGCTCATCCCTTCTACTAGCACTCTATTCTACTGCTTCTCCCTTCTTCCAGCACTCTACTGTTCATTCCCTCTACCAGCACTCTCTACTACTGTTCATCCCTTCTACCAGCACTCTATTCTTCTGTTCATCCCTTCTACCAGCACTCTATTCTACTGCTCATCTCTTCTATTAACCCTCTATTCTACAGCTCATCCCTTCTATTAGCACTGTATTATCCTGCTCATCCCTTCTACTAGCACTCTATTCTACTGTTCATCCCTCCATCCAGCACTCTATTCTACTGCTCATCATTTTTACCAACACTCTATTCTACCACTTCTCCCTTCTACCGGCAAGCACTCTATTCTATTGCTCATCCCTTCTACTAGCACTCTATTCTACTGTTCATCCCTCCATCCAGCACTCTATTTTACTGCTCATCCTTTTTACCAACACTCTATTCTACCACTTCTCCCTTCTACCGGCAAGCACTCTATTCTATTGCTCATTCCTTCTGCTAGCACTCTATTCTACTGTTCATCCCTTCTACCAGCACTTTATTCTACTGCTCATCCTTTCTACTAGCACTCTATTCTACAGCTTCTCTATTCTACTGCTCATCCCTTCTACTAGCACTCTAATCTACTGCTCCACTTTTCGAATGTCTCTCTATCCTACTATTCATTTTACTCTCTCTACTTCACTGCTGGCCCCGTCTGTAGCCATTTTATACTGTGTATTTCCCAGTATGAGAGAACAGCCAAATGTGTACACATCCTAAGGCTGGAAACAACTTGTGATCATTATTAGTGTAGCCAAGTAATGAGGGTTACAGTACATTCCTTGTGAAGGCAAACTGTAAAATGTTTTTTTAAAGGGAACCTGTCACATTGAACATGGTGTGTGATCTGCAGGCAACATGTTATAGAGAAATATTTAAGCTGTGCAAAATAGTTTAATTTTTAGTTTAAATTCTTTACATAATATAAAATATTTTTGACGTAATAACAAAATATATACCCCTGACGAAACAAGGCAAAACACATATTGGGTGGTGTCCACCATTGGTCTGTATATACCTGTGTATGTATGCCTTGTTCTCTGGTATCCTCACCTTATCTACCTCTTCATAGGTTCAGTGTGATTTATTTATTATGTATATTTAGTTATTTTGACCATTGGTGGACATTTTCTGTATATGTTGTCTTAAATGGATTTGTTTTAATGAATGTAGTAAAGTGTTATTTTATGCTTTCTACATTTTTGTTATTGTTTCCTTTTTGTGGTGTTATAATACAAAAAAAATAAGGTAAATAAAGTTGTAAATGTCTGAATTAAAAAGCCAAGATGCATTAAGATGTGAGCATTGGTTTCTCTAAAATAACAGATCGCTGGGAAAAGAGATTCCTGGAAATAGTATAAAGTGCATAGGCGATAGGAATTAGCTAGAAACTAAACTTTAGTAAAGAAAGAGATTGTCACCTCTGAAATATGGTCATACAACACACTGGCTGGATAGATATAAAAGCCATGTTTGAATAAACAGAATCAGGTGACCCTTCTGTCTCAGGAAACACAGAGAAGAGCTGACACAACAAACATGAATAATGAGAAAGAAACCATTATTGTGGTGTCAGACAACCGGAGATCTCTTCCTGTAGAAGAACCGTTTTCATAAGTAAACATCTAAATAGATACTTTGGCTTCCTGTGGCTGTTATACTATGCATATGTTTATATAGGTGTACTGGCGGATTCAGCTGGATCAATGTGTGATATTAATAAATGTGTGCAGTTTATCTAATATATATATGTGTCTGTATGTATGTCCGCTAAAGGAATCTGCAGCATCACAGTTTACAATCACCACATTTTGCACAGCCGCTCTCTGTGACATCTTAGACTAGTTTTCAAGCTGAAAGTTCCAGCCATTGTCTACTGATGCTGCTGCTGTGGCAGTTGTCCTTGGAAACCAATCAGAAATCACCTGTAATTTTATAAACAGCTGTGGGAAAATGAAAGTTGGGCTCTGATTGGTTACCATGGGCCTACACTTCTGATAAATCTCCCCATAGACAAAGTGACAGTCAGAGACCAAGACAGTTAAAGACAAATGCAGAGACGGTGAGAGACAGAGACAGTTAGAGAGACACAGAGACAGTCAGAGAGAAATAGATACATATAAAATATTTTTTGTTGATCCATTCTATTTTGTTATAGATGATAGCAGTTATTTACTATCCCGGGCAACACTGAGAGCTACAGCTAGTATATTATAAAAGCAAAATTACACCATGGTTTAGATACTCCACAGATATTTATTGTGTAACTTTGGATACCCTTGCAATTCTTTACAGCCTCTATTATATTATTCCACACATGGTTTGTCAGTGTAGATGCTAATACAGTGAATAATTTTGTATACTCATTGACCATTTTGGTGGAATGGGAGTTGGAGTTGTGTTTAAATGAATGGACTCTGACTCCGAAAATATATAATAAATTATCAAAATTGTGAAATTTACTTTAACCCCCTTAAGGACACTGCCCTTATTAGTTCTTGCATTTTAATTTTTCAATTACCACTTTCAAACTTCCATAACTTTTTTATATTTCTGTGTACAGAGCCTCATAAGGGGTTTTATGTGTAACAAATTGTACTTGCTAGTGATGGTACAGGCAGTTCTTAAGTTGAATTTGTATGTGAGTCACAACCATATACTTTATAACTGTAACCCCAGCCAAATTTTTTTTTGGTCTCTGTGACAATTGAATTTTAAAAATGTTGGGTTGTCATCAGAACCAGGATTAACAATAAAGCTTAATTGCAGACACCTTTAATAACTGTTAAAGCTGTTTATTGTAGCCTATGGCTAAAGTACAGTAAATGATCAATGACCAGAGGTCCGTTTGTAACCAGGGGTCATCTGTAAGTCGAGTGTTCTTAAGTAGGGGACTGCCTGTATTTAATATTCCATGCCGTGTACTGAGAAGCTGGAAAAAAAATCCAAATGTGTTGAAATTGCCAAAATAACACATTTGCACCAGTTTTTTTGGGCCCTGTTTTTACGGTTTTCTCTATGCACTCCGAATGACACCTCCCCTTTGTTCTATGGGTCTTTACGATAACAAAGACACCAAATTTATATAATTATTATTAAAATATACAATGTACAAAAAAAATCTTCATTTTGCCATATTCTGAGCCAATAACTTTTTCACACATCAGTGTATTTTTTGCAGGATGAGATGTCATTTTCATTGCTAACATTATGAAAACTATACAACCCTTGGGAATAACCATTTTTATATTTTGACTGGACATTTTGGGATGCGACCCAACAGCATGTTTATGATTTTATTTGTTTATTAATTTTTATAAACTTTTAGGTGATTTAACTCCCCAGCCCTGGAAAAAACTTTACTCTTTAGTTGCAAAGTTGAAAACTGTAGAATGATGTTAAGAATAGATGGTAAAAATGTTCATAAATGAGATTGACATATTAATTACATTTTATTAAAATTGCTGTTATTAATTAATTCACATACATTTACATATCACAGGAAATTGATTAAGTATAGTCCGCTTGTACAATAACCCTATAGGTAAAGGCACTGAATCACTGCCCTTATATCAACATACAGAATTACTGAAATTTTCATGATACATAGGCCCTTCTGGAGAAAAAGGTACAAACCACTGGTATGCATCCTTTTCTCCTCCATTTGAGCAAAAAGAGCATGTTAACTTATTATGTTAACCCTTTAACAATTTGGAACTTGGAACAATTCCATAACTTTTTTATCTTTCCCTGTACAGAGGACCCGTTTTCTGCATCACAAATTGTACCTTTAGTTTTATGGCTTTTACTAATTGAACCAAAGGACACCTCCTCTTTATTCTTGATACGATCAAAGGGATACCTCATTTATATAGATTTTTATTATATTTTAATATAACCCTCTGATGACCTCAAAGGCAAGACAGTAACACATGGTTTTGCCGTCAGCACAGGTGCCAGCTCCGACCGCAGGTGTTATTGGTGGGTGTTTGCTACAATATACAGTAATCAACTGGTCTGTATGGAGATGGCTCAGCCCATGAGCCCTCTTTATACCCCCTTAACCTCCTTGTGCCATACTAACACAGATCATTATGGGGTCGGTGGAATTAGTGTCTTTTATGACTTATGATTTATCACTTGCGTTTTTTAAAATCATTTTGTGATTATTTGGAAATCATTTTTTTTTTTTACGTTGAAGACGCTGCTGACAGATTCTTTTTAAAGGGCCAAAGCCATTTTCATATATCTGACAGGAGAAAATCTCCAAAGGCTGTCATAGAACTATCACAAGGAGCCTGCCTAATGATAAATGTCCATTCACTTCAATGGGCACATTTAAAGTACAGATTAAATCGGAGTAATGCTTACTGCGATTTTATGGGATAGGATCAAATTAATGGACCATACAAAACATAGTGCTGTCCAAGTGCTGTCCCATGTAGACTTGGAGACCACTCAGACGTGAAAATCGTTTGTGGGGAAATATGTGGTTATATATTTTGACATCTGTGTACTTGGCTACATTTACAGCTTGGTCTGCACAGTTGTGGTATCTGCTATGCCACAATTGGATCTTCGTTAAACATTACACACTCGTGAGCTGGCGGCAGCTGGATGCAGTGTAGTTTATTTTTGCTTTATCAACTGCTCTATCAGGTGCACAGTATTGCGTAGCGTATATATCTGCTACCTGCGATCACAGTTTCTAGTTTGCATTATGTGCGTCACAAAAAGATGTCTTTTGAACAATAGTTTAAACTTTATATTGTTATGCTGTTTTTTTTTATTGCATAGCAGGTTTTCATAATGTTTTAATTAATAGCTGGGATAAATGACGATTGGTTGTTATCTAGCATTAGATTGGTGGACATACCATATGCGAAATCTGTACAGGAGCTCAGTAGATCAAGGGTACGTGAGGGGCCCATCGTATTTTCCTGATATTAAAAGACAAACTGAATATGAATATTTTGCAGATTTAAAAATAGAAATATTAGAGATGCTCTCTGCCCCCTAAATTTATTTTTTCGTTAAAATGTCTATTTTGGATCTGGTGTAGTGCCCTGATCGTGGAGGTGTCAATGATCCCTGGTCCTGAATTAAAGTAAAATCTCATAGTGCAAGATGCTTGGTATAGTTTCTTAATTGACTCTTTTTCAGTCTTTCAGTTTGTCAAGAAAGAAGATTGTCCACTACACCAGTCATGATCAGAGGAAAAGAGCCAACGCAGCATTCCTGATAGGCACATATGCGGTAAGTGTTTATTAATGATGAGAACCCAAGAACCCCATCCATTCTATACTTGGATCATGGATGGGGAGTACTGTCGCCTGCCCCTTGTGTGTGTGAGGAGTGACAAGTTCCTGACCCTCCTCGGTTACTTTTCTGAGCCGGTCCTACCTTTGTCTAACAGATTCTCATTCTGCCTTGTTAATATTTTACAGCAGGACATAAATAAATAGAGCAGGTCTCATATGTCAGGGTCCAGTTCAGTCTTTGTAAACCTGACATAGACATCGTACTGTTTGCAGCAAACCAAGCAGTGCAGAATGTAGCAGATATGAAAGGACTTTTTTTTAAAGACTTGTTCTCTGGTAGCAGTGCTGGAACTTACTCCATTTACTCCTAGTGTGTAGTGAGATGCGAGACTTTGTTACCTAGGATAAGTTCAATCTACACAGAGCAAGGATTGTAATTGACTACACTGTGATTCTACATCTTTACACCTTCAATGCCTCATTCCACCAACACCTATTAACAGCCCCCTCCCCAATGCACATACATACTCAGCTAGGAGATGTTGTGGCAAATGAGCATTTATTTAGGTTAGTTATTGGGAGGTATCCTTCCTAGAAATGATGATTATGCAGTCATACCTTCGCTAGCCTTGATTCATCCTGTGCTGCCATCTCTTGTCTCCCCTTCATCTCTTACCTTATGGAGTGCATGATCTATTCTTTCCTAATCCATTATCCCTCATCTAACTCTATTCTTGATTTACAATCTGGTTTATGCACTCTGATATTCTCCGGTAATCTGTAATCTAAATTTCATGGAAATGATTCCCTACTCATACTTCTGGATCTGTTTGAAGCATTAGATACTGGAGACCACCATCTTCTATCTTTGCTCCACTCTATTGGAATGAAGGAGATTATTCTGCCTTTATTGGCTTCCTATTTCTCTGAATGGATCTGTATCTTCTACTCTTATGTTTCTGGGAAAATATAATATAAGTTTTCCAGGATGGGATAAGGAAAACCAAGCCTCTGTTAGCTACCTTGTAAGGCAGCTCCCTTGACATCAAGCATGACTTACAAGAGGCCTCATGACATGATGCAGGATTAAAACCAAACCAGTAAATCTATTCCAGAAGGAACAGACTCAAAACTGTAGACAGCTTTATTGGAAGAGCATAGTCACATCACATCCATTTGCACAGTATTTACATGGGTACATAGATACATACAGCATATCCCAACTGTAGACGGTAGCACTGTTTCAACCTGATTGGGTCTCCTCAGTACAGTGTAGGGAACTGGTTTGGCTGTGTGAGAGGCTTGTGACTAGGGTTGGGAAGTAAGAGCTCTCATTACGGAGACTGCCAATTAAGGGCACCGTGTAGGCGTGTGGAGTCTTATGCAAAATTTTCCAGGATGGAATAAGGAAGACCATGCCTCCCGCATCATGTCATAAGGCCTCTTGTTGGTCATGCTTGATGTTAAGGGAGCTGCCTTATAAGGTAGCTAACAGAGTCAATAATAGAGACCCCAAAGCATATAATAATGGAGACCCCAGAGTAGATAATAATGCAGATAAATAAAAGTGGAGAACCCCCCCATGTAACATATACATTGAAAGATGTTAACGTGAGAACTACATATAATATAATACTATAATATTTTTCTACATTAATAGCATGTATGTTAATTGTATACATAAAATGTAAGAACAAAATGTGAACAAGACCTAAGATTGTAATCCCCACCAGACAGAGTAGCTTCACGTGAGACAGAATATACAGTACTGTCATGTAATTTCTTACATTGCCATACATACACAATACTGCTCTCATATACCCCATCCATTGCAGAACATTATTTCTTTTGAACTTAGTGCTATAACATAGTGTGGATTATCTACTATGTTCAAGCATGAAACAATCCTATGAATACATTCTCTTCAACCTTTTAATCTTCTTTTACAAGCCTGCAGTAGATGCCATCATGGCACATTACAAAATGTGTTTACCTACTAGGCACATTCTGCATCCCCACAGCATTATGTTTCCTACATTCATTGTGTTGTCTGTTTATGCACTTGGTGTACAATATTTAGGTGTTCTCCATATTATGACACTACTTTTAATAGATTGGGTTTATCTTCTCATTTGTATTTTCAGCTGAATATTTTTCCCATTCCCATATTAAATAAGGGACCCTTGTCATGAATATTTTACAGGCTAGCACATGATGACCTGTTCTCTTAGTCATTTGCTGTTTTCCTGCTGGCTTGACGACTCTGGTATTTAGTTCAGAGCTTTGTGCTAGAGGGTCAGTCATGATGTTAAGAATTCCACAACATACTTGGTGTCTTCGTCTTTGTATTAATAAACTATGGTAAATACAATATTATTTATTTATTTTCCTGGACTTAGGTCATCTATTTAAAAAAGACCCCAGAAGAGGCATATAGGGCACTACTGAGTGGTTCCAGTCCCCAGTATCTCCCGTTCAGGTAAGAATTTATTTTCATATAGAACACATAAAAGTCAATGGTAGCCTTGTGGTTGGTGAGGAGCTTTACCTGCATACTTATGTAGGGGGGTACTTTATCTTTAATCTGAAAATTTGCCCTTCTATCTTTTTTTTTTTTGGCCGAAAATATGGGGTGGAGAGGAGGGTTGATTTATTCTATAGGGGTTACGAGTTTGTAAAAAAAAAAGGCGCACAAAAGGTGCACATTTTTCAAACCATTACAATCTTCTCCTACATGTACTCTGGCATTGAGTCTTTTTGCGTGCTAATAAGTGACTTTTTGCAACCGAGCCACAAACATTTTAAGTTATTTGCAAATCCACTAATGCGCCAATAAAAGGTGAAAAGAATGTAATAATCCCCTCCCCCCATAGACTGTAAAAATAGGCGCACTGCTGACAAGGTAGTTAGGCAAGCCTTACCGCATGCAACCAATGAAAAATCTGGGTGCTCATCCCATGCGTTTGAGCACCCATGACCCATATGTGATTGGATCCTGTCCTCGGGTGTTTGCATCGCATTTCTAAATGCCCCCGTGACCACACGCTAAGGCATGGAGTGGGTTGTGGTTATAGCGACTAGGGCTTGCAGGCCTATAGGAATGTAATGTAAAAGAACAAACAAAAAATAATAAAAGAACAAATAAAAACACCAAACACAAAAAGCATAAATAATAAAAACCTTTGGGCTAAACTTGCTGCATCAGGGTTTGGTGTGGAAAGGCAGATGCTACAGCTAACACTTGCTTCCAGCTTTATATGTAAAATATCTTTCCACGTGGATCTTCTACCTCAGGGAATCCCATACCAAGAATTAGACAAAATTTAATACATGGATGGCTTGTTCTCTCTTGTTATTACACGTCTTTTTTTATGTCTGGAATTACAATTTCTATCTATGAATGTGGCTATTTCTATATCACTGTTCAATGAAGGGAAATGTTAATAGGATTCCTTCATAACCTATAAAATGTAGGTGGTTGATGTTATGCCCATACACAATAAAATGTTCCTGAGATTAAGAACATCATCAAAAGTTAAACTACATGATCAGTATATGAGGAGCTATAATTTTGAATTAATACTAAATTCAGAGAAGCATCTTACATGTTTATGCAGTAGAAAAAAGAGGAAGCAAAAAAATAGTTTACACTCAAACTAAATATCTACAGGAGGGATTAAATGGCCTAATCCAGGGATTTTTTTTTATTGTAAATAACCTTTACTTTGTGCTGCATGGTGCATAAGCCTACAGTACCTTAAGCTGTGTATTCATTAGAAGTGTGCCCCCTCATCTACCCCCCTCTTTACCCCCTGCCTTTCAGGGTCATGAGTCGCAGACTAATAATCATTCCAGATACACAGCGGCCTGCCAATCACTGCCCTGCGGATTAAGAGGGAGGTGCGGGTGGTGCCCTCTGTAAATACATAGGACCAGATTTGAGATTTTCCAGATCTTGGATAACTGCTTCTAAAGAGAGATGTGGTCCCATGTCCAGGATCATCATTTAGATGTCCTTACATATCTAAACTGTCAAAACAACATATTATTGAGGCCAATAACCCCAATTACAGATATACCTGTCTGCAGGGTGTGGTTACCACTAACAGTGATCCGATTGTGTATTAAATTTAAAGAGAACCTATAATGGATCCGCCAGTCTCATTAGATAATGATCACAACTTACAATCAGGTTACCTGCACACAAACGTCATGGACCACAAACCATGGATCCATGGTATGTTATTTTTGGGTCACTATGTGTCATCAGTGTGAGAGGTCCCATCATATGCCGATGACCACAATGAAGACTGTCTGGACACAAACAGTGGCATGAATAGAACCTGCTCTAATTGTGTGGCTCATACAAGGGCCGTGGAAACCACAGCTGTGTGTATGAGCCCATAGACATGAATTTGTCAGTGTGCTTGCCATTAAAACAATGGATAGCACATGGACGAGAATAACATAATATAAATAGGTAATTGAAAGACAATTTTGTTTTCAAACTATATATTTTTGTAGTCCTTGTGTCGTCTGAGTTGTGTGAGATTTTGATAACTGATTTTCACAGCTCTAAGATATCACATCTTCTTCATGCAGTCTGTGCAAAACATTGAACATGTGCACGGCACAATTGACTATCAATGTGTCAGTGTTTATGACCAGTGCAGGCAGATGTAGACTAGCACTTGTACAAGTAGCCTAAGGTTGATTTCACGTGTTGTGTTTACATGCTTTTACAGAATGTTGACATTTTGTTAACACCACCTTTATATTGCATTTACATAATTGATGAAATTCCCGGCATACTGGCAGAAATTGTGCCTCTTTTTCCCCTTTAGCCACCCCCACATGGTTAAGGCGCTATTCTCGGTTAAACCTGGCATAGAACTACCTTTGGCACCACCCCTGCTGGATTAAAAGGAGGTTGGTGCCTTTTGATAGATCCGCGAGGGGGGCCAGGGTCACATTACATGCTGGCGCACGAATGATCTGTCCTGTAACCTCCGCTGGGGGTTCCTAGAAGACATGTTATTTGTAGGCAGTGCTCCCTGCTCCAACCTGTTCCCCCATGAGTTATGACTCTTTACGACTCTGTGTCTCCTGTAATAATCTCTCTGGTCTGTATCGTCACTGAGGAATTAATAGTTTCCTGGTGGCTTTTATCCCCATGTTTACAGTGTGGGTTAGTAATGTGCTCGCTGTTTTGGTTGCAGATTTGTCACACACCTACATGAATACAGAATTATGTTTTTTCTGTGAAGTAATTAGCGATTACACATACACAACTGCATTGTTCATAGGGGGTTATTTCTCATATGACGGTGCCTGTTCGCTCGTGTATGATAAATGGTACAGCCCTTTCTGTGCAGTCTGATGTATCGAGAGTCTCCGGCCTCTTGATGTATCAGGGTTGTGTTTATTTCTACTCCAGGACCATGCTGCAGCTTCTGTGTTGACCACGCCGCCGTCACGCCCCTCCGCGTCCACATGGCACAGAGATGGCGGAAAGGGCAAAGTAATCACAAGTGCTAGAAAATCGCTAGCATGTGCAATCATTTTCAGGGCTCCTGCGCTGGTTTTCTGGCGTAGAAGGCCTAATAAATATCCCCCATAGTGCTGATGTATTAAAGGGATATTTGACTACGCTACTATACTATAGCCACGTCACTTCTTATATGCACCCTTGTCTTACTACATTTTAGGAAATGTTGAATAATTAAACTAAAAAATTATTCATATTTTCTTTGAATCACGATAAAATGGATAGAACAAGCCAAAATTAATGTTTTGTACAATACTCAATCCATTCCACTTTCAAAGACTCCAAAATACAGCCGTATGGAGTTGTGAGAATATAAGTTGGCAAAAACAAACAGCTGAAGTAATTGTCTTCATTCTATAGCAGCATGTAGACATTAGAGAGGAGCAAATCGTTAGTTGGTTTGTATATTCTCTCCGGACGCATCTAATAAAATATCCCTTGTCAATAATTATTCAGAGAATCTTCTACATAGCAAATCTTTGTTGATTCGCTAGTAGAATAATTTTGAATATTTCTAAGTCTATTCCAGAGGCTAAACTGGTTGAATCAAACAACTTAAACTTCCCCTACATTTAGCCACTTCTCTGTAAGCTTTTCTGGCTCAGGATATGTCTCTCCCCATCACTAACTGTGGGTGGTCTTTCTGAATTAGAGCTCTGCTATGTGTTGACAGCGGATCCATATACAGGCGGTCCCCTACTTAAGGACACCTGACTTACAGACGGACCCCTCTGCCCACTGTGACCTCTGGTGAAGCTCTCTGGATGTTACTATAGTCCCAGGCTGCAATAATCAGCTGTAAGGTGTCTGTAATGAAGATTTATTGATTATTCTTGGTCCAATTACAGCAAAAAATTTTGAAATTCCAATTGTCACTGGGGCAAAATTTTTTTTGTCTGGATCTACCATTATAAAATATACAGTTCCGACTTACATACAAATTAAATTTAAGATCAAACCTACGAACCCTATCTTGTATGTAACCCGGGGACTGCCTGTACTAAGGAGGAAAGGATCATAGAGAGGGGTAAATGTGACGGGATATATAACAGGGCTACTTCAGTGGGCACCGGATGGTACAATTTGCTTTATATAATAATGTAAAAATGAGTTAAAGGGAACCTACCACCACGATTCTACCTATAAAGGTAGAACGGGTGGTAGGTGGATTTATGGGACGTGAGTTTAGCCCTTTTTAGAGCTAATACCCTAATATGTAAATTTTCTTAAGCGGCTATTGGAGCGTGGAGTAGCCAGACATAAGGCTACACGTCGCGGCTACTCCACGCCCCAGAAGCCTCTTTTCTCCTCCTACCCTGACATCTTTGCCTTGTCCTCGCCCTCGTCCGGGTTGCCACTTAAGAAAATTTGTATATTAGGGTATTAAAGTTTTAAAAATATAGCGGGGACGTGAGAATTAGCTCTAAAAAGGGCTACCCTCCCGTCCCATACATCCACCTACCACTCATTCTATCTTTATAGGTAGAATCGTGGTGTTAGGTTACCTTTAAAGGAACTCTACCATGCACGGATAAATCAAGTGCACTTACTCATAGGGTAGATCCAGGCACTGTGACTGTGGTAATCTTCTTATATTTGTTATCCATGGCCTCCTTCCTTTTTAAATCAACTTTTAAAATAATGCTAATGATCCTGAGGGTCTACCCAAACCCCCCTGTGATCTGGCTTGACAGGCTATTACACTGTCTCACACTCCCCCTTGCTTATTAAGCACTCTATGCTCACTGAGGGAGAATGGGGGAGGGTGAGACAGTGTAACAGCCTGTAAAGCCAGATTACAAAGGATCATAAGAAGAGCACTACAGTCGCATGTCTAGATCTGAGTCAGTATTATCAAGATCAAGCATGACAAACCAAGGGAAGATTTCCTTTAATATTTAGGTCCCTTAAAACCCTTTCTATGACCTTTTTATATCTGCATTCTTGTTTCAGTGTATATAAGTTTGTCAAACCTGTTCTGTGACTGATATCAGAGATACCTGACAGACTGCATGGGCTTATAATGGGATACATACTGTTCGGTCTGCTATGTTGCTGGGAAGCCATAGCTTTATATCTTTTTTTGTGTAAAACCATTGTAACATTCGAGACCTCCAGTGTCCGATTCTTACTGATTTTGCCATGTGACCCTCTTTTTTGCAGAGATGCATCTTTTGGAAACTGCACTTATAACCTGACCATCCTGGACTGTTTGCATGGTATCCGCAAGGTAAATGCAGTTGCCTCTTAACTTCTCATATTAATATTGAATATATTTCTGGCAGCATTAGCCAGACACAAGCAATATGGAACTGCTGGTGATAACTGCGGTATATATAGTATTGTACTGTGACAGTGTCTGATATACAGTCTTCTGCTTCCCTGTAGGTCATAGCTTACCTTTACTCCTCTCATGACCTTGCAGACTATGACTGCCATGATCCTATTTATATATGGATGGCGATTTTAATCATTTCTAAATAAAGTACATTACACATGGATATTCCATAGTATTTAAGATGATTAAAGATAATTTTCATGTACATTGCTTCAGGCAGGTACCGCCACCCAGAGGATAAGACTGTTACTACAACATTCTCATGAAAATATGGAATATATGTAATAAATAGTAGTGTCGTTTTCAACTTTTCTTAATATAAAAGGGATTTCATGACCACTGACTGGACTCCTAAAAGCATACAAAGAAGCTTTATTTCACAAATAAAATGCATGTTATATTGAAGAATAACCTCTACCTATTATAATCTTGTTCCACCCCATCAGGCATCACAGACCAGGTACAGTGCTGTCATAGAACTTACTGGACCTTCACTACTGCCAGGTGTAAAACCTTTAAACTACAGAACTTGGTGCCATTTTCCAACTTTGGATATTGCCAACCCCAAAAGGGAGTGACATCAATTTAAGCAATCTAAACTTCCAGTATGTGATAGGTGGTTTACAGAAGAACAAAACATTTGTAGTGTTTTCACACAGGAAAAGTTCTCAAATATAATATTAATAATTAATAATAATATAGCAAGCACTAAAATCATGAAATATGATAGATACTCAATAATAAATACTAAAACTGTATGGAACACATTAAGGTTTGTATTATTTATGGATTTTTTTTTTTAAATTTCCATGAAAGAAAACATTTTATTTATTTGCAGGCTTTGCATCTTGGGTTTTTCAACTTTGAAAACTTTGATGTGGATGAATATGAACATTATGAGGTGAGGGGAATCTCCTAAACTGTCATAGTAAATGTTATAATATTTACATAAAACATTATGTTTAATATACATACTTAATACTTAGACGGGGTGACCACTTTTCAATAAATCTTTTCCATTAGACATGTCTCTGCATCTTTATATACAACCTTTGAGAGATTCAGCCTTTTCACGTTTTTACCATGCTGCCTTCTACATATATATGTATATGTCCTGTTTCTCCTCCTATTTTATTTTTATTTATTTTCAAAAAATTCAGGGATTATTTTTAAGGCAGTAAAGGCACAACGCCAATTTATGTAAAACAGTGGCCAACCTCCTTACTGCTGGTCCAACAGAACTGCATCCTCTCCAGTCACATGACATGTGACAGCATCATTTGCAGTCCACCGACAGAACTGCAGTGGTCAACAATTGACTACCACCGTGTGGTATTGCATAATTATTTATCCCGCATCAGTACAGGCGGTCCCCTACTTAAGGACACCCGACTTACAGACAACTCATAGTTACAGACGGACCCCTCTGCCCACTGTGACCTCTGGTGAAGCTCTCTGGATGCTTTACTATAGTCCCAGACTGCTATGATCAGCTGTAAGATGCCTGTAATGAAGCTTTATTGATAATTCTTGGTCCAATTACACCAAAAATTTTGAAACTCCAATTGTCACTGGGGCAAAAGAAAAAAAATTGTCTAGAACTTCCATTATAAAATATACAGTTTCGACTTACATACAAATTCAACTTAAGAACAAACCTCCAGACCCTATCTTGTATGTAACCCGGGGACTGCCTGTATTAGAGATTATGATTAGATAAGGTATGATCAGACAACATTTTTTAATCCAAATTTTTTTAATAGTAATACAGGCAGTCCCCGGGTTACATACAAGATAGGGTCTGTAGGTTTGTTCTTAAGTTGAGTTTGTATGTAAGTTGGAACTGTATATTTTATCATTGTAATCCCAACCAGAACTTTTTTGGTCTTTGTGACAATTGGATTTTAAAAATGTTGGGTTGTCATAAGAATCAATATTAACACTAAATCTTCATTACAGACACATTTGATAACTGTTTCAGATGATTATTGTAGCCTAGGACTCAAGTACAATAAATGACCAATATCCAGAGGTCTGTTTGTAACTATGGATCGTATGTAAGTCGAGTGTTCTTAAGTAGGGGACCGCCTGTAGTTCATTCACACGGCCGTCTGCGGGGAAGTACATGTGGCCGCAAATCTGCGGCCGCATATATACATCCCCATAGACGGCAATGGCGGAGCGGCGGTTCCGCATCGCACGCCAGGAAAAGATAGAACATGCTCTATCTTTTCCCTGGTGTGCGGCCGTGCGCCGCTGTTTCCTATGGAGGGATGAGGGGCCACCTCCACCTCCTCTCCAGCGCACGGCGGGCATACTGCGTGTGAATTCACCCTAAGTCCCATGTAATACATTTTCCATGAGTAAAACACAAACAACATGATGACATGTTAGAGGTCACCTTTTATTGATAAAATCCTTGCTGCCACTACTAGGGGTAACTTACTGTATAATTTCTTCTTTATATACCAAGAACTGCTTTTATAAACGCCACAATGATTGTATAACATGCACAATGACATCCATGAGTAAAAATTGCAGAAAAAAAAGAACACAGCAATTTCCTATATTTTTTTTTAAAGTGCCAGTTGTAAATTTGGACATAAATATGTGACATGTTATGTTCTTATTACATTATATGAAGAGGGAGAACATATTAGATTGTAGAACACTGTAATTTCTGTGACAAATACCATATGTAAATGTGAGAACTTTTGACACTAGGTGGCGTACTCTGACCCCCTTTTCTATTCACAGAGAGTGGAAAATGGGGATTTTAACTGGATTGTCCCAGGGAAATTTCTGGCATTCAGTGGCCCTCATCCAAAAAGCAAAATTGAAAATGGTATGTTTAAAAATATATATTTGTGGAACATATGCAGCTTTTATATACCTTGTTGCAGCTGCTGGAATCAGAGAGGTGACCATTCATGTGCATGCAAATCCATTTATGTGTCCTCAAGACTCCCTTACAAGTGAATGGAGAGAGCTGCATGTGCATAGTCAATTTTTTATCCACTATGGCCACAGCACCAAACACAATGGGGTGGGATTAGGGCCCTTGTTCTGTAGATGGGAGCAGAGTATAAATGGTTAAACAATAATAATTCTTATTTTTCTGATTTTGTAGGTTACCCCCTCCATGCCCCAGAAGCTTACTTTCCATATTTCAGAAAACACAATGTTACCACCATCATACGGCTCAACAAGAAGATTTATGATGCCAAGCGGTTTATCGATGCTGGGTTTGATCACTATGACCTGTTCTTTGTAGATGGTAGCACCCCCAGCGATGGCATAGTAAGGAGATTCCTCAACCTCTGTGAGAATACAGAAGGGGCTATTGCTGTTCACTGCAAAGGTATAGTAAAATATAATGCCCATGTTTGGTTTCATGAAACTCACAGTACAGGCGGTCCCCTACTTACAGACGACCCATAGTTAAAGACGGACCCCTCTGCCCACTGTGACCTCTGTTGAAGCTCTCTGGATGCTTTAGTATAGTCCCAGACTGCAATGATCAGCTGTAAGGTGTCTGTAATGAGGCTTTATTCATAATCCTTGGTCCAATTACAGCAAAAATCTTTGAAACTCCAATTGTCATTGGGGCAAAAAATTTTTTTGTCTGGATCTACCATTATAAAATATACAGGTTCGATTTGCATACAAATTCAACTTAAGAACAAACCTATGGACCCTATCTTGTATGTAACCTGGGGACTGCCTGTAGTCTAAAGTTGCAGTTTTTGATTGTTCAGTCATTTGACATTCATTTAGCTTAGCAGTATAGAGCATTCAAGGTGACACAGTGCCCAAACTGCAACCCCAAACCCACCAGCAAAGTGCCAACTTGTCCCCATGATGAGTGGTCAGACCTTGTCACAATGAAGTGACATCCGTGCGTTACCTGTGTTGGGATGACATTCCATTCTCTATCTGCAGTCGGGTTGAGCTGGGGGTTAATATATTACTACATGCTCTGCCACAGTTTGCAATGCTATCAGCATCCTGAGGAGTGAGGGAAAATACATATTACAGTTGGAAATTCCCTCTGGTTTTCCCCAAACGGTAAGACTTGTAGAGTCTGCACCTCTTTGCTCCTCCTGCAGTCCTAGTCCTATAGAATGAATAACATTATAAGTGCTTTACCTTCTTCATCCAGTGGGTTGCGCTGTTGTGACAGTGATGTAAACCCTTGGCTTTATTAGCTGCCTCCAGAGGCCGTACATATAAATATTTCTATTTATATAGTGGTAATTAACGCGCACTTAACACGCTTCTGGGCTTAGAGTCTTGTAATTATAACCAGCAGAGCGTAAATGTCTCAGTGATTTACTAGAACCTCTAGAGCACAAGCTCAGTACAATCTTCATTCATTCTGTAGCTGTAGATTTCTAGCCTTTGGTAATTAAAGGGACACAGGAAGTTTAATGCTGCAGCAAATGGCAAAATATTAAATATTTTATGTTATTCAACAATATTCCCAAACAAGATGTGAAGCGTAACAATGTTTTGAATATCAGGTTTTTCTCCAACCTGGTTTAGTGGAGTTCTATACTTTTACAGTTGTTTTTTGTTAAAATGTCACCGCGATACTATTCAGCTGTGGTACAAGTGATATGAAGAGTATCACTGAAACCAAGTGCTGTTCCTAAAAGAACAGTTCACATCTTGCTTCTAGATACTATATGCTTCATGATCACCGCTAATGTTTCATATGTGAACAGAGCTTAAGGTACCCATTCAGAGCTATTCGGTCCATATAATATGTACTGCTTGAAGGATGTCCCCATAGGACAGTGATGGCGAACCTTTTAGCGCCCGAGTGCCCCAAACCACCCTTATTTATTGCAAGGTGCCAACCAAAAAATAAAGCAGTAACTTATTGCTCCCTGTTCTTCAACGACTTTCAATCATATTGGCCTACTGAGGACAGCAACACAGTAGAAATATGGAAAATTTGCATCATTTTAGCTTCTTTCCAGTGTCCCTCTGTACACAGAGAATCATGGGGCCAGCAGGGGGTCCTCCAAAGATAAAACGGTCCTGTCTATTCATTCTCCCTCTTCCTACATTCCCAAGTAGCGAAGTAAGTATCAAAATATGACTGAAAGCAGCATCTTTTAAGTTGCTTGGAACTGCAGGAAGATTCTTTGAGTACTGCCTGGTGTGCTGGGGTAATGGCCTGAGTGCCCACAGAAAGGGCTCGGAGTGCCATAGGTTCGCCACCACTGCCATAGGAATACAGCTCTGTACCATAAATATGCATTCAGTACAGGGCTGTAGTCCAGACGAGAGGCAATGACTCCTATTTTCATATATGACTATGAGAACAGGAGTCCAGGACTTGGGTTGTTGTATATTCCAGAAACTCCACCAACCGTACTGTCCGTATAGACCGAATTAACCCTTTGTGAATGGACATGACAGACCCTCCAGATGGAGCACTTTTGCTGGATCTGTACATTTTGTTGCCGATGAATTTTATTTATTTGAACAATGTTGTGATGGTGGATTTCTGAACCTCCCTGAGGTAATGAGGAAAGTCCTTTTTATTTCTGTGAGAAACGGTTTCAGCAAATACAGTATTTAATGTTTTTTTCCTAAACTTGACATTCAAGAACAGAAAAATAACCAATTTTAATTTTCCGGTAAACTGCCTGGAATAAGGAGGTGGTCAGGACCGATAGGTTCTTCTACAATGTTATTTCTTTTTTATATATATAATTAAAGATCTAAAAGCTTTTCTTTTGTTTTTTCATTGTTTCTTACAGCGGGCCTAGGCCGGACAGGCACCCTGATCGCTTGTTATATCATGAAGCACTACAGATTCACACATGCAGAAGCAATAGCTTGGATTAGAATATGTCGGCCTGGTTCCATCATTGGACCCCAGCAGCACTTCTTAGAAGAGTAAATTGCCTGTCTTTACCATTACACTCTTCTGACTTAAGTATCTCATTTACTGGGCATTTTTAATTTTACAGAAGACCTGTCAACAGAATATCACCCCTCACACCAGTAATACCTGCTGGTAAAGGGTTTGAAGTCCCCCTATATCACCTAAAATTATCTGCCTCTGAGGCACTGTACCATAAAGGGGTTTTCCCATGAAGAAAAGTTAGGCCCTATCCATGGGATAGAGCCTAACTTGCTGATCCGTGCTGAGACCCCCGCATATCGCGAAAATAGGGGGTCCGTTGGATTAATGGAGCAGAATGGTCATGCGCGGCCGTCTGCTTTATTAATCAGACAGACCCCTCATTTTCGCGATCTGCGGGGGTCTCGGCACTGAGACCCCAACTGATCAGCAAGTTAGGCCCTATGCTGTGGATAGAGCCTTACTTTTCTTCAGGGGAAAACCCCTTTAATTACAAAGAGTCAGATTCTGAGTAGAATATAATGTTTCTCCAGGCTGCCAGTGAACTCCACCTCCTTCTTTTGGACAGCTCAGTGTCTCTTCACATCTTAGCATACAGGAAGTCTTCTACCTATCCACTTCCTGTCCTTACCAGAATGCTGTCCCTCTCACTGAATGGTGTATTTCGAATTGAGCACTATGTGGGAAACTTCTCAGCTGTGTGTGCAAATCTTCTAACCATTTCACACACCACAATGTGTGGCTACACCACAATGGGTGTAGCCAATCGGCAGTGGGTGGCGCCAAGAATTGATGGGCAGAGGCAACACTGAAAGAGACCCGAAAAAGTTTGGGGAACGTTTAAACTGGTGGGTGGAGGCAGATTTAAGCACAGTGTGGTGGTGGTGGTGGTGGTGGGGTTTGTCTGTTTCTGATGACAGGTTCCTTTTAAGCAACTGTACTCCAGTCTGCAGTCACCAGTGAGACAGGGAGACATATATCTGGTGTCACAGCTGATATCTCTAGACACAAAGCTGATCACACAAACATTATGGAACATTTAGTATGCCAGTTTTAGTCTAACGTAAGCTGCAGCAACAGGTGCCAAATTTGTTAATAAATTGAATGCTTGCCTGGCCTTCAGTGCAGAATAAACTCAAAATGACATAGAGAGCAGAATTTCCCTTTCTCTTTGTGATTTGTATGGAAGGCATCACTGTAGCCACTCTCAATCTGCTAGTGAAGGGAAAACTGAGAATAAGAGCTACTCTGCAGAGGGTACAATATAAGCCATATGATGCCCAGGAATAGTGGTATTTCCCATTCATACTGTTATATGCATACATTTCCCTCTGATTACCGGTAGTTTCATTATTCATTCCTGCATTTCCTTACAGTCACTAAACACATTGTATAAAAAATCTTTACATGAATAAGCTCTTGATGCCTTGTCTCTAGGAAGCAGGCCTGGCTCTGGCTACAGGGTGATCTCCACCGGAGTAAACAGAAACAAATCCAACTAGAAGATGGGACTGTGAACCGGCTCTTATCTGAATTTGAGGACTTGTCTGTGAGCAGCCGGCTCAGTCGCCATCACAGTATCGATAGATCCGGGGAGGTAAGTGTGTTCCCAGGACAATGAATAAGTAATAACACATTAATAAGTGTTATAGACTTAGGATTTATTACTGAAGACAGCATGTTCAATGTGTTCAATTTGAACATATGTAAACCTTTATTCAGCACAGTGAGGTGCATTAAAATATTACCTTTGACTATGACGATAGATTTGAACAGGATCTGAGTAAAAAAGAAAGACATCAGTACAGACTGGAGCTAAATAGGACGTTTCTATCTTGCCCTAAGAGCTTTATTTACAGCCATGCTGTTTGTTGCATTCCTATTATATCTGTTATAATCCTGCTGATGCTTATACCTAGAAGAGATATTTTTTCTGTGTTGTCCAAGGAAGACATTATAGCAGTTAGTCTCCACCAAGGGTCGGCTACAGCCCTCCAGGAGCTCTGGGCCCCGGCACTTGCTTGGTTATGCCAAGTGCTGACTTCGTTCCTGTCTTAGTCCTAGATCATTATAGCTTTAGTTTGCTTGTCTGATGTGTGTACTTTCCACATGTACATTGATGTAAAATAAGATGTATGTCCCATGTAAGAGGGTTCTCAGGATCTATATAAACGTGTAAGTTGCTGCATGACTCAATTGTTTTAGTGTTCATGGCTACTAGGCGTCCATACACTTGTGTGAACATAGTGTGGGGGTAGAGTGCTCTATGTAAAAGCTCTACTTGTCTCATACTAATCACTCGTACTTTGTCCTGACAAGAAGCATTTTCCTTCAGAGGTAGATAATGGATCTATTATCCCTTTAATGGCAGAGACGTTCTCAGAGCTTCACTGACTGATCTTCTGACGTCCTTCCTGCACACATGCAGTTTTTCACTTTCCTTGTGATCTTTCCGTATCAGTTCAGCTCCTTTACACCTGTTTCTCATACTTCTTGTTACAGTAACCATAATATTTCTGTCTTTTTTACAATGTCAAAAGCGTATTTAGCTGTTTGCTTACTGTAGGAGATTATAGTGACTTTCATGTTTGCCATCTTGCTGAAGTTTCATAGAATACCCCTACACCCCATAGTATTCTATAACACTTATTTAATCACATACCTTTAGAATAGATCATCAATATCAGATGTTGAGGTTCTTACACAGGGAACTCCCCTGATGTTTTAAAGCAGTTGCTCCATGCAGAGGGTAGGGGAGCAGTGAGTCCCAGTAGCTAGCTTTCTACATACTATAAGGGAAAGCTGTTAGAAAATATATATATTGGCCTGATCATTAAAATAGACATTGTTCTTATCTGCAGATTGATTCTGAAGACGAATTGGAACAGAAGAGTGGACTGACACAGGGAGACAAATTACGTGCCTTAAAGAGCAGAAGACAACCCCGCTCTGCTACCACAGGAGCGCTACGGTAACTGTAACAGGCATCACACCCCAGTCTATTATTTGTAATGTTACATTCTTGCCTTTAGATACTGAGTATCAGGGCATTAAAGCACTGCCCCAGAAACGCCATAAATCCCAGGGGAACGCAACTTTTAGTAAAAATTAGCACGCTCTGCCCCTTTAATTGTGTGATGTGTGTAATTGCGATCTCAAATTTGACATTGTTGTCAGGTATAATGGTGTCTTTACACCTCCCTCCATAATTTTCCATTCTTTGATTGCGTACAGTTTTGTGGCGTACAAGGAAGAAAAAAAAATCACAAATGCTTGTGCATGGCTGGGAATTTTGGATCTTTTTTTTCCCTCCGCCAATCTAACGCGAAGTTGGTGTAGGCAAGACTTGGCATAGAATTAATACAGGAACATGGTCGTGCCCCAGATGTACTAAATGACCACAGCCTCCTTAGTATATACATGTTGTGCACTGGCAGGAGTGAAATATCCAGACTGTTGCACAACGGGGAGATTTATAAAAGTGTTGATGAATAGATAAGTGCATAGGGGCGAGTATAGGCCTAGGGGGGAAATGCATTGGTCACAGCCTCCAGCCAGTATAAAGCTAACCAGCCCATATCCCCCAGTATATAGCCTGCCAGCCCCTTCCCCCAAGTATAAAGCCTGCCAAACCTTTAATTAAAAAAAATTAAAGCCCCAAAGGTCCTCTTCTTGCTTCGGATGCTCCGGTGCCTCTTTGGGTCCCCGCGGGGACCCAAAGAGTAGTCGAAGGAGACCCAAAGGACCCAAAGAGGCAATGAAGCATCTGAAGCAATAAGAGTGCCAGCGAGGGGCGTCGGAAAGGTGAGTTCAGTGTTAATTTTTTTAATAGACTCCAGTAAAAACAGAGTTAGGTTTATTCAGCACAATTGTGTGCTGACAAACTCCGCTTATACTCAAGTGTATACGTTAAATCATATTTAATGATAAATTTGGAGTAGTTTCAAGGACATCTACCAACAGGATCAAAAACACTTTCATGTTGGTCAGTACCCCCTCTGGCGTGATCTGCTCTATTTTTAGCTTCATGTATTTATGGGGAAAAGGCTTTAAAAAAATGCATAATTTTTAAAGCCTCTTCCCCATAAAAACATGAAATTAAAAATAGAGCAGATCACGCCAGAGGGGGTACTGACCAACATGAAAGTGTTTTTGATCCTGTTGGTAGGGCCTCAAAATCCATTAACATCTATGGAGCCTGGAGCCCCAGGATCATTAGCATAATTTGTAAAGCTTTATTTTTGTAAAACTAAGAACACAAGAAGCAAAAAGAAGAGTAGATCCTGATAGAGAGGGTACAGAGCAGCATGTAAGTGTTCTTGGCTTACAATCCTTTATCCTGATGTCCTTTATATTAGTTGATCTAGTCTACGACTAAATTTTCTGGTGCACTGACTCGACCACACCCCATTTCCTGGAGGCCACGACCAGGCAAATTGGAAAATCGTGTAAAAATCCATATGTCTTTAAAAAGCAAATTACCCCCAAATTCTGACACAGACAGATTGATAAATATGCCACAATGAGCCCAGTCATGATGAAATCACTCCAGTTTCTTTAGATCGTATTCATTCCCTCTAAAGTAAGATCTCCGGATTCACATGAAATGTGTCTTCTATTATAGGCTAGAGGAAATGAAACCACACACAAGATCTACATCTCAGCCTTTCAGGTACATTTATTGTTTTTTTTATTTGGTACATTACTTTTCCAACAAGATCTTTCATTTGACCATATGTTTGGCTAAAGAAGTTTGGATCCCAGCACCATATTAAAACGTTGAATCTTTATTCGGCCAGTCAGAAGACATTATGGTCTCAGTAAGGCTTAGTTTACACAGGGGTTGTAGGGTCGTATATCCGGCTGTAAATTTGTGGCTGGACATACGTCCTCATGGACGCCTATGGTGCCCGGCAGCGGTAAGGTGCACACACACGTACCTTGCAATGCAAGGGAAAAGATGGAGCATGCTCTCTTTCCCCTTGTTTACTTCCGCGCGCCGTCCTTTCACTGTGGAGAGAGGAGAGGTCCCTTTAGCACTGACCAACTTATATATAAACCAACCAGAATAATCCATAGGATGCATTAAAGGGGTTCTCAGGAGGTGGAAAAACATGGCTGCAGTCTTCCAAAAACAGCGCCACACCTGACCATGGTTACTTCCAGTACTGCAGCTCAGCTGTATAGAAATAAATGGAGCTTAGTTGCAATACCACACACTACCCATGGTCAGCTGAGGCGCTGTTTTTCGAAGACTGCAGCCATGTTTTTCCACCTCCGGAGAACCCCTTTAAGTATTTGAAAAAGTGGCCCACTGCAACGAACAACTCTTCCTGCATTCTGCAGTAAACGTTGAAATTGTTAACCTCATATTAATTTTACGTGATCTGAAACTATATATTATATTTTTTTAGAATAATTGCCTCAAACAGTGCACAGGGCTCTATGTCCCCCCTGAAGTCATCTAGAGTCTCTGCTTCCACCTCAGCAGTTGCAAGAAGAGTAGCACAGAGTTCAGGGACCTCAGCCAGCAAGGTTAAAAGGTGAGTTCCAAAATGTGTTAAATATGAATAATCTTACAAAATTAATTGTAATGTATAGCAGCACCTGATTCAGATGCTGATTTGATGTAAAGAATAGTGCTACCTCATTAGAAAGTGCTGTCTGGTTATGTAATGAACTCTGAAACGTATTGTGCAATCTACATTGTGCATGTGATGTATCATTCTGTATAGGTCCTTCAGTAGACAATCTTACTGTATGTGGAAAGAAAGACTTAATGGGGCACATGGGGGCATATTTACTTACCCGGTCCCTGCGCGATCCCCGATCTGGACTGTCCGACGAGGTTGAACTCTGCCGCGATTCACGTAGATCGCGCACTCGATATCCTGCATGTGCCGCTCCCCCAATCAGGACCGCTGGAGTTCACCTTTCCCGGTGCATGTAAGGGCTTGGCTTGCGACGCAAATTTGAATCTTAAATCCTGCGCTTAGTCTGAATCCGTCGGATCGTCCGATGATGACTGTACTCACCTTTCTGATACCCCCCCCAAAGGTCCTTTTCTTGCTTCGGATGCTCCGGTGCCTCTTCCGGTCCCCTTGCAGCCAGCCAGCCCTTCCATGCCCCTCAGTATATAGCCAGTCCCCTGTCCCCATGTATATAGTCTTCCAGCCCATATCCCCCCGTATATAGCCAGCCAGCCCCTGACACCTGGTATACAGCCAGCCACTGCCCCAGTATAAAGCCTGCCAGCACCTGCCCCCCCAGTATATAGCCAACCAGCCACTGTCCCCCAGTATATATCCTGCCAGCCCCTGCCCCCCCAGTATATATCCTGCCCATCCCCCAAGTATATAGCCGGCGAGCCCCTGCCCGAGTATGCCAAGTTTATATGAAAATAACTAACACTGTACTCACCTTTCCAAAACCCCTACAGGTTCTCTTCTTGCTCCGGGTCCTCTTCGGGTTCCACCGGGTCCTCTTCAGGTCCCCACACATGCCGGAACACACAATGACGTCAGCCACTGGCATCGCGAGGGGACCCGAAGAGGAGCCAGAGAAATCTGATGAGGACCCGAAGAAGGAGCACCCGGAGCAAGAAGCGGACCGTCGGAAAGGTGAGTACAGTGTTACATTTTTTATAGACTCCAGTATAAGCCGAGTCAGGGCTTTTTAGCACAATTTTTGTGATGAAAAACTCGGCTTATACCCGAGTATTTGCAGTTTATATTTTTTTAAGGTGCGCCTCATTCAGAAGTCTGCTATGGAGCCCTGCCTCTCCTAGTTACGACCCTGAACATAATTACAGGACATTGTGATACAGCACAATACAGGGTAACATGACCACATTACATAAGGCAAACTACATAATACATTAGTAATAACAAATAGACACAGGCTAGACAGACATGCATATAGGGGTTACATAAGGGAAACTGTGGTGTGCTACTGGTGGTTTGACAGAGGAGACACTGTGGGTAGCTCCAGTTGTGATCACGTTATATTTCAGGTCTTCCGATAAAGCCATAATAATATAATAGATTATAGTGTACCATTTGGTTCTTGTTGGCCCTATTTACATTGAACAATCTTTGAAGCATGGTAATATCATACATCTTTACCCAGCCCTATGATGAGAAGAAAGACCCACTAAAAATATTCACTATAACCAAAATTCGAACATAATAATAAAATTGTTACACTATAAGTCAATGTCTGACACATTGAAGCACTTAAACACCTGAGCCAAGACATTTTTCTGTTTGGGGGCTATTGTTGGCACACAGCGGGTTACTAGTTGATATTGTGCAGGAGGCCTCAATCTGAGGAATAAATAATACAAGCCAATGTTAGAGCTAAAGGCTGGCATTGAAGAAGTTAACACCTTTTGTCGCTCTCCTGGATTCTGCCTTTGGAATTTCTGCGTGGGATAATGTAACATCATTGCATGTGATAATACCATTATGTCATTGTAATAATGACTCGCAGCAGTATCACTTGTCATATAACTACGCAGAATATATATATATATGTGCATACAGGCAATCCCCGGGTTACATACAAGATAGGGTCTGTAGGTTTGTTCTTAAGTTGAATTTGTATGTAAGTCTGTATATTTTATAAGTGTAGTCCCAGACAGAATTTTTTTGGTTTCTGTGACAATTGGATTTTAAAAATGTTGGGTTGTCATAAGAACCAGGATTAACAATAAAGCTTCATTACAGACACCTGTGATAACTGTTATAGCTGATTATTGTGTGTTGTGTGGTGTGTCCTTAAGTAGGGGACCGCCTGTATATATATTAGTACAATGCAGAAAATGATTACAAAACCTACATAATCTAGTATATAACTGATACTGTACATTTATACGTGTAATGTGTGGAAGGAGTCGGCAGTGACTAGAGATATGGGCTCTGTGGATGACAAAATTTTGGCTTGTGCCATTCCCAGAGAAGAAATGCTTCCTGCATCCCCAGCTTCACTCCAGCTCCCTGCTTCCTCTTTCTGGAAATTCCCATTATACTGTAGAATGTGAACAGATTATCAAGAGGGAAATTTTGCAACAAAATCTGATCATCTGGTTTATAGAAAATGTCATTTCATTAGGAATCAACATGTAAAAAATAAAGCTGTAAATACTTGTACATTTTTACTCTCCCGTATATTGTTCTGTTGTATACACAAGGTTTCCTGTGATTTGACATGGAATGATCTATTAAACAGCCTCAGAGTAGGTTTTGTGGGATCTAGCAGTACTGTGAGAAATCAGGTTAGTTTGGCTACGAGCCTCTGCAGGGTTTCCAGAACTGTCATGATAAATCTGTATTTTTTAATGAACTGTATGATTATATGTATACACAGTGGGATTGTAACACTCGTGGGATACTTCTACTCTGTTTTATACTCTATTTGCTTTATTAACTGCTTGTATACAGCATGAGAGCATGTCATCAGTTCATGTCATTGTCCTGCATGTTCATCATCTCTGTGCACCAGGGTCTGTGATATCCCCTCATGTTTTCTCCTCTCAGTTATTCTGTTAATTCACGGTTTGCTGGCTCGCTTGGGAACCTGAACTCTGCCCTGGAAGAGATAGAAAGCTCCCGCAGTTCCTCTCCCTCCCGCCCCAGCTACTCCCTGGCTCACCCTTCCAGCTTGTACCCCTCCAGCCCTCACGGCCGAAGCCAAGGCGAGCTCAACAACAACCGTAACTGGAATGTTTCTCCTGCTGGCAATGATTCATACGGATCCTACCGACCCTCATATACAGGCCTCACTTCCACTGCACGTTACCTGAGCCGCTCTATTCCTGTAAGTGTCCTCATGTTGTTCCCTAACTACCATTAGGCAATCAGCTTGATGGTACACGTTCCTGCCTATGCTTAATGCTTTCCCTGCCTTGGGTATGTTCTTAGCTAACATAGCCATGATGCCTTACCTAACAAGTTTTATATGTATATGTTTATAACAATATAAAAATATAGTGACCGGTCACTGCATGAATGGGACTTTATGGTTATTTGCATATATACATTAGCAGAAAAAAATGTTCCTGAGATGCACAACAGTCATCAGCATAGAATATTATATACATCAAAACTAATATCTGGAGTCAAAGTGGTTTATGGGAAAGAGTATTAAATGGATAAAATCTCAGTTCCCTGGGACCCCATGACTAGGAAGTGTCTCTTCTTAATGATGACAACCAAGAATCCTTCATGGTAATAATGGATTTCCATTTCATGGGAGCTCAAGGAAGTAAGCTTTTGTCGAATAGAAAATACCCGATGGCAGATCGTCTACTAAGCCTGTTTCATACACAGCGTGATCAGCCCCTAAGTCATGTGTCACAGGCTGATCACACTGCTGGGACGGGATATCAATCTATGATGGAAGGAATCCCTGCTTCCCCCTCTAAACAGAAGCACAGACACTGTAATCAATTAGTGTCGGTACTGTAATTGATAGATGTTTTTTCACACCAACTTTTAGGAATTTTTATATTGAGTGTATTTCAGGATTTAAACAAACATATAGGTCAGCAGGTTATGTATATTGTGAGGAACCCCCCTTTAAAAATAATCTGTATAAAATATGGCCAAATAAAATATGGCAGTCTGGCCTGGTTGAACACACTTTGAATAAGAGGGAAACTTGTCTACACTCCATGGCCAGTTTTTGTACTGGAAGTAAAATGTTTAATTAGTTTGTCATTGTTACCTCCGCTTCTCTCCACCCCTCCCTCAGCACCCCCCATTTCTGTATTGATTGTGGTTCTGCTAGATAATTGACTATGCATCTCTTCTCTTCCAGTCCCTTCAGTCTGAATCTGTTCAGTTCTAAAGGTGCCCACGCAGCTGTTAACCCTTCCCCGGTAATGAATCCTTTGCCGTGGAGAAATGGAAGCGAGACAAAAAAAAGGAACCCATTGTCCAGATAGCGTTTGAAGTTTAATGAAAGCATGATATGTACCCACTACTGACGTATGGTGCTCTGCTACTGACTGTTGTTTTTATCATGTCTAATTCATTTTTATTTTATGAACTGAATTTTTTAAAATTGAATTATTTTTTTTGTACATAATTGGTTTGAAAAGAATGTTTAAGGGTATTGTGATGTATGTACATATAGGGTCAATTCTGATAGTCTGGCATGTTTAGGACTACATAGACTGCTGGAGTAACAAAATGCCAGTCTATTGGAATCTAAAAGATGGAGTTGATGAATGATGTGAAGAAAGATTCCGGGAAATGCTTATCTAGGTTCCTTCTTCTCAGCCTTGAGGACCCTATGCTTAGAGTCTATGTATCCACACTGTTATATTGCCCAAATACTGACTGCAAAGCCTTGGGAGTGGTTGGAAGTAAGGCCTAATTAGTTATAGGAAAAAGCTCATTTTTCCCTTGTTGGGTACAGGCTGGGAAATCTTGGGGCTAAGGCTTCCAGCACACAAGCGTTTGCTGCTCCCTGAATCTAAACAATAGATCAGTGGTCCATATATCATCAGTACCTAACCGCTTGCCTAGCCTATGTCCACACAAAACAGGCAGGAATAGGACCTGCTCTCCTCCTGGATCTGTGAAAAACACATTCAAGTAAATGGACCCATTGAAATGAATGTGTCTTTGTGAAATCGATAAAAAACGTTTGTGTCCATGTGACCTGAGTTTCAAGCAGTCAGGGTGGCTGGGTGAAACACTCTCCTAAGGACTTTTCAGTTTGACCATTTTCACACAACCATAACACAGGAACATCTTTGTGTCCATATTATGGCCGTAATATCGGGATTAACTGCAGCTAAGCAAAACTGACTTTAGATCACCATAGTTTATATATGCAGTTAGGCTAAACTAAGGAAGAACTGGTCGTTTTGGCACTAAAATGCTCCTATATGGCTGTACATGTGTACAGCACCCACTACTGAAACACTAGACCATGAGACTCTAGCGTTGGACTCATTTCCCCCTGTGTGTGTATATTTATATATCTGTATGTATTGTACTGTTATATATATATTGAATGTTTATCTAGTATATGCCTATATTCACACACATGTATATATACATACAATGGAAAGATAGGGGTTATATATTGACATATCTTATGAAATATTTTCAAGGTTAGGAATTCTTTGTAACCAAAAAAAAATCTGAAGATATATTTTTCTGTGTAGAATCCTATTTTTTATACGGTTTGCTGTGGATTATTCTTTACCTGCATTGTTGTGCAGGTGGTTTTTATATAAATGCAATATTAGGATAACCTGACGATTGTGCAGGGCTTGTAAGATTCTGGAAATAAATGGTTTCAAGGAAGGTTTATTTTGTAGTAGATTTTTTTTTAATATTCAATTAAGGAATAAGGATATTAATGCTATTGCCTGATGAGTGTCCTGGGACATATAGCTAGGTTGTAGTGTAGTCTAGTTTTTTATCCAGGCAGCTATATTTCTTTTATAAGGTTATTTCTTACAAAGGCAGATCTGTATTAATAACCGGGTTTGTGGGCCGAGGGAAAAATGTCCTGGGGCTGTGTGGGTTTAGGGTCACATCTGTCTCCACATTTATAACTATGAATTTTAGGACATATCCCCAGTGGAGTTATTAATGTTGTTATTGAAAGGACGAATTGGGTTGGGATTATGAAATTTAGGGCCTTAAACCTTAACGGCATATGGACAGGATGGAGACAGATTACCTTTTAGCCATAGGAGCAATTTACTTTTTAAAAAGTATTCCTGTATTAGGCATTTATGATGTATCCACAATATATGTCTTACATACGCTGAAATCAACCTGAATGCTGCTCCACTTTTGCTTTGTTGTAAAGGAATTACACAATCTCTACCTTAACATTACCAACTATGTCCAGTTGTCCTAAAAATGTCTCATTGTATTACTGAATCAGTTGTATTTTAGTTTTTTATGCTGTTTTTATTCAGATTGTTATGATGTTTATAAATCCATTCCTTTTACCTGACATCTTGATTACCGATAATTTCATATCTATTACTTAGATGTTCTCACCATTACATGAGTTCTCATCCTTTTATTATAGAAATCTTACTTTTAACTTACCCACTTTCTAAATGATTGCTCCCTACATACACACTATGGGGGTTATTTATCATTGGGCAGGCTCCTTGGTTCAGTTCTATGTCTATTTTTGGTTCTCTGATGCCCATCAGATTCATTAATGTTCTTATGGTCTATTTTCTGTGTGGGATTTTATTTTGATAAAGTCTCAAAGTCTGAAAATGCATAAATAGTCCCAGCACATAGACCAGCGGGGGACTGGAGTAACTATGTGACTTTTTGCAGAAGTCTCAAGTAATGAATCTGGCTTTGCACAGTGTTGCACTAGCAGTAGTTCTAGGTTTAGGTCACTTTTTAGCAGTGAAAAGCCTCAAAAACCCTCAATGTGACTACTTTGAGACTTTTTTACGCCAAAAAAGCCCAGGAAAACCAATGGTAAATAACCCCCTTTGTCTACACTGATTCCTGAAGCTATCTGACTTTATTATCTGATCTACTGATACTTGGTACCCTGTTTTTTTTAAGCGCCTTATCAATATTTATTTTGTATATGTTATTCTAGAGCAATACAAATCATGCAATAAAATAGAGAACTAAGGAAATGAACCCTATGGGAAGGTTTGTAGAAGTGTCACATGTAGGCAGTATTCACATGAGATATATATATACATACTTTCCAGAGCCACAGTATTAAAAACCTCTAAGTTGATATTTGTCATGATCCACACATCAACTTAAAGTCAATGGGTGTGTAAAAACGCTTGTATCATTCTAGTGCAATCAGTTTTTTATGCATATATTAATAGGAGATGCTGAGAAAAAAAGAGGTAATAACTCAGAACAAAGGTAATAACTTATCAGATGTGAAACTCGTGTGACACTAGGGCTACAAAAAATCTGACTAATAATTTGCATCAAAATTGTTTTGATTACATAGTTTTTCCTGGATATCATAATTCTGTGTCAATTCCGTAAATGTACCTCAAAGCCTAACTCCACTCATAACCATTTCAGTTGAGACTAGAGGAGACGACAATCTCCTCCGTCATTCCATTTCTAAGCCCCCAGAGATTTCAAAACCAAATGTAAGCTGTTCTCACACTGGTATACAGCACATGAAAAAATTAACCCAACCAGAATATGATGGTGGGGGAGGAGCTGAGCTTTGTCATTTATAGGTTTCTAAGACTTTAAAGGGGTTCTCCATACAAGTTAGTCCCTATAACTTGCTAATCAGTGAGGGTCTCAGTGATGGGATCCCCATGGATCACCTGAATGGGGGTCAGTTGTACCCCAAGAAGAAGATATGCTAGTCAGCACCATAGAGAAGAATAGAGCATCCTGTGCACTATCGGCTGCACTCTTCGCTTTGGGGTACAACAGAGCCCAGGTTCTTGATCTACGGGGGTCTCGTCACTGAACAGCAAGTTGGCCTCTATCCACAGTGGCTGGAGAACCTCTTTAAGGAGGCACCTTCTGATAAAACTTTGAGAGTCTTGACGACCTCACCTGCAAACAGACAGCTGATTTGGTCTCTTGACCAGGTCCTACCCCGCCGAGGTCCGCCGGAGTTCACCTTCTTCTTCCCGGTGCTTGTAAGTGCGTGTCTTGCGATACTACTCGAAATGTTAAAACAAGCGCATAGTCCGAATCAGTCGGGTTGTCTGGCAGCCACCAGGATCAATGATTATAAATTAATTACAATTACATGCTGTTTGTGCCCCCTCTGGCAGGATCTGCTCTAAAAATATTTTAGATTTTTATACTCTTTTAAATGGAGACTCATTTTAATTTTTAAAGCCCTTTTTCCATAAAAAAGAGCATTAGAAGCTGAAAGAAGAGCAGATTTTGTCAGAAGGGGCACACCCTGCATGTAAGTGTACTTGGTATATAATCCTTGATCCAGGTGGTAGATGAGCAAAGCACATTTTGTTAACCTTCCATGATATTGGATTTTATGTTTTTGTTGTAATCCTATTGATTATTCAATTGTCAGATTAGAGCTAATGGTTTTGTACCATTGGTTGTTTCCAGGCCAACATTTCAGAAATCCCTTTAGTACCGGTGAATAGGAAGCATTTTATATTCTTCAAAATGTTAATACATGCCAAAAGCAGCTATGTAACATATTGCTACTCTAACAACAAAAGCAGCCATTATGTGGATTAGCTCCTAGTCTAAGGATCTGGTACATTGGTGAAATGTGAATATGGCAATCACAGTCACAATCATCTTGTTGCCCTGGGAGACTATGAAGTGCTTGGACTCAAAATGTGATCAGACGAAGAAACTGGAATGTTCTATGTAGTTAAAAGTAATAGATGGCTTTTTAATAAGTGTACAGCAATGGAAATTATTTCTACCTCCCTTTTCACATGATAAAATGAAGCTGTTTTTATTGATTTTACTATTTTATTTAATAAAGAGAAACTGTATAATAAAAATGTGTCATGTGTCCTTAAGAAGTGGCTTATGGAGTCCATTTTCTAGGGGTTTGTCTCTGTGTGCAGTGTAAAAGGTAACCTCACAAGGTTCATCACACATCAATCGGAGTTTTACCATAAGCCATATAATTTTTGTCAGAAGTATAGTGCTGAAACACAGCAGGGATGTAGTTGTTTAATTATGTAGAAAGACGAAGACTAAAAGCAGATTCAGACTACCATGAAGGGTTTGCAGTGTCCTGAACGACCACAGTGCTGAGGTTGGGGCTCCGAAAATTGCCTAGAAATAGCTTAGACTTAGAGTTTGTTTGCGTAGATAACATTGCTATTTGTGATTAACTGTTTCCCAGCCCATCCCTTCTGAGTGACTGCTGTAAGTATCTATCCAAAATCCTGATATATCTCCTATTCTCAGAAGAGGGAAAGGGCTGAAGTACCTGCCCAGAGTTGCACAGCTGGTTTATAACGTCACTTCTCATTTCTGTAACTGCTAACATCATATGCATAGGTATGGTTACACAGATCTCCAGCTGTGCTGCCTAACACTGCCTTCATCCTTGTATGGTAAATATTGCTGAAAGATTCCTCAAAGAAATGAAATGTCCAACTGAGGAGTAGAAACTACAAAACATGAGTCAGTTCACTGGACCGGGCCCACTGTGAATAGCAACACTGTGGACCCAGACGAGTGAATGTCTCCTATGGACATTGCATTGTAGAGGTACAGGTTTTGCTACATATTACTGTTCCAAAATGCAAGAGCAGAGGCCACTATATTTTGTGTTAAGTCGATGACACAGCTTGAGATGCACAGAGAGGCAGAGTAAGTTCTGTAGAATCACATACTTAGAGGGACTGATAATGGACATTCTGTGTAGGAGACTTCTGTATCCACATAACTGAACACAAGGCTTTCCTGAGAGAGTACTATCAGTAACCCTTCCCCTTTGTGAAACCATATTTGAAACCATATTTCTATGGAAACACAGGAGAAATCAGCCCATCCATGAGACACAGCTACTGTAAAGCCAGGCTAAACTGAGGAGAATAGCAAAGAAACTGCTGCACATAGGGAATTTAGAATAGCCAAAGTTCTACATTCCAAGAACTATTACAAAATATAAGAGGTATAGTCCATGCCTATATATTTGGAAGGGAAATTGTTAATATCAATATAAAGGCTATGTGTAGGAAAATTGGTATGCTATATACTTGTCTATGTTGAGCATAAAGAAAACATAAAGAGCGGCAACACTTGCTTATTGTTGAGAAAGGAATAGAACATGAAGATGGTTTCTCAGACAGGAATTTGCAATGTTGGGTTGTAAGTTATTTTTATTGTTGTTCGTTCATTGTATAGACGTAATAACAAATGTTCAAGGCTTTCCTTACAGTTCAATAATCATATTGTCATTTCTAAGGATGCAATAGAACTATAAACGTAGCAGGAGATTTCAATATACTCTTCACTACCAAGACAAGCAGTTGGTATCCGGTTTCAACTTTTGTTCACACGCTTACTAAGGATAGGGTCTTCCAGGAAGGGCACTGCCTGGCGGACACTCCAACCACTTAACCAGATACCTACCTTGATCCAAATCTTTCAAGGGTTAGACAATTAGAAGATACTTTTGAAACTTGTACAACCAGGGAAATGGATAGTAAAGCTAATTTAAAAAAAGTTATGTAGGAGATGCGTTTTTATACTTTGCGGAAATTCTCATGAAATGCGGAAAAAGAAATGAATGGTTATGTTATTTTTCTGCCACAGATTTTTGTGTGTGTTTTTTTTTCACTTGTGTATTTGCAAATGAAAACCGCATGAAATCCACAAACACACTTTCACTTTTCTCCTAAAAATGATGTAAGGTCACAGGTGTAATAAGTCTCTGTATCCACTCTGTAATAAGAGTGGATATGGGATAAGTTTGCCATATGATTTGAACACCTTCTTCATGAAGCCACATAATCATAGGGACCGAATACACAGTGAAATCAGTGAGACCATCTCTACATTATACACATGGTTAAATCTTTATGGTGTCTACTGTATTGTCACCTGCCGCATGTGGGTGTAAAATCGTCCTGCATTTCCCATTTCTGTGCATTTGTCTAATGGGTTATGATTGTCATATAATGAGTTTAAATAACAGTTTTCAACTTCTAGCAGAACAATAGAGGGATCTGCCATAAACATCACACAGTAAAATACTGTTTTTTCATGCTGCTTAATTCCCTATAATTTTACTGACTGTTGAACAGGTGTTTTGTGATATATGTATCTGTCTCTCCAGTTTGCTTGGCTCTCGTGCACTGCCAGCTTATGGTATAGGGATGTGTACATGAATGATCAAAGGCAGATAGCACTGATATAGCACTGATTGACAGGTTGAAATTAAGAAATTGCAGCTAGAAAAATGCATCTAAGAGAAGTAATTTTTTAAAAAACTTCCCCCACGAGTGGGGATGTGGAAAGATTCTTATTTTTATTTTAAAGGAGATCTATCACCAGGATGAAGGATTGTAAACCAAACACACTGACATCCTGGAGTGTGCCCCCTCTGGCTGGATCTGCTCTTTTCCTAGCTTCTTATGCCCTAGTTTTTGCAAACAGCAGGATCCACTCTTCTTTCAGCTTCCTATGCCCTTACTTTTAAGAAAGTTTTTTAAAATTATGCAAATGAGCCCGAGTGGCTCCAGGCTCCCTTCAGGTACATTTGCATAATTTTTTAAAGATTTGTTTTCTTAAAAATAAGGGCATAGGAAGCTGAAAGAAGAGTGGATCCTGCTTGAGGGGGCATGGTTTCCAATCCTTCATCCTGGTAGTAGATATCCTTTAAGACCGCTGAGGTGTGCTATTATCAGACTTTGTAATTTTTGTATTAATATTCACAAAGATCTTCTGGTTGTCTTTAGGTCCTGCAGACATATTTGATATTTATGTTTTTTTATTTTCTCACCAATTTTCATGTTAAGTATAGACAATCTTGTTTTAGCTTACCAGACCAGAAAAGAACTGCAGTGAGACTTGTTTTACTATGGGTCTCACAAACATATTTTTCATATAAAAAGTTGATACAAAGTAAATTCTATGTTTTGTATTACAGGCAGTAATACGTACAAGATAGGTGCTTTAGGTTTGCTCTTAAGTTAAAAGTGTATGTTAGTCCGAACTGCATATTTTATAATTGTAGCTCCAGACAAAAAAAAAAATTACCCAGTGACAATTGGATTTTCAAAATTTTTTGCTGTAATGGGTCAAGTATTATAAATAAAACTTCATCACATACATCTTACAGCTGATCATTGCAGTCTAGGACTATAGTAACATCCAGAGAGCTTCACAAGAGGTGACATTGGGCAGAGGGGTCCGTCTTAAACTAGGGGTCGTCTGTTAATCAGGTGTTCTTAAGTAGGGGACCTCCTGTATTTTGCCTCCTGAATGAAGAATTACACACAACTGAGGAGTCTTAATGCAATATTAAAGTTGTGTATTAAATTTGCAAGTGGCCTTATTCACACAAACACATTTTAGGGCAGTGTGCCAGTTATTTCAGTGGCTAGCACACGTCCCCAACGGATCACACACCTGGCTGTGGATTTTATGCCCCATGCATGAGCCGACTGCCCAAGGCGAAAATTGCAAGCAGGAAGTCCTTTACTATTGTCATCAGTTTGTGAGCAAACGAGGATCATGTGGCCTTAGAGTAAGCAAAACAAAAATAATAACAGATTACACAGGAGATTTATTTTTATGACTCCTCTTCCGGCACATCTAAAAATAAATGAAAAATTCTGAAAAAAAGTTACATGGTGAAAATAAATTATGGGAACTGAATATAACTCATACAAAAATATTAAATCAAGGAACTTAACAGCATCTATCAAAAGAATCAGTTTAAGAAGATTATCGTATATACTCAAGTATAAGTTGACCCGAGTATAGGCCGAAGCACCTAATTTTACCGCAAAAAACTGGGAAAACCTATTGACTCAAGTATAAGCCTCGGATGAGAAAGGCATTAGTCACACCCTTTGTAGCATATAGCCAACTTGCCCCTTGTAGTATATAGCCAGCTAGTCCCCTGTAGCCCACTGTAGTATATAGCCAACCAACCGCCTGTAATATCCAGCCAGCCAGCCCCCAGCAGTATATATATATCTACACTCACCGGCCACTTTATTAGGTACACCATGCTAGTAACGGTTTGGGCCCCCTTTTGCCTTCAGAACTGCCTCAATTCTTCGTGGCATAGATTCAACAAGGTGCTGGAAGCTCCTCAGAGATTTTGGTCCATATTGACATGATGGCATCACACAGTTGCCGCAGATTTGTCGGCTGCACATCCATGATGCAATTCTCCGTTCCACCACATCCCAAAGATGCTCTATTGGATTGAGATCTGGTGACTGTGGAGGCCATTTGAGTACAGTGACCTCATTGTCATGTTCAAGAAACCAGTCTGAGATGATTCCAGCTTTATGACATGGCGCATTATCCTGCTGAAAGTAGCCATCAGATGTTGGGTACATTGTGGTCATAAAGGGATGGACATGGTCAGCAACAATACTCAGGTAGGCTGTGGCATTGCAACGATGCTCAATTGGTACCAAGGGGCCCAAAGAGTGCCAAGAAAATATTCCCCACACCATGACACCACCACCACCAGCCTGAACCGTTGATACAAGGCAGGATGGATCCATGCTTTCATGTTGTTGACGCCAAATTCTGACCCTACCATCCGAATGTCGCAGCAGAAATCGAGACTCATCAGACCAGGCAACGTTTTTCCAATCTTCTACTGTCCAATTTCGATGAGCTTGTGCAAATTGTAGCCTCAGTTTCCTGTTCTTAGCTGAAAGGAGTGGCACCCGGTGTGGTCTTTTCGATGCTCTTCTGCCTACCTTTGTTGTAACGGGTGGCGATTTGAGTCACTGTTGCCTTTCTATCAGCTCGAACCAGTCTGCCCATTCACCTCTGACCTCTGGCATCAACAAGGCATTTCCGCCCACAGAACTACCGCTCACTGGATGTTTTTTCTTTTTCGGACCATTCTCTGTAAACCCTAGAGATGGTTGTGCGTGAAAATCCCAGTAGATCAGCAGTTTCTAAAATACTCAGACCAGCCCTTCTGGCACCAACAACCATGCCACATTCAAAGGCACTCAAATCACCTTTCTTCCCCATACTGATGCTCGGTTTGAACTGCAGGAGATTGTCTTGACCATGTCTACATGCCTAAATGAGTTGCCGCCATGTGATTGGCTTATTAGTAATTAAGTGTTAACGAGCAGTTGGACAGGTGTACCTAATAAAGTGGCCGGTGAGTGTGTGTATATATATATATATATATATATATATATAGCCAGCCCCCAGTATGCCCAGCACAGAAAAAATAGACTGAGTACTCACCTTTTCGACATCCCGGCCAGGTCAAGTTCTTGCTGCCACACACTGACTCATAGTCTGTGGTCCGGCCATGCGCACAGAAGACGACCTGCCCAAGGAGGAAAGGTGAATACTCATTTTTTTTACATACCCGAGTTTAAGCCTAATGGGGATTTTTCACCACAAAAACTATGCTGAAAAACTCATCTTATATTCGAGAATATATGGAAATACATATTCTTATGGAATACATACCAGATTATTTGGTAGTTTGTCTGCCAATCATACAATTCAAACATAAAAGACTTCTCAAATGAAGCCACGGAGTTACTTAGTGTAATGGCTGTAGGGATCAGTTTTTAGAACTAGTGTCCTAGTAGGGAATCCAGGTTCACATCTAATACAAGTAGCTCAGAGAAATCAACAACATAGAGACAGTTTCCATGTTCTCTTAATTTTGCACAGGGCACCTACTAGCTGGTTTACAGTTCACACAGTTAACTCATTGTTCAAAGAACTACAATATTTGTCAAACTTAATATTTTTGTTATTAAATTCATAAATTCTCTTACACAAATGCAAAGGATAATAATAACAATAGATCTATATTTCTATAGCGCCATCATCTTCTGCAGCAATGAACACATCATGGGGAGCATATACAAACAAAATAAGACATTACAGAGTAATAACATGGTCATATGAAACATTAAGGGTTCATTCAGGCCTTCGGTGGCGGTACGGTGCCACTTATGTGTGGCATGGTTCTGCGCCGTACACCAGGAAAAGATAGCCGCTGTTTCTTATGGAGGTAGGAAGGATCACCTCCTCCACTCCAGCACATGGCGGTATACTGCATGTGAATGCGCCCTTAGGCTACATTCACACTGCCGTTGCGCACCGTACTGTAGTACGGCGGGCACATGCCGGTGCCGGGGAGATGAGGAGGGGGAGAGCACTGCTCACCCCCGCCCCTCTCCACAGCCTAACATAGAGCCTGGCGCTGTATTCCATTGAACGATAGGACATGTCCTATCTTTCTATGGGCTACGGAACTGTAAGGTGCTGCACGTGTGCGGCACTGTACCACTCCAGTATTCCGCCGTGAGGCCATTGCGATGTATGGGGGACGTTTATACGCCGTACAGCGTCTAACAATGGGTGGCACAGGAGGAACAAGTGCATGTACAACGATCCAGCTTTTTTACAAGGAATCAGAATAAATAAATAAAATAATTTAGCCCCTTCGAGCCACACGGAATACTATAATGTTGTGGTGCTGCAGCTTTGGGGCTGAGCTTTCTCCATACACAGCAGGTATTACACAGTTGGCACCAAATCCATAGCTCCCAACCATCCTGGATTTGGCAGGAGAGTCACGGTTTTTCACCTCTGCCCCACCGCTTCGGGCAGCTGGGAGATTGTCCCAGATATTCCCTCCAGGCGCCACACTGGGATTGTCCCAGCTCTCTGTGGTGTCCCTGTGATGGCGCCACTAAAAAGTACAATATGTCCTGCATATTACAAGCCCTCACACATCTCTGTAAACAGAAAAATAAAAAAGTCATAGCTATCGGAATTGAGGGGAGTTAAAAACACAAAAAACATCAAAGGGCTGAATCCAGAAAGGGTTAATAAATAAAGATACTGTTGCATGAACCAGTCATCAGCCGCCATCTTATAGACAGAGTCCAAGTTAAAAAAGCCTATAAATTGGTATCTTATTGGTATCAGGATACATGTAGTTAGGGGATATTATAGGACTGTCTGAAGAGATGTTTTTAAAGAGCACATTTAAAGCTTTTGTGGTTGGTTATTAGGTATTGCTGCAGCTCAGGAGAAGTCCTGGAGATGTGAGTGGGAGGTTCAAATTAACCACATAATGCAAAAGATGTTACTGTACGTCTTGTAGCGTTAGGGGGAGTATGAAGCCGGCTCACGGGCTAAACCCTCTTCATATTCACCGGGTGTTTGCTTCACAATGGAGCAAACACAGGTCGCTAACACCTGTGATTGCAATGTTTTAGGCTATCTATTACAATGTGCGATTTGCGAGATTTGAGATGGTGTGACAAATCCCTATATACTTCCATACTGTAGTATGGCACTATATGCTTGGATCAATCAGACAACCAAGGATTAAAGTACCCTAGGGGGGTCTGAAAAATAGTAAAAATAAAAAAAAGTAAAAAAAAAATTATATTATAAAAACCTAAAAATTCAAATCACCCCCCTTTCCTTAGAAGTAATATAAATATAAATAAACAAGAAAAATAATAAACACATTAGGTATCGCCGCGTCCGAAAATGCCGATCCACAAAATATAATAACAGTTTTTCACTGTGTTTAAAATAGCGTCGGAAGTGGCAAATGGCACTTTTTTGCCATTTTTAAAAGTGTAAAAAATTCTATAAAAAGTGATCAAAAGGTGCACAGTCCTAAAAATGATAGCATTGAAAACATCATCAACAGTCGCAAAAAATGACACCATCCACAGCTCTGTACACCGAAGTATGAAAAAGTTATTAGCAACAGAAGATGGCAAAATGAAGAATTTTTTTTGTACAGGAATTTTTATTTTTGTAAATGTATAAAAACATTATAAAACCTATACAATTTTTTCAACTCTGTGATCGTCCTGATCCATAGAATAAATTACACGTGTCATTTGGGTCGCACAGTGAAAGCCGTAAAATCCAAGCCCACAAGAAAATGGAGCAAATGCGTTTTTTCATCATTTTCACTGCATTGAGAATTTTTTCCCCGCTTCCCAGAACACGGCATGGAATATTACATACCATCACTATGAATTGCAATTTGTTATGCAGAAAACAAGCCCAAACACAGCTCTGTACTTGGAAAAATAAAAAAGTTATAGATTTATGAAGGTGGGGAGTGAAAAATGAAAACGCAAAAACGATAAAGGGGTTAAAGAAGAGAATAATCTTAGATCAATAGAAGTTTGAAGAGCACAGAATGGGCAATAGACCAAGAGTGGGAGGAGAAACTAATCACCCTTGTGTTCTTGGAGCGCTACCAGTTTTCAGCCTTAATGATAGAAGCAGTGGGATTTCCCGGCTTCTCAGCTGTGGGGGAAATACAGCGTCTCCTCTCACTCTCGCATGGGGGGCACTGACTATGCCACAATAGAGGGCATCAAGCTCCAGACGCTGCGATAAAGAGATCACATGCTAATAAAAGTCCATTACGCGGCCATGGAGCCTAGTGTTACAGGTACTGATGATAATCCACTGAAATCCTTATATTGTGGGGACACGTCGCAATCTCCCAGACGTGTACTTACAACATATGGCACAAAACTAAATGTGAAGCCGGCCTTACTAATTGAGTGAATCTGTTCCTTTCCCATATTAATCCCATAACCATTTGGGATATAGATTCAGGTGTCTATATCCCAGGAGTCCACTAATCCACTCTGTTTCAATGAGTGGAAATTGTTATTTTTAATTTGTATATATTTTCTTATTTTTTTAAATAGATTTTAAAATTACAACCTTCTGGCAATAATATGGCTGCTGTTTATCTGAAATGTGCGGCTTTGACATCATAGATGTAACAGCCTCACAATGCAGATGATATCACAAAGGGTGCAGGGTGTTCCAGGTTCCAGAACAGAAACCAATGTGTCACTTGAAGGAGACATCTTGAAGAGGACAGGTCCATGTGAGTAGCTCTGTGTAGCCCCACTAATTTTGTGTTTGTCTTGTCCTAAAGAGTTTGTGCAGTCCCTATTAAAGGGAACTTGTCACCAGTAATAAGGCAGGAAGGATGGGGAATACCCCTTTTCTGGCCAGGCCCGTGACTGGAGTCCCACTATTCCCCTGGGTACCAGTGCATAAGGACCTTATACTGATTCAATACATAAAGCAGACAGCAGTCCTCTGCCATATTAAAGTCCAAAGTGTGTCTGGTATGGGTTCCCCAAGGTAGCGCCCCATTTAGTTATACCCTTAGCTGTTTTCAATGTGGTTTTAATTAAATTATTAAAGGATATATTTTTGTATCTACCCTTCTTTTTCTTTTAACTTTAATCTTCTTTAGCAGTGTTCACCCTCACAAAATAGGCTATAAATTAATTGGGTTTATTTTTTTTCTCATGATAAAGGGATTTCTGGCAGTTTTGGGGGTGGAAAGACATCAGCCATGTAGGTTTTTATTTCCTTCCTCGGGATCAGTGCCCTAGGATTATGGTTTGGACTTAAGTCTTTCTGCAACCTATTAAGTCTATTAAGTGGTTCTATAAGAGAAGGCTGCCCGTCATCTTAGAATGAACAACCACTGGAATGTGAATCATAGAAAGAGTATTGATGTAAATGATTAAATGACAAATTATACTGAATCTTTTCACATAAAACTATCTATCCAACTAACTATCTAACTTTTCTGCTGTATAACATGCTTCCTGCAGATAGGACACTATGTACAATCTGCTCATCTCGTCTACCTCTATAACATGCTGCCCGCAGATAGGACACTTTGTTCGAGCTGCTCTGCTACTCCGGTTCTATAACATGCTTCCTGTTGATGGGACACTTGGCATGATCTGACCAGCTTCTCATTCGCTGTAACATGCTGCATGCGGATAGGATTCTAGATGCAATCTGCTGAGATACTCCTGCTCTATAACATTCTAACTGCAGACAAGGGACTAGGTACAATCTGCTCAGCTCCACCTGCCCTATAACATACGGCTTCTGAATAAAACAGTATGTACAATATGCTCAGCTCCTCCTGCTCTATAACATACGGCTTCTGAATAAAACAGTATGTACAATCTGCTCAGCTCCCCCTGCCCTATAACATACTGCCTCTGAATAAAACAGTATGTACAATCTGCTCAGCTGCTCCTGCTATGTAACCTGTTGCCTTCACGGTACATGTTATTTTTAAGTATTAATTAGTTATTTTAGTTCTGTAAAATATCAGTTGTAATAGATCTCAATGGATCTCACTTCTATATTAGGAGTAGTAACGGTACGTACAATGTTTCTGATGAAACACATTAATTCAACAGTTAAATGTCAATGATAATCATTATAAATAAGGCGTCTGTCTTACATTATAACCTTTGAATACAAATGCTGCAATGACTGCAGAGAAAGTGGCGATCAGTCCTCCCGTAGAGACTAAATGAGTCAATTTTATTCGTGTTATTTTAGTAGAAAGGTAAAATATTTGTGCATTTTCTTCTTTTCTAAGGAAAACTTTACCAGTAATGAAATGGGCAGCTCACCATAAAGAAATGCGAGAAAGGCATAGAACATGGCTCTCCTATCATGCATATTCAGTCAGAGAGAAGAAAGCTGCTTTGCTTATGTGCGACATGAGGCCAAGCTTCCATGTCATGCAGTAAAGGAAGCATTGACTGGTGCATATGGATGACAATGGGGGTCATTTACTAAGGGCCCAAATCGCGTTTTACCTGCGGGTTACACAAATGTTTCCGTTTTGCGCCGATTTTCCCTATATTGCCCCGGGATTTCGGCGCACACGGATTGTGGCGCATCAGGGCCGGCATGCACGCAACGAAAATCAGGGGGGCTGAAAAACCGCCGCATTTTTTTTAAAAAAAAGTGTCGCTGGACACACACTTACCTTCACTCGGCCTGGCTTGGTGAAGATCAGTGGATTCCGAGGAACTTCAGCGCAGCAGCGACACCTGGTGGATGTTGGAGGAACTGCCTTAGTGAATCGCCGGAAGACCCGAATCCACCGCAGAGAACGGGCCGCTGCATCGCGAATGGACCGGATAAGTAAATCTGCCCCTATGTGTTGCCTGATTCACCTCAAAGCTTGTACAAAGAAATAGGAGTGTAACAGCCTGTGAAGCTGCATCAGGGAAGGGCTCTGAAAATGCCCCCTGAGCTCTTCGGGCTCATAAGTATAATTTTAAAGGTTGATTTTAGAAAGAAGGAAGCCAACCTCCCTTCCTATCACCTCAATTCTCTCGTTCCAGGACAACCTTTGAAAGTCTTTGTTCCAGTACGGGGACTCTATGTCACGCTCTTTCCTCCGCATACCCGTTCCTCCTGTCCATTCTTTTTTATCCTGGGCCCCAGTACTTAGTACAGTGGGAACTAGACCTAAACATTTCCCTGACATCTGAACAAAAGACATATTTGAACTATGCCAAGAAGTGGAATATAAGCTCATGGCCAGATGGTAGGGTAGTAGGGTTTTATTTTGTAAAAGTGTTGATATACTAATACACATGTTGCATAATATACAGAGACATATGCGTTTTGAACAATTGTATGTCTGTTCTTACTCATGGTCTAAAGGCAAGGCATAAACACACCATATTAAAAAGGCAGGTAACAGGTGAAAAAGGCCAATGAATTAGCGCATGCGCATAGTAGATCCCATTACATAGAGCAGAAGTTCATTTAAATGCAGGTAAAAATGTTACCTGCCTTTTTAATATGGTGTGTTTATGCCTAGCCTTTAGACCATGAGTAAGAACAGACATACAATTGTTCGAAACGCGTAGGTCTCTGTATATTATGCACCTTGTTTTATGGATATGAAATAAAGCATTAAGATTTTTTAGCAGATTGGAGTGCCGGTGCTATTTCTACTATTTTCAATGCATAGGAATAATCAAAGGAACGATTTTTAGTATATAAATAATATTCAATGAAGTATGTTACAAATAGATATTTGTTATGCATAGTCTCTATTGATGATGGTTCCAATATCTCATCTTTGGGAATCTTTTCCGCTTATTCAACGATAGTTGAGTATTACCATGATTCTCTTTAGGTTAGGATAAGTAAAAGTGATAGACAAAATTCATATGTATGAAAAAATCTAAAAATATATAAAAAATTCATACAGTGTGCAAACAATGCATAGAGTATGTGCACTATATTTAGGAAATCGGATATGTGTACGATCCTTGTGAACAGTTGGTTGGATTAATGTCCAGGAGGCTGGTGATGCCAGGCATGCTTTTCGTATACAATTTCTTATATAGCTATATAGCCAGAGAACAACTCTGACAGATGGACAGCCACAGGTACAACTCCTCGCTCTTGATAAGAAATCTCTCTTTTCAATCAGCGTCATTCTGTGAGAGCGGGTTCATTTTCACCTCAGCATGTACATAGCTAAGGACTTTATGATGTGTGTGCCGTATAGAGCAAAAGAGCATGCACAGCTCGCTGCACCTGTGTGATTACAGAACCAGACTCCTGCTGACCGTATTAACCCCTTTGATGTATGGAATAAAGCAATAAAATAGATTCAGTGAAGAGGATTAAAATTTTGAAATAGTTTATATATTGTTGTAATACATGACTATATTTGTTTTAAAAAGGTCTTAGACACAGGGCCGCCACTAGGAATTATGTTAGAGACGTCATGAAATATTAGTATAAGTTTAAAACTATCACTGACCCTGGGCTGTAAAGAGATTTTGACCTCCGAATGGTCTACAGTTTGTAATCTGATGTTTAGTGCATAAAAACAGTAATGTAACAACTTGTTACACAGAAATAATAACATAACTAAACATATGAAATGGGGACATAACCTAAACCAATCTCCCTCCACAAATACAGAAACCAAGCTTACTACATAGAAACATTACCAAAACCAAGATCCAAGATTACTACGTTGAAACGTTACCAGAACCAACATTACTACATGGAAAGATTACTGGAAACAAGATTCCTCTACAGATACAGGACCAGAACCAAGATTCCTACACCTATATGTTAGCACAACTGAGTTTACTACACAGGCACCAAATCAAACTTACTATGTAGATATGGTACAAGAAGATAGATTACTACATATAAAAGTTATGAAAACCATGCCTACTAAATAAAACTACAGCGGTACCAATCTTACTACATAGATAAAGAACCAGGAACAAGCAAAGTGAAACAGGCAGCCTTATACTGCACCAGATTTATCAGAGTCTGGTGCTGAATGATATTGCAGACATGGACATGGGGATTCGTGGATCGAGATAGAAGAGCAACACAGGTAAAATTTTATATTTAATTACCAATTACCAATTATCATTGGATCTGGGTGAATCCCTGGATCACATTGATATCAAACCTGACCCATTTGCTATGGTCCCATTCTGAGATATTTATATCTCTGTGTCCAGGAATGCTAGAACCTATTTAGTACATATCTATACGATACCCTGGCTATACTGATTCCAAAAATGTATCTGGCCTTGGGCTGAGATGGATCAGAACTCCATAACTGTACATAACCAATATATTGGTCTGAGATTTTTATGACCCTTTGAAAGTGTAGGGAAGCCTTGTTGTCTGTGCATATGCAGAAGTCCTTTAACCCCATAGCGCAATAAGACGTACCTGTACGTTTTATTGCGCATGGGGTAGTATGAAGAGGGTTCACGGGCTGAGCACTCTTCATACACGCCGGGTGCTTGCTTCACAATGAAGCAAGCACCCGTCGCTAACACCCGCGATCGGTGCTTGTACCGATCGCAGATGTTAACCCTTTCATCGCCGCCGGCAAAGCTGCCGTCGGCATAAACGAGCCGGCGGCGCATGGGCTCCGCCATCTTGACTTTGATCGTCGCTCCCCGTGACCGTGAGCGGCAATCCGTTGCCATGACAGCCTGGGATCACACAATGATCCGTGGGTATCATGTTTTAGCCCATCTATTACAATGTGCGATCTGCACATTGTAATAGATGGTGTGCAAAATCCCCATATACTGCCATATTGTAGTATGGCAGTATATGGTAGGATCAATCAGACAACCTAGGGTTAAAGTACCCTAGGGAGTCTGAAAAATAGTAAAAAATTTAAATAAAAAATATAAATAAATAAAAAACTATATTAAAAAAACCTAAAAATTCAAATCACCCCTCTTTCCCTAGAACTGATATAAATATAAATAAACAGTAAAAATCATAAACACATTAGGTATCGCCGCGTCCAAAAATGCCCGATCTATCAAAATATAAGAATGTTTTTTTACTTCGTTTAACCCCGTAACGGAAAATAGTGCCCAAAGTCGCAAATGGCATTTTTTTGCCATTTTGAAAAATATAAAAAATTCTATAAAAAGTGATCAAAAGGTCGTACAATTCTAAAAATAAAAGCATTAAAACCGTCATCAAAAGTCAGAAAAAATGACACCACCCACAGCTCCATACACCAAAGTATGAAAAAGTTATTAGCGCAAGAAGACGGCAAAATGAAGAATTTTTTTTTGTACAGGAGGTTTTAATTTTTGTAAATGTATGAAAACATTATAAAACCTATACAAATTTGGTATCCATGTGATCGTATTGACCCAATGAATAAATTAGACATGTCATTTGTCATTGATGGACGTAAAATCCACGCCCACAAGAAAACGGCGCAAATGCGGTTTTTCACCATTTTCACTGCATTCAGAATTTTTTCCCCGCTTCCCAGTATATGGCATAGACAATTAAATGCCATCACTATGAATTGCAATTTGTTACGCAGAAAACAAGCCATCACACAGCTCTCTACATGGAAAAATAAAAAAGTTATAGATTTTTGAAGGTGGGGTGTGAAAAATAAATACGCAAAAACGAAAAAGGGCCTGGTCCTTAAGGGGTTAAGGCTCTACCACCTGGAGGGTTAATAACACTCTATCTAACTAAATTAGGCTATTTGAGATGAGTCTGGAGGGAAGTGCGGGATTGGTGGCTGCACTGATGAGTATAAGACCCCCTCCCCCTGGTCATATTTATCACAGTCACCATGCCCCCACAGCAGCAAATATAGTACTAGTGCTACTCACTGTAGCCAATATTGAAACGGTGTTCCCCAAGGTATCCAATATAGTAACAGTGCCCGCACAATAGCCAAACATAGTTACAGTGCCCACACAGTATCCAATATAGCCATAGGACCCTCACAGTAGCCAATTATTAACAATGGCAGCACAGTAGCTAATATAATAATGGTCCCTCTGCAGTAACCATGACAGTAACAGTGTCCCAACAGCAGCTAATTATTTTTTTATTTAAATACCATGGTACCTGTAATATAGTGACAGTAGCCATATACAATGTAGCCATGTAATTTAGGCAATATACTAAAAGCGCTACCACAGTAGCCAATATAGTGGCATTGCCTCAACAGCAGTCAATATGGTAACAGTGCTCTATAGTTTCCGATATAATAACAGTGCTCCACAGTAGACATTATTGATACAGCGCTCTCAAAGTAGCAAATATAGACATAATGCCCTCAAAGTAGCCAATATAGTCACATTGCATCCACAGTAGCTAATGTAGTCACAGGCACCTCACATCAGCCAATATAGTCACAGGCATCCCACAGTAGCCAATAGTCACAGTGCCCTATAGTAGCCAATAGTCACATTTCCCACATAATAACCAATAGTCTGTGTGTCCCCCACAGTAACCAATAGTCACATTGCTCCTCAAAAGCTAAGTCAGTTGCCCCCACATTAGCCAAGTCACAGTTTCCCACATTATCTAATAGTCTTAGTGCCCAACATTAGTCAATAGTCACAGTGCCCCCATAGTAGCCAATGGTCACAGTGCTCCCTACAATAGCCAAACCACAGTTCCCCCCCCCCCCCCATAGTAGCCAAGTCACACACCCCCACCATAGTAGCCATGTTTCAGTGCCCCTTCATTTTGGCACCGTCTTCCTCTGAAACATCATGAGCAGCGATGCAGGCGTCGTCGGATGATGCGGATGCCTGCGCCAGGACAGCACTGGTCATAAACATCAAAGTACCCAACTCGTCTGCACTGCAGATGCTTAAGTGTTCGTTTGTAACACAGACTGCCATTTTGTAATTTTCTAGTCTAAAATGCAATTTTGTGGAATACAATTTTTTCACACATATTGTAATTTCATTATAAAAAGTCTATTTTTTATCACATAGAAAGAAATGTTATAGAATGCAATAGAATTTTGTGCAAACTAATTGAATTGTGTAATACAAAACATCTTGTAACACAGCATTTGATTTTCTTGTGACACCGAATGTTGTGTGACACAATTGACTTTTTAAGATGTTTAAATTTCATTGTCTTTTGGCAGGATTTGTGTGGTGTTCCAGTCTATTCAACTTAGACTGTGCTGGGACTCCCCTCCCATTGGTATCACCCTGTTGTCAATATACTCATACATGTTTAGGCTACATTCAGACAATGTGTGCCTTCTCCACTGTAGTACGGTGGGCAATCGTCGGCGCGGGGAGAGAAGGAGGGGGTTAGCGCTGCTCAGCTCTGCCCCTCTCCAAAGTGATATATGGCGCACGGCGCCATATTCCGGGGAAAGACAGGACATATCCTACCTTTCTCCCGGCTACGGAACGGTAAAAGTCCCATTCAAGTACAAGTCTAATATTAATAGTGCAGTGTAAGATATGTTTGTAGCTCCCGCAATATTTTGCAACCCTCTCATTTTCATGTTAATGGGGCACATCTACTAAGGGTCCGCACGGCGCATTTTCGTTGGGCTTCCCGACTATTTTCAATTTGCGCCCCATTTAAGTGGGGTTTTTGGCGCACGCGATTGCATGCGCCACAAATTGGGGGTGTGGCCGACGAGCAACCCAACTGATTCGGACTAAGCGCAGGATTTACAATTCAAATTGTGTCGCAAGACAGTAGAAAGTGAACTCCGGCAGACCTCAGCAGGGAAGCGACAGATGCAGGAAAATGGCCGCACGATCTTGAAGAATCGCGCTGGACTTCATCCTTGTCAGAGAACGCACCTCGGGGATCGCAACAGGACCGGGTAAGTAAATCTGCCCCTATGTGTATTGCTAGACCTTTTAGAGATGAAATATTTCTCTGTAATGTGCAGTTTCCCACTTTTATACATATTTTCATGGAGAAACACATAACTAACAGGCTTCCACTTTACATTCACTGCAGTATCGACTCCCCATTCTCTACCTCACAACCTGTTGAATAATCCATTACAAAAGCTTTTTTCCAGGAGTATAATGTCACAAAGACGTGAAGTGAGCTGAGAGTATAACACGGAGAGCTGTCACAGCCGTGTCACCCCTCCCTCCTCAATCTCATATTCACTCTCCCTCTCTCGCCGCCTGCTTCACTCTGTTGCTCCTTCTCACACATGCACTTTCCCATTTCACCTGCCTCCTGCACATTTGTTCTGGGAATGGCTTCTTCATTTTCTACAGGATGAGCAATATCACCGCTCCCCCAGACGATTGTGAGAGACTTCTAGGGACACGTGTCCTGGTGGCTGCTGCGTACTCAGTGTATTCAGTGTCTGGGACCTTGGCCAATGTTTTGGTTATCTACCTAGTCTGCTCTTTCAAGAAACTCAAGACAACTAGTAATGCATTCATTGTAAATGGCTGTGTTTCTGATCTCCTAGTCTGTGCATTTTGGATGCCTCAAGAAGCCATATTAATTTCTACTGGTCGCCAGGAGAACCCCACTTACAGGGTATTCATGGAGGGGGTCTTTTTCCTTTGGATGACCGTCTCTTTATTATCCCATTCTCTCATTGCGTTGAACCGTTTTGTGCTCATCACCAAACTGCCGACAGTGTACCATACTGTGTATCAGAAGAGGAACACAGAGTGGATGATTGCCATGGCATGGGTAATGCCTCTTGCCTTTTTACTCCCTTGGCTATTTGGACAACGACCTTATGAAATAAGCCTTCACTGCCCTAAACTTAGACTTTATGTGTTTTGGGGGCATGAGGTCCCAGCCTCCAGTTCGTACACTGCCATCCTTTCTGCGGTCACAGTTTTAAGCCAAACAGTAATCCTTTTTCATTGTTATTTTCGCATTTTCCGAAAAGTACAGGTCAGCCTGAAGAGAGTGAGTGTTCTGAACTTCCAGGTGGTCCACAACCTGCCCTGCTCATGCCCTCGTAAGGACAAACGGTTGGGTCTGTATGTGCTGATTGTCTGTTGTGTTTTCACATTAACCACAGAGCCATTTGCATGGTCAGTCCTGTATGGCTTGTTCCAACCTCTGCCGCAAGGTATTGAGACAGGCAGCTGGCTTTTACTTTGTCTTCTATTTGTGCTTAACCCCTTCATCTACACCTGGAAGAATGAAGAGTTTAGACGGTCCTTCCGAGCTGTTGTTGGAGGAGAACTGTGGAAAAGCTCTGGAAACAGTGCTGATCCTGCAGTGCAAACTATTTCCCAAAATGAGTCATAAGGCTCGCTTCATTCATGATATTGCCAGAGCTCACCTTATCCTTTGGGACAAATACTACACAGACTATGGGGGAAGGCATCTGACTCAGAAATCAAAGCTAGCTCTTGACTATGTATGGCCTCTGTTCTCCTCACTTTTGTATTGATGGTTTCTATGGAAACATACTGCATTCACCCCCCCCCCCCCCTCTGCTCCATGGGCCGGTGTAAATTAGCCCTCAGTGGGCAACACAGGTTGAAATTGTATTATCTGCAGAAGCTGCTAGTCGAGAATTTCTGAGAAAAAGAGTTAAGTAAACAGACTGTGCAGTACATCTATGAATTTTGCCAAAAGAAAAAAAATGTGTTCTACAACATCTGATTTTTTTTTCATGTTGCTAGAGCCAGCATTAAAAACAGCAGAGAATAATAATGTGTTCGTGACAGGAACAGACAGCATGAAAAAATGGATTTGCTAAGAAGATGCATTTTCTTCTGATTGAAATGTTCTAATGGAAAAGATTGCCATAAATATTACTGTGGAAATTTTAAAGGATTTTTACACTTTTTACACATGTTTTCTTGTAATGAATTCCCATGTGTTTTTGGATAAGAATAGTTTTGTAATTAGTTTTTATTCTCCATTTTTCTTCATTTGGCATCTGCAGCTGCTATGTTTTGCACTGGCCAGTCAGCTTCAGATTACCCTTAAGATCGCCCGTATAGAGGGCATGTCTTCCCTGACCTCACCTGAACGTTCTTCTAAGCTCATCAGTTTATGAGAAGGATCGGTCAGATCAAGGCAAGGGAATAAAATGGATTACCATGCATTCTGCAGCTAGTTTTGTGGTGTAGCTGCTGCGGAAGCCAAATGATGCAATTTAAAAAAAATATTGCAAATAAGTGTTTACCCCAAATTACAATAATAGCTCTAGATGTGTACATTGTCTCGAAACTGTGAATAATATATGGTATACCTATACCACTCAAACTTGCCTTAAAATGCTAGATATATCATTCATACATGGATACCTGCAATAGCTCACTCATAAATTCTGACAAGATACTATGTTCTCCAAAAAGACAATCGGAATGTATTGACAAGCGCTCTTCGGACTTAACGTGGTATGAAAGTTTAGAGTGTATACTTTATGCACAGTGCCTGTTGTGGGACCTCAGAAGCAATTACCCATACACTAACCCATTTCTAGGTTTTAATGTTATATACATTTAAAGTATTCATTTGTTTATATTGTGCTTTATTGTATTACAATATTTCTGGAAGCTCATTTTTAACCATGATGAAAGGTATTTATTGTAATGTGATGTCAGTTTAGTTGCTTTAGTTGTTAAATCCCACGCTCAGTCTGAATCTGTTGGATTGTCCCACGGATTGGATTTCTGATGCATGAAAGCTGGCACCAATGCGCCAAAATCCGATCGTGTGTGACACAATCCCATTCTAAATACCTGTCCACGCGGCGTGATGCCTGAAAAGTCGGAAAACCCGGCAGAAATGCGGCAGCAGGACCCTTAGTAAATGAGCCCCCCTATGTTAAAGATGCACCAAAAAAAAAAAAAGTGGTGCACTCTGTCGTAGCAGTGCAGGAGGCACCAGATTCATGAAGAACGTGCGCCTTAAATACTTAAATAGCACATCGTTTAGACTGCACTGTTGTTAGTAAATGTGCCCCAATGATTGGAAGAAAAGGAGGATCGTAAACATTTGACAACACTGCAAGGATCCCAGCGGCTGCTCAATTATCAGGAATGTGTCATTGTCAGAACTGCTTTCAGTTGACATGGAGAAAGTAAGAGAAGCACAAACTTTGATCACATGAAGTTGTGATTCTGTTTGCCTTGGTGCACAAGCCGCTCATAGAGTACAGAAAAGGCAATGCTTTTGCAACAAAAAAGGAGGATTCTAAAATAAATTGAATTTGTTAGGATAAAAAGGAAATGACAATGCCAAAAAATGTTAATAAATGCTAATAATTATTTAACACAATGTGGCAGATATATTATTGCGTCTGCAGCAGTTTTTTTGTCTTGGTTTGTATAAAAAAGTGTCTTTGGTGCTTTTATTATGTCTGTAAGACACAATTGTGTCGTGGTTGCATTTTTCCGAAATTTTTTAATACTGTGCACCTAAAGGGGTGTGGTGGTGTCTGTTTCTAGTTTTCAACACATTTATAACTAATATGGGATACATTTCTATCGCAACAGCATGAAATCAAGTGCACCAAGAAAAAAAGGTGCAACTGTGTGCACATCCTGAAGACTGACCTGATTTATTAATCCTGTGTGTAAAAATAATGTGGCGCAACTAATGCACAGTGCGGAGAAGCTTGTTAAAATGAACCAGAAAGTCCACAGGGATGAATTCTCAATAAATCTTTGCTTCTTTATTTCTTCCTCATAGAACCAGTAACAGACAAATTGGCAATATCAGAGAGTAGTAAATCCACACATCTTACGCGCTTCGAGTCCTTGCGACTCTTAATCAAGAACTCTTAGTCGCAAGGACTCGAAACGCGTAATATTTGTGGATCTACTTCTCTCTGATGTTGCCTATTTGTCTGTTACTGGTTTTATGAGGAAGAAATAAAGAAACAAAGATTTATTGAGAATTCATCCCAGTGGACTTGCTGGTTCATTGTTTGTGTCCTGTCAGCACTTCAGCCTTTTGTAACTGTGCAACGCCAGGTGAGCTGGATTGATTGAATATATTTGGGCCAGTACCTTTATAAAAATGAACTTATTTTTTTTAATTTTTTTCTAATATGGACATTGCATCTGGTTTATGAAACATTGGTGGTCATTTATCTTTGGATTTTCTCTATTTTGTCTTTTACATTTGTAACTTTTTTGGGCACATTTGTATATTTGCACCTAAATTTGCAACTTTTCCAGTCACCTAGAAAGGTTAGATGAATCTAAGATAAATCAAACAAGTCCAAAACCCAGAAAAAGCAGAGAAAAACACAAATGTCATGACTAAAGATAAATGACCCCCAATTTAACCACTGAAGGACTAGGCCATTTTCAGATTTTCAAAGCCATAACTTTTTTTTGTTTTTTCTATTAAGAGAAGATGTATGGGGGCTTAGTACTTATTGCAGGACAAATTGAACTTACTAGTGGCTTCATTCTATATTCTGTGCAATTTACTGGGAAGCTGCAGAGGTAGAAATCCCCCCAAAAAACATAGTTTTACCATTTTCTACCAGGCTTTGCATTTATGGCTTTAATTATGCAGTCCAGATAGCATATATACTTTATTCTATAGGCCAGTATGATTATGGGGATACCAAATTTATATTGTTGTTGTGTCTAAATATATCTAAAAAAATTTAAATATATGGCAAAAAATAGTCTGATGCCCAGAACTTTTTTATACTTCAGTCTGTGGAGCTTTTTATGTGTTTTTTCTTGTAATAAGACAGCATCTTCATTTATGTCATTTTGAGAACTGTACAACCTTTATATGACTTTTTGGGTCACAAAATGGAGAAGAAGCGGCAGTTTGGACATTCCAGTTATTTTTCATTTTTAAATAAAATTACTATTTATATTTATATATATGTATATATGTTTTAGGAAGACATGGTTTATCATGATGGATTTTGATGCTAGATTTGGATTGGTGTTAGACAGGCAATCTTATGAGGATTTATTGATTGTGTATAATTTTTTTGGGGGGAGGGGATTGCACAGCTGTGTAAGTGGTTTGAAACTGATTAAGAAATGTACACTACTTGGTTTTATTTGTGTTTTTTTTTCTTAAAGCACTGAAATAAACATTTTAGTGATAACATTTCATAAATTGTATCATGTTCAGGTAAGCAGGGCGGACTGTAATCTGTGGGCTACAGTGACTGAGAGGTAGTATATGGGAAACAGAAGCAGTCACCTGTCATCTTGCTGTGTACAAAGTGTTCTGTTCCTCGCTGGAGAATTTCTTAGGAATATATTGCGGGGGCAGGCCAGTGAAATCAAGACAATCAATGCTTCTTACAGCATGCTTCTAACTACCGGCTCACCCTGCCCTGGACACATTCAGAAAGGTAAATTGCATTGTCAGTAACTAATTCTGGTCTAAAGCATAGTTCAAGTGGACAAGTAGCTATTCTTTATCATTATTCTCCGAGAGATATCACATTTTTGACAGGTAAGAGAAAAAGAAGATGTTGTTTTATCGACTAAGCAACAAAAAATAATAGTCTTCAATGGCACAAATTATTTATCTTCCAAATCACAGATTTACACATCTAAGCTGTGAAACTGCAATAGTACTAGGGACAGTATACATAAATCCGGGTAATTTGGCATTCTCAACTGTTCAGGCTGGCCCACAGGTAAATATACTCATGGCCCACATTTAGGTCGGCCCCCAGGCCCTACATGAGCATTTTTTGACAGAATTCCCTCAACGTACTTCATAGAGAGAGTATATTATACACTAATATCAGTAGATTATGTAGTAAACCATTCAGTTTATTATAGATGCATTTGATGGATGTATCTTGTGAATGCCTTCTTGCTTTGTAGGTAAGTATTCCTGGCTCACAGAGTTAAAAAAAACCTGGTGCAAGGCGAGATCAAGGAAGCCGGTTACTGTCGGGCTACAAGGCCCGTATTAGTCAAAAGTAAAAACCAAAGTTACTGACAGGACTCCAAGATTATTTTTGTTTGGGAGTTTTTTTCTAGCCATTGTTTCAGTTGCTAGCACATCCACCATTTATTTCTGTGGGCTCTTTCCCACAGCCCAGTGCATGAGCCGGCTGTCTGGGCTGCAAACCATGGAACAGGTCTTATTCCTGCCCAAGTTTGTGGCTCAGGCAGTCTTCTTCAATTGTCATTTGCATGTGAGCAACACTTACAACCTGATGAGAGACAGGCTGCAAAGAAGAGACCACAGGCCCACAAACAGAACATGTTTATGTGCATGAGGCCTTAGGCTACATCACATGGCCGTATGGGTGATGTATATACAACCGCCATACATACGGCCTATATACATCCTCCATACACGGCAATTGGCGCACTGCGGCCTACGTGAGCGGTACGGTGCAGCACACATGGGGCAAAGTACCATATAGACATGTCCTATCTTTCTCCGGAATACGTGGCCATGCGCAATGTTACTCTATGGAGACGGGCAGGGGTGAGCAGCTCCCTCCTCCTCTCCCCGGAGCCACCGTGTGCCCGCCGTGCTACAGTATATGGAATAGTCCTAATCCAAATCTATTTAGTGGCACAGTGGCTATTAATATCAATATACATGATAACCTGGTAACCTGGTTACCCTCAGCATGGTCCAATAATTTAACTTTTATAGCCATCAAATATTAGCTATGTATGTGGCACACCCGTATAATATTAAGCAGCTAAGACAGCGATATACTACTTACAATAGGTCATGGACACCTCACACTCTTCTCCTCCTTAAAGAGCACCTGTCAACCGAATATTGCTTCAGGGAGCTGCTTACTAAAGTAAGTAGCTCCCTAGCCCTACCCCAGTAATAGCAGTGTAAAACTGCTCGCTTTATTGGAACATGCCGATAAAGCACAGCAGTCCAGCATATTCACGAGGGGGCGGTCCGGGGATGCGGTGACTGCCACATAAAGCCTGGAAGTCACCGCCGGCCTATGGTATGGGAGGGGCAGTCCGGGGGAGAAGCTGAAGAGAGGGGAGTGCCAGGCATCATGCGGCAGTCACTTCCTGCTTGGACTGTGGTAAGCTTGGTCTGGCGTTCTGAAGACCTATATAATGCAGTGTCTGGCAGTTTAACGCTGCTATTACTGGCGTAGGGTTAGAGAGCTGCTTATTCGGGTAGAGGTCTTCTTTAAAGATGGTAATTTTTTTTAAATTATACAGTCATAAAAAAAAAAATATTTCATGATTAGTGTTTGAGTGATTAAAAAAGTGTAATTTTCCTATAAATAATCAATATGACCTATGCCTTTTTTTGCAATGTGAAATATCATAGCAGATGATCATTAGACAGGCTTACATCTGGGAATGACAGCCAAGCTTGAAGCTGTTCATTGGTTGTGTGCCAGAAGTAACAGCAGTCTGGAGGCTTCAGCTATGTCTGGTAAAACAGTGTCGAATTGTTCATTAAGGAACACACATTGATTGATACAATAAAGCACTGTAGTAACATCCGAGAAGACAACTTTATTAAAGGAAAACTAAAGATAGAAACAAAAAATTCCCAAGAAATCCTCCCCGACTATGTCCTCTCATTTGTAGGAGATCCGTGCTAATTGCCACTCATTTAGCTGTCTGCTTGCCAAAAAGTCAAAGGAAATTAATATTTGAACAAGACTTCACTTTGGAAAAATGGAGAAAAATTCTGTGTAGTGTGAAGAGCTCCAGCAGAGTGCACCTTTAACATAGGTCTTGTGACAAAATTCTGTGGGACACTGCATGATAAATGTGGCGGACGGCTCCGGCTGTGCACCAGAACGCCCCTTCCTGTGCAGAAATTTGCGTTGCATCTGGAATAGTGCACATATGTGTCGTTGTATGCAGTTTGCACTAAAAGAATGTGCAAAGTCAGATAAAAAAACTGGCACAGGGGCTTTAATAAATTTGGGCCTTCGACAAAGCAATATCATCTTCTTTCCTATCAAAGTTGAGGAAAATGCTTGTCACAAATACTAGGAAATCAATGATCAAAATAGTAAATGCTAAAGGAATCAATCAATGAATGAACCTTCATTTAATTTTGCTTTCTGGACTAAATACTTAGTTGTTAAGGTGAGTAAGCCTTTTGTATTAAATTCGGGTTTTCAGGGTAATAACTGACTTACATTTTTCTCCCGAACACTCCACTGCTCTGTTCAAGATTCTGCAATGTCCCTGTTGATCACTACATGGACATGTGGCATCTTCAAGACAAGAAAGTTACATTACATACACCAGCTCTTGATGTCTCACCCTGCTGCTTACATCACAATGAATATAGTAAGAGGGTCTGACCAGAGACCAGTTTAATTCTACTAAACTAAGCTATAGTTAACAGGTCAGGATGTAGGTCAGGTCAGCCAGCTCACTACCCACCCCTCCCTTCTCTCAGCCTACCTACAACAAAACTGGTGTACAAGCAATGATAAATGCCCCCTGGGCCTATACAGTTGGGACATGGGAAGTAATATTTTGTTATATTAGGGCCCCTATGTATAGTGGTTTCTACACACATCCCAGATGGCCATGCACATTAGACAGAATCAGATTGATGGCTTGATCTGCCTTTCAATGAACAATCATCTAGTGAACAATCATTATGTATACGCAGGCATACAGATACAATCCTTCAAACTGCCATTACAATTGACACTGGGCAGAGGATGAATGATTGTTCTTGTTAAAATCTTTTAGATTAAGAAATGTCATTTGTGGATGAGACATTTTTTTCTAGTAAAAAATCTTTGTCAAAATATTGGATAAAATAAAAGCAGCCATGGATAATTCTACCGTGTGGATAGGATGAAACCATCCTGGGTGCTAAGTAAGTAGAGTGGGTATGGAAACTATTCAGATACAATTCACACAATTTTTCACTCTTTGTTTTATTGCAGCTAATTATTAAGATTAAAAAAGTAATTTTTTTCTGCTCATTAATGTACACTCTGCACCCCATCTTGGAATGTAGACATTTTTTACTAATTTATTAAACAAGAAAGACCTAAAAATCACATGGTCATAAGTATTCAGACCCTTTGCTATGATAGTCATATGCTGTCCATTTCCTTCTGATGGTCCTTGATACTTCTACTCCTTCACTGTAGTCCAGCTGTATTTAATTAAACTGATTGGACTTGATTAGGAAAGGCACACACCTATCTATATAAGACCTCGCAGCTCACAGTGCATGTCAAAGCACATGCGAATCATGAGGTCCAAGGAACTGCCCAAGGAACTCAGAGACAGAATTGTGTCTAGCCAAACTAAAGAATTGTGGGAGAAAGGTTAAGAAGAACCCCAAGATCACTACGGTTGGGCAGAACTGCAGTAGGAAAATGGGAAAGAGTTCCAAAAAGTCAACTGCAGTTCCAAAAATCACTGCAACCAGTCGGGGCTTTGTGACAGAGTGTGCTGATAGAATTCCCTCCTCAATGCAAGACATATGTAAGCCAAATACAGTTTGCAAGAAAACACATGAAGGTCTCCAAGTCCATGAGAAATACGATTCTCTGGTCTGATGAAATGAAGATGGTACTTTTTGGCGTAAATTCTATACTGTATGTGTGTGCTTATTCCCTGCCAAATACAATCCCAATAGTGAAACATGGTGGGGGCAGCATCGTGTTATGGGGGTGGTTTTCAGCTGCAGGTACAGGATGACTGGTTGCAATTGAAGGAAAGATAAATGCGACCAAGTACATAGACACAGTACTGGAGCATTCCTTGGTGGTGAGATGGACTGTGTCGACTTGTATAGTCTCCACTTCAGACTGTGCGTCCGGAGGCCGGAAGAATTAAGTAGCGAATGAAGTAGCGAGGTATGCGGGGTAGCAGAGCCTGTGGTTGCTCATGGTGCAGTTCTCCAGCATGCTCCATGAAGCACATGTCTATCTAAGTGGCCAGGGTGATGAGACCACTGAGAGTAGCTGGCACATCACGTGCAGCCAGTGCGTCTTTAACCTGGGTAAACTTGTTTTTTGAAAGTTGCTGACGAGGCCACATCATTCCAGGAGAGCTCTGAAGCCAGGGTGCGGAACTTGACTGCATACTAGCCCACTGATGAGTCTCCTTGGCGCAGATTCAGCAATGCAGTTTTGGCTGAGGAGGCACATGCAGGTTCCTCAAACAGAAACACAGCATGGGTGGCTGTGACTGAATCGCCTCTGTCCCAAAGAGGAGTAGCCCAGGCCAGGGCCTTCCCAGAGAACAAACAGACAATTAATGCCACTTTGGAGCGTTCAGAGACAAACTGGGTGGCATCTATTTGATATGCAGCAGCACTGGGTGATAAAGCCCCTGCACAATTTGGGGTTGGCATCAAATTTTTCAGGTATAGAAAGTCTAAACCTTGGTTCTGCTGCCAGAGGACATTCTGGGGAAGAAGTCACCGGAAAAGTCACAGGAACCTGTTGCTGGAAGTCAAGCAGCTGTTGAAGTGCGGCAGCAACCTTGCCTAGAAGTTCTCCTTGAGCAGCAATCTGTTGAGACTGCCGGGCAACAACGCTGCAAAGATCAGTCCGTTCCGGAGGTGACTCCTTGGTGGGGTCCATGGCCAGATCTTACTGTCAGGGTACAGAGTCTGTGAATGGGTCTGTGGACCCTCTGGACCACCGTGGGAGATGGTACTAGCCAACACCTGGGACCGGAGTCTAATTGGCACCTAGCCTTCACCAGATCCTTGCTGCGGCGGGGTGCCACCAGGTCATTCCACCGGTGCGACCTGCCCAGGATGACAGCGGGAGTTCAGCGCTGGAAGGAACCCTGGAACTCACAGCAGGAACATGAAAATGGCACACGGAGCAAGAACACTGGAAGCCTCTTGATGTATCGGGGCAGGAGGCTGTGCCGTGTTTATCCTACGCCAGGCAGGGAGTGGGGACAGTATCGCCCCGCGCCGGCCCACTACCGGTCGGCAGCGTCCTCCGCTGGGCCAGCCACGCCCGCGACTTCATGCCCCACTGGCGGGAAGGTGGAGGATTGGGGCAAATAGTCGCTAATGCCAGCAATAGGTTAGCATTTGCGATTATTATTATTTCAGGGCCTCTGCACCACTGACCTAATAAATATGCCCCAATGTGTATATATTTATAGGTGAATGTATATAATAACATACCTAGTGTGCATACAGTCTTCAGTAAGAAACATTGGTATGGATGTAATTGTAAGACTTCTATATAGTGCTGTTTGTATAGTAATTTGAGAACTGGAATGAATCCAAATAAAATATCAAAACAAAAATGCATTATTTCACAATTGTATCTTCTATTATTTCTCAACAAAATTGCCATCCCTGCAATTTTTGTAATGGTTCCATTATTTTGGAACATCAAGTTCTTTCATTTTAACCTTCGTTCTATTGTATAAACTGATGTTTTGCTAAGAGCAAGATTCTTCACTCAAGGCCATACAAACAAGATTTCTATCTGAAAAAAAATCACAATGGCAAGTTCTGAATACATTCTCACAATCTGTACACAAAATCAAAACCCCTTGAAGCAGAATCTCTGTGGATATCCCCATTTACCCCAGGCACATCCATGAAATCAGCAGATACATTTGATTGATAAGCACAGAGCAGGTAGGCCATCTTACATGTATGAAAAGGTCAAAGTCAGAGGGGAATACTTCTTGAAAATGAAGAATTTGTGTTACTCCTTATGTGAACACACTGGATTACCAATATATTTGAAGTTGCAGATTCATACATCCTTTCGGCAATTTTTTATTGAAGTGCAAAGAAAAACTGACTTCCTGCCTGCCCAAAAGCCACAAACGAATTGGTGAACCAGTCCATCCATCACGTGATATTTTATTTCAATGTTTCAGCGCCTGGACAGCTTAAGAACCTACTCTTATGCCCTGCCGAGTTGTGTTCCAGGGGCTGTATCGCTATGACAACCTGTAACCTTTACAATATCTTAATAAATTTTGTTGCATTATTAACTTTATTGTTTTTAACCTCTTGGCAACCGCAACCGTAAATATCAAAGGGGCAGAAATTTGAGAGACAAACTAGTCCATAGCCATATGGAACCGTGGCTTTGGAGACGTGGCTACCCAAACCACCATGTGGAACCTTTAAGTGTGGCTCCTGCACAGCTTACCAATCGATTCTTCCCAGCAAAACATGCACGAGCAATGTTACGGGACATACCTACAGAAACTAACAGTTCATTTACTGCAAGAGCAGAGGGGTTATCTATCTATTGACCTGTATGTGTGGATCCCAATATGTGGGAAAAACTATAAGGGAGTAGCACCCTTGGGGCACATTTACCCAATGGGGCACATTTACTTACCCGGTCCTGTCGCGATCCAGCGGTGTGTTCTCCGTCGAGGATTCGGGTCCACTAAGGTAGTACGCCCGATGTCCACCAGGTGTCGCTGCTGCGCTGAAGTTCACCGGAGTTCACATCCTATCCTGGGTGCAGGTAAGCGCGTGTCAAGCAACACATTTTTTTTTTTAATTCTGCGGTTTTTCAGAATCCGTCGGGTGCAAACCGGTAATTTCGAAACAGGTAACCGACGAAAAAGAGCGATTCAGGCCCTTAGTAAATGACCCCTAATGTGTATTAAGTTTCAGGGCATTGAAGCAGTGACACCCCCAATAAGAAGAAGAAGACTTTGATCGTTTGGTCACACAAAGGGAGTCCCGCTGGATTTGTGTAATGGCCACGGAAATACCACAAGGCCTAAATGACTCCACCAATTATGCCTGTTTCTTATAGAGAAAGGGTGCGACCCAGGCATGTATCCATCAGAGTCCGAATCCTGGACTCGAATGATTTATAATCATAATTCTACTATATCTGATGTCCCTCTTAATGCGACTACTCATCCTTCCTTAAGGGAACATTAACAGAGTTGGAAGATCATCATGCAACTTGAATATCTTCGTCTCCCTTCCTTTGGCATATAGACTGTACCTTTAGAATGTCAAAACTAATGGCCAATAAATTGGTGATTCAGCTATAAATATTCTTCTCTTGTCTCCCCTTTCCCTTTCTCTGAGTCTCCTTTTGCTTACTATGTAGGTCGTTCTGTATGGTCACAGCAAGAAATTAACCGCACAAGCGGTCCCCAATGATGGAGTGATGCGTTATGCATTGTTAGTCACCTAGGTGCAGTATCATTGACCAGACTTGGTGAGCCCCTCTGCACGTCATGCGACTCAGCAGACATTGTGAGTGGAGGACTCGGCTCCTTATAATTAAATAGCCGGCTACAGTGCTGGAGAGGCAGGTGGACGGCTAGCTAAATAGCGCAACCAGCGGTGGTCACGGAGTCTGTGCTGCAGCACTATATATGCCAATATATATATGCCTATATGTGCCAAGTCCAAGGCACAAAGTAAAGGAGAAGTTGGAGGAGTAGCACAATGATAAATTGGATTAAGATCCGTGTGGGTGCACGCTTCAGGGACTCTGGCTCAAAAAGACCCTTACACAAGTAAATCCAAAAGCGAGGAAGCAGCACTCCAGGTTTCAATAGTGGTATTTATTGCACCAGTGGACAAGCCTGGCCTCGGCACGGGAGGAAACTTTCAAAGGCTGTCCAGGCCATGGAAGGCTAACAGTAGTTCCATAAGCCTTCCACTTCCGGATGATGCTCCCAACAGTGGAGACAGGTAGGCCCAACTCCTTGGAAAGGGTTTTGTACCCCTTGCCAGCCTTGTGACCCTCCACGATCTTGTCTCTAATGGCTTTGGAATGATCCTTTGTCTTTCCCATGTTGACCATGTATGAGTGCTGTTCACAAGTTTGGGGAGGGTCTTAAATAGTCAGAAAAGGCTGGAAAAACAGATAATTAATCCAAACATGTGAAGCTCATTGTTCTTTTTGCCTGAACTACTTCTTAATACTTTAGGGGAACCAAACAGAATTCTGGTGGTTTGAGGGGTTGAATAATAATTGACCCACACTTTTATGTTTAAAATTTATTAAAATTTAACTGAGCAACATAACTTTTTGGTTTGTAAGATTTATGCATCTGTTAATAAATCCTGCTCTTGTTTGAAATTTGAAGGCTCTAACTTATTTGCTTCTTATCAAACCTGCTAAATCTGCAGGGGGTTGAATACTACTTGTAGGCACTGTATTTTGTAACTTTGGCTAGATCTGTGCCTTGCCGCAATTCTGTCTGTGAAGTACTTGGGCAGTTCCTCGTGATTCTCATGTACTCTGACATGCACTGTGAGTTGTGAGGTCTTATATAGACAGGTGTGTGTCTTTCCTTACCAAGTCCAATCATATTTATTAAACACAGTGTGTGAGTTATGTGAGAATATGTGTCACAGCAAATGGTCTAAATACTTATGACCATGAGATATTTCAGTTTTTCTTATTTAATAAATTAGCAAATATATCTACATTTCTTTATTTTCAATCAAGAATGGTTTTACAATGTACATTTATAAGAAAAAAAAACTTTTTTAATCTTACCAATTGGCTGTGTTGAAACAAAGAGTGAAAATTTTTAAAAGGTCTGAATACTTTCTGTACACTCTATATGCCATTATTTTGATATATACAGTACACGTTGTACATTTTTTTGTCCTTATGAAATTGAAACCACTACGTTTGGTGCTTTTTAGAATAGAGATAAAGAAGGAATCTTTTAGAGTTTTCTATCTAAGCATTTTTTGACTTGTTATTGTCAGTGAAAGGCAAACTTTGCAGAAAGGACACATGACATAACTATGTTTATGGCTGATGCTCCTTGCCAATTGCCTGTTGCTTGCCACATATTGCCTATGGCACAAAATATTAGGTAACAAATTTCCATTTAAGCTATCACAACATTTCCATGTTGAGTCATCACTTTTACTTATGACAGAGAAAAGACATGTAGGGGGACATTGTTTATAATTTTGAAGATAGTTTTTGCCATTTTTGCGCAATTTTTTTGTGCCGTTATTACATTTGTCTCTAACTTGCTACTTTTTTGGGTGCAAGCAAAAGTCTGGCACTTAGTGGGTTTGAGTCTCTGCACCTTATCCAACATAGTGGGGCACATTTACTTACCCGTCCCTGCATGTTCAGGTAGATCGTGCGCCCGATATCCTGCATGTGTCACTCCCACTAAGGTCCGCCGGAGTTCAGCTTCTTCTTCCTGGTGTATTTAAGTGCATGGCTTGCGACACAATTTTACAAATTAAACCCCATCCTCTGTCCGAATCAGTCGGATCGCCCGCCCCCGATTTCTGTCGCATGAAAGCGACAGCGAAAGAATGTAAAGTGGAAGCCTGTTAGTTATGTGTTTCTCCATGAAAATATGTATAAAAGTGGGAAACTGCACATTACAGAGAAATTTTTCATCTCTAAAAGGTCTAGCAATACACATAGGAGTAGATTTACTTACCCAGTCCTGTCGCGATCCCCGAGGTGCGTTCTCTGACAAGGATGAAGTCCAACGCGATTCTTCAAGATCGTGCGTCCATTTTCCTGTATGTGTTGCTCCCCGCTCAGGTCTGCCGGAGTTCACTTTCTTCTTCCTGGTGTATGTAAGTGCATGGCTTGCGACACAATTTTACTGTTAAATCCCATCCTCTGTCCGAATCAGTCGGATCGCCCGCCCCGATTTCTGTCGCATGAAAGCCGGCGCCGTTGCACCAGAATCTAATCACATGCAGCACAATCCCCTTCTAAATCCCTGTCCCAGCGGTACGATCCCCGAAAACGTCAGAAAAACCGACGGAAATGCGGCCGCGGGACCCTTAGTAAATAAGCCCCAGTGAATGGCTGTTCTGCATGTAGTTGGAGATCTGCAAATGGGAGGAACAGGCTGTTTTATGGAGAAAATTCTGGTCCAGGCTGGAGAAAGAGGTTGTTTTAGAAAACTCCATGATTTTCACGTGCTATGAAGATTTCTTCCTTTCCCAACTTGTCCAAACATCCTCCCTTCTTAGCACTACCTTGCCCCCTTAGGTATCCCGATTATACCCTTTGTCACTCCATATGCTCACTATAACCCCTATTCCTGTTAGCGTAAACATAGCTGTCATTTCTACTTGTCTTATTTTCCTAAAAAGTACTGTAACAGAGAATACATTTTAAGATGGCGGCGGCATCCTAGACTGTACCAAAAACTTTGAGGCTGAGGAATTTCAGGAATTCCCTACGGTGACATAAGCGTGAAACAGCAGAAAACTCTCCAATTAAGAAACTACACAGCCCAAGATGTCTGATATGTTATGCTTTGTATGCTCCTCCTTTTTCACTTTTTTCTACTTTTCTATATAGACGGATAGAACAAATAAAACTTGCGCAGTGCTGATTTGCCCAGGGGGGTAGCATGAGTGAGACTTGAATCAGTCAGCAATCAGAGTCATTCCTTGCAATGTGCACACATGCTTTTAACTGATTTGAAACACACGACTGATGCACACTAAAAGAGGATATCATAAATTCTCCCCTAACATTCCAATATTGCCTTATGGTAACCCCAGAAGTATTGAATAGCTTTTGTAGCCATGCTATTTCAGAAACTGAATAGGATTAAAAAGAAAGTTTATGATCTAAAATGTATGCTTTATGAAATTTTGAAAAAAAGTTCAAACCGCCTTTAAAAATAACCACATATTAGAATTTGATACATATTTGTACCATATACCTGTAGCCATGTGTAGTACAGGCAGTTCCCGAGTTACATACAACTTAAAGGGCACCTACCACCACGAATCTACCTATAAAGGTAGATCGGGTGGTAGGTGGATGTATGGGACGTGAGGATAGCCCTTTTTAGAGCTAATCCTCACGTCCCCGCTAGCCTAGCATAAACTTTATTGACCGAATATGTTAATTTAATTAAGCGGCTACCGGGGCGTGGAGTAGCCGGACACGAGGCTACACGGCGCGGCTACTCCACGCCCCAGTAGCTGCTTTCCCCCGCCTACCCTGTGATCTTCGGCGCGCAGCTCCTGGCAGCTGCGCGCCCTCGTCCGAGAAGCCGGAGTTCTGCGCATGCGCAGTAACTCCGGCCTCGTTCCCGAGATCGCGCATCTTGGCTGGAGTTACTGCGCATGCGCAGAACTCCGGCTTCTCGGACGAGGGTGCGCAGCTGCCAGGAGCTGCGCGCCGAAGATCACAGGGTAGGCGGGGGAAAGCAGCTACTGGGGCGTGGAGTAGCCGCGCCGTGTAGCCTCGTGTCCAGCTACTCCACGCCCCGGTAGCCGCTTAATTAAATTAACATATTCGGTCAATAAAGTTTATGCTAGGCTAGCGGGGACGTGAGGATTAGCTCTAAAAAGGGCTATCCTCACGTCCCATACATCCACCTACCACCCGATCTACCTTTATAGGTAGATTCGTGGTGGTAGGTTCCCTTTAAGTTGAATTTGTATGTAAGTAGGAACTGTATATTTTATAATTATAGCTCCAGGCAACCTTTATATTCCAGTGACAATTGGATTTAAAAATTTTTTTGCTGTAATGGAACCACAGATTATCAATCAAACTTTGTTACAGTCACCCTAAAGCTGATCATTGCAGTCTGGGACTTCACCAGCTTCACCAGAGATCACAGTGGGCAAAGAAGTCCATCTGTAACTAGGGGTAGTCTGTAAGTCGGAGACCACCTGTATTCAGCGGCGTTAGGAATGTGAATTACTGTGAATAACTGACTTTGGAATTTTTTAATTTCTACATGCTGAGTGCGGTCAGAAAATACTTTGCCATTGAGGCCAACATTTTATAAGTAAAAGCTTTTTCATCATGGTGGAACAAATAAGGGATCAGGAACCATCATCCATTCGTCAAATATAAGAAAAACTGATGTCTCCACTTAGCAAGAATAGTTGAACACAAAAAGGAGAATGGATTGTATATAGTCCTTTACTTATATCTACTTTTGCACACATACAACCATATGGGGGAGACAGTTTTGCAGCTGTCTATACTGTCCTTGCATCATCCCAAGCCTCCATTCAAACAAACCCATGTACTGGGCAGGATACCTAAATGTAGCACTGCTACAAGGGTGGGAAAGCAGTAAAGCACTGCTCTTTACTATACTTTGGAGAACAGTTATTTCCCTTTTATGACATCCCCCACTAACGGAAATATAGCTTCCTGCCTCACACTAATCTCAGTAAATTGCTGCCGAGACCCCTAAAGGAAGGTTTTGTTTGTCCATTAGGTACACACATCTGATGTAAAGTGATATTTGCCTTATCATCAAAGTATTCCAGAGAAGTGATTGTCTATTTGATGCCTGGCAAGGAAGTGTCTCCCGGAATTCTATCGTTTAATACTTAACCCCTTGCTGATGATGCCAGTTTTCCCCTTCCTGGACATTTTAGAACCTTATATGTGTCCCTATAAGTGGTTATAACTTTAGCACATATCCCAGTGATTTTTTGCTCATTTCCTTGTGTCTGCTTGTGACAAATTGTACTTCAAGTTAATTGTAAAATTTTGGTGATGTGTTTTACGTTTAGTTATAAAGAAAATAGTTATAATGGAAATTTGACATCTATTTTCTCTCTTTGCAAAGTTCAAAAATGTGCCTTTCCAGGCAGATAGTCATAGCAGCGAGATAACTTAATAACATTTCCCGAATGTCTGCTTTATGTTTGCATAGTTTTTTTCGTCCTCTTGCTTTTCTAGGATATTATGAGGCTTTGAACTCTTCAGCTTTCAAGTGACTTGGTGAGGCCAAAATAAGAGTAAATCTGCATAAATTACCCATCATAGAAACTACAACCCTCAATGTATGTAAAACAACTTTTAGGAAGTTTGTTAACCCTTTAAGGTGTTTCACAGGTGTGCAATAAAGAAATTGTGTTTGTTTTGCAGAATACATTCATCTTAAATTATCAAATTAAATTTGATAACCATTTTCTCCTGAGTGTGCTAATACTCCATATGTGCTGGTAAACTGCTGGCATTGAAGAGCGCCATTCATGGCAGATTTATATTGTCACTGGGTTGAGGAAAAGAAAATCATCAATTCCTCTTTAGGATATTTTAGCTTTTTTCCCTACTGTTCACCATACCATAAAAATATAGTGTTATCTTTAATAAATACAATTATACATTAGAGAAAATCTAATTTCTTTTAGCATCACCATTTTTTCCGTGGACTTATATTTTTGTGAGAAGAGTAGTTCTTTTTAATGCTCTCATTTGGGACATGTAAAGTTTTTTGATCACTTTTTAGAACATTTTTTGTGGCAAGTTTTCCAGGTTTTTCTAAGCTGTTCACCATGCAGGCCCAATAATAATGCATAATTATTGTGCAGATTTTTTGGACATGACAATAGCAAATATGTGGCTTTTTGTGTTTTTTAAAGTTTTTAGTTATTTCTATTTATAACTGTATGTTCATGCTAAGTCAGTTACAGTTAGATCTGTAAGAGGGATCTGACGGGAGGAGGCATGGGCAGCCCCTGAGTACACATCGGACCTTGGGGCTGCTAGGAGAAGGATTGGATCCCCTGGTAAGTGGCTCGCAGGGTTTAATCAGGGAAGGGAGGAGGTGCTTGCATTTCCCTTAGAAGGGGTTTACACCCACAAATGGATGGATCTCTGATCGTGGGTGGTACAGGAGGGTGTCACCTGTAATATATAGCTGGACGTATTAGTTCTTCGGGTTGACAGTACAGCTAGACAGTGTAGGTTTTGGCTATCTGTGTAACCACACCTTTGTATAGGTAGTCAGAAGAACCACAACGGTGAGTGGTTAACCAGATTTTGCAATGCCTCTGGGATTTGAACAGCTTGAAGAGATGTTTGCTCTGTGCCCTGAGATGCTTCACAGTCAACCCCCTCTGCCTTGAGTTTAAGCTGTAGCAGGACTGTCTTAAATACTGCAGCAGTAACTTAGACCCATCCAGTAGAGGCAAAAGAGTTTTCCATCAATAAATTGGCCCATTTCAACTTAGAAATAGTGATGACAGCAGAAGTTGGAATAACAAATGTAACTATTTAAAGATCTACTAATTTTTACTATGGAGCATGGGGGCTTAGTGGTTAGCATTACAGTCTTGCATCGCTTGGGTTCTGGGTTCAAGTCCCATCTAGATCAACATCTGCAAAGAGTTTGTATCTTCTCTCCGTGTTTGCGTGGGTTTCCTCTGGTTTCCTCCAAAACAAACTGGAAGTTTGATTAGATTGTGAGCCCCATTGGGGACAAGGACCGTTTTGCAATCTCTGTGCAGCGCTGCGTAATCTGTATGCGCTATAAAAATAAAGGAAGCATTATGCATCAGTCTTTCTTTCCTATGCAGCATAAATTATTATTCCAGACCTACGAACTACATCTTTCCTGTGGTGTGACATCTTGTGAGATTGACAGTACAATTCCTGTATTGTAAAATTGTAAAGTAAAATCTTCTGTGACAGCTGCTTTTATTATCTCTGTATTGTGAAACCACTATACTTCGTTTATGTGACTTTGTTTATTATTCATCTCCTGACATCACTGTGTGCATTATCCCTCTGCTGCAAGGATGCACAATCTATTTTTGTCCAAGGGCCACATTATCTTACTCCTCAACGTCAAGTGGCCGCACTGGTAAAGACAACTATAGAACTGCATCAAATATGTTTCAAGATAAAAAGCAAAAGAAGATTACAAAGAGAAGAGGGGTCATGCATTGCCTTTTAGAACTAGGATATGAAAAGCTTTCAAAGATATAAAAAAATGATTGAGAGAGGTTAAAATTTTTAGACCAGTGGGGAAAAGCATCTGCTAACAGAGCCAGACAAGCCATGCAATATTGGCATCCAGAGGGAAAGTGTCAGGCACCATGGGTAGTGGACTGACTAGACCACCTGGATGATGATGTAAGCCAACACCTGGGAGCTAAGTGGCACCCGGTTTTCACCAGAGCCCGCCACCATGCAGGTTGGACTTGCTGCGGTGGGATACCACTAGGACGCTCCACGGGCGTTACTTTGTCCGCGGTGGCCAAAGCAAAGTACAGAATCATAAAACAAGCTTGTGGTTGGGGAGAGGCAGGAGGTTGAAACAGGCAGCACAGGATCATAGTGGGGGACTTAGCGGTAGGTCAGGGCAGGCAGCAGGAAATCAGAATCAATAACGGAACCGGGGTCACAACAGGAAATCGTAATAATACCAGCACAGGGCATCAGGAACAAAGCTTTCTCTTGGGCACAAGGCACAAAGATCCTGCGGGGTGTGCAGGATGAGGCTAGCTTATGAAGAATCCCGGGAATAGCCAACACCAGTCAACGATGCGCTGGTCCTTTAAATCTTCAGAAGCTGGCACGCACTCCCTAGGAGGCGGGGATGCGCACGCCACATAAAGTCTAAATAACTGATGTGCAGAAAGTATGACACTTGCCATTGTTGAAGCATTGTTCTAACGAAGGGGTGCACAGCCCGAAGGCTGCAATTTCATATCACTCAACTTCAGGGGGCCGCATTAATAACCAGCACAAAAGCCCACCCCAGAAACCAAATACTGCATTTGTATAAAAAATAATAGACCCCAGAGCACACTACAAATGCAGTGCTCAAACCACACAATAATAATGATATATAAAATTGTCCAAAGCAGAAAATAATAATGGAGACCTCCCTTAGAGCAGCTACTAACAATACCCTTATAGTAGATGTATTATAATGGAGACCTCCAGAGCTGGCTATAATACTGGAGACCTTTAACCCCTTAACGACTTGGCCTTTTTTTTAGTTTTTTCACTTCCATTTTTCACTCACCAACTTCAAAAATCTATAACTTTTTTATTTTTCCACATAAAGAGCTGTGTTAGGGCTTATTTTCTGCGTAACAAATTGCACTTCATAGTGACGGTATTTAATATTCTATGGCGTTTACTGGGAAGCGGGAAAAAAATTCCAAATGCAGTGAAAATGGTGAAAAACCACATTTGTGACGTTTTCTTGTGGGCTTGGATTTTACAGCTTTCACTCTGCGTCCCAAATGACATGTCTACTTTATTCTTTGGGTCGGTACGATCATGTGCATACCAAATTTGTATAGGTTTTATAATGTTTTCATACATTTAAAAAAATTAAAACCTCCTGTACAAAATATTTTTATTTTGCCATCTTCTGGGGCCAATAACTTTTTCATACTTTGGTGTACGGAGCTGTGGATAGTGTCATTTTTTGCGAATTTTGATGGCGTTTTCATTACTATAATTTTTGGGACTGTGCGACCTTTTGATCACTTTTTATTAATTTTTTTATATTTTTCAAAATGGCAAAAAAATGCCATTTTCGACTTTGGACGCTATTTTCCGTTACGGGGTTAAACGTAGTGAAAAAACATTACCATATTTTGATAGATCGGGCATTTTCGGACGCGGCGATACCTAATGTGTTTAGGATTTTTACTGTTTATTTATTTTTATATCAGTTCTAGGGAAAGGGGGGTGATTTGAATTTTTAGGTTTTTTTATTATAATTTTTTTTTTTAAACTTTTTTTATTTTTACTTTTACTATTTTTCAGACTCCCTAGGGTACTCTAACCCTAGGAAGTCTGATCGATCCTATCATATACTGCCATACTACAGTATGGCAGTATATGTGGATTTTACTCCCCATGCATTACAATGTGCAATTAGCAGCCTCGGGTATTCGGAACACCCGAGGTTACCATGGCGACGGATCGCCGCTCCCCGTGACGTCATCGGGGAGCAGCGATCCACGACAAGATGGCGGCGCCCATGCGGCGCCATCTCTTTGAAGCCGCCGGCTAGCAGCGATCGCGGGTGTTACCGGTAAGCCTTTGGAGAGGGCTCGGCCCGCGAGCCCTCTCCATGCACCGGGACCCGGCGCGCGCCATACTAGTACGGCGCGCGTCGGGAAGGGGTTAAAGCAGTCCATACTACTAGAGACTTGCCAGAGCAGACTATCATACTGGAGAACCCCAGAGCAAATGTATAATACTGGTGAACCCCAGGGCAGACTATAATACTGGAGAACAATAGAGCAGACTATAATGCTGGCAGGGTACTAAATACAAGGCATTTTGGTGCCCTAGGTAGACAAGCAAAATTGCCCCCCCCACACAACACGGCCAAATTAGGGCTTATCCTAAAGGGAAAAATTAAATGCCCCTCCATTAAAAATGATAAGAAAGGCCAAATGCTATGGAAACATCTACAATAAGCCCTCCCAGCCACAAATATAGCATAGAATAGAAAAATATGTCCCTCCAGAGAAAATACCTGCGATGCTTATACCAAAAAGAATGTGGCAAACACATAAATATATACCCGCAATGAATATACCAAATGCATAGATACCAATGACTAGGCCGCACATATAAATATTTACCAGCAATTAATACATTGCACATAATAATATCTTAACAATAATAAGATATAACAATATAGTATATAATAATATAGACCAAAAATTAATTTACCACACACATCAATATATATACCAGCATTAAATATACTGCGCTACACTTGGGCACAGACATCACTTACTGTTAGGCTGCTGTTTCCATTTCATGTCTGTGTTGGTCTCGTCCATCCCGCTCTTCTTCCTGTAGTCTCCTTTTTGTTGCCAATCCTTCTCCGTCAGGTAGAGAAATTCATGGAAACTTCTCCTGACTTACCTCTGCAGAATTTGCCACCCAAGTGACTGTGGCCTCTGGAGAACATCTCCACATCCCACCCCTAAAAAAATTACAGTTAATATAATGTCCCCTAAATAACAGATAAGTGCGCCCTACATATACAGATAATACACTGCTACCCATTAATATACTATAATATATACTACCATTTAATTTCCCCCTCATTAATCCGGTAGCCGCAGCACACTTTCCCAGTATATAGGTAGCCCATGCCTCCAGTATATAGCTAGCCAATATATATCCAGCCAACAACCTCCCGGTAGTATATAGCCAGACTCACCCTGTAATATGTAACCAGCCCTTCTGTAATATATACCCAGCCTTCCCCCTGTAGTATATAGCCAGCATACGCCTGTGTAGTATATAGCCAGCCTCCCACTGTAGTATATAGCCAGCCTTCCCCCTGTAGTATAAAGCCATCCCCCCTCCCAAAAAAAAAATACGTCCAACGTCACCGGCCTCTCACTCTATGACCCAGGCAAACATCATGGCAAAAACTTCAGGAGAGCTGGTCCATGACTTTACACAACCAACTTACCTCTCACTCCAAATTTCAGGGTGATTCCACCACACTGGGCTATGAAGGAAACATCATCTGGAAATTGTTACTGATAGCGGTTTATTAGGTCAATTTCTGATGACACATTGATCTTGGCCTTTTCCAGAATAGTTGCCCCCCGCCCTCCTTCAAGCCGCTGTATAGGGGAAAATAATTTCAATTGCTAGCTTTTGCGATCATTTCTTGGCTTCCCCAGCAGTAAAGTGGCACAGAAGTCCTGATAAATACCCCCATTGCCTTTATAAGCTAAGACTAATGATATCCAGACAAAAATTTAATTAAATACAACAAACAGTATTAACTCAGGGAAAGTTCCCCTCCATGGGCTCATACTTAGGTTTCCTTGCAGAACACAATGGAGTTCTCTATGCCAGACAGTTGATATATTTAAGAATAATTATTTTGGCTTAATTTCAGATTGATAAATGCAATATAGGAACTGCACCTATTCTGTTTGGTATGGAAACTATTCACATCCCCTTTTTCCTATTGTCTGAAGTAACTTTATTTTTATCATCTGTTCATCTTTTTAGAAATTTACTGCACAATACATGAAAATCATGGAAAACCCCTAAATTGCCTGAATATATCATATAGTTCGATTAAGGCCAGTTTGTATGTTTTATCATCAGCCTTTTTAACAGTGATTTACAAGTTACAAAAAATTCAGGATAGTCCTCCACACATATTTTGTACTCTTGACTATTATGCATACTATGCAGCCTCCACATGAATTTTAACTGCTGCATTTAAAAGTCACACTAAAAGAGGACAATAGCGGTTCACCTGAGAATGCTGCTTTGAAGACCCCATAACTTCCCTCCCCCACTGACTACCACTTTTACCCAGAATAGAGTAATAGATGGTGGCACACAAAACTCCCGTGCAGGCTCTCAGCCACCTCCTGCTCTCTTACAGAACTCACAGCGTGGTGAGCTGACATCAGTGGGAGATGGAAAAGCTGTATAGGAGCATAAAGATGGGGGCTGAGAGCTGAGCAGTCTGCAGCAGACAGGTCAAATGTTGTTTTTTGAAATGCATCCAAACCAAAGCCCGACCCCTGGGACTACACAGAGGATTCGGTAAGGGTTCAAGGTAAGTTATAACACACAATTATATTGTAATGCAAATGCTTAGAAAAAGTAGAAAGGCATATGTGCAATGCCGCTTTAATTGGCTACTGTAACCTGTCTTTAGTGAAAATGAGGCCCCTGGTGACAGGTTCCCTTTAAGCAAGATAGCTAAAAACATCAGGATATACTGATAACTTTTATCCACATTGTTCTACAACAAATAGCCCCCACCACTGTGACATTCAACAGATACATCTGGTTCTAAAGAGTTTGGCAATATCTATCTGCCAAAGCCAACATGATACACTTGCTTAAACAGCACATTCTTTCTCTCAAATCTACAGGTGGGAGGAAAAGTTGTTAGGCACAATCCTGTTTACATCCAACTCCCGAAGTCAGTTGTGCTCATCATCACTAGTACAATCACGCTCTGTTTCTGTAGAAATAGACAAACAACTGGTTAATATGTTCCAAGAAAAGCTCATTCTCTCTTATCATAAATACAGTGCTTTCTGGTCACATGACACATTTTCGGAAAGGCGCTGTATACTTGATGGGAGTGCAAGTCCAAAGAGAGGTATAGAGTCTCCGCACTGCTCATACTTGGTGCAAGCCCACACAGGTGTTTAGTATTGGTGAGACCGTGGCTAGGAGCAGATAGGTACTGCACCGATGCTGTGAGGTTCCGTAGCGGTGTTGCTCAGCCTGAGCTCAACAAGTCCACAGTATATGTATAGAAAGAAGAAGGCGGCACTCACCGAACCTGTGGAACTACTTCTTTTATTCAGCAAACGGTGTGGTACAGGGAAAACACTGGAGCCAGGCGGCGACGGGCCGTTTTGCGCTTACTAGCGCATCCTCAAGCCGTTGAGGGGAGTGTTGGTATGGGAGTTTTTGAAAAATAAATAAGCGTTTATTTTAAGATACTGTATGTACATCACAGACATAACAAGTATGCCCAAACCTTGACCTTGAATTAGCATAATACTCCACACTTACAAATCACCCTTGCTCATGCATGTTCCAAATGTAATACCTAGTACTGTACAAGTACACACAACTAGGGCTGTTTCTAGCCTTTCTGCTGAGGTGAAAATTAAAATGCTGTCCCTTCCCTACACTGCAACCAGCTAAATATCTTGATCCCCTACCATATTTGGCCCACTGAATTTACAGACCAATGTTAAAAAGCATTTTCAAACAATTAATAACGTCCACACCCAGTGCTGCCTCACAATTAGAAGGTAGTGGCTCACTGATGTTATTCTACATATGGTGATGCTGTCTCACACACTATTAGGTCAATCAGTGAAACCATAATTAGTGGATCTGCTCCATCGGGAAGAGGACTTCTTCTGGCCACCGGCAGATGTTGTCAGCTCAGTGCAGAGCATCTCCACACAGTGCACCTAAAAATACCACAGTCACTTACAGTATTATGTCACCGGGATGATAGTATTCCTAAATAATATATAACCCTCACAACACAACTGACCCCAAAGAATATATATACAGCCCTCCACTACTATATATATATATACACACAGCCTACCACTAATTTATGGGGCAGCACGTTGGCTGAGTGGTTAGCACCACAGCCTTGCAGTGCTGGGGTCCTGGGCTCAAGTCCCATCCAGGTCAACATCTTCAAAGAGCTTGTATGTTCTCCCTGTGTTTGCCTGGGTTTCCTCAGGTTTCCTCGCACACCCCAAAACCCCAACTGGTAGGTTTTTTCTCATTTATATACAGTCACCCATTTAATTAAAAGGCTCATAATACAGCACTTCCCCATAACCCCAATAAAAATGTTACAGCTCCAATAGTTTAATTAAATCTGGAAACCTCGAAATTGATTCCCACCAATTTTATAGGGGTTGTTCAGGAATAAAAACAAAGAAATATATGGCTAGGGGACCTACATAAACTTCTTATACTTAGCTCCTCCAGTGCTCCAGTTCACCTGCAAAGTGAAACTGCTGTAGGGGTGGACCAGAGGAGGTGATTATTAGAGGTGCATTTTTCTTATAGCCACTCCTGTCATATAGAAAACTTTGTGCCCCCACAGTTAAATTATATACAGTATCACATATAAAGCCCCCCTTGTTTAATTTAAATCCTACCCCCATAAAAACAGAATCAAAATCCATAGCAAGAGAAAAGCCTTTTTGCTTTTTCCCTTGCTATGCATTATGATGCTGTTTTTATGTATGTGGAATTTATATAAATAAAGAACCTTTGGATATTAGCACATGTCTTATGGAAATCGCAAATATGTAACAGTTCACCGTATTGTAGACATGTACTCCGATGGTAAATGGATGATTGCTGAGACTCTGAGTATAGTCCAAACCTCTAGCAAATCTCAGGGTGGAGAAAAAAAATCAAAACCTTTATTGTAGCACTTTAAAACACTTAAAGGTTGTCGACTTGATATTGTAATTGATATTGTTTTGTGTAATGAAAATCTCCAATATACAGGCGGTCCCCTACTTAAGGACACCCGACTTACAGACAACCCATAGTTACAGACGGACCCCTCTGCCCACTGTGACCTCTGGTGAAGCTTTCTGCATGCTTTACTATAGTCCCAGACTGCAATGATCAGCTGTAAGGTGTCTGTAATGAAGCTTTATTGATCATTCTTGGTCCAATTACACCAAAAATTTTGAAACTCCAATTGTCACTGGGGCAAAAGAAAAAAAATTGTCTAGAACTTCCATTATAAAATATACAGTTTCGACTTACATACAAATTCAACTTAAGAACAAACCTCCAGATCCTATCTTGTATGTAACCCGGGGACTGCCTGTACTAAGTTCCTGTAGATAAACACTGATCCATGGTCATGTGATGTTACACAGGTAGCCAGTTTGTTAGTATCACACAGCTCTGATTACTCTCTCTGATATAACGAGCCATGCAGCTGTGTTGGCATCACATGACCATGGACCAGTTTATTTACAGGAAATAAAGCATGAAGTTTTCTGCATTGACAGCAAGCAGAGATCTAGAAAAACTATTAAGAATTGATAGAGAAAGTATATTGGAAATTTATACAACTTTCCATTACACAATGGGGCTTATTTACTAAGGTCACGGCGCCGCATTTCTGTTGGGTTTTCCGACGTTTACGGGGATTTTGACGCACGCGATCGTATTGTGTTGCAATGGCGCTGGCTTTCACGTTACACAAATCAGGGGTTGGCCAACAGATGATCCGACGGATTCAGACTACGCGCAGGATTTAACAAGTCACATTGTGGGTCATTTACTAAGGGCCCGATTCGCGGTTTCCCGACGTGTTACCCAAATATTTCCGATTTGCGCCGATTTTCCCTGTAGTGGCCCGGGATTTTGGCGTACGCGATCGGATTGTGGCGCATCGGCGCTGGCATGCATGCAACGGAAATCGGGGTGTGGCCGAACGAAAACCCGATGGATTCGGAAAAACCTCTGCATTAAAAAAAAAAAGTGTTGCGGGACACGCGCTTACCTTCGCCAGGTATAGGCTCGTGCATTCCGGCGGACCTCGGGGAACTTCAGCGCAGCAGTGACATCTGGTGGACGGCGGAGGAACTGCCTTAGTGAGTGGCCGGAAGACCCGAATCCACCGCACAGAACGTGCCGCTGGATCGCGAATGGGCCGGGTAAGTAAATCTGCCCCATTGTGTCGCAAGACAATGCAGTCACATACACCGGGAAGAAGAAGGTGAGCTCCGGCGGACCTGAGCGGGGAAGCGACACACCTCGGAGATCGCGCGGGGACCAGCTAAGTAAATGTGCCCTGCAACATCCCCCACCGGGGCCTAGCCTTTTCTCGGGGCCTGGAGTCGGCCGGGGCCCGCAGTACCTGAGTGGCTGGCGGTTGCGGCCTAGGCACGCTAGTGTCACGGTGCTTGGTATGGGGAACCGGAGGGCTGTCCTACAGCCTGGCAGGTCTCCAGCAGGGTGGTGTTGGCAAGAAATGATGAGGGAGAGGCAGCTATAGCGGATCTCCCTGGGGCAACCCTTTGGTGTCTAGAGTATAAGTCTCTGGGTGGTGGACAGGGTGCCTGTGATGAGGGACCAGACGGAGACAGAAGTTGAAGAAAACAACTTACAGTTCTTTATTTGAACCGGCAGGAACCGCAGCAACGTGCCTTTAACAGGGTGATGGAGTGCTGAGATGCTTTTGGAGGGATCCTCAGGAGATAGTTCACCAGCCTGGATGTAGAGGGCAGGCTGGGGGGCAGCTGTGTCCTAAGAGGATGCTTCAGCTGGTCCTGTAGGGCTTCAGGTATCACCCTTGAAGGTAGGATGATACCCCTTTCCTCACTAACTCTAATCTTCCCTATTAGCTCCACTCTTCAGAGGCAGGGGCTAGGCTCTTCCTGCTCTGGTATGGGCTATATGGAGATTACTCACTCACTCACTGAGCTAACTGTTCTGGAGCTCTCAAAAGTCAAAAGTCTCTAGAACATTCTTGGCCAGGGGTTTTTATTACTTTCCCCTGGTCAGGTGGTGGCTGCTCCTCCAATCACATCTCAGCTTACAGAGGACAGGATGTAACACAGATCATTGGATAATAGAATCTTACATCACACAGATTAACTTCTGCCTTGCCAGGCAGGATTAACCACTGCAATGTCCCCTATGTCCTATAAGGACCATGTAGTGTAATGTGGTTACATGCAGGTGGGGCGTATTCGCAAACACTCCCTCGCCTTGCATCGGCGAGGGTGTTGCAGCCCCATTATCTATTATTTGCTGGAATGCTCTTAAAGTGAACAGCCCCTTTAAGCATTCCAGTGCAAATAAACAGCGTGGCTGCACTTATGTGATGCAGCATTATGCCTTAGCTATACTCCTGGTCTCTTCTGTCTTACACATAAACCAATTTACCCCAATATTTAGTAAGAGATGATGTAGGTTCCATCTACAATAATTACTCACTGGAAATTAGTATTCTGTAGAAAGTCACTTTGATGAAGATTTCTAGCCTTTATCAAGGCTTAGAACTGGGCAGGAGCCTCTGTCATGATTCTCTTATTTACAACAGATAAATTAGTGCTGCAGCCATTATAAATAATGAAAAAAATAGTGAAAGCCTCCACAATGGTGTGAACTGAGCCTAGTGAAGAGAAACTATTTAATTCATGTTTGACTGAGACAAGAAGCATATATCTAACTCTGGTTACACAACCAAAAAAGTAATCCTACTGTTCAGACCATAGCAAATGCAGCTGTTCTTCTCATGCAAGCAGGCAGATAGCGGTCAGCTTTTAGTTGTGTATGTTGGGAAACTTCCAACAATTTTCAAAATTCCTGATGTCTGTTTTCACAAGGGGTACATAAATGAGGGGAGGTTAATAAAATATGCCCTGCTTTATAGACCAGCTGCACTGTTTTCTTGTAGGGACACTCTCTCATCCACATCTAGATGGTTTAATTGTTCTCAACATTTTTTTTATTAGCTCAGAATAAGTTTTACCAGAATTGCTGTATCATACATTCATTCACAGATTATATGTAACCAAAATGGTGCCACTGAATAATGCTATTACCCCTACAAAGTCCTCTTATGGATCAAAAAACTAAGATAAGATAATACTTATTGATCCCCTCGGGGAAAATCTTGTGTACATAGTCTCCAGCATAATGTTACAAACACACATATTACGAACATATGGTACAAAAACATTAAGCAGAAGACATTTAGCGACATTCAGCGTTCCTTTCTTGGTTACTCTTGTGTGCTACTTACATGTTACTAGTTACTTGATACATACAGATACAAGAAAAAACATTACATTGCGATACAAAACAGTGCGGTTCACAAGACCCCGTTCACAAACACGGGTATGTTGGTTACATGCCGGTATGAGCTGCTGTGGGTGCTCTGCACTGCTCTGGTGGTGCCAGTGTCAATGAGACCTCTGTTGGATCACCTATACTTCAGCATTCGGAGTCTCCTGTTAAACTGGCACTACTGGCTGCCTTGGAAAGAACCGGCACTCTGTTGACCCAGAACTGCCAAGTGTTGGTAACCTGGCTGGTACCGGTATGACTTAGGAAGGGTTGGGGGGAGCCAAGCCATGGCGCATGGGGTGGTAGTGGTGAGTGCCTCAATTCAGATCAGATAAGGGCTATGCCAGTGGTAGTGTAGTGTGGTTAACCTGATGCCAGTGGCAGGTGGGTAAAGTAGATCCCAAGCTGCATGGTGCTGATGCAATCCCCAGGTGTCACCCTTGAACATCATAGGGCCTGTTGGTGGGGCCAGTTCATTCACCAGGCCTGGATGAAGGGGTCAATGGGGTAACAGGACCTTGTGGAAGAGGCCGTGTGGGGTCACATGGCCTGGTAGGTACACTGGCCTGTGGCTGTTACCTTTGCCTGCGATGGTGGCCTCCTTGCGATGAGCTTCTCTGGTCTGCTGCCACGGCGGTAGTTGCCACGAAGCTCCAGTTGCCATGGAGGTGTGCTGCGGGTATTCTTAGTCTCAGTCATAGAGGTGTTATGTTGTGGCTGTTCCACCTCGCAGTGGTGATCAGCGAGTGAGAAGTCTGGCAGTCGCATGTGGCAGAGCAGGAATCAGGGTGTCTGTACATGAATCCCTCTGGGTGGCATCAAATGGCAGTAGAACGTGGTAGCGATGGGCTTATTGGCTTGAGAAAGAGCTGTTCAGCGTGAAATGGGCACGTCGCCACAGCATGCACCCTGCCTGTACCTGTCACCCTAAATGAAATAAAGAAATGTTTCCACAAAGAAGCCGGTGAGTGCTGCGTTTTCTTTCTACTACATGATCTTTGACATAATTATATAAATTGATAGAATTGAGGATTTAGAATGTAAGGATGAAATGATGACATAATTGTTTGGTCATTACAACAGTAACAAGCTACAGACAGACCTGGAGTCAGCAGTTTCAAAGAAAGCAAGAAAGATAATAAGCAATGCACTCACCCTCTATGGCAGAGGTGGCAAAGTTGGCACTCAGAGCCCTGTCAAACCAGCAAAGAGTTACCAGACTTGGTCTCCTCCTGCAGTCCCAGATAGCCCATGACATTCCATGCTCAGTGCTGTGTTAAAGCCCCACATCCATGCTGTCTGGTACTGAAGGAGGATCGAGGAGGTGGGGAGAGACCTGGATTACTCCTGATACTCCTGCTATGGGTCCTATGATTCTTCCTGTTTAGGGGAACCAGGAGTGAAGCTACAATGATAATCAGAATTTCTCCTTCTTTCTACTGTTTGTGTCCTCAATACAACTGGAGGCGGCAACAGATGAAGGAGCAATAAGTTACTGCTTAGGCTACATTCACACGTCGATGTGCCCACCGTACCGTAGTACTGCTCAACCCCTCCCATCTCCATAGGAATGTATGGTGCACGCCGCTGTATTCCAGGGAAGGATAGAACATGTCCTATCTTTCTCCCGGCTATGGCATGGTATGGTGCCTCCCATGTGCCGGCACTTTACTGCTCCCATAAAGCGCCGTTCACCCATTTCGCCGATTGCTGTCTATAGGGGACATATATACGGTATACGTCGGCCATATATATATATGTCCCTCATACTGCAGTGTGAATGTATCCTAAATGGTTGTGTTGGCACTTTATGAAAAATAAATGGGTTTTGGTTGTAGTTTTGGCAATCTGTGTCTAAAAGGTTCACCATCACTGCTATATGGTCTGCAGGGGCGGACTGGGAATTTAAAGTGGCCCTGGAAAAAACTGTTAAAGTGGCCCCATTCTGTGGGTGGGGTCAAAACAAGTAGGCGTGGCCATGTGATGTGGGTGGAGTTACTAAACTGCATACAAACTGTTTATAGAAGGTCTAAATCAACTTATACAGCACAGAGAAAGAAACTCATATATATGCCTCCCTTATACAGGAATAACGCTTCTTTTTTTAAGAGAATACAACTTAATACTAAAATACCTTCTCTGATAGCCAAGAATGTAACTACTATATTACCGTCCCCTATGTACAAGAATATAACTACTATAATACTGCTCCCTTATGTACAAGAATATAACTACTATATTACCGTCCCCTATGTACAAGAATATAACTACTATAATACTGCGCCCTATGTACAAGAATATAACTACTATAATACTGCCCCTATGTACAAGAATATAACTACTATAATACTGCCCCCTATGTACAAGAATATACCTACTATAATACTGCCCCCTATGTACAAGAATATAACTACTATAATACTGTCCCCTATGTACAGGAATATAACTACAATACTGCCCCCTATGTACAGGAATATAATTACTATAATACTGCCCCCTATGTACAAGAATATAACTACTATAATACTGCGCCCTATGTACAAGAATATAACTACTATAATACTGCCCCTATGTACAAGAATATACCTACTATAATACTGCCTCCTATGTACAAGAATATAACTACTATAATACTGTCCCCTATGTACAGGAATATAACTACTATAATACTGCCCCCTATGTACAGGAATATAACTACTATAATACTGCCCCCTATGTACAGGAATATAACTACTATAATACTGCCCCCTATGTACAAGAATATAACTACTATAATACTGCCCCCTATGTACAGGAATATAACTACTATAATACTGCTCCCTATGTACAAGAATATAACTACTATAATACTGCCCCCTATGTACAAGAATATAACTACTATAATACCGCCTCCTATGTACAGGAATACAACTACAATAATACCGCCCCGTATGTACAGGAATATAACTACTATAATACCGCCCCCTATGTACAGGAATATAACTACTATAATACTGCCCCCTATGTACAAGAATATAACTACTATAATACTGCCCCCTATGTACAATAATATAACTACTATAATACTGTCCCCTATGTACAGGAATATAACTACTATAATACTGTCCCCTATGTACAAGAATATAACTAGTATAAAACTGCCCCCTATGTACAAGAATATAACTACTATAATACTGCCCCCTATGTACAAGAATATAACTACTATAATACTGCCCCCTATGTACAGGAATATAACTACTATAATACTGCCCCCTATGTACAAGAATATAACTACTATAATACTGCCCCCTATGTACAAGAATATAACTACTATAATACTGCCCCTATGTACAGGAATATAACTACTATAATACTGCCCCCGATGTACAGGAATATAACTACTATAATACTGCCCCTATGTACAGGAATATAACTACTATAATACTGCCCCTATGTACAGGAATATAACTACTATAATACTGCCCCTATGTACAGGAATATAACTACTATAATACTGCCCCTATGTACAGGAATATAACTACTATAATGCTGCCCCTATGTACAGGAATATAACTACTATAATACTGCCCCTATGTACAGGAATATAACTACTATAATACTGTCCCCTATGTACAAGAATATAACTACTATAATACTGCCCCCTATGTACAGGAATATAACTACTATAATACTGCCCCCTATGTACTGGAATATAACTACTATAATACTGTCCCCTATGTACAAGAATATAACTAGTATAATACTGCCCCCTATGTACAAGAATATAACTACTATAATACTGCCCCCTATGTACAAGAATATAACTACTATAATACTGCCTCCTATGTACAGGAATATAACTATTCTAAACTATAAACTACTATACAACACAGCTACATACAGCTGCCTCGCCCCCAGTAACACAGCTACATACAGCCGCCTCGCCCCCTGTAACACAGCTACATACAGCCGCCTCATCCCTAGTAACACAGCTACATACAGCCGCCTCGCCCCCAGTAACACAGCTACATACAGCCGCCTCATCCCCAGTAACACAGCTACATACAGCCGCCTCATCCCCAGTAACACAGCTACATACAGCCGCCTCATCCCCAGTAACACAGCTACATACAGCCGCCTCATCCCTAGTAACACAGCTACATACAGCCACCTCACACCCAGTAACACAGCTACATACAGCAGCCTCATCCCCAGTAACACAGCTACATACAGCCGCCTCATCCCCAGTAACACAGCTACATACAGCCGCCTCATCCCCAGTAACACAGCTACATACAGCCGCCTCATCCCCAGTAACACAGCTACATACAGCCGCCTCATCCCTAGTAACACAGCTACATACAGCCGCCTTGCCCCCAGTAACACAGCTACATACAGCCGCCTCATCCCCAGTAACACAGCTACATACAGCCGCCTCATCCCCAGTAACACAGCTACATACAGCCGCCTCATCCCTAGTAACACAGCTACATACAGCCGCCTTGCCCCCAGTAACCCATGTAACATAAACCTCAGCCACACCAGCCACCCAGTCCCATGTAACATATACTTCAGCCTGCACCAGCCACGCAGTCCCATGTAACATCCACCGCAGCCACACCAGCCATACAGTCCCATGCAACATACCCACCAGCCATACAGTCCCATGCAACATACCCACCAGCCATACAGTCGCATGTAACATACCCACCAGCCACACGGTCCCATGCAACATACCCACCAGCCATACAGTCCCATGTAACATACCCACCAGGCAAACAGTCCCATGTAACATACCCACCAGCCAAACAGTCCCATGTAACATACCCACCAGCCATCCAGTCCCATGCAACATACCCACCAGCCATACAGTCCCATGTAAAATACCCACCAGCCAAACAGTCCCATGTAACATACCCACCAGCCATACAGTCCCATGTAACATACCCACCAGCCATACAGTCCCATGTAACATACCCACCAGCTATACAGTCCCATGTAACATACCCACCAGCCATACAGTCCCATGTAACATCCACCGCAGCCACACCAGCCATACGGTCCCATGTAACATACCCACCAGCCAAACAGTCCCATGTAACATACCCACCAGCCATACGGTCCCATGTAACATACCCACCAGCCATACAGTCCCATGTAACATACCCACCAGCCAAACAGTCCCATGTAACATACCCACCAGCCATACAGTCCCATGTAACATACCCACCAGCCATACAGTCCCATGTATACAGGCACTTACCCTGTAAGCTCTTTTCTCATTGTCAAAGCTGGTCTTCATCCTGCACTTAGAGAAGGCTTCTTCTTGTGATCCAGGGAAGGGGGGGGGCGATCGCGGGGGGGGGGGGGAGCGATCGCTGGGGTGGGGGGGGGTCTGTGTGGTTTCTGTGAGCTGACTGTATCTAGTTGTCAGCTCACAACAGTGCTCGGGGCCTTCAAATCTAGCTGGAAGAGATGCCGGCCCGCGCGGGGGAAGTTACGATGTGTGTCACGTGACACAGGCATCAGTGAACACAAGCACAGCAGGGGGAAGTCACTGCAGCGCTGCGCCCGGCCTCCAGTTCCTACGGTCTTCAGGGTGAGTTCATGGTTTTTTTTTTTTCTTCCCCGGCCCCACCAGTGTCAGACCGGCCCCGGACCGGCCCCAAACGAGTCGGCCCACCGGGATTTCTCCCGGTGGGTCTAATTGCCAGTCCGCCCCTGATGGTCTGTATGTATCCTCGTCAGTGCTAGAATGGCACAGCCAATAATGTGACCTGTATCCAAAAAATATACTATGGAAGAAACCTGATCTCAGAGTTCATAGAAAGAACATCAGGATCTGGAGTGTCTGCATGGAAGAATGGGCCAGAATGGCACCGGAGTATTGCATTCCATAAGTTTCTCCAAACACGAGGTGTCTTGAAGCTGTCATCACCAACCAAGGCATTTTGTACAACGTAATAAATACATTTCAGTTGTATAATTTCTCAATATTACACATAACTTAATTTATAGACATCTATGGTTTGATTTCTTTGCTAGTGTGGATTGGACAGGTTATCACCAACATCTTGTGGGTATTTCATGTCAATAGCACTTCAGAAATTTTTTTACTTAAAAGATTGGTGACCTATTCAATACTTATTTCACCTGCAGTATGTTCTTTTACATTAACCAATGATACCTACTCAAGCCATATTTGATCATTTACTCTTTAATTTTGACCAGGTCCAAATCTGCAGCTCATATTGAAGAAAAATTCTTCTCGAAATACGTTACAAACAAAAAGTCTTCCTTTTGCTTAATTACAGCAGTAAACGCAGTAGAGCATCAAAAAATGTACAAACTTCTATGTCTTACTGGAGTTCCTGCTATTTGATAGACCATAAAACCCAACTAAGTGGGATGCAATTCTACATTGTATTTAACAAACTAAAAATGTGAAATGTGAAGATGTGTACTTTGTTTGTTAGCTGCTTGTTTGTTACATGGATTTTGGTGAGGTATAGTCCACATATGTGTGCTGTAAGTCATTTTCATGTACAGCACAAGAATTAATGGGGCACATTTACTTACCCGGTCCCTGGACCTTCTTCTTCCCTTTGTATGTGAGTGCATGTCTTACGACACAATTTGAATTTTAAATTTCGTGCTTAATCCGAATCAGTCAGGTTGTCCGACGGCCACACCCCCGATTTGAGTAGCATGAAAGTCGGCGCGATTGCACCAAAATCACGTCGCGTGCGCCAAAAACCCCTGTTAAATGCGGCGAAATTAAAATAGTCGGGAAACCCAGCGGAAATGCGGTGTGCGGACCCTTAGTAAATGTGCCTCAATGTCTTAGCGCAAGATGTAAACCCCGACCCGCTGCACCTGCTGGAGCCTCCTTATATATCCGCGCTGTCTGGCCATTCTACGCCAGCTTCTGCCTGGATCCTTCTCCCATCATGCCCCTCCATGTCTGCTTGGAAGCGAGGTGAAGTAAGTGAGGGAAAAAAGTCACAATTCCTGTCCATGCCAAAGAAATTGTGGCTATTTCAGGCCTTGTATGCCAGAAACTAAATAAACTAATAAATCCCCCATTATTTCCAAAGGGTCCAGTTCCGGGGGCAATCTGTTGTTCACCAAACTGCTGCTATGTGGCCAGAATTTAAAAATGGAGTCTTTGCGGAAAACTATAAATTTTTTGTGAACAGGAAAAAAAAATTAAATACAAATGCTATACATATGTGGATAAAGGTAATAGATACAATACTAACATGAACTGAAATCAGATCTGTTTTCTGCAGATAGGACCCTCATTGTCTAAATAACCCCTCAAAGTTAAAATCGGTCACACGTTAGATCGCAACTTATTCACAGTATACAAATAAATTAGGGTTAGGAACAGATTTAAACTGATGTGAGGACCTTTGTAGAAGGCTGTACAGTAGTTACCATCAATCTGGTTGTCAAAGTTGTGGAATTTCAGTCTCACATTTGATCACCACAAAGCAGCTGAAAATATTCCACTTATATCTCATCTATTTTGGACAGTTTGTTGAGAACAAACCAACTTGCCAGATCTAATTCATAAAGTTTGAGACCATCAATCATCATTAAAGTTTTGTACAATACTAAAATAAGAATTATAGTGATTTGCTTAAAGGGGTATTCCCACGAAGACAAGTTTCTTAAATATACTCAGGAAAACAAAATAACACATTCTCTAATTCACTGTTATTAACAAAAAATACAGCCTTTCACAGATATAATTCCAAACTGTCTCTATCAGTCATGAGTACAAAATTTCAGTTGCCCCTGGTTTCCGACCCTGTGTCTTCTGACTTTAGGGTTGGCAGCCATTTTGCTTTTCTGTCTGATGCTGTGGAGCTGATATTTCTCTCTCTGCTCCCTGCACTCTAGCCTTTCCCCTTGCATTCGAGGATGGAGCTCACACAGAAACAGACACTGACTTCCTGCCAGCATGTACACAGCATTAGGAGAACTACAAGCTACAGATCAATTCGTTATCCGGGAAGGGGGAGGCAGGCACATCAGATCCAATAGTCGGTGTGTAGCTGACATCATCATGTAGCAAGAGCTGGAGAGTGTCATTGTGTGTAATATGTATCTCATGGATCTTATCTTCTCATTGGTGATCTGTCTCATCTCTCTCTTTCTATGTGTCAGATACTAGTACGATGTTCAGAAGGTAAATGAAAGTGTATATAATGGATATAATAGTGGATCATGAAGTGTCTTCTCAGAGAGAAGTCCCTGCCCAAACCCTGGGATTTTACACTAACCACAAATCACAGAGTGATAGGATCTAAAACAGCAATAAAGTTGAGTACAATTGTAAAGTAAAGGGTTAAAAAAATTATCTTTATTGTGTTAACATTACTAGGGGATTGAAATATGAGAATTTTTTTTCATGAGCAAACCCCTTTATATTTGTATGCTTGGAAACCTCTCCAAATTAAAAATGGAGGAAAATCCAATACTTCTACTAATGGTAGACTAGTCCTACTCACAAGGCCATTAGGATCTCTTCTGATCATCTTTTAACTTCATATATTATAATCCAGAAGGGTGTGATTTCACAGAAAAAGAGTTTTAAAATGATGGAAATTGGTCTTAGGCGCGCAGACTTGTGTCGCCAGAGCGCCTCTAAGAGTCTCGGCTTATAATTTATTCACTCCCCCTCACTTGTGCAGACCCTCCTTGTCCCTCCTGGTCCCGCCTGTTGAGATTGCAGAGAGCCAGTAACATTAGAGACTAGACGGGGCTGGATGAGAGAGGGGTAGTGAATAAATGATAAGGCTAGACTCTCAGGGGCCCTTCCTTCAGTGATGAAAGCCTGAGTACCTCTGACTAATTTACATAATTTTAAAAACTCTTTCTCTAATAATTAACTGGCTACTTCACAGTCAGTCAATCTGCTGGTAGATTCTTCACAGTGTAATGGGAATTTTTTTCTGTAATGTGGAGAGATTACTATTTGAATGCAGGACTGGGAATTTCCTGGCTGAGATATATTTGCAAAGGAAAACGTTTAAGGACAGAAAAGGTCACTTGCAGTTTTGCTTCTTGTAGGGTAAGGATTCCAGCTGATTTTAGCAGTCATTGTTCCGTCGCTCTGAAGGGAACTTCCCTAAGAATATGGTGCCACTGTGTCTGATATATAAAACAACTTGCTTGCTAAGTTTATTGTTTTTTTTACAAGTTTTCTATACTGTATTATCAAATGATGGGGAAAATTCTACCAAGACACAAAGGGGCATGGGGTTCAAGAAAAAAATCTGCAGATTCTAGAGTTTATCTCTTTTATGCAATTACTACATACTTTATAACAGCGTCACAACTACTGCAACCAGAAGAAACTATGACGTTTTGGTGTTAAAGGGAACCTGTCACCAGGGACTTTTCTCATTTAATTTCTCAGTAAAGGTAGATTATAAAAGCCCATGACACCTGCAGTGCAAAAACGTCTCTCTGCATTTTCTAATCATTTGCATTACAATATAATTGTGTGTTTTAACTTACTCTTGCACCCTGACAAAATCCCGGGGTAGTAACAGGGGCTGGACTTTGGTTCGGATGAATTAAAAAAAACAACATATGACTTGTCTGAGCTACAAGCAGTCTCCATCTTTGTGCTCCTGTACAGCTTGTCCCTCCCCCACTGATGTGAGCTCCCCAGGCTGTGACCTCTGAGAAGGAGCAGGAGGTGGACCTGTACAGGAGCACAAAGGTGGGGGCTAAAATCTGAGGAGGAAGTAACACAGACAAGCCACATGTTGTTTTTTTGAAATGCATCTAAACCAAAGTCCAGCCCCTGGGACTACCCCAGGATTTTGTCAGGGTGCAAGGTAAGGTATAACACACAATTATACTGTAATGAAAATGCTTATTAAAGGCAGACAGGCATTTTTTGCACTGCAGGTGTTGTGGGCTTTTACAATCTGTCTTTAGTGAAAAATGAGGTCCCTGGCGACAGGGTCCCAGGTTCCCGTTAACTTGTTCCCTACTAGATGCAAAAGTAGAGTTTTAATCACAATATGACGAAATATTATTTTTTAAAATTCTTCTTAATAGAGATGATAGAGGTTCTAACAGCTACACCAGAGGTTTTTAACTGATGTTAGTTTGGTATTGCTGGCTGGTAGAATTCCAGACATTAGGGCACTATACTGTAAGTGACTGTGGTATCTTTAGGGGCACAGTGTGGAGATGGGAGCTGAATATACCTGTGCAGCAAAGTCAACAGCAATAAAGAAGTCAGGCCAGGAGAAGTTGTTGTTCTATAGCTGATGGAGAAGAAATGTCATTTGTGAAGAGTCCACCAGAATGAAAACCAGGATGGACCAGTTCAGCAAAGAGCTAGAATGGAACAACTACAACTGATTTATACAGTAAGTGATGTCTATATCTGCTTTATAGCAGCCCTGCTGTGCAGTATACAGTGGGGAAAAAAGTATGATGCTGCCACCACCATGTTTCTCTGTTGGGATTGTATTTGGCAGGTCTCATTAGACCAGAGATTCTTATTTCTCATAGTGTGAAAACTGTATGTGGCTTTCATATGTCTTGCACTGAGGAGAGGCTTCCATTGGCAGACTCATAAAGCCCTGACTTTGTGTAACTTTCTGCCATCTACCTACTGCATCTCTGGAGCTCAGCCACAATGATCTTGGGGTTCTTCTTTATCTCTCTTATTAAGGCTATTCTCCCCTGATTGCTTAGTTCAGCAAGATGGCTAGGTCGAGGAAGAGTTGTGGTCATCCCAAACTTCTTCCATTTAACCCCTTCCCGACATTTGACGTACTATTACTGCATGGCGGGAAGTGCGTTCCCGCAATATGCAGTAATAGTACGTCAAACGGACGGAGCCAGCGCCAGAAGCTGCGGGTGTCGGCTATATATTATAGCCGACACCTGCCTCTAACACCTGCGATTGGAGATTTCTCTGACAGATTTGAAAAAATGGGCTGTGTCAGGAAGGTGAAAAGTGGCTTCGGCATTAAGGGGTTAAGGATTATGGAGTCCTCTGTGCTTGTAGGAACATTGAGTGCTGCAGATATTCTTTTGTAACCATGACCAGATCTGTGCTTTGCCACAATTCTGTCTCTGAGCTCCTTGAGCAGTTCCTAAGGCCTCATGATTTTCATGTGCACGTGTGTGCCTTTCCTTATCAATTCGAATCAGTTAAATTAAACACAATAAAGAAGTAGAACCATCTCAAGGAGAAATAGAAGTGTCACAGCAAAGGGTATGAATACTTATGACCATGTGATATTTCAGTTTCCCTGTTTAATAAATTAGCAAAAATAATATACATGTTTGGTTTTTTTTGGTCAAGATTACGTTCAGAGTGTACATTAATGAGCAGAAAAAAATGAACTTCTTTGAACTTCCCAATTGGCTACAATGAAACAAATATTGAAAAATTTAAATGGGTCTGAATACTTTCTGTAACCACTGTACTGTGTGTCTTGGTAACATATATAGTATTTGAAAAAGTGTTTGTAGTACGTATATTGTTTATGTGTAATTGTAGAGTGTATACATTGCCTGAGGTATATATATGTGTATTATGAAGTATAATATACTGGCTAGGGATGGCAGCATTGATTTAGATATATGGGACCTTTTGCTAAACTTGCACTGGGGCCCACTGGACTCTTTTGATGTCACTGTTTGCCAGGGTAAGAAATAAATGGTTAACTTTTATATTTGTGGCCAACCCCTTTAATGCTTACAGCAAAGATCGGTGTAAGTATACAGTAGAAACCCTAGCGTATCATTTTACAAGGTTTTCCCCCAAAAAAATTGTTCTTGGACAGCGACGGCCTATCTAATAAATCAATGACCAAGAGAGACATCCCCTTCATTAAAGTGACCAGCAAACAGAGAGACAGAGATTAAAGGAGAAACTACAAACTTCTAAAAAAAGGTAGGTGGAATCAAGGGAGCCATGAAGTTTTGAAAAATGTGAGCATATTCCAATTTGACATAGACTACGCTTATCATTTCCTACAGAAATAGTATCTCATTCTAATGTGACAGATTATGATGTAGAAAATATGAATTTTAAATTACATAACAGCCACAGTAACTTTATGTACATTTAAGGAAAATTTACCAGCAAAATCAATCATACAGTAAATAAACCGGGGACACTTACTCATAGAGCCAGCCACCATGACTGGTTAACTTCTTATATTTGTTATCCATGTCCTCCTTCCATCTAAAATCAACTATTAAAATTATACTAATGAGCATGAAAGGTTTCCAGAGTCTCACCCTGCCCCCTGTTCCCTCAGCAGTTCCGCACTCCCTCTGCCTAATGTAATCTCACTGCCGCAGAGAAAGTTCAAGCACACAGTGGGAGGAGGTAGTGCACAATTCACATACAATTCTATATAAATATTTTTTGTGAAGATTTTTTGTTGGTTTCTAAGCCAACTAATAGATGCTGTAAAATTAAGGTGATTTTCTGGGACGTTATTTTTTCTAATATGTGCTACAGAGGATATAAATATAACAAAGAAGATGTTAGCATATCGGCAGTGTACACCCTTTACACTCTTATATCGGCTGAAGCAAGTATCTGTAGCAGTTGTGGGCTGATGAAACTGTGCCACGGCAGAGCCTCTGCATACAAATGGGAGGCATGTTAGAGAGTGGTGAGTATACCTGGTGTGTTTATACCCCCTGATGCTCACAGCACCAGTTTATGCAGATTTTTTGTGTTTCCATTTTTCACGCTGTATGAGCGTTTAGGACATATGTTATTTTCTTGTAGCCCCATTTTGAATGCTGTGCGATGTAAAGGGAAGCTAAACAAAATTCCAAATTTGGTGGAATTGGCAAAAACCACTATTTTCTGATGGTTTTTCTTACAGCCTTCACTTTGCAGTCCAAATGACACATTTCCTGTCGAAATCCAGCGGCGTGTTCTCCGACGAGGATTCGGGTCTTCCGGCGATTCACTAAGGTCGTGCGCCAAATGTCCACCAGGTGTTGCTGCTCTGCCGAGGTCCGCCGGAGTTCACCATCCAATTCCTGGTGCATGTGAGTGATTGATTTTGCGACACAATTCATTTTTTAAATTCCACGGTTTTTCCGAATCCGTTGGGTTTTCCGACAGCCACGCCCACGATTTCTGTCGCATGAAAGCTGGCGCGATTGCACCGAAATCCGATTACATGCGCCAAAATCCCAGCAGAATTCGACGCAAAACGGAAAAAGTCGGGAAACCTAACGAAAGTGCGGCTGCGGAGCCCTTAGTAAATGTGCTTATTCATTTGATCAGTTCGGTGGTGGAGACAATAAATTTATTTGTTTTTTTAATGTATTGTCTACATATGTTTGGTGTATGACCTTTTGTCCACTTTTTATTCACATTTGTATGAGAGGATAATCTTTGAAAAAAGGGTTTATTTGGCCATTTTTTTCCCCTTATGGCGTACTCAGTATGGGTTAATCATTTTTATATTTTCATTGGACATTTTGGGATGTGGAATATCTAACATGCAAATTATTTATTTAATATGTGTTCCAAGGAAAGGGTGTGATATATATACTATTATTTTGGGCCCCTTAGGGAGCGTGAACACTAGGAGATCTGATCAGTTATATAATATACTGAAGTACAACTGTATTATAGTACGGTATATTATGAATAAACTGTTTCTCTAATACAGTCTGTCTTCTTACTTTAATAGAGTGGGAGCATCTACCAGCTTTCATGGCAACCAATTGACACCCTCAGAAGGCAAAGTCCATGTGCAACGCTGTATAGGTACTGCAAGTACTGATCACTGTAGTTGGTGGTAGGCGTCAGATATATGGAGTCACCGTGTGTGGAGATGATTCAGTCCCTAAGCCTTCTCCCTATGCACCTTCATGACAGGGTGACATGATTTTACATTGAATAATCATAAAAATAAGTAATAATACATTTATTTATTAGACCATATTTATTATATAACATAAGCCACTGTGAATGGAATTCTGCACTATAGTAGCTATTGGACAGTGTGGATTCATCTGATTCATTGTATCTTAATAATGTTGCAGTAACTTTGCACAGTGACTTATTAATATTATTAATACATTTCCTATAAATAAGATCTCAATGTGGCAGTGTTTCAAGAAAGCTTTCAGTTACAAGGAACTTGTCTCATTTGGAATTACTCTGGAAAGTCAAAGAACAGTGAAATAGTGCCAAGAAAAATATGGGAGTTTAACCTGGGTTGTTAATTTTTTGAACAATTGAATGTAGGAGGAATACAATATGGTTTATAAGAAATGACATAATGATAGTATGTTTACTTCCAACATCTCATTAATCAGCATGAAGACAGCAGTGCTTCCTATACAAGTCATTTCCTAGTAAGTAGACTTACTGTATGATGAAAATTTACAAGTTCATATAAATATTGTGTAACTTGGAATTGTCAGGTGATTTATGGGTCTTCTATAGACATTATCTATTGTACAAAGTGATGGTATTCTGCTAGAAAACGTGTCTACATAGCAACCATTGAGGTTCTGACCTCTGGGACTTCCATCTCTAGAACAGGGTCACAATACCCCTTTTTTTTCTGACCACTGGTTGTAGAATGCCCTAATTCATGTAAAGGATTTCTAGAAATGTAGAAATTAAAATGGAAAATAGGAATTAAACAGCTTACACTTACCTTACTGGTATCACTCTTTTTCTCCACTTTTTCAACATTACCAATGTCCCCATTGTGCTCCACGACCTTCTCCTATCTGGAATAGAATAAAAAACGCCAATCCAATACCTCCATCTAGACCTGCATGCCAGTTGACAAACAATGCTTTGGTATAATTAATATCATATAATTGCATTAAGAACCAGCTAGATAAATAAAAAATATACCCACCTTCTACTTACTGTAGACATACAATGGTACAAATGAAAACTAAATCTTACCCTGAAGAAAACAATCCCTAACATGGGCAACACAGACCAAAATACAAAAAAGTTTTGTCATTCAAAATGCAGAAACTCAATTATATTAGAGCTAGAAGGGGTATTCCTATCTAGGCATCTACATTTAATTTAATTCATTTGCCATTTGTAAACATTTCTTGGATGTTATTAAATAAATGTTCCTGTGTGAAGATAATTTCTAATAAAAAGCCATGTTGTCCCTTAGAAACAAGATAGCTTCCTCGGATAGGACCACCCCGCAGGACTTTGGCAGTGGTGGCCAGACATGCACTATTGAACCCAGCCTAACTAAAGAAATCTATATATATATATATGGCAGATTAATTAAATTGAATGTGAATGCCCAGACGAGAATACCCCTTTAAAGAGGTTAAAAATACATAACGGGGCACATTTACTAAGGGCTTTGCGGACCCTTTGCATTTCTGAAGGACTTTGCATGTTCTTCCAGGTGAAACCAGCTGGCACAGGTATTTATGAAGTGTCTGCGCTGCTATTGTGCTGCACGTGACCCTTTTGTGGCACAGCTGTGCTAGGCTCCATGCGACACAAATAAGGGGTTGTTCATGAGTCGGACCGAGCGCCGTATTTAACATGCAAATTGTATTGCGTGACAAAAGGTGTTCATGATTTCTGCAGTAGGTTGTTAATGAATGTGTCTCACCCAACATTATACACAGAAAGAGCATTTTAGTGCAGTTTCTGTCTTTCTAAGTAAATGTGCCCCAACATGTCTGCCTTCTTTAAAAAAAAAACAGCTTCACAACTTGCCATGATTAGTGCATGGTGCAGCTGAGCTCCATTCATATCTATACAGCTGGTCTGCAATACAGGCACAAACCACGGTCAGGTATGGTGCTGCTTTTTGTTAGTAGGCAGACAAATATCTGAACAGTAGAGTTAACTTTTTATTTAAACCACCTTTTTAATAAAAGGGCAACCAAAAATAAATAGCCAATAAAAATAGCAAAATTTACCCACCCCCCTAAAATGCATTAATGGTTCAAAAATTAGTTTTTACATATCAATTTTAATGGGTTTTACATTTAAATTCTATATATTACATGTCAGTTCTAATCCATCACTAATATTGTTTATTAATGATGTTTTATTTTAGGAATAACAATTATCTTTCCCCTTTTATCCCAATATTCTACCACTTGCTAATGAATTCTCTATATTACCATCTCTTCTGCCCACCCACCTCTGCTGACACTTATTTAAGCTTTACATTCCGCCTTTGAAAATGAGAGCAACCACTTAATTCTATATCTTTCTCCTACCTGCTATCATCATCTCTACTTCTTTTTGCCTCTCGTGACATCTCTCCCAATTCAGGATCCTTTAGTAAAATCCCTACCGTTACTCCTGTTTCCTCACCCACCTCTCTATTTCAGCTGAGGATTTCTCCTCACACTTTACAAACAAAATAGACGACATCAGGAAAAGTTTCAACTTTCAATCCCTGCAATCCACCCAGAATATACAATGCCCCTCTTGTTTAAACAACTTCTCCTCCCTCAATAATGAGAAATTTTCCGCCATGCTGTCAAGCTTACACCTCACTACTTGTGCACTTGACCCAATTCCATTGTACCTCATCCCCAACTTTACTACTGTGCTTATCCCAGTTCTAACTCATTGCTTTAACCTTTCACTACCCACTGGTATTATTCCATCTTCCTTTAAAGGGGTATTCCAGGAATCAGCATAATTCATATACAAATGGGTACTCAAAATATAAGCTAATGTGCAATTAGTTGTTATTTAAAATGTTGCTCCCCTTAGCAGTAAATGCTGGTGACATAAACTGTAATGGAGAATTAAAATGCTACTGGCCCTTTAATCAGTCCGTTAATTTCCTCTGTGCGGTCCGTTGTGGATCAGACACAGAACAGAAGATGGCCGCTGGTCACATGTCCACATCACATGTCCTGCACCCGGATATCCTCATACCTCTCTAACAATTATTCTCATAATACCGCTTTACCTTGCTCCCTCTCTGTTGCCTTCTCTCAAAGTTCTGTCCTGGAACCCCTACTTTTCTCCATCTACATCTATGCCCTAGGACAGTTCCTTAAGTACCATGGCTTTCAATATCACTCCCATGCAGATGACATGCAGATCTGTATTGATTGTGCAGATATCACCCCTCTTCTAGCCATTATTCCACAGTGTCTATCAGCCATTTCCTCCCTCATCTTTTCCCATTTTCTAAAACTTAACATGGACCTCATAATCTTTCATCCACTTAACGAATCCCTCCCACAATACCTAACCATCAAACTCTCCCCAGTGTCTAAAGTCTGCTGCCTTGGAGTCAACTTTGACTATGTCTTATCAATTAAGCCTCACATGCAGGCCAATACTACATCCTGCTGTCTGTATCTCAAGAACATCTCCCGCATGCTAGTCCATGCCCTCATCATCTCGCATTTGGACTACTTCAACATTATTCTCTATGGTTTACCAGCTAAATCTTAATGCCCCTTTAAACTATCCTTAACTCTTCTGCCTGGCTAATCCATATGTATCCTTGCTTCTCCTCTGCCTCTGTGTAAGTATATCCACTGGTTACCCATTTTACAACAAATTCAATTAAAATGTTTTTTAATTACTTACACCACCTTTCCCCTCCATCTATCTCGGAACTAATCAGCCAATACCATCCCACACGTAACCTCCATTCCTCAGAGGACATTCAGCTTCACTCACCATCACTTCAATCACCATCCACTCTTATTACAACCGTATCCAGGACTTCTCCTGTGCATCCCTCGTACTCTGGAACTATCTACCAAAATGTTTGAGACTGTCCCCTACTTTCCAAACCTTCAAACAAAGCCTGAAAACCCACCTGATCAGAATCGCCTACAACACACAACAACTGCACCGCTCTGCTCCCTCACCTTGCGTCTCCGTCTACCCTGCCATATATCTGGTGAGCTCTCATGGGCAGGGTCCTCCTTCCACTTGTTTCAAATCACTGTACTTTTGTATTTGTACTTGCATTTGTTTTTGTCTAAATGTAATGTATGTGATCCCCTTACTGATTGTACAGCACCGTGGAATTAATGGTGCTCTATTAATAATAAACAAATAAATAATAAAAAACAAAAATTGTTGGAAATATCTAATACATACAGTGTGCTAATGACTGCTGGCATATGTCTGATATTTGTGAGTACAAAAGGCCTAAAAATGCCAAATGGATTTTGAAAGAGGATTTTTCAACACATTAACTCTTTGCATTCTTTAATTACACTTTCCTGAGTACACTTTCTTGATTCTGGGATAGTTGAAATTTTCTCTCTATCCTCCAACATTCCCAATTAATCAATGTAAATATTTTTGGAACTCTACTGTCAAATGGGCTAATTCTGTCTGTCTACTCCAGCTGGAGACCACCCATATGACTGAATAGACATACGGAAATAATAACATTGATTATCTGGGAACCGTGGGTACCAGAGAGAGCATTCCAACTATGCTAAAGTCACTGAAACATTGCCTACTAAAAAATCCAAAGAGTTGTCGCTGGTGAAGGTAGTGAAAAGTCCTCTTTAAACACAATAAAATGCTATGCTGTGCTCTTCACCTTTAAGATGGATACAAAGCCATCCAGTGCATTACACCTGGCAAGTGCACAGCTTATCTTTTAGGGTAATCTCAACCCTCTCTTACTTGGCTTGAAAAGGCTGCATTGCCTGACAGAGCAATGAAGCAATGCACAATGAACCTTTAGTGATCAGTCCCAGCATTCAAGGTGAAAAATATTTGCTGGTTAAGGAACCCGGGTACTTCAAAGCCCTTTTATGCTATTTTAATAATATGTAGTCCAATGTTTTTAAAGTTAATTAGTTTACACAATATCCTACCATCAGGTGGAAGAGTGCTCCACAAAAACAGCTTGCTTCCTTTAATGACTACTTCCAGCAAGGCAAAATTTATCATTTATCATCAGCCTCCACTATTGGAGATTGACGACCTGGCGGAGACCTACTAAGAGTGCCATGTACCAGTGAAGTGCTGACAAGGGGAGTTTTGAGAACAGCATTTATGTCAGGCTGTACAATTGACATGCAAAGTATTTATTAATACCTATATGGTCAACTATTCAGTATGAAATCATGAAATTAAAACACAATGAAGTTACCTTTAACACCTTAACACATGACATAAATTAAGGATGTTTGCAGAGGGCTCATAGGGTTTTGCACCTGACATGCCACACTAAAGAATGGAGAATGTGCGCTATTATATACATATTGGTGCAAATTTACTTACCCGGTCCTGTCGCAATTGCGCGGTGCGTTGTCCGACAAGGATTTGGGTCCGGCGCAATTCACTAACATCGTGCGCCCCAGTTCCTGCATGTGTCGCTGCTGCACCGAGGTCCGCCAGAGTTCACCTGCTTCTTCCTGTTGCATGTGAGTGCGACACAAATGCAAGCCAGCGCCGATGCGCCAAAATCCAACCGGAGGCAATTCGCTGCAAAACGGAAATATTCTGGAAATCCGATGAAAGTGCGGCGTTCGGATCTTAGGAAATGAGCCCCACTATGTTGCACTTCTCCCAAAGTTCACAGCTGCCAGCCAACAACTGGGATAAAAAAAAATGTCATGGAGGGAGCCGGAATCTCTCATCTCTACTTCTGGCCCTCTTCTTCCCCTATTTGTATATAAATATATAAATGTGTTTGTATCAGTGTATAATTGCATTTTATTGTATGTTTGAGTGTACAGATTTATTTTTTGTAAGAGTATGGGGAGCCATAATTAGATGACTGCAATCAAATTTTGCCTCTCCTAGTTACGCCCCAGCAGGGAGAAATGATCCATCACCATAATAGCCTGAACTCTGTACTAGACTCCAGGGCTTGTCACTTCTGAAGATCTGATACAGTGTGGCGGTGGCACAATGTATCAGATCATTAGCAAATCAACCATATACAGCAATACATTAGTATTGCAGTATATGGTAGGAGCAATCAGACCCCCTTGAGTTAAAGGAAATCTGGCACTAGCTGCTAGACTAATTAAACTACAAATACCTACCTACGCTCCTCTTGATGTAGATCCCAATGGTGTCCTTCTGTAACTTGACAGTCCTGGACACTGCGCACGGAGCGCTCCTGACTACTAATTATTCATGCCTCCGGCATAACAGATGCCTCTCTCTTCCATGTTGGAGAGGGAGGTGACATCATGCAGGAGGTGTGCATAAATAGCAACCTGGAGTCAGACATCTCGTCCCCGTGCTCCAGGCTGGTAATTCTAAGTTTCTTTTCTAGGTGATCCCGGCATGTCAAGATTAGAGAAGAACACCACCAGGATTAACTTCAGGAGGAGCATAGGTGAGTATTTGTTTAATATGTTTACTAGCTAGTGCTGGTAAGAAAATCATAAACATGTTGAGCATTGTCGCATCCCCACATACCGATTTTTAAAAATATAAAAATGCTTATGCCAGGCAGTGAACCCTGTAACAGAAATGGTCAAATGTCTGAATCACCTTTTTTGCCATTTAGTAAATCCTCAAATAAACAAATAATCAAAAGGGTGTAAAGCTCACCCCACAAAAAATGACGTCTTACACAGCTCTGTACACTAAAGAATGAGTAGTAATTAGCATCATTATATGGTAAAACATAGAAATTATTTGTACAAAGGATCAAATTAAAAAAAAAATTATTAAGACCTAATAAATACCCAATAAATGTGGTAATCTTGTGATCAGACCATCCCAGAGATTAAACGGGAGATGTCATTTGGAGCATACAATGAAAGTACAGAACCTGGCACAAATGTCTATTTTTGTCAGTTTACCACATTTGGAATCTTATTCCTGTACACGGCATGAAATATAAAATACAGTCGATAAAACTACTATTTGTTAGACAGAATATAAGCTCTCACATCTGTACACAGAATAATAAAAAAAGTTAGGGGTTTTTAAAGGACAAAAAATGGAAACAGAAAAACAAAAAAAGGGCATGTTTGATGATATACTAAAGTCTGTGTTTTGGTTATTATGAGTCAATTTGCATATTATCTGTTCCACTGTAAGCTCTGGTCATTTAATCACTTAGTATATTACTTTGCAGGTCAGAAATCTAGAATAATGATCCTCTCTATACTTTAGTTTCCATTTATTTGCAAACTATTGTGCAGTTCCCTATTTCTTTTATCCAGTGTGTGACGATTATGCCTGACACATACTGCTCAGCGTATTTTGTTTTTCTCATTCATTCCTGGCATTACTTTTCTTGCAGAATTCTTTGTATCAAGGTTCCGCTTATTCCTCTTGAATCATCAATGGCCCCTATTTTCCTGTGCTGAAAGACCCTCTAGAATGTATTATTCCAAGTTATAATTTTCCATTGTTTATACTTTTCACTATTGTATTCAGCAGTGTACCTCACTTGTAACAATTCAGTCGGGTCAGCATAAACCTTGTTTGAACATGTTCTACAACTATTGACGAAGTAAGTTGGCTGATCTTTATGGTATAATGTGATAGAAGATACATTCATCAGTTGCACATCATAAAAGATAGGAACTAACTAGTATCCGCATGCCAATCCACATAAGCAATAGAGTGGTGCAATATAAAAACACTGTAAGAAATAGCAGATAAATCTAAAAATCATTGTAGACACCTGATAATCACCATGAGAATCACTCTAACAGCTGGGAATAATACAAGACCCAGAAAATTGTAGGAGAAAACCTGAAAATGTAGCCAAAGACCGATTATTTTATAATAAATGCCCACTACAATAAGCCAGAAACAATTCTGCATACTGTACATAAATAATTGGTTTAGAAGTGTGGGCAGTGCTATGGCCTTTTTCCAAAAAACTAGATCAACTAAGATCATGGAAATGATTAACGCCTTTGTATACGATTTGATTTCAGACTTCCGGTGATATAACCCTAAATTTCACAGAAAGAATGTGTTGATAAAGCCTAAACTTGGCCACATACAACTACTACAAATCTATTTTTGCCCCTTGAAAATGATAAATGTTACGGCCACAAACAAACATAAATGTTATTGATATTTTATGTGATAGAACAATATAAAGTATCAAGTTCTTGTGGAAATAAAACACATACATATACACTGAGGGGGGGGGGGGGGGCTTGAAACTGTTGCAATTCCAGGTGCTTGGCCAGGAAATGTGAATGACAATAGAAAATAACTAAGTCCAAGTGGATATAGTTGGTATAGTGGGTATAACCTCCGCACGGCAGCCACCGAGTATATCAGGAGGCCAGAGCCTCTAGATATATCTGGCCAAATTGGAAGAGCAGGTTTACATTATGCACTGATGCACCCCCACAGTTTTTACTAACTATGTGACTAAAGGAAATTGGGCACACTGGATTTCAAGTAGGGGTATTAGAGAATAGGGGTGAAATACTTTTAAGTTTTTTCATTTGCAAAAGTGTGTAAAAGCATGTATCATTTTTAATGTAAAAATGTAAAAAAAACCATACAATATTTTGTTTACACTTTTTGCTACTTGAATTTGTGTTGATCTATCACATAAAATAGCAATACAGTATATTATTAAGTGCATTAAATGAGACCTGTTAGAAGAAATTGACCTGGTAAACCACTACTAGTATGTTGTCAAGCTGCTTAACATCTTCCAGATCATGTTTCTGTCATGCATCTGTGTAATGGCATCAACCAGAAAATCAAATCAACTTTTAAGATGTAAATCAGTTGTATAAAGTGATGGAGGAGGAGAGTTTTGCTCTGAAGTATGTCCACTTTGCTGTAATTGACGGCTATGTGTCTCGGGATAACAGTAACCGGCTCTCACAAGTCTGTTGAATTATTTCAATCACAGCAGAGGGGGCACTACGAGGTGTGGAGAGCTTGACTTCAGTGCTAATCTCTCTACCTCCTTGAAAATGTATCTATTAATATATACAGGCGGTCCCCTACTTAAGGACACTCGACTTACAGACAACCCCTAGTTAAAGACGGACCCCTCTGCCCACTGTGACCTCTGGTGAAGCTCTCTGGATGCTTTACTATAGTCCCAGACTGCAATAATCATCTGTAAGGAGTCTGTAATGAAGGTTTATTTATAATCCTTGGTCCAATTACAACAAAACATTTTGAAACTCAAATTGTCACTGGGGTAAAAAATTGTGTTTGTCTGGATCTACAATAATAAAATATACAGTTTCGACTTACATACAAATTCAATTTAAGAACTAACCTATGGAACCTATCTTGTACGTAACCCGGGGACTGCCTGTATACCTCTTTCTGTGGGGAATCTAGACATTTGACGTTTTAGATGTGTTAGAACAAAAAAAGAAGAAAATTGGTTTTAAATATTAACATAATCCTTAAAGGACACCTGTCATCAGGTCTCTGTCACTAGTCCTGTCACCTCTACCTGTTGGAGCAGCTCACAAGGATCCCATCCCAGCCTTTATCTAGTTATTTCATACATTATTCATTGTAAAATCATCTATACTTTATCATGTAAATGAGGCTGGTCACATGGTCAGAGGCAGTGATGTCACCCCTGTTACCCCTCCCCTCTCCTCCCCCTGCTCATGTCTGTGTGTAATGTATAGTAAAGCATGGCTAATGTGTGTGCTGCATCTGCTGACATGCTGCATCCTCCTAATACACAGGTGAGAGACACAGACATCAGCTACACATGTACCTGACATGTTCTGCTGTAACATGGCTGCATCCTGGAGCTGCTGTATCTCTCCTATACACACACACACATGCACACACAGGCTGCAGGGGGCGTGGCCACCAGCACCAGGAAGCACATCATTATACAGCCTCACATCATTATACAGGCTGTCAGTCAAGCACTGGGGGTGTGGCTGTGCCTCCCACTCATGAATAGAGTGGACAGCTTGAATATGCTAATGCTTCATTGGACATTTCACAGGTCATTTGCATACAGCTTTAGGACCTCATTGCTTAGGTTTACAGGCATGTAGAGGGACAATGAAGGGATAGAGGCAATGCTCTCTAATGGCAGTTTATGAAAATATATTTAGTTTAGGGGGGTTATTTTGCATGACGGGTTCTCTTTAAAAGCAATGGATTTTTTAGCAGCAGAATTGAGCAGCATTAAGTGATAGCCTGGTCTGTGGGCATGAAAAACTTTGGCACCATATTTCTGGCAGTCTGTCAATAATCATTCACATGCAAAAACACATTAACTTCAAAGTATTCCTGATTAATTAAAAGCAGAAAAGCTATTAAAGTACAATAATAGTTGTCGTCGTAATTGTATTGTGTTATATTCATTTTCCCAGAGTCAGATACCTAACGGTTCTCGTGACTGATTACATTCTCATCTATTTCTTATCTAGCTCCCACTCATGTTCCCATTCTTTCAAATCCTTACAGAGATAAGAAAACAACCAAATGTATTCAGGTTGTTTTGAAAATAAATGTATCTGATAGTCTATGATTGCTTACTTTAATGAAGGAGTTTACATAACAATGGTAAACACAATGTCAAATAACTAATTTATTACATGGTTGCTTGGGGTCAACAAATACATGGAAATTTACAAATGCTAAATGGACTAGCGTGGACCAATCATGTTAGGAAGACAGTAAAAGGTTGATTGTAACCAAAAAAAACCCTGGACATATTTAGTTGTGGCTATAGCGGGTTCCCATTAGATCAGGATATCAGTACGGTGCCTTATGCACTAGCTGTGTCAATTTAGTCCATTAAACACTACTGTGGAGAATATGCGAAAATATTACCAGGTTACATGTTGGATAAAGCAAATATAGCCTTATATGCAATCTACTCCAAAGAAAAGCGAGGTGGCACTCACCGATGTGAAGAACTTTCTTTATTCGGACAAGGTGCAGTACAAGGGAAGAACGGGGCCAGGCGATGAGCCATTTCGCGCTAAGTCGCGCTTTCTCAAGTCGTTGACGTCATCTGCTGGCGCCTGCGCACATTATATGCGCCACAGTTGGCAGGCGGCGTAAAGGCAACAGTGGACAACAAAGTGACGTGCAGGTAAACACATAAACACTACAGAACACTACAGAACAGTAACAAAACAGTAGTTGTATATACAAACTTTTTACAGGGAAAACACTATAAATAGATCTAAATAGCGGAGTATTTCTACAGCGGACCAAGATCGAAGATGGTGCTATATTATGACATAACTAAAGAGTTGCTAGTAACGCTAGCCGGCAGAAAACTTATAGGAAGACACTGAAGTAATTCCTGTCATTCATACCTAAAGGACCCATAGCGTTGAACCTTATGATGTATTTACTCTCCCGCTGCAACAAAACTTGAACTCTATTTCCTCCCAGAGGATCCACTTTAACCTTTTCCATGCCAGCAAACTTTAGAACGTTCGGGTTGCCACCATGGAAAGTTCTAACATGTTCAATAAATCGTGGGCATCCGTTACCTGAACTAATGGATCGCTGATGTTCTCTAAAGCGCACCCCTAATCTGCGTATAGTTTTACCAATGTAGAAAAATTTGCACGGGCAAAAAATTATATATACTACATATGTGGTTTTACAGGAGATAAAGGAGTGGACCTTAAAACTTTCTCCTCCAAAATGTATATATTTCAATTGGCTATTAAACACACAAACATTGCACGAGCCGCATTTGTGTCCCTTTTTCTAGCCAAGTAGGACGGGGGGGTGAAATCTACTTCTAACCAGCACACTTCTGATGGTCGAAGAACGTCTAAATGCAATAATGGGTTTCGTAGTGGAGACCTCCTTCAACTGTGGGTCCGGTCCTAGGATACCCCAATTGTTCTGAATGGCGTCTCGAATGATCTTCTCACACGGACTAAACTCAAATGAAAATGCGAATCTCCTTTTGTTGAGTCTATTATCGTGGTTATGTCTGACTTTATCCCTTTGAGGTTTTCTCAATAATTCATCTTGGGATAATGCAATAACCTTACAATGTGCTTCCTGAAACAAATCTATCGGGTATCCCCTCGCCAATAGTCGATCTCTCAATTCTCCAGCCTGAATATTAAATTGTGTTTCGTCATTATTTATTCTACTAAGTCGTAATAGTTGGCTGTATGGTAAGCCTTTTTTAGTGTGAACTGGGTGGAAGCTCTGGAAATGGAAAAGTGAGTTGGTACCTGAACTTTTTCTAAACGCGGTAGTCCTAAATTCACCTATTTCTTCTACCCTGACGTCCAAAAAGTCGAGCTGTTTGTCACCATTGACTGCAGTAAAATGCATATTCATAAGGTTGCAAGAGTTCAAATGCTCCACAAAATAAAAAAACTGGGTACGAGTGCCCTCCCATATGATAAAAATATTGTCCACTTGGCCAAAGTGCATGCCACCGGAGTTCCCATGGCAGTACCAGTTTTTTGAACAAACCATTCGTCATCAAACATGAAGGCGTTATGGGATAGCACAAACTTTAACCCTTCACATACAAAATTGACGTACTCTGGGCTCTTTTGAGCATTCGTCAAAATATCGTGGACGCATTGTACCCCTAAATCCTGAGATATGCGAGTGTAAAGACTCTCGACGTCAATGGACGCCAGGGCATAGCCCTCTTTCTATGAACATCTTTAATGATCTTCAAAAAAGAATTTGTATCCTTTAAATATGAGGGAATCTCTAAAAGGAGGGTGCGGAGGAGCCAGTCTAGATATTGCGATAAAGGCTCGGTTAGGGACCCGATACCGGCCACAATTGGGCAACCAGGAGGTGCCGATAATGATTTGTGGACTTTCGGTAGAAAGTACCACACCGGATATTTGGGACTTTTAGTAAATAGTTTGAGAGCGGTGAGTGCCGCCTCGCTTTTCTTTGGCGTAGACTTCATACTTGTACCTTTTGCATCGGGCTGAGCAACACCATTCAGAACTCCAAGGCAAGTCGATGTTTATTGTGCTTTTTAACATTCACGGCTATATGTGGGGATCTGTCATAGTATAGTGGTTGGTGCCGATACTACTTTTCTGCTTTAGAACTATATTTGATATAGCCTTATATGCAAGCATATAAGCATATGCTGCAGGTGCTCCCGTCTCACAGACCCTGAGAAATCTCACACCTTGTTCAAGTCTAGTGGGAACCAATGTTGTTCTGGGGAAAAAGCAGTTCCACTTCAAAGCCAACTAACCAGGCTGGGCTAATACAAATCCACGGTGGCGGCCCGACCCCAAGTCACAGTGTCGCGTCTAGGGGCAACTGATATTGTGTACAGTTGTCAGGTTCGCTAGGGAGATTGCTGGGACTTCTGGTTCTTCTGGTGGTACCAGCAGCGTTCTCCGAACCCCGGCGCGTATCCGCGCAAACTCCACCTCTCGTCCTGGGCAGCGGCTGCTAAGATCTCGCGCTGTCTAGGAGTGGCTGGGACTTTGAACCTCTGCTTGGGTCCTGGTTGTTTCTGCACCATGAGGGGTTAATTCCCAGATGCTGTCCAGCACCTATCAGGTTCTGGAGGTGGAGTTCTTGCTGCATAAATTGCAGCTTCACTAGTCACCTGTGCCAGTGTTTGAAAATCCCTTTCTCCACTCGCTGCTCTAGGTTGTATTGCTCAGTATCTTTATCTGTATTGTTGTTACCTCGGCTAGTTTTTGACTTTGACTCTTTGCTTACTGATTTTGCTATTGACGTACCCTCTCGTTGTGATTCCGGCTTGTTTACCATTCTTTTGTGTTTTATGTTGTCAGTCTGTTTGTGTTTTCCTTCCCACACTTATTCCAGCGTATCTCGAAGTCTTCAAGTAGTCGCCCCACGGTTTAGCGTGGGGGGGCTATAGGAAGGGACAGAGGTTGGGGCAAGCTCAGGGCTCACTATCCCCTGTCTTTTGTGTACCAATCTTAACAGAAACACTGGCCACACATAGGTCTGCATCCTGTATCCGACCTGCTACATTCTCTCCTCCCATGGAGCCTTTGTCAGCTGTGGTCACTCAGGTCCAGACCCTAACTCAGTTTGTTCAGGATCTAGCCTCCCGTCTCCAAATTCAGGAATCTATGCAGGTTCCGCGGCAGACATCACCGCAGGATCCACTGCCACCCCCACCTGAACCTAAGGTTCCTCTCCCTGACGTGTTTTTTGGTGACCGTAAGAAATTTTTTTCATTTCGGGAGGGCTGTAAACTTTATTTTTCCTTACGTCCTCGTTCATCGGGCACAGAGATTCAAAGGGTGGGCGTGGTAATTTCCCTGCTGCGTGGGGATCCGCAAAATTGGGCCTTTTCTCTCCCACCTGACTCTCCATCCCGTTCTTCTCTTGACGCTTTTTTTTCTGCTTTAGGCCAGATTTATGACGAACCTGACCGCCGAGCACTTGCAGTTTCCCACCTTAGATCTCTGTGTCAGGGAAAACGGACAGCAGAAGATTATTGTGCCCAGTTCAGACAGTATGTGACTGACTCGCAATGGAATGACTGCGCCCTAAAAGACCAATTTATGTCCGGACTGTCAGACCGAGTACAGGACTTAGTCTTAGCTTATGCCGAGCCTCAGACATTAGATGATGCTATGACTCTGGTCATCCGAGTTGATCGTCGCCTAAGATCCAGGCGATCACCTCGGGTGTCCTCTGACTGTCAGCCAGCGGCCAGTCTGTCTCCAGGTAGTCCAGAATTGGAATCCATGGAGCTGGATAGCATCTCTCCTGCACAGCGGAAGCAACATCGACTGAGACGTCATCTTTGTTTCTACTGTGGAAGTCCTGATCATCTGGTCAACACCTGTTCCAAGAGGCAGCAGCAGGAAAACTTCCGCTCCTAAGCAGTAGTCGGGGGGACTGCTTAGGAGCTCAGGTACTCCCAATTGTGTCTAGAATGTATTTACCTTGTACAGTTAAGTTTCAGTCTGTTTCCTGCACTGGTCGCGCCTTTTTGGATTCAGGTGCTGCGTCTAATTTAATCGATTATAAGTTTGTCTCTCAGTTTTGCATGTCATTGATTCCATTGTCCACTCCTATCCAGATGTCGGGTGCGGATTTGACCCCTCTACAGGCAGGGTTGATCAAATTCAGAACCCCGCAGATAAAGCTTATGGTAGGAGCCATGCATGAAGAGTGGTGTTCTTTCCTAGTTATGGAAAACTTGTCTGAAAATGTCATTCTTGGTCTACCCTGGCTCCGGATCCATAATCCGGTAATTAATTGGGAAACTCTGGAGCTGGTTCATTGGGGTCCTCACTGTAAGGATCACCTGTCCAAAGTTTCATTATGTACAGTAGTAGCGGAAGATCAGAGTCTTCCAGGTTTTCTCTCTGATTACTCAGATGTGTTTTCAAAACCCTTGTCCCAAGTCCTTCCTCCTCACAGGGAGTTTGATTGTAAAATTGACCTTCTTCCTGATGCTAGATTGCCAAAGGGTCGTATATATAACCTGTCAGTACCAGAACGGGAGTCACTGAAGAGTTATATTGATGAGAGTTTGGCAATCGGACATATCCGTCCCTCTGAGTCGCCCACTGGGGCCGGGTTCTTTTTTGTTGAGAAAAAAGATGGTGGTCTACGGCCGTGTATTGATTATCGAGAATTAAATAAGATAACGGTAAAAAACTCAGGTCCTCTCCCCTTGATCCCGGATCTCTTAAATCAGGTTTCTGGGGCCCAAGTTTTCTCTAAATTAGATCTCAGAGGGGCTTATAACCTGATTCGGATCCGAGAAGGGGATGAGTGGAAAACCGCATTTAATACACCTTTGGGGCACTTTGAATACCTGGTTATGCCCTTTGGTTTGAGTAATGCCCCAGCGGTTTTTCAAGGGTTTATGAACTCCATCTTACATGATTACATCGGTGTGTTTATGGTGGTATATCTAGACGATATTTTGATTTTCTCTCCTGATATGGTTTCTCACCAGCAACATCTCCGCCAAGTACTTACCAGGTTGCGCAAAAACCACCTCTTCGCTAAGCTGGAAAAGTGTGTTTTTTGCGTCCAGAAGGTTTCCTTCTTAGGTTATGTTGTGACTCCCTCTGATGTACAGATGGATCCGAGTAAGGTTCAGGCGCTCACGGACTGGGTTCGGCCTACCAATCTTAAGGCCCTACAACGTTTTTTAGGTTTCGCTAACTATTATCGGAACTTTATAAAGAGCTTTTCCGTGATCGCCAAACCCCTCATGGATCTGACCCGTAAGGGTGCTGATCCGAACAATTGGTCCCCTGCCGCTTACTCAGCGTTTGAAACTCTAAAAGCGGCATTCTCGTCAGCCCCGGTTTTGGTTCAACCTGACCTCTCTCTACCGTTTGTTGTGGAGGTTGATGCCTCCGAGGTAGGAGTAGGTGCAGTGTTGTCTCAGGGGTCTTCCACTCTCACCAGACTTAGGCCCTGTGCTTATTTCTCTAGAAAATTTTCTTCTTGTGAGAGGAATTATGATATTGGTAATCGAGAGCTCCTTGCCATTAAGTGGGCATTTGAAGTCTGGCGACACTTTTTGGAGGGAGCTCTTCATCCGATAACTGTGCTCACGGATCATAAGAACTTGGTATATTTGGATACTGCTAAGCGCTTGAACTCACGTCAGGCTAGGTGGGCCTTGTTTTTCTCTCGCTTTAATTTTGTGGTCACCTACCGACCTGGGTCAAAAAATGTGAAGGCTGATGCCTTGTCCCGTAGCTTCGGGACTCCTGAGCTTCCAGAGGCTGCTGACAGTAATATTTTGTCTCCAGGGGTTGTGCTGGCAGCTGTCTCCTCCCACCTCTCCTCTCAAATTTTAGCAGGACAAAGATCTGCACCTAAAGACCTTCCGGAAGGCAAATTATTTGTTCCTCCTTCTTGTCGTTTGAGAGTGTTGGAGGAGACGCATTGCTCGGTATTGGCTGGTCATCCGGGAATGCGGAGTACCTTGGATCTCTTAAAGAGAAGTTACTGGTGGCCTCACAAGACTAAGGATGTGCACGCATTTGTCCAAGCCTGTCAGGTCTGTGCGCGAGGAAAGACTCCCAGGAGACGTCCTGAGGGGCCTCTTCTTCCGCTTCCAGTTCCCACCAGGCCATGGTCTAAAGTGTCTATGGACTTCGTCACTGATCTGCCAGCATCTCAAGGCTGTTCAGTGGTTTGGGTGGTAGTGGACCGTTTCTCTAAAATGGGACACTTTGTTCCATTAAAAAAGTTGCCTTCAGCTGAAGAATTGGCTGAATTGTTTATACAGAATATTGTGCGCCTCCATGGTATACCAGATGATATTGTGTCAGATAGGGGCGTACAATTTGTTTCCAAATTTTGGCGAGCATTTTGTTCTAGACTGGAAGTTAATTTGTCATTCTCGTCGGCGTTTCACCCTGAGTCTAATGGTCAGTCTGAGAGAATGAATCAGGAGATGATTCAATATCTGCGACTCTTTGTCTCGGACAGTCAGGACCAGTGGGTGAAATTCCTTCCGTTGGCAGAATTTGCTATTAATAACCACTGTAGTTCGTCCACACAGGTATCTCCGTTTTTCTGCAATTATGGTTTTCATCCACGTTTCTCTTTTTCATCTGTGCCTGTCTCTAATATTCCTCGAGCGGAAGCTATTACATCCAAGTTGCGCTCGCTCTGGTCACAAGTTCGGGAGAATATTCAGAGGGCACAAAATTCTATGGTCCAACAAACTGAAAGAAGGCGCACTAAATCTGATACGTTTGTGGTGGGGGATAAAGTGTGGTTATCAACAAAAAACCTTAAATTGAAGGTCCCCTCTTTGAAGTTTGCGCCCAGGTTTGTGGGTCCGTTTGTTGTTACTCATATTGTTAACCCGGTTTCCTTCAAGATTACACTTCCAGCAGGGTGGCGGGTCCATAACACCTTCCATAAGAGTCTTCTGAAGCGCTATGTTGAGCCTGTTTTGCCTCTTTCTGACCCTCCTTCTCCATCTATTGTGGAGGGGAATCTGGAATTTGAGGTGGAAAAGGTGATGAATTCCAGATGGGTAGGTAACTCCCTGCAGTACCTGGTCCATTGGAAAGGTTTTGGTCCTGAGGATAGGTCTTGGGTTCCGGCTAGAGATGTTCATGCTCCACGGTTACTCAGGTTATTTCATCAGACCTACCCTCAGAAGCCATCTTTAAGATCTAGGGGTCCGAAGGCCCCCCGTCAGGGGGGGGGTACTGTCAGGTTCGCTAGGGAGATTGCTGGGACTTCTGGTTCTTCTGGTGGTACCAGCAGCGTTCTCCGAACCCCGGCGCGTATCCGCGCAAACTCCACCTCTCGTCCTGGGCAGCGGCTGCTAAGATCTCGCGCTGTCTAGGAGTGGCTGGGACTTTGAACCTCTGCTTGGTGCCTGGTTGTTTCTGCACCATGAGGGGTTAATTCCCAGATGCTGTCCAGCACCTATCAGGTTCTGGAGGTGGAGTTCTTGCTGCATAAATTGCAGCTTCACTAGTTACCTGTGCCAGTGTTTGAAAATCCCTTTCTCCACTCGCTGCTCTAGGTTGTATTGCTCAGTATCTTTATCTGTATTGTTGTTACCTCGGCTAGTTTTTGACTTTGACTCTTTGCTTACTGATTTTGCTATTGACGTACCCTCTCGTTGTGATTCCGGCTTGTTTACCATTCTTTTGTGTTTTATGTTGTCAGTCTGTTTGTGTTTTCCTTCCCACACTTATTCCAGCGTATCTCGAAGTCTTCAAGTAGTCGCCCCACGGTTTAGCGTGGGGGGGCTATAGGAAGGGACAGAGGTTGGGGCAAGCTCAGGGCTCACTATCCCCTGTCTTTTGTGTACCAATCTTAACAACAGTAGGACTGATTGGATAGGTGGGATATGTGTTAAATGCTGCATTTTTGTTAATAACAGTGAATTAGAGAATGTGTTGTTTTGTTATCCTGAGAAGGGGTTTTCCGGGAATATGAATGTCTGTTAAAAAAACCCCAAAACAAAATGCTATAAATAAATGAATATAACAAAACTCAATGGAGGACATGTACTGTATATACTGGAGTATAAGCCGAGGCCCCTAATTTTACCACAAAAACCTGGGAAAACCTATTGACTTGAGTATAAGCCGGAGGAGGGAAATGCATTGATCAGACTCCCCATTATATAGCCTGCTGGACCCTGCCCCATAGTGTATAGCCAGCACCTGTCCCCCAGTATATAGCCTGCCAGCCCATGTCCCCCAGTATAAAGCCAGCCCCCTGGCCCTGTATAAAGCCAGCAGCGGGGGAAGCCGGAAAGGTGAGTTTTGATATATTTTTTTGACTCGAGTATACAGTATTTTTCAGACTATAAGGCGCACCGGAGTAAAAGGCGCACCATCAATGAATGCCTGCTAAAACGTCAACGTTCATTTATAAGGCGCACCGGATTATAAGGCGCACCTGATTATAAGGATGAATGACCAACAGGTAGCAGATATGTGCACAGTTCAAGGCAGCTATTGTCTGTAAGTACGGGTCATGTATAAGGCGCACTGGACTATAAGGCGCACCTTTGATTTCTGAGAAAATCAAAGGATATTTTGTACGCCTTATAGTCCGAAAAATACAGTAATCCGAGTTTGGGTTTTCAGCACATTTTTTGTGCTGAAAAACTAGGCTTATACTCTAGTATATATGGTATCTTTATTTCTGCTAGTCAAATTGTCTCATTTTTGTAGTTTTAGTGACTTTTACTGTTGTTTTTCAAATACACCTTGGTCTGCACCTTGTGCAGTGCCTTATGTTTCTTTAGTTTCCAGATGTTCCATGCAACTTTTTAACTTATGTATCAGTTTTTAAGCTTATTTTTGTGACTTTTTAAGCCCAAATCTGCACCTGGTCTAGGGCAGGCGCAAAGGAAAGATTTTTTTCATGGACCGTATTTTAACATGTAGTTTGGAATTATTTCACATGCATTAAATGTTTAAAATTTTGCACAGTAACCTGTTTTTTAAAAAATTTTTTGCATAAACATTTTTAAAATATATTGGTTACTTCTAAGGTTGCGGTCACACGTTGCGTTTTAACTTGCGTTTTGAAACACATTACAACATCTGAGGAAAGGTGATGCCTAATTACATTACTGTTAACATTTGTGTTTACAAAATGCTACATAAACATTACATTAACGCATGCGTTAACATTGCATTTACTATGCATTTTGTAGATGCAAATGTTAACAGTAATGTAATTAGGCAAATCACCTCTCCTCAGATGTTGTAATGTGTATTAAAACACAACCATGCAACCATGTGTGACTGCAGCCTCAAATGTCGTCATCTCCTTGGGGTGTGACTACAGTACTTAAAAATGCAGGACACAGCCCCAAATCCAAAATTAACAGTAGTGTCTACTCCTGCATATAACCCGCCACATGGCTTGTGTCCATGTAGATTTTAGACATTTGCAACAAAAAGTCTCAGAAAGTAGCCAAATTTGCTTCTGCTAGGATAGGAAAAACTGAACATGTATCACAAGTAAAAAGACACGATCATACATAAGGTGCAAAAAAGACCTGCCAAATGTCTCAAATTCACCAAAGAAAAAAAAACTATGATACATGTGCCCCTATGTCATTAGTCACAAAATGGAGCTTAAATAGTTTAAATTTTATGATTCACAAAATGTTTACCCCTGAGGAAAATGTTCACCTCTGAGGAAGTCTCCACTTGGGAGACGGAACGCGTGGGGAGTCCTCCACGTCCTCCTCCACTACTGCTGAGCCGCCCTGTTGACTTATTGTACTGATGCCTGCCTGCTGACCACTGACTCGTAATGTATACTTACCCATTTATTCTATAGCCGCACTATGATTGTTATGGCAGATTTATCTTCATCTGTTCAGGGTCATTAGACAGCTTGGGCCTTATTCATCCTTCTATTGTAATTGTATCATACTAGGGGCCAGGTTCCACTGTATGGAGGAGGTGTTTGTTTGGTGAACCTTACCTGGTTGTGCCAAACATTTTGACTCATGAATGTTTTTTAATTGTTTTTAACTTGTCCTTCATTCCTTGATGGAGTTTTTCTATTGTTGAAATAAAGATTTATCACTTTTTTACATAATTTTGTCTATTGGCAGACCTCTTTTTCTCTTTGAATATTTTATGATTCACAAAATGTTATGACCTCTCTAAAGTAGGCGGAGTTATCACGAATATGGCCACCACTGGAAACTACAAGTCCCATGACTCCTCCTCCCTGTTATGCTCTCCCCACGAGTGATAATGTAACAGACTTTCTTGCTCTGTTACTATAGTAATGATGTGTAACTGCCATTACTGCACATTGCCTCACTGAGATTGTCTCACCACGACACTGGTCATGCTGGATGCACTGCAACCCACCAATTACAGCCAAACATAGTGGTGATCACATAACCTGCCCAAGTAGGTGCAGAACATGTGATGTGGCCATGTGACCAGTGGCCATCTTATGTCCTGTGTCTGCTCTGCATGCAAAAAAAATCAAAGGACTGATTAAATGGGCAGTAGCATTTTAATTCTTCATTTCAGTGTATGTCAATAGCATTTTTCTCCTAAGGGGAGCTTAATTTTAAATAACAACTACCTTATATACTCGAGTATAAGCCTAGTTTTTCAGCACAAAAAATGTGCTGAAAAACCCAAACTCGGCTTATACCCGAGTCAAAAAAATAAATACCCCTGCATATCTTCTGTGCGATCTGTCCGCCAGCTGCAGCAGGCTATATACACTGGGGCAGGGTCTGGCAGGCTATATACACTGGGGCAGGGTCTGGCAGGCTATATACACTGGGGCAGGGTCTGGCAGGCTATATACACTGGGGCAGGGTCTGGCAGGCTATATACACTGGGGCAGGGTCTGGCAGGCTATATACACTGGGGCAGGGTCTGGCAGGCTATATACACTGGGGCAGGGTCTGGCAGGCTATATACACTGGGGCAGGGTCTGGCAGGCTATATACACTGGGGCAGGGTCTGGCAGGCTATATACACTGGGGCAGGGTCTGGCAGGCTATATACACTGGGGCAGGGTCTGGCAGGCTATATACACTGGGGCAGGGTCTGGCAGGCTATATACACTGGGGCAGGGTCTGACAGGCTATATACACTAGGGCAGGGGCTGGCTGGCTATATACTGGGGAGGCTGTGACCAATGCATTTCCCACCCTCGGCTTATACTCGAGTCAATAGGCTTTCTCAGTATTTGGTGTTAAAATTAGGGGCCTCGGCTTATACTCGGGTCAGCTTATACTCGAGTATATACGGTAATAACATATTAGTTATATTTATTCCTGGAATACCCCTTTAAGGCTGTGCACCAGAAAAAAAGACCAAGTGCCACAAATGAATACATTCCCACCATGGTCTCTGTTATGAAACAGGTGGAGCATTATTGTGTTTTGAGTGGCATGATGATTCCCTTTACAAGAGTTTAGAACATCAATGCTTATCTGGCAGATTGGTGGCAGTGGTCAAGTGGAGTCATGCTGGAGTCATGGAGCTCTGGTAGAGGTGCAGTCCTGAATTGCCAGGGTAAGGAGGTGAGTACATTTCATTGTGTTCTTTCTAATCTATTTGGGATATTTATACAAATTATACAATCAGAATAGAATTAATATGTGAGCCAACTGAAAAACTGTCACAAAATATAATGTAAAGCTTACTACCTTTCCTCATTCAGTACACCAGAAACAGTCATATCAGTAACAGACCAGGTACGGAAGAACTTGACAAAATTGCTCAGATAAATAAGAAGCTTGATTTTAAAAATTGTAAAGTACACTGCCCATGAGTAAATGGTAAGAATCCTTAATTATTTTGCGGCTCGCATCTGTGCATAATGGTGTTCCCAATACACTTAAACAGGGAGGAGGCAAGCAAATTTTTGAATTTTGCATAAAGGAAAAAAAATGTAAATATACAATACAGATCACCTTCTCATTCAAAGAGTTTTCTGTATTTTCATAACCATAAAAATTGTAGATTCACACTGAAGGCATCAAAACTATGAATTAACACATGTGGAATACTCAATACTCAACTAAAAACAGGGAAACAACTGAAACTATGTCTTAAATTCTAGGTCCTTTTATTTGATTACCGCTTTGCACACTCTTGGCATTCTCTTGATGAGCTTCAAGAGGTAGTCAAGAGGTTTTCACATCACAGGTGTCTGCTTGGGATTTCTTGCCTTATAAATGTGGTTAGGACTATCAGTTGTGTTGTGCAGAAGTCAGGTGGATACACAGCTGATAGTCCTACTGAATACACTGTTAGAATTTGTATTATCTCTTGAAAAAAGCAGCTAAGTAAAGAGAAATGAGTGGCCATCATTACTTTAAGGCCCCTTTCACACTTGCGTTTTTCACGTGCAGAACTTGCATTGCACTCTGACCCATTGTAACCAATGGGTCTTTTCAGACTTGCATTTTTTTTCACGCACACACTCGCGTTTTTTTAAACGCGCGTTTAAATCTCGACGTGCTCTACTTTTGCAAGTAACGCGCATGAAAAACGCACCATACAAGTCTATGGAGACGCATCAAAAACGCATTGCACTCTGAGACACATGCAAGTGCAATGCAAGTGCAATGCGTTTTTCATGCATCAATTGCCATAGAAAAGATAGAGCTCAGTCCTGAGTCCATTTCACGTGCATTATCTGTGCGTGAAAAACGCATTGAAATTGCATTAAAAACGCGCATTAAAAACAGAGACATTAAACAAACTCTGACTGAAAACTGATTGCACTCTGATGCAAAATGTGTGTTTTTCACTGACCAAACCCTGATCGCACCCTGATCAGACTCTGACGTGATCTGCAACGCAAGTGTGGAAGGGGCCTAAAAAATGAAGGTCAGTCAGTCTGAAAAATTGGGAAAACTTTGAAAGTGTCTCCAAGTGCAGTTGCAAAAACCATCAAGTGCTACAAAGAAACTGGCTCACATGAGGAAGACCAAGGAAAGGAAGACCAAGAGTCACCTCTGATGCAGAGGATACGTTCATCCAAGTCACCAGCCTCAATCACATGTCAATAGCAGCTCAGATTAGAGACCAGGACAATGCCGCACAGAGGTCTAGCAGCAGACACATCTCTACAACAACTGGTAAGAGGAGACTGTGTGCAGCAGCCTTCATGGTAAAACAGCTGCTAGGAAACCACTGCTAAGGACAGGCAACAAGCACAAGAGACTTGTTTGGGCTAAAGAACACAAAGAATGGACATTAGACCAATGGAAATCTGTGCTTTGGTCTGATGAGTCCAAATTTGAGATCTTTTGTTCCAACCACAGTGTCTTTATGTGAGGCAGAAAAGGTGAACGAATGGACTCTACATTCCTGGTTCACCCGTGAAGAATGGAGGAGGAGGTGTGATGGTGTGGGGGTGCTTTGCTGGTGACACTGTTGGGGATTTATTCAAAATTGAAGGTATACTGAACCAGTATGGTTACCACAGCATCTTGCAGTGGCACGCTATTCCATCTGGTTGGCGTTTAGTTGGACCATCATTTATTTTTCAACAGGACAATGACCCCAAACACACCTCCAGGTGACCAAGAAGATGAGTGAGTGCTACGCCAGATGACTTGGCCTCCACAGTAACCAGACCTGAACCCAATCGAGATGCTTTGGGGTGAGCGGGAGTGAAGGCAAAAGGGCCAACAAGTACAAAGCATCACTGGGAACTCCTTCAAGACTGTTGGAAGACAATCTCAGGGGACTACCTGTATGTGTATGGATTAAAAAGTATGTGAATTTTATGAGCTGCAAACAACGGACATGTGATCTGTTTTTTGTAACCCTTGCGCCATTGTTGTGTGAAACCTGCTGATGACAAGAGAAGAGACTGTCTGAGCCACAAACACAGGCAGGAATAGTACCTTCTCTGAGTTTTGCTCTGAGGAATAGGACCTGCTCTGAGTTTTGTTCTGAGGAATAAGACCTGTTCTGAAAAGCACTTGTTCTTAATAGGATCTGCTTTGAATAGCTCCTGCTTTGAGCTGGCTTATACACAGGGCCATGGAAACCACAGCCATGTGTATGGGACCACAGAAAAACATGGGAATGTTTGGGAGCCATTGAAAAAACAGCACATCACACATCCACAAACTAAGTGTGTATCCATAAGGACTTTATATAGTTGTCCAAAGACTTCATATGCTGTAAAGATCTAGAGCAATCCTGCATACACCAGGGGCTGTGGGAGTGATCAGACAGAATTATTCTCCAGCATCCGGCCTACTGCCTCTGTAACATCCAGGTGATTAAAGATACCATTGCAGAGACTGCCCTATGTCATACCTAGAGCCATGGAGGACATATTGGAGCCAACATATCAAGCCCTTCATGCCCGAAAAATGGGTAGAATGGGTAGAAAAGTTCAGGGCAGGGCAAAATTATAACTTACATCAAAATTAGTATAAGGTCGGAGCTTTATTTGCTGAAAAATCAAACTATACTAAAAGTTGTGCAATTATACTATATCATTTAGAAGCCAAAATCATATTCAAGAATGTAAAGTGCAATGTTCCATGCAAAATGTATACTCTGTGTTCTACATAGCACTCTGCGCCCTTATCTGCTCTCCTCCCACACCTCTCCTGTCTGTCATTTTGTTATAATTAATCTTCATGATGAGGATTGTGGTAACATGTATTGTAGACTTCCAGAGAAACAATACATATTTAATAATTATATAAACCGTGGAAATGCTTCAGAACAGAACATGACTTTCTACAATCTTCTGTAATGTTTTCTGCAAACAATAACTGAGAAGTATCGTTTGTAGTTTCCACCGGCAAATAAGGAAAGCAATCAAGCAGCAATTTCCTTCAGGGAGTCTCTAGGAAGGAACATGGCATAATTATTGTTTTAATTATCTTAATATAAGATAAGTTGTAATGCAGATTCTGCTGCAAACAATACAGCATAAGCCACAGCTTGAAAAATGTAGAGGTATATACAGAATATACAATCTCAATCCTGCTGAAAATGTAAAAGCTGCTCTTAGGCTGGGTTCACACCTCGCTTTTTGCCATACATTGTAAGGACCCGTCAGGAGGATGAGGGTGTGTTCTTACAGTGTATGGCACAGATGTTTCCCACTGATGTATGCTTATACAGTGCTGTTGCCCTGGGATCTCCCCTCCCCCCTGACTGCAGGTGGAGGAGTGTACATCGGCAGTAGTGACATCACCGGATCCTCCCTCCTGCTGAGAGACATGCGAGCAGTGAGGCTGTGTAGAGAGATGCGGAGGCTTTAGTATGGAAAGAGGTGGCTTGTTACATCTTTCCATCCAGCATTTTTGGACGTACATGTGTTTAGTGGCCCCAGACGGAGGCAACAACCATGCCTCTATCTGCCACTATTTGTCAATGTATATGCTAAGTGTATAAGTTGAGTGCTTCCCGATGCATACATAAAATGTGATGTGAACACAGCTATACTTACAATTGTTTAATTCAGTAAAGAAACATTTGGAAATTTTGGAATGCTAAATTCACCGAAAGTGACAAATAGTGTATATGATATGTCCTGTGTTTGTTATGTGTTTTAGACAAGTTTTATTTACTCAGCTCCTAAGTAGGTGGGGCTATGCGGAAAAGAGGCAGGGCTTCCTGGAAAAAGTTAATTCTTTGGGTTAATATATGCTCATTTTTGCCAGAATTTAATCAAATGTTTTCATAAATGTTGGTACAAAGTATGCCAACTAGTAGATGATATAAACCAATTAAACAGTTTACACATGAATGAACACCATGAGGGTCACTGGTCACATGCAACTTGAAAATGGCATTTACACTTCCAGCTGATGGGACCAGAAGCACCAAGTGGCACTGCTGGAAGCAGGTAACAATTTACAGCCCTCAAGGGTTTATTGGGAAGTCCCATTAACAATGTCTAGACAATGTTTTTTCATTTTATGACTTTTAGACAGGATTAGTAAATTGTCCCATATACCTTCCCTTTGGATGGTTTCAGTTTCTCTATTAAACTAAAAGCGGTTTTAAGTTCACAAAGTCTGTACTACTGCACTCTGTGTGCCGACCTGGTGATAAAATATACACAGGACATTATTTGGAGTTAGTTGATCTGTGTGGGACTTCCACCGTACTTAAAGGGAATGTAATACATTTAGTTTTTTACTTTAACACCAACTAACAAAATGTAAGACTTTTTCCCCCAAAAAATGTTATTTTACGACTGTAGATTTATTTCATACAATGTCTATCCATAATTATGGGGTTTTCCATCTTACCCAAGATCCAGTGATAGAATTTCATTATATCACGGCATAACTTGGAAAATCTGAGCCCCATAGATGGTAAATGGTTAGATTTTTGCAGTCTGACGATGCGTTCACTCGTTCAGTTTTTCAGATGCAGTTACCAAGGTCCAAGCCAGGAGTGGAGTGAAAAAAAAGAGGAGGAGAAGTACCACTTTATGAAAACTGCATCAGAAAAACTGAACGTGTGAACGCACCCTCAGGATGGCTACATATAGTGCGTCTCTGCAGTGATAAGTCTATTGGATTACTGCTAGTGGCCAGGCTGTACCGCTGCAGCCCAGTAACTAGTGCTAGTTCATCTACATTTACTTCCAAAAGGACACAATGAGGGTTATTTACTAAGGGTTGCAGATAGCACTTTCGTAGGACTGTTCACTTTTTCGGGAAGTGCACGGCTTGGACAGGTATTTAACAGGTGGCTGTGCTAGGATTGTGTCGCACGTGATCGGTTTTTGGCGCAGCTGTGCTGGCTTCCATGAGACGCAAATTGGGAGGCGTGTCGTTGGACTGAGCACGGAATTTAACTTTAAAATTGTGTTGCAAGACTATGCGCTCACATGCACCAGTAAGGCCCCTTCCACACTTGCATTGCAGATCATGTCAGAGTTTGATCAGGGTGCGATCAGGGTTTGGTCAGTGAAAAACACACATTTTGCATCAGAGTTCAATCAGTTTTCAGTCAGAGTTTGTTTAGGGTCTCAGTTTTTCATGCGCATTTCAATGCGTTTTTCACACGCAGAAAATGCGCGTGAAATGGACTCAGGGCTGAGCTCTCTTTTCTATGGCAATTGATGCGTGAAAAACTTGCAAGTGTCTCAGAGTGCAATGCAATGCGTTTTTGATGCATCTCCATAGACTTGTATGGTGCGTTTTTCATGCGCGTGACTTGCAAAAGTAGAGCATGTCGAGATTTAAACGCGTGTTAAAAAAAAACGTGTGTGTGCGTGATAAAAAAAATGCAAGTCTGAAAAGACCCATTGATTACAATGGGTCAGGGTGCAATGCAAGTTCTGTACGTCAAAAGCACGCGCGTGAAAAACGCAAGTGTGAAAGGGGCCTAAAAAGATGGTGAACTCTGTTGGATCTGAGCAGGGAAGTGACACAAGCAGGATTTCGGGTGCACAAACTTAATTCACTTTCAGTGGACATTCTTACATTCAGTGAATGTAAGAAAATGTGCCCCATTGTATTGGGTGCCAAGATGTGCTCGGTACAAAAAATGTTGTCATCAATATGTTTTGGCACAAGAAGAGGACAGTGGAGGAAACACTGCACACATTAATAGTGCATATTCCTGTAAATGGTACAGTATTTCTATTATCAGTCTTAATTTTCCAGTAGTTGAAAAGTTCCACTTTCTTAAAATACTTAACATGTGTGAAGACAATACAATGCAGCTCTTAAAATCTCCTGTTTGGTCTTTTTTACATTCAGGGCCATTAGGTTTACATTAGGTTACTTTTACTCTTCCTCTCAGCTTAGACTAACATCAGGACTGACTCATTGGCATATTAAATGAAGTAGTTATCTCTTGGGCCTCATGTTGAAACACTTCAATTTCTTATAAATGTAAGATATTCTTAAAAAATACTGATTCTGAATTTTATGTCACTGTGGGAGGAAGGTGTCTTCTTGATGTCATGTTACTTTCACTGTACAATTATTCTCTGGGGACAGATAAGGCTTGTATAGATAAAGCAATACTGCCGCCTGATTTTACAATGTGCTAAACCCTGTATACTCCTTCCTTCTAAAGCAGTTTCTCCCAGGGGAAGATGTCTGAGCAGAGATCCTAGTCCTGCAAGTTCATGTGTGTTTTCTCTTGTATCTGAATACTAGTGTAACGCCCCTTTCACACTTGCGTTTTTCACGCGTGTTTTCTGCTTGTGCTTTTGACGCGCAGAACTTGCATTGCACTCTGACCCATTCTAATCAATGGGTCTTTTCAGACTTGCAATTTTTTTCACGCACACAGGTGCGTTTTTTTTAACGCGCGTTTAAATCTCGACATGCTCTACTTTTGCAAGTCACGTGCGTGAAAAACGCACCAAACAAGTCTATGGAGATGCATCAAAAACGCATTGCACTCTGAGACACATGCAAGTGCAATGCAAGTGCAATGCGTTTTTCACGCATCAATTGCCATAGAAAAGATAGAGCTCAGTCCTGAGTCCATTTCATACGCATTTTCTGCGCGTGAAAAACGCATTGAAATTGCATTGAAAACGCACGTGAAAAACTGAGACACTGAACAAACTCTGACTGACAACTGATTGCACTCTGATGCAAAATGTGCGTTTTTTACTGACCAAACTCTGATCTCACCCTGATCAGACTCTGACGTGATCTGCAACGCAAGTGTGGAAGGGGCCTAGTGTGGGCCTTAGGCCCCTTCCACACTTGCGTTGCAGATCACGTCAGAAAATGCGCGTGAAATGGACTCAGGACTGAGATCTATCTTTTCAATTGATGCGTGAAAAACGCATTGCACTTGCATTGCACTTGCAAGTGTTTCAGAGTGCAATGCGTTTTTGATGCATCTCCATAGACTTGTATGGTGCGTTTTTCACGCGCGTGACTTGCAAAAGTAGAGCATGTCGAGATTTAAACGCGCGTTAAAAAAAACGCGTGTGTGTGCGTGAAAAAAAATGCAAGTCTGAAAAGACCCATTGGTTACAATGGGTCAGAGTGCAATGCAAGTTCTGCGCGTCAAAAGCACGCGCAGAAAACGCGCATGAAAAACGCAAGTGTGAAAGGGGCCTTAGGCCCCTTCCACACTTGCGTTGCAGATCACGTCAGAGTTTGATCAGGGTTTGGTCAGTGAAAAACGCACATTTTGCATCAGAGTGCAATCAGTTTTCAGTCAGAGTTTGTTCAGTGTCTCAGTTTTTCACGCGCGTTTTTGATGCAATTTCAATGCAATTTCAATGCATTTTTCACACGCAGAAAATGCGCGTGAAATGGACTCAGGACTGAGCTCTATCTTTTCTATGGCAATTAATGCGTGAAAAACGCATTGCACTTGCAAGTGTCTCAGAGTGCAATGCGTTTTTGATGCATCTCCATAGACTTGTATGGTGCGTTTTTCACGCGCGTGACTTGCAAAAGTAGAGTATGCCGAGATTAAAATGCGCATTAAAAAAAACGCGCGTGTGTGCGTGAAAAAAAATGCAAGTCTGAAAAGACCCATTGGTTACAATGGGTCAGAGTGCAATGCAAGTGTTGCGCGTCAAAAGCACGCGCAGAAAACGCGCGTGAAAAACGCAAGTGTGAAAGGGGCCTAAGGCCCCTTCTCCACTGGCGTTTTTCACGCGCGAGTTCTGCGCGTGCATTTGACGCTCAGAACTCGCATTGCACTCTGTCCCATTGTATTCAATGGGTCTTTCTCCATTTGCGTGGTTTTCAACGCGCGTGCTTGCGTTCGTTTGCACGCGCGTCAAAATCGCAGCATGCTCTATTTTTGCGATTCACGCGCATTTTTCACGCACCATTCAAGTCTATGGGGACGTATCAAAAACGCATTGCACTCGCAAACATTGCAAGTGCAATGCGAGTGCAATGCGTTTTAAACGTAAGGGTTGCTAGGTGACCAGTATAACAGTATTTCCCCTGCTCGCGAACGATCATTTAATTAAAAAAACACAATGAAGAACAGTGAAGAATAGAATAAAAACAGTGAACACAGTGAACACAGTGAACACAGGATCATTTAAGATAAAAACACAGTGCAGAACACAGTGCAGAATAGATTACAGATGTTCGGCACATCTGCTTACTTGTCGGGAGATACGCGCGGAACGGTGCGCCCAAAATAGCACGTGAAGAACAATATATATGTGTGAAGAACACATTGCAGATTTATGGAAACATCTGCAATGTGTTCTTTACACACATATATATTGTTCTTCACATGCTATTTTGTTCGCACCGCTCCGCGCGTATCTCCCGACAAGTAAGCAGATGTGCCGAACATCTGTAATCTATTCTGCACTGTGTTCTGCACTGTGTTTTTATCTTAAATGATCCTGTGTTCACTGTGTTCACTGTTTTTATTCTATTCTTCACTGTTCTTCACATCTGCTAACTTGTCGGGAGATAATATACGCGCGCGGAACAGTGAAGAATAGATCGCAGATGTTTGCAACTTATCAGAAGACATTATTTTTCAATTAAATAAAACATTTTATTCCCGAACCTTGGTCCCTTTGAAAAAGTCCCATTGACTTAAAAAAACGCGCGTGAAAAACGCACCGAAAACGCAAAAAAACGCGAACAAAAATGAAACAAAAACGCAGCAAAAACGTCAGTTTTTCACGCATTGCACCCGCACGTGAAACGCAACGCTAGTGTGCAAGAGGCCTAATTCTGTACCACATCACCTGCCAAGTACCCGGAGACCTATCTCTACCAGGGTTTCACCTCTCTCTGTCCCCTGTCCTGGAGTTTTCTAAAAAAGGAAGAAGTATGAGTGAAGAAAACGCTTTGATGGCCATTGCGCTGTGGAGAACTTCATTTTATTCCAAATAAAATGCACAACACATTTCTGCTGCATACAGGTGGCAGTACCATACAGGGGCTTATTTACTGTTCATGGTTTTAGGGATTTGCACCGCTGAGACAGGGATTTAGCAGGGGATTGCGATTGGATTTTAGTGCAGCAGTGCCGGCTTACATGCAACAGAAAAGGAGGGGGGGCGGTCCATCGGACGATCCGACTGATTCGGGCTGAGTGCGACATTTAATATTCAAATTGTGACGCACCCAATGCACAACAATAAGCGTAATGAATTGCAAATATGGCACTAACAAACATAAATCCATATGTATATGAATCATATACATCAAGTGCAAAGGAAATGCAAGGTGAAGGATATACAGCATATAATATATATATATATACATATATATGGAAATTGGCAGCACTCAATCTTTTATGTTATAGCACCTATTAGTTTTTTCACCTGAAATTTTGGAGCCTTGCCGTTTTTTCTAAATATATTGTTGATGGGCTAAGGTACAAAAAGTAAAAGTTTTTGGCATGCACCCAAAAATTATAGTAATATATATATATATATATATATATATATATATATATATATATATATATATATATATATATATGATGAAGATGTTAGGTTCCAAGGTGAGCTTTAGTGGGACCGATCTATTGATTGTTTACCAGCTACAGGGTCTGGATTAAAGGTGGTGATGCCCCGGGGGCCAAACTGGTGGGGGGTCCTTCCCTCCAGCCCCCTGGAGTATACAGCCACCAGCCCCCTGTAGTATACAACCACCAGCCCCCTGTAGTATACAGTCACCAGCCCCCTGTAGAATATAGCCGCCAGTCCCCTGTAGAAAATGGCCACAAAATAATAAACTTCATACTTACTTCACCTTCCAGTGATCCCACAACGCTGCAGACTCTCTCACACTCTCCAGGCAGCCGCCGGCCACGAAGACACAGCTGCCATCACTGGGGGAGATCGCCGATGCACTGTTTAGGCGGCAGAATGTAGTGATCGGATACTGACAGCATGATGTCATCACTCGCTGCCAGCATCCCATCACAACCTGCTGCCCCCAAAACAGTGCATCAGCGATCTCCCCCAGCGATGGCAGCTGTGTCTCACTGACACAGCTGACATCCTAGACCCCTATGTGCGATGTGGGCGGCCACGGGCTGCTGCGCATCGCACACAGAGACAGTACTGTCGGAAACTGGTGGGGACCCCTTAAAAAAGTGAAAGTGGTGGGGGCCCCGGGGCTCGAGCCCCAGAAGCCCCTCCTTTAATCCGGCCCTGTTGGTAATAGTCCTCTTGTGCCCCATATGGATATTGGTAATAATATCATATACTATCCTCCTATTAATAATGCCACTTTTGGACTAATAAAAATAAAAAATGTAAACTCAACTGTTTTTCTTTCTTAAACCAGAGAAATCCTTGATGTGTTATAAATATTAAAAAAAAAACATTTTATACTTGCCTTTTATGGACATGAAGTATTTTCCAAAACATCTGAATGTAGTGATCCGTTTTAGTGTAATTTTAGCCTTAACTGTTAGCTTATTAGCAGCTTTACTTTAGATCACAACCAGAATGTTGCCCGTGTACAGTTTCAATTTCTAACATCCTTTTATTTCTATTAATGTAACTTTCTGACAACAAAAATAACAATGACTGAATTAGGAAAGTCCTAAGAATGTCTCCTGGAGGTCAACCTTGATATATTAAGACCGTTTATTCAGTAATATTTTTATTATCCACTAGAGGGCAATGATAGGACTTGTGTTTTTTTTTGTTTCAAATATTGCCTTGTGGTTTCCCCACCAGGAATCCCCCTCCTCCCATCACCTTATAAAAAGGTTGACAGGGATGTCTACACAGCTCATACCAGGCTAGAACAAAGAAGACGCAGCATACAAGAGCTTTTTATCATAACATTGCAGCGTTTGAATGTATAAATTTCATAGAAATCCTGAACTTGACAGATTTTTGAAGTCGAATTAACTATTCAGTACTGGATATTAAGGGATATTAAGACTTTATACAGAGACTGGAACCATAATTTTTTCCTCAAAATGACCAAGATCAATATCATCACCATTACATTTCTGATGCTCTGCTGTCAAATCATCTTTATGCACAGTAAGATTTATTTATTAAGAATTTAAATTTAAATGAAATTGGATATTATATTGATCTATTCATCTATCCATCTATATATCTGTATATCTATCAAGAATGAGCTATCTATGTAGCTACTAAATATCTAATTATTGATTTACTGATTTACTTAAAAACTCTCTATCGATTCCTATGGATTATCTACATTCTATCCATTTATCTACGATGCTATTTACATATTCTACAATTTATCTTCATTAAAATAATGGTAGAATAAGTGATTTCCACAAATGTCTCTAGTTTATTTCACTTGAAAGCGGTTGCCCGTTATTGTGATTTATTGTCTATCTATTTATCTATCGCTTATCTTGTCTTGTCCTCTATCTAAATCTTTATCTAATCTATCCATCCATCTATCTATAATTCTGTTTTGCTTATTATCTGCCACTATGTATAGGGATTGTAGCATCTCGTTGACATTGTGTCCTCTCCTCCTCTGCTTTAGACATCACCCTTCACTCACCACAGACTACAATCAAGGCTCAGATTGGAGAAGAACTTCATATCACTTGTTTAGCATCAAAATGTAGTGATAAGAATCCGGGCTTTACCTGGTCTAGCCTTGTAGACAACACTTTAAGTGGTTCTGTAAATTCTGTGGAACAAATATCAATCCTAACTATGAAGGTGGATGCTCAGACTGACGGGTCTTACCGGTGCACTGTGTCATGTGATAACGCACCAGGAGAGAAGAGCTTCAAGATCATTGTCTACTGTAAGTGCCTTTTATGACTTTGCTTACTTGCTAAGACAATTAAGACATATTTCTTAACATACAGTATAAAGTTAAATAATAAGATAAATCCCATTCTGGAGTTTCTAGTAGGCAACAAATAGAAGGAAAAGTGTAAGCAGGGCAATTATGAGAAATAAAGTGTCCAGAACAGGATTTTAAAAGGTTAAAGAGGAAGTTAAACCATTTTTGGACGGTTAAAGATTAATGTCCCTCCTTATGTTCTCAGTTTCATTGCAGCGGCTACTAATGTATTTCAAATAAACCGCCTATAACGGCATAGGTTGGTATTACTACACTCAGCTCATTGTGAAACTTCCCCTTTTGTAGAATTATAATGTACACTAGCAATATGCTCAGATCTATTACTGAAGACACCTTGAGACACAAAGACACGGGGATATTCATCATGTGCCGGAGCTGGTGCAGTCCCCACCCCTCTGGTGCTGCTGGATACAACAAGAGGCTCCAGTCTCACTTATGAAAGTTCTCTGGCTGTAGCAAATGGACACACGCAGGGCAGGAAGGTCCACCACCGGCCCACTCAGCCACTGGCCATGTACCCTTCATGCCTGTTGGGAGTGGAGGAGGCATAAAGGGAGAAATAATTGCAATTACTGGTTGTGCATCTGTAATTGCAACTAATAGAGTAAATAAAGTAATAAAGCACACAAGTAGGAACCCTCACTGTTGTACTTTTGCACCCCCCACTAGTGACACCTGCCATCTATCATTTTGAAAGCATTTTAACATGATATGATAACATGATATGGGGTCACAGATTCTCACATAAAAGACTTTCCTTTGCCTCCACAAATAAAAGTCAGTAGGGGTCCAGAGACAAAAAAATGACCTATTACAATTTTGGATCTTTAGAAAAACGAAGATGGGGCCAGCATCACCATAATATCATGACAGCTGAAAGTAGCAAGAAAATTGTGTTGTAAAGGTTTTACTAAGAACTTGAATATTGATGACTTGTTATTAGAATAGATTATCAACATTATAGTAGTATGACACCTGGCATGGCTGGACCACAGGATTTGGATGTGTATAGGTGTGTTGTGTATTATGACCAGGATGAAGGATTGTAAGCCAAGCGCACTGACATACTGGTGTGTGCCCCCTCTGGAAGGATCTGCTATTTTTCTAGCTTCTTATTCCCTGGTTTTTACTAAAGAAGGTTTTTAAAATGATACAAATGAGCTTGAAGGGCTCCAGGCTCCAAAGATTATAATGCTCATTTACATAATTTTTTAAGCCGTCTATTCTTAAAAACAAGGGCATAAGAAGCTAAAAGAAAACTGGATCCTGCCAAAGGGGCACACACCAGTATGTCAGCGTGCTCGGTTTACAATCCTTGGTCCTGCTGGTAGATGTCCGTTACAGTTTACTTTGAGGGTCTAATATTTCTAGAAATACTGTTGTGAGTCAGCACTATATCTATTTATCATGAAGAGGAACACGACTTGCAACAATTGACTCCAGTAGGAGACTAGGGTCAATTCTAGCAAGCTTTCCCTGCCATGACCCCCTTTTGGGACCTGGCAATGGTATTGCAATATGGTTGTGGCCACAAAGAGACACCATAGTGAAATAGAGTTAGCATATATTGAAGTTTTTGGACACATGTGAAGAAGAACTTTTAGTTGCCTACTTTAAACCTAACAAAGTAATCTTATCATTTCAGCATTTCCCAGTGACCCTGTCCTACACATCTCATCACTTGTGGTTGGCAAGGAGTCGCGTATCACCTGTACTTTCCCTAGCATCTATCCCGCAGATATGCTCAGTGCGGAGATCCTGTTGGATGAAGAGACTGTTGCTTCATTTGATACTTCAGAAATGGATTTCAATAGTTATGACATACAAAACATCAGCCTGCCTTTTGATTTTACCCCAGTGGAAGAGTTGGACAACAGGCAGATAAAATGTTTGGCTACACTGCATTTTCAAGATGATTATACTGAACCCATAGAGAGAAGTACAACGCAGAACCTTGTGCTTACATGTGAGTATGTCAGGATACCATTGTGTTTTCTCTTAGCTCAACTTAATATATTGCCTGGATATGTTTCCATTACTAAAACTGATTTTAATTCTAGATCCACCGATGGAACCTTTTGTCACCGCTAGACCATCTGCAAAGGTTAGAGCTGGTGAACAAATACATCTATCATGTTCACCTAACAGTAAATCCCAAGCTTCTGTCCAGTGGGTGAAGCAGATTGAGAATGAAGAACATGTAATGTCAGCTGATGACACAGGGTCTTTGATCATTTCAAATGCAAAACCAGATGATAGTGGGGTCTATATCTGTTATACTGAAAACAGAGCTGGAAGAAAATATTCTACGGTGGAGATTCTTGTTCAAGGTAAAGAACTTGTGATAACAAATCACTTCGTGGTCACTGTTTTTTTCACAAAATTACACCAGGTCAGACTTAGCGTAGTTTTGCCTACTGGCCGCACCACCAGACGGATAATGCGGCAGGACATGGGGGTGTATGATAAATCCCGCCCCCCCCCCCCCCGGTTTGTGTGGTCTTGTTTGGTACCTTATATTATTTGCTCTACTTTCAAAGGTAATTTCAATGTGTTATATGTAGGTCATTGTTGTTCCCATATTCTGAATGTATATCATAAAACATCTAAATAGGAGTCATAGAAGACTTTTGTTTGAACTTTGGAGGGCAAATATTTTCCGAGTAGTGGTAGTAATATTTTCAGAGTAGTAGCAGATTATTGGTGTAAATATTGACCAATCAGCGGTTGTCATTGGGTGTTATCATCTTTTGTTTCTGGCGATTATCTCTGTGAAAATAGATATAGGTGAAGTCACTAGGGTTCTTTACGACATTGGCTAATTGGGGGGAAGTGGATCAGGTGACCCAGGGGAAGAAGCATAAATCGATGGAGACTGGCATAGGGTCCCTTCTGTTTTACTTCATCACAGCTGAAGCCTGGACCAGTGTCACCAGCTCACTCACCCTATCTGTTATCATAATTTCTTATTATATCTCGTTGTTTATCTCCTTATATCTGTTGTAACTAGGGAAAAAATTCTTATGCATATCGAATTTATGATGTTATTGCGTTTCAGCTTATGGCTGAACAATTATTTATTTCAATTTGAATAAAATGAAATCATTCATATTATTTCATTTTAACAAAGTTGTTTTGGTTAAGGTAAACTAATCAAGGCCATGGCCAGTTTTATCCACTATACAAGTGTTGTGTTATTTATTTTACTTCTGGTTTATAGTATTTAGTATAAGTTATAAATATGCTTTATAATCCTATGGCATTGTACCTGTGGGACTATCTCTCTACTCACATAAGGGTACAGACACCCTTATAATGGGGGAGGGTCACAATGGTAAAACCCTCCCTATTCTACAATTAAATGGGGTGTGCAAGTGATTATGCATCCTTTGCCATACAGAGATATGTACTTGACAATGACACTATTTATCAATGCAGAAGTACAGTTGTTTGAGACATCTTTTTAATGGCTCCTGAGACTGCAAATACAGAAAACAAAATTCACAATTTAGAATGTTATCAAGTAAGAACACCAAATACACTGGTTATAGAATAAAATGTGGTAAATTGTGTTCGTCTTTATTAGGTCCAGTGGAAAAGCCCATTCTGTCACTGGAGCCGGGAACAAGAGTGAGAGCTGGACAATTGGTGATAATTGAATGTCTTGCCAGTGGCAGTTCAAATGTTACATTGTGGAAAGTGTCAGAAGATGGAGACATTCTCTTAACCACAATGGGAAAAGTCACTATAGGTGAAGTGGATCCAATAGACACTGCTGTATACAAGTGCATAGCTGAGAATCAGTATGGTGTAAGCGAAACTATGGAATCCCTAATAGTGGAATGTAAGTGTCCTGTCTGCAATACCCATATATTTATACTATAGACACACTTTATGTCAAAGCTTCTTTAATAAGAAACAATTACGTTCTCTCTACAGATCCACCAAGGGAAACTCTTCTTTCATCTTCTTCTATTGATGTGAATGAAGGAGATGTAGTAACTTTGACTTGCGTTTCTGATGGGTTCCCTACGCCAAACATCTCTATTTATCAACTTTTAACTTCGGGAGAGAGCGTTCTCCTGTCTACAGATTCCGTGGTAACATTGTCTAAAGTAACCAGTGGAACTTACCAGTGCCAAGCTCAGAACAGGCTAGGAAGTCAGAAGGAAAAGATGGAACTACTGGTGAGAGGTGGGTAGTAGATGTTAGCTATTGGTTTACATTTTAAGACTCTGGCTCAAGGCATGCACATGTGCCCAGAACTCCTGTCAAACACCTAAATACAAAACTTTTAGAATAAAACAACTTAAACATTATTTACATTTTTTTGTTTTGTTTTTACAGTTCCTCCAAAAAACACCTTTATAACTATTTTACCCTCACATGTGGTGAGAGATGGAGAAAGCGTACACATCCGGTGTACATCTGAATCTTCCCCTGCTCCTAAATTGTTACTGAGAATAAAAACTGAGATGGGCATTACTGAGCTGGAGTCTGAGCATGGGCTGTACAGTATTCCACATGCCACAGCAGAGAATACAGGGACCTATATATGTCAAGCATCAAATGTTATAGGACATCAATTCGCAGAGGCATCACTGACTGTACAAGGTGAGACAGAGAAAATATTGATTGTATTTTTTTTAACTTACCGTTACTTTCAATTACATTTGTATTCAGCCAGTATTCATGTTACTAATACATAAATCAGGCAAAAAGTTTAATCACTGGAGGAATAGCTAAAAATCAGATTCCTAGTATTTCAATCAATATTATAGATCATGAAAATCATGAAAAAGGTATCTGTATACAATGTATTAAACCAATATAGTCACCTAAGAGAATAGATATTTATTCAAAAATAAATGGTGTTCCTCACATAACCATTCCTTCCATGTCTATATTCCTTTTTATTAACCATTACACTACTTCTATCACTCAACAGTTCCCCCTCATCATACGCAAATATTAGTAACTCCTTCCTCGGTGGTAAATGAAGGAGACAAAGTACAGATCAAATGCACTTCTGAAGCATCACCAAAGCCTAGATTAGCTCTGAAGATGACAAACGAATATGAAGTAATTGAACTGTTGTCTGAAGATGGTGAATACAACATTTTAAATGCTGAAGTAATACATACAGGAACATATCTCTGTGAAGCAACAAATGCAGCTGGGCGTGAAATTGTACAGACCAACCTTTCTGTTAAAGGTGAGACCTGTTTGCTACATATTGATCTAACATAGTGTCGGACTGGCCCACCAAAGTACCAGAGGATCCTTCGGTGGGCCCCCAGAGGTACAGCAGAAGACAATTCAATTTGGAGACTACTAGAGTCTGTTTTCTAGAAGTTTATGGAGGGTGGACCTCCAGCATAATTTATCTGGTGGTCACAAGGAACCCCAGCTCGAAACTGATCTAATATATATGGATATGGATGGAAAGGTCCAAAGGGATATTGAGGGTCCTGTAACACACTTCGCACTTAGGTCTGAGAGCTTTATACTACTGTCGTTTTGTACATTTTTTCCCTTTCTTGCAGTAATACTTCCCTGTATTATATTACATTATAAACATCTTACCCTTAGACAGAAGACACTTAAACATCATTTTTAGACACAATAATAGTGTTTATAGTCGTTTACAGCTGTCGCTTACATCTCAGTGTCTCATAATGATAGAGAAGGATTTTACTTCACAACAGGCAGTGGACAAGACATTGGAAAGGAAGGGAGACTCCTAGTTGCTGACACTTTTTAGATGAAAAAAAACACATACATTTTATTCAATAATTAGCAATTTTTTTATTACATTTCATCATATCATTGCTATCATATGAAAATACATTAGTTGTTGAAGTGAGAAAAATGGATTTCTACAGAATTTCTAAGATGCCTGTGTTTGATGTTTCTTTCACAGTTCCGCCCAGAAGCACCTATGTATATATCTATCCTTCAACAGTAGTAATTGAAGGTGACTCTGTACAGATCTGGTGCTTTTCAGAAGGACTTCCAGACCCAAGACTTGTCCTGAAAATGAGAAACGAAAATGGATCCATTAGCCTGGAGACACATGATGGTTCTTACAATATTACTCATGTCAGCAAAGAGAATGCAGGAACATACATCTGCGAGTCCACCAGTATGGTGGGACAAGAAATTGCAACAAATACATTGACTGTTCTAAGTAAGTTACCTTAAGCTTCTAATATACACAATATAATCAGTTTTTATTGAGGGAAATATATAAAGTATACAAAACCATAATGTGATCTCATAATTCATTACATAACAAAATAATGCTCTGGTCTTTACAATCTTTCATAACCTCATTCATTTTCTTCCAGTTCCACCACGAGACACCCTAGTGGTTGTGACTCCATCACAGAACATCAAAGAAGGTGATACAGTCACTATCACTTGTGAGACCCACAGCATCCCATCTCCAACCATCACTCTTCAGAAAGTGTGTGCCAAGAATAGCACAGTGCTACAGACCAGCAATGGCACCTTTACCCTGTACAATGTCACCCGCAATGACACTGGAAGTTACAGGCTTCAAATCATAAACAGTGCTGGAAATAAGACAGAGGTCTTCAATATCACTGTGGCAGGTGAGGAGCACTTATAATAGGTCATCTGTAGGCTGACTTTCGAGAACTTGGGTTGGCCACTATTAAAATGACTTTTCTCTATACTTTTCATTACAATTGGTAACAAAAACCCACACACAGGAAACCATAAAGTACAATCTAGGAACTTATAGTGAGAACATCCGTCTTGCCTTCGTATGATTTGACATCAGACATACATCTGGTACTTAGCAAAGAAGCTTTGAGAATATTTACATATTATTGAGTCATTCAAGGACACAGACGTGAAGCTGATGTTTGTATTACAGTTGCTAAATTGGGTTTCTTCTATTATAATTGAACACTTACCGAAAATTTCATGCACCGCATTAAGTAGGTTAGCAATTTTAATGTACTGGACAATGGCAATTTTTTAAGCTGCAATTTTACACTAAAAGCAATGAACCTTACTGTGATAGAAAAAACCTTGTTAAAAGCATCAATAGTGTTCCATTTACATCAGTATTTATGCTGCAAGTTCTCACAATTGGCTCTAAAGCCACCCATTATTTCCCACCCCCAGCTTTGGGCATCCGCAGATATAATTGCACACTGGGTTCACCAGGGATGTCGTGGTATTACTGGAAAATGGCATTGTGATCTTAACCAACTAATTCATCTTTCATTAATGTCATATGATGTGAATGGTGAATATGCACATAACATGTTTATGGAGATGCATTTGAGAAAAAAATGGAGGAGTAGCTAATAGAAACAAATCGGATTCCTAGTGCTTTTTGTTACATGGAAGTTACTACTACGACTTATTATACGATAATAACAACCTGTGCTGAAAGGGAGTTTCCACTTTCAGCAAATAATTGATATTGTTTGTATAATGAGAAGTTATAAAACTTTAAAATATACTTTCTGTATCAATTCCTTTTCTAGATCTCTCCTGTCTTTCTAAAGACAACTGCTATGTTTACTTCCTGTGGATAGAAATCTGTTCCTGGTCATGTGATGTCACACAGGTGCACAATTTATTATATCACAGAGAGTAATCAGAACTGTGTGTTATAATGAGCTAAGCACCTGTATGAGATCACATCCCCATGAGCAGATCCTATCCACAGGAAGTAATAATGCAGCTTCCTGTTGAATGACAGCAAGCAGAGATCTATAAAACAGTGAGATATAAATATTGGAACTTTTGATTACTCAAACAATATCAATTATTTGCCTAAAGTGGACAACCCATTTACCCATATTTTAAACTGAATAAGCGTTTCAATAATGTAACTGTATATGACTATTTGAAAAGCAATGGATTTAAGAACCCAAGGCCAATGTCTATTTTGGCTCTGTGTGTTGACACCTGCTCATATCCCCATAATGTATATAATTACTGAACTTGACCTTCCAGTCTTCCTATAGAAGTAGCATCTGTTCTGTCCTGTATTGAATGAAACATTCACTCCCATTGTGCTGCTATCAGTATTTCTAACCATCCCCCTCTTTGTCTCCTTTACAGAACAACAGAAACAGAGCCCAAGGTTTAACCTCACTTCTCTGGTCATCTTTGGATCTGTGGCATTTGTATCCATAGGTGCTATTGCCTCCATTATTTATCATCTCAAGAAATCAAAGTTACAAGGATCATACAGTCTTGTAAAAGCGCTGAGAAGCAAAGTGTGACTTTACACCAATTGGACCTGATGGACATTTCCAGGAGATGCTATGGGACAGTGCACTTTCTGTGAACACTGAATGGCACTAGTGAGGGCACTTGGGTTCTGAGAGTTCTGATGGACACAGCCTGTGCTGTCGGAAACTTTTTCTTGTGGTACCTGCAGAGAAACCGCAGCCCTACCTAGTTCCTCTGCTGTAAATTGAGAAGACTGAAGCAAACGAAGACTGTTATAAATGAGTAAAATCTCCTTTATATTTGTGAAGGATCACTATTTGCACTTAGATTTTGTGTTTTGTGCGGTGTGTGTGACGATGTGTAGAAGCTGCTCATATTTAAACGTCCTGTTGTGTCGACACATTATTTCCGTCCCTATTCCATTGTGTTTATTTTGTATGTGGTGGAGATCTGTAACGTGTCATGAATTTTAATGTGGCTCTTCTCCTTAGGCCGAGCTGAGCTCTAGCCATCTTTTGTTGGCCATTGAAATGAGATGAGTAAGCTTAATAATTGGGAGGATCAAACTGGGAGCCAAAAGAGTGGGAATTTTGTTATAACAGAAACAAAGAAAAGAATAGAGCTCGTCTCATTGATGTAGAAATGGTGTGCAATAATCATGGAGACTGGCTATGAAACGTTCATTAAACTTCATTAAAAAATAATTAGATTCATTACATATAATGTATGAGCCACCATTAATTTTAGATGATATTTGTTTTCCGACAAAAATTTGACCCTATGGCTGCATTCACACGTAGCTTTTACATTGTGTTACCATTTAAGCACATGTGATTGGTAACGAGCACCTGGTATTTTGCATGAACACAATGCAGAACACCGGGTGCTTATTACCAATTGGGCTGATTGGTAAGGAAATGAGACTGATTGCAGCCTAACCTTCCTTTAGAATACTGCGTAAAATTCATAGTTGTGTTTTGAATTTGGTTGCTACCAATTAAAGGTGTGTTTGTGAATGCATCCACGCTATCAGTGCTGATAGGTGACATTAAGTGGAAAAATACCTCTTTGTCAAAAAGAAAGTAACACCCACATGTCAATTTATTTATAAATTTTTAGGAGGAACAACAGAGCACTTGCACAAAATGCAGAAAATGTGCTCCAGAATTGGTGTTATATTAATAATGTATTTACTAAAACTGACATTTCATTAGTCATTATAAAAGTACCAAAATGCAATAATACCAAATACACCAGCTGTTTTGATACATAATGTTAAATTAAATGCTATATTGTGACATATTAGTTAATGAACACATTACTGAAAAGAAATCTTCATACATTTTGTGAATAATATGCAAGATTCATTTATTGAGTATAGAGGATCCATAGCTGGATGACAGACAGTGATGTAGACGAGGGTGTACAACATATGTCTCTCCACCTGTTGTGAAAGTACAATTCCCAGCATGCCACAGCCGTCATTTTAAGAAGTACACTGCCAGCAGTTTCACAGTCACAGAGTTACAGGTTTCAGATCACTGCAGTGGTGAAGCCTCAATTATGTGAGCAGAATATACTGTAAAAGTATAAGATTACTTATGTATGGCAGTCAGTATTTCACTGAAGACTTTATTAGTGTATGTAGATATTATATTATCTATAGGTATTTGCTGTTATTTACTCAGCTGGCTACTGTCACTTCCATGATGTCCTCTGATCTCTATCTACAAGCTTCATGACATTTTTTTTTCTTATTTTTTCCCCCACCACAGTCATAATAGCAGCCCCCCTCTAGTGAAATGGTTAAACTGGAATATTGAGAAATTTCCTTTAGGATGCTGGTCATTACACATGCCATCTTACATGTCTCCAGTTACTAACTATACGAAAAGAACTAATATGTTTGTATGTACTCAATGTTTTTCTAAGGTCCATTGCTGTCAATCTCGTAACATGTTTTTCACATAGTGATTATATTTTTTGAAGGCATATAATTAAATTAAATATTTACAGAGTTTTTAAAGTTTTTGTCATGATTTCCTTCACAGTAAACATTTTATCATTGTCTTCAATGCAAATATTTGTCATCCCTATTACACAATCATATTTTCCATTACCATTAGGTTTGTGTTCATGTGGACCATATAACAGGGTCAATGTTAATGACAGGGGTTTCAGAGTGATCAAACAAAGACAAAGTGGTGTGTCACTGACATAATTGGTTCAAAAAGACATGAAATAAATTTTACTGACATCCAAAACTGAACACAGACATGAATATAAAATCAATTAAAATTGTACCAAAGCACATACAATTATATACCATGTTATATGCACTATGATCGGTGCAAAAACAAAACACCTTCTGATTGGGTGACATCCACCCAAACCACCCCTAAAGGGTAAGGAAACACGTAAAAAGTGCAAGTGCCTCTGTCAAGCTGCCATAGAAGTAAGAGCCAAGTAAGTTAATGCCTGCATAGTAAATGAGGTAAAAAAAAACAAAAATCAAGGGGGGTTAAGGTAGTGGAGGCAAAGCCCTAATATACATTACAAATAACCTGGCAAAGTTATTTGTAATGTATATTAGGGCTTTGCCTCCACTACCTTAATCCCCCTTGATTTTTGGGTTTTTTACCTCATTTACTTTGCAGGCATTAACTTACTTGGCTCTTCTACATGCGGTGCAAATTGGAAATCGTTGGATATTCTGCGGTCCGCAGACTCTTAGTAAATGAGCCCCATTGTGTTCCTTGCCCTTTTCTTTCCAGAGTAATGGCATTTTCTGTTCTGAAGCTGCTTGTCAAAAATCTTCTTCAACAGCAGTGAAGTGGGTGGAGACTAACCTGTTCCTGTATCTATTCTGAGTCAAACACTACACAGTATGCATAGAGGGTGTACATAGTGACTAGCCTTGCAGCTTTCATCACACGGTGGAGCCAGGGGAATGTAATAAATAGTAGAAACCAGCAGTGAAATAAAGTTACAAGATATTTATAGTCTATGATGTGCGAGGATGAAGGGATATAACTTTTCTGCTGTGCATAAAGTGTTTGCAGAGCAGAAAGTGGGCAGGGGCTGCAAAGTAGTGTATGACATAGCATAAGGTACAGAGACAAACAGAGAAAGTTCTGTAGAGTCAGATTGGGACTGATAGGGAACAGAGGAGACATGTCATGGATTCATTATGTCACCCAATATCTCTGATAGCAGAGATCTTAAAAACAGACTAGTTTTAGAAAATCTTCCTTTATTTGTGACAAGTGACAGTAATTCCACAAAAATGAAGGGAACGTGGTTTTTGCACCTTCATTTTGCATTGCACAATTTTACCTTCGAAAGTGCCTCACATTTTTTATAAAAACACACAGGAGATGCCGTATACCGTATATAGTAGAGTATAAGCCAACCCGAATATAAGCCAAGGCCCCTTATTTTACCACAAAAAACTGGGAAAACCTATTGACTTGAGTATAAGCTGAGGGTACGGAAATGCATTGGTCACAGATTCCAGCCAGTATCTATCTAGTTAGTCCTCTTCCCCTGTACTATATAGCCATCCAGCCCCTGCTCTCAGTATATATAGCCAGCGGCCCCTGCCCCAGTCTATAGCCATCAGCCCCTTCCCCCAGTATATAGCAGCCCCCTGCCCCAGTATATAGCCAGTCCCCTGCACCAGTATATAGCTATCCAGCCTACTCCCAGTTTATAGCTAGCCCCCTGTCCCTATAAATAGCCAGCCCCTGCCCCTATCGATAGGCAGCCCGCTGCCCCTATAATTTGCCAGCCATCATTCTCCCCATATAGCCAACCCCTGCCCAAGTATATTATCAGCCTCAGGTTGCCCAGATCATAAAAAAAGAATGTCAATGCTCACCTTTCTGCCACCCTCAGCATGTCTTCTTTTCTTCGGTCTAGCAGCAGCAGGTCAGTGTGACACTCCGCCACACAAGCAGTGACGCCAGCCGCAGCTGACATCATATTGTGTGTGCCGGCCGGCTGGAGTGTGTGCGGTGGTTGACGACACAATTTGTCCGCAGACTCACCACTGCTGGATCGGAGAAGAAAAGACATGCGGGGGGCGGCAGAAGGGTGAGTATTGACATTGGTTTTTTTACTCTAGTACAAGCCAAGTTTGTGTTTTTCAGAACATTTTTTGTGCTGAAAACTCGGCTTATACTCGGGGTATATGCGGTAATTATAGAAACATCAGTCTTCTATCTTCCAAAAATGTGCAAATTGTTTAATCTGCTATTTTTTGCCAACGTTGTTACTTTTTATTATTGACAATTTACTCCAGGCCCTTATTGGCACAGAAAAAACCTAGAAACCAGTTGCTATTTTCTCTTTACAACTTTCCATTTAAAAAGTTACAAATCCACTGAAACAGTAAAAGCCCATGTTCCAAACTGACACCACATTTATCAGGTTGTCTAAATCATTCAGATAACTGTGCTCTTGCAAATTCCAACACGCAAAAAGCATTTTCTTACTTTGAGGTTTCCATACTATGGAAGCAGAAATGTTTCTTATCTACTTATAATAAAAAAAAAAGAAAATTGGCAATGCTTTACATTTAAGACACTTGGATTCTTGTGCAAATTCTCACTCTAAGACCCCTCGCTGCCTGTACTCCCACAGCTGTATAATTCATAACCACATATGCATTCCATGTACAGAGAGGTGTAAGTCTCCCTTATACTTGTATATTTATCCAGAGGCATTGTGAAGATGGATTCTAAGATTAAGGTCAGTAATTTCATAATAGGATAATCTACTCCCCAGCACATTCCCAGCAATAGAACAGAACAGTCAATGCTCCTTAGCTCCCTAATATGCGATTCCCCCTTCCATTGATTAAAGTCCTCCAAGTTGATATCCATCATCAGTCATCATTGTCAAAAAGAAAAACATTTTTACTATAATATAATCTTTAGTAAAAGATTTATTAGGGAAGGTCCATTTTTCTGCAATGTACACTACTTACATGCAAGACAGATCTACTCTAGACCTACATAGCCTAAAGTAAAATCTGCTTACAAGAATATATATATATATATATATATATATATATATATATATATATATATATAGAGTAAGGGAAAATTCGGAGCAGCACAGCAACCTCTGTGGGTGCAAACCGTAGGTCCCCAGGCCAGGGGATTGAAATATATGAACAGGAAAAGGCAGCACTCCGTATATAGTGTCAAATCAAGATGGGTGTCTTTATTCCATAAGCGACGTTTCAGCTCCTTGCGAGCCTTTATCAAGCATGGTGAATGTGGCCAGCACACAAACATATATAGGCCAACAGTACATTTCATTGGTTCATACAAAATGTGAATAAATAACAAGTAATTCATATTAATACACGTGTCAATGTAAGGTATATATACAAGTGCAGTAGAGAGACTAATATGGTATACATATAGTCAAAATTCATAGTGTAAAATGCACAAAAATACATGTGAATATCATGCATAAAAACATTAGTCCACCAATCGGCTTACGGATCCTCCCACTTCTCGGCACTCCCATTCATAAAACTTGGTGTGGTAGTATCTCCTGCCAAGAAAAAGCGCGAAGTCTGTCGCACGCTGCAGGAAACACATGGTGTTCTACCATAGATGCTCCGGAATACACGGAAGTCTTGTGTGTGCTGTTGTGGTACCGTCATTTGAAACTGGCGCATGCGCCCGGAGGCTCTATGAGCCGGCAGCCATCTTGGTTATGGGAAAGTGGTAAAATGTAGCTCACGACCACTACCGATGCCTGTGCCGTATATGGGGACATCTGGGGTGCCATAGAAACTACGGCAACAGAGGTAAGTAGCATATTGCCTCTCCAGGATCCAGGTGTGCCGGTGGACCGAAGTGGTTAATTCACCGCTCTAGTCTCCGTGCGCGGACTCACAAGCTCTGTCGCAGCGCAGTCCAAAGGACCGTCGCGCTCATTGCTCGGTGTCCTCCTGTATCATACGGAGATGTGGCTTCGCAAAATTAGACCTCTGCCTGTCCCTGGTCCAGGCTGTCATGGTGCTGTAAAACAGGAGTGAGAAACATAATGAATATAAGAAGCGGACCTACATGTAGCACAAAAGAACGTGTGAGCACTGTACAATCAAGTTGTGCACGAGACTTGTGGGAGTTCAGATCCTGGCCGATGGGGTTTGCATATTATTAATGGATCTAAAAGAGAAAAAAGAAACATAAGTTTAAACAAAAAATCTTAATGGATGAACTTGTGTAGTGCATCACTTTGTAATAACTTGCCACAGGAGTATTCTCTCCTAACCAGCATCAACCTATTAGTTGGATTAACAGGGGGTTGTGTAGAGAAGAGCAGAGTTCAGCAACTTACTGTACACACATATGCATTATAAACCTTATAGAATACTTCCAAGATTGTATTCAATGTTAAGACCTTTGGGTTGTAGTGTCCCTAATGTCTGAATCCAACGCAATTCTCTTCTGCGTAAGATGCCTTCCCTATTACCTCCTCTTCTGAGGGGGGGAATGTGGTCGATGATTCTAAATTTCAAATCACCTTCTTTGTGTCCTGCCTCAGAGAAATGTCTGCTCACTGGTAGGTCATTCCTTCTCTTTCGGATGGTATACCTGTGTTGTGTGAATCTTGTTCTAAAGTCTAAAGTTGTTTCTCCAACGTATTTAAGATCACATGGACATGTCAGTAGGTAAATGACGAAATCGCTATTGCAATCTAAATAATACCTAATCCTGTACTGTTTCCCATTATGGGTAAAGGTGTCCCCTTTGATAGCATGGGCACAGTTGATACAGGAGCGGCAGGGATAACTCCCTTTGCGGGTGGGTCCAAAGATACCTCTCTGTATGAATGTTTTGGTCGGGCCTATGTCAGTCTTGACCAACCGATCTCTGATATTGCGGGCCCTCTTGTAAGAGAAAATCGGAGGATTACAAAATTCAGGTACCCCTAAGGGGTCACTCGTGAGTATTCGCCAATGTTTCCTGATTATCATGGAAACCTTTTTGCTTGTGTCACAGTAGGTGGAAATGAAAGGGATTCTCTGCTGTGTGTCAGACCGGGTCTTGGAGACCAATAATTCCTCTCTATTTTTAGTATCGAGGGTCTGTTTGTTTTTCAAAAGGACTCTTTGTGGGTAGCCTCTTTGTTTAAATTTTCCCTTACTCTATATACCAGGCATTGGAGCCTTTTTGCACGCAAGTGATTCGTTTACATTATTATTACTTTCTGGACTTTTGAATTTTTTTAAAAAAATGGATTTTTGCTCGGGTGAACCTTTCCATCTATTCACCTATTCTGAGGAAGACCAGGAAAGGATTGTACGAGAACTGCAGAGCGATACCACTTTTCTGAATACACCAACAACCAACGAATTGAAGAAACAATATGAATTCAACATGAAAAAATCTATTTCTCTACAACTCCACCTAGCTACACTGGGAGAATACCTCAAAGTCAAACAGATCCCCAGAGGTATGCGGTCTAATGTCCGCCCTAATCTCTTTTCTCAAGATGTATCGTTTTGTTTAAAGTTTATGCATATCTCAAACAAATACTCTATGGACCTTATCATGTTGAACATAGAGTATTTACAAATGGAAATCAAAAAACTGGAGACAATCATCACGGAATCAAAGGATAAGCTAAAAGATGTTATTCCCACCAGCAAGCTCAAAGAATTCCTGGATATGGTAGACAATAGGATCTCCTCTTTACGCAGTGAACAAGAACTAACGAAAAGAACCAAGTGGTCAAGGGACAATGAGGATTATAGAGTTGGCAGAATATATAACTGGCAAGGAACACATACTGTTACGGCCGGGACTACAGCTAGAGAATCACCCAACAAAAGGAAGAAACGGGGCCTACCTAGGAGATCACCAGAGAATGACACTACTCCAATGACCGGGAGAGATACAACACAGGCGTCTTTTTTAGTGGACAGCCAAGACGGAGACGAACCCGGAGGGGCGGATTGCGCCACCACCGAGAAAGAAAAAAACAAAACGCTAAGGAACAGGACTCTACCACCGCGAGCTGTAAACAACAACAAGAAAAAGCCGATATAGTAGTGGTAAATATTTCCTCTAAAGAGTTAAGTAACACTGAATTGTCTGTTTTACAAAAGGGTTTGTCATATTGTCCGTGCTCTGGCACAGATTGGTTTGAGCTTGATGTTGATCTATTTAAATTCTTTCGCAATGTTGGTTTAAAATATTGGTTTCATAAAAATCCAACCACACCTAGGACATATGAGAACCTTGATCCAAAACAATTCAATTTAGCCAATAAGAGCAATTTTTGTCCAAACACAGAAAGTCCAGCTATTTTGGCTTTCATGAATGCTGTCAAACATGACATCGAGACATTGAAACAAAATAGTGGAGATACACTCACACATGCCAACCTTAGTTCTGACGAAATTTCTGCACTTAATCAACTTGCCCGTGACGACAACCTCACCATACGGCCCGCAGATAAGGGTGGTGCGGTCGTTGTTATGGACACATCAACTTACATTGCTGAAATTAAACGTCAACTGAATGATGTCACGGTTTACAGACATGTTAACACTGACCCCAAATTTGAATTGAAACGCCGCATTTCAAGTATTCTTGACTCGGCAAGAGCCAGAGGGATTATCAGTGACAATATGCATAAATATCTCACAGTCTTGAATCCACGTACCCCTATCATATACACGTTGCCCAAGATACATAAAAACTTGGAGAACCCACCCGGGAGACCAATAGTGTCAGACAGGGATTCTATTACATCAAATATAGCCATCTTTTTAGATCAGGCTCTTCGAGAGCTCTCCACTAGGGGACAATCACATATTCGAGACACGACTGATTTCTTATGCAAATTACGACAAATTCACCTTTCGGACACTTCACAAGTGACATTAGTCTCATTTGACGTAGTTTCACTCTATACCTCCATCAACCACCAGATGGGCCTCAAATGTGTAGAAAAACAATTACAGAACTCAAGCTTCACCACACAGGAAACAATGTTCATCCTAGAACTCCTAGAGTTGGTTTTATATAACAATTACTTTCTGTTTGGAAACGATTTCTTTATACATCGTGATGACCACGCTGGAGGAGGACTTCGTCTATGTCTCCCACCACTTCTTGCACGTATTGAGGTGGTGGCGATACATAGACGATGTCTTCCTCTTGTGGACAGGCAGTCTTGAACAATTGACGGACTTCCACCAATACTTGAATACTGTTGACAACGATATCAAGTTCACCATGGTACACTCTCAACATACCTTACAATTCCTGGATGTATTGGTTGAGAATACAACAAATGGAATATCCACAGATGTCTTTGTTAAAGCTACCGATAGAAATACCATACTGCACTTCAACAGTAATCACCCACGCCCAATGATAAATTCTCTCCCATTGAGTCAACTATACAGAGTCAAACGCATATCAAGTGACCACAACAAATTAGAGATAAACAAGAACCAGATGTTGTCAAAATTTAAACAAAGAGGCTACCCACAAAGAGTCCTTTTGAAAAACAAACAGACCCTCGATACTAAAAATAGAGAGGAATTATTGGTCTCCAAGACCCGGTCTGACACACAGCAGAGAATCCCTTTCATTTCCACCTACTGTGACACAAGCAAAAAGGTTTCCATGATAATCAGGAAACATTGGCGAATACTCACGAGTGACCCCTTAGGGGTACCTGAATTTTGTAATCCTCCGATTTTCTCTTACAAGAGGGCCCGCAATATCAGAGATCGGTTGGTCAAGACTGACATAGGCCCGACCAAAACATTCATACAGAGAGGTATCTTTGGACCCACCCGCAAAGGGAGTTATCCCTGCCGCTCCTGTATCAACTGTGCCCATGCTATCAAAGGGGACACCTTTACCCATAATGGGAAACAGTACAGGATTAGGTATTATTTAGATTGCAATAGCGATTTCGTCATTTACCTACTGACATGTCCATGTGATCTTAAATACGTTGGAGAAACAACTTTAGACTTTAGAACAAGATTCACACAACACAGGTATACCATCCGAAAGAGAAGGAATGACCTACCAGTGAGCAGACATTTCTCTGAGGCAGGACACAAAGAAGGTGATTTGAAATTTAGAATCATCGACCACATTCCCCCCCTCAGAAGAGGAGGTAATAGGGAAGGCATCTTACGCAGAAGAGAATTGCGTTGGATTCAGACATTAGGGACACTACAACCCAAAGGTCTTAACATTGAATACAATCTTGGAAGTATTCTATAAGGTTTATAATGCATATGTGTGTACAGTAAGTTGCTGAACTCTGCTCTTCTCTACACAACCCCCTGTTAATCCAACTAATAGGTTGATGCTGGTTAGGAGAGAATACTCCTGTGGCAAGTTATTACAAAGTGATGCACTACACAAGTTCATCCATTAAGATTTTTTGTTTAAACTTATGTTTCTTTTTTCTCTTTTAGATCCATTAATAATATGCAAACCCCATCGGCCAGGATCTGAACTCCCACAAGTCTCGTGCACAACTTGATTGTACAGTGCTCACACGTTCTTTTGTGCTACATGTAGGTCCGCTTCTTATATTCATTATGTTTCTCACTCCTGTTTTACAGCACCATGACAGCCTGGACCAGGGACAGGCAGAGGTCTAATTTTGCGAAGCCACATCTCCGTATGACACAGGAGGACACCGAGCAATGAGCGCGACGGTCCTTTGGACTGCGCTGCGACAGAGCTTGTGAGTCCGCGCACGGAGACTAGAGCGGTGAATTAACCACTTCGGTCCACCGGCACACCTGGATCCTGGAGAGGCAATATGCTACTTACCTCTGTTGCCGTAGTTTCTATGGCACCCCAGATGTCCCCATATACGGCACAGGCATCGGTAGTGGTCGTGAGCTACATTTTACCACTTTCCCATAACCAAGATGGCTGCCGGCTCATAGAGCCTCCGGGCGCATGCGCCAGTTTCAAATGACGGTACCACAACAGCACACACAAGACTTCCGTGTATTCCGGAGCATCTATGGTAGAACACCATGTGTTTCCTGCAGCGTGCGACAGACTTCGCGCTTTTTCTTGGCAGGAGATACTACCACACCAAGTTTTATGAATGGGAGTGCCGAGAAGTGGGAGGATCCGTAAGCCGATTGGTGGACTAATGTTTTTATGCATGATATTCACATGTATTTTTGTGCATTTTACACTATGAATTTTGACTATATGTATACCATATTAGTCTCTCTACTGCACTTGTATATATACCTTACATTGACACGTGTATTAATATGAATTACTTGTTATTTATTCACATTTTGTATGAACCAATGAAATGTACTGTTGGCCTATATATGTTTGTGTGCTGGCCACATTCACCATGCTTGATAAAGGCTCGCAAGGAGCTGAAACGTCGCTTATGGAATAAAGACACCCATCTTGATTTGACACTATATACGGAGTGCTGCCTTTTCCTGTTCATATATATATATATATATATATATATATATATATATATATATATATTTCTTGTAAGCAGATTTTATATATATATATATATATATATATATATATATATATTTAATATGATATAAATAATAAGAAAAATGTATCATTTTCTCTCTAACTTCTAGTAACTGGCCCACCAGCCCCAGCCACTGGACCTTCAGTCTGCAGGGTTTACTATGTTCCTGGACCAGTTATATTCTGTGGATGTAACTTTAAGGAATAAATCCATCCAGAGAAGCAGTTATTGGAATGGCCAACAGCACCAAAAAAGATCTACACTTGAGAGCCCAACATATAACATAAATTTAAGAGTATGTTGCTGAAAGAAACAAGAAAAGGGCATACTCATTGAAAAATTCCATATGAACCACTAAAAGGAAATCTACCAGGATGAAGGATTGTAAACCAAGCAGACTTACATACTGGTGTGTGCCCCCTCTGGCAGGATCCAAGGGCGTCAACAATCGCAGCGTGGGTAAACTAATATGGCATGATTATTTTGTAGGGGGCATAGAAATGATAGTTAAACTATGATGAGGGATAAACATGTCTGTTTTACACAGTCCACAGAGATGAGTGACACACAGAAAGAGAGATGAGACAGATCAGTGAGATCTATGAGATGCATATAATAAACAAGCTATACTATCTCAGCCATAACATACACTGCTGTATGTCAGCTATGTCAGCTGCTGTTTGCCAGCAGGAAGTCTCTGTGTGTGCGTGTTAGCTCGTCTTGGAGGGGAGGGGCCGATGCAGAGGGGAGCTGAGTCCAGTGTCAAATAGGAGAACAATCCGTTCTGCACGACCCTAGACTTCTGATTTATGGTTGGATCCAAAATTGTACACACCAGGACTGATATAAATAGGTTGGAATTTTATCTGTGAAATGCTGTATTTTTGTTAATAACAGGGAATTATTGAATGTGTTATTTTGTTAACCGAGTATATTTAAGAATTTTGTCTTTGTGGGAATACCACCAAATGGAAGTTAGCATTGCCAAAGCATTTTCAAAATATGGGATTGTGGGGGACGGGGTGATGGGGGACATGGTGTGTGAAGGTTATAGTAGTCCATGGTATGATATATTTCTCTGTCAATGGTATATCACATGTCTCTCAGCCTATGGCAGGAAGTGATATATCATGCCACTATGGCTATTGTGGTCTCCTCCAGCAGGATGGATCTTCTCTCTCTCCTCCTTGGAGCTAAACTCCGGGAGGAGATCTGAGAGTCTTCAGAAGTGACTGTCCCTCACTGCTGAGTATTTGGAGCAGTGTAGCAGGAAGTGGACCTCATCCTCAGTGGCCTCCTGGTCCCGGCACTACTGGCACAGTCTGCTCTCCCTGGGCACATACATTATCTTTGCCACCCGGAATCCATGGCCAGGTTGTGGGTGCTCAGTCTGTAGCGGCTCATGATCTCTTGGTCTCTGGGGTCCGGTAGCATCTCTAGGTATGTGGCCAGTAGGCAGTGTGTGTTCCTATAATTGTATGTGATTGGATTCACTAGTCTATATACAATGAATATTTAAACATTAACAACAGTCAGCAAATTTGTTCATATTAAAGTTTTGAATGACTCAGCAGAAATGGCTTGTAGTTTGTAATGCTTGACTTTGATAACCGTAAAACAGAATCATTGAACAGGGCAGAATGGCTGCTATCTTTACATACAATATGCTGTTTTTACAGTCCAAAGGCTTATCATAGACAAGAGAAGGCAATAAGGGGTTGACACATGTATGTGGTTGTGCAGTGTCGCTTCAAAACAGAGCACCTCCAAATTTTAGGATCTGGAAGCATAACAGTTTTGCAGGAAGACACCCAGTTAAAAACATTTGAGCACATCTATCATTTTGACAGAAGAATAATAAGATTCTACATGTCCTTGGAGGGTAATTGACACATGAATTATGGAAAAGGAAAAAGAAGTGTGACCCTTTAGCTTTACAAATATGATATATAATGCAGATAGGTTCCAGCTAAACATAGAGGACAGATGTTGGATTTCAAAGTGGAGATAGAGTCATCTATAAAATGTGTTCATACCACTTTAAAGGGCACCTACCACCACAAATCTACCTATAAAGGTAGATTGGGTGGTAGGTGGATCAATGGGACGTGAGGATAGCCCTTTTAAGGGCTAATCCTCACGTCCCTGCACTTTTTTGAGAACTTTAATTTGATATTTATTCAAATTTACTTATGTGGCTACCGGGGCGTGGAGTAGCCGCTTATGAGATTACACGAGGCGGCTACTCCACGCCCCGGTAGCCACTTTACCCCTCCTACTCACCCATCTTCGGCGCGCAGCTCCGCGTAGCTGCGCGCCCTCGTCCGGCGAGCCTGCCGTCTGCGCATGCGCAGAAGAGCAGGCCCGCGCCTGCGCGGTCACAACTCCGAAACAGGCGCGGGCCTGCGCGTAGCTGCGCGCCGAAGATGGGTGAGTAGGAGGGGTAAAGTGGCTACCGGGGCGTGGAGTAGCCGCCTCGTGTAATCTCATAAGCGGCTACTCCACGCCCCGGTAGCCACATAAGTAAATTTGAATAAATATCAAATTAAAGTTCTCAAAAAAGTGCAGGGACGTGAGGATTAGCCCTTAAAAGGGCTATCCTCACGTCCCAATGATCCACCTACCACCCAATCTACCTTTATAGGTAGATTTGTGGTGGTAGGTTCCCTTTAAAGACACAATTATAAATTCAAGGAAAAAATGCTTAATCATGGATTGTCTTTATGCTAGAAATAAATGGATATAGACAACCTGTTATATGAAGAAATACTATAGGGGAGATGTATCAATGTGGCACAGGGTTCACCAATACAAAGTCAGACAACACTAGTTTTTTGCTGCACCAGATATATCACCGTGATTTTAAAAACGGTTGTGTTCTACTTTATATCTTAAATGAGTAGGTCTAAACTGTGCGCCACAATTCGGTGCAAAGTTAACTTTGTTGGTGCACGCCCTATTTTCCACACAACCATGCTCCCTTTTTTAAAGACCATGTCCCATTTTCATAGGCCAACTCTTGATAAATGTGTCAGAAAGCATTTTTTGGCGCAAATTTCACCAAAAGTCTGGAAAAATGGCTTCACACAGCTCCCTTATGTATAGCTGTGCTGCATTATATTAATAAGTGATCAGGAGGGTAGTTAGTTGTAAAATTTGGAGACAAATTAGTCAAGTACGGTAGTTAAAAATATTTTATATAGCAATTAAAAAAGTGCTATAAAAAGTGGCAAAAACACTGAAAAAAACCCTCAGTGTGCAGACGGCCTTTATATTTGATCTTTATAATAAAAGTCTATGTAATGTTTCTTAGCTTTACAGAGGTTTCCCACTGCAGGAAGTAATAGCCTAATGCTAAGATGTGGTATCATTTCCTAATCAACATTGGACCTGGCAATCCCCCACATATGAGCATAGCTCCATAGTCCATTACTTATCATACAGAAAACCCCCTCCGGTAGAGACCACAAAAATCGCAATCCGTTTGGATACATTACACAATGCCATGCAATAAAGTAAAAATTTTTCTAAAAAAAAATATTATTAAAATGCTATAATACTATAGCACTGAACAAATCTGCTTTGTCATAGACAATGACTATAATATTATAACTTGTGGGTCCGTTACTACTATATTTAATGTACTATTAATGTATAGTATTATTATCAGTGCATTAGCTAATGCATACAACATACGCGCCCACGATGACTATGATATCATACAGCATAATATACAGTCTATGCTTGACTGTGTACCTTTTACCCATGTCTGATCTTATCATAACCTCCATGCCTGTCATTGAGTGTATGGGAATCAGAAGTTATCCAGAGCGCATTCCTACCAGCCCTCTATATATATATATGAAGGAGCTTCTACTGTTGACAGCCCAAAGTATCTCCCGACTGCTTCATCTTTACATTGTAATCTCCTGTACTTGCAAGTCGCTGTGACCCTTTAACCCTCACCTCCAACATAGGAGTAGCTATGACAGTATATATATGACCATATACATGATTCGGTCTACACTTCAGATCATAAAGAAGACCTGTCAACACTTTTTGAAATTTCTGTTGTCACCTTTGAAAAGAATGTTTGGAAAGTCACAACATAATATGGAGCATGCCTTGTCCATGTATAGTATTCCACTGTATAATATTCTTCTATATGATTATATTATTAAAAAGATTAATTATCAGGCCACAAAAGGACAAAGGTCACATGGTGCCAGGGGTGCAACTATAGGGGTGTAAAAAGGCAGTGTGTCAAATCTGCAAACAGCCCACTAGCCAGGGGGACGCACTTCTCCCTCTCATAACCGCTTTATATTTTTGGGGGTCTGGCTGTTTAACTTATTTTTGTAATTTTTATTCCATTGGTATAGATGTGTGATGTCTACTTTTTCTTTGCTCTGGCCTAATTTAGAATACAACCACTTAAATATACAGGCAGCTGTTATACCACACATAAGTACAGTCTAATAATAGACATATATACAAGTCTGCTTTGTTCTTTGAAATAACCCAGTTCAGTCTATATATGTATAAAAAGGACAGCAATCACAGAAACAGGCCTCCTTATCATGCCGAATTACACTTTTTTTGTAAATGTTTTTGTAAACCACCAAAGACTGCTATGTTCAAGGGGTTAAATGGTGAAGTAGTCATAAGGTACATACTGTTACTGTATCTGGGTCTGGGATAAATGTATCACTTAACATAAGGCTGCTTTGTTTCGGTTTATTTTGTAACCAAGGAGCATGGCAAAGGACGTCTGGTATGATCAAAGCCACTTATCTGAATATGCTCTTCTTTATAACACGTGTAAAAGTCCGACCTGATTAAGACCCCTGATATAAAGAGCAGGATGAAGCATTACTGTCATGGTCTATTAATTCACATGATAAAGTTCATGTGTTGCATTCATTCAGCAAAGTTATGAAATTAAAGTATTAAACAGAGAATCTGCATTTTATTATAGAATTGGGTCGTGCTTAATCAATTGTCAGACTCCGGAAATTTGATTTATGCTTCCATTTGCTTTTAGGTTTTGTTCACTTGCAGTTTTTTTGTACATTGTTCTGTAATCATTTCATTTGATTCAAAATTATAATTGCCCAATCAGTTTCTGTGGGGTAGAAGAAGCAGTTAGGCTCCTTACATACAAACAGGGGCAGAGCCGTCTCCATAAAAGGTGGGAGTCTGCTGCATTATGCATCAAACACCCACTGATAGCACCCGCAAATGGTGCCAGCAATGCTGCCCTCAGTTGGATCGTCGTCTCCCATGATGTCATTTTAATGGCCTTACAAAGCTATATACACTTTTTTTCAATTATGCTAATGAGGCTCCTGGGTGTGTTACCACAGTTGTTTGTACTGTAGCTTCACTGGCTGTTATATTCCCCCTGCTCTCTCAGCTCCCTCCCTCTGTCGGATGTAATCTCACTGCAGCAGAGGAGGTTTTGTCACACAGTGGGAGGGAGCAGTGCACATTGTAACAGTCTTTGAATCTGCAGAACAGATGGGCTCCCAGGAGCCCTTTAGGTTCATTAGCCTGAACTTGATTTTAAAAGGAAGGAGGCCATGGATAACAAATGGATTACCACAGAAATGGTACCTGTACCTATGAGCTAGTCTCCCTGGTTTATCATGCTTGATTTTGATGGTAAATTTCCTTTAACACAACTGTGACAAGCCAGACATCACAAAACCAACCCTTCTAGGTTTCGCTACTACCACATTGACTTTCATTAGGCGTGAACTGTCATGCAACCACTAATCACCTTTTAGTCCAAGCCTAAGTACACAATAGTCTTCTTATCCAAATACATAACTATTACAAATGTGATCTACACAATGGATACTGAAGCAGTTTTACATTTTCGTAGATGATGGGACAGCAATAAGTAAACATTCTCATGAGTAGCATTGTATATGTGACTGACAGCCATTAAATTATAGGTTATCATTCTCTGCTGTCACTAGAAATCATTGCAGCCCCCTCAGTGTCTGTATTACAAACACATTGATGTGCTGAACCGTGCAGCATACGTGAAACATTCAGGAAGGAATAGAAACGTGTAAGTCAGTGTTAATAATAATAATATTAATAATTCTTTACAGATTACGCAGCGCTGCACAGAGCTTGCCTACCAGTATGTTTTGGAGTGTGGGAGGAAACCGGAGGACCCAGAGGAAACCCATGCAAACACAGAGAGAACATACAAACTCTTTGCAGATGTTGACCCTGGGACTTGTTCATATAACCACGTCAAATTCATATATTTATGGAGGCAGCAAAATACATTTTCAGTTTAGAAAACGCACCTCCTATCTACCGAAAGGCATTGCATGCCAAACCTGGGCAGTCTATGGATTAGGAAAAAGGAAATATAGGCTTTCAAATTTAAAAAAATATCATGATAACTAAAAAGTTATCTTTAGGTAATGTATTTCCAAAATAATGTTAATATTTGGGCATAGTAATCCTCATAAATTGTTTCTTCCATCACAAAACACAGGGTCATATTTACTAAAGCCCTTGTGCCAGTTTTCTGTCGAATTTTGCATGTTCTTTCATGTGCAAACTGCTTGCACATGTATTTAAGAAGTGTCCGAGCCACATATTTGTTCATTTGTCTCTGCTGCACTATTCTACACGTGATGCAAATTGTCACTGAAGAGGGTGTTCGGGTGCAGTCAGACCATGTGACCAGATTTAAGTCTGACAGAAGTGTGTCGCACGCCCTATGTTAAAGGTGCACCAAAAAAAGTCAGGGCAGTGCAGGGAGCGCCAGATTCTTGAGGAATGGGTGGCTCAAATCCTGAATCTAGCGCACACTGCACTATACGCAGGCAAACTGCACATAGTGCAACCAAAATGGTGTACACCAGGACTGATAGAGACAGGTTGGACTTTTGTTAATAACAGTGAATTAGAGAATGTGTTATTTTGTTATCCTGAGTATATTTAAGAATGTTGTCTTTGTGAGAATACCCCTTTAACTACAAAGAGGATATTCAGACCTGTCATCATTAAAAAAATGACCTGGTAAGAGGTTCCTTTTAATGTCAGATTTTTGGATTTTCATAAGAAAACATTATATCTAATGAAATTTATTGACCATTACACATTACAAAAATGTACCTAGTTCCCTTTTTTATGACCCGAGATTGAAAAACGCTGGTCAGTGTCAACAATACAACAAGGTGTCAGCATGGCAACAAAACATTACATTCTGTTTGGGTTTCTTAATGCAGGAATCTACACAAACATTTTGTAACTGTGAAATAGAAGTTTATTTTTCACACACTGTTACAACCACAAAGCTTGAAGTTTCCTTTTATTTGCAAGTTTTGTTTATCTATTAACTGAATCAGGAAATGGGGTTAAGGTGGTAGAGGGCTCATGTATGTGATCAGGCTTTTCCCTTTTTTAAACTTTGACCTTCTGTATTATAATTTTTGCCACTGTTTCTTGTGTGTTAGAAATTTTACATCACTCACCATATTTTTTGCGATGGTTTACAGTAGTGATAAGTGCACCTGAAGCCCGTATTTGGAGAGTTCAGCACCCACAGAGCCAAATCCAAATGTCACAAGTCACTTGGATTCTGAGTTCGGGCATCAGGAAACGTGCAAACACTTAATTGACTTCTGATTCCCTTAATAACCACAGCATTGCCCACGCAATGAGTATGGCTGTGATCAGCCCAGCGGGACATGTGTCCCTGCTGTATAAAAGGCATTAAAGCTCGGAGGAAGCTAGTGAGAGCTTGCTTCAGCAGGGACAGAGCTGTCATTTTAACTCAAATGCCCTTTTCAGGGCAGATAGGGAGAGAAGGCTGTAAGGGACAGAGAAAATAAATTCCCCTTTTCAGGACATTGTGATAACTGGATCTTGCTACTGATCGGATACTAGAGTGCAGAGCCAGTCTAACGAGTAGTTATACTAACACTGGAACACTGACAGTTCCAGTGTTAGTATAACTTGAATCCTAAAGTACTAACTTCCATTGTCAGTGTTAGAAACATCAGTAAATAGTACTGTTTGCATCATACATACATTTCAGCTTTATATTACCAGTTATTAATATTTGCATCATTGCTGCACTCAAATTCCAGTTTTATAGTACTAATATTTGTATCATACCATACTCAGTTATAGTACCAGTGCTCGTACTACTGAGCCATAGATACATTCCAGCTTCATAGTACCAATGTTATTAATATCTGCATTATGCCTCACTGCGCTATAGTACTAGTGTTACTAATATTTGCATCATAACATACTGCGTTATAGTACCAGTGGTGGTACTATTTGTATCATACATACATTCCTGCGTTATAGTACCAGTGGTATTAACCCCTTAAATGACACGTGAGCCCTCTCCTTAGCCGGTAAGTCTTTGCTGCATATTGCAGAAGATGGGGATGCCCACACCCCGTGACATCACCGGGAGGTGCCAATTGGTTCCCATGGGACTCGAGGCTGTCTTCTTTTAAGCTATTCATTACAATGTATGATTTGCACATTGTAATGAATGATGAGGAAAATCCCCATATACTGCTGTTACATGGCAGTATATGGTAAGATCAATCAGACAACCTAGGGTTAAAGTACCCTAGGGGGTCTGAAAAATAGTTAAAAAAAATAAAAAGTAAAAAAAAAATTATAATATAAAAACCTAAAAAAAAAGTTTCTAATCAATCCCCCTAGAACTGATATAAATAAACAGTAAAAATCATAAACGCATTAGGCCGAAAATGCCTGAACTATCAAAATATATGCGTTTAACCCCCGTAACGGAAAATAGCGCCCAAAGTAGAAAATGGCCATTTTTTCAGTTTTGAAAAATAATAAAAATTGTATAAAAAGTGATCAAAAGGTCGTACAGTCCTAAAAACGTCATCAAAAGTCGCAAAAAACATTGAAACCGTCAGCAAAAAATGACACCACCCACAGCTCCATACAAAGTTTTAAAGAATTTTTTTTTTTTACAGGAGGTTTTCATTTTTGTAAAACCTTTACAAATCTGATATCCCTGTGATTGCACAGACCCAAAGAATAAAGTAGACATGTCATACTGTGCTACGTTATAGTACCAGTGGTCACACTATATGCGTCATATATACATTCCAGCTTTATAGTACCAGTGTTACATTAATGAAAAATTTGCAACATACCATACTATGTTATAGTACGAATGGTAGAACTATTTGCATTTCCAGCATCCTACAGCAATACTGTAAAGGACCATTGTTAGTACAATATGCATCATACAGAACCATCTTAAAGAAGCAATGGCAGGACTATTTGCAGTTCCAGATACAGCAACATCTCAAACATCATATACACATTCCAGCGTTATGGTACCAGTTTTATTAATATTTGCATCATACCGTACTGCCTTATAGTGCCAGCAGTAGTGCAATTTACATTTCCAGCATCATACAGCAATACTATAAAGGAACATTGCTAGTACAATTTGCATTTACAGAATCAAACAGAAACATCTTAAATGAGTGGTTGAATAGTGTCAGGAATATTTGCAGTTCCAGGAATATACAGCAACATTTTAAAGAAACAATTAGTACTGTTTGCAGTTCCAGCATCATACAGCAATAGCTTAAAGGACCAGTGTTAGTACTATTTGCAGTTCCAGCATCATACAGCAATAGCTTAAAGGACCAGTGTTAGTACTATTTGCAGTTCCAGCATCATACAGCAATAGCTTAAAGGACCAGTGTTAGTACTATTTGCAGTTCCAGCATCATACAGCAATAGCTTAAAGGACCAGTGTTAGTACTATTTGCAGTTCCAGCATCATACAGCAATAGCTTAAAGGACCAGTGTTAGTACTATTTGCAGTTCCAGCATCATACAGCAATAGCTTAAAGGACCAGTGTTAGTACTATTTGCAGTTCCAGCATCATACAGCAATAGCTTAAAGGACCGGTGTTAGTACTATTTGCATTTCCAGCATCCTACAGTGATATCTTACAGTACCAGTCTTAGTACTATTTGCATCATACAATGATACCGTACAGTACCAGTACTATTTGCAGCAAACTTTTAAATGCATCTATGTATTTTTTAATTCTTTATTCCTAAAGTGCAATGCTAATGACAGTACAGTCCTAATTACATTTATATCCTCATATGGTTAGGACAGCACTAGGAAGAGGATGCTACTGGAGATAGGGTCAGTAAGGAATAATTAATAATTGCCTTTTTCAGGGCAGTCTGAAAATCTATATTCGTATACTGATATGCTGCTAAGATACAGGGCCATATGGTACAATAGTGCAGTGACTGTACCTGCATTTCTATACTCATGCCATGCAACAGACAGTGACAGTAGCTGCAGTTTTTGTTACTATGAAATGGATGGTGGTTCATTTCCATTAGTATCCTACTCTCTCTGGTAGCTATGACTGCAGGCTCAGCTCTGCCTCTCCCTCTTTCTCTCTGCTTATAGGGAAGGCCACCAAGTTCATGGCCACCTCAGTTCTTACCGCTTCTTTAAGAGCTCAAGCATGCACCCATTATTGTGTCCCTGCCCAAACTACTCTACATAAGGTGCTGTGCTCTCCAGAAATGTGTTTAAGCAATAAAGTTCCATGTAAAGGGGTTTTCTGGTATTGCTATTTGCTGTTGTTACTCATTCTATACATATTCATAAGAAAACTTATGGGATGTGTCTTTTAGATTGAGCAGTAAAATCTGTAACAATAAAGCTTGTAAGAAAATGGCTGCATTTTTAATCCAAAGCTGCTCTCCCCAGCTGCACCCAGCGCATCCACCACCCACATATATAATAAGTATAAACCCTGTCTTTCACACTAACTTTTGCTTTACTAATATACAGTCAGTTGCATCTCTAGATTTTTAAATGTTGCTATTATTTGTATAGTTCTTACTATACAGAACTGGAAGTTTAACTATACTATCTATTAGTTTAAATGAACATGAAATGGTTTAATATTATGATTACATTTTCTATGATAACTGATGTAACCCTGCAGTTTTTTAAAAGACATATGTGACAGGTGCCTTTGCTTATATACCAGTGGTACTAGGGCTATTAATATCTCTCTCTCCTGGGAGGTCTGGGGAGGAAACCGTTACTGGTGCAGGTGTTAGATAACAGAAGTGATGCAAATCAATGTCATTTTCTTAGATTCGTGTACAAATCTGGTCAAAATCCTTTCTCTGTCCTTGCACTAGGAGTAAAACTATAGATGTTTGGTTCAGTCTTATGAAGGCCCTGAAACCTGAGTGGTTTTGATGTGGTGGTAAAATAAAAACGTTTCCTCCATTTTATTGATCATGTTCACCTGTGGTAAAATCAGTTGACTAGACATGATTTGGAAAGAGACATCTGTCTATATAATGTAGTACAGCATCAGGAGATAAATCACAAAATGGACTGAACTGCCTGTAGAGCTCAGAGATACAACTGTGTAGAGGCCCAGATCTGGAGAAAGACACTAAAAATTTGGCTCAACTAAACAATCTCAAGAGCTCATTGATCTTCAAAATTAAATGAAACAACTTTGGAATGGCAAAGAACTGGTCATGCCACCAAAGTAATCAGGGGAGAAGGGCCTTATTAAGACAGGTGACCAGAAATCAAATGGCTATTCTAGCTGAGGTCAAAAGATCCGTCATGGAGTTGGAAGAAATATCCAGAAAGTAAACAGAAACTTTAACTTTCAACCAATCTAAGTTCTATACAAAGTAGCCCGAAAATAGCCTCTCCTCAGTATAAGACACTGTCAAAAAGTACCTAAAACCAAATTAGTTGAATTTATTAAACCAAGTTTGAACTTTTTGGCCTCAATTCTAAGGCTTTCATTCTGGAGTAAATCATCACCTGCCCTATACAATATTTACAGTGAAGCTTGATGATGGCAACTTTGTTTTTATAGCATCTAAGATGGGGAGACTGGTCAAAGTTAAAGAGTTCAAAAGCGGCACTAGTAAAGTAAGCAGCTCGTAGCGCTAAAACAAACGCAGCAGTGTTACAATGTTAGTGTTATCGGAAACCTCTGATAACGCTAACATACACTGCTGCACTGTAGACTGGAAACACCGGACCACTCAGGCGTATTCATGGAAGGGTGGGATTGGGGCCAGGATTAGTGCCGGTGACTATCGCATGAGGCGCGGCAGTCACCTCTGGCCTATGGAGAGGGCCGGGTGGTCCGGGGAAGGGGCAGTGTACAGCGCAGCAGTGTTTGTTAGCACTATTGGAGGATACTGATAATGCTAGCAGTGTAACACCGCTGCGTTTGTTTTAGCACTAGGAGCAGCTTACTTTAGTAAGCAGCTCCTGGTGCCATTTTTGAGGCTGACAGGTCCTCTTTAAGGAAAAATTGAATGCAGAAAAGTATGAAGGTACAGTAAATAGAAAACTGGTCCAAAGTGCTCTACATCTTAAACTGGGCTGAAGGCCCACATTTTAGCAGGATAAGCGCAAAATGATGAATGTTCTTGAGTTCTACAGTCATCTTTGACCCTCAGAATATAGAAGGAGATCATATTGAAAACCATCCTGAAGAACAAGTTGGTGGTAGTTTGTGGACCTAGATTCTCATAATAGGTCCCAATTAAGAAAAAAAAATCATAAAATAATAATTAGTGAAATATATCAATACATTACCTATTAATATATATTAAAACACTATCTTAAAATATTTTAATTAGATTAGATTATTGTCTGCCATTTCATTTTTGTGTAGCATAAGATCATTTTCAGCATCAAAGTCTATGTAGTTTATGTAATAGAGAGCATAAGTCCTTGCAGGTGCACATAGTGTACTCAATGTCACTGTACACAAAGTCTTCTAAACCACAAATGTCATACTTACAAGGTTATCAAGTCAAAATCAGATAGAGGAAGACAGAAGTTTTCCTTGGTTACCCAAGCTAAACACAGACAGAAGGTTCACCATCCTCTCCACTTTTGTGGTTATGATGTGACGTAAGAAGTTATGTTTACAAACGTGGTTCTATGTGCTCTGTATGAAGAGAGAACATAGTGTGCTATTCCCATAGGGCTCAGCAGCTATACTTTCACATCTATCTAGCGGTTATGCAGTGGAAATTAACAAAATAAATTACATATTACATGCAGATATTCTATATTATGCATATGAAAGTGCTCATTGTCTCAGTAAATCGACTCAATCCTCTTGACCTGAGAAATCTCAATGCACATGTACAAATCAGTTAACCGTCATTGGTGTTTGTGCATCCTGTAATGGTGCAACTGGGCACTTCTGTAGAGCAATGGACCCATTTTTCAATCTAATGAACAAGGGTCCTCCATGGTCTATGCCAATCCCTACACAAATTGTACATTGGTTATCACAGCTGAACACCAGTACTAACGGCCAGGATCAGAAAAGCACCGATACTGAGTCTAAGGAGCTCCCTCTAGTCACATTGGCATAAAAGTCTACAACAGCAACGATCACAAGTTTCAGAGAGACCAAAGAGCTACCTGTAGCATATATCTACTAGGACTAATATAATTCCTGTATCTAACAGTATAACTACATAAATAATGTGTGTGATATATACGCGATCAAGTGAAGTCAGCATGTCAGTGGCCAACAAAGTCTTAAAAAACGCCAACACACAAATAAAAATAAGCCAACCAAAAAGACTGGGGGTTAGCATGGCTGTATATACTATCTATGTGGAGTATTGCAGTATATACCATCTATGAGGGGTACTGGCTGTATATACTATCTATGAGGGTGTCTGGCTGTATATACTATCTACTGGGGGTTGGCATGGCTGTATATGCTATCTAATGGGGGTATGGCTATATATACTATAAATAAGGGTCTGGCAGTAAATATTATCACCTGGGGGGCTGGCATCATAAACTATCTAATGTGGTTGTGGTAGTATATACAACCTATAAGGGGGACTAGCTGTATATACTTTCTACTGGGGATGTATGGCAGTATATACTATTTGCTGGGGGGTCTGGCTTTATATAGTATCTAAAGAGGAGTTCTGACTGTATATACTACCTTTATAATATATATAGTATCTACTTGAGGATCTGGTAATATACTATCTATGGGGGGGGGCTGTATATAATCAAATTAATGGGGGATCTGTATATAGGGGCTGGATTTTAATTAAACTGGGTGGCACTATCTGGAGTATTGTATCTAATTTAATTTGTGAGTTTGTACATGGGGGCCAATTTTAATAAATTACGGGATTAAAAAAAAGTCACGGCATCACATACATCAGCATAACCCTCTGAATTCCATCATGAAAGTCTTGTGACTCGGTGTACATTTAGCTCTTCCGTCTATGGTACATTTATGATGAGAACAGAAAGAAACATTTTTTTATTTAAAGAGAACCTGCCATGCAAATGAACTCAAATCAACCCATAATAAATAATTCATTAAAACCTTTGATTAAAAAGCAAAGCCCTTTTCCCTAAATGGTTCCTTTCCACGCCTGCAATGTTAAAAAATCAGTTTGAAACTCACCTGATGTGAGTCCAATGACACTAAGTGAGTCCAAGGAGGCCTTGCATATTCAGTGGTAAATTGATGGATCTCACTATGACATGCTGTTATGTGGAACATAGAGAAATAGCTCTGTTACATCATTGGGCACTTTATGTCATGTGACCAGAGTGATGTCATCTAATGTGCTGTTACATTTGCAACATCTATGCCATGTATGTATGTGATCACATGTAATAACAGCATGCCTCAAGGATGTGGAGGATGTGGAGGACTAAAAGTCCATGGAGGGTGGGAAGGAGTAGAAGTCCAAGTAGACATGCCATGATGTTATGTGCTCAGATACATACAAGTGGTAGACGTTGCAAATGTAACAGGAACTTAGATGACATCACCCTGGTCCCATGACATCCCATGAGGAGAGGCATGGGACTTGGGGAGGAGTATATGGGAGTGGCTGGCCAAGCAGGACATGCCTCCTCTGATGCCAGGTAATATAATAAAAAGTTGATTTGTCCATTAGTTAACCCCTTCACGCTCCGTGGCGGATATATCCGCCACGGAGCGCAGTGACTTAGCGCTCAGTGGCGGATATATCCGCCACGGCGCTTATGCCGGCTCGGCTCTGGATCAGAGCCGAACCGGCATCGGGAAACACGGGGTGCCGGCTGTAACTAATAGCCGGCACCCCAGTGTAACACCCGCGATCGGAGTTGTCTCCGATCGCGGGTGCTTAACCCGTTAAATGCCGCCGTCAGCGCGACCGCGGCATCTAACATGCATCTGGGGGGTCTTTCCCCCACGATCGCCCCCCCCGAACCGTTTTCGGGGGGCGCCGATCGTTGCTATAGCAACTCTGGGGTCCGATCTGGACCCCAGAGTTACTTGCAAGAATTGCCGGTAAGATGGCGTCTGTGACGTCATCTTACTGGCACAGTGCCAGCCTATGCAAGTGTATAGGCTGACACTGATAATACTCTGCAATACATCAGTATTGCAGAATATTATCATGAAGAAGCAATCAGAAGATTGCTTCTTCATGTCCCATGGTATAAAAGTGAAAAAGTTTAAAAAAAAAAGTTATTCAATAAAAAAATAAAGTCATAAATCACTAAAAATGCCCCAAACTCCCAAAACATATGAAGAGACATATAACTCAAAAAAAGTCTAAATCATAACACAAACCCCACATATATAGTATCACCGCATCCGTAACAACCCGTAGAATAAAAGTAAATCGTTATTGAACCCCCACGATAAACGCCTAAAAAAAAAACTGTTATAAACCCTCCAAAAATTATGATTTTTACCTTTTCAATCCCACAAAAAATGCTATAAAATGCGATCAAAAAACCATATGTACTCAGACATGATACTGGTGCAAAGAACAACATGTCCCGCAAAAAACAAGCCATCAACCAGCTCCGTAGCCAAAAAAGTAACAATGTTATGCCACTTGGAAGACGGCAATACATAAATGATAAATTTTTCCCCACATTAGGGTTTTGTTTGACAAATTTAGTAAAATGTAAGAAAATATATTCATGTCTGGTATCCCCGTAATCGTATCAACCCATAGAATAAAGATAACATGATTATTAGTCTATACGGTGAACACCAAAAAAAAAAAAAGTAAAAAATCCAGTACAGAATTGATGCTTTTCTACTCCTGCCCTCAAAAAAAGTTCCTAAATTTTCAACAATAGGTGATACCAACCCCAAAATGGTAACAATGGAAAAAGCATCTCATCCCGCAAAAAAAATGCCATCACATGGCCCCAATAACGAAAAAGCGAAAATTTTATAGCCTTTAAAAGGGGCCAATGAGGAAACTAAAATCCTGGCAGCTGCAGCGCCCTCCTTCCCTTCTGCACCTCGCTGTGCCCCCATAAAACAAGTAACGGCCACATGTGGGGGGTCTTTGTACTCAGGAGAAATTGCAGAACAAATTGTATGGTGGGTTTTCTCTTCTTATATTTTGGAAATGTGTAAATTTTAGTGCTAAATGAACGTATAAGGGAACAATATGACCATTCTAAATTTCACCTCCATTTTGATTCAATTACTATGAAGATCTCAAGGGGTTAAGAATCTTCGTAAAAGCGGTTTCTGATAGCTTGAGGGGTGCAGATTTGAAAATGGGTTGGTTATATAGGGGGTTTTGATGCTAAATATGTAAAATTTCATTCAAAACTGTATTTATCCCCAAAATAGTCAGTTCTGAAAATCTGGAAAAGCGATATTCTATTTGTAAGCCTCGTGACATCAAAATAAATTATCCAGACATTTCAGAAATTATGAAAATGTAAAGTAGACAAATGGGAAATGTTATTCAGCAACTTATTTAGGTGGTAAATCTATCTGCCTGAAAACGCAATGATTTAGAATTTCGAAAATGGCAAATTTTTCAAAAAATTTATCATATTTTCTTTTTTTTGCAAATAAACGCAAAACTTATCTGCCAAAATTTACCACTAAAATGAAGTACAACATGTGGGGAAAAACAGTCTCAGAATCGTTTTGATAAGTAACAGTGTTCAAAAGTTATAACCATACAAAGCGAAGCAAGTCCGAATCCAAAAAATCGGGCTGAGCCTTAAGCTACAAAATGGCTGCTTCCTTAAGGGGTTAATAGGGCTCTATAGGAACCTGTCACTAGTTGTGTTTGTATATGTGGTGACAGGTTTTCTGACATTCTTATAACTCTTCAAACTTTGAATTTCATGCTGAGTCATTGGCCCCAATCTCTCATATTTAACGATAGCACTTTTCATAAATGAGCACCTATTGCCTAGGTAGCCTGTGTGTAGTCGATTTGCAACGCACTTGTCAATAATTTTATCTCATGAATTCTTCACCTATGCCTTAACCTCTACTAATGCTAAATTATGGCGTTGGGGAAGCTGTAGTGATGCCTTCCTCTGGGTCTTATCAACAACAGATTTTATCTCAAACCAGGTCTAAATTATATTCTATTTTCTACCTGTAGCACAGATGTCAGGAACTCGAAATCACATGTCTGCGTTTCTATTTATACCCTTTTATAGGGGAATTTCCAGATGTAGGTTAAAGAATTCAAAGAGTGCAAAAGCGAGATAGCACTACCTTCTTGAGCAGTTACGGTAATAATAGATGTATAAGCTACTGTATGTTGTAAGCTTTTTGTTTAAAAGCACTGAGTATAATTTCCACCAAATTAAAACTCTTAATGCTACATGCAGTCATAGTACATCAAGGAGCTGATGTCAGTTTAGCTAATCACCGAAGCAGAATCAGCATCGGGAAAAACAGAGTATCTACTGTAGCTTACAGCTGATATCCCCATGGAACACACGTGACAAGAGGTATACATTTTTAAAAGCCACGGCCAACGCAACCATGACATTTAAATGCCTGAAGGGGGATTCCACCCATGTTCAGCACCTCCGGAAGTGTTATCGGGGGTGCTGATTGTTGCTATGGCTCATCTAAGACCCCAGGGCTGTGCATCGTAAATTCCTGCAAGATTCTGTTCCAGGCAGGACCTTACAGGCACTGTGTCAGCCTATTCTATAGGCTGACAGTGATAATCCACTGCAATACATCAGGTAAATGATTGCTTGTTCAAGTCCCATAGTGGTACAAATAAAAATGTTAAAAAAAAGTTTAAAAAATGTATTTAAAAAAGTTATAAAAATGCCCCTAAAGCCCCTATACATCACCTTACAAACTCTGCATGTATACTATCACCACGTCAGTAACAACCTGTACAATAAAACAAAATCATTATTGAACTTATACATTGAGCGCCACAAAAAAAACACCAAAAATTATAATTTATACCTATCTTGTCACACATAAAATGCAATAAAAATTGATCAAAAAAAGGATCTATACCAAAACTGTATGGTTGTAAAGTACATGTCCCACAAAAAAACAAGCTAACAACCGGCTCTATTGGACAAAAAATAAAAGTTATAGCACTTGGAAACTGGCAGAAAAATTATAAATTTTTTCGCCACATCAAGTTTCATGCTAAAAAATTAGTAAACCGTAAGAAAAAATATCGAAATTTGGTATCACCGTAAACATACTGACACACAGAATTAATATAACATATAACTTGATAAACACGATGCAAACACAATCTAACTTCAATAGGTGATCGCAGAAGGAGCCTGTGCATTGTGTTTTGAAACGCAAACGCCACATGTGAATACAGCCTCAGGAGTTAAGTCGCTAGAAACCCCAATATCTTTATATTTACAGAAACTGCAAAAAGGAAACAGTAAAAAAGAACAGAGGACCATGTTAATTTAATTAAGTATACTATTAATGTGTGCAATTTTGTTAAAAGTTTAGTTATGTTTTAAGAATGTGTATAGTATAGTGTACTGTACTATAAGTTTTTAATTTGTCGCATTAGGACATATCTAGTTCTGTATGCCACCATTGGGGAGATTTATTATGCCTTCTTCTCCTGCTTTCCACTGGCGAACGCACATAAATCTCCCCATCACTGCCAGTTTACAGCATTTTTAGACCGCACGCCACTTCGAGCAGAGCGCAGAAGCAGGGGGCTGGCAGGGGTGTGAATTACATGGCCCACCACATTTGCTATAGTAAAACCGGCAAAGACTATAGTAAAAATCTCTGCCATGTCAGACTTGGTCTAAACAGGTCCAACCTTGGGGAGATTGCATCCAGGTCTACTAAGAGGATGGAGGAAGAAGTGCCTGTACCACATTTGTGTCGCACATGACTGCTTTGTGGCGTGGCTGCACTATAGTTCTAATTTCGGCACTGAAGGGGGCGCCCCAGTGCTCAGTCTTTTTAGAAAGGCTTCCTAAATTTGCTATGAGACTGGTGTGACACAAAAGAGTTGTTAATGCTTTACAGTGAAAACCCAAGCATAGCCAGATGTTACAATGTTATGTGAGAAAAAAGAAATAACCTTACATATGCTGGATTCTATTCTTGCTGTTCTTGGAAGATTTCAAGAGAAAATGCTCTAGAAAATTCTAGATAAATAAACCCCCCAAAAATTCTACGAAAATGTTAAGCTGTAAAAGTATTTAGAAGAGAAACAATTTAAAGGAAATTAAAGAGAGGCCCTCTCAAAGGAAGGGGCTGATAACAGAATATCAAATATTTGTCAGATAACTGGGGGTTGCTCAAGCAGGTGACCTTTTACAGACTCACAATTGTGTAGAAATTTATGGCAGTGCAAATGTAAAACTTCAAAAAATCATTAGTGAAGAAAAAAAATAAAATAACATGAGAAAAAATCCTTCACTGAGAAGTGGGGCTGTTCCCCCAATAATAGAGGTACCAAAGGCAAATAGAAAGTATTGGTCTAAATGTGACAGAGCTCTCATGGTGTTGAATGGAGAGCGGTGTCCTGTGCATACTGAGAGACCAAGTATTGTATAATCCACAACTCTCTTTCTATTCATATGTAGATCAGCTTCTGCCATCTTTTTACTAATCCTTTCTCTGCCTCTCCCCCACCCCTGGAACTGCACAAGAGATTGGGCTTTACAAAGTACGGATTCATTAGACGTCAACCAAGGAATACAAATTGTTGAATTTCCTTTTTTCTCACAGTGGTCATAGGGTTTGGGTTCAAAGAATCTGAACTTTTTTTCATCACGTCATTATTTTAGGGATCACAAAAGGGAATATTAGTTGCAGTCGGTTGTGTGAGTGGTTTCAGAGGATGAAATAAAAAAGTAGAACAGAATTTGGTTATACAGAATGCTATAAACTTCCCGTCATGATAAGAAAACTGTTAAAAATGCAGCATGTCCTTGGTATAGTCTTTCTTTTCCCCATAGTAGCTGACCCTATGTAAGTTGATAGGGGTAGCTGCAGCCTCCTCAGTTACTTGCACCCTATACCTGTTCAGCCCCATAATCTTACACAGACACACACACCTAACTTCTTTTGTTCTAAACACAGGATCTAGGGTCGTGGCATGGTATGGCATGATGTTTTATCGAAAGACGTAGGCTTGTTACAGTCTAGTGCATTTGATCCTTCATATCCTTTGCCATCTCATTTGTACATGTTTAATCAAGAAGAAAAATAAAGCTGGAAGATTTGTATTTTTATGATCCCGTTTCCAAGCTGAAGTTCTTTTTTCGTTCCCCAGGTTCAGCCCAGGTTCTCTCGTGCTAGTGAAATGGCATCCATTGAAAACAGGTGAGCTGACCTTCAGTGTGTTTTGTGCATTACATATTCACATCAATACATTCATACACTTTTACAAACATGCATATACTCACTTTGAGGCAGAATTCTTATCCGGGGTGTCCTAGGCCACAGATCTGCCCCAGGAACTGCTCACCACATGGGGCAAGGAAGTAGAGATGAGATATTCCAGTCCTGTCCTTCTGCTGTCCCCTTCCCCAACTTTTTTGATCGGACATGCCAACTCAGTTGTGTATTGTAGAAGCTGTGCACTGTTACATACATACTATGCTGTACAATGTGCAGAATAACATATATATAATGCACACCCTCCATTCTTTACTGTGTCAGGTTGGATGCTGGGGTCCCCTGACACTGCCGGCCCCACAGCAGCTGCTATGGCTGATACCACTGTAGTTATGCCTCAGAATAAGCCCCAGTCTTTAAAGATACTTAATTCTCTTAAAACTTAATCATGTTTACCATTATACCTAAAGGTTGGTCTATTAAAGATAAGCCATTTCTTCCGAACTGTAACATGCAACATTTAATTTTGACATTCTCCTGATATTTCATTTTAGACTTGAAGGTGTTCCAAAAGGGACCAGCTACCTTTATTCTGTGAGCTAGCAGTGGCTCCACCGAGCATTAAGGATAGACAGTAATATTTGAAAGTAAAGGAGTTCAATTATGGTTTGCAATATTGTGCATCATAAAAGTCAATGACACCAGAAATGTTTTTAGGGGGAAATAAAAGTTTAAATCACCCACTTTCCTAGAAAAAAAATAAACTAAACTAATCAAAAACATGTCAGGTATTTCCCCGTCCCAAAATGTCTGAATGATCAAAATATAAAAACAATTATCCCATGCAGTGAAGGCTGTAATGGAAAATAGTGTCCAAATGTCTGAATCCATGCTTTTTCACCTTTATTCCGCCCATAAATATTATATAAAATAGTGATCAGATGGTCATATAGGTCCCAAATCATCTCATCCTGCAAAAAAAAAATATTAAAACATAATAAATCCTACATGCATTTGCTATCTCCATGATTATACTGACACAAACAATAAAGGGGTGGTGTCATTTGGAGCACACAGTGAAAGCCTTAACAACAGAGCCCACATGAATAAGTTGCAAATGCCTTTTATTGTCAAATGTACCTAATTTGGAATTTTATTCCAGCTTCCCTACACATTGCATGGAATATTACATGGCACCACTATAAAGTACTATTTGTTTCGCAGATTACAAGCCCTCATACATCTCTGTAAAAACTAAAAAAGTTACAGCTTCTGGAAAGAGAGGAGCAAGAATTAAAAGGCACCAAGTTCTGTACATGTTAAAATAGGGCAGAGTGTCACATATCCTGGGCTGCCTGGAACTTCATGGACGATGCCTTCAATTCTGTGCTAAGGCAACAGTCTACATGCCCACAGAGAGGGTCCTGGGGTCCACCTCTGGCACCAGTGCTATAGATTAATCCTCACTGCCCTACACTAAGATCACAAAATAAGAAACTGAGTGTCTCACCTATAGTAGACAAACTTTACACTTGAAGGGAACCTGAGACCCTTCTTTTAGCTAAAAATTGTTTCCCTCACTTCCCCATAAAATCAAATTTATGTTATCCTACCGGGCATCAGAGGAGGAGTGTCTTGTTTGGCCAGCCACTCCCAACTACTCCTCCCCATGCCATATGCCTCCTGACCATTCAGCACTTCATGTCATGTGACCAGGATGGTGTAATCTAAGGTCCTTTACCCTGCAACATTTCAAAGTCTATGCATGTATCTGATCACATGAAATCACAACATGCCTCTATAGACCCCTACTCCTTCCCATGCCTCCATGGAGGCATGCTGTGATTTCATGACATGAGATACATACATGAAGTAGATGTTATTGTTACTGGGTAAAGCAAATGCAACTGGGTAAAGGACCTCTGATAACATCACACTGGTCAGATGACCTGAAGTGCTCAATGATGTAACAGAGCTTTTCTACCTCTAATAATAAGTAAACAGAGCTGCAGTAGATTATTGGCAGAGGGTCCCTAAGTATTACTCCCATACAGCAGCATTTCCTAGCAGTGAGACCTAATCAGGTAATGCAGGGCAATGCAAATAAAATTCAATATGCAGGATTCCAATAATATAATTGGGCTCAGAGTTGCAAATACCGTATTTTCCGGAATATAGACAACTGCACGTATGAAGAAAATGAAGACGAAATGAAGAAAATGAAGAAAAAGTGGATTGGCCACTGCTTCTGTATTGTGAATTGATGTACTAGTACTATGTAAACATATAAGCTTCTGTAGAGGTATGAGAGGGTACTTTAACCCTAGGTTGTCTGATTGATCCTCCCATCTACTGGCACATTGTAACAAATGAACAGAAAACATACAGCCTACAGTCTTACAAAGACCCAAGTCTGTCAATGACGTCACAGGGAGCGACAATCTTAGCCAAGATGGTGGCGTCCATGCACTGCCAGCTTTTTATTGCCACCAGCAAAGTGGAGATTGAAGGGTTGATAGCAAACACCCACCTTGTATAGAGAGGGCTCAGCCTGTGAGCCCTCTCCGTACATCTACAGTCACAAGTCAGTAAGGGTATGAGGTAGGCATCCGGGATGCCAGGGGTATGGAAGAAGAGACTGATTCTGTTCCCGGATAAGCATGCCATACCCTGCCTGCATCTTGCTTTAATAATGTACCCCCTCACCTCCTCACCCAGCATATAAAACAACCCTCAACTTTTTAAATGATTTTCAGTGGTAAAAAAGTTGCTGAAATAATAAAGGAAGTTTACTAAATGAATTTTTTAACATTGCAGCCAGGGAAAGGAATCATTTAGGGATAAGAGCAATGCTATTCAATCATAGTTTTTTTTTATAAAGTATTTATTTTGGGTGGGTTCATTTAAATCACAGGTTCCCTTTAAAAATAACAAATACTGGACATCCAAAAGGTTAACAAAACCCCAAACTCTAACATAAAAAATACTGTGTGTAAACGAAAATGCAACAACCCTGGATATCCTGCTGCTTCCGTTAGAATATCTTTGCAAAAGTGAAACAGCAGCCATAAGTCAGAGTCAGACACTGCATGATACAATTTACTGGAATCTTTATTTCTTGGAATAACTGACAACAGTGAACTTGTTTTCTGAACAAACAAAAGAATCTGGAAAATTCGGTTCAATTGTTAGTGGAAACATCAGGGATTTCCTTACATTCACATACTCACCACAGACACAGATTATTGGAGTGAAAGTAGAAGTGGTTAGGTCGTGGTGGGACTTCCCATTATTTCATAACCTCCAAACTAACTAAGTAGTGAAAGACCAGGATGAGATTTGGCATTTTTCTGTTTCATGTAACATATGATAGATAGTCTATACCTCCATCTACTTCTAAATCAAGTACACATACACATACGCCACACATACATTTTGTGGTGTGTGTCCCGAAACAGGAACCAATCTTTTTTGGAACTAACCAAACAAATTAACATCTGTATCTACATTTCTCAGTATGGCTTGCAAGTGTTAGTGACTCACTGGTCTTTGGTTGCAGCTGCCACCTCAACAAACAAAATGCCCACTTACCTGGACTAGTCAGTGATCAGTAGATCGGGAAGAACCCAAAAGTGGCAGGGGGGCGAAGTGAGTAAGAAATTATAGATATTTAGTCTAGATTACAGAATAGTAAAGCAAGCATTTGTATACTTAAAAAGTTATAAAAGATTGAAAAAAATAACTTTTTTTTCCCCAGAAGATAGCCTGCACATTGGTTGTGCATGGTTTTCCAGCACAGCTCCTTTGCAGTGAGGCCACCAGAGCAGCGCTGGATTCAGCTTCCAGCCGGGCACGCCTACCCGTCCCTATTCACAGCATTGTGAATGCGGGCCGGTAGGTTGTCGGGTCCGGCCGGAAGCTGAGCTGGATACCAGATGGCAACGGAAGGTAAGTAGGACTTTATTTTTTTAAGCAGCCCCTCCCTGCCACCCTTAGTTTTTTTTCAGAACTCGGACAGCCCCTTTAAAGAACCTTTTTGAAGAATATGGCTTATGTGGCTACTAGGCAACTGAGTATTGGTAGGTCTGGCAGGTCCTTAATTTTTTTTGTATTGGGCACTTGAGGTAAAATAATGGCCAGCTCTTGCAATGTCTCATTCTGCACCAATATTTCAATATTACATACTTTTACATCAAGGTTTATATTATGGTACTAGAAATCTCAGGCTGATACACCTCCATAGAGCATTTGCTAGCATATTAACAAAACCATACAATAAGACTTGCAGGTATCAAAGATTGGAGGAAATTTAGCATCTAATACTATATCTATTAAATGTTATTGCTGGCTTTTAGATCTCTCCCCATATGTTTATATAGATATTGGCTGCACTACCTTACTTATAAAACAATGTTTTATATTTATGTAAATGTAGCAGAAGTGCCCCAGTGGGCATTACCAGAGCCCATACAGGCTCCAGTTTCTCTAGCTAATTCATACTCTTAATTCATTCATGTACAGGCAGTCCCCGGGTTACATACAAGATAGGGTCTGTAGGTTTGTTCTTAAGTTGAATTTGTATGTAAATCGGAACTGTATATTTTATCATTGTAATCCCAGCCAGAACTTTTTTGGTCTCTGTGACAATTGGATTTTAAAAATGTTGGGTTGTCATAAGAATCAATATTAACACTAAAGCTTCATTACAGACACCTGTGATAACTGTTACAGCTGTTTATTGTAGCCTAGGAATAAAGTACAATAAATTACCAATATCCAGAGGTCCGTTTGTAACTACGGGTCGTATGTAAGTCGAGTGTTCTTAAGTAGGGGACCGCCTGTATTAGGTTTTCTTTCTGTCCCAGTCTCCTCTCAAATCTCTACTTAATTAATGATACCCAAAAAAGGAGATCGGCAGGAGTGAGGTGATAGAAAAGTAAAGACCAAAGGAAACAAAAGCTGCTGCAGATTAAAGTAAGTTTTGTATATCATGGCAACTATTTTATTCACACTGCTATTTTCTATTACTTTACTACTGTCCCTCACAATACTGTTAATCTGATGGTGAGTTACTGACATATAGGGAGCAGAATCTGATCAGCTGGGTGTAACAGTGCCGACACTACACTACAAACAGAACTGTCTGTTCCCGGATCTGTGTTGCAATCCTATCACCTAAAAATGAACTAAACAATAGAGTATTACAGTAAGAACCTTTACTAATAATAATAATAACAAGTATTTTGCATGAGTAACATACACTGTATAACTGAAAATATAAAATGTAATATAGGAGGCCAGTAAGAACCATGCTCCCCAGTCTGGTTTTCATGTAGAACAACTCTGTATGATAATTCTCTCGTCACTCATTATGGAAATTGTGTCTGTTTGTATGTACCGTAAAAATGACTGATACGGTGAAGCAGGCCTGAAGGGAAGGGGGGATATCTGGCCGGATTCCCAGAAATGCAGCCTTTTCAGAGAACACTCGGAGCTTTATACATTCCATATACTTTAACCTTGAACGTTTTAGAGTGGATTCAACCTGTTCAAAACAACCTCCTGTACTCATATAATAATTTAATATACTGCTATAAAATAAAGATTAATATTTTATCATTTATGATAAAGACAGCCTGGTTTATGTGGTGGTAACAGTACAGTTATGGCAGCGATTCTTATGCTGCATTCCACCTTCCCATCTCATATGTTAAAAGCCACAAGATAAACCTGCAGCATAAATTCACATGCTGAGGGTTAAAAAGCTGCAGTGCAGGTCAGTTTGCTGCTAGTGGCTAACTACTTGGTTGTATGTCTGCTTGGAGGGCTTATACATGACTGTTTTTTAAAGGAAATCTACCATTTGCTTTTATGCATTTTGAACCAAACATACCTTGAAAATGCTGTCGCTACACTGATGCGGAAACATATCTTGTTTAATCCGTGAACTGAGTGGTTTTGCCGAGGCTTCTCCTCACCCTAATTATGCACTGCATCAGCCTTGTCCTGCCCAGCATAGGCCGAGAATACACCATCCCCCGCTGCTGTGTATGAGTCACCCAGCTCAGGTTGATTAGTCCTGTCTTGACAGTTCAGGCAGCCCTTTTATGTATGGAAGCCAGTCTGCACTCAGCTTTCCCAAGGTCCTGAATTTTATAAACAATTTTTGAGCACTCAGTTCATGGATTAAACAACATATGTTTCTGCATCAGTGTAGCTGCAGCATTCTCAAGGTATGTTTGGCTCACAGTGCATAAAAACAAATTTCCTTTTACGTAGCACACTGACATTTTATATTCAAAGAAATTTCAGCGTGAACTATTTTTTTCTCATTTGTGCAGCATGTACTCCCATGTCACACAGGTGCCAGGGTTGTATACATGACAGAGTAATCAGAGATCATAGTATCACAGTATCATAGTATATAAGGCTGGAAGGAGACGCAAGTCCATCAAGTCCAACCTTTAAGAATTTAATAAATGTTTTATCCCCATAACCCATGATATTTTTGCTCTCCAGAAAGGCATCCAGGCCTCTCTTGAACATGTACATAGAGTCCGCCATAACAACCTCCTGCGGCAGAGAGTTCCATAGTCTCACTGCTCGTACAGTAAAGAACCTTTGTCTATGGTGATGGTAAAATGTGATGTATTTTATAATGAGCTGTGACGTCACATAACATACACCGGAAATAAGTATAGAAGCTTTCTATAGAATGACAGCAAGCAGAGATCTCAAAAACTGTTGGGAAATGTTACAATAACATTAATTTGGTAAAACAGGAACACCCCTTTAATCCAAGGTCATTGGAATCCTACAAGGTGTCACCTCACATATGAGGCGACTTGTTCTGTAAACAATACACTATTGTTGAGGGGCCGGGCAAATATTTTGCACCAAGACTCGGCAGCTCCAATGTACCGTATTTTCCGGGCCATTAGGCGCACCGGAATATAGGGCGCATTAGCCCGATGCGCCTTATATATGTAATAATTCCATATATAAGGCGCACCGAACTATAAGGCGCGGGGTCCGGGGGCGTGTCGGAGGTCCGGGGGCGGAGCGGAGACGCGACGGGACGCGACGAAGAGACGCGACGCGACCCGAAGACGAGAAGCGGCGACGCGGGGAAGGTGAGTGGGGAAGGTGAGGGGGAGGTGGAGGATGGCAGCGGACCATACTTACATGGGTCCCCGCTACCGGAGACAGCAGATCTCCAGCGGGAACTGCAGGCCACGCGGCAGAAGTTGTTCGTGCCGCGTGGTCTGCAGTTCCCGCTGGAGATCTGCTGTCTCCGGTCTCCGGTAGCGGGGACCTATGTAAGTATGGTCCGCTGCCCAGCGCCATACATAGGGCGCACCGGACTATAAGGCGCACTTTGGATTTCCAAGGAAATCCAAGGCTTTTAAGTGCGCCTTATAGTCCGGAAAATACGGTATGTCTTCTATTAATCAGAGGTGTTTCACTGAAGTTGAAGCTCCAAAATTGCCTTTAATAATATGGTGAGATGTCTTAAATTTTTTTAAGTAGGCAGGTACCACACCAATGATGGCAATAGATATTTCCATATTTGATGAGATACTACTATCCAGGCTCTAGTATGCGGACCAGGGGCAGATTAAGACTACCATACGCCCTGGGTTGTGTAAATTTTACAAGTCTGGAATTCACTTCCTGCATATGGTACTAGAATCAAGCTTCTTGGAGAATGGAGGGTCCATGCCTTTTGCCTGCTTTTTAATCTGCAGCTTTTGTGTACGTGTATTAAGAGCATGAACAGATGTACAAGGATTTCATGGGTGAAGGGCATTCTCTGTATAAAATTTGGTATGTGGCCATGGGACCTTTAGAAGGGGACCCAAACCACCTATATTGTAATCCACTACTGATCCTGACTAATGATGAGCGGACCAATTGAAATTTGGGTTTAGCCAAATACAAATTTTAAAATACTGTTCAGGTCCCGCAATCGGTGCCAGGGTCTTAATGGTTTAAATGGCACTGACAAAGGCACCAGCAGCATATAAAGTACTGCAGACGAGCACACTCTGCCACTAACCTGCCGGCAGTGCTGTATGCAGCTATTTTGGGGTGAGTTGTTGCTCCCAATGATGTCATGGAGAGAACTTATCCTGCCCAGTTTAGTGCCGGCATGATGCTTCAGCCATTTAAATGCCGCTGGCAACTTTGCCATTACCAATTGTGGGCACTAACCACGCAGAGAAGTTGAGCCGGACCTTGCCGAACTTTGCAGTCAGCAGGATATTTGACTTAAAGAAGATTATTCCAATGTGCCATCATATTCTCATCTTGTTCACACTGAGATACCCAATTGTTTTGAATGACAATGTGTCATTCTTAAGGCCAGTTCCCGTCCCTATTTTGGCTTAAGTTATTTGCATCAGTGATTGTGAGCCAAAACAAGGAGAGGCAACTACAGGTAATATATAATGAAAAGACTTGTACCTGTTCTGTGTGTTCGACTACACCTGGTTTTGGCTCACAATAACGGAGGCAAAAAGCTGAAGACCTAACAGAGATGTGAACTGGCCCTTAACAATCAACTTTCATATTTGGGACTCCGAAAGGCTTTGACAGCAATCAAAGAACCAGCATACATCATTAGGCCTTCTCTGCTCATGAATCTCCCCCTCCCTGCTAGTTATTATCTTTCTTTGACCTGCACACCACTATGGACGTGTCAAGGTGGGGAGTGGGGTGGGCAGAGGTTGGACCTGGGTAGGAAAACCGGCCCACCACATAGCAAGAAACACCACTAGTTCAGATCTTATCTACAGATTCGAATTGGCAGAATTTGCACCCGCATTTACTAATAAGCCGGAGCCTCTTAGTGAATATGAGCGCAGGTCTTAACAACCCCCATTTTGTCTCAACTCCTCCTACACCATTTGGTAAGTGTTTTGTTTTGGCCCTATAAAAAGGATAGGAGCCTTTGCACCTTACATGTGCCTTTCTCTAGGAAACTATCAATGAAAATTAAGACACAAATGTGACTACTTAGCTGGTCAATGACCTATCTCAGCCAAAGTACAAACCTAGTTCACACAAGGCCATTCCAACAGATATTGATGAGAATGCTTGTACTCGATTTTTGACCATTAGTAAAGTACAATGTAAGGCTGCATTCACACACATGTATGTGGGACGTATATACGGCCGATATACACTCACCGGCCACTTTATTAGGTACACCATGCTAGTAACTGGTTGGACCCCCTTTTGCCTTCAGAACTGCCTCAATTCTTCGTGGCATAGATTCAACAAGGTGCTGGAAGCATTCCTCAGAGATTTTGGTCCATATTGACATGATGGCATCACACAGTTGCCGCAGATTTGTCGGCTGCACATCCATGATGCGAATCTCCCGTTCCACCACATCCAAAAGATGCTCTATTGGATTGAGATCTGGTGACTGTGGAGGCCATTTGAGTACAGTGAACTCATTGTCATGTTCAAGAAACCAGTCTGAGATGATTCCAGCTTTATGACACATTATCCTGCTGAAAGTAGCCATCAGATGTTGGGTACATTGTGGTCATAAAGGGATGGACATGGTCAGCAACAATACTCAGGTAGGCTGTGGCGTTGCAACGATGCTCAATTGGTACCAAGGGGCCCAAAGAGTGCCAAGAAAATATTCCCCACACCATGACACCACCACCAGCCTGAACCATTGATACAAGGCAGGATGGATCCATGCTTTCATGTTGTTGATGCCAAATTCTGACCCTACCATCCGAATGTCGCAGCAGAAATCGAGACTCATCAGACCAGGCAATGTTTTTCCAATCTTCTACTGTTCAATTTCGATGAGCTTGTGCAAATTGTAGCCTCAGTTTCCTGTTCTTAGCTGAAAGGAGTGGCACCCGGTGTGGTCTTCTGCTGCTGTAGCCCATCTGCCTCAAAGTTTGACGTACTGTGCATTCAGAGGTGCTCTTCTGCCTACCTTGGTTGTAACGGGTGGCGATTTGAGTCATTGTTGCCTTTCTATCAGCTCGAACCAGTCTGCCCATTCTCCTCTGACCTCTGGCATCAACAAGGCATTTCCGCCCACAGAACTGCCGCTCACTGGATATTTTTTCTTTTTCGGACCATTCTCTGTAAACCCTAGAGATGGTTGTGCGTGAAAATCCCAGTAGATCAGCAGTTTCTGAAATACTCAGACCAGCCCTTCTGGCACCAACAACCATGCCACGTTCTAAGGCACTCAAATCACCTTTCTTCCCCATACTGATGCTCGGTTTGAACTGCAAGAGATTGTCTTGACCATGTCTACATGCCTAAATGCACTGAGTTGCCGCCATGTGATTGGCTGATTAGAAATTAAGTGTTAACGAGCAGTTGGACAGGTGTACCTAATAAAGTGGCCGGTGAGTGTACGTCCCCCATACACTTCTATGGGCTCACGGCATCGTACGAGAGCGGTACAATGCAGCACATGTCCTATCTTTTCCAGTATTACGGCACCGTGGCCCATATGTTTCCATGGAGAGGGGCGGGGGTTAGCTGCGCTCACCTCCTCTCCCCGCACGCTGCCGTGTGCCCGCCGTGCTACGGTGTGGCGGGCCACGGCACTGTGCATGTAGCCTAGGAGTAAAGATCCACATGTTTTATCCCAACTGCTATATGTCCTCCCAAACCTAGAACCAATTAACTTGAATATTTTAAAGTGTTTTCTATATTTTCTTTATTGCCCGGGTAAGCCTTTTAAAAATAAAATAGAAAAAGGAAAAGAGTTTTCCCGTCCTCTGAGAGTAATAACATATAATGAAAGTCATGGATGACAACCCAGTTTCCTTCGGAGGGTCAGGCTAAACAAATAACTGCTGAGAACAGGGAACATAAGCTATTGGGAAAATAATTCTGAATCCTCTTGTCACTATATGAAGAGGAAAGTTCTGCCACTGTGTGGAAGTTTCTGCAGTCTATAAAAGCAAAGGGTTCCGTTTCCTCCAAGTGTCTCCTCAGGACTAGGTTTGACTTGGCACTGCCCTGAGGAGGGAGCAGATAAAAGTTTCCGGACACCTTGTTTTCTGCAGTCCATGATAGTGATGTGGTTTAACGGCAAAATAACTGTACAATAATTTTGAAAGTGTTTGGAAATCAACAGTTCTGCATAGGGATAAAACATTCATCTTACCACAAATTCATCAACAGAACATAGAACGTAAAATAGTTCAATAGTGCCCCCTAGAGGCTATAATACCTATAAGAACCAGCATTTCAGCATATAACTGTTAAGTTAAAACTGTAGAGTTAAAGGTTCAATAATTTAGCACATTTTATTATGACATCATAATCTGTAAATCATATTTATGAAACCATAATTCTAATAATGCCAGGTCAGCTACATCTGCACTGACGACATATAGTATAGCAGTGATGGCGAACCTTTTAGAGACAGAGTGCCCAAGCTACAACCAAAATCCACTAGTTTACTGTGAAGTGCCAACATGGCATTTTAAGCAGTAACGTATCGCTAACTGTTCTTCCACATCTTTCAATCGTATCTGCCACCTGAAGACACCAATACAGTTGAAAGAAAGAGTGCAAATTCAGACTCTCATTGTAGCTTCTCTACAGGGTCTCTGGAGGGTCCAGCAGGGGGACCTCAAAAAGATATTGCAGCCCTGTCCACACCTTCTCACTGTTCCCGCAGTTCCAAACAGCCAATGAAGTGTCACTTAAAATAGCGCTGAGAGCAGCATCTCTTAAGTTGCCAGGGACTGCAGAAAGATTTGGTGGATTTGTTCCTTTCTGGTGAACTCTGTCCTAGGGTGATAACCTGAGTGCCCACGGAAATGGCTCTGAGTGCCACCTCTGGCACCCGTGCCATAGGTTCGCCACCACTGTAGTATAGTAATATATGTATGAGTTGATCATTGATTGATAAAGTAATGCCGAGTCATCAACAAAATTTCTTATAATGGAAAACTTCCGCTAATATGCCTATTGCATCTGACTAAAACGTCTAAAGTACACTTTCGAATATTGTGACATTGGGCCACATTTATCAATAGTCATGCAAACTGGATGCAAACCTTGCACCTGCCGATTTTTAAACTGAGCGAACCAGTTTTGCTGCGTGGTCCGACGGTACCGGAACGCACCTTCATGTGCAGAATTTTGAGGGGTGGTGGGCACAGTGCTGCCATGCCAAAAACTGGCTCAGGCACTTCATAAATACACGTGCAAGCAGTTTGCATCTTCTTTCTAGTGCAAAGTCAGTTTAACAGATCTGACCAATTGGGTGTTCATTTTAATGCAGTTTTTGAAGTTTTGCAAGAAGTAGAATATAAAGCAGAGGAATATTATGGAAAACATTCTACTTTTCCTTTCTTTATTCACTACTAGAGTTCTATAGAGACCTTGAGAGAATTAAATAGAGACCTTGTGTCTGGGGAAGCCCAGGGAGATCATATATGGACAGATAGTGATAGCTCTCTGATGACGTGGGCCCTGCTCTGCGCTAATCCGACTCATCTCTTAAAAAGGACTCCCTGCCTAATGTCTGCTCTGGGGAAGCCCTAGGACAGTGGTGGCAAACCTATGGCACGGGTGCCAGAGGTGGCACTCAGAGCCCTTTCTGCAGGCACTCAGGCCATCACCCCAGGACAGAGTTCACCAAACACTGAATCTTCCTGCAGTCCCAGGCAACTAGAGATGCTGCTCTCAGTGCTATTTTAAAGTGACACTTCATTGGCTGTTTTGAACTGTGGGAACTGACAGAAGTGCATTATCTTCGGATGTCATCCTGCTGGACCTGACCATTCTTTCTGTACAGAGAGACCCTGGAGAGAAGTTACATTAATAATCTGAATTTGCCCTTCTCCTTTCAACTGTATTGGTGGCCTCAGGGGGCCGATCCGATTGAAATATGTGGAGGTAGCAATAAGTTGTAATTCCGTGAAGGCACTTCACGGTAAATAAGTGGATTTTGGTTGTAGTTTCGGCACTCATTCTCTAAAAGGTTCGCCATCACTGCCCTAGGAGATGTAGACACCATACATGGACACATGATGACACTACCCTGATGACTTGGTCCCTGCTCTGTGCTACACCAATACATCTCTCAAAAGGATTCCTGGTCCAATGTCTGCAGATGCAAGGAGACTGTGGGAGTCATTCAGTACCGCACGTAACTGAAACCTGGTATTGAACCGTTCTGGCTTTGAAAGTATCGTATAAGTACTGATATTTTGATGCAACCCTACACACATATGTACTATATATACACTCACTCTCAGACAGACACTCTTCTTTTTCCAGGGCAGTGTCAGAAGGACATGTCCTATTTTTCTACGGGCTACGGAGTGGTACGGTGCCGCACGGTGCTGTGAGCCCATAGAAGTGTATGGGGGACGTATATCGGCCATATATACGCCCCCCATACATGTGTGTGAATGTAGCCTTACTATGATAGGCTACGTATGTAGCAGCGGAATGTCTACACATATTGGCAAGTTCTATTAGGAGTGCACGACTGCTCTTTGCGATGGCTCCCAGATCATCACACCAGCAATATATATTTTATAAGCATGTGAATAACATGAAAAAAAAGGTTAAACTGCAGGTGCTCTACGGTTACATGAATGAAACAATCATCAGCAACTATTATTTATTTAACAAGTGCTCTCAAAATTCCAGAATAAGAAAATCCCTTTGGATTTATCACACACTAATTAAGTTCGTGACTGCATTAATTATTTTCACTTGGCAAACAAGAGACCGACTTAGATGCCTGGAAATATTCCAACATTCTCTGATTTTGGGAATTTACCATTAATTAATGTTTAGCTAAAGTATAAGTCCCACGTTTGACCTTCACCAGTAGCTGTATAAATACTAGGGAAAGAATGGAAAAGATATTAATGTAGAATTCCCCTCAATCAGAGCTAGGAAGCATCGACAGCAGGTAAACCCCAGTGCAAGTTGTACAACCTCCTTAAATGATCTAGCACAATTATTCTGGTGCCATGTGGGGATTAGGAAGGAACTATAGTGGCAGAGGATCATTTATGTAAGGATCGCTTATTTGTTTTATTTTTAACATATTCTGCCCCTTACTTTTTCCACATTTAATTATATTACTACCACCATTGCTCATTGGGCATTAATATATTATCAAACCGGAGCTGTAGAAACACATATGCACAGAGCTCCCTCTAGTGGCTGCAGGTCGTAGAAGAAAGTTCATCAGTAACTATTGATGTTTGAAGGAAAAGGATTAGAAAGTATATAACAAAACTAGAGTGCTACAACGAACTTAAAAAGAATCGGTCATCACAAATTCACCAACACGAATTCACAATTACATTGCCCCGTACAGAAATATTTTCATTGCATTTTTATGGCATTTTGTTTTTAAAATACAAGTGTTTAAGTGCAACTGTGGTGTTAATACACCCTAGAACTAATACTTCTCAATTTTAATGCGGACCATCCATTGAACCATCCATGTTCAAAGAATCCTAGAACAGAACCACTAAGCAAAAGCAACACATATAATGGATATAAATATTAACTACTTAGACCGCTATTAGGTTTTAACGGCTTCACCATTAAACTTACCATTAAGCGCTATCTTCACCACATACAAATAAGTTTTTCTTTAAATAGAAAGTCTGTTCATTTTTCCTGTCATAGGCATCAACAAAAAAAATCTGCACACTCATATTTAGGAAAAATATGTACAAAAAAACGTATGCACAATTATTTTATTTTTTTTAAAAAAAGGTCAGTATCAAATTATTTTAGCTAAGATAATATTCTATTAAATCAAGTATATTCACTAGTTTTGGACCAGAGAAACAGGGTTTTAAATGCAAATTTCAATCCAAAGACAAAATTCTTCCACTAAATAAAACATATCAATGCACTTTTCAATAACTTGCAATAAGAAGGCTGTAGGTTTCCTGAAACATTAAATGTAAAGTCTAGATCTTAGATTTGTGATTGGCGTAATTTGGAAAACCAAATTGTGAGATCATTATACTGGAATATACCAAAGGCATCTTTCCATAAATACCAGTTAACTTGTTAAGACAATATGATCTTTGCAACAGATGTTCTGCCCGATGCCACATCCCTGTGTATCCACTTTCAGCATCCTTCTCCAAATTTCTCATATCTATAGGTTTTACCAGTACACCAGAGGACATTCCTGTGTGATTTGATACCAAAAAGTTCATGGCGATATCATCACAATTCTGCGTCTGGTCGATCATCTCATGGATTGAGCGGGGTAATTCGTGGAAAAGTCTCAGGTAATCTCTATGAAAAAATGCTGCTCCAATGAGTATCATTGAATACTTGTCACCACGTCCAGTGTCTGGAGCTTGTAACTCAAAACTACCATAGCTGAATATTCCTGAAGGGGAGGCAACATGCTTCCTAGGTACAAAACCCACTATTTGATTTGGAAATAGCTGTGGAATAAAAATGGATTTTAAAAATTAAGAATTAACATAGAATCAAAAGAATGATAACTTAGCATAAACCTAACACATACAGTATGTAGGGCAGATAACAATGTCTTCTTTGACAGCAAGCGCAGCTGTTAAGTTTATAAAGTTTTTTTGTATTGCTGGAATAGCTGAAAACTAACATTTTTCCAATAAACATTCAGCACCTCATTGCAGTGATTTCTTTGCTAATCTGGTCTCTGCTCAGTAATAACAGGAAGCAGCTCCTTCATGTCTGCTCTGTCCTGTCTACAGTCTGAGCTCATGTCCTCCTGCACACATTGCACCTCCTCCCCCTGGCACTGCTCAGTTTAATAAAGTATCTATTATCATCCATAAGCTTTCCCAACACACAACCAACTACTCTGCAGGCTTTAAAAACTTTAGTTGGGTTAAGAAAGAGAAGGGGGTAGGATCGGCACAGAAGTCTGATACCATATGTATCATACTCAAAAAGCTGTATTTGATTTAGGTCTATTTGTGTAATAATGCATAGGTGTATATGTATGTATAGTAATCTGTTTGCTAGAACTTCTAGTGCTAGAGAGGAGAGCTTAGCATGGGAAGAGAGTGTAGCTGCTCTGGCCACAGTGCCCTTAGCTGATGTCACTACCAGAAAGTGCCCACCTTCTTCAGGAGAACTGAAGAACAAGGGCTGAAAGATATAGCAGAATTGATCTAATGCTAGGAAGAAGCCAGCAGCATGATATTGGTATAATTAGAATTGTTGTCAAAGGCTCTCTCCTGCTGTGCTAAAACTGTTCTTGGCCAGCTAACTTCGGGTTATGCTTTAAAGGAGTTTCCTGTATTAACACTTTTCTCAATGGAAATTTCAAACACCACTTATCCATTATTTGGGTGTGTATGTTGTTATTACAGCAACCATCCCAGTAATGAAATGTATCAAGATAGTCAGAACCTGAAAGTGGGTTGACCATGTCGGGCATATTATGGAGTATACATTTAGAGCATTTCTCCAAATGTAAAAATGAGATGCAGGAACCTGGATAACATATGATTATATTGAAATAAATTCTGCCAAACTGCAAACAAATCCTTGCTACATATTTTTATGTAATATTTAGAATAAACCTTCTGTTTTACAGTGAACTCCCACTCTTTTAGTTTCCTTAACAGAACAATGTTATCTTGCTTGTTCATGAATCATTACAGACCTGACAGAAGCAATCTACACTTGACTAAAGTTATTCTTTGCGCACAAATTAGTGAATATAGAGATTATATAAACAGAACAATTTTTTTAAAGCCGGGTAAAAACTGACTGATTTGGAGCCAAATTATAGTAAAAGAGCTCTGTTAAAACATATTTATTTCAATTTTAAACAGAGGTGGGGGTCATAACCTTTGTGCAGAATTCTTTTAAACCAGGATGAATGAGGTAACATGGGATTGAACGTCAATATCACTGCTATAGGATGTGTGAAAACCATAAATATATTCGTTTTCATTTAAAGACACAAACATGTTGTATGGAGTGGCACATTTTGGTTTCTTTAAAACCTTAAAGGGAACCTGTCACCAGTAGACTCATTTTTAGCACTGCCCCGGCCCCCACAGAGCATAGTATAAACACTGCCAAAGAGTTTTTGTATAAAAAAAAAAATAGGTTTTACAGAAAAAAAAGATATGTTATGTAGTACCTTTCAATTCCATGTGCTCTGTGACTAGGCACTGGTCACATGGGAGTGGCTGGTGAGGAGCAGTCTCCCCCCCACCCTTGGGAAACCGCTCCTCCATGTGTACTTCTCAAATATATGAAAAAGCCCATTACTTGGCTTAGCGACGCCCCCTGCTGCTCTATAGCCACTCCCGAATGATGGGAGTTATTAATTTATTTGAAAAGGACACATGGAGGAGCGGTTTCCCAATGGTCAGGGGGGGGGGGGACTGCTCCTTTCCAGCCACTCCCAGGTGACGAGTGCCTAGTCACACAGCACATGGTATTGAAAGGTACTACATAACATATCTGTTTTTCTGTAAAACCTATTTTCTATACAAAAACTCTTTGTATGCACTATTCTCTGTGCTGAGTGCTAAAAATGGGTCTCCTGGTGACAGGTTCCCTTTAAAGGGGCAGCATTTGGGGGAAATGGAATACTATATAATTACTCTTTAAAAGGTCGTGCTTGGGTCCCACAGACAACCCCCATTCCCTAGTGCTTTGCTTTCTATGATGATGACACGTTCATTGAGAGCACTGCATTTGGACCAACACCTAGCCAACATCTACCCCTTCCATCAATTACCTTTCTGCAGAAGTGTCTATGGCCAGCACTTATGGTGGAGCTGAAAATATAGGTCATCAATATAGTTAACCTGGAAAACCCCTGTAAATCTGCACAAAGATTTCTGCTAAGAAAAATCTGACAACATTTTGTACTCTCCTGTTTAAATGGCGGCTTGCTGGGTTTTTGTCAGGTTGTCCATTTTATTTTAAACAACAAATTAGCAGAGCTAGCGAAGGGAAATGATGCAGCATGCTTCCATTTTTGAGATATGCAGAAAATCTCTGGATGTAGTGATATATGGAAAGTATCACTCTACATTGTGTAATCATATTTACCTGCCATACGGAGAAGGCAAAGGAGATATCATAAGCACTAACAAGGGTGTCATCATCCATCATCAGAACGGCTGGAAAACAGAATTTTAGGCAAACACATATTATATAGCACTTGGAAGATGTATTAAACTCCAATGAATATGTTTTATTATTTACCATAGCTTATTCACATGGGAGAATTTTAGTTTTTCTGTTATTTTGTTACTGGCTTTTGTGTAATGTTATAAAGGGATACGTCACCTAAATACGTTTTAGTCAATGTTTTGGTCCAGATTAATGTTATCTCCCAGATCACAGCATACATATATGTAGGATGTACATGACTTACCCGTGGTTTGAATCTCTGGAAAGTTTTGTAGTCTGTTCCTCATAAGATTCACAGTCTGTTTCTTGAAGAAGACGGGCACAGGATGGGGTCCAAAGCTCTCCCACAATTCCTGGGGAGGCTCCTGTCCCACATTATTCCATACTACAATCACACAGTGAAGTTGAGGAATGGCCTGGTAATGGTTCAACATTTTAAGCAACAAATCAGTCCGGTTGTAGGTCTGCATTATAAGTGTGAAAGAGTCTTGTTGAGATGTACTGGAGCGGGACACTCCCCGTTGGATGCCCCGTATGAGATCGTCATGTGCAGAGGGAAGCAGAGCAGCGAGGGCCCCAAGGAGAAAGAGGAGAAATATAAGGAAAGCACAGGAGAGCCGCAACATCTTGATCCTCAATACTTTTCCCAAAAATCTATTTAACGGAAACAGAATAATTTGGTTAAAAAGCAAAGGAAAAAGTCCTATTCTAAAAATGCACTCAAAGAGAGTAAAGACTATCCCCTGTTCCTAGGCAAAGTGGCATTTAATTTAAGCTGCATTCATACAGCCAACAGAAAAGAAATTTCCGGATCCAGCCTTTATGCAGAATAAAACCGCCTTTATTGGTTAGTTTATGGCATCCAACAGGTAAAATACAGGGAGATCGGTCAGACTTGTCAACGCGTTTCTAGCACTCATGCGCTCTTACTTATGACTACAGAGTGTGATCAGCCTCCGGTGTTGTGCTCCCGTCATATTCACCAATACAAATCAATCATGATACAACACAATAATATATCATTTTATATACATAAAAGCCAGCTTTCTAAACAAAACATCCAATAATATCCAAAAAATATTGCACAAATTCATGTTGGGTACTAAGTAATAATATTTGTATTACAATCAATGCTACATCGTGAGGAATTGACAGGAAGAGGGCTACTGCATAACAGCTAACCCACGTATATTCCTGGGGCCAGATCTTATTACGCATAGTCTTGAGTACATCCCCACTGTCCTTTAAAAAGCCCGGAATTCTCTGTACTAGCGGTTGCAAATGATGGTCTAACCATCCGCACAGATTCTCGCTTATTGACCCAATACTCGAGACAATAGGTCTCATAGCTGGTAGGCTTATACCTTTGTGCACCTTAAGGACATTAAAAATCCAGAAGGAAAGAATTTATCAGGTGTGTCAAAGCATTTTGTGACTGTACATGGCAGTAGAACCACCAGCCTGAGAGCATGTGCATTTGAGAAAATTCAGGTTCCCAAATGAGGTGGGAACATTGGTTCACTGTTGAAGAACAGCCTATTGGCAATTTACATTGAGACCGGTTTTTCCACAGGCAATGAACTACAAGAGTGTGAGACTAATGTATCAATATTGATTGTTTGAGCTAGTTGGATCATAGAATATTTTATTGTTATACCTATACAGTAAATTTGTGTACATTCATTGAATGTTCAGCCATGATGTGAAGTCACATCACGGATTGCCTCAGTGACTCGTGTGTGTATATACTTGTACGATTCATAGCATATATAATAATAATTTCTTGTCTTATTTATGTATATATTATTGGTTTTTATTATATTTACTCATTTTTATATTTTTACCATTTGTGTCTAGTTTTCTGGCAAAGCGGTTTCCATCAATAGACCAACCGGAGATGTCCTCCAACAAGATATTATTCAAGGAAATTAGAAACTTACCGAGGATTCAATGGAAGCATGGTGCTGGTTGGTCCCGGATGGACCCGTACTTGCTATCCACAAAGGAGCTTATGTATGGAGGAATCAGAGTTTCTCTTTGTTTACGAAACCTGGGATCATGTGATAGCCCACATGACTTGGAACCCAGGATTTGCGTCGGGTTCCCATGGAAACGGATGACAAGTTCCGTCCCGCGAATACAAATATTATTACTTAGTACCCAACATTAATTTGTGCAATATTTTGTGGAAATTATTTGATGTTTTGTTTATAAAATTAAAGAATTATTGTACCATGATTAATTTGTACTAGGGAATATGACGGGAAGGGAAGGTCTGGTCAGCACAATGGGGGTATTTAACACGGAGGCTGATCACAGCCCCTAGTAATGAGTAAGAGCACATGAGAGTGCTAGAAACGCGTTGACAAGTTTGACCGATCTACCTGTATTTTACGTGTATTTTACTAATAAAGGCAATTTATTCAGCAAAAAAGCTGGATCAAGAAATTTATTTCTTGGATCCGTGCATGCGGAAAAATTTACCGTGGATCTAGGCGAGCTGGAGGAAACTCTGTGTGCTCGCCTGAACCAGATCGTGGTCATGCACATGGGAGGGAGGAGAAGGGGAAGGAGCACTCCTGACCTCTCCTCCCTCCATAGGAAGACAAGCGGCCGTCCGACTCTATCATGATGTAGTGACACACCGTGTGCTCCCCGCATTGTAACCTGGAGACACAGAAGTCTAAGGGGGCCATGACCTGGTTGCAAATCATGTGGCCTTGTAAATAAGCCCTTATTATGTATGGGTGAATATGCTCAAACACAAAACACAACGTAACTCGTCAAAGCTTTTTCTAATGCAGGGGTTACTTTTTGTAGCACAGTGATTACATGTTGTATATTACAATTATGTTTTATAGTGATGCGGTCATAAAGTGCCATGTGGGATGAATGGATGGCTGGCACTTGCCTAGGTAGAACAAACTAACCTGGCATTTATGTACTAGCATCACGTATACATACCTCCCAACATTTGTGAAAGGGAAAGAGGGACAAAATGGCGGCACGTGCGGCGATCCCCCTAAGCCACACCCCCAATCACTCCCTGGCCACGCCCTAAATTTTAGCCATATTATAATAATAAAAATCATCTCAATAAAAAAACAAAAAATAATTATCCTCTATGGGATTTGAACCCAGAACCTGCAGTGTCCATGTATATGCTATAACCTCTGTGATTATCTAGGTGTAGAATTATCTAGATGTAGAATTTTGGTAACTAAGAACTATGACTACTGTTACACTGTGACACAGATTGAATGCCTTGGTATATAGGGAGGAATCTTCTCAGAAATTATTGTAATTATTGAGACTATTATTATTATTATTATTATTGAGATGATTATTATTATTATTATTCAGATGATTATTATTATTTTTACTATTATTAATAATCATCTCCATAATAAAAATAATAAAATTTATAATACTAATAATAGTCTCAATAATTACAATAATATTCTCTGAGAAGTTTCCTCTCTATATATCAGTGCAGTAAGTCTGTGTCACAGTGTAACACTGGCAGATAACACTTCTTAGTTACCAGAAATCCTCAGACATGTATCACTGGGCTTATAGCTCAGTTGGTTAAGGCTCCTGTCTGCAGTGCAGAGGGTCCCAGGTTCGAATCTCAGCCTGGGCAAAACTTTATTTAATTTAATTAAATAAAGAGCTTGTGTCTGGGGAAGCCCTGGAGACCATATAAGGACAGATGCTGATCTGAAGCTGATGACGTGGTCCCTGCTCTCCGGCTAAGCCGACACTTCTCTGAAAAGGATTCCCTGCCCGATGTCTGCTCTGGGGAACCCTAGGAGAATCAGTGACCATATATGGATAGAGATCTGAAGCTGATGATGTGGTCCCTGCTCTCCGCTAAGCCGACACTTCTCTGAAAAGGATTCCCTCCCGATGTCTGTAGAAGCCATTCTGTAGTATCAGTTCTGGCTTTCAAAGTATTTACTATGCGGACACAGCGCCGGGACATAGCGGGACCTGGGGAGAAAATCCGTGACAATCTCATAGCTGCCCGTGACGCGGGGCAGAGGTAAGAAAAACTGGACTTTCCCGGCAAAATCAGGATGGTTGGGAGCTATGCGTATATGCCAATAACATAACAATTCTGGAGCATCTTCATAGAACTATTCCCTTTGCTCTTCCTAGAAATCTATAAATTAACTGACGACATAACTGATAACATAATACGTTTTTTTTATGTTGCTTTTTTGGATTCTGAAGCTCTTATATTTAAACACAACACAGACATCTGCAGATACCCAACAGAATTAAAGGAAATCTACCACTAAAGTTAAGCTAAATTAAACTAAAGATAGTCACCTATACTCCACTGTTTAGTTTAGTTTAATTTGATATTTAGTGGTAGATTTCCTTTGAATTTAATAGTCCGACTATTTCATAACCCCTAGTACATACAGCTGTATAAGAACCAAAATTGTACCTCATGTCCGTGATAGAGTTCCCTTTGCTGTAAAAGATCTCATGAAGGCCCAACTAAAATTGACAAACAGAAAATGCTATAGATTAATATTCTACAAACAGAAGCTGATAAGTGTACAATAACTACCACACACTTAAGGCTCTATAATCCTGATGTTAGAATGAAAAAAAAAGTATCATTCATACAAAGGAGTCTTGCATCAAATCAAACTTTTGGCAAAATAACCTTTGCAATGTCAAGTAGTGGAAGAGATATATGCATCATCTACAAATAGGAGGAGTACACTGCCCTCATGTGGTCAGAGTAACAATGGCAGGGAGGCAGCTAAATCCCACACAATTCACTCTGTTCAATTTCATTTAAAATTTTAATGTAGCACATTTCCCATAAAATATAGAACAAAAAGCAGGAGTGAATTGAAATTCTCCAGCATAAACAGGCATGGGATTTTAACTAGTCTGTATTGGACAGGAGAAATATTCGGACATATCTAGAGCATTCTTGAGTGAAGCAACCATAATCTGTTGTAAAAATGTGTTTACATTTTTGTTTAAACATGAAACTGCATTAACATTATGGTGATTTTCACACCACTTTTTCAGTATATGCTGAGTGTACATGCCAGGAAGGCTCACGACGTATATGTCCTGCGCAAAGAGCAGATAGCAGGCAGCTTCATTTTTCCCTCCCGCTGCCTTCTGATGAGCAATGTGTACACTCAGCGGAGGCCATTGAACCCCTGGCCTCCACTGAACAATACCTTGCTCAGCAGGAGGGAGGAACCCCAGTGATGTCACTGTCCAGAAATGGATAGTGACATCAATGGGGAAAACACACCAAACATCGTCAGCTGCCAATCACTGGCTGCTGCCGATGTTCACTCCTGGTATTCAGGAAGGGGGGTGGGGGGGAGGCACCAGGTGATGTATCCCACTGAATAAGCTTACAGTGGGACATGAATATGCCATATGTTGTAAGACACACGTCACAAATACTCCCAACATATCTTTTCCAGTATGGCAAAAACATGATGTGAGCCCTGCCTAAAATTGACAAAAGGTTTCATCTATCACGGAGTACACTACTCATGAAGCAGTAACAAAATATACAATAATGTCTGTTCAGGGCCGGTGTTAGGGGGCATTTGCCCAGGGCCCCATGAAAAAGGAGAATCTCTTCTTTCAAATTAATCTAAAATTGTGTCAGGAAACCAGAGATATTTACCTTTAAAGTGAGAATTTAAGGTACAATTTGTATATATAAAAATCACTCATACGGCAGTTTAACAATTAATATCTCAGTTTCCTGACACCTAGAGACTCTCCTCTTACATAGAAAAAAGAAGTGAGATTCTAGATGTCACAGAGCCAAAGATATAGCCCTCTGAATTGTGCCCTCTTCCAAATTCTTAGCCGACAGGCTAAAGGGAGAATTTGGGCCATGCTGCACACAGGATCTGCTGCCCCTCACAGATAATGGAAATATCAAAATTTTGTAACATATAAAATCAATAAGGGATAATATCAACTAATGTTCATGTTTTTAACCCTCTCCTATCCAAAACAATCTAAGAACCACTTGCTCTGATTGTTTTTTATTTCATGATCGTTTTTACATGAAAATTGACGGATACGATGAACATTCAATCCTCTTTGCCTTATGTGGCTACACATTAACACCGCGTCACAGAACATGTCCATAAAGTAATATGGAACACCAAATTCTTATGAAGCGCGGAGGGTTCTGTTATTGCGCAGCTAATACAATGGCGCACATCTAAAAGTGACTTTTGTTATCTCTTTAGCTTGGTTCATAGATATATAGTTATTTATTTGTGTTACCATTGTGTAAGGTTGTGACTGTCTTAAAATTTCTAGCTGAAAAGCAGATAGTTATTTCAGTATAAGTGATTTTATGATGATTTATTCATATGAACATATGACTATTAGCTATCTGTGAACTCTACACATGTTCGTCTATTACATTTAGGAGACATGAAGATAAATATTTTCTGTTTGGTGCACATTTTCGCCATCAAAATCTCCGATCTTCTCTCACCTACTCTATTTATCTCTCATATTTATCTTATATCAACTATATACTTTGTATAGATTTCAAAATGCTTAAATATAATCTTTCATATTTATCATTTATCTACCTATCATCTGTCTCCTATAAGATTCTCCTACAGTCCCATATTACAGATTGTAGTTACACACAGTAGTATGGTAAGGCAAAGTGTTATTATTGTGCAGGGCTATAGGAGCCTCTTACTGACTGTGACTGTAAATAAATAGTTTTATTTTGAGGCCCCACTTTTAGTTTTGCCCAGGGCCCCACTTTGTCTAAAACCGTCCCTGTGTCTGTCCCTGCATTTTTCTATCATTCAGATGGCTATGAATAGTCTGGGACATACAGCCTATGTCAGTGGTGGAGAACCTATGGCACAGGTGCCAGAGGTGGCATTCAGAGCCCTCTCTGTGGGCATGTGAGCCATCGCCCCAGCACAGAGTTTGTCAGACAGGACTCAAGGCATTCTCCACTATCCAAGCGACTGGTACTCGGTGCTATTTGAAGGAGGGCTGTGAAGTCAGAGTTGTAATAAAATGGACCGATTCAGCAAACATAAATTATAGAAATTTCCTTTAAATGTCTGTTCTATTCCTGATCTCCGGCTTTAGGCCATGGGTGAACAACATTTATTGGTCGAAAGGCCACATTGTCATAATGCTCAACCTTAAGGGGCCAGCAACCAGCCCCCTAAATGCTCCAACAACCACAGTACAGCACAAAACGCCACCCCAGAAGCCAAATACTGCATTCAGAGAAGACAATAATAGTACTGGAGAGCAGTAGAGCAGGCTTAAAATAGTGGAGACCCAGAGCATAAAACTACTAATACTGGAGCCCCCAGACTAACATTACTGGAGCAGACAATTACTAATACTATAGACAGCCGGAGGCGACAATAATACCAAAGAACCCATAAAAGACAATACTGGAGTATAAAACTAATAATACTGGAGAGCTACAGTGCACACAAATATTGGGTACCCCATAGCAGCCAATAATACCAAAGGCCCCATAGAAGATAATACTGGAGACCCACAGAGCAGACAAAAAAAAAATCTCTTCTCCTTCCTGCACCACATTGCAGCATTATGTGCTGCTCGGTGTCCCTCACTGGTTGTATGCACCAGCATCAGGACCCGGAGCAGAACAGCGCCAGAAGCAGGACAGGATCACAGAGGAGTACAGTACAGCTGACAAGTACTTTCCACTCCTGGGTCCTCTAATCTGTGCACCCATGATCCCCCTTTTAGTTGAGCTGAATATGTGTTGCAATTTATGTACATGCTCAAAAGTGCAGCTCCTCTGCTACAGAGGAACTAGGAAGCAATTCCCACATTTACCGTACATACTGAAAATTAGGGGTTTCGGCTTATACTTAACACAAAAAAACTGGGAAAACCTATTGACTCTAGTGTAAGCCAAGGGTGGGAAATGCATTGGTCACAGGCCCCCAGTATATAGCCTGCCAGCCCCTGTAGTATGTAGCCAGCTCCCTGTATCGTATAGCCTGCCAGCCCCTGTAGTATATAGCCTGCTGGTTTTTTATGTTGATAGATTAGGACTTTGGGGACATGGCAATATCCAATATGTTTCTAATTTTATTTATTTTTATATAAGTTCTATGGAAAGGGGCAAGGGGTTTGAATTTTTATTTAATTTTTTAACTACTTTTTGGACCCCCAAGGGTTGGAGCGTAGTGTCATTTCAGTTTAGTTTGCATTGCGGCTCCTATTGGTTAGCTACACTCACCGGCCACTTTATTAGGTACACCTGTCCAACTGCTCGTTAACACTTAATTTCTAATCAGCCAATCACATGGCGGCAACTCAGTGCATTTAGGCATGTAGACATGGTCAAGGCAATCTCCTGCAGTTCAAACCGAGCATCAGTATGGGGAAGAAAGGTGATTTGAGTGCCTTTGAACGTGGCATGGTTGTTGATGCCAGAAGGGCTGGTCTGAGTATTTCAGAAACTGCTGATCTACTGGGATTTTCACGCACAACCATCTCTAGGGTTTACAAAGAATGGTCCGAAAAAGAAAAAACATCCAGTGAGCGGCAGTTCTGTGGGCGGAAATGCCTTGTTGATGCCAGAGGTCAGAGGAGAATGGGCAGACTGGTTCGAGCTGATAGAAAGGCAACAGTGACTCAAATCGCCACCCGTTACAACCAAGGTAGTCAGAAGAGCATCTCTGAACGCACAGTACGTCGAACTTTGAGGCAGATGGGCTACAGCAGCAGAAGACCACACCGGGTGCCACTCCTTTCAGCTAAGAACAGGAAACTGAGGCTACAATTTGCACAAGCTCATCGAAATTGGACAGTAGAAGATTGGAAAAACGTTGCCTGGTCTGATGAGTCTCTATTTCTGCTGTGACATTCGGATGGTAGGGTCAGAATTTGGCGTCAACAACATGAAAGCATGGATCCATCCTGCCTTGTATCAACGGTTCAGGCTGGTGGTGGTGGTGTCATGGTGTGGGGAATATTTTCTTGACACTCTTTGGGCCCCTTGGTACCAATTAAGCATCGTTGCAACGCCACAGCCTACCTGAGTATTGTTGCTGACCATGTCCATCCCTTTATGACCACAATGTTCCCAACATCTGATGGCTACTTTCAGCAGGATAAGCCATGTCATAAAGCTGGAATCATCTCAGACTGGTTTCTTGAACATGACAATGAGTTCACTGTACTCAAATGGCCTCCGCAGTCACCAGATCTCAATCCAATAGAGCATCTTTGGGATGTGGTGGAACAGGAGATTCGCATCATGGATGTGCAGCCAACAAATCTGCGGCAACTGTGTGATGCCATCATGTCAATATGGACCAAAATCTCTGAGGAATGCTTCCAGCACCTTGTTGAATCTATGAGACGAAGAATTGAGGCAGTTCTAAAGGCAAAAGGGGGTCCAACCCGTTACTAGCATGGTGTACCTAATAAAGTGGCCAGTGAGTGTATATAGTGCGGCTGCATTGTGCAGATATGTCATTTTAAACCCTTTGGACTACAGTTGCACGATGCATCCAAACCTTGTTCCTCGTACTTGTTTGATACTTTCAAACACGGAACAGTTCAATACTGGGTTTTGGTCATCTTCTGTACTGAATCATTTATGGTGTTGCATAGACTCCTAGTATCTGTCTGCATGGGAATCTAAGCCCTCACCCCCAGACTTTTGCTAACGGCCCCTGTCACCACACCCCACACACTGAATTCAGAAAATACTTCTACCGGTATCAAGTATTGTGATACTGCTCCGGGTATGGTATCGCACTCATAATTCTAGTATTGGTGCAACCCTACTTTGGGCTAGTCATGTTCATGTATACCCCAGGCAGCTGTTTCTATACTCTCACTAGGGAAGATTTATCAGGGCTTGTACGCCATTTATTCTCACCTTCACTCCACCTCTACAAGTGAACATGGGCAGTGGTGGAGTGTGAACTGCGCACTCGCTATAGCCTGCATTTATTCTTTCCTTTACACCCCCTCCAAGCCAAGTATCTGCGGGTAGCGGCACAATGCGAAGTGACACTCACTACAGCCTGCAACTGCAGGCAGGACCTGGCGGGGTATTGTAGGCCAGCATGGACTGACTGCCGCCGTTTCCATTAGGAGGGGCTTTTATCATACAGCACATGATGCACGAACGTACAAGAAACGTCGCCCATTGACATGAATCAAGAGCATCACTCCCATTCAAGCAGAGAGTGAGGTAGAGGTGAATAGACTTCCCTTCCTGTGCAGAAATACAGGAGATGGGAAAACTGCTTTACTAACATTCTGGATCATATCCACTGCAGAGAATTGACAATTTAGAAGAAAAAAAAAAAATCACAACATATACATTAATTTTTTTTTCCAACTCTCATTGACTTTTATGTAATTGTGTTATGCAGCAGAATTTCTGTGTGGAAATAATTGTTGTAAAGATGCCATGTTCAAAAAGGCTTGTACATTGTAGTCCATTGTTATGGAGACTTTTATAGATAATATTTAAAATCACATAAAGTAAGCATTCAAAGCACAGAGGATGAAGTCTGCAACATTCTTTGTAGCCGATCCCCATATCCATGCAGATATATGTATCATGTGAACGCCATTAACTTATACTATAGTGGATATTTGTAAACTTGCTGTATATGAACGTGTCTAAGCTTTCACATGAACATTGATCAGGCCAACTGCAATATATCCCATATAGACAGAGATATATCTGATGGAGCAGAGATAGGAAAATTGGATTGTAGTAGGTACTATGTGGCAGTATTACCTATTTCATACATAGTAAACACACACCTGATATTCTTACCCATTGCCAAAGTGTATAGCAGAATGATCCTTCTTGAGAAATCACATGAATCTTCACATCTGTGAAAGTAGCTGAGTTTCTGCACTCAGACACAGCAGAGATTTCCTGCTGCAGAGACTTTCCCAGAATGCTGTGCGGTGTGCATGTGCCCTCCTAGGGCTCAGCTCAGGTTACAGCAACTCTATGACGCCTCTAGTGGACAAAGTGGCTTCCAAGTTTACTGTGGATCTACAGCATTGCACTATACATGACCACTGCTATCATTGTATAATACTTCTGCTGTTGTTTTATAGAAACTTTCTATTTAGAAGAATAACTCTTTTTTTTATCTTTGTGTTAACCATTTGTAACTTTTTTTTATTAAACTTCAAACAGCATTTCATTTCTGGTATATTAACCCCTTCCTGACACAGCTGTCAACACCTGTAAGAGCTGTGCATTGGAGTTTTCTGTATATAAACGCCATGATGAATGGTCTCACTCCATACCCTCTGAATTACACATTAGACGTCTGCCAAGACTGATGAGATGGGCACCATGTTTGTCAGATCAATCCCATTTGGAAATTTTGTAGCTAGCTTTCCATTATACTGTATACCATAGGGGTTGTACCAAGTTAGGAAATTATCCCCTAGATTATTCCCAGATGATCAGTTAGGGGACAACAGCTGAGACCCTACCAAACACAAGGGCCCCCAAAAATCCAGAGTATGAGGGGGTCTCTTTCTCTTTAATAGATGGAGCAGGACCAGCATGCATTGTTGCGCTCCATTCAATACTATAGGAGCGGTGAGAAACTGCACAGCGCTCGGTTATCTCCACCACTCCCATTCACTGTCAATGAGAGTGCTGGAGATAAACGACCGCTTTGCTCAGCAATTTCTATTGAATCAAGACCCCAGGTTCTCTGGATTGCTGGGGTCCGCTCTTGTGATTGATGAGTACCCACACTGATTACTTCCTAACTTGTTACATTCTCTTTAAACGGTGTCAATCTTTTTATGTAAATGGCGATACTTCCTTCAGGAAATCTACCATCAAAATCAAGCATGATAAACCAGGGACACTTAGGTGGTTTCACATTGGCGTGTGTGCTTTTCTTTTGTCTCTGTGAAGCTTCCTGTTTGTCTCCATGTCTAAAAAAAAAAAAACAAGGTTTAATATTGCTTTGAAAACAACACACTATTTCTCAGCTTCATCAGTGAAACAAAAATCCGGACCCATAGACTTCTAATGGCTTTGGTGATCCGTATCAGTGACAACCAACGGACATGTTTCAAAACAGATCAGTGAAAAAATAAGCCTATGTGAAAACACCCATTGAAAACAATGGTTCTGTGTGGCATCCGTGTAAATCACTGAACCCCAGATGTGAAAAACAACACCAATGTGAAAGAGCCCTTACTCATAGATTCAGGAACAGTGACTGGGGTAATCATCTAAAATGTGCTACCCATGGCCTCCATTCTTCTAAAAGCAACTTTTAAAATTATGCTAATGAGCCTGAGGGCTATATAGGCTTTTCCACTTTCTCACCCTCTCTCCTGCAGTGTAACAGTCTGTAAAGCCAAATCACAGACTGGGTAGGGTAAAGGGGGTGTGGTGAGCCTTTTGGGGCAGGGTTAAGTGAGCTATTGAGCCAACTCCCTTCGTTCACGCCCTTTGATCCCTGTTGAATGATTTTTAAAATTGGATGTAGTTGGCATGGAAGGGCAACATGGCTGTCATATGGTTAAAATACTTTCTCCTGTTTTAGTTTACTTTTGTGTTATGCTTTATACCCTTTTATAATGTAACCTTTGTATATACGTTACTGGAGCTGAGACTTGTCGTGTATGTTGTGTTCTGTTATAGAATTTTATTAAATGAAAAAAAGGGACAATATCACCCGACAAAATTTAATACTACAACGGCCTCCTATAGAATTAGTATTTTTAATGTAAAATATTAGTAGTTCCTACTTCATTGAAAACGTCAAAAAACATAATTTAGTGAAGCATTTCCAAAGCAGATTAAATATCTTCCAGAAAACTCCTAAAGTCGTTAAGTGTCTTTGAAGGCCGAGTTACAGCAGAAAATGAATCCCCAGTAAAAGAGTGTAGTGTACATTACTTATACATTCTGCTGTGGGGGCAGGAGCTGGTGACGTAATCCCCTTACAGCACGCAGAGCAGACAGCCCTCACTACGTCCTGACGTCGCGACGCCGAACACCAATTCCGCCATCTTGGTCGCTGGCGCTGCCGCCTTCCCTGAATGCTCCGTCAGCGCTGCTCCCTGTGCGGTTCTCCTCAGGAAGTCGGCATCCGCTCATTCAGCTGATTGGTGGACAAGTGCCTGTGTGTCAGGCCGCCTGCAACTCCCCCGGAAGAAGGAAGCGGCTCCCGGAGCTCGGCACCGAACCTACAGCGGAGGAGTCATCTGCTTCCCGGTGCCCACAGAACACAGAGCCGCAGGGGCATAGAGCACTCTAGGGTTACCGAGACAGCGGGTGTCACAGGGCACCGGGGGTCAGGATGTTACCCTTATCTATAAAGGATGATGAGTATAAGCCGCCCAAATTCAACCTCCTGCGGAAAGTGTCCGGCTGGATCAGGTAAGTCCTAAAGATGTGTCACCTGCAGCTCAGCCTGCACTGTATGAGGTAGGATGTGTATACAGCGGAAATACACGTGTACCGTACTGGTGTATGAGCCTGTACATACACCACGTATACATGTACACACCACCGGTGTATGAGCCTGTACAGACAGCACGTATACATGTACACACCACGGGTGTATGAGCCTGTACAGACGGCACGTATACATGTACACACCACGATGTATGAGCCTGTACATACGGCACGTACACATGTACACACCACCGGTGTATGAGCCTGTACATACAGCACGTATACATGTACATACAGCACGTATTCGTGTACACACCACTGGTGTATGAGCCTGTACAGACGGTGTGTATACATGTACACACCACGGGTGTATGAGCCTGTACAGACGGCGTGTATACATGTACACACCACGGGTGTATGAGCCTGTACAGACGGCGTGTATACATGTACACACCACGGGTGTATGAGCCTGTACAGACGGCGTGTATACATGTACACACCACGGGTGTATGAGCCTGTACAGACGGCACGTATACATGTACACACCACGGGTGTATGAGCCTGTACAGACGGCACGTATACATGTACACACCACGGGTGTATGAGCCTGTACAGACGGCACGTATACATGTACACACCACGGGTGTATGAGCCTGTACAGACGGCACGTACACATGTACACACCACGATGTATGAGCCTGTACATACGGCACGTACACATGTACACACCACCGGTGTATGAGCCTGTACATACAGCACGTATACATGTACATACAGCACGTATTCGTGTACACACCACTGGTGTATGAGCCTGTACAGACGGCGTGTATACATGTACACCGCACCCAGACAACCCCTTAAACCAGAGGAGATGAGTGCATCCTCTGCTTCTTCTGAAACCTCCCAGGCAGGAAATGCTCCTATAGTCACAGCTGAGTCGCCCACGTAGCAGGGGCTGTCATGTTATGGGGAACCTTATATGTCCTTCTCTGATTTCAGGTCAATCTTCTCAGACTCTACATCTAGAAACCTCTTCTGCTTCCTCTGCTTGAATCTCTCCTTTGCATTTGTGGAGCTGTTTTATGGGATATGGAGCAACAGGTAAGACAGGACTGTGGGTGACATGAGGGTTAGTAATTCCTTCCTGTGTCTGACCAGGGATATGCAGTATTTATTTACCCCTCTGATTACATAAGAGGTATTCAGATGATATCCAGTTATTAAACTATAACAGATTAGGAGGAGTCTGTTGTGTATCGCTTCTACATACAACATTATGGGACAGGATAGCACCCAGGCCTGTCCAGCCCTCCCATGGAGTTGGATATAGCAGCTGTGCGCACGCACCATTGCTGCTCCATTGTCCTCTTCCTGGCAGCATTGTTACTGTGGTAATAAAGATATAGGAGTCCTATTCTTACAATTATGGAACTCCGAATAGTTGGACCCCACAGATCTAAAAGTTATCGGTGCAGAGGGCGGTGATGGGGATCCTTTTAGAGGCTGAGCACCAAAATTGCAACCCAAAACTCACACACTGCAATTTTATCAGTAACTTATTTTTATTATTTCTCCCTGCTATGCAATGCCTTTCCTAAGCACAATAATACCATTGAAAGAAGGATTAGCTTATGATAATATAGTTATAACCAATTATACTCTGTCTGCATCTTCTAACTCTTCCTGCAGTCCCAGGCAGCCTAAAGCAGGACTATATATTGGTTTAAATAGCGCGGAGTACAGCATGCCCTGAGTCCTGTGTGAGTGACAAACTCTGTGCTGGGGCCAACAGAGAGGCCTCTGAGTGCCACCCCTGGCACCCATGATGTAGGTTCACCACCACTGGCATAGGGAATAACTTTGTTACATGAGTACGCCTTTGATTCTAAAAGTGAGTGTCACTGTTTTTGGAAGAAAGCAGCCATACATTTTATCCTCCAGAAAACTTTAAGTTGAAATACAAACAAACCACATTGGATTCAAATATCTATGGGATGTGTTCTATTCGGATTGATCAGTGTGGCTCAAAGAAGTAACGTACCATAAGTCAGGTTTTGAGCTGTAAGACACGCGTGGCTGTGAACCAGAGGCATGCTGTATGGCAGGGAAGCAGGGACTCCTTGCATCATATATCACTATGATACTAGGAGTCCTGCCAATGTGGTCAGTCCGTGAAACAGTCACTGCATGATTCGTGTTACACAGACTGACCATGGCAGTATGTGAGAGCACTGAAGGTCATCCAACCCCTTTAAGAAGACTAAAATTATATGATTGCGAAATACCTCTTCCCTCCTGCGTGTTTTATCTGGCTGTCGCTGTCAGATTATTCGTGGTGACATTTGAAATGAACATTCCCTCCTTTGTTCTGCTGTACACGTCTCACTAGGTGTGATATTACGTTTCACCCACACCATGTATCTCCTTTTAGTGATTAGGGCATTTAGTGCTTTGAAGAATGATTTGAGCATGGCAGCATGAAGCCCCTGCCAAATCCATAAGAATAATAACAATATACTAGGAAGGTAACCATTAAGCACTGGCTCCTGGCTGCATTGTCTCTTATATCTCCATACTCCATGTATATAACACTCGCATCACCTCACCCCTAGTCACAGTCTCCTGATGTACACACTAAACACATCAATCTAAGGCTACATTCACACGATGTATGCTGCGCCGTGCGCCCATTGCGTGTAAGGGGGACGTATATAGGCTGGCCATTTATATGTCCCCCATACGTTCTTGTGAATGTAGCCTAAAACAGTTTCTGACTTCCACCTGGTCGGTAAACTACTACTGCTGGAAAGACAGGGTGGAATAGCAGAGTCGGAGCCAGTTCTCATCTCCCTTAGATCTTTAGTTATTTTGAGTTAAAACCAAGGAAGATTAAACACACGGAACAGGTTGTAAGTCCTTACAGAGGTAAACGTATAATGAAAAGAATTGCTCCACTCTTGGTTTTGGCTCAAAATAACTGAAGACCTAATGGAGATGTGAACTGACCCCAAGCGGCTTCATCCTAGCAGCTGCGATGTATCCCTATAGCAGACATGATAGTAGCCTATACAATGGGATACTTTGCAGCCTTCCATTGTAAGTGTAGGTAAGGAATCCTGATGTATATGTGAATGGGGAGTCACCATCATTTTTTGTTATTTCGTGCGATTTCCATGGGTTTGGATACTGGATGGGGGGAACAATGTATTAAATCTGTTTTATAGAAAAAAAAACTGATAAGATTTCAATGTCGCTCTTCCAGCTTGGGCTTGATCTCCGATTCCTTCCACATGTTTTTCGATTGCACAGCCTTGTTAGCCGGCCTGGCCGCCTCTGTCATTTCACGGTGGAAGACAAATGAAGCCTTCTCATATGGGTAAGGAGTGCGTGTGCCTGAGTGAGTGATGATGTGGATACATTATTTATTTATTTTTAAATCAAACATTAACTGCCCCTTTTACAATCCCAACAAATATGGCAGGAAAAGAAGTATATAATAGTTCGCTGCAAGCGGTATCATTATACAGTACAATCGTTGTGTTCCATATACATAGACCAGTGATGGCGAACCTATGACACGCGTGTCAGCACTGACACGCGTAGTCATTTTTGATGACACGCGGCCGCCTAGCGCCCGCTGTCCGCCCCCCCTCCCTGTGTAATGTGCTGCCCCAGTGTAATGTGCTGCCCCTGTGTTAATGTACCGCCCCTGTCCGGTATTTTAGTAGTAAAGGGAGGCCGCTAGGGGTATTTTAGTAGTAAAGGGAGGCCGCTAGGGGTATTTTAGTAGTAAAGGGAGGCCGCTAGGGGTATTTTAGTAGTAAAGGGAGGCCGCTGCTGGACATGTTATTACAAAATTAGGTTTTTCCTAAAGGTGACACAGCACCCGAGTTATGCTCGTTTTTTTGGCGAATTTTGACACACTAGGCTCAAAAGGTTGCCCATCACTGACATAGACTCATTACAAAATAGTTACATTGGAAGCATTATTTTTAACATTTTCCACATTTTAAACAATCATTTCCTTATTACTTCTTACCTTACCCCCCCCCCCCCCTTTACCTTGTGAGCCAGCTCCCTTAGTACAATCAGTACCCATTCTCACCCTTCTAAAAAAACAAGAAAGATATGGCAGCATTTATTTTACCAGTGATAATTGATATTCTAGACTTGCCCTTAGTCTTGTAAGAGAAGCCGAAGGCAGACCAGGAGTATCAAGCCATAATGATGTGGCTACATTATTACCATGCAATAAGACAGTAGATGAGTATTTAACTCTTCATCTATTATGTGGATGGCTGATAAGTTGTTAAAAGTTTCTGATTGTTTGGAAATTGAAGGGAGCCATGAAGGGCTGTTATTCCCAATACAAGAAAACCTGCTCCAGAGGAAATTATCCAGTTAATTATGTTTATTTGCATTTTACTGTAATGTATTATAACTATAGCTATATTTGACACTTTGTTTGCACGATAAATACAGAATAGTTGTGGGGAGTGCTGTTCATATACTGTACGTAATATTGTGGGGCACATTGTTGCAGGATCCATCACAAATGCAAAAAATGAACAGTTTTCATGTGAATTCTGTACCCTTCCAGGTATGTGCGAGCAGAGGTCCTGGCAGGTTTTGTGAATGGTCTCTTCCTGATCTTCACAGCATTTTTCATCTTCTCGGAAGGAGTGGAGGTATGCGATAGAGTGCACAGAAACATGGTTTATACAAAAATATTTAAACACCCATGACAAACAACTGTGGTTGTAACATTGTGGTGGCCCAGATTTACTTTGGATTGTGGTATTGACAATGACAACCAGACAATGTATTATATTATATATAATACCATTAAAGAATTTAATTGGCAGTTAAAAATTGTTCTATGCAGAGGTTGTGTGAACGCCTCTACTAGTATCTATAATGCTTGTACAGGCAATTTTACTCCTGGATCAATCCACATCAGACTATTCCCCCCTCTACCTATGCCAGACCGCGGGCTGCAGCCTCTTCCTGTTCCTTCATTGCTGCAGCTTGCAGCCCAATAGAAGGTTATGCAATATGAACTTAGGGCTATTTCACACAAAAGTGCGCAGCCTGTGTATACATTCCGTATGGTGGCACTTATTCAGTATAAGCAGCTGCTCTTTGGTGACATGACCCTCTCCAGTGGCTGGGAGTGAGCTTTGCTGCACACATTGCCAACGGCTGGATCGAGCTGTCATTGTGCCAAACGAATCTTGTACTGATATAATTAGTCCCCTGTCAGAGCAGCCCCCTGGAAACAAGGCTCAGTAAAGATCACTGTGATCTGTTTAAAACAACAGAGAACACATATAATCTGGAGCCCCAGTTCAATAACTGGAGTTGAAAAAATTAACTTACTTTTTTAATTGAATTTTTTTGTTATCCTTCCACTCCCAAGTAATAAATTTAAAAAAAATTCTTAATCGTTAACCATAGTCTGGTCTGGGGCCATCGTCGGCCACAGTCATGTCTGGGGCAGGAGTTATAGTCTGATCTGGGGCTGCTGTATACCATACCAGTCTGGACAGTAGGGTCTGGGGCGTCTGCCATAGTCCACACTGTAGGTTGAAGTTTCTGATCAGACAAAAAAAAGGTTGTGTGTGTGCACCCTTTATTTAATGCATGCTGTGAGATTACTATTTGTGTAACTGAAAATGTCATACTACTCCTCGGGTAATTGCAGACAGGAGTATTATTACCCTTCTGGAAAAATGTTAGTGTGACCTCTGGTTTTATGTTTCTCAGGTTTCTATACAATTTTGCACAAATCTTTACGTCCAACCACACCCTTGTCTCACTTTCCAACCAGATAAGCCTGTCTGGGATTTACCTATGATAAAGGAACAGAACCAGCATCATTTCTAAGTGGCTTCTGATTGTTGTCTCTTATTCTGCCTTGAATAGTCCATTTGCACTTTTATCTCTTGTTACACTGACGCACACAGTAGTGTTAGATCCTGTTCAAATAGGATCTCCCAGAGCAGATACAGGCACAACCTGTTTGGTTTGAGGTGTTTCACGATCTCCTTTCACAGCTTGGTGATGCTGCTCGGACATATTTCACGACAATAGGTGTATATAGATGGTCAGTGTATATGTGACCTTCATATGATTATATGCAGTCTGTCTCTTGTGAGAGAGATGGAAGCAATACTGGCATATACTGGTTATAGCTAAGCTGATGTACTCAATCTCAAGCAGCTGCTGCAAAAGCAGGCAATATTGAAGGGTGTACTTATAATAACTATTGCTGTCTCATACAGTGGGACAAGCATGGTCCAATTGTATGGGAGTGTCAAATTGTGAGACCCCAGCGCTGTGCTCGCCAGTTTCCAACATTCCTATAGTATTGAGAGGAGCAGGAGGCCATATGCTCAACCTGCTGCTTCACCCATTACTGAGAATATTCTCCAGATTGCTTGGGGTCCTGTTCTTGTGATTGGTGGTCCCACCTGTCCAACCTTTGTTCTGTGGATAGGGGTTACTTGAATAGTTGCTACAACACCTTAAAAGGCCCTTAATCCACATTAATTCCCTACATGAATAAGAAGTTGTTAGATTAATAGATGTAATTTGGGGTGAAAAGCTGTATCTGTAGCCAAGCTTTTGTTCATTCGGGGCGATGCAAGGTCTTGGAAACTCTGTTTACGTTAAATTTTTCAGCATCTATGTTCTCATCGGTGTCCTAGAGTTACATCTAATAGAAGATTATCCACAAGGTTGAACAAATGTGTCTTCATGGTAGACTTTTCATGCGACTTGCACACTCTAAGGTGTATGTTCTTTTAAAATTTTTTTATTTCAGAGAGCGCTGGACACACCTGAGGTCCATCATGAAAGGCTGCTTCCAGTTTCTGTTCTGGGATTCCTTGTCAACCTCATTGGGATATTTGTGTTTCAGCACGGTGGAAATCATGGGCACTCACATGATGGCGGTATGTTAGTGGCTTTGGACAAAAGTCTGTTTTTTTTATTTTAACTTTTTATCTGAACTTTTTATAGTTCAGTTTTCCCTATTCAAGAACTTTATTATTACATGTTCTGTCCTAATAGATAGTACTGCATACCAACAGGTAGAATTTGAGTCCATGCATCAGAATGTTATACTTCCTGAATTGTATAGACGAGATGAAGTTATGGGGTAATGGAAATGTATCTTTAGTTTTTAATTTTTATAATCTTATTTTAAGGTCATGGGCATAGCCATTCTTTATTTAATGGTTCTGTGAGCCATGGTCATAGTCACAGCGGAGGTCACGGGCACAGCCACGGAGGAGATCATGGACACAGCCACAGTGGAGATCATGGACACGGCCATGGTGGTGGTCATCATGGGCACAGCCACGGAGGAGATCATGGACACGGCCACGGAGGAAGTCACAAACATGGCCTTGGTTTTGGTTCAGGTATGATCTGACAGTGATATTATCAATTTCATCATTTTTTGTTATTTGGTATAGATGGTGTTTGCTTCGGAGCAGTAATGAATGAACAGATCTAGATTGGTCTGTAGGCCCAGAAGCAGGAGACCGCTTCTATTATCCTCTACCAGGATAAGATGCTGGTGCAGGCTCCCCCTTCCACAATGTGCACAGTCTCTGGAACAGCTTGGGCAGCCTACTACACATGGTGGGTGATCAATCATCCGACACCTTCCCCCAGGATGGAGTACAACACACAATCTGCCTGATCTATTTTCCCTAGAAGCAGCAGGCTCTCCTTAATCATGGAATACCAACAAAGAGCATATGAGACCATGTATCATACTGCAAGTACCAATAAATTCAAAATATAAATCTTTATTAATGCATATAGACAATCAACAATTGGACATTAAAAACATACACATTAAAACCACAAGAACAAACAGCATGGTGGTGGTCAATGCATTAGCCATAGTAAAGAATAATACGTCATAACAATCTGCAAAATCAATCCATAAGTATAGAGATAAGGGCTGTACCGAGCACAGAAAATATAAACTACATCACAGTTAAATCACAAGTGTCAGAGTATTATACCTGTGCCTCAGGTCAAATTAACCCCAGACCACCACCACAGCACCCAGACGCGCGTTTCGCCGTCGCTTCCTCAAGGGGGTGCTCTCTCCTTAATCATGGCACAGGTTACCTCTTCTCCTTCAAGTTTTTCATGCAGGTTTTTTCTTCATGGACTGGTCATTAGAGGCTATCCCATAGATGTAGACGCACGCGATTGTGATCAGTCTGTTAAACCCCATCACAGTGATGCAAACAGTGGTCACACACAAAATTTTCAGGCAGAGTAAATAAACTCCTAATGGTATTTTTGAGAAGTTATAGACGTGAAATATTTGGTAATACTAAAAAATGTACGTATTAGGCATACTTAAAGTCATGCGACCAACTGCAGGAAAACCTTAACTATCAGCGTCTTTCATGCAGTTCCAAATTCAAGTAACATGAAACCCTAAACATATGTATTATAATACTGGTTAGGTCGCGTTCACACACAGAGTTTGAACTGTGTTTAGGAAAGCAAATCAAGCACAGCATGGAGGAGCTTCTCCCAATTGCAGATGTGTTTTAACATAAATGCTTGTAATGGGGAACGACTAACTTGTTTTGAATTGTTTACCGGCAAAATGCGTAGAATGCAGCATGTGAACGCGGGCTTAGGCTTCGTGCCCAGGTGCATATGAAGCCTGAGAAAATTTTTTCTCTGTAATGGACTGAACCAGAGATCACTGTACTGATCGTAGCATGTCAGTTGAGTCCAGAGATACAAGGCCAACTCCGGGAAATAAACAGTCTGCGGGCTGTAGTTTGGGGACCCCTGAGCTAAGGTTTCCCCCCGGGTTCCAGGAGAATGATCTTTAGTTCCACATCCTCTCACTTCGGTACACTATCACACTCCTTAAAAGAAAAGAAAACAGTCTAACTTAAATCATCTCCACTTGAAAGAATTTCATTAACATCACAGTGGTCCGCAAATCCAGACTGTACATGGTAAGTGATTGAAGGACCATGGTTGTATGTCTCGGCTTTATTCCCTGTTCCATGCTCATCAGAATTATAGGCACTTCTGTTTTTCTTGGAATGTTCCTGAAAATCCTTAAAATCTAGTTTATATCAGCAACATTTGAATAAAAATACAATTAACGCACTTTGTGTTGCCCTAATTTTATTATTTAATTTTTTTTAAATTTCATTTACAATCTTTATTTCGTTCCATTAGGTCTGGTTATGGGTTTTCCATCTTTTATCTTTTAAAGACCTATAATATAGATAATTCAGGTCTGTTATTTATATAGTTCTTGAAAATATCTTTAGTTATACCCCAATCAGTGGATGATTCATAAATCCCAATGTTGGTTTTGCCGTAATTTGATATATTCTGATTCATGTGTATAAGAATGATGATGGCCTAATGATCACATAAGATCACATTATTCCTTAGACCGATCATCTTTTTTACTTCTAGACGGACCGCCGGAGGAAACAAGAGGGTCTAGCCAACAGATTTTAGAAGGTAAGTGCATGGTGCATATTTTATAGATGGTTATACTGTTTCTGCTTGTTTTCTTACATATCTGTAGTAATGTGACCCCCTGCCCTGATCTTGCTGCCCTAATGACCTTCCACACAAGCATTGATATTGTGCATTTACCGTTGTCTTTACTGCAACTTTTATGCTAAAAGTAGAAAAGTGGGTTGTAGTCTCCAGGAATATGAACCTTTAATTGTGTCACAAATAACTGCAGCTCCTCCATCATTTACTAACACGAAAAAAGTCTTGATCACTTGAAGCCAAATTTTGTGTGAATGATGTAGTGCAGGGGTTACTGTTCTTCCATATTGATATTAAGGGGGTTTTCCCACGAAGAAAAGTGCTAAGACCCGCACAGATCGCGATAACGAGGGGTCCGTAGGAGCTACGTCAGAGTAATGAAGCAGACGGCCGCATATGACCATTCTGCTCCATTAATCTCTATGCCGAGTGCTGCGCCCACTGAGCTCCAATTTCTGTCAGCTCCATGGATATTAATGGAGCAGAAAGGTCAGCAGCGGTCTGCTCCAGTAGTCTGATGGAGCAACGAGCGGTCCAACGGAGCTATGTGGGAACCCATCGGACCCCTCGTTTTTGTGATCTGTGGGGTTCTCGGCACTGAGACCCCCACTGATCAGCAAGATGGGCCCTATGCCGTGGATAGGGTCTAACTTTTCTTCGAGGGAAAACCCCTTTAATAAGTCTGTTGCAATGTTGCACATTTCCAGCAGGGGGCAGCATTACACTAGAGCACCACAATGGCTATGGCTTCTATCTTGAGCACTTTCAACAATAAAAAACAAATGTTTTAATAAATGCTTCTATTCTAAAATTCTGTATATAGCACTGTTCTATAACTCACCATCATCTTTAGACTAAGTAAAGCTTTTATCAGTACCTGCTATGACTGGACCAGTTATGCAGCAGTATAATATATGTAATATACTGAAAGTTTCCCAGCTAAATCTAGCAAAATACATTGATCTTCGTAAGATCACCCGTGTATTCTGACCACTTCAATGCTGGAGAGAGCAGAAACACGAAAAATAAGAAACCCCCTAAAAATAAGACCTAGCAATTTTTTTCAAGCTTAGAAATACAAGTCCTCCCCTGAAAATAAGACCTAGCGACAGTCATAGGATAGAATCACTGGGGGGAATTTATCATTGCGGTTTTTGGCGTTGTTTTGGCGCAGTTCTGGTACAACTGCTGTTTTGCCACTTTACATTGTACCAAATGAACATAGGACAGAGCAAAGTTACTTTAAATCATGCCAAATTCATTATTTTCATAGACTAGTTTTCACATTACTTAACTAATTGCATGATTTGCGATTTGGCACAAATTTTCTTTGACTCCACGGTGTAGAAATGGGGGAAAAAACACTCTTATTTATCAAATGCAAAAAAAAAAAAATAGAATTGAACATAGGCAACCAAGAGAGAGACAAATTGTAATAATAAATTCCCCCACTGAGTTGTATGTTTTTGAATTTTTTTTTTTTTTGTGCTAACCATGATAAATTGGAAATGGTCATTAAATAAAAAAGACGGTGATGGTTAAATGTAACATAGATTGTTGTACTCTATTCAGATGTTTATATTGATGTATGTGATGACCCAAGTGTGTGTGTATGTGTGTATGTGTATGTATGTGTATATATTATTATTACTATTTATTGTTGAACAAAAAAAACTAATATGAATTCTTTGTCCTGGAAAAATAAGACCTCCCCTAAAAATAAGACCTATTTCCTCTTTAAGAGCAAAAATTTATATAAGACTCTGTTTGTTTTATTTTCGGGGCAACATAATCTCCTCAGTGAGACTGTATTTTTGTGGTCTTCTAGATGTCTTATGTTATGATTTTGTGTGACTTGACACCTCTTGATGCATTTAAGATTATAATAAAATACTGCGTTAAGATGCAAACGATACAATACTGAATGTTTTATATCCCCCCCCCCCCATCCTCTTCTTTAAAGGGGTATTTTTGCACATTGTTGCGGACACTCTGGGGAGTATCGGTGTGATTATCTCCACTCTCCTGATGCAGTGGTATGGATGGATGATCGCTGATCCAATTTGCTCCATGCTTATCGCTTTACTTATCTTTGTCAGGTGAGTGCTGCAAAATCATGTTCATTATATGATGGTCCAAAGTTTGTGCATATCCTAGTATACTTGTAGCAGAGTATATATACAGGCATTCAGGGCAGGTATGACACAATACAGCCCTGCTTTCATGTGGCTCCTGATAATATTGAGGTTTTGGTTATCTCTCTACTTTGTCTGCAGTATAACTTTTCAAGATTCAAAAGATGTGTCCAATAATCTAGTATATTTTGTTTTGCACACTCAGCCAATAAGAGGCACCTTGATTTTTAGCTTTTCCTGGCTTTATTTTCATTTTTAGTTTGCTATTAAACCCATGATGCCTCAGTAGAGCATTGTATGACCATTTAGAGACCTCTCACATTGTCATACTGCACCAACTACCATAGTACAGCACAAAATACCACCCCAGAAAGCAAATCCTATATTCGGACAATAACTAATACAGACTCGACTGTAAATAATAGAAACCCGAGACCAGATAATGATAATGGAGACTCAAGAGCAGACAACCTGACCTGTACGTACAGGTAGTCACCACTCCTGGCGTCTCTCCTGCACACTTCTTTGGATCCAGTGCAGTGAAGCAGGACATGACCGAGCAGCTGCAAGCACCTTTCAGCTGTACCTACCTCTATGTGGGCTCCTGCACTAATCAGCACTGCAAAATAATAATAATTCCTTTATCTATATAGCACACACAGATTACCCAGCGCTGCACAGAGCTTGCCAGATCAGTCCCTGTCCCCAATGGGGCTCACAATCTAATCAACCTAGCAGTATGTTTTGGAGCCGGTGGTGGAAGTGCTTATTGGCTTCTTATTTGGGCTGCAGGTTGTGAACCCCCTTGCTCTATACCATAAGTTAGGGAGGCTGCAATTGTAAATGTGATAGGAGTTTTCTGACTCTTCCTCCCCTGGGAAAAACCTTTGATGGGTGACTGAAGTTCTGAAACTGACGCATCGGTACTTCTGCTAGGCAACCATCCCAATCTTTTATAAAGAGATATCAATGGCAAAAGTGGACAAGTGACAGCCTGACCTGGAATACCAGAATGGAGCATGCAAAGTTTTTGCAAAATTCCTTTATAAGACCACTCCACCAGTGTTGTACGAGCTAGAACACTGCAATCTATGACCCCTCTCGTGCTTGTGTTTACATGCTTCATTACTTCTCTCCCATCTCATTTTGGGCATTACTTGATCTCGTGGCTTTTTAAGAAACAGAAAGTGACACCTGCCTGCATCTAGTCAAATATTTGGGTATTGCATGAATAGTTCCCCAGAACTAGTTCTCTAGCTGTGATGCATGAATGGGGAACCTTCCAGAAACACCTGCAAGTCTTCCGGCCTTGTGATAGGATGGTACAGGAGGGCGAGGAGAAAAGAAAGTCCATCAGCCGGCACTGCTCACACCAAAATTAACAAACACCTTCTGCAGACCAAGGGCAGGAGACTGGGCATTAGGGAAATCAAAGCAGTCCAGGGTGCACGTCCAACATATGCAGACAAATGAGGCGAAAAGAGGAAAATGCGGCACTCGCCGGAATGATGATAAAAACGCTTTTTTAATTTGGTAGAGGTGACAGGACAGTGTGAGGAGCTGCCTCGCTAAGGCGACGGGCCGTTTTGCGTGTACACCCGCTTTCTCAAGCCTTCATAGGATGGTACAGGGAACAGCCCGCGTTACTACTACAGTGTGTCAAGTACTGAGATAATTGTCACAAATAAATGTCACAAATAAATTTCCTTCTCTTTTACCAACCACAGACTTTGTCTTTAGCAACTGCGTTGTATTGTGAAATGTCCTGTACCAGCTGCTGCAGAACATCATAGTACACCTTACAGGTGTTCTTGAACTTCATTATAAAAATGATGGGGGTACATGTCATGAAAAGGACAAACTCCTATTATAAGAGCTATTTCAGCAGAGAAAATAAAGGCAAAAACATAACAAAAACAAAGTCGCTGTAAAGCCAAGCGCTCTTATTGCTGTAATATTCTAAGACGGGATGGGTGCAGGGGTCTATGTTATGTTATATATATCTATCTTCAAGGGCAGTGGTGGCGAACCTATGGCATGGGTGGCACTCAAAGCCCTCTCTGTGGACAGCCAGGTTATCACACCTCTGATTTTCCAGACAGGACTCAAAGTCTCCGATGTGGCGCGTTTTAGTGTATTTGTACACTGGCACATCCTTGGTTTTTGGCTCCAGGAGAAGCGAGAAGGTGTGGACAGAGCTAGATTTTATTTGGCCCTCTTTCCCGGTGCCCACAATTCTTCCTCTTCAGGGGACCCTTAAGATGCACTGAATTTCTCCACTTTCTACTGTATTGGTGTTCTCCGGACGCCATGACCATTGAAAGATGTGACGGAGCTGGGAGCAATAAGTTACTGCTTAAACTTTCAGTTTCGCACTTTGTTATAAATAAGTGGCTATTGTCGTACCTAGTCCTGGTGGTTATCACTGTCCTAGGGGTTCTGTGTTCTGAATTTATATCATCAGAATAGTGGGGTTTTTATTTTTTGAGGGGTGGTTTTAGATTTCTAAGTAATTCCCCAGAAGACCTTTGAAGAGTAAGAATGTGAATGCACGAGGGAAACGGTATATTAAATGAGGAACTAGAAATAAAAAGAATAGGTCAATATCATTCTTTACCTGCCAGCCAAGGCTTTGTCCTCCATCTTAAAGTGGTTTTTGAGGATATTCTCAAAGCTGCATATAGCATACCCAACCCTTCAATTGATTATGCAGGAATCAGTATTTCAGTATGTGACTTGTAATCCTTATTGTCCGGCAGCTGCTGTGTATTTAGCACCTTGGTGAGATCCCGTCTTATTGCCAGTAATGTAGAATTCACAGCCCCATACGCTGCTGCAGAACAGATGGGCGCTGGATTGATAAGCATTTATTTATCATGAGGTTCTGGGACCTCCACTGCTTTTACATTCTGCACTGGATTTTGCTTATTGTACAGGGGTTACATTTCAGGCTTTATTTGAATGACACCTAAACATCATGCAAATTTTGATGTGAATGTAGAATTATCTGATGGTGTGAATTAACAAACTATAACTGCGTCTGCAAATCGCCCCTTCCCCCGACGCCAGGTACCATGGGATGTTTATAACCAGTATAATGGCAGCAGGTCGGCGATGCCTCTGTGGAGTCCAAGATGTAGCCACAAAGTGTGATGGTGAAAATGTAGATTACAATCTGCTCTGTGCAGATCTATATGAAGGGAGTATTTTGAGACCGCCACGTCCAATGTCCCACAACTCAACGCTGGGCTTGTACTGGCAACGTCCTCTTGATGCCAAGTGGGCAGTGATGGGCTTGAATATTGTTGTTATATAATCTCTTAAGTTGGTTATTGACAACAGATTGCTCTAAGTTGTCAGCTGTATAGAGTATTGAGGCAATGTTTATATAATGTTTTCTTTTATTTGGCTTCAGCTAATAGTGTGTCATTTTCTTTCCAGTGTTATTCCTCTGTTAAAGCAATCCATCGGGATCCTGATGCAGAGAACTCCCCCAACCTTGGATAATTTGCTTCCTGAATGTTACCAGCGGGTATGTAGGTCTACCTACTTGTCATATTACACAGCCCTGGTTTATCCCAGTGATATCTCACCCCTTTAACTGGTTTGAATCTTAGCTCCTGACCCACTTACAGGATGATAAGTGTAGTCTATGAAACAGTATATACAGTGGTGATAATGTCTGTGTGGATCAGCCTGTATGACTGGTATATAGACTTTGGTTGTGACACATTTGCTTTCCCCCTTTTACAGGTGCAGCAGTTACAGGGCGTCTATCACCTGCATGACCCGCACTTCTGGACTCTCTGTACGGATGTATATGTTGGGACCCTGAAACTGGTGGTAGGACCTGAGGCAGACTCCCGCTGGATTCTCAGTCAGACTCATAACATATTCACACAGGTATGGCATAATTCACACAGACCTTCTACTTGGTAACATTCGTGTAATTGTAAGTCGGTATTCCCCAGATCTGCAGTACAACGGCCTCTGTTACAGTATAGTCTCAGGCCAGTAGTCAGTGCCACGGCTGAAAATAGCTATTCAGGCCTAACATCCAACTGGGCAGTCTCCTTATAGAGATGTCCAGAGTCCAAGGTGTATATTTGCTAGCTAAACAAGCAGTGTGTTCAGACCTTCAAGTATTCCTAAGGACCATGATATTCGTGCATGCTCTGCTTGGCTAGGCATGCATGTGTACTGAGTGGGGAGAGGGAAGTACACCAGATCATAGACCTTCAGCAGTTTCTCTCTATGAGAATATAGGGATTTAGGATGCTTAATTCTATTTTCCCTATTCTTTTTCTGACATTGAGTGAGAGACACACATGTGGTTGAATGGCCAGTAAACAGTTTTCCACTGGATGGAGAGTTGGTGGGGGGGGATAATCCGTCTCCATAGGAAGATACACCCCCATGCTGGAAATCAAGGCAGGAATGGGACCTGCCATACCTATTGCAACGTGGCAATACAATTTCAGGCATGGTGCGGTGAGACATGGCGTGTTTGACAAAATACGGCCGTGACTAGCTGCCATTTTTGTGTCTGGCTCACTGCCACCATATGCGGACATGTAAATATAACCCAACACTGTCTCTTCCGTCTTTAACAAATAGACCGAAACCATCTAAAAGCTGATAATTTCCTCTGCTTCTCCCTCAGGCGGGTGTCCGGCAGCTGTATGTTCAGATAGACACTGCGGCCATGTAACCCTTCATCGGACCTTACCTCTCGGACCAAAGCACCAACATGAACACTAGGACCTGAGCTCATGCTCTGAACAAGCCACTGCAGGGATGCACCCATAGGGACCAAGTATCTCCACGTGATGATCATGTCTGGAGAGGGGCTCCCACTTGTGCCACATTTCCTTCAAATACAAGTCTAATTTTTATACAGAATATGGACCGCATGTCAGACGTTGCCTTCTCTTATCATCTTGTTGGGTCACTGTCCAGGATACCCGTTGCCTTGTTTGAGCTTCTATCACATTGTAATGCCATTGTCTCAACCATAACATCTAAGCTCCCTAGGCACATCAATGATGGCGTTACTTGTACTGTGAAAACACATCTGGACCCTGCAGAGGGCAGCACTAGCGTTATTTCAAGTGTAACGTCCAGGTACGAATGGTTTATAATCCGGCCGTCCTTCATATTATCCAGGGTTGGCTGCGGTCTCTTTCTTGGCAGGGAATACCGTGTAATCGCTTACAGCCCTCTGGTATGGAATCTGTACAAAAAGATTTATTTAATTTTTTTTTTTATATGGCTACATGTAGATATCTGTGACCAGTGTTAAAAATAGCCGAACTAGCGACACTGCCCCTAAGGAAAGTGACCATGGACTACGTAGTTATCTCCTCCCCCGGATAGAAAGCTTACCTAAGTGCCTTCCCCAACCCTAACGTTGGGAAATTCGACGTCCCCACAGCACAAGGGAATGAGGTGAGACCACTCCACCTGCGCACTTGGTCACCTGCTTGTGACTTACTCTTCTACATATCGAGCTTGGGACATGGTTGGGACTGGACTTGCACCCTCCAGTGCTGCTATCATTCAGTACCTGATGTCCGGCTGTTTATCTTGCACAGACTCTTCTGCCTTTCATGTGAAGTTCAGAACATGGGATGACTCTATCCTTCCCCTTCCAGAATGTCCAGCATTCTCAACGGAAAAAAAATCAAGTTTAACACAAGGGCTAAAGGATATGTCCTGGAACAAGAACGTGGAGGTGGAAACGCCTTCTGCTTTTATCCTCCACCACTGTTATTCTATTTTAACCTTTTTTCTTTATTTGAAGGATTTTTAATGACTGAGTAAAGGCATACGAGTCTACCTGCAGTCACTCAGATTGGCAAATGTACTGTGAATCACTCATGTCAATGGATCCCAGTAAATCGATTGGCTCAGACATTAAATATCTATTCTGGAACGTCTTTTCTTCTAACTCTGGATAGCACCATTATTCCTCCTAGACATTTGAATACATTGGCAAATGGGTGTTGCCTCTTTTGTCAAAGAGGAGTGTCCCACACATTCCCCAACTAGTGACTCCATTTTGTCAGATTATTCGACTAAGGAGAAGTGAGAATCAACAGAACAGAGTTTTTAGAAAAGATGTTTCCGACTTGTTGTTTTATGGTAAAAACAGGAATTTACTTGTCAGTGCTGTCCGGAGCGCTGACACGTCCAATGTAAGTTTTCTTCAGCTCCCTCAGTTTCCCAATTTGCTGGAGAAAGTGTATTATCGGTATTATTGATCAGTGCCAAATTTTAACCCTTAAATCAATCTATATCTCACACACTGGAGAGATCCTGACAGTACTGGTGACACTTTCCAAACTAAGGGCTTTTTTACACATTGATAGTTATTTCTGTGCCCCCCCTTTTATTTATTTGTGCTATATAAAGAGCTCAGTTATGAACTGAGACCTAAAATCTACTAGATCCACAATAAATATAACCCAAAGTGAATTTTTTCATCTCCAGGCATCGGGTATCCCCAAGCAGATAATGGATTCAGGACATGGAGAGAATACCTGTGCACTCCTGACCTAGTGGGGGGTTACTTAAAGCAAGGAGTTGAGGGACGCTGCCCTAAAACATTGATTGTTTAAGAGTCGATCTGCACCACGCTACAGGGACCCATTGTTACTAGCCGCCTGCACAAAGATGACAATAGGACTAGACTAGTAAAATCCAACATGGCAGGCACAGGTTCTCTTAAAGCTGGTTCCTGTAGGTGTCAGGCAGATACATAATTGCATTACATTGATTGGTCTTTCAAAAAGTGTTTGGGTTCATCTCCTATGAAAAATTTGGTATTTATCAGTCACAGCCCAAGGACAGTACTGAGTCCCCTACACAATGGAGCCAGATAGACTGTATTTCTTTGACTTCATGATGAAATAAAGAGCTGGATTTCTGTTTTAGATGTGAATGTGTTTTAATCGGGAGGTTAATCTGGGAGGAAAGAGAACCTGGCATGGCACCTGGTCTGGGCGTCTCACTGCACCACAGTCCTATATTTTTTCCATAGTATGCCGCTGGCCGCACTGCTTTCAATAAAGAGAGGGCTCTACACCTCCCTTCTCCTGCACCCAGCTGTATGCCCACCCAGGCGAGCATACAGTAGTGTGCATGAGGCCTTCTGAAGAGTATCTTTCTTTTCCAGGAGGGTGTCATTGTATTTTCCTGCATTTTAGATGTTGTGTAGGTGGCCATCCCTATTTGCTAACTAGGGTTGCACCGACACCAGAATTTTGAGTGCAATACAATCCTGAAAAAAGTATTGTGATACTCGATACCGATACGATACTTGCAAGAAATGTATTATCTGAATGTTTAGTGTGAGGTCACATTGGGCGTTTACATTGTGTTTAGAAATGCAATTCAAAAGTCTGGGGGCGGGGCTCAGTCTAATTGCATTTGCATTTTCTTTGAAACACATGTGATCAGTATTGGTCAACCATGTGATTTGCCAGGAGAAGCTTTAGTGCTTTATGACAGTGTAGTATATGAGTCGTAAAGGTGATCCTGGTAATAATTGCAGCATGCAGACCACGGACATCCATAGAAGTCAATGGATCAGCAAAAAGACGTGCGGTACATGCATGATATCCATATGCAGAGTGTTATTTCTTCAAATAACCAACCAACTGGGCAGGACAAGAAGTACCTCACTTCCGCATATTTTGCAGATGAGCAGCGGACACACCTGTCTGCATGCCCCCTTATTTTTTTTGTCTTTTTGTTATTTAACTGTATTATGCTTAAAATTTTATAATCTCCATAAGGCTGCATTCACACGACTGTATGAAATGGCCGTATGCTACCCGTACCGTTTTTTTAAAGGTTACATACGGCCACATTCATTTCAATGGACACTACGTCCAACTATTTATATTGCCGTTATTAACACCATTTCGTACAGTAACGTATACTAGCCGTATAAAAATATAGAGCATGTCCTATTTTCTCCCGGCTCTGTACCTCTATGGCAGGTGGAGTGTGGAGGTTGTGGGTTCAAATCCCACAATGCTGGGCAAAAAAAATATTTAATAGAATTAAATGGAGACCTTGTGTCTGTGAATTCTCTGGGAGATGTAAATACCATATATGGACAGATGGTGATATCTCCCTGATGGTCCCTGCCGCTAACCCGACACATGTACACAAAGGATTTTGTGGATGTCACTCAGTACTGCACGTTACAGAGACCTGGTATTAAACCGTTCTGTCTATGAAAGTATTGTATAAGTTCTGAGATTTTGATGCATCGTGCAACCCAACTGCTAAGCCATAACGCTTGTAGTCAGTATGACATTTTCCCATCCCTACTAAATTAATTGTATCTTTTATTTTGTCGCTCCGGTCCATAGTGTTATTTTGGCAGTTGTAGGATTTTCTGTAGAAACTTCAGAAACCTACCTCCAACAAACTGCTGTGGTCGGTCCGTGAATTGCAACTGTTCATTGTCCTTTTTCACAGAACGACCTCAGGGTCAAGAACCCCCAACATCTTAGTGTTATGATACATGTAGGCCCTTCTTCCCTGGGGACCAGCAGTGCTGACACTGTTATCATGATTACAGTTTGATGCTGCTATTTGTCAGGAATCACTATGATGCAAGGATTCCCAGCCTGGACCCTGCGGTCAGTCTGTGAAACAGGACACCTCAACCAACCACAGCCTTGTTGGCCATCTTGGCTCAAGATCTAAGGTCCTTCCCCAATACTTTTTGAAGTGACGGATACACTCGGCCCACCTTTTCGACCTCTAATGGACTAATATGAAATCCTTCCACCCCTGAGGTGCAGCCTTTCTATAATGTGTGTTTTGTGGTCTTTTTAGCAACTTGATATCGTAATGTGAAGACTACCTCCATCCAATTCCAACAAACAAAAGACCAAAGGTAGCACAACAATCCTGACTGTACATACACACAAAAAGCAATGGCACCAAAGAAGTAGATGAGATACCCCAAAAAACACTCTAAATATGACAAAATACTAATCCTCAAACAAGCTTACTGCAGCTGTATTTGGAATTTTAACACAACGTGTAACAGTGACTCAGCAGAAGGAAAAGGAAGATCTAGAATACAGGGATTTTTAATGCAGTGAGTGGGATTTAGTACTTGCTGATGTATTATATGCCAGAGCTTGATGTCCTCCCCACCCCTTTGGTTCTGGGATATTGATATTTCCCTCCATTCCCACTTTATGTAAGTGGGTAAACAGGCCAGGCTTTGATGCATGAACCCCAGTATGTGCCTTGTTCTATATGTACTTTACATTTGACTAAATACTACAAATAACCATTAAACACGTGCTTACCGCAGCTTTACTCAGAACAGTGACTCAGCAGGTGGAAAAGGAACATCTAAAATACAGGAATTTATGATTTGCAGCATGTGCAGTATTCTACACTCACCGGCCACTTTATTAGGTACACCATGCTAGTAACTGGTTGGACCCCCTTTTGCCTTCAGAACTGCCTCAATTCTTCGTGGCATAGATTCAACAAGGTGCTGGAAGCATTCCTCAGAGATTTTGGTCCATATTGACATGATGGCATCACACAGTTGCCGCAGATTTGTCGGCTGCACATCCATGATGCGAATCTCCCGTTCCACCACATCCAAAAGATGCTCTATTGGATTGAGATCTGGTGACTGTGGAGGCCATTTGAGTCCAGTTACCTCATTGTCATGTTCAAGAAACCAGTCTGAGATGATTACAGCTTTATGACATGGCGCATTATCCTGCTGAAAGTAGCCATCAGGTGTTGGGTACATTGTGGTCATAAAGGGATGGACATGGTCAGCAACAATACTCAGGTAGGCTGTGGCGTTGCAACGATGCTCAATTGGTACCAAGGGGCCCAAAGAGTGCCAAGAAAATATTCCCCACACCATGACACCACCACCACCAGCCTGAACCGTTGATACAAGGCAGGATGGATCCATGCTTTCATGTTGTTGAAGCCAAATTCTGACCCTACCATCCGAATGTCGCAGCAGAAATCGAGACTCATCAGACCAGGCAACGTTTTTCCAATCTTCTACTGTCCAATTTCGATGAGCTTGTGCAAATTGTAGCCTCAGTTTCCTGTTCTTAGCTGAAAGGAGTGGCACCCGGTGTGGTCTTCTGCTGCTGTAGCCCATCTGCCTCAAAGTTTGACGTACTGTGCATTCAGAGATGCTCTTCTGCCTACCTTGGTTGTAACGGGTGGCGATTTAAGTCACTGTTGCCTTTCTATCAGCTCCAACCAGTCTGCCCATTCTCCTCTGACCTCTGGCATCAACAAGGCATTTCCGCCCACAGAACTGCCGCTCACTGGATATTTTTTCTTTTTTGGACCATTCTCTGTAAACCCTAGAGATGGTTGTGCGTGAAAATCCCAGTAGATCAGCAGTTTCTGAAATACTCAGACCAGCCCTTCTGGCACCAACAACCATGCCACGTTCAAAGGCCTCAAATCACCTTTCTTCCCCATACTGATGCTCGGTTTGAACTGCAGGAGATTGTCTTGACCATGTCTACATGCCTAAATGCACTGAGTTGCCGCCATGTGATTGGCTGATTAGAAATTAAATGTTAACGAGCAGTTGGACAGGTGTACCTAATAAAGTGGCCGGTGAGTGTATATATCTATACAATACTCAAGTTAGGGATATTTGGCTTGTGTGGGAAATTTCAGGATGAATCTTAAATGCAGTCTAACCTTTACACATGAGCTTAATGTGTCCAACTGTATAGTAAGAAAAGGCAAAAAAAAACAACAAAACACAATGGAAGTATAAACAAAGGTCCCCACCATAAGCCAACTTGGCTGTTGAGCATGTAACCCTTTGGAGGGTAGCAGTTCCAGGGTAGATCAAAGTCCGGACATGGTCTGCAGCCCCTATAGCCCAAAAAATTCTGGTTCTCAAGTGGTGGGCCGGTTGTGTGCAATATAAATAAATATATGGGCATCGACCACCGGTTAGGAGTATCAAAGACAGTAGGCACGGACTCCACTCCAATGTAATTTATTTACAGGAAAAGAATATGCTATAAAAAGCATAAAATCAAGATGCATAAAGCAGATTAAAATCCTCTAACGCGTTTTCGGCCGGACGACCCTTTTTCAAAGCTAGGAGGTGTTTGACCCATGATTCGCCCACTAAATTTCTTGGTTCAATTAGAATTGGTATTTACACAGTCCTCCTCATCATTCTGATGGTGAAACCAAGACAAAACTCAAAAATTAATCAACAACCCCTCATCATTGTGTGGCTTCAAGCAGGATGTTATTAGATGGAAGAGGCCACTGAGTGTCATCATCAGATTGTAAAAGAGATACAGAAAGACTGGAAGAGTCATAGAAAGGGATAGAAGTGGATGTCCTTTGTCCACATCTGACACTGATGACCACTTCACTAGGAACAGTGCCATGTGGAACTGGATCATGAATGCTATACAACTTCAGGCACATTTAAAGGAAACCAACCACTTGATCCCGGCCGAAATGACATCCTCACATCACCCTCTTGGCTCTGTACCACTGACCCCAGGACATATTTTGTTTAGGGAAAAAAAACCATAGTTGAGGCAAAAAAGGATTCTATAATCTATAGAAATGACGCTTCGGCGCTTCACTTACGTGAAGCGATTCCGTGCACCTCCGGTACTTAATTATGCATGCACCATCTTTGTTGCGTTCCTCATCCTTGAACCGAGAGCCGGTGACATCACTCGGCTCTCGGCACTTCTCGTGCATGTACAGGTAGTGAATCTCGCACAGCTGCAATGTGTCACAACCGCCTGTGCAAGATTCACTGACTGCACATGCACGAGAAGTGCCGAGTGACATCACCGGCTCTCAGTCCACGGAGGAGGAACACAACAAAGATGGGGTGTGCATAATTAAATATCGGAGGTGCACGGAATTGCCAGAGTGACTTAAGTGAAGCTCCGAAGCCTCATTTCTATCGTTTTTTGTCCCTAAACAAAATATGTCCTTGGATCAGAGCCCAGAGGGTGGTGTGAGGAGGTCATTTTGTCCGGGATTAAGTGATAGTGCCTCTCACCTTCCTTAAAGGAAATCTATCAGTCATATCTGACAATTCTTAACCATTACATTAGCATGGTCTGAGTGGTAGACAACCTGCAAGGGTGCCTGACTACACCACAGACACGTGTCATTGTCTTGCATGGGCAAGAGAGCATCTACATTGGGACATGGGACTAGGGTTCCTCAGTCCTCTACACTGATGAAAGTCTATGCCAGCCAAGCATAAATGATGGCCGCCATGATGTTAGAGGTATTAAGGAGAGTGATATGCATCATTTACTGTTGTCACTCAATAAGTTTTCGGGTGTAGGGTATAGTGGTACAATGTCGGCAAGTGTGTCTAGGTGTCTAGTCAGTACTTCCCTACACTTTGTGAATGGCGTCTATGTTTGAGCAAAACAGCCCTAATTTCATCTTCATGGACGGCAATACACCAGCTCATAAAGACAGGGATAACTCAATTGGACTGGACTGCGCTTTCTCCGTCTAAATTCCATTGATTTATGGGGTCAGCTGAATCACTGTGTAGCGGCTCATAACGCTGTACCCGAGAATCTCAATGACCTGGGCCCCCCCTCAGTAGACCATTAGTCTGTTACTTGTGAACAGCATGAGACATTGTTGTCAAGGTGTAATTGATGCTTAACGTGACAAGTTATCAAGAGTGACTTTTTCAGTGGGGGTAAAGCCACCACTGTTTTTGACTTTTGTTTCAAAAATTTGTTTAGATGAGAAAATCACCATTGCATGCTTCTACTTAAATTTTCTACTTTAATGATATAAGTGTTGCCTGAACCTTTTGTTTTTCCCATAAATTTCAATCAAAGGGGAATTATATATTATGTCGAATGCACTACAAAAAATTGGCAAAGAATTGCTGAACAAAAAAGAACAGGCAACAGTATTTGGATAACTGGGCATTATGGGTAAAGACATTGGCCCATTTATCCACATTTTATTTTCCAGCAATTGAGTAAGACGCTTATTGGAAAGTATTCAGACCCCTTTAATTTTTTCACTTTTTGTTTCAGTGCAGCCAATTGGTTAGATGAAAAAGTTTATTATTTTGCTCATTGATGTACACTCTGCACCCCATCTTGACATAAAAAACAGAAATGTCGATTTTTAAAAAAATGTATTAAATATCACATGGACATAAGTATTCAGACCCTCTGCTGTGATACTCATTTTTAACTCACATTCTGACCATTTCCTTCTGATCCTCCTCAAGATGATTCTATCATTGAAGTCCAGCTGGGTTTAATAAAACTGTTTGAACTTCATTAGAAAAGGCACACGCCTGTCTATATATGACCTTACAGCTCACAGTAGATGTCAGAGCACATGAGAATCATGAGGTATAAGGAACTGCCCAAGGAGCTCAGAGACAGAATTGTGGCAAGTCTTAGATCTTGCCAAGTGTACAAAAGAATTTCTGCAGCACTCAAGGTTCCCAAGAGCACAGTGCCCTTTATAATCCTTAAATGGAAGAAGTTTGGATGGACCACAACTCTTCCTTGACCTGGCTGCCCAGCCAAACTAAGCATTCATGGGAGAAAAGCCTTGGGAGGAGAGGTAAATAAGAAACCTACACTAGTATGGTCCTTATGGTAGAGTTTACTGTTGGAAGCATCTCTTCAGTGCAAAACATATGAAAGCTGCATACAGTTTACAAAAAAAACCATGAAGGATTCCCAGACTATGAGAAATAAGATTCTCTGCTCTGATAAGACAAAGATGGAACTTTTTAGTGTTAAATCTAAACGTTATGTGGAGAAAACCAGACGCTGCTCATCACCTGTCAAATACAATCCCAACAGTGATACATGGTGGTGGCAGCATCACACTATGGGATCGGGACAGGACAAGTGGTTGCAATTGAAGGAAAGATAAATACAGCCAAGTTCAGAGATATCATGGATGAAAACCTCTTCCAGAGTGCTCTGGACCTTAGTTGGGGTCAAAGGTTCACCTTCCAACAAGACAATGACTAAGCACACAGCTAAAATAACAAAGCAGTGGCTTTAGAACAACTCTGTGACCATTCCTGACTGGCCCAATCCCAAATGAGCATTTCTGGAAAGACTTGAAAATAGCTTCCACCAACGTTCACCATCTAACCTGAGGGAACTGAAGAGGATCTGCAAGGAAGGATGGCAGAGGATCCCCAAATCCAGGTGTGAAAAACTTGTTGCATCTTTCCTAAGAAGATTCATGGCTGTAGTCGAGGTGGATAAAGAACCCTGACTAACATCCAAACAAGTTCAAGCTGCTCTGCAGTCCGATGGTGTCAACTCGTACTATCCCTTAGCATCTTAATGAAAAGGCACTGTATGGTAGGATACCCCACTTCTTACACAGAAACATAAAAAGCCAGGCTGGAGTTTGCCAAAACTTACCTGAGAGCCTAAAACTTTTTGGGAGAATGTTCTCTGGTCAGATGAGACAAAAGTAGAGCTTTTTGGGAAAAAGTCATCAACATTGAGTTTACAGGAAAAAAAAGAGGCCTTCAAAGAAAGTAACAGGGTCCCTACAGTCAAACATGGCGGAGGTTTCTTGATGTTTTTGGGGTTGCTTTGCTGCCTCTGGCACTGGACTGCTTGACCTTGTGCATGGAATAATGAAGTCTGAAGACTACCAACAAATTTTGCAACATACAGGCAGTCCCCGGGTTACATACAAGATAGGGTCTGTAGGTTTGTTCTTAAGTTGAATTTGTATGTAAGTCGAAACTGTATATTTTATCATTGTAATCCCAGCCAGAACTTTTTTTGGCCTCTGTGACAATTGGGTTTTAAAAATGTTGGGTTGTCATAAGAATCAATATTAACACTAAAGCTTCATTACAGACACCAGTGATAACTGTTATAGCTGATCATTGTAGCCTAAGACTAAAGTACAATAAATTACCAATATCCAGAGGTCCGTTTGTAACTAGGGGTCGTCTGTAAGTCAAGTGTTCTTAAGTAGGGGACCGCCTGTAATGTAGGGCGCAGTGTGAGAAAGCTGGGTCTCCCTCAGAGGTCATGGGTCTTCCAGCAGGACAATGACCCAAAACACACTTCAAAAAGCACTAGAAAATGGTTTGAGAGAAGGCACTGGAGACTTCTAAAGTGGGCAGCAATGAGACCAGACCTGAATCCCATAGAACACCTGTGGAGAGATCTCATAATGGCAGTTTGGAGAAGGCGCCTTCAAATATCAGGCACCTGGAGCAGTTTGCCAAAGAAGAATGGTCTAAAATTCCAGCAGAGCCTTGTAAGAAACTCATTGATGGTTATCGGAAGCAGTTGTTCACTGTTATTTTGTCTAAAGTTTGTGCTACCAAGAATTAGGCTAAAGATGCCAATACTTTTTTCCATCCCATTTCTTGTGTAAAATGTTCAATGATTTGACTTTTTTTTCATTCTCTTTTGTGTTTTTTCATTGCAAGCAAAATAAATGAAGATAATAATACAAGAATTTGTGATTGCAATCATTATCTGGAAGAAAACGAGTATTATCTGACAGAATTGCAGGGGTGCCAATACTTTTTGGCCACCACTGTATTTAATTTGTAAAGCGCTGTTGAATATGATGGCTCTATGTAAAGAGTATTCTTATTATTTATGTGTTGTTATAGGAGATCTGGGAAAGCTGTAGACATATCCCTCTAAAAATAGATTAGATTTTTTTGGTATTGGCGCTTTTTATTTTAAAGGATTTATACAATAGGAATTATTTTTTTATTTAAAACATGTATTTTTATGGAGGACGGATACATCAGATACATTGTTACATGTTAAAATAAAACCTATTTTTGTTGCTTCTAAAAATATTTGCACCATCTCGTAACCCCATAGTAGAGGCAAAAGTGAAAATATCACATGAGAAACTATAGAATAAAAAAAGAATTAGATCATTGAAGTTGAAAATTTATTTCACCAGATTAGGGTTAAGAAAGTATTCAGATCCAAATAGGGGGAGGGGGAAACTCTATACATCTATACCACAATTTACCTTAATCTCAGTCATAGCATCTGTCTTTTCGAAGCTGTGATTAGACCTGTTGTTTTCTTTCTTTGTATTGCAAAAGCTGTCAAAGTTTATGTTGTAAAAGCTTTTGTAATCTGTACATAAAGGAAGGAATATGTAAAAGTGCAATGCACTTCCCTGCGCCCTATCAGTTTGTTGGTTTTTGCAGCATTTTCTTCTGAAGAACAACTTTAATCTAGGGTGTTTTTTTACATTGTGAATAGGGTAGATGAGAAATAAAAAACTTTGGCCTAATATACCACCATACATGGCAGACCTGGAGGTCATTACCAGAGCCCTTCCGTGTAGTAGCTTCATAGGCTGTTACACTGTGTAATATCTGCCCCTGCTTCTTTGGCACTTCCCCCACTGGAGTTCTAGAGGAGGAAAGAGGTGTCTAGGAAGTGTTTAGCCATTGCATCATGTGTGACGGGCATACATCATGTGAATGTAGCCTTAAACTGTCCCTGGTCACAGTCACCGTATAAATGGTGGGTACAAAATACATAACTTTGTATTCATCTTCTATGGAGACAATCTTTTAGACAATCTTACCTTTTGACATAGTTAAGATACATTTCAGAAGTATTATTTTATCCCATGAACATCGTCCAAAGAACAAAGGTCACCACGAATAGCAACTAGACACTACAGGACTCCTCTCCTTCTTTTATCCCTCAGAATGTCCTGCCGCTCCATTCACATGGGGGATACAGGATCCCTGTTCTTGTGATCAGTGCTGTGACTACAATGTGACTTTTGTGATCTATTGTGTATAAATTTGGTCCAAACTCTTTACCTATGTCAGATGTCTTAGAAGGCTGGATTTTTGCCATCAGTGGGGGAGCCCCATCTTTCCATTTATAAAAAAAGAATTCTTTAACTCTTCAATAAAAACTCCCCTAATCACTGAATCGTGATGCAGGAAGCAATACCATCACACGAAAATTTTTGACAGCCCACATGTCAATGACTCAGTTTACTGTTCATTGACTATTTAAGAACATGTGTAACTACTCACATAAGTGACTAGTTTGCTATATTTCCTTTCAAAGGCTGTACAAATTGAGGCAGTATGAAAGCCCCCATAAAGGTCTATGGCACCCGTTCACAATGCGGTCAGCACACGGTGTCTCACCAAAACATTACCGAGCCAAACGGCTGTGGTGCGAAATATAGGACATGTCTTATATTTGCCGGGAGATGGGAGGGGCTCATCACTCCTCCTCTCAGCTGCGGCGAGCAGTCATTCGTGTGCACGAGGCCTTAGTTAATATTTGAGTTTTTAGACATATTTCTCATCCTAGTATACACCAAACAGTATTAGACATAACTTAGACATAACTCCTAGTGCTATGAGCAAAGTGGTTGTTCTTGGTTCTTCTCTTGTGGCAAGTCATGATGTTCAGATGTTCATTTCGGACACCTCAGAGACAGGTCTAGTTTTTTAAAATTTCCTATCAAGAGACAGGTTGTATGTCCTGCTCTAGGAGTTTGCATGGTGTTCAGTGGATCATCCCTGGAATCCCCAGGGATTTCACCAAGTTTTACTGCCCATGCAGCAGAGCTAGTTCGGCTCCTCTACGAAAAGGACATTGATTCCAGCCACACTAATTACTGGTCTGGGCTGAGAATATACTACTATTACAGCCAGCCAACTGTTTGCTCTTAAAGAGAACCCGTCATGCAAAATAACCCCCCTAAACTAAATATATTTTCATAAACTGCCATTAGAGAGCATTGCCTCTATCCCTTCATTGTCCCTCTACATGCCTGTAAACCTAAGCAATGAGGTCCTAAAGCTGTATGCAAATGACCTGTGAAATGTCCAATGAAGCATTAGCATATTCAAGCTGTCCACTCTATTCATGAGTGGGAGGCACAGCCACACCCCCAGTGCATGACTGACAGCCTGTATAATGGTGTGAGGCTGTATAATGATGTGCTTCCTGGTGCTGGTGGCCACGCCCCCTGCAGCCTGTGTGTGCATGTGTGTGTATATAGGAGAGATACAGAAGCTCCAGGCAGCCATGTTACAGCAGAACATGTCAGATTCATGTGTAGCTGATGTCTGTGTCACACACGTGTATTAGGAGGATGCAGCATGTCAGCAGATGCAGCACACACACTAGCCATGCTTTACTATACATTACACACAGACATGAGCAGGGGGGGGGGAGGAGAGGGGAGGGGTGACATCACTGCCTCTGACCTTGTGACCAGCCTCATTTACATGATAAAGAATAGATGATTTTACAATGAATAATGTATGAATTGACTAGATAAAGGCTGGGATGGGATCCTTGTGAGCTGCTCCAACAGGTAGAGGTGACAGGACTAGTGACACAGACCTGATGACAGGTGTCCTTTAAGGATTTTGTTGCCAGTCTGTTACCTTGTTGCTGCTGTTCTTGAGTTCTTATTTAACAAACTCTCTTCTTTTTCTTGCTTGACCCTGCTGGCTCATGACAGGAGTGGATGAGGCCTACCCTAGGATATAAAGGTACCATCACACGTGCTTTAGGCCACAATAAAGCCAGCCACTTCAGCCCTAGCTGCCCTCCACTTGCACACATCTACATACTTGCTTCTGTGCATATTACATAGGGCACTTTGGCTGTTTCTAATTTTTCATGCATCCTGCGTGCTTTGTAGTATACCCACACCCTTCCATTCCGCAGCTCCCAGAGCCAGTGACGTCATGCACATCACACAAAAACATAAACTACAACATTTCTACTGCATTTATACTGTCTGCTGCAAAGGCAAGTAAATGGAGTAAGCAGAGTAGCAGGGTTTGGGTCCCTAAACTCAGTAATAGCTAAAAATTCGGGCTATGTTGCAAGGCAAGTAGTATAAAAAGATATGAAGCTATTCTTCAGAAAGGAAAAAGTATGTACATTTTCACACGAGAACACTTGAGAAATACATCAGATTAGAATCTTTTATCTTTAGTTCCTTCAAGTTTGTTTAAATTCTACTGTACATGATAATGGACAAAGCCACTTGTGAAACCACTGGCTGTGGCTTATCGTCTATGGCAGTGGCTGGCAAGCCTATGGCACTCACAGTCCAGGACTTGCAGCGCTCATTGCTATTTTAAAGCGATGGCGCTACTTGATTTGGTATTGTAGCTCCTGCTCCGGGCCCGACAAGTCTTCTCTGTTAAGGGGGCCCGAAATTTGTCCTCATTCTTTCTACTTTAACTGTAAGTTACTGCTTAAATAGCCATGTTAGCACTTAGTGATGAATAAGTGGGTTTTGGTTGTAGTTTTGCAGTTTATTTTACTAATCTAATATCCTCTCTCTCTAACAATTCCAAAATGCTTTTCCATACTCTTCACTCATGGCCACCAGCTTTAGAGGTAAAATTGACTGCATTCGCCAGGAAATAATTTCTTAATCCACTCACCACACTAATCCCCTTGCCTCTGTTACCATACCTTGTTCACTCTCTTCCTTTGAGCCAGTCACAGAGGAAGAAGTGTCCAGGCTCCTTTCCTCTGCTCACCCCACTACCTATATCAGTGACCCCATCCCCTCACATCTGGCATAGTCTCTCTCCTCAGCAGTCACTTCTCACCTCACTAAAATCTTCAACCTATAATCTCCCTTTTCATTTCCAAACTCATGGAATAACTGGTCTATTCTTGACTAACCGGCTATCTTTTGGCTAACTCCCTCCTTGACCCCCTACCCTCTGGTTTTCGTGCTATGCACTCCACTGAAACTGCTCTTTGTAAAAGCTCCAATGATCTCCTGAAAGCTAAATCCAAATGTGACTATTCTCTCCTCATTCCTCTAGATCTGCTGGCAGCATTTGATACTGTGGACCACCAGCTCCTCCTCAGGATGCCTTACTCCATTGGCCTAAAGGACACTGTACTTTCTTGGTTTGCAGTCTCTGACCGCACTTTAAGTGTCTCCTTTTCTGGATCTCTTTCTTCTCACTGTTGGGGTTCCTCAGAGCTCAGTCCTAGGTCCTCTTCTCTTCTCCCTCTATACTGCCCCCATTGGACAAACCATCAGCAGATTTGCTTCCAGTTTCCAGTATAATTTCTATGCTGATGATACGCATCTATATACTTCTGCATGTAACGTCCCCCCTACCTTACTCCAGAACACTAGTGACTGTCTCTATGTTGTCTCTAACATCATGTCCTCTCTCTTCTTGAAACTTAATCTTTCTAAGACTAAACTTCTTGTCTTTCCACCATCTACTGACCAAACCAACCCTGACCTCTCCATCTCGATCTGTGGGATCACTATAGCACCGAGGCAGCAGGCCCGCTGTCTTGGGGTTGTGCTGGACCTCTCCATGGCACCACATACGCAATCTCTTGCTTGTTCTTGCCACATTTGCATTATATAAACATCTCCAGAATCTGACCATTTCTCAAAATTGAAATCTCTAAAATGCTTATTGTTGCTCTGATCCACTCTCGACTAGACTACTGTAACTCCCTACTAATTGGCCTTCCACTCACTAAACTCTCTCCTCTCCAGTCCATTCTTAGTGCAGCAACCAGGCTTGTCTCTCAGACCAAACGCTACACTGATGCCTCCAGTTTGTGCCGATCACTGCACTGGCTGCCTGTCTCCTTCCAAATGCAGTTTAAAATAATAACCCTCATCCACAAAGCTCTGCATAAAGATGCAGCTCCCTATCTCTATTCTCTGTCTGTCGCCCAACCCATGCTCTTCGATCTGCCAATGATATTAGATCAATTTCTACCTTAATTCTACCTCAAATCTCTCACACATCTCCAGGAATTCTCCCGAGTCGCATCAATTCTCTGGAATGCCTTACCCGGACTCTGAGACTAATAGCCACCCTCCAAAGTTCCAAACATTCCCCTAAAAAATCACACTCGCTAACGACATGAAATGTCAACTCTCTTTACTAGCTCTTCCTATGTCCTCTTCCTGTCCGTCATCTGGTAAACATCTGGTACATGAGGTACAAGTTACAGGTGTTAGCTGATGTATCAATATACAATATGGGGGATATTTATCAGGACTTCTGCGCCACATCAGTGACATAGAAGCCCTGAGATAATCACAAATGTTAGCTTATTGCTAGCACTTGCAATTATTCTCCCCAATCCGCCACCTTTATGCATGGGCTTGAAGAGAGGGGCGCAGCCTACCAGGAGTGGGCCGGCGCAGGGCATTACTGTCCCCATGCCTCCGCACTTGCTGCAGACTGCAAATTTTCACATGTGAAAATTCGCCGGCTGGCTGCAGGGCCTGGCGTAGAAATAAACGCTGCAGAGGTTTCAGCATCTTGATGTATTGTGCAGCGCAAAAGCAGCGGGAGGGCTTTATGGCTATTTACATTTTCAGCAGAATACCAAATAAGTACAAATGAGGTGTGGAACTGTATAAACATTTAAAAAATAGCAACAGTCTTATCTAAATGTCAATTCTTGTCCTAAATAATAAATATTAAATATGGCATCTTTCACAGACCCAGGGAGACATTATACATTGTAAGCTGAGATTATTTTGGAGACGGCTAGACAATTACAGCAGTGTTCCCCAACCACCAGTCTGCGACCGACTTCTGAAAAAACAAAAACAAATACTCACCTAATAATGCGCTGCTCTATTGACGGCAAGGGCCATGATGTCATCACATTGTGTCGACAATAGAACCATGCATTAATGTGGAAGAGAAGACTGCTGCAGGGGAATGAAGAAGGTGAGTATTTTTTTTTTTTACAGGGTTTGGCTGGGAAAGGGGACATCGGAAGCAAAAAGGACCATTTAAGTGGGGGTGTTTCTTCAGGAAATGGGACAATATAAGCTTGGCACACAGGAAGTTATGGTGGAGCATGCAAACAAACTTTTGACTATTAAACTATGACACCAGACTGGATCCCCCCCACCGGACCGGAGAAAATTTATGTTTACAGCCAGTACCTGGGCAAAAAAAAAGGTTGGGGATAACTGAATTACAGAATTAGAAGAACTGGAGATCCATAGATCCCGTTTGGCATTTGAGTTTACCCCTTTTAGAATTTCAGGGAGAGAGGGGATTTTGTCAGATCCTGGCTAGCTTTGATCTAGTAGCCTGTAGAGTATGTAAGCTTTTCCACTTTCCTCCATAGATCTCTAATTAACCCCTTCACGCTCCGCGGCGGATATATCCGCCACGAAGCGCAGTGACTTAGCGCTCAGTGGCGGATATATCCGCCACGGCGCTTATGCCGGCTCGGCTCTGGATCAGAGCCGAACCGGCATCGGGAAACACGGGGTGCCGGCTGTAACTAATAGCCGGCACCCCAGTGTAACACCCGCGATCGGAGTTGTCTCCGATCACGGGTGCCTAACCCTTTAGATGCCGCGGTCAGCGCGACCGCGGCATCTAACAAGTATCTGGGGGGTCGTTTCTTCATGTCCCATGGTATAAAAGTGAAAAAGTAAAAAAAAAAGTTATTCAATAAAAAAATAAAGTCATAAATCACTAAAAATGCCCCAAACCCCCAAAACATATAAAGAGACATATAACTCAAAAAAAAAGTCTAAATCATAACACAAACCCCACATATATAGTATCACCGCGTCCGTAACAACCCGTAGAATAAAAGTAAATCATTATTGAACCCCCACGATAAACGCCGTAAAAAAAAACTGTTATAAACCCTCCAAAAATTATGATTTTTACCTTTTCAATCCCACAAAAAATGCTATAAAATGCGACCAAAAAACCATATGTACTCAGACATGATACTGGTGCAAAGTACAACATGTCCCGCAAAAAACAAGCCATCAACCAGCTCCGTAGCCAAAAATGTAACAAAGTTATGCCACTTGGAAGACGGCAATACAAAAATTATAGATTTTTCCCCACATTAGGGTTTTGTTTGACAAATTTAGTAAAACGTAAGAAAATATATTCATGTCTGGTATCCCCGTAATCGTATCAACCCATAGAATAAAGCTAACATGATTATTAGTCTATACGGTGAACACCAAAAAAAAAAAGTCAAAAATCCAGTACAGAATTGATGCTTTTCTACTCCTGCCCTCAAAAAAAGTTCCTAAATTTTCAACAATAGGTGATACCAACCCCAAAATGGTAACAATGGAAAAAGCATCTCATCCCGCAAAAAAAATGCCGTCACATGGCCCCAATAACGAAAAAGCGAAAATTTTATAGCCTTCAAAAGGGGCCAATGAGGAAACTAAAATCCTGGCAGCTGCAGCGCCCTCCTTCCCTTCTGCGCCTTGCTGTGCGCCCATAAAACAAGTCACAGCCACATGTGGGGGGTCTTTGTACTCAGGAGAAATTGCAGAACAAATTGTATGGTGGGTTTTCTCTTTTTATATTTTGGAAATGTGTAAATTTTAGTGCTAAATGAACGTATAAGGGAACAGTATGACCATTCTAAATTTCACCGCCATTTTGATTCAATTACTATGAAGATCTCAAGGGGTTAACAATCTTCGTAAAAGCTGTTTCTGATAGCTTGAGGGGTGCAGATTTGAAAATGGGTAGATTATATAGGGGGTTTTGATGCTAAATATGTAAAATTTCATTCAAAACTGTATTTATCCGCAAAAAAGTCAATTCTGAAAATCCGGAAAAGCGATATTCTATTTGTAAGCCGCGTGACATCAAAATAAATTATCCAGACATTTCAGAAATTATGAAAATGTAAAGTAGACAAATGGGAAATGTTATTCAGCAACTTATTTAGGTGGTAAATCTATCTGCCTGAAAACGCAATGATTTAGAATTTCGAAAATGGCAAATTTTTCAAAAAATTTATCATATTTTCTTTTTTTTGTAAATAAACGCAAAACTTATCTGCCAAAATTTACCACTAAAATGAAGTACAACATGTGGGGAAAAAACAATCTCAGAATCGTTTTGATAAGTAACAGTGTTCAAAAGTTATAACCATATAAAGCGACGCAGGTCAGAATCCAAAAAATCGGGCTGAGCCTTAAGCTGTAAAATGGCTGCGTCCTTAAGGGGTTAAAGTGCAATCCCAACAAACGTTAAGTAAGGTTCCTGTCTTTTCGCATCTCCAGCATTGATAAGATGAGGTATAGTATCTTGACAGTCTATCGGGGATCAAGTACCGTTTGTACAGTAATTTTCTATCCACCTCCAAGTGGCTGATGCACTTAGAAACTGAAAACATGGCTGAGTGAGCCGAATACCATTGAGCGTCTGAACACTGATGGCCTCGGTCCTCTTAACACTTTGTTTTATATTTTTGTAATTCATGTGGATATGAATCTATTAACCTGTTAATATCCAAAAGGATAAGCCTTTGCTTAGGGTGCTTTGATTTGCCAATCAGGTTGCCAATTTAGATATGTTATTTGACAAGGGGTCATTGTGGGTTTCATTAGTTGGGATAATTGCAAATATGTGAAGAATTACAATCTGGGAATATTGAATGTCCTGTTTAAGGTGTCTAAATATTTCATGCAGTTATTATCGTAGATATCAGAAATAGTAGTAATATACCTTTGGATTTCCAGGTCCTAAGGTTTAAGTCGGGTATATTAGCCTCTATAACTTCTATGTTAGTTGAGGCAAAATCTTTACAGTATAAATGTTTAGGTTTTATGACTTGATCCCACACCTTGGATACGGTCTTTTTGCGTTAAAGAGGACCTAGGTCTGCAGCGAGGTTTTTATATTTAAAAGCAGAAGAAAATGGGATTCTCTTTCAAAACATTGTTTTGAGGGGTCAGCTAGATTATATGTCCAGAACAGATGGGCATGCTACCTCGCCGTCTGGGATTCTCCTAAATAGTACTTTTACCCTGAATAAATCAAAACTTTTTATGATGTAATTTATAGTCATAAAATAAAAACAGACAACAAAATGTTTCATTATCTAGATTCAATATAACATAATTGCAGATACATTCCCTTTAACAGCATATGTTTGGTTGACAAGTGTCCCAAATGTATTATCTCTATTACTCAAAAAAATATATATAGGAAATAGTGTGTTTATTATTTAGTATACGTATGTTATACTACTCTATAATTTCAAAATTAAAATGCTGAAGCAGATGTGTTGGGCAATATGTTTATCAAAACTCATTTCATGTGTAACGTGACACATCTGCAATAATAGTAATATGGAAGAGAGGGACTATTATGTACAAAATAATTCAGGGGGAAACTAACCCAAGGTTTAAAATATAATCTTATAGGTGATTGTAGATTATGGGATTTGTTATAAAATGTATGTTTTTCTTTTAGAAGCTTAAGGAGCATAACCAGTATAAAGTACATGTACAGGTATGTAGTAGTGATACTTCCGGTGAATTATAGTATTTACTACACCTTACCTAAACAAGACAAAATGTGGATGAGTTGGGTGGGCTGTGTACTACAAGGTATGTTTAATACCTTATAGTAGTACACCTTATCTTTAATGAGGAATCCAGATTACCTCTAAAATCTGAGGAGGCATCCGGAAGTCTTATCCTGCCTGAGCAACCATTGCATATGGCGGCTTGGTTACCCCTAGCGTTGCCTCTTGACCAGTTAATCATGTTGTGTGATATAAGACCTCACCTTGTATGCCAATTGCTCATGAAAGAGTTTGTTTAGATCAATTAGCCCCATGCCCTGCAGGATTTACCAATTAAAATTTTTTTTAAAAATTGTGTATAATAATACTGTACACTTATATTTGTGAAAAGGGAAGACAAAAAAACAAAACAAAAACAGGAAGCGCTGCCAATCTACAGTAAACAAGCATACAACACATGGAAAAGGTCACACCAAAGACTAGAACTGATGAAGATAAAGGGGAAGCAAGTGTTAGAAAGTCTAAATAGTAGATTTGCTAATCAAATATGAAAACAAGGATGCTTTGCCAGCAAAACTAACCACAATGCATTGTGACCATGCACCATGACTGTGCTCTTTAGAGCAGCTGCATCGGCAGGTGGACTGGGGATTGGGGAACAGGACCAACATGATCTGTATCATGGACATATTCTTCCCCCATTTACAAGCCCATGTCCCCTAAATGGCTCAGACAGGGAACATGTGTTAGATTCCTGGGGTCTGACTCCCGTGACCTCATGTGATCATGAGCAAGAAAAGAGCCCCTAGTTCTTGTGCGAAAGGGGCCATTACATGACCGTCACTCTATACATGTCAGAGAGCCCAACTAGTGGCACAGTTCTGATGCTGTGGTCCCATATGTGCATTTCAGGGAACCACCAATTCTAGCGACTGACAGGTGTATCAACAGATATAAGCCCATAACTCCCCTAACCTGTATATGAGCAGTGTCAGGGCCAGGTTTCTAGCTACCAATGTGCATTTGCAGAGCATTTACAGTCCGTTTCAAGCTCCATATATTGTGCAGATTCAACTTTAAAAATCCCTTTAAAACTTATAGAAGTAACAGAGGTCAGAAGCCCAAATACCAGAGTCATCGACAAAGACCTGGAAAAACCCCTTTAACTACATACAACAGTACAAGTGTCCAATAAACCCATCCGACACAAGGAAACTAGAAGGAAACAACTGTAAAACGGGATTCCTTTATTCACTTTGAACATAAGAACAATCCTGCCAAGATTTCTTGGAAAATCCCTGCATTTCCAAATAAATATCAGTGAAGCAGGAACACAGGTTTATATTAAAATTGTTTCAACATATATAATGGATGCACCAATATGTTAATGAAGGCAGCCGCGGGGGAAGCTTGGTCCATAAAAGGAAGGAACACACAACATTTGCCCTTCTTTCCCTCCGATTCTAAGATTTGGTTTTTTGGTTGTATATTGACATGTGAGGGTGCACTCCTATTATACCGCTATATCACTACTGGGAGTGGCACAGGAACACAATGGGGCACACACATAGCAGGTGCTTCTGCAGCGAGTGATAGATTGTTCACACGTGGTCTATGATGACAGATATGTTGAGCTGTCCTCCACATTAATTTGATCAAAACTAGAGGGTTCCACAGCAAACAGTCGCAGCATATCCAGTTCTAGGGGGTGCATGCAGCCGCTGATCACCAGCGAATGAAGAGGACCTCCAAAGTCTACCGTGCTGAGCTGCTGTAGGGTTCCTGCTGCTATATGTTGGTCTGGAGCGCCGACTCGGGCCAGTCCTACACAGATGGTGTTCTCGGTTAGAGCTGGGGAGCAGAATGAAAAAAGTAAGAGACAGTGCAGATTATATATGCAGATCACTAGCACAGCTATTGTGTTACCAATCCCAATGTAAGAAGGGTTACAGTTACTGTGATCATCACTGTATTCAGGTGGTGTGTGCATGTGTGGGAGGGAGTCACACTTTGTGGTAGAGTCTATACCTTGTGTTTTAGCTTCCCACAGGAAATAAATCAATGAAGGAAAGCAGCGACGGTTTCCTAGTCACTATGTGAAAAATACAAATTTCCTTTGTAAACCAAACATGAGGACACTGAGCCATCAACATGGAAACATGGGATTTTTGAAGTTTTTGAAGTTGCAAAAATGATCATAATATTACTCCGGAAGCAGAAAGTATCCAAATGAGCCAGGGTTGTAAGTAGAGAATGTTCATCTAGTCGAACCCCAAAAGCTTCTTCTCGGATGTTGGGAACATTAGCTGGTACCCACAAAGAAAAGTGGACATCTGCAACAGGCTTGTCCCAGAAGTCAATGGGGCTAAGGACCTGCATGCCCTGCACACAGTGGCCCCTATGGTACTTCCTATACACAGGACATTGGCAAACACACTCAGAGCTAGCGTTTTCTTAGAGATGTCCTTTTCGGGTTAATTGTACACAGTTACACGTCCGACCTAAGAGCAAAGTACATCCTTCTCCACTTTCATTATATTTAGCTGGAAGATTCTGCCTATACCCCAAATTAGAGATCAAATATGAAAAAGTTTGGGAAGAATAAAAGCAATGGACATTTATGATACGATACAGTCAGAGACTAGCACATAATATAGGAGGACATCCTTCCTAGTGGAGACGATGAGGGCAGACGTGTCAGCTCCCCTGGGTGATACAGAGGCGTTTATGAAAGGCCATACATTTTCGGCTGAGGTTGGAGGAAGCCCATCCTGTGGTGTCAGTCCGTCTTGAGGACCTGGGTGTGCCGTACACTTTGTGCAGGATGTGGCATTTGCACGGCAGAAGGATGTGAATATAGCATTAAATATAATGTGTCAGATGACCTCCTCTATACTGGCTGGATCCTACACTGAATAAATTGGGAGGAATATCCAAACAGACTGTTTAGATGAAAGGGTCGTGTAGGGTTTTTTTTTTAATATCATCATGGATGCAGCCTCCGTAGAGAATATCTACACTGCATATTATTGATTTACATGTCTGAGCAAGGACGTATTTTACAGGTAAAATGATAGACATCACAGAACACTGTTAAATACAATACTGTTTAACCCCTTCTCAACTGCCATACGGCTATATACGTCCTATTTGCACACGCCCCGTCCAGCGCGTATATACACGTCATGATAGTGTCAGACTTAAAAACTCATATATAGTGAACGTGGCACCTAGAAACACTCTTTTGGTGTGCTATTAGAATATTAGGATTGTGTTTCTACGTGGAACAGAACAGTCTCGCAATCCCCGATATGAGAAGTGTGTTTCTAGATGCCATAGTTCAGAAGATATAACCCTTTCTAGTACGCCCCCCTCCAGCTGAAGGCAGAATGCAGAAGTACATGCACCCCCTGTGTCAACCTGAAAATGGTTATAGCCTGACACTGTACATATTTTGGTGAAAGGTTTATGTAATTTACCAATGTTTATGCAATGTTTGCTAGGCCATGCAGGATTTGTATTCGTCTGAACCAATTGATCTAGTTTCATAAACATTTCAATTATTATTAACTGTGTCAAAAGCTATTGAAGCAATTATTTTTCTATACACATTACTTGTTCTCTTTCTTGCTGTAAGTTGAACACTTAAAGAGGTTCCTTAGTGACATACAAGTTACCCTTTATCCACGGGATAAGGGCTAACTTGCTGATCGGCAGGCGTCTCACTAGATCAGGGGTCCGATGTACCCAGAGGCAGCCGCTCCATTCATCTCTATGGTGCCGACTGAGACTGTTGAGAGTATGACGCTTTGCTATCAGCAATCTCCCTAAGCACAACCGGCCCCCCTCATCTCAAGGTACCACGGACCCCCAGTAATTTTGATTTGTGTCCCCCAACAGTCAGCAAGTAAGCCCCTATCCTGTATGTCACTGGAGAACCCCTTTAACCAGCAGGACACGCATGCTTGGACGGGGTAATGCGGTCCCAGATGTCACAGCTATGCCATACATACCCAGTTCTTCTCCCAGCTCCCTTCTGTTCTGCACAATCTGCAATAGCTGTTCTGCTGCTTGATTCACAGTCATGTAACGTGGGGGCTCGAAAATCTTTTTACCTCTGTTAGAAAAAAAAACAAACTAATAATCCATAAACCTCTCAACACACACACACACTTATATGTGCGCAGAGGTATAACCAATAGTACAGATCTTGTAAGCTACAGACATAAAACACTTCCCAGGAGCTCCTGGCACACAAAGGGTGACCCACTTGTACTACCCCTGTACCTGCCATTTACCTTGTAGTTTTACCAGCCGGTATCCAGCAGTATACCAGACATCACCCAAACTGCATCTCATTGTCCTTTAGAAATTAGTCATTTGATGTCTTGTGACATCAAATCTCTCAACATGAACCCGGGAACCATTCACCTGGCAGTCATGCACACACACATCCAGCAGAGGGCAGTGTCCAGGCGCGAGCATAGCCTCTCACCTCATCAGGTTCTCTATGGATTGCTCCTTCACCTTTATATCTGCAGCAAAACATAAAAAACAAATATGGCAAAAGATATCCATTGGCAGCATAGACTCATTCCCAAGACAGCAAGACAAACAAAGTAAAACCACAGCGCTGTGTATAGAGCCAGAAGTGAGAAATGCAAGGTAGACCCCCACCAGAAACTAAGTTATCACAAGTGGATATGAACCCTAAATTACAATGTCCCACATTACCTAATAAGCACAGCGTGTGCATGCCGCTTAGTCGGTTCCTCCTGATTTTGTCATAGAAGCTCTCAGGTTTCCATGCGTCACTCCAGAAGACTATGGAGACGGCCTCCCCAAAATTGTAAAGCTGCAAAGCAGAAAAGATCAGAGAGAGACTTCAGATTTATCTTTTGTTATCCTTACTAAGCTTGTCAAAGGGTTAAATAGTTTAAATTGGGTTAACAGAGTACCAGAGCAGGTATAGGGCATAGCCAATGGTGGCAATAACCCACAAAGCTTAATCTGCCCCCCTCTTTCTGCAGATTCTAGATTGAGATGCAAGATGTTCCGATATACGTAACATATCCACACAGAGGAAGAAGGGCGCAGCCGCAGAGACAAGCACAATGACATTACTGAAGATCTTAGGAAGTTTCTATGTCACTCCAGTGCTGGATCCACATCTATACTCTCAGTACTGCTGTATAATGTCACTCATGCTGCTCCCGAGGATGATCTATACATATGGTAGAGTAGGATCGCATCCTCTTTCTGTGTTTGGGACACTTTATATAGCGAGAGGTGATTATATATTCTGATATGAAGTACTGAGAAATACAATGTACAAGTCATACAGTAGGTAGAAATAATGTCACTAATCACTTGAAGTGACCATTACCCTGTAAAGCTTCTTATTCCATGAAATCAGAGTCTGTGACAGATGGACAACTGATCGATTTGTTGTCAGACAACTTTTGGATGGTGTCACCACATACACATTGGTGTGCTCACAGAGCTCCTTCACATGTCCACTTTATATGGCTCATCTGTTTGCATTAAAGGGCATCTGTCACCAAATACTAAAATGTCTATAATGCCGACTAGTGCCGAGTGTTTTTGGCCCATGAAGCCCAGTAAATGTAAAGGCGTCTGCTCCAGTATGTGTAAGTCTTCTGAACAGAGCCGCCTTTGACTCTGCCGCCTTCCTCAAGGAGCAGCAGAAGCTCCGGGCGTTACTGACCTCTGTGCAGACATATGGTCATCTTAACCTTACTGCGCCCCCCTCTCTGCAAGGGTATTTTTAGGACTATACAATACAATAAAAAAACAAGTATTTGAAAGATTGGGTAGTGAACAATCAGAGCTCAGAGCCAGACAGCTATATGTAGCACAGCTGCTTCCTGCACACAAGAGGAACACATCACAGATAAAATAGAGAAACCGCACGCTACACAGAAGCTGCAAACATGGCGGCCAAAACTATTAAAAGGGTGCTCACAGGAGAGTACATATCAACATCACATGTAGGCATGTTATCCTGTAGTAAAGGGTTAAGAGATCAAAGCATATTGTGCAATGTTTTAGATATACAAAATATAAGCTTTCCACCCAAATACTCTAATATTACTCCCCTGGGAAGTATACAAACATGTACCACAGAGTCCAGCACAACTAGGGACGTTTCCTTATATATCCATGGCCTTCCAATATAAAGGAATGTGGCTTTCCAGGCAGAATACAGGCTGCAGTGTGTGGCAGTAGACATTCTGGAGAAAAAGAATCCTACAAAACAACAAAATCCAGCACAGATAAACCAGAGACACTAAGGGTGGTGCCACACATGGTGTTTTTAACCCATTTTTGGTCCGTTTTTAAGCAGTCCAAAAACACATGCGTTAAAAAACGCATGCGTTGTTGAAAAAAAGAATGTGTTTTTTTGACCGGTTTAATTAGGGTAATTGGTAAACCTGTCAAAAACGGTTGCGTTTTCAAAAAATGAATGCATTTTTTAACGGACTGCTCAAAAAACGGGTTCCAAACGCCATGTGTGGCATCACCCTTAGTCATAGGTCCGGGCATTGTGACTCTGGCCAAATTCTTATACATGTTATCCTCCCTTTTAAAATAAACTTTTAAGCTACAAGTGGCGTTACCAGAGCCCCTTCAGGCTGCAACTTGACAGGCTGCTACACTGTGTAGAACTCCCCCCCCCCTTCCCCCATGGAGGGGGCTCTGGTAATTTATAAAGTTTTAGAAGGAAGGAGGTGGTAATCATAAACATAAGAAGATTATCACAGTCACGGTGCCTGGATCTATGAGTAAGTGTCCCTGGTTTATCATGATGGGTATTGATGGGAGATTTCTCAAATATTGAAAGGAACTAACAATAAACAGGGAATATAAGTAGTAAGTAAGACAGGATTGTTCCTTCTATGTTTATCATCTTCTGGGATATGGCAGAAAAAACAAAACAAAAAAACAGTAGTGAAATAAGCTTATAATTATAAGTAACCCAAAATGCTGTACCCCATAACACACCCAAATCACATTTCCCCCTGTAGTGTCAGACATATAGTAGGCTGCACTATGTTCCCTCACCACACCTCTATACTGTACAGGCTTAAAGAAAATCCATCACGATAAACCAGGGACACGTTGTACGTGCACACGCTGCGGGCACATCGGGCAAAATTCCTTCCTGAATGTATAAATGTTGTGACTAAAAACTCTTCAGGTCAGAACGTATACATGTATGTGCAGTAGTCTCACCCGATGCGCCTGCAATGTGTTTCCCAACACAACGTGTGAACACAGCCTTACAGAAGGCTCCATCATCATGTAGGCAGAGCCTTACTAGCATTCTCATCATATACTTTTTCAATTTGACCTGGTCTATTGGATTATATTTGGGCACTATGCACCCCATATGTTATCTATGTCAAAACGGTGGCTTAGCGGTTAGCATTACAGCCTTGGAGCGCTGGGGACCTGGGTTCAAGTCCTAGGGTCAACATCTGCAAAGAGTTTGTATGTTCTCTCCGTGTTTGCAAGGGTTTCCTCTGGGTTCTCCAGTTTCCTCCGACACTCCAAAAACATACTGATAGATTGATTAGATTGTGAGCCCCATTGGGGACAGGGACTGATTTGGCAAACTCTGTGCAGCGCTGGGTAATCTGTGTGCACTATATAACTAAAGAATTATTATCATTATTAAGGTAATGTCCACATAGCCCAAGTCAGGAGTATATATGTACATCTATGTATAGAAATAAAGAGGATAACAGGGCTCTGGACTGCACTTATGAGAAGGGAAGATCTCCTGACCTGGAACTGTCTGATATATTACAAGGGCTTTCTGATGCGTGTCCCTCCTGGTTTCTGCCTGTCTTGTGCAGCGCCTGGATGCAAGTATCTCTATCGCCTCTATCAACAGGAAACACATTTCCATTCCCGGGGACCCTGTATATAAGCTACTAACCTGCCGCCCCCTGTTACCAGATGCTCCCGCCATCCCGCTGCTCTTTTCTTTGGGCTGAGCACAGCGGCTATTACACTCGTAGCCTAATTTATGGGCTCACATTTTACATTTGTCTTCCAACACCGTGATAATTATAGAAAATCTATGTAAAGTGTGTATACTGTGCACATTCATCACATAACCTACCATGGCACGAGGCAGGAATCATCCACAACACTTCTATTACCATGCACAAACGTTATCATGTGTACAGACCAGTTATCCATCAACATGAAGCGGTTTGTCTCACAAAACTATGATATCACTAAACAGGAACTTTTGAGAAGTTGTAACCAAATCAATCATCAAGACAATGGAAATTTACTGTATTTTTTGGACTATAAGGCGCACCATCAATAAATGCCTGTTAAAACATCTAAGTTCATATGTAAGGCACACCTGATTATCAGGATGAATGACCAGCTGTTGTGCAGCTGTTGTCTGCAAGTACGGTTCATATATAAAGGCGCACTGGACTATAAGGCGCACCTTTGATTTCTGAAAAAAAAATCAAAGGATTTTTTTGTGCGCCTTATAGTCCAAAAAATACGGTAGGTAAATACAAAACACAACAGATTCTACAGGGTCATTATTTACCAATAATTATGGCAAAAGGCTGAATATGTGCAAAATACAAAACAAGTATACCCTTAGGGTACATTCAGTTTAGCCCTCCCCTCAGAGCAGTGCAGGTCCGCAGGGTAACACGGAGCATGGTCATGGTGCAATGAGACGACGTATACTCACCACACCGTGTCCAGGCACAATAGGGGCAGATCTAGGAGCCCTAAGGTTGATGCCGCATATGACGTTTTTGGTCCGTTTTTAAACGAATTGAAAATGCTTCCTTAAAAACCGACCAAAAACCCATGATGTGTGGCATCACCCTTAGGCTATATTCACACTGCCGTATAGGGGATGTATATACGGCCGATATACGTCCCCCAATGGACGCACAGCGCCCTACGGGAGCGGTACGTTACAGCACACGTGCGACTCCGTACCCCGTGACATGTCCTATCTTTTCCCGGAATACGGCGCCATGCGCCATATTCCTTTATAGAGAGGGGCGGGGATGAGCGGCGCTCACCCCCTCCTCCTCTCAACAGCGCCGCCGTGTGCACACCGTACTACGCTAGGACGGGCAAAGGCAGTGTGAATGCGCCCTTAGGCTCCTTTCCTTGGATTACGTTTTGAAACACAATCCAGCCACAGCAGGAGAAACTTTTCACCAAATCCATACAAGTTTTGACCCAAAATCTTGCGTTAGGCAACTAGCAACAAGTGTTTTGTCTTTTAACATGCATTAAGAAGGCGAGTAGCGGCCAGATGCTGCTATTCAAATGCCTTTGATTTGCAGAAGGTGTGACCTCCTCTATAAAAGTTCTGGCACTTGCTGGTATGAAGCAATTAGGCATGTGTAATAAGAACCAGAAAGACATTTGCACTGATATTAATTTGTGAATTTGCTTAGAAAATTAAGTTTTATAACTTTTGGCCAATAAAATTAAAATATTTTTATTTTTACAAAATTAAACAATCTGTGGTTAAAAAAAGGTCTAATCTTTGCTTTAAAACAATTTTCTTTTAGACCCTAGAGAGGGTGTCATAATACGATCATTTGACGGCTTCTATATGCCTCGTTATCTTACAAAATATTACAAACTGCTATTTGTAACCAGATGTGCCTCAGATTGCTCCTGATGTGCCCCTATAGGCATTCAGCCTTTGGTAAGAATCCAAGCTGAGCCCCCTCCTTATTCTTACTACTCAGATGCCACGGTCAGAACCGGCAGCAGCTTCTAAGAGGTTATACAGCTGAAATCAGTGAGAAAACAGTAAGCGTCCAGGCACAGCTCCTCTGTGTGCATGATCCTCTATACATCTGTATGCAGGAAAGGGTTTTTGTGTCATCCTATTGATAGGGCATGAATTTTGTAGCTGAAAATCCCCCCTTTTACTTTTAATATTTACTTTAAAATCATCAGCGCTTAAGAATTTAGCAGTAATAGATGTGGTTTATACATTTAATGTTGGTTTCAGACAGAATATGAGTTACATACAGATAGATATATACAGGTACATTTATGTACTCACCTGAAGCCCGCAGCAGCCAACAGCGCTCAGTATAGATGCATTGTGAATAACGCGGTGCTGGATTCCTGCCTTAGCTGCTCTTAGTACCAGGTCACTATGTGTTGTAGCCCTGCATAAAAATACATCATACAACAGCTTGAACATAATGAATCAGCAACATAGTATATAAAATAGCATACAATCATAGGCAGGTACATGCCACAGCCCTCCCCTATTCGCTGGTGGTCTTACAGGTCCACCACCCCTTGTACGTATCCCCTCCTTTTCACGCACCTTTCCCTCCCCCCCCTCTCCTTTTCGTTCCCTTTTTTCTTCTATTATATGCCTATGTTTATCAGTTTATATCCCCCTTTTTCTTTGTGCGGCCATATCGGCCATATTGTAATAGTTATTCTGTACGAGACGGCACCTTGGGGTTTCTTACTCAATGTAATACAAGTTGGTACCAACCCCTACTTTACAATTTATAATGAACAAATGCTCTTGCTATTTCTGATCCTGCGCGATCAGCCTTGTACAGTCATTATCTCATTGTATTGTACTGTTCTATATTTTGTCTTGTCCAATAAACGTTGATTATACATAAAATAGCACACAGAAAGTGTACATAGGCTTCAAGTAACTTGCGGTTCCCTATAAGAAATTTTTTTCTAAGTCACAATAAGATCACATTTATAGGATTAATCACAAGAGCATCAAGACCCAGGGAAGAGCTGTGCCAAAACCAGCAGAGGACCCTCTCCTGCTTTTAGGGCCACTCTGCTTTGGGTCCTGACGTTTGTCCATGCAACCAGTGCGAGGAATCAGGACGCAGAGCGGAGCGCCAGGAGAGGACCGGGAAACAGTGAGGACGCAGAGCAGAGCGCCAGGAGAGGGCCAAAAAGCTGTGAGGACACAGAACTGAGCGCCAGGAGAGGACCAAAAAGCTGTGAGGACACAGAACTGAGCGCCAGGAGAGGACCAAAAAGCTGTGAGGACACAGAACTGAGCGCCAGGAGATGACCCAAGAGCAGTGAGGACACAGAACTGAGCGCCAGGAGAGGACCAAAAAGCTGTGAGGACACAGAACTGAGCGCCAGGAGAGGACCAAAAAGCTGTGAGGACACAGAACTGAGCGCCAGGAGAGGACCAAAAAGCTGTGAGGACACAGAACTGAGCGCCAGGAGAGGACCAAAAAGCTGTGAGGACGCAGAGCGGAGCGTCAGGAGAGGACCCCAGAGCAGTGAGGACACAGAACTGAGCGCCGGGAGAGGACCAAAAAGCTGTGAGGACGCAGAGCGGAGCGTCAGGAGAGGACCCCAGAGCAGTGAGGACACAGGGCGGAGCGTCAGGAGAGGACCCCAGAGCAGTGAGGACACAGAGCGGAGTGTCAGGAGAGGACCCCAGAGCAGTGAGGACACAGAGCGGAGTGTCAGGAGAGGACCCCAGAGCAGTGAGGACACAGGGCGGAGCGTCAGGAGAGGACCCCAGAGCAGTGAGGACACAGGGCGGAGCGTCAGGAGAGGACCCCAGAGCAGTGAGGACACAGGGCGGAGCGTCAGGAGAGGACCCCAGAGCAGTGAGGACACAGGGCAGAGCGTCAGGAGAGGACCGGGAAGCAGTGAGGACGCAGAGCGGAGCGCCAGGAGAGGGCCAAAAAGCTGTGAGGACGCAGAGCGGAGCGTCAGGAGAGGACCCCAGAGCAGTGAGGACACAGGGCGGAGCGTCAGGAGGGGACCCCAGAGCAGTGAGGACACAGGGCGGAGCGTCAGGAGAGGACCCCAGAGCAGTGAGGACACAGGGCGGAGCGTCAGGAGAGGACCCCAGAGCAGTGAGGACGCAGAGGAGAGCACCAGGACAAGCAGTGAGGACTTCACCACAGCACCCGTTGCTACATGGCTTCCTGCAGCAACGAAAACTTCCATCAGTTTCAGGCTTAAAACATTGAAATATATCAGCTAGTCGGAGTATCCAGATAAGGCGTATTCAGCAGCGCATGCAGAGAATGGAGCAGAAGGAGAAAGCCTCACACAATGTATAATGTAGAGTTACAGACTTATAGATCTAGAATAAGGCCATGTGCATGAGAAATAAATTGTTGTCACAGATTAAGGCCTCATGCACAAATCTGTGTGCTTTGCCCTTAATTAGATGAAGAAACAGCGGTTAACTGACACCCTCACAGCCTTCTATAGGGCACATTCATGGTGCATCATCACGTGAACGTGCCATCTACCCACACCACAAAAAAATGAGATAAGCTCATATTCCTGCCCATCTTTTCGGTACCATCAGTGCTGCTCACAAACCGATGACAAATTGGTTCTTTGCTGATTCTTTTTTGAACCTTGCAAAATACACACGGTCTATGAGGCCTAAGAGAAAAAGATCAAACACAATTCCTAATGAAACCATAGAAGTTGTACTAAAAACTACAAAAAAAAACACCAAACACATATAACTTGCTTCGAACGCAAATAACTCTTCTTTTCATATGTAATACTAAGTAATATTTGAAGTAGTAAATATTTAAATTATTTTTTTGTGGATGAGATTTTTTTTGCATATTCTATACTCTACATCTAGATTTCCCCATCGTCCGGATTAAAATCCCTCTCAGCTAATAGTTTTGATCTTGCCCAATCTTTTCCTAAGAGACGCGACCACTGACCTCCACAGATGCCATAAAGGTCAGGTGACCACCTGTTCTCCAATGACAAAGAATCCCTCGTTACAAAATAATCAGATATGCAAAATTAAGATTTTAAAATAAATTTAAACGGGTTCAAAAATGTAAAAGAGTGGAAGCAGGAATGTGTTTCAGACACTAATAAGATGGATTTGTTTGAAGATAGATGATGATTACTCCTCCTTATGATGAGATGCCAGCCACGTGGAGGTGAGACCATGTGCTGACCACAGAGCGCCCACCACGGGCATCATTAATCACTGGATACACAGCTGCGGCTGAAAAATGCTCCTTTTATCTATAGTAGCCATCTCCTTATTCTGCATAGGTCACATTTTGTGCAGACAGATAACAAGCCTTCCCCGCAGCATAGTCCACCGGGAGAACCTCTTATCTACTACCATAATTTAATATGTCATCCTTCAATGTCCAGATATAAATTGTGGAGATACATTACAGGCTTATAGATAGAAACGGCTGAACGATTCAGTAATCTGTCATGTAAGGGTGCTCCGGGCCTACACGGCATGCTGGATGCAGGAAGGACCAGTCCATTACCCACCTGTGTGCCATACACTTATGTGTTCAGTCCTCGGCTTGCAGATACATGAAAATAAAATCCCCATAATCTGTTAGAAAACTACAGTGTAATATTGCCACATGTATGCACATGTCTGCATGGCTGCAGTTTTCTGGGAATAAATACTCTTGATATTGGGGTGTTTTATAGGAAGACAAAAGAACAGACTGGAAAATCTGTTAAATCAGCTCTGGACAGGACTCACATGCACTCATGTATATTTTCTGTAAGGAGTTTAAAACAGAGACTACAATATGACATCTAGTAACCAGATTACATGGAACGCCATATGAACAGAGATCACATAGGTACACAATTTTTCTCCTCTTATCAAAGAATTCTCTGTGAAATGTAACGATTGTGCCAAGAAAAAGAGAACATCCCCTAGAAACAACAGGAACCCTCCATAGACAAGGGGTTCAGATAGAAATCTTTACAAAATGATGGCTAATGAGGTGTTACAATCCCCCATGGACCTAAGGAGGCAGCCTGGGAGACCATTATACAATCCCCGCTCTGGCAATAAATAATGATATTTGGGGGTCACAGGTTACAGGCAGGAGGGATAATTTATTACACCGTGTTCACTGCTGATAATGTAAGGTCACACACAGAAGGACAATTACAATAAAACCGGAGTATTGTCCCTTCTCACATGTTAGGCGAGATAAGGAGGTGAACTTATAGATACACAAATAATATGTGTATGTATGGGGGTCTGACAGCACAGTAGAGAAGTATCAGGCAGGTTTATTTCAACATGCCCCATCCTATATGAAAGAGGTCTCTGCTACATCTCATTGGAAAGTAAAAATACATGTCGAGGCTCCGTGCACACAACCGCAAATGGTGGCAGTGAGCTAGTCACAAAATGGCAGCTAGCTCATGGCCGCCACAGACACAAAGGCTAGAGCAGGTCCTTTTCTTGTCTGGCAGAGCCACCCAGCTCCCTACGGAGAAAGGAAGGGTGAGCAGCACCCTTTTCAGTCGGCTTGCGGCTCACGGAACAGGTCCGCTCACACGCTGTGTGCATGGAGCCCGAGTCAGTATGGGGAAAGGTGGCCAAACAGACAACTTATGACAATGGATAGGCACCATTAACACCTCAAAAACACGTGCTTGTTAGGCATCACCTTGTCGCGAAATACCTGTTTTTTAATTATTCCTGGTATTGATCACCGTAATAGATAATTGCACCGAAATGTCTGAATCGACACTTCACAACACATAAAAATTTGAATTTAAGGCTTAAAGAGGACCTGTCACAAGATTGTGACCCCCCTGACTCACAATGCCTGCTGATAAAGGGTTACAAGTCCTCCCCATATCACCTAAAATTACCTGCCAGAGGGGCCCTGTACCTTAATTACAGCCATTTTTCTGACATGCAAATTAGCTTTTCTGACTCACCCCATTATTCTGACTGACAGCTCTGTGTCTCTTCAAATCACTACTCTGCCTCCTTGTACTTAGGGACTGTCTGCCAGCATATTAAACTACAGACAAAAAAACATGTATATTGTAAATATTGTGTCAATTTTTTTTTTTACACGGTGCCTTGTGTTACATTCACGTCATGTGACCAGAGTGACATCATCGCATGACTTTCCACCTTCTAACAACTGTACACCATGTATGAGATCACATGAAATGACAGCAGCCTGCATGGAGACTGGAGAGGAGTAGAAGTCAAAGGAGGCTGCATTGACTTCATGTAGTCATGTAGAGTACAGTACAGGTATAGTTTACTATCGTTAAGAGGCTAAAGGACCTGTGATGATGTCATGCTGGTCACATGACATGCTTAGAAGAGCCATGGGGAGGTGTAGATGGGAGGGGTGGCCAAACAGGACCAGCCTTTTCTGATGCCAGGGAATATAAAAGATAAAAGGTGATTTATGTGGATGTAAGGGAATATTTTTAAGCTAACAGAAGGGTGTCTTGTTATCTGCAAATGTGGTGCCATGTTCCCTTTAAAGTGAAATAGGGATATTCCTATCTGGATCATTTATCCATAGGATACACCATACATGTGATCCAGAACCAGAACAAGCCCCTCCTATGGGCTGCTGTTCATGGTTTGGTGGCAGCATATGCACATTTCTCTCCCATCTCTTGAGAAGGACTTCCAGCTGGGTAACCAGACAGATACACACAGAGAGTTTGAAGAAAAAAACATGCTCATATGACGCTGACCTTAGGTCCGCAGGTTTATAGGCTGCTCATACTTTCATTTTTTTGGTTAAACACCATTTTATGATATATTAGATGTTCATGCATCATATGTACTGCATGCTCTTACCCGAATGGATCACCAACCACTAAAAAGGCCACGTCACTAATAGCAGCATCTCGAAGGATTTCATCAGCTTCTTGTTCCACAGTCTCCCGGTCAGCAAGGATCAGCTCCCGACCATAGAATTCCTCCTGCACACAGAGCAGATACATATTGTTACCATTATTATTGGGGGTTTCTATTGCACTTTACAGAGTATAGGACCTAGAATCTAATACCGCTCTGAAAACACCCAGAAAACCTTTGATGCAGTTTTACCTGCATTGTCTTAATACCATTTACGTATATCTTTGGGATGGTTACAGATGTCCCATGTAAGGGATTACAGATTTATCTATGGATCTTAGTTTATAGTATTTAGTCTTCATCTTGTCTGATGACTCCACCCCCCCCCCCAACAAAAAGCCACACGAGGTATGGAATAAAAGATCAATGATGGATCCTAGTAGACTTGTGGCGGATCCGTAAGATATTTTTTTTTTATCTCAGCAAAACAGCTCAGACAGGGGACTCAATGCTCAATGGAGCCATTGGCAGAGAACGCAAGGTAACCATGACCTATTACACAAACATGTGGAGCCCCTGTGCATGTTATACTCACGATGCACAAGGTCACCAAAAATGGACACAACTGTAACACACATCTGTCTGAGAGGATAACAGCAAACATGCCCTCAAAATTTATATTAGCAAGTGTCTGTATTTTTTCTATACACATTGTAAAGCTTCATTACAAGAATGAAAAAGGTTAAACCCCATTGATCCACCTGGGACCCCTGATCAATCAGCTGCACTGAACCAAGAGTGGAAAGTCACTGCTAAATGATAGGGGTCCCAACAGCTGTTGGAGGGGGTCCCAGGCGGAAAGCCACTACTGCCGTGAAAAGCTAATGGAAGAGGGGGTCCTTAACGGCGAGCCACTACTGCTCCGAACAGCTGATGGGTGCAGGTCCCACGTAGATCACAGAGTCCTCGGTGGGTGCTCTCAACAGCTGATCAATGGGGGTCCCAGGTGAACAATTGGGGGGGTCCATGGTGGAGAGCCACTGCTTCTCTGAACAGCTGATGGATGGGGGTCCTCCACATCAGATCTGTGGGATTTCTCTCATCTATGTAACAAGTGATACCATTTATGAATAGAACAGAACAGCAAAGGTCTGAAGATCTGATGGCGCCGGCCAAGCAGCCGCCAAGTCACTGCCCCTTATGTGCCAGGTGCCAGTGCCTTGTTGATAAAGTGTGTGTCATGTAACCCTGGCACATCTTACGCTTCACAGCTGCCCACTGTGTGGCCGTGTCTGGTCCCCATTCACACACAGCCCGATCATACACTCGCAGCTATTCAGACATGGTGTAAACGCATCGTGTGTACAGTTGTATGTCAATGCCAAGTCCGTACCAAAGCGTCTTTTCCCACAGACAGTATGGACGTGTAGGCTTCCAGATAGACCCGGGAGCAGCTCCTGATCACCTCCAGGCCCCTCACTGACACGTCCTTAGCATCTCCCAGGCCCAGGCCGATCAGGTACAACATGGTCCTCACACAACGATGTCAGCAGTGTCCTGGCGTCTAATATCTTATATCTCACTCTCCATACAGACACGCTGACAGCTACAGCACCGCCGCGGAATACGGCTGTCGTGAGCAGCACCCTATGACCCCCGGTGTTGTCACGTCGTGCCGCCATGATAAGTACTGGCAGCGGGCTATTATCCTGGCTGTCTCCGTCATCTTTGGGTTAGGGATATGAGGAAGAGCAGCGGCGGCCATGTTTAGTGAGGGCAGAGGCTTGTGTACTTTGCTCGTGTGATCGCGGGGTCGGTGTCCAGAGAACGACTAATGTCCGTTTAGGTAAAATAAATAGAAAAATCTTTATTTACAGTTTTTGTTGTAAAAACAGACACTTTTCTAACACCCAATACTTTTTATCAGGAAGAAGGAACATGGAGATTCCCATTCATTTCCCCACTCTGCCTCTTCCTAGCGGCCAGAACATCCCTATCCTAGGACTGGGTGAGTCCAGTACTGAAGATGTGTATTCTGTAGTGTGATGTATCATGTATAACCACCAGCTCTGGTGGAACTACAACTCCCAGAATGCCCTTCTCACACCTCCACATGTGGCAGTAAAATACCCAACACAATTGTTCACATGACCAATTTGCACATTTTCTCATGTGCATTGTTTCAGTACGATCATATACCTTATATGCAATTTCAATCAAGGTAAACGCAGCACTTCCTTTTAAAATCTTTTTTTCTTCTTTATTGAAGACAAAGTTTAAAACATGATAGGCAGGATAAGATTACAGCTGACGCGTTTCGAGCTATTACAGCTCTTAGTCATAGCATGTAAATGTACAAAATGTTTCAGAATTTAAAGGAAGAATCCACCAATCAAAAACATGAGGGGTGTGTACAAGCCAAGCATCACAATATGTTACAGCTGGTGCTGTCTGAATGGATCGCATGTATTGCAGTGTTATACACATCCACATCAAATCAAAACATCTTAATATTTCAAGGCAAGAAGAAAACATTAATCTTAGATAATAAATCTGTAAATAACAACTGATATTTGAGAAAATTCAAAGTTATTAGATCTGGGAACAAAGACATGTTGGATACAGGTGCAAATCAATTCATGGTGATACTCCAGAATCACTGTAAACATTCTCTGTAAACATGGAAAAAGTTAACTACATTGCATCCCTACATAGCCAATAGGCCTAAATCTATAAATGATAACTCATTAGAAAAGGAGATATGAACGATAAAACCATGAATGACAGCTGCCAATAAGACACTTTCAATGTTGTGAGATTTGAAAACAAAAATATGCAACTAAAATCATGATGATGTTTTTAGAGTTTCAATAAACATTCAATATGAGTATTCTTCGTGAACGTAGAAAATTTCTAAAAAGAGAAAAAAGCTACCTCACTGTAAACATTTTTGACTGTAAACATACCTTACTGTAAACATTTTTGTAAACATTCACTGTAAACATGTAGAGGTTTGTTGTATTGTGTTTCTATAAACAATCTCTTTAACACATGTGGAAATTTACTCCATTATTACGAAATGTTCTTCGTGAATAGGGAGAAATTGACTAACTGTCTGTGAACATTCTCTATAAACATACAATCTAAACCTTCACTTTATGAACAAAAGTATGCAGTTACAATTTAGAGTTTGGTGACCAATGTGTATTGCTCAACCTTAACAGCATGAGTAACTTAGGTGAGAGAAATGTTGGTGTCCATACAGTTTCTATGCCAGTGTCTAACAAACAATTCTACCCTATTAATTCCAGAGTCCAAGCTATGGACCAATTTCAATCTACAGTGGAAAGGGATTTATTGAGTTTGTCCAATACCGTACTTTCTTGTCAAACCGACAACTTGACCCCCCGTCTACAACACGCCCTAAACACATTAAAACATAATGACTATATAATAATCAAAATGGCGGATAAGGGGGGTAAAGTTGTGGCTTTAGACAAGGACCTTTATAGATCTCTGGTTATGGACATACTCAGTGATACACTTACGTACAGAAAATTAGACATAGATCCCACTTCTGTGTTTTTGGAAGAAATTAAAAACATAATACAGGAAGGTGTAAATCTGGGCATAATTCCAGAGAAACACCAAACATATCTGTACCCTACCAATCCTGTCACACCAATTTTTCATGGATTGCCGAAAGTCCATAAAGGAACTCCCCCCCCCCCCTTTAAGACCGATCATTTCTGGAATCGGATCAATCAATGAGAAATTGTGTGAATGGATAGATTCCTTATTGCAACCTTTAGTGATTTCTCTTCCAGGCTATCTGAGAGACAGCAAAGAGGTTTTGAGAGTTTTTGAGAATTTCTCTTGGAAAAAACAGTATGTGTGGGTTACTTGTGATGTTAGCTCCTTGTATAGTTCTATACCTCATGACCTAGCCATTATTGCGCTGGCCCATCATCTATATAGATCTAGTCATTATTCAGAGGAATTATGCGAATACATCATAGATGCCACCAAATTTCTTCTCTCTCACAACTATTTTTCCTTTGATGAAACTTTTTATTTGCAGACCAGAGGTTCGCCAATGGGGGCACGATTTTCACCGTCATTGGCGAACCTCTTTACGTCATGGTGGGAAGAGGAGTTCATTTACTCCCATCACAATATCTACAGGGATAGCATTGTCTGGTACGGGCGGTACATCGACGACATACTCATTGTGTGGTCTGGAGGTGTGCCGTCCGTGCCAGACTTTGCCAAATACCTCAATCATAACAATGTTAATCTCAGTTTCACTTTTAACGTGGATGAGGTTGAAGTACCCTTTCTTGATTTACTCTTGAAGGGTTACCCGTTAGAAGGCAAAGTTGGCACTAGCCTATATAGAAAACCCTCAGCAGGAAATACAATTTTAAATGCATCGAGTACCGTATTTTCCGGACTATAAGGCGCACTTAAAAGCATTGGATTTCTGTGGAAATCCAAAGTGCGCCTTATAGTCCGGTGCGCCCTATGTATGGCGCTGGGCACAGGGCAGCGGACCATACTTACATAGGTCCCCGCTACCGGAGATCTCCAGCGGGAGATCTGCTGTCTCCGGTAGCGGGGACCTATGTAAGTATGGTCCGCTGCCCTCCTCCACCTCCCCCTCACCTTCCCCGCTCACCTTCCCCGCGTTCCCCGTCGCGTCTCGGCGTCGCGTCTCGTCGCCGCGTCCCGTCGCCGCGTCACGTCGGGTCTCCGCCACGCCCCCGGACCTCTGCCACGCCCCCGGCCACCGGACCCCGCGCCTTATAGTCCGATGCGCCTTATATATGTAATTATTACATATATAAGGCGCATCGGACTAATGCGCCTTATAGTCCGGTGCGCCCTATAGGGCAGAAAATACGGTAATCACCCTACACATACCATCAAGTCTATTCAGGCAGGAGAATTTACTAGACTCAAAAGGGCATGCACTGACCAAGGGGAGTTTCTCCAACAGGCCAATGCATTACGTCAGAGATTAGCCTCTCGGGACTATCCCAAATGGATGATAGACAGAGGTTTTGAAATTGCCAATAAGAAAGATCGTGACATTCTCTTATCTACTCAAAAAACATCTAGAGCCCACTTTGAAAAGTCTAAAATAACTTTTTCCACCCAATTTAGTTTGGATTTTCCACAAATTGTTAACATTGTCAAAAAAAATTTACCCATTTTATATCAGGATGATAAATTGGATGTCATCTTAAAAGACGGATGCAATTTTGTATCTAGAAAAGGACAGTCCTTGGGTGCTATCCTTTCCGCAAGTCTTTACACCAACATACAGCCGAAAAAAACCTCCTGGCTCAACATTTTAGGTTTTTTCCGATGCGGTACAACAAGATGCAATATGTGCACATATGCCAAATGCAATGATCATTTTTTTTCTTTTGATAGAAAGGAGAAATTTCCCATTAAGTCTTTCATCAATTGTGACTCCACTTATATTGTTTACATCATAGAGTGCATATTTTGCAACATCATGTATGTAGGTTCTACCACACGCAAATTAAAGGTTAGAATTGCGGAACATTTACGAGACAGCACTAAAGATTTCCAAAAAAACATGTCAGGGGCGTCCAGACATTTTGTCAACATACACAAAGGAGATTTATCTTCTTTTCGTTTTTTTGGATTCGAAAAGGTACACTCTCCTTAAAGCAGAAAATTATTACTACAGAGAGAAGTGTTCTGGATTTTTACGTTGGGCACGAGAGCACCACAAGGTCTAAACTTCAGAACAGATTTATCATATTTTTATTAATGGGATATCTGTTTTTGTATTGATTTACAGAACGTTATTGATTTTGTATATACTTCTTCACATCGATCCATGGAATGACATCCAACTTTCCTTACCTATAAAGGGTCACAGACATTCAGATTCATACATGGATATTCTCTATTTCAAATGAATTTCCATTTATGGACCTAAGTTTGTCGTTCATATAGAGATAACATGGAGCAAATTCCCCTATGTTTATAAAGATTGTTTACAGAGATACAATATAGCAAACCGTCTTATGTTTACAGTACATGTTTACAGTGATTGTTTACGGAGATGTGGTCAATTTCTCTACGGTCACGAAGAATTTCATGTAAAATGGAGTTAATTCCCCTATGCTTACAGTGATTGTTCATAGAAATTTAATATAACAAACTTTCCTATGTCTTATAGTGAATGTTCACATAGCATGTTTACGAAGATGTAGTCAATCCCTCTACGTTCACAAATAATACCCACAGGGAATGTTTATAGAGATTCTTAAATACCATTATGATTGGGAATGTTTATAGAGATGCTTAAATACCATTATGATTGTAACTGCATACTTTTGTTCATAAAGTGAAGGTTTAGATTGTATGTTTATAGAGAATGTTCACGGACAGTTAGTCAATTTCTCCCTATTCACGAAGAACATTTCGTAATAATGGAGTAAATTTCCACATGTGTTAAAGAGATTGTTTATAGAAACACAATACAACAAACCTCTACATGTTTACAGTGAATGTTTACAAAATGTTTACGGTGAGGTATGTTTACCGTCAAAAATGTTTACGGTGAGGTAGCTTTTTTCTCTTTTTAGAAATTTTCTACGTTCACGAAGAATACTCATATTGAATGTTTATTGAAACTCTAAAAACATCATCATGATTTTAGTTGCATATTTTTGTTTTCAAATCTCACAACATTGAAAGTGTCTTATTGGCAGCTGTCATTCATGGTTTTATCGTTCATATCTCCTTTTCTAATGAGTTATCATTTATAGATTTAGGCCCATTGGCTATGTAGGGATGCACTGTAGTTAACTTTTTCCATGTTTACAGAGAATGTTTACAGTGATTCTGGAGTATCACCATGAATTGATTTGCACCTGTATCCAACATGTCTTTGTTCCCAGATCTAATAACTAACGCGAGCACACCACAAGACGTGTTTATTTTTCACGCCACCACACTCCCCGAATGGCTGATCTTTGGAAATCATTGGAGAGGTGAGCTGCACGATATTTGTTTTTCTATACTGTATATATACCTTATATACCTTATATACTGGAGTAAAAGCTGGGTTTTTCAGCACAATTTTTGAGCTGAAAAAGCACCACTAGGGTATATTAAAAAAATAAACGTAGTACTCACCCTTCTGACGCCCCCCGCAGGTGATCTTCTTGATTCCTGTGCTGCCGGAAGCACGTGTGTGGAGCTACTAAGTTTATTTTTTTATGGCTGGGCATGCAGGGGCTGGCTATACACTGGGGGGGGGGGGGGTGGGCATAGGCTAGGTGACATGGGCTGGGTGACTATATAGTGGCGACAGGGGTTTGGCTGGCTGTATACTGGGCGCAGGGGACTGCTGGCTATATACTGGGGTCAGGGGGCTGCTGGCTATATAATGGGATCAGGGGGCTGCTAGCTATATACTGGGGTCATGGGGCTGCTGGCTATATACTGGGGTCATGGGGCTGCTGGCTATATACTGGGGGCAGGGGGCTTCTGGCTATATACTAGGGGCAGGGGGCTTCTGGCTATATACTCGGGGCAGGGGGCTTCCTGCTATATACTGGGGGCAGGCGGCTGCCTGCTATATACTGAGGGTGGGGGGCCGCTGGCTATATACTGGTGGGGGCAGGGGGCTGATGGCTATATACTGGGGTCATGGGGCTGCTGGCTATATAATGGGGGCAGGGGGCTTCTGGCTATATACTGGGGGCAGGGGGCTGCCTGCTATATACTGGGGGCAGGGGGCTGCCTGCTATATAGTGAGGGTGGGGGGCCGCTGTCTATATACTGGTGGGGACAGGGGACCGATGGCCATATACTTGAGGCAGGGGCTGGCTTACTATATACTAAGGGCACGTGGCTTGCTGGCTATATACGAAAGGGCATAGACTGGCTGGCTACATACTGGGGGACAGGGGGCTGGCTGGCTATATACTTGGGGCAGGGGGCTGGCTGGCTATATACTGGGGCCAGGGGCTGGCTATAAACTGCGGGCAGAGGATTGGCTGGCTATATATTGGGGGCAGGCACTCAGTGAATATACGGGAGGCATGGGGCTGCTGGCTATATACTGGGGTCATGGGGCTGCTGGCTATATACTGGGGTCATGGGGCTGCTGGCTATATAATGGGGGCAGGGGGCTTCTGGCTATATAATGGGGTTAGGGGGCTTCTGGCTATATACTGGGGGCACGGGGCTGCCTGCTATATACTGGGGGCAGGGGGCTGCCTACTATATACTGAGGGCTGGGGGCCGCTGGCTATATACTGGTGGGGGCACGGGGCTGATGGCTATTTACTGGGGCAGAGTGCTGATGGCTATATACTTGAGGCAGGGGCTGGCTTACTATATATTAAGGGCACGTGGCTTGCTGGGTATATACGGAAGGGCATAGGCTGGCTGGCTACATACTAGGGGACAGGGGGCTGGCTGGCTATATACTTGGGGCAGGGGGCTGGCTATATAATGGGGGCAGGGGGCTGGCTGGCTATAAACTGCGGGCAGAGGATTGGCTGGCTATATATTAGGGGCAGGCACTCAGTGTATATACGGGGGGCATGGGCTGGCAGGAGGCTGGCTGGCTATATTCAGAAGGCAGCAGGTTGGCTGGCTATATATATTGTGGGCAATGGGCTGCTTGTTGTATACTAACAGGCTGGCTAATTATATACAGGGGGCTGGTTAGCTATATACTGGGGAGTGGGAAGGCTGTGACCAATGCATTTCCCACCATAAGCTTATAATTGAGTGAATAGTTTTCTTCATTTTTTAAGTTAAAATTAGGTACCTTGGCTTATATTCAGGTCAGATTATATAAAGTATGTCCTGTAACTTTTAAATAAAACTTAGCAAAAAAATAATGTCTTTGTATCAGCTTATTGTATCAGTAACTTTTGCATACTTGTTTGTACGGGGCTGGGTAAGGTGTCATATTTGCGGGACACTCTGACGTTCTCAATTATTCGATTCTGGGGACTGTATAACCTTTTCATAACCTTTTATATACATTTTTATTGGTGGCAAAATGTTGAAAAAAGTAAAAATTCTGATGTATTTTTCCCTCCTACAGCATTCACCTCAAGAAATAATGGTTTTATATAATGATAGATTAGATGTTGTGGATGTAAAGATACATAACATGTTGATGACATGTTATGTGTTTATTTATATATGAGTTCTTGGGAAAGTGTGTGATTTCAATAAGAAAAATGTTTTTTACCTTTTTTTTTTTACATTTTTTTAGGCCTCCTAGGATATTGAACAATAGGTGGATAGGTGATCACCACTCATACAGTCTACCTTTGTCTCTAAGTCAGTGATGGCAAACCTTTTAGAGACCGAGTGCCCAAACTACAACAAAGACCCACTTATTTATCGCAAAGTGCCAACACAAATGTAATTTGTGATTTATACTCTCTTCTCTGTCACAGTTTTCATTGATACCAGCCCCTGAGGACACCAATAAAGCAGAAAATAGTCCCAGGTAGAACTGTCACTTTAAAATAGCTCTGTGCACAGTAAGTCCTGGGATGTCTGGGACTGCAGGAAGATACCTGGAGTCATCTCTGGTTATGTTCTGGGTGCCCACAGAAAGGGTTCTGAGTGCCACCTCTGGTACCAGTGCCATAGGTTAGCCATCACTGCACTATCAGCAGTTGACACCTGTCATTGTAATCCTGTCTGGGCCGATGATGAGATGACTGCAGAAATGAGATCTGCAGAAAACCGGGAGCGTTAGACTTAGTGGTCAGTGTGAAATAGAGATAGTGAAATTTAAATAAAGCGTCACCAAAATGGTTAAAAATGTTTGACGATGCTTTATTTATTTTTTAAAACGGCAAGAAAAAGTCATTTTCTTATGACTCTTCCCTTTAAGGTTTATTTTCTTTAGAGTAAAGCAAGTGATGGAATATCAGAAAAGGCAATGGCAACCTCTATCACATTCCCTAGATACATAAAACGATCGGGGAAGGAGGGACTAACAATAGTTCATGCTAAACCTGAATTTTGAGATTTGGGTGGAGTTTCTAATGAATGAATAGGATACTTGTTATTTAATCTGCTGTTAGCATCCAGTCTGTGTAGTCAGTGGTTGTAATGTTATGGTTATGGAGCACCGGAGCATCGGAGAGTTCTTATGGGAGCGGTCTTATTTAATCATTGGAGAGGAAGCTCTTTATCTGTATGGGTGTGGGGAGAGAATCCACTCTTCCTGAAACTTGTCACAATTTTACCAACTTCAAACAATGTTTAGAAGGAAACATTAGTGATGGCAGACCCCCAGCCCTTTCCGTGCATGCTGCCATTGGCATTTTATCTGCATATGACATACTACAAGAGGGTCAACTCCTGATAATTGGGGCAATAGGCTGTTCATGGTGATATTTCTGGTCCGTGTTTCCTGCTGCGTGTTTAAACTTTTTTTTATCATAGTGAGATACAGTTCAGGGAGATCCTAAATGGCTGGAGAACAACTTTAATGCTCTCATTGCTCAGCCAAAAGTAATCGAGAACCCTTCTAATAGTTATAATTCCCTACACAATGACCATTTATATAACACCACTGACCCATCATTACATCACTACTGACAATATATGATGTCACAGCTTATCTCCTCCCTGTACAATGACCTCTGTATAGATAACACTGACCTATCATTACATCACTACTGACAATAGATGATGTCACAGCTTATCTCCTCCCCCTCCCTGTACAATGCCCTCTGTATAGATAACACTGACCCATCATTACATCACTACTGACAATATATGATGTCACAGCTTATCTCCCCCCTCCCTGTACAATGTCCTCTATATAGATAACACTGACCCATCATTACATCACTACTGACAATATATGATGTCACAGCTTATCTCCTCCCTGTACAATGACCTCTGTATAGATAACACTGACCTATCATTACATCACTACTGACAAAAGATGATGTCACAGCTTATTTCCTCCCCCTCCCTGTACAATGACCTCTGTATAGATAACACTGACCCATCATTACATCACTACTGACAATAGATGATGTCACAGCTTATCTCCTCCCCCTCCCTGTACAATGACCTCTGTATAGATAACACTGACCCATCATTACATCACTACTGACAATAGATGATGTTACAGCTTATCTCCTCCCCCTCCCTGTACAATGACCTCTATATAGATAACACTAACCCATCATTACATCACTACTGACAATAGATGATGTCACAGCTTATCTCCCCCTCCCTGTACAATGACCTCTATATAGATGACACTGACCCATCATTACATCACTACTGACTATAGATGATGTCACAGCTTATCTCCTCCTCCCTGTACAATGTCCTCTATATAGATAACACTGACCCATCATTACATCACTACTGACAATAGATGATGTCACAGCTTATCTCCTCCCCCTCCCTGTACAATGTCCTCTATACAGATAACACTGACCCATCATTACATCACTACTGACAATACATGATATCACAGCTTATCTCCTTATTTTCTCTGTACAATAACCTCTATATAGATAACACTGACCCATCATTACATCACTACTGAAAATAGATGATGTCACAGCTTATCTCCTCCCCTTGCCTGTACAATGACCTCTATACAGATAACACTGACCCATCATTACATCACTACTGACAATAGATGATGTCACAGCTTATCTCCTCCCCCCCTGTACAATGACCTCTGTATAGATAACACTGACTAATCATTACATCACTACTGACAATAGATGGTGTCACAGCTTATCTCCTCCCCCTCCCTGTACAATGCCCTCTGTATAGATAACACTGACCCATCATTACATCACTACTGACAATAGATGATGTCACAGCTTATCTCCTTCCCCCTCTGTGCAATGACTTCTATATAGATAACACTGACCCATCATTACATCACTACTGACAATAGATGATGTCACAGCTTATCCCCTCCTCCCTGTACAATGTCCTCTATATAGATAACACTGACCCATCATTACATCACTACTGACAATAGATGATGTCACAGCTTATCAACTCCCCCTTCATGTACAATGACATCTATATAGGTAACACTGACCCATCATTACATCACTACTGACAATAGATGATGTCACAGATTATCTTCTCCCTGTACAATGACCTCTATATAGATAACACTGACCTATCATTACATCACTACTGACAATAACAGCTTCAGCCTTTTGCTGCCAATGGTCATGAGGCTAGTGGTTGCTTTTAGAGATCAGATGCAAGACTGCAGCCCCGATAATCCTTGATGAAGAATATCCAAAAAAAGACACGCAGAAAGTCAATTTAAATTTACATTTTTATTCTTCCCATTTACAAACTGGAACATAATTAACTACATAGCAAAGCTTTCTCCATAGACAAATATTGGTAGAATGGCTTGTACTGAAGACCTCAGGGATTGATGACCTGATCTCAATGAAGTGCAAGTGTTCTGGAGAGCGTCACTAGAACCCTTTCTGGGGCTCTTGCCATAAGATGCCCCCTGGAGCACATCTTGCTCACTTTCCTGCTCCCTCGGTGCTCTCACGCGACCCCCGTGTGCCACTGTTGCGCTCACCTTGATGCCAGTTATGTGTCATTGAAAAATGGCAATTCTTACTACAGATGAATTCCCCTCTGCAGGAAATAACAAACTGTGCAGAGGCAAATAATAATAACCCGATGATATCTTAAATGACTTGTATGGAAGGTTTATACATAGAATTATATATATTGGTAAGGGTAGTCTCATTTCTTTGAGATCCTCAGAGTAAGCTAGGAGTGTAATTCCTATTGCACAACCACTAGTCTCTACAAGGCTGCTGATTGAGTGTAGAGATTTATAAAAGTATACAGCGCTGCAAGTTCTATGCATAGTGTTTCTTATACATGCTACTATTCTAAATGAATGAATAAAGGGGCTGGACAATTTAATCAACTTGCCTTCTTATGGAATTCTCAAGCCTTATCCCAATCCTCCTGGGCTATCCGGCAGCATCTTCTTCATCTTCTTGTGCTTGCTGCGTGTACGGACCCGACCTCAGACAGGAGGAACATATCACGTTCCTCCCTTCCTGGGTGCACTTCCGCAACGTAGTCTGTCCTGTGCCATGAGTGGTCACAGCTGTGTTTTTATTGAAAGTTTTTTTTAGTTTTTCCATCCAGTAGAAAGATAGATATAGTAAGTAAATTTACTTACCTGGTCCTGTCGCGATCCCCGCTGTGCGTTGTCCGACAAGGATTCAGATCTGCCGCGATTCACTAAGGTGGTGTGTCCAATTTCCTTCATGTGTCGCTTCCCTGCTGAGGTCCACCGGAGTTCACCTTCTTCTTCCTGGTGCATGTAAGTGCTTGATCTTGCGACACAATTTCGTTTTTAAATTCCGTGGTTTGTCCGAATCAGTTGGTTTGTCCGACGGCACGCCAATGCACTACAATCCGAAATATTCGGGAAACCCGACAGAATTGCGGTCCGCGGACCCTTAATAAATGTGCCCCAATATGCCATTAAGTATAAATCAGAGTAGAAAGCATGAAAAATGGTAAACAACCTTAAGGGATCTTGCAAATTGCCAAATTAGTCCCAGTCCCCAATGGGGCTCACAATCTTATCAACCCACCAGTATGTTTTGGAGTGTGGGAGGAAACCGGAGGAAACCCACGCAAACACAGAGAGAATATACAAACTCTTTGTAGATGTTGACCTGGGTGGGATTCGAACCCAGGACCCCAGCGCTGCAAGGCAGAAGTGCTACCGTACCGCCCATATCAATTTTTGTGCTTCCGACAGGTACTGAAGTGAGACCAATATAAGAAGCCAATGCATCCCTTTAAACAGGTATTTAAGGAGAGTCTTACTTATCCTCCAATGGCAGGCACTAGTGCCTACTTGAGTATCTGAGAGGGCCAAGGTCTGACCATGTGATCGGACCTAGGTCAGATTTTTCCATGAGCCATAAGATTTGTATACACCCAATAAAGAGATCTATCCTTGTATGGGTACCATGTAGTGATGGGCATTTCTCGCAGGGTACCATGGACTATAACTTATCTACCCCGACTTCTGTTTCTGGTGGCAAGACATGATGTTTAGTAAACACCCTTAGCAAAACAGGAACCAGACAAAGCAAAATGGGTTTCCTGTAAAAAAAGCTATGTCTGCCCCACCGTGCTTGCATTTCCATTAGAGCCATGTGTTGCTTAGCATTAGAGTTCCAGCAACTGATGTTTAACATAATGTAACCGTTACAAAGGAAGTGCAGAAGGGAGGAGCACATATTAAGGCTTACCCCATCCTGAAGAGAGTCCCGCCAGGCTTCAGTCCTGGAGAGAACAGGAGGAGGACAAAGAGGTGACAAAAAAATTGCAACATTAATAACTGACTGATATTAAAAGAGAGAAAGACCCCCCCCACAATGTCCGCAGAGGTCAATGACGCTCTCCAGAAAGCGGGGGGCACACTCTGAAAATAGGAGTAAGAAAGAGGGTAAAGAACAGGGAAAAAATATAGGCTATAGGAGAGAATAGTCACAGAATTACACTAGACCCTCCGGTCACCATTGTAACTACTAAACCTTAACACTGGTAGGACAACCAGATCAATCTAACTACCCCTGCGGGGTAAAGAAGACTGAGGCAGCCACTCAAGTGTTTTGGGGAACGTTGAGAGGCTATGTGGGTCCTCTTCCTTTGGACCTGAGTGGTGGCAGTGCAATTTCCCGGTCAGGAATATCTGGGATCTCTAGATCTAGAGCCTCGGATAAGCTGTTCAGGTCTGAATATGCATGCATCTGCATCTTGCAGTAGTACCGTGGGACCCAATGCTACTGTGGACTCTATCAATCTTGATCTTATTAGTAGGCGCTTGGTCCAGGATTTGGTTGAGCCGAGACTCCAGTAATGCCTTAACATCCTCAAGGCCTTTTGGTGCAGGGATGCAGCAAACTCTCACAATTTTGTGGTATCCACGGTTTTCCAGATCCTTTATACGATTATTCAAGTCCCTCATAGTGGTGGCCTGAATAGCAGCATTCTCCTGGAGCTAAGCGACATAAAGTCTTGTGTCATTGCAGACAGACTCCAAGCACTCCATTAGGGAGTGAAAATCTTCCCTGACTGAGTATAGCTCAGCATGAAAAGTATCTTTGATCTTTTCAATAAGGCTTTGATATCAGCTTTAGTAGGTAGACTCTGAAGCAATAATTGCATCTCTGGAGGTATAATAGGTGAGGTTTTTGCAAGGGGATGAGGCAGAGCTACTAGGGGAGCCCCAGGGGTCATTCCTGGAGGCTAGTCCTATTATGGATGGAGTAGTACCCAAGTCTTCCTGTGAGGATCATTTCAGTCTGCCACACCAACGTTGGCAGAAGAAGCCTAGTGGTCCCAAGGCATACATGGAGACAGAACAATCTCCGAGACCCTGCCAGTGCCTGGATATCGATGTGGCAAAGGGTTTGCGGCTCGTGGAAGCTGGTTGCCGCATTCAGGGGGGGGGGCACTGGAGGCTGTAGCTAATCATTGGCAGGAGACGTGAAGGCCCTCACAGGCCAACCACTACCTTCCTGATCCCACAATGGAGAAAAAAGGGACCCACATCATGTCAGGGCCAGGTTTGCAGCAGATGGTGGGATACTCTGACAGGCAGGAGGGCTGGTGCCAGGTGCAGGAGGCAAACCACTCTCTCCTCAAAGATGATGAAAGGGGGATGATGGGCAAGGAGCTGTTGCTATGTCCGTCGAAGATGGCTCTTGGGAGACTCCACGTGACCACCAGCATTAACTGTGTGGGGTGGACTCCTTACTGGCCTGACCTGCATCAGGGATGACTACTGTCAAGAGTCAGTTTGCGGCTCACATGATGTGACAGAGGCCGTCCCTCCAGGCACTATGGGCATTGACCTCCTTGTGGCTTGGGAGCTCCATGTCTTAGGTGTTATGACTTGCAACGATGCAGAGTGGTCGTCCAGGTCAAGCTAGACAAAAAACTGTCCATTGTAGAGCCCGTATTGCCGGGTGGTCCAGGTAAGGTCTGCCCCTTTATATGACCATTTATAGGCAGCCCAGCCAGCTTGGGGTTGCTAATTTCGCCTGAGAGTGATGACCGCGAGTAGGAGCTACAGCTCACATGTCTGACTCCATGCAGTGTCCAGACCGGAAGCTGGTAGGTTTCTTTTAAATAATCTGATGTGAATCTGGGGGGGACAACAAATTCCACCTAATAAAACCAGACCACAGTGGTAGTCACATCTCCCTAATACATTGCTGTGGCCTAGTAATGACAGCTGAGAACAAAGTGAATTAAGGGACATCAACTAAACATATATCAGCTAGTTATAGTTCTCTTTGTACTGGTACCTTTATTGTAACTTTACTGTAACTTTTTGTTTTGTATGGAGAAGTAATTTTATGTACATGTTGGATGTCCAATAGGTTACTCCCCTTTTATACTAATACTTAAGGTGTTTTCTGTGCACTTTGAGTGTTTGCCCTGATGGATGTTCTGTGAGGAATTTACCATTCTGGGGGATCAATAGCTGTAGTACGGATAGGATATATGAAACAAGGGGGCTGGGTAGAAAGGAAGGGGACTTTGAAGTTGGTGAGGGCCTCTCTTTGTGAGTACATATAACCCTTTCACACTCAGGCTGGCATATTATTCTCCATAGAATGAGTTCAGTGACCCTAGAAATCGCAATTGATTTGTGTCAGAGAGCTCCCCCCAGCCCCTCGGTTGCCCTGGATTTCAATGGAAGAAAGCCATCTCTTTCAGCCGTTTCCAAGGAGACTTCTGGGAGCCGTGCATCTGAGAACAATTTGGCTGAGGTGAAGACTCGCCTGAAAATTGGTGGGAATGGAAAGAAGAAAGGCAACCTCTTACATTCCCTCTGGAAAGCATTAAATAGGGGTTTATGGATCGCAGATTGCTGTGTGCTAAACTCTTCTAAATGTGCTCCTGAAAAATATCAGAATTCCCTTCATTTAATCTGATTGTAAAAAAAGGTGAAATACATTGTAGTATTCACTTTATCTCTGGGATGGGAAAGATGTTTTTGTAGTGTTGAAATAAACACAATTCCATGTGTAGTAAATAAAAAAAAATATGTTGATTATATTTGAACACGCAAAATAATGAGGATGGTTAATAAAGGACATCTGCTGTACACATCTACAATGAACGATGAAGTGAAGACATGGGGGCGCTCATATATATATCTATATATCAGGACATCATCGTACTGTACTAAAATACCAGGCATGTGTTGTATGTAAGTGCATTGTCTTGTGACACAATTTGAAAGTTAAATCCTGCGCTCAGTCCAAATCAGTGGGATCTTCTGACGGCACACTCCCCCCCCAATTTCTGTTGCATGAAAGCCAGCGCAGCTTCCCCTAAAATCCGATTGTGTGCAACACTATGCCAGTGCAAACCCCTGTTAAATACCTGTCAAAGCAGTGCAAAACCTGAAAACGTCGGAAAGTCCAACGAAATAAGCCCCGGTATTTTATACTTATTAACTTTTGTGTCGATAGAGTGCTCTAAGAAGTAGTTAGTTATTTGTAGAATAGAAAAAGGCTAGGAATATTAGAAATGAAAAACAAGGGTTTCAGGAATTTAAAGGGGACCTGTCAGCAGAAATTGACCCAATAAACCTCTACCATTATACAGTGTAAACCACATTAACAGCTTCCAGATCATGTGTCTTTCATGGCTCAGTGTCCTGGTGTTGTCCAGAAAATCAACTTCAAAGTGATTTGGAAGTTGGTTTTATAAAGTTAATGAGGTGGAAAGTTTAACACCGAAGTCCAGCTCTCCTCTTCTCAGAATGCCCCCTTCTTTCTATCTGACAGTCCTGCATCCAAGGATATCATAACTGGCTCTCCAGAAGTCTCCTTCATAGTGGATTTGACATTCTATGGTGAGGAGGGCCTGAATTTGTTGCTAAATTCTCCTTGTCTTTATACAATCATTTTACATTTCTCACATCAAAGATCAATTGCTGGATGATGCCACTTCCACAGTTGGAAGGTGTTTAGCTGCTTAACTACATACTGGTAATTGCTTATTAGGTTGATTTCAGCCTACAGGTTCCCTTTAACCTTTTGCTGCCACTGCACTGTCTTTTCACATCCTAATTAGCTGGCAGTTTCTACCAAGACATGAATAGACAGCACAGGATTCACCCTAGGATCATTATCATGGTGCTCCTTCCTTTGTGCACCCTGCCATGTGCCTAAACAGCAAGCTGCATCCATATGTGTGGTGCTTCTGTGCTCAAGAGAAAGAGAAACCACACAACAAATTCTGAGATGCTTGTTCTTTGTGTATTCTATGTAGGCGGGTAGATATTATGGCTAAATGAAAATATTAATGGCACCATTTTAAAATTAAAAAAAAATCACACCAGTAATACCTGCTGGTAAAGGATTAAAAGTCCTCCCCATATCATTCAAAATTATCTGCCACTGAGGCACTGTACCATCACTACAGCCATTTTTCTGATATGCAAATGAGTAGACAGAGTCAAATTCTGAATAAAATTTTGATTGACAGCTCAGCGTCTCTTCATATCTCTGCCTTAGCAGACAGGAAGTAGTGATAAGTCGTTTGTGAATGACCCGGCACAAATAGCCGGCTCATTCATGTGAACAACATGAGCCTGATGGCTCAGTAAACCCTTTAGGGAGTTTCAATTAATAATACATGCAAAACTTCTGTAGAATTAAATGGTCACGCAATGTTGCAGGGTTGTGGCTCGTGTACAAGAATTCTCTGAGGGCATCGTGGTATTAGGCGATTATTTTAATTTTCCTTCTTTAGCCCCTTCCCAAATGCAGAAATTATGGAACTCCCTCTGGGACTTCAGCTGGTAGACATTTAAAAGGTTCCTTCACCCGCAAGCTCGACACTACACCTACTATTAACCTGCACGTTGGTCTAATAGCTGGTTGGAAATGTCCTCACTTGGAAGCCAGAATCTTCTATAACCTCCTCCTTATAGTCTGATCATGCAGCAGTCTCTCCCGCATTGGATGTTCCTGGCCCCCATTCATCACCCTGGTGATAGTGCTGGTGTCAATGGTGGCTCGCAGACATGCGCAAATAAATCTTTGAGTTCCTCACTGTCCACTCGGGAGAGCAACCGTCTCTTGGACTCGTCTGAAGTGAGACGGCCAAAACCATGGCACTCCTATCCATAATTGACTCCCTAGAACAGGACCATAAAGCCAGCAGGTCTCAGCCGGTCCTGAATGAGTTATTAAACACCTGGGTGGAACTAAGAGACACGTACCTGTGTTCTAGGATGGGAATAAACAATTTTTTCTATGAATATTCTAATAAATGTGGGAAACATCTGGCTAGATACCTTCACCCCCGTTCAATTGCCACTTACATACCACACAGGAGGCAAAAAAGAATATATACTGAGGGCACTACTGGACTCGTGAGTTTGAGGTAATTAAACAATGTCAGAATTGCGTTGGTTGTGTAGAAAGCCTTGTAGGAGTAAGGTGGTGCTCTAATTCCATAAAAGGTAGTGGTAGTAGCAAGTGGCAATATGAGAAAACAGTAGAACGGCACTCACCAAATCTTCTCCTTTAGTCCAATTTTATTGAAACATACTCACAAAAAAGTGGTGAAAGATAACATCTTTAATAGGGAGGGAAGACGCCAACAAACTCACACAAGGGTAAAATGCATGACAGCTGTTTCGCGCGTGGTGCTTGAGTTTCTTTGGTCTCTTAGGCATCACTACTTTTTGTCCTTGTTACCTCTTGTACTATTATGTTATAAGCATGAGGGTTCTCTTTTATTTCTTTAAAAGGGATATGCTTTTACACTAAAATGTATAGTATACTAGTGCCCTGTGCTGAGCTATATATCAGGGGTAATATTCCAGCTCTACACATTGTTTGATAAGTTGACATTATAATAGAGTTTTTCTTGCCCTGAGTGTTCTGCCAGAGTCATTAGTGCACAAGAAGGGTCTGTGCCCATTGGCAGAGCCTCTGAAAGCTTTTCATTCATCCCTCTCTGGGTATTATACAGCCAAACCATGAGAAGCAGCAGCTCTTGTGTCCAACCAGTCTAAGCCCAACTCTCGCTGCTGAGAACCTGTCTCTAAGAATAGAAGTGGTACAATTATATAATTCCCTTTTGTGCCATCCACCCTTTTACTGGCAGGGGCAATGGCACACACGCTTTATATGCTCCATATGTTCACACTTTCTTTTGATACACATGTAAGTTTTACATCTACAGTACATACCTTACCTATACAATCACACGTGCACTCAAAATCTAAAACTTCAGGTGTCACTCCAGAAGCCGAGATATGCACAATTGCTTGGTGGTTTCTTTAGACTTGAGAGAAGATTTATTAATGACTAACAAAACAGAGGATCCCAGTTGTAATTTGTTTTTTTTTTTTAATAAAGAAAATATTGTTTATTTCACTGATAATCTACAGCTCTTATTCTGCCTTTGCTACGTTCTGGTTCCTTTCAACCCTCCTTGGGTAAAAACCACTCGGGTAACCACTGGGCACAGAAGTCACCCACCTCAGCCAGTGATTGAAAGAATGATATTTCTTGAGGGCAAACCCAAATTAGAGACTGGTGTAGGACTCAGGAAACAACAAAACCTGAGTGTTTGGGGGACCAGTAAGCTGAATATTGCATCAGTTTGTTTAGTTAAGCATTCAGAGCCCTTTCACAAATGTTTTTATTTGTCTATCTTCTGCCATCTTGCCCGAGCTCTAGTAACAGCATTTAGTGATACACTCTAGCAGCGTTTAGCTCTAATTGTAATGAAGCAAGAGGATTCCCGGTGTATAAGTAGAGTTCCATAAACAGTTCATTAATGTGAGTAATAGAAATGGAATCTCTGGAACTGGATAAAAGTGTATCATACAAACAGTTATTAACAAAATGTGTATCTACCCCATTCTAATTGTGCAACTTACTCCTAGGGATGTCTCATCATGGAGGATATTCCCACAATGCAGTTCTTTATGCCCTGAAATCATGCGGTATTCGGCACATTGATACTGCCAAACGATACGGTAATGAAGAATTGGTGGGGAAAGCTATATGTGAAAGTGGTGTGAAGAGAGAGGACCTGTGGATCACCACAAAGCTCTGGCCAGGAGACTATGGATATGAACATGCCACACAAGCTTGTTTAGATTCCTGCAAGCGACTTGGAGTGCAATATATAGGTATGTACAACGTCTTGCATTACTATATATGCCATATGTGCTTGAAATCTGCATTCATGCGTTTAGTTTAGTTTGAGGGGGGTGGTAGTAGCATTTGGAAGATAAACATTGCTGCATTCTTGCCTAACCTATTGCTGCTCTTTGATATACTGTACTACTTCGTCATGGATCTGATGCTGGTTCAGCTCTTCAACGGAGCTGAAGCATCATTAGGAAACAAGGGGTGTCAGCGGTAAAACTAAGACCCCAGGGCTGACCATAGTAAATGTCTGTAAGGTCCTATCACAGACAGGACCCTACAGACAGTTGGTTAGCCTATGCATCAACATAAGCTGACAGTTCTAATATAATTGGTATTGCAGGGTATTATAAGGAACAAGCAATTGAACAATATTCTCATTGAATACTTTGTTCTATACAAAGTTGAATATGCTGACAACAAAATCACAAAAAAAATCATCAATACAAATCAAATTTATTAACCAACGGAGGCCTGGATTTGGAATCAATCACAAGTGGAAAAACACACTACACGCTGATCCAACTTTGATGTAGTGTCTTTACAACAAGTCAGAATGAGGCTCAGTATTGTGTGTGGCCTCCACGTGCCTGTATGACCTTCCTATAACGCCTCAGCATGCTCCTGATGAGGTTGCGAATGGTCTCCTGAGGGATCTCCTCCCAGACCTGGACTAAAGCATCCGCCAAATGCTGGCCTGTCTGTGGTGTGTTGGATTGATGAAGCGAGACAGATGTGCTCAATCGGATTCGGGTCTGCGGAACGAGCTGGCCAGTCCATAAATTAATGATTTGCAGTAACTGCTGACACACTCCAGCCACATGAGGTCTAGCATTGTCCTGCATTAGGAGGAACTCAGGAACAACCGCAGCAGCACATGGTTTCACAAGGGGTCTAAGCATCTCATCTCTTTACCTCTTTCCATCAGGAATCTCAATTTTACCCGATGACACGTCCCAATGGCCTCTCCCATGTTGATTTTAAAAATTGCCTTTATCTGCATTCTGGCTAGAGTCACCTCTTTTACAAGTTTTATTTACATTACCTGGCTCCCTGCCAACAGCATTAAGCAAGTCCCAGGGGAGGGAACTTCATTGGCCCAAGTCTCTGTCTCTTCTTGTATCCTCTCTTCCTCCATACTCACACCCCTCCCTCTTGCTCTACCCTGTTCACCTGTGCATCTACCTCACTGGGAGACATTTCTTTGGCCAAGGAACTATGAGATACAACCTGGATTTTAGGGGCCATTACATTGGATCCCTGGCAACTACAATCTCACCTTTCAGATGAATCTAAAATTGTGTTTCTAGGTGCCATTGTCTACCATGTAGGTGCCATCCTACCATGAGGAATCTACCTTCAGAAGTAGATCTCTCTGTCTCTCTGTAGATGCCTCTGTCCTAATCTTTAATTTAATTACCCTGGAACCTAACCTAACTTTTAAAAACTTGATTTCCATATTATTACAATAAACTGCAGAGGCTACTGGGGTGTAGAGTAGCCTTATCTCCCAGTGCGGGGCCAGGCTAGTACACACCCCAGTAGCCTCTGCAGTTAATTTACATATTACAAATAGTTTTTAACAATTTAGGTTAGGTTTCAGGGTAAAATGACAGATTAGGGCAGAGGCAGGCAGGACTAATCCACCATCAGATCTACTTATGTTCCTTTAAACTCCTACAATATATTTGTAGGTTTGTTGGGGTTTATTATAATTCTTTGTGATAAATAATTCTTTATGTAAAAAATAGTGCTGGCCAATAACACAACAAACTTTCAGAAACGTCTGGCAGGGAAAGGATTAAGCCATATTCCACATGTATAGCTCTCTCTATATATACCTTATATACTCGAGTATAAGCTGACCCAAGTATAAACCAAGGCCCATAATTTTACCACCTAAACTGGGAAAAACCTATTGACTCGAGTATAAGCTGAGGGTGGAAAATGCATTGGTCACAGCCCCCCAGTAGTATATAGCCAGCCAGGCAGCCCCCAGTAGTATATAGCCAGCCTTCCTCTGTAGTATACAGCCAGCCTGCCCCATGTAGCATACAGCCAGCCAGCAACCAGTAGTATATAGCCAGCCAGTCCCCAGTAGTATACAGCCAGCCAGTCTCCAGTAGTATACAGCCAGCCAGTCCCCAGTAGTATACAGCCAGCCAGTCCCCAGTAGTATACAGCAAGCCAGTCCCCAGTAGTATACAGCCAGCCTTCCCCCTGTAGTGTACAGCCAGCCCCAAGTGGTATACAGCCAGCCCCAAGTGGTATACAGCCAGCCCCCAGTGGTATACAGCCAGCCTGCCCCCTGTAGTATACAGACAGCCCCCAGTAGTATTAGTCAGCCTGCCCCCTGTAGTATACAGCCAGCTCCCTATGGTATACAGCCTGCCAGCCACCAGTAGTATACAGCCTGCCAGTCCCCAGTAGTATACAGCCAGCCAGCCCCCTGTAGTATACAGCCAGCCCCCAGTAGTATTAGTCAGCCTGCCCTTTGTAGTATACAGCCAGCTCCCTATAGTATACAGCCTGCCAGCCCACAGTAGTATACAGCCAGCCCACCCAGCACTTAAAAAAAAACCTCTGGCTGTCCCGATGCTCAGCGTGGCTCCCTGATGTCAGGGCGGATCCTCTTCTGTCTTCCCCGTAGCTCCTCTTCTTTCTTCGGTCTTCTCTAACAGCCGGCATAGATGCGGCCATGTTATCTGCCGGCTGGCTCATACTATGATGCGGCTGCTTATGACGTTACAGTATGTGCCGGACGGAAGATAACATGAACGCATCTAGGCCGGCCGACAGAAGAGGAGCCGCACCGATATCAGGGAGCAGCGTCGAGCATCAGGGCCGCCGGAGGGTGGGTATATAAGTTTTTTTATTATTATTGACTCGTGTATAAGCTGAGGTGAAGTTTTTCAGCACATTTTTTCTATACGCGAGTTTATACGGTACACTGTATACAGACAGGAAAATTTATTTAGACTTTATAGTTCATTAATTAGAATTATTAATGGGCTATCAGTTATTTTAGTTTCTGGTGTAAATGATCCATCTGGACACATTAGGCCACTCCCCTGCAGTTTACTCCCTCATGACCCCAGTGTGTTCATGAAGTTGTTTTACTTTAATGTAAATGAATCTAAAGCTGGACATCTATCACACTGTGCCAAGAGCGTTGTAGGAGTTTCAGAAAGCTGATTGTTCTGTGTAATGTATATCCTTTGCACCTGCGACCCTCAAGTGTTTTCAGATTTTACAGAGAAAGGGCCTATAAAATTCCACTTCCAAACAGGAATCTTACAAAAAAAGCCCAAATGATTACAATGTAGGCCTGCAAATCCTAAAATAGCCAGGACATTATGTAATTATATGTGGACCTTTCATCTCACTCTCTGGGGAGGAAGTTGGTCTTTTCTACCAGCTTAAATTTGCCCTATCCAAAGGAGTTAAATGTGAGGAGCGCTGGACTGCAAAATTCTTTCTATATAAAAAAATAGATGTTTTTTTTTTTGTTTTACTTGTGTAAACATCTTATGTTCAGCATCTGTTACATTCAATTAAGGATACATTATTTTGTCCTGGTAAAGCTGAATTAATTCATTATACAGCATAGCATAACCATAAAATAACGTAATATAAAATAATAATTGAAAATAAAAATCCTCTCATTTAGCAATTATGTAGGGAATTTGTCATAAGGATTTAGGCTCACAATATGCCCAGAGTGTGACAGGATAATCATGGTGTCCTTTTAAGACTATATGAAATGGACCAGTAGGAGTCACAGGGGCGGAGAAGAATCTGGGGTGTTACCTCTTGGCTTAATTCATATCCCATAATCCAAATGTAACACAAGTTGGGGGGAGATGCTGAAAGTAGCTTATGATGATTTACTTGTCTGAAATATTTGTGAAGCCAAAGATTTTTAAAGTTAAAAATAATATAGACATCAGGACCAAAATCCATACACATGGGGTGGTGGTCAGAGACATGCAAGTGACCGCAAGTTTACATTAATGTAAACTTATTAACTACAGGGCGAGCTTTACACCACAATCCAGCTCTGTAGCTTCCAAAACAACAAACCTGATTAAAGGGAACCTGTCATCAGTAAATGACCTAATAAACCATATATATATATATATATATATATATATATATATACACTTTCTAGTTTTTGTTTCTTTCATGATCTAATGTGGTGGAATCATCCAGAAAATCAACTTTGAAGTGAGATGTAAATTGGTTGTATAAAGTCAAGAAGGCGGAGAGTAACACTGAAGTCAAGGTGGGGAGCTCTGAACGCTACCTCCTCTGTGATTGACATCATGCATTGGAGTTCAGGAGTTCTGGTTAGTGATGTCTCTGGATGCAGAACCATCAATTACACTGAAGGGGGCTTTCTGAGGTAGAGAGAGATTGACTTTAGTGTTGACATTATACAACCAGTTTACATCTCACTTCAAAGTAGATTTTCTGGATGAAGCCACCACATTGGGTCATGAAAGAAACAGGATTTGGAAGGTGTTCAGCTGCTTGGCACCATACTGGTCGTGGCTTATTAGGTCAATTTCTGCTGACAGGTTCCCTTTTAGTTTAAGAAAAAGAGTTTTTATTTGTAATATGGACCAAAGATAAGTGCAGCCTCTAAACCTGACTTATCTCAGGCAAAATATGACTCTTCTCATTTTCAGATAACTTTGGTTATTTTTTTTTTATAGCTAAACAGGTGAAATTTTACATAAAAGAGAGAATCTTTGAAAGGACACTTTAAACGCTACCCGAGGGAATAGTAATTTACTGTAAGAGATGGTGAAAGGTGCACTTAAATATTGGGTAAATAACGGTTGAGATAGGTGTCAATTATCTTTTAAAAATAATGAAACTTTTTGGCTTTTCAGCAATTTAATTGTGTAAGGGTACAGTAGTATGTTTCCTACACGATCATGAGATGAGATGAATATTTTTGTACATATGATGTTTAATTGTAGTATAATGTAATGCCAAAATATGTGTCAGATTTCAGAGTAATGTAACAAAGAGCGGAAATTGTAATATGTGAACATTGATGTTAATGAACTCTCCATTGTCTGCAGTAGCTTTTTTAGCTTCTCCGATGCTGGACAAGTTATAGTTGTGCTTGATTTCTCTTTAACATGAAATTGTTTTCTCTTGAATTCCATTGAACAAGTCACAAAAAGGGAAGGATGTCTCCAATTAATCCTGATGCTAAGCTTTGTAGTGGGAGATGGAATTTCAGATAAATAAACTTTAGACAGAGCATCACCCATCAAAGTTAACAAGAGAAAAAATTTGGGCAGACTAAAGAAGAGAAAAACGGACTTAAGGCTAGGTCACATTGACCATACGCTCTTTGCATTATGGAATCAGTCTGTTCATATGACGGGGGAGTGCAGTGACAAATGACCGGCATGGGATGCGTTCATATGCCGAAGCCAACAGCATTCAAGAGCCAAAATACATCAAAGGCATTTTATAGTATTGAAGGGCTACAGGGTGTTCACGGAAAACAGCCGACATAGAGTACCTAATGTTACTGCACTATTATAACGATGGGCCCAATATTATAACTGTGAGAGCTTGGCAGGATTTGACGTGATGTGAGCGGTTGTAAATCAATGATTACTCAATGATCGTGTCCATTTATGCCATAGTCAATATCACCAAGTCCTCTAAGAGCTTCTTCTAACTTCTAAACACCATCAAGCACAGACATATTGCTCATTGCGTATTGCTACATCCATAGCAGCACAAATGACTCTATTTTCAAACTGCAGAGTAAGTTAGAGTACGATGCTGCTCCTTCTCCACCAAGAGCTACAACCACAGTCCCGGATGGATTCAGCAATCATCCAACACATAGCAATCCAGAAAATTCAATCTGACCGGAGCTCAGAAGTAATTGATCGATCTCTTATCCAGCACTGTATGATTCCTTTTTGTTTGTACCAAAAGGCCAACCAGAAGTCACTCTTGGGAATAAGCCACCGTTCAAACATGAAACCGCTGAGTTTTCTCTCTTATCCTAGTCTCCTCCATTAACTATATATAAGAGACATATCCAGACATAGCGTAGGCGGTTTTAGCAAATAAAAACTTTTATTTTCGGTTCTACTCACATAAAAACAGGGTGAAATGCGCATATCAAAACTTATCTTCGAGGAGGCCGGTCATTGCCAAGATGTCCTTTAAAAGGTTTTGACGTGTTGAAATCCAAATGCCTGATCTTATCTATTGTTACATCTTCCTCTGGCCCAGAGTCAACACATTAGAGCAGGGGTCGGGAACCTTTTTGGCTGAGAGAGCCATGGACACCACATATTTTAAAATGTAATTCTTTGAGAGCCATACAATATGCACATGCCCCCCAGTAGATAGGTAGCCATGGCACATGTGCACCCAATGCATAGGTAACCACAGCACATGGTCCCCCAGTAGATAGGTAGCCACAGCACTTCCCCTCTAGCATATAGGTAGCCCCAGTACATGGCCCCCAGTAAATAGGTAGCCACAGCACATGCCCCCCAGTAAATAGGTAGCCACGGCACATGTCCCCCAGTAGATAGGTTGTCACAGCACTTCCCCTCTAGTAGATAGGTAGCCCCAGTACATGGCCTCCAGTAAATAGGTCGCTCCAGCACATGCCCCTCAGGTAGATAGGTAGCACCAGTACATGCCCCCAGTAAATAGGTAGCCACAGCACATGCGCCCAATTAGACAGGTAGTTCTAGCACATTCCCCCAAATAGATAGCCACAGTACATGCCCCCCAATATATTGGTAACCACAGCACATGCCCCTCCCCCCCGTCGATAGGTAGCACCATCACATGCCTGCTAGTAAATAGCTAGTCACAGCACATGCTCCCCCAGTAGATAGGTAGTCATAGCACATTCCCCTAGTAGATAGTTAGCCCCAGCACATGCCCACAGCAGAAAGGTAGCCCAGGCACATACCCTCAGTAGATAGGTAGCCACAGCACATTACCTCCCCAGAAGATAGGTAGCCACAGCACATGCTCCCCAGTAGAAAGGTAGCCACAGCACATGCTCCCCAATAGATAGGTAGTCATAGCAGTAGCCCCATCACATGCCCCCAGGCCCTAGTAGATAGGTAGTCACAGCACATGCCTCCCAGAAGAAAAGTAGTGCCAACACATATTTGCCCCCAGTAGATAGGTAGCGTCCGCACATGCCCCCAGCAGTAGTCAGTCACAGCAAAAAAAATGGGAATATTCACCTACCTGCTCTCCTTTCTGCGGCTTCTCATCACTCTTGTCTGTGACCCAGGCTCCGCTGCCATCATTGCTTAGGCAATGACGCCTGGGTCATAGAGAGGAGTGGATGCTGCTCTATTCTATGACACAGGTGCTGTCACCTAAGCAACAATGCGGCGATGGCACCTTGGTCTCACAAAGGACGCCGGCAGTGGTAACATCCCTGCCTGCATCCAGTGATCATCGCTGTGTGTGTCTTAGATGTAGCCGATCGCTATTTATCAATTATTTGTCTGTGAGCCAGATGCAGCCATCAAAAGAGCCACATCTGGCTCCTGAGCCATAAGTTACCTACCCCTGCATTAGAGGTTCATTTGGACCCACCCAAATACAGGCAGTCCCTGGGTTACATACAAGATAGGGTCTGTAGGTTTGTTCTTAAGTTGAGTTTGTATGTAAGTCGAAACTGTATATTTTATCATTGTAATCCCAGCCAGAGCTTTTTTGGTCTCTGTGACAATTGGATTTTAAAAATGTTGGGTTGTCATAAGAATCAATATTAACACTAAAGCTTCATTACAGACACATTTGATAAATGTTATAGCTGTCTATTGTAGCCTAGGACTAAAGGACAATAAATTACCAATATCCAGAGGTGTGTTTGTAACTAGGGGTCGTATGTAAGTCGAGTGTTCTTAAGTTGGGGACCGCCTGTAATCAGTTTCTGCCTTGTCAGAGATTTAAAAACAATTGACCCCGGGGCTGGCTCTCTGATTGGTGGGGTCTCAGTGATGGGATCACAAGAACGTGCATCCGTTGTATCCCTGTTGTACACTAGATAAATCGAACAGGCACCCTACTTCTCTATTCATCTTGTCATCGGTCAAAAAAATGTATACAATAGGAATGCGTTTTTCACACGTGAAAAGTGTCTTAAAAAACACATTCTATACATTTTTACAACAACCCAGTCCAGGCTCAAAACGTCTCCGTAATATTTTTAAACTTATTGAAAGGTGGATCTATGTGCCCATTGACTATCTGTTTTTTTATAGTTAAATCTATGATCGCCATTGACATGGTTTTATGAGCTAGTCTATAGCTAAAAGTCTATATTGTATTTACTATACCCGACCCAAGGTTGTTTGTGAATCAGGATATTTCTCTAGCTGCCCCGTAAAAATAAAGCTGCTGATGTAGTTGCGACAATTTCGCACCCGGTCTCGTGATCAGTGGGGGTCCCATCACTGAGACCTTTACTATACAGCAAGTGAGCCCCTATCCTGGTCACTAGACAACCCCTTTAAGCCTACATTCTCATCACTTTGTGTGACCCTCTCCTGCTCCACAATTCAGAGAGCAAAGATTTTAAACTCATTTAGAAACTGAGCGCACCAGATACAATTTTGACTTAATAGAGATTTAAATGCAAACCAAAATTCGGTGGATAGCCGGAGGCATTGCTACTCCCAAATTATTATTTAAGACAAAGGGAGCACATATTAGGGATTAGCCCCATTAAGTGGGACTAATCTGTGTAATGATTATATAATGAGGGGTTACAGAATTCCTTACATTTACTTCTAGAAGACATTAAAAGTGCACCAAAATAAAGCAACATGTAGGTGATTTAACACCTTACTCCAAATATCTACTGGGAGCAGGCATGACATAAAAAACATGGCAGCAGATCTATTATGTAAGCTCTGGACAGCTCTATACAGCTGAATATAGTGGTTTATTATTTTTGGATTATGCTTGAACCATACATTAATTTAAAGAATTTCCTCTTATTTTAAGAATTTTTTAGGAATTCTTATGCTAGAAAATGTATATCTATGTATTTTTTTCGTGAACTACATAACTTTGAGGTTCAAGGTTACTTGTACGTCATCAGACATTCCATGAATTATTCGACCCATAAATCTAAGCTTCAGCCCACTTAGGATTTAATGAAGTGTGCTGACGAACACATTAATTAAAGTATTGCCTTATTGTCCTTAAATGGCCAGAGAGTGGCAGACGTACTTGAAGTCATAGAATCTGGAGAGCGTTCCCCGGCCGGTCCTATCGGACATAGCTGAAATTCTATAAGCGTCATTAAGAAAGCAGTTTGACTTCTAGATTGTTATCAATGGAACGTTACATTTTTTAATAAGTTGACAGTTGTTGGGATATATCTTTCTAAACAAAAACCATTCCCATAAAACAACCGCTTTGTCTACTATATTTAACCCCTTAACACTGCTGCCCTTTTTCGATATTCGGTTTCCTTTTTTTGCTCTCCACTTTCAATAATCCATAACTTTTTTTAATTTTTCCATGTACAGAGCTGTGTAAGAGCTTGTTTTCTACTCAACAAATTGTCTTTCCTAGTGAGAGTATTTAATATTCCATGCCATGCACTGAAAATCTGGAAAAATTGAAATAGGCGAAAAAAAAAACATCTGCATAATTTTCTTGGTGGCTCAGTTTTTAGAGTTTAAATTGTGAGCCCCAAATGACAACTCAGATTTATTATTTGGTTCAGAACTATCACAGCAATACCAAATTTATATAGTTTTTTGTGCTTTAATAGATTTTAAAAGATTAAAACCTTTTATAAAAAAAAAATTTTGGCCAATTCTTTCATACTTGCGGGATGAGATGATGTTTTATTGCTACCGTTTTGGGGACTGTAGAACCTTTTGATCACATTTTATTCAAAATGTTATATGATGCAAAATGGCGAAAAAAATGACGATTCTGACATTTGGTTGCTCTTTTCCATATGGAGTTCACCACTGTGAATAACCGTTTTTATATTACATGTTTATTAAATTTTATATAACATGTGTTATGATTTAACTTTTTTATTTATTTTTTATATCAGTTCTATGAAATGGGGTGATTTGAACTTTTACGTTTTGTTATATTATAATAATTATTATATAATTATTTCAATTATATTTAATTTTTTTTTTAGTTATTTTTAGACCATCTAGGGCAGGGGTCCCCAAACTTTTTACATAGGGGGCCGCTCACTGTCCCCCTCAGACCGTTGGAGGGCCGGACTAAAGTCTAAAAATAAATAGCGGTACATGTGACCGCATCCATAATACACTGGCACCCCCCCCCCCTCAATTAATTATTTAATATACCGGTACTGCACCCCCTTGTGAACTATTTTATATATTGGCCCAATTAATTAATTAATATACTGGGACCTCTCTCCAATAATTATTGAATATGCCTCCCCCCCATTAATTACTAAACTGCCCCTCATAATTAATTATTTCCTATGCTGTCCCTCATAATTAATTATTTCCTATGCTGCCCCTCATAATTAATTATTTCCTATACTGCCCCTCATAATTAATTATTTCCTATGCTGCCCCTCATAATTAATTATTTCCTATGCTGCCCCTCATAATTATTTCCTATACTGCCCCTCATAATTAATTATTTCCTATACTCCCCCTCATAATTAATTATTTCCTATACTCCCCCTCATAATTAATTATTTCCTATACTCCCCCTCATAATTAATTATTTCCTATACTCCCCCTCATAATTAATTATTTCCTATACTGCCCCTCATAATTAATTATTTCCTATTCTGCCCCTCATAATTAATTATTTCCTATTCTACCCCTCATAATTAATTATTTCCTATGCTGCCCCTCATAATTAATTATTTCCTATTCTACCCCTCATAAGTAATTATTTCCTATTCTACCCCTCATAATTATTTCCTATTCTACCCCTCATAATTATTTCCTATACTGCCCCTCATAACTAACTATACTAGCCCCCAGTCGCCACAATCTTTTTACTGCCCTTTAATAAAAAAAAATAAAACCCTGTACTCACCTAAGTCTTCTATCTTCTTGCCGCGTCCGGGCAGGAAGGGGTGCGCGGCCGCGTGATGACGTCATCGCGCGGCTGCGCAGCCTAGTTCATGGAGCGATGTGCGCCAGGGTTGTATTCCGGCCACATCGCTCCAATAATAGTGCTCGAGCGGCCGTTTCCGGCAGTGACGGGCAGGAGCTTCCTGTCCGGACGGACGGAGGCTCCTGCCCGACTGTTGCAGGCCGCGAGGGCCCGGCGCTGGCGCGCAAAGTGTCGGGGGCCGGATCGAAACGGTCCTTGAAGGGTACTTGAACCCTTAAGTGTCTGATCACTGCCATCATATACTGCAATACTAACTGTATGATTTTGGAGTGCATCTGTTACTCACAGACCATTACAGATACTATTTAACCCCAGCCATACACCCTTATGTATAATAGTACATCATATGATTTTATGGGGTTGAAGGGGCTCTCTCACCAGATTTTTCCCTCCTAGTCCTCTCAGGTAGGGTATAAAGTCATGTGAGAATGAGATGAGTCAAGCTTTGATGCTGCAGGGGAAACGTCACTTCAGATACTAATATCCGCATTTCTATAGCACCTGTAAAGATATTTTTGTGTCATATTAAAGATAAGAATTTTATCTTCCAGGCCTTGAGCTACAGAATACAGGCAATTAAAGAAATATTGCCTTTAATATTTATCTTCTGCATTTCCAACTATTTCTGGAATTCTAGGAAGGACATGTCATATGCAGGAACAGCTAGTTTAATGGGGTAAAACCTGGTTACAATGTACCTTTAAGCAAAACATGTATGGCCCAAGGCCATGACAAAAATAAGACTATTGATCCTCTTTAAAATCAGGCAAAACTGATTTATTAGCTGTAACATTAAGCGGCTAGAGATTCCTATCTTTATGGGACTGTGCCGTAGCTGTACCTCCACCAACAAACTCATGGTTTGGGAACCAATGTTCTTCATTACTTATACAGGCAGTCCCCGGGTTAAGTTGAATTTGTATGTAAGTCGGAACTGTATATTTTATCATTGTAAACCCAGCCAGAACTTTTTTGGTCTCTGTGACAATTGGATTTTAAAAATGTTAGGTTGTCATAAGAACCAGGATTAACAATAAAGCTTCATTACAGACACCGGTGATAACTGTTTATTGTAGCCTAGGACTAAAGAACAATAAATTACCAATATCCAGAGGTCCGTTTGTAACTAGGGGTCGTATGTAAGTCGAGTGTTCTTAAGTAGGGGACCGCCTGTACTTGATATAGAGTTTGACTGCAAAGTAGAGACACAGCAATTAAATTATCCAAAAGTCCCAAATTTCACATAGTGCATCACCCTGCATTGTCTATCCTACACAACTTACACGTTGGTTATATGACAGTCAGTGACCTGACAGAAGTGCCAGTTGTCTGCACCCCTACAAACCTTTTATGTATTTTACAGCTTATAATTGTGTCATTGTAAAAGAAAAAGAGGATTTAAAGACTCAGCCATATCAAGCTCCATCTACAAAGCGCTGTCTCATTATCCTCCAGAACTCGGCATCCCAGAATGATCCCTGACAGTACAAGGTGTAATTAGTCAGTGCTGGTAGATTATCATCCTATGTGTACAGGTCCCTGACATCCCTGGCAGGCAGCACCTGACACTTTGAAGTGGCCCGGCTAGTGGGAGATTAGAGAAGACTGCAGGGTGGGAGTTTATGAGACAGTCACACACCTACATCAGTACAATAGGCTTCATGTACTGATTGTCTTTATACAGTGACTGCAAGTAATCCAAATCAAATGGGGTTACCTAATGTCCTGAATGGAGAAGTCAAGAATGCTAAAAGAAAGCCGTATTCCATTATCTTGGTTAACACTTTATAATGTTATTACCTGGGGCACAGGTTATATTCAGAGGGTGCAGTGTGGTGTGAGTACGCCACATAAAACCTGCATTGGCGGCAAAACACATGCGGCACTATTTATGTCTGATAAAATGAACTAAATGTAAAAACTTCTGCTGCACCAAATTTACACAGGTCTAAGAGGGTGATGTCACACATGGCATTTTGAACCCGTTTTTGGTCTGTTTTTAAACAGTGCGTTAAAAAACGCATGTGTTTTTGGAAAACGCATCTGTTTTTGACAGGTTTTACCAATTATCTTAATTAAAACTGGTCAAAAATAGATGCGTTTTTGGACCGACTGCTTAATAACAGACAAAAACGAGTCCAAACGGCATGTGTGGCATCACCCTTAGGCTGCCTGCAGAGGAGCGTTGCTTTTGTCTACCTGCTATCTGTTTATTTTCACTACTAACTCACAGACAATGGGGAACATTTACTAAGGGTCGCGCTGTGCACTTTTGTCGGACTCTGCACCTTTCTCGGGGCTTACACGGCTTGCACGGATATTTAAGAAGTGTCTGCACTGGGATTGTGCGAGGGACTTCCATGCGACATAAATGCGAGCACCGTATTTAACTTTTAAATTGTGTTGCACGCACTATGTTTAAGATGCATCACAGAAAAGATGATGAACTCTGTCGGTTCTGAGCGGGGAAGTGCCCCATTCATGATTTCTGGCACACAATCTAAGTGAATAGCCGCAGGCTGCATTTTAGATGGACAATGCACTTTGAGTGAACTCCAGTGATCGGGTAAGTAAATATGCCCCTATTAATTTCAACAGGCACACAACTGTGGCCCAATGTGTGAGCCAACTAGCGAACCATAGAACTCAAAGCAGATCCACGGTTGCAGGTTGTACAACAGCTCCTGTCATTAAGCAGGATGACACACTGGCCACAACCCAATGAACCACAGGTACATTGTTTATGGCCTGTCAATAAAGATAATTTTAACCCCCTTAATTTACAATTTTTCTCAGCTTTATTGCTGTTTAAGCTCCTATAACCCGGTGATGATCAGTGTAAGATTCCAGAGTGTAGTCAGGGACTCTCTAAGCAGACACATCATGATCCCTCTGTGCCATGAGATGCTGTGTGCTGACAATGTGCTAAGGTTATCAAGTTCCAGGTTTATCTACACTTTTATTTAGCTTCTGCACATTCTACTAGTATCTGACACACAGAAAAAGAGAGATGAGACAGATCAGAGATGAGAGATGATGAGATCCATGAGATGCATATTACACACTATGACACTCTGCTAACTCACCTATAACACACACAGTCAGCTCTGCCACCGTCCCTTGCTAAAAATATTGAATCTTCCCTGTAGCTTATAGAATAAGTCTGTGCACACTGCTTGCCAAAAGGTAGTGTCTGTGTGTGAACTCATCTTACAATGGAGGGGTAGAGCTCACACTGCATCCAGCAGACAGGAGAAGCTACCGTATATACTCGTGTATAAGCTGAGTTTTTCAGCACAAAAAAGGGGTTGAAAAACGTCCCCTCGGCTTATACACGAATCAATACACACATATATAAAAAAAATATTTTAAAAATAATAAACTTATATCCTCCGGTAGCCCCGATATGCAGCGCTGCTTCCCCGATGTCCGCGCTTCTGTGCCCATCTTCTTTCTTCTCTAACTTCGTTCTGGGCGCCGTCATACTATGCACCTGCCGCCTGGGGGAGAACAATGGGGCTTATACTCAAGTATATACGGTATTCATGAGAAGAATTTGTATTGTTTGGGTATAGAAGATAGAAGATTTACGGTCGGAACCCGGTGCAACCAAAATTGTGTACACACCAGGACTGATAGAGACAGGTTGGAATTATATCTGTGAAATGCTGTATTTTTGTTAATAACAGTGAATTAGAGAATGTGTTAATTTGCTTTCCTGAGTATATTTAAGAATCTTGTCTTTGTGGGAAAACTCTAAATGCAATCCGTATACATATTAGCTCTTGCCATGCAGCCAAGAACCTCCTACAGAAAAATACATCCACATTTACTTACCATTACTACAACTGGTGTTCTCCAAATGAACGCTGCTCCATTCATTTCTATGGAAGGGCAGTACATTGCACACCAGCACGAGGACCCCAACCATCAGACACTCCTGTCTACAGTGTATGGTCAGATTTACAGTTTACATTCCAATTTACGGATAGGAAAACCTTTTCATTGCCTTCCGCTTCCACCAGGATTCAGTCACATATTTTTTTGAAAAACTCCTTAAGATTATGTTTAGTAAAAATAGGCATATAAATTAGTTTCCTAACTATTTTAGAGAACTTTGCGGTTACTCAGGTGCATAATCTGCTAATCCTGTGGTTTTATCACACCTGTCGAGGGTATTATTTAAGCAGGTAGTGTATTTCACATGTGTACTTATGTGTCTTCTGGGAATTTAGAAATACAGGACTTTACTTGTATTTCTATATTCTTCATGAAATGGCAGTGTTCATGTTCCTGTGGATATGGAGTGATATGCGTGTGACTAGGAGAAGACGTCAGCAGACACAATGAAGCCACTCCAGGCTGACCCCGCCGACTGTTCCTGTACTTCCCAAGCTTCTCCTACAGCTTGCCAGGAATTTGGACTTTGTGGAATTTAAATGACCTTCATAAAGAGGCTAGGGGGGGGGGGGGGGTCAACACTGCTTCTTTAATCTATACGCTTTAGTTAAAAAGTAAACTGTATAAATACATATAAACATTAATCTCCCATCAGCCCATAATAATAATAAAGCGGCGATGTACTTATCTATCTCGTTTTTCCTTTCAAATTACAGATTTGCCTCATATGCCTTCACACAATAGGCTTATTGATTTAGACATTTGTTTTTTGGGGAACATTAATTATTACAATTCCTCTCTTGGCATAAGATACACCAGAATTACTTAGATTTTTTGGTTATTTAACAATTTTGACAAAGCTCGAAAGGTCCCCTGCAATGAAATTGAAACTTACATCAGTAGTTCTGAAAGGATTAAAGGGGTATTCTAATCTGGGCATTGAATTCACCTGTCATTTATATACATTTCTTCAAGTGGATGTTATTAAAGAAAAAGTATCTGTGTTACTATAATTTCCCATAAATGTAGTCATTATGTTCCTCAGAAACGAGATTGTTGTTCTTGGATACAACCTCCTCTGCTGGAGGCATTGCACAATAAATAGTTTGAGCATATGAAAACATACGGGAATTACTGCATGACCTACAGTTGTCCTGTGGCAATTAATGCTGAATCCAGTTGGTCGGGAAGGGCTCAATAGTACATGTCTAACTACTGCTTCCAGGGTGCAGGGGTGGTCGAATCCAAGGACAGCTATCTCATTTCTAAGGGACAACATGGCCACATTTATGGAAAATTGGGGCACATGTACTTACCCGTCTGCTCGAGTTCCCTGAAAGTGCATTGTCCGACGACAATGCGCCCGATATCCAGCACATGACGCTTCACCACTCAGGTCCTCCAAAGCTCACCTTCTTCTTCTTGGTGCATGTAATTGCATTGTATTGTGACACAATTTGAAAGTGAAATCCACGTATCACATGAAAACCAGCTCAGCTGCACCTAAAATCGATTGCTGCGACACAATCCCAGCACAGACCCCTGTCAAATACCTGTCACAGCCGTGCAAATCCCGAAAGCAGCACACATTCCAATGAAAGTGCACACAGTCCGACCCCTTAGTAAATAAGTCCCATTATCTTCACACAGGAATTTTTTCTTTAATAACATACAATTGAAGAAATGTATATGGCAGATGAATTAAGGTAAATGTAAATGCCCAGGTGAGAACACTCCTTTAAGCCTCCTCTTGCATCTTTTTTCAACTTAGATTTTAACTCCCTGAATAGCAACTGAATTGGAAAAACCCAAAGAACTGGAGTTGGAAATCCTAAAGAATATTCTGTAGACAGGAACCAAGGGGGGAATTTATCATAAGTTGTATGCCAGTTTCCTGGCAGGTAAGCCATGAAAAAGTCGCAATTTCCCCTTACTCCACCTTCACGCCAAGTGGGCAGGAAATGGGCCAGGCTGTGGATGTCCTGGGCTGGAACATTTGCTATAGCTTACGTCAGAATCCTGGCATAGGCTATAGGAGAATTCATCCGCGCACTGGAGCCTCTTAGTATATCAGGTCCATCGAGTGCCAGTGGGGGTTGTCATGACTTCCCCCCAAGTAGTTACTTTTTTAAGGCTAAAGAGTTCCTCTGGGAAGATATCTTTAACAAGAACAATTTGTGGTCATTACAGATGTTTCAAAAAGAATTGAAGTTAATTTTACTCTTTTTAAAAGCTCTTTACAGGTCCCAGCTCTCCACCTCTCATCAAATGAGAAATTCTTTTCAGTGTAAGATCTCCAGGGCAGAATAAAGCTAGCCGGTGTAGAAATAGTAGAAAATAGGTATATGCATGGAGTTTGTGAAGGAGATTAAGCAGAGTAAGTTGTTAACCTCTCCAGAACACACTATTCACTGAATATTCCCATAATGGGTCAGCACTGTTGTCTTTTGGTGGTCGGATCATGGGTTTAAATTTGACCAAAGGTAACGTCAGTATAGAGTGTATGTTCTATCTGTGTTTACTTTCATTTCTTCAGGCTCTTTGGGTTCTTCCCATATGGCAAAGACATACTAATAGGACGTTTAGTTTGTATCTTAGAAGGGACAGTAAAAGATGTCACCTCCGTGGGACATGCTGTCTGTATATAACCAAAGAGAAATAACCTGTGGACTTCATAGTGAACTTGCATGTAAGGCATTGTCTTTTACATTTTTTAGAGAAAGCTTAGACGTATGCTCTATACACAGGCTAAAATACAAATACTCTTCAGGTAGAATATCCATTACCATGTGTAGACCCAAGGATCACAATATCAGGAGCTCACTCATGCAGAGGAAATCTTTTGGTGTAGCTACCTTGTTTTTATGAACTACTTACATTTTAGAGCAGGGGCGTAACTACAGTGGTAGCAGCCATAGCAACCGCTATGGGGCCCACTTTGTCAGGGGGCCCGCCATCCGACCTGACACACTAAAGAGTGGAGGATGTGCATCATTATATCCATATTATGCTGCACATTGTACATCATAATATGTATATAACATATATGTGATGTATATATGCTGCATCTGTGTATACGGTGTATGGTGTCTGCATATACTGTATGTGTGTATATATGCTGTGTGTTTGTAAATGTCACTGTATGTGTGTATATGTTCTATATGAGTGTGCATAAGTGTATAAATGTGTGATTGTAACTTGCATGTGTGAGTATACAAATATGTGGGAAGGGGGGCCCCATGCCGAAGCCAGCTATGGGGCCCTGCCACTCCTAGTTATGCCACTGTTTTAGAGACAAGATTATCTCTTTTTTTTTTCAGATCTGTACCTGATGCATTGGCCTGATGCTCATCTTCCTGGCAAGAGCTCCCGGGAGGCGAGAGCAGAGACATGGAAGGCTCTGGAAGATTTGTATTACAGAGGTAACTTATTTTATCTATTCAACAAATAAATGCAATCCCTAAGATAGTTTTTCACAGCAAACGTAATAGAACAGCAGGAATTAAAAAATTAAGGGAAAAACTTAAACCACCTTTCAGTCTCTCCAATGGACCTCTCCATTTTGCTGCAACATACATTCTTATGACTGCTGTAGCCAGTGTTTGTCGTAAGTGGTGATCCAGAGACTGCAGAGGCCAGTAACTTACTATAACAATCAATTGTACATATTTGATGTAGTTGGAAAATTGGCAGAAACCACCAGATTATCAGTGCTGAAACAAATGAAGGTTTAAAGGGAACCTGTCAGCATATATTGACCCAATAAACTTCTAACTGTAAATTATTCAACAGATTTACAACCCCCAAATATGTTTTTTCTCTAACAAATTAACTTTGAAGTGAAATTTAAATTAGTTTGTATCAAAGGGAACCTGTCACCAGGGACCTCATTTTCACTAAAGACAGGTTGCAGAAACTCATCACACCAGCATTGCAAATATGCCTTTCTCCTTCTCTAAGCATTTGTGTGTTATAACTTACCCGGCTTCCTGACAAAATCCTCTGTTTAGTCACAGGGGTTGGCTTTGGTTTGTATGCATTTCAAAAAACAACACATGCCTTGTGTGCTGCAGGTTCCTCATCTCCCAGCCCCCAACCTTTGTGCTCCTTTACAGGAACAGAGCTCACAGCTGATGAGCTGACATCAGTGGGGGAGGGTGGAGCTGTACAGGAGCACAATGGTGGGGGCTGAGAGTTGAGGAGTGAGCAGCACACACAAGTCATGTGTTGTTTTTTGAAATGCAGGCAAATCAAAACCAACTCCTGGGACTAAATGGAGGATTTTGTCAGGAAGCCAGGTAAGTTAAAACACACACATGTTAAAAAACATTTCACATTAGAGAGGGCAAAAAGGCATATTTGCAATGCATGTGTAATGGGCTTCTGCAACCTGTCTTAAATGAAAATGAGGTCCCTCTTGACAGGTTCTCTTTAAGTCATGGAGGAGGAGAGTTAAGCACTGAAGTCAAGCTCTCCCTGCCTCAGAATGCTACCATTGATATGATTAGCATAATGCAGCAGACTTCTAAAGAGCTGGTTAGTAGAGACGAATAGATCTGAACATTAGGTCCGGCGTCCTCTGTTTGTCAGCTCTGCCTAACCGGGTCATGTTACTTGATGAGTTTCAGAGCAGCCAATTGGGCAGCTTTACGTCCTAAGTTGTGATTGCCCAGGTGTGTCCACCAGGCAACATGTCTGGGTTAGGCAGGTCCGCTCATCTCTGCTGCTTAGAAATGTCCCTGGAATCAGGGCCATCAGTTACAGTTAAAGGGTTGAGGTAAACTCTCCTTGACTTCATAGAGCCAATTAATATCTCACTTGTTGATTTTCTGGATGATGACAGAGCACAGGGCTGTGAATGAAGCATGAGTGCTTTTATTTGACAAGTAGTGGACCATTAAATTGGAAAAGCGTGGTTTTTTTCTGCAGCAGAATGTCTGTTATAACCCTGTACTGAAAACACATGTATAGTACCAATTACAGAGAAATCTTTGCAGTGACTGAGGTGTCAGAGAATTGCGGCTTATCACCGCTTAGTGTGTGTATATAGAGAACCCCACCCCTTTTAATACAATAAGAGCTATGTGTTTTGCACACTTAGGTGATCTGTACACATTAAGGATTGTCCTGCGGAAATTCCATGTGGAAAAAAATGCATTGTCTACATGACTTTTTCCAAAAGCGCTGCTTCGCCCCCGGACCACCCTCCTACTCCATAGGCCGGCGGTGACTGCCGAGCTTCATGCGCCAGTCACCGCCCCTATTCCCGTCCCCTCATGAATACTCCCGAGCGCTTACAGCGTGGTCCAGCGTTTTGTATTGTACAGGGCAGCAGTGTTTGTTAGCGTTATTGGAGTGTAACACTCCGTGGTGTCTGTTCTAGCACTAGGAGCTGCTTACTTTAGTTTTTAGAGGTGACCGGTCCTCTTTAAAGGCTGTTACCATAATCAAGGCTAAACTACAGAGAGAAAAAGCACCCAAAAGCCCAAATAGGCATTTCTTCTGACCTTTTGTATATCTCGTGCAGATATCAGCCATTTACTCTTAACGTCCTCAAATGCTGTGGATGTTTTGATGGTTTTGTTTGGGTATTACCACGATTTCTATGAAATCTTCTGTGAAACTATAGCCTCAATGTGAAGTTGCAGATTATTGGTATAAGTCATTGTTCACATCTGTAAAATGACATAATTACTGCTGGTGAGAACAGATACACAGGACTAGAATTGTAAAGAACCTCAGTTTTTTTAGTAAGGAGTATTTTGTTATCTTTACAGCTATAACATGTGAAAAGAAAAGAATCCAGCGCTAACGGACCAGAGGCTGCTCCATAGAGATAAGACGGCTAATACAAATAATACCGTTTGACCAAGGCAGCCTCCTGCAATTGTGGTCAGTTTATCATTGGCTTCAGGGACACAGAATAATGTAGGCGATAGACATCCTTCACAACTGGACATGAAGAAATGATTAAGTGTCTGTTTTTCATGTTTGGCGATTAAGAAAGGCAGACGGCTGCACATACACAGTACAGGAACAGGTGAACTAAAGGAGGAAATTTTGACACCTGTTAAACTTAAGGAACTGTGTAACTAAGGATGAAGAAGTGAGAAACCGATATGTGTAAAATACGGTATAATTACGGTATATGATAAAATTATGTTTATTTTTAGTACATAATAGGTTCTTAAAGGGAACCTGTCATCAGAAATTGGCTTTATAAACCACTAGCAGTATATTGTCAAGCAGCTGAGCAGCTTCTAGATGATGCGTCTTTCATGGCCTAGTGTGCTGACATCATCCAGAAAATCAACTTTGAAATGAGATGTATATTAGTTTTATGAAGTCAAGGAAGCGGAGAGCTTAACACTGAAGTTAAGCTTCCCCTGCCTTAGAACACCACCTTCACTGTAATTGATGGTCCTGAGTCCTGGGACATCATTGATCTGGTTTTCTGAAGTTTGGCGCATGATGTAAATCACATGGGAGGAGGTGCTCCGAGGAAGGCAGAGTTTAACTTTAGTGTTAAACTCTCCGCCTTCTTGACTTTATGCATCTCACTTCAAAGGTGATTTTCTGGATGATGCCACCAAGCTGGGCCATGAAAGAAACATGATATAGAACCTGCTCAGCTGCTTGACAACATACAGGTCGTATTTTATTAGGCCAATTTCTAAAGACCACCTCCCCTCAAAGATGCAACCACATGTTCAGTTTTTCAGATAAAGTTTTTGATGGCCAAACCAGGAATGGAGTAAAAGTAGGAGTAGAAGAAGCACCTTTCAATTATTTGTCTCAACCTTTTATCATTCACACCTGAAAGACACCCAAACACTGCATCTGAAAAACTGAACGTGTGGACGCACCGCAAGGAAACTTACCATGGGAAAACTTAAGTAGTTCTCATTGCCTATTGCTGCAGCAGAAGCTGCATCTCGTTTTTGGCTTGAACTTGGATGCAGCTACTGCCTAAATAAATTTTAATACAGGCGGTCCCCTACTTAAGGACACCCGACTTACAGACAACCCATAGTTACAGACGGACCCCTCTGCCCACTGTGACCTCTGGTGAAGCTCTCTGGATGCTTTAAAATAGTCCCAGATTGCAATAATCAGCTTAAAATTGTCTATAATGAAGCTTTATTGATAATTCTTGGTCCTATTACAGCAAAAAAATTTGAAACTCCAATTGTCACTGGGGCAAAAAAAAAAAAATTGTCGGGAACTACAATGATAAAATATACAGTTTCGACTTCAACTTAAGGACAAACCTACAGTCCCTATCTTGTATGTAACCCGGGGACTGCTTGTACCTTAATTTGCTAATTTCATTCAGAGGCAACTGGTGTGTGTTGAGTATCCTGAGACAGCTCCTGGTCAAAGGCTACTCCATGATCCCAGTAGCTGGGTCTCGACGCTCTTCTCTTCAAACTAATGGCGCGTCTCCAACACTAACTATGCGCAAGCACAGTAGCCCCTTTACCTGTGCCAGAGACACGTCTCTACCCTGTAGCTCAGGGTCTTCGGCCAGCGGCACACCAGAATCAGAGGAAGCAATGCGCATAAGCTTCTCTGCTTCCTTTGGCAACTTGCTGGCATTACGGAGCTCAGGGTAGAGAGGTGCGTTTCCGGCACAGGAAAAGGAGCTACTTTGCTTGCACATAGGTCTGTTAATGCCGGAAATGCACAATTAGTTTGAAAAGAAGAGCGGAGAGCAGAGGGAAGGCGAGGGGAGGGGATAACTGCAGTCCTGGTGCCCCTGGTTTATCCATGCTTGAATTTGATTATAGATTTTCTTTAAACGAGACCATGCATGGTCTGTAATTGATGGACTTTAAAGGAAACCTACCACTTGAAGTGGCAGGTTTCAGATGGAAATACCGGGCACCAGCTCAGGGTGAGCTGGTGCCGGAGCTTATTTTTGTTAGTGTTTTAAACCGCGGTATCGCGGTTTAAAACACTTTTTAAACTTTATAGCCGGCACAAGGAGGTACGCGCTCGGCGCTTACCATGCGCGCGGCTCTCCTTCACTTCCTATGTAGCCGCGCGCACGGTCGCGCGCATGGTAAGCGCCGAGCGCGTACCTCCCTGCGCCTGCTATAAAGTTTAAAAAGTGTTTTAAACCGCGATACCGCGGTTTAAACCACTAACAAAAATAAGCTCCGGCACCAGCTCACCCTGAGCTGGTGCTCGGTATTTCCATCAGAAACCTGCCACTTTAAGTGGTAGGTTTCCTTTAAGAGGCACACATCCAGCTGTAGTGGAGCAGGGTATTCATATGTACCAGATATGAATTTTTACAAGACTTTTTCAAAATCATGTGTTGCAAATTTTCCCTATTGAGAGATAGAATATATAACAAACCCAAATTTTGGCAGCTTCTGCTGCTGATTATCCGACATTCTGAAGCCAAGCCTGTAATCCAACTAGCACTATGCTTTACCTACCCCTCTTGGCCCTTCAATGGCTTCAGCTTCATCTCATGTGATGACTTTGAACATTTGACCTTGGAATAAGTCACATGACGCATGACTTTATTGCAGGATAAACAAGTACAGGCAGTCCTCTACTTAAGGACACCTGACTTGCTGACGGCCCCTAGTTACAGACGGACCTCTCTGCCAGATGTGACTTCTAATTAAGCTCTCTGGATCCTTTAATTTAGTCATAGGCTGCAATGATCAGCTCTATGGTGTCTGTAATGAAGCTTTATTGATAATTCTTATTCCCATTACCGAAAAAAATTTAGAACATCCAATTGTCACTGGGAGAAAAAGTGTTTTTTTTCTGGAGCTATAATTATAAAATATACAGTCCCGACTTACATACAAATTCAACTTAAGAACAAACCTAAAGAACCTATCTTGTACGTAACTTGGCGACCGCCTCTATACAGAAACTACAGGGGACGGGATATCTGTTTTCTACAGGATAATTCCATATGCAGAATTTCCCATACATTTTTGTAGATTTGATACTAGAAATTCTTGTGGAATAGCTGTAGAAATTACCTGGATTTATGGTTGCCAGAAACCTTAAAAAGTTCTATCACATGAAGGTTTAGCATTGAACTGTACAGTAAACACTTCGTTCTGCAATGATCAGCTCAGGGCGATGGTACCATCTTAACGATACCCTAAGTTAAAGGGGGCATTGGTCATTTTATTAATATGATCTTGCATTGCTTGTAGTCTACAACCTGCACTCTACTTCTAGGTTACCACTCTGAGCTAAGTTTTCAGCAAAATGTCCCATTCACCTTAGAATAGATATTTTGCCTTCAGAATTAATGCTAAAATAGTACTGGTTATCTGTGAAGAATATTGTTTTGACCCATTATTAATTTCGACAGAAGTAACCTCAGGCACATGGCACTATTTAAACAGTGAAAGCAGAAGCCTGTGAGTAAAGACACAAATCCGCTGAGTTGAACAAAAGTTTAGTATTTTAGGAAGTAAGTGGTTTGTATTATAAAAGAATCAATTATGTATTCTACACACAGCCACATTTTACTAGTCAAAATCATGAAACCATGAAACCAGCTAGAGTAGTCCATCAGGCGCCAATGGTATGTGTCCTATGACAGATTGGCGCTGGATTGTGGTTACTCTTATGAATAGTAATCATAACTGAGATGTGAACAGAGTTGTTACATAGCATACAATCAGAACAGCCATCTTTGTTTTTCTGAAGACATTAGGGCTCATTTAATAAGGGGCCGAATTGCCGGGTTTCCCGAATATTACCGTTTTGCGCCATTTTTCCCTGAATTGCCCTGGGTTTTTGGCGCACGCAATCAGATTGTGTTGCCTTGGCGCCGGCTTGCATGCAACAGAAATCAGGGACGTGGCCGTCGGAAAACCCGACGGATTCGGAAAAAACGCAGTATTTAAAAAAGAATTTGTGTCGCTTGACACACACTTACATGCACAGAAGAGAAGAAGGTGAACTCCGGCGAACCTCAGCGCAACAGCAACACCTGATGGACATCGGGCGCACAGACCATAGTAGATCCCAGCAGAACCCGAATCCTCTTTGGAGAACGCGCCGCTGGATCGTGACTGGACCGGTTAAGTAAATGAGCCCCATTCTGTCAGGAGTATGCAGTTGGCAACTGTATATGACAGATATAGGAACCTTTGTTAGTCACTTGTCTTCCATGACAACCCATTGGCACCAGCAACAGAAGCAGTGGTTAAATGGCAGGGATCAAAGCTTTCTCTAACCCCTGCCATTAAACTTGTCGGTAAGAGCCATTCATTCAACCAGGATACATCTTATAGCCAAAAGAAGTGACCTTTAAAATTCCAATTGAAGGACTGCAAGCTGAGATCTGCCCTGGAGTAGAAGCATGATCAGAACATACCTAGGTGTCTTTGTGGATGTTATGTAAAGAATAAAGAGAAATGACTACTTGTTGATAAAATAAAGACCAAAAAACACAATTCAGCCAAATATACTTTATCTTGTAAACATTAAAGGAAACCTACCATTTGATTTCATGCATTATGAATCAAACATACCTTGAGAATGCTGTAGCTACACTGATGCTGGCACCTATCTTGTTTAATCCCTGAACTGAGTGGTTTTGCTGAAAAACAATTATAACATTCAGGACCTTGGGAAAGCTGGTTGCTTCGGCCTGCTGTTGATAAACACATTTCACAGAGTTTTTTAAACAGTCTAGAAATGACTTATCATCTTGAGCTGGATCACTCATATACAAAAGCTGGGGGATGGTGCAGTGATTGATTACTTCTGTCTCTCCATGATAACACTGATTACATCATTCTCTGGTGCAGTGCATAACTAATGTAAAGAAGGAAAGCACTGAGCCAGGGAAAGGATTGACAGAGCCTCATTATTATCCTGAATGTTCTAATTGTTTTTTCAGCAAAGCCACTCAGCTCAGGGATTAAACAAGATATGTACCTGCATCAGTATAGCTGCAGCATTCTCAAAGTATGTCAAATGGTAGATTTTCTTTAAAAACACATAAAATAAAAGGAGGAGAAAAATCCACATTGAAAAACAGACTGGCACTGGGGATATGTCAAAATCTAGGCATTCTCACATGAATGAATGAGGTGATACACATGTAATGTGTCAAGACTGTAAACATTCCTGGAATCCATATTATATACAGTATATGCAGTAACGCACCATGGGGGGATAAGCAGGGGATAAGGGGGCATAAGTGGGATCAGCAGAGGTAAGTGAAAAATATAGTACCAACCGTACAGTTTACATCACAGTATGGTGAAACAGCAATATCGAACCCTATAATAGTCAACCAGCAAGAAGTTTTTTATGACAGTTTATTATATGTATAGTAAAGGTTGTCCTAGTACTGTTAATATAAAATGCATAATTTAGGGCTCTTTCAAATGGGTATTTTTGATGTCCATATGCTATACATTTTTTATGCGGATGACATCTGGATTCATTGATTCCTATGGGTCTGCTCACATGTCAGTTTTTTTTTAATAAAATGTGCAGACATTGAGATAAAAATTGCAACACACACTTTTGTTTTTCTCACATGCAGACCATGGACCACAATAAAAGTCAATGGATCCGCTAAAAATCATGGATGACATCCATATGCAGTCTGTTTTTATCAGATGTTGCTAGGCAATCAACTGGACAGGGCAAAAAGTAGATTAGAAATCCATCCGTTTTTCTGAAGGTATAAAAAAAAAAACGATGACACACTGATGGGAAAAAAACTGATGCGGATACAATAGGAACACGTCCACGTTTTTTGCGGATGTGCAGCGGACATGCCCTTCTGAATCAGCACTTATTCTGTGTCTTTTATATTTGTATTAATTCAAATTAACTGTATTACGGTAATTATATACTTAAAAAAGAATAATGTAGTGATATAAAGGGAGATGTCTGAGAGCATATATCTATATCCATTGAGCTTGTGTAACAGTGTAACTCTATGGAAGATTTGGTGAAGCTCTTAGTAAACGCCTCCCATTGACAACCAATACCAGATACTAGAAATATAAAACAGGAAACATTAATGACCACTTCCTACCTGCACTGATCCAGTGCTATATCACCGGTGGTCCCCATTGCTCTTTGTTTAATGATGTCTTATGGATGGCTGCTGCAGCGACACATTGGCTGCGCATTTACGTGCTGTACTTCCAGCCATGATGGGTCATTGATGGAACCTAAAAATACTTATTACAACTGTGATAATTTAAAACCTGATGTTTCATAAATACACTGCTTATTTACCAGGAATCTGTCGTTCTATTGGCGTTAGCAACTTTCTCACACATCACCTGGAGCAGCTGAAAGAAGATTGTGATGTGGTTCCTCACCTCAACCAGGTAAAGCTATTGAAAACAAAAATAACATGGATATACAAATAGTAAAAAAGTTTACTTTTTACAGTTTTTGTTTGTTTTGTTCATTTGGTCAGTGAGATAATTTAGGAAAAATTGGTCCTCATTTACTAAGGCTCAGCATCTTTTTTTGGTGCATGTTAGTGTAGACAAATCCACTACTAGTTTACACCAAAAAATAACAGTTGTTTGTTCCTATATAGAGATATAGGGAGTTATGCCCTTATTACCTGTATTGTATTTTTATCTGTTAGAACTAAAACAGATTAAATCAAATGTGGAATAAAAGACATAAAGTCTTTTTATCATGAGGCAGGTGCTCAGGACAGTTCTTTGTCTATTTTTTTCGAACTCCAAACTCAGATTCATAAAAGTGGCTATGGCCCATTAATAAATGTTCTTATAGACTATTATTTTTTTCAAAAAGTCCCAAAAAAGTATCAAAATGCATAAAATGTCCCAGCACATACACCAGCAGGGGACTGGAGAAGATATTATACATTTTATGGGACTTTTTGTAAAAATCCCAAGTAATGAATCTGGTGTTGCACTAGCAGTAGTTCTATGTTTATGCTATATTAATGAAGTCGCAGAAATAGCCCTGTGAGACTTTTTATCAGTGAAAAGTCCCAGAAAAGCTCAATGCAAATTTTTGAAACTTTTTTGCACCAAAAAGACCAGAAAACTAATGATAAATAACCCCCATAGACATCTTTCTCTGGATCTGGTCTAATCTAAAGGAACCAAGTTATAGAGTAGGGAGGTTGACCAGATGGATGTCACTTTGTGCAGTATATTTCCTATCTCAGATTTCCTGTGATGTGATAGGGCAGTCTGGCTGGCAATATAGGAGCACCTCCATGGTTTCTTGGTTACTAAACTTAACTTTAGCAGTTTGATTCTCATAGCTGAATGGACAGTCTACTGCTTCATATACAATAGTGATAAGCACTAGGATACCTGGGCTAATTCACCAACTATAGACTGAGAGCTAGTAGATAAGAAGCTGATAAAGTTTCTAAGCACTTAATCGTTTTAATTACAATTACTAGATAGTCTTATCTGCCTACAGAGTTGAATAATTTAATACAATATTCTCTCTGCCTGTAAAGAGTTAATCTCTAGCCTCCTATTCTTATCTTAACCTGAAAAACACTGCTCACTACAGGAGAAGAAAGGAGCAAAGAAAAGAAAAGCCTTTTTAGGTCTGAAACTGGTATAACTGATGATCTCCCCATTTACGAGTTCTTTCTAGATGTCGAGAAATGTTGAGTAGCAGATAAAATTGGCCAAGAAAAATCTAACCTGTTCTGTATTAATTTAAATATCAATTCTGGTCTTTCTGGAGAGTATCTGGCAGAGCTTTGATCATATTTTATGGGAACCTTGGTACATTGATATGAATTTTTCTTCTTTAATAACTAAACCTTTTAATGTGAACATTACAAACAATTTAATTTACATGGAACAAAGATAACTGAAAGGTTTTAGAAACAAAAATAATACAACCAAAAAAGGTCAAGATTATGGTAAGGGCATCTCATTTTTCATTAGTTACTGATGAGGTGATGACTACTTCAGAGATATTGTTATGAAATTTTGTTGGACTTTTTGTGGCTCATTGCCCTGGAATATGACTTTCTTCCTGTTTAATATTCTTACGGGAGTTTTTGAAGTCTACATTACTAGGTTTCCCCTTCCAGGTCCTCCAGTTTTTCCTGATGACGCCAATTCTCAAACTCCTCCCAACATAGGAGAGTCCCCATTCTCCTTGAGTCCCAGCCAACTAATTGTTTTCACACCATTGTCGATGGTAGAGACAACTTGTACTAAAGATATGAAGCAGGAAATGACCAGCTTTCCGTATTACTGGGAAAGAAATGTTTAATGTTGGCTGCTCCTGATTGTTTTCCGCATGTTATTTTTTCTGTAAATTCCTTTGTAATTGCTCAACAGTGAGATCATTCCACAACAACCATCAAGTTCAACTGCGCTTATGTGCCCCTATAAAATGTATCCATTCAGGATATACTATAGTAAGGTGTTGGATATCTTATTTGTCACAACCATTTCACTGTTGCATTTGCCCCTCAGCAGCTTAAGAACAGAAGGAAAAAAGCATATTTATGAAGTATATTTATGAAGACCCATTAGTGCCCCAATTCTGGAGATGACGTACTTAAATTATGATGGTTTGATTTAATTAAATCTATAGCAACTTTGGAGGAGGCTTGATGATAAATTTGGAGATGGATTGTGGTTTTGCCATAACCATAACTCCTTTAGAGAAAGTGTGTGTGTGTGGTGGGGGGTGTAATGAAAAACCGCATACATGACCCAATCAATATCTCTATGCTATATGTAGCTTGCTGCAGCTTTTAGAGCTAACGCCATGAGTAGGTTCAGTTTAAAAGGACAGCATTCTTCCATCATTTCTATTCCTTGTTAAACCCCTCATACTCCTCATACGCCGTGCACCAATTATGAGGTTGGCCCCAATCCTCAGCTCCGATCTCTTGATATATCTGGCGGGGAGCTGCGGCAGGTAGACAATTCTATGCCAGGTCCTGTCTAGCATAGAATTGTGTTATATCCTGCAAACTTTCAGGACTATGGAGATGTTGTGAAGGGTGAAATAATCACAATTATTGACGGTTCACTATTGCAATTATTTCAGGGCATTATATATATATATATATATATATATATATATATATATATATATATATACACATATATATAGAAGAAGTAAAATCCAAGTCAGCACAATCTTATAGACTCCTAATAAGGAGGGGCGCAGCGCCCCCAAAGGTTCTGGCTTGATCCTCTTGTAGATTAATAAAGTAAAAAGCGGGCAGCACTCCATGGTTCAAATTTCAAAATAAAAGGTGAACTTTATTGAACAAGTGGCGACGTTTCGGTGTGTGACACCTTCATCAAGTTGATGAAGGTGTCACACACCGAAACGTCGCCACTTGTTCAATAAAGTTCACCTTTTATTTTGAAATTTGAACCATGGAGTGCTGCCCGCTTTTTACTAATATATATATATTTCTCCTAGCTGTCATATATCATATGTTGAATTTTATTTGCTAGCACATAATCAGTGGAGTAAGTGATGAAGCAATAGACATACCATGTCTACCCAGAACTCTTTCTTGACCTTATTAAATGTTCTCAAGAAGAACAAACAAACATGATCTGTTAAATACTTGGATAATTCATGAAAATGTAATCTATGAATATCCCGGTTATTTAACTTTAAAGGGGTCTTTTATGTTTAAGAAGATCAGAAAATTAAAGTACAAAAAGTTAAAAACAAGTTTGTATCCTCTTGCTCGGATGCAGAGAGTTGATCGTTTGAAGTTCGCTAATGATGTATTCTTAAAAGATTGTGATGACAACATTTCCTATTCAGATTTTTGTCAGGTTATCCTGAAAACCTATCCTGTGGACCCTAATCATCAAGCACTGTACAACAATATCTGCATCCTATCTGAATAGTGGCACATAGTGATGTGTGTTAATGTGGGGACATGTGTGTATTTGCTGATTATGAGCCTATCCATTCTTCATGGCAGCACTGCTCCTGACAGGAATCAGAACAGGAAATGTTGTCATCAGGATCTCTCTTTTTGTATGTAGCTTCAAGTTATCATATCTCAGGATAGACGTAAGACAAGAAAACTGTTTTCACATAATGAGTATTTCCAGTTCCTCCATCTCCTGCGTTGTATCCTTCAAGCTTGGCTGCAATATTAATAGAAAGTTGCATTATTGCTATTGGTTAAGATGGCCATTCAGAAAAACTTGGGCAACAAAAAAATCACTACAAAACTCGTAAACAGAGATAGAAAACTCCTAAACAGACATCTGAGGCATGCCTTGAATCCTAGGACCTAAACCTGGGACCTGATGAAGGCTCTCGGAGTTGATTTCTCTTTATCAACGAAAAGCATGGAACTGGATTGGTTGCCTGAGAGGCCACAGTCAGGATGAAGGATATGTTCAACCCTTTCATGGCGAGTTGTCATTGGTACCTTAATGTCCAGGTCAATATGTATTATCTGCATGGGCCATGTGGATATAGGATGTACATAGCCGTATGGCAGTTGTGAAGGGGTTAATTAAAGAGGCCCAATTTCCAGGTGTGTGGAGTCAGGAAAAATGCAAACAAGTTCCTGATTTAAAAATGATGAGATTCTTTTTTAAAATGTATTGTCAGCTTGACACACCCTTTACATCTTATACTAAAACTCTGCATTGTTTGAGCATAGGGTTGGCTGTTTTTCTTGCGGCAGCGCTTCTTGTTTCCTTGACCTTAGTCATTACGGATAATTCTTCTTGCTCCTGTTCCTGACAGTAGGGGGAAAGTTATTGTTATGGTTTGTTGTATAAAAGAAGAATATGAGCTAAACCTGGTGAATAGAGTCATGAGATCATGTAAACAGCAGCACAATGTATACTATATGTGTTGTGTTAGTAATTGTATTGTATCCTTCACAGGGGGAACAGATTGTACTTGAGTGAATGTATTTTTCCTAGCCTGCATTGTGGACTTCCTCTCTGTGGGAACGCTCTCTCTTTTCCCACTCCTTTCTCTTTCCCCCGTAATTCTGCTTTCCTCCCCCTAATCTTCTCGGTTGTCTTTCTCCTTTCTGACAACTTCTCATCTAGTTGTCTCTCTGTCGGCTTCTCTACTTGTTGTGCTCTCTCTTTTTTTGGCCAGCTATGGGGACAAACTGTGCTTGAGTTTTGTTTAGTGGCTCCAGGGTGGATGGACGAGACTTTTCAGTTTCAGAATGAAGTGGCTTCTACAAAGGACAAAGCATGTCAGGAGAGCTTGTGAATGGAGAAAGGGATGACCCGGTTGTCCCTTAACCTCTTTTCTGTAAGAGTTCTGCCCGGAATTGCTAATGTGAATGTGTGTGTTCTGCAAAGACTTTAGTCTCTCAGCAACTTGGTATTCATTCAATGCGTTCTTATATTCACTTGCTTAAAATCACATTTCACACTTTGAGAAGAATAGAGAAATTAGATATGAAGAAAGGAGGTATTTGCCCTACTTTGCTAAAAAAATGTAATTACCATCTTCAATAGCAAACAGACATGGAACATGGCACACAAAGCTCCAGAATTGGAAATATAGTTATTTCCAAAATTGTAGAAGTAGAAGCGGCATTCATGGTCACAATTTTGACCTGGATTTGGCCACTTGCTAAATAACATATTATGATTCCTTAAAGGGTTTGTCCAGGAACTTGTAAGTAAAATCAAGTTTTCCGCTATCCATAGAATAGGACAGTGATGGCGAACCTTTTAGAGGCCGAGTGCCCAAACTGCAACCCAAAACCCTGCTTATTTATCACTTGGTGCCAACCAAAAATTAAAGCAGTAACTTATTGCTCCCAGTTAAACAACTTTCAATCATATTGGCCTCCTGAGGACAGCATCACAGTAGAAAGATTGAACATTTTTATCATTTTAGCTTCTTTCCAGTTCCCTTCTGGGGCCAGTAGGAGGTCCTCCAAAAATAATTCGACCCTGTCTAATTCTCCCTCTTCCTACAGTCCCAAGTAGCAAAGTAAGTATCAAAATATGACTGAAAGCCGCATCTTTTAAGTTGCTTGGGACTGCAGGAAGATTCTTTGAGTTCTGTCTGGTGCGCTGGGGTGATGGTCCGGGTGCCCACAGAAAGAGCTCTGAGTGCCGCCTTTGGCACCCGTGCCATAGGTTCTCCACCACTGGAATAGGAGATCAGTGGGGATCCCAGTGGTGGAAAAACAAGAATGAGGGTCCTTTGCAACCCAGATGAACAGAGCAGCCAGTCATTCATCTGTATGGTGCTGATGGATATAGCCAAGGGCAGTATGCGGCTATCTCTGTCAGTCCCATAGAAAGAGATTGGAGTGGCAGTGTGCATGCCCTAACCCCCCATTCCATTCTTTTGGGGTACAGTAGGTGTACAACAAACTCTCGATCTCATAATCCTTGGGAGTACTACCACTGACACCCCCATCGAACATCAAGTTATCTCCTATCCTGCAGAAAATTTGTTGTGAATGGAAAACCACTTTAAAAACGTATGGATTTTTGTTGTGTTTTAAATCTCTTGACTTGATAATGGTCTTCACCTTGTCCTTTACTTTCTCCCTGCTCACTTCTTACAGGTGGAATATCATCCTTTTCAGAGGCCACAGGAGCTGGTGGATTATTGTAAGAGAAATAATATTGTATTTGGTGGATACTGTCCTCTGGCTAAGGGTCAGGCGCTGACACATCCAGTAGTTCTAAGGCTTGCAAAGCAGTATGGGAAGACGCCGGCTCAGATTTGTATTCGCTGGAGCATCCAGGTGAAGATGTTGACTTGATGATTCTGGTTTTCACATATTATTGGAACGACAATATAAAATATATATCTATGGGGCAGCATGGTGGCTTAGTGGTCAGCATTACAGCCTTAGAGCGCTGGGAACCTGGGTTCAAGTCCCAGGGTTCAACATCTGCAAAGAGTTTTTATGTTCTCTCTGTGTTTGCGTGGGTTTCCTCCGGGTCCTCTAGTTTCCCATTGGGGACAGGGACCGATTTGGCAAGCTCTTTGCAGCGCTGTGTAATCTGTGTGTGCTATATAAATAAAGGTAATATTATTATTATGTATCCATAGTGTATCCAAGATACTTAGATATAACAATGTAGTCAGTGAGCTGCAACACAGCAGCTTTTAACTCATATTGTGGAACCATCTTACATGTGTTACACAAACACAAGAAATTGTCCTAAGATGTTTAAAGACTAATAACACTGACATTATATATTACAGAACATACAATTAAATTACTTTTTTTACTCTCCACAGAATGGCATTGTTACCATCCCAAAGTCAACAAAAGAGAGCAGAATCCAAGAGAATTGTCAGGTGAGGCTGGTAACTACTCATATATACCTGCAAGTAATGTACAATGCACGATATATCCTTGGCAGTGATGGGCACGGACAGCAGACCCAGTGTATGGGCCCCATTTACTCACACAGGTTTCACATATGGTATGTCACCCAGTATCATGATGTCACCACTAGGAATAACAAAGCTGTCCATTACTAGGGCTGATAATATAAGATAGACAGCTCCATTCACAGGTCTAATCACAACAGGAAAATACACAGATTTTCTCATCTCGTGGCTCTAGCTTAAAACAACAGAAAGGGAGAAGTGTCGTATCACAAAATGTCAATCATTGTGGTCCGACAATGCAGTAGGATGAAGTATTTCATCCAAGCGTCCAGCATTGCCCCGCCATGGTCATGTCATTTATAACAGCTACCTTGGACATGTGAGGGGCTCTCCAATTTCTCAGTCTAAATAATGAGAAATGCCAAGTTCATCTCATAGAAAAACTGTGAGTTAAAGAATACAGCTGGTGTTAATAAAATGAGATTTTACTGGCCAGCTTAGTGGGACTTTATCATTATAATATATATTTAAAGCCATTATACAGAACTTCGCAATAAATGGCTTGCCTCGGATTGGCCATCAATATTTAGACCCCTTGCCTGTTAACGTGCTCGGTCTGCAGACTCAGAATTCTAGAACCAAGCACTGTACAGACAGGGACACCTTGCATCATGTATTTCTATGATGCAGGGAATCCCATCCACTCTACTGTGCTCCATGATTGGGATCCAGCTGTTTCCACTGACCGAGCCCATTTGTGTTAGAAGTTGGATCTGACTCCACATTAATCCGGTGTGTTAGGAAGCCTTGTGATAGGATATCAGTTTTAGAATGGGAGGGGTCTTTTGTTCTCCACCCTCATTGCTTACTACAACCAAGCACCACCATAAATACATGTACAGGCCAAGCCTCGGAAGACGTGAATGATGCTGGCGAGCAATGGAGCCGCTGCAAACCGCTGATTTCCTAAGACTCAGACATCCACTGATCTAAATAGATGAGGTTAAGTCTTAGATATCCTACCTTAGCCGTAGTTCACTGACCTTCATACACCTCTAATTGCTAATGACAGTTTAATGTTTATTAGTTAAACTAATTTTGCATGAATTCCTATAATAACTGTAGTGTTTGTCAGGAATATGAGAACACGTATTATCATAGGGTGTGTGTATAAAATAACCCCTGTTCTCCTTACACACTAACCAGCCTGCATCTCCTCAGGTGTTGGGTTTCACACTAGCAGATGAGGACGTTCTCGCCTTAAATTCCCTGCATGATGGGCGTCACGTGTCCTGGGATCCGACCAATGTATTGTAGCCATCCAAGGTTTGACTACATTAACACATTTTACTTTATTTCTTAGTTTAGTAATATGAGATAAGAACTTTTATGACATGCACATTTTATACTGTATATCAAAGCAAATATGGATTTTATGGAAGACATAAGCGTAAGAGATGACAAAAGTCCAGTGCAAGCCCAGGTCATGGATTGCCTGCGTATAGGAGTTGATGGGTACAGAAGACAAGGGAAGCTCTCATGTAAATGGTCATAACCTAAACTGAATAGTTTAATCCTTTACTCCAGGCGTCTACTTTCTGAATATAAATTAGTAAAGAGTAATTAGATTTATGTAAATACATTGGGGATAAAAAGTATTTAGTCGGCCACTAATTGTGCAAGTTCTCTGACTTAAAAAGATGAGAGAGGCCTGTAACTTACATCATAGGTAGAATTCAAAAAGAGAAAACCAATACAGAAATTCACATTGCACTGGCTTAAGCAGGGGGACACATTTGGAACTGCAGGATCTAAGTCCCTGGCGGTGTAGTGCGTAGGCTACATTCACACTGCCGTTGCCAGCCGTACCATAGCACGGCAGGCCCACGGCAGTGCCTGGGGAAAGGAGGAGGGGTAGAGCGCCGCTCACCCCCGCCCCTCTCCACAGGAATATATGGCGAAAGGCGCCATATTCTGTAATAAGATAGGACATGTCGTTTGTTGCTATGGGGTACGGAGTGGTACGGCGGCGCATGTGTGCTGCACCGTACAGCTCCCGTTAGGCACCGTGAGTCCATAGCGATGTATGGGGACGTATATCGGCCGTATATATGTCCCCCATATGTTTGTGTGAATATAGCCTTACTGACAGTAGCCTTTGTTATGTTGGTCCCAGCTTTCTGTAGGTCCTTCGCTAGGTCCCCCGTGTGGTTCTGGGATTTGTGCTCACTGTTCTTGTGAACATTTTTTACCCCCTCGGGGTGAGGTCTTGTGTGGAGCTCCTGATAGAGGGAAATTATCACAGGTCTTGTATGTCTTCCATTTTCTAATGATTGTTCCCACCTTTGATTTCTTCGTATCAAGTTGTTGCCTATTGTAGATGCAGTCTTCCCAGCCTGGTGCGCGTCTACAATTTTGTTTCTGGTGTCCTTCAACAGCTCTTAGGTCTTCACTATAGTGGAGTTTGGAGTGTGACTTTCTGAGGTTGCGGACTGGTGTCTTTTATACTGATAACAAGTTCAAACGGGAGCCATTACTACAGGTAATGAAAGGGGGACAGAGGAGCCTCTTACAGAAGAAGTTTCAGGTCTGTGAGAGACAGAAATCTTGCTTGTTTATAGGTGACCAAATACTTAATTCCCACCATAATTGCAAATACATTTTTTAAAAATCAGACAATGTGATTTTCTGGATTTATTTTGCCTCTCATAGTTGAGCTGTACCTATAATGTTGATTAAAGACCTCTCTCAGTGGGATAACTTGTACAACTGGTGACTGACTAAATACTCCCCCCCACCCCCCACTGTATATCATGTAAAAATTATGACATGCCTCTAGCTTTCCCTGACCCTATCTTAGTGATCATTACAATAATAGTTTGGAGAGAGTGGTTTTAGGGGAATCTCCAGTGTGGACAATAGTGAAGTTGTTTTTCTAGGATTAGACATGTCTCCTGAAAATATTGTTGAGGTCAAAATCCCAATGAGAAATTAATTTTCCATCCATCTGACTATATCTTTTGGCCCTGTGTGTAAAATTAACCTTCGCAACATATCAGCTAAGTTAACAATATTATTTGCTTTTATTGGCTTTTAATAATCGACCAAATCCAACTGAGTCTGAAATTTTAATAGCAAAAGCATAGCAATACCCTATGAGAAATATTTCTAAAAAATATATAAACATGCATCCACCAAGTTTCACATTTGCTTTCTGATAAACCGTGACACTCTTGCCTATCTATAGGCTCTGTCTGTTAATGAAATGAGTGAATTTCTTTTACATGTATATCAGTCTGCATACAAACATAGGTCATGACGCTTTTTAGTAAACCACACCTCCTTGCCAGATGAGCTGTAATAAGTGTCTAAATTTTGCAGGCTTTTGGCGAAACTTGCAAAGTCATCTACCAATTCCAAGACTGTTCTATCACAGAAGGCATGGAGCAATATCTAACAGCTAGTCTCACCCTATAATCACAAAAGTGATATGCAGAATTTATGTTTCCGTCAGGTAAATTCTGCAGGCACAAGGATTGTGTTGGTCATAACAAATTCACTTGAAGGCAATGGGCACAACTTTAAGGGGTTGTCTGACCCCTTAAAGTTGTAGAAATAGCGAGGGTGGCTGCTATGGGCTGCATTAAATAATAGCATGTATTTACCTCTTCCCGCACTCCTAGTGTCCCACAACGCAGTCCCTCCATGCCCCTTTGTGATTACAGGGTCGCAAAAGCTCAACTCTGATAACTTCCGACCTAGCATGTCCGCCCTACCACTGTCCCAGCGCTGAATCGGGTGCTGGAACATAGTGATGGGTGGGTATGCCGGGCCGCTGGGCAGTAGTCCAAGCCGAGCTTCGATGCCCCTGTAAACAAACAGGGGCATGGCAAAAAGGAACATGGGGAATAAATTATTTTATGTAGCCTCTGCTGGACCTCCTAGTTATTTTTCCATACTCTCAGACAACCCTTTTAAAACATGATATAGCAGTGAATTCAGGTGTATCAGCTGGACAGTATTATAATAGTAACATAGATAAGGTTGGAAAAAGATGCAGTTCCATCATGTCAAACCTATAAGAGGTTTAACCAAACAATAGTCCAAACCATGTGGATCGATGACACAAACTGCAGCAAAAAAACACTCAAATTATTTTTTGAAGTAGAGTTGATTATCCTATTTCCACCATGAATCATTATTACCATGAGGAGTGTTTGCTTTAAAGGTTCATACTTTTACTCATAACATAAAAATCTGTTATGTAATAGAAAATGATAACATTGTTTTAGACGTGAAGTCAACATTTTCCAGAATTTCCGCAAAGGCAATTTTAATAATTTCATCATGTGACTTAATTTCCGGGCTCCCTGGATCCTACAGACTATGTTATGACTTCCTCAGCACCAATATGTTTAATGATATCCTACAGTGAGTCAGGGATGTTGTTCTTCTGGTGTATTGTACTGGGTGTACGAGAAGGATTCTCCCAGGCTGCTAACAGAAAATCCATTGTTAATAGTTTGTGAATGGAGAAGAGATTTACTGACCTAATCCCAGGAATATAAGTAGCCACAAACACAGTATAGAATGAGATCCATGTAAATAATGTCATGTGAATGCGATAAGAATGTGCCAGGGTTAACTACAATATATATAGGTTATTGTCCGCAGTTCTGATGTGGTTTCAGTCTGGTTTTAACTGACAATTTGAGAGATTTAAAGGGGTTTACCATTTGTGATTACCGGTAAATGTATTTGTTTGTAGATAATGGGAAATCTTATATTTTTCTAAATTACATCTTTTTTTACACCTTAATCATTTGTCTACATCTTATCCGCCAGTGTCACGTTTTTTGTTTTTTACAGTTACCTTAGTTAAAAATGTGACTATATCACTAGGAGTCAGACATGTACTTGTCCTATGTGTGCTAACCAAGCATGTCATTACTAACTAACATGACTAACATCATATTTTGTCCTTTTTCACTTAGTCCATGGATGCATTACATGCTCCAGGAGGACTTATCCCTAGTTTATCCCATTCTAATGTGCGGACTTGGCTCACGTGTAGAACATTGTAGGGTTTTACCAATTCTGTAAGCAAAAATAAAAAATGGAAGTAGCACCTTTAGGCTTGACAAACACATAGGGGGGATTTACTATGCCTTGTCTTTGCCCAACCGCAAGCTACTTTAGTCTAGGCGGTAAATCCATCCCCTGAGACATTGCCTTTCAAATGCCTTGTAGAATATGTTGACCTGGCGTAGAGATTCCCATAATATTGTTGCCTACCACATTCATAACTGAATTGCTGTATTACTGTATAATCCAAACTTCTTCTCCTTCTTTCTACTGTAGTGGTGTCCTCAGGTGCCTATACAATTTAAACCTGTGAAAGAGCAGGGAGTAATAAGTTACTGCTTAAATTGTTGCATTGGCACCTTGCGAAAAATATGTGGGTTTTGGCACTTGTGTCTAAAAGGTTTGCCATCACTACTGGACATATGGGTAAGGGTCTTGCCTCCTTACATCGGGCTATATCTGCAGCTTCAGAGGATATCCATTTGCACATTTTACAAGTTTCTATAATGTTAAAGTTCTCATTAGGTGTAGTGGTAAAGTAATACCAAAGGTAGAAAGAGGTGTGAAATATGGTGAGAAAATGTGGTTTGTCAGTTTTCACCTTCTGTATTTAGTTTATACGTCTTACGGAGCCCAAAATAATACCACTAATAGTAGATATAGTGTACCACCAGCCTCTTACAAAAATAGTGAGAAAAAGTGGTTTTGGTGAACTTGCATATACCTTTGTAAGTTTTCACAAAACACATGAAGTACATTACAAGTCAGACACCTGTAGACCCCGAGTGACCAGGATCTGAACTAGATTATGGTATAATTCCATTGCAAACGTGTACCTAGGGGTAAATGTATGGTGAAAATAAGTATTTTTTGAACTGTATGTCTTTTTGATCACTTTTTGTTCAAATTTATAAGTGATATTGTGAAACAGGGGTGATTCAGAAATTTGTGCACTATTTTTCGTTACGGGGTTCACCACTGTATATTTTGATAGAACAGGCATTTGGGGCTGCGGCAATAGCTAACCTGTTTATATTTAGTTATTTTTATTTGTATTCTAAGGAAAGAGGGACCTAAAAATATTAACTTTTAGGTTAATATTTTTTGAAACAGTTTTTATTTACTGTATTTCTAGACCCCTGAGGATAATTGAAACCCTAGGGGGTCTGATCACTTATGCAAGTGATCAAAATCACTTGGGGATGGTGTGAAGTAGAGGAAGAATGCACGAGGAGACACAGGCACACACAGGCTGCAGCTTCCCCTGGGGACTCATCACACGCTGCTGGCAGGGAGCCAAGTAATGTTTATTAAACTATTCAGAATGCTGACAAAGGCATAGCAATCAGCATAGCATAGGCTATTGGAAGCTGTCCCCAGTTAAAAATCACATTTCTGATGACAAGTTTTGCTGACAAGTTATACAATGACATTCCCATAAACAGTGACACTATTTCAGACACTACTATACAATTGAATGGAACATCAGGACATAGACTAGACCTCTATTCATTAGTCAGAATGGGTCATCCACAACCTCACTGATCACCTTGTTCTCCCCTATCCTGTGAGTAGGGCATAACTTAAATAGTTGGCGCAACCCATAGCTTATTGTTAAAGTAATTAAAATAACTTTACCTGTCTACATTCCAGTGTCATCCCCTCCCCCTGTCCTACTGCTGGAACTCCGATTCGGCCACTATTTTAGCATAGGTAGCCAGTGTTGTATCTTGTGTAGAGGTCATCATGGAGGACAGTGATTGGCTGCAGAGGTGACCTGTCCATAAACAATATGTCACCTATCAGCTGCTGAATGGGAGCTCCAGCAGCCTGATCAGGAGGCCAGCATGTACAGTATTTTACTTAAACTATAAGTTGAATTAAAGCAGCTTTGTGTTTTAGGTGAACAACCCTATTAAAGGAAACTTACAATGAAACACTTACTCATTTGTCCAGGCACAGTGACTGTGGTCATCTTCTTATATTTGTTGGTTGTAGCCATCAGGCAGAGGGTGAGGGGGGAAGTGCTTAGCAGGAGTGGGGGGGGGGGGATAGTGTAACAGTCTGTGAAGTTATAGCACAAATAAGCTCTGATAACACCCCCCAGAGCCCTTCACACTCAGTAGCATAATTTTAAAAGTTTGATTTTTGAAGGAAGGAGACCATGGATAGCAGCGTTTGATGGTAAATTAGCTTTAGGGAAAACATATTACATAAAAGATCTTTTATCATATATTCTTTATGCAATTTTCAACTGTTCCTGCAGCTCAAGTGATGGAAAGAAGTTTTATTTATGCAATTGCCAGGGGGATAAACACTTTCTTACACATGGTTGTAGAAGAGATCCTGTGCTTAGGTTACTGTAGAAGCAAGATTTATATATCTGTCCCTATAATACCTACTTTTCTTCATCCTCCACTGCCCTTTCATTTGATTGCATTATTGATTGCTTTATTAGTTTTTTGTCTGCATTCTCCCTTCAGTTTCTTGTGACCTCTGTCCTCTGGTTTTACTACATGTAATCCGGCTCTGAGTGCCATGAAATGGTCCTCCGCAGGGGTAAACAGCCATAGAGAGTCATAATACTGAGCAATAGGGAGTCTGGTTACTTAAATACTAAAACAATATAAAATAGCAAAAAATATTTATCAATGTGTGAAGGATACAAAAAGAATAAAAACAAACAACATTGGTGTATGCAAGTTATTGACCGCATCGGGTATGAGCGACAAATAAAAGAAATGTTCTCACCTCAAACCCTGATACAGACAGACATAAATACAAGCTGTCAGTCTCCATTTATTTCACTTCTTTCCAATGGAGTAATTTAGCTCTACGAAGGTAGAAGTTGTCTTATCATAGATCAAGTGCAGTGCGATGAGACTGTATAAGGGAAACTAGACGTCAGACGACCTATAAGCAACATAAGGCATAACAATGTTTTTCAAAAATATTCTGTAAGAAGCAAAGGAATGTGTAAATAAGTTTTCTGGGATGAGAAAAGGAAAAACTAGGCCTCCAATGTTACCTTAAATATCTACGTCTGACTTTCAAGAAGTCTAGTCTTGTCATGGAATCGACACCCAACTTCAGATGTAGGTTAGGAAGGAATCTATTATTATCCTTTAATCTATAATTATCCTTTGCAGACCAAAAACATTTTTTTGCACAACTCTTTAAAAATGATAAAAATTATGATTATACATAGATAAGAGGCCACTAAAATGATAAGCTTCTACTTCCGCTCACTGCTTCACGCTGTTTTGCTGCCAATACTACTGGTCTGTAATTTTCTATACACCGTTTGAAGAGTGTGGACCACAATCCCTCCTGAGTAAAGCACGTGACTATGGGAGGTGTCTTGAAGCTGTCATCACCAACAAAATCTGAATTGCGTTTTAGAATTCTGTCATTTCTCATCATCACACATACCTTCATTCATGAACATGTGTGATTTGATAAGTCGTATGGGTTGATGTCTGTGCCAGTGTCGATTGGATGGGTTGTTACCAACATCGGGGCTCATTTACTAAGGGTCGCGGGCTGCACTTTTGTCGGACTGTGTGCGTTCTTCATGGCTAAAACGGCTTGCACAGGTATTTAAGAAGTTTCTGCGCTGGGATTGTGTCCACGAGACCCTTGGTGGCTGAGTGGGTAGCACTTCAGCCTTGCAGCACCTTTCAGCCTTGCAGTTTTGGGTTCTAGTCCCACCCAGGTCAACATCTGCAAAGAGTTTTTTTTTGTTCTCTCCGTGTTTGCGTGGGTTTCCTCCGGGTACTCCGGTTTCCTCCCACACTCCAAAAAAAAATAATGGTAGGTGTTTAAATTGTGAGCCCCCTGGGGAAAGGGACTAATTTGTCATGCTTTGTGCAGCACTGCATAATCTGTGTGCGCTACATAAATAAAGAATTATTATTATTATTCCATGCGTCACAAATTAGGGGGCGTGCCGTTGGATGGTCCGACTGATTCGGACCAAGCACCATATTTAATTTTCAAATTGTGTTGCACGCCCTATGTTAAAGATGCACCACAAAAAAGATGGTGAAATCTGTCGGACCAATGTGGGGAAGCGACAAATTCATTATTTCAAGCGCATGATCTTAGTGAATCGCCGCATGCAGCATTATAGACGGACAATACACTTTCTGTGAACTCCAGTGACTGGATAAATAAATGTGCCCCATTATGTTCCTTTAGAAATATGTTTACTCAGAACATTGGTGACGTGTTCAATACTCCTGTATAGATCCATCTGTTCTATGGCACACTCTCTGCAGCTCAATTGTGACCGGTTCCCTTTAAGATTTTATTTTTTTACAGTTGCACATGTTACTTATTGAATATATAACTAAAAATAAAATATGTCCACAAAGAAGCAGGAAGTTTGTAGTAAACTTATATCAACAATCTACACACCCAAATATAAAAATTACATTCTTACGCAACCTATAACTAGAAGTAACATCTGACTAAGCAACATACCATATACCTATATAGTATATCAAAATCACTAATTATAACTGACTTATGCATATTTAGGGTTACAGAATGCAGGATACATTTTATGTGACAGATCAAAAGATGTTGGTATATGGCCCTGATACTTACATCTACGGTATATTTTTGGTAATTACTGTATATACTCATGTATAAGCTGAATTTTTCAGCACAAAGCATGTGCTGAAAAACCTCACTTAGGCTTATACACGAGTCAATAAAAAAATAAACTTACATACACACCTTCCGACACAGCTCCCCGATGCTCCGTGTGGCTGCTTTTCTTTCTTCTCTCTGCTGTATTAGCCGGCAGAGATGCGTCCATGCGCTCTGCCAGCCTGTGCACACTATGATGCTGGGGGCTGGCTGGCTATATACTACTGGGGGCTGGCTGGCTGTATACTACTGGGAGCTGGCTGGCTGTATACTACTGGGGGCTGGCTGGATATATACTACTGGGGGCTGGCTGGCTATATACTACTGGGGGCTGGCTGGCTATATACTACTGGGAGCTGGCTGGCTGTATACTACTGGGGGCTGGCTGGATATATACTACTGGGGGCTGGCTGGCTATATACTGAAAGGCTGTGACCATTGCATTTCCCACCCTCGGTTTATACTTGAGTCAATAGGTTTTCCCAGTTTTTGGTGGTAAAATTATGGGCCTCAGCTTATTCTTGGGTTGACTTATACTCAAGTATATACGGTAAGTGCCCAAAATTCAAAGTATAATGTTATTTTGTAAATAAAATTTCTGATAGTGTCTCAACCTTGAATATGAATGAGGTACATGTATACATTGAGCTGCTAGAGAGCTGTAATACACAAGAGCCATGTATAGGCATTGCAGACTTGGAAATATTATGTAGTATGGAGCTGTACAGCAGCGCAAATTAACATTTAAGAGGCTCCAAGTTATGGCATTCAGTGTTAAGTATGGCATGCAGTCTTAAATTCCTTGATTTATCTTGCGGACTGTCGATCCTTAAAATAATAGGAAAAACGGTATTGCTGTATTTATAAAAAAAAAAATGTAAATAAATTAAAGCATGAATTAAATTTTTGTTAGATGTTTGAGCTTTAGTAGGGTTTGGTGTTACTGGGGCTGGTTTGGGATTTTATTAAACATAGTTGAGCTACAATATTGAGCACCAAGGAGGCTGTTTACTTGAATTATACTAAAACAGAATATTGGCTTGTTTTTATTCTTTAATAAAATGCTGTATGCAAATTATGGACCCCATCGAGAATAAATGACAAACTTATCAGTTTTCATTTTTTTCACTTCCAGTATTAGTAATTCAGCACTATTATGAGGCAGAGAGGTTGAAGTTGCCTGCAGTGGATAGCCAAACCAGTAGTTTCATCCAAAAAAACCATGGGATAATCAGGTTATCATGTAATAAGAATCACAGAATCAATATATGCACAGTCAGTCCTCCTGTATCTGTCTCCTGTATTGCCTATGATCTACCTGGTCATATTCCTGCCAACTGTTTGCTTTGGTAACCAAATTCTTGTTTACTTGTTTTCATGTGCATTTGATCCATATCGTATAGAAGACAAATTGAGCGGAATATTTGTCTCATACATGGGAAAGAGTCAGGGGCTCAACACATGGCACTAGCCTATTATGCCTGCCCATGAGTTAATCCTGGGACTGCTATGTCAGGCTGAGCACTATGAAGTCCGAGAAGAAAAGGGGGTGAGTGGGAAACACAATAAGAAAATCAAAATTAATTTGCATCAAAGTTTTCCAGATCTGGGGAGACATGTCAGAGACTGTTGTAGACAGAGACTGTTGATGTCTACTATTCATAGGTTTGTCCAACAAAAATAAATCTATTGTGCTCCTAAAAGGGGTTTTATTTTTTGTAATATGATAACAGGAATCGTCTTCTGCTTCCAGTCATGTTTTCTGTGTGTGGGAATACCCCTGCTATCCATGCCAAGCTATCTCTTACAACATGCAATGGCTAAATGACTGAAACCAAAAATGACACTTTTTCTAATACATTAGTTGAGTACATATAAAGTTAAAGTTTTCTTTTCAATATAGATGTATAGAATCTATAAAGAGAGGAGAATTATTTACATGCACCTCCCACTTAACCATCTTCTCTTCCCTTCCCTTACTGACCAGAAAGTTTCCTTAATGCCAGGAAGCTAACATCTCACTACTTGTGCGCTAGCCCACATCCATCGAAACCTCACCACTATGCTCATCCCAGCTCTATTATCGCTCCATCTCCCTTTAATCATGCAACTGTCACACCCATCCTAAAGAAGCCATCTCTGGACCCATCTACTCTGCTGAACTATCGCCCTATTTCAATCCAAGGAACCTATCTTGTATGTAATCCAGGGACTGCCTGTACTTCCATTTGCTTCAAAACTCCTGGAACAACATGTCCATCTAAAACTATCTTCCTACCTTACCTCCAACTCGCTCTTTGTGTCAAAAACCAGATTATAGTTTGTCAATAACTCCACCGAGACTGCCCTGACCAAAGTCTCCAATGATCTACTGGCTGCCAAGGCAAAACACCACTACTCTTCTCTCCACCTTCTACTACCTCTTCACGTCACCCCCTGTCGCGTCTCTCAAGGGTCTGTCCTGGGACTCCTACTCTTCTCCATCTACACCTCTGGCCTAGGACAGATCATTAAGTCACACGGCCTTCAATACCACTTTTATGCAGGTGACACACAGATCTATATTTCTGGTCCATCTATTTCCTCTCTTCTAGCCGGAATTCCGTGTCTATCAGCCATATCCTCTTTCTTCTCTTATTGTTTTCTAAAACTAAACATGGACAGAACAAAACTCTACATTTTTTCTCCACCTAATGCATCCCTCCCACCAGACCTAACCATCACAATTCATGGCTCCACACTCTCTCTGGTCTCTAAAGTCCACTGCCTTGGAGTCATCCTTGACTTTGACCCTCAAATCCCATCCCTTACTACAACCTGCTGCATCCATCCTCTATCTTAAGAACCCTTTCTTAATCTAGAATCTACAAAATTACTAGTTCATGCCTTCATCATTTCCTGCTTGGACTACTGCAACATTTTTCTCTGTGGTCTCCCAGCAAACTCTCCAATCTATCCTTAACAATGCTGCCCAGCTCTACCGTCTGTCTCCTCGCTTCTCCTTTGCCTTTCGTCTCAGCCAGTCTCTCCACTGGTTACCCATTGCACAGCAAATTCAATTTGAAATACTAACCATGACATACAAAGCCGTCCACAACCTATACTCACCATATATCACTGAACTAATAAGTCAGTACCATCACACATATAATCTTTGCTCCTCACAGGACCTTCAGCTTCACTCTATTACGATCCACTCTCACAACCGTATAAAGGACTCCTCCCATGCATCTCCCATAGTCTGGAACTCTGGATAAAACTTTGCTGGGGACAGCCCATGCGCCTACACAGAGCGCTCTGAGTGCTCCGTATGTTTTCATCCACTAGACTATAGTCTTAAGAAAGAGCAAACTAGGACATCTTCACTGAAAGAAAATGGCCATGTAACTAGATCTATATATGTAGACTTTCATTACATTTACTGTAAAGTCCACCTAATTTATGATTGATTTGCACCATTTTTGGAAACAGCTTTATCGCTTTTATTTTCACCCACACGGTGGGATTTGTTTATTCCTTAAACCATTCAAAGACAGATGTATCAATTGTGGCTTTTGATAATTTCTCAAATGTATTTAAAATTTTGCTAAAATTGGGCACAAAAGCACTCCACTCACCAGTCACGTTAAAGAAACCAAAAATATTCAGACCTGTTATCTAGGTACAACACCCAGATGAATGATTTCTACTATTTACTATCTAGTGAGAATTCCCCAAAACTTGCCATCTGCCAAATCTGACCCAGTTTTCTAATTATACACACTCCAAGTACCATATGCCCTTTCTATTTATGATACTAAACCCTCCCTAAAATCAAGTCATAGATGTGATACAGTGACCTGGGTGTAGAATAGCTCTAGTGACCTCAATATAATATTACTACATAAAGATAATCCACTCCATGTAGATATTTCATTCTCTATGCTGTGCCACGGTACATCATACATAATGCACAAGATAAGGTGAAAGACAGAAAAAAATTAATTTCATATCCTAGTCTTTAAAATGAGTAGGATGTACTGAATCTCAGGTTTCTGGAGGTCTAGGAGGTCCAGGTTTCATTGTACATTTTGTATATAATTGCATATAATTTGGACTGCTTTCTGCCCGTCTGCCTACTTTTCTCACCCCTTCTGGTAACAAGATGTTTATAAATTAGCATAAAACCATGCAACGATATCATGAGAATTCTTTTATTTATTGGGATTGCATCTTTTACGCAAACAAAAGTAATCATCATTTGTCGGCATGAGCTTTAGTTTTGTAAAGAGGCAATAAAATGGACTTGAAGAGTGGAGATAAATGTGCATAGATGTCAGGAAATTGTCACATATTTGCATCAGTCACCACATTTCTAGCAGCGGCCTTTAGGTTCTGGGGTATTACCATAAAAATAAAGCATGATAAACCAGTAACTCTTACTATACTAATAATCCAGATGTGCTCTGGGGAGTTACCAGAGCCCCTTCTTACTGCAGCTTTGTAGGCTGTTCCCTCCATCCTCTACTACTGTGAGATTACTTCAGGCACAGGGAGCAGGGAAGTGCAGAGGAAGCAGGGGGAGGCGGAGACAGTAAAATAACCTGTGTAGCTGCAGCACAAGGGCCTCCGATATCATCCACCATAGCCCTTCTGACTCATTAGCATAATTATAAAAATTGATTTTAGAAGAATATAAATTCTAAGAAGATTACCACAGTCACAGTGCCTGGTTCTATGAGTAAGTGTCCCGGGTTTGTCATTTTGGATTTTGATGGTAGATTTCCTTTAAGGGTTTTTTATGACCCCAAAGCTTCCAATTAAAGGGGTATTTTGTTTTCTTTTATTCATCATCTATCCTTTTAATTGTTATGGCTTCAAGCTGAGGCAGGATGCTTTCTATATTTAAGGGTTATTTTTAATTGATTGCCAACTGGGAGTTGAATTTTTATCTTCTGCTCACTTTTCAATACACCTCACTATGGAACCCCTGCCCCCACTGCCACGGCGTATACATCGCAGGCGACATTGAGTGTGCAGGATCCACTAGTAGAGGGTTCAAAGGTTCTATTTTAAACTAATGTAACTTTTATTTGCATCTTTAAAAAGCTGGCATTTCCTTTGCTTTAATCACAGTCTGGGAAGTCGTTCTACCCTGTACCAAGCTTTACATTGTAAATTAAGCACTTCTTCCTGAACTTGCAAAAGCAGAAAATCAAGGCGTGAATTAAGGTTAGAAAAAAAGTTTCCTTTGTTCCCCCTAGAAAACTTGTATTGCAGATGAGACTAATTCACCTGAATTTGCAGTCTTGGGCATCCCCCTTGACAGGTGGTATATCTCAAAAGGACACCCCAAAACAGCTGTGGAGCCCTCCCCATGTGTAATCCAGCAAACACCGGCCGCTGACAGCTGCAGTCGGTTCTGGTACTGTTCATGGCTGTTAACCTGTAGATGCTGTGCTTGAATGTGGCCCTGGCACCTTGTATGGGAGAGATTAAAAGGAAACAGTGCCTTCTGAGGTAGACACGTCCGTTCTTTTGTTTACCATCACCACACCGTAGGTGAAGCTTTACCGTAGTTTTTTTTTGTAGAAGCCTTGAAATCATCCTTAAAACGCTGCCCAACAGTCAACTGTGCGCATGTACCTGAAAAAACTTACCCTTCATTCAGTAGAGAGGATACCAGTGAGTGGAACTGTAACAGCGCCAGGGGATGGTTAGGAATGGAAAGGTTCTACACAATATACTTTCTTGACCAAATATTTATTTAAATAAATATTAAATAAATACTGGGGCACATGTGCAGCACCATACCAGTATGCTCCCTGGCCTGTTATTCTAAAACTCTACAAAGCTTGAAAAAAAAAAGTTTAAAAGCGTAAAAAAATGAAAAAATCTAAAAATTCTAAATTATTTTCCATAGAATACTTTTAAAAATAAACATATAAGCTATCCATGTGTCAAAAAAAACTCCAACCTGTTCAAACAGAAAAACCATCAACATGTTCAAATCATCAATTTTTTGGCCATAAAATTTTTGTCAATTCCACCTCATTTCCAGGTATAATTTGCTTTGCAAAATAGAAGCCCTGGTTCTGTAAACGGAAAAGGGCTGCAATGTTAAGTGTCAGAGCCCCATGTAAGTGTCACCTGCACGGGCTGCACAGGATAATAATAAAGATATTCCCAGAGACGACTTCTGAGGAAGGCAGATACTGTTTGTTTTTCTAAGCTTCTCCATAGCTGTGGGATCCGTGAATTAGGATTTATGTATACAGTACATCCTGTCCACATGGAGGAGGCATGTGAATAAACAATAGCAACCTCCACGGCTTAGGTCCATGAGCTCAATAATCACTTCAATTGCATTTTATAATGTTTTAGCAATTTACCTCATTATATAATTCTCATATACATTTATATACAGTACAGACTAAATGTTTGGACACACAACATTCAAAGAGTTTTCTGTATTTTCATGAATTATATACTTAACAAAAAAGTGTGAAACAACTGAAAATATTTTAGGTTCTTCAAATGAACCACCTTTTGCTTTGATTACTGCTTTGTACACTCTTGGCATTCTCTTGATGATCTTCAAGAGGTAGTCACCAGAAAAGGTCTTCCAACAGTCTTGAAGGAGTTTCCAGAGATGCTTACCACCTGTTGGCCCTTTTGCCTTCACTCTGCGGTCCAGCTCACCAAAACCTGGTGACTGTGGAGGCCAGGTCATCTGGCGTACCACCCCATTAATCTCTTTCTTGGTCATTAAGCCCTTACACAGCTTGGAGGTGTGTTTGAGGTCATTGTCCTGTTGAAAAATAAATGATGCTCCAACTAAACGCAAACCGTATGGAATAACATGCCGCAGCAAGATGCTGTGGTAACTAGAGATGAGCGAGCACTAAAATGCTCGGGTGCTCGTTACTCGAGTCGAACTTTTCCCAATGCTCGAGTGCTCGTTTCGAATAACGAACCCCATTGAAGTCAATGGGAGACTCGAGCATTTTTCAAGGGGACCAATAAAATGTGTCATTTTATTGAGAAATAAGGAAGTCAGTCCTTGTTTCTTCGATTTTTTTATTCAGTGGAATATTCGTGGAACTTCAAAAAGGAGAATGACCCGTGTTAAAAATCTGCAATGTGTTCTTCACACATATTGGGGCAGATTTACTTACCCGGTCCGTTTGCGATCCAGCGGCGCGTTCTCTGCGCTGGATTCGGGTCCGGCCGGGATTCATCAAGGCAGTTCCTCCGACGTCCACCAGGTGGCGCTGCTGCGCTGAAGTTCCCTGAAATGCACTGAAGTTCACGATCCTATCCTGGATGAAGGTGAGTGCAAGCTCCGCGACACAATTTCCTTTTTTAAATGCGGCAGTTTTTCCGAATCCGTCGGGTTTTCGTTCGGCCACGCCCCCCGATTTCCGTCGCGTGCATGCCGATGCGCCACAATCCGATCGCGTGCGCCAAAATCCCGGGGCAATTCAGGTACAATCGGCGCAAATCGTAAATATTCGGGTAACACGTCGGGAAAACGCGAATCGGGCCCTTAGTAAATGACCCCCATTGTTCTTCACATACTATTGTGAAGAACACCTTTCTGTACTCATGTCTTCTGATAAGTTAGCAGATGTACGGAAACATCTGCAATGTGTTCTTCACTGTTCTTCACTGTGTTTCCTTAAGTGAAAGCTTGTTCTCGAGCAGGCGAAATACTCGAGCCGTTTCGAGTACGCCAATACTCGAACGAGTATGCTCGCTCATCTCTAGTGGTAACCATACTGGTTCAGTATACCTTCAATTTTGAATAAATCCTCAGTGTCCCCAGCAAAGAACCCCCACACCATCACACTTCCTCCTCCATGCTTCACGGTGGGAACCAGGCATGTAGAGTAATTAATTATTATTATTATTAATATTATTATGTAGAGTCCATTAGTTCACCTTTTCTGTATCACAAAAAGACACGGTAGTTGGAAACAAAGATCTCAAATTTGGACTCATAAGAACAAAGCACAGATTTCCATTGGTCTAATGTCCATTCCTTGTGTTCTTTAGCCCAAACAAGTCTCTTCTGCTTGTTGTGTTCCCTTAGCTGTGGTTTCCTAGCAGCTGTTTTACCATGAAGGCTGCTGCACACAGTCTCATCTTAGCAGTTGTTGTAGAGATGTGTCTGAGGCTAAACCTCTGTGTGGCATTGACTTGGTCTCTAATTTGAGCTGCTATTGACCTGTGATTGAGGCTGGTGACTTGGATGAACTGATCCTTCGCAGCAGTGGTGACTCTTGGTCTTCCTTTCCTGAGGCGGTCCTCATGTGAGCCAGTTTCTTTGTAGTGCTTGATGGCTTTTGCAACTGCACTTGGGGACACTTTCAAAGTTTTCCCAATTTTTCAGACTCATTGACCTTCATTTCTTCATTGCAAGGTAATGATGGCCACTTGTTTCTCTTTACTTAGCTGCTTTTTTCTAGCCATAATACCAATTCTAACAGTCTATTTAGTAGAATTGTCACATGTGTATCCACCTGACTTCTGCACAAAACTGCACTGATGGTCCCTACCCCATTTATAAGGCAAGAAACCCCACTTATCAAAACTGACAGGGCACCTGTGATGTGAAATCCTTTTCTGGTAACTACCTCTTGAAGCTCATCAAGAAAATGTAAGAGTGTTAGGATAGGGTACACACAAGACAGGGGAAGGTGAGCCCTGAGCTTACCCCAACCTCTGTCCCTTCCTATAGCCCCCCCACGCTAAACCGTGGGGCGACTACTTGAAGACTCGGAATATACTGAGTAAGTGTGGATAAGGGCAAACACAAACAGACTGACAAACATAGAACATGAAAGAATAGTAAACAAGCCGGAGTCACAACTAGAGGGAACGTCAAAGGCAGAATCAGTAAGCAAGAGTCAAAGTCCAAAAACTAGCCGAGTTAACAACAATATAGATACAGATACTGAGCAATACAAACGAGCAGCAACCAGGGAGAAAGGGATTTTCAAACACTGGCACTGGGAACTAGTGAAGCTGCAATTTATGCAGCCAGAACTCCACCTCCAGAATCTGATAGGAGCTGGACAGTACCTGGGAATTAACCCCTCACGGTGCAGAATAACCAGGCACCCAGCAGAGGTTCAAAGTCCCAGCCCCTCCTAGACAGCGCGAGATCTTAGCAGCCGCTGCCCAGGACGAGAGGTGGAGTTTGCGCGGATACGCGCCGGGGTACGGAGAACGCTGCTGGCACCACCAGAAGAACCAGAAGTCCCAGCAATCTCCCTAGCGAACCTGACAGTACCCCCCCCCTGACGGGGGGCCTTCGGACCCCTAGATCTTAAAGATGGCTTCTGAGGGTTGGCCTGATGAAACAACCTGAGCAACCGTGGAGCATGAACATCTCTAGCCGGAACCCAAGACCTATCCTCAGGACCAAAACCCTTCCAATGGACCAGGTACTGCAGGGAGTTACCTACCCATCTGGAATTCACCACTTTTTCCACTTCAAATTCCAGATTCCCCTCCACAATAGATGGAGAAGGAGGGTCAGGAAGAGGCAACACAGGCTCCACATAGCGCTTAAGAAGACTTTTATGGAAGGTGTTATGAACCCGCCACCCCGCTGGAAGTGTAATCTTAAAGGAAACCGGGTTAACCATATGAGTGACAACAAACGGACCCACAAACCTGGGCGCAAACTTCAAAGAGGGGACCTTCAATTTAAGGTTTTTCGTGGATAACCACACTTTATCCCCCACCACAAACGTACCAGAGTTAGTGAGCCTTCTTTCAGTCTGTTGGACCATAGAATCTTGTGCCCTCCGAATACTCTCCCGAACTTGTGACCAGAGCGAGCGTAACTTGGATGCAATAGCTTCCGCTCGAGGAATGTTAGAGACAGGCACAGATGAAAAAGAGAAACGAGGATGAAAACCATAATTGCAGAAAAACGGAGATACCTGTGTGGACGAACTACAGTGGTTATTAATAGCAAATTCTGCCAACGGAAGGAATTTCACCCACTGGTCCTGACTGTCCGAGACAAAGAGTCGCAGATATTGAATCATCTCCTGATTCATTCTCTCGGACTGACCATTAGACTCAGGATGAAACGCAGAGGAGAACGACAGATTAACTTCCAGTCTAGAACAGAATGCTCGCCAAAATTTGGAAACAAATTGTACGCCCCTATCAGACACAATATCATCTGGTATACCATGGAGGCGTACAATATTCTGTATAAACAAATCAGCCAATTCTTCAGCTGAGGGTAACTTTTTTAATGGAACAAAGTGTCCCATCTTGGAGAAACGGTCCACTACCACCCAAATCACTGTATAGCCTTGAGATGCTGGCAGATCAGTGACAAAATCCATTGACACTTTAGACCATGGCCTGGTGGGAACTGGAAGCGGAAGAAGAGGCCCCTCAGGACGTCTCCTGGGAGTCTTTCCTCGCGCACAGACCTGACAGGCTTGGACAAATGTGTGCACATCTTTAGTCATGTGAGGCCACCAGTAACTTCTCTTTACGAGATCCAAGGTACTCCGCATACCCGGATGACCTGCCAATACTGAGCAATGCGTCTCCTCCAACACTCTCAAACGACAAGAAATAGGAACAAACAATTTGCCTTCCGGAAGGTCTTTGGGTGCAGATTTTTGTCCTGCTAAAATTTGAGAGGAGAGGTGGGAGGAGACAGCTGCCAACACAACACCTGGAGACAAAATATTACTGTCCGTAGTCGCTGGAAGCTCAGGAGTCCCAAAGCTACGGGACAAGGCATCAGCCTTCACATTTTTTGACCCAGGTCGGTAGGTGACCACAAAATTAAAGCGAGAGAAAAACAAGGCCCACCTAGCCTGACGTGAGTTCAAACGCTTAGCAGTATCCAAATATACTAAGTTCTTATGATCTGTGAGCACAGTTATCGGATGAAGAGCTCCCTCCAAAAAGTGTCGCCAGACTTCAAATGCCCACTTAATGGCAAGGAGCTCTCGATTACCAATATCATAATTCCTCTCACAAGAGGAAAACTTTCTAGAGAAATATGCACAGGGCCTCAGTCTGGTGAGAGTGGAGGACCCCTGAGACAACACTGCACCTACTCCTACCTCGGAGGCATCAACTTCCACAACAAACGGTAGAGAGAGGTCAGGTTGAACCAAAACTGGGGCTGACGAGAATGCCGCTTTTAAAGTTTCAAACGCTGAGCAAGCGGCAGGGGACCAGTTGTTTGGATCAGCACCCTTACGGGTTAGATCCGTGAGGGGTTTGGCGATCACAGAAAAGTTCTTTATAAAGTTCCGATAATAGTTAGCGAAACCTAAAAATCGTTGAAGGGCCTTAAGATTTGTAGGCCGAACCCAGTCCGTGAGCGCCTGAACCTTACTCGGATCCATCTGTACATCAGAGGGAGTCACAACATAACCTAAGAAGGAAACCTTCTGGACGCAAAAAACACACTTTTCCAGCTTAGCGAAGAGGTGGTTTTTGCGCAACCTGGTAAGTACTTGGCGGAGATGTTGCTGGTGAGAAACCATATCAGGAGAAAAAATCAAAATATCGTCTAGATACACCACCATAAACACACCGATGTAATCATGAAAGATGGAGTTCATAAAACCTTGAAAAACCGCTGGGGCATTACTCAAACCAAAAGGCATAACCAGGTATTCAAAGTGCCCCAAAGGTGTATTAAATGCGGTTTTCCACTCATCCCCTTCTCGGACCCGAATCAGGTTATAAGCCCCTCTGAGATCTAATTTAGAGAAAACTTGGGCCCCAGAAACCTGATTTAAGAGATCCGGGATCAAGGGGAGGGGACCTGAGTTTTTTACCGTTATCTTATTTAATTCTCGATAATCAATACACGGCCGTAAACCACCATCTTTTTTCTCAACAAAAAAGAACCCGGCCCCAGTGGGCGACTCAGAGGGACGAATATGTCCGATTGCCAAACTCTCCTCAATATAGCTCTTTAGTGCCTCCCGTTCTGGCACCGACAAGTTATATATACGACCCTTAGGCAATCTAGCATCGGAAAGAAGGTCAATTTTACAATCAAACTCCCTGTGAGGAGGAAGGACTTGGGACAAGGGTTTAGAAAACACATCTGAGTAGTCAGAGAGAAAACCTGGAAGACTCTGATCTTCCGTGACTACTGTACATAGTGAAACTCTGGTCAGGTGTTCCTTACAGAGAGGACCCCAATGAACCAGCTCCAGAGTTTCCCAATTAATTACCGGATTATGGATCCGGAGCCAGGGTAGACCAAGAATGACATTTTCAGACAGGTTTTCCATAACTAGAAAAGAACACCATTCTTCATGCATAGCTCCCACCATAAGCTTCATCTGCGGGGTTCGGAATTTGATCAACCCTGCCTGTAGAGGGGTCAAATCCGCACCCGACATCTGGATAGGAGTGGACAATGGAATCAATGACATGCCAAACTGAGAGACAAAATTATAATCGATTAAATTAGTCGCAGCACCTGAATCCAAAAAGGCGCGACCAGTGCAGGAAACAGACTGAAACTTAACCGTACAAGGTAAATACATTCTAGCCACAATAGGGAGTACCTGAGCTCCTAAGCAGTCCCCCCGACTACTGCTTAGGAGCGGAAGTTTTCCTGCTGCTGCCTCTTGGAACAGGTGTTGATCTGATGATCAGGACTTCCACAGTAGAAACAAAGATGGCGTCTCACTCGACGTTGCTTCCGGTGTGCGGGAGAGATGCTATCCAGCTCCATGGATTCCAATTCTGGACTACCCGGAGACGGACTGGCCGCTGGCTGACAGTCCGAGGACACCCGAGGTGATCGCCTGGATCTTAGGCGACGATCAACTCGGATGACCAGAGTCATAGCATCATCTAATGTCTGAGGCTCGGCATAAGCTAAGACTAAGTCCTGTACTCGGTCTGACAGTCCGGACATAAATTGGTCTTTTAGGGCGCAGTCATTCCATTGCGAGTCAGTCACATACTGTCTGAACTGGGCACAATACTCTTCTGCTGTCCGTTTTCCCTGACACAGAGATCTAAGGTGGGAAACTGCAAGTGCTCGACGGTCAGGTTCGTCATAAATCTGGCCTAAAGCAGAAAAAAAAGCGTCAAGAGAAGAACGGGATGGAGAGTCAGGTGGGAGAGAAAAAGCCCAATTTTGCGGATCCCCACGCAACAGGGAAATTACCACGCCCACCCTTTGAATCTCTGTGCCCGATGAACGAGGGCGTAAAGAAAAGTAAAGTTTACAGCCCTCCCGAAATGAAAAAAAATGCTTACGGTCACCAAAAAACACGTCAGGGAGAGGAACCTTAGGTTCAGGTATGGGTGGCAGTGGATCCTGCGGTGATGTCTGCCGTGGAACCTGCATAGATTCCTGAATTTGGAGACGGGAAGCTAGATCCTGAACAAACTGAGTTAGGGTCTGGACCTGAGCGACCACAGCTGACAAAGGCTCCATGGAAGGAGAGAATGTAGCAGGTCGGATACAGGATGCAGACCTATGTTAGGCCAGTGTTTCTGTTAGGATAGGGTACACACAAGACAGGGGAAGGTGAGCCCTGAGCTTACCCCAACCTCTGTCCCTTCCTATAGCCCCCCCAAGCTAAACCGTGGGGCGACTACTTGAAGACTCGGAATATACTGAGTAAGTGTGGATAAGGGCAAACACAAACAGACTGACAAACATAGAACATGAAAGAATAGTAAACAAGCCGGAGTCACAACTAGAGGGAACGTCAAAGGCAGAATCAGTAAGCAAGAGTCAAAGTCCAAAAACTAGCCGAGTTAACAACAATATAGATACAGATACTGAGCAATACAAACGAGCAGCAACCAGGGAGAAAGGGATTTTCAAACACTGGCACTGGGAACTAGTGAAGCTGCAATTTATGCAGCCAGAACTCCACCTCCAGAATCTGATAGGAGCTGGACAGTACCTGGGAATTAACCCCTCACGGTGCAGAATAACCAGGCACCCAGCAGAGGTTCAAAGTCCCAGCCCCTCCTAGACAGCGCGAGATCTTAGCAGCCGCTGCCCAGGACGAGAGGTGGAGTTTGCGCGGATACGCGCCGGGGTACGGAGAACGCTGCTGGCACCACCAGAAGAACCAGAAGTCCCAGCAATCTCCCTAGCGAACCTGACAAAGAGTGTTCAAAGCAGTAATCAAAACAAAAGGTGGCTACTGAAGAACCTAGAATATATTTTCAGTTGTATCACACTTTTTTGTTGAGTAGATAATTCCACATGTATTAATTCAAAGTTTTGCTGCCTTCAGTGTGCATCTATAATCTTTATAGTCATGAAAATACAGAAAACTCTTTGAATGAGAAGGTGTGTCCAAACTTTTGGTCTGTACTGTACAAGCATAGTACCCATTTTATACTGTATGTGTAGTTATGAAAGACATCATTGAGGACCATGGAACTTGATCTATACAGCGATGTGGAATAATGGAATGATGGCGCTATGTAAATAAAGCTTTATTATTCCTAGAAAGCTCACCAGATTGAAGGCTTTAGCTTCTAATATAACATTTCATTTGAGGCATCCGTGCCAACGCATTGCAGTCTAAAGCGCAGATACTCATGAGCTGATCATATGTGTGTATACTGTCAGACCCCGAATGATCCCAAAAATGCAGATTAGCTGAGTTGAATTTGTTTCACCTATTCCCCTTTATACAGAAGTTATAACATCCTTCTTAAACGGGTTGTGCCCTTTCAGAAAATAATTGTTTGTGTTAAGAAAGGTTCTACAATATACAATTTAATTTCTGTATCAATTTCTTACATTTCCTTAGATCTCTGCTTGTTGCCCTTCTACAGGAAGTTTCATAATTGACTTCCTTTGGATGAAACTAGTTCCTGGTCATGTGATAGCATCACAGCTGTAATCAGAGCTGTGCGATATAACGAGTCGTGGACTTGTGTGACAATGAGTCTCACACTTGTGTGACATCACATGACCATGGACTGGTTTCCATCCACAGGAAGTAAACAATGAAAGCTTTCTATAGAAGGACAGCAAGCAGAGATATAGGGAATTGGGAGGAATGGTTACGCAAAGTAAATTGTAGAACCTTTTCTTTACACAAACAATATCAATTATTTGCTGAAACTGGACAACCCCTACAGTAGTTACGTTATTTCTATGACCTGCCTATAAAGGGCAGGGGTAGCCCCAGCCACCTATGTGTCCTGTTTATGACGTTTCATAGCTGTACACCAGAATACTTTACCGTAACCCATATTACAGGTCTGCGGCTAGCACAGAGAGATCAAGAACATTGTGTGTAGCCCTAGGACTAGAACTATGATGGAAAAAATGACCATGTCACAGGAACGTTATCTCAAACAAACTCATCGCTAAAAACAATGTTTCAGGAAAGCTCGAAAAATAAACAAAGAGTGGAAGGGAGGGGACATTGAGAGTGACGAGAGTGCGGCTTCCTGTCTGCTAGCCATACAATACTCTGATTAATCTGTGTACCACTGGAAGGTGGCCAGATACAACTCTGCCCTCCAGGTTAGTATAAGGCAGTGCGAGAAACGTACAACCCAAACCACAAAGTATATGATTTTTATTTCATTACTAAGCCTATTAATACTCGGTTTTGTGTGTGTTGCCATTGTTATGTCTTCTGACTCCTATTTTTGATTTTGAGGCAGACAGCTAATGCCTGACGCCTTCAATGAAGATCTTTTGGAAGATGGTTTTGTTGGGATTTTGCTTCATCTTTTACAGTAACACTATTTCTGTCCTTTTACTACAATTTCTATACAACAACCCCCCCCCCCTACAATTTTTGTGATAATTTGTTTTAATAGTCACTTAGCTTGTAACGCACATCCTTTAAAGATTTCTTTTCATCTGCTCCTCTTGCTCTGTAACATTGCTCAGTGTTACACAGCATTTTCTATATGACAGATTCCCAATATATTTGTTGTCAGACTTTATTGTTTAAAATATGACTTAATGGGGTTGTCTGAAGGTCGGAAAACATAGCTGTTTTCTTCCAAAATCAGCTCCTCGTTTGCCCATGGGTAGTGCAATTAAGCTTCATTCTTTTCTATACAACTTAGCTGCAATACCAGCACAAACTAAGGTCACGTATGGCACTGTTTTTAGAAGCCATGTTTTTCAACCCCTGGACAACCGCTTTAAGGTTCTGGTAGATTTTTCTTCCATTCACCCTTATTGCTCTGTTCTTATAGATTTGTAATTGGGAAATCCACAAAATCACAGTTCACCAAACCTGCATTGCTATGTGGGTCAGCTGTGCTGCACTGGGGGTCATTCGGTCAATTTTTCACACTTTGTTTCATTGCAGCTAATTGGTAAGATCAAAAATGTACATTTGCTCATTAATGTACGCTCTCTACCCCTTGACAGAAAAAACTGAAAAGTAGATATTTATAAAACAAGAAAAACTAAAATATCACATGGTCATAAGTATGAGCTTGGAAGCACCTTTTGAGCTAGTACAGCCATGTTTTCACACCAGGATTTGGGGATCCTCCGCCATTCTTCTTTGCAGATCCTCCCCAGTTCGCTCAAGTTGGATGTTGAACATTGGTGTACGCCATTTTCACATCCCTCCAGAGATGCTCAATTGGGTTTATATCAGGGCTCTGGCTGGGCCAGTCAGGAATGGTAACAGAGTTGTTCTGAAGCTGCTGCTGTTATTTTAGCTGTGTGTGTACGGTCATTGTCCCGATGAGGTCCAGAGCACTCTGGAAGAGCTTTTCATCCAGGTTTCTGTTCTTGGCCGCATTTTTCTTTCATTTCATTGCACCCAGTCTTCCTGTCCATGCAGCTGAAAAACACCCCTATAGCATGATGCTGCCACCATGTTTCACTGTTGGGATTATTTGGCAGATGATGAGCAACGCCTTGTTTTCTCCACCGATATTTTCTTTCTCATAGTCTGGGTGTCCTTCATGGGTTTTTTTTGCAAACTGCTTGCAGGCTTTCATATGTCTTGCACTGAGAAGAGGCATCCGTTGTCAGACTCTCCAATAAATGCCTGGCTGGTGAAGGGGCTACAGTGATAGTTGACTTTTTGAAATTTTCTTCCATCTCCCTAATTCTCCTATGGAGCTCTGCCACAGTGATCTTGGAGTTCTTCTATACCTCTCTCACCAATGCTTTTCTCCCAAGATTGATTAGTTTGGCTGGACGGCAAGGTTGAGGAAAAGTTGTGGTCATCCCAAACTTCTTCCATTTAAGGATTATGGAGGCCACAGTGCTCTTAGTAATCTTGACTGCTTTAGAAATTCTTTTGTGACCTTGGCCAGATCTGTGCCTTGCCACAATTCTGTCTCTGAACTCCTTGGGCAGTTTCTTAGACCTCATGATTCTCATGTACTCTGACGTGCTCTGTGAGCTGTGAGGTCTTACTCTGACATGCACTGTGAGCTGTGAGTGTCTTTCCTAATCAAGTCCTATCAGTTTAATTAACCACAGCTGGACTCCAATTAAGGAGTAGAACCATCTCAAGGAGCATCAGAAGGAAATGGACAGCATGAGTTGAATATCAGTGTCACAACAAAGGGTCTGAATACTTATGACCATGTGATATTTCAGTTTCTCTTGTTTAATAACTATAACAAAACTACCTACATTTCAGTTTGTTTTATGTCAAGATGGGGTTGTGGTTGTAGAGTGTACATTAACAAGTAAATTGGCTGCAATGAAACAAGTGAGTGAAAAATGTAAATATTTAATATATACTGAATGTTTTCCGTACCTACTGTACATTCTGCTCAACTCAGGACAGGCAGGACATTAAAAGTGTCAATGTTATACTCCATATGTTGGAGCTGAATGAATATTAAGCAGTATATCCTTGGGGCAGAGGTTGAAACAAATACAAAGTGTACTTACCTTGCACCTGTTCTTGTGTTATACTGGTTCTTCGTCTCTTGCTCCCAGCCAGAAGTGACAGGGGTCATGGGACCTGCTATGGCTAATCCATAGCCTCTTCGGACCACATGACATTTTTTATGACATCTAAGGAGACCAGAAATTGTGGGAAGCAGGTCCTGTCACTTCATGGCACTTCTGGACACAATGCAAGGCAAGCATGTCGGTAAGCCAACCATCTTACTCCAAATCTGATTCCTCAGTTTTCCCTAACTCCATCTCCACCAAAAAGGACTCCACCACTACAGTCACTCTAGCAGTGTTGAGATAAATGCAGGCATCTCTACCAGCGTATACATAAAGTGCATCCACATTCATCTCAACTAAAAGCCTAGAATGGGATGCACAACCTGTGCCAACATGCTACATGTGGCCTGCCAAGCCATGAATTGTGTCCCATACCATGCTGACAGTCATAGAGTTCAATGAGCACTTCCGTAACTGAAGCATTCATTGGTGCAGAAGGCCAAGTAGTGCTGAGTTAATCTCAGTAGTCCTTACTGCTCCAGGTCCTCTCTGATCTGTGTCCTCACTCATGATGCTGCTTGTATTTGTCGGAGTGAGGACACAGCACAGGAGAGGAGCAGGAGAGGACACAGAAATGGTAAGTACTTACGTACTGTACTGTGCTGCTTCCTGGTCCTTTACCTTTTCTGGTGCAGCTCTCCTCTGGGTCCAGGTGCCGGCTCATACAACCAAGGAGGATTACATGTGTCAGGAAAGGAAAGAATTTATTCATTTTTTTTGTCTGTTCTGGGGTTGCCAGTATTATCGTCTGCTCTGGGGGTCTCCAATATAATTATTAACGGAAATTTAAAGGAAATTTCATACATATACTGTATATCAGGGGTCCCCAAACTTTTTACATAGGGGGCCGATCACTGTCCCTCTCAGACCGTTGGAGGGCCGGACTGAAGTTTAAAAATAAAAAAAATAAGAAATTACAGCGCTAGCCCCTCATAATTATTTCCTATGCTGCCCCCCACCATTAAAGGAAACCTACCACTTGAAGTGGCAGGTATAAGAAGGACATACCGGGCACCAGCTCAGGGGGAGCTGGCGCCGTAGCTTATTTTTGTTAGTGTTTTAAACCGCTGTATCGCAGTTTAAAACACTTTTTAAACTTTATGGCCGAAGCTGCTTCGGCGCAGGGAGGTACGCGCTCAGCGCATACCATGCGCACGGCTCTCCTTCACTTCCTAAGTAGCCGCGCGCATGGTAAGCGCCGAGCGCGTACCTCCCTGCGCCGAAGCAGCTTCGGCTATAAAGTTTAAAAAGTGTTTTAAACTGCGATACAGCGGTTTAAAACACTAACAAAAATAAGCTCCGGCACCAGCTCACCCTGAGCTGGTGCTCGGTATGTCCTTCTTATACCTGCCACTTCAAGTTTTCTATGCTGCCCCCCCGCCATTAGTTATTTCCTATGCTGCCCCTCATAATAAATTATTTCCTATGCTACCCCTTATAATTAATTATTTCCTATGCTGCCCCTTATAATTTATTATTTCCTATGCTGCCCCTTATAATTTATTATTTCCTATGCTACCCCTTATGAGGAAATAATTAATTATGAGGGGCAGCATAGGAAATAATTAATTATGAGGGGCAGCATAGGAAATAATTAATTATGAGGGGCAGCATAGAAAATAATTAATTATAAGGGGCAGCATAGGAAATAATTAATTATGAGGGGCAGCATAGGAAATAATTAATTATGAGGGGCAGCATAGGAAATAATTTATTATGAGGGGCAGCATAGGAAATAATTTATTATTCCCTATGCTGCCTCCTCATAATTAATTATTTCCTATCCTGCTCCTCATAATTAATTATTTCCTATCCTGCTCCTCATAATTATTCCCTATGCTGCCCCTCCATTATTATTTTCTATAATGGCCCATAATCCATAATTTCATATATTAGGGCAGCCACAATGTTTCTACTGCTGTTTTAAAAAAAATAAATAAAAACCCTGTACTTACCTCTGGCTCCCGCGTCTTCTTTCTTCTGGCTGCTGCCGGACAGGAAGCGGTGCGCGGCCGCGTGATGACGTAATCACGCGGCCGCGCATCCAGGTTCAAGGAGCGATGTGCGCCGGGGTTGTCTTCCGGCCACATCGCTCCACTTGCAATAATAGTGCTCGAGCGGCCGTTTCCGGCCGCATCGAGCACTATTCAGTGACGGGCAGGAGCTTCCTGTCCGGATGGACGGAGGCCCCTGCCCGACTGCCGAACTGGATACGGCCCGACTGCCGTACTGGAGCGCCAGCCCGGGGGCCCCCAAATAACAAATCCTTATCCCGGGGCTCAGGCCTGGATGGGACGGGGGCCGGATAGAAACGGTCGGCGGGCCGCAAGTGGCCCGCGGGCCGTATTTTGGGGACCCCTGCTGTATATACTCGTGTATAAGCCGAGTTTTTCAGCACAAAAAATGTGCTGAAAAACGTCCCCTCGGTATATACACGAGTCAATATACACGAGTCAAGAGTAAAAAATACTTAAAAAATAATAAACTTATATACTCACCCTCCGGTGGCCCCGATGTGCAGCGCTGCTCCCCCGATGTCCGCCCCCCTTGTCTTCAGGCGTCCGCGCCGCTTGTCTTCAGGCTTCCGCGCCCGTCTTCTTTCTTTTGCTGGGCGCCACCATGTCTTTCCCCCGGTCGGCGCCTAGTATGACGTCAGCAGTGGCGCGTCATACTAGGCGCTGGCCGGGAGAGAGCAATGGCGGCGCCCAGCAGAAGAAAGAAGACTGGCGCGGAAGCCTGAAGACAAGCGGCGTGGACATCGGGGGAGCAGCGCTGCACATCGGGGCCACCGGAGGGTGAGTATGTAAGTTTATTTTTTTTTAATGCTGGGGGCAAGCTGTATACCACTGGGGGCAAGCTGTATATCACTGGGGGCAGGCTGTATACCACTGGGGGCAAGCTGTATACCACTGGGGGCAGGCTGTATACCACTGGGGGCAAGCTTTATACCACTGGGGGCAAGCTGTATACCACTGGGGGCAGGCTGTAAACCACTGGGGGCAAGCTGTATACCACTGGGGGCAGGCTGTATACCACTGGGGGCAAGCTTTATACCACTGGGGGCAAGCTGTATACCACTGGGGGCAGGCTGTAAACCACTGGGGGCAGGCTGTATACCACTGGGGGCAGGCTGTATACCACTGGGGGCAGGCTGTATACTACTGGGGGCAAACTGTATACTACTGGGGGCAAACTGTATACTACTGGGGGCAAACTGTATACTACTGGGGGCAGGCTGTATACTACTGGGGGCAGGCTGTATACTACTGGGGGCAAGCTGTATACTACTGGGGGCAGGCTGTATACTACTGGGGGCAAGCTGTATACTACTGGGGGCAAGCTGTATACTACTGGGGGCAGGCTGTATACTACTGGGGGAAGGCTTTATACTACTAAGGGCAGGCTGTATACTACTGGGGGCAGGCTGGTCTGGCTGTATACTATAGGTCTGTGACCAATGCATTTCCCACCCTTGGCTTATACTCGATTCAATAGTTTTTCCCTGTTTTTGGTGGTAAAATAAGGGCTCTCGGCTTTTACTCCAGTATATACGGTAATTATTTATCATCCACAGCCTGGATGCAAGGTCAGGGAAAATACACTTTGTTTTGGTTCTTTTTGCCACACTTGCCCCAAAAGGTTTCTCACAATTCATAAAGATCTCCGTTATTGTACTATAAACATACCTCCCATTGTATTTTGTATTACAACATTTGGAAATATGCTGTCACATATTCTGCTTATGCGGGCCGCCCTCCTGCTTTAGCCTTTTCCGGAGCTAATGTATATGTTAAAACTAACTTAGAAAATTAAAATAAAGAGTTGATCAAAACACCGGCAAGCACACTGTGATGGCGTCAGATGCTTGGCGGAAGAGGAACTTTATTTTTGTTTAAAATAAGAGGAGCCATAAAACCAGGAGCACAGAAGGGGGCACAGTAAGAGGGGGAAGCAGAAGTGGGGACCATAAATAGAAGTGGAGCAGAAAGGGGGGCACAATAACAAAGGGGGCAGAGAGGGGGCACAATAAGAAGGGGGGCAGAGAGGGGGCACAATAAGAAGGTGAGCAGAGACAGGGCATAATTAGAGGGGGAGCAGAGGGGGCCAGAGAAATGGGGACTAATGAAAGGGGAGGGGGAGCAGAGAAAGGGACCATAATAAGAGGGGAGGGTGAATGGGGCATTGTACAGGGTGAAAATATACAGGGGCTTAATTACTAAGACCCCTTCCACACTTGCAGATCACGTCAGAGTTTGATCAGTGAAAAACTGACATTTTTCATCAGAGTGCAATCAGTTTTCAGTCAGAGTTTGTTCAGTGTTTCAGTTTTTCGCACGCGTTTTCAATGCAATTTCAATGCGTTTTTCACGCGCAGAAAATGCAAATGGACTCAGGGCTGAGCTCTACCTTTTCTATGGCAATTGATGCGTGAAAAACGCATTGCACTTGCATTGCACTTGCATGTGTCTCAGAGTGCAATGCGTTTTTGATGCATCTCCATAGACTTGTATGGTGCGTTTTTCACGCGCGTGACTTGCAAAAGTAGAGCATGTCGAGATTTAAACAGGCGTTTAAAAAAAACCCACGTGTGTGCATGAAAAAAAATGCAAGTCTGAAAAGACCCATTGGTTACAATGGGTCAGAGTGCAATGCAAGTTCTGCACGTCAAAAGCACGCGCGTGAAAAGTGTGAAAGGGGCCTAAGGGTCCGTGGATCGCATTTCCGTCGGACTGTTTATGTTATACCGGATTTGCCGGTACAGGTATTTAGTAGGGGATTGTGTTGCACGTGACAAAAATCGGGGGGCGGGCCGTCGGACAATCCGACTGATTCTGACTGAGCGCGGAATTTAAGATTAAAATTGTGTCACAAGCCATGCACCTACATACACCTTGAAGAAGAAGGTGAACTCCGGTGGACCTGAGCGGGGAAGCGACACATGCAGGATATCGGGCACACGATGTTAGTGAATCGTGGCAGAGTGTATTATCGTCGGACAATGCACTTCCGGACGGGTAAGTAAATGTGGCCTATAGTGTAAGAGCCATTATTCTAGGTATTATACTGTGTCGGCCTACTAGGGGGGCTCCTCTTTCTTTGACCCAAAGGTTGGGAGGTATGCTATAAATATAGCTTGCTGTACATTTCTTACCCCTCTCATGTTTCAGTATATATTGCAGCCTGTAGTCTGAAATGAATTAGGATGGATTCCAATGGAAAACATGTGTGTTTTTTTAATAAGGGAATCTTTAGTAGAAATGTGAACATGAACAACAAAAGTTCTCACCTTATAAAATCCTATCATCTTTTCTTCAATTAGTGAGACAACCAGGATTACATTAATCTATTGTCTTGTAGTGAGGTGATGATAAAACAATAGTGTACTACAGGGGAATAAAACAATTCACCAATTTTACCTATTCCCATTATTCAACAATAGAAATATACATGTGTGAAAGTGCTATTCAGGGAAATAAGCTATTCTCTGTCCATGGCACATGTATAAACTGAGAAGACTAAATGGGATTAGGGTTTTCCATATATCACTGTAAATGATATCACTGAAGACACGTTGTACCATAATGTGTGAGAGCCTTCACATTGCACAAGATTGCTTTCCATTGAATAAGCCAGGAACACTATCTCCTCGCACATTTCCGAATGGACTGATTGTATTCAGGACTCCCAACATGTCTACATAAAATATCAATATTCCCTACGTGAAAACTGAGATCCATGATACTGGAAAGTTTATGGTTTGGGGAGAGAATTTTGAATAAATCCTCAAATAACATATTCTATAAACCTGCATATTACAGAGCCTACCTCTCCCTCCTTCATCTTTTTCTGCTCTATCAAAGGCTAGGTCAGGTCCGCATGTATTTCTATGGGCATACACAGCTGTAGTTTCCACAATTCTGTGCATTCTGTGCCAACTACCTGAGCCTCAAATTATAAAGCAGGTCCTATTCTGGTAGTCTTTTATTTCATTATCGGTGCATGAGTGAACCTCACATATCTGTGGGCCCGTGAAAGCCCTAAAGCGTGTGCAGGTGGCCACAGACTGCAAATATTGCCTGGCAGGTCTAACATCTAACGTTTTAGTAGAACGAGTGTTGTTCTTGAACCGCTAACCACGGATCCATGTTCTGTTTTTGTGGCCCATGCGTCATTAGTGCTACTGAGCCATCTGCCATATCCGTATGCCATCCGGTTTTGTGGAAAGTTTGAACATGTCCTTAGCTTGTCCAAACCTATTGAAGGGTCACACAATTGTATTACCTAGCAAACTAGCAAATACAGTCGGCACACAGTGGACATCTGTATGGCATCCCGCATCGTGCCACTGTGTTTGGTCCGTAAAATCCGTCCAGCACATGGTCCGTGATTCATGTACCAACCAGGGTTGGTCTTTAGCCCTCTTGCCCACAAGCATTTTTCTTGTGCAAGTCCAATTCAATTCTTCATCGCCATCATAGACGTGGGTTTTTTTAACACTGTGCTTAAGTCGAGCATATACTACTTTCATGTGGTTGTGAGGAAAAACACATCCATTGAAGTCTATAGGAACATGAAAAAAAATGAATAGCACTAGGATGCATCTTAGTGCGTCAGTTTTTCCTGCATGAGTTTCAAGGAAGTAGCTGAGAGAAGAGAGAGTCTAACACACCTGAAAGATGGGCATGTGCTACCAAAAAACGCATTGTTCATGCTGAATGAATTCTGAACATAATCTTAGGAAAAGTTGTTGGATTACCCAGCTTTTCCAGAACCTAAGAAGAACCAAGCAATGACTGGATAGGATTTTGGTTGACGCTTGTTCCTATGCACAGCACACGACAAGCAGGGTATAAGTAACCTTGTAGTAGAACGTGATATTTCTGGGAGACCTTGCTCTGCTCCCTTCATGGCTCCCGCAGCCTTTCTGTAGCTTCTTAGTAGCCGCACTGGAAAATACATTGATTTACACTCCCAAGTATCTGATACAGTGATATACTGTGGCGTACATCGCAGGGTCATCAGTGGGAGGGGGATCACATCCCTGGAAGAACATTCCTGAAATATCTTATAGTACAAGCATATATCACATAACGTGCACTCTCAGCCCAGCTGCTGGGATACAAAATACAGAATTAGTGATACAGTAAGAAAGAATATGGATGAACTCTGCTGGTAATGAGACATTTTATGAAGTAAATGAATGTGCCAAAATCCAACTACCCAATCCCCATCTCACTGTCATTTACTGTCCAGAGAAGCCCATTGTCTGCGGGTCCCATTCAAATGCTTGGTCTCCAAGCATTTTGTAAGACAAGCTTGTATTTTGCAAACATTGTAGCTTCATTTACAAGCAAAATTTCATAATCCAATCATTATATGATCCCTTGCCACCCTCTACTGTACTGTGTGTCCCTTCTCACAAAATTGTATAGCACATTATTAAAGAAGTAGAAGATAAAAAGGGCTAAATGTTGTAATACACGTGATATTTTTGGTATGGAATGAATTGTTTGCATTTCAATTATTTCATTTGATATACAGTACGAGCGATTGGGATTACAAGCACAAATTCAACTTGTAATCAAAGGTATTCGGTCATTGTGGAAACAGTTGTCTTGGTATCAATGATTTCCTATGGGAAAACTTACTTTGATATACGAGCGATAAACAAATTATACAATGAATGTATACAGTGTAATTTTGGATTACGAGCATATCAGTAGCTAAGGAATCAATCTAATCAGTGTTTTCACAGTATACAACGTACACTGAGCAGAATGAGGCAACAGCTATGCCTCCATCCAGTATATGTCAATGGGTACGCTCAGTGTATATGTCCCGACGTAAATGCTGAGCGTATACTAAGACGCAGTCTTAGTGGATGTTTGACAACTTTTTCTTTACACCAATTCAGTTAAAGTGATCAATTGACTTTTTGTGGGCAGAATTATCAGGAGTCGTCCTAAAACTCCACCCATTAGTGAGAGCGGGACCCTCTATCCCGGATCACTGGGGTCCTGTGAACAGTTGGGAACCCAGACTCACTGATCAGCTTGTTATGCCCTAACCTGTGAACTTTAAGCTTAGTCTCTAATACCATTGTATAAGGCTGGGTTTTCACATTCTGGTTCTGTGGCAGTTTTGCAGCTTTTTTTATCTCTGAATTGCAGCAAACCAATAGTTTACGACCGGAGGAACTGCACACGTCTTGTGGGTAGGCTTATGCTGAGTATCCAAGCTTCAGAACCACAACAAGGAAACCCAGCTCTAAGATGCTTTGATTATACTAAAGTAACAAAACTGCAGCAGAATACAATAGAAAATGATTTTTGTGCAGCTATTATATATGTAACCTCTTGTACTTTGTGTTTGACAGGTGTTTGACTTTCATCTGCAGCAGGCTGACATGATGCGGATCTCCTCACTACATAGTAACCAGAAGCTAATACATCTGACATATCCATTATGGAAGGGATGAATATAGGATCCACAGACATCATCCAGAAGGCATTATCAATAACCACTAATATATAAGCCATTGATCACTCCCCTGTACAATGGCAATCCTTAGTATCTCCATCTAATAATCTACGTTCAAGATTGCATCTACTATGTGTGCCTTATGGAAGAGTGCAAGGTTTTCTTTTTTTTTTTCCGATTTCTAACCCAAATTGCAAGTGTGGTCTAAACATTTAAAAAGTTTCGATTCACTTTAGATTTTTGCTTTACTAATCGTACCCAACAACCTGAATGTATTAACACATCTTTAAAGGGGTTGTCTAGGGAATGATCATTGACACAAGGAGGTGTTCTTCTGGTCTACTTTCTATTTGGGATTTTTTTTTTCAAAAAGTCCCAAGTCATGAATCTGGCTTTGCATGGTGTTGCAGTAGCAGAAGTTCTATATTTACGCCAAATTAATGAAGAGGCGTTAGTATTCCTGTAAGACTTTTTAGCAGTGAAAAGTCCCAAAAAGCCCAGGAAAACCAATGATAAATAACCCCAATAGACATCTTTCTCTGGATCCTGTCTCACCTCCAGGAGATAGAGCAGAGGGTTGACCAGATGGATGTAGTTGTGTGCAGTATGTTTACTAAATAAAAAAAAACTCTGATTCCCAATGCAATTATTTCTTATTCCAAAAATACCCAGTAAAACCAATGAGAAATAACCTCCAAGGTGACAAAGTAATGAAAGCTGCTACAATGTAGACACCATACTGTAACCTTCAGGCAGCCTTTACAGAACACGCTGAGCAATCTCATTGCCTGGAATTCTTTGTGTAATAATTGTTTTTAAAGAACAATCCGATTACAATTGCTAAATTATGACAAGAGCGACATGGCCTAATGTACTATGTATAGACTCTCTAAACTAGCAATGGACATATTGTGCAACATGGTGAAGAATATATTGCAAAAACATTTCATGTTTGGTTGAACTGAGGTTGTGGTTGAACTGAGGATCCCATGTAAAGGAAGCTCGGCTAAGATATTAGAAAAGTGTCTATCCGATTACCTAATAGATGGTCACAAACTCAATCAGTTCTTTCCAATAAAAATATGTTGTATGTGCAGGCTGTATCTTCTGGCTGTGTACACCAAACTGGCAGAGACTGTACCCATCTTATTGCCTGAGGAGTTTCACCTGTAAAATTGCTAAATTGCACAAAAGCCACAACAAAATTGCACACATTTGGATGTTTTTGTCCTCTTTCTTTGTACCAGCTGAACTATACCTAGATATCACACGGAGCACCCACATTACAGAATTTCTATGGCAGCTGCTCACTGCAGGGTTTTCTCCCTTAGCTTTTCACCGTTAAAGGGGTTTTTCCAAGTTTGGTTGTTATCCCCTATCATTTCCCAATAGATGATGGATGCTCACCCTGCTCTATTCTATACAATGAAAGTGTTGGGAGAGCCAAGCACAGCGCTAACCTATCTCCTGCTCGCCCATTCATTGTCAATGTGCCAGAAATAGCTGAGCGATGTGCTTTTTCGACATTCCCATGCTAGGAAGCATCCCAGACCCACTGCTCCATCAGTAAGTCCGAATGGGACTCTCTTTACAGGCTGGGGTCCAATTTCATGATCACTGGTATCCCCAATGATCAGCTTGTTATCTGCAGGATAGGGGATGCAATGTTATGTAATGCAATGTTTTAATCTAAATGCTGTCCATGAAAAAAAATAGAACAGTTTAGTCGAAGAAGAGGTTCATGGTTCACTTTTATGGAAAGGATTTGTTGTATTACCTTTTCTCATTTGCATTCTCTTCCTGTCCTTTATGTCTATGTAGTTGTCAAAAAATGGACTGTACTAAAATATTATCCATACACCATGTCACACCAGTTTCTTTTTTACAGATGTTTTACACACAGACCAGACACAGATCAAAAATGTAACAAATGATGGATATAATAGTCCTTTTTCTACTGTCTGTAAAAGGGATGTTCATGTAATAGCTTCTTCACATTGCAAAGGATAAAAGCTTCAGCAGAAACATGATCCTTTTTGATGCGCTACTGATTCATTCCTACTCACTAGTGAGCTACATAGCACTGTATCAGAGTGTACAACAATTTCAGTCACCTTATCTTCAGTCCAGCTGGAGTAGCCACTTTTTGCCTCTCCCTTCTATTTACTGGCCATATGTACCCACTGCCTGTTTGATGCCTTATGGCAGTGGTGGCGAACCTATGGCACGGGTGCCAGAGGTGGCACTCATAGCCCTTTCTGTGGGCACTCAGGCCATCACCAGAGATGACTCCAGATTTCTTCCTGCAGTCCCAGACAGCCCAGGACTTGCTGTGCACAGAGCTATTTTAAAGTGAGAGCGCTACCTGGGACTACTGGAGGAGTGGGAAGGTGTGGACAGATCTGGATTATCATTGTAGCTCCTGCTCCGGCCCTGACAATTCTTCCTGTTTATGGGACCCTGGAGGGGAGCTACAATAATCATCCAAATTTCTCCTATTTTCTGCTTTATTGGTGTCCTCAGGGTGCTGATATGAATGAAAGCTGTGACAGAGAAGGGAGTTTAAATCACAAATTTAATTTCTGTGTTGGCACCTTGCAATAAATAAGTGGGTCATGGTTGTAGTTTGGGCACTCGGTCACTAAAAGGTTCGCCATCACTGCCTTATGGAATAGGATTTTCACTCATAGTTGGGATATAGATGAATTAATCAAATGTTGTATTAACTCACCAAGAACATGTTGTTCCCCAATAGCAAGAATCCATAACCGAAGACTTCACCACATGATAGGAGTATGTTCTGTTATTAGCAAATGACAGAATTGTAGCTCTCAGTGTAAGGAACCTCTGTGTGTACATGATGTGACATGATCTTTCTAATTTCCCGCAGCCCCAATCTCTGCAGCCAGTAGTTGTAATTTACACTCCTTTACGATGTGTTTAGATGAGACCTAACTCCTGTAACTCGCAGCTTCCCCTCCCATCTCTGATATTAGTTCAGCCCTCATTTCGCTGATAGCGCCACCCTAGGGCAGTGGTGGTGAACCTGCGGCACAGGTGCCAGAGGTGGCACTCAGAGCCCTCTCTCCCCAGCAGACATGGCCTCTACCTACAGTCCCAGACAGCCCACGACATGCTGCAGTTTTAAAGCTCCGCATCCTGAATTGTCTGAGACTACAGGAGGAGTAAGGAGATGTGGACAGAGCCTGATTAACATCAGAGCTCATGCTCTGGGCCCCACGCTTCTTCCTTTTTCAGGGGACAGTGGAGAGAAGTTACAATGATAATCTCAATTTCACCTTCTTTTTTATACTGTATTTGTGTCCGCAGGATGCCAATACGATTGAAAGCGGCAACACAGCAGGGAGCAGTAAGTTCCTGCTTAAATTGGCATGTTGGCACTTTGCAAAAATGAAGTGGCTTTTGGTTGTAGTGTGGGCACTCACCATCACTGCCCTAGGGGTAGAGCTTACATCCGCATAACTATAACTCAGGAGCGCAGTGAGATGGCTGCCATGAGCTGGACCATGGGCTGCCAGTCATTTCAATGGTGAATAAATTGAAAGAAGTTGATTAATAGCCTAAGCCAAAGTAAGGGGAGAAATAAGCACCAAAACTTTTAATTAGTCAGCATTTAATTGGTAAACTACTTTCAATAACTTCCAACGCTGAGATTGTGCTGCATCTAATAACACTAACACTATAATAAACTATTTAACATTATGTGAATGTATTATTTGCTCTGTTAATACATCCGTTTCAGTAAATACAAGTATTCCCTATAATAAGACAATTCTACATTGAACGGTTATCACATATTCCTAAATAATTGTCAATAAATTCCTAAATAATAAATCAATTGAGAACTAGGCATTTGTTTTTTTTTCAGGGGGGGGGGGAGGGGTTGTACTTCACAGTGAAAGGAAAGATCCCCAGAATTGTTCTGGTATGTAACATACTGTACAAGTATCTACTGCCATAGACATGTCATGGGGCCCCATGTAACACAACTTACCACATACAACTTACCACATATATTCACTTTTTGGTACCTTTTCTAATTCAATGCAATGATGTTGTAGTTTATTTGGCTTTTACAATGATAATATTACAGTATAAAAGCTTTTCTCAAATAAACTTTTGAACATTCTCATGTTGTGTAATTTAGTTACCATGGAAAAATAAAACAGTTGAACGTGGGGAGTGAAAAATGAAACCTCAAAAACGAAAAAGGGTCTTGTCATTAAGGGCTCTGAGCTTTGATTGGTCACTACTATAGGCAATGAGTATAAGACAGCTTATGTGTGAGGTAATATGTGATAGAGATAGAGAGCCAAAACAGAGACAGAGACAGACAGAGACAGACAGATATATACAGATAGATAGATAAAGAATATTTTTTGTTAACCCATTGTATTTTGCCATAGCTAAGAGCAGTTATCTACTATCTCGGGCAATGGCAGGAGCTACATCTAGTGTTTCATGAAGTCAGTCACAGAATTTACTATTCTTCTAGAAAGTACCAGAGCCTTCGGTAGTCTATGTGGTTGTGGTGGAAGTTGTCATTCTAGTGTTTATATATCCTTGTTTCCAGTAACATCACTTGGTGAAGCACATTACTGCTGTGTACAATGAGGGAGGAATCCAGGGAGTTTTATTGTCTTCCATATGGGAGACAGATGTGATTCCATATCATGAGGTTATGTTTCCCTGAGTGTGCCAAGTATATCTCTGATAGCAGTCATTTCATGTCTCCTATTCCCACAGAGATGAACTGTGGAGTGAAAGTAAGGATACATTAAAATTATACAGAATAGCAGTATACAGCTGAACAAGAACTTTTAGGCACTGGAAATTACCAGGATGTAGAAGATAAAACAATTGGGGTCCTCAGTAGTAGATACTTGAACATAAAGAGGCTCGTACATTTGTACAAGGCCGCCGAATATTTGCTTTTTGCAAATCCTGAAGATGCTAGTTCTTTCAGATGTCTGCTGGCAGCTTTAGGTAAATCCTACAGGCAAGTCATTCCCTTCTTCCCCCTGAAATAAACCTGAACATCCAGCAGAGGTGGAAGACTAAGACTGTTTTCATTGCTGCACATAAATGCACTTGTATCGTGTACTGGACTTTAAATAAACTTGTTTCAGAAAGACTTCCTCACAAATATCAAGCTTGGCTGAAAAAGTAGACATAATAACCATGGAGACCACATGTGAGATCCTTTATGGGGCTCATAAGCCGTATTGCAGCGACTGGACCTTACACTCACCGGCCACTTTATTAGGTACACCATGCTAGTAACGGGTTGGACCCATTTTTGCCTTCAGAACTGCCTCAATTGTTTGTGGCATAGATTCAACAAGGTGCTGGAAGCATTCCTCAGAGATTTTGGTCCATATTGACATGATGGCATCACACAGTTGCTGCAGATTTGTCGGCTGCACATCCATGATGCGAATCTCCCGTTCCACCACATCCCAAAGATGCTCTATTGGATTGAGATCTGGTGACTGTGGAGGCCATTTGAGTACAGTGAACTCATTGTCATGTTCAAGAAACCAGTCTGAGATGAATCCAGCTTTATGACATGGCGCATTATCCTGCTGAAAGTAGCCATCAGATGTTGGGTACATTGTGGTCATAAAGGGATGGACATGGTCAGCAACAATACTCAGGTAGGCTGTGGCGTTGCAACGATGCTCAATTGGTACCAAGGGGCCCAAAGAGTGCCAAGAAAATATTCCCCACACCATGACACCACCACCACCAGCATGAACCGTTGATACAAGGCAGGATGGATCCATGCTTTCATGTTGTTGACGCCAAATTCTGACCCTACCATCCGAATGTCGCAGCAGAAATCGAGACTCATCAGACCAGGCAACGTTTTTCCAATCTTCTACTGTCCAATTTCGATGAGCTTGTGCAAATTGTAGCCTCAGTTTCCTGTTCTTAGCTGAAAGGAGTGGCACCCGGTGTGGTCTACTGCTGCTGTAGCCCATCTGCCTCAAAGTTCGACGTACTGTGCGTTCAGAGATGCTCTTCTGCCTACCTTGGTTGTAACAGGTGGCGATTTGAGTCACTGTTGCCTTTCTATCAGCTCGAACCAGTCTGCCCATTCTCCTCTGACCTCTGGCATCAACAAGGCATTTCCGCCCACAGAACTGCTGCTCACTGGATGTTTTTTCTTTTTCGGACCATTCTCTGTAAACCCTAGAGATGGTTGTGCGTGAAAATCCCAGTAGATCAGCAGTTTCTGAAATACTCAGACCAGCCCTTCTGGCACCAACAACCATGCCACGTTCAAAGGCACTCAAATCACCTTTCTTCTCCATACTGATGCTCGGTTTGAACTGCAGGAGGTTGTCTTGACCATGTCTACATGCCTAAATGCCGCCATGTGATTGGCTGATTAGAAATTAAGTGTTAACGAGCAGTTGGACAGGTGTACCTAATAAAGTGGCCGGTGAGTGTATGCTGTGTATGGTGTATTAATACGTATGTGTAGAAGGTGCTATAGACTTTATCATTGGTAGAAGCGATTTACTATATATAGAAGCTGAATTCAACCACATTGGGGCAGATTTACTTACCTGGTCCACTCGCGATCCAGCGGCGTGTTCTCTGCGGTGGATTCGGGTCCAGCCGGGATTCATTAAGGCAGTTCCTCCGACGTCCACCAGGTGGCGCTGCTATTTTTTGTTGAACAGAATGGAGGACAATGTTAATTCTGCTGATGGATCCAGGGAATTTTGTGGGGGTCTCAGATTGATGTTCTACAGTTCTATGTTAATTTATCATAACCCATCTTGATAATTCTTTGCCATCATTATAGTGAAGTAACTTGTGGATGAAATTTAGCAATTTTACTTTCAGCCTATGCACTGGACAGAGTTGGTCCATCTAGTGCATGGTGGCACTGACAAGGAAGCTGCCTATTATGACCTATACATTGGAAGACTACTACTCTTGCTTTATGCCTTGGCTCAACAACCTGGTGACTTAGGGCAGATGCACACGACGTGTCAAAAGTGTGGCCTGTTTTTTGAATGGGGGCAAGCGGCTGCAGTAAATGCAATACTCTTTAATGGATCAATGCCCACCGATGTTATTTACTCAGACTGAGCTATGATAAAAAGTATAGCATGTCCTAGTCAGAACCATCCATTTTTCATGAAGCTTTTTAAGGGGTTGTCCAGGTAAGTTAAACCATATACACATAAGTGGCAAGCATGCCCAACCGTCCGCTCCATTCTTGTATGATGATGGTACAACAGAGCCCCCTTTTTGTGATCCAAGGGGTTGTCATAACTGGGACTCTTCCCTACCAGACAAACCCTTTAAGCCTATCTGTAAGTTTGCCATTGGCTGGAATACTCTGGGGTAGTATAGACTCTTATATAGGAGTTTCCTATACTAACTGCTGATTTGAATTCTCTTTGAACAGGAGCTGTAGAAGTCTGCTGTATGACTGTGGTTTTTATACATCTGAAAGTGGTATCATGGTATGGGCCCCACCTCTCATAATGAGTCAGCCAGTGGTTATCCTTAACTTTACTTCAGGAAATTAAGAAAATTATTATACTAAAAAATAGTAAATATAAAATAATACATTTCTTACAATGATTTTATAGGAATTTATGATTTTACATCTTTCAATGCAAATGAGCATTACTTAGGACTTTTATAGGACAACCAGTATGTCTACCAGGACTATCTGCTTTGCCACTAAGCTGTCCCACAATGGTCCTGTGGACACAGACAGTAGAGGGTGACTGTGCAGACCCCTTATTATTCCATAAGCACCCTTATGTCTCCAGTCATCTTTTAATATTTGTTAGCCATAAATTCCTTTCATGCAATATAATAGAGTCTAGAAAGTAGCTTAGGGTGGCAGTGGACCCCCTTACCAACTAGGCCCCGTGTGTAGCCATTTCTAATGCAAGAAGGTCAAAGGTGACATGACCAATTTGTTTGTGGTACCAATGACTAAACCACCAACATGAAAATCCCAAATGGAACCTCAAAGGAACCTCACACGTTCAGCAGATGCTTTAAGACTCTTGTAAAACAGTAAAGACTTGTACAGTATAAAGAAAGACAACTCTTATTACATTTCTGACATGAAAGACTTTGTAATGTTTGATGTAAGCACAAAGTATGATTGCGCCTCTGGCTTTGCACTAACAAATCTCACTCAGCAGTTCAGTGACAGGCGCTGGAGCTGACTCATTTTAAGAGGTGGGGTCCTATAATACCTTCCCAGACGAAAACCTCAAAGAGAGTCTGTTTAATGGTATCTGCATTGGTGATGTACCTACTGCCAGTGCGGCACTCAATAAACATGTCCAGGAGACTATTCACATGACTACATTCAGGGCACGTGACTGCCGCACTTCACCTAAACTCTTCATAGTGATTTACAATGCTGGAGGTTCCAGTTTTAGTTTATTGGACCCACATGATGCAAAAACATAGAAAAAAGCTTCAACTCACCTCCCGCTGTGGCGCTATAAATGGCGATGCACGGAAAACTGTGTAGGGGTCAGTTCGCTGTTTAGGATATGAATAAGAACTGTGTACAGTCCAATTTTAGTGGCATCATTAGATTTTTAAAGATGTTTCACTGTTTTAAGTGTATTTTTTTTAAAAGAGATTTATTAGCCTGGACGCTGGAAACATTTTTTATTCTGTATCCACATGATGCCAGACCTATAAAATTTTGGGGGGTTTTGGGAAGTATTTTCTGGGCTTTTGGCTGTATCTGCATCCTACGGATGTAATGGTGAAAGAGCGTGATATCATCTCCCAGCATCACCATTGAGCCCCTGTGGATGTAGCAGAGGGCGGCAGACGCAATGGGGTGACATCATAGAAGAAGAGAGCTGCAGGAGAATAGGGGAGATGTAACAGAAAAAGGAACATTATAAACATTGGGGGATTATAGATGAAAAGGCGGCATGAATCAAGGAACTACAGCAGGGGCGTATTATAAAGAAAAAACCCCACTTGTAAGGGCAATGTGGTACACTAAACCACCCACTGGTCCTGTTGGTTTAGTCTCCCAAATCGCTCCTTATCAAGTCCGTATGTGAGCGCTATTAAAATAAAAACATGTATACTTACCTGGGGTGTAGGGCTCTCCCTTTATTGAAGAACTGAGCAGGAGCACAAAAGACGGGTCCGATGCACCTCATAGGACTCATCTCTAAGTAAGTAGAAAGTTTTTGTTTCTTTTCTAGCATCCGTGCAGGGACTTGTTAAAGGGCTCCATAAGGACCTGTGGGTGGTTTAGTGACAGGTCGTTTTTAAGTAGGGGCTATAAAAAGGGGGGGGGGGCATTTTATATGTGGGAGCAACAGAAAATGGAACAGAAAGGGGGATATAAACTTTTGGAGGAAGTGGAGTTTGGGAATGTCTGGGCACCTTTTGTCCCTCTTAGAGTTGGGAGGTGTGTTATACAGTACAGTGGTTGTGGATGTCACATTGTCATAAATCCTGCTGCACTTCAGTTCCATACAAATATGGACAACACATGGACCGTGCTGTATTTCTGGACCACAATGGATCTAAAACATTGTAAGATCACAACTAATTCAGTTGTATCCACAAATCAATGTAAGAAAATTATTATTGTACCTAAAACGCAGTTGCAGGTCAGCAACCTATGACACTCCAGCTGTTGTAATACTACAACCCCCAAAACAGACAAGCAACTATGCATGCTGGGAGTTGTTTGACCCCTGGAATACACCTCCAGCTGTTGTAATTGAAAATGTATTGGTAAGTGAATGCTACATGTCTGGGATAACATATATCTATCCTAAGAGCAGAAGAAAAGGGAAATGTCAGAGCAGATGAGGTGGTCCGGGGGGGTCTTCTGTCATCAGTCTCCTGTGTTTCTTCCACATCTGTAGTAACAGTGAGGGCAGGCGGAGCAGTGGGTGGAGAAGCACACAGTGTGGATGGGGACATATCTCACAAAGCCTCACACTGCTCTCAGGACTTGTGTGGAGGGAGATGCAATGTCTGCAGCTCTGAGGCTTCCCCTGGACATGAAGGATTTATCACTTCTGGAATAACCTAACCACATGGGAAGATTTATAGAAACTTCCTTGTGCTGGACTACAGACTCCCTGACCACAAGAAGCTTATTCGCACAAAAAGGTATGTTATAGAGCAAAGGATGCAGTGAATGTATAACGCAGCTGGACAATGGTAGCTGCAGTGACATAAAACCTGACAGATGCTGAATAGTAGAGGCATATTTTAGCTATAGATGCCATCCAATAGTGTATTGTAGCAGCAGTTTCATACTTAATAAGTATATAGTAATGTAGCCACTACATGTAGTGCATAGGAATGTAGTAGTACATTACAGTAATGAAGCAAATGCCACCTTATCCTGCCCATAGATCACACTGGCTACACCACCGCAATGATGGTCACTCTGCAGGGTCCGTATTGTGCTACCCATGAAAGTTTTCCAATCGCAAAATCCTGTCTTGCATGGAGATTGTTGAACAATTGTAGTAGCCTGAATGGCTAGCGACTGACGAATAATTTAGGGCAAGTCTGATAGATGATCAGATCCATCGAATGGAACATTTTGGCTACATGGTGGGACCATTATGAGTTGTATCCATATTAGATATATATTAGTCATATAATACATAAATTTATTGATTGGAAAGGAATCTACATCATTATGTCTATGATGAGCAACCTCAGAGCTGCACACACTTTCTCCAGCAGCCTCCAGTATAAGGGATGAAGAATAGCAGTGACATGACATAATAGACACTTGTTCAGGAGTTTTACACTAATCTGTTTGCTGAGCTCACGGAGGGGCACAGTCCCTACTATATAGGGGGCTACAGTTTATTCTGACCCTCTGCTTTCTTACTGGATTAAGGAGCACTCTGGATACACACCTGCCATACCCCGCACCTATGCAAACGTATAGAGCTGAATGTATTTGTGCTTATGCTAATGGTTCCTTTGATTAACACAAAAACTAATTATCTCCAGTGAATGAGAACAGATAGAAGCCAATGCTGAGCTCAGATGCTTTTTACTATGTCACTTCTAATAGTGTCCTGTCACTAATGTAATGATGGCAAAACCCTGGAGCTCCTTGTGTGTATGTGTCCATATGCCTTATCTATAAGGACACTTTGCTGCGGACATGTAGGCGATAGACATTTTATACTAATTGTAATTCACAATTATAGTCTACAGTGCATCATGATGGTCACAATGTAACTCTGAGACTCGGGGAGATGTTGTGCATCAGATTCAGATGTAGTAAAGCGACTAACCTTTAAAGATCAATGTGATGGCTCAGTCATTGCTTAGGCTGCGTTCACACATGGCGTTTACAGTGCGTTTTGAAACTAAATACATCAGCCGAGGACAAGAGATTTGCCTAATGACATTGCTGTTAACATTTGGGTTTACAAAATGTGGTGTCAACGCACATGTTAACCTTTTGCACTTAAAACGTTGAATTTACAAAACACATATTAAAATGCAACTCAAATGTTAACCCCGATTTTAATTGGGTAAATATCCTTAGCTGATGTACTGCATTTCAAGAACACAATGTAAACGCCACATATGATCGTAGCCTTATTCTTCAGGTCCTTTATCTTTGGAAACAGAGATACTTCATCATTACAAGAAATTTACCTCATAAAGCAATATATTATCCTGGATAATCTACATTAATATAAGTAAATGCAAGAAAGATTTTAGAATATTTGCATATAATCTATATCGTGTTGCAGTAAGCTCTGGGACATACATTACACATTGAGGTATCTCCAGACTTTAAAGGGACAATGTATGTGGAAACACCTGGTTTTAATACTTTCTAATCCCAATATTGGCAAAGGAACAAGTGTCAGACAGTTAAAACCAGATTAAATTGTTACAAAACAAGCAACTACTACAACATGTACAGGGCTGCCATCAGGGGGGGTTTAGTGTGAAAGTGTCAAGGGGGCCCCAAGGAGGAGAAGGGACCCCAAGTCACAGAAAACCCTCCTCCATTCTCAGGTGCAGGTAATTTACTGTGCACATAGGACTGGATAATCATACTGTGGGATTTGCCAGTCAGGGGCCCCAAACTTTCTAGTGACGTCCCTGAACATGTACACTGTACAATGAACCCCAAGGAATCTGGATGCTGATGAAATTGTACCGATTCACTTCATTTCCTTTCTGCCAGGTCAGTGTTAGCCAAGTTTTATAGTCACTTGAGCAAACAAAAGAAGACCGCAGACATAAAGCTTCCTTCATAATGGAGTGACATCATAGAGATGGATCATATAGAGGACTCTGTATATACAGTGTATATTTTCAGAGCTGGGTCCATGGGGCAATGCTATTGCTTCTTTAATAAAATGCCAATATTATTGAGTAGAGCTGATTTTGGAGTGAATCCTGACTGAATGCTATGGTTTATAGAAGTTTCACTCCTTGTGTAAAGTACGTCCATTTTAGTTAAACCATAACTTTATAACCTCCGTAGCATCCGTCAGGTGATATGAGCTTGTCATTTTGGTAATTTTTATGTAGCATTAGTATTCCTAAGGAAGTCAGATATGGGATATGGATTAAAATGACAAATAATCTAACCAGAACAAACATGATCACTTTCTGCTTCTATAGTTTATATTAGATGTACAAAGAACCATTATACTAACATTTGTGTTCTGATGTTTTTTAGGAAGTTTATCCTTTGTGCAAGGTGCGTAATATAAGAAGCATTACTGCCACCTAGTGTTATATTGGGGAACTACAGCAGCCATGACTCCTACGGTGTTACCGCATAGAAAGAGTTTGTACTATAACCATGAAACAATTGTCACCCATTACAATTACACAGGGAAGTATAAGAACAACTCTAGCAATGAACTGAAGCCAACTTCCATCATCTTCATCATTATCTGTTGCTTCATTGTGCTTGAGAACGTCCTAGTGCTTCTTACTATCTGGAGAACCAAGAAGTTCCATCGACCCATGTATTACTTCATTGGAAACCTGGCCCTCTCTGACTTACTGGCCGGAGCCGCGTACACGGCCAATATCCTCCTTTCTGGATCCAATACCTACAGGTTAACACCGGTGCAATGGTTTGTACGGGAAGGGAGTATGTTTGTTGCTTTGTCCGCCTCGGTTTTTAGCCTTTTGGCTATTGCTATTGAGCGCTACATAACGATGCTAAAAATGAAGCTGCACAATGGTAGCAAAAGCTCGAGGTCCTTCCTTCTTATTAGCGGCTGCTGGCTCTTGTCTCTATGTCTTGGAGGACTACCACTCATGGGATGGAACTGTATGACCAACCTGAAGCTATGCTCCACCGTGCTGCCCCTCTACCACAAACATTACATCCTGTTTTGTACCAGCATTTTCAGTATTTTACTGCTCGCCATTGTTATCCTATATGCCAGGATTTATTTCTTGGTAAGAACACGAAGCAGAAGTTTAACCTTCAGAAGAAACTGTGCAAGAGCAAGTAGGAGTTCTGAGAAATCTATGGCCTTGCTTAAAACCGTCATCATTGTCTTGAGTGCTTTCATTGTGTGTTGGTCACCGCTCTTCATTTTCCTCTTGCTGGATGTTGGCTGTAAAGTCAAGGCCTGCGAGGTCCTCTTTAAAGCAGAATACTTTTTGGCTCTTGCCGTTCTCAACTCAGCAACCAATCCCATCATCTACACGTTGACCAACAGGGAGATGAGACGTGCCTTCCTAAAGATGGCATGTTGTTGCCACTGCCCCATTCTGAACCCGGGAACAAAAGTTAAAAGACCCATAATCACAGGGATGGAGTTCAGCAGGAGCAGGTCAGACAATTCTTCACACCCTCAGAAGGATGAGGTGGAGTACCATGGGACCATTATGTCTTCAGGCAATGTGACTTCCTCATCCTAGAACATGGGTTAGGGTTAAGAATTGAGTATATTTTACATGTGTGTCATACCATGAAGGGAAATTCATCTAGAGAATTCCAAGGCTGAACATAGAACTGGGTGGAGATGAACAGAAACTTGACTGGAAGAAAGTGAGGAGCGCGGAAGCTGCAGAGAAAAGATGGAACTTGTGGAACACTAGGAAGGATGACATGTAAACCTCATGTATAATGTGGATCTTTTGCTCCATGAACAGTGCATATGCGGGATCTAACATCACTTATCCTAAGCGTATAGAACTCTTAATATAGAACATTTACTCTTTAGAAGAAAAAAACACTGAGCAAGGGTCTAACCAGCTCCTATGTATTTGGCTCCATATGGCAGAGTCAAAGTATTTTTCTTTGTAACAAAGTCTGTCAGATAAGTTCAGATGTTGGCTGAACTATGGAAAGGCAGCATCACTACAAGCATGTCTCAAAACCTGAACCACTTGACACTGATGATGTTATACAGATGTAGCAAAGCTGAGTTTGACACTTGACACAATTTGAGACAATGAAGGACCCCACCAATACACATAACATTTATTGAGCCCTCTGATTTCAATGGAACAGGCTATCTATGTGTATGGGACAACCTTGTGTATGGGTCCTCCTCATAGATAGTTGTTCCTGGCATACTGATATGTGGGGGTCAGGAGGAATAGCTGTAAGCCCAACCAAACATACATGTGTATGGAGGAGTCATGAGGCATAGTGGTAAGCCCAACTATGTATTCATCTATATGGTTAATTCAGAACTGTAAGCCCAACCAAACATACATGTGTATGGAGGAGTCATGAGGCATAGTAACCCCAACTATGTATACATATATATGGCCAACTCAAAAGGAATAGCTGTATGCCAAACATAAGTTCTGCAGACAGCTATTTAAAGGACATGTACCATCAGATTACCTGATGCTAGATGACTATTACATACCTCCCCCTCCTGTCCCCGTATGTCCCAAGCTCCATTTATCACATCTTTGCATAGCCGTATTTCTTTAAAAAAGTAGTTAATAAGGTATACAAATCAGCCTGTGGGGCTCTGCAGAGCACCAGCAGGCTCCACCATTATAGAATGCCAGGTAATCTGATGGTAGATGTGCTTTAAGCTGTGTGGGAACATTAAAACCACATTATAGATAATTCTGAGATATTCCGTGCACAATCGATGCAACCCTGACAGACTCGACTCTACCACATCTGTATATTCCAGTAGAAATCTCCAGTGTGATTTGGGTTGAAGGGACTCAGCTTTTGCATATTTTTTTAAGTCTTTATAACATGTTGCAGTCATTTGCAGTGACATATTTTACTACAACTGTGTCCTAAATGACTGGACAGATAGTGCAGTTACTTGTTGTTTGTGTTAGTCCACAGTTGTAGTATAGGATCCAGGTCCGGTGGTATTCATTAGTATCACATTCAATTGTCGTCTAATTAAAGGGGTTGTCAAACTATTAACTGCGACAATGAAGAATTGTCGTAAAATAAGTAAAACAAACTTACCTGACCTCTCTGTTCCAGCACCATGGCCAGGTATCAGCCCTTGCAGCTGCCATGCAGCACATGTAAGATGGTGTAATGTTCAGCACTGCAGAACATCGCGCTACGTAGAAACAGCAGGAACTGCAGGTACCCGCAGTGGGCACTGGAGCGGTTGTGGTTAGCTGGTTATACTTCTTTTACCACAAAATTGCATTGGAGTGGCTTTGTTTTTAAATTGAGAAATACCTTTAACTCCCTACATTTTTTGGGATACCGTCACTATAATTTCAACAGTGATTTAGATAAAGTTGCATTATAGCTTTTATACAGCTGTATATTTGGCTTGAAATAGCCCTAATCCGACCATTAAAATCTGTCTCAGCAAAGGTAGCCCTATTACCCTTAGCAACTTGAGTCAGGATTTGCTTTCATGCTCCTATAAAATGTGTTTGAAATATTCTCAAGGTTTCATCATACAAAACCAGCAGCCATGTATTTTATCATTCTTTCGATGTGAACTTGGGTTAAAAAGTGGGGAAAGGGTTGTTTTTTTTGGACTATGAGTCCTTGAAAATCTAAAAGTGCCCGTAGAGCATTTATGAACAAAACACATAAAGTCTGGTCTTTTATTTCCCAGAAACAGTACAATTCTTGTATATGTGAATATATGTGCAACCCCTTTTATTACACATGGAGCTAAGTTTTTGTTTGCATCAGATATTTTGGAGTTATTGGTTTTCAGAAATGGATTTGCATGAAGCCAATGCCAACCTCCAACCTGCTGCTTATGTAAAATTCCATAAAATCCAGAGTGTCCAAAATGTTGTTCCAGACTAAAGCTCTACATCAAGGAGATGACATAAGCTAGCACTTATTTATTAGTGGTGTCATGTGAAAGGATCCTGTAAACGGGGGTGCGGGTAGATCTTTGTCACGTTGTTCTGCGTAACTGAGGCACCGCTCTAATAAACTGTAATACTGCAACATGAAACTGGTCTTAATGTAACAGTTAAGACAAAGTAGTATTAATTTTTTTTCCATTTGGGAAGCCTATTTCTCAGATTATATTGAGCTGCGTTGTTTTAAATGCAAATTCGTAATACTTTGTATTTTGTTTCTATTTAGTATTTTATATCAGTGCAATTACACAGACGTTTTTGTTTGTTTTGGTTTTTGTTTATGTTTTTTTTTTTACTTAGTATTTAAATGACTCTGACTCTTTTGTTGGATTTGCACATAGAAATACTGTCTTATAAACCTGTAATAAAACTGATAATTTTGTAATTACCTCTACGTGATCAGCTGTGTTTTGTGTGGGATGTTGTGGACAAGTCACTTCTAGCCATTTCCATATATGGCTGGGATGTAGGATCCGGAACATTGTGAGGATTCAGGAAATACCATCTGCGAAAGAATGGCCAGACAGGAAATCCCATGAGAGCAGAGAGCTTATTCACATGGTCCTCAGGCAATGGTTGAAGTGCAGTGCACATGTGATTTATAGGTCAAACCAATGAATGCCTGGAAAGAGTATCATTAAAAAGCACTGGCCTCTAGTTATTTTCCATTGTAGCCTTGTTACCAGTCCAGCAACCACACTGGGAACCTGGAGTAGTTGTCTTCTAGGTTTATGGAATATAACTCATAAATACCAAACCTATACGACAAATGTTGTAAATGTTCACAAAAACATCTAGAATCATTTCTAAAAATCTCCATATAAATGTTTCCAATGTTTCTTGACACTAGGGTTGAAGAAGCCCAAGTAGATTTCTTGTACAGTATAATTTTCCTGGAATTCTTGTAAATAATACAAGTAAAAAAGGCCAAAGGGATCCTAACAGCTAACACTTCAGCAGATTGAAAGCTGAAAGCAATGGTAAGATGGCAACTGCTTCAGTTTACCATTGCACTTGTTTTTAGATATCTCGATCAACAAACTTTTTAACAAACTTTGCATAAATAAATAACACAAGTTAATATAAAAAGAGAAAAAAAAGCTTATTGTAATCTGCGTTGGCATCTTCTTCTGTCCGTAAGTATGGCTGATTCCGTCTTTGTGTGTAACTCTGACATTACTAGTGTGAACACTGGTTTACACTTGTTGACTACCTTGATTATTTTAGCACCACAGCTATTTGTCTCCTGCAAACTCTGTTCTGGTTCTCATACAGTAAACCCACTGTGATTGTCAGAATTCCTCTCCAATGATTTCCCGGATTGGAACTATGAATTCTCATATAAGCTCCTCCTGATCTGTACTCTTTACCTGTTATAGAGATAGTTCCTGACTACCCTGTTATACTACTCTGTATACTATGTATGCTGATATACAGACCTTTTTGCTTGTATTCATCCTTTTGTCTTGTTGTTTTGTACTGTGTTCGTCCTCTTGGTTCTGTCCAAGCTCTGGTGTCTATTTTTGTTTGTATTGTCCTATCTGTGCTTCCGTGTTTTGCTCTTTGGTGCAGGAAGGGAATTTCTACTAGTTGTCCCTTACTGCTTAGAGTAAGTAAGGCAATCAGGTAGGGACAGCTGGGAAGGGGTTTTAGTCTCTGGGACCATTGTCTCTGTCTGTATCGCATGTCCATTTCTGTACTGTCCATTTCTAGTAGCCAAATAAATAAACTCCCCTCCTGGTCTGGTATAGTATGTTCAGTATGTCCACCATTCTACATGTTGTGTAACAGGTCGGAGGCCTGATCCTCCGATGGTGCCTCAGGGCTGCGCAATCTCCCTGTAACTCAGAGTGTGTTACATAACAAGCTGTAACAAATGAATTGCAGTGTGTTAGCTCAATGAGAGCATGAACGAGCGATCAGAAGATCTCTTGTTCAAACCAAACTGTAAAAAAAAAAGTTTTAGAACAATTAATAGTTTTTTTAAAATAAATATAAATATTTATGTAAAGTAAAAGTCCCCTAAACACCACCATTCCCTATACACATCTAGTAAAGTACAAAAAAATAACAAAAAACCCACATATTTTTTATCACCACATCTGTAACAATTGATGCAAGAGATCGAAAACATTATTAGACCTGCTCAGTGAGCACTGCAAAAAAAAAAACCTGAAGAACATGCCAAAAATGCACATTTTTCATCAAATCCCTTCACAAAACTGTCCAAAAAGTGATCAAAAAAAGTTGTGTGCCAAAAAGAACAACTTATCACCAAAAAGATAGGCCCTCAACTAGCTCTGTCAACCAAAAAATACTAAAGTTGTACCTCCGAAAAGATGGCGATACTTAAACAAATGAGAATTTATTTATATTAGTTTTTCTTCAGTAAAATTGAAAAAATATTTTTAAAAAACGATATAAATCACCGTAATCATAGTGATCAATACAAAAAGATAACATATTATTTTTATGGCGCCGTGAACAACCCAAAAAAGAATGCAAAAAATTTGAAACCAGAATTGATAATTTTCTTTTCCTCCATGCTTTAAAATCTTATCTATAAGCTAAGATTCCCACAAAAATGACGCATTTGTAAAGTGCATCTAATCTCACAGAAAATAAGCCCTTATGTGTCCAAATTGCCAAAATAAATAAAAATTGTATAGCCTTTAAAAAGTACCAAATCTGCACAGATTCTCTTCAATGCCCTGACATGTGCCCATACATATGGGGTCTTAGCATAATTACAAACTTCGTAAAAGTAATTTTACATACGTTGAGGGTTGTAGTTCTTAAATGGTGTAATTTATGGTTTTACTATTATTTAGACCTCTCAAAGTGACTTGAGAGCTGAGCAGGTGCCTCAAAAGTATGATTTTACATTTTTTAAGAAGTTCTAAGCCCCATAATGTCCTTCAAAAATTAGAAGATGCATTAAAAAACATGTCAACATGAAGCAGACATTCGGTACATGTTAGTTATCAAGGTTTTTGGTGTTACGGCTATGGGGGTTATTTACTAAGGGCCCAATTCGCGTTTTCCCGACGTGTTACCCGAATATTTCCGATTTCCCCTGAATTTCCCCAGGATTTTGGCGCACGTGATCAGATTGTGGCGCATCGGCGCTGGCATGCACGTGACGGAAATCGGGGGGCATGGCCGAACGAAAACCCGACGTATTCGGAAAAACAGCCGCATTTAAAAAGGAAATCTGTCGCGGAGCTTCCACTTACCTTCACTCAGCCCGGCTCGGTGAACTCCAGGCGTTACGATGCTTTTCAGGGCAGCAGCGCCACCTGGTGAACGGCGGAGGAACTACCTTAATAAATCCCGGCCGGACCTGAATCCAGCGCAAAGAACGCGCCGCTGGATCGCGAATGGGCCGGGTAAGTAAATCTGCCCCTATGTGTCAGAAAAGTAGAAAATTTAGAGTTTCGAAAATCAAGTATTTTTTTACATTTTTGCCCAGTATGTTTTTTTCCTAAGCAAATGCAATAGTTTGCTCATCGTTTTCCTAAACAAATGCAAATCATATCACCCAAATTTTTCAACTAACATGAAGTGCAATATGTCACGAGAAAACAATCTCAAAATCACCTGGATATGATAAAGGGTTCCAAAGTTATAACCACTTGTAGTGACACAGGGCAGATTTGAAAAAATGGGCCATTTCAGGAAGGTGAAAAGTGGCCTTGTCGTTAAGGAGTTAAAAAACTGATATTTTAATATTTTATGAAACAGGACAGGGCAGAAACAGGAGAGCTCTTATGATACACTGTAAACTATTTGCTCTTATAGCCAGGGCTTCCTCTGACTAATTTGGGACGAATCCTATTGACAGGGAAGATTGTAACACCCAGGCGAGATTTTATTTATGAATTTCTAGGAGTTATAAATTTCAGACGTATCTTATGCTAAGGATACTAATCTTATGATAATAAATTTGTTGGGTGTGGCATGAGGGGGCAGCAGAAAACGGTGAAACTTTTTATTCACAGTATTTTGTTCCACTGAATTCAGTTTGTGTCCTAATACATTTATGTCAGTAAAACATTACTGCTGTTACTCATGGACTGCACACACAGCACAGGGAGTCCTTGCATCATACAGAAATATGAAGCAAGAAAATCTACTGGACAATCTATGGAACTGTTACAGTGGCGGCGCTGCAGTTCAGGCAGCAGACAGCGAGTCCTGGCGGCATCATATTTGGGTGGAATGTGTGTAGTATGTGGGAATGGGCCAACATCCGAGTCTGTTTTACTAGACATGTTCACATACAGCAGGTCTTAGGCAGCAGTTTCAGGAACTGTGATGCCAATACTCTGTATTTCTTTGTTATCACCCAAATGCTACTTGTTCAGTGTTTCAGTGATTCAATGCAGCAGAAAACTGTACTGCAACCTTGTCAGTTTTCAGCATGGCACAAATTACATCGGGGAATATAGCTCAAGAGTAATTGAAAAAAGTTACATGACTTTTGATAACTGAGGTTTATCCAGAACTCTTGAGACATTATACCTCCTTTATTGCTACTTTATTACTAAAGTGAAATCACAGCTTGCATTGGTCACCACTCTGTCAGCCTCAAATCTTAACTCAAATGTAGAAAACATCAAAAAGTCAGAAACTCCATTAACTCTTTGAAGCTAGAATTAGGAAGTTCAGTGTTATTTATATTTATATATTTCCCCTTTCAATTTAATTCTATAAACAAATGATTTTGCTATAAAATAATTAAAAGAAAATTGTGGAATAATGTTGTAAAACCATTGGAACAGCACTAGAATATGCTAGAATATTATATCTCCAAGTTCAGCATTTCCTCACTAGTTGTGAAAGTGTTAATGAAATGATGACTTGGACTGTATATCTGTCTGTGTGTCAGTATCCAGCGATCTCTACATCTGGTGTAGGAAGTTCTGATAAACTGTGATGCAGTGGGTCATTACACAGGCTTTAACCTTGGATGAGATCCACACAGGATCTGGGAGACACTTACTGGAAATCAGCTCGCAAGCACTCATGGAAGTGAGAATTACCGTCTTCCAAATAGTATTGAAGTGTGTCAATTCCGGAAGAATCGGAATCAGGAAACATGTTCCATATCATGATTATCCATCCAATATAATATAATACTGTGGATACATAGTACAAATATACCTGACTTCAAAATCTTGTACATATCTTAGTGAGGTTATTATCTCCTCCCCCTCCAAGTGTCAGAGGATCAAGAGACAGATGTTAATTTATCCAAATCTAGACATTATTCATTTCCTTTTTTTAATATGATCTGTCCATATTCCATTATCAAAGCCCCTGCGCAGGTTTTTTTCTGACTTTGCACGTTCTTCATAGCGCAAACTGCTTGAACATGTATTTATAAAGTGTCCGCGACACATACCTGACGCAACACAAAATTCTCCACATAAAGGGGCGTTCCGCTGCTCAGTCGGACCGTGCTCCATAATTATCACGCAGTGTCTGACAGAATTGTGTTGCACGCCCTATGTTAAAAAAGCAATGTCAAAAAAAGTCAGTGCATGCTGTCGGTGCAATGCAGAGGGCGTCAGATTCATGAAGAACGTGCACCACAAATCCTGAATCTGATGCCCTCTGCGCACTACAAACTGCACCTAGTGCACTGCACTGTTTTTGATAAATGCACCACCAGGCAGCTACCTCTTAAAGATGTATATGGAAAGCACCAGGAATCAAGGAAAGAGTAGTTAGAAGCAAGCTGAGGTCAGAGCCAGGAAAGATCTAGATCAGGGTGCGTGACAAGGATTGTCAGGACTAGCTGGGATCATCTTGGAAATGTCATATAACTGTGCAGACAAATGGTGAATAGGGAAGGTAACCTGCTTTGCTTCCACAAGTATATCTTCATTTACATTTGGTTCTTTCTTATACAATTGTAAAAAGGGTCCTTTATATACTACGACACTTCATGAGCTGTAGTTACATTCAGTATCTGCTGAAGAGTCAAGCCATGTAACTACAGTGGAACATACTATACTATATTACATATTACACTATGCTGATATCTATTCTCAACATGCCCTATACAGACAGTCCCCTACTTAAGGACATCCGACTTACAGATGATCCCTAGTTAAAGATGAACTCCTTTGCCGGCTGTGACCTCTGGTGAAGCTCTCTCAATGCTTTACTATAGTCCCAGACTGCAATAATCAGCTGTAAGGTGTCTGTAATGAAGCTTCATTGATAATCCTTGGTCCATTACAGCAAAAAATTTTGAAACTCCAATTATCACTGGGGACAAAAAAAAATCATTTTTTCTGGATCTACAATTATAAATTATGCAGTTTCGTATTACGTACAAATTGAACTTAAGAACGGACCTATGGAACCTATCTTGTATGTAACCCCGAGACTGCCTGTATAGTAATCTGTCCTGATACTATTCTAAACATCTATATACACTCATCAGCCACTTTATTAGGTACACCATGCTAGTAACGGGTTGGACCCCCTTTTGCCTTCAGAACTGCCTCAATTCTTCATGGCATAGATTCAACAAGGTGCTGGAAGCATTCCTCAGAGATTTTGGTCCATATTGACATGATGGCATCACACAGTTGCCGCAGATTTGTCGGCTGCACATCCATGATGCGAATCTCCCGTTCCACCACATCCCAAAGATGCTCTATTGGATTGAGATCTGGTGACTGTGGAGGCCATTTGAGTACAGTGAACTCATTGTCATGTTCAAGAAACCAGTCTGAGATGATTCCAGCTTTATGACATGGCGCATTATCCTGCTGAAAGTAGCCATCAGATGTTGGCTACATTGTGGTCATAAAGGGATGGACATGGTCAGCAACAATACTCAGGTAGGCTGTGGCGTTGCAACGATGCTCAACTGCTACCAAGGGGCCCAAAGAGTGCCAAGAAAATATTCCCCACACCATGACACCCCCACCACCAGCCTGAACCGTTGATACAAGGCAGGATGGATCCATACTTTCATGTTGTTGACACCAAATTCTGACCCTACCATCCGAATGTCGCAGCAGAAATCGAGACTCATCAGACCAGACAACGTTTTTCCAATCTTCTACTGTCCAATTTCGATGAGCTTGTGCAAATTGTAGCCTCAGTTTCCTGTTCTTAGCTGAAAGGAGTGGCACCCGGTGTGGTCTTCTGCTGCTGTAGCCCATCTGCCTCAAAGTTCGACGTACTGTGCGTTCAGAGATGCTCTTCTGCCTACCTTGGTTGTAACGGGTGGCGATTTGAGTCACTGTTGCCTTTCTATCAGCTCGAACCAGTCTGCCCATTCTCCTCTGACCTCTGGCATCAACAAGGCATTTCCGCCCACAGAACTGCCGCTGACTGGATGTTTTTTCTTTTTCGGACCATTCTCTGTAAACCCTAGAGATGGTTGTGCGTGAAAATCCCAGTAGATCAGCAGTTTCTGAAATACTCAGACCAGCCCTTCTGGCACCAACAACCATGCCACGTTCAAAGGCACTCAAATCACCTTTCTTCCCCATACTGATGCTCGGTTTGAACTGCAGGAGATTGTCTTGACCATGTCTACATGCCTAAATGCACTGAGTTGCCGCCATGTGATTGGCTGATTAGAAATTAAGTGTTAACGAGCAGTTGGACAGGTGTACCTAATAAAGTGGCCGGTGAGTGTATGTACAACAGTATACAAATATACCACAAATACGTAAAATAAAGCCTTTTTTTGTGTAGGTGATGTACTTTTTGTCTTGTATACTGTTGCAAGTATAGATGTGTTAAGCCCATTTCTTACACCAGATCTTGTCTTATAATTGTTCTGTTGTCGGTATATATATTTCTTGTCTGCCTGGAGTGCTCAGGATCAAGCTACACTCCAACCACTGTGATTGTGGCCAGACTGGGAGTTGTAGTAAGGGATTTCATAGCCTAATACAGTTGCTTTATTATTTCTATATGATGTTATTACAGCTTAGGTCAGACTAGGGGTAAACAACTTCGTAAAATCTCGAATTGTACAGCTACTATACTATAAAATTGCAATGTCTAACTACTATTTTTGTATTTGACTGTCTTTGTTAAAATGAATAAAAAAGTTACCGTAATACAAATTTATAGTACAAAGTTACAATGTAAGGGTCCTATTTGCCAACTAACACCTCTTGATTTTCTATATCCTACCCTAAATAAGGATAAAATGAGTATGGTTGTAGCAAAAAGAGACAATTTTGAACATTTATAAGTATATGTAAAGGACTTTCTACTGGTTTTCTATATTCACATTGTTGGGCCACAAGGTCCATAGTTTTTCCTTAACAGCACTAAACACCATAGTTGAGGACCGCCAATCAGGAACCAGGACACATCGTTCCACTGCTAATAAAGTTAAGGAAAGTGTAGGCTCCAGCTTATTATAATACTGAATGGCATAGCAGAGAGGATGGCACCAACAGAAAGAGGCAGAAAAGAGAAACTGAGAGTGAACTGGATGAGTGGTAGCGGCGTAGCTCCAATGGATGTAGACCACTCATCTGAAATTGGTTTGATGGGGTGAGGACCCAGTAGTACAAACTGCCTAAAGCTTTTGGTAGCTCCATAGAGTGGCCAGGTTCATCTAGTGAATGTCACGTTTTCTTCTGAGGCCACTGACTTGTGACAGCAGAAGAAAGTGGTGTCAACAAGAAACTGGAGGATCACACTGTGGGAGATCCAGAGGATTTTGTGTTCCTTATTCCCATTCCAGTGTCCATGGTTTTCTTTTAGGTATAACTGTAAACCCCCTTTAGTAGTGGCCAGGATTTCAGAGTGTACAGAAAACGCAGGTTTTAAAAAGGAGATATCTAAAGTTTCCATTAAAGGAATGTATAACAGCACAATGCCTTTCATAATTCTATCTAATAAGTTCAATGAAATTAATAACAAATTGGGGCACATTTTACTAAGGGCTTTGTGCCAGTTTTCTGTTGGACTTTGCACGTTTTTTTTAGGTGTAAACTACTTGCACAGATATTTAAGAAGTGTCTGCCCCGCTATTGTGTCGCACGCCACTGTTTTGTGGTGCAGCTGCACAAGGCACCTTGTGACACAAATAAGGGAGCGTTCCAGCACTCATTTGGACTGTGTGCCAGATTTAACATGCAAAGTCTGTAGCACGCCCTATGTTAAAGGTGCACCACAAAAAAGTTGGTGAACTCTGTCAGGCCAGTGCAGGGAAGTGCCAGATTCATGATTTGTGACGCAGGTTCTTAATAAATCAGTCGCACCGAGCATTATAAGCAGGCAGAGCATTTTTAGTGCAGTTTCCCAAATTCTGTGCCCCAATCATTGAAAAAAAAGATTGATTCCTTCACCCTAAACAAGTCATTAACAATATATCAATAAATACCAATGGGTTTTTTGCTGTGGGAAAATAGTATCAGCAAAATGGAAAAAGGTCATAACCCGTTACTTCCTAAAGGAAATTCCAAATATTCCTGTTAGACAAAGGTCTGGAAATGAAGAGGATGTTAAAGAGCAGCTTAAATCCTCAGGAAGAAATGACTTCATCCTATCCCACCCAGACATGATAGGGTGTATGGCTATCTGTGCACATTAGTGAGTAGTACAGATAACTGTCTGTAGTCATTGGGTTAGGTTTATCATTAGGCAGGTTTTACAGCAGGTTTTCAGACTCTTTTAGGATCTCTGTACATGTTTTTTGCATATGAAATGCATCATAGTGGCTTAGAAAGCTTGATAAATGTGGCACATAAGGAGTTAATGTATGAAGTAGTCGCACAAAAGACAGAAAACTGATATGATACATCCCCCGTAGTGTGAACATAGATATTCCCTATGTAAGCTCAGAGAATGGATTAGGAAACATACCGTATATATTTTTGTATAGGCCGAGTTTTTCAGCCAAAAAATGAAGAAGAAGAGGAGTCGAGGTGAACGTCGGAAGGTAAGTAAGTAGGTTTATTTTTATATACAATGAGGGGCTACCTGAGGCATTTCATTACTAGGGGGGGGTGGCACGGGGCATATAATTACCTGGCGAGGCCGCATGGGGTATTTCATTACTGGAAAGGTTGCATGGGACATTACATTTCTACGGGAGGCTGCATGGGTTATTCATTACTGGGGAGGGCTCCATTGGGCATATCATTACTTGGGGAGGCTGTATGGGGCAATTCATTACAGAGGGAGGCTGCATGGGGCATATCATTACTGAGGGAGGCTGCATTTGGCATATAATTACTGGGGAGGCTGCATGGGACATATCATTACTGGGGGAGGCTGCATGCCTTATTTCTTTACTGGGGAGGCTGCATAGGGTATTTTCATTACTGGGAGAGGTCTGAATGGGCATTTCTTTACTGGGGGAGGTCTGCATGGGCTTTTCATTACAGGGGGAGGCTGCATGGGGCATTTAATTACTGGGGGAGGCTGCATGGGTGATATCATTACCGGGGGAGGCTGCATGGGGCGTGACTGGGGGAGGGCAGCTGTGTAAGGGCGCATTTACATGTGCAGGGTCGGACTGGCCCACTGGTGTGCCCCGGCACCTGGAACTATGGCACAGGCCTCCATTCGGATCCATTAGAGGCCCCTGCCAGCGGCTGCAATAGTACTCAATGCTGTCGGAAACGGCCGCTTGAGCACTGCAGCTGAAGCTGTGAGTGCGATGTGGCCAAGTCCTTTCCGCGATATGACATCATTGCGCCCGTGCATCTCTACCCATCCCACAGCACCAGCGTACCGGGTAAATACATGATTTTTATTAATTTTTTTTCCTCTCAGCAAAAGAGAGGCGTTGGGAGGGGGGCAGTGTGTAGGAGGGGGCCTTATTAAAATCTGGAGGGGAGGTGCAGTGTGTATGAGAGGGCCTAATTAAAATCTGGAGGGTATGGCAGTGTGTATGAGGGGGCCTAATTAAAATCTGGAGGGGAGGTGCAGTGTGTATGAGAGGGCCTAATTAAAATCTGGAGGGTATGGCAGTGTGTATGAGGGGGCCTAATTAAAAGCTGGAGGGGGGGCAGTGTGTATGAGAGGGCCTAATTAAATTCTGGAGGGCATGGCAGTGCGAGGGGGCCTAATTAAAAGCTGGAAGGGGGCAGTGTGTATAAAGGGGCCTTATTAAAATCTGGAAAGGGGGCAGTGTGTATGAGGAGGCCTAATTAAAATCTGGAGGGGGGAAGTGTATATGAGGGGCCTATTTAAAATTTGGAGGGGGGGGTAGTGTGTAAAATCAAAAATTCATAGGGGGCCCAATGTTAAATTGTGTAGTAGTGTGTAAAATGAGAGAGGCAGTGTGTATAAGGGGGCCCAATGTTAAATTCTCGGTTATGGGGGAGTGTATATTATAAGGGTGGGCAGTGTGTATGAGGGGGCCCAATGTTAAATTCTTGGAGGGGAGTGTATATAATGAGGGGGCAGTGTGTATGAGGGGGCCCAATGTAAAATTCATGGGGGGGTGGGGGGTGAGTGTGTTTAATTTATGATGGGACACACTATATAAAATTCATCAGGGGGCTCAGTTTGTATTATTCCAGGGGGCCCAGTTCTGAAATTCCTACCTAGTTTCCAAAGTTAGGATTAGCGCCCCTCTCCATTGTGAGTGACTTCTACTTTCGAACTGTTCTGCATTTCTAATGTGTTTTGTGCATGTGTTGTGTGCACTGGATCCGTTCACATGCAATGGCACCCAGCATCCAGCAGACATGTCACAGGCCTAAATCCTCAGGAAAGCTGGGCAGTTTTAAACACTACAGAAATGCAGGACAGTTTAAAAGTAGAGACTTGATCACAATGGATGGTGGGGCTGAGCAGGGCCAGGATGAGGCATTTTGGTGCCCTAGGCAGACATGCAAAATTGCTCCCCCCCCAAAAAAAATGTGTCAAAATTAGGGCTGGTCCTAATCTGCAATAACGTCACCCAGTTGTGAATCTAATATATAAAGCTGAGTGTATGTGTGTGTATGTATGTATGAATGTCCGCTAAAGGAATCTGTACCGGCAAGTTTACAGTCAACAAATTTTGCACAGCCACTCTCTGTGACTCAGGGAATACCATAGGTTTTGAGCCAAAATTTTTACCCCACGCTTTTGGGATCTAAGCTGTGATTGGTTAGTGTTCTGCCACAGGTAATTAATATGAGCTCTGAGCTGTGATTGGTCTCTATAGGCAATGGGGAACATTTACTAAGGTTCTGCAGATTGCATTTTCGTCTGGTTTCCCAACTTTTTCCGTTTAGCTCCGCATTTAGCTGGGGTTTTTGGCACACGCAATCGGATTTTGGCGGAATCGCGCCGACTTTCATGCGACAGAAATCAGGGGCATGGCCATCGGACAACCCTACTGATTCAGACTAAACGTGGGATTTAACATTCAAAATTGTGTTGCAAGCCATGCACTCACATACACTGGGAAGAAGATGGTGAACTCTGCACAATCTTAGTGAATCGTGGCAGCTCCGAATCATCGTCGGACAAACCTCGGGGATTGCAACGGGACAGGTAAGTAAATGTGCCCCAATGAGTATAAGACGCTTATGTGTGAGGTCAGTTGGATAGAGATACAGATATAGGGGGAGAATTATCATAAATGTCTGAGGTAAAACTGTTCTAGTTGCCCATGGCAACCAAACAGAGATCAGCTATAATTTAAAAAAAAGCTGTGGGAAAATGAAACTTGAGCTCTGATTTATCAGTTGCCATAGGCAACTAGAGCAGTTTTGACAAAGTGACATTTGGAAACAGGGACATTTACTGGACTGAGAGTATCAGAGACAGACAGTCATTAAAAGAGACTGCCAGAGACAGACAGTTACTGAAAGAGCAGGACAGAGACAGTCACTCAAAGAAACGGTCAGAGATAGAGAAGGTCAAAAAAGTTTATAAAAAAGGGACGGACAGTGACAGACGGTCAGAGGCAGTCTGAGACTATAGATACATATAAAATATTTTTTTTAACCCATTCTATTTTGTTATAGCTAAAAGCAGTCATTTACTATGCCGGGCAATGCTGGGAGCTACAGCTAGTGTAGCATAAAATAGAAAAATGTCCCTCTAGTGAAAATACCTGCAATACTTACACCAAAAAATGTAGCAAACACATAAATATATTCCAGCAATGAATATACCAAACACATAGATACAAATGACTGGGTTGCACCTATAAAAATTCACCAGCAGTGAATAAACAGCACATAATAATATCCTGCAATTATAAATATAGACCATAAATTAATTTACTACACACATCAATATATACCAGCATTACATGTCCTGCACATCTGGGTTGCACTCGGTCACAGACATCACTTACTGTTAGGTTGCAGCTGTTTCCTTCTATGTCGGTGTTGGTCAGAATGTCATGGAAACTTTTCCAGGCCGTGACTTATCTCTGCAGAATTTGGGTCAGAATAGGGTCAGAGAGCTAGGTGTGACTTGTCTATGTGGTGCAGGGACACCAGAATGTAGGGTTATTGTCATCAGTTCTTATAAAGGTTTTCAGCATTTCCTTATTGGAAGATTGGTGTAGAGGGGTAACACTTACATCCTTAACCACAGCCCAGCTACCAGCAGAAAGCCCGGGAAACCAGGGGTAACTCTTATACTATCCCTAACCACAGCCCAGCCACCAGCAGAAATCCTGCGAAACCAGGGGTAACTCTTAGGCTACATTCACACTGCCGTTGCCCGCCTGTACCGTACCGGGCAACGGCAGTGCACGGGGAGAGGAGGAGGTGAGCGCAGCTCACCCCGCCCCTCTCCATAGAAATACATGGCGCACGGCGCCGTATTACGGGAAAAGATAGGACAGGTCCTATCTTTTTCCCGGGTACGGAGCGGTACGGTGCCACATGTGTGCTGCACCGTACCGCTCCCGTAGGGCGCCGTGCGCCCATTGCTGTCTATGGAGGACGTATATCGGCCGTATATATGTCGGACGTATTTACGTCCTCCATACGGCAGTGTGAATGTAGCCCTATACTATCCCTAACCACAGCCAATCCACCAAGTAACTCTTATACTATCCCTAACATCAATGCCCTGAGATAGCATCACCACTGCAGCCCCTGTACATAAGTCAAGAGACGTGCAGCAGAGAGGGAGGGAGAAAGGGCTTAGTTTATCCTTTGTTTCACTGCCCCTGATAGTGCTTAGAAATTCCCTTATCCCAAAATATTACTATTAGAGATGAGCGAGCATTAAAATGCTCGGGTACTCGTTATTCGAGACGAACTTTTCCCGATGCTCGAGTGCTCGTTTCGAGTAACGAGCCCCATTGAAGTCAATGGGAGACTCGAGCATTTTTCAAGGGGACCAAGGCTCTGCACAGGGAAGCTTGGCCAAACACCTGGGAACCTCAGAAAAGGATGGAAACACCACGGAAATGGACAGGAAACAGCAGGGGCAGCATGCATGGATGCCTCTGAGGCTGCTTAATCGCACCATTATGCCAAAATTATGGGCAACAGCATGGCCATGACAGAGTGACCGAATGAGGCTAGATAGCATCTAAACCATCCAATAATTGACCCTGACACTATAGGGGACGGCATGCAGAGGCAGCGGCAGCAGCGGCAGGCTAGAGAGTGGCATGGCAACATACCCTAAATGGACTCAGGCTTCAAACCAATGGGTGGCAGAGAGGAACCAAAGGAGGTGAGCAAGAAGCGCTCAAATAATATCGGTACATGATAAAAGTTTGCCAGTATATTTTGTGGATTACACAGCAGGGTGGCGACAAAGTTAACATGGAAGCCATGAAAACAATCCAAAATTCTGCCTGACACAGCTCGTTTGATAAGGGGACCATGTATGGAGGCAGTGAACTAGTAGTAGATTAAAGGTGCTGCAGTTAAAACTATGTTAGTTGGATCTTGGCATGGAGCTGGCGCTCCGCTGCCAGGCGAGCTTTTGCCAATCCAAGCCCCTGTCTCTAGGCTACTCCCCAAACAGCACTTCTAAGAACCTTTTGTATAAGATCAAGTGTAGTAGCGTTCTTATAAGTTTGGGATATGGCGGGTGAGGGGAATGTAAACATCTGCGCAAGAAGCGCTGAAATAATATCCGTAAATGAAAAAAGTTTTCCAGTATATTTTGTGGCTTACACAGCACGGTGGCGACAAAGTTAACAAGTTTGATGCGGAATGCCCTGTAATAGCTCTTGGGCGGTGTGCCTTTTATCACCTAGGCTCAGCAGTTTGAGCACCGCCTGCTGTCGCTTAGCGACGGCACTGCTGCTGTGCCTAGAGCTACCGACTGATGGCGCCATGCCCACGGATGGTAATTCGGAGGAGGAGGTGGAGGAGGGGTGGGAGGAGGAGGAGGCATAGTAGGCCTGAAACACCTGGACCGAGGTAGGCCCCGCAATCCTCTGCGTCGGCAGTATATGACCAGCCCCAGGGTCAGACTCGGTCCCAGCCTGCACCAAGTTAAGTGTAGTAGCGTTCTTATAAGTTTGGAATATGGCGGGTGAGGGGAATGTAAACAGATGCGCAAGAAGCGCTGAAATAATATCCGTAAATGGTAAAAGTTTGCCAGTATATTTTGAGGATTTCACAGCAGGGTGGCGACAAAGTTAACAAGTTTGTTGTGGAAGCCATGAAAACAACCCAAAATTCTGCCTGACACAGCACGTTTGATAAGGCGGCCATGTATGGAGGCAGTGAACTAGTAGTAGATTAAAGGTGCTGCAGTTAAAACTATGTTAGTTGGTTCTTGGCATGGAGCTGGCGCTCCGCTGCCAGACGAGCTTTCGCCAATCCAAGCCCCTGTCTCTAGGCTACTCCCCAAACAGCACTTCTAAGAACCTTTTGTATAAGATCAAGTGTAGTAGCGTTCTTATAAGTTTAGGATATGGCGGGTGAGGGGAATGTAAACAGATGCGCAAGAAGCGCTGAAATAATATCCGTAAATGGTAAAAGTTTGCCAGTGTATTTTGTGGATAACACAGCAGGGTGGCGACAAAGTTAACAACTTTGATGTGGAATCCATGAAAACAACCCAAATTTCGGCCTGACACACCTCGTTTGATAAAGGGACGATGTATGGAGGCAGCTATATGGACGACTTTTGGAGGTAGCAATGGAGACCACGTGTGGAGGCTGCTATGGAGACAATTCAATTTGGATAGTGCCTGTATGTGGCAGTCCAAAAAAGTTTTCAAACCAGAGGAGCAGGTAGGTGGCCCTCCAGAAAAATGGAATAGATTGAGTGCCTGTATGTGGCAGTCCAAAAAAGTTTTCAAACCAGAGGAGCAGGTAGGTGGCCCTCCATAAAAATGGAATAGATTGAGTGCCTGTATGTGGCAGTCCAAAAAAGTTTTCAAACCAGAGGAGCAGGTAGGTGGCCCTCCATAAAAATGGAATAGATTGAGTGCCTGTATGTGGCAGTCCAAAAAAGTTTTCAAACCAGAGGAGCAGGTAGGTGGCCCTCCATAAAAATGGAATAGATTGAGTGCCTGTATGTGGCAGTCCAAAAAAGTTTTCAAACCAGAGGAGCAGGTAGGTGGCCCTCCATAAAAATGGAATAGATTGAGTGCCTGTATGTGGCAGTCCAAAAAAGTTTTCAAACCAGAGGAGCAGGTAGGTGGCCCTCCAGAAAAATTGAATAGATTGAGTGCCTGTATGTGGCACTCCCAAAAATTGTTTAAAACAGAGGACCGGGTCGGTGGCCCTCCATAAAAATTAAATGCATAAAGTACTATAGCTAGAGCCAGTGGGCCCTGTAAAAAAATAGCCAGTTTCCTCTGCTTTACTGTACAAAGAGGAGGAGAAGGAGGAAAATGAGGAGGAGGAGGAGTGGATAAATTATTCAGGTTGAGCTTCCTTCACCTGGTGGAGATTGGAAATTAGGAGAAATCCAGGCTTTATTCATCTTGATAAGCGCCAGCCTGTCAGCGCTGTCAGTCGACAGGCGTGTACGCTTATCGGTGATGATGCAACCAGCTGCACTGAAAACCCGCTCGGACAAGACGCTAGCGGCAGGGCAGGCAAGAACCTCCAAGGCGTACAGCGCCAGTTCGTGCCACATGTCCAGCTTTGAAACCCAGTAGTTGTAGGGAGCTGTGTGATCATTTAGGACGATGGTATGGTCAGCTACGTACTCCCTCACCATCTTTCTGTAAAGATCAGCCCTACTCTGCCGAGACTGGGGACAGGTGACAGTGTCTTGCTGGGGTGACATAAAGCTGGCAAAAGCCTTGTAAAGCGTACCCTTGCCAGTGCTGGACAAGCTGCCTGCTCGCCTACTCTCCCTCGCTACTTGTCCCGCAGAACTACGCACTCTGCCGCTAGCGCTGTCAGAAGGGAAGTACTGTTTCAGCTTGTGCACCAGGGCCTGCTGGTATTCATGCATTCTCACACTCCTTTCCTCTCCAGGGATGAGAGTGGAAAGATTTTGCTTGTACCGTGGGTCCAGGAGAGTGAACACCCAGTAATCGGTGCTGGAATAAATTCTTTGAACGCGAGGGTCACGGGATAGGCAGCCTAGCATGAAATCTGCCATATGCGCCAGAGTACCAACGCGTAAGAATTCACTCCCCTCACTGGCCTGACTGTCCATTTCCTCCTCCTCCAACTCCTCCAACTCCTCTTCTTCTGCCCATACACGCTCAACAGTGAAGGACTCAACAATGGTCCCCTCTTGTGTCTCGCCAACATTCTCCTCCTCTTCCTCCTCATCCTCCTCCACCTCCTCCGATATGCGCTGAGAAACAGACCTAAGGGTGCTTTGGCTATCAACAAGGGAATCTTCTTCCCCCGTCTCTTGTGAGGAGCGCAAAGCTTCCGACTTCATGCTGACCAGAGAGTTTTTCAACAGGCCAAGCAGCGGGATGGTGAGGCTGATGATGGCGGCATCGCCACTGACCATCTGTGTTGACTCCTCAAAGTTACTCAGCACCTGACAGATATCAGACATCCACGTCCACTCCTCATTGTAGACTTGAGGAAGCTGACTGACCTGACTACCAGTTCTGGTGGAAGTTGACATCTGGCAGTCTACAATCGCTCGGCGCTGCTGGTAAACTCTGGATAACATGGTCAGTGTTGAATTCCACCTCGTGGGCACGTCGCACAACAGTCGGTGAGCGGGCAGTTGGAGGCGGCGCTGCGCTGCCCTGAGAGTGGCAGCATCTGTGCTGGACTTCCTGAAATGCGCACAGATGCGGCGCACCTTCGTGAGCAAATCAGACAGATTGGGGTATGTCTTGAGGAAACGCTGAACTATCAGATTTAACACATGGGCCAGGCATGGCACATGTGTCAGTCTGCCGAGTTGCAGAGCCGCCACCAGGTTACGGCCGTTGTCACACACAACCATGCCTGGCTTCAGGTTCAGCGGTGCCAGCCACAGATCAGTCTGCGCCGTGATGCCCTGTAATAGTTCTTGGGCGGTGTGCCTTTTATCGCCTAGGCTCAGCAGTTTCAGCACCGCCTGCTGTCGCTTAACGACGGCACTGCTGCTGTGCCTAGAGCTACCGACTGATGGCGCCATGCCCACGGATGGTCGTTCGGAGGAGGAGGTGGAGGAGGGGTGGGAGGAGGAGGAGGCATAGTAGGCCTGAAACACCTGGACCGAGGTAGGCCCCGCAATCCTCGGCGTCGGCAGTATATGACCAGCCGCAGGGTCAGACTCGGTCCCAGCCTCCACCAAGTTAACCCAATGTGCCGTCAGCGATATATAGTGGCCCTGCCCGGCAGCACTCGTCCACGTGTCCGTGGTCAGGTGGACCTTGTCAGAAACGGCGTTGGTCAGGGCACGGATTATGTTGTCTGACAGGTGCTGGTGCAGGGCTGGGACGGCACATCGGGAAAAGTAGTGGCGGCTGGGGACCGAATACCGAGGGGCGGCCGCCGCCATGAGGCTGCGAAAGGCCTCGGTCTCTACTAGCCTATAGGGCAGCATCTCCAGGCTTAGCAATCTGGAGATGTGCACATTAAGGGCTTGGGCGTGCGGGTGGGTTGCACTATATTTGCGTTTCCGCTCCAGCGTCTGGGGTATGGAGAGCTGAACGCTGGTGGATGCTGTGGAGGATCGTGGAGGCGACGATGGGGTTTTTGTGGCAGGGTCCTGGGCAGGGGGCTGACTATCAGCTGACACAGGGGAAGGAGCAGTGGTGTGCACGGCCGGAGGTGAACGCGCTTGTTGCCACTGAGTGGGGTGTTTAGCATTCATATGCCTGCGCATACTGGTGGTAGTTAAGCTAGTAGTGGTGGAACCCCTGCTGATCCTGGTTTGGCAAATGTGGCACACCACAGTCCGTCGGTCATCCGGTGTTTCCTTAAAGAACCTCCAGACTTCTGAAAATCTAGCCCTCGCCGCAGGAGCCCTCGCCACGGGAGCTTCACTAGTTGACACATTTGGCGCTGATGCACCAGCTCTGGCCCTGCCTCTCCGTCTGGCCCCACCACTGCCTCTTCCAACCTGTTCTGGTCGAGGACTCTCCTCCGTCTCAGAAGCACTGTGTTCACCCGGCCTCTCAACCCAGCTTGGGTCTGTCACCTCATCATCCTCCGATCCCTCAGTCTGCTCCCCCCTCGGACTTCCTGCCCTGACAACAACTTCCCCACTGTCTGACAACCGTGTCTCCTCATCGTCGGACACCTCTTTACACACTTCTTCCACTAAGTCAACAAGGTCATCATCACCCACAGACTGTGACTGGTGGAAAACCTGGGCATCGGAAAATTGCTCATCAGCAACCGGACAAGTGGTTTGTGACTGTGGGAAGGGTCCAGAAAACAGTTCCTCAGAGTATGCCGGTTCAAATGGCAAATTTTGCTGGGAGGGGGCAGACTGGGGGGGAGGAGGCTGAGGTGCAGGAGCTGGAGGAGTGCCGATTTCGGTGACATGGGTGGACTGCGTGGAAGACTGACTGGTGGACAAATTGCTCGAAGCATTGTCGGCAATCCACGACATCACCTGTTCGCACTGTTCTGGCCTCAACAGTGCTCTACCACGAGTCCCAGTAACTTCAGACATGAACCTAGGGAGTGTAGCTCTGCGGCGTTCCCCTGCTCCCTCATCAGCAGGTGGTGTCTCACCCCGCCCAGGACCACGGCCTCTGACCCCTGCAGTAGTTGGACGCCCACGTCCCCGCCCTCGTCCTCTACCCCTAGCCCTCGGGTTAAACATTTTGAAAATGAGAGTTATAACTTTAATTTTTTTTTTACCTTTTTTTTGTGTTTTTTTTTTTTTTGTGTGTTTTTTAGTTTTTAAAACCAAACGATGCTATCCTATTGCTATGGCTATTTTCTAGCCAAGTATGAAAGCACACTGCTATGCCAGATGAGATGACGCTGAGTTATGAAAAAAATAAACGTAAAATAAAAAAGGAAATGGCAGACTGTGCCTAATTGAAATCCAACCCCGGGCCCTAATAAATTTTCCCACTTCGGTCTTTGCGATGGATATGTGCGTCACTAAGCGCAAAACACAGTGGTCGCAAGTCTCACTCCAAATTGCTCACAATTTGCTAGTAGATGCACTGCAACAACTACAGCCACCAGCAGATCAACCAGAAATCAAATATATATAACGCTACTGTAGGCGTAAGTAAGCCGTTTGGATTCTCCTATGGCTATTTTCTAGCCAAGTATTAAAGCACACTACTATGCCAGATGAGATGACGCTGAGTTATGAAAAAAATAAACGTAAAATAAAAAAGGAAATGGCAGACTGTGCCTAATTGAAATCCAACCCCGGGCCCTAATAAATTTTCCCACTTCGGTCTTTGCGATGGATATGTGCGTCACTAAGCGCAAAACACAGTGGTCGCAAGTCTCACTCCAAATTGCTCACAATTTGCTAGTAGATGCACTGCAACAACTACAGCCACCAGCAGATCAACCAGAAATCAAATATATATAACGCTACTGTAGGCGTAAGTAAGCCGTTTGGATTCTCCTATGGCTATTTTCTAGCCAAGTATTAAAGCACACTACTATGCCAGATGAGATGACGCTGAGTTATGAAAAAAATAAACGTAAAATAAAAAAGGAAATGGCAGACTGTGCCTAATTGAAATCCAACCCCGGGCCCTAATAAATTTTCCCACTTCGGTCTTTGCGATGGATATGTGCGTCACTAAGCGCAAAACACAGTGGTCGCAAGTCTCACTCCAAATTGCTCACAATTTGCTAGTACATGCACTGCAGCAAGTACAGCCACCAGCAGATCAACCAGAAATCAAATATATAACGCTACTGTAGGCGTAAGTAAGCCGTTTGGATTCTCCTATGGCTATTTTCTAGCCAAGTATTAAAGCACACTACTATGCCAGATGAGATGACACTGAGTTATGAAAAAAATAAACGTAAAATAAAAAGAAACTGGCAGACTGTGCCTAATTGAAATCAAACCCCTAATAAATTTTCCCACTTTGGTGTTTGAGGTGGATATGTGTGTCACTAAGAGCTAAACACAACGGTAGCAAGTCCCCCTGCTAATTCCTCACAATATGGTACTAGCTGCACTACTAGTGCCAGCAAGCCCAGCCACAAGCAAATAAAAAAAAAAGGATAACGTTATTGTAGCCCTAAGAAGGGCTGTTGTAGAATCACTCCTGCCTAACAGTAAACTAATAGAACACCCTAACGCTTTCCCTGACCAGCAGCAGCTCTCTCCCTAGCGGCATCCAGACAGAGAATGATCCGAGCAGCGCGGGCAGCGGCTAGTCTATCCCAGGGTCACCTGATCTGGCCAGCCAACCACTGCTATCGACGTGTAAGGGTACCACGTCATGCTGGGTGGAGTGCAGAGTCTCCTGGCTTGTGATTGGCTCTGTTTCTGGCCGCCAAAAAGCAAAACGGCGGGAGCTGCCATTTTCTCGAGCGGGCGAAATACTCGTCCGAGCAACGAGCAGTTACGAGTACGCTAATGCTCGATCGAGCATCAAGCTCGGACGAGTATGTTCGCTCATCTCTAATTACTATGTAGTAGTAGGTGGGTCCGAGGAACCAAAGTCCGACCCTGCACAAGTGGTATTAAGGCATGTGTTTTCAAACGCAATACAACAGCTGAAAGAGGAGATTTGCCAAATTACATTTCTGTAAACAATGCATTTACGAAACACATAAGTCAACACAATGTTAACACATGCATTAACATAGCATTAACACATGCTTTTTGTAAACGCATTGATGACAGCAATGTAATTAGGCATCTCTCTTCAGCTGTTGTAATGCGTTTGAAGCGCATGTGTCAACACCACGTGTGAATGCGCTCTAAGGAGATAAGACTATCCAGTGACTGCAAAGAGTTAAGTCATTAGAAAGCAGCTGGAAAGCGACGGTCTGTGAAATACAGGACAGAAAGTGGATTTACAGAAATTTCTATAATCAAGAATAAAGGTAATAATAGAAGGACCCAGGTACACATTTCTTTAATAAAGTATAAAACAAAGTTTACTACTATTATCTGTAGTAAATATTTATGTCGTTTGCTCATAAGTTTAGTTACACAGAAAGTTATAGTTAGTTATACAGAAAATCAGCCTTGTGTGCAGACACATATCTCATTTCACATAGAAGGTCCTTTGGTTGACGTTTCCTGCATGTGGCACAATATGATTTACTACGGGTGTTTGGGACAGTGCTATGTTATGTCTCAATCTAGTACTTCCTTCCCATTTTTGCATTTTGACATTGCACTAGCGTGTCCTTGTCACACAGGGGGACCTGTTACTATTCTCCTGATGTAGGGCAGGATAATGTGTATATTCTGATGGCCTGATTATACGACCACAACAGAGCTAGAGTCATCTGAGGACAAGCAAACTGCTGCAAATATCCTTCTAGTGCAAAGTACATCTAAATACATGAAAACTTGTTTATGCTTAGTCCAATACCTGTTAGAATAAAGATGGCTATGGCTGCAATACCTCCTGGACCTCCTGTGGTTCCAATGAATTGCACTAGATGATCATAACGGTCTTGGTCTGAGTCTAGATCAGTGGGACATATTTGGGCAGATTTACTTACCCGGTCCATTCGCAATCCAGCGGCGCTTTCTCTGAGCTGGATTCGGGTCCGGCCGGGATTTATTAAGGCAGTTCCTCAGACGTCCACCAGGTGGTGCCGCTGCGCTAGGGTGCATCGGAACGTGCTGAAGTTCACCGGCCTATTCCTAGTGAAGGTAAGTGCAAGCTCTGCGACACATTTTTTTAAAAAAATGCGGTGGTTTTTCCGAATCCGTCGGGTTTTCGTTCGGCCACGCCCCCCGATTTCCGTCACGTGCATGCCAGCGCCGATGTGCCACAATCCGATCGCGTGCGCCAAAATCCCGGGCCAATTCAGGGAAAATCGGCGCAAATCGGAAATATTCGGGTAACATGTTGGGAAAACGTGAATCGGGCCCTTAGTAAATGACCCCCATTGTAGCTGTATTCTGGATGTTCACCTATTAACACTCAATGAAGGATATACATGTCATTAAGGATGTATGAAGATCGGTGTGATCAGGTGTCAATCCCTTGGCGGCACGTGGGTTCCGCCATATTGGTTTTGAACATAGTTCTCCATGATGTCTTTATAAGACTCCAGGCCCTTCCATTGTGGAAGATATGTTAGATATCTGTAGCAAATTCTCCATATACCGCAATACAGTAGTATTGCAGCATGCGGTAGGAGGAATCGGACTTTCTAGGGATAAAGTACTCTAAGGGATCTAGAAAAATAGTAAAAGAAAAATTTGAAAAAAGTTAAAAAAATTTCAAAATACCTAAAAGTTCAAATCCACCGTTTCCCTAGAACTGATATGAAAATAAACAAATAAAATCATAAACATGTTATGGATCACCACGTTCCAAAAGTCCGGATCTATCAAAATATAAAATCCTTTAAAATGTATAAAGAATGTAATAAAAAGTGATCAAAAGGTTGTATAGATCTAAATAGTTATAGATTTTTGAAGGTGGGGAGTGGCAAATGGAAACTTAAAAATTGAAAAAAGGCTGTGTCCGTAAGGGCATAAATTGCTCCTTTTTCACAACCATATGAAGGCAACTGTAGGCCTCATTCACACTTCATGCGATTTCATGTGATCAGATACATAAATGGGGTAGATGTTGCAAATATAACTGGGTAAAAGTACCTTAGATGACATCACCCTGGTCACTTGACATTATTACCTGTCCACGTCGCGATCCCTGAATCTGAATGTCCGACGATAATGGATTGTGCCACGATTCACTACGATATCCTTCATGTGTCAATCCCTGCTCAGGGCCGCTGGAGTTCACCTTCTTCTTCCCTATGAGTGTAAGTGCATTGGTTGCGACACAATTTAAATGTTAAATCCTGCGCTAATTCTGAATCAGTCGGATCGTCCGATGCCCCCCCTCTGATTTGTGGCGCATGAAAACTGGCGCCGATGCGCCAAAATCCCACCACGCATTCCAAAAACCCCTGCTAAATGCGGCGCAAAACGGAAATCATCGGAATTTCCGACGATAGTGAGGTCCGCAAACCCTTAGTAAATAAGCCCCTATGTGATGTAAAGAGGAATGGGACATGGGAAGAAATAGATAGGAGGGGTCCGCCAAGCAAGATATGTCCCCTCTGATGCCAGGTAATATAACATAAAGTTGATTTATGGGGATCTAAGGAAAACAATTTTTAGTTAAAATGTGCTGACAGGTTCCCTTTAAGTCTTGACCCTAAACAGACTGAGTATGTCCACATTTTGTAGGGTTTCAAAGCTCTACCTGAATTTTGCCTGACTGCCCTAGAAAATTCAGGATTGACTGCACTCCACGTATAACTGCATACAGCACTCCATACTAATAAGCAGACAGTTCATGACAACACTCTATACATATGGATATCAATTGAATATATTATCGGAGTCCAAGAAAACACCTTTAAGGTGATATTTTGCATTATGTTCCAAAATTCAGATCTATGTAAGCTTCTTGTATCCTTTTAGGTGATTCTAAAGTTGTCATCATCTATACTTAGTGACTGATATTTCATATGACATGTGACAAGACTATATTTAGTGACTCTTAAACTGCAGGAAAATCAATGCAGGAAAATGACTGGCAGGATGATTCAGCAGACAAAAAGATAAAATAAACAGTGACAAACATGCATTGATGTTCTTTTTATAAACCTCTCGGGAGGTCTCTAAGTATTGTAGTCTAGATGTACATCAATGAATCAGCAATGGAGAGTACTTGTAAAAGTCACTGACAAGTCCTATAAGCCCTTCCTTTACTGTACAATTCACCAGAACCCTGCAAACTACAGAAAGTCCAGGAAACAGGCAACCGAAGATGACTGTCAGTCTTCCTTGGTCTGGGGCTTCATGCAAGATCTTGGGGTAAGGATGAAACTAAGAAAGGTCAAGTATCAGCCCAGAACTACACCGGAAGACCTGGTCAATGACCTCAAATGAACTGGGACTACAGTCTCAAAGGTTACTGTCAGCAATTAAAACCCTGCATGCCACAGAAGGTGCCTCTGCTTACCCCAGCACATGTCAAGTCCTGTTTGAAGATCACCAAGTAACATCTGGATGATTCAGAGGAGACATGGGAGTAGGTCATGTGGTTAATGAAACCAAAAAAAACCTTTTTGGTATCAACCCCAATTAACATATTTGGCGGAAGAAGAAGGATGAATACAACCCCAAGAACACCATCCCAACCTTGAAGATGGGTCATGGCTGTGTATTTCAGCATGACAATGACCCAAGGGCAACTAAGGAGTGGCTCCATAAGAAGTATTTCAAGGTCCTGGAGTGGCCTACCCAGTCTCCAGACCTGAACCAATCAAAAATCTTTAGAGGGAGCTTAAACTCAATGTAGCCCATTGACAACCCCGAAACTGGAGAGATCTGGAGAAGATCTATATGGGGGTCTGGGCCAATGTCTGATCTTCGTAATTACAAAGATTTATGTACCAAATATTATTTTCAGTCTTTCTATTGTATCAAAGATTTATTTTGTGCAATAAAATGCTAATTCATTATTTAAAAATTATATTTTTTACACTATATGTCTCACAGTTGAAGTGCACCTTAAATAAAAATTACATACATTTCCATTCCTTGTAGGTGGGAAAACTTGCGAAAATTGTCAGTGTACAAATACTTATTTCCCCAACTCTATGTGAATGATGGTTTAAGAAAAGTTCTCATCTTAACAAAAGCGCTTCCTTTATGCCTTCCCCATTCCAAACAATATTTTTACAACATTATAACTAGTAAAAAGAAAAGTTTATTTAAAGCAAATATTGTGAAAGTCTTTTTCGTAATTTCTCAAAATCTGGGAAGAATTACAAAACGTACGCATGTTTCATAATTTTTCATGTCAACCTTTCAAAACGCTTTGAGCAAAAATGAGCATTCAAATAAATAAATATATTGAGGACTTACATTTTTACTAAGCAAATCCTGAAACTAGGCATATAATGCAATACTTATCTTCAATGACTAAAGAAATATAACCACTAGTGTTTGAGTCTTAAAAAGAAGAGTTTTTCTCACGTAGACTGGTTACCATGGGGTAATGACTTTTAAGTTTTAGAAGAGAAGAGGACTGCCGCACAGGAACAAGGACAGGTGAATATATGATTTTTATTCTCTACAGTAAAGGCAATATAAGCTGCAGGGTAAAGAAATGGGAGCACAATTTTTTGGGGGGTGGGGCTACAGAAGGAAAAGCATAATTTAGAGGGGCAACTGAAAAGGAAGCATTTATTCAGGGGGTTACAAACAGGGCAGCATATGTCTGGGCCTACAGAAAGGATGAATTGTACGTGGGGGACAAACAGAGAGGGGGCATTATTAGGAGAAGGACTCTAAAGAAGAAGTACAATAAGAGATAGGAAGAAAGGAATCAGAATAAACCACAGCCCTCAGATGATATTGCAGGGCTGTGTTCACAATAGGTTTCGTTTGTGAATCCCTAGTTTTAACATATCATAAATGTATCTGATGGAGACAGCTGCTTGACTGGCACTAGCACTCTGTGGTAGCCTTCCAAGTAAATCAGAGTAAGAGGAAATAAAAAATTGGGGCCCATTTATCGGAATTGCTTACCATTCAAAAATATACCAATCCACAGTAAGGTTGTTTCTTTCCTTTCTCTTTAGTAAAGGATAGAAGAGCAATCTAATAAGTTGGGGATAAAGGAAGGATTATACTGTGTGTGGGGGGCGGCATAAAGAGGGGTATTATATCTTGTGGGCTTAGGGCATTCATTTAATTTTAAGGAAGAGGAACTGCATGTAGCAGAGACCACTGTATTTACATACCACAAAGTACAATGGAGGAAGGGGTCAAAATTCTTCTATTGGGCCCAATCAATTCTAGTTCCACCCCGATTGTGTGCGGTCTCAGTCTGGCGTGTAGCAGTGCACTGTATGTATGGCATGTTGGCATGCTTTGTAATAAAACTCAATAACCTGTGTTTAAGGTCAACTAAGGTACCTTTGAGGTCATATAGGTCATAAATTAGAACCTGGCACAATATCCACACAAAAAAGAGGAATAATTCACCAAATTGTTTGCTTGGGACATTAAATCTCATTATGCAAGTGTGAAATAGACAATCCAGAAAAAGGTTTGCACATTGCAATAGCATATTTGGACAGCAGAGGTCCTAAGAGCTCTATGTACAATAATCTCACTGGAGAACCTCCTACCATCTACCAAAACATTGCTGCAGAATAAGTACACCCCTAGCACATTAAAATGCAGCAATATGCAATTTATTTCCATAATATAGATTAGAACAAGAGGAAGCATCCTGGAATGTTGTTACAAATAAACAACATCAATAACAATAATATCATTAACATCCTTCCTTATAAATACTTTCATTTACCACAAAATGTTATAATTTCAAAGGGCAAGAAGCCATAAACCCAGAAATCAGTGGTGAATTTAGAACCTGTTATTTTTGTGTTCACTGACAGTTGAAAAAAAAAATAAAGTTTGAATAAGCCCATTAAAAAGAATGGGCCAGTGAGGCATCAGAGAAAAATCACTGAAGCCAGGTAGAGAAAACCAGTCTCTATGGGGCTCATTTACTAAGGGTCCAAACGCCGCACTTACGTTGTGTTTTCCGAATAATCCCGTTTTGCGCCGAATTGCCCCGGGATTTCGGCGCACGCGATCGGATTGTGGCTCATCGGCGCTGGCTTTCACGCAACAGAAATCGGGGGCGTGGCCTGTCGGAAAACCCGACGAATTCGGAAAAACTGCGGAATTTTAAAAAAATCAGAGTGAGAGGAAATAAAAAATTGGGGACCATTTATCGGAATTTCTGACCATTCAAAAATATACCAATCCAGAGTAAGGTCGTTTCTTTCCCTTTTCTTTAATAAAGGATAGAAGAGCACTATAAGATGGGAATAAAGGAAAGATTATACTATGTGTGTGGGGGGCGGCAAAAAGAGGGGTATTATATCTTGTGGTCTTAGGGCATTCATTTAATTTTAAGGAAAAGGTAACTGTACGTAGCAGAGACCACTGTATTTGCATACCACAAAGTACAATAGAGGAAGGGGTCAAAATTTTACTATTGGGCCCAATCAATTCTAGTTCTGCCCCTGATTGTGTGCGGTCTCAGTCTGTGCCGTGTAGCAGTGCACTGTATGTATGGTATGTTTGCATGCTTTGTAATAAAACTCAATAACCTGTGTTTAAGGTCATATAAGTAGTACTTCTGAGGTCATATAGGTCATAAATTAGAACCCGGCACAACATCCACACAAAAAAGAGGAATACTTCACCAAATTGTTTGCTCGGGACATTAAATGATAAGTGTAAATTAGTATCTGACCCTAGAAAAAGAGAGATGATGACATTCATGAGATGGATATAACACACAATGGCACATTGTTAACTCACCTATAACACACACAGTCAGATGTGCTATATGCCTCCTTCCCCTGTTATAAAGACCTTATCTTGCCTTATCTGTGCACACTGCTTGCTGGCAGGAAATGTATGTGTTTGGGATTGTCTTGTAATGGAGGGTGGAGGGAAGAGCTCACACTACAGTGTGCTGACAGGAGAAGCTATTTATGAAAAGAATCTGTCCTGCTGGATCATGGAAGATAGAAGATTTAAGGCAAACAAAATTGTATACCCCAGGACTGATAGAGACAGCTTAGAATTATATCTGTAATATGATGTATTTTTGTTAATAATGAATTAGAGAATGTGTTATTTTGTTATTCTGAGTATATTTAAGAAAGTTGTCTTTGTGGGAATTCCCCTTTAACGTGTTGTATACTGTAAAGTATATTGTACTGTATATTACAGTTCTGATACTGATATCTAGACAATCTGCTGTAGCAGTGTGTAGCTGAAAGGCTGCTCTACTCATCTCATCTCAGAAATACATGGTTAGTATATAAATTGCTTTATCCAACAACAATTTAAAGGTTCATGTGAATCGATTCGAAACTGTATACACAAAGCTAGCATATTGATATGGTTAGAACATGTATGAATGGATAAAATTACATCTCCTAACTGGCCGCAATGTCTATACAAACCTAAACCTTTAGATATTGCAGCATAGCCAAGTATATGATAATTTTTTGAAATAAAGAAAGAATAAAAACCATGTATACAAATGGAGAAACATCCAAGCAAATTGTCTGAATATGGCAAACCAGTCAGCATCTTAATTCATGCATTTGAAACAGATACAGATGACCTCCCTCACTCCCCCATTTAATATCATGTCAAGAATAAGTGGCAAATAATAAGCAAAATACTAGAAAATAAAGTAATTTGGTTTCAAAAGAAAAAAAGAGTAGCACAATTCTAATAAATGTAGTCATTTACAGTCACAATAAATATGATGTATTGAACTGAATCAACATATTTTTTTATGTTTTTGTATAGATATGATATGGTATGATATTTGTATTGTATAATATACATTAGTCTTATATTACTATATATCTACCATTTGGAAAAAAGCTGGTTCTAAAGAGCTTACTAAATTCTAACATGTAACCAGAAACCACCATTATTACTGTTACATCTGTGTCTTGGTCTTTTGCTGTTCGGCAGAGAAGGCGCTGAATTCTATTGGGTAATTTGCAGTTGGCAGTCTGAATGAGTAATCTTCAAACCTTTGCTCTGGACCAGCAAGGGTTAAGGCTTGCATGGATTCAGAGTTCTGCCTCACACCTCCATCACTCTCATTTAACCCCTGGGTGCACCATGTTTCTTTGCTGATCAATCAGTTTTTCCGCCTAGTTCTCTGTACTGTTTTCTGTTATTCTTGTTACTCCTGGTTATTTGATATTGGCTCTGTTTTTCTGACTATTCTTCTGTCTTGTCGATTTGGCTCTTGTTTGGCTCTCTCTGTTGTGACTCCGGACCATTTATTGTGTTTTCTGTTTGTCCTATTTTGTTTGTACACTGTGACCATTTAGCAGGTAGGTGACTGTCCATGTCCATGTACTGCCATTACAGATATATTGGATGATGTATGATGGATGAGTCTAGGTTTGGTATCAGCAAATCCATGTCAAAATGTATTCTGACAGCTATGAAGTCTGGTGAGGATTATTTTGCCAAGACTCCTTAAGGAAATATTTGGAATTGCAATGAGAAATCTGCATTTTTCCCAATACTATTAAGCATATGGTGTTGATAAAAGATCTATGCACAGTTTATGGAAAGATACATTAGTATCTAATAGTCTATAATCCACATCCATTGCCAATTAGTGGATACAGTATCACACATTGACAGAAGGCCAACAGCAAAACTCTTGGAGTTTAAAATACCATCTTCAGGATGTGGGAGTTTAATCTTCCCCCCACAGTCACAGAATTTTCTCTGTCTTCTGTAATATCCAGCTTTGCAGTCCAAAAACCATCTAGTCTGGTACAGGAGGAAGCTGTGAATCACAAATAAACACATGTTTTCCTTGGATTAGATGGGTGATAATTGGCAAGGCTTCCGCTGCTGGAAGTGTTTACTGCATAGAGAGACGAGTTGTAAGAGCAGCTTACATATAATGATCAAGAATAAAGAATGAGACTGTTACCCTGTAGGTAGACGTGTATATGTATCTGTAAGTACATAAAGGACGTGCTTGAGTTATAAGCATTTCTCCTGAGAGCTTTCACTAATGAATATTCCCCCTGGACATTTCAGGGCTCATGTAAAATTAATGTTTTTGGTTCCATAAAAATGTTGCTGCCCTGGTTCATACTGTATTTAGGGAGTACTTCCCAATGTATATACACATTGTAAAAGTATTCCACTCAGCATAATTTTTTGCTAGTATTACATACTAGTCAATCAGATATATTTAATATATTAAAAATTCATGCCCATACTCTCCTGACAGATACCAGAATGACAAACCTTAACATTCGTTGAGGTAACGGTGCCCTATGATATTTTTTATGATATGATAAAGAGATTTTGGCAAAAGAACAGTAAATATATTTAAATAGATTAATAATTATGTTTATTTATATAGCGCCATGATATTCCGTAGCACTTTACAAATCATAGGGGACATATACAAATAAATAAAACATTACCGAGGACAGTGATATGGAACAATAGGAGTGAGGGCCCTGCTCACAAGAGCTTACAGTCTATATTCAGCTGTGTAAAAGTAATTAAAAAGATTCTGTTAAATACATGATATGCAATACAATTTATTGAAAAGAATGTATGGTGATGGTGTTAGACTGGAGGCCCTTGAGCCCGCCTGATAAAATAATTCCGCGGGCCAACCCCTTAAAGGGGACCTACCACCACGATTCTACCTCTAAAGGTAGAACGGGTGGTAGGTGGATTAATGGGACGTAAGGATAGCCCTTTTTGGGCTAATCCTTACTTCCCGGCTATCCTTTTGTAAACTTTAATCAGTTGATATATTAATTTAATTAAGCGGCTACTGGGGCGTGGAGTAGCCGGACATGAGGCTACTAGTTGCGGCTACTCCACGCCCCAGTAGCCTTGTTCCTCCGCCTACCGGGTAATCTTCGGCGCGCAGCTCCTCGTAGCTGCGTGCCCTCGTGCGAATATCCTGCGTTCTGCGCATGCGCAGGACGCAGGCCTACGGGTGCGCGGCCGTAGCTCCGAGGCCGGCGCTACTGCGCATGCGCAGACGCCGGGTGCTCGGACGAGGGCGCGCAGCTACGAGGTGCTGCGCGCCAAAGATTACATGGTAGGCGGAGGAACAAGGCTACTGGGGCGTGGAGTAGCCGCGACTAGTAGCCTCATGTCCGGCTACTCCACGCCCCAGTAGCCGCTTAATTAAATTAACATATCAACTGATTAAAGTTTACAAAAGGATAGCCGGGACGTAAGGATTAGCCCAAAAAGGGCTATCCTTACGTCCCATTCATCCACCTACCACCCGTTCTACCTTTAGAGGTAGAATCGTGGTGGTAGGTCCCCTTTAATCATCCCACTGGAAATAGATGTTACTTGCCTTGAAATTAGGTTGTCTTCTGCTTTATTTCTGGGGTTTAGTATTAGGTTTGTAGCTTGGTCCATTGTAGGATCCTCTGGTTCAATGGTGGGCCTGTCCGATGCTGTTTGTAGCAAGCTAATGCTAGAGTTGAGGAGCCTGTCCGTTCACAAGTCTGTCCCTTTGCACTCAGGATCAATGTGCAATTGTATTGCACCCCAAAAAGTTTCACAGAATGTCATTTGAGACAATTTAGGAAAATCTACTAGATGTTTGAGTATGTTTTCTTTTTACAAATATTTTTTTTTACCTAATACCAAGACATCTCTTTACCTTCAGTGCAAAAGATCCATTAGACTCCACAGATAAGAAACCTGGAGTAATACCATTGAGATACAAGAACGATAATGGACTATTTAGAGAAAGATAAATGTATCCAATGGATTAGAGTAAATCTGATAGTAAATGGTATAACAAAGAAATGTAAGGAGTACAGGATTCTCTTCTTTGTGTTCTTATAAAGTCTAGTGCAGAAATTCAGCAGCTCTGTAGTTGTAAAAGCTATCTGATTACATTTTAATGTAAACTAATGGTTATGCATTAATTATGTATATGCCAATGAGAGGCTGTTGTGTTGGGTTCCTTTCTGTGCAATTCGGCTAATTTTGAGTGCATTATTGTATCTACAACGTTTGTAGTTTTTCCAGTTTGTAAAGTTAAGAAAGTAAGTGATGTGCATACGTGACCACTCCCCATTCCACTCTATGGGAGCAAGAAAATAGCCTATACTAGACTATAGGCTCGCCACTCTATTACAGTTAAAAAGAGTGGTTGCACATGTATGGAATACTTTATAGGGTTTGTCCCACAAACCAAGTTAGCCCCATATCCATAGGCCTAACATGATGATCGGTGGGCGTCTCAGTGATGATATCCCACAAATCGCAAGAACAAGGGGTCCGATGGGGGTCCCAGGTACCTCAGTCAAAACCCGTGTCACTTCCAGAGATTAATGGAGCAGAAGGGCCTGCTCATGACCGTTCTGCTCTATTCATCTATATGGAGCTGACGGAGATCTCCGAGTGCGGTAATGAGGACATGAGGAGCTGTAGATGGAGGGGCTGGCTGAGTAGGACATGCCCACTCCGATGCCAGGAAATACAAGATAAAGTTTATTTATAGGGATGTGAGGGAAACAAGTTTTATCTAAAAGAAGGGTGTTGGTTAGTTAGCTCTATGGGAACCTGTCACTAGCTGTATTTGTGAAAATGTGGGGACAGGTTCCCTTTGAGCAGCTGCTAAATTAAGATCTTAGACCTAGTGCAAAAGCTATGCAGGAAGGAAAGAAGAAATCTTGGCTGAAAAAAGCAAAATTAGCCAAACCAATACTGGACCCCAAAGGACTACTAGAAGAAAACTTGGAAAATTTGGACTCCACAAGGGTCTATTTCCTGGGGGTTGATGTAGAAATGTCAAGTGTCCACAAAAAGATAAATGATTTTACTTTGCGAGCTCAAGTAGGCGAGATGTAGTAGAGCTGAACATATCATCAGGAAAGATTGTACGTAGCTCAGCTAGCTTATGAGCCTGTACTAATGGGATGACAAGAAAAGCATTGGCTGCCAAATGAGAAGTATACGGTTACCAGACTTGGAAGGTCTGTGAAAATCTTGTGACCCATTGCTTTATCTACTAGTAGACCAACCAAAGTCTACCATACAATCTGTGATACACGATTTTGTGGTTAAATAAAGTAGCCTGTTAAGTGCTTCAAATATTCTATAGTCAAATAGAGACTACTGCATAGGATCTGCCCAGTGTAAATAGTGGAAAGTTGAGAGGTTCATCATCTAACTGTTTAACTGACATTATTCTGAAACAGCTCATACCCTGCATTTCACTTGTATTCTTCAGTGCTCCTATATACACAAGATATAACAGGAAAATCTCCAGCGTAATATTGTCTGCATCTCCCTTTAAGTTTAGAACAACTTTGACCTTTTGAGGCCTAAACTCCAAAATAACTTTGTAGATGTTCTGTGGTATCTGGCACATAGACGTTAACAGCAGATCCTTTAAACCCTGTAAATTGTGAGGATGTGTCTCCAGTGATAGAAACTGCTTTCCTAGCGTGTCTTACAGATGCTGAGTCAGATTGAGATCTGGGTAACTTTGAGGACAAGTCAATACCTTGAACTCTTCAAATGATGGCAAAACAATTTTTGCATTGTAGTTACTAAACGCCTCACAAAGTATTCTAGTCATTACAACTTTGCCCTTGGCAATGTCACTTAGATCCTTAAACTTGTGTAATAGACTTTAAAACATTAAAGGGGTATTTTCATATTAGACAATTGTGGTATATACAAATTTGGACATCCCCTTGAGGAAGCGACGGCGAAACGTACGTCGGGGTGTTGCGGTGGTGGTCTTGTGAGGCGTTCTGGTTAGTGTGGTAGGCCTTGCATATGTAATGCCCTTTGTTCTTTTGGGCAAATTGACTACTGGGCCTGGGTACTCCAATAGATACGTGTATTGCAGTCTACATTTACTCATATACCTATTTAGGTGAAACTGTGTATTTATTTACCACCACCGCTTTTGTGTGTTTGTTGTTGTGTATTTTAGCGATGTTTTTAAATTGTATTGTCCTTTTTGGTACCTTGTGGTGAATAAAATTTTATCATTGTATTTTTGTTGTTTTATGTATCGTGATTTTTTGATGAATTTAGTCCTGATTACTTTTTTTGGTATTGTGATATACAAATTTGGGCCTGAAACTATCTCTAACTTCTGAATTATGAAGACACCACACCCAGGATTCACCAGACCCTCTTCTAGTAGTGAGATGGAACCTGCACCTGACAGACTTCCTGTGGCATAATGTCAACAAGAGAATTCCCCTTTTATTTTAAAGAAACTTGCTGTCTAATATATATTCCATTTTTATATCCATTTGCTTTCAGTTTTATCTAGTCACTAAAGGGACAAGTGGAAAACACTCTGTAGTGTAAACTGTTTGTGGATTATGTGAAATAAGCACAGAGAAACAGCTGGTGATCTCCTCATGTTATTACATTGTACAGTGCAGGCACAATATGGCTGGAAGTTTCTTTCAGGTTTTAGCCTTGGATCCCCCAGCGCACAGCCCCTCGTCTGAAAGCATGATTTGAGAGATGCATTGACCAAAGAGGTGAATAAAATCCTTTCTCCTATTAAAGGAAATCTACCATTTGATTTTATGCATTATGAACCAAACATACCTTGAGAATGATGTAGCTACACCGATGCAGAAACATATCTTGTTTAATCCCTGAACTGAGAAGTGTTGATGAAAAAACAATTATAAAATTGTGATAATGGGGCTCTGTTGCTCCTGTGGCTGTCCCGGCACTCTCCTCTTATCCTAATTATGTATGCGCTGCTCCAGCCTTTTCCCACCCAGCATAAGGTGATAATACGTAATCACTGTGTTGTCCCTGACAGGTAGAAGTAATCAATTGCTGCACCATCCCCCAGTTGCTGTTTATGTGTCATCCAGCTCAGGTTGATTAGCCCTGTCTGGACAGTTCAGGCAGCTCTTGTGTATGTGGAAGTAATGTGGCACATTTACCTACCCATCTGAAGGAATAAACTGAAAGTGCATTGTCTCCCAATATCTCCCAATATCCTGCATGTGTCGCTCCCCGCTCAAGTCCGACAGAGTTCACCCTCTTCTTCCCGGTGCATGTAAGTGCTTGTTCTTGCGACACAATTTGAAAGTTAAATCACGCGCTCAGTCTGAATCAGTCAGAATGTCAATTAGCCCACTCCCCGATTTCTCTTGCATGAAAGCCAGCGCATCTGCGCCAAAATCCGTTTGATCAACACAAACCCCTGTTAAATACCTGTCACAGCCTGCAAATCCTGAAAATGACGGAAAACCCGATGAAAGTGCAGCCGTGGACCCTTAGTAAATAAGCCCCAATGTGTTTATGTATGGCAGTAATTCTGGACTCAAAACCACTCGGATCAGGGATTAAACAAGATTTGTTTCTGCATCAGTGTTGATGCAGCATTCTCAAGGTATGTTTGGTTCACAATGCATAAAAACAAGGGTAGATTTAGGCATAGTCCCTGAATTATTGGTTCCACAGCAATCCGGAAAGGATTTTTCTCAGGGCAATCCCATCAGATACATAGGAATGAACCTGCTCCATCACCAGTCAGGGATTCTAGGGACTGGAGGGATTTTGTAACCCCTACTCACCAGTGTATAACTGTTCTGTGATACATATGGATGGTCCTGAGCAGTGAGTATTTGTATTAAGGACCATTTGTTGAGAGGTTCAAGATGTGATGGGTGGGTTTCAATTCTAGCAAGTCCCCTAGGTCTGTCATATCACTCCTCTTACCTGAAGTTACATTCTGTCTTTCTCCTCTCCACAACTATCATTTGGAGTGTCCTGATAAGACCGAGCACAGTGACTAGAGCTAAGAAACATGGTTATTGTTAACAAATTAATAATAGATCTATGGTAGTCATTGCCACCTCCTAAATTAATTCAGGGTCATACACTGTATCCTGCCACTGGTAAAGTTCCTTTCTTAATGGGAATTAGTATTTTTGGGATTATATAATCTGTCCCATCCAAATTCCTAACTATTTGATGGATGGATGTGTACACCTGAGATGTGCTTGTACACCAGGGATAGGGAAATTGATGTACCGCTCTGCTGTAGATGTTGGTGCTATAAAGACAACTTGCATGAATTAATACAACATACATTAAAATTAATGCAAATGGTCTGTAATAGAGAGGTAAACTAATGGGGAATTAAGTTGGTGTTTCCAGGACCTCACATTCCAGAGAATTTAAAAGATTAAGAGCATCTAAAGTCTACACTTAAATTGTTTATACAATAGATAGGAAAATGGTTTATATGTTCTGTAACTTCTACAAGCAGCAAAACAACTGTGGCCAGGACACCCCCAAATAAATAAATTGTGCGGTATCTTTTTCTTAAGTATGTTTGTGTAAGAGATGATAGACTGCAGCAGTCAACCCAGAGTCACAAGCAGATAAAATACAGTCATGTGTCATTTATTTAAGTGAACATACTGTAATTCACATAGATAAAAAAATGGCGATTTATTGTTGCTGGACATGAGTGTATAAATGTATGTGTATATCTTCTGTATGTGTGTTTATTTCTTTTGTGTGTGTATGGTGTTTATATGCTGTATGTGTGTGTATATGCTGTATGTGTGTATGGTGTGTATAATTCCGGACTAAATTATTAGGACTATGCAATACTGTATCTTTTTAATGGACATTTAATAAAAGCATGTTTTATTCAGCTTGGAGTGCCGGATAAAACTTTTTTAGCTTCATTGTTTACTTCCTGTGGGGAGGAATCTGTCCATGGCCATGTAATGGAAAGGCAGATGTATAGGCCGTTATAATGCACAGCTCTGATTACCCTCTGTGGTAATAATGGCTCGTGTACCTGTCTGTCCATTATATACCAATTGACAGATTTCGATCCACTGTAAGTAATTAACCCCTTAAGGACGGAGGGTTTTTCGCCTCATTTCTCGCTCTCCAACTTCAAAAATCCATAACTTTTTCATTTTTCCGTGTACCGACCTGTGTGAGGGCTTATTTTGTGCGTAACAAATTTTACTTTCCCGTAATGTTATTTATTTTAACATGCCGTGTACTGCGAAGCTGAAAAAAATTTCCAAACGTGGAAAAATTGAAAAAAAAACGCACGTGCGTCATGTTCTTGTGGGCTCAGTTTTTACGACTTTCCCTCTTCGCTTCAAATAACATGCCTACTTTATTCTTTGGTTCGGTGCGATCGCGGTGATACCAAATTTATACAGGTTTTATTGTGTTTTAATACATTTTCAAAAATAAAACGAATGTGTACAAAAAAGAAAAAAAAAATTTTGCCATCTTCTGACGCTAATAACTTTTTCATACTTTGGCGCACGGAGATGTGTGAGGGGTCATTTTTTGCGAAATGAAGCGACGTTTTCATTGCTACCATTTTGAGATCTGTGCGACATTTTGATCATTTTTTATTTCATTTTTTATGTTATGTAAAAAGGTGTAAAAGTCGCATTTCAGACATTTGGGCGCCATTTCCCGCCTCGGAGGTCACCGCCGCCCATAACCGTTTTTATATTTTGATAGATCGGACATTTTGGGACGCGGCGATACCTAATATGATTGTGATTTTTACTGTTTATTATGTTTTATATCAGTTCTAGGGAAAGGGGGGTGATTTGAATTTTTAATATTTTATAAAATTTTTTTATTTTTTAAACTTTTTTTTTTCTTTTTTTTTTCACTATCTTTTAGACCATCTAGGGTACATTAACCCTAGATGGTCAGATCGCTGCTACCATATACTGCAATACTTCTGTATTGCAATATATGGCATTTTTGCAGCACATTCATTACAATGAGCCACTGGCTCATTGTAACGAATCTGCAGCTGCCATGTAGCCTCGTGTCAAGAGAAGACACGAGGCTACCATGGCAACCGATCGCCGCCCCCCGATGACGTTCGGGGGCGTGGCGATCGAAAAAAAGATGACGGCGCCCGCGCGCCGCCGTCTTTTAAACGCCGCCGGCGACTTTGCCGGCGGCAAAGAAGGTGTTAATAGCCGCGATCGGTTATTAGCGGTGGGGGTTTTGTGCAAAATGCAAAAACCCCCACCTTTGTATGAAGAGGACTCAGCCCGTTAGCCCTCTCCATACATCCCTTATACCTCTGCGCCGTAGAGCTACGGCGCAGAGCGTTAAGGGGTTAAAGAGATAGATAGTAAATAGAAAGTTTCTAAAGAATGACAGCAAGCAGAGTTCTAGAAAACTGTGAGAAATTGATACAGTAACTATATTGGAAAATTGCATAAATATTCCTTACACAAATCTTAACAATTATTTGCTGAAAGTAGACAGCAAAATGGAACACCTCTTTAACTCATCCATAACCACCCACTGACTAAAGACTTCTGCTGGCACGAGTCCTGAGTCTTCAGTGATGTCCTTTAGTGTGTCAAACGTAGGTACAACTTCGGGAGAAGGTAAAAGCGGTTTGTTACCACTTCTGCCTTCTCCTTTCTTCACTGCATAGCGCTGTACTAGCATTATACAGTGAATAGCAAAGTCGGTACTGCCGCTGCTTTGATAGACCTGGAGATCTCGTGATCATCGGGTCTGCAAGGTTTAGGTTGACTAGCTCGGACAGCTGGTTACAGCCACAGTGGGGCGATGCCCCAGACATTTACCTCTGCCAGGGGTCGTTTTTCCTTGCAGCTAGGGCTCTTATAGTTGCCCCATTTACAGTGGAAAACTGTAAAAAAATTAAAAATGAAAAAAAAAAACTGACCCACAGGGTGACATATAAAACACACACAAAAAAATGTAAAAATATTTAGAAATTTCCCAATAAAATAAAAAAATCCCTCCCTACACTATGAAAAAAAATTGCCTCTTCCCCCCAGACTATACATACTTTATATCAGAACAACCATCAGCGCCAGATCAGGGCTTCTGTGCAATTTCCAAAGCCCTGAAATAATCACTTGCAATTATTTTACCATTCCCGCCACCCTGGCGTAGAGCGACGTGGAAGGTGGGGAGGGGCCGGCCAGGGTGTGGGTACAGCCGGCAGGAAGTGGGCCGAAGCAGGGTGGTACTGTCCTCGCACCTGCACACTCTCTGCAGCCAGCGAGTACACGAAAATTCACTGGCTGCATTTATTTCTATGCCAGGTAGGGCCTGGCGATCAAATAAATGCTGCGCAGGCCCCCGATGCCGTTCCACATGCCCGGCAGGGCTTTCATACACCAGTGCACGAGCGTCAGCATATGATAAATAAACCCCATTATGTCTAATTCTATAGGAGCAGAGACAGATTTGTAGAAATATATTGGCGTGGAAAGGGTTTCAAAGCTTTTGCGAAATTATTTCTCTCAACATGAAATAACAAACTGTAGAACGAGGCTTGGAGACTACCGAAATATGATTTCATAACATATTCCATGTTCTACCTGCAGACACACCATCTGTTTTCATAAGGCTCGTAGCTTGGCCTAAATTCACCAAAAACAAAAATCATTGGAAACCTTTAGTTATACAATTTTGACAATTTGGCGCCGATTAACAAGAATGCACTTAGCAGAAGGGTATGAATTTTTATTGTGTTTATATCTTCATGTGACAGTAGGACAGCTTATTGTACTTCTTTCCTTAGTCTTGTCGTCTCTAAAATATGTAAGCTTAAACATTGGCATAACCCAGAATAAATACAGCAGGAGGATTGGAGGGAGGCTATGTAGATACGTGCCAATTCTATCGTCCTGATGTAATTAACAGATAAACACAATCACTGAATCCTTCATTTCTCATATATAAATTTGGAATGAAAAAATGGCATAACTGGCACATGTTAGTATATCAAATTTAGACATGTCATAACACAATTACTGTGTGTACTCAAGTATAAGCCGAGGGCTAAAATGTGCTGAAAAGCCCAAACTCAGTTTATACTCAAGTCTATAAAAAACAAACTCTGTACTCACCTTTCCGACGCCCCCTACAGGTCCTCTTCTTTCTTGCGATGCCCTGGTTCCATGTCCCTGCACGCTGCCGTCACACACACCGCTTGCTGACATCGTCATGTATGCACGTTACAGCATGTAATAGTAGCATGCAGGGAGACCGAGCCAATGCATTACAAGGGGCTGGCTATATAACGGGGGGCAAGGGCAGGCTGTCTGTATACTAGAGGGCAAGAGCTGGTAGGCTATATACTGGGGGCATGAGCTGGCTGGCTATATACTGGGAGCAGGGGCTGGCTGGCTATATACTAGGGACTATGGGTGGCTATATAATAGATATAATAGGGAGCAGGGGCTGGCTATATACTGGGGACATGGGCTGGATGGCTATATACTGGGGGTATGGGCTGGCTAGCTATACACTAGGGGGCATGAGGTGGCTGGCTATATAATGGGGGTCAGAGGGCTGGCTATGTACCAGAGGGCTTATACTCGAGTATATATGGCAGATTTATGCAGCAAATCTTGTCAAATATGTTGGGGCAGATTTATCAATAATGCCTTAAAGTTAAGCAGGGCATAGTTAAACTAGACAGTCTTAAGATGCATTAAAAGGGGGCGAATTATCAGGGCTTGTATGGCAGTTCTGGTGAACAAGCCCTAAAATAATTGTGATTCCTTGGGAACCACCAGGAATTGCAGTTATTACGTCCTGCAACTATGACCGGTGGCAGAGTGGTCATGCCCTGCGCCTGTGCACTTACTATAGCCTGGGCACACGTGCTCTTTCAGGCCATCGCAGCCAGCCCTCTGATGTATCCAGCTCAGTGGAGGGGCAGAGCTTATATCATATGCTGGCAAATAATAATTTTCTCTCCGGGTGTAAAACGCCAACATTTTAAAATTATATATATATTACATATATATACCAGAGGGTGCTGGTTATTGCAGTCCAACTCTTTGTCTTCCTTGTGCGTTTGCTATATATTTGCTTTTCTGTATATCTGACCTCAACTATGTTTATACGACCATTCACTCACGATATGTTTCTGTGCCTCACCACCATCTTGGAGTTGACCCAGTTTTCTGACTTTGCTATTATCTCTTGTTTGTCCCTCTGTGTCTTGTTTCACCCAATGTCACCCCACTTTCCCCATCTCAGTCTAGTGTTGGCTTGACGCTTTTCTGTGTACTAGTGTGAACACTGGTCTATCTCTGATTTCCTGCCACCTGTCCATTCTAATATTCAGCAGATAAAGTAAGTTTTTCCTGTCACCTTGTAGTGTCCCTCAGGGTCCGTTATTTAGGTTCCTGATAGTGGATTCGCGCTAAAAAAAAGGGCAGTTTTATCTGTTGTAGGTCGGGCCATAGCATGCAGTGGCATCACAGGGCTAATTCTCCACCACTTACCCAGTCTGACAGCTTGCGCCAAGTCTGGTTGAGGTTGCACTGTTACTGGACATGTTCGTTACAATATCATATAATTATTTAGGGGGTTGCTGTATACTTTATATTAGAATTAGTTCATTGTTGATATTGGGGCACTATAAAAACTTTTTTTAACTAAATTTCTGTAGTACTTTTATTCAGTCAGTCATCCTTAGAATACTTGATAGAGCAGAAGGAGAGAGAAGAAGAGAAGGTGGAAAAGGAGTTTTACAGGATGTTAATTTTTTTTATTTCTTCATTGCCTGTGTCTGAACAGGATTGTATGCAATGAAATGTAAGTTATTTTCAGCCGTAAACATAAGAAACACATTCAGTTTCTGTCAAGTTATTCTACTACAGTATTTATATAAAATGACAATGTAGCTAAGCTCGGCCTGCAGCTTTAATTGTGTTTATTGGACTCTGCCAAGACTATATTTGTAGAAAACACACTGGTTTGTTTTCATTCTGAACTGTGGCGAGACTTTTCTTTCTTATTTGACTATGCCATGTGACAAAAGGTAATAAAGTATTCAATATGTGAAAACATGAAAATTACAAGGACTAAGATAACAGCTTACACATAGTAGCACACTGACACATTTATTAAAGCCCCTGCACTAGTTTCTGTCGGATTTTACACATTCTTTTCAGTGCAAACTGCTTGCACATGTATTTATAAGGTGTGTACTATACCCAAAGCCACTGCATCTGCTAAAGCGCAATGTAACCTTAGCATGTGATCGAGGCTGAAGCCTTTGGAATCAAAGGCAATGCATCGTGTGAATGCGCCCAGAGGGTACGTCAAAAAGAACAAAAAAGTGGTGTGAACCTAGAGTTAGCTGAAAAAAAAAGATTTTTTGTGGCTTTTTTACTAACTAAATAATCAATAAATGGTTATGATATATTTGACCTAGCTGAATACAGCAGGTGGAGGTGATCTTTTTTAGTGACTCTCATCCCACTGTGGGGATTTGGCCCAGTAGAGACCGTGGTAGCGGGGTGCTGGGATGCAGTTCACGACAGTGACACCAAAGTACAGTCCAAAACAGGTCTCGTCTGTGTTTATTTCAGCAGGTACAAAATAAAACAGCCTTCACATTCAGGCATCAAAACAAAATAATAACCTACCCGTCAGGGTGCTAACTATACAGTGATTCTCTAACTCACCACTAACAAAAATCACTTGGCTGCTCCAGGCACAGAGGTCAGGGCTGTGTGCTCTCCAGCCTCCTTCCAGAGAGAGACAACATTCTGAGCTCTGCTCAGCCACTTTATGCAGACTCATTAGGCTGCTCCCATCACCTGTGTCCAAGGTGCTGGACAACCCAACCTCAGCACTAAGGCCTTGCGTAATAGCAAAACCTAGGGGAAACATACCGCCCATCCACAGTTAACCCCTTCAGTGTCTCACATACCCTCCCCCTCTGTTTGACCCTGAGGGGGCGAACACTTTTGGCCATTAGACAGTGGGTACGAGACAGGGCATCGGCATTCCTATGCAGCTTTCCGGCTCGATGTTCCACTGTGAATTTAAAATTCTGCAGCATTAGGAACCACCTTGTGACCCTGGCGTTCCTCTCTTTGGCCTGACTCATCCAGGTGAGGGGAGAGTGATCGGTCACCAGTGTAAACTGTCGCCCTATCAAGTAGTAAGAAGCCCTCCCTCTCAACTATGCTATAGTTCTTCTCAGGGGGTGTGAGCTTGCGGCTCAGGAATGTCACGGGATGTTCCTCACCCTCCACTACTTGGGACAGGACAGCCCCTAAAGCCCACGTCAGAAGCGTCAGTCTGCACAATAAAGGTCTGGGTGAAGTTAGGGGTGATCAGTACCGGTCCCTCGCACAAAACCGTCTTAAGTCGCTGAAACGCCCCCTCAGCCTGTTCACTCCACTTTACCATCACCGCCCTGCTACCCTTGGTCAGGTCAGTCAGGGGTGCCGCTATGGTAGCAAAATCGGGGATAAATCGGCGATAATAGCCCACTATGCCTAGGAAAGCCCTCACTTGCTTCTTGCTCATAGGCCGTGGCCACTGCTGTATCGCCTCTACTTTATTTACTTGGGGTTTGATGACACCTCGCCCAATATGGTACCCCAGGTAACGGGCCTCTTCCAGACCCAGCGCACATTTTTGGGGGTTCGCTGTCAACCCTGCTGCCCTCAGGGAGTCTACCACTGCTTGCACCTTGGCCAGGTGACTCTCCCAATCGTTACTATAGACTATGATGTCATCCAGGTAGGCCGAGGCATATCTCCGGTGAGGTTTTAGCACGAGATCCATTAACCAAAGGGGAGTACCACGTACTGAAAAAGCCCATCAGGAGTAACAAAAGCGGTCTTCTCTTTGGCCCTGTCAGTAAGGGGTACCTGCCAATACCCTTTCGTCAGGTCAAGGGTGGAGAAGAATCTAGCCTGTCCAAGTCGTTCTATCAACTCGTCAACCCTGGGCATGGGATAAGAATCAAATTTGGACACCTCGTTCAACTTCCTAAAGTCATTGCAGAACCGTAGGGAACCATCAGGTTTGGGAATCAACACAACAGAACTCGACCAGTCACTTTTAGACTCCTCGATAACCCCCAGGTCTAACATCTGCCTGACTTCTTCGGATATGGCAAGCCGGCGCGCTTCAGGGACCCGGTAGGGTTTTTGGTGTACCCGGATGTGGGGTTCGGTTATGATGTCATGCTTGATGACTGAAGTACGTCCCGGTAACTTAGAGAACACATACACATTTCAGAGCACAAACTCCTTTGCTTCCTGAATCTGGGCCCTGGAGAGGGACTCCGAGATCCGTACTTCAGGCACCTTGGCATCGGGTACACCTACCTCTGGTGTCACCTACTTGGGGACAGACGCTTTTTCTACTCCCACGGCCATCAGGGACTCTCTTTCCCTCCATGGCTTTAGGAGGTTCACATGGTATATCTGTTCGGGTTTCCTTCTCCCCGGCTGAGATACCTTGTAGGTTACCTCCCCCACTCTCTCCATGACCTCATATGGTCCTTGCCATTTTGCCAAGAACTTGCTCTCAACGGTGGGCACCAGAACTAGCACTCTGTCGCCTGGGTTAAAGGTCCTGAGTCTGGCTGACCTATTGTAGACCCTAGACTGGGCCTCTTGTAAAGGAGCACATGACAAGGGCACAAGGGGCATTACCGCCGCAATGCGGTCCTGCATAAGGGAGACGTGTTCTATCACACTACGGTGGGGGGTCCTCTCCTGTTCCCAGGTCTCCTTGGCTACATCCAAAAGCCCACGTGGGGAACGGCCATATAACAGCTCAAAGGGTGAGAAACCTGTGGAGGACTGGGGAACTTCACGTATGGCAAACATCAAATAGGGCAACAAACAATCCCAGTCCTTCCCATCTTTGCTGACCACCCTCTTTAGCATCCCCTTCAAGGTCTTGTTAAACCTCTCGACCAGGCCATCTGTCTGAGGATGATATACCGAGGTGCGGAGCTGTTTAACTTGCAGTAATTTACACATCTCCTTCATTACCCTAGACATGAATGGGGTACCCTGGTCAGTCAAGATTTCCTTGGGGAGGCCTGTGCGTGAGAATACCTGGAACAGCTCCCTAGCAATATTTTTGGAGGAGGTGTTCCTTAATGGAATCGCCTCGGGATACCGCGTAGCGTAGTCCAGGATAACCAGGATGTGTTGGTGCCCCCTTGAGGATTTGACTATGGGGCCAACCAGATCCATTGCAATCCGTTCAAATGGCACCTCTATGATTGGTAGCGGGACCAAAGGACTCCTGAAGTGGGACACCGGGGCAGTAAGTTGACACTCAGGGCAGGAGCTACAATACCGGTTTACCTCCTCCCACACCCCGGGCCAGAAAAATCTCTGCAGGATCCTCTCTCGGATCTTCTCAGCACCTAAGTGCCCTCCAAGCACATGTTTGTGTGCCAACTCTAGCACCAGTCTACGGTGAGATTGGGGTACTACAAGTTGCTCAACCTCCTCACCCCGTATCTGGTCGACCCTGTACAACAGTTCCCCAACAATCACCATTCGGGGGTATATTTTGTCAGCCCCTGGTATTTGGCGTACCCCATTTATCACCTTAACATTCTCCCGTGCTTTAAATAAGGTAGGGTCCTGTAGCTGTGCAGCCCCAAAATTTTCACGGGAAATCTCAAGGTCCGGCATGTCGGCCACCTCCTCGTGGCCCTCGACCTCACCAGCTAGGACCTCTAGGGGAGAGAATTCATCACATGGGGTCACCCCTACTGCTGGTGTGGGTACATCGGCCTCAAAGGGTTCAGGGGCCAAGGCCGGACATACCTGATGTCCATTATCTTCAACAGCACCTGAGGTGGGTCTTCGTCTCCAGAGGTCCCAAAACACCGGTAAGTCTCTGCCGATAATAGCCTCATGAAACAGGGTCCCCACCATCCCCACTTCATGGGTAATAGTACCACAAGGGGTATGTAGGTTGATGACAGCAGTGGGATATTCGCGAGTGTCCCCATGTATACACAACACTCCCACTTTCCGCCCACTGTATAGTCCAGGTTCAACCAAAGTTCCCCGCACCAGGGTGACCAGACTCCCTGAGTCCAGCAAGGCTTCCACTGTGTGGCCCCCGATTGTGACCATACACACTTGGGGTTCTGCATCCGTGACCGACTCGGCTGTCAGAACCGGCCGGGCAAACAGTGACACTCGCCGGGTCTGGTTGCAGTCCATTGGCTCCACTGACAGTGGACAGTTGGCAGCAATATGGCCCATTTCATGGCATCGCCAGCACTGGATACGGCTATGACCTCTGTCACGAGCCTCACTGGGTTTCTGGGTATCCACGCCCCCCAATGAACCCCCTCCCAACCTGACCTGCCTCCCCTTTTCCGCAGTAGCAGTCTTGCCAGATGGTTTGGTGACCTTGTCACTGGCACTGCTTCGTATGGGAGAGGTAAGTAGAAGATCCTCCGTAGCCCGATATCTCTCTACTAGGGACACGAGTTCCTCAGCATTTGTGGGACCGGCCTGTCCAACCCATCGCTGGAGCCGAGAGGGCAGAGAATGGGTGAACTTGTCAAGAACCACTCTCTCTACCATCTGCGCTGGGGTGCAGTCCTCTGGTTGTAGCCACTTCCGGACAAGATGGATCAGGTCATGCATTTGGGAGCGTGGGGGTAGTTTTTCTGAGTACGCCCATTGGTGAACCCGGCTGGAGCGAACTTGAATGGTGACCCCAAGACGAGCCAGAATCTCCGCCTTTAGCTGGGGGTACTCACGGGCCTCCGTTTCACTCAGGTCGTAGTAAGCCTTCTGCGACTCGCCGGTCAGGAACGGTGCCAGGACATCTGCCCACTGCTCAGCCGGTAACTCCTCTCGCTCAGCTACTCGCTCGAACACAGTGAGATACGCCTCCACATCGTCGGTCGCCGTCATCTTTTGTAAAGCCTTCTGCACTGCAGCCCGTGCGGAATGCTGGACAACCGGGTACCCTTGCAAACCAGTATGGGACCCCTCAGTAGTCATCGCTTGCGGTGCTGCCATAATGCAAGAAAACTTTTCCATCATCAGCTGGAACATGGCTCGGGACTCTTCCTGCTGCTGGCGGGACCTCTCCTCCTGCAGCTGGAACATGGCTTGCTGCTGGCGGGACCTCTCCTCCTGCTGCTGGAGCATGGCTAGCTGCAGCTGCCGATTAGCCTGGGACTCTTCCTGCTGCTGCTGCCGATTAGCTCTGGCCTCCTCCTGCTGCTGGCGGGACCTCTCCTCCTGTTGCTGGAGCATGGCTTTAATAAAGTCCTCCATCTTGGCTTTATCCTGCAATTTGCCTGCTGCTTTCACCCAGGCCATGCAATGTTGCAGGATGTAGCGAGCCTTTCAGGTGTGTGTCTTTTGAACTGCCCGCAATCCGAAGCACCATATGTAGGGATTTGGCCCAGTAGAGACCGTGGTAGCGGGGTGCTGGGATGCAGTTCACGACAGTGACACCAAAGTACAGTCCAAAACAGGTCTCGCCTGTGTTTATTTCAGCAGGTACAAAATAAAACAGCCTTCACATTCAGGCATCAAAACAAAATAATATCCTACCCGTCAGGGTGCTAACTATACAGTGATTCTCTAACTCACCACTAACAAAAATCACTTGGCTGCTCCAGGCACAGAGGTCAGGGCTGTGTGCTCTCCAGCCTCCTTCCAGAGAGAGACAACATTCTGAGCTCTGCTCAGCCACTTTATGCAGACTCATTAGGCTGCTCCCATCACCTGTGTCCAAGGTGCTGGACAACCCAACCTCAGCACTAAGGCCTTGCGTAATAGCAAAACCTAGGGGAAACATACCGCCCATCCACAGTTAACCCCTTCAGTGTCTCACACCACTAATGTTGTCTAAACCACAAGTGACAACATTTATTTCTTTAGCATGGGATGTCATATCAATTTAATGTGTAAGATATGAAGCTTCCCTCCTTTCCCATCAGATAGCAGTTGTAAGATAGGCATTTCTATACATTTAGTTAAAGCCTGTGCATATGTTACAATTTTTACAACATATGTAACAAATGAAATTCACTGACCTATACATTGTATTTACCATGCAAGATCTATTTCTATGTATATACACACCTTCACAGTCACCACTCTTGATGTGTTTGATAAAACAGGTGTTACTGTCACTTTAATCGTTGTCATCTTCTCCATACATGTCTGTGACATACAGAAACCAGGAAACATGTTGATGTAGAGATCAGGAAGCAGGTGTCGCTTCCTGTGTCTTCAGTTATTCTGATCCTGAGCGTCTGTGATCTTTACTCATGTGCATCTAGAATTGTCACATCTTGTATCATCTCTGCACATTTACTAGTTATACAGATTTGTTACTAAATATATCAGTGATGGCGAACCTTTTAGCGGCTGAGTGCCCAAAAAGACACCCAAAACCCCCGTTATTTATCGCAGGTGCCAACTAAAAATTAAAGCAGTAACTTACTGCTCCCTGTTCTTCAACAATCATATTGTCTTCCTGAGGACAGCAACACAGTAGAAAGATGGAAAATTTGCATAATTTTAGCTTCTTTCCAGTGTCCCTCTGTAGCCCTATCGGGGCCAAATATAATTCTGTCTGTTTAATCTCCCTCTTCCGACAGTCCCAAGTAGCGAAGTAAGTATCAAAATATGTCTGAAAGCAGCATTTTCTAAGTTGCTTGGAACTGGAGGAAGATTCTTTGAGTCCTGTCTGGTGTGCTGGGGCGATGGCCCAGGTGCCCAAAGAAAGGGCTCTGAGTGCCACCTCTGGCGCCCGTGCCATAGGTTCGCCACCACTGAAATATACAGTGGATATTAAAAAATGTAAATGTTCAGAATTAACCGATGGGATTTAAATTTGTTGCATAATAGTCAGTACAAAGTTGTCCTTATTTAACCCCCTCACGAATAGCCAATGTAATATTACAGCTGACAACTTCTGCATAGAGCTCACAACTACTGGATCAGTACCAACCTAACAGGTTAACTGCTGCAGTCAAATACGACCTAAACACTTAACGAAGTATTCCCATTACAGCAAATTACTGTCATTCCTTTTATGATAAAAAGTTATACTATTTTCCAATATACTTTCTGTATCAGTTGCTTACAGTTTTCTAGATCTCTGCTGGTTGTCATTCTATGGAAACCTCCTATGGTTACTACTAAGGGACAGAAGTCTGACCATGGTCACACAGGTGCACAGCTCGTTGTAACAAACAGTTGTGGTCAGATTTCTTTCCACTAGAAGTAAACATAGGAGCTATCTATAGAATGACAGAAAGCAGAGATCTATAAATCTGTGAGGAATTGATACATAAAGTATATTGGGAAATTGTATAACTTTTTATAATAAAAACAATTACAATAATTTGCTGAAATGGATATACCCCTTTAATTATTGCAGCAAATGGCGCCTCTATCTTGGTGTAATCAGAGGGCGCTGATCAGTTGCCATGTAAGAGGCTCCCATAGTCATTCAACATCCTCTGTTACAGCCTGTCGGAGGTAAGTTCATAATATACTCCATAAAGTTGTGTTGCAGTATAATGTATAATGAAGATATTGCACGTTTGGTTTTCTAAACTTGTACAAACCAAAAAGTAGATCCGTGTCTGAGGCAAAAAAATTTTTGTGTCATCTTTTTAATAAAAATCCAGAGTACGGGCAGTCCACGGGCTACATACGATATAAGTTATGTTATTTGTATTTAAGTCAGAACAGGTGTATATTTTAAGTCTAACTCCAGACAAAGCTTGGAATTTCAAAGTTTTGATCTGTTATTGGTAAAGGATTAACAATAAAGCTTCTTTGCAGACACCTTTTATGACTCTTATGTTAGCTCAGGGCTAAAGTTCAGTTAGTAACTTGTATATAGAGAGCGTCACCAGAGGTCATAGTGGGTAGAGAGATTGTATCTAGGGGTCGTCTGTAATTCAAGTGTTCTTACTGTATATTGCATTAAAAAAATTAAAATTCTCTCCTAATAACAAAACTGTTATCCCATGACATGAATGCCATAATGGAAAAAAAAGCGATTTCACCATTGTGCCTCCTACAAATGTTGAATAAAAAGTAATCAAAAGGTTGTCCAAATGGTGTAATTGAAAACATCATCTCGTCCAACTATAAATCCGCCTTGTCCAGTTCTGTACACCAAAGTATGTAAAGTTATAGGTGTCAGAATGTGGCAACACCAAACAAATTTTTTTAATTCAACATTTTTGAATTTTTTTAATATATAAAGACATAACCAAACTGTATAAAGTTAATTTATCTGCTAACCTACTGACTCGACGGATATCATCTGGACCGCACATTGAAAGCCCAAAAAACTGCAACTGCGTTTTTTGCCAAATAAACCACAGTTTATACCTGTATAAAGAGAGTGTCACCATTGGTCACAGTGCGCAGAGAGATCTGATTGTAACTAGGGGTCGTCTGCAACTCAACTGTCCCTTGCATATTATATAATTGAACAGACCCCCGAGAGTTCAAGTAGTAATATACTAAAAAAAAATTTTAATTACTCTTCTCTCCCTATAACAAAACTGTTATCCCATGACATGAATACTGTAATGGAAAAATGCCCACAGATAACTAGCCCTTAAAAATGTAAAAGATAAGGATTGTGGAAGGAGGTGATGAAAACAGTTCTTGAAAGCGTGAGGGGCGTTCATAACGCGACGCTAGCGCACAGGGGACGGGGCTCGGGCCGATCGAATAAGCGTTTCACAGGAAACGCATGCGATTCATAACCTGATCTTATGCGTTTCTCTGGAAACGGAAATGCGATCGCCCCGCCCCCCGCCCCCTATGTGCTAGCTGAACGCGACGCTAGCAGAACGTGTGATCGCGCCTTCAGGGTGTGGTCACATGTCATGTTTAATTATTTGCCTAGTTAAACAGCTGTTGACACGTTGCGTTTCAAAACGCAAATTTTAACACTTGCGTTCAAGCATGCGTTAACATTGTGTTAACAAATGCATGCATTAACTCAATGTTAACGCATGCGTTAACAATGCATTAACGGTTATGTTTTGTAAAGGTGAGTGTTAACAGCTGTTTAATTAGGAAAATCTCTCTTCAGCTGTAGCAATGTGTTTTTAAAAGCATGCGTTAAATGCAAAGTGTGACTGCACCTTAAGGGTAATGCCACACATGGCGTTTTGAACCAGTTTTTGGTCCGTTTTTAAGCAGTCCGTTAAAAACCGCATGCGTTTTTTGAAAACGCATACGTTTTTACCATTTTTAATTAAGATAATTGGTAAAAGCTGTCAAAAACGGATGTACTTTTTTAACACATGCGGTTTTTTGACGACTGCTTAAAAATGGACCATAAACGGGTTCAAAATGCCATGTGTGGCATCACCCTTAAAGAAATTCTGATTAACCTAATATAAAGTTCAGCTGTTCTCGTTTGATTATTCTGCCATTTACTGCAAAAAAACCTTGTCCAGATACAGTGTACAACACATCAAGGTATCAGTCACTAAAATTCCATGTCACAAGATATAGCATGAAACGCAATGAAGTCAGTCATGAAAAACTCACCTTTCAACATGACTACAATCTATAGCATCACACATAAAATAAAAATAATGACTATGTCAGAACATCAAACTTTTGGAATGGCTTTTGGAATCAATTTGAAAATATGTGGGTTGACCTGAGGAGGGTCAATAGTTACTACCTAGAATCACAAAGTCGGAAATGCCTTAATTGAGTCCTGACCAGGAACTCCTTTTTTTAAAATAAAGAACACAGCAAACCCTAGGGCAGAGGTGGCAAACCTCTGCCACGGGTGCCAGAGGTGGCACTCAGAGACATTTCTGTGGGCACTCAGGTTATCACCCCAATACAGAGTTCACCACACAGGAACAAATCCACCAAATCTTTCAGCAGTCCCAGGCAACACTGTTTTTAAGTGTCACTTCATTGTCTGTTTGAAACTGCGGGAAAAGTGAGAAGGTGTGGACAGGGATACATTATCTCTGGAGGTCCTCCTGCTGGACCCTTCATTCTTCCTCTACAGAGAGACCCTGGAGAGAAGCTACATTAAGAGTATGAATTTGCCCTCCTTCTTTCAACTGTATTGGTGTCCTCAGGGGGCCGAAACAATTGAAAAATGTGAAAGAACAGGAAGCAATGTTGGCACTTCACGGTAAATAAGTGGATTTTGGTTGTAGCCTGGGCACTCAGTCTCTAAAAGGTTCGCCATCACTGCCCTAGAGTATATTAGTGGGTATGGTACAGATCTTGCCACCAAATTTTAGTGAGGATGAGCAAAAAAACAGCCACAGGTAACTAAGAAAAAGGATGACATGGCTATAAATAGTGTATGTTGTTTTCAACGCATTTTTCTTATGTTGTTCTGATCTTTTATTCCAAATGATACCGCTTTTGTTTCACCTGGCTGAGCTTATGCATCTCATATTGTGACTGTCATTACCTGACTGCCCACGTTTTACTGTTCTTTTTATTACAAAGCTCCAATTACATTTTATTGATGTTCAAGCACAACCTGTGACGTGAGTGAGTGCAGCAGTCACCTGCCCCTTGCTCCTATACTTTCCTTTTTTACCAGCAATAGGGAAATCCCTCCATTTATTTATATAGCAGCGCCCATATTCCTTCTTACATGAGCAGATAATATCAGGAGAGATCTAACATATATCAAGGGATATACATACAGCCACAAGCAGATTTAGGGTTGCTGTGTATGTGGGGGTCTGCATATAATTGGAAGGGGTATATTGTATATTGGGATCTGTAAATAAAAAGGGATGGGGAGCAGAATATAAATTAATATTTTAGGAGGGCAGTGTGTAATTAAATTACAGGGGGCATATCATGGGTTGACCTATATGACTTAAGGGGCACAATACATTATTTTGTGGTGCTTCATATAAATTAATTAGATAGATGTTGTTTATGATATAATTCATTGGGTATATATATATATGTAAAATAATTGGTGAGATGAATTATATAATCAGTTCAGGCACATACATTGTAATATATAATAAATGATCTGATGTATGTATTATAATTAATTTAGGGTACTTAATATAGGATAATATATTTATGAAGTATTTTATTCTTACATATATATACACATAACAAAGAGTTCAGAGCAGCACTGCAACCAATTTTAATATTTTAATGAAAATGGATGCCTTTATTTGTTTTTTTGTATATACCGTATATACCCGAGTATAAGCCGAGGTATCATATATACTTGAGTATAAGCCGACCGAGTATAAGCCGAGACCCCTAATTTTACCACCAAAAACTGGGAAAACCTATTGACTCGAGTATAAGCTGGGGGTGGGAAATACATTGGTCACAGCCTCCAGTATATAGCCAGCCCCCAGTAGTATATAGACAGCCACCAGTACAATATAGCCAGCCAGCCCCCAGTAGTATACAGCCAGCCAGCCCCCATGTAGTATACAGCCAGGCAGCTCCCAGTAGTATACTGCCAGCCAGCCCCCAGTAGTATACACCTGCCAGCCCCCAGTAGTATGCAGCCTGCCAACGTCATGTAGTATACAGCCATCCACATGTAGTATACAGCCTGCCAGCCCCTGTAATATATAGCTTGCCAGCCCCTGTAATATATAGCCTGCCAGCCCCTGTAATATATAGCCTGGCAGCCCCCAGTAGTATATAGCCTGCCAACCCCTGTAATATATAGCCTGCCAGCCCCCAGTAGTATACACCTGCCAGCCCCCAGTAGTATACAGCCTGCCAGCCCCCTTGTAGTATACAGACAGCCTGCAGTTTGCCTAGCACATAAAAAATAAACTGACATACTCACCCTGCGGCGCCCCGATGCTCGGTGCAGCTCCTCTTCTGTCTTCTCTCTGCTGTATTAGCCGGCAGCGATGCGTACATGCAATCTGCCGGCCGGTGCACACTATGACGTCATCATCATCAAGTATAAGCCGAGTTAGGGTTTTTCAGCACATTTTTTATGCTAAAATACTCGGCTTATACTCAAGTATATACGGTACATACACACATACATATATATAAATTTGGTAGGGGTACTATAGGATAAGTTATTCAGGGGGAATATAGTATATCATATACAGTATATATATATATATATATATATATATATATATATATACTGAAAACTTTTCGTGGCTCCTCTTCTTTTTTGTCTTCCCTTGTAACAAAGCGGGCGGAGCACATGGACGCTGCAGAGAATTTCATTGATGGTGGCTGCAGAGCATTGCATTAATGGGGGGACTGCAGGGCATTTCATTTATATGGGGCTGCAGGTCAAATCATTATTTGTGGGGCTACATCGGGCTTTTAATAACAGTTTGGCGGGCCTTTCCTGTTCCAGGATGACCGTTGCCCTCTGCAATGTAAAAGCTGCACAAAGGACAAACCTGTGTGGAGTGACTCAAGTAGCTACATAGTTTCCTGGTTCCAAAAAAGTGACTGTTTCTGCTGGAAGAGATGAGTAGCGCCCTTGACCTCTGTATAACAAAGTCCACATATATATAAATTAAGAAGAAATCTTTCATTGAGATGTCCTACCAAAGTAATTTTGGACTAAAGCCCTTTGCTTTGCAGCTACCAACATTTCCATACATGACTGTACAATTTTGGATGTAAGCAACTTGGAAACACTTTTAGTGAACACTATGCAAATTGGTGGTACATTGGTAGATCACTGTGTCAACATCATTTGAGAGGAAGATTTTGGGGCACATTTCCCAAGGGTGTGCCGCACTTTAGTAAGACTGTTCACGTTCTTCACTGCTAAAACGGCTTGCACAGGTATTTAAGAAGTGTGTGCGCTGGGATTGTGTCACATGCAACCCTTTTGTGGCGAAGCTGCGCTAGCCTCCATGCGACACAAATTAGGGCCGTGCTGTCGGACAGTCCGACTGATTCGGACCGAGCGCTGTATTTCACTTTCAAATTGTGTTGCACGCCCTATGTTAAAGATGCACCACAATATGGTAAACTCTGTCACACCTGTGCGGGAAAGCGACAGATTCATGATTTCTGGCGCATGATCTAAGTGAATCGTCACACGCTGCATTATAGATGGACAATACATTCTGTGAATTCCGGTGACCTGGTAAGTAAATGTGGCCCTTTGTGTCCACTACACAGTCATTTGGTTTGATGACTTTAATAATTTGAAGTGAGTTTTACTGCAGTGAATTTATAGAATTAGAATGGCTGTGACATATATTCTTCTGTCATTAATGTTTACTGTACCTGGCATAGTTGTGTCCGTCATCGCTGCACTTCCGCCAGATACATCATGAGGACTAAAACAGGGGCTGGGGCTTTAACATATGCCGGGGCCATATGGAGCACTAGGGTATGATAAATCTCCCCTATTGTGTTTGGACTTCCTGAACTGCACATTATGGAGCAGGACCTCACACACCAATGGCACATGGGCTGCAATCAACAGGCCACAGGTCGTTGTTTGTGTCCTGAGAAATATATACAGGAAGCCTCACCTCATACCATTTTAGATAATATAGGTTTTTTGCCTTACCACCAGCTACCTAACAGCTGATAGTATTGCCCACAAGTGTCCCCAAGTCTTTTCCTGCTGAAGCTTTACCCAAGCCTTCTACCTAAGTACTTCTAAGTACATAATCTAACAACACCAAACTTTATCGGCCTTTTCTCTGCCCAATCCTCCACAAATCCCATTGTAATGTTTTACTATTCTCCAAGTGTGCTGATTACCTTACAGAGATTAGTATAATCCGCTAATATTAAAATTCTGCTCTGTAAAACCAAAGGTCATAAATGCACATATAAAACTGTGATCCAAAAATATGCATTTAATGACAACCTTTGTTTCCTATTATTAATTCAGCTCTTAACAAAAAATCTGCAGAATTTAGCTGAACATCAGTATCAGACTATATAAAAGCAAAATGCAAATCTACTGACATCATAATCCATATCCATTGTATTCTGTGTGTAGCAGCAACACATCAGTGTCTTTATCTGAATTTTGTTTGTGGTACAATATGAAATGTTTTGAAAAAGTCCAACATCCACCACCTCCCCAGGGTCCAAATGGGAACTTCCATCCTCATAAATGCTGATCAGTTTAGTCTGACAGGAACAATCCCTCACAAAATTTTGCAGATGCTGAATGTTGTTTCCACTTCCACCACAAAAGACCAATTTACTCAAAGCAAAAAATTTGAATAACTTTCAAACTTGGAAACCCACCATAAGTACACCCATTAGTGTGTCTTTTTGGCTGAAACAGAGAAAAGAATAGGAAGTAGCGATCTAGAGCTTCCAATGGACCTACATCAGATTATGGATCAGTACTGTAAGAGGCCAAAGCTCAAGGCTGTTCATTGACATCATGATGTGGCAGAGGTGATTTAGACTAATTGGTAAGTTTTACCCCAATAATAATAATAATTCCTTTATCTATATAGCACACACAGATTATGCACACAGCACTGCACAGAGTTTGCCAAATTGGTCCCTATCCCCAATGGGGCTCACAATCTAATTAACCTATGAGTATGTTTTGGAGTGTGGGAGGAAATCCACGCAAACACGAAGAAAACATACAAACTCTTTGCAGATGTTGACCCCTTTAACTTTTACTCATTACCAAAATGTAACTGTATGATAGGCCTGTCGTTCACCCGCATCTGTTACTGTTTGCAAGAGGCAGACTGTAATAAATGGGCAGCATATTAACAATATACTGCAACACAGTTGTACTGTAGTATATCGTATAAGCAATAGGTTTCAAACATCCTAGGGGCTCTGAAAAAAAGGAAAAAGTTAACTGAGAAAAATATGAACGTAATGTAAGAATTCATAAACAGAACAAAAAACCCATCCAAATGTCTAAATTGCTGCTTTCTTGTGGTTGTGTCACCCATACAAATTTGAATATAAAGTGATCAGAAGGTTCACAAAATAGTATCAATGAAAATGTCAATTGTCCTGCCACATATGACACCTTACACAGCTCTGTAGACCAAAGTATAAGAAGGTTACGGGACTCAACGGTTACAACATAAAAAAAGTATATTAATGTTCTACCTAAATGATCATACGGATCTAAAGATTAAAGGGAATGTGCCATCGCAGAGTGAAAGCCTCAAAAACAAAGCACATGAGAATATGAGAATGCCCTTTTTTTTGTCAATTTTACAGCATTTATTTATTTTCAGCTTCCTAGTACATTATATGGGACAATAAACTGTGCCACTAAAATGTGCAATATTATATGAAGAAAATAAGCCACATTCTTTTCTGTAAACTAAAAAACAAAGAAAGTTTGACTACTCATTACTGGCCTTTTCTTAGTGCAGGTCAACAATAGTAGAAGATTCGAGGTCCAACTCTTGTCCCCCCACCAATCAACTGATTGGAATCCAACTGTCCCAAATCCAGAGGAACAGTCCCTGTTTCCCCTGTACAGCCTAGAGGGAGGAATGTATAAGGACATCTTGTCGCCATCCTCCTCTCTTCTTCTACTGATAAATGTAGCAGAGCCGGCAGAAACAATGTGATGATGTCATCCCTGCCTGCCGGCTTGAGTGCTACAAACAGCAGAAAGAGAGAAGCTGCTGCAGGGGAATGGGAAAGGGTTAGTAACTGTGATTATTATTTTACTGGGGGGGGGGGGGCAGGGGCAAAATAAGAGGGGAGCTGCTGGGTGGTGCAAAATAAGAGGGGGAGCTACTGGGGGGGGATAAGATGGGGAGCTGCTGCGGGTTTAAATAAGATCAGGAGCTTATGGGAGGTTAAATAAGAGGGGGGAGCTTATGGAGAGGTCACAATAAGAAGAGGAGCTGCTGGGGTATAATAACAGGGGAGCTGCTAGATGTAAAATAGGAGGAGCAAAAGTGCTACAATGTGAAAGAGTTGGGAGGGCACAGTGTGAGGGGTGATGGAGGGGACTAAAGTGGACAAAGGCATGGCTTAGGGGAAAAAAAAATTCCACAATGTTCATAGTGTGCTGCATCTTTTGTCCCTCTTTCTCTGCTACAAAAGTTGGGAGGTATGCCAGTGTATTCAGCCACTGTACACTATGCAGTGTACAGCGGATGACTTTTGTGTACTTAGTAGTACCAGGATCATTACACAAGCCGTTACTTCTATATCTACGTTTTCACAGCGCACATTTACAATACTTCTATCTTCTTTACGTTGCTTGAATGAAGAGCTCTGCTGCCATCTTTCCCTTCACTTCCTCTCCTAGTTACTGTAGATATTGCAGCATTGATGGTTTCCATGCAGAACACAGTCAGTATGAAGTGTGAGAAAATATTGGGTGTGAATTGTACACTCTTTTTGGGTTTTGTGTGTGAAACCATCTTAGAGGAAGCAAGATACCGCCACTTTTCCCATTTCCTCTGCACACACGAGATTAAGAAATTCTATTTTCTTACAAAACAACTGAAAGCAATTGAATAATTCCTTGCTACAAAAACCTTAACTTTTTGCAACCATTCTTATGCAGTGCCATGAAACTGGCATACTGTATATATAGTGTACTATAAATAAATGTTACTGAATCCTGAACCCCCTCTTTAATTTTATCCTCCCTTTATTTTTGTAGCTTCCTGTTCTCCATATCGCTTATATAGTGGCCTCCTGTCCTCCATCACTATCATACTGTGGCCTCCTGTACTCCATCCCTATCATATAGTGGCCTCCTGTCCTCCATCCCTATCATATAGTGGCCTCCTGTACTCCATCCCTATCATATAGTGGCCTCCTGTCCTCCATCCCTCTCATATAGTGACCTCCTGTCCTCCATCCCTCTCATATAGTGACCTCCTGTCCTCCATCCCTCTCATATAGTGACCTCCTGTCCTCCATCCCTCTCATATAGTGACCTCCTATGCTCCATCCCTCTCATATAGTGACCTCCTGTCCTCCATCCCTCTCATATAGTGACCTCCTGTCCTCCATCCCTCTCATATAGTGACCTCCTATGCTCCATCCCTCTCATATAGTGACCTCCTGTCCTCCATCCCTATCATATAGTGGCCTCCTGTCCTCCATCCCTCTCATATAGTGGCCTCCTGTCCTCCATCCCTCTCACATAGTGGCCTCCTGTCCTCCATCCCTCTCATATAGAGGCCTCTTGTCCTCCTTCATCCCTCTTTTATAGTGGCCTCCTGTCCTAAATCCCTGTCATATAGTGGCCTCCTGCCCTCCATCCCTTGCATAAAGTAACCTCCTATTCCCAATCACTGTCATATAGCGGCCTCCTGTCCTGCATCCCTCTCATATAGTGGCCTCTTGTCCTCTTTCATCCCTCTTTTATAGTGCCATCCTGTCCTCCTTCATCCCTCTTATATTGTGCCATCCTGTCCTAAATCCCTCTCATTTAGTAACCTCCTGTCCTCCATCCCCATCATTTAGAGACCTCCTGTCCTCCATCCCTCTTATATTGTGACCTCCTGTCCTCCATCCCTATCATATAGTGACCTCCTGTCCTCCATCCCTCTCATATAGTGGCCTCCTGTCCTCCATCCCTCTTATATTGTGACCTCCTGTCCTCCATCCCTATTATATAGTGGCCTCCTGTCCTAAATCCCTGTCATATAGTGGCCTCCTGCCCTCCATCCCTTGCATAAAGTAACCTCCTATTCCCAATCACTGTCATATAGCGGCCTCCTGTCCTGCATCCCTCTCATATAGTGGCCTCTTGTCCTCTTTCATCCCTCTTTTATAGTGCCATCCTGTCCTCCTTCATCCCTCTTATATTGTGCCATCCTGTCCTAAATCCCTCTCATTTAGTGACCTCCTGCCCTCTATCCCCATCATTTAGAGACCTCCTGTCCTCCATCCCTATTATATTGTGGCCTCCTGTCCTCCATCCCTCTCATATAGTGGCCTCCTCTCCTCCATCCCTCTCATATAGTGGCCTCCTCTCCTCCATCCCTCTCATATAGTGACCTCCTGTCCTCCATCCCTCTCATATAGTGGCCTCCTGTCCTCCATCCCTCTCATATAGTGACCTCCTGTCCTCCATCCCTATCATATAGTGGCCTCCTGTCCTCCATCCCTCTCATGTAGTGGCCTCCTATCCTCCATCCCTCTCTTATAGTGGCCTCTTGCCCTCTTTCATCCCTCTTTTGTAGTGCCATCCTGTCCTCCTTCATCCCTCTTATGTTGTGCCATCCTGTCCTAAATCCCTCTCATTTAGTGCCCTCCTGTCCTCTATCCCCATCATTTAGAGACCTCCTGTCCTCCATCCCTATTATATTGTGGCCTCCTGTCCTCCATCCCTCTTATATTGTGGCCTCCTGTCCTCCATCCCTATCATATAGTGAGCTCCTGTCCTCCATCCCTATTATATAGTGGCCTCCTGTCCTCCATCCCTCTCATATAGTGACCTCCTGTCCTCTATCCCTATCATATAGTGGCCTCCTGTCCTCTATCCCTATCATATAGTGGCCTCTTGTCCTCCACCCCTATCAGATAGTGGCCTCCTGTCCTCCATCCCTCTCATATAGTGGCCTCCTGTCCTCCATCCCTCTCATGTAGTGGCCTCCTATCCTCCATCCCTCTCTTATAGTGGCCTCTTGCCCTCTTTCATCCCTCTTTTATAGTGCCATCCTGTCCTCCTTCATCCCTCTTATATTGTGCCATCCTGTCCTAAATCCCTCTCATTTAGTGCCCTCCTGTCCTCTATCCCCATCATTTAGAGACCTCCTGTCCTCCATCCCTATTATATTGTGGCCTCCTGTCCTCCATCCCTCTTATATTGTGGCCTCCTGTCCTCCATCCCTATCATATAGTGAGCTCCTGTCCTCCATCCCTATTATATAGTGGCCTCCTGTCCTCCATCCCTCTCATATAGTGACCTCCTGTCCTCTATCCCTATCATATAGTGGCCTCCTGTCCTCTATCCCTATTATATAGTGGCCTCCTGTCCTCCATCCCTCTCATATAGTGGCCTCCTGTCCTCCATCCCTCTCATATAGTGACCTCCTGTCCTCCATCCCTCTCATATAGTGGCCTCCTGTCCTCCATCCCTCTCATATAGTGGCCTCCTGTCCTCCATCCCTATCATATAGTGACCTCCTGTCCTCCACCCCTCTCATATAGTGGCCTCCTGTCCTCCATCCCTCTCATATAGTGGCCTCCTGTCCTCCATCCCTCTCATAGTGGCCTCCTGTCCTCCATCCCTCTCATATAGTGACCTCCTGTCCTCCATCCCTCTCATATAGTGGCCTCCTGTCCTCCATCCCTCTCATATAGTGACCTCCTGTCCTCCATCCCTCTCATATAGTGGCCTCCTGTCCTCCATCCCTCTCATATAGTGACCTCCTGTCCTCCATCCCTCTCATATAGTGGCCTCCTGTCCTCCAATCCTCTCATATAGTGGCCCCCTACCCTCCATCTCTCCTCATAAAGTGCCCCCCTGTATCCATATTTCTTATATAGTGGCCTCCTGTCCTCCATTCCTATCATATAGTGCCCTCCTGTCCACTATCCCTTTCATATAGTGGCCTCCTGTCCTCCATCCCTCTCATATAGTGGCATCCTGTCCTCCATCCCTATCATATAGTGGCCTCCTGTCCTCCATTCCTATCATATAGTGACCTCCTGTCCTCCATCCCTCTTTTACTGTGGCCTCCTGTCCTCATATTGTGGCCCCAATTATCCATCTCTCCTTATATTGTGACCTCCTGTCCTCCATCCCTCTCATATAGTGACCTCCTGTCCTCCATCCCTCTCATATAGTGGCCTCCTACCCTCCATCTCTCCTCATAAAGTGGCCCCCTGTCCTCCATATTTCTTATATAGTGGCCTCCTACCCTCCATCCCTATCATATAGCGGCCTCCTGTCCACTATCCCTCTCATATAGTGGCCTCCTGTCCTCCATCCCTATCATATAGTGGCCTCCTGTCCTCCATTCCTATCATATAGTGGCCTCCTGTCCTCCATCCCTATCATACAGTGACCTCCTGTCCTCCATCTCTCTTATATTGTGGCCTCCTGTCCTCATATTGTGGCCCCAATTATCCATCTCTCCTTATATTGTGGCCTCCTGCCCTCCATCCCTCTCATATAGTGGCCTCCTACCCTCCATCTCTCCTCATAAAGTGGCCCCCTGTCCTCCATATTTCTTATATAGTGGCCCCCTACCCTCATATTGTAGCCTCCTGTTCTCCCTTGTCCCTGGGATTCTTCTTAGGTAAAATATAATCTTCTCTGCTCATTTTCACATCACTTCGGAGGAAAACATTTTTTACAGGTAAACGGGTAAGATTTCATATAAAAGAGGGAATTTCAGAAAGGACATTTCATACTCTACTTAGGAGGACTACTAGTTTAAATGAGTTAGTGATGAGACCCCCACAGATCACTACAATGAGCCTCAGACCCCTTTTCGCTCCCTGAGATAAGTGGAGCAACTGGTCGTGCATGGCCGGCTGTCCCATTCAACTATATGAAACTGACGGAGATTGCTGAGCGCCATACTTGGCAATCTTTGTCAGCTCGATAGAGATGAACGGGCAACCCGGACATGTTCCTCATCTCTGGGAGCAAAGAGGGAATGGTACGGGCATCTGGGAAACATAATGCACAAAGTAAGGAACACATTAAAGTCGTTTTCCCACTAAACAAGTTAGGCCCTATCCACAGTATAGGGTCTAACTTGCTGATCGGTGGAGGTCTCAGTGATGAGACCCCCACAGATCTCGAGAACAGGTGGTCCGAAGTACTTTGTGCATTACGTTTCCCTGATGCCCATCCTGTGTACTGAGATAAAATTGCCCTCACCATGCTCCTGTTTGAGGGTCTCCTTTTGACCCCAGGTTAGATTACAGACAATAACGAAAGCAATATGTCTCCATGAGAAATCAGTACCCTGTACAATTCTTTTAATAAAAAAAGATCCTGCCACCCTACAAGTCAGTGTTAAAGGGGTTTTCATTACATTCTGCTCTCGGTTTGAGCATCAGAGCGGTCTACCAGTCTGCAGCACTTTCATACAGTGCAATCTCTGGACGCTATTGAGGTCACTGATTGGCCGAAACGTCCCTTGACCCCCCCACCCCCCTGTATCTAGTTAAAGGGGTTGTTCACAGGTTGAAAAAAATGGGTGCTTTCTTTCAAAAACACCACCACACCTAACCATGGTTTGAGCTGATATTGCGCATGGGTTTCCAGCAACTACAGTCACCTTGTAACAAAGTGAAATTCTGAGCCAATTATTGAGGTAAAAATCTGTAGTAATGGGGAAATACACTTCACATAAGGAATATACTAGAATTAGCATTTGACTGTTGTTCCCTGTTATCAGCCATTTTAGAGTAGTTGTGTTATTTCGCTGTAATTTCTGACAGACTATGTATAGACAGGTCTGCTATGCTCTCTTCAGCTCTCTAGTCGTGTAGTTTGAGGACTGCTATAAGTGCTAGCAGTGTGTGGGCTCCCTGATAGCTGCCATGTCCTGTGTGAGCCTCCTCCTGTGACATGACAGCAGGTAGTGCTCGTGTCACACATCCACATGCAGCGCACGGCGCATGCGTGACACGGAGCTGCAGCCCAGGGCAGAGCTGGAGAGAGGCGACGGGACGAGACAGAGGAAGAGCAGAGACGCAGGGAGGAGGCGGAGGAGGAGGATGGGCGCCGGGCGCTGAGGGAAGTAACGGCAAGTGACAGGAGGGTCAGGCATCAGTGGCTGCACAGGGATGTCCTGCCACCATGAAGAGGAGCCCAGATGAGGAGACACCTAGAGCCCGCAGCCTGCAGCCAGCACAGCACAGGAGCTGGCACTGACCCTGCCCTGGGCATCTGCACCCCCTAATCTCACCTTACCCCCATTGCTCTTCTAGCCTCCTAATATTGCACTAGCACTTTCTCTATCATGGAGCCTTGGAGACAGTGTGCCCAGTGGCTGATCAGGTGCCGGGTGCTGCCACACAACCACAGGGTGACATGGGACACGGCGCAGGTATTCGACCTGGCGCAGACCCTCCGGGATGGGGTCCTCCTGTGCCAGCTGCTCAAGAACCTGCAGCCCAGCTGTATCAACCTGAAGGACATAAACCTACGACCGCAGATGTCCCAGGTCAGTGCCCGCTCACCTATCATGTGATATTATATATTATTACATCTCATCACTCCTGTCTTACAACTTGTGGCCATTAGATCACATTGTCACATTGTCATGGATGTTGCTACATTGTGACGGATATTGAGTGACCCCCAAATTACTGGATCTCATTGCGCACATAGTCCATATTATTATCCTGACATTACCATCTTAATTCACATGACCAAAAGTTGTTGTGTATGTTTATCCTTAATATTCTGTTTATATCGCTTTGTTGTCCCTTCATTATTGATTAAGGAATTGCAGTCCGCCAAGCAGGGTGCCCATTCATAGCAGCGGCATCCACTGGTGCCCTACAGTCTCATGGGTACATAGCATTATGAAGTCTGATCTTAAGATCTTAATCTTAAAGTAATGAACTGATTCGGATTTTGCCTTGGTCAGTTTGAGTCTCAGTGGGCACCCCGCTGCACACTTAAAGGAGCTGTCCAACTTCCAATATGTGAGAAGAAAAAAAAAGTATGATTTTTAGAGTTAAAATAATACTGTGATACTGTAGCACCTCTCAGCATCAGTCCCTGTTGTAGTGTAGACCCTTGTGGTACGTCTATGGTGCCGAATCTACACTATACAGGAAATATGTCAAGCGTCACTAAACAAAGGCCAAAAGTAGGTTCTTTTATCCCTTTTGGAATGCAAAGGGAGCCAGGAAAACCTGTAAAAATGTATCCTGCATTTAATTTACATTGTCAGGCAATGTATGCTTCTCTATGCCGATTTTTTAGCACATGCCGGGTATTCATGATATATACATGATATATATATGAATCTCTACTGGTCAGGGGTTCAATAGTAGAAGAGGAAGACCATGGGACACCTCACTCTTACCGTTCCTATTACCCATCTAATGTGCACCTGATGTCCTCATTTCTGTGGAGCAGAAGGCTATGAATTCTTAGTGGACGCCTCTAGTTTGGTCTGACAAATTCAATCAGTGCACTTGCAGGATTTACTGGACAGATTGAAGAATCACTGGACTGAACTCGGCATGTCCGCTCAGTTCGGTTATTCTAGGTTCATCCCTGTAAGTCCTGCAGATTCACGGACCTAGTTAGTTGGACCAAACTTACTTGTGGGCAACATTCCTAAAGGGGTTGTCTAGCTTCTAAAGTGAAAATTCAAGAATAGGGGCGAACTTCCTGATTTGGAGGGTGGATGGGGTTACAGTGATGAGACCCCCATTACACCCCCTTGTGTGCTCTGTTGCTCTATTCATCTCTATGGCACTGATGGAGACACCCAAGGGCAGCACTGAGCCATCTCCATAGATTCCATAGACAGTAAATAGTGTTGCAGTGCACATGTCCAACATCCCGCTCCATTAATTTGGTGGACAACCAGTGGGGGTCCCATCACTGGGACCCTCACTGATTAGCAAGTTACCCTTTTTTATGTGGATAGGAAATACCTTGATAGCACTGGACAAACCATTTAAGAGTTGCTGAAGCATCAGAAAGCAAAAATTAAACTCACATGATATTTAAGTGACTATTTTCACAATATTTATTTATATAGCTCCATCATATACTGAAGCATTGTACAAATTACGAGGTACATTAATAAAATTAGACATCAGACAGCTGTGAAAAATTAATCAGTTCAGGCAATAGAAGTGAAGGCCCTGCTCCCTAGAGCACCAGTCCATGCATCTCATTATTTACTCCAAAATAACCTTGGTAAAAATAATTATATAGAAATATGTGTACACAACCCTAGCAGGGTGGGAATACTTACCTTACGGCCCATGCCAGTATAGCGGAGGGTTACCCTACTGTATCAGACCTGAGCAGATCCACCCTAGTCACCCCTCTGTCCCTGTTGGTTGCTAGGAAAAATCATAATCCATAAAAAAATGACTATAATAGCGAAACTTTGGATCGTTGTAGATCGTTGTTTTTTATGTGTATTTTTCTCATCTGTTTATTTTTCCTTCCAGTGTATTATTCCACAATGTTTCTTTGTGGATACAACGTATCATTTGCATATGTTTTATCTCATGTAATGACTGTGTCTGCCCCGCTCTGTATCTCCAGGCCGATAATGAACTTGTGTCAGTGTTTACTGAGGCTGAACATAATGAGCGGCTGTGATGGGGATCATTCATTGACTGTCCGTGTGGTCACAGCTGAATGTGTATATATAATGTATACATGTGCATGTAATGAGCATTGTGTTCTTACTATCTATAGAACCAGAACAACGGGTTGCGTTATGACACAGCTGATTATGACTTGTGTCTAATAATACTTTTTATATACATATTGGAAAGCTGGGTGACTACCAATGTGGCTGCCTATACATCTCCAATGTCACCCAGTTCTGTAGTCTATATATACAGACTGATGAGTCCACATCTGTAGGATCCAGATAGAAGTAACTTAGCAGTATGAAGGAGAGGAATGATGGTGTAGCATATATGATCATACCACATGACAGATGTAAGAAGCATCACAACGCCTCGCTGATTCAGCATGGTTTCCGTCTGGTGGGCGGCAGGTCACACACAGGCTGCAGTATAAGAAGCTCAGGAGGTTGTATGTACAATACAGGGACAGTCAGAACTGACTATATATATATATATATATATATATATATATATATATATATGACACAGAGTGAGTGCTCGGATTTAGAGAGGAGAACTTTCTCACTCTGTGTATGTGGGCCCTCTCTGTTCTGTGACTCTCAGACCTTTCCTGCTGCATGGCAGGCAGAGAAATGTGTATACATATATATTTTGTATGTGGACAAGTAAGTTCCCTAATTTTTCAAAATGTGAACATTCATGAGTTACAAAACTCGGGCAACTCCCAGATGTAATAACATCTTGCACTGAAAAAAATCCACTTCTTAATATCTCGTTAATAGAGATGAGCGAACATGCTCGTCCGAGCTTGATGCTCGGTCGAGCATTAGGGTACTCGAAACTGCTCGTTGCTCGGACGAATACTTCGCCCGCTCGAGAAAATGGCAGCTCCCGCCGTTTTGCTTTTTGGCGGCCAGAAACAGCCAATCACAAGCCAGGAGACTCTGCACTCCACCCAGCATGACGTGGTACCCTTACACGTCGATAGCAGTGGTTGGCTGGCCAGATCAGGTGACCCTGGGATAGACTAGCCGCTGCCCGCGCTGCTCGGATCATTCTGTGTCTGGATGCCGCTAGGGAGAGAGCTGCTGCTGGTCAGGGAAAGCGTTAGGGTGTTCTATTAGCTTACTGTTAGGCAGGAGTGATTCTCAAAGAACCCAACAGCCCTTCTTAGGGCTACAATAACGTTCTACTTTTTTTATTTTAATTTGCATCTAGTACCATTTTGTGGGGAATTAGCAGGGGGACTTGCTACCGTTGTGTTTAGCTCTTAGTGGCACACATATCCATAGCAAAGACCGAAGTGGGAAAATTTAGTAGGGGTTGGATTTCAATTAGGCACTAACTCAGTGTCATCTCATCTGGCATAGTAGTGTGCTTTGATACTTGGCTAGAAAATAGCCATAGGAGAATACAAAGAGCTTACTTACGCCTACAGTAGCGTTCTATATATTTGATTTCTGGTTGATCTGCTGGTGGCTGTACTTTCTGCAGTGCATGTACTAGCCAATTCTGAGCAATTTGTAGTGAGACTTGCGACCGCTGTGTTCTGCGCTTAGTGACGCACATATCCATAGCAAAGACCGAAGTGGGAAAATTTAGTAGGGGTTGGATTTCAATTAGGCACTAACTCAGTGTCATCTCATCTGGCATAGTAGTGTGCTTTGATACTTGGCTAGAAAATAGCCATAGGAGAATACAAAGAGCTTACTTACGCCTACAGTAGCGTTCTATATATTTGATTTCTGGTTGATCTGCTGGTGGCTGTACTTTCTGCAGTGCATGTACTAGCCAATTCTGAGCAATTTGTAGTGAGACTTGCGACCGCTGTGTTCTGCGCTTAGTGACGCACATATCCATAGCAAAGACCGAAGTGGGAAAATTTAGTAGGGGTTGGATTTCAATTAGGCACTAACTCAGTGTCATCTCATCTGGCATAGTAGTGTGCTTTGATACTTGGCTAGAAAATAGCCATAGCAATAGGATAGCATTGTTTGGTTTTAAAAACTCAAAAAAAAACAAAAAACACAAAAAAAACAAAAAACACAAAAAAAACAAAAAAAAGTTAAAAAAAAAATAAAGTTATAACTCTCATTTTAAAAATGTTTAACCCGAGGGCTAGGGGTAGAGGACGAGGGCGGGGACGTGGGCGTCCAACTACTGCAGGGGTCAGAGGCCGTGGTCCTGGGCGGGGTGAGACACCACCTGCTGATGAGGGAGCAGGGGAACGCCGCAGAGCTACACTCCCTAGGTTCATGTCTGAAGTTACTGGGACTCGTGGTAGAGCACTGTTGAGGCCAGAACAGTGCGAACAGGTGATGTCGTGGATTGCTGACAATGCTTCGAGCAATTTGTCCACCACCAGTCAGTCTTCCACGCAGTCCACCCATGTTACCGAAATCGCCACTCCTCCAGCTCCTGCACCTCAGCCTCCTCCCCCCCAGTCTGCCCCCTCCCAGGAAAATTTGGCATTTGAACCGGCATACTCTGAGGAACTGTTTTCTGGACCCTTCCCACAGTCACAAACCACTTGTCCGGTTGCTGCTGAGCAATTTTCCGATGCCCAGGTTTTCCACCAGTCACAGTCTGTGGGTGATGATGACCTTCTTGACGTAGTGGAAGTGTGTAAAGAGGTGTCCGACGATGAGGAGACACGGTTGTCAGACAGTGGGGAAGTTGTTGTCAGGGCAGGAAGTCCGAGGGGGGAGCAGACTGAGGGATCGGAGGATGATGAGGTGACAGACCCAAGCTGGGTTGAGAGGCCGGGTGAACACAGTGCTTCTGAGACGGAGGAGAGTCCTCGACCAGAACAGGTTGGAAAAGGCAGTGGTGGGGCCAGACGGAGAGGCAGGGCCAGAGCTGGTGCATCAGCGCCAAATGTGTCAACTAGTGAAGCTCCCGTGGCGAGGGCTCTTGCGGCGAGGGCTAGATCTTCAGAAGTCTGGAGGTTCTTTAAGGAAACACCGGATGACCGACGGACTGTGGTGTGCAACATTTGCCAAACCAGGCTCAGCAGGGGTTCCACCACTACTAGCTTAACTACCACCAGTATGCGCAGGCATATGAATGCTAAACACCCCACTCAGTGGCAACAAGCCCGTTCACCTCCGGCCGTGCACACCACTGCTCCTTCCCCTGTGTCAGCTGCTAGTCAGCCCCCTGCCCAGGACCCTGCCACAAAAACCCCATCGTCGCCTCCACGATCCTCCACAGCATCCACCAGCGTTCAGCTCTCCATACCCCAGACGCTGGAGCGGAAACGCAAATATAGTGCAACCCACCCGCACGCCCAAGCCCTTAATGTGCACATCTCCAGATTGCTTAGCCTGGAGATGCTGCCCTATAGGCTAGTAGAGACCGAGGCCTTTCGCAACCTCATGGCGGCGGCCGCCCCTCGGTATTCGGTCCCCAGCCGCCACTACTTTTCCCGATGTGCCGTCCCAGCCCTGCACCAGCACGTGTCAGACAACATCATCCGTGCCCTGACCAACGCCGTTTCTGACAAGGTCCACCTGACCACGGACACGTGGACGAGTGCTGCCGGGCAGGGCCACTATATATCGCTGACGGCACATTGGGTTAACTTGGTGGAGGCTGGGACCGAGTCTGACCCTGGGGCTGCTCATATACTGCCGACGCCGAGGATTGCGGGGCCTACCTCGGTCCAGGTGTTTCAGGCCTACTATGCCTCCTCCTCCTCCCACCCCTCCTCCACCTCCTCCTCCGAACTACCATCCGTGGGCACGGCGCCATCAGTCGGTAGCTCTAGGCACAGCAGCAGTGCCGTCGCTAAGCGACAGCAGGCGGTGCTCAAACTGCTGAGCCTAGGCGACAAAAGGCACACCGCCCAAGAGCTATTACAGGGCATCACGGCGCAGACTGATCTGTGGCTGGCACCGCTGAACCTCAAGCCGGGAATGGTTGTGTGTGACAACGGCCGTAACCTGGTGGCGGCTCTGCAACTCGGCAGACTGACACATGTGCCATGCCTGGCCCATGTGTTAAATCTGATAGTTCAGCGTTTCCTCAAGACATACCCCAATCTGTCTGATTTGCTCACGAAGGTGCGCCGCATCTGTGCGCATTTCAGGAAGTCCAGCCCAGATGCTGCCACTCTCAGGGCAGCGCAGCGCCGCCTCCAACTGCCCGCTCACCGACTGTTGTGCGACGTGCCCACGAGGTGGAATTCAACACTGACCATGTTATCCAGAGTTTACCAGCAGCGCAGAGCGATTGTAGACTGCCAGATGTCAACTTCCACCAGAACTGGTAGTCAGGTCAGTCAGCTTCCTCAAGTCTACAATGAGGAGTGGACGTGGATGTCTGATATCTGTCAGGTGCTGAGTGACTTTGAGGAGTCAACACAGATGGTCAGTGGCGATGCCGCCATCATCAGCCTCACCATCCCGCTGCTTGGCCTGTTGAAAAACTCTCTGGTCAGCATGAAGTCGGAAGCTTTGCGCTCGTCACAAGAGACAGGGGAAGAATATTCCCTTGTTGATAGCCAAAGCACCCTCAGGTCTGTTTCTCAGCGCATATCGGAGGAGGTGGAGGTGGAGGAGGATGAGGAGGAAGAGGAGGAGAATGTTGGCGAGACACAAGAGGGGACCATTGTTGAGTCCTTCACTGTTCAGCGTGTATGGGCAGAAGAAGAGGAGTTGGAGGAGTTGGAGGAGGAGGAAATGGACAGTCAGGCCAGTGAGGGGAGTGAATTCTTACGCGTTGGTACTCTGGCGCATATGGCAGATTTCATGCTAGGCTGCCTATCCCATGACCCTCGCGTTCAAAGAATTTATTCCAGCACCGATTACTGGGTGTTCACTCTCCTGGACCCACGGTACAAGCAAAATCTTCCCACTCTCATCCCTGCAGAGGAAAGGAGTGTGAGAATGCATGAATACCAGCAGGCCCTGGTGCACAAGCTGAAACAGTATTTCCCTTCTGACAGCGCTAGCGGCAGAGTGCGTAGTTCTGCGGGACAAGTAGCGAGGGAGAGTAGGCGAGCAGGCAGCTTGTCCAGCACTGGCAAGGGTACGCTTTACAAGGCTTTTGCCAGCTTTATGTCACCCCAGCAAGACACTGTCACCTGTCCCCAGTCTCGGCAGAGTAGGGGTGATCTTTACAGAAAGATGGTGAGGGAGTACGTAGCTGACCATACCATCGTCCTAAATGATCACACAGCTCCCTACAACTACTGGGTTTCAAAGCTGGACATGTGGCACGAACTGGCGCTGTACGCCTTGGAGGTTCTTGCCTGCCCTGCCGCTAGCGTCTTGTCCGAGCGGGTTTTCAGTGCAGCTGGTGGCATCATCACCGATAAGCGTACACGCCTGTCGACTGACAGCGCTGACAGGCTGACGCTTATTAAAATGAATAAAGGCTGGATTTCTCAGAATTTCCAATCTCCACCAGGTGAAGGAAGCTCAACCTGAATAATTGATCCACTCCTCCTCCTCCTCATTTTCCTCCTTCTCCTCCTCTTTGTACAGTAAAGCAGAGGAAAATGGCTATTTTTTGACAGGGCCCACTGGCTCTTGCTATAGTACTTCATGCATTTAATTTTTCTGGAGGGCCACCTACCCGGTCCTCTGTTTGAAACAATTTTTGTGAGTGCCACATACAGGCACTCAATCTATTCCATTTTACTGGAGGGCCACCTACCTGCTCCTCTGGTTTGAAAAATTTTTGGGACTGCCACATACAGGCACTCAATCTATTCCATTTTACTGCAGGGCCACCTACCTGCTCCTCTGGTTTGAAACATTTTTGGGACTGCCACATACAGGCACTCAATCTATTCCATTTTACTGGAGGGCCACCTACCTGCTCCTCTGGTTTGAAAAATTTTTGGGACTGCCACATACAGGCACTCAATCTATTCCATTTTACTGCAGGGCCACCTACCTGCTCCTCTGGTTTGAAACATTTTTGGGACTGCCACATACAGGCACTCAATCTATTCCATTTTACTGGAGGGCCACCTACCTGCTCCTCTGGTTTGAAAAATTTTTGGGACTGCCACATACAGGCACTCAATCTATTCCATTTTACTGCAGGGCCACCTACCTGCTCCTCTGGTTTGAAACATTTTTGGGACTGCCACATACAGGCACTCAATCTATTCCATTTTACTGGAGGGCCACCTACCTGCTCCTCTGGTTTGAAAAATTTTTGGGACTGCCACATACAGGCACTCAATCTATTCCATTTTTCTGGAGGGCCACCTACCCGGTCCTCTGTTTTAAAAAATTTTTGGGACTGCCACATACAGGCACTCAATCTATTCCATTTTACTGGAGGGCCACCTACCTGCTCCTCTGGTTTGAAAAATTTTTGGGACTGCCACATACAGGCACTCAATCTATTCCATTTTACTGGAGGGCCACCTACCTGCTCCTCTGGTTTGAAAAATGTTTGGGACTGCCACATACAGGCACTATCCAAATTAAATTGTCTCCATAGCAGCCTCCACACGTTGTCTCCATTGCTACCTCCAAAAGTCGTCCATATAGCTGCCTCCATACATCGTCCCTTTATCAAACGAGGTGTGTCAGGCAGAAATTTGGGTTGTTTTCATGGATTCCACATCAAAGTTGTTAACTTTGTCGCCACCCTGCTGTGTTATCCACAAAATATACTGGCAAACTTTTACCATTTAGGGATATTATTTCAGCGCTTCTTGCGCATCTGTTTACATTCCCCTCACCCGGCATATCCTAAACTTATAAGAACGCTACTACACTTGATCTTATACAAAAGGTTCTTAGAAGTGCTGTTTGGGGAGTAGCCTAGAGACAGGGGCTTGGATTGGCGAAAGCTCGCCTGGCAGCGGAGCGCCAGCTCCATGCGCATCATGCGCTTCTTGCGCATCTGTTTACATTCCCCTCACCCGCCATATCCTAAACTTATAAGAACGCTACTACACTTGATCTTATACAAAAGGTTCTTAGAAGTGCTGTTTGGGGAGTAGCCTAGAGACAGGGGCTTGGATTGGCGAAAGCTCGCCTGGCTGCAGAGCGCCAGCTCCATGCCAAGATCCAACTAACATAGTTGCAGCACCTTTAATCTACTACTAGTTCACTGCCTCCATAATAATAATAATAATAATCTTTATTTATATAGCGTCATCATATTCTGTAGCGCTTTACAAATCATAGGAAACAAATACAAATGTAATGTAACAGAGCACAACATTTGTATGGAACAACAGGAGTGAGGTCCCTGCTCGCCAGAGCTTACGGTTTATGAAGATGATGGGGTAACACGAGGTAAAAGAATATTTAATGGTCAAGCCATTCTTCTTAGGGAATAGAAAAAAATATAATAAATGGAATTGCTGTCGCTTGAACCACTCAGCCGTCATCTTATATACCAGGTCCAGGGTGAATGGGACTGCAGAGAAGTCTGGTGCCTGTTGGTTGCTGGATAACAGATGGGAGGACGACACAGGACGGGTTAGTAGAAGAGTTAAAACTTCATGCAGTTAATGAGTGTTATAGGCTTGCCTAAAGAAATGGGTTTTAAGAGCACGTTTGAAACTTTGGAGGTTAGGTATTAGTCTGATAGTCCGGGGCAGAGCATTCCATAGAATTGGTGCAGCTCTAGAGAAGTCTTGGAGACGCGAGTGGGAGGTCCGCACTAGGGTAGAGGTTAATCTAAGATCACTGGCGGATCTAAGAGCACGGGTTGGGCGATAGACTGAGATAAGAGAGGAGAGGTAGGGGGGGTGCAGCATTATACAGAGCTTTATGGATGAGGGTTATTATTATTTTAAACTGTATTCGAAAGGAGACTGGCAGCCAGTGCAGCGACTGGCATGAACTGTAAGCATACATGGTCCCCTTATCAAACGAGCTGTGTCAGGCAGAATTTTGGGTTGTTTTCATGGCTTCTATGTTAACTTTGTCGCCACCCTGCTGTGTAATCCACAAAATATACTGGCAAACTTTTATCATGTACCGATATTATTTGAGCGCTTCTTGCTCACCTCCTTTGGTTCCTCTCTGACACCCATTGGTTTGAAGCCTGAGTCCAATTAGGGTATGTCGCCATGCCACTCTCTAGCCTGCTGCCGCTGCCTCTGCATGCCGTCCCCTATAGTGTCAGGGTCAATTATTGGATGTTTTAGATGCTATCTAGCTTCATTCTGTCACTCTGTCATGGCCATGCTGTTGCCCATAATTTTGGCATAATGGTGCGATTAGGCAGCCTCAGAGGCATCCATGCATGCTGCCCCTGCTGTTTCCTGTCCATTTCCGTGGTGTTTCCATCCTTTTCTGAGGTTCCCAGGTGTTTGGCCACGCTTCCCTGTGCAGAGCCTTGGTCCCCTTGAAAAATGCTCGAGTCTCCCATTGACTTCAATGGGGTTCGTTATTCGAGACGAACACTCGAGCATCGGGAAAAGTTCGTCTCGAATAACGAGTACCCGAGCATTTTAGTGTTCGCTCATCTCTACTCGTTAAATATCTGGTGTCCCATATTAAAGAGGGTTGAAGAGGTTATAAGCAGTCACTCTACAGTCCACTGTACATTTAGGTTTTGTTCACACTACTGCCATGGCTTCTGTGATTGATTAGTTTTTTATTGAATTGGGCTCCATCAAGTTTTCAAAACTAATGCTAGTGGTGGAGACTATTCCTGATAAAGTATCAGAACACAAGTAACAGTAAAGGGGACACCCACAACTTATCACCTAACTACCTGCTTGGAAGGGTCAGATCAATCACAAGAAATGTATGGCTAGAAGCACATGACTGTGGTAGATTGGGGAAACACCGATCAGCAGAAGATGGGACTCGGCACAGTGGTTGGTCCAGGTATCAGGCCACTATACAGTGTATGGTCCCTTAGGGTGATGGCACACATGGCGTTTTGAATGTGTTTTTTGCTCGTTTTTAAGCAGTCCGTCAAAAACCGCATGCTTTTTTGAAAATGCATCAGTTTTTACAGGTTTCAAATAAGATAATTGGTCAAACCTGTCAAAAACTGATGCGTTTTCAAATAACGCATGTGTTTTTTGAAAACGCATCCACTTTTTGATGGACTTCTTAAAAACGGGGCAAAAACGTGTTCAAAACGCCACGTGTGCCATCACCCTTATTTGCGTTGTGCGACCATGGTCATGTGCTTCTAGTCATGTGCTTCGCCGCTGTTTGTATACAGAGGTTCAGCAGTGATGCAGCAGCAGCACCTGCGTTACAGCCTGCAACTGCTGCCGTAGCTGATGTGCAGCTTTTCACTGTCATCAGCCGGTGTTGGCAGGGGGCGCCACGCTGAACTGGAGTGCTGCAGAGGGTTGAGTATAGCATATTTGTTATTTTTACGTCATAATAAAAACCCTTGAAGTGGAAGATTTCAGCAGTGTTTGTGCCGCTTTCAAGCACTTGTGATTCGTTTCAGATTCAAGAAAATGAGTATTATGGTTCTTAGTGTAGACTATATTACATAGTCATCGATGGGCTCATTGATATGGACTCTGAAGGGTGAATGATGCTGATGTTTATGGGATGATTTCTCTTGGAATATAACTAAACATAAAATTGCATCTTGTTGCTGTGCTCTGGAGCAGAGATATGAACGATTGCAATCCTCATGCAGTAACTTGTAGCGGTGGAAGTGGCTTTCAACCTTGTGTTATGTGCTAGACCTTGCAATCTATACAGAACGCTATATTCGAGGGCATACGAGTTCATATGAATATTCGGGCTTGCAGTTCAAGAATGTGCAGATGTGGAGACGCTTTGTGACTCCGAGCTTTCCCTGCAGAATCCAAAATGGCCAATTGTGATGTGTAGTGCGGATATGTTTACAGGGTCACGTGGCTTGGCTTACTTATTAGAGGATATTCACGGAGTAGCAGGGTAGCACACGTGAGACCAGGGTATACGTAGGTTTTGTCTGAAAGGACTCTGTGTAACCTGTTTTTACTTAAACCACTGCTTATTATAGGCTTGTAGGCCAGTGTGTGGTCCTATGTTATAGACAGCTTTCCCTCTATGTGCAGCTATACAGGGAACGCTACAGAGTCAGTAGTAATTATAATAAATACACATTATGCTGAATCTATAAATTATTCCACTCAGCTGCTCTATAATATGCTATCTGCATTTAGAATATTATGTAGAATCTGCTCAACTACTCATGCTCTATAATATACTGATTGCAGATAGGAAACCATGTAAAATCTGCTCAACGTCTGCTGCTCTATAATATGCTACCTGCAGATAGTACATACAGTAGTGTCCTATCCGCTCCTGCTGTATAATACCAACTGATAGGACCCTTTTTACAATTTGCTCAACTGTTTCTCTCTATAATTTTCTTCCAACAGATAGGACAGTAAGTTCAATCTGTTCAACTCCTCATGCTCTATAACATGCTGCCTGAAGATACAACACTATTGACAATCTACTCAGCTCCTTCTACTCTAGCATGCTATCTGCAGATAGGAAACTATGTACTATCTGCTCAGCTCCTCCTGCTCTATAACATGCTATCTGCAGATAGGAAACTATGTACTATCCGCACAGCTTCTCCTGCTCTATAACATGCTATCTGCAGATAGGGCACTTTTTACAATCTGCACAGCTCATTGTACTCTTTAACATGCTGTTGGCAGATAGGACACTTTGCAATCTTCTTAGCTCCTCCTGCTCTATAACATGCTGCATGCAGCTTGAAACTCATTTTAATGGTGACAGGTTTGCTCTAACTTCACAAATAAAGCAAAGTAATCTATGGTATTTTATTATATAACAATATAATGAGAGATCATCAGCCCTAATTAATTGATCATGTGTTACATCTGATTCATGTACTACATATAACCTGGTCTATTTTTTGTTATTGTGGCTTGTAACTTTTATTCTGTTTTATTATAAGATGTTCTATTCTAAAAAGAAAACTCATTAATGGGAGGATAAGAGAGAACCCGCCCTTAGTGTATTGCTTAATAGAGTAGTGTGTAATACCACATATAAATACTAATGTACTGAACCAACTATGCGTATAATCACAATTGCTGTACTATGTCCCAAGTGTTAATAAGTTTGGTGATCCTAAATCAGCTGCAGGCCCTTATTCTGTGGGGTTTAGGACTCCTAACCACAGGTGACCTCATCCCTTTGTTTAAAGTTCAGTCTGTTATAAAGCAGGAGGTGCTGAGTAGTTTATTTTCTGGTAGCAAGTTATAGAGCAGGTGCAGTTGTGCAGATTGCACATAGTGTCCTATCTGTTGATAATATTACACTGTAGTTTCCTATCTGTGAGTAGCATGTTATAGAGCAGGAGGAACTGAGTACATTGTACATAGTATCCTATCTTTGGGCAGCATGTTATATAGCAGGAGGAGCTGAGTAGATTGTACATAGTGCAATCACTTACAAGGTGAGGGAGGCCTGTAGCTGTCATCATAGGTAGAACCTATGAGACACAATGAGAAAACATATCAATAAAATCACATAGGCCCACATTTATCCAAACTGTCTGTACTATGTGCAGTGTGCCTGTTGAGTGTGTAGAGTGCATCAGATTTATCAAAACTGGCACCCGGCCTTCATTAATCTGGTGCCCCCTGCACTGCTCTGGAAGTTGGCACCATTTTCTTTGGTGCACTTTGTTCATGCGGCAGAATTGTGGCGCATGTCAGTAATAAATGTGCCGCAAACTCTGACTAAGCAGTAACGCGTCCCTTTAGAAACACATTTTTCCTGTCTCGCTGGATACACAAAACTGGCGCAGACACATTATAAATACTTGTACAAGCAATTTGCATGTTCTTCTCAGTGCAAAATCAGACAGAAAACTGGCGCAAACACTTTAATAAATGTGGCCCCTTGTCTGATTTTGTATGGATTTATTTGCAAATTATGGTGGAAATAAATATTTGATCATTGACAAAGCTGCTATACTCAATACTTTTATATATCCTTTGTTGGCGATAACAGAGATCAAATGTTTTGTGTAAGTCTTCACAAGGTTGGCACACACTTCTTCACACCAAGCTGCTGCCTAATGCAGATTCAGTCTTCCCAGCCTGGTGCAGGTCTAACATTTTTTTTCTGGTGTCCTTCAAGAGCTCTTTGACCTTCCCCATAGTGGAGTTTGGAGTGTGACTGTTTTTTGGTTGTGGACTGGTGTCTTTTATACGGATAACAAGTTCAAACAGGAGCCATTACTACAGGTAATGAGTGGGGGGCAGAAGAGCCTCTTAGAGGAAATCTACCATTTGTTTTATGCATTATGAACCAAACATAACTTGAGAATGCTGTAGCTACACTGATGCAGAAACATATCTTGTTTAATCCCTGATCCGAGTGGTTTTGTTTAAAAAATAATTATAAAATTCAGGATCTTGGGAAAGCTGGGTTGCATGCAGTCTGCTGTTAATAAAAACATTACACTGAGCTCATTGACCTGTCCAGACAGGACTAATCAACCTGAGCTGGCTGAATCATACACAGCAGCTGGGGGGGGGGGGGGTTGCAGCGATTGATTACTTCTGCCTGTCAGGTAGAACACAGTGAATACAGCGTTCTCTGGAGAAGTACATACTAAAGGTAAGAGGAGAAGCGCAGTGCAGGAGCACCAGCGCCTTATTATCATCATTTTATAATTGTTTTTTCAGCAAAACCACTCAGCTCAGGGATTAAACAAGATATGTTTCTTCATCGGTGTAGCTACAGCATAAAAGCAAATGGTAGATTTCCTTTAAAGAAGAAGTTACAGGTCGATGAGAGACAGAAATGTTGCTTGTTTGTAGGTAACCAAATACACCATAATTTGTAAATAAATTCTTTAAAAATGAGACAATGTGATTTTCTGGATTTGTTTTCACCTTGTGTCTCTCATAATTGAGGTTCTGCCTATGATGCCAGTTACAGACCCCCCTCATCTTTGTAAGTGGGAGAACCTGCACAATTGGTGGATGACTATCCACTGTATAGTATCATGAGGAACCGAAAATCAGGGGATATCTGGTCTGAGGGAGGGATTGTCTTCATAAAAATGTGGCCTATTGGAGAGGTTTTGCTGTGTTTGCAATATGAATGACAAGTCCATTCACCTCCTATCTGTTCCGCCACGTGGCTTGAGCTTTCATTACAGAACATGGAATTTCTTCAGTAGATGAAAGTGAAGAACGAGTCATAAGGAGCATTTCTTCACTTGTCATGACCCTTTCCAGTTACACTGCTGTGCTGTGGGATGTATACATCTTATTTTCCACTGTATAGGGAATATATTCTTAGACTTTACAGGGGAAACTATTGTTTGTCCATTTCCTGGATTGTACTGAACGTGGGAAGATATCATTTCCTACCATCTGCTGGTACATATTTTCTTCAGACTTCTGTAGGCATAAAGTTGACACTTTTCTCTTTAACACGCGGACAGCTGTCACTGCGATGATCCCTGTAACGTATGGAAATCCTTGTAGACAAGTCTTCATTTAGTAACTGGACCTGCGGAGTGGTGATCAGGCCGGCCATAAAGATACTGTACCAGAAGATTTATGGAAACTTGTCTCCCTGCTTGTAGTGTATACTACTTTTCTTTCACACACTCATTTTAACGGAACAAATAAACTGCAAATAAATAAAGTATGTTTAGGCAAACTTTGTCTAAATGAATTAGTAGTCTAGTGTTGGTAGTCCCAAGCTGTGGCTGTCAGTGTATGCCTGCTCATACTGTTACATGAAATGTCACACAGGATAGGGGTTAATTTACTAATCGGCGATGGGACCTCCACAGATCACAAGAGTGGGGGTCCGCTGTTCCCCAAATGAATGTAGTGGCAGGTTGGACTTGTGCACTACTGCTCCATTCACTGTCTATGGCAATGACTGAAGTAACTGAGGGCAGTTCTCTGCTGTCTCCATCAGGGCAATAGAGATGAATAGAGCATCAGGAGCACATGTAACCAGCTGCTTTGTTTATTTGGGGATACAACAGACCTCCGTTTTCTTGATCCACCTATGGGACCCCTACTGATTAGCAAGTCATCCTATGCCCTGTCGATAGGTGATAACTTCATGTGGACAACCCCTTTAAGGCTGGAAGTCATTGAGAAAGACCACACACCAGAAAGAGCAGGGATTAGAGCAAACATTTACAAATTATATTGAATATTTTTTTTACAAGTTATCAATTTGTCCGAAACAGCCAAATAAGTGGCTTCTAGTATACCAGTCGTTGTTGGGCTATCCCCTCCACTAGCTGGCACACAGCATTAGCGACTTCTACAGCCATAATATAAATCATTACCGCTGTCAATAGCAGGAGAAGCTCTGGGCACGCCGCGGACCCCTACCCAGAACCTTTACCTAAGTCTTTTGCATAATGTCACAAGTTAAACATAAGAAATTAGTGCCCATTTTTTAAAGGCACATTTTAGGTTTTCCAAGAAAACTTTGATGTAGATTATGAGATAGCATTGGTATTTATCAGGGTTTTTATTTTTTGTCATTTCTTAGGAAAGGGATGTTTTAGGAAAAGGTTTAGTTATGAGTTTCTGTATATTACTTCTAAACTCTCTGTTACATTTCACCGCCTTCTCTCCAAAAAAGGAAGCTGTGCAGTTACAGGGTATATATATCTACATCTATATATATATATATATATATATATATATACACTCACCGGCCACTTTATTAGGTACACCTGTCCAACTGCTCGTTAACACTTAATTTCTAATCAGCCAATCACATGGCGGCAACTCAGTGCATTTAGGCATGTAGACATGGCCAAGACAATCTACTGCAGTTCAAACCAAGCATCAGTATGGGGAAGAAAGGTGATTTGAGTGCCTTTGAACGTGGCATGGTTGTTGGTGCCAGAAGGGCTGGTCTGAGTATTTCAGAAACTGCTGATCTACTGGGATTTTCACACACAACCATCTCTAGGGTTTACAGAGAATGGTCCGAAAAAGAAAAAATATCCAGTGAGCGGCAGTTCTGTGGGCGGAAATGCCTTGTTGATGCCAGAGGTCAGAGGAGAATGGGCAGACTGGTTCGAGCTGATAGAAAGGCAACAGTGACTCAAATCGCCACCCGTTACAACCAAGGTAGGCAGAAGAGCATCTCTGAACGCACAGTACGTCGAACTTTGAGGCAGATGGGCTACAGCAGCAGAAGACCACACCGGGTGCCACTCCTTTCAGCTAAGAACAGGAAACTGAGGCTACAATTTGCACAAGCTCATCGAAATTGGACAGTAGAAGACTGGAAAAACGTTGCCTGGTCTGATGAGTCTCGATTTCTGCTGCGACATTCGGATGGTAGGGTCAGAATTTGGCATCAACAACATGAAAGCATGGATCCATCCTGCCTTGTATCAACGGTTCAGGCTGGTGGTGGTGGTGTCATGGTGTGGGGAATATTTTCTTGGCACTCTTTGGGCCCCTTGGTACCAATTGAGCATCGTTGCAACGCCACAGCCTACTTGAGTATTGTTGCTGACCATGTCCATCCCTTTATGACCACAATGTACCCAACATCTGATGGCTACTTTCAGCAGGATAATGCGCCATGTCATAAAGCTGGAAGCATCTCAGACTGGTTTCTTGAACATGACAATGAGGTCACTGAACTCAAATGGCCTCCACAGTCACCAGATCTCAATCCAATAGAGCATCTTTGGGATGTGGTGGAATGGGAGATTCGCATCATGGATGTGCAGCTGACAAATCTGCGGCAACTGTGTGATGCCATCATGTCAATATGGACCAAAATCTCTGAGGAATGCTTCCAGCACCTTGTTGAATCTATGCCATGAAGAATTGAGGCAGTTATGAAGGCAAAGGGGGGTCCAACCCGTTACTAGCATGGTGTACCTAATAAAGTGGCCGGCGAGTGTGTATATATATATATATATATATATATATATATATATAGTTAGTTCCCACCTACAATAAATTAATCATCTCTATTTTATATTATATTATATATAACAACATCTCAGACCCATCCATGGAATGGAGAAACAGGTCTGGGAGCCAGAGCAATGACAAGCTCACCAGTTCTTCCCCCATCGATCACACATTTATCAAGAGAGATCAAGAGTTCATGTAGACCTCAATATAAGTAGACACTTTTTCCTGTTTTGTGGGTGGTCTCTGTTTGGGAACTGATGGGAACTACAGTATGTTAAAATTGCATCTAGGGCAGTGGAATCATGTAAAGTATATATCTGTATAGCAATAATATCATGGGTAAGTCATGATACAGAGCTGAATATGTTATATAGGCACACGCTGCATGATTTTATAGCAATGACATATACAATGGCACCGCTGATTCCCCAAAGCAATAGGATGAGCATTTCAGCTAATGGAAAGCAGCAGTGATAGGAAGGGATGATGATTTAGGGGCAGCTCATTAAGAAAATGTCATACATAGATTTTACAGAAGTGACATAAAGGTCAAGATGAACATAAATTCATTTTAGAGAGCCCCCGCTTGAGAGGGTCTTCCTGAGTGTATTGGTGACCTCTGCGGCAATATATCACAGGGGGGAAATGAACTCTGCTCCCAATGGGACACTTTGGAGTGACTTGTTTAAAGGGAGTTTTGTAGGATTTTCCTTCCATTTGTTTTATGATTGCAGTGATGATTTTCAAGTGATTAATTAGAACAAACTTGGGCCATTATATGTCATGAAACAGGGGCCCTTTTTTCCGTGGTCAGTTTTAGCGATCTGAGTGTCTTTATTGTGTAATCCATTTCTAAGCCATATGTCTGTGATACGGATCTGTGTGCCATCCATATGCTATTCACTCTTGCGGAACTGCAAATAAGGCTTGCAAAGATGTCACTAGTTTGTCCCAAACTCTATGGAGTGACATGATTGTTACCTAGAAAGTGATTCCCATATATGGATCACATAGAGGATGAGACCCGTGTGTTATCTGTGTAGCATCTGTATTTTTGTGTGAGGTTCATTGCTTAGCACATGTTCCAGTCTGCTGTTTGAAAGGGCCTGTTGCACCCTGGGACAGGATAAAGTTGTAATACCTCCTATAGCCACTACTGAGAGTGTGGTGTTTTGGTGTACAGACTATTCTGCAAACAGCGAAGAGGCCAAATGTCACGGCCCCTTCATAGAGATCGTAGTCATTCCAGTCTGAGATAAATGGCCTGTCCTAGGGATAGGTTATCAATATTGTGGACCTGGATGACCCCTGTATCACTAATAACCTCAAAATTTATGGACAATCTGCAGATGAATTTATCGAAAGTACCATATGTAAAAGTAAATATAAATACCGATAGGCATAAATATTTTTTATTATGCAATGAGTTTTACTGTCAGGTTTATGTAGCGATACAGATACAGTCCATATTAGTACAGTAAGGTTTGTGTAAATTCAGCTTAGGGGACATTTATAAGACAAGATATCAAGACATAGACTGGAAATGTGTATAAAATGATTAAGGGGCCAGTTATGTGTAACTCCAGCAGTATTGATTGTGAGCTTGGTTATGGCCCTATCACGGCCATGCTATACTATAAATTGTATGATTTACCATCATCACACATGTAAGAGAAGGTTATGATCATTTGTACAGTGTCAGGTACATGTAATGTGGCTATAATCCATCGCTCCCAGCACTTCTGTACCGCGTCCATTACAGCCTTTAACAAAAGCGGAATGCTACGGGATGAAGACACTCGCTGTCTGTTGTAAAACTCTTTTTGATGACATTGAATGCTTTCAAGAGACAAGAAAGAAAGACTCTGGCTCATGCATGGAGTGTCTGTGGCAATGCACATCTAATAAATTCAAAAAATTATGAAATTCTTAAATGTCTGTTCTGTCCTTGATCTAAGGAATTATGGTATATGCTCGAGTTAAGCCGACCCTAGTATAAGCCGAGGCACCTAATTTTAACACAGAAATCTGGGAAAAACCTATTGACTCCATTATAAGCCTAGGCTGGGAAATGCACAGCCTCCCCAGTATATAGCCAGCAGCTCCCCAGTATATAGCCAGCCCCTACCCCCTAGTATATAGCCAGAGCCTGCTTCCCAGTATATAGCTAGTAGCCCCCTGCCCCCCAGTATATAGCCAGCAGCCCCCCAGTATGTAGCCAGCCCCTACCCCCTAGTATATAGCCAGAGCCTCCTCCCTAGTATATAACTAGTAGCCCCCTGCTCCCCAGTATATAGCCAGCAGCCCCCCACTTTGTAGCCAGCCCCCACCCCCTAGTATATAGCCAGAGCCTGCCCCCAGTACAAAGCCAGTAGCCCCTAGTATATAGCCAGTAGCCCCCTAGCATATAGCCAACCTGCTCCCTTGTATACATAGCCAGCAGCCCCCTGCCCAGCCTTAAAAAAAAACATAAAACTGTGTACTCACCTTTCTGATGCCCCTGTAGGTCCTCCTTTGTCTTCAGCTCCAGCTCAGTCAGCGTCCACTGTGTCCCGCGTGGTTCCATTGCATATACCATGACTTTTCTGCCCTGTGCTCTATGCTATTGCTCCGTGTGGCCATAACAGTCTATGGGGGACATATCCCCCTATGGTCATGTGAATGAGACCTAAAGATTATTCTACAGTATTTGAAAAAAACAGATCTCATATGTGGGGCACTGCTCCCTACCTCCTTGGATCTTGGAAAGAATCCTAGAAAAAGCTGATGTTCTACTTTCTGGGATGAGCAAGTGTTGAAGTTCAGTGTAGAGTGCAGATTATCCAGAATCCCTTTGATGGATTTAACTTACATTTTAAATCCAATACCGATGTTGGAGGATGAAGTGAAAAATCATGGCTAAGCGAAACAAAATCCGCTCTGTAGAGTAATTCATTTTATGTCAAGAAAGTCTCATTTGTCAGTGCAGAATTACTCATAGGCCAACATTTCTCACCAGGGTTTTCTAGGTTATCCAAATCATTGTCAAATGAAGCATTTGGTAACGTTCTAGTATATTACAGTGGTTTCATTTTTTTTTTCTTCTTTGAACGAATGCAAACCTAAAAAAGCCGATAATAAAGTTGTTTCCAGCATGTGTCTTCGGTGTGTGTGAGGTCTGCTGAAAATTGTGTGCCCGAGCTGCAAACACAGACAGGAATAGGACCTACTCTACAATTCACACTTCAGCAGTTGGCTCATACACAGGCCATAGGGACCTATGCTAGACATTGAAACAACGGCTAGCACACACCCAAAAGCAATGTTTGTGTACGTGAGCCCTCAGGCAGTTGAAATCCTCATTTTGAAGTGCCCCATTTTGCCTCCAACTCAACCTCCACCACTGGAGGAGAGCCAAGAGGACCCAGTAAACTTTTGTTGGATGGCTATTTCCACCAAAATCAGTAGCCATGGCTGACATACATGTATTGTAGTATTGGGATAAAAAAACAGGTTGAGTATTGTCATGCTATCAAAAAAGCATGATAGGATATATGGATTTATTTATGTTCAAGTAAGGGAGGACTGTGCATTGTCAGAACACAGAATTCTTTTCTTCGGGTCCAAGAATGAACATGGAATAACAGCTGTGTCAGCTGATCAGGCTCAAACAAAAACATCCTTATGGTCATCAGTGTTCTGACTGAGGCACACATAGGATACAAAACACAGTTTTGTGTGCAGTCTGTGTGGCAGGGCCTACTAGGATGCCAGTCAGCTGTACACTGACAGGTAGAGATGAGCAAACCCGCTGGTCAGGTTAACCTGGACATATTACCAGAATGGAAGCCGAACATCCAATCTGAGAAAATTGATGACTCTAGGAAGCAGCCTTGGCTATGATTGGCAATGGAGCCAAATTATAGACATGGCTAGTTGCTAGAGGAATCAACCCAAACTAGACCATTTGATCTGCTCATTTCTACCGACAAGCTTAATGCACATGATTGTATTAAATATTATATAAGTACAGCATTGTGAGTGATCAGATAAAATGTATTATTTTAAGCCCCAAACTGTTATCCACACAAGGGCTTCTTTTTTTTTTTTTTACAAAAATGTATTGGGCCTTCAGATCATATGATATATGAAAACTCACCTTTGCCCTCCTATCCCATACATTTCAGTGTTCTGTGAGCTACTATTTCACAACATGGGACAACAGACACATTGCTCAGAAATATGGTAACTACTACCCAAGAACGAAGTGAAGTCTTCTGTGCATTGCTCCTATTTTAAATCTGTGAAAAAAGAGGAAGGGAAACCACAAGTGTGATGGTTGCTTCACGAGAAATGGTTATTTCAGGAATTTCTGCAAGGAGTAGCTGAACACTGAACTACTGGAAACATTTGACACACCAGGTGCCTGCTGGGAGAGGTTTTTAGTGGCTTCAGGACTGGGCATGCTTGCCTTGCTAATCAAAGGGGCACTCAAAGTTATATCTAATAATGACCTAGATCAGTCCTGAGTGGCTGATCCACCATGCCTCTGGCACTAGCCTTAACACAGAGAAAGGAGCTGTAAGTAAAGCTTTATTGTCGTGGAGAGGCTTGGATCTGCATTAGGCATTAGGTATTGGGTAGAACTTATTATTTATATTAGTCTGGTCCTCTAAAACCATTCCAGTTTCTCATGTGGCCCCATGGGAAAGTTAATTGCCCATCCCTGCTTTACAGTATATTTCCATATGGAGGTCCATGCCACTTATCATACCTGCATACCACTAATTTATGGCACCCACACCTTCTCATAAAATATGTTATATGTTTGTGCCATATACATGAGTATTTTTAGTAGTATAGTAGTATTGTGAACAGAATAAAGGGGGCATAAGCTCTGCATATCTTCAGGTTACCCTTTTCTCTAATTCTGATACATCTTGGTGACGTGTGACATGACATTATAGCTAAGAGTGGAAGTGTCAATAGATGTAGCTCCACCATGTCCTTATACATCAGTGATGGCTGCTCTACCTCTCCATGTGCAGTACAATATGTGCAGAACATTATATCAGATAACTGCATGTTTTGCTCAGATGTAATACGCAGCTTTTCTGCTGATGCCAAAGAAAATACTTTTTACTAGCAGTACCTCTGTGTCTGGTGGTACACAACTCTTACAGGCTCTATAAAAATATTCTAGTTGGCTGTTCAGTAGAAATCTGTGTGTATGACTCTCTGTATTCCTTAAAGGGAATGCGTCAGCAGTTTTATAAGTTTATTTTGGTCATTCATAATAACAACAATTCCGTTAGTCTCTAATGTTCCCTCTTTGCATTGGTCAGTTGAGAGAGCATTTGGAAAGTTAACCCACGGTCCTGCTCCGGCCCCAGGCCCCCACGTTGCTTCAGTACCTCTCTGGACCACGGGATATCAGTTCCCTTTTCCAGGAAGCCTCACTTCCAGTTTGTCCTGTAGTTTGAGGAGGCCAGACATTGGGTGAAGTGGGTCTCATGTTTTTTTTTAGGGTTTCCAGTTTGGTGCATACAGGAAAGCTGTCAGTAACAGAGCGATGCAGGAACTGGGTACTGGAGTGGAGTAAGTAGGTGTTTTTTTCGAGCCGTAGCCTCCTGTTGGTTTTTAATGTTAATGGAATTCACATTACTCACTTTAACCAGGGCTCTTTTAGCTGCCTCAGTTATAGAGGGGAACTTGGGGGGAAAAACACATTTAAGAAAAGATCCACAGGGCTCTTCAACTAACTCATATGAGACAAAGTTAGGCCTATTGAAGCACTATGCGCAAAAAGCCATTGAGGCCTTAGTATTAGGGGATAATACACATGCCGCCAATTATTGCAACATAGACTATAGACTTCAGCAACCCTGATTTTGAAAGGTTCCCTTATGATAACCCCCCCCCCCCCCCCCCCGTGTACATATCAAAGATCCTCTTTAAAACCAAGCTTAGAAGTAGATGCTAAGATCAGCCAGAAGTAAAGCATAAAGAAATGGCAAAGCAAAAGAATGAAGTGAGATTGAATATAGAGGAGATTATACAAGAGTGAGATAGGGATAAGTTGGAATAGTGAAAGATTAGTACAAGTCCTATAGACGGAGAGATGGAATTAGAATGAAGAAATAGGACAGACACCTTCAGGCCAGATGTGCAACAATAGATCTTTGTACAGATGCAGCTGTCAGAAGAAATAAGGGACCCAGTATGATGTAGGAGGAGGGAGTCAGTGAGTCAGGCTGGAAACCTTCCTGTGTACACACAATCCGGAGGGTCAGGAAATCCAAATGGGTTATAACTATTTCACTGCCGGAGGGAAACTAAGTGCATGAAATTGGAATAGTGGGAATAGTGGGAAGGATGAGTCAATCTAAATCTTGTAATAGTTACAGTAATGTAACAATATATACCCTGCCATGCACTCTAAGCATCAACCTGCACATAAAGACTATACTGTACCATGATTATACAAAGATAATTCAATCCCATTCATCCATTAAAAGACCTCAAAACCCAAGGCCTCATGCACACAAGTATGCTGCACCATACTGATTATCCCCCGTAGTGCTCATATTCTCCTGGCATTCACCCTGGCATGATACCCACCTCCTGCATTCAGATTTACCAGTTTGGCTTCTCACCCAGCCTTCGCAAAAGCAAACTTCCAGCTGTGACAATATTGCTTCACATATACTCTGTAATAATAAAGTGTAATAAAAGACAATAGTTCATCCAGTGTCCCTCTGTGCTTCTTATTCCAACAACAAAAAAATATTCTTAAAGGGGCTCAGTAATGTTTTTTGACCACGTGTGTATAGTAGCAGACCTGGCAGGGATCACAGGAAAGAAAATAATGTGTAAGCAGAATGTAGCAATGTGTCATAGGCAGCAGTGACCCCCAGCAGGATGCACCAACAGTACGTGCCATGGATCTGCTTCATCCACCACCAATGAATTCAGCAGAGATGTATTTCTGTAACATCTCCTTTGATAATGGAATATTTCAGGTTCTGGCTCATGATTTCCATTCATGAGGTGGGGACCTGTTTGCTTTCCTTTCCATGGTTACTGCATCGCCAGAATGACATCAGATGTTTTTAAGAGCAACTGGAATCACATTATTAAAATCCACATATAATCTTTTATTTTTGCCTTTGCATATAAGAGAATAAAAGGAATGTTTTGATTGGCTGTTATGGACATGTACAGAGTTGCATTGGTGGACATTAGGATTATCCTACCAGCATTTATGAGTGACAACCATGTACAGGAGAAGGCTTAGCCTCCTAATAACTTAGTACTTATTTGGTTCCCCAGGAGACAACTCAAAAATGTGTGGGGATCCCCAACAACCATAAGAATTATGTATGCTTATTTCTATGTGTCAAAGAGGAGCAGAGTATATGGCCTCAGAGCGGGCTTCTCAGACCAGGCATCATTATTAGTCTAAATGCACACAAACATTATTCTCCCCTGTGCTTTCTGTTCTTTGAATATTACTTTCAATAGACCATGCACATGAAAGCATTACTGAGGAGGCTGCAGAAAAATCAGAACCAGTCCTATTCCTGATCTTCTTTGTGGCATGGGACTGCCCATAGTACATAGTAATGGAAACATTAAAAATATGGATGCTACACGGGCATCATCTGTCTAATGTCTTTATGTTTTTTTCTATATCAATTTTTTTCCTGAAAACGGGTTACACACGGAGCACAAGAACAAAACAGATCCATTGTAGCAATAGCAGGTGGCCTTAGGGTGCCCTTATTCAGTGTAAACTGCCATTGATTTCCAAGCTGAAGCGGTACTTTATATATTGGCCCTGTACTGGATATTGTTTCAGATGGAACATATAGGTGCAAGCAAGGCTATAAGGGATAGCCACATATAGTATGGGCAGCTGTACTGTGTCTAGAGTCTGGAAATAAATGGCTTCTACAAATGGGTGGGATGTATTGGGGGGGGGGGGGGGGTGAATGACTTCTATTACTGGGTGGGATGTATTGGCTGTATTGGGGGGATTAATGGCTTCTATTAATGAGTGGGATATATTGGCTCTATTGGGTGGGATGAATGGCTTCTATTTATGGGTGGGATGTATTGGCTGTATTGGGTGGGATGAATGGGTTCCGTTACAGGGTGGGATGAATGGCTTCTGTTAATGGGTGGGATGCATTGGCTGTATTGGGTGGGATGAATGACTGCTAATAATGTGTGGGATGTATTGGCTGCATATTGGATGAGAGGAATGGCTTCTGTTCATGGGTGGGATGTATTGGCTGTATTGGGTGGGATGACTGGCGTCTATTAATGGATAGGATGTATTTAGAAGCAGCAAGGGAATCCACAGAATAAGGCCCGTTCCACACTTGCGAGTGTGATGCGATGAACTCGCATCACACTCGCAATGCAAGCTGCCGGGAACGCACGGCCCGAACGTTGCACCGCGGGAGTGAACTGACATGCTGAGTTCATCGCATCACACCCACAAGTGTGGAACTGGCCTAATAGGGACAAGCTGCTGATTATAAATGCTCTGTGAAAATCCATTTCAGATTTCCAATTATACATATATTATTGTATATTTCCAGCAATTGCGATTATTTCCCCCTTTGTTCCACCTCAAAGCCAAGTGGGTGTGGAGGGGAGTGAAGGGGTGCAGCCAGAATTGCCTTAGCACCAAGGACTGACCATTTGCAGGTTATAGGGTCGGAGCTTCCTGTTGTATACGGTGTGACAGGGAGACGGGGCCTTCATCATGCATCGGCAGATAATTCATGCCTGTGAGTAAACCAGTTGTTATTGAATCCTCAGCGAGGCTGCATTCCCATGGTCAGGTTTTTCCATGCAGATTTAAAGGCCAAACCAGTTGTAAATTATAATAGGAGAGAGAATAAAGCACCTCTACTTCTCCTCTTTATTTTTAATTAACATCCGGTTTTGACATTAAAAAAGACTACAATGAAAAACCTGAATGTGGAAACCCTGTGTAAGAACATATGAAGCCACAATGAACATCTCCTCTAGATGTTAATTTACTACTTAATGTAGACCAATATATTTTATATAGTTAGATAAATCCAAGAGACAAGTGATAGAAACTAATAGATTCTATTGATTGTTTCACCCAATTAGCATGGGTAATAGGCTTGGATGTAGCCATGAATCAGGGACGGACATTGTAAGTGGACTTATGATATTGGCAATGTGATAACACGGACACTGTTATATTGAGCAATGTGGAAAAAGGAAACATTTATGACTAGACAGCGAGTAATTCATCTCATAGTAATGCCGAACAGTGTGAATTAAACTGATTATTTTAATTGTAAAACACAAATATTGTACTTCCAGTATACTCCAAATACAAAAAAGGTCACGGTCCAGCCAAAACTCCAGTTCAACAAAGCTTTATTTGACAAGCATCATGGAAGGTTCCAATACAAATGTTGCGTCTCTGTGTCTACGCGTTTGTACTTCCAGTATACACCATCAGTGTCAATATCTAATCATATTACTGTAAAATGTAAGACACGGGGCTCACATCACAGTGCACAATGCTGTACGCCCCATTCACATACATTGTTATGTACGGTAGTTGCCGGATTTTTGTACACATCCCCCACCATTAATATAGTGGTAACCACTCATTCTCCTTCTCCTCTGGCAGCTGGTATGTCAGCATAGACACCTTCATGTACGTAGGTCATAAATTAGGCCTACACAAAACTAGACCACAAAAAAGATGCCATTTTTAAAATTTTGTAAGCAAGACCTTTAATAAATGACCCATAATTAATGCAGTGAATATTTTTTATTCACAAAAAAAGTATTGGATAGATGAACATCCAAATTGCTGGGACACCCATTAGGTCCCAAAGTGCTCTCCAAAAGCCAGGAAACGTAGAAGTGCATTGTCTCTTCTGCCACGTGTATATGAATTATACTTATCCATGTGGTGGTGCTTAAGAGAAGCTGAACAGTTACTTCCACAGAGGTGGTTGTACATTTCTAGAAGATTTCTAAAGTAAAGACCCCCCTTATACTTTACTGGGTTATCTTGGATTAAATGGGTGGTACCGAATTTTCACAGCATTAGGGTATAACAATCTGAAAAGTAGTAGTGGGGGTCTGACTGGTGGGACCCCATACAGATCAATTGAACAGACCCCACTGATCATGGGAACAAGGGTCCTACAGTACTTTGGGAATGGGTTCTCATGTATTTCTACCCTCTGATAGACATAGACAATTTCTGACAGTCCCTTAGAATTGAATGGAGTGTCAGGATGCACATTGTACCTTCTGCCCCAACAGGACCCTCTTGTGATCAGTGCAGTTATACCCCACCCTCCCAGATCAGATTGGGGGATAACAATCAGACTTGGGACAAGCACTTTCACCGCAGGGGCTGATTCTGGTGCTAAGCTCCATCTCTGGAGACACTACAGAAGTCATGTGTTCAAGCAGCCTTATATTTCAACTGAGACCAACTGGGAGCATGTTGCTGGACAGAGGTAAGTATAGAAGCTTTTGTTGTTTTTTAACAGCCCCTGCATATTGTTAAATTTTTTCCATCCCAGAGATAATTTATTAATTAAATTGCGTCAGGATAAAACAAACATAACGACTCAGAAAACATATCCAACAACTACACTGTATATATCTAAATGGGATCCTAAACCCATAGTATTTGTTTCAGTCGTGCCAGATGCAGTCCACAATCAGCTTTTCTAAACGTCTTACAATTAAAATACATGAAAATGCTTCCTGAGCCACCAGATGGCACGTAGAAATGTAATGCCATAACATTTGGATGACTTCCTGATGTGTGTGGCATCTGCAGTGACCAATATTAACATGATAATAATGGAGATTTTACTGTTCTTATGTTATTACTGTGATTGCAGATCATCTACTGTGATGGCCAGTAGTAGCTATAGTGCTAGGATACACCTGTCTCTAAAGATTGGGGGTATGGTCATGGATTCTTTTGCACGCACATATAAGGCTGACATATAGAGAAAATAACACTTTTTATGATACCAAACACATCATCCCAGATATCTGCTTCCTTTCATCTGTTAAGAATCATTAGGAGACATTCTATATAAACGGATACATTCCAGTGCGGGGATTGTCACGTAGTGGAATACTCTACATTCAGCCTGCTTCTGTGTAGAGACGCTGCTCATATTATACAATTTACAATAATTATATTACACAAATAAGTATATTTCCTTGTCATACTTTGATGTTTTCATTGGATCAATTAGGTCACCTAATTCAATATTGAAGAACTGTGTCTGTCCCGTATTACAGGGGTCACCATCTCCTGGGGTGCCTTACGTCCTAAAAGTGCGCACCACAGAGTCACTGTACGCCAGCTTCTCCTGTGCAAAGGCTAACACGTTTCTTGATGTGAGGGGATGGAGAGTATGAAGATGCAGATGCAAAATGCAGGCTGCCGATGAGGAAAATGGACATGGAAATGATAGTGAGAAATACTGGCACATTACCACTGTTTTCTTGTTGTGGCTCTCCACTCATGGTCAGGAGACCCCTGAAGCTCATCACTTGCCTCATCAGTGACCGGTCTCTGCAATCACGTGCCATCTGGTTGGTCGTACTGCCATGGCTCATTTGAGGAACCGGTGAAATTTTAGATAATCTTATCAAATACACAACCATTTTCATAGACTTTCCCAAAAAATTAGCTGCCATGGTTTCATTTATTTTTTTATTACATGTGGTATTCAGTATAAACTAGAGTACAGGTGGTCCCCTACTTAAGGACACCCGACTTACAGACGACCCCTAGTTAAAGACGGACCCCCTCTGCCCCCCATGACCTCTGGTGAAGCTCCCTGGATGCTTTACTATAGTCCTAGATTGCAATAATTAGCTATAAGGTGTCTGTAATGAAGGTTTATTCATAATCATTGGTCCCATTACAGCAAAATAATTTGAAACACCAATTGTCAGTGGGGCAATTGTCTATAACTGCAATTATAAAATATACAGTTTCGACTTACATACAAATTCAACTTAAGAACAAACCTATGGACCCTATCTTGTATGTAACCCGGGGACTGCCTGTATGTCAGTACCATGAGATCAAACTGCATATGAAAATCAATATGCAGTAAAGCTCTGGATACCTTATGATGGCACTGCAGGGGTTAAGGAGCCAATAATATAATTTTCGCTCCTTCAGAGATGCTGTTCTGTTTTTAAAGGAAGGAAATATCCACTGACCAACAACCACAGTACAAGGATATGAGGATGCTTGATATTTCCATGTTTAAACTTAGTGTGTGTGACATTTTTCAGAGGACAGGACAGGTTTCAGAGGGTTAACTGTTTCAGATACACCTGAATCTTCAGGGTGTTGAGTTGTGTTGGTCTTTAAATGGTATGAAACTGAAGATCTCTTTCCCTTTAATTAAAGGAAACCTACCATGAGGAATCTACCATCAAATGTAGATCTGATGTTGGATTGCTCCTGCCTGATCTGTAATTCAATAATCCTAGAATTTACCATAACTGGTTAAAACCTTTATTTTAGTAATATGTAAATGAACTGCAGAGGCTACTGGGGCGTGGAGTATCCTTATCTCCCAGTGCCCGGCCGGGCTAGCACTCCTATAACACAGTAACTGCCAAAATCACGTAGAAACGTTCTTCTGGCTCTTAACTGGTTTCATCATCTCTTGATGTCTATAAACACTCATGTTGTCATATATGGCTTCTGGCTTCTGTAGTGGTTTAACTGGATCCTGTTGACTACATTTAGTAGGCTGCCCATGTCTATTAGTGTAATACCATGTACGTAACAGTATGATATTACATAACACCGCCAAAAGTATGTAGACACTCCTCCTTATCATTGCATTTTCATGTATCAGCCCAACCCATTGCCAACAATCACAGGGTGATTTGTGTGCTGACACACTGCTCAGTATTTTCTAAAGATTATAATTAGTATTATGGGCCATACTATGAGGTCAACAATGTGGTAGGGCGCCATCTTTACAACAGGTAATTTTGCTAAATAAAATTGGTTTGTCTGTGAATCAGATAATGCAGGAGTCTGGGGGATGGGAATCTGAATATCATAGTGATGTACTATGTGATGCAAGGAGTCCCTGAAGAAGGGACACAACGGACAAGTCTATGGCGGCCGTAAGCTAGCTGCCATTTTACATCTAGTTCACAGCTGCTGCATATCTTCTTGTGCAAGGGACCTTAGTATGTATAACAGGGTGATCGTTTTATAGCCAGGACCCCCAACTGCAAAGAGGACCTATGGTTTTGTAGATGTGTGTTTTGTCAGATATCTGCATACTGTCGGCCAGATACTACTACAAATGAAATCAGCAGAACTAGAAGGTTCACCCTGCTAAATGTATGACCATTTCACAAAACCACAAATGATAATTTCCTTCCTGCATGCAACCTAATTTCTTTGATAGTTTTTTTTTCTATTCAATTTTCTTGTTTGTTTCAATGCGTAATGGAGCGGGATCTGCGCGGCCAGGAGGAGATTTCCTGCTTTTCTGTGTAATTAAGCAATATTCAGAATCACCAGAATCAGATCATTTCTTGTCCTAATTTACTAACGACTGGCAAAATAACTAGTAAATGACATTGACTGTACCAATAACATAATACTTTGCTAAATGCAGCACTTGTAAATTAAGAAGGGAAGCTGGGAAACCATTGAGTGGTTCCAATGAGGATTTAAATGGACCTGTCACCACTCCTGACAGGAGCATCTTTACTGGTAGCACTATGCTGCACCATTCCTCAGTTATTACTGCTAGAATATATTACACAGTTTGTTCACTTTCAGCAAATAATTGATATAATTTGTGTAATGGAATGAAAATTGTAGAACTTTTCATTACACAAACAATATCAATTATTTGCTGAAAGTGGACAACCCCTTTAACAAACAACCAAGTGTTCCCATTCCCCTTGTGAGATAATTGTGTATCAGAATGCAATGAGACACTCCCCCTCCAAACTGTTAACACCCAGTTGTCACATTTATGAGTCTGATGTATTTGTGAATGATGCCTACCCACCCTTCTCCTAATAAGCCCCAAGCTTCCTTGTGTTCAGATGTATCAGCTTCCATCATTACTAAAAAAAATGGGCGATGGTAGGTGAAGACCTATCTACTAAATACACCAGACTCATGAACTTTATGTCCAGTGTATTCATTAGCCATCGCTATTATACATTAAGCACAATATTTACCTACATGGGAGAACCTAATGTCTCCATAAGATTATATAGGACAACAGAAATCCCAAGAACCAGAACTGAATCCCCTAGAATACGCAATAATTCCCTGTATTAAGATACCGGTGTGAATGAGAGAATTGAGGACAGGATCATTTGAACCCACATGAGGTGACCTTCTCTCATTTGGACTCTAGTACAGATACTGAAGGATTTGGTAACCAAGGCAAACAGAACAGACTGGCCAGGCTGGTGCATCGTGGAGCTGGACTATGAAGTGAGACCTTTATGTGACAAGATATATAACCATCCTTCTGTTATTTAGAAAGACGTGGATCAGAGCCAGCAGCTTTCTTCTATATGTTTAACTTCGTCAACAAGTGACTAATTTTGCTTCAGGGAACAATTTTCTACGAGGAAACCTCTGCAAATCTCCAAATGCTGATGTGACCAGTTACTATTAGAAAAGAAACTTGAACATTCTTGTCTCTATGCACATTTTTCATCTATTACAAGCTTTTACAGTGCCACTCAAGGCAATGCAATGAGAATGAGTAGTGTGAATAGGTACTGGGGTTGATGTATATGGTTGTATAAGACCATGTTCAGATTTGTATGTGTGTCCTCTACACTTAGGCCAGCGGCACATGACTGTGCTCCATCTGTACATCCCAGGCTGTGTGCTTTCCAGATTCCATGGACTGAGCACAGTGGTGGGGATGGGACTCCAAGCATCATAGTGGAATATTATTCAAGGACTCCTGTCCTTTTGGTCTGTGGAATCCGGCCAGCACATGGTCCGACTTTCATCTACCAAGCAGGGTTGTGTGCTGCAAGCTTAAAAATACACAGGGCACATACAAATGTTATTGTAATCAGTAGTCAGTTTTTCTTTTCCCCTTTTTAGAGGCTGTTGGAAAACATTTGACCTTTCTTTACAGAAAGTGACAATGGATAAGGTGCGGTATTACATGTAAGCTCAATTCCTCTCTATGCAGCTAAGCAGGGCCGGCTCCAGGTTTCAGTAGGCCGCTTGGTGACAGTGCCTACTTCACTAGTGCCGTGAATTCATGTGTCGGCATTAAAAAGTCGCTCATAGTTTTATCACTGGCCAGTGTCCTGTCAACTGCATTAGAGAAGTTGTGAGAAGCTGCTGTGAGTTACATGGACCACTCTGGCATTTCTGGGCACCGACACTTGCCCGGGTATGCCAGGTGCTGGCACTTTCCCTGAGCTAGGATGCAATACCAGCGCAAACCATGGTCAGGTGTAGAGCTACTTGCTTTCCAATTTGACAACAACCCCTTTTAAGTTGCGCTTTTCATCGATTTTCCGCCAACAAAATGCTGCAAAAACCACCTTGTTCAATACTGTATTTTGTTGGCATAAAGATCTTCACCTTTATACGGTTACAATGTTCTATCATTCATTATATGTATAAATGGAGGGAGTACGGTACAAAAGTGTCTGTGTGTACATTGTGTACCTCAGTCTAACATACACAGACATCCCACAAACATGTATACCATGCAGAATATTACTCAATACATATGGTGTAGGCAGGGAGTGCACTCCGTGTATGAATGCAGTGACCCTCCCTCTGTCTGCAGACGCCCCTGTAAATAGAAATCCATATCGATGTGTCCCGTCATGTTATGAAAGGCTGTCCTGTGCTGGATGTAGTGGGGAAAAATATCCTATTTACAGATTTAGTACGGCCCGGATGGGTAGATCATCTCCACTATTGACAGTGCACTCAGGAAGGAGCGAGCACAGAAACTTCAGAATAAACATGTTTGTCTCCAGTCGGTTCTTTATTCTCTTGGCTTTTTCACTACATTTTGGCTCCTCAAGTTTTGTAAACATCCAACACCCAGAGAGAATATCCTGATATTTAATCTGTGCGAGTGATCCCAGAGGAGAGGAGCTAATGAGACATTACTAATTAATATCCAATCTCTCCCCAGCAGGATACAGCAAGCCAGCGCAGAGCAGGGCGCGCCTATACATGTACATTATCATACGCTGTGTTACAGTATCGTGAGGTGAAGAAGAGTGTCATCATGTATAATGCCGGCCTGGTGGTTTGTGGGAGATTTTGTGCACATGTTATATGAAAAAAATCAAACAAATTACAACACAGATTTAGGACCCCCTCCACGGATACATGAAGTGGGAATGTGAGATTAGCCGTTATCTCAGCAGCTAAGGCTGGTTCACATCACGTTAATCTCCATACGTTGGATTCTCACGTATCCTCACAACATATAGCACAGACGTATCCTACTATATAGCCACCCGAATGTGGGGGGAGGAGTGTTCCCCAAGTGATGTCACTGTCCTAATATGGACATCATATGGAAATTACTGGGTCCCCCCTCCTGCCGAGCATCCACTCCCCATAGCCGTCCATTGCCTCTGCTGAGCGCAGGCTGCAGGAGGAAAAGACGTAGCTCCCTACATCTTTCCATCCTGCGTTTTGTGACGCACAGAACGTTTAGTTGCCAGACGGGGGCAACAACCATGCCTACGTCTGCCCCTATTAGTCAATGTATACACTAAGTGTTTCCATTTACTTTGATGGGCTCATACCCTCAGCTGTGCTGGGCCGACTTCTCAAGCCGCAAAAGATAGAACAGGTCCTATTCGTGCTCATTTAGTCTTCTTGTATTGTCATCAGTGTGTATGTAGCATGCACATAGTGATGACACTGCACAATTGCTTGTGGCCTGAGAGCCGCATGTCGTGTGCACGTAGGCTTACTAATATTGGCTAATGTTAGAACAGTGTATGCATAGGGGGGATTTATGTGACAGCGCATGATGTGAAACCTTCCCCCTGGCACCCGTTGGATCTATCAGGAGGTTTTGGCCATCTCATAGAGGCATACCCAGCGTAGAATTGCCATATAGCCTGCACCATTTCCTATAGGACTGTGCCAATACTCCACCGCCCGGCATGTCTCCCTGCATCTATTTCGAGTGATGGGAGCGCAATGGGAGAAATCAGATCAATTCCTGTCCATACACCCCCCCAAAAATGTAGGTAGTAATTGTCATATTATTTGTGTTGTTTATTATGTGAAACACTGTTCATGCCTTGCCTGAGTAATGATGCACAAAACAATTTCCCAACGGGATTAATAAAGTTCTATTCCAGAAAACTGCTCACAAACCCTGATTAAACCCCTATTAGTTTGGGCAGTCTGAAAACATTTATTGCATCGTTTTACACTTTAGTGTACCTGCAGATGCTCTTGTAGTATTATAAACTCAGGATCCCTTTCATGGCATTGGGGTGGGGTGTTCTATTGGTCAGACCCCAAACAATCAGACCCTGTGGATAAGTGTCTTTAATGTGGAAACTGGGGCTGATGTATAATTCCCTGTGCACCAGTGTGTTCTTGTGTTACAAGAAATGAAAGCTTCTCTGTGGTTGTTTTACAGCTCTATCTCCTAAAAGCTCAGTCTTTATGTTTAATACTGACGCCTGAATGACACCAAATGGGGTAACTAGCACAGTTTGTGCAACAATTTCAAGTTCCAGCAGACGGAAATGAGGAAAGGTTTTGCAATGTTTCTCATTGTAAAATCTGACATTCCTATGAATGTTTTATGCAACAATTGAGCAACTCCAAAATTCATGTGCTGCTTAATACATAATGCGACCACTCCGTTTCTTGATCCGCAAAATTATTTTTGGTGTTTGCACGGAAAATCACATGGACTTGCATATTTTTTCTGGTTGCACTTTTACACATTGAGCGTACTGTACATATTAGTGTGTCTGCAATCATGAATGCTGTAATGACATGATGATAGAGGAGGCTTCGCCAGTGATCTGTGGTTAGGTGCATGTACACAAGATAGCAGAGTAACGATTATATCATTGGTCTTGTCTCCCAGTCAGAGGATGTGGCTTACGATGTGTGTAGGACACTTTAGAGGTCACATAGAAAGGCTAACAGGGGAGAAACAAAGAGATTCTTCCCGGAGCATCACAGCTTCATTCTTTAAAGGGAACTTGTCACTTTGAACATGGCGTCTGATCTGTGGTCAGCCGATTATAGATCAGAAAGAGCTGAGCATTCTGGTGTATAGTATTGTAGGTTAACCATTTATATGTCTTTCTCAGTGATTGTCAGCTGACATGCCTTGCACCACACTTGTCAAGGAGTTTTGGAACTTTTAGACACAAATATTTTAGTAGAAAATAAGGTGACTGTGTGACAACATTTTTTCTAAGTAATCTACAGCAATCTATTCAGCTAGTGCTCTGTATTATGCTCTGTATATTAAGCAATATAGTGGGGGACAGATCATTTTAGTTGTATGGGATTTCAGAGAGGCTTCAAATTACATTCTCAGCACTCTTACATGGCAATGAAACCATCTGGGTGTAGAGGGCTTGATTGTGACTGACACATGGCTTCAAATGGATCATTGCCTGGTGCTACTGATCTGCAAGAAAGCAAGGACTCCCATATATCAATGTGATGCTGTGAGTCCTTGACACTATTGTTGGTGGTTGACGAACCCATTATGGCAGTGAAAATTAGCCTGGAAATCTCAGGTGTTGGAAGGGCACAAAGTGCCTAATAGATTCATTATGTCTAGACAGGCGCAGATAAAATCTTGCTTCCTGGGGAATGGACAATGTGTCCCTTCTGCCTACTTTCAATCTACAGAGGACCTTCAAAGGTTCTGAAATGGCTCTTGTGTGAAAGGAACAGATGAAAGAGGATTTCATGGGTTAAGGTCCTTTTCAGTATAAGATTTGGTGGGCGGTTTGGGTGGGCATGGGCCTGTTAGAAGGTTTGGGCTAAACCGCCTAGGGCCAAAACCGCTAGGGCCAAAACCGCCTAAATTATAATCCACTACTGTGTCTAGAAGGCTTGGTCTTGATCTAGAAAATTACTATTATTCATTTATAGAGCACCATTAATTCCACGGTGCTGTACAAGCAGTAAGGTGGTCACATTCATTACATTAAGACAAGAACAAATGCAAGTACAAAATGCAAAACCTACAGGAAATAAGTGGGAGGGCCCTCAATCTATGGGTACCTTTTCCAGAAGGGTAATAATACTCCTCTTACTATTTTTGAGGATTATTTTTAGACGAGGAGGGAATTTTCATGAATGTAAATATATAATTCATAGCCGTATTTAATGTTCATAGATGCTATTAAGCTGCACCTTGCCCAAACTAGTATGGTGGTGGGGGGATTTATGCTTTAATTTTTTTTACATATCTTTTATTGAATTTCTGGGTTTGTAATTTTTATGTGTTTTATGCGTTATAGGTTGTGTTTTTTTTATACAGATGACATATAACAGTGATCTTATGGTAACATCCCATAGGATCAGTGTTATCAGTGACCTGTACACAGACATGGAGAGGGGATGCACATTGCACCTTCTCTGCATGCATCTAACCCCTGGCTTAGGGAATCCCAGTGATATCAGTGACATAACAGGATCCCTCTGCAGACACAGCACTCAGTATGTAGGGGGGCTCCCGTGACAGAGGGCTGTCAGTGTGACAGCCTGGATCCTGTACATGTGTGCACAACGCCATTGGGACTGTGATGGCCAATGGTGAATGGCACTGCTCTAGTCACATGACCTTCTAGCCTTGGTAGCAAGCCGCTGCAGCTCCACAGCTAGAAATAGGGGAGAGAGGAGAAAACTCTCAGGATTTATACACCTGAGAGTAAAACTGCCTATACAAGCGTCATAGATACTTGTATAGGCGTTAACACGATCTCTGGATGAAAGTCATGAGAGGAACAGAGATTACGTGTGGGACGGTATTGGCTGATTAGTTCAGAGATTTATTATTATAATGAGCGATAGAGGACAATAATTTTGCAATGACTAGATAATAGTCATCTATATTTCCTCTGACTAGTGCAGTAATGTGACAATACATGAGGGGGTCCAGGAGTCGCCCTTTAAAGGGATTTTCACAAATATGATAAGAGTAGTCACTATAAAGTAAAAAAAAATAAAAAATAAAAAATATATAAATATATATATATATATATATATATATATATATATATATATATAAAATAATACAGTCCTTCTAGATGCCGCTGGCATTGATGACATAATTCATTAGCATAAGTCACTGTTTAATGTCATCACATTTCTTAGGATCCCAGACAACCTCTTATTTCTCAATAACTTATTCGCAGTTATCACAGATATGGGAACACATTGTGGACCCTGCACATTGAGGGCAGCCTTGTTAGCTTCCATGGTATACCATCATCATAAGAGAGATCTGTGGCACCATCCTATAGGATTTCTAACTCAGTTTTCATTGAATAGAGAAGATCCTATTAGAGAGGCGATACATTAGACGCTGTGAAGGTTATCACTGCTACTTCCTGGGACATTCTCTCTTCCCTGTCTCCTTTGTTTCACAGAATGTTACAACTGACTACATTGTAGCACTTAGGATTTTACATAATAAATCTTTATTTTTTAATGTGAATTGTTACAGTTCTAATTTGATTGTTAAACACTTAGATCACTTATACTGATTATTAAGATTTTATTTACAAGTAGATTATTGTTACTGAGCACGAGGTCATTAATGATGTGAATTGGCTCGTTTATGTTTTCATCTAGGCTGCAAAGGGTTAAAGAGTGATGTGATTAGGATTTACAGGGGATATTTAATGAAAAGACATTTCAGACTTCTGTGCATTATTAATGCAGGTCCCAAATTAGCAGAGGTCCACACAGCCTGGCTATACAGATCAATTCATCTGTCTGAGCGTGGGGGGTGGGGAGGAGAGATAGCGAGAAAAGGAAACAGGGATGAGGAATGGGAGTAAAGATCGATAAGTATTCCTACTGGGTGGTGGAAATCGCTGCTGCCCAACAAGGATTGTAACCTAGAACTCTGCTTATACGTCAGTGCTGCGAGACTTCACAGCTTTATCTATCTAATATATAGCATTTATCTTTACCTAAATGTAGATAAATGTAAGTGAGACAGACACAAATTCAACAGACAAGTAAATGATACACCGATAGAAACTGTAATTAAATACTGTAGGGAAATAAAAATATGTAATATAGATAGAACATAAATACACTGTAGATACACAACATAGATAGATAGATAGAACACTGAAAGATGGCTAGAACATAGAAAGATAGATAGATAGATAGATAGATAGATAGATAAATAGATAGATATTAAAAAGTATCCAGCAGCACTAGATAACTGCAGTGGGTGCACACCATGGACTTGATCAATCCATCAATAAGTTATAGATAGATATGCCATAGAAAAACAGATATGTTTCTATTGGCAAAAATCATGTGGGTATAAAGAACAACCTATTTCCTATAACCCCAGAAATCCAACTGTGTTTCTGAGGCTCAAAAACCTGAGAATAACAACATTTTAAGTAACATTGTTGCCCCTTCCACACTTGCGTTTTTCCCGCGCGTTTTCTGCGTGTGCTTTTGACGCGCAGAACTTGCATTGCACTCTGACCCATTATAATCAATGGTCTTTTTCACACTTTTTTTTCACGCACACATGCACGTTTTTTTTAACGCACGTTTAAATCTCGACATAGGCCCCTTCCACACTTGCGTTGCAGATCACGTCAGAGTTTGATCAGGGTGCGATCAGTGTTTGGTCAGTGAAAAAATGACATTTTGCATCAGAGTTCAATCAGTTGTCAGTCAGAGTTTGTTCAGTGTCTCAGTTTTTCACGCGCGTTTTCAATGCAATTTCAATGCCTTTTTCACGCACAGATAATGCACGCGAAAAGGACTCAGGACTGAGCTCTATCTTTTCTATGGCAATTGATGCGTGAAAAACGCATTGCACTTGCATGTGTCTCAGAGTGCAATGCGTTTTTGATGCATCTCCATTGACTTGTATAAGGCCCCTTCCACACTTGCGTTGCAGATCATGTCAGAGTTTGATCAGAGTGCAATCAGTTTTCAGTCAGAATTTGTTCAGTGTCTCAGTTTTTCACGCGTGTTTTTGATGCAATTTCAATGCGTTTTTCACGCGCAGAAAATGCGCTGAGCTCTATCTTTTCTATGGCAATTGATGCGTGAAAAACGCATTGCACTTGCATTGCACTTGCATGTGTCTCAGAGTGCAATGCGTTTTTGATGCATCTCCATAGACTTGTATGGTGCGTTTTTCACGCGCGTGACTTGCAAAAGTAGAGCATGTCGAGATTTAAACGCGCGTTAAAAAAACCGCGCGTGTGTGCGTGAAAAAAAATGCAAGTCTGAAAAGACCCATTGATTACAATGGGTCAGAGTGCAATGCAAGTTCTGTGCATCAAAAGCACGCGCAGAAAACGCGCGTGAAAAACGCAAGTGTGAAAGGGGCCTTATGCGTTTGCGCGTGTGTGCGTGAAAAAAAATGCAAGTGTGAAAAAGCCCATTGATTACAATGGGTCAGAGTGTAATGCATCAAAAGCACACGCAGAACACACGCGTGAAAGACGCAAGGGTGGAAGGGGCCTGACACTTTGCGGGACAGTCAAAATGAAAGCATGATAAACCAGGGGCACCAACTTAAAGATCCAGGCACCATGGTTCTGTTTTTTTCCTTATATTTGTTATCCATGGCCTCCTTCCATCTAAAATCAAATTATGAGCCAGAAACGTCCCCCAAAGCCACTCTGTGCTCTAGCTTCACAGGTTGTAACACTGTGCAGAAGAATTTACCCCTGATTATATCAGGCAGAGGTAGGGAAAGTGCTGGGAAAGCAGAGGGAGACAGTGTAACAGACTGTGACGCTACAGCACGGAGGGACTCTGCTACTGCCCCCCAGAGCCCTTCTGCCTCATTTTAGAAGGAATAAGTCCATGGATAACAAATATAAGAAAATTTGGAACTATGAGTAACTGGTTTATCTTGCTTGACTTTGATAGTAGATTTCCTTTAATTGTAGGTAAATCAGGAGCATGACATGCCATAAATACTATGGGGTTGTAATTCCAGTGCAGCTATAACCTGTGCCAGTTGTTTGTTGTGGGTTATAGTTAATTTGACAGGTCAAAACACCCCCATCCTGGCTCTCCTTGCTCCCCACTTCACCCACTTATTTTAAAAGTGTTGTGGGCCACAAAATTCAGCAAATCCCATGGTGTGCACAAGGTATGATGCATCAGCTCCATTGTTCTCTGTTAGTAAAATTGCAACATAGTAACACAGTTCATAAGGTGGAAAAAGGAAAAATGTCCACCCAGTTCAGTTTATTTTCATTTCAATACTAGAGAGTGGAAACCAACAGTGGTGTAACGTGAAGCTGATGGGCCCCAGTGCAAAGTCTGTGCCAGGCCCCCGACTACAATGTATGGTTTAAAGTACTTGTCTTCTCATATTGTAAAGTGACAAATGATAGGCCCCCTAAGCCTCTTTGGCCCAGGTGCAACCTCACCCACTGCACCTCCTCAAGTTACGCCCCTGGAAACCAATCTTTTTTATTTCAGGGAAAAAAGTCCCCTCTTGAAAGGGGTTGGGTCTCCTTAGAAAGGGTCGAAGCCCTCATTGCAACAAACATAAGCAGATAAAACCACATTTTTACAATTTTACAATCTTTGAGCTGTTTTGTTTAAGCTGTATCTTAGATATATCAGTATTATGTCTCCTAAAGCTTTCTGTGTAGGGAAGTATTACTGTCTGTGCACATGAGAAGAAATAGAGTTTCACCGACTCTCGAAAGTTCATTCATTTGATGAAACTAAACTCATATTTATTGTTTTCTATTTATTATTTTATAGATTGTTCATACATTTTTCTGTGTCTGCTTTTTGTAACCATCAGGATGCGGCTGCCTTCTTCCTCTTCTCCCGCACAGCAGTCTGTATTATATCACCTTATTTCATAGACCTGTATAGCACAGCAGTCTGTATTATATCACCTTATTTCATAGACCTGTATAGCACAGCAGTCTGTATTATATCACCTTATTTCATAGACCTGTATAGCACATCAGTCTGTATTATATCACCTTATTTCGTAGACCTGTATAGCACAGCAGTCTGTTCTGTGTCATTCTAGAGAGTAACCTGCTCAGTATTGTAGCATCATCTGCCTAATGTTCCACTATGGTCAATGTCTATTATTACTATTATGTTTCTATGAAACGTCTGCTCAATCTCAAGTGGTTCAATGCAGGTAAAATGAAGAGAAAGTCATCTATAAATGGTTAGTAAGTAACAGCAAAGTGATCACATAGACCGGGGTTTCAGTTCCTGTGCAGTTTTGATATCAGATATTTAATAACAATGTATATGTTCCCCTATGACTTTAGAGTTACCCTTGGATGTGTTGATATAGTGGTATTTCCATAAAATCTGTGTCAAACTCAGCTTTTCAGGGTTTTTGACGGAATATAGGGCATGTTGCCTTTTTTGTTTTTTTATGCAAGGACAAGATTTGTACCCCACCACAATCCCAGTTCTGAAATGATCTCCTCCCCCAGGGCAAAGCTAATATCAGTATCCCTGTATCATTGGAGAACAGAAAGCTGAAGGATGAGCCTCCAACTCCGATGTTAACCCTGCTACTGTTTTGCTGATTTCTGTGCCCCAGGGTAGAGCTAACATAGATTTTACAATTCTCATAAAAATGATACCTCTTGTGTCACCCCCTTCACCCTGAGACTGTAAGCTCTTGAGAGCAGGGCCCCTCACTCCTGTTGTTTCCAGATGGCTGTTTTAACTCTGTATTGTCTCATGTCCTCTATGATTTGTAAAGTGCTGTGAAATATGAATCCGCTATATAAATAAAGATTATTAATTTATCAAATTACAATTGTTCTCTTCTGAATGGATGGATATATAACTGGCCAGCCATAGGCACCCCTTGTTTAGTGCTAAAAGTGTAGGAGTTAACTTGTGGCATGTAAACATACCCTTATATCTTAACATAACATGTAAAAAAAATTGGATTTATTTTACCTCATACAGACAGGCGCAGCACAGCCTTTCTCAGTCATTTAACTTATTATTTATTTTGATCTGTGTGTTTTTATTTATTTATTGGATTTGTTATTACGTTACACTATCGGTAACACATTAACCTACCTGTTCTCACCATCTCCTATTTAGGACTTCACGGTTTCTTGGCTGCGGGTCCCTTTTCCCTCATCTACGTTAGAGATGGGCGAATTTTTCAAAATTCGATTCGACCAGGTTTGCCGAATTTTCAGAGAATCGAATCGAATCACAACATGTGACATAGCAGTATGTCACATGCCAGGTGCGGGTGCATGGAGAGGGCTCGGCTGCCTCGGTTTAACCCCTTCGTTACAATGTGCGATCAGCACATTGTAATGAATGAGGAGGGATATCCCCATACTGTAGAATGGCAGTATATGTTAGGATCGATCAGGCAACCTAGGGTTAAAGTACCCTAGGTAGTCTGAAAAATAGTAAAAATAAAAAATAAAAATAACAAAAATTATAATAAAAAATCTAAAAATTCAAATAACCCCCCTTTCCCTAATACTGATATAAAAATAAATAAACAGTAAAAACATAAACACATTAGCTATCGCCACATCCGAAAATGCCCGATCTATCAAAATATAATAACGTTTTTTGACTGCATTTAACCTCGTAACGCAAAATAGCTCCCAAAGTCGAAAATCAAAAGGTTGTAAGGTCTTTAAAATGATAGTAATGAAAACGATATCAAAATTCGCAAAAAATGACACCATCCACAGCTCAATAAACCAAAGTATTAAAAAGTTATAAGTGCCAGAAGATGGCAAAATAAAACTGAGGTGCACTACCGCCACACAGTGAGGAACACTACCCCCATACACTGAGGGACACTACCCCCATACACTGAGGGACACTACCCCCATACACTGAGGAACACTACCCCCATACAGTGAGGAACACTACCACCATACAGTGAGGGACACTACCCCCATACAGTGAGGAACACTCCCCCAATACAGTGAGGAACACTACCGCCATACAGTGAGGAACACTACCTCCATACAGTGAGGAACACTACCCCCATACAGTGAGGAACACTACCTCCATACAGTGAGGAACACTACCCACATACAGTGAGGAACACTACCTCCATACAGTGAGGAACACTACCCCTATACAGTGAGAAACACTACCCCTATACAGTGAGGAACACTACCCCCATACAGTGAGGAACACTACCCCAATACAGTGAGGAGCACAACCCCAATACAGTGAGGAACACTACCCCCATACAGTGAGGAACAGTACCCCAATACAGTAAGGAACACTACCCCAATACAGTGAGGGACACTACCCCCATACAGTGAGGGACACTACCCCCATACCGGTAGGAACATTACCCCCATACAGTGAGGGACACTACCCCCATACAGTGAGGAACACTACCCCAATACAGTGAGGAGCACTACCGCCATACAGTGAGGAACACTACTGCCATACAGTGAGGGGCACTACCGCCATACAGTGAGGGGCACTACCTCCATACAGTGAGGAACAGTACCGCCATACAATGAGTGACACTACCGCCATACAGTGAGGAACACTACCCCCATACAGTGAGGAACACTACCCCCATACAGTGAGGGACACTACCACCATACAGTGAGGAACACTACCCCCATACAGTGAGGAACACTACCGCCATACGAGTGACACTACCGCCATACAGTGAGGAACACTACCCCCATACAGTGAGGAACACTACCCCTTTACAGTGAGGAACACTACCCCCATACAGTGAGGAACACTACCCCCATACAGTGAGGAACACTACCCCAATACAGTGAGGAACACTACCCCCATACAGTGAGGAACACTACCTCCATACAGTGAGGAACACTACCCCCATACAGTGAGGAACACTACCTCCATACAGTGAGGAACACTACCCCTATACAGTGAGGAACACTACCCCCATACAGTGAGGAACACTACCCCCATACAGTGAGAAACACTACCCCTATACAGTGAGGAACACTACCCCCATACAGTGAGGAACACTACCCCAATACAGTGAGGAACACTACCCCCATACAGTGAGGAACACTACCCCAATACAGTGAGGAGCACTACCGCCATACAGTGAGGAACACTACTGCCATACAGTGAGGGGCACTACCGCCATACAGTGAGGGGCACTACCTCCATACAGTGAGGAACAGTACCGCCATACAATGAGTGACACTACCGCCATACAGTGAGGAACACTACCCCCATACAGTGAGGAACACTACCCCCATACAGTGAGGGACACTACCACCATACAGTGAGGAACACTACCCCCATACAGTGAGGAACACTACCGCCATACGAGTGACACTACCGCCATACAGTGAGGAACACTACCCCCATACAGTGAGGAACACTACCCCTTTACAGTGAGGAACACTACCCCCATACAGTGAGGAACACTACCCCCATACAGTGAGGAACACTACCCCAATACAGTGAGGAACACTACCCCCATACAGTGAGGAACACTACCCCCATACAGTGAGGAACACTACCTCCATACAGTGAGGAACACTACCCCTATACAGTGAGGAACACTACCCCCATACAGTGAGGAACACTACCCCCATACAGTGAGAAACACTACCCCTATACAGTGAGGAACACTACCCCCATACAGTGAGGAACACTACCCCAATACAGTGAGGAACACTACCCCCATACAGTGAGGAACACTACCCCAATACAGTGAGGAGCACTACCCCAATACAGTGAGGGACACTACCCCCATACAGTGAGGAACACTACCCCCATACAGTGAGGAACACTACCCTAATACAGTGAGGAGCACTACCCCCATACAGTGAGGGACACGACTCCCATACAGTGAGGGACACTACCCCCATACAGTGAGGGACACTACCCCCATACAGTGAGGAACACTACCCCCATACAGTGAGGGACACTACCCCCATACAGTGAGGGACACTACCTCCATACAGTGAGGGACACTACCCCCATACAGTGAGGGACACTACCCCCATACAGTGAGGGACACTACCTCCATACAGTGAGGAACACTACCGCCATACAGTGAGGAACACTACCCCCATACAGTGAGGAACACTACCCCCATACAGTGAGGAACACTACCCCCATACAGTGAGGGACACTACCACCATACAGTGAGGGACACTACCCCCATACAGTGAGGAACACTACCCCCATACAGTGAGGAACACTACCCCCATACAGTGAGGAACACTACCCCTATACAGTGAGGAACACTACCCCCATACAGTGAGGAACACTACCCCTATACAGTGAGGAACACTACCCCCATACAGTGAGGAACACTACCCCCATACAGTGAGGAACACTACCCCAATACAGTGAGGAACACTACCCCCATACAGTGAGGAACACTACCTCCATACAGTGAGGAACACTACCCCTATACAGTGAGAAACACTACCCCTATACAGTGAGGAACACTACCCCCATACAGTGAGGAACACTATCCCCATACAGTGAGGAACACTTCCCCAATACAGTGAGGAGCACTACCCCAATACAGTGAGGGACACTACCCCCATACAGTGAGGAACACTACCCCCATACAGTGAGGAACACTACCCCAATACAGTGAGGAGCACTACCCCCATACAATGAGGGACACTACCCCCATACACAGAGGGACACTACCCCCATACCGGTAGGAACATTACCCCCATACAGTGAGGGACACTACCCCGATACAGTGAGGAACACTACCCCAATACAGTGAGGAGCACTACCGCCATACAGTGAGGAACACTACTGCCATACAGTGAGGGGCACTACCTCCATACAGTGAGGAACAGTACCGCCATACAATGAGTGACACTACCGCCATACAGTGAGGAACACTACCCCCATACAGTGAGGAACACTACCCCCATACAGTGAGGAACACCACCCCCATACAGTGAGGAACACTACCACCATACAGTGAGGAACACTACCCCCATACAGTGAGGAACACTACCGCCATACAATGAGTGACACTACCGCCATACAGTGAGGAACACTACCCCCATACAGTGAGGAACACTACCCCCATACAGTGAGGAACACTACCCCTTTACAGTGAGGAACACTACCCCCATACAGTGAGGAACACTACCCCCATACAGTGAGGAACACTACCCCAATACAGTGAGGAACACTACCCCCATACAGTGAGGAACACTACCTCCATACAGTGAGGAACACTACCCCCATACATTGAGGAACACTACCTCCATACAGTGAGGAACACTACCCCTATACAGTGAGGAACACTACCCCCATACAGTGAGGAACACTACCCCCATACAGTGAGAAACACTACCCCTATACAGTGAGGAACACTACCCCCATACAGTGAGGAACACTACCCCCATACAGTGAGGAACACTACCCCAATACAGTGAGGAGCACTACCCCAATACAGTGAGGGACACTACCCCCATACAGTGAGGAACACTACCCCCATACAGTGAGGAACACTACCCCAATACAGTGAGGAGCACTACCCCCATACAGTGAGGGACACTACTCCCATACAGTGAGGGACACTACCCCCATACAGTGAGGGACACTACCCCCATACAGTGAGGAACACTACCCCCATACAGTGAGGGACACTACCCCCATACAGTGAGGGACACTACCTCCATACAGTGAGGGACACTACCCCCATACAGTGAGGGACACTACCCCCATACAGTGAGGGACACTACCTCCATACAGTAAGGAACACTACCGCCATACAGTGAGGAACACTACCCCCATACAGTGAGGAACACTACCCCCATACAGTGAGGAACACTACCCCCATACAGTGAGGGACACTACCACCATACAGTGAGGGACACTACCCCCATACAGTGAGGAACACTACCCCCATACAGTGAGGAACACTACCCCCATACAGTGAGGAACAATACCCCTATACAGTGAGGAACACTACCCCCATAAAGTGAGGAACACTTCCCCCATACAGTGAGGAACACTACCCCCATACAGTGAGGAACACTACCCCCATACAGTGAGGAACACTACCCCAATACAGTGAGGAACACTACCCCCATACAGTGAGGAACACTACCTCCATACAGTGAGGAACACTACCCCTATACAGTGAGAAACACTACCCCTATACAGTGAGGAACACTACCCCCATACAGTGAGGAACACTACCCCCATACAGTGAGGAACACTACCCCCATACAGTGAGGAACACTACCCCAATACAGTGAGGAGCACTACCCCAATACAGTGAGGGACACTACCCCCATACAGTGAGGAACACTACCCCCATACAGTGAGGAACACTACCCCAATACAGTGAGGAGCACTACCCCCATACAGTGAGGGACACTACCCCCATACAGTGAGGGACACTACCCCCATACCGGTAGGAACATTACCCCCATACAGTGAGGGACACTACCCCGATACAGTGAGGAACACTACCCCAATACAGTGAGGAGCACTACCGCCATACAGTGAGGAACACTACCCCAATACAGTGAGGGGCACTACCTCCATACAGTGAGGAACAGTACCGCCATACAATGAGTGACACTACCGCCATACAGTGAGGAACACTACCCCCATACAGTGAGGAACACTACCCCCATACAGTGAGGAACACCACCCCCATACAGTGAGGGACACTACCACCATACAGTGAGGAACACTACCCCCATACAGTGAGGAACACTACCGCCATACAATGAGTGACACTACCGCCATACAGTGAGGAACACTACCCCCATACAGTGAGGAACACTACCCCCATACAGTGAGGAACACTACCTCCATACAGTGAGGAACACTACCCCCATACAGTGAGGAACACTACCTCCATACAGTGAGGAACACTACCCCAATACAGTGAGGAACACTACCCCCATACAGTGAGGAACACTACCTCCATACAGTGAGGAACACTACCCCCATACAGTGAGGAACACTACCTCCATACAGTGAGGAACACTACCCCCATAAAGTGAGGAACACTACCCCCATACAGTGAGGAACACTACCCCTATACAGTGAGGAACACTACCCCCATACAGTGAGGAACACTACCCCCATACAGTGAGGAACACTACCCCAATACAGTGAGGAACACTACCCCCATACAGTGAGGAACACTACCTCCATACAGTGAGGAACACTACCCCTATACAGTGAGAAACACTACCCCTATACAGTGAGGAACACTACCCCCATACAGTGAGGAACACTACCCCCATACAGTGAGGAACACTACCCCCATACAGTGAGGAACACTACCCCAATACAGTGAGGAGCACTACCCCAATACAGTGAGGGACACTACCCCCATACAGTGAGGAACACTACTGCCATACAATGAGTGACACTACCGCCATACAGTGAGGAACACTACCCCCATACAGTGAGGAACACTACCCCCATACAGTGAGGAACACTACCCCCATACAGTGAGGGAAACTACTGCCATACAGTGAGGAACACTACCCCCATACAGTGAGGGAAACTACTGCCATACAGTGAGGAACACTACCCCCATACAGTGAGGAACACCACCCCCATACAGTGAGGAACACGACCCCCATACAGTGAGGAACACCACCCCCATACAGTGAGAGACACTACCGCCATACAGTGATAAATACTACCCCCATACAGTGAGGAGCACTACCGCCATACAGTGAGGAACACTACTGCCATACAGTGAGGGGCACTACCGCCATACAGTGAGGAACACTACCGCCATACAATGAGTGACACTACCGCCATACAGTGAGGAACACTACCCCCATACAGTGAGGAACACTACCCCCATACAGTGAGGGAAACTACTGCCATACAGTGAGGAGCACTACCCCCATACAGTGAGGAACACCACCCCCATACAGTGAGGAACACTACCCCCATACAGTGAGGAACACCACCCCCATACAGTGAGAGACACTACCGCCATACAGTGACAAATACTACCCCCATACAGTGAGGAGCACTACCGCCATACAGTGAGGAACACTACTGCCATACAGTGAGGGGCACTACCGCCATACAGTGAGGAACACTACCGCCATACAACGAGTGACACTACCGCCATACAGTGAGGAACACTACCCCCATACAGTGAGGAACACTACCCCCATACAGTGAGGAACACTACTGCCATACAGTGAGGAACACTACCGCCATACCGTGAGGAACACAACCGCCATACAGTGAGGAACACTACCCCCATTCAGTGAGGAACACTACCCCCATACAGTGAGGAACACTACCCCCATACAGTGAGGGAAACTACTGCCATACAGTGAGGAACACCACCCCCATACAGTGAGAGACACTACCGCCATACAGTGATAAATACTACCCCCATACAGTGAGGAGCACTACCGCCATACAGTGAGGAACACTACTGCCATACAGTGAGGGGCACTACCGCCATACAGTGAGGAACACTACCGCCATACAACGAGTGACACTACCGCCATACAGTGAGGAACACTACCCCCATACAGTGAGGAACACTACCCCCATACAGTGAGGAACACTACCCCCATACAGTGAGGAACACTACTGCCATACAGTGAGGAACACTACCGCCATACCGTGAGGAACACAACCGCCATACAGTGAGGAACACTACCCCCATTCAGTGAGGAACACTACCCCCATACAGTGAGGAACACTACCCCCATACAGTGAGGGAAACTACTGCCATACAGTGAGGAACACCACCCCCATACAGTGAGAGACACTACCGCCATACAGTGATAAATACTACCCCCATACAGTGAGGAGCACTACCGCCATACAGTGAGGAACACTACTGCCATACAGTGAGGGGCACTACCGCCATACAGTGAGGAACACTACCGCCATACAACGAGTGACACTACCGCCATACAGTGAGGAACACTACCCCCATACAGTGAGGAACACTACCCCCATACAGTGAGGAACACTACCCCCATACAGTGAGGAACACTACCGCCTTACAGTGAGGAACACTACCCCCATACAGTGAGGAACACCACCCCCATACAGTGAGGAACACTACCCCCATTCAGTGAGGAACACTACCCCCATACAGTGAGGAACACTACCCCCATACAGTGAGGGAAACTACTGCCATACAGTGAGGAACACTACCCCCATACAGTGAGGAACACTACCCCCATACAGTGAGGGAAACTACCGCCATACAGTGAGGAACACTACCCCCATACAGTGAGGGAAACTACTGCCATACAGTGAGGAGCACTACCCCCATACAGTGAGGAACACTACCGCCATACAGTGAGGAACACTACCGTCATACAGTGAGGAACACTACCCCCATACAGTGAGGAACACCACCCCCATACAGTGAGGAACACTACCCCCATACAGTGAGGAACACCACCCCCATACAGTGATAAATACTACCCCCATACAGTGAGGAACACTACAGCCACATTCTTTTCTTCTTCCCAGAGTTCTCTCCCCCATGTAACACGTTATGCCCGCGGACAGTTTGCTAATAAATGGGGGAAAAAAATTAGAAATTCGTTCCCACGTATCACCGTAAACATCGGATTCGTGATGAAGTTTTCCAGGATTTCTAAACGAATTCCGATTTGTTAGAATCATCTTTACTCATCTTTCTTCTATCACTCGTCTTGCATCCTTGATAATGGACTTATCTGCTTCTGGTTTATGTGACAGGTGCACAGTTAAATACTGTATATACAATGTACGGATATTTTTTACATTGATTTACTTACTTGCATATTTTTTTTCTTTTTTAGTTTCTTTGTCTTAAGAATATCCGGACATTTCTATCTGTGTGCTGTGAAGCCTTCAACATGAAGAAAAGTGACCTGTTTGAAGCTTTTGATTTATTTGATGTGCGGGATTTTGCAAAGGTATGATATGTTATAATAACTTTACATTTGCATTGTCTAAAAGACCAGAAATCATTAAGTTGCTTACCAGAATATTCTCTGGTGGTGTCAGAAAGCAGGGCTGAATAGTTGTGTTTAGCCTCGATATCCCAGAGTTCCTGCTAGAGGTTAAAATCATAGGGTAAATATAGCAAAGCCCTAAAGTAGCGTCCAAGACAGTGATGGCAAACCTTTTGGAGACAGAGTGCCCAAGCTACAACCAAAATCCACTTATATGTTGTAAAGTGCCAACATGACAATTTAAGCAGTAACTTATTGATTCCTGTTGTATCACAGGTTTTAATTGTATTGGCATCCTGAGTTCACCAATACAATAGAAAGATGATGGAGACATTTGGAATGTAGCTTCCCTCCAGGGTCCCCTGAAGTGGAAGAATCAGGGGATCCAGACCAGGAGCTCCAATGACAATCCATCTCTGTCCACACCTTCTCGCTTCTGTAGTCCTGGCAGCCAAGGATGTTGCTTTAAAATAGCGCTGAGCATGGCACATCCTGGGCTGTATTAGATCACAGGAGAAAGCCTTGAGTACTAGCTGGCAAACTCTGTGTTGGGGTGAAGGCCTGGGTGCCCACAGAAAGGGCTCTGAGTGCCATAGGTTCGCCACCACTGGTCTAAGACATATAATAATAGAAGTAAATTATAACATTTTAATCAACAAGAATACACTGGACCCTTATTCATAAATCCAGGCTCTGTGGCTGGGGTAATCTTTTTATATTTGTTATTCACGGCCTCCTTCCTCCTAAAATCAATTTTAAAATTATGCTTTTGAGCCTGAAAGGCTCTGGGGCGTTACCTGAGCCCCTCAATGCTGCAGATTCACAGGCTGTTAAAATAAGCAGAACATGTCTAGGATCATTAGAATAATTACAAAAGTTGATTTTTAGAAAGAAGGAGGCCATGGATAACAAATATAAGAAGCTTACCAAAGTCATGATGTCTGCATCTATGAGTAAGTATCCTTGGTTTATCATGATGGGTTTTGTTGGTAGATTTCCTTTGAAGGGAACTTGTGACATGGATAATGCAGTTTAATCTTCAGCAGTATGTTATAGAACAGGAGGAGTTTAGCAGATTGTATCTGGAGGCAGCATGATATAGAGCAGGAGGAGCTGTGCAGATTGTACACTGTGGGGCACATTTACTTACCTGGTCCGTTCGCGATCCAGCGGCGCATTCTATGCGCTGGATTCGGGTCCGGCCGGGATTCATCAATGCAGTTCCTCCGCCGTCCACCAGGTGGCGCTGCTGCGCTGAAGTCCGCTGGAATGCCTCGAAATACACCGGCCTACCCAGGATGAAGGTGAGTGAAATTTTCGCGACACAATTTTTTTTTTAAATGCGGCGGTTTTTCCGAATACGTCGGGTTTTCGTTCGGCCACGCCCCCCGATTTCCGTCGCGCGCATGCCGGCGCCGATGCGCCAAATTCCGATCGCGTGCGCCAAAAACCCGGGGCAATTCAGGTACAATCGGCGCAAAACGGAAATATTCGGGTAACACGTCGGGAAAACGCGAATCGGGCCCTTAGTAAATGACCCCCTGTGTCTTATGTGGAGGCAGCAAGTTACAAAGCAGGAGGAGCTGAGGATGTTGATAAAACTAAAAGTTATACTGGTTCATTTTTCCCAAAAACGATTAAGAAAATTTTGGTCTGTTTAGCCCCTTTTGCCCTGCCTCCTGCAGAAAGGACACGGTGTGGAATCTCCACTTCTCCTGCTCTATAACATGCCGCCTGTTGATAGGACACTTATGTATCATCGGCTCAGCTACTCCTGCCCTATAACATGCTGGAGGCAGATAGGAATGAATACAGAAAGTATCCATGCATACTAAAACATGATGGCAAAAGCTCCTAAACTTCCATAGTTTTGGCTGAAAGCCAGAAATTATTATTTCTTCCCTAATTATTATCAGAAGAGAAGCTAATCTTTCCATATGTGCTTACTACATGCTGTATATGTTATATACAATATGTAGTGGAGACCTCCGAGACATAAAGACATGTTTTCCAGGGATAAAACTCATCTGGATGTTTCACTGTTTTAGAGTCATGTAGAAGCCTTCATGGTGTTTTCTGATGAAATGGATTATGAAGCAGTGAATGTAGAATAGGTTTTTTATCCTCAATAAAATGAAATAATTGGTCACTTGGGTGGTAGATGGCAGACGAGGGAACGGATAATGACTGGCCAAAGTTCTAGTCTACTAGTGTGACTCCTCATCAGACACAACATGGAGACAAGTAAAAGCAGATTGGATACGGCAGATGCAGTCTGTTAGGTGTTGGCATATGAAAACCTTTCTAAAAACTTCATTGAACTCATTGCATCAAAAATGTCTTCTAGAGCACTGGTCCTCCACTGTCTGGACACAAGTTCAGACACTCAAGACAGTCCCCACAGTAGCAAGCAGCCAAGCTTTGCCATTGTTTGCTCTTCTAGCCGACTTCTTATTCCTTGGTAATGAGGGCAATCCCAGACACTCGAGTTTACCCAGGAGTGGCTGGGGACAGTAGTGAATGGGAATGGCAAGTCCCACTACCAGCCTACCTGCCATTCCCTAAAAAATGCAGCCCAGTGCACAGCACTTAAAGGACATCTACCACCAGGATCAATGACTCTAAACCAAGCAGACTGACATACTGGTGTGTGCCCTCTCTGGCAGATTCTGCTCTTTTTTTTTAGCTTCTTATGTCCTGGTTTAAAAAAGGGCCTTTAAAATTGTGTAAATGAGGCTAAGCCTTTTTTTCTTAAAGACAAGGGAACAACAAGTTTAAAGAAGAGCAGATCCTGGCAGACGGGACACACACCAGTACGTCAGTATGCTTGGTTTACAGTCCTTCATCCTGGTAGTTGTTGTTCAGTTGTCCAGACATTCTGGATTTCCATCATCTCAACCATCTGAACAATTTGGGTGAGATGTACATAACTTCATAATACACTAAATATTATAAAGTTACAGTGTGGGACAATAGTCCAGTGGAGAGGCAGTGAATCACAGAATCATTGAAGGTTATGATGTGGTGAAACCCGCACAGTATTCGGTCTGGGAAATATGTCTGCAACATCCCCCACCTGTGCCTAGCCTTTTCTGGGGATTGGAGGAACCCGGGGCAAAATACCGGAGTGGCTGGCGGTTGCAGTCTAGGGCGCGCTGATGTCACGGTGCTTGGTATGGGGACCGGAGAGCTGTCCTACAGCCTGGCAGGTTTCCTGTAGGTGGTGTGTGCAAGAAATAAGGAGGGAGAGGCTGATGTACTGGTTCTCCCTGGGGCAACCCCTGATTGTCTGTAAGATAAGTCCCTGGGTAATGGATGGGGAAGTCCGTGGTGGTAGACAGCCGTATCCAGGGATCAGACAGAGGCAACATTGTGCAAATTAACTCACAGTTCTTTATTGAACAATGGGTAGCAGGCAACGGGCCAAAACAGTCAAACAAGCAGATTCAGATTCTGGTTCTGGAGTGGTCCTGGAGAGTGGTCTGCAGGAATTGTACACCAGCCTGATGGTATACACAGGCTAGGATAATTGAGATGGAGCTGTGTCCAAACTGTGGAAGCTTCAGCTCTGGATTAGAGTCTCCTAACTCAGTTCCTGGGATTGGTTTCTGTGACAGCACTGTGCTGTGCACGGTCTCTCTGTTCACTCTGACTCTGAAGACTAAGACTAAAGACCATGAGGTCAGAGCAGCTTAGGCAAAGACCATGTGCTCCCAGTGTACAGGGGTCATATACTCCCCCTGGTCAGGTGGTTGCACCTCTCCAATCACACTCCAGTTTACAATACAGCCACATAATTGGATAACATCTTAAACCCTTTTAACTACAGCTGCAGATTACCTGAGATCTCCCTGCATTATCCCTTGGGTGAGTTGCGCAGACTCACCAGATGGATCCTGACAGGTAGAGGGCCCTATTCGCAACTACCCGCTTGCCTATACGTTGGCAGGGGTGTTGGCAACTAAAATCTGTGTATGTGAGGAAGGTCTAAAAGAAGTTTTTGCAGTGTAGACAGCGTGTACACATGTATTTGGGAGTAGGATCAGGGAGACTATGCATCTGCAGCAATTATGGAGAAGGAATTCAAGGCACAGCCATTGTTTCTGGACTCGCTGTAGTTTGTAAATCTGCTTTTTGCTAATATCCTACAAATCCACAAGCTGTACAGGAGAGGCCACACTCAGTTTTCTCTTTGCTGAGTGTTAACTTTTTAAATACGAAAGAGCTGTAGGCTGGTTTTCCTAGAACTACTTTTGTGGTAAGTAACTTCATGACTGTGAGTCATGGCCGGCCTATAGGAGGAAGAGACGGCTGGTCTATGGCACAGTCAGTAGCGGCTCAGCCTCTGTAGATTGTGATCTGCTTATCTTTATATGACTGCCTATCTGCATTACTATAGACTGATGTAAACTCATTGATTTCCTATCCTTGATTTAGGCTTGATCTGGGGCTGTCTGTCTCCTGTAGCTCTCCCCTTCCCGATTGATCCGGATAACAGAGGGGCCATGACACTTCAGTGTTTATAAGCTCACGGATGAGTGCTCATTTATACATGTATCTGTGGCAGGTATTATACCTCTGATCCATTCACTTAAATACACATGGACCACTAGTATGTTGGTAATTGATGTACAGTATTGGAGGATATTGCCCTGCTGCAGGATGGCATGAAAGAAAAGAAAGCCCATCCTCTTTAAATTCAATATAATTCTACTTAATTTACTTATAAAGTTATAAACAAAATCATCTTCAGAATTCTGTCTTATGTTTATTGCTTACACCCTGTCCACTGGATTGGGGATAACATTGTGATCAGCGTGGGGTTCTGATTGCTGGGACACTGCATCAAACAGCTGTTCGGCCCCTCAGAAACAGTGAATAGGAAACACGGCTGCAGTTACGGCTTCAGGCCACTACAGGGAGTATGGAGCTAACTCCTCCAGCATGATGTCAGAGACGATTAAAATCATAGAGAAACCTATTATTACTTGTATAGGGGGTTTTACACTGTATGCTCTCTTTGCTTTGATACACCCCACTCTTCTTCCATGGACCAGCCCAAAGGCATAACTACATGCTCACAGACCCTAGTGTGAAGTGTATACTAGGACCCAACACCTATTATATAACACTGGTGAATCTACACTCACCGGCCACTTTATTAGGTACACCATGCTAGTAACGGGTTGGACCCCCTTTTGCCTTCAGAACTGCCTCAATTCTTTGTGGTATAGATTCAACAAGGTGCTGGAAGCATTCCTCATAGATTTTGGTCCATATTGACATGATGGCATCACACAGTTGCCACAGATTTGTCTGCACATCCATGATGCGAATCTCCCGTTCCACCACATCCCAAAGATGCTCTATTGGATTGAGATCTGGTGACTGTGGAGGCCATTTGAGTACAGTGAACTCATTGTCATGTTCAAGAAACCAGTCTGAGATGATTCCAGCTTTATGACATGGCGCATTATCCTGCTGAAAGTAGCCATCAGATGTTGGGTACATTGTGGTCATAAAGGGATGGACATGGTCAGCAACAATACTCAGGTAGGCTGTGGCGTTGCAACGATGCTCAATTGGTACCAAGGGGCCCAAAGAGTGCCAAGAAAATATTCCCCACACCATGACACCACCACCACCAGCCTGAACCGTTGATACAAGGCAGGATGGATCCATGCTTTCATGTTGTTGACGCCAAATTCTGACCCTACCATTCGAATGTCGCAGCAGAAATCGAGACTCATCAGACCAGGCAACGTTTTTCCAATCTTCTACTGTCCAATTTCGATGAGCTTTTGCAAATTGTAGCCTCAGTTTCCTGTTCTTAGCTGAAAGGAGTGGCACCCGGTGTGGTCTTCTGCTGCTGTAGCCCATCTGCCTCAAAGTTCGACGTACTGTGCGTTCAGAGATGCTCTTCTGCTTACCTTGGTTGTAACTGGTGGCGGTTTGAGTCACTGTTGCCTTTCTATCAGCTCTAACCAGTCTGCCCATTCTCCTCTGACCTCTGGCATCAACAAGGCATTTCCACCCACAGAACTGCCGCTCACTGGATGGTTTTTCTTTTTCGGACCATTCTCTGTAAACCCTAGAGATGGTTGTGCGTGAAAATCCCAGTAGATCAGCAGTTTCTGAAATACTCAGACCAGCCCTTCTGGTACCAACAACCATGCCACGTTCAAAGGCACTCAAATCACCTTCCTTCCCCATACTGATGCTCGGTTTGAACTGCAGGAGATTGTCTTGACCATGTCTACATGCCTAAATGCACTGAGTTGCCGCCATGTGATTGGCTGATTAGAAATTAAGTGTTTAAGAGCAGTTGGACAGGTGTACCTAATAAAGTGGCCAGTGAGTGTATATGTGCAGAGGACCCTTGTGCCCCCTAAGGGACCAGGCTTACTGGATCTCTGCCCGTGAAGTTGATATTTAGTCATGTATTCAGCTTGGTTATTTTCCTGTTAGTGTGTATTATGGTCATGGTGACCCTTCCAAGTAGATGCCTAGTAGTTATTTTTTGTACTGGTCGCATCCTGTTTACTCCGGACTACAATATGATCTTTAGATAAGAATCTAGGATTATTTTTACCGCATTACAAGTAGCTTTTCTATAAAGATAACAGAATAGTGAATATGTGAAAACATTTGTAGCAAAGTGGAACTATATACCTGTCTGCATGTACAGTGGGTACGGAAAGTTTTCAGACCACTTAAAATGTTCCACTCTTTGTTTCATTGCAGCCAACTGGTTCGTTTAAAAAATGTTCTTTTTATTTTCTCACTAATGTACACTTTGCACCCCACCTTGACAGAAAACAACAGAAATGTAGATATTTTTGCTAATTTACTAAACAAGAAAAACCGAAATATCACATGCTCATAAGTATTCAGACCCTTTGCTCAGTATTGAGCAGAAGCACGTTTTGAGCTGGTACAGCCACGAGTCTTCTTGGGAACGATGCAACAAGTTTATTACACCTGGATTTGGGGATCAAGACATATACAGCTAAATCTGTAGTATAGGGACAAGACATATACAGCTACATCTGTAGTATAGGGACAAGACATATACAGCTACATCTGTAGTATAGGGACAAAACATATACAGCTACATCTGTAGTATAGGGACAAGACATATACAGCTACGTCTGTAGTATAGGGACAAGACATATACAGCTACATCTGTAGTATAGGGGCAAGACATATACAGCTACATCTGTAGTATAGGGACAAGACATATACAGCTACATCTGTAGTATAGGGGCAAGACATATACAGCTACATCTGTAGTATAGGGACAAGATATATACAGCTACATCTGTAGTATAGGGACAAGACATATACAGCTACGTCTGTAGTATAGGGACAATACATATACAGCTACGTCTGTAGTATAGGGACAAGACATATACAGCTACATCTGTAGTATATGGACAAGACATATACAGCTACATCTGTAGTATAGGGGCAAGACATATACAGCTACATCTATAGTATAGGGGCAAGACATATACAGCTACATCTGTAGTATAGGGGCAAGACATATACATCTACATCTGTAGTATAGGGACAAGACATACATATCTACATCTGTAGTATATACATATCTTGTATATATACAATACATATACAGGTGGATAATATTTTGAGCCCCATTGGGGACAGGGACCGATTTGACAAGCTCTGTGTAGCGCTGTGAAATCTGTGTGATATATATAAATAAAGAATTATCATTACCCGAGTATAAGCCAAGACCCCTAATTTTAACAAAAAACCTGGAAAAACTCGATTATAAGCCGAGGGTGGGAAATGCATTGGTCACAGCCTCCTCGGTATATAGCAAACCCCCTGTAGTATATAGCCTGCCAGCCCCTCTAGTATATAGCCAGCCAGCCCCTCTAGTATATAGCTTGCCAGCCCCCGGAAGTATATAGTCTGCCAGCCCCCGGAAGTATATAGTATGCCAGCCCCTTTAGTATATAGCCAGCAAGCCCCCTCTAGTATAAAGCCTGCCAGCCCCTGTAGTATATAGCCTGCCAGCCCTTGCAGTATATAGCCTACCATCCCCCTGTAGTATATAACCTGCCAGCCCCCTGTAGTATATAGCCTGCCCGCCCCTGTAGTGTATAGCCTGCCAGCCCCCTGTAGTATATAGCCTGCCAGCCCCTGTAGTATATAGCATGACAGACCCTCTAGTATAACGCATGACAGCCCCTCTAGTATATAGACTGCCAGCCCCCTGTGTTATATAGCCTGCCAGCCCCCTGTAATATAGTCTGCCATCCCCTGTAGTATATAGCCAGCCCCTTTAGTATATAGCCCCTTTAGTATTAGTTTAAAACCTGCCAGCCCCTCTAGTATATAGACTGCCATCCCCCTGTAGTTTATAGCCTGCCAGCCCCATGTAGTATATAGCCAACAGCCCCCTGTAGTATATAGCCACCAGCCCCCAGTAGTATATAGCCTGCCAGCCTCCAGTAGTATATAGCCTGCCAGCCCCCTGTAGTATATAGCCTGCCAGCCCCCCTGTAGTATATAGCCTGCCAGGCCCCTGTAGTATATAGCCTGCCAGCCCCTGTAGTGTATAGCCAGCCCCCTGTAGTATATAGGCTGCCAGCCCCTTGTAGTATATAGCCTGCCAGCCCCTGCAGTATATAGAATGCCACCCCCCTGTACTATATAGACTACCACCCCTCTGTAGTATATACCCTGCAGTAAAAAATAGTGTAGCTACCTTCAGACATAACACCCTACCCCCCCTGCCAGGCCCTCTTCTATACAACAATGCTCCGACATTGGTTCCGTGTCCCCGTGCGGTACGTTGCAGACACTATTACGTCAGCCACTTATTGACATCATAGTGTGTGTGTGTACCTGCGCACATAGTAGAACATCAGCGAGCGTGGAGCCGATGCCGGAGCATCGCTGCATAGAAGAGGACATGTGGTGGTGGTGGTGGGGGGGGGGCGTGGAGGGCTTGTCAGAAGGTGAGAGTGCACCATTTGTTTTTTTTCATGACTCGAGTATAAGTTGAGGTGAGGTTTTTCAGCACATATGGTATTACATCTGTAGTATGCAAACATATACAGCTACATCTATGGTATAGGGATAAGACAGTCAGCTATATCAGTATATAAGTATATATAAGTATAGGGACAAAAAATTCTGCTACATCTATAGTATAGGGACAGGATATTCGGCTACATCTATAGTTTAGGGACAAGATATTCGGCTATATCTTAAGTATAGAGACAAGACATATACAGCTTCATGTATAGAATAGGGACAATACATTTAGCTACGTATGTACTCTGCACATTAACCCTTTGCCCTTCTCATTGTCTATAGGTTCATGGAAAGGGGAACACAAATGTACTGTAGCCGGGGGCAGTAGAGGGTAAATTGTTCGGTAGTAAATAAAGGTGATCTGCCTCCCAGGTTCGGGATATGTGGCAGTAGATTGACATGAAGCAGAATTAATGTCGGAGTTAAATGGTGAAAGCTCAGGTGATCTTCAGGGCAGTGAGCAGTGCGTCTACTGAGGGAAAACTTGGTATGTTTGTTAGTGAAAGACATATGGATGCAAAAGCCAAAAATCCTAAGACTTTAAGAAATTCCAATGTAGTTGGAACTTGTAAAGACCAATGATAGCAACATTACATGTAGATTTTGCATTGGTGATCATTACCTACGAATGTAATAAGGGGGAGGCTTCTAAACTCTCTGGTGCCTGAGGCAAGATATATAATGGTGCCGCTCCACCGTATGCACTAGTGATATATCAGATTATATATCAGATTATATCTCACACCCATACTGACATCCAGTATGAAGAGACACTTTAGGTGTCAAGTCCTACTTTATAGCAGGTGACTGTGCCCTTGATGCTACTCCCCATGGTTGCTGTAGGTGCTGCCTGAAGCAAGAGGCTCAACTCACTTCTTGTATGGAGCTCCCCTGCCCATTCTGTTTCCAAAAGAAATTATATTTTTGCTCATCAGTAAGGCATGCAACAGAAAAGCTTATTCCCGGTGCAAATTTTTTGCGCAATTTCTACAAAACAGTTGCTCATGCCTAAATGTATTTGTACATTGTTTTGGCAGCTTTTTAGGCGCAAATCAGTGATACATCTTGTGCCAACATCTGCCACCAGGTGCAGTTTAAAGATTAAGCAGTAAAACCAGTGTGCCACGAGCTTCAGAACACATGAAAAGTCACAAAAAAGTCAAAAACTGCAAAAAAATTGTACAAATAAAAAAAAAAACACAAAAAGAAAAGAAAAAGATTCACAAACAAGATACATCTACCGCAAGGTGTACAGTGTTAAAATATAGATTGCCACAAATTTGTGGTGCTCAGGCTGGATTAGCAGAAAACAAAAATTCTGCAACATTTTCAGCATGTAAATATTCTGCAGGATGTTTTCGCATTATTAAAATAGCGAATGGTGAGGTTTTATTTGCAAGAAATCAGAAGCCTTCCTTAGGATAGGTCATCAATATTAGAATGGTAGGTCCAGCATCCCCTTATTTCACCACCGGAAAGTTTCAGTTATGTATAGATATATCTACATCTACATAGATGTATCTACAAAAACCACAGACACCGTTTTAGTGACTTTTGTATCTGATATCCAAACTAAAAATAAATGAATCGGATGGAGGATCTCTCGCCTTTTCTGTTGGTCCAGTGAATTCTTTATATTATTCTGTTTTGTGCCGTTACTCAGTTATTCCTGCAATTTTATCAGAGTAAATTGACAACTTAGTGTTACTGGGGCCATGTCCCTTATCAATGTGGCAGTGCTGACATTTATAAGGGGAATAACTGAGGAACCACACAATATATAAAATACACTTCAAAATTGTTATTTTTTGTTTTATATTTTGTTTGATAGACTATGACTTTTGTGCCTCACTCCAATTAGCTATAAATTCCTGTACCCCCTCTTCAATAAGCTCCTGTAGACTAACCACTCAGGTCTCCCTGTGTAGTCCTGTACATTATGAAACCTCTATGCTCCCATTCCATAAAGGGGTATTCCCACAAAGACAAGATTCATAAATATACCCAGGATAACAAAATAACACATTCTCTAATTCACTGTTATTAACAAAAATACAGCATGTCACAGATATAAGTCCAAGCTGTCTCTATCAGTCCTGGTGTACACAATTTCGGTTTCCCCTGTACCCGCCAGTGAATCTTCTGACTTTAGGGTCGGGCGGACGTATTGTTCTCCTGTTTGACACTGCACTCATCTGCTCTCTGCCTCCAGCCCCCAATCTTGCATTCTAGGATGAGCTCACAAAGAGACTTCCTGCCAGCAAGCAGGGAGAGGGGAATAACGCTACATGCTACAGACAGATAAGGTCCTTTTTCAGGGGAGGGGGAGGGAGTGAGGCATGTAGCAGAGCTATGTGTATGTTATGGCTGTTATAGTAGAGCTGAGAATGTCATGTGTCATATGAATCTCATGGATCTCATCATCTCTCATCTCTGATCTGTCTCTATGGGGGGGATGGATTAACGCACTTGCGCCACAATTCTGGTGGTTTTGCGCCTTAAACACAGTGTGAAAAGCCTTACACAACATTTATCAAGGCTTTTTAGACCTGTTTTTATCCATTTTCCGACTTGTGCAGCGGAGGGGGAGGGGCCTTCGGAAAAGAGGCGTGGCTTGGTATAAAAGGTGGCGTGGCCTATTTGAATGTTCTGTGCGCCAAAAATTGTGACGTTGAGTTTAGATCACTTTAAAGTAGGTCTAAATGGAAACCGACAGTCTAATCCTGCAGTAGATTCATTAAATCTGGCACAGAAAATGACTAGGGTTTTCCTCCACTAAACGGAACCTGGGACACATTGATAAATCCCCCCCAATGTGTCAGATACTAGTGAATGTTTGGATGCTAAATGAAAGGGTATATAAACCTGCACCAGATAATCTAAGCACATTGTCAGCACAGAGCATTTCACAGCACTTGAGGAATCATGAAGTCGGCTTAGAGAGTCCCCGCCCACACTCTTACACTGACAATCACTGAGTGATAGGAGCTAAAACAGCAAAATTGTAAAGTTAGAGGATTTAAAAGGTGATTGAAATTTAAGAATATTCTTTCATGGGCAAATCCCTTTGAGGAGTCTACCACTTCCTCAAGGAGTCTACCACTTCATTATAATATACTGGTAGCATGTAATATAGAAATGCACTATGATTTAAAAAAATATCTTTATTATTTCTGTCCATTATGCCATTTTTGGGAAATTCTCATTTTAAAGGGAGCCTGTCACCAGGGACCCCATTTTCATTAATGACAGGTTACAGAAGCCCATTACAGCTGCATTGCACATATGCCTTTCTACTTTCTCTAAGCATCTTTATTACTGCATAATTGTGTGTTATAACTTAGCTTGCACCCTGACAAAATCCTCTATGTATTCCTAGGAGTTGGCTTTGGTTTGGATGCATTTTAAAAAAACAACGGGGGTAATTTACTAAGGGCCGATTCGCGTTTTCCCGACGTGTTACCCGAATATTTCCGAATTGCGCCGATTTTCCCTGTATTGCCCCGGGATTTTGGCGCACGCGATCGGATTGTGGCGCATCTGCGCCGGCATGCATGCGACGGAAATCGGGGGGCGTGGCCGAGCGAAAAACCCGACGGATTCGGAAAAACCGCTGCATTTAAAACAATAAAAGTGTTGCTTGGGACGCACTTACCTTCACTTGGTCCGGCTCGGTGAAGTTGAGTGCATTCAGATGCTTTTCAGTGCAGCAGCGCCACCTGGTGGATGGCGGAGGAGCTACCTTGATGAATCCCGGCCGGACCCGAATCCAGCTGGATCGCGAACGGACCGGGTAAGTAAATGTGCCCCAACATGTCTGTGCTGCTCCCTCCTCCCACACCTGTACACTTAATATCTAAATGGTAATCCGCAGGAGGAGGGAGCAGGAAAGATAGGATGTAGGAGGGATTAGTTTGAAGAGAAGTGAGGATCACTGCAGAAGGGAGGAGGGGTTTGAAGGACCCCCAGGATTCAGCACAGGATTCTGGTAGGGAGCCAGGTAGGATAAACTAAATGATTGTAAAGAAGTAAAACAATTTAAGAACTAGCCAAGACATGATCTGTGTTGAGCATTACATGTCCTTATAGAAAATGTCATAAATGAAAAATGCCCTTCATGGTGACAGGTTCCCTTTAAACTGGGAATATCTTTTCAATGGCATGAAGAACAGAACTTATAAAGATATTGGGGTAGATGTTTTAGTGCTTCTAAGCCAGATTTTCAGCTATAAGTACTGATATAAATCCAATTTCTTGCAGATTATTACGACGACAATACCACCTTCACGTCATTTGGGCATGGAGGGGGCATGGACAGTCACAGCCTCCGGTGGAGTGTGCGACATGGGGCGTTCCTGCCCTGTGTCTGCGCAATCTTAAAAAAATCTGTGAACATTCACTGGTGAACTTTCACAGTTTTTTTCCCTGTCAGGTCAGAACGGCCGGTGAATACATCATGAGGTCTAAGCCGGGGGTTGGGTGCCTTTAACATATGCCTATGCTAAATCTCCCCCATTATCTATATCACAGTGTATTGCTCTGCAGCATCCAGATTTTATTACTGGGTGGAGGTGGTTTTCACAATTATAATCTGTCAGCTGGTGTAACCAGACCAATGAGTGAAAAAAAATTAATGAAGACCAATTCTTGCTCCTGCGGATGCCCCCTCTTTAACTCGACGACCTTGGCACAAGCCCCCAAGTGCCTAATGGCAAATACAGCTCTGAACCTTCAGGAGGCAACATTAGGGTGCAGCGCTTACACACTGGTCGTAATATCACTGCAGCAGCCTCTGCTTACCAACATGGATCAGGAATCCACCCTACACTGGAATATTCCTGCACCACCAACCAACTAAAACCTGTACCTCAGAACTATAACTATCGGATACTATTATAATTTGAGACAGTGTTATACATTACTTTCCCAAATAGCAATGGTACAATAAGGATTTATCATTGATTTGCCATAAACTGGTCTTTTTTAGTGCATCTAGTACCTGTCATTGACAAGGATCTATGGATAGTATTCATCAGACTGTTGGCTCCACCTGGTGGTCAGTATTTGTTATACCACTACAAATATACAATGTGCAATATGTCTTAGAAAGTTGGCAGACTTGTCACTGTAGTGGCAGCTTTTATAACACCTATTAGTTGTTTTACTTTGTGCTCCAAAATTGTTTGTCTTTGCTGAAGCATTATAACCTGTGTCTCCATGCCAAAATAAGTTGCACCCCTGTTGGTCAAGTGTCTAATACACTAGTAATGTTGCATTAAAAAATGTGATGTGTATTTTTGGAGCAGACCAAGGCAGTGTCTGGTGGATTTGTTTTAGCAAGTCTCTCCCATGGTCTATTACTGATATTTGAGGAGCAGGTTTCAGCATTTTGCTATAGGCTCAGGCCGTGTCTAGTTTGATGCCACTGAGATGCCTACATACTGTACATACAGTCACTACACAGCCCAGGAGGAAATGTGCTTCCTTTAGGCTTCTACAACTTCTGCTTTGAAGAAGATTTATGTAAATGAGGTTTCATTTTTGGGTAATGAACCCTTCTGCTATCCTCTGAGATCAGTGCAGCCTACATTCCTCTTTATCTAGTATGTATAGTGTGCAGACTTTACCTGTGCCCCTGCTGTGTACTAACCTGCGAGTTTTGCCGGTTTGGCTCTGAAAAATGCCATTTATTTCAGACCTTGCTGTATCCTGAGAGTATTGGATTTGTCTATAGTGGATATCGTAGCTGTGACCTTAATCATAGTATATAAGGTTGGAAAAAGATGCAGGTCCATCTTATTAGACTAAACTAATATTTTACCCCTAACCTGTGATATTTTTGTTCTCACAAAGGCCATGCAGGCCCCTCTTGAGATCATTGACCATTAGTTTATGTTGTAGTTTAGTGATGGTCCTTTAATCCTTCCGTTTCTCTTTATTTTTATTGTGCTTTGCACTCATTTGTGTTTAACTTGTATTGTACAGTAAAAAAAAAATCCTAAATTATTTTTGTTTCTGTTTCAGGTTATAGAAACTTTATCCAAACTCTCTCATACGCCCATTGCACTTTCCTGTGGAATAAGGTCAGGTATCTTGGATTAATACACTGTACAGTACTGTTTATGGTTGTGATGTGGGGGCACATTTCCCGCACGAAAACGAGGGGTTTGCGCTCGGCGATCTTTGTCAGCTTCATAGAGATGAATGGAGCAGAACGGTCATGTGTGGCCGTCTGCTCCATTACTCTCATGGAGCGACGAGTGGTCCGACTGAGGTACGTGGGACCCCATCGAACCCCTCTTTTTGTGATCTGTGTGGGTCTCATCACTGATCAGCACCGATCAGCAAGTTAGGCCCTACTGTGGATAGAGCCTATCTTGAAGCAGGAAAACTCCTTTAAAAACAAGGGCCTAGGAATCTTAAAGAAGAGTAGATCCTGCCAGAGGGGGCGAACACCATTATGTCAGTGTGCTTGGTTTACAAACCTTCAATCTGTGGTAGATGTCCTTTAAAGCCTGTGGGGGGTTGATTTTATGTTGCCGTTTTTCACTTTTTCAATGCAGCAATTTAACTCCATGGGAAGGAGGTGGTAGTAGTGGAAGATCTTTGGGGTCATTTATATTAGGAATTTACTTTATTTTTGTGAGTTTTTTGTGCATTTAAATATTTGCATAAAAATTTGCAACTATTTCACCCACCTGCAAAGTTTGGTGAGACCTTTTATTTCAGTGTAGCACCTAATATATCTTTAAAATCCAGTTGTGGATTTATGGAAAAGTTGCAAATATTTTCACCATCTCAGTTAAAAGTGGTAATCTTTTACTCAAAAAAAACTCCTGTCTCAAGCAGATGTCAGCAATACAATCGTAAAGGTAGCTGAAGGCACTGCGACTTTAAAAAACAAAACAAAAAAAGTCCCAAAAATCTACACACTCAAATGCCGAATCTATCCTTTTTAATTTTGTTATCCTGAGTATATTTAACAAACTTATCTTCATGGGAATACCCCTTTAATAAATTATATTACAAAATACACACACTACACACTTCTGAAATAAAAAGGCTTTAAAAGTTTAGCTATGCCACAAATAAACAAACCACAATAAACAAAACCATACCAGAAAGATTTCATCATGGTGCATCATAATGTTCCTAATGATCTTCATAGCTAAAAATAGAGCTATTACTTGATAGCATTGCTAGGAAAGTGAGGAAATTCAGGGTAGTGAAGGTAACATAGTACTCTGTTTATGAAGAAAAAAGAAGATCAACCACTCCAAGATAGTAGTAGCAAATTCCGAAGTTTCTTTATTCCGTTAAAAACAGTGATACATCAGATAACACACGAGGTAGACAGCTTTGATCTACGCATTTCGGCTTTGCCTGTTACAGCAATGCCTTAATCATGATCTGTCAGCTGCACAAATTAGGAAGTTTAAACACTCCCGCTTATCTGTCATGTGACCCGACCATCACATGACCTATTTGGACTAGTGAAATGAATAAATAGATTTTCCTAGTGCCAGACACAATGGCTAATATGAACTATATGGTAAAGTTTACAATATTATACATAGATGCAACAAGCAATAAATAGTGTCAATCCATGTTATACAATGATGATGAATATTGAATATTCTTAGAAATTTGCAGCTACCATACCGGCTCTAAGCATCATTACACCACTTACCATATGAAAAGATGGAAAGCCTGAATAACTTCACCGAGAAACATAAGATAAAAATGCCCTAGATCAGTGATGGCAAACCTTTTAGACACCCAGTGCCCAAACTACAACCAAATCGCACGTATTTTTCGCAAAGTGCTAATGCGACAATTTAAGCAGGAACTTCTTACTCCTTGCTCTGTCACATGTTTAAATTGTATAGGCACCTGAGGACACCAATACAGTAGAAAGAAGGAGAAGAAGTTTGGATTATCATTGTAGCTTCCTTCTTGGGTCCTGGGCTGTTTGGGACTGCAAGAGGCCTTGAGTCCTGTCTGGCAAACTCTACCCTGGGGTGAGGGCAAGGGTGCCCATATAGAGGGCTCCGAGTGCCATCTCTGGCACCCGTGCCATAGGTTCGCCACCACTGCCCTAGATAATGAATAAAGACTGATATAATAGTAATTAGCACAATACCGGGTATCTGTTGGCAATTCAAACCTTTTGGGATTCTGGTGTTCAAAATGAACATCCAGTAGGTTTCCCTTGCTTAAAACGTTGTTCTTGAATTCCCCTCCCCTTTTCGGTCTATAGACTCTCTTTGTGCCCATCCATGTAAAGAAATCCACATTCCCTATATGCACTTCTTCGAAATGCTTAGAAATATCCAATATAACCACAAAGTCACCAGATGTTTTTTTTTAAGTAAACGGTGGGCACATAAGATTAATAATCGGGATCCAATTCCAATATCATCCAAAACAATAATAGATTGGGCATCACTTGGATATGATGCTAAAAAAACATGTATTTATTAAAGGACTTTTCAGCCCCCTGTGCCAACACAAGTGTGTAGAAGTAATAGTGAATATTGCTGCCGCACATTAGTTCAGCGTTGTATCAACAGATGCATCCGACAAATGTCTCCTAAGATGTGTTTTAAGGCTTGTAGTTGTATGTCCCACATACTGTTTTTCACACAGTGTATTCTAGTAACAAGAACAAATGGGACACTCACCTGAAAACTTCATTCTTTTTATTATATTCCTTTAAAATGCATGAGCAGACACGCAGGGCGGGAGCAGGGGGCAAATGGGATGAGCGACATCCTTTTCCCGATATAGATGCACTTTATTACGTTCAAATGTCATAGTTTTCCGCACCGGTCTTAAATAAGAGGCGCTGGACGCTGTGGTTGCAGTTCTGGTCCCGATGTCACAAGGGGATGATCCACGACTGCCAATCCCAACAAATCAGATGGCGTGTCACAGTTTCCAAGGTTTCCTCAACACACACTAAGAAGGACAGGCGGCTGCACAGTGGGTGTCATTTCTGCCAAATACATGAGTAAACCTCAAATTCATAGAATTGAATTGAAAGAGTCCATCAACAACTTTTAAAATATGCTTACGTACGTGATGTTTCTACAAAACCTATTCACGTCAATTAAGGTCTTAAACAGATCAAAGTTCAGTGTCGGAGAGAAATTCAACCCTTTACCAAGTAGAGAGACAATGTCATATGATATCGGATAATTTGTCCCGATAAGTTGATGACTGAACCAGAATTCACGTGTGACTCTGTTGTTACATGCAAATGAATGTAAAATTATTTTGGGGAACATAGTCTTCAGAACAAAGCTCTAACAAGGTACCTCAGAACCCCTTATCAGACATGTATAAAATTGAAGACAGAGGTATGGCAACTACTTCCAATGCTGTCCATTATTATTCAGAATTATTCTTCAGCAATACTTATTGTAAATTGTAAAATTTTACTTGCACACCTTAAAATCATACATGTTCTTTTAAATCATACACTCTTTTTAAAGATCACCCAAAACTGCATGAAAATACTGAATATTGAGGGTCTGGATGAGGGGGTGGTCTCCTTAAAGAGGTGGTCCTTTTCAGGAGTTTCACTACATTCTAGAAGATTATTGTAGGTTGTGTGGATTAACCTTACTCCTCATATCTCATCCACTTCACTAATAACTTCTTGTTACTGTACTCACCTTACATTACAGTATTTGATTGAATAACCCTGAGTATAATTCTACTTAATATTACAACATGGGAAAGGGTCATGAATATTTTATTAAGGTCTAATGTTTGCATCTATTATGCAGCACTACAAGAAAATCTTTGAATCTTAATTCTACAAGAAAATTCTTGTTATTGCTATGATTGGGGAAAGGAGAAACCTTCTCACAATCCATTCAGAGAAAATCCATTAGGAAGTCAAGTGTATATTAATTTAACCACTGATCAGAGTGATGAATTATTCACTGGCTTCTCTTATGAGCTGTACACCGGTATCACAGTTATAATGAATTTTACTCCATGACAGCGAGAAAGGTGGTCCAAGAAGGAGAATCGGGAGACAGGACATCCATGGAATTATATCTGCAAACACAAATGTAGGGATTGGTAGTTATTCAGGAATATTGGGACGCAAAATGCTTGCTATATTACATTGGTTACATATATTTAGAGGATTTTATGGCAGGATATAATTTTAGATGCCTATTAGGGGTGTATTAGGAAAATTCACTTGAATGAATCAGTGACCTGCTGTATGGCCTACAATAGGATTGTGATTCCGCTTACCTGGAGCATGGACAGCATAGCTTACCATAAAGCATAGCTTTTTAAGAACAGAAGTTTTGTACCATTGTATTAATAGGAAGATTTGCTTTTCAGGGTTTGGGGAAAGTTGACTAATTATCCATGTGGGAGCTATGTGTTTGCAATAGAAAATTCTAACACTTCTCTTGTGTTCTTACACACAGGCCGTTTCCAACAGAGGAGAGTGTACAAGATGAAGACATCTATAAAGCACTGCCGGACCTCATTGAGTATGCATTAGCTCTATATGCCAGTCTGTGCTCCACTCCATCCCGGGGTTTTTGCGTAGTTGCTATATTAAACATTAATATCACCCATTTGATAAGGCTTTTCCGTAGACAAACCATAAGGGGGCTCAACAGATGATTATTGGGAGGACAGGGGAATACAAGTCCCTCAAAGTGCCCTGCCTTGCACCTAGCGTTCATCCAACGTTTATGAGGCTCTGGGACATAGCCTTGCTAAAAGTACTATAGAAATGAACGGAACACAGGCCCAGCTTGCTCCCCTGTGCCCCATTTTGTATGGTGAAACCAGAGAAACCAAGTAGAAGTGTCAGGTCTATTGTAGAGAAAAAATAATTGTCTTTTCTGTACATTGGTACATACATAGAGATGTGTATAAGGCATAAAAATAATAATGAAAAAACTCCAATATCCAGCCGGGTCAGGAATCGTTCGTAATCTTTATTTAGGCAAATATTAAAATTCCACAGCCATGACTAAGAACGGCCAGTCTGTTTGAAACGCGTTGGCCAAGACTACTTGCTGTGGAATTTTAATATTTGCCTAAATAAAGATTACGAACGATTCCTGACCCGGCTGGATATTGGAGCTTTTTCATTATGTATGCGGCCCGAGCAGAGGGGCGATCCGTGCCATACCAGGATACTCACAGAGCTGGAAGGTGAGCTGAATCTCCACTGTTATCCTATAAAAATAATAATGTATTCTGTTTTAGTCACTGTCCCGGTATTTATTTTTAGTTGTCTTCCTTCTCTATAGATATGGCAGGCATCTTGTCTTACATGTTGACATATTATCTTCACCCTGGTGGTCTATAATACCATGTGTGATTATTCCTTCTCTTGCAGTGAATCTGGGATGGAAGAAGATGATGAGTTGTATTATGACTGCGTGTATAGGGAGGACGAAGCAGACGAAGTGTATGAAGATCTTATGAAGGCCGAGGCTGCACTGCCCTCTGTATGAACAGTAGGAGTAATGTTACTTTGTAGTAAACATATAATATGATGCCGTACATCTAGTAAATGTTTCCATGAATCCTTATGTTACACTAAAGTTGTGTGCCAATGAGCCATGGCTGTGTTGGCGTAGTGTATCTGGACATGTAAAGCGTACAAATAATAAGAATGGGGCTTTTACTTATGGCCTTGTAGTTTAAGGAAGCTAAGTATCCATCTCATTGCATCCAAACTAGAAATTCCTTCAGGTAGAAGAAGAGCCGATCTGTAACCTGAGGCTATTACACCCCATTAGTACACGGTAGGGTACTGGTTGCCAAAATGAGAATCTTTAGATCTAGTTTGAGGGCAGGAAAGGGTTAAGTGGTGGGGAATAAAGACAAAAGCCAGCATGGGGAAAATAAGTCCCCATAAACAAAGTTATTTGCTTAAAGAAACATGGGGTAAACCTGTGGTAGGTATCCATGGAGTCTTTATGGTATAAAATAAAGAAAAGAACTTGTGATTTGCACCACTGATATGCTAGAATTTGTCTCTGATGGACCTCAGTGGTTAGAATTTGGGAGGTAGACACCCCACTGCTGTGGTCAATGATTTATACCCTGTTCAATCTACTTTAGAACTGTTGAAACCGTTTAAGATCATGGTGTCTAGAATTTTTAGTATGGTCATTTGGATATCATTTCTTCGCAGAGGACTGCAGAGAGCGACATCCGAAGTTGTTGCCTCTTAGAAATAAAACAGACGGAGGAGAAATATTCAGAGACCTTGGAATCTATAGAAAAGGTAAGTGACAAGATCCATGATAGCTGTGACTAATTCTGCCTTCTAATGGGTCATTTAATGGATAATTTAGTGACATTCTAGACTCTTTTATTCATTAACCCCTTCGTGACTGCGAGTCATTGGTACCTGAATGTCCAGGTCAATTTTTGCATTTCAGACATGACCGTTTAAAGTTTGACACGGCCATGGCGTGTATATATGTGCTGTCTGCATGAGCAAATAAGACGTATATAGCCTTATGGCAGCTGTGAAAAGGGTTAAAAGAGATCAATAGAAAACAGCTGGCGGTGTCAGGTGGGGGTGGCAAATTCTGCAGCCTGGAGGTATAATAGAAGAATATTGCAAATCAGTATTATAAAAAGATGCTCTATCATTGTGGGAACACACATACTTAATGCAGGCTAGATTCTTATCATCTAATCTATTACCTACCCATGCAATATCTATACGTATATAACATTTCAGAGAAGTACTGTACGGGACTGGTGTGAAATAAGATCTTTGGTTGATAGAACTTGTTATTACCTGCAGCTTCTCTCTCACTTGGTCCCTTTTTCCCCCCGACTTCAATGGAGAGCTGTAATGTGCTTCAGTAAGCTGTGATCCTTCTCAGGAGTGGATGTCAGGGAATTACTGCTAAAAGCTGAGGGGGGAAAACAAGCTACTGACCATATGTTTTGTTCCAGTAAAGTGTACTATTACAGAATTGTTACATAAACGTATTGTCTTTTATTTTCTTTTACAGTTCTTTATGGATCCGCTGAAGAAATTCTTGCCTATAGTAGACTTGCACAAAATATTTATCAATATTCCTGTAAGTAAAATACGTAATTATTTAATTGTCATATCTGTACAGTGAAGGCTAAGGCAGTGGCTAAGAATAGGTATAAAAAGTTTTTTAAATAAATTTGTGACTGTTCACAGCTGAATAAATCGATGTTTATTTAGGCAAAGACCTCCAGACACTTTAGCTAAAGGGGAGGATATCATTGACCTCCATTATAAGTTTTGGAACGTTTGGGGGACCTTTGAAGGGCTCTTGTAAACATGAATTTGAAGAGTCAACCGCATGCATGAGGATTTCAAGGTCTGAGGTGCCTCTTTTATTATGATCTCTACATAAAACTTGATATATGGTTGAGGTGGCCAAGGACCCCCTAGAAGACTTGGGCCCCATACTGTCTCCATAATATTTAATTCTTCTACTGGCTATGGGTGGTCTGCAAATTCTGTCTTTAAACTGGATAAACTGGGTCACTTTACACAGAAATGTTCTAGTTGTGAGTCAGTAGAGCCTGTGAGGTCTGCTATGCAGATATTACAGTGTACCAGTAGCAGAGCTGTGTGAAAGCTGATTACTCATTACTTACAACTCATTGTACTTTTGTTTTGCCTACAGGAATTAGTGAAATTGCACAAGAGCCTAGTGCTTGAGGTTAATGACTCAATAACACATAAAAGCAGCCAAAACTTATACCAGATCTTCTTGAAATTTAAAGAGAGGTATGATATTTTCACCAAAATGAATTTTAGCCAATCTTGCATCATAAAGTTGACTCTTTATTACTATTGTTTATTACTATTACTACTGTAGTATGGCAGTATATGATAGGATCGATAAAACAACCTAGGGTTAAAGTACCCTAGGGGGTTTTAAAAATAGTTCAAATTGAAAAAAAAAATAAAAATTATAATATAAAAACCTAAAAATTCAAATCACCCCCCTTTCCCTAGAACTGATATAAATATATATAAACAGTAAAAATCATAAACACATTAGGTATCGCCGTGGCTGAAAATGCCCGATCTATCAAAATTATATTCGAGTAGCCGACCCGAGTATAAGCCGAGACCCCTAATTTTATCACCAAAAACTGGGAAAAACTACTGACTCGAGTATAAGCCGAGGGTAGGAATACAGCAAGCCCCTAGTAGTACACAGCAAGCCCCTAGTAGTATACAGCAAGCCCCTAGTAGTACACAGCAAGCCCCTAGTAGTATACAGCAAGCCCCTAGTAGTACACAGCAAGCCCCTAGTAGTACACAGCAAGCCCCTAGTAGTACACAGCAAGCCCCTAGTAGTATACAGCAGCCCCTAGTAGTATACAGCAAGCCCCTAATAGTATACAGCAAGCCCCTAGTAGTATAGAGCAGCCCCTAGTAGTATACAGCAAGCCCCTAGTAGTATACAGCAAGCCCCTAATAGTATACAGCAAGCCCCTAGCAGTATACAGCAAGCCCCTAGTAGTATACAGCAGCCCCTAGTAGTATACAGCAAGCCCCTAGTAGTATACAGCAAGCCCCTAGTAGTATACAGCAGCCCCTAGTAGTATTACAGCAGCCCCTAGTAGTATTACAGCAGCCCCTAGTAGTATACAGCAAGCCCCTAGTAGTATACAGCAGCCCCTAGTAGTATACCTCCACGGCCCTTAAAAAAATAAACTTAAATACTCACCGTCCGATGTCAGCGCGGCTCCCCGATGTCAGCGCGGCTTACCGATGTCCCCGATGTCAGCGCGTCCCGTCTTCTTTCTTCTCCGCGGCTCCTCATCTCTCTTCTTTCTTCCGGCATGGATGCGGCCATGTTTTCTTCTAGCATGCGCATACTATGACGCGGCCGCTGCTGACGTCATAGTATGTGCGGCCACGAAGAAAACATGGCTGCGTCCATGACGGAAGAAAGAAGAAGAGCCGCGGAGAAGAAACAAGACGGAACACGCTGACATCGGGGACATCGGTAAGTCGTGCCGACATCGGGGAGCCGAGCTGACATCGGAGGGTGAGTATTTAAGTTTATTTTTTTTAAGTGGGTAATTTTTTTTGTAATAGACTCGTGTATAAGCCGAGGGGACGTTTTTCAGCACATTTTTTGTGCTGAAAAACTCGGCTTATACACGAGTATATACAGTAATAACATTTTCACTGCGTTTAACCCTGTAGCAGAAAATAGCTCCCAAAGTCGGAAATCTCACTTTTTTGCCATTTCCCTCTACAATCTTTTTGCATTCTACGGAAACTCCTCTTTCTAAAGTCTCCTCGTTCTTCTGGATCTCTTAGCAACATTTGATACTGTGGATCACAAGCTCCTCCTCAGGATGCTTTGCCTCATTGGCCTGAATGACACCACACTCTCTTGGTTTTCCTCCTATCTCTCTGACCACACTTTCAGTGTCTCCTTCTCTGGATCTCCCTCTTCCTCTCACTGTAGGGGTTCCTTACGTGTTGATGACACCCAGCTATGTCAGTCTGCATATAATATGACTCCTGCCTTATTGCAGAACACCGGGTCCTGTCTCTCTGCTGTCTCTAACATAATGTGCATTTCTGGCCACTGCTGCCAAAATGTGAAGTGGTCGTATCCGAGGAAGCTATCTCGTTTCTAAGGGACAACATGGCTACATTTATGAGAAGTTATCTTCACATAGGAACATTTTTTTAAATAATATCCAATTGAAGAAATGTTTACATATGGAAAATGAATTAAATTAAATGTGAATGCCCAGATGGGAATAGCCCTTGAAAAACATTTCTAGAATCAGACCATTTCTTGCAATGGAAACCTTTAAAACGTTAGGTATCGCTCTGATTCACTCACTCCAATTCTTTTATATGACTATGCTATTACTCTGTAATGTCTTATTTTATTTGCATATGTTCCCCATAATCTGTAAAGCGATACAGAATTTGATGGTGCTATATAAATAAAGATTATTATTATCTATGATTTCTTTTCATATCAGACTTCTTATCTATGGAGAATACTGTAGTCAGGTGGAGTCAGCCATATCTATCCTGGATAGCATCTCTAAAACCAGAGAAGATGTTAGATTAAAGTTGGAGGTAAGTTTTTCCAAAATCATTTGTATAATATTACTTTATCTTCCAGATTACCAGGAGAGACATGTTCCCCATTGTACCAGTATATTATGGGCCTAGTAGCAGATGCAGGCATGTATTGGTCAGATAGCTTATTACATTGGCCTATATGCATGCCTATATATAGCCTATATACGTTGAAGCATACACAACTGCAGATGGAGAAGCTTTTGGTTTACCAATGTGCAGTGTTAAGACAAAAGAGGAGAATTCTATTTTGGCAACAGAGTCGTACTGTGAGAAGAAAGTAAAAAAAAAATGATTAGAATTTAGTATATCACTCTTGAAATAAAAGATGTTGAAAAATGTTAACCTAAAGAATATTTTTTTTATAAAAAAATGTTTTTCTACAACAGGAATGTTCAAAACGAGCCAATAATGGAAAATTCACCCTGCGAGACCTCCTTGTGGTCCCCATGCAGAGGGTTCTCAAATATCACTTGCTGCTCCAGGTAAGTGGCCTCTTACGGATACACCCATAATTAACACCTAATTTAAGAAAGCACCTAGAGGAGTATTCCAGGTATGACCTACAAGGGTATACAGCGCTGCCATTCCTGTCCAGATCAATAGTGGTGGAAACACAACAGTTCTATACAGCTTTTCTAACTCTTATAGAGGTGAATGGGAGTTACAGAAACAGTGTAGCAGGGCAAGTTGTGCTGTTTCTGTAAACTTTGGAATTACGGAAACAGTTTAGTTTGTTGTGCTTTGTCGTTTTCATACTTTTCTTTACCTTTATGGGAGTTACGGAAACAGCCTAGGACATCTGCTTTAAGCAATTTCTGCATCTCCAACCACCTTATACTGTACAGGTAGAGATTGGTGACATGATAGTAGGTCTTCAATGTAATGTACATTTTTATTACTGGTTACATCTAGCACCAGTTATTTGGAAGTGGTTAAAGGAAACCTACCACTTGAAGTGGCAGGTATAAGAGGGAATTACCGAGCACCAGCCCAGGGTGAGCTGGTGCCGGAGCTTAGTTTTGTTAGTGTTTTTTTGTTAGTGCGCACGGCTCTCCTTCACTTCCTATGTAGTCGCGTGCACGGTCGCGCGCATGGTAAGCGCCGAACGCATACCTCCCTGCGCTGAAGCAGCTCCGACCATAAAGTTTAAAAAGTGTTTTAAACCGCGATACTGCGGTTTAAAACATTAACAAAAATAAGCTCCGGCTTAGCTCTGGCTCGGTAGTTCCCTCTTATACCTGCCACTTCAAGTGGTAGTTTTCCTTTAAGTATGCTGCTTAATCCAGGCCAATAGATTGCAGATCACTGGATACCACTGGAACGAGGATACCACCACATAGAAGACAAAGCACTTTGTAAGTTTATTTGATCATGTATTACTACGGAGGGAATGCATTAAGACTGGCGTTTTTAACATGAGGTTGGAGAAACCTAAAAAACTATCTGGAGGGGGACAATCATGTGCCTTCTTCACCATAAAACTAGGAAAGAGTGAATAATGGATATCCCTCTATGTATTGTACAGTTAAATACAAGGGTGTAAAAAATTTATTCTGGAATAGCCCATTTCATTATTGGTTCTACAAATCAGTTTGCACTGCATTGACATAAACGCATGACGTTTTATGTTTTCTAGTGGGTCTTTTTTCTACTGAAAAGTACAAATGGATTACTACACATATCAGCTAGACATGGGGGAACATTTACTAAGGTGCTTGTGCCAGTTTTCTGTCGGACTTTGCATGTTTTTTTAGGTGCAAATTGCTTGCACAGGTATTTTATAAAATGTCAGCTCCACATTTGTGTCACACGTGAACTTTTTGTGGCACAGCTGTACTAGGCATCATGTGACTCAAATTTCAGCACTGAAGGGGGAGTTCCATTGCTCAATTGGACTGTTCGCCACATTTATTATGCAAAGTCTGACAGAAATGTGTCGCAAGCCCTTTGTTAAATATGCGACAAAAAAAGTGGGCCAGAAATCCAGAATCTGGCGCCTTCTGCACTATACACAGGCAAACTGCACATAGTGTAGTTTCAATGGCTTTTACACTAGTTTTCTGGCACCTCCATGCCAAGTGGGCGGGGAGGGGCACAGTGTAAGATCTGGACACCCCAAGTCAGCACAATTCTTTTCAAGGCAGGAACAGGCATAGAATGAAAGGGAACCTGTCAGCACAAACTGACCTAATAAACCACTACCTTTATGTCATCAAGCAGCTGAACACCTTTTAGATTACCGTATATACTCGAGTGTAAGCCGACCCGAGTATAAGCCGAGGCCCCTAATTTTACCACAAAAAACTGGGAAAACCTATTGACTCGAGTATAAGCCGAGGGTGGGAAATGCATTGGTCACAGCCCCCCCCCCAGTATATAGCCACCAAGCCCCCAGTAGTATATATCCAGCAGCCCCCTGTAGTATATAGCTGCCAGCCAGCCCTCAGTAGTACATAGCCTGCCAGCCGCTGCCCCAGTATAGTCTGCCAGCCCCGGCCCCAATATATAGCCTGTCAGCCCCTGCCCCCAATATGTAGCCAGTCAGCCCCTGCCACAATATGTAGCCTGTCAGCCCCAATATGTAGCCTGCCAGCCCCTGCCCCAATATGTAGCCGGCCAGCCCCTGCCCCAATTTGTAGCCTGTCAGTCCCTGCCCAAGTATCCCCGGTGCCGGATCCCCGGCCCGTTATGGAGCCGCATCCCCGGTCCCGTTATGGAGCCGGATCCCCGGCCCGTTATGGAGCCGGACAGTTAATTAAAAAAAATAAAAAATCTAAACTCACCTTTTCGGCGGCCGCGCGAGTCTTCTATGCGATCCCTCTGGCTGCGGCGCCAGGTCCGTGAGGCGCGCAGCTCTGACGTCAGCCGCAGCGCTGACATCACAGTGCCGGCTGCCGGCACACACAATACTATTGCGGCGGCGGCTGAAGTCAGTGACTCTGACATTGCACTGACCTGGTGCCGCAGCCAGAGGGATCGCATAGAAGACTCGTGCGGCCGCTGGAAAGGTGAGTTTAGATATTTTTTTTTGAGTCTTTTTTTTTTTTAGCTTTTTGACTCGAGTACAAGCCGATTTAGTGTTTTTCAGCACATTTTTTGTGCTGAAAAACTCGGCTTATACTCGAGTATATACGGTATGTCTATTTCATGGCCCAGTTCGGTGCCATTGTCCAGAAAATCAACTTTGAAGTGACATGTCTTTGGTTCTATAAAATCAAGGAGGCGGAGAGTTTAAACTCTGAAGTCAAGCTTTCCTCACTTCAGAATGCCCTCTTCACTGTAATCGATGGTGCTACATCCAGACACATCATTTATCAGATCTCCTTCATTCTGAGGTGAGGAGAGCTTGACTTCAATGCTGAGCTCTCTGTCTACATGGCTTTATACAACAAATTTACAACTCACTTCTGATTGATGCCACCACACTGATCCATGAAAGAAACATGAATGGTTAATTAGGTCAATTTTTGATTACAGGTTTCCTTTAATAGGTCCAAATATACGTACCCTCATTGAGCCAGCTCTTGGTAAATCTGCCCTATATGTATGTAACAATATTACACTTCATTGAAAAAGAACATTTAAAGTGCAAATAATACAAGATTTTCTGGATGAAATAAATATGTCTTGGTTATTCAGAGAGGTGGATGGTCGCCATTATTAGATTAATAGTTATGCACCAGAATTTAGCAAATTGTTTAAACCAAAGCATTAAACTGGTATAAAGAGATTGATAGTGTTTTAGCAATGGGTTTCTGTCTCTGAATTTTCATCTCTTTTACGCAATCATTAATTTGAATTTGCGGCGAAGTTCTTTTTAAATTGAGAGATGAAGACATTGCAGCCCGGCGTAGGTTACATATTGCATTACTTGCAGCCGGTAAGGAGTGGGCATCCTTCAGGTGAGCATTTAATTAGGGCAGGAAGATATAGTGCTCGTTGCGTTGATGGCTGTTTGGAGGCTGATTAGAAGCAGTAGAGATATATAAGTCTCGCCACGTCTCTGACCCGCTGCTGATGCTGGAGAACTGTCACTTTGACAAACAAGTGCTGCTTTAGCCCACAGAACAAACTGCACTCGGAGGACACCGTCTTATTTATGCCTCCTTTTTGCATTCTCAAATTATACCAGTTTCAATATTTGCAGAGTAGCCTGCGAGGCTGAGCTTGTATTAATGTATTCACCACAGAACATTGTTCCCTATGAATTTGCCTCTAACTCCATTTATTGCTCTGTATCAACCCACTTTATTGTTTCAACCACTGAACCATACAAATTTCTAGAATTCCCTCTTTTAGCTTAAGTGTTGTTGATGGCTCCTGTGTTCCCTTCTAGCACTTTTATCTATTATCGTCTACAGCCATACATAATCCTCATCCCAACTGCTCCCTGAAACATAGTAAAGCTCTCGCCCATAATATGAGAATTACTGGACTTCAGTGCCACAGATTACAGGGCATTTATCTCTTTATAGCAAAGAGTTTGTTTTCAAAGTGTTTCAATAGGATAGACAGTATTATGCAATTTATTTTTTACTGATGTAAGTTTATACCTTATCAATTGTTTGGTAATTAGTCGTCATGTGAACTGGGTAGACCCTGCATCTAGAATAGGTCACCAACAAAACACAGCTCTATGAAGTACAGCGTAAAATACTCTGGAGGTTACCTCCACACGAATGAGACAAAAGTCTGCCTTTTTTTAGGAAGAGATGAAAATAGATGATCAACTAACTGAGAGATCAGTTTACAGCTTCTGTAAGTAAAAGTCTATGGAAAATGGAGGAGGCCAAATAAGGAGAACCACCGGGAAAAAGAGTGGCACAAATTCACAGCTGTGATGGTTCTAGCAAATGTTCTTACCCCAGTGCTAAATTCACAGCAAGATAGCTCGGTACTGCTTTACAATGTCCTCCGTGGTGCTCCTCAGCTGCTTTCATATTTAAAAAGGGGTGTTCACATTTCGGGAAATACATCTAACTTATACAAGTTTCCAATATACTTTCAGCAAATATTCCTTACAGTTTTGTAGATCTCTGCTTGCTGTCATTCTATAGAAAGATTCATTGTTTTTTTCCAGTGAACAGAAATCTGACCATGGTCACACAGGTGCACGGCTCGTTATATCACACAGCTCTGATTACTCTCTGTGCTACTAATAAGCCTTGCATCTGTGTGACCAGAGTCAGATTTATGTCCACAGGAAGTAAGTATAGAAGCTTTCTATAGAATGACAGATAAGCAGACATCTAGAAAACTGTGAGGAATTAATACAGAAAGTATATTTTATCGTGATACACAATACATTACATTGTGCAAACAATAACATTAATTTGCAGAAATGAGAATACCCCTTTAAAGCGGTTTTCCCACGAAAGAAAATTCTCACATTTCAATCCCCTAGTGATGTTAACACAATAAAGAGCATTTTAACCTCTTACTTTACAATTTTACTCAGTTTTATTGCTGTTTTAGCTCCTATCACTCTCTGTGCTGCTCAGTGCAATATTCTAGGGTGTGGGCGGGCCCTCTCTAAGCAAACACATCATATTCCATCTTAGTTCTGTGAGGTGACAATGTGCTTAGATTATCAGGGTAGGGGTGTATATACATTTTCATCTGTCATTGTAATAAGACACTGATACATAGAAGGAGAGAGATGAGACAGATCAGAGATGCATGATGCCCATTACACAGAGGCTGACAGACCTTTACACTGTTACATTGTGAGCTCTGCTACATCTCACAGATATATGCCTACCTCCCCCTTCCCCCGGATCACTTATCTCCTTGTTGCTTGTAGTTTGCAGCCTCTCTCTCTGCTCACAATCTCCTGGCAGGAAGTAATCATGGAGTGTTTCTGAGCTCCATGCAGGGCGCGTGGCTACAGACACACAGGAGATAGAGATAGAAATCTCATCTGCACAATCTCACACAGAAATCTGAGATGGCGTTACAGATGGAGTTACAGGGTCGTGTCTAGGGGCAATTGAAATTGTGTACAACAGGACTGATAGAGACAGGTTGGACTTACATCTGTGAAATGCTGCATTTTTGTTAATAACAGTGAATTAGAGAATGCGTTATTTTGTTAGCCTGAGTACATATAAGAAACTAGTCATCATGGCCTAGGAGTTTGTCACATAAACTACATGATAGAAAGATAACGTAACACAAAGAACTATGGATTACAAATGTTTATTCTTTGTTACATTTGTTTTAGGAATTGGTTAAACACACTACTGATGAACAAGAGAAGAACAACCTACGTTTGTCACTGGACGCCATGAAGGTGAGTGATTTGGCACTGCCCATACAAGTTGGCTTTGCCACCTTTTATAATAAGACATAAGTTCTTATTATTCGCCGACTAGTTTAAGTATTAGTAAAATATATCTAGAAGTTGTCTAATCATATACACTCACCGGCCACTTTATTAGGTACACCTGTCCAACTGCTCGTTAACACTTAATTTCTAATCAGCCAATCACATGACGGCAACTCATTTAGGCATGTAGACATGGTCAAGACAATCTCCTGCAGTTCAAGCCGAGCATCAGTATGGGGAAGAAAGGTGATTTGAGTGCCTTTGAATGTGGCATGGTTGTTGGTGCCAGAAGGGCTGGTCTGAGTATTTCAGAAACTGCTAAGCTACTGGGATTTTCACGCACAACCATCTCTAGGGTTTACAGAGAATGGTCCGAAAAAGAAAAAACATCCAGTGAGCGGCAGTTCTGTGGGCGGAAATGCCTTGTTGATGCCAGAGGTCAGAGGAGAATGGGCAGACTGGTTCCAGCTGATAGAAAGGCAACAGTGACTCAAATCGCCACCCGTTACAACCAAGGTAGGCAGAAGAGCATCTCTGAACGCACAGTATGTCGAACTTTGAGGCAGATGGGCTACAGCAGCAGAAGACCACCCCGGGTGCCACTCCTTTCAGCTAAGAACAGGAAACTGAGGCTACAATTTGCACAAGCTCATCGAAATTGGACAGTAGAAGATTGGAAAAACGTTGCCTGGTCTGATGAGTCTCGATTTCTGCTGCGACATTCAGATGGTAGGGTCAGAATTTGGCGTCAACAACATGAAAGCATGGATCCATCCTGCCTTGTATCAACGGTTCAGGCTGGTGGTGGTGGTGTCATGGTGTGGGGAATATTTTCTTGGCACTCTTTGGGCCCCTTGGTACCAATTGAGCATCGTTGCAACGCCACAGCCTACCTGAGTATTGTTGCTGACCATGTCCATCCCTTTATGACCACAATGTACCCAACATCTGATGGCTACTTTCAGCAGGATAATGCGCCATGTCATAAAGCTGGAATCATCTCAGACTGGTTTCTTGAACATGACAATGAGTTCACTGTACTCAAATGGCCTCCACAGTCACCAGATCTCAATCCAATAGAGCATCTTTGGGATGTGGTGGAACGGGAGATTCGCATCATGGATGTGCAGCCGACAAATCTGCGGCAACTGTGTGATGCCATCATGTCAATATGGACCAAAATCTCTGAGGAATGCTTCCAGCACCTTGTTGAATCTATGCCACGAAGAATTGAGGCAGTTCTGAAGGCAAAAGGGGGTCCAACCCGTTACGAGCATGGTGTACCTAATAATATATATATCATTCTTTTTAATGCATATAATTGTATAATATAACTGTGTAAGTATAACTGTATAAGGCGTGTCTGCTGCGTCCATTGACTTCTATGGAGGTTCGTGGTCTGCATGTCGCCCATTGTATCACACTCGAAATTCTGGTATCTGTGCAACCCTGATGCGTATACATTGTATTATACTGTATATCTATGTTATAAGTCAGAATGTGTCTTCTTTCATTACAGGATTTAGCACAATATGTGAATGAGGTTAAAAGAGACACAGAGACTATTCGAGAAATCGAGCAGTATCAGCATTGCATTGAGAATCTGGTGAGTATTTCTTGCTTTGGGAATTTGGTAAGGAAGGGCACTCAGTACATTACAGTATACCTCACTGCAGCCCATACATAAACACTTCTGAAATCAATAGAATAAAACACAATGGGGCTTTGCAATGCACTTTAGTCGGAGTGTCCACATTCTTCATTGCTAAAACAGCTTGCACAGATATTTAAGAAGTGTATGCGCTGCGCTGCCATTGTGGCACACGCAATCCTTTTGTGGCGCAGCTGCGCTGGCCTCCATGCCTCCGTGATTTCTGGCTCACGATCTTAGTGAATCGCCACAGGCTACATTATACACGGTCAATGCACTTTCAGTGAACTCAAGTGACCAAGAAAATAAATGTGCCCCAATATTCATTAAAAGTGTCACAGGGTCAGTAATTGTGGTGCACGAATTGTGCGATAATTTAAACTGGGATGTAAGATTTTGGCACAAGGCCTTAATGAATTGGCACATGACCAAAAAGAGTGTGAACTAACTCCACATTCATGAAGGTGATTTAGATCTTGTGCACTACAAATTGCTCCAAAAAAGTGTTGGGAACCGAGAAGCGCATAAAAAGTTTTGGGATTCTCAAGCTGTGCCCAAATTGAGGAACCAAAAAAAAGAGGTGCATGTCGGAATGGAGCAATATTGTTGCTCTGGCACTTCATAAATATGGTACATAAGGTGCAGCAAGGTAAAGAAGAAAAAAATCCACCAAAAAACTGGTGGAAAGCCAATAATAAATGTCCCCCAATGTGAGGTCATTGACTAAAGAAGTATATTCCTAATTGATGCTAGGAACATGAAGAATATTCTAGACTAGGAAAGATAGTTTCTGGACTTCGGGACCTTGAATGAGGAGGCCACAGTGTTGGGTGCTGATGTGGCACTGAGGCCTCTTCAGTATTTTTCTTTGCAAAGTGGGGCAGCAGTGACCCCAGAACCTACTGCATGGTCCTATTCAAATTCACTTATATGAGATTTAAGCAGACACCGTCTTCTAGAGTATACACCAAAGGTGAGCACAATACTATCAACCTCTTATTCTCAGAATAACTTATGGGTATTGACTTAAAGGAGTATTCTCATCTGGACATACACATTTTATTTAATTCATTTGCCATATATATATATATATATATATATATATATAAACATTTCTTTAATTGCACGTTATTAAAAAAAATTTGCATGCATGGAGATAATTTCCAATAAATGTAGCCATGTTGCCCCTTAGAAATGGGATGCTGTTCTTGGATACGACCACCTTCACACTCTAGCATCGCTGACTACATGCCCTATTGAGCCCTCTCTGACCACCCGTATTCAGCACTCATTACCCACTGCTGTGGGACATGCAGTTACTCTTGGCCATTTTATATGCAAAATCTATTAGTTTCTTGTCAGCAGCGGTGGTCATATCCATAGACAACAATCTGGTTTCTAAGGGACAACATGGCTACATTTATAGGAATTTATTTTCACAGTTACGATTTTTATAATGACATCCAATTGAAGAAATGCATGTATACAGTATTGATTAGGGGCTCATTCACACGGCCGCTATGGGGGCCGTGACCTGATTGCATTATTTGTGACCAGATCATATCCAGACCCTATTGACTTCTATGGCTTCCAGTGATGTGAGCATACGGTCGAGTGGCAGCGTTGCAAATCTGCCAAAATATAGCGCAATATAGGCCAGTTGACGTGGTGAAGGTGTGGTCATCTTCACCGGGAGTCCAAGAAGTCTATGGCTCTCATTCCTATTGTTTCATGTGACTGTCATTACTCTGTAATGTCTTATTTTATTTGTAAAGCCCTACGGAATTTGATGGGGCTATATAAATAAAAGATTATTATTATTATTATGGCCACTTGTTTGCCTATGGAGGGAGGAGGGGTGAAGAGTGCTCAACCCTCTCACATCCTCCTCCAGCCCTGTTCTCACCTTGGATACGGTCCGGGCGAGCACACGGCCATAGGAATGTGCCCTAAGTGTCAATGTCCTGATGAAAATAACCCTTTACTGATGAAGTATAATCCATATACTTCCTCAAAAAAGGAGAAAAAACTATTTTAAAATCAATTAGTTATTTTTACAAAAATGAAAAGAATGTAGACACAAAATTATAACATTTAAAAGATCTGCTAATCACTAACTGTGGAAGACACTAGCAGTCATCATGTGGCAGCCTATTACACTCCCTGACTGCATAAAGCGTCACCTCTCTTTTTACTATCCCACCCTGTGTGCTCCTCCCATCAGGCAAACACCAGATATATACCAAGCTCCAGGCTTCTCTGCAGTCCCATCCACCTTGGACCTTGTATATAAGATGACGGCTGATGGCTGTTTCAAGCAGCAGCATTTTTTAAAATAAAATTATTTTATTTTTGTTCCCTTATAAAGAATGGCTGGATAATTATACAAGCTCTTATACCTCTTGTGTCAACCCTCATTCTCATAGACTGCAAGTTTTTGCGAGCAGGACCCTCACTCCTATTGTTCCATATGACTATGATTTTACCCTGTTATGTCTAATTTTATTTGTATATGTTCCCCATAAAAATAAAGATTATTATTATCATCTTGGACAACCACAGTGAGGGATATTGAAAAGGGTATCTTAAAGGACACCTGTCATCAGGTCTCTGCCACTAGTCCTGTCATCACTACCTGTTGGAGCAGCTCACAAGGATCCCATCCCAGCCTTTATCTAGTTATTTCATACATTATTCATTGTAAAATCATCTATTCTTTATCATGTAAATGAGGCTGGTCACATGGTCAGAGGCAGTGATGTCACCCCTGTTACCCCTCCCCTCTCCTCCCCCTGCTCATGTCTGTGTGTAATGTATAGTAAAGCATTGCTAGTGTGTGTGCTGCATCTGCTGACATGCTGCATCCTCCTAATATACAGGTGAGAGACACAGACATCAGCTACACATGAATCTGACATATTCTGCTGTAACATGGCTGCCTGGAGCTGCTGTATCTCTCCTATACACACACACATACACACACAGGCTGCAGGGGGCGTGGCCACCAGCACCAGGAAGCACATCATTATACAGCCTCACATCATTATACAGGCTGTCAGTCATGCACTGGGGGTGGGCTGTGCCTCCCACTCATGAATAGAGTGGACAGCTTGAATATGCTAATGCTTCATTGGACATTTCACAGGTCATTTGCATACAGCTTTAGGACCTCATTGCTTAGGTTTACAGGCATGTAGAGGGACAATGAAGGGATAGAGGCAATGCTCTCTAATGGCAGTTTATGAAAATCTATTTAGTTTAGGGGGGTTATTTTGCATGACAGGTTCTCTTTAAGAGTTGATACTAAAAGAGCCACTAGGTGGCAGTGATAAGTTAAGGAATGAAAGCATCGTCATATACTTCATTACAAATTAGAAATACACACAAGCACTGGAGACTGGTGGAGGTTTTCTATAAAAAAATTGTAGTGGGAAAGTACAACATCCAGGCAAAATAATATGTAAGTAAAATCCACTTTGTTCAAAAAGAAACTTTAAAAACATATACGGATGTCACTATAAGATATTTTAACTATGTTGGATTTCTGACACTTTTTGGCTCCCCCCTTTACTAGCGGTTGCCAGGAGAGTAGAACTTTAGATTACTGAAGAATAGTGTGATCTGAGAAGCTTGTGATCATAATTGGGAATTGGAGACCTAAACCTGACACCAAGTACTTACATTCTTTGTGTTAAAGGAAAGCTGCCATTATAATCAAGCATGATAAACCAGGGCCACTTACTCATAGATCCACGAACTGTGCCTAATCTTCCTTTATTTGTTATCCATGGCCTCCTTCCTTAAAATGAACTTTTAAAATAATGCAACTGAGCTAGAAGGGCTCTGTCACCACAGCCCCTCCGTGCTCTGACCTCACTGGCTGTTACATTGTAGAGGAGCACTCCCCCTCCCTCTGCTTGCTGTAATGTCTTACAATGGGTTAGGTGGGGGGCAATACATTACAGCCTGCGATGTCTGGAGGGGTTTATTTTAGAAGGAAGGCGACCATGGATAACAAGTAAAAGAAGATTACCGTAGTCACTGTGTCCCTTATCATGATGGATTTTCATGGTAGATTTTCTTTAAAAGAGTGATATCAATTAACACTCTTTTTCAGAATGGCTAATTCATGTATGAGATAAAAAAATATGAGAGTTGTCCATAGAAACATTTGAGATTCCAGCTATTGTTAAGATGTGACCTGTTAGAAAATTAGGCATTCTTTAGTTTTCATATGTGATATGTTGTTAATTCTGATTCTTAGTTGTAATATTATAAAGAGCCACAAGAGGGCAGGAGAAGACAATGAATAAATTGCTGTTAGACCTTCTTCGTTTATACTTGTTCTACATCAAATATTGTATCAAATATTGTATCAAATATCAAGTATTTTTTACCTCAATAAATAATTATTATTTGTCTAAATTCTGAACTTAAAATCCCAGTGGCTGAGTGTTCTTATATATATATTTAGAATTTAATGTGTAAGAAAATTCTATGGGGTTATGTAACAGAGACATTATAAATGACCAGTGTCTTCTTTTATCTAGAATCAACCCTTGATGTTATTCGGAAGACCGAAGGTGGATGGTGAGATCAAGTTTAGTACACTGGACAAACGCACGCGGCAGGACAGGTACAGAATTGGTGCAATCCATCAGCACCCCCAATCTATGACATATATCTGCTTAGAAGGTTATTTTGAGCAAGGAGTGTTCTGACCTATTGAAGATTCCCATCCTTATGAATAAAGCCTGAGTGTAGTGACAGTGACATGTTTACATGCTGACCCCGTGACATGGGAATGTTTACTAAGCTGGAGAAGTGATCACACAGGGGGCAAAGTGACCTGCTGGGTCACATCCAGCAGGGACCCAAGTGACTAAGTGAAATCAATGTAATTTTCTAAGTATTGAATACAGATAATGCTGACCTGTAAATCTGATATCTTCTTCTAGGTATATATTTCTGTTTGATCAAGCTGTCATTGTATGCAAAAGACGAGGGGACAATTATGAGATGAAGGAAGTGATAGATCTTCAGAAATACAAAATAACCAACAATCCAACCAATGACAAAGAGAATAAAAAGGTAATTTAGGGCTAGAAATTATGATAGGAGATGTGACTACATGGAAAGCACGGGATTTCTCCATTACTGTGACCAATCAGCCTCCACATGTTATTTTCAGTATGGAGAACAATTTCTCATTTAATTTGCCATCAGTATGCAGAAATGATAGAGCCCCTGATTCCAGCTGTTCCTGACTGCTTTGTGGCCTAAGGCCAGTTGGACACGTACGTATACATTTGTACCAGTACTGTCCCATCAGCCAGTGCATGGACACAATTCTGACACATTGATAATCTACTGCGCTATGCAGACGTCCAAGGTTGCGATCTTATAAGAGAAATGCATCGCTCTGATCCTAGTCCAGCGAGAAACTCGACCACTGAAGTCAATGGGTTCATAAAAAGAACCTCACGGCACTAGCATGTCATCCCAGTCCGGTCAGTTTATCACACATGTGTTTTCAGGTAATAGCTCAATCAGATGTGAAATTCTGCCACGACTAGGATGACACTAGGACTACAAAAACGCATGGTCGGATAGCAATAGGATGGAACTTGGACTAAGAATGGACCAAACTCTGATCAAACAATTTGACACTCGGTAGAAAGTTCCTTAGGCTGCATACAACGGTAACGCTTCAGTGGACCACCTTTCGTGGCCTAACTGAGCTACGGTCATGTGGGGATAACAATATAAAAAGACTGCCCGAGCTGCACACTACGCCAGGAGTAGGACCTGCTCTATGTTGTGCGGCTCAGGCTGTCAGCTCTTCACGTGGCTATAGAAACCACGCTGTGACCATGAGCCCAAAAAAGTGATCGTGGACTGTTGATAGACATTGAGGTAACGCCTAGCACACATCCCCATTTCATGTTAGTCAAAACTTTATGTATCAATATGCTCTGCCCTTTCTGATCTATAACGTGTAACCTCAGAATTTGCTGGAATATCATGGTGATTTTTTTTTCATTCTTGTAATATCTGTATTTTTGCAGTGGTCATACGGATTCTACCTGACGCATGTGCAAGGGCAAAATGGTTTTGAAATCTACTGCAAGACCAGGGATTTAAAGAAGAAATTGCTGGAACAGTTTGCAATGGCCTTGTAAGTTTGTTTTAAGTCTAAGTTTGTTTATATGATTTCATGTGTGATTTTTCACTTTCAGATGTAATCTACCAGAATTCTGACATAAATTTCAGCACAAAACTGGAGAATCAGATTCATCAATTGTATTACAAACTTTTTGTGCTTCCAATTGGCAAGGGGCTTGTAACTTAGCAGAAAGCGGCATTGCTTAGTGAGAAGATCGGGGGAGGTTTATGATATTGCATTAGTGGTGTTTTGGGGCACTTTCTGGCCTTTTCTGTTTCAGATTTATTACTTGCATGCACCCAATATAATCATTTTTATAACACCATCTAAATTGCTCTTTATTTTTGGCGCATTTTGGCTGTGTCTCATGACTTAAATGGGTTCTTCAGTGACAGTGAGTAAAACCTATCCACAGGATAGAGGCTAACTTCCTGATCAGGTGGGGATCTCAGTTATGGGACCCCCACAGAATACAAGAAGGTTGGTCAGTTGTACCCCCTTCGTACGCCAAGATGAAGGGCGCAGACAGTTGCAGCACTATTCATTTGTGTGGTGCTGATGGAGATTGTCGAGTAAGCCGCTCTGCTATGTCCGTCAGCACCATAGAGATGAATGGAGCAGCCATGCATGCATGACTGGCTGCCCTCTTTGTCTAGGGTTACAATGGGGGCACAAAGGACCCCCGTTCTCGTGATTCATGGGAATCCCATCAGAGAGACCCACACTGATCAGCCAGTTAGCCTCTATCCTGTGGATAAGGATGAACTTGTATATCACTGGAGAATCCCTTTAACCCTTTACCGACAGTCACTGGACAGTCTTAGAGAGATAGGCATGGAAAGAGTTAACCATTAGACTCCTGTCTGAAGGCTATCAGATACACTGCTCACTACAGGAGAAAGAGGAGAAAAAAGGCACACATGTTCTCCTTAATGAAGTATACTTATTCATTTCTTCTCTATTCATTTCTGAAATAAATATAATGCTTCAAATGTTTAGTTATGTTTTTAATTTGAATCCAAATCTGCTGCAGATTCTCCTGTGGATTTCCTTGTTTGAACATAGTGTAAGGCATAGTTGACTACGAAAGTAAAATCCATGTGACACTACCGACACAAACCCACCCTTGCCTGTAATATAACATGTGTCTGCCCCAGTATTGTGCACTTACTAGTTACTGGAAATCAAGATGCACAGATGTAGCATTTCTTAAATGACTGTATATTTGTCCCCATTGCATCACATCTATGATTGAGTGAAGACTCCTCCTCTCCACATCTCTCTTACATTTTCCACTCTCTGATCCTACAATATTCCTTTGACAATGATACAAATATCCGCTATGATCTCTCAGCTTAGAATGTATTTTACAGGTGTATCTTTAGCAATCCTTATCAGCTGAGCGGTAACTCAATATCCAGACTATTTTTTAGAACAGAATAAATGCATTTGGTTAGAAAAATCATATCTCATGAATAACATAATGGTTCTTTAGGGTGAGACGTGAAGCGAATGCTATACATGTATAGAAAACACTGTCTGTCTGCCAGGATCTTGATAAATGTGGCCAAATATGTAGTTTGAGAATTTCTTCAATTTCACCAGGGTCTTTTTCTTCATATCTAAAGAGAGCAGCTTCTGGCCTAGGCATATGAATTTATATACATAACACTGAACAGATTTCCATGGACGCCTCCAGCCCAATGTTATAACTCTTTGGCTCTTACAAAAACGGTTAAAGGGAACCTGTCAGCAGTTTTTACCATACAAAGCTGCAGATAGTGTTAGGTACTCTAAACCAAAAAATTAGCACCAAATAATGAAAAAACATTTGTCTATAAGTTCTCTTACACGAACCCACTCCATTCCTAACTGAACAAAACCTTAAAGAGCACATGAGTGATATTTGGTCCATAGATACTTCATTACACCATTTAAAATTTGAAACTTCTTTTATTAATCAATACCATCTAAAAACATCAATGTAACAGTATGACTACAATCAATTGTCCTCGGGATTCCACTAATGCATCCGCGCAACACAAATCAGCAATTGAGCAATGTAAACCCAGGTATATTAGCATGTGTAGGTTAATGGAAAATCCTATAAAGTGCCTGTGCAAAGGAGTTAATAATCCAACCCAACATGTAATTGTAACATCACGGTAAAGTGCTTTGTGCCTTTCCTAACAATATAATGGCAGAGTCAGCTTACCCATGCTGTGTGTAACGAGGACGCCAGTACCCGACGCGCGTTTCGCGTTGCCGCTTCCTCAGGGGGCCTGTGTGTGTCTGTGTGTGGTCTCTTCATATTTAAGCACAACAGCGTGTCACGTGGGGAGCAGGGGAACACACCCACACTATGGCAACAGACACAGCAGGAAGCCACGCCCACGACCGCGTCATCACTGGAGCGGCCCGTGTCATGTCATCCGCCCAAGTGCTGACGTCACCTCTTTCTCCCCGCTGTCCCCCTGGTCCCAGCCCCCCAGTGTCAGACGGAGAGCGCACCGCTGGATCTGGGAACATGTTACGCGGATGCATTAGTGGAATCCCGAGGACAATTTATTGTGTTTTAATAGTCATACTGTTACATTGATGTTTTTAGATGGTATTGATTAATAAAAGAAGTTTCAAATTTTAAATGGTGTAATGAAGTATCTATGGACCAAATATCACTCATGTGCTCTTTAAGGTTTTGTTCAGATAGTGTTAGGTAGCAGTATTGGAGTCGTCTTGTTAGTAGCAGCAGGACTGTAAATAAAATGGATTTATATTTTAGCTCTCTGGAGCACAGGAATATGAGATCTATTCATTGTATTGCTGTACAGCCCCTCCCCTCTGCAGTGGCTGGCTTCTGTTTGAATCTTACAGCAGTTTTTCAGAGGGGAAGGGCTGATGCACACACCGGTGCAGCAAAGTGCCAGATTCTCTTATAAATATAGGGCTTTCTCCTTTCAATGATAGAGTCAGTGTAACTGAGTAGGATCTATTGGTGATATATTTTTTCAATACTGATACTTGTAGTAAAGTGTATTACTGCTGCTACACAAAATACCCTCAAAATCATACAACTGTTTAGTTAGATAAATTAGGCTTAATTAGCAAAAGCAATAAGAAACAATATAGGGAGTACTGTAATAAAGTATTATATACAAATTTTATATTTTTTTGGCAAAATCTCTAGCAATATAAGTCCATACCAGCCAATATCTGAGTATACCAGAGGCTGCGCAAGGATTATTAATAAAACACAATTTATATATTGCTTTTTGAGAAAGCATATGTGCAAAATATATTAGTTGATGTTAACCAGTCCAGCATTTATATTAAAGGGAAATACAAGTGCTCGAAAATACAGATGAAACACAGTTGAGAAATCTTACCGTAGAAACTGAAGATGTCCCTGGTCACATTGCAGTTTGACCCTTTAGTTGGTATATATAGTGTGTCATGAATGTAAAATGTACATAGATGGAAGATTCTTAAAGGGGTTCGCTCATGAGAGAAAGTTCTCAAATTTGACACAATGTTTACACAAAAAAGATCATTTTTAACACCTTACTTTACAATTTTACTTAGTTTTATTGCTGTTTTAGCTCCTATCACTCAGTGAGGATCAGTGTAATATTCCAGACTGTGGGTGGGGACTCTCTAACCCAACACTTTATGATTCATCTACTTCTGTGGGGTGACAATGTGGTTAGATTATCAGGGTACAGGTTTATATACACTCTCATTTAGCTTCTGAAAATTGTACTAGTATCTGACACATAGAAAGAGATGATACATATCAGAGTTGAGAGATGATAAGATCCATAAGATGAATATAAAACACAATGACACACTTAGCTTTGCTAACTCACCTACAACACAGACAAAATCAGCTCTGCTATATGCCTACCTTGTCTGTAGCCAGTAGAGTAAGTATCTGCACGCTGCTTGCTGGCAGGATGTGCCTGTGTCTGAGCTGGTCTTGTAATGTAGGGGGGGAGGGGAAGAAGGCAGAGAGCATTCATGGGTAAAATCCAACCATAGTCGGATCCTGGGGCACCCAAATTGTAAACACCAGGACTGATAGAGACAGATTGGAATTATATCTGGGAAATGCTGTATTTTTGTGAATAACAGTGAATTAGAGAATGTGTTATTTTGTTACCCTGAGTATGTTTAAGAATGTTGTCTTCATTGGAATACCCCTTTAAAAGCCTCATTTATTGGCATATGAGTATGAACAGGCGCAGGCTATAGGTAGTATGCCCGTGCCAGCCCTGGGGTAGAGGTTGCAATTCCCAGCATCTGCGTCTGGAATTGTGCATACATTCCAGCTTGTACACGTGTTTTCAGGCATACAAGCTCTGATAAATGTGCCCCCCTGTGCCAGGTCTTCATACATCCCCAAATAATAATAAAAACCAAACCCCTCAAAGGTGTACAAAGCCTTTTAATGGCACATGCTGTGAATGTACACTTTGGGGGTTATTTATAATTATGCGACTTCTTGCGACCATTGTATGTCTGTTTTTGGAGCTCAGATCAGATTAATTAAAGTGGCTTTGGTGCTTTACTAAATGTTCCTATGCTCATGAAAGCTGGAATGGTCTCAGAGGCTCCCAGACCTCTTGATTTTATATATCAGGCAGCTCTGCATCCCCAAATGTCAGGTCTCTTAAAGTATGAAAATAATAATCATATGCAGTGATAAAGGGGGTTAGAAAAGACCAAATGCCTAAATTGTGGCTATTTCACCAAATCACACCCATAAAAATAATAATAAATGAATAAAGATTCTTCAAAATGTCATACAGCTATCAACATGGGACGGATGAAAACTTCAACTGGTCCTGCAAAAGTGACACATTACACAGCATCATACACCAAAGTATAACACAGTTATAGGTGTAAGAGAATTTTCTTATCTGAAAGATTTGAATGTAACAGTATTAAAGCTACAATAAGAAAAGTACAATCATTAAGGCAATACAAAGCTGAAAAAACAAAGAATGGAAAAATAAAACAGTCATGCTATAGGTATCATGGTGTGGTAAGTAAAGAACGGAAATACCTGATGCTGCAGAGTTAGGACGGCTGCAAACAAACATGTTCAGCCTGTGAAAACCAACACGTATGTTGGTCGGATCCCACAGTGATGCAGTTTGGCCAGTAGACAGGGAGCATATATTTTTATATGATACAAGGACTCGCATCCGGTGCAAGGTGTGCAGTCAGTGGGATCTGTTCATCTGAGTTTAAGGATTATCCCACCAAATGTTTTGGCACAGAAGTTGTATACTGTAGTCCAGGGTCCACACATAAGCACAGGGAAGCATGCGTTAGTTGATGTGATCCATTTAAAATTGCAATATGCCCTCTCAATGTCATTGTTAGATTTGGATTCAGGAAAGTGACAAAGTCAGACAGCCTGTAGCATGCAGACAGTATGCCCCATGTCTCCCCATGTACTAGTAGAGCTCATAGTAAGATACAGATCAGGCGCTGCTCTTCCGTGTGATAAATGACTTATATTGTACTTTTCCCCTCATTACAGTTGCAGCTTCCTCTCCTTATCTGCTCAGTCTATCATTGTTCACACTCACTGAGAACAAAAACGTGTTTCTTGTACCTTCACATTCTGTACAGATAGCAGAAATCCCTGTACATTGACAGAGTGAAGGTATTAGCAGATGAAGAGGTTAAACATGAAGTACTTTGCAGGGAAAAGTAGAACCTTAATCTGTCTATTTCCTCCCGTCTGGCTGCTTTCCTCTATTTGTCCTCTATCTCTGGATTTCTCTTCATATTTAGAAGTCAGGGGATGACATTTTCTTTTGGTGTATACGTTATTTATCAGTGATGGTGAACCTTTCAGAGACCAAGTGCTTAAAATACAACCAAAACTCACGTATTTTCTACCAACCGCGGCAGTAACTTATTGCTCCCTGCTGTGTCACATCTTTTGATTATATTGGCATCCTGAAGAGGTCAATACAGGAAAAAGCAGATGCCCACTTTAGGTTTACTAATTCCTCCTTGTGTCCCAGCATGCCCACAGTGTTATACATAGCACATCCTGGGTTACCTGCAAGAGGACGCCAGGACTTGTGTCAGGCCAACTCTGTGCAGCCGAGGTGCCCACAGAGAGGGCTCTGAGTGCCATAGTTTCACCACCACTGCGATATACTATACTGAAAGCCATTGTCAGTGACTATGGGCAACACAACACAGATACTGGACTGTAGAGCTCATGATCACGCATGGCAGATTTGTTTGTCCTATAATTAATTCTATAGCTTATGCATAGATTTCCACATACCTCAGTCAGATGAATGGCAAAATCTCTGCAGCAAACTTTCTCTATGTTTTGGTTGACAGGTCCTCTTTAAAAGAAAATCTACCATTGAAATCAAGCATGAAAATCCAGGAGCACTTACTCGTAGATCCAGGCACCATGACTGTGGTAATCGCTTATATTTGTTATCTGTGGTCTCCTTCCATCTGAAATCAGCTTTGAATATTATTCTAATGAGCACTTGCGGCTCACTGCTCAAGTGCTATGGAAGCAAGGGGAGGGCGAGACAGAATAGCAGCCTGTAAACCCAGAACACAGAGAGATTAGGGTAGTTTCTCAGGCTTATTAGCATAATTTATAAAGTTGATTTTAGAAGGAATGAGGCCATGGATGACAAATATAAGAAGATTACCATAGTCACAGTGCCTGGATCTATGAGTAAGTGAACCTGGTTTATCATAACAGATTTTGATGGTAGAGGACCTGTCACCAAAAAAGGACAACTTATTAAAAGGGCTTAAAAGGGTCTTTAATGGATTGTCTGCCCCTCCAGGCACTGTTAAAGTGAAAATGAGTTCAGTATGATCCTATACAGTACAGTGTGTATTGCCTTTGCCTTTGTCCACTATACAGTTTCGGATACCTGGATGTTGCTAGGACCAGCGTCCAGGGGTCCAGGTGTTAAAAATGTTAGTGGCAGTGCCCAATAAGGCCTTCCTCCTGTCTGCCCTCTGCCTGTTTTCACCATGCCTGCGGGTAAGTGCAATATGTAAAGCCATTAACTATATACACCGGAAGGTACCTCCGGGGTACTAAACAGGCTAGAACTGCATTGCTATTTACCCTCCTTTATTTCATTGGCCCTATTATTGGGCACTGCCATTAACATTTTTTACATACTTTCACCTATGGGGCTCTAGACGGAGGGGGGCCGTTTTGATATTCTGTGTGGTCCCAATTGTCATCTGGGACACCTGGTTCCCTTGGTATATTTTTAATATGATCTGTATATATATATATATGTGTTTGACTTGGAATACTATGAATAAAAAGATATGTGTTTTCTTCAAGTGATGATTTGCCTAGCTCTTTTCTCGCTGATATTGACTATTTGAATTGTTGGGAGCTGTGTCAGTGTATTTGATACCGGGGCATTTTTGGTTTTGCTGTCCAGGTGTTAAAGCCTGGTGTGAGAAGGGCCTGTGCTAGGAAGAGGCACTGTCCAGAATTGAAATCTATGCCAGTCAGGGGCTGGAGTGGATTTATAACCTGCAGCAGTTTTCATGTGCAATTTATGGTAAATCTGTTGGGCTAGAGCAGTGTTGGCAAACCTTTTCGAGACCGAGTGCCCAAATGACAACAAAAACCCACATATTTATTGCAAAGTGCCAACACAGCAATTTAAGCAGTATCGCTCTGTTCTACCACAAATTCAATAGAAGAAGACCTCCATCAATAAACTGCCCCTGCCCATACCTTCTCACTCTTTCTACAGACCGAAGAAGCCAAGGATGTGTTGCTTTGAAATAACACTTTGAGAGATGCAGCTGCATTGCCTGTGCCTGCAGGTGAATTCTTTAAGTCATGTCTGGTGAACTCAGTTCTGGGGAAATGTGGCCTGGGTGCCCACAAAGAGGGCCCTGAGTGCCACCTCTGGCACCCGTGCCATAGGTTCGCCAACACTGGGCTAGAGGGTCCCATCCTCCAGCCTGCTTTGATGCCCAGCACGCTCCATCCACAAAATGTCCAAATTTTCACAATGTTTGTCAAATTGTGACAGTTTGCATGCCTGGTCCATTAATCTAGTGTGTAAGTCATGGTAAGTTCACCCCAATATTTGTACTACCCACAGAATGACGATTCTTAAAACTCTGCCTTGTGCCTTCCCTCTGTTATTACTAGAACTAGAAATGTATGTGACAACCGGCTGTCACCATTCCCCCGACTGCAAGATCCATATCTGATTGGACAGTGTCAGAGCATGTATGGACACACCCCCAACTGGTAACTCTTATTTGTTAAATAAATGATACGTTTCAAGGAGGAAGAACCTAGGAATGGTCCAATACTAAGACTTGTCCGGTTTTTGTGCCAGTGTGCACCTCGAAAAAACCACCAAAAACTGCATCAGAAATTTTATGTATGATTCTTTACTGTAAGAGCAGTGAGACTATGGAACTCTCTGCCGCAGGAGGTTGTTATGGCGGACTCTATGTACATGTTCAAGAGAGGCCTGGATGACTTTCTGGAGAGAAAAAATATCACAGGTTATGTGGATAAAACATTTATTTAATTCTTGAAGGTTGGACTTGATGGACTTGCGTCTCCTTCCAGCCTTATATACTATGATACTATGATACTATGATATGTGTTGATAGTGGTTTCTTTGTCTTTGTTTCAGGTCCAACATCCGGCCCGAATATGCTACGTCCAATAATCATGAATTTAAGATGCATACATTTGAACGGGTTACATCCTGTAAAGTTTGTCAGATGCTGCTCAGGTAAGTCATCTCGCACCACATCCTGATGAGATTGTAACGTATATATCAGGGCGCAGGGGGATGTTCACATTTGGATGTTGTCCTGGATTTATTGTCACTGATATTTGCATATACAGTATATAGCAAGTTATAGACAAGTTCCTCGGAACCCATTAACCCTTTCAGTGAATTTCTATTTCAGGGGGACTTTCTTCCAGGGATATTTTTGCTCTAAATGTGGGACCGGGGCACATAAGGAGTGCCTGGGCAGAGTGGATACCTGCGGGCGCGGAGGTATGAAATATCAGCAGCGATTGCCATGTTCTAATGAGATTGTAAAGCAAGGAAGGAATAATTAAAGTTCATTCGGAGTGTGATGTGTTTTTATTGGCGCACATATACTCTTAAAGCTGCCATTTATATGCACAATTAGAGAGCCATGTGAGATTCATGAGGACTCTGACCCTCCTTAATTATCATAAGAGGATCTGGGGAAAGTGCAGAATTGCTTTTCGTTTTAACCACTGACATGCCACGCCAATCTAACCAACGCTTAATGTGAGGACAGTATAGTGAATGTATTTAATAGCTTCAGTAGTGATATTAGTCATGTTTATACTAATGAAGACGCCACATTATATTGGTATATTGGTAATATTAAATTTGTCTACAGGACAGAATTAGAATTTTGTAATGAAACATGGAACATATTAAGATAAACATCCCGGCCAAACTTAATAGAAATCTACCATAATAATAAAGCAGGGGCACTTACTCATAGGTCCAAGCACTGTGACAGCAGTAATCTTCTTATATTTGTTATCTTTGCCCTCCTTCCTTCTACAATTAAATTTTAAAATTATGCTACTGAGTCTAAAAAGTTAGTGGGGTGGTCCACTGACACCTTTCATGCTGCAGCTTCACAGGCTGTTAGACTGTCTCCCCCTCGCGCTCTGCTACCTCAGCACTTCCCCCTCCCTCTGCCTGTTGTAGTCTGACTGCAGTAGAGGAAGTTTCCGCACACAGTGGGAGGGGCAAGTTCTCCTTGCACACTGTAACAGCCTGGGCATCTGCAGCACAAACTGCCCCAGATGCCTTTCAGGCTCATTAGCATAATTGTAAACGTTAATTTTAGAATAATTTCTATAGTCACAGGCCTGGATCTATGAGTAAGTGTCCCTGGTTTATCCATACTCGATTTTTTTGGTAGATTTTTTGCTTTAAGCCGCAATGTGAACCATTTAGTGTGTACGGGTATCCAGACTCTTCTCCAATGTTTTTTTTAGCACCCACATTAAATAGGTCATTAATACGTTATAAGTGGGGCTGCTATAAGATGAGCAGATCCAGATGTGGACAGTTGCATCTATTGTATAGAAGATATTCAAATTCACTAAAGACTTGACTACTATTGAAGTACATGGGTGATGAGTCCACAGTAAGTCGGCACGGAAGCTACACAGCATACAGGAGTACCGTATATGCTTCTTGCTCCATTGTGTAGAGTCACTGCTATTAGCCCATAGGCAGGGTTGCCAAGTGTCTCTCATACATGAGTGTGAAGTTAAAGGAGATTTGCAGGCTGAAATTATATCTCCTCAGTATAAGGGATCAAATTCACATTGGTGGGAGTCCAGCAGTCAGCACCTCCACAGATCAACCAATTCTCAGTAGCTGATAAATAGAGAATGTAAGAGGAAGGAACTAAGCTGCAATGACTTGGTTCAGCCACTACACAGAGAATGGAGCTGTCTTCTTCCTATCCCATTGTCTGTTTATTATCTACTAAGTACTGGATCGGTGGGGTTAGGGAGCTTTGGACTCCCGTTAGTGTGATACTGATAACCTAAATGATAGGTCCACAATTTTTTTTTCATGGAAAACCATTATACAAAAATATGACTGCACCTTCTGAATAGAGCCCCACACCTGTCTGTGGGTTGCTTTTAGTATTGCCTTTCAGTGAATAGGAATGAGTTGCAGTACCACACATAACCTGTGGACTGGTGTGGTGCTGTTCCTGAAATAAAGCAACTTTGTTTTTCTAATCCTGATCAAAAGACTATGATTGCTTCCATAGGCAAGCAGTGGTACTATACTATGAATCTATGCCCTGGTATAGCTGCAGTGTAAAGAGAGCCTAAAATACCATAGCACTGAGATGTAGGAGCTGTCAGTATGCTCAATCACGCAGCTCTGTCTCTCACGTGGCTACTTATAAACTTGGCTAATGATCCCAATGTCAGAGAGCAGAGTTTGTCATACTAATGTCGTGTCATCTGTCATTACTTGGGACTACTAATGCACTAGGTATAAAACATGCCAAGCCGTGTGTGTTGTGTGACAACAGAGGTGGTGGCAGGGAAAGACCCAGCGCCGCCCACTTGTAACATTAGACGTCTACACCTATGTACACTACTGTGTGCAGTCATACTCACTCCTGATCCTCCCACTGGTAATGCTGTTTTCCAATTTTCTTCCAGATTCCGGGACTTTGAAGCCTTGGGTAGGTTAGTTTTTTTTCTTATTTCAGTGAGAAAATAAAGAAAAAAAAATATTCTCCTTCCATATTCTGCAGAAAATTAGCAGTGTTTATGTATGTTTTCAGAAGGAACATATGTCTCCAAACTGCAGAATGGGATGTGATGAGAAAAAGCGATAAGTAAAACATTTGCTGAAGTGCCTCTTTAACCCTCTAAGACAAAATTGAGTCTCGGTAGTAAATAGCATGATAAATAGCATCTTATCAATGCTTCTCATAGGAAAACATTACTTGTCTTACAATACTTTGTTGCTTCAGGACAAGCTTTATGTGTACAGTAGTATGTAAGAGTATGTAAGGTATCCTACTCTCTATGTAAGGTATAACACATCATAACAATGATGTATTAGAAATCTTACCGCATAAATTTGTAATGTGACCTATTTGGACTGTATTTCAGAATAGATAATGGGGAGAATTCATTAATGGCTTTCTGACAGTTTTTTTCCTTACAGTCCCTTGTGCTCCATATTTATGAAGCGCCACAATATTGCTCCTTTTGCGACACACACATTTTATTTCTTTTTTGCCGTACCAATAGACAAGCTACAAGCTGAAGACAGTTCAGAAACTTTTCGGTGGTGCGCACTAAGCACAGTCTAATTTGCGCACAAAAAACCCAGTTCCTGCACTACAATTAATGAATGCCCCCTAATATATTTTATATATTTGTAACTCATTGTAAAATAACAGGTAAACATTGTCAATCACACTAAGGTTCCTTTTGCACTTCTGCAAATAGTGGCTGTGAGCTGGGTGCAAAAAAGAAGCAAGCTAATAGCCGCCAAGGTGGTGCATTAGGTATGGGCAGGGGGCGGGGTGAGCACCCCTAGTTTAGTCTGTGCAGGGGGGAGAGGGGAGGGGTGAAGAGCGCTCATCGTCCCCTATACTCGCGTCCAAAACCGGACCACAACCCAGACATGAGAAAGTAGCCTAAGAACAATAACTTTTCTGCTAGATGAGTCATTTAAATAAAATAGCTAAAATTATTGAATCTTCCCTATTACAAATGCAGTGTTTATTATATTGTTTTTAAAATTAAATTTAAGAAATATCTAATACTACTACGACTATGCATTTTCTGTAGCTCAATGAAGAACTGAGATGATTTAAGGAGCTTCTGGTTTTAAAAGACAGCCCCCTCTTTATACACTTATAGAGCAGTTATTCGGATAAAGTCCCTGCACTGAAGGTTATTCCTTTATATGGAAAGATACTTACAATGGTTATATTCAGGACAGTATGGATTAACATTCCGTTCGCTTCAATTCAAGAATCTTGTCAGCTGTCACTCATCCTTCGTCTTTTTTCTTTGCTATACTGATTAATTCAATATCCACCATTCCTCTGCGTCCCCTGGCTCCGTGGGGTATGGAATATAACTGGTATGAACCATTTCAGTCTCATAAAGAGAGCCATCTCCTTGAGGTATTCTAAATTCTGTGCATACCTGTGACACTTGTGCCATGACTGCTATTAATCTGTACAAAGACACCCATGGGCTACAAAGCCAGAACAACCTGCTCACTTCTAGAATTATGCATTAGCACAGCCTGTAACATAAACAGGACTGTACAGAACAAAGTGCCAACACTGCAATGAAGTAACAAGTGTTCTGTAACTTTTCTAGCTAGAAAGTAAGCTCACAAAGTAAGTGCACCTCCCATTAACCATTTTTGTGACCAAGGGTCATTGCTATCTATCTGCACAGAGTAAGTGCATTTAGGACTCAAAGTAAATCTACCACCAGGATCAAGGATTGAAAAGCAAGCCAGTGTATGGCCCCTCTGGTAGGACCCACAATTTTTTTTCAGCCTTTTATGCTTTTAAGTCTGCAGGCTTAAAGGACACCTCCCACCAGGGTCAAGGATTGTATACCAAGCACACTGCAATACTGGTGTTTGCCTCCTCTGGCAGCTTCTTATGCCCTGGTTTTTAAACAAAAAGGCGTTAAAATTATGCAAATGAATCTGAGGGGCTTCAGGCTCTTTTACCGCATATGGACCCTGGGCCCCTCAGACTCATTAGCATAATTTTAAAACCTTTTCTTCTTAAAACAAGAGCACAGGAAGCTTAAAAAAGAGTGGGTTGTGCCACAGGGGCCGGGGTCACATATCAGTATGTCAGTTGATTTGGTTTACAAGCCTTGACCTTGGTGGTAGATTTCCTTTAATTAACAGCTACGGAGCCTGGAGCCCCTCTGACGCATTTGCATAATTTTTTAAGCCTTTTTTTTGTAAAAACAAGGGCATAATAAGTTAGAAGAAGAGCGGATCCTGACAGAGGGGTCTTGCACCAGTATGTAAGTGATCTTGGTATTCAATACTTGATCCTGGAGGTAGATGTCCTTTAAAGAGCTGTAAGGCAGTTGTAAAGAGGTAGCCTTAGACTTTGATAACTGGAGTAGCGCCTTAATATAGCTCCTGTACTTAGTTCTGATCCGATTTGCATATTGAAGTAGGAATTGGTTAGCCGCTCATTTATCTGAGGAACTCCAGATGATTGGAAGTGTTGGACTAGACTTGAGTATGTACAATGTAAATTGTTCATGCAAAATTGTTCATTTTAATGTATTTTCTTGCAGAGAGAAAATGGTCCTTCGAGGTCAGTAAGATACACAGATTCAGGTCAGTCTATTCATCTCCCCATCTTTCTATATATTGTATTATCTATCTGTACTGAGAATAACATATAACATTAATTGTTTCTAAATTTGTTTTTGATAACCTTTATTGATTGTAAAGTAACAGTAATATAGGTTACGATAGACAGTCTGCTGGGCTGACTTATTCTGTATACATTTTTACATACTAGTTCAGAACAGTGATAGTAATGTGAAATAAAAATCATAATCCATAATATTCTGAATGGGCAATTTCATCATTTGACTGATCACCCAACACTATGTGAAAGTCATAGTTACTGTTAGTTAAATTGTTAGTTATATAGAATTTAAAAAAAGACAAATGTCCATCAAGTTCAACCAAGAAATTATGGTGAGTGATGTAAGGGAAACAATTCTATACTAACATATCTATTCTAACATAACCATCAAAGTTATTTTGATGGAAAAGGGTATGTAGACTCAAGCTGTCTGCTGTCTCTACTGTGACCAGCACCTGAGGCAGGCTATTCCACAGATTCACAGTTATTACAGTAAAGAATCCTTGTCATCTCTGGTAATTAAACTTTTTGGATTTTATTTAACCTGGAACAACTTTCCACCATATTTTTTGTTTGAACCATTAATATCTTCATATCCCTTATCAGTTTTGGGGCTCAATAGTAACCTTCCTTGCAGTTACAAAGTACTGGTATATTTTGATAAGTCTACATACAAGTATATCAAAAATGTAAAAGGAATAAAAATGAAAGCAACATGTATATCTTATTTTATATTTCCATTTACCTGTACTCTGAGCCTGAAAGGAGAACAATTGAGTTTTTTAGGCTAAGAAGTCTTTCATCTAATAAGAGATGACCTTACATATAAAAATTCTTTGAAATATTCACTAGCATCCCATGAGCAGTGTTTGAGTGCTTGGAGGTGACTGTCTTTCCTCCTGTGTTGTAGAGAAGTTTGCTGTCAAGTAAGTGCAGATCTCATGTAGTGAGCTCAGTTAACACAGTTGCAGTCTATACAAAATGATGCACCCTGGCACTGAGACAGTGTTTTTTTAAGAACTGGGCTATGTGAAATGGGACTTTAAGGTAATGCCAACTTTTATCAAAATTATAAAGGGTAAGGACCCTAATATTATACCTACATTGTTAGCGTTTGCCATTCGCCACCAAGAGCCATGGGTCATCTGACTCCAGGCAGCAGGACTTGGGACGTCCTGTGACTTCAGTAATTGGAGGGGACATTATATGCATTATATGCCCACCCCATAATAACGACTCCCATATTGGTGGTTGGAGTGGTTATGTGACTGTATTTTAGGTCAAATCTATTGTGGCCTCCCTTTTAATTTTACTATAACTCTAAAATTGTACCTGCACATAGGGAATCATTATTATATTATTAATATTTATTTAGTCCAGTTATTACTCTCCTTTTGGGGCTTTTTGCTGGGTGAACTGTAGAGGCTTTTGTCTAGATTTGTTTACATTTATGAAACCAGAGTGATTGGCACTATATCAACATTTTAAAATAAAGTTTGGTATGTCAATCAAAAAAACTGCTGTAACAAATGAAGCGTATGTCATATTATGATTAGAAAACCCAGTGTATGGTATCCTCAGTTGCTGCTTAAAAGTCTTTCTTTGGCTCTGCCATCCGTTTGGCTCAGCTTGGCTTTCGCTGTAATTCTGGTTTCTGATATGTAGCTTTTGTACATGACTATCTTTTGTATCTGTGATTTTATGCAAGATTAGCTATTTGTGACTCGTATTGTTGACCTCTTCTGTGTGTTATTTGTTTGTTTGTCTTATTTTGTGTCCACAATTGTCGCAGGGAGGGACCCTCTTCCTGATGGTCAAGTAACACTTGGCATACAAAGAGGCAAGTAGGCAGGGATGTTGGGTGCTGGAGCTTTAGAGTTCATTGTCTTTTCCGTTGTCCCTGAGTCCAGTGTTCCCATTTCAATTGCCCTGCTAGACCAACCTTCCCCCTAGTTAACTGTAATCTATGATGAAACGTGCAGTAAAAATGCAATTTCCATTTAGCTCCCCCACAGGAAAAATTAGGTATCATACAATGCCTCTTCACTTCATTCATCTGTCTATATATTGCAGTACAGGGCAGATTCTCCAGGGCAAGAGACGTCTTTTCTAACTGCTCTTAACTGTGACCAAGAGATGAGGATACCCCTTCAGAATTTAGTTCCTATGACTATAAGCACAGACAGAGCTTCATTCACATTCTTAATATTTTATGAAGTATTATTCAGCAAAATATTTTTTATAAAGAATAGCTAATGCATCCATTATTTAAATGGAGGTGTATTGTCCTTTTTTGAAGTTTTCATAGTCATACTTGTGCCTTGCTTTTTACCAAAAGAGAAAAAGCTATTCCCTTTAGAAGTTACCCTTAGCACCACAATAGTTGTATTTAAAGGGAACCTGTCTGGATTGTTGATTGCACAAAGATTTTGTTAAGGGCTGACCCTGGAGATCTACCATGTATACTCGATTATAAGCCGAATACCCCACTCTGCTTACACTCGGGTATAAAAAAAAAACCTGACTACTCACCACTCCGCCGGCCCGGGCAGTTCCTCTTCATCTTCATGCTGCATGTCCGCGACAGCTCCATGGGCAGAACCTCTTCAGGCATCATGCCGGCTGCAGGCCTGCGACAGCTTTGTGCACACGGCCCGGCCGGCGCACGTGAAGACAGAAGAGGCGCTGTCGTGGACCTGCGGCATGAAGATGAAGAGGAGCTGTCCGGGCCATCGGAATGGTGAGTAGTCAGGTTATTTTTTTTACCGCCAAGCTATACCCTACAGGGGGCTGGCAGGTGATATACACTAATGGGGGGGTTGGATATATACTTTAAGGGTCTGGCAGGCTATATACTTAAAGGGGCTGGCAGGCTATATACTACAGGGGGGTGGGAGGCTATATACTACAAGGGGTGTCAGACTATATACTACAGGGGGCTGTCAGTCTTTATACTACAGGGGCTGGGAGGCTATATACTACTGGGGGCTGGCAGGCTATTTACTACTGGGGGCTGGCAGGCTATTTACTACTGGGGGCTGGCAGGCTATTTACTACTGGGGGTTGGTAGGCTGTATACTACAGGGGCTGACAGACTATATACTACTGTGGAATGGCTATATACTACAGGGGGCTTGCTGGATATATACTAGGAGGCTGTGACCAATGCAATTCCCACCTTCGGCTTATACTTGAGTTAATAGGTCTTCCCAGTTTTTGGTGCTAAAACTAGGTACCTCGGCTTATACTCGGATCGGCTTATAATCGAGTATATACAGTATGTAACGGTGCCTTTTTGTGTGTTGTTAGTAGCAGGAGTTATGTAAAAAATGCATTTATATTCCAGGATTGTAGCTGGATTCTGAGTTCTCTGGTTCAATGTAAATTTTATAGCCCCTCCCCCTGCTGTAACAAGTTTATATGTGAATACCGCAACAGTTACTCAGGGGGAGGGGCTATGCAGCAGTACAGTGAAGGGATCTCACATACCAGTGCACCATAGTGCTCCAAATCCAGCTATAATCCAGGAACATAAATTCATTTTTCACAGTCCTGCTGTTTCTAAAATCATACACTGTGATGTCACTCACATGTTTAAACAGACCTCCCTGACTTTATACATCTAACTTCCAAGAATGATTTTCTGGATGATGCCACCAAACTGTTTGATAAAAGAAACATGATCTAGAAGCTGTTCAACTGCTTGACAACATACTGGTAGTGGTTTATTGGGCCAATTTCTGATGACAGATTCCCTTTAAACTGTTTTATTTTAAAGACAGAATTAGAGTTGGATTGTGACATTACTCAAAACTCATCTTTTGTTCAAGAAATAAATTAATTTCTCTACTCGTTGGCTTCTATCTTTCCGTTTTTTTGCCTCTACCCTGATGTACATTTACTGGAGAAAGCGTTTGAGGATTTTGAACTCTGTGCTGCCTTTATAATAACATTGCTACAGGCTGTTTCTTAGCCTAAATAAGGTAATCCCCCACCTTTTGGATATGGGGATATGGGCAGGCTATTATTGTACTGATTTATTACTCTATAGAAGCGTGAATTTCTCTTATTTTTTGTATATTGTATTGTATTATTACTCAAAACTGACTCCTTCAATTCTAACTCCACCCAAACCATGAGTAATGTGTGCACAGATAAATCTTAATATAACCGATGACATGCAAAAGTGCAGAGAAATATGTATAAACTTGCAGAACTTTACAGCTAGAGCAGCAGGTTGTCTATGAATAATGGAAGCTGTGAGGGCTTACTTCTGCAGACTGGTCTCTCTAGAGCAGGAGTAATGTGCATGTATGGAGAGCAGGAGCTTTCTGAAAATCAGTCCTGGAATGTGGAATACGTTGCTTACTGTCTATTTCTGCCAGGAGACAAAGCATACAGTCATGTGAGGTGAGGAGAAGAGGCTTCGATCAATAAGAAAATGGTTCAGAAAGAAGCCAAACTTAGAGAGTCTAAAGCAAAAGAAATTACTAAAATCGGAAAATGCTGTGAAAATTGTAAAATGTTTTTGAAGTATTAAAAGAAGGTGGGAAACATTAAGCAAAACGCATATGAAAATTATATGAAGAGGATATGTGCTTGCTTTATGATCCTTATGATCCAGTTCTTTGCTAACATCCTCCAGCACTCCCTGCTGTTTCAGTTATTATATGATGAGTTGTGATGGGAAGTGTAGTCATCTCACAAGAAACTGTACAGTTTCCTAAGACACATATACACTATTTAGTAATAAAAATGTAAGAAACATAAAAAAAATTGAATCATGAAACATCAAAATACATCAAAAAACGTATTTTTCGGACTATAAGACGCACTGGACCATAAGACGCACCTGGGTTTTAGAGGAGGAAAAATAAGAAAAAATGTTTTTTTTCCCCATATAGTGTGCTAAAATACTTAATAAAGTAACAGTAAAGTAACGGCACCGTACGGAGCGGTGCTGTGCAGCCATGTTTCTCTTTGGAAAGGGGCAGGGGCGAGCAGCGCTCACCACTTCCTCTCCTGGGCACCGACGTGTGCCCGCTGTGAATGTAGCCTACGGGGGCTGTGTATGGGATACTTTTATTAGGGGTCATTGTGTGACATTTGGTGAAGTTTTAATAGTGTACTGTGTTCGGGGAGAATTAATGGGGAGACTTTATTGGGGGACATTTTATGGGGCACTGTTACCTGGTGCTGAAGGATGAGTCCAGTGCAGATACTACAAGTGTTCTGTCAGATTTAGCCCTATACAGAACACTTGGTGGTCGGGGGAGTGTTGTTTCTTTGACCCAACACTGATTGGCTAGGGCTTGGCTAGCAGCAAGCTCAGACAACCAGTGTTGGGGGCAGAATATTCCAGTCAGCATGCACTGCATGCTGCCACTGCCTTCAGTTTTCACGGCTGAGCTTACTGCCAATAGCTTTCACTGATCCAGGGTCAGACTAAGGTTGGTGGGGGACCCTGGGCACAAAATCTTGTGGAGGCCCCCACTGAATGCAGCATACATACACATCCTCCTGCTCACTATCTACTTTCTGACCAGTAATACATCCGCATACAGCTGCTAAATCCCCAGTAATACATCCACCACACCACCAGTAATACATCTATCTACAGCCGCCAACCCCCCAGTAATACATCTATCTACAGCTGCCAACCCCCCAGTAATACATCTATCTACAGCCGCCAACCCCCCCAGTAATACATCTATCTACAGCCGCCAACCCCCCAGTAATACATCTATCTACAGCCGCCAACCCCCCAGTAATACATCTATCTACAGCCGCCAACCCCCAGTAATACATCTATATACAGCCGCCAACCTCCCAGTAATACATCTATATACAGCCGCCAACCCCCCAGTAATACATCTACATACAGCCGCCAACCCCCCAGTAATACATCTACATACAGCCGCCAACCCCCCAGTAACACATCTACCTACAGCTGTCAACCCCCCACTAATTCATCCGCATACAGCTGCCAACCCCCCAGTAGTACATCCGCATACAGCCGCCAACCCCCCAGTAATACATCTACATACAGCCGCCAACCCCCCAGTAACACATCTACCTGCAGCTGTCAACCCCCCAGTAATTCATTCGCATACAGCCGCCAACCCCCCAGTAGTACATCCGCATACAGCCGCCAACCGCCCCAGTAATACATCCGCATACAGCCGCCATTCCCCCAGTAATACATCCGCATACAGCCGCCACCCCCCCAATAATACATCCGCATACAGCCGGCATCCCCCCAGTAATACATTCGCATACAGATGCCACCCCCCCGCAATACATCCGCATACAGCCGCCATCCCCCCAGCAATACATCCGCATACAGCCGCCATCCCCCCACTAATACATCTATATACAGCCGCCAACCCCCCAGCAATACATCCGCATACAGCCGCCATCCCCCCAGTAATACATCTATATACAGTCGACCTCCCACCAATAAAATATATATAATATACAGCCACCAACCCCTCAGTAATACATCAATATACACTTCAGACCCCCACCAGACACGTAGTCCCATGTAACTTACATTTCAGCCACACCAGCCATGCAGTCCCACAAAACATACATAAGTTCCCAGGCCATCAGAATACAGAAGACTGAGACTTAACTCTGTTCTCTGTGTAGTGACCAGAAGCTGTAACTACAACCATGGCTACCACTAACTTCAATGGGAGCAGCTGTAGCTACAACTTGCAGCCACTACAAGGATCACTGAGGCAACTACATGCTCTGTAGAAACACAAGATTGGTAGTGGATCTGGGATGTTGTCCCTCATCTATTCTGAGGAACACCCATATATCACCTTTCCTGCAAAACTTTCCTATTATATTACTGGCAAAGTTCCCTAATTTTCAATAAAGTACGGTAAATGGATGGAACTGAAATACTTTTTTTTCTTATTTAAAAATAATTTTGTAATTATTTACATAGTGTCTACATGTAACATGAATCTCTTAATCGATGGGCATTGATAGACTGACGGGTATTTAAAGGAAATCTCCCACCAGGATCAAGGACTGTAATTCAAGTACACCTACATACAGGTGTGTACCCCCTCTGTCTGGTTCTGCTCTTCTTTTAGCTTTTTAAGCCCTTGTTTTTATAAAAAAAAGTTTGAAAAAATATGCAAATGAGCCTCTGAGGTGCTCAAGACTCCATTGACATCTATTGATCCTGGAGCCCCTCAGTCTCTTAATTTTTTTTTTTGTAAAAAAATAAGCTAAATAAGCTAAAAGAAGAGCGGATCATGACAGAGGGCACAAACCTGCATGTATGTGATGCTTTATTCACAAACCTTAGTAGATTTCCTTTTAAATGATGTAAATCTGTAATGCAGATGGTGCCACCTCCTCATGGTGGATGTGACCTTTTGGCTCTATAGTTTTGCAGGTTGTCATCATCTATTATTAGTTTTCTGCTGCCAGCTTTCAGCTTATATCTGTATATATATTCTGTATAATGCAGTAACTTGAAGACCACATGGGAAACACCTCAGCCGCATTTGCATTGATAATTTGGACACATGAATTCACATCAGTAGGAGATCTAATATAATGTGCTAAATGCTTCCTAATTTTAACATAAATTCGTTTACAGCATCTGTGCTTTCTGCCATTGCCAATTAGTGACTTTGTCTACAAATCATTATCTTGGTAAATGAGTGCGTTCTGCCTGCTGTATTGCTTGGAAATGGACTCCAGCATTTTATAATAGTGGTATTTCTTACAGAAAATAAGGTAGGGTATACTCACTTGGTTGGAAATTTAATGCAGCATTATGTGGAACGTAGATATATCACATTAATTCTAGATTAAATTTGCTGGCACAATCAGTTTCCCCTTACTACTTGGAAGAATCACTGATTGAGTAATGTTACAAAGCCGGAATGGTCTTCTATATGTGGCACCATGTTAAGATTCCAGAGGCTGGCTCTCACCGTTCTGGGTATCAATGGTGTACAAACACTTCTACTACATCTTCCGATCTAGTTGGTGTAACACTTGAGTTATCTTTCCTTTGAGTACATGTCTTCTATACTGTACATGAGTACATATAGCATGTGTACAATGATTGTCAATGGATGTTACTTACAAGGAAGAAGGTGCAACGTAAAGCTAAAAGATGATTTACTACTACAGGGTAGTGTTACAATAAGTAAGCTAAACATGCTTTACCCTACCCCTCCATCCAAAGTCTCTGACTTCTGTAGCCCCAGTCCTGGGGTTATGTACCATCTAGCAGTGATCTCTATACAAAGGACTTGTCGCTGCATCACCTCACCAACAACTGGAAACTGGACTTGGAGCTATAGGGTCAGGTCTAGTCATTTCTCTTGTTTTGATATAGCGTTGGTGAATGGCATACCAGTGGTTTTGTATCTGCCATTACTTTAATAGTTTATTTTTCTCTTTTTTTTTTTCTCTACAGGTTTACCCAGGTTGCAGGTCATTAGGACTTACAGTGGTTACCCTGCACCTCCAGTGAACAATGGCCCGTCACTCACCATACAGATTGGGGATACCATCGAGTTAATAAGGGCCGATCCTCACAGCCTTTTTTGGCAGGTAGGTGTATAGTGGTTCAATAAAGTTTTGTATATCCAAGACTAAAAGCGCCTACTCTTAAGAATGCACAAATTTATATGTAGTTCTACTGATTGATGTTCACTATTGAGCTCAGGGCCGATTCCAACCTTTTTGCTACCTGAGGTACATCCCCAAACAGTGCCACCAGATCACCGACATCCTGACTGACACTGCTCATACGGATGTTGGTTCACACACTAGTCAGTGAAAGCTAGTACCTTACAGGTGATGATCTGCTTGTAATGAAGAGGACTTCATAACGGTTTCTCCTGGCTTAGGCTTATCACTGCTGAATTCCCCACCAGATGTCTTCAGTTCCAAGCAACAAGTCCCCCACACTGTGCCCCTAAAATACCACAATTACTTACAGCATAATGTCATCTGGATAACAGTGCTCCTAAATAATATAAATATACACTTAAAAACACAACTAAAACATTCTATATATAGTCCCCCAAGTAAATTACATTATGTACAACACCCACACTTTATTATATACACCAGACCCCCCTAGTTAATATATAACTTCAGACCCCACTTCATAGATAGTATATGCGGCCAGACACCCCCATAGATAATTTATATGTCCAGACAACAACTCATAGAGAGTATATACTGGCAGGACTCCCATAGATAGGATATACAGGCAGACCCCCCTCATAGATAGTGTATACAGCCAGACAGCAGCATTCAATGGGGATGATCCCAGGGGGGGAGTGCAGCTGCAGTACAGAGGGGCTCTGGTAAGACCCCCATAGAACTTTAGGCACATTAGCATAATACAAGTCTATTTTAGAAGGAAGGAGGCCAAGGATAACAAATATAAGAAGATTACTCCAGTCACACTGTCTGGATCTATAAGTAAGTGTCCTTGGTTTGTTATGCCTGATTTTGATGGTAGATTTACTTTAATGGAGACCTCAGAGTTCTCCAGTGTTGGAACTGTCAGTTATGTCAAGAGGAAGCAGATATGTATACATTAAGCAGAAAATCAAAGCATATCTACCAATACTCACTCCTGCTCCCTCTATACTTTCCTTTCTTCCATTCCCATATACAGGGGCAGATTTATCAAGCTGTCTGAATATCACAATATTTCTAGTTGCCCATGGCAACCAAATACAGCTCAGCTTTCATTTTACCAGTGCCCATGAATATTTTAAAGGGGAGCTGTGATTGGTTGCCATGGGCAACTAGAAATATTCTGACTTTCAGACAGCTTAATAAATCTGCCCCACAGTGTTTAAAAACAGCTGCATTTGTTGGTAGCACCACCTGAAGACCGGCATAGAACAGAAACAGCCCATGTAACCCTTGTGCGGAGGAAGGGGGCTGCATAGGGCATGTGTCCCAAATATATAGCTATCGGTAAGTGGTGGGATACTTTACTGCCTTCCAAGTGTAGTTCAGCAGTCCGCTCACACCTAAAGGGGAAAAAAAATAAAAGTCTAAACCATTATATATTTTGTATACATTTACCATACATTTTTAGGAATGAATAATATGTAATTATAATAATATATGTTTTCTTTTTCTTTCTGTTTTAGGGCAAAAATATTGCCACTGGAGAGCTTGGCTTCTTTCCAAGTGATGCAGTAAAACCCAGCCCATGTGTAAGTATATATTTACAGGCGGTCCCCTAGTTAAGGACACCCGACTTACAGACAACCCATAGTTACAGACGGACCCCTCTGCCCACTGTGAACTCAGGTGAAGCTCTCTGGAAGCTTTACTATAGTCCCTGACTACAATAATCAGCTGTAAGGTGTCTGTAATGAAGCTTTATTGATAATCCTTGGTCCAATTACAGCAAAAATTTTGAAACTCCAATTGTCAATGGGACAAAAGAAAAAAATTTGTCTAGAACTTCAATTATAAAATATACAGTTTCGACTTACATACAAATTCAACTTAAGAACAAACCTCCAGACCCTATCTTGTATGTAACCCAGGGACTACCTGTATTAATATTTACCGCTTTGTATCAGTGCTCACACTATTTGTGAAATAATTTACTGCTATCATAAAGTCTAAGTCATTTGTTTTCTGTATATCCTCTATATACCAGCATCAGTACACTAGAGATCCGGTGGTGAATAGATGGTTATGGTTACATCGATCTACAGTACATAGATATTTCCAGTCTATGCTCCATCTCACTCTAATGTACTGCCCTTAAAATGTCACTAGTCAGAAGTTTAATCAGGCTGTAATAATGGGTGAGTCATACATCGGCTTGTTTGCAGATGACCTAAAAGATGTGGCGCTAAAGATGCCAACTGTAGAACTAGAGTTTCAAGCTACAACTTGAGTTCCAAGAACTTCTGGAAGAAAAACTTGGCACTCCTTGGTTTTTTGAAGAAAGATAAGGAATGACAAGTTTTTCTTCATTTATAAATGTGGTGTTGTAGCCTACTTGTGCACCCAAAAAAACCCCAAGACATCTAGTGACGTGTATTCCCTCTACTATATATCCACCATCACCCAGCCTCCGCACCAATCAGATGTTCAAGCTGATGTAAACTTATGCCCATTAAAGCAATTTTATGTCATTCCTTTTATGATAAAAAGTTATACAATTTTTCAATATACTTTCTGTATCAATTCCTCGCGGTTTTCTAGATCTCTGCTTGCTGTACTTCTATAGAAAGTGGACAGAAATCTGACCATGGTCACACAGATGGATGGCTCGTTATATCACACAGCTCTGATTATTGACTGTAATATAAGGAGCCGTGCATCTGTGTGACCGTGGTCAGATTTCTGTCCACAAGTCGTAAACATAGAAGCTTTCTATACGGCCAGCAAGCAGAGATCTAGAAATCCATGAGAAATTGATACAGAAAGTATATTGGAAAATTGTATAACTTTTTATCATAAAAATAACAATAATTTGCCGAAATAGGAATACCCTTTATACCGGAAGCAGTTCACCCCTTGTAGTGGCCCATAGCCTTTTTTGCAGCCACAGCTCCTGTTCACTTTAAGCTGGACTTCTCACTGCGTTATCAGTTTAAAGCCATCCCAGAAACATGGAGCTACCGTATATATGAGTATGAGCCGACCCAAGTATAAGCCGAGAACCCCTAATTTTACCAACAAAAACTGGGAAGACCTATTGATTTGAGTATAAGCCATGGGTGGGAAATGCATTGGTCACAGTCTCCCAGTATATAGCCAGCAAGCCCCCATTAGTATATAGCCAGCAAGCCCCCATTAGTATATAGCCAGCCCCCAGTAGTATATAGCCAGCCAGACCCCTGTAGTATATAGCCAGCCAGACCCCTGTAGTATATAGCCAGCCAGCCCCCAGTTGTATACAGCCAGCCAGCCCCCATGTAGTATACAGCCAGCCCCCCATGTAGTATACAGCCAGCCAACCCCATGTAGTATACAGCCAGCCCCCATGTACTATACAGCCAGCCCCCATGTAGTATACAGCCAGCCCCCATGTAGTATATAGCCAGCCCCGTGTAGTATACAGCCAGCCCTCAGTAGCGTACAGCCACCCCTCAGTAGCGTACATCCAGCTTGCCCCCAGTAGTATACAGCCAGCCTGCCCCCAGTAGTATACAGCCAGCCCGTCCCCAGTAGTATACAGCCAGCCCGTCCCCAGTAGTATACTTCCAGCCCGCCCCCAGTAGTATACAGCCAGCCCGCCCAGCACATAAAAAAAAACAAACTTACATACTCACGCTCCGGCGTCCCGATGCTTGTCGCGGCTCCTGGTGGCTCCTCTTCAGTCCTCTCTCTGCTCTAATGGCTGGCAGAGATCCTTCCTTTCGATCTGCCATCCGACACACACTATGACTTTATCAGCAGCGACACCACCACGCAAGGAAGCGTCTCTGCCGGCTAATAGAGCTGCGATGAGCATCGGGGCACCGGAGGGTGAGTATGTCATTTTATTTTTTTATTTTATAAGCCGAGGTAAGGTTTTTCAGCACAAAACTCGGCTTATACACGAGTATATACAGTAACTACATCTGGCTATGAGTCCCATGTTTACTACAGCCAATTTCTGTAGTTGGCAGATGTCACCATTTCCTCACTTTCCCCACATTCAGATATTGAGGGCCTGTGCAGCTCATAGCAGGACTGTGGAGTCGGAGTCGTGGAGCTAGTGAAGTTTTTGGTGGAATCAAGGTTGTGACAAAATGATTTAAGGATTAAGGCCAGGGACGAGCAACATTTATTTGTCCAACGGCCGTATTGTCATACTGCTTAACTTTAAGGGGTCATATCAGTAATCAGCACCCTAGATACACCAACGAACACAGTACAACACAAAATGTGACACCCAGAAATACCACAGTACAGCAATGAATGCATTCAGAGCAGACTGCATAGAAGATAATAATAGTATTGGAGACCCCCAGAGCAGACAAATAATACTGGAGACCCTCAGAGCAGACAAGTAATACTGGAGACCCCACAGAAGATAATAATACTTGAGACCTATAGCAGACTAACAATACGGGAGACCCCCAGAGCAGACAAGTAATACTGGAGACCCCACAGAAGATAATAATACTTGAGACCTATAGCAGACTAACAATACGGGAGACCCCCAGAGCAGACAATAATACTGGAGACTCCAAAGCAGATAATCATACTGTAAAAGTAGTAAAAACTACTGATACTGGAAACCCCCGAAGCATTAAATTGATAATACTGGAGACCTCCCCAGAGCAGACAAATACTGGAGACCAAAGAGCTGACAAAAAAATAAATATTCTCCTTTTCTGGCTCCTCATCTGCTCCCTGCACCACACTGTAGCTTCTACTCTCCTCCATGTGCTCAGTTCTGTGTCCCGTGCTGGTTGCATGTGGTGGCATTGGGACCTGTAGCAGTGCTGCACGGTTTTGCTCCTTGGGCCGCTCAGTCCTTAACCGAATGCATACAACCAGTGTCAGGAGTCAGGAGCAGTGAGTGAGGACATCTAAGCTGCACTCACCGCTACCTGGCCTTTTGCACCATTGAATATTTCAGTTATGGAAGCACTCATTGGACTCTGACTGTCAGAAGGGTTTGGACCCAAACTCATGACTTGAAAGGCTGTTGGAATAGGATGTACATCCTTGATCCCCCTTTTAATTGAAATTAATGTGTTCTGCACTTTATGTACATGCTCAGTAATGAAGCTCCCTCTGATACAGTTCGGAGGAAAAAGCCACTGGGCCTGCATGTATCTCAGCACTGAGCTCTAACTGTACTGGGATCTAACATTTATCTAACAGAACAGTGGAGTCTGAGTTGGTGACCATTATATTGGAGTTAGAGTCAAAGTTGGGGAAATTGAGGAGTCGGAGTTAGAAGTTTGGCTTCCTTCCTACACAGTCCTAGCTAATAGGGTATAAAAACAAATTTCTGGCCTACCCTATAATAAAAATATTTTGTAGACTTGTTATATTTTTGTCCATTTTGTAGACTAATCACATCTGTGAAAGTGTAAAAAACATATGACTCAATTCTCAAACAAAATTCTAGGGTTTGTCTCATATCCTAGGTACTTATTCACACTTCCGTATAAAAATACAGCTGAAGTCCATGTGGTTTTCCCTTTTGCCAATAAATGCATGATACAAAACAGAACAAATGCTACACATACTACACAGGACATGCACTTTAAAATGTGACTCATTGGCCTTTGACATATCTATGGGCTTACAAAAGTACAAATATGGATTACTCAGAACATGCTACAGTAGTTAACATGAGTTGGGATTTGTATACATATCGTTGCTTATGTAAATTGCTGTGTTTACCAGTCATTATCCATTGGTCATTTAAAGACATACAGATATTTTGTTGGGATACAACCAGTTCACTCACACAGTTAGTCAGGTATCTACATACACCGTATGCCATAGTTAAGATCCTAATGTTTGTCTTACTCTCCTTTCTCTCACAGCAGATGCCAAAGCCAGTAGATTACTCTGGACAGCTATGGTGAGTGCTTGAAATGGACACAAAATTTACATAAATCAAGAGTACAAGTGAACTGCAGAAAGTTTGTAATATATCGTATCAGAGGAAAGTGTTTCTTTCTCCACTTGTATAAGCTCATCATCCTCCCTCCTTTCATCCTGTCATTCCCCGGGCTCTGTTTGTGGGCTATTTTAGCCAGTTGACATTGGCAGGGGAACGAGGCCATTAAAAATGAATGGTCACCACCCAGTGCGTTCCATGTGCAGCGAGGTACGGTGCCTGCGCCACGCCTTTACGGCACCATGAACAGGCACAATAGAAGTTTAGGAGGTCCATGAGCAAGCCACGCTCGATCGTGTGCATGAGCCTTAATAATATTTATACAAAGTTGACCTCCTGATTTCTGGAGTTTGTTTGGTAAACTTCTAGTTCAGTCTTCAACACTTTGATTTGAGTTAGAATAGATTTACATTGCATCCAGTATCTTACTCAGTAAATTATTATAAATCTTTCAGATAACCAGGGCCCCATCTGTACAGAAAACGAGGGGATTGATGAATTTCCCCTATGACAATGTATAATGGCTATTTCTCAGCTTGGTAATGATAAGTTTTCTATAATATATAAAACTATGGGGGAGATTTATCATACGACGGTGCTCCGTGAAGGAAGGCATAGCTTTCTGGCATAGAAGTATTGATAAATGTCCTCCTCTGTGTTTGTTGGACTGGAGTACACGTCTAGCTTTTTCTAGGTTACAAATGATGTTTGAAATGTTTTCATGTTAACATGTAGAATGTATTTTCCTTTCTCTAGGTATGCAGGAGCTATGGAGAGGGTGCAGGCAGAGGTGGAGCTGATGAATAGAGAAAACAGTACCTACCTCATCCGACACAGGACGAAGGAGATTAGGGAATATGCAATTAGTATTAAGTAAGTATTCCTAAGAAATCACAGTTTGGATTGAAGGGGTCCTGTCACCTCTTATCACTCTGTCAGCTCTTATCACTCCCAGAGATGACCGGAGCAGCCCTGTTCATCTCTGTTCAATCTCCCTCAGCTCCATAGAGATGAACGGGGTAGCCCGCACATGCGCAATCGGCTGCTCCGGTCATCTCGGGCAGCTGAAGAGGGGTGTGGCGGGAGTACATTTTAGTCAGTTTTATTGCTGTTTTTGGTCCTATAACTCTCTAGACAGGTCAGTGTGACATGATTCCTCTAGTGCAATGAAATGTTGTGTGCTGACATTGTGCTGAGGTAGGTAGCGATTAGACATAGAAGTCCGAAGAAAAGCACAGGTAAGTATGTACGCGCTGCCCCTATATCTAGAAAGTAATATGGAGGTGGACTCCTGAAGGAATATAAAGAATGTTTCTTATATAATAGGTTTATTTTTACAATGGTGGACGACGCGTTTCAAGGACGAACTGTCCTCTTCATCAGGTCCATGTGCATATAACACTAAAAGACATCGAACAAGATAGGGGGTAGGGGGGTAATACAAATAGATAGAAACATAAGTACGTTAAAAAATTCAAAAGTACGTTAAAACAAATTCCAAAGGTATAAATAGATAAAATAGATGTGCAAGAGATTAGGACTATATACAGAATTTCTTAAATTACATAAAGTTCAGCAGGATGCAAGATAATGATGACATAAAATTCGACAAAGTGCATGAAAATAATAATAGTATACAGATGGTAAAGAACATGGTGGTGATGCTGGACCGGTCTGGGCGGTGTGACTGTCATAAATGAGAGGTAGGGTGTTTAGGTATAGACAACGAGGCTTACCTGGATATAATACTTTAGGGTATAACAGAGGGGAATACTGTATACAAAGTATTGCAATCCTGCATAGGAAAAGGGATATGGGGTAAATGAATGGAATGGGGGGGAGGGAGGGGGACAAAATAAGAATGAGGGGTTAAACATACCTGCAGAGTACTGAAGCAGGGTATAAGGGCAGCGTCACTGGTTGTTAACCGGATGAATAGCTGTAGGTGGTGAAGGATGATAGGGCTAAATGGGGGTGTGGAAAAAATAAAGGGGGGTAGGGGGATAGAGGACATGTGGAGAGGTACTCACAGTGGTCCGGCGGGAGGTGCGCGCTGCTTGCTGTAATCCAATGGTGTTGCAGAGAACACGGAGGGTTGCTTAAAAAGGCGCCCGAAAACTGGCGCATGCGCGGAGCGGAGCGTCCGATTTTTGGCGCATGCGCAGTATTAGTTGTGGAGTGGAGCCTGAATAGATAGCGGTGGGTGAAGAGCGGGGAACGGGGGGGTGTAGGTAGGTAGGGGAATGGATAGGGGTAAGCTATATGGGCAGGGAATGGGGAGGGCTGAGGTAAAGTTAATGGGTACGCAGGAGGGGTACCCTGGTGAATACTATGTATGAATTATGACTGGTGTTAGGATGGTAAGAAAAAATTATAATAACAGCAACAGACATGTTGTTGGGAAGTAGATTAATAATGGACAATAGTAATATTAAAAAAATTCATGTTAGAAGAACGATGCTGTGATGGGAGTTAGGTAAGAAAAATAACAAAGGGGAAAACACGTGGGAGGATATGAATATAGAACGGCAAAATGGATGAGTAAATGCATGAATGGGAGAACAGTGACACACAACATAATTAAAGAATTCATGTTAAAACAACAATATTGTGATGGAAATAGGTTAAAAGCAATACAAAAGGGAAAACACATGGGAGAGTATAAATATGGAACGATAAAATAGATGAATAGATAACTGAATGGGAAAACAATGACACATATATTGGGCTATGATGGCCGTGAGATGTGCTAAGCACAAATCATGAGTCAGTCTCTGAGTTCATTACGTGGATACAGGAATCCTTGGTGTGGATGAAAAGCTATCCTGGAGGGAGATGTCTTCAAACGCGTTCCAGAGATTCGTTGAGACCGTTGGGGAACAAGGTGTTCAGCTTGAAAATCCAAAAGTTTTCTCGTTTAATCAACTGATCCAGTCTGTTCGGATGGTTCTTCGGGATCCTTTCGATGGGGATCAGAGATAGGCTACAGAAGTCCCTATCGTGGTGAGTGAGACAGTGTCTAGAGACACTATGAAGTAAGAAGCCTGCCTTAGCCTTGCTGCGGTGGGTATTCATGCGTTCCCTGAGTGTTTGGGATGTCCTGCCCACATACTGTAGGGTGCAGGAACATTCTAAGAGATATATAACAAAATCGGAATTGCAATTGATGAATGAGTTGATAGGGAAGGTTTCTTTAGTGGTATTGGAAGTGAAGGTGGTGGATCTGTGTATGAGGATATCGCAGGTTTTACATTTAGATCCCCCACACTTGAAGGCCCCTTTTAGTTCGGGGAAAAGGCTGGTTTTGGTTTTGATGGAAGACTTCTTGCGGAGTTTAGAGGGTGCTAGAAGGTTTTTTAGCGTGGGCGCTCTTCTGAATGTGATTTGAGGTTTGGCAGGGAGAGTATTGGTGATGTGGGGGTCCTTCTGTAGGATATGCCAGTGTTCAGTCAGAATTTCTCTAATAATCTTATGGTCAGTGGTATACTTAGTGATGAAGTTGGCGCTCCTGTTTTTGTTGGTGATTTCAGTATGTCGGGAGGGCAATAGACACTCATTCTGTGTCAGAGCAAGGGTTTTTGTATATGCATCTTTAAGGACTTTTGGTGGATAGCCCTTTTGTGCAAAACGGTCCCTGAGGAGTCTGGACTGGGTTCTAAATGTGCTGGTATCTGTGCAATTTCTTCTTACGCGTTTGTATTGGCTGTAGGGTATGTTTAGAAGCCATTTTTTATAGTGTGAACTTGTGAAATCTAGAAAGCTGTTAACATCTACTTTTTTGAAGAAAGTCTCAGTGGTCAGGCCAGAGTGTAGTTGGTTAACAGATATTAGAAGGTCCAGGTATTCGATTTGAGTTGGGGAGACGTTAGCTGTGAGTTGGATATTCGCGTAACTGGGGGCAAATCTGGTACCCATGGCTGTCCCCTTGATTTGTTTATATATATTGGATCCGAATGCAAAGGTGTTATGGTCGAGGATAAATCGGATGCTGTTTAAAATGAATTCAGTTTGTTCTGGTGGCATAAGGATGTCTGCTGAAAGGGTCTCTCGGATGGCCTGAATTCCTAGATCGTGTGAAATGTTGGTATACAAGGAGGTCACATCCATGGTCATGAGTAAATATCCTGGTTGCCATTTGATTTGTTCGAGCTCCAGTATGAGCTGTGCGGAATCTCTAAGAAAAGATGGTAATGCTACCACATATTTTTGGAGAAGTATGTCTACATACTCAGAGAGGTTACTTGTGACAGAATTAATGCCAGATATGATTGGTCGTCCTGGAGGTTTTTCTGGATTTTTGTGAATCTTAGGGAGGTAGTAAAATAGGGGAGTGCGGGGATTTTTAGGGATTAGATAGTCCCTTTCTTTCTTTGTCAAGATGCCAGATGAGTGGGCTCCTTGCACCAGGGTGGAGAGATGTTTAAGATGGTCGAGTTTTGGATCCTGGTCCAGATGACAATAGTATTGAGAGTCTGAGAGGATAGAGGTACTTTCGGTGATATAGTCATCTCTGTTGAGAATGACAGTACCGCCCCCTTTGTCTGCCGGTTTGATGACTATCAGGGTGTTATCCATGAGTTGTTTCAGGGCCTTCTTTTCACTACTGGTGATATTGGATGGACGGGGTCCTCTCTTTAGTGTCCTGAATTCCGTGGAAACTGTATGGAAGAAGGTGTCTATGAACGGTCCCCTGCTATGCGTGGGGTTAAATGAAGAGGGGGGTTTCAGATTGGTATGTAGGAAAGTGTCTGGGGGATCGGAGGGGGGGGCTGGATCGGCCGTGTTTTTTAGGGAAAAATGTCTGGTGAGGGTAATTTTACGAATGAATTGGTTCAAGTCAAGAAAAAGGTCAAATTCATTAGAGACGGTAGAGGGGCAGAAAGAAAGCCCTTTACTGAGTAAGCTTGTTTCGCTGGGAGTGAGAGTGTGTGCCGAGAGGTTAAAGATTTTCACTTTCTGGGCTCTGGTATTTGTTAATGGCTTACTTTTTTGTTTTTTGTTCCGATTTCTCCCTCCCCTGCATCCTCTGGTCCTCCTTTTCTTTTTTGCCTGTTGGCTGGGGAAAATATGGAGAAGGTCGCCTTTGGACTCAGCAAGGGCATGACCAGATTTTCCATTATCATGGGTGGGGGTTCCTTGAGGTTGGGTGGTAGGTCTAAAAAAGACAATGAGTGGCTCGAGTCCTGGGATAAAGGGGTTTTAGGATTCAGGGTATCATTCTGTGTCTCCTGGGGGGTAGGTTGAGAAATCAGGTTAGTACATGGCAGTCTGGATGTCGTTGATTTTTGTGTGGAGGAACAGGGAGATATTTCGATTTGACTGTCTATTGTCACATTGTGGGTAGTTATTTGTGAAAGCTGGAAATCTACGTGGGGTTGGTGGTTCTGACTGGGGTTGCTAAGGTTCTGTTTGGGGTCTGGTGGTGGAGTGGCAATATGATCGGGGGAATAGGAGGCGTTGGGTCTCTTGTAGGTCCGATTAACATAGATATGTCCCTTTCCTTGAATGTGAGTGTATTTTTTGTTATTATTTTTTGCTGTTTGGTTAGGGATAGACATTAACGGGGGAATGATAGGGTGATGAGGTAAGGTTTTTTGTCTTGTAACAGATGGTTTCTCTGGGTGGATATTGGGGGGGGCGGGGGTCGGGGCGGCGGCGGGGAAATCGATATGGTCCCTGTCTGGTTCCCATGATCTATGGATTTGTTTGAGGTATTCCTGGCGGTCTCGTGTGAGTTTTTTTGATTTTTTGGAGACTAGGGAATATTCTAGTGAGCGGAGCCTGTTGGAAATGGAAACGTTTAAGCTGGAATAATCGCTATGGTCAATATACTGTTCCAGATCATTCTTAATTGCATCAATGGATGTAGTGTTGGTATCGACCATTCGGGATCTTTTGTGTATGAGCCTATCTATCAGGCCCAATGAGCAGGTTTCGAGGTACCGTTCCCAATCTTGGGAAAAACATGTGTCATCGGGAAAAGGGGATTTGAATGGTAGTCTAAGGCCTCTTGGAGTAATTTTCTCTTTTAGGTATATTTTGAGAAAGGCAATATCTATGGAGTGTTGAATCTCCTTTTTACAGGCATCTTCCAGACGGAGAAAGAGGTCTGTCATCTTCTTTGTGTTTGTCTGTGAGGCATGTTGATCTTCTGAGGAGGTGACGAGGGTGGATTTGTTGGAAACTGATAGTTTGTATATTAGATTCTCTCGGTTTATCCATCTGGAATTATAGTAGTCCATGCTTAGGTGAGGTTGTGGTTTGGACTGACAACTGAGGGCAGCCTAACGTGTAAAAAATGGAGGTCTACTGTTGGGTGTCCTCCTACCGGGGTCCCTGTGTGGGTCCGGACTAGATATAGTATTGTGGGGGCACGTGGCGCCTCAGGGGGGGAGGGTAGTAGTTTTGAGGGTATGTAATGGTAGGGTAATAAAGGTGAGATATGGAGGGAAGGGTGGAGAGGAGATGTGTGGGGCTGCTGCGGACCCTGTGGCACGCAGGAGTGTCTGCGGTCAAATAGGTAGGTAGCGATTAGACATAGAAGTCCGAAGAAAAGCACAGGTAAGTATGTACGCGCTGCCCCTATATCTAGAAAGTAATATGGAGGTGGACTCCTGAAGGAATATAAAGAATGTTTCTTATATAATAGGTTTATTTTTACAATGGTGGACGACGCGTTTCAAGGACGAACTGTCCTCTTCATCAGGTCCATGTGCATATAACACTAAAAGACATCGAACAAGATAGGGGGTAGGGGGGTAATACAAATAGATAGAAACATAAGTACGTTAAAAAATTCAAAAGTACGTTAAAACAAATTCCAAAGGTATAAATAGATAAAATAGATGTGCAAGAGATTAGGACTATATACAGAATTTCTTAAATTACATAAAGTTCAGCAGGATGCAAGATAATGATGACATAAAATTCGACAAAGTGCATGAAAATAATAATAGTATACAGATGGTAAAGAACATGGTGGTGATGCTGGACCGGTCTGGGCGGTGTGACTGTCATAAATGAGAGGTAGGGTGTTTAGGTATAGACAACGAGGCTTACCTGGATATAATACTTTAGGGTATAACAGAGGGGAATACTGTATACAAAGTATTGCAATCCTGCATAGGAAAAGGGATATGGGGTAAATGAATGGAATGGGGGGGAGGGGGACAAAATAAGAATGAGGGGTTAAACATACCTGCAGAGTACTGAAGCAGGGTATAAGGGCAGCGTCACTGGTTGTTAACCGGATGAATAGCTGTAGGTGGTGAAGGATGATAGGGCTAAATGGGGGTGTGGAAAAAATAAAGGGGGGTAGGGGGATAGAGGACATGTGGAGAGGTACTCACAGTGGTCCGGCGGGAGGTGCGCGCTGCTTGCTGTAATCCAATGGTGTTGCAGAGAACACGGAGGGTTGCTTAAAAAGGCGCCCGAAAACTGGCGCATGCGCGGAGCGGAGCGTCCGATTTTTGGCGCATGCGCAGTATTAGTTGTGGAGTGGAGCCTGAATAGATAGCGGTGGGTGAAGAGCGGGGAACGGGGAGGTGTAGGTAGGTAGGGGAATGGATAGGGGTAAGCTATATGGGCAGGGAATGGGGAGGGCTGAGGTAAAGTTAATGGGTACGCAGGAGGGGTACCCTGGTGAATACTATGTATGAATTATGACTGGTGTTAGGACAAAAAACCTTACCTCATCACCCTATCATTCCCCCGTTAATGTCTATCCCTAACCAAACAGCAAAAAATAATAACAAAAAATACACTCACATTCAAGGAAAGGGACGTATCTATGTTAATCGGACCTACAAGAGACCCAACGCCTCCTATTCCCCCGATCATATTGCCACTCCACCACCAGACCCCAAACAGAACCTTAGCAACCCCAGTCAGAACCACCAACCCCACGTAGATTTCCAGCTTTCACAAATAACTACCCACAATGTGACAATAGACAGTCAAATCGAAATATCTCCCTGTTCCTCCACACAAAAATCAACGACATCCAGACTGCCATGTACTAACCTGATTTCTCAACCTACCCCCCAGGAGACACAGAATGATACCCTGAATCCTAAAACCCCTTTATCCCAGGACTCGAGCCACTCATTGTCTTTTTTAGACCTACCACCCAACCTCAAGGAACCCCCACCCATGATAATGGAAAATCTGGTCATGCCCTTGCTGAGTCCAAAGGCGACCTTCTCCATATTTTCCCCAGCCAACAGGCAAAAAAGAAAAGGAGGACCAGAGGATGCAGGGGAGGGAGAAATCGGAACAAAAAACAAAAAAGTAAGCCATTAACAAATACCAGAGCCCAGAAAGTGAAAATCTTTAACCTCTCGGCACACACTCTCACTCCCAGCGAAACAAGCTTACTCAGTAAAGGGCTTTCTTTCTGCCCCTCTACCGTCTCTAATGAATTTGACCTTTTTCTTGACTTGAACCAATTCATTCGTAAAATTACCCTCACCAGACATTTTTCCCTAAAAAACACGGCCGATCCAGCCCCCCCCTCCGATCCCCCAGACACTTTCCTACATACCAATCTGAAACCCCCCTCTTCATTTAACCCCACGCATAGCAGGGGACCGTTCATAGACACCTTCTTCCATACAGTTTCCACGGAATTCAGGACACTAAAGAGAGGACCCCGTCCATCCAATATCACCAGTAGTGAAAAGAAGGCCCTGAAACAACTCATGGATAACACCCTGATAGTCATCAAACCGGCAGACAAAGGGGGCGGTACTGTCATTCTCAACAGAGATGACTATATCACCGAAAGTACCTCTATCCTCTCAGACTCTCAATACTATTGTCATCTGGACCAGGATCCAAAACTCGACCATCTTAAACATCTCTCCACCCTGGTGCAAGGAGCCCACTCATCTGGCATCTTGACAAAGAAAGAAAGGGACTATCTAATCCCTAAAAATCCCCGCACTCCCCTATTTTACTACCTCCCTAAGATTCACAAAAATCCAGAAAAACCTCCAGGACGACCAATCATATCTGGCATTAATTCTGTCACAAGTAACCTCTCTGAGTATGTAGACATACTTCTCCAAAAATATGTGGTAGCATTACCATCTTTTCTTAGAGATTCCGCACAGCTCATACTGGAGCTCGAACAAATCAAATGGCAACCAGGATATTTACTCATGACCATGGATGTGACCTCCTTGTATACCAACATTTCACACGATCTAGGAATTCAGGCCATCCGAGAGACCCTTTCAGCAGACATCCTTATGCCACCAGAACAAACTGAATTCATTTTAAACAGCATCCGATTTATCCTCGACCATAACACCTTTGCATTCGGATCCAATATATATAAACAAATCAAGGGGACAGCCATGGGTACCAGATTTGCCCCCAGTTACGCGAATATCTTCATGGGGGCCTTCGAGAGAAATCACCTTACAGAAAATCCGCATTTTTCCCATAGACTAAAATACTTCAAAAGATATATAGATGATCTTATTATCATCTGGGAAGGCACCGAAACCGAAGCGCTCCTATTCACAGAACAAATTAACACAAACCACTGGGGTATCCAACTCACAGCTAACGTCTCCCCAACTCAAATCGAATACCTGGACCTTCTAATATCTGTTAACCAACTACACTCTGGCCTGACCACTGAGACTTTCTTCAAAAAAGTAGATGTTAACAGCTTTCTAGATTTCACAAGTTCACACTATAAAAAATGGCTTCTAAACATACCCTACAGCCAATACAAACGCGTAAGAAGAAATTGCACAGATACCAGCACATTTAGAACCCAGTCCAGACTCCTCAGGGACCGTTTTGCACAAAAGGGCTATCCACCAAAAGTCCTTAAAGATGCATATACAAAAACCCTTGCTCTGACACAGAATGAGTGTCTATTGCCCTCCCGACATACTGAAATCACCAACAAAAACAGGAGCGCCAACTTCATCACTAAGTATACCACTGACCATAAGATTATTAGAGAAATTCTGACTGAACACTGGCATATCCTACAGAAGGACCCCCACATCACCAATACTCTCCCTGCCAAACCTCAAATCACATTCAGAAGAGCGCCCACGCTAAAAAACCTTCTAGCACCCTCTAAACTCCGCAAGAAGTCTTCCATCAAAACCAAAACCAGCCTTTTCCCCGAACTAAAAGGGGCCTTCAAGTGTGGGGGATCTAAATGTAAAACCTGCGATATCCTCATACACAGATCCACCACCTTCACTTCCAATACCACTAAAGAAACCTTCCCTATCAACTCATTCATCAATTGCAATTCCGATTTTGTTATATATCTCTTAGAATGTTCCTGCACCCTACAGTATGTGGGCAGGACATCCCAAACACTCAGGGAACGCATGAATACCCACCGCAGCAAGGCTAAGGCAGGCTTCTTACTTCATAGTGTCTCTAGACACTGTCTCACTCACCACGATAGGGACTTCTGTAGCCTATCTCTGATCCCCATCGAAAGGATCCCGAAGAACCATCCGAACAGACTGGATCAGTTGATTAAACGAGAAAACTTTTGGATTTTCAAGCTGAACACCTTGTTCCCCAACGGTCTCAACGAATCTCTGGAACGCGTTTGAAGACATCTCCCTCCAGGATAGCTTTTCATCCACACCAAGGATTCCTGTATCCACGTAATGAACTCAGAGACTGACTCATGATTTGTGCTTAGCACATCTCACGGCCATCATAGCCCAATATATGTGTCATTGTTTTCCCATTCAGTTATCTATTCATCTATTTTATCGTTCCATATTTATACTCTCCCATGTGTTTTCCCTTTTGTATTGCTTTTAACCTATTTCCATCACAATATTGTTGTTTTAACATGAATTCTTTAATTATGTTGTGTGTCACTGTTCTCCCATTCATGCATTTACTCATCCATTTTGCCGTTCTATATTCATATCCTCCCACGTGTTTTCCCCTTTGTTATTTTTCTTACCTAACTCCCATCACAGCATCGTTCTTCTAACATGAATTTTTTTAATATTACTATTGTCCATTATTAATCTACTTCCCAACAACATGTCTGTTGCTGTTATTATAATTTTTTCTTACCATCCTAACACCAGTCATAATTCATACATAGTATTCACCAGGGTACCCCTCCTGCGTACCCATTAACTTTACCTCAGCCCTCCCCATTCCCTGCCCATATAGCTTACCCCTATCCATTCCCCTACCTACCTACACCTCCCCGTTCCCCGCTCTTCACCCACCGCTATCTATTCAGGCTCCACTCCACAACTAATACTGCGCATGCGCCAAAAATCGGACGCTCCGCTCCGCGCATGCGCCAGTTTTCGGGCGCCTTTTTAAGCAACCCTCCGTGTTCTCTGCAACACCATTGGATTACAGCAAGCAGCGCGCACCTCCCGCCGGACCACTGTGAGTACCTCTCCACATGTCCTCTATCCCCCTACCCCCCTTTATTTTTTCCACACCCCCATTTAGCCCTATCATCCTTCACCACCTACAGCTATTCATCCGGTTAACAACCAGTGACGCTGCCCTTATACCCTGCTTCAGTACTCTGCAGGTATGTTTAACCCCTCATTCTTATTTTGTCCCCCTCCCTCCCCCCCATTCCATTCATTTACCCCATATCCCTTTTCCTATGCAGGATTGCAATACTTTGTATACAGTATTCCCCTCTGTTATACCCTAAAGTACTATATCCAGGTAAGCCTCGTTGTCTATACCTAAACACCCTACCTCTCATTTATGACAGTCACACCGCCCAGACCGGTCCAGCATCACCACCATGTTCTTTACCATCTGTATACTATTATTATTTTCATGCACTTTGTCGAATTTTATGTCATCATTATCTTGCATCCTGCTGAACTTTATGTAATTTAAGAAATTCTGTATATAGTCCTAATCTCTTGCACATCTATTTTATCTATTTATACCTTTGGAATTTGTTTTAACGTACTTTTGAATTTTTTAACGTACTTATGTTTCTATCTATTTGTATTACCCCCCTACCCCCTATCTTGTTCGATGTCTTTTAGTGTTATATGCACATGGACCTGATGAAGAGGACAGTTCGTCCTTGAAACGCGTCGTCCACCATTGTAAAAATAAACCTATTATATAAGAAACATTCTTTATATTCCTTCAGGAGTCCACCTCCATATTACTTTCTAGATATAGGGGCAGCGCGTACATACTTACCTGTGCTTTTCTTCGGACTTCTATGTCTAATCGCTACCTACCTATTTGACCGCAGACACTCCTGCGTGCCACAGGGTCCGCAGCAGCCCCACACATCTCCTCTCCACCCTTCCCTCCATATCTCACCTTTATTACCCTACCATTACATACCCTCAAAACTACTACCCTCCCCCCCTGAGGCGCCACGTGCCCCCACAATACTATATTGTGCTGAGGACAGGGTTTATCTACACTTTTATTTAGCTTCTGAACATATTGCTAGGATTTGACACTTTAATAAATAGAGATATGAGACAGATCACAGATGAGAGATGAGGAGATCCATGAGATGGATATAAAATACAATGAAACTTTCAGATCTGCTCCCTCACCTAATCGATAAAACACATATATGCCTTCTTTACAAAGACATTATCGGGAGATTAATCATTAGGCAAGATTTTGCACAGATGTTTGTGTGTTAGACTGGCAGGTTTCCAACAGTCGGATTTATAGTCCGGTGTATGTGCAGTGTTAAATGCCTTCCTATGTATCAGCTGTGTGTGCTGTATGTGAATAGACTGCACCAGCAAAAACTTTAAAATTGAGCAAAAACTTCCCCCTTTAGTAGCAATGGACCCACATACACCACCTCCTATACGGTGAAGTTTTGCGCTTAAATTTGCGTTCTTTTGAAAATTCTCAGTTGATATGTGGTGTTGTGCGGTGTTGCACACTCTGTGTTGTATTTTTTTCCGCCACTGTGTGACTTTATTGTTGCATTTTTTTCTCGCTAGAAAAAAACTCAAAAATGATGTTTGCACAAAATTTGTGACAATTATACACCAAAAAGATACATAGGACTAATGATAAATATCCCCCAATGTCTCTTCAGATAAAAGTACTATTTGTATACAATGCTGCAGCACAAGGCATAGGTAAAGATGTGATGTTTTATTGGTTGAGCACAGAATTAACCCCCTACTGATCTGTAATAATACTTTACAGCACGCAGGCACGTAACATTAGTTGCTTACTATTACTACACTGCGATGGAACAGACTTAAGATTTGTACCTGCGCCATCACTGCTGGCATTGGCTTTATTATACAGTTGATGCATAGGTCTGTCTGCTATGATCAGGGATTAACTCTTAAGACAGATTGGTTCCTTCCTAGTGGTTGCCATTCAGCCAGAGACTTATCAATGTCTTTCGGATCTTCCAGGTGCAAATGTCATATACAGCCATGATATACCACAATACAGTATTTTCATGTATAATGTAAAAAAAAAAGTCATAAAGAGCGACACCTCCTTATTATACCCTTCCTATACCCTTATAAAGTGATCCCTTGGCATATAGTCTAGCATTTGTCTCCAGTATATGTAAATATATATTATCTTCTTTATATCCACCCTTGGCATGTTACATTCCTCTGCACCTATTACATTTAGCAGAATACCCTATTGAAAGTAGACCATGGTCACAAATAAAATACATTTAATCACACTGTATATAAAGGAACTAATTGGACATAAATACGATCTTGTTACCCCTCTTTTCAAAACAAAATGCATCTTTTTCTTCACCCGGCTAAATATATTCTGTTAATGAGTTGTCAGGCCTGCGTAGCATGGAATATACTCTCAGCCTGTGCAATGAATCTGTTTACTCTTATTTTGGGCCCTGCCCGCAGGTAATTATTGATCCTTGGCTGATTAAAAGCAAATTTATATTCAGAAGTTATGCCTTGCCCGCAGGTACAACAATGAAGTGAAGCACATCAAGATATTAACGAGAGATGGCTTTTTTCGCATTGCAGAAAATAGGAAATTTAAAACTTTAATGGTAAGCATTGATTCCGTTCCTTTGTGAAAAAAAATGTCACACTGATCTATTGTTTGTTAAACTCCTTCTGCCCAAAAGCATCTTTCAGCAACTTAAAAGCCGTATGACTTGTTAACTAAAGAGATCAGCAAGATTTCATTATATCGCAGAATGGGAATTTGTTATAATATTTGGACGCAATTAGAGGTTCCTCTTAGTTTTACACCTTTTGGTTATAGATCTTTGGTCACTCAGCATAAATTATGGTTGTTATTGTGCACTAGATTGGTCTCAATGTACTGCAACCCAATAAAAGTAATACTCACACATAGGGTGAGTATTAGGGTGGGGTTACACATAGGCCATTAGATAATAAATACTTTTAGTTGTGGTCCATAGAAATATTGTTGAACATCAAAATATCACCTGGTCACAAGAAATGTCCAAGATGGAAAAAATAAAACTTTAAATAGGATCTTTCACACCATTTACTGACCTAGACTTTTTGCATCATGGCTCCTGAGAAATTTGTGCCAATATACTCAGCTCTCAAGTGTCAGATGGGCGGTGCCAGGACCAACCACCGGACAGTAGAAATCCTAATTGGCAGAATTTCAGAAAGTTGTAGTACCCAACTTGCTACATATTGGGGAGCTTCAGGTCTTTAGCAGATAGCCTGGCACTGTCCATTAGACAGTAGAAATCTTACAATAATTACATTGATTGCTTAGGAAAACATAAACCAGAGAGAACATGGAGGCACATTACAGGAGCATTAGAGCAATGATGATGGTGTCAAAAGGTGTTCTGTAATGATTTCTGTAATGTGGATGATGTAATGATATATAAATCAGTCTCCATCAGATCTCTACTAAACTCTGCTAAAGAGAATGCAGATTTGTATACTGAGAACACTGGGAAGACTTATTATAATTTGCTTTACTGGTGGCAGGAACGCAGATAAAAGCCAGTCAGTCCTCATCACATCAAACAGTATACATGAAGAAAAAATGTTACAATGGGTAAAATATGAATCAGGAATGGGAGAACTTATTGACTTGAATATAAGCCTAGGGTGGGAAATACAAACGCTACTCTCTAATAATATGTCCAGCATCCTCCCATCACTAATGAAATGTCCAGCAGACTCCCATCATTAATAAACTGTACACAACCTCCATTTAATTCAATGTCTGCAGCAGCCCCCCCATTTAATTCAATGTCCGCAGCAGCCCCCCCCCCCAATTAATACAATGTCCACAGCAGCTCCCCCTGTGAATGAAATGTCCAACAGAGCCATTGAGCCAACCCTGCCCCCATGAATGAAACGTCCAACAGAGCCACCCCCCCCCCCCCTAATTAATGGAATAACCAGCTCAGCCACCTTTAAAAAGATAAACGTAATACTCACTCTCCGGTGCTCACCCCCCAGCATCCTCTTCTCCATGCATCTCTCCTCTTTTGGTCTTTGGGTCTATTTTGGACACCGCCGCTTCTTAATGTATACACGGGGAGAGCACATAGAAGCTGCTGGTGAACCCAAAGACCAAAAGAGGAGAGATGCTTGAAGAAGAGGACAGGGAGGGGGGGGGGGGGGTGAGTGCTGGAGAGTATTAAGTATATATTTTTTTATATACTCGTGTATCATAGTTTATATGGTTGTATCAGCCAGGTGGGGGTTTTTTTAGCACAAAAATTTTGTCGAAAAACTCGAGGATGTACAGTAATCTGTATTGACTCCAATACTCTTCTCCATCTTTCCATTAGTTCTCTGTTACCAACTGAATATACCTTATGCTATAGACAACTGGAAGGGAGTATCTGTACCCATTTTGAATACTTGTTGGCTACTCCCTATATGCGCATTACATGTGTGTATGGTACCAGAACTTGAAGTTGCACATATTCTTGAATTAAACAGATGACTAATGCGATATAATGCATTTGCTTTATGGCTTGTTGAAAATGTTGTGCTTTTCTTCTATTTACTCTTTTTTTTAGAGAGAATGAATGAAAGGGAACTGACTTTTAGTAGACATAATAATGAAAGAGATTTAATTTTCTACATAAACTTTCCAAATTGTGCCTCTTTGTAATGGCTTTTTATAGAGTTTTACAACCCTGGAACATAGTAATAAAAGTAGAACAATATATTTGTATAATTGGAATAGAGAGAATAAATTAGTTCACTTACAGTTTAAATATACTGCTCGCATATAACTAGATTTATATATTTTCTTTGGTATATATAGAGCCTTTTAGGATAAACAGTGGATATAAAAAGTTTAATACCATCCCCCCCTAAAGAGATGCTTTTGTAAAGCCTCAAAGAAAGATAGATCATGTCAGACTTCTTCCAGACTTAATGTGACCTTGCCAGCTTTGTAGTTGGTATGAAAATCAAATAATTCTTGTATACAGGATATACAATATATATTTGAAGATAAAAGCAAACAATATTCACATGCATAAAGGTTTCCATACATAGTCGATAGCTCATGCCTGTGGTTTTCATACATAGTGGAGAACAAAGTAATGGGCTACTGATCCCTTTCTGTTTTTCTGTCATCGAAACCCGTGGAAATGGGTTTGGTAAACTTTTCTCTGGAATGTATGGAGGCTTTAGAGGGGGTTCCATCCTCAGATGTATTCTTTTTACATCTCTATGAACACCCTAACGAGGAAAGCTTAGATTGAGTCAGGATAACTTTACTTTATAATTAAGCCTTTGCAGCATATTCTTTTAAAAAATTAATAAAGCAGGTTATCATAGTAAACTTCGTAATATACTCCGTAAAGTACAGAAGCTTCTCTGTGGATTTTTTCTGCTTCTTTCTCCTTTAGTAAGCAGGTATCTGATGGCCTCCGTCGACTACAGACAGATAAGGACAGTATCTTGAACTCTTTAAATACCTCGATTATATTTTCCTTGATGTTTTAGCTAAGAATATCAGACTATCCAGGGGCAATATGTAAAGTGTTAAGTCATTAGGAACATTATCCGGTCACTTTTATCTCTCAGATGTCACTGGTGTACGTGGATAGTAGGCTGATTTAAAAAAACTGATTGAATATTCATTGTATCTTTCAAAGAATGTTCCATACAGAACACAGTGATATATCTTACATACAGGGCGTGCTTTACTCCTCACACAATAAGTTTATTTGTTTCATACAGGAACTTGTAGAATATTATAAACATCAATCTCTCCGAGAAGGTTTTAGAAGTTTGGACACAACTCTCCTTTTCCCTTACAAAGTTCCAGAAAATGAAGCTGGACATGCAAGTAACCGGACATCAGGAATGTGTGAGTTTCTTTTTCTACCAGTTTATTGGTATATCATCTATAGTACTTTGGCTGCAGTCATACACCAGCACCTGTCTTCACTTTTAATATTGGAATTGTAGGAAAAAGCGTAGCTAAACCTTTGATTTTAGGGGAGAAGGTGATAATAGTAATCTTTGTAATATACTAGAGTAAGAAAAGAAGCTTCTCTGTGTCTTTTTTCTGCTCTTCATTCAGTCAGCATTGTATCTCAAAGAATTCAGAGCTCCATCCACATCAGACAGATAAGGAGGCTAATTATTTACTCTTTCCATACCTAGAGAATTTTTTCCCTTGATAACACTATCTAGGGACTATCTGTAAAGAGTTAAGTTATTAGACACTTTATCAGGTTTCTTTGTCTCTTAGCTGTCAGTGGATACAGGACTGAAAGCTGATTTACACCAACTGCTTAAATAAAAGAAAGACAAGTGTATTACAAAGTTCACTATTATTACCAGCGCTATTGATATATACCATTTTGTTTGTTGAAAGTTTAGTTACACTTTAATTTCTGATGCAAAACTGTTACATTATAATTTCAACTTGCAAAAGAAATGTGAACACACTTTACTTGAGCTGAAATACAAAACTTAATCAGTCAAAGGTTAAATTAAAGTTATACTAATGTGCTGCATACTGGCCTGACATAGAGCCATATAGACATCTTTTTTGTCCCATATCAGAGGCATTTGAATAAGATTGATGTGCTGTATGTATTGGGTGCTTTCCCCATGCATATGGCAGATTGTACACTGCAAATGTAGTGTGAGAGTTGCTTAAAATTGCCTGGATTTTGATCACATTACTAAACGTCAGTGGTTTTACGGGTTTGCCTTTATTAAAAAAAAAGTAGGTTTAAGGGATTAATATTGACTGATAATTCTCAAAAAACAGAAGAGGCCTTTACCTACTATGTTGCACTGCTGGAATTACAACCCTTACGCTTTAAGCGATTTGAATTGTTTGCACCATGAAAACTTGCAGAGTGATCCTTTATCACCAAAAACTGCCCTATACCCCAGCCGCATATCTAGTGCCGAGAACTGGAGGTAAGATCGGGAAATCCATCCCTAAATCTTATAAAAAAAAGCTCTAAAACCTCCCATTATGTTTTTGGCACTACATATAACTTTGAATGCACAAAGCCCTACTCTTGCTCTTGCTGGAGTATTGCCCTGCAGGTTATGCATGCATTAAACTCTAAAGAAAGGTAATTTTTGGAATGTATATGATATGAAGCACATTTCACTTTTTACCCAACCATGATTTCTGGTTAAATTCTATCAATACATTATATGGAGATCTGGATGGCAAAAAGCACTTGTGTTGCATGATGGGTGTCCACATGACGCATGTTCACAGCTGTAAGTAGACCAACAATGTTTTGGTTACTCTATAAGTACTTGACCAAACCCAACTTGTTTGCTAGTTCATACTTGGGCATATTATGGATTTCAGCATTCTCTTAAAGGAGATCTACCACCAGGATGAAGGATTGTAAAGCAATCACACTTACATACTGTTGTGAGCCCCCCTCTCGCAGGATCTGCTCTTTTCGTTTCTTATGCTCTTGATTTTACAGCAAAAGGCTTTAGAAATGAAGTAAATGAGTCTGTGGGTCTCTGGGCTTCATAGCTCTTAATGGAACCTTAGGTTTATTTGGATCATTTTTAAAGCAGTTTTCTGTAAAGCAAGGGAATAAGAAGAAGCTAAAGAAGAGCGGATCCTCCCAAAGGGGCACACACCATCGTGATCCTTCATCCTGATAGATTGCCTTTAAAGCTAAATCTCCACCTTTTCTGTTTTCAGTTTATCATATTGAGTTTTTAAATCTTTTTGGCTCAAAATATCATGGTATCACCAGAATATCATGGTAAGGGTACATTCACACAGCGGTATGCCAGCCGTGCGGGAGAGGAGGAGGAGGCGGCCCCTCCTCCCTCCATAGAGAATAGCGGCGCACGGCCGCACACACGCCAAAAGATAGAGCATGCTCTATCTTTTTGTGGTGTGTGGGCCGGATCGGTGACACACATGTGTGGCACCGTATCTGCGCCGCGCCACTATTGCCGTCTATGGGGACGTACATGCGGCCGCAAATTTGCGGCCGCATGTACGTCCCCGCAGACGGCCATGTGAATGTGCCCTAAAATCAGATATCCAGAGCTCTGACCACTCTACTGACGTATAAAGATATTAAAGGAATTTACAAGTCAATATCAAGCATGATAAACCAGGGACACTTATTCATAGATCCAGGCACCGTGACTGTAATTATCTTCTTACATTTGTTATCCATGCCTCCTTCCTTTTAAAATCAACTTTTAAATTTAAACTAAAAAGCCAGAGGGGGCCCCTGAGAGGCATTACCAGAGCCCGCTGCACTGTAGCATCACAGGTCGTTATAATGTGCAGGAGCACTTCCCCCAGTGGGGGAGGGCCTATGAAGTTACAGCGTGGTGGGGCACTGGTAATGCCCCTTAGAGCCCTTTATGTGCATTCGCATAAATTTAAAAGTTGATTTTAGATAACAAATATAAGAAGATTACTACAGTTACTGTGCCTGGGTATACAAGTAATCATGCCTGATTTGGTGGATTTTCTTTAAATGGATGTTCAGCAATTTAATTATCGAAACTTATACAATTTCCCAATATACTTTCTGTATCAATTCCTAATGGTTTTCTAGATATCTGCTTGCTGTGTTCTATCAGAAGCTTTTATGTTTGCTATATTCTTGGTTACTGTCTGTGGTCACATAGGTGCACGGCTTAAATGACTCTCTGTGATACTAAGGAGCTGTGTTATCCGTACCTGTGTGACATCACATGACCAGGAACAGATTTCTGGAAAAAAGGAATTGATACGGAAAGTTTATTTGAAATAATGTAACTTTTCATTCTACAAACAATAATATTTATTTCCTGAAATGGGAACACCCCTTTAAATGGCACAGAATTCTACATTATACATATTTAGGCTGGATTCACACGACCGGTGCCCGCTGTACCGTAGCGCGGCGGCCACACGGCAGTGCGCGGGGAGAGCGCTGCTCACCCCCGCCCCTCTCCATAGGGATACATGGCGCACGGCGCCGTATTCTCTGAAAAAATAGGACATGTCCTATTTTTTCACAGGGTACGGAGCGGTACAGTGCCGCACGTGTGTGGTACCATACCGCTCCTGTAGGGCGCCATTGCCGTCTTTGGGGGACGTATATTGGCCGCATATACGTTGGCCATATATACGTCCCCCTTGCGGTAGTGTGAATGCAGCCTTAGATTGAAAGAAACGAATTCTATAGGAGGATGATGGGTAGTCACTAATCACTAGATAACGATTACAAGTTGATTCCCATCAGGAGACCCGTCCCTGCACTCTGCTGTGTGTGTGGCTTTGGCACTTGTTTTACTAGTCGTTTCATTGCACAAAGATGTAGTTATATTTCTCATTGTGATGTGGAAGTGACTCTCTGGTTATTGCTTGTCTGTCTTCTCTCCAAGCGACGTCTGTGCTATGTGGGTTTGCTTTTGTTACTGCGCCTGAGTACAGCTTTGTGCCCCCCTCCACTGCTCCCTTCTGGTCAGGTAGCTATGGCACTGCTTTCTTTTCCTCCTGCATGTCCCTCACTCTCTCTACAAAGCTGCTAGATGAAGAAACATGACTATATGGCTTGTTATCAGTGATCATGTCATAGTCAAAATAAGACAGGATTGAAAGGGTTATTATTGGACGTAGTGGAAATACATTTAGAAAATCGTAAGTTGCCCATGCTGTGAATGGCATGCTGCCGGGTATGCTCCATCTAATTCAGGCTGAGCCACAGGAGCAAAGCTATATACTTTTGGTTGTGTACAGATTTGTCCACCGTTACCTTAAGTCAGATTTGGACAAGACCCAAAATCCAATTTTAAATACTGTATTCAATACAGTATTACAGCAGGCTGAGCAGCTGAGACATCACAGAAGTTTGTGTGAAAAGGTTGTCTTCTGAAATGCTTTACATCTCGAGATATAAAAGGAAAGGTAAAGGAGGACACATCTGTATAAATGATCAAATGTACCGTATATTCCGGCGTATAAGACGACCTGGTGTATAAGACGACCCCCTACTTTCCTGTTTAAAATATAGAGTTTAAGATATATTCGCCGTATAAGACTACCCCTTTTCCAACGCATACAAAACACCGGTAAAAATTAAAAAAAAAAACAGATTTGAATTTAACATGGTCCTTTTTTTTTATGTAAATTCTTATGACATGCAGGTATATAGCAGGAAAACTGTCGCTCATAAACATAAGGCATACAACAACAACATTACCATACATTACAGCACAGCCCCCAGTAGTATACAGCACAGCCCCCAGTAGTATACAGCACTGCCCCCAGTAGTATACAGCACAGCCCCCAGTAGTATACAGCACAGCCCCCAGTAGTATACAGCACAGCCCCCAGTAGTATACAGCCTGTGCCCAGTAATATCCAGCCAGTCCAGCATTAATAGAAAATAATAAACTAATATACTCACCCTCCGGTGGCCCCGACCTGCAGCGCTGCTCCCCCTATGTCCGCGTGGGTCCTCTTCTGGCTTCGGCGCCCGTCTTCTGTCTTCACTAACTTCGTGCCGGGCGCCGCCATTGTTCTCCCCTGGACGGTGCCTAGTATGACGCGCCGCTGCTGACGTCATACTAGGCGCCGCCCCGGGGAAAAGCATGGCGGCGCCCAGCAGAAGAAAGAAGACTGCGCGGAAGACGATCCGCGTGGACATCGGGGCCAACGGAGGGTGAGTATGCACCCCGATGTCTTTTTGTCTTTTTGAGGCTGCCGGCAGCTTTTTGAGGCTGCCGGCAGCCATCGCTGTGCAAACACCCGCGATCGGTGCTAGCAATATGCAGCAAAGACTTACCGGCTATGGAGAGGGCTCAGCCCGTATAAGACGATTACCGGCGTATAAGACGACCCCAGAGAAGACAGAAGATTTTTCTGTCTTCAAAAGTCGTCTTATACGCCGCTATATACGGTAACTCTTATATTTTTAGAATATATCAATATGTGGACCATTTTACAACTTCTACATTTTGATGCAACTTTATAGTTGGAATAATGATTTACTAATCAGAATATTCAGGGAACTTCAAAATCCTTATTTTTAGTTTGTGAATGAGACCCAGACCTGTAACTGTTGTATGAAAGCACATCAACTCCATTAGTTAGTGATTCAGATAACACTGCTATCTAAGGAATTGCCATTTAAGCACAATCTGCATACAGTTCAGAAATCTCCAGGTATTCATATATTTGTCAGCCTGGATTAGAACAAGCGAGCAGAAACCATGAAAAGATCACTGATCACTGATCTAATTATCACTTGGTATTGACTGACATTACACATAGGTATTCGTGTTTCCGAGCATGCTACGTTACCTGACCAAGGTCCATCTGTTTGCCTGCGATTTGGACACTCAGATCAGCAAAATACATTTTTGAGGAGAAATAATTTACTACATTCAATGGTTTATTTCATTTAATTTTAAATATTTTATAGCAGTTTTCACTCTATTACATATGACTGGTTAAGTAATAATATAGCAATATACAATACAGTATAATAACTGATATATAATGTATAAATACCGTGATGTCACTTGAAATAAGTAATGATTATTGAAGTTACACCAATTCTGTGTCCATGGTCACATATAGTTCAAATTCAAGGTTCAATCCAGGCAAAACTGATATGCAGTGTCCTGCCTAATACAAGACCATGAAGGATTCTCTTATAAGTATCCTGTGTGCCATGTATGGCTAGCCACTGTATAAAATGGAGCTCTTCTCTTTAGTCCGAGAGTCCGCTAAACAGTGGTGGTCCCAAGTGTCAGATCCTAAACCAGTATTGTTGTCCTATGGATAGGTCATAAATATCTCAGAAAACATGTTTAAATATACATATTAGGTATTGTTATAGGCAATAATCATTTTGGTTCTACAACATTATTACATTAAATTACAAATAAAAATGTTTTATACATAGGTCATTTTCAAACAAAAGAAATGCCCAATTTATGCTACAAAAAAAAAGAACCTAGAAAAAAAGAATATTTTTTACTACTGAAAAGCAGCCAGGCTCTAAAATCAAGGGTTAACCTAGAAGTATGACTAAAGTGCCTATAAGTGCAGATAAAATGTACCAATGGACCTGATGAGACCTGATTCCTATACAGTCACCGAGCAGGGAAGTCAGAATGAGAAGAGATTATAGGATTAAGTAGAATTACAATGTATTATCAGTATGACAGATTCTTCCCAGGCCCAGGTCTCTGACATGCTGTCTGATATCCACTGAAAAGCTATGCATTCTCTAATATATTGAGACCGTCCACAATGGACCAGTAATGTATTTTAGCAGATTAACTATTTAGTGCTTTCAGCTTTGGGAATAATCTCTTACAACTTCTTATTGTATTGTATTCTACACCTCAAAAGCCAACAAGAACCTCAGACGTAGTAATAGCCATTTCTTTCACTGTCCATCTTGTCACAGATTAATACTATCTCCTTCTAACCATTTTTTCTCCCTCACACCATTCATTTTACATGAGGTTATATTTTACGTGTCATAACCTTTTTTTTATTATTCTTTCAGTCCTGAGTCCCAAAATTTTAGGTATTGCCATTGCCCGCTATGACTTCTGTGCCAGAGACATGAGGGAGCTGTCCCTATTCAAAGGTGATGTAGTCAAGATCTATACCAAGTCTGGGACCAATGGCTGGTGGAGAGGAGAATCGAATGGCAAGGTACAGAAATGCACGGCTTATGGTGGGAAAGGGTTTAGGGCATTGTAATAAAAGAAAATGAGGGGTGATACCATGTTTCTCCAAAAAAAGACAGGGTCATAAATTATTTGTTATTTGCTCCAAAAATGGGTTATATATATGTATATTCTGTGAAATTCTTTATTTCTAAGAATAGAAATCCCTCTTTATTATTGAACAAAAATCTAACCTTATTTGATAAAATCATATCTTTATCTTATACAGACTGTCAGATCCCTCTGGCAGCCCCCTCTTCCTGCTTCCCAATGATGCCTTCAGCTGGCAGGCTACAGGGGTAGCACATTTCAAAGGCTATATCTTCTGGACTTTGGCACCTAAACCACAAGTTCTGATGTAAAGAGGACAATCTCCCCTTTAATACCTCTCAAGGATTTTGTTCTTGGTGCCACAGAACTAGAAATATCCACAGTAAAGTTTGTCAGGAGTAGGAGCTGTATATGAAAATCGCAATCCAGACTATGGGGCATATTTATCATGGCCTCTGCGCCACGCCAGCTTATTGCTAGCACTTGAGATTATTTGCCCAGATCTGCCAGGGGGGGGCGCGGCCGGCCGAGCGGCGGCGCACTCGCTGTTGCCGGCGACTTTTCATACGTGCTGCGGTTTTTTCTACGCCAGGCCCTGGATGTATCGGGCTGCAACTATGCAGCGGCGGGGCTATCATACGCTTCCCCTATAACTTTAACAATGGATATCTACAGATCTTTGGCACCTAGAAACACAATCCTTACATGATATTAAATGAGAAAAGAAGATAAAGCCATTTGAAGAAAAAGCTGAAAAATTATGCTAGGGCTTATTTACAGGTAGGTTTTATTTTGGGGGAAAAATGGTATTAAAGATCATAGCACGTGCCAAATTTGCCATTCTGGCGCAAATCTACAGTTTGTCTGAGCTGGTGTCGATTTGTGCTACAACCAGCGCTAGTTTTTTGGTTCTGGTTAATGAATATTATTATGGATTTCACCATTAACTGTATATATACAGATCACAGCTCAATCCTCTAGATTTTTCATCTGCATCTGAACATATTGGGGCTGTGCGCCAGTTTTGTGGCAGACTTTGCACGTTCTTTTAGGTACAAAATGCTTGCACAGGCATTTAAGAATCATCTGCACCGCAAATGTGTGGCACACAACCCTTTTGTGGTGCAGTTGCACTAGGCACCGTGTGACACAAATTAGAGGGCAATCCGGTGCTCAGTCTGACCGTGTGCCAGATTTATCATGCTAAGTCCGGGCAGCGTTACCACATTTCTGTTGGACTTACAGAGTGATAACATGGTCAGATAAAAATATGATGGAGAGCTTTGCCCGCAAGAGCCTAAGTGACATAACAGCAAAGATTATCATGAACACATGTGTTTTCTGTAGAAGGAGAAAAGTATGAAGTCTAACATATTCTCGGCCAAAACTCATCTCCATTTACTGTCTGACTGAATAGACCAGAAACCTCCCATCCTTTGTGTGTTGTTCTTACATGTCTCTTTTCTCACTCAGGTTGGCTGGTTTCCATCCACATATGTAGAAGAAGATGAATGATGTTAATAATCTTCAGTGTAACACTGGAAATATTTCTGAACTTTGCAAACATCAGCTTAACCCCCCTGGTAGCATGGAGTAATTTCTGGATTCTCCACTGTCTCAATACTGGACATGCAGACCATGAGCATGCTCAGTACAGAGGACGCACTATGCCTTTGGGATGTGTCATAGCAAAGTGTGTGAGATGTACTAAAAAGTCTCCTTTCGAGCCACAAAGCCATGATCTTAATACGCCAAGCAGAAGATTATACATGTACTAACCAGTTATGCATCGGGAGAACCCTTATGTGCAGTGCCTATAAAATGTAACTACCACAGTGGAATTTTTCATGTTTTATTTTGTTACAACAGTAAAAGAAGATGTTTATTTAGGCTTTTATTTGGTTATTTAATGTGAGAGTGAAAAATCCATGTTATCTGCGGTTGTTAAATACAAATATCTGAATGCATAACTTCTCGTCTTCAAAGATTTAGCAGAGACACTGGCAACACGGCCTTACTATTCATTGTCTAAAACTCTACCGTTCAAGGAAGCTGAGAGTAACTAGCCAGAGGTTTAAGGGTCTTCTATACACCTTTTCCTCCTAGGGATCTATGTACAATAGGGATAGCTTACCTCATTCTGTAATTCAGAGTGCAAAAAATGATGGCCAGACTCTTGCCACAATGTGCTGACACTGATCACAGCTGTTTTACCTTTTAGATGCTGTGTTCAGTCCAAGGGGTTCCTAGATCTGTGAGTACTATCCTTGCCCTATCTTTGTGCCAGGTTATTTCCCAATGCAGTATCTAATAGGTTGGATGTCAGCTTTATGCTCACCGACATAATGCATAAGGTGAATTTATTATAATATGCATTCAGTTATTTTCTATTTAATAATTGTTATGAATGTAACTTAAACATGAAAAGGTAAAGGTGAGGTGAATAATCTCTGTATAGGTACCAAGGTACACACATACTGTACTCATGTACTATACAAACATACTATACACACAGACACTACACACAGACTGTGCACGTACTATACACACATACTGTACTCATGTACTATACAAACATACTATACACACAGACACTACACACAGACTGTACACATACTATACACACATACTGTACACGTACTATACACACATACTGTACACACATACTATACACATGTACTATACACACATACTATACACATGTACTATACACACATACTATACACATGTACTGTATACACATACTATACACATGTACTGTATACACATACTGTACACATACTGTGTACTCTACACACATACTGTACACACATACTATACACATGTACTATACACACATACTATACACATGTACTGTATACACATACTGTACACATACTGTGTACTCTACACACATACTGTACACATATACTCTACACAAATACTTTGCACACATACAAAATAGAGATGAACATATCATTAACCTTAATATTAAAACTGTTTAGTGGCTGTATTAAGACTACTGTTTGTATTTACCTGGACTTTGTAGAGATGAATGACTACATTGGGCTCTCCTACTGTACATCTGACGTCTACATTGATATATATAAAAACATATATATATATTGATATAATATAAAAACATGTAGCAGTTCTTAACTTGAATCTCACCACTGTATTGTGGTAAATTACAGCAAAAGCCATAAAAACCATAAAATTCAAAAGTTTTCTGCCATTCTTTAATATGGTGAATATCATGTTACACTTTGATGTACATTCGGGAAAAAATATGTAGTCAGCCACCAACTGTGCAAGTTCTCTCACTTTAAACGAAGAGGGAGGACTGTAACTGATATCATAGGTAGAACCTCAACAATGAGAGACAAAATGAGAAAACAAATCCAGAAAATCACATTGGGCCATATTTATCAAAACTAGAGAAGTCGGTACAGGCTTCACAGTAGTTTTGGTGTTCTTTGGGTGCAGCTCAGCATTCACTCTTTTTCAAACATGAGTTGAGTTCTGCCCGTATGACATCCTTCCAATACTCTTCTGGACCATCCAAGTGCTCTCTAGCAAACATCCTATGGACCTGGATATGCACTGGCTTAAGCAGGGGGACATGTCTGGCATGGCAGGATCAGAGTCCCTGGCGGTGTAGTGTGTTACTGACAGTAGCCTTTGTTACCTTGGTCCCAGCTTTCTGTAAGTCATTCAGTAGGTCCCCCGTGTGGTTCTGGGATTTGTGCTCACTGTTCTTGTGATCATTTTGACCCCTCGGGGTGAAATCTTGTGTGGAGCTCCTGATAGAGGGAGATTATCACTGGTCTTGTATGTCTTTCATTTTCTAATTATTGTTCCTACTATTGATTTCTTTGCACCAAGCTGCTGCCTATTGCAGATGCAGTCTTCCCAGCCTGGTGCACGTCTACAATTTTGTTTCTGGTGTCCTTTTAACAGTTCTTTAGTCTTCACTATAGTGGAGTTTGGAGTGTGACTTTCTGAGGTTGTGGACTGGTGTCTTTTACACTGATAAGTTCAAACAGGAGCCATTACTACAGGTAATGAATGGGGGACAGAAGAGCCTCTTACAGAAGAAGTTTCAGGTCTGTGAGAGCCAGAAATCTTACTTGTTTATAGTCGACCAAATACTTATTTTCCACCATAATTTGTAAATAAATTCTCTAAAAAATGTTTTTCTCTGATTTTTTGGGATATGTTTTTCTCATTCTGTCTCTCATAGTTGAGATCTACCTATGAAGTCAATTACAGGCCTCTCTCATTTTTTTTAAGTGGAGAACTTGTACAATTGGTGGCTGAATAAATATATTGTATGATCCTGCATTGCTTTATGTCAGTCGCTACCAGAAAGTGTTCCTTAGAACTAGAGAAGAAATTGAAGGAGGATCATCTGGAATATATTGTAACTGTATATGTTGCCGCTTGCTCTATTATTTATAAATTTCCAGATATTTGTCTGTAATATTTCTTTATTTCTTCCAACCTGTAATGTGAATGCACAGAAATTTTATTCTATATTTTGTACTATGATTCTGTCTGAGATTCAGATCTTATTATTTATTGCAAGATGTGGAATTAACAGTATTAATTTCTTTTTCTACCACCTATGAAAATGTGTCGACGCCACCTTTTTTTCATTATGTATCTTCACTTAAATCAAGCTTCTGTATTATAGTATTTTTTTTACTTGACAATAAGTTGAATAAACCACAGATAAACACACAGATATGGAGTGAAGTCATCAGTTCTAAGCAAAGACAAAGGTGCTGAAATTGCAATATTTAATAGTAAAATCATTTAAGGTTTCTCAAGTGTAACAACTAGTGAATTTAGGAAGCAGGAAGAAAGTGGACAACAATCTTATATTTAAAGTAATATATCCTGTAGTGTTTAATCAAAAATCACTTGGGGCCAGTTCACACATAGCAAGCAAACACAATGGGGCTCATTTACTAAGGGTCTGAATCGCGCATTATCTCGGATTTGCGCCGAATTGCCCCGGGATTTTGGCGCCAGCTTTCATGCGACAGAAATCGGGGGGCGTGGCCAACGGAAAACCCGACGGAACGTTATTCTTTACTAAAGTATATTACAAACTGTACTATTATCATCTGCACTATTCATTTATGCAAACAGTTGAGTTATGCTATAAAGTATAAACACATTGTGGGCATTTATCAGCCCCAGTTTGGCATAAAAAGATGTGCAAATCCCCACCTATTCCCTATAAGGGTGTATGGTACGGAGTTAACTATGTTTCTGGCATGAACGTTTGGTATAATTGATCACACTCCCTTTGCTGGAGTCAATTGTAGCTGGCTGTACAGAGTGCACCTTATTTATGAGATGAAACAGGTCTTGTTATATATTAGGGGTTCGCTGCACAGTGGTAAAAGGCCATCAAAAGCAGCATGAAAAGGCGAGTCTTGATAAATGCTCGCCAACCAGTATAGCAGGATATATTGTCAATTGTTTCTACCTAATAAATAAAAGAGGTTGTCTGGATTTAGCTGCTTAACAACACAATGCTAGTGGCTTTAAGGTCAAGTATTGGTGACAGGATATTCCCTTTAAAATAACCATGGTAGGTTACACTGACCCTGCCTAAAAGAGAGGTTTGCTCTCTCCCCGCTCCATCCAGTTGTGATCCCGCTTCTAAATCTGAAAATGGAACAGATTCCTGAGAATTCTTGAAAGTAACAAGAAGATGGTTTTTCAAACAGTGGAATCCTGGCCATTTTAATTCCCAAAGTCGATACTTTTTAACACATCTTTATAAGAACTTACTAATTGTGAGCAAATCGTGGTGTCTGAGATTATGTGGGAGGAAGGCCATGACCTGGATGTGTAAGTACCCATGAAGGCTTCACCATATTGCTACACTAAAGAAAACTCTTATGTCTACACTTTTCAAATGTAAAGGTGTCCACAAGTATTCCCTGAACACTTCATTATCTTTGAAGGGCTGTGTGGGTTTCAGGGACTGTATTCCATTTGTTCTAGGAGTTTTAATCTATTCAAGAATTTTGGAAAAAGCTATTCAAATTCTTTTCAAAAGAGAGCCATTTGGTTTATTCCCTTCATCTAAGTTCATGAAAATGGAATGGTTTAGGGTACAAGCTCTGGGAGTGGTCAGAGTCTTTTTAGCTGTAGCATGGAGTATTTTCTTGAAAAACTGATTTCTTGAATAACTTTCAAGTATTTGGAAACCCTTGACAAAAGATCTCTTGCTAGTGAGTGGCTTAAAGAGGACCTGTCATCCATAAAAAGGTACTAGGTACTAAAGGTACTAGCTGCTCCTAGTGCTACAACAGACACAGCAGTGTTACACTGCTAGCATTATCGGAAACCTCCAATAATGCTAGCAAACACTGCCACGCTGTACAATAGAAACGCCGGACCAAGTTTACAGTGGTCCAGCAAATTTATGAGGGGGCAGACTGAGGTGCTGCTTCTTAGGCTCGCTCCATAGGCCCGTGGTGACTGCCAGGCATCATGCGGCAGTCACCACCTCCTAGTCCCGTCCCCTCATGAATACGCCAGACCGTTATGAACTTGGTCTGACGTTCCTATTATACAGTGCGGCAGCGTCTGCTAGCTTTATCGGCAGTAGCACTAGGAGCTGCTTACTTTAGTAGTTTTTATGGGTGACAGGTCCTCTTTAAAGAAAAACTCCACTCCATTCCTGCATATAGCAGGGCCTGAAGGGAGGAGCAGGACTTGTTTTCATTGTATTCCTAGAACCTTTCTAGATACTACAGTCCTGCTCCTCCCTTCAGGCTGGCACAAGGTAGAACTCAATGAATCAGCTGTGACTGGAGTGTTTCTCTAAAGTCTACAAACTGCAAACAATCCTCTATTATTCTCTTTTAAATTTTCCTTCTCTTTTTTGCCTTTCCTCATGCAAATTATGTTAAGGATTGAAGTAGGTTCTTATATCATGATAAAAGAAAACAGAAATATTTATAAACAGAAAATAATTTTAAAAAATTATAAAAAATAAAAAACTGCTGCAAACTTTGTATGGGGACAGCTTCTATATAATACTTAAATGTCAGCAATATATGGGCACTTTAACCTTGGCCCTGATCATTGCCCCTGCTCTGTGATATAATCGGGGTAAAGGAATGCTAAGTGCATTCAATTGCTATGACAGCTGGACGGCTCCTACAGCCATCACTTAAATTACTGTATACTGCTTAAAGTATATTAACAGTATACAGGCGGTCCCCTACTTAAGAACACTCGACTTACATACGACCCATAGTTACAAACGGACCTCTGGATATTGGTAATTTCTTGTACTTTAGTCCCAGGCTACAATAAACAGCTGTAACAGTTATCAAATGTGTCTGTAATGAAGCTTTAGTGTTAATATTGATTCTTATGACAACCCAACATTTTTAAAATCCAATTGTCACAGAGACCAAAAAAAGTTCTGGCTGGGATTACAATGATTAAATATACAGTTCCGACTTACATACAAACTCAACTTAAGAACAAACCTACAGACCCTATCTTGTATGTAACCCGGGGACTGCCTGTACTGTATTACCATTGTATTGCAGTATAGTGCATGAGAGATCAGACTTCCTAGGGGAATCAAGCACCCCAGGGGGCATAAAAAAGAAAACCTCCAACCCATCATTTCCTAAAACCCATATAACAATAAACAAGCAAATAAAATCATAAACCTGTGAGGTATTCCTTAGTCTGTAAATGCCAGATCTATCAAAATATAAAAATAATTATCCCAAATGTCAGAATCAAGGCTTTTTCAAAATGTTGTACATTTCCAAAAATGAAAACATCAAATTTTCCCACAAATATGACACACCTATGTGACACACAGTTCTGTACACCTATGCATTTTTTATAGTTTTTAAGTTATACGTTTTAAGTGAATTTGGTATCTGTCAGCGCTCCGGCAGAACTTCTCCTGTCTAGTACCACATCCAATTGTTTTGCTCTGCAGAGGGCTGAGTATTCATCTTGCTTCTTCTCAGAGCTGGGGGCGGCTCAGTCCATTCTCCTGGCTTTTGTAGTTCTACTGCTGACGATTCCATTTTCTTCACACTTTTGTACTTCACAAGCATCTTGGATTTGTCCTGGTCTTACATCTGTTAGTCTGTCTCTCTTTTTGTATGTTTATCTGTTCTGTGCAGGTATCCAGGCTAGGGACCGTTGCCCAGTTGTCACCTGTGGGTTAGAGCAGGGCAAACAAACAAGCAGAGACAGAGGTTGTGGAAAAGCTCTGGTTTTGCAATTCTTTCCTGTCTTGACAGTTTCCTAGTAATCATACTGACCCAAATAACATAGGGGTGTCACACATGTTAGCAGACATATGTTCCAATGTATCCTAGATGAGTGGCTCAAGATGATGAACAACGCGCTTTTCCCAGTACTTTGTTACAAAATGTTATTTCAATATATGTCTGTGTGTGGCCACCTAGTCATTGTGATGTGCGTTGCAGAATGTCAACATGTTGGGATATTGTAGTGAATTGATTTCATGACTATTAGAGTCCTTGACCAATTCTGGGCTAAGGTAAGAGAGCACACGCAAGTATATCAGGCAATTTCTGCAAAGTTTACTGTGTGAATACATTTACAAATATGCATTTGGGGCAGTTTTAGTAAATCCCTGTGTGTTTTTTCTGTATTTTTTCTGTATTGTTTTAAACTTTGGTACTACATCAGTGAGCAGTATCACATCCAGTTGAACAATTTGACATATTTTCCAGTGTAAAACCACCATCATTTTCACAGAGCACTATCATTGGTAAATCTCTGCAGCATTTTTGTAGCTAATTTTACTACAAATACCATTCATTTAGCAATGAACGCATTTCTTGAAGGACGTCATGTACCACCTCTACGTACATAGGAATTATTTTTTTTAAGAGAAAGCAATATTTCCATACTACTAAGCCTTGCGTTCTGCAGGAAGGTAAGTATGACACAGTCAAGACATTCATATTCCCCACTACACAGTAAGATGATTAGAAAATTACTGTAATGAAGTTTTCCTCTGCCCCGTTGTAGAAATATATTATAGCTTTTTCTAAAATATTTGCTTTTTTAGCTCAGTGAGTGTTTGTCAAGAGACTTGTAAAGAGTGGTTAAAATGCACCTAAATATTAGGATAAGTCTTCAAGACAAGCTGCTGGGTGAACATGAGGAATAACACAAAATTTGTCCTGAACTTGTTAGTGTAGACTGGTGCTTTTAGATTTCCCATAGACCCTCTCCTTCTTTGGACATATGTAGGTGTCGGTGAAACATTAAAGGGATTTTCTGAGAATAAATAGTGAGGTTAAATTAACATGTACTTACCTCCTCTGCTACAGCTGTAGCAGCCATAGTGGCTGTTATGGGGCCCGCAGTGTCAGGGGACCCTGGCATCAGACCTGACACACTAAAGAATGGTGAATGTGCCCTATTATATACACATAATGCTGCAAATTGTACGTCATAATATTTATAGAACAGAAAATCTTCTACACTACAATGTCGGGGAGGGGACACAGATGGGGCAACAGGACTAGGAATCTCCAGCTTCCTGCCATCTACTTCCCCCATGTGATCTACAGTTACTTAAGTGCCCATAACCCCCCTGGGATAGAAGACTGCCGAGCTTAAGGGGAAGGGGACCATCATTTTGTGTTTGTATGGGCCCTATAGTAGGGTAGGAGCGGCACTTATCCACAGTATCTCAGCCTTTTTTTCTTTCCTCCGGCAGATCTGTTGGTAATTTTCTTTTATTTCTTTGGATGGGTCTGGCTGCAGAAACAACTCCAGTGACAGAACTATGATGTACGTTTACAAATCTCCATTTAACTTTCTGTTTGTGCCACCCTTTTTATCCACCTTGTAATCCATATAATTGAAAAAGTGAAAAAGCAGCGGTCACCATAAAACAGCTACACATCCACAATCCTGCACTTTATGGAGCCATGCATCAATGAACTTCTACTTATGGACTATCCTAAGGACAGGTCTTCTTTATAGCATCCCGGAAAACCTGTTAATCATCAGTATTGGATATAGTTTTATTTTAAGAAATGAAAAGGTAAATGTACTATAAAGAATGTAACCTATAAATCTAGCTTAGGCGAATGTACTTGGATGACTTACTGTAAGATATGTTGTTAACAAGGCATTTTCTCGGGATGTGTATGAACTATGGCAAGGATGAGAAAATGAAGAATCTGATGAGAATCAAAGCTGCTGGCAATGGAGTGAATTCAGAGAGAATAGCAAAAACAAAAGCATCCAGTCATTGAATATGCAGGAGAAGAGCAAACATTTTGATTTCTTCCAAGTCCTTATGGCTGCTTTATCAATTATAGACGCCAACAGGACAAAGCGTCAGCATCAAGGCCGGGATGTCAGCAAGCGTGAAATGATATGAAAGCAAAATGAACGGTATTTAGTGAGCAGAACAGCCAATCTAAAATGAAGCCTCTTTTGACAGACTGACACTAATATATGCTCTCTTTGCAATTTTACATAATATAAAAATGGCATGCAGTTATTACAGGAGCCCTGAGCCTCCGCATAATGACTGTCGTTTCTGCAATCCCATGTCTGTCCAAGAAGAGTAATTTTCCTGTTAACAAAACAAAAATGTCTAAACTCTCTCTGGTGGCCTGCAGAAGAAGTGAGGCGCTCGGGTGACAGGCTATACAGGAAAATTACAGGGCTCTGAGCGTGGGAGGACAAGTGTATTATGGAGGGAGTTCCCAGTGAGTGTTATATATTCCAGTGACAATTTAACCGGACCACAAGTTCATACATCACCATCTGAGACGGAAATAGACGTGATGGCTGCTTTATGTATATTAACCATCACTGACAAAATGTCACAGACGTCTTGATATCATTGGTATGATCATATTCTATATTGCATATGATTACAGTATGTACATTAATGCAATTTGCAAAATGTTACTGTTTATGTTTACATTATTTTTATATTTTTGTTTACATTTTGTAGATATATACATCCATACATAGGTACTAGTTTTACTAGTTATTTTATATATATATATATATATATATATATATGTGCACTACTCACAAAAAGTTACATAAATTTGGTTTGTGAATAACATTTCAGGATGAACTTTAATTGCACTCTATCCTTTACACGTGAATCTAATATGACCTTCTTGAAATATTAGAATGTAAATGTCCACCTCTTGCACATGTTTCACTTTTTGCACAACTTGCTGTTCTCTAACAAAGAGCTGAACTTAAAAACCCATGGTTTTAATCCATTAATTTGACAATAAGTTCCCTGGTTAAAATGTGAATTGGTATCTAAATAGTCTTCCTCATCATGCTGTTCACATTTTAACATCATATGTCCGAGATGACACCTAACAATCAATCAACAGCACCATGCCATAGCAAGGCTTCTAAAAGTGGCAATTTTGTGAGCAAGTAATCTTCGAATGTCATCTTCAGGATGGAAAAGAGAGACTGGACAAGTCACAGAAAAGGATATAAGTGGATGTCCTTTGGCTACATCCCACACTGATGACCTCTTCATTGTGAACAATACCCTGCAGAAGCGGATAATGAGTGCCTCTCAACTTCCTTAAATGTGCCTGGAGTTGTATGGCATTCAAGTGTCACGTCAGACCATTCAAAACCATTTACAGAAGCACATTCTGCGTGCTAGAAAGGGTGCCTAACCACACCACCAGGCACAGGAAACAACCCTGGACGGGGGACCAGTGAGTCCCAGTGCTGTTCACTGATGGAATTCAATTCACATTAAGACGAAATTATGTCCGTCAACACTGTTGAAGACGTATAGTCAGGTGCTATACATCACCCACTGTTTTTGTCTGCTGATGGTGGTGTTACGGCATGCGTAGGTGTGTCTAGCTGATACAGAACTGCCCTACATTGTGAAAGTAACAGTGACAAGCCCATACTATTTGAATAGTCTTAATTAAGTCATTGTGCTCCTGCAAGAACATCTACTTAATGGACAACTATGCTCCAACTGAGCCAGGTCACTTAAAAGATGTGGCCTTCACTTTCTCCAGACCTGAATCCAATGGGAACCTATGGGATCAACTGAGTTTCCATACAGAGGTTTGTAACTCTGTACCCTAGTACTTTAATGACCTGAGGGCCAGGTTTAGAGAAGAATGTGATGCCATGCCTCAGTAGAAAAATAGTCACCTTGTGGACAGCATGAGAAGTTGTGATGTGACATAATAGTGAATTATTTACATTTTTGTGTGGGTAAACCCACCTCTGTTGCATGATTCCTACTTTCATGATATAATATTACTCCAGTGTGAACGTTTTATGTTTTCCATGTCTGTCACACAAAAGAAAAATATTCCTAACTTTTTGTGAGCTGTGTACACTATATATACAGTGGGTATAGAAAGTATTTAGACCCCTCTAAATTTTCACTCTTTGTTTCATTACAGGTAATTGGTAATTTCTTTTTTGGCTCATTAATGTACACTCTGCACCCCAGAAAAAATGAAAATGTAGCTATTTTTGCCAATTTATTAAACAAAAAAAACTGAAATATCTCACGGTCATAAGTATTCAGACCCTTTGCTCAGTATTGAGTAGAAGCACTTTTTGAGTTAGTACAGTCATGAATCTTTGGAATGAGGCAACACGTTTTTCACACAAGGATTTCGGGTCCTCTGCCATCCTTCCTTGCTGATCCTCTGCAGTTCCCTCAAGCCATTTTCAAGTCTTTCCAGAGATGCTCAATTGGGTTTCGGTCTGGACTCTGGCTGGGCCATTCAAGAGTGGTCACAGAGATGTTTTGAAGCCACTGCTTTTTTATTTTAGCTTTGTGCTAAGGTTAATTGTCTGCTGGAAGGTGAACTTTTGACCCAGTCTGAGGTCCAGAAGTCCAGAGGTCTGGAAGGGGCCAGAGATTTTGGGGTTCTCACTCACTCAGGCCCTTCTACCATGATTGCTTACTTTGGCACCTTGCACCACAGATTGTCTAGGACATGGCGGATGCTTTAGTCCCGGCCTGGGAGGAGATCACTCAGGAGTCCATCCACAACCTCATCATGAGTCTTGTAGGGAGGTCATACATAATACTGAGCCTTGTTTTAACTCGTTTTATATTAAAGTTGGATCAGCCTGTAGTGTGTTTTACCACTCAAATCTTGTGGGTGACTCCAAATTCAGGCCTCCATTGGTAAATAAATGTGGTATATATATATATATATATATATATATATATATATTCTACAAATGAATGTCCAAACAATGATTCAGGCTTACTCTTCATGGGAATTGAAATCCTTTGGTAACACTATAGATCAGATGAAAAATAGCCTGTTAATAAAGTACAGGAAAAGCATGGATTATTAGGCAAGAACCCAGTACTCCTATGAAATAAAGAACAGCTGCTTCAAGGTCTGGATTAAGATCATGATTAAGATTCTTTCTTTATCGAACAATGATCCTTCAGAAGAGCCAATGCAAAACACGACAGGCCTCCTGCAGCCTGGGTGCTCTTCAGGGACATATTTCCCACTAGACACTGAGGGTATAGTGCCTTGGGTGGGAGCCTGAGGACAGGGGCTGGATATTTAATAAAATCCTCTAGCTCATGTATCTTTAAGATGCCGGTACTATCAGTAATGAGAGCTCCTGTGTGGTAACTCTCTATGACGTGTCATGGTGAGGTGATTATACTTCCTGTGTGATTTATTATTAAATGGTTATTGGTGGGGAAGTTTTCTTTTAATAAAATATTATTGCACACTGTTATAGATTGTGTCATCTGACAGGCCTAGTATTGACTACCAGATGTCATGGCAACGGATCGTCATCCCCGATGGCAACACAGGGGTAATCCAGCCCACAATGTTGACACCCACACTTTGCTGGCATATAAATGCTGCCATGGGCTTTGCCAGTAGCATTAAAATCATTAACACCTGCAATTGGTACAATAACATCCATCCAATTACCACAATTAAATAGTAAACTTGGTTCTGTTTCTGTATCTTTAAAGTAAGCTTGGATCTGTTACCATATCTATAAAATATGGAAAGAAGGAAGATTAATATTTTCTTCTCTAGAAAAGTATTATTATAATCTGGACTATTAATTTATGCAATTTTGTTAAAAGTTTAGTTGCAATTTTACATAAATATTTGGAACTGCACTTGGAGTCCTAAAAAAAAGTGTAAATGCGACGTGTCCACTTTCACAGCCTGATTTTAGAGTGATTCAATAAATGATCACAAGTTTGGGATCTACAAAATTAATAAGAGAATTAATTTGGACACCTCCCTAACAGCGAGAAAATTATTGTCTGCTGGCAAATAATCTTCCAAGAGGTGCACAATGTTCTTCCTCCAATACCCTTCTCCAAAGGTGTTTGCAGGTCCCTCATTGTGTGTATGTTATTCAGAGAAGACTCTGCAGATTGTTGCTGTAAGAACACAACGCACCATCCACGACTCTCAATTCCAGGAAATAAAAAATAGCAGCCTTAAAACAAAACTCATTTCCAGGCAGAATGATAAATGGGCCCTAAAAACTAACATTTTCTAAACTATTTCTGTTGGCGGAACTGGGCCAAATATGTGATAACCTTGTAATGATGTTTTGCAGTAAAGCACAAAATTCATTATCTTAAAATAGTTCTAGCAATGTACACATTTTAGGGAAGAGGGAACTGGAGAAGTAGTTTTGCTCACTAAAGTTCACTCACAGTTCAGCAAAATAAAATACAATAAAGTATATTTGTTTCAATATCAGCAGAGTTTTGGTTTAAAATAATGAAAAAATACAGATACACATGTTGATCTTACTACTGATATCATTGATAGTTATATAGAATGTCTGGTAGATTAATTTCATGGCTGTAACTTGAGTCCCTACTAAGACTATATAAGGTCATTTACTAAGAGGAGGGAGAAGCCAGGAATTATATGAGAAAGGTGTCATGCTCTATATCTCCTGTGGGGGTGCTGCAGAAGAACTGAACATTACTTCTTAGAACTTAGAGATTCAGCTGTAAAACACATTCATGATGGCCTCACATAAAAAAACAGGAATTGTCCGTACCTGATAACAACTTTTCCATAATGAAACTATTTGAAATATCCTTGTCATGTTGGATGATGTAAGATAACAAACTGAATTATTAGGATAATTGTAGTACCAATTATTAATGTACTGTATTGAAAGGGGTTGTACGAGTCCATACTTTAGAGTTGAACAGGTCACCAGGATCAAGTGGCATCCAATGGTGGCGAGAAAGAGCACAGTTCATACCAATGGGTTATGCTGTAATACCTGGTCACCAATTTCATTATTGGAGAGCTCAAACCATAGAACAGACCCTGTGCTTAAATCTAATCATACTCTGTAGACCTGCAGAATAATTTTGAAGAATTTTGAAACATAATCTTCAGGTATACCGTATTCTTCAGATACAGAGCAATGTAAGGGAACAGTCTTGTGTATGAGGGAGTTTAATGGCCATTTGGCTCTCCAGGATGGTCTAGTACAGTGATGGTGAACCTTTTAGAGACCAAGTGCCCAAACTACAACAAAGACCCGCTTATTTATTGCAAAGTGCCAACACAGAAATTTAATTTGTGATTTATACTCCCTTCTCTGTCACAGTTTTCATTGATACCAGCAATAAGGACACTGAGGACACCAATAAAGCAGAAAATAGTCCCAGGTAGAACTGTCACTTTAAAATAGCTCTGTGCACAGCAAGTCCTGGGCTGTCTGGGACTGCAGGAAGATACCTAGAGTCCTCTCTGGTGATGGCCTGAGTGCCCACAGAAAGGGCTCTGAGTGCCACCTCTGGCACCAGTGCCATAGGTTAGCCATCGCTGGTCTAGTATGTACAGATATAGTCCCAGAATTAATGGTTACCATCGTACAGCCTTGTGCATGAAGTTGCCTGCTCGGTGGACAATGAGAAGAAATGTTTAATAAGGGTCTGTGGAATGTGGAAATGTTTCCTAACTGGCATTAGTCTTTTGTTACTTGCAGAGTCTGTGCCAAGGCGGATAATTAATTAATAATGTCTTGATGAGATTTATTTTCCTAAATGCATCAAAATTCCTTCCCAATCGGTAAAACTCAAAAATCAATGGCTGCATTTGACCAGGTGCTTAATCCCAATATTGATTCTGTCTTCTGGGAGTTCACCAAGTCTGTGTCTGCTTTTCATCAGTCTCAATGAGAATGGAACAACTGAATTAATAGCTAAATAATTAACTGTTTACTCTCCAGATTTTGCGTAAAAAATATGGCTACATACTGTAGTATGCTTTATACAAAATATTCCTGAAATTACAATGGGAGGAATAAATTCCATAAAGGATTATGACTTCAGAATCAGACTACAATGAATTTCTATCTTCTGTCTTTTTCTATGGAGACACATAGTTCTGCATAGATGCTTATGGAAACATGCATATTTGTATTCAAGATTGGCACTACCCAATACTTCCTGTCTGCCCAGCTGCAGCATCTGGTGGATTTTTTTTACAAAGACTACTGAGACATCTGTTGAGTATTGATAACTTACTGGGAGGGCTGGAAGCTGGACTTTTTAGGGTTCAGTAGTGGATTATAATATAGGGGGTTTGGGCGGTAGAGGGGCCCATTTAAACTACACATCAAATTTGATACAGGCGTGTCATAGAATTGTGCTACAGCCTGTGACACAGGCACAGGCTACAACTAGTGCACAGATGTGGGGCATTCCCACTCTGACCCGGGCGTGTCCACCTTCACACCCCTCCACCCCAATTGGTGTGAAATTAGCGTCAGGGGGGAAATAGATGCAATTTATGACCATTACATTTTAGAGTGGAGTCTAAAAGTCTGCTTCTGAAATGGGGCAGATTTACTTACCCGGACCTGTCGCGATTCCGCGGTGCGTTGTCCGGCGAGAATTCGGGTCTGCAAGCATGCAATCCGATTGCGTGCTCCAAAAACCTGGGGGAATTCAGCGCAAAAAGGAAATATTCAGGAAACCGAGGAAATCAAGGTTCGCGGACCCTTAGTAAATGATCCCTATTGTGCTTATTGCCCTCTATCTGGAAAGTATGAAGGGAATCTACCATCTTCCAAATCATCCGATATGTAAAACCAGCATTGTATAGGGCAATTTATTGTGTCCACGCCATCAGTTTAGAGAAAAATCCCAAATGAAGTTATGGGTGCAGAAAAGATTGAACAGTGATTGCTTTTGCTCCTGTTTCCTTCTTTTGACAACTCCTTTCTGCAAGAGATATCAGTCATTCTGTAAAGTGTTGCCAGTTGGTTCTAAACAGCTCGTTCCTGGTGCACCAATTAGCCAACAGAATACTTTCTAAATTAGCAGATCATAGGAAAAAAGGGAAAGTGATTTTGGAAAGCTTATACTTTTTTCCTAATTTACACTGGTTTCATTTGTGGGAACTGTTTTTTTTATAAAGTATCGATATTTTACTCATTTTAAGGCTACATTCACACTACAGTATGGGGGACGTATATACGGCCGACATATATGCAGCTGATATACGTCCCCCATACACTTCTATGGGCTCACGGCGCCCTACGGGAGCGGTACGGTGCAGCACACGTGCGGCACCGTACCACTCCGTAGCCCGGGAAAAGATAGGACATGTCCTATCTTTTCCCGTATTACGGCGCCGCGGCCATATATTGCTATGGAGAGGGGCGGGGGTGAGCAGCGCTCACCTCCTCCTCCTCTCCCCGCACTGCCATGTGCCCGCCGTGCTACATCGCGGCGGCCTCACGGCAGTGTAAATGTAGCCATTTAGAGTTGACCCCACAGATCATAGAATTTGTAAACAGGGTCTGAGATGAGATGAAGAAATCAGAAGGAACAGGAAGCAAATTAGAACAATTAAGGATAAGCAAACCTGTTCAGGTTCAGATTGTTTGGCTGAATCTGAAAAATAACACAGCGCTCTTGGAGGCTCGCTACAAAGAATCAATATTCCATCCCCAAATGGCTCACAAGCACGATTATGGTGGCCATCCATCCTTTTCATGCCAAACTACATCCTAGCATACGGGGTATCTGCCTGGTGTACGGCAATAGGATACTTTCTTATTTGGAACTGATGAAGAGAGCGTTACGCCCCAAAATGTGTTGTCCACCATTGTACACTATTGAATGAATAAATAAATTGTTGTTAAACCAGAGCAGCTCAATATCAGCCTATTTTTTCCTCTTCACTGTATAACAATCCGATACCCAGCTACGTGTCGGACAATAGGCTGTCTGCTGCAGCTCACTGTGTGGATGGTTTGACCGTTCAGAGTGTATATAAGGCTTGTTTTACATTGTATTGTATACCATATGATGTATATTGTACACCACGTAGCTTACACTGCTCCATGTGAGTATACCCACTCACTATCGTAATTATACCGCCTGCGCTGTGTCACCTTTACTCTGATATATGCTTCCTTTTCTTATTTGGTAACTATCACAATGACAGATACCAATATGAAAGCAAAGACCATTCCCATCAATGCTTTATACAGCTGAAACACCCTATTAAATAGAACAATTATTGCAAGTATCAGTGAAAAAGTTGCTGCAACCAGTTACATCAACCATTATAAATCCATGAAATGTATTTATTTTTAATATAATAAGTAGTTTAAGTTATGGTTTGTTGTATGTGCAAGACAAGCAATGTAGGGTATGGGTTTTATTTTGGGTACTTACTTGGGTTCATAAATTAACTACTTTACATGTTTTGCAAAGCACGCAACACTATAATTGAGAAACTTATAGAAACTGTTTAGAGCATTTAATTGATAACTAAACTTTTAAAGCATTTGTATGAATAGAGCAGGTGATAATATTAAACTTTGTAATATACCTTATTAAGTAAAGCAAGTTATCTGTGACTTTTTTTCTGCTTCTTCTTTCTCCTGTAGTGAGCAGTGTATCTGAAGTCCTGTACACAGCATGAAGGTAAGGAAAGGAGGTTCATGATCAACTTTTTTCATGCCTAGAGCATATTTGACTTGATGTTTCAACTATCGAGGGGCTTTCTGCAAAGAGTGAAGTAATTAGACTCTTTATCAGGTTTCTTTATCTCAGTTGTCAGTGGATACAGGTCAGAAAGCTGATTTACATAAACTGATTAAATAAGCAAGAAAGGCAGAGAGAAAAAGAAGAACAAATGAACATATTTCTTTAAAAAAGTATATTACAATGTTTGCTATTATTATCCATATTACAAATTTATAAAATTTTGTTGAAAGTTTCGTTTCTGCACTGCGCTTGCAAAATTAGTCCCAGTCCCCAATGAGGCTCACAAACTAATCCACCTACCAGTATGTTTTACAGTGTGGGAGGAAACCGTAGGACCTGGAGGAATCCCATATAAACTCTTTGTATATGTTGGACTTGACCCAGGTCCCCAGCAATGCAAGGCTGTAATCCTATCCACTAAGCCACCATGCTGCCCCAAATGTAGTGTAATAGAGCTCCACATACATGTAATCTGTGTCAGTCCTGAGAGCACATGTTGCATGCTTGGGTTAAACAAGGATAAGGCCAGGAACCCTTTCAGGGACAGCTAGACCAATGATTCATTTTTCACACAGGTAAATGTTGGAACAACTCAGCAAATCTCAGCACCATCCAGTGAATTTTATCCCCGGGGTAATCTACACTGAGAGCAGACATTGATTTATGAACTAATTAATTGTATAGAAGAAAAAAAATACTTCTAACAAATGTTGGCACATGACCCCCCTAGTACGGACCCCCAACAGCAGGGAAAAAAATAAGTGCTGGGTGTCAGAAAATAAAATTCAATATATATTTATGAGGCTGTTTAGAACATGTACTGGTTAATGGCAGAGCTAGAGGTGGGAGAATGATAACCATGGATCATAATGGGGGAGAACATAAGGGAAAGATTTCCAGAGTAGATTTGATGGATTGTACATTCAAGTGAAAACATTAGTAATTTTTTAAGCATAAAAGTAGAAAATATCCATATGAAGTGGGGAATTCTCAGAGCGCACTCATTAATAACCCTATGTTCATATACATGTTGTGTTTTATGTATAGATATTACAATCATGTGCTGGAACTTGATCAGGAGCATAATGTACAGTGTGCGGATCATCTGCTTTACTTCCCTGCCGGCTGCTCTGTTTGAAGAAGACTTTTCACCAACTTTACCAACTTTGATTTTACCCATCCTCCCTCGCTTGGATATTCAATAGTCCCTGCACACAAATACACCTAGATGCACATGCATATAGATAGTTACAATTGATTTTATTAAAGCATGAAAATAAAAAAGCTTCTTGCATTGGGGGAAAGTACCCTAGGGCAGTGATGGCGAACCTTTTAGCGGCCGAGTGCCCAAACTGCAACCCAAAACCCTCCTTATTTATCGGGAGGTGCCAACCAAAAATTAAAGCAGTAACTTATTGCTTCCTGTTCAACAACTTTTAATCATATTTGCCTCCTGAGGACAGCAACACAGTAGAAAGATGGAAAATTTTCATCATTTTAGCTTCTTTCCAGTGTCCCTCTGTACACAGGATCGTGGGGCCACCAGGAGGTCCTAAAGTAATTCGACCCTGTCTGATTCTCCCTCTTCCTACACTCCCAAGTAGCGAAGTAAGTATCAAAATATGACTGAAAGAAGCATCTTTTAAGTTGCTTGGAACTGCCGGAAGATTCTTTGAGTCTTATCTGGTGTGCTGGGGCGATGGCCCGGGTGCCCACAAAAAGGGCTCTAAATGCCGCCTCTGGCACCCATGCCATAGGTTCGCCATCACTGCCCTAGGGGGTTTGAAAAGTAGTAAAAAAAAAATTATTAAAAAACAAAAGTTATAATCACCCCTATTTCACCCCTATTATTAGCCGGCTTAGTTTTCACTGCAAAAAAGGGAAACAGGACTCGAATTTCTGGTGCATGTTTTACGAGACCATGCCCTTTTGTCATACGAGTCATAAAAGTGTCTAAAACCTTATAAATGTGGTACAAGATATTTTAACGAAAGCTTTTAGCACAAAATACAACGGTATTCTAAATTATTTACTGTAGTATGGCAGTATAAGATAGGATCGAGTCTGAAAAATTGTAAAAAGAAAAAAAGTTAAAAAAAAAGATTATAATAAAAAAATCTAAATATTCAAATGACCCCCCCCCTTCCCTAGAACTGATATAAAAATAAATAAACTGTAAAAATCAAAACCACATTAGGTATCGCCGCTGGGGATATTCCTGATCTATAAAAATATAATGGTTTTTCACGGTTTGACCCCTTAACGGAAAATAGCGCCCAAAGTTGAAAATGTCACTTTTTTGTAATTTTGAAAAATATAAAAAAAAATAAATAAAAAGTGATCAAAAGGTCATACAGTTTTTAAAATGATAGCAATGAAAACGGTCATCAAAAGTCAGAAAAAACTTTGTACACCAAATTTAAAAAATTTTAAAAAGTTATTAGCGCCAGAAGATTGCAAAATATTTTTTTTTGTGCAGGCGGTTTTAAATTTTGTGAATGTATGGAAACATTAAAAAACCTATACAAATTTAGTATCTCCACCGCCTTACAGTGAGGAACACTACCGCCATACACTGAGGAACACTACCCTCATACAGTGAGAGACACTACCACCATCCAGTGAGGAACACTACCCCCATACACTGAGGAACACTACCCCTATACAGTGAGGGACACTACCCCTATACAGTGAGGAACACTACCACCATACAGTGAGGGACACTACCACCATCCAGTGAGGAACACTACCCCCATACAGTGAGGAACACTACCCTCATACAGTGAGGAACACTACCACCATACAGTGAGGAACACTACCCCCATACAGTGAGGAACACTACCGCCATACAGTGAGGAACACTACCCCCATACAGTGAGGAACACTACCCCCATAAAGTGAGGAACACTACCGCCATACAGTGAGGAACACTACCCCCATACAGTGAGGAACACTACCGCCATACAGTGAGGAACACTACCCCATACAGTGAGAAACACTACCCCCATACAGTGAGGAACACTACCGCCATACAGTGAGGAACACTACCGCTGTACAGTGAGGAGAAGTACCCCCATAAAATGAGGAACACTACCCCCATACAGTGAGGAACACTACCGCCATACAGTGAGGAACACTACCCCCATACAGTGAGGAACACTAACGCCATACAGTGAGGGACACTACCCCCATACAGTGAGGAACACTAACCCCATACAGTGAGGAACATTACCCCAATACAGTGAGGGACACTACCCCCATACAGTGAGGAACACTACCACCATACAGTGAGGAACTCTACCCCCATACAGTGAGGAACATTACCCCCATACAGTGAGGAACACTACCACCATACAGTGAGGAACTCTACCCCCATACAGTGAGGAACATTACCCCAATACAGTGAGGGATACTACCGGTATACAGTGAGGGACACTACCCCCATACAGTGAGGGACACTACCCTCATACAGTGAGGAACACTACCGCCATACAGTGAGGGACACTACCCCTATACAGTGAGGAACACTACCTCCATACAGTGAGGAACACTACCGCCATACAGTGAGGGACACTACCCTCATACAGTGAGGAACACTAACGCCATACATTGAGATACACTACCGCCATACAGTGAGGAACACTACCGCCATACAGTGAGGAACACTAACGCCATACAGTGAGGAATACTACTGCCATACAGTGAGGAACACTACCGCCATACATTGAGGGACACTACCGCCATACAGTGAGGAACACTACCGACATACAGTGAGGAACACTACCGCCATACAGTGAGGAACACTACCGCCATACAGTGAGGAACACTACCCCCATACAGTGAGGAACACTACCGCCATACATTGAGGGACACTACCGCCATACAGTGAGGAACACTACCGCCATACAGTGAGGAACACTACCGCCATACATTGAGGAACACTAACGCCATACAGTGAGGGACACTACCCCCATACAGTGAGGAACACTACCCCCATACAGTGAGGAACATTACCCCAATACAGTGAGGGACACTACCCCCATACAGTGAGGAACACTACCACCATACAGTGAGGAACTCCACCCCCATACAGTGAGGAACACTACCTCCATACAGTGAGGAACACTACCGCCATACAGTGAGGGACACTACCCCCATACAGTGAGGGACACTACCCCCATACAGTGAGGAACACTACCCCCATACAGTGAGGAACATTACCCCAATACAGTGAGGGACACTACCCCCATACAGTGAGGAACACTACCGCCATACAGTGAGGAACACTACCCCCATACAGTGAGGAACACTACCTCCATACAGCGAGGGACACTACCCTCATACAGTGAGGAACACTACCCCCAAACAATGAGGGACACTACCCCCATACAGTGAGGAACACTACCGCCATACATTGAGAAACACTGCCCCCATACAATGAGGAACACTACCCCCATACAGTGAGGAACACTTCCCCCATACAGTGAGGGCACTACAGCCATACAGTGAGGGACACTACCGCCATACAGTGAGGAACACTACCCCCATACAGTGAGGAATACTACTTCCATACATTGAGGAACACTACCCCTGTACAGTGAGGAACACTACCGCCATACAGTGAGGAACACTACCGCCATACAGTGAGGAACACTACCGCCGTACAGTGAGGAACACTACCGCCATACAGTAAAGAACACTACCCCCATACAGTGAGGAACACTACCCCCATAAAGTGAGGAACACTACCGCCATACAGTGAGTAACACTACCGCCATACAGTGAGGAACACTACCGCCATACAGTGAGGAACACTACCCCCATACAGTGAGGAACACTACCACCATACAGTGAGGAACACTACCACCATACAGTGAGGAACACTACACCCATACAGTGAGGAACACTACCCCCATACAGTGAGGGACACTACAGCCATACAGTGAGGAACACTACCCCCATACAGTGAGGAACACTACCACCATACAGTGAGGAACACTACCACCATACAGTGAGGAACACTACACCCATACAGTGAGGAACACTGCCCCCATACAGTGAGGGACACTACAGCCATACAGTGAGGAACACTACCCCCATACAGTGAGGAACACTACCACCATACAGTGAGGAACACTACCACCATACAGTGAGGGACACTACCACCATCCAGTGAGGAACACTACCCCCATACAGTGAGGAACACTACCCTCATACAGTGAGGAACACTACCCCCATACAGTGAGGAACACTACCCCCATACAGTGAGGAACACTACCACCATACAGTGAGGAACTCTACCCCCATACAGTGAGGAACATTACCACCATACAGTGAGGAACACTACCACCATACAGTGCGGAACATTACCACCATACAGTGAGGAACACTACCTCCATACAGCGAGGGACACTACCCTCATACAGTGAGGGACACTACCCCCATACAATGAGGAACACTACCCCCATACAGTGAGGAACACTACCCCCATACAGTGAGGGACACTACCCCCATACAGTGAGGAACACTACCCCCATACAGTGAGGAACATTACCCCAATACAGTGAGGGACACTACCCCCATACAGTGAGGAACACTACCCCCATACAGTGAGGAATACTACTTCCATACATTGAGGAACACTACCCCCGTACAGTGAGGAACACTACCGCCATACAGTGACGAACACTACCCCCATAAAGTGAGGAACACTACCGCCATACAGTGAGTAACACTACCGCCATACAGTGAGGAACACTACCACCATACAGTGAGGGATACTACCCCCATACAGTGAGGAACACTACCCCCATACAGTGAGGAACACTACCACCATACAGTGAGGAACACTACACCCATACAGTGAGGAACACTACCCCCATACAGTGAGGGACACTACAGCCATACAGTGAGGAACACTACCACCATACAGTGAGGGACACTACCACCATCCAGTGAGGAACACTACCCCCATACAGTGAGGAACACTACCCTCATACAGTGAGAGACACTACCACCAGACAGTGAGGAACACTACCCTCATACAGTGAGGAACACTACCCCCATACAGTGAGGAACACTACCACCATACAGTGAGGAACTCTACCCCCATACAGTGAGGAACATTACCACCATACAGTGAGGAACACTACCACCATACAGTGAGGAACATTACCACCATACAGTGAGGAACACTACTCCCATACAGTGAGGGACACTACACCCATACAGTGAGGAACACTACCGCCATACAGTGAGGGACACTACCCTCATACAGTGAGGGACACTACCCCCATACAATGAGGAACACTACCCCCATACAGTGAGGAACACTACCCCCATACAGTGAGGGACACTACACCCATACAGTGAGGAACACTACCCCCATACAGTGAGGAACATTACCCCAATACAGTGAGGGACACTACCCCCATACAATGAGGAACAATACCGCCATACAGTGAGGGACACTACCGCCATACAGTGAGGGACACTACCCCCATACAGTGAGGAACACTACCTCCATACAGTGAGGAACACTACCGCCATACAGTGAGGGACACTACCCCCATACAGTGAGGGACACTACCCCCATACAGTGAGGAACACTACCCCCATACAGTGAGGAACATTACCCCAATACAGTGAGGGACACTACCCCCATACAGTGAGGGACACTATCCCCATACAGTGAGGAACACTACCCCCATACAGTGAGGAACACTACCTCCATACAGCGAGGGACACTACCCTCATACAGTGAGGAACACTACCCCCATACAATGAGGGACACTACCCCCATACAGTGAGGAACACTACCGCCATACATTGAGGAACACTGCCCCCATACAATGAGGAACACTACCCCCATACAGTGAGGAACACTACCGCCATACAGTGAGGAACACTACCGCCATACAGTGAGGAACACTACCACCATACAGTGAGGAACACTTCCCCCATACAGTGAGGGACACTACCGCCATACAGTGAGGAACACTACCCCCATACAGTGAGGGACACTACCCCCATACAGTGAGGAATACTACTTCCATACATTGAGGAACACTACCCCCGTTCAGTGAGGAACACTACTGCCATACAGTGAGGAACAATACCTCCATCCAGTGAGGAACAATACCTCCATACAGTGAAGAATGCAGCCATACAGTGAGGGACACTACCCCCATACAGTGAGGAATGTACCACCATGTGCAATTCTTCTTCCCAGAGTTCTCTGCCCCATGTAAAACGTTGTGCTTGCGGCCATTTTGCTTATGAAGGGGAAAAAATATTTATAAAAATTAAAAAAAAAAAAATCCTACGAATCACTGTAAACTTTGGATTTGTGACAAATCGAATTTTTCCTGATAATATCAGCACTGTAGATAACATTTCTTTTATGCCTGTGGGGAGTCGGACCTGCTCTTACTAAACTGTAAAAATTGTTTTCATATTTACCATCATCTCACAACCAGTTTTCTTTGCAGGGTTTATGTTTGTGCTTATTATTTAGTTTAATACATTCAGAGTAAAATCATTTAATACATTTCAGACTGAAATCCAGGACAGAAATTCCAATAAGACAAGGATTCTACCTAATTGATTTTGAATGACTGCAAACAGAATTCCCGGAGCAATTCTATGTAATCCTCCTCCGGATTAATAACAAATCAGAAAAGTAATTGCTTTTGCAATTGCTGAAATCTGAGAGAGACTTATTAATAAGCTGAAATTTTGAATAATTAAAGGACCATTTGAAAGTTTGAACAGTAGATGAAAATTATTAGATATTCATAAATTGTGGCATGTGACACCGCCTGGATACCTTTCTGGAAAGAAAAACTATCACGGGTTATGGGGTAAAACATTTATTTAATTCTTGAAGGTTGGACTTGATGGACTTGCGTCTTTTTCCAGCCTTATATACTATGATACTATGAACCATTTAACTTCCACCATCACATTTTTGTAATGGTTCTGTGTTTATAGAACAGATACTATGACTAGGTCTGCACACAGAACGAAGATGGAATCAGGACCACGATGGGACAATTTCTGAGAATCATATAACTGAAAAATGTTAAATGAATAGATGATCCAAAGCTCTTCTCAGTGACGACCTCCAAACATGGCCTCGATCGATTGTCATCCCAGTGATCAGAGCGCCAATGATATAGTAGTTATCCCCTATTCAGACATAATTCATAAATATGTAAACATAATTCCATTTGTTATATCTCTAATAATGTTTGGATACTATGTTTGAATAATATGTTCCTCAGAAAGCTAAGCCAAGTAAGTACAACAAATCTCACAAAAGACAAGGCCTCACAATGGATATAGCTGTCTCTGCGGGTAAGTAGTGTACTAGACTGAGTAGCTATGTATGAACCATCCCGCATTAGTTCTTGCTATGCACCTGATAAAGGTAAATTCTACATTCTACAATTAACATATCACAGTAAAGCAGAAAGATTTGGTGGATTACATCCCAATGGTCTTCCTGGAAGACATCAATACTGGATGGACAACGTTTCTCTGTGCATAGTAAGGTGCCTCCTTTGAAGCAATTCATAAGACGCCAGGCATTCTGGATGGCCCCCACAATGTGGGTGCCTTGGAACAGACCATAAAGAGCAGTGTGGCACGTCATGGTGTTCCTAGGCACAGAAAGAAGGAGTTTGTGATCCAGGGCTTTCAACAGGCCCCGAAGAAGTGCACTGATGTCTCCTCAGCAAAGAGACACCGGGGTAGTACTGGGTTTTGCTTAGGTTGCGGGCTGCCAAAAATAACCCAGTGGGGAAGCCCCCCTGGATGGCCATCCATGACAGATCCTTGTGCCAGTTGTTAAGCCTTTCAAATTACATGTGTCAGTGGTGCTGGAGGCCAGCCCCAGAACACACTCCGGAATGTTCTTAGCTCTGATGAGTTTGTGGATAGTCTTGGGCTTCCACAAATCCAGCTTGAGTCCCTCCAGATGTTGATTCCTCACAAATGTCATCACCCTTGCATAGTACCAGGGAGGATCCTAGTTGTAATTGAAGGAGCTGTTCCACTTGTCCCAACCAAGCCCCCACCACAGGGGAAGAAGACAGAAGCAGGACATGGACTTTCCGGTAGAGTACCTTGGTGTTCTCAGAGTTCTTCGGACAGTCACAAACAAAAGAATTCCATAGCAAAGTGGGGATGTTGGGGATGCCCTTACCCCGCTTGCAAGACTCCTTGTACATGACTAACCTTTTAACTCTGTCCCAAACAAACTTGAACACGGTCCTGGTAATGGCCTTGCTGACTTCGGCCGTGGGCGGCCATGCATGTGCCGTGTAGTGTAGCGCAGGCACTAAGACTTGCGCAATACTTTACCCATAAATTCATGCAAAACTCAGTCGAAGGCCTTCTCCTGATCAAGGCTGACCAGTACTACACGGATGCTGCGGCTTCTGATGTAGTGTACCGTGTTTCTCATGAGGACTAGACTGTCAGCAATCCTGCGACCAGGTCTGTTCCAGGTGGAGGATCTTCCCTATGAGGACCTTCAATCTGTTTGCTAGGACCTTGGCCAGGATCTTGTAGTCCACATTGAGAAACTAGATGGGATGCCAATTCTTCAGGCCACACCTCTCTCTCTTCCACTTGTATAGGGCCATGATCATTCTTTGCCTCTATGACGGGGGCATCCTGCCCTCCAACACCATCTCCCCAAAGAGCTCCAGCAGGTCCAAGCAGATGAAGTCCCCCAGCGCTACATAGAGCTCTGCTGGGAGACTATCACTGCCCGGAGTCCTGCCGGATCTAAAGGATTTAGCAGCAGAGAGCAGCTCATCCGCCGTCAAAGTGGCATCCATTGCCATGGCACCTGCAGGATCAAGGGGGTTATTGATACCTGCTAGGAACCTCTCAGTGGCTTCTGGATCCTAACTGTAGACAGCACTGTTTGACTTGGTTGGGTCTCTTAGTACAGCATAGAGAACTGGTTTGGATGCGTGAAAGGCTTGTGACTAGTGTTGCGAAGTAAGAGTTCTCCTTACGGAGACTGCCAATTAAGGCCATCATGTAGGTGTGTGGAGTCTTATAGCCATGGATGCTTCACTTGGGGGATTTTGGAAGAATATGCAAAGTTTTTCAGGATGGGATAAGGAAAACCACGCCTCTTTTAACTACCATGTAAGGCAGCTCCCTTGACATAAAGCATGACCTACAAGAAACTTTATGACATGATGCAGGATCAAACCGAATTTCAGGAATGTTTTGTCTTTGTTAGTGTCATACATATACAAATGTAGACAGAGGTGAAATGGCGCACCTACTGTCACTGCCCAGGACTTTCTGTATGTACAATACCATAGATATAAAGGCTTGCAGCTCCTTTTAAATGGTATCACACTATTCCTGGCAATAATCAAGGCACCAGACTATCCTAGGCTCTAGACCTTATTAGACACAAAAATCTAGACACTCGACTATTCTGGGCACAATTGTGAAGGGGAAGATCTCTATTTTTGCTACTGATTCTATACAAATACATTAATAACTTTATACATCTATATAAGATGGTGCTTGCTTGAAACTGCTTCACTGCAAAGGTGATGTCTTCATCTGGGACATCACCCTGGTGTGTAAGAAAGTGTCCACCCAGAAGTCCTGACCATATTTGGATTGTTTATTCATAGGAGGACACAGGCCAAAGCTGGCGACCCCTACTCCTTTCTCTATATTTACTTGTTCATAATGGAGAACTGTGCACCCTATTGTGATCAAGACAGGTTTATACCTGACTTTTGTCTGGTTTAATTCTCTTTGCATGCGATAACAATTAGGACAAGAGCAACATCTCATTATGGGGTCCCTATCGCAGCACAATAATCAGGGCACTAGACATTACAAGACACAATAATCACAGTACAGGGTGCAAGGATTGGAAAGTTAAGTACTCTGTTTATCCAGTTCCCCAATCCTGGCCAGAAATGCAGGGAAAGAGAAAACTACAAAACAAGTCCAGTTAATAGCAGATGTATTCTGGATATGTGAGGACATGAAGATTAGATGAAAATTAGTGGGGAACTGGAGTGGGCAGTGTACACTGGACAAGGCTATCATGCTTTCCTCTGGTTTTTGGTGACCCTGAAGGTAGCCAAACTGAAGGCCTGCACAGAGCCAAGAGATATAACCAGCAGAGATGTGTCACTATACACAAGATGAACTCTAAGGTTTAGCTGAACAGCTGGGTCCCACTTCCATCATGGCAAAACAGAATTGCCCTAAACATGATCCTGGCAGAGAAAGGTGGAATATGTAAGATGATAGGAGAAGTGTGTTGCACCTATATCCCAGATAACCCATGTCCAAAAGGTGACTTTGGCCATAAAAAAAGCTTACATTCCTGGCAAATGATCTGAAGTACAACTTTGTTCTGTGTACCTTGTCTAGGACTAGCAGGATAATTATGGATTTTTGAGCTGTCCTGTTGCCCCAAGAAACATGATGAAGTCTCGATTTTAACTCTATCAGCATTACTGAATACAGTAGTAAAGCTGGCAGCCATCAGCACCCCATTTCCACCACTCAGCACATGCCAATGACAGATTAAATGCAAGTGTGATGTAAAGATGCCATCAAGTCTGCTACTCCAAGAGTCTGACAGGAGAGACTTGCTGCAAGTTTTTGATAGCTCAGGATGGGGTTCCTAAACCATGGGTCCTGTAGCAGGTATATGTTTGCCATTATGGGAAAAACAAAGTTCTGAATGGATCTCTTATCCCCGCAACCTTATAAAACAAGGCTTTAACCCATGGGTCATGGGGATTTTGAACAAAAAAAGCACCAAGTCTTCCTACCCCCTCTGTATTGGACCTGTCACCACTTTTCCTCCACTGTGGGACCTGTCTAGGCCTGATGTGTATATAAGCCCATATGACAATGAGGTGCATTTTATTCACATGGATGTAATTTCCATACAAGACTGACATTTTAGATCTAATCATTCTTATAGTGTGGAGTATCAGTGCTGAATCTCCATACACTGCGCCCAAGGGAGCTGTACCTATGCAGAGCCCGGCGCGTGCTTCTACGCTGTGCATTTCATTTTGTTGAATAATTACGCAGCCAATAAAATTTAAGGCTCTGCTAATTCTGATTTTAATAAAAGAAATCACCTTTAATTATAAATAATCTCCCACTCAGTGTTTGAAATTCTCATCTCTTTCCGGAAGATAAATTCATTAGCATTTTATGGCCGAGAATATTTCCAGCTAAATATACATTTTGATAAGAATTATTTGTGGCTGAGTGAATCCATAGCAGAGCACTCACCTCGGCGAGGCAGATCCGTGTTACTATGTGCTATGGAATAAATGTGTATGTTCTGCCTCGCTTCTCATTACACACAGTGTTCCACACTTTACATTGCTATCGGCTCCATTCACACCCCTCATGCAGAACACAGAAAACACTGAAATCTACAAAAAAATGATGGAGATTTCCAGCAAAGCCTGAGTTTCCCCATGGAACTCCAGCAATTATGAAAATGGGAGTCTGAAGGTGCCCTCAAGTGTTGCATATGAATGGAACCCTTGACACATGTGCAATATGGCTGCCAGGTAGAGATGGGCGAATATTTTGAAATTCTGTTAAATCTGATTCACTGAATTTTTAAAAAAAAATTAGATTTGACCGGAATGAAATCATGACAAATCACTTTAAGAAACAGGTATTTCCTGGCTGCAGAGAGCCTGTAGGGTGTAAAACGTTGTGCCATGCTGAAATATGCATAGGGAGCGTGGTTTGGTCTTCAAACATTTGTGTGTTTTATTATTACACGCACATGACAGCCGCAGCTCTTAGAATCGCTTCACTCTTCACTTCCATGTGCACTTACAGAGGACAACTTCACCAAATAAGTAAAGCGGGAACGCAGCATGACAAGGTAACGTCTGTGCCAGCTCGAAAGGACTGATCTGAGGGCCAAGATCCCACTGTAACATCAAACAGTGCACTCTTTTTACACTGACATCAGATGATTCCAAAGATTATGACAGAACCTGTTCTATTAAATGTAGAACCCCCCCAAAAGAGTGGAGAGGGTGTCGGCAGTAATTTTGCATTGACATCACTGATCATTTTGCCCTTCATTTCATCAATCAGTGTCCGCTTTCAATTGGTCAATAATCCATCATCAGTATTACTAAAGCCAAAAACAAACAGGAGTGGATCCAAAACAGAGATGACCAGTAAATGAGATATTTGCATGCCCTCTGTGTTCTGTAACCACTCCTACTTTTGGCTTTTAATCCTGAGGCTTTTCTTTCCTTCTGACAGATGAAATGAAGGGGAAAACCAAACATAGTGGCAACGTCATAGAGTGATGGAGGGTGAAAACAGGGTGTTCCAGGGAGACAGTGGTCAGTTGGCAGCAGCATGAGTAGGCCGCAGAGTGTCACAATGACAAATTATGGAGGTGGTGGAAACATGGTAGGCCACAGAGTGGCACAATGACAAAGTGTGGAGATGGCAGAAGCTGCATGAGGTCAGAGAGTGGCACGATAACAAATTCTTTAGGTGGCAGCAACCTGGTAGGCCGCAGAGTGGCACAAAGACAGAGTGTGGAGGTGGCGGCAGCAGCCACCTGCTGAGGTCAGAGAGTGGCATGATGACAAATTTTTTAGGTGACAGCAACATGGTAGGTCACAGTGTGGGAAAATGACAAAGTTTGAAATGAATTTGAAGTTTGAATGTCTTTCAGATGGGTGGAAGACTTGAGGAACCTATAGAAAACCAGATTGAACATGTGTGCCATGCCATGGAGAAGGAGGTGGCGCAGGAGCAGCAGTTTGACAATGTGGATGAGAAATCAGCGTCTTCTGTCAAGTTGTTGGTGTGGCTGGGCGGGAAGCACATTCACCCAGTGGGCCGTAAAGGACATGTACTCAAGGACTGGCTCACTTTCTGCTCTACATATTTGTGAAGGGCTGGCACTGCCTTTTTGGAAAAGAAATTCTGCTTGGAAAGGGAGGGACTGCAGTACCAACAACTTGGACAGGAGACGGTCAGATACTGCACCTTAGGATGGCTGGACGCATACAGTTGTTTCTTTGAAATCGCCTCTTTCAACGACTGCCGGCGCTATGCGAGGAGCAGGATCATCTGGACTGGGAGATGATGTTAAAGACATACAGCTCCTTTAGGCAGAGGTGCTGGAGCCTTGACTGGCTGAAATGGCATGTGTGCCACTAGGTGCTGCTGTTGTTGCTGTGGCAGCAGGATGGACCTCCACATCTGGGGTATACAGAAGCACAAGAACAGACACCCTGGAACAGAAATTACTACAGAAACTATGTGGATTTTACACAGATTTCTTTCTATTCACTTCAGCAACAAAAAAACAACTGCTATTTGGGCTATACAGATCCCCAAAAACGGACACCCTGGGATTGCAGCAAAAATCACTCCAGCAACTACGTGGATTTGACACGTATTTCTTCCTATTCACTTTAGCCAAAAAAAGAACTGCCATTTGGGGTATACAGATCCCCCAAAATGAACACCCTGGAATAGGAGCAGAAATCACTACAGAAAATAAGTGGATTTTACAATGATTTCTTCCTATTCACTTCAGCAACAAAAAAGAACTACTATTTGGGGTATACAGATCTCCCAAAACGGACATCCTGGCATTGGAGCAGAAATCGCTACACCACAGTACAGTACTAACAGCTAGACGCTGGAAACAGCAAATGCAGTGTGAAATGCCACAATTGGAAATGGCTGCCTGTTTTTATTGGGCTGTGACATCACATGAGACTGCCGGTCGCTGATTGACTTACAGGTCTGCACATGTGATCAAGGGTGTTCCTTTCTTCTTCCCAGAGTTCTCTGCCCCCTGTAACACGTTGTGCTTGCACCCATTTTGGTAATAAAGTAGAAAAAAAAACTTTGTTCCCACAAATCACTGTAAACTTCAGATTCGTGACAAATTGAATTCTCCATGAAACTCGGACCGGACTCGGCTGGTTTGCAGCCAGATCTTGTGCAGTGAGCTCTGCAGATTTTTGTGGCCGATAACTTTAAAAAAAAGCATTAGCAAAGCGAGTGTATGAGCTTGGCAGCGAGTGTGCACTGATCCCAAGTGTGTGCAGTGTCATAAGTGTGACTTAGGTTTAAGGGACTTAAGTTTGAGGGGCTTTAGTAGGTAACTTCTGTGTTTTGTGTTACTTTGACTGTAAATTCTTTCTGTGCATATTTATATTGTAATCCCCATTAGAATTATGGACTCCATAAGTGGCATTGCTACACGGTGTACATCCTGTGCCATGTATGCTTTCCTTGAACAGCCGTTCGAGGGGGAATACTGCTGTGTGGGGTGTGTGAAAATTGCTCATCTGGAAGCCCAGATTCTGGATCTAAATGAGCAAGTTTCAAGGCTGCGGGCAATTGATAATATGGAACAAAGTTTGCTGCTCCTGGAGCACAAACTCTCTGGGGAAGATGGTTGTGGGGAGGGAAGTATGGAGGTGCAGAATGAGGGGGCAGCTAGTTGGGTAACATGTAGAAGGCGGGGTAGAGGGAAGAGTTGTAGGGAGTCTAGTCCTGATCTGGTGCACCCCAATAAGTTTGCCAGGCTGGCGGATGAGGGGGATATCAGCTCTGGGGTAGCAATGCTGCAGAAAGATGTGGCCGCTAGCAACCAGGGGAATGTCTGCTCCAGTAAGAAGGGTAATGGGAGCACAGGCAAGGTCAGACAGGTGCTGGTAGTGGGAGATTCCATTATTAGGGGAACACACAGGGCAATCTGTCACAAAGACCGTGCATACCGAACAGTGTGTTGTTTGCCGGGTGCTCGGGTTCGGCATGTTGCGGATCGGGTTGACGGATTACTGGGAGGGGCTGGTGAGGAACCAGCGGTCATGGTCCACATTGGCACTAATGACAAAGTAACAGGTAGGTGGAAGGTCCTTAAAAATGATTTCAGAGATTTAGGCCATAAGCTCAGGGCAAGGACCTCAAAGGTAATTTTCTCTGAAATACTGCCTGTACCACGTGCCACACCAGAAAGGCAGCGGGAGATCAAGGAGGTAAATAAGTGGCTCAAAAGTTGGTGTAGGAAGGAGGGGTTTGGGTTCATGGAGAACTGGGATGACTTTTCTGTGGGCTACAGGCTCTACAGTAGGGATGGGCTGCACCTCAATGGGGAGGGGGCCGCTGTTTTAGGGGAAAAAATGGCTAGAAGGTTGGAGGAGTGTTTAAACTAGAGACCTGGGGGGAGGGCAATTACACTTGTGCAGGGCAAATAGACGGTGTACATAGAGAGCTGGGAAGGGTCATAGTCCATGGGGGAGGAAGGGGGGCTGGAATGAGATTGGGGAATAAGGACAAAAGGAATACGGACAGGGAAAACCATATAAAGTGTATGTACACAAATGCCAGAAGCCTCACAAACAAAATGGAGGAACTGGAACTCTTGATGTTGGAACGGAAATATGATATAGTGGGTATCAGCGAGACATGGCTGGACAGTAGCTATGACTGGGCTGTTACTATAGATGGTTATAGTCTTTTTAGAAAGGATCGTATAAATAAAAAAGGGGGAGGGGTTTGTTTATATGTGAATTCTTGCCTCAAGCCCGTCCTGCGAGATGACATCAGTAACGCAAATGTGGAGTCCCTGTGGGTGGAGATAAGAGGAGGGAAAAATAAAAATAAAATATTACTAGGGGTTTGTTATAAGGCTCCAAATATAATGGAGGCAGCAGAGGAAATGCTGATAAGTGAAATGGATGCGGCTTCAAAGCATGGTGAAGTACTTATCATGGGGGACTTCAATTACCCAGATATTGACTGGGGGGCAGAAACCTGCAGGTCCTTCAAAGGTAGCAGGTTCTTGTCAACAACAAAAGACAATTACCTGTCGCAACTAGTCCTGGAGCCAACAAGAGGGGGGGCACTGCTGGACCTTATCCTTACCAACAGACCTGATAGGATATCAAAACTACAGGTTGGGGGGAACCTGGGGAATAGTGATCATAATATCATTGATTTTGTATTACGCTTTACTAAGAGCATTAGTGAAGGGGCAACCAACACTCTAAACTTCAGGAGGGCAAATTTTCAGCAACTAAGGGAAGACCTTAAAGGCATAGACTGGGATAATGCTCTCAAGGACAAAAGCCCCCCCAAAAATGGGACTTTTTCTCATATATTCTGAAAAAGTCCTGTGAGAAACACATACCTTATGGGAAAAAGCATAAAAGGAACAAGAAAAATCCTATGTGGCTAACTAGTCTTGTAAGGAAAGCAATAAGCGAGAAAGATAAAGCGTTTAAGGTGCTAAAACGTGAAGGTAGCGATGAGGCATTACAGGATTATAGAGAGAAAAATAAATCCTGTAAAAAGCAGATAAAGGCCGCAAAAATAGAGACTGAGAGAAATATTGCCAGGGAGAGCAAAAATAATCCCAAATTATTTTTCAAGTATATAAATGATAAGAAACTAAAAACAGAGAGTGTGGGTCCCCTTAGAAATAACATGGGGGTCATGGTGGAAGGAGACGAGGAAAGGGCCAATCTACTGAATGTCGCCTTCTCAACTGTCTTTACCCAGGAAAATCCCCTGGTGGAAGACACAATGAGGAATAATGTTAATTCTTTTTATAATGTCAACAGTTTAACCCAGGAAGAGGTACGGCGCCGCCTCGCAACCACTAAGATAGATAAATCACCGGGGCCAGATGGCATACACCCCCGGGTTCTGCATGAATTATGTACGGTGATAGACAGACCGTTATTTTTAATATTTGAAGATTCACTGAGGACTGGTTATGTTCCACAGGAATGGCGCATAGCAAATGTGGTACCAATATACAAAAAAGGATCAAATAGCGATCCTGGAAACTACAGACCCGTAAGTCTAACTGCTGTGGTGGGGAAAATATTTGAGGGGTTTATTAGAGATGCTATCCTGGAGTATCTCACTGTGCACAACCTTATAACCCAGCGTCAGCATGGGTTTATGAGAGATCGGTCCTGTCAGACTAATCTGATTGGTTTCTACGAGGAGGTAAGTTCAAGACTGGATCTGGGGGACGCTGTGGATGTTGTATATCTGGACTTCTCAAAGGCATTTGATACCGTGCCACATAAAAGGTTGGTATATAAAATGAGACTGCTGGGAATAGGAGAAAATCTGTGTATCTGGGTAAGTAATTGGCTTAGTGATAGAAAACAGAGGGTGGTCATTAATGGCACATTCTCAGATTGGGTTGATGTTACCAGTGGAGTGCCACAGGGGTCAGTATTGGGGCCACTTCTTTTTAATATTTTTATTAATGACCTTGTAGTGGGTTTACACAGTCAAGTTTCAATATTTGCAGATGATACTAAGCTGTGTAAAGTAATAAATACTGAGGTCGATAGTTTAGCATTACAGAGGGATTTGTGGAAGCTTGAGGGATGGGCAGAGAAATGGTTGATGAGGTTTAATGTAGATAAATGTAAAGTTATGCACTTGGGCCATGGAAACAAAAAGTATAATTATGTTCTAAACGGTCAATTACTTAGTAAAACTGAAGCTGAAAAGGACTTGGGCGTATTGGTGGATGGTAAACTTAATTTTAGTGACCAGAGCCAGGCGGCTGCTGCTAAAGCAAATAAAATAATGGGATGTATCAAGAGAGGAATAGATTCTCATGATAAAGACATAGTTCTGCCCTTATACAAATCCCTGGTCAGACCACACATGGAATATTGTGTACAGTTTTGGGCACCAGTGTATAAAAAGGATATAATAGAGCTGGAACGGGTGCAGAGGAGAGCAACCAGGATTATTAGGGGAATGGGGGGATTAGAATACACTGACAGATTACAAAATTTGGGATTATTCAGTTTAGAAAAAAGACGACTGAGGGGAGACCTCATTACAATGTACAAATACCTGAACGGACAGTACAAGGATCTCTCCAAAGATCTTTTTATACCTAGGCCTGTGACCAGGACAAGGGGGCATCCTCTACGCCTAGAGGAGAGGCGATTTTACCATTACCATAGACAAAGGTTCTTTACTGTAAGAGCAGTGAGACTGTGGAACTCTCTGCCGCAGGAGGTTGTTATGGCCGACTCTATGTACATGTTCAAGAGAGGCCTGGATGACTTTCTGGAGAGAAAAAATATCACGGGTTATGGGGATAAAACATTTATTTAATTCTTGAAGGTTGGACTTGATGGACTTGCGTCTCCTTCCAGCCTTATATACTATGATAACTATGATAGCTAACTATGATTGAATTCCACTTCTTTCGAATTGATTCGCCCATCTCTACTGCCAGGGCCTAACAGGGTTTGGAAGAGGTGGGGTGCAGCTGTAAGAATCTACTTGCGGCACCCCTGAGTTACATTCTCTGGCGGATCGTAGAGGCATCTGGCCAGTGATGTTCAATGTGGCCAGCTCAGGGTCAAATGGAGTCAATCTCACAGCTTTGAGTTTGAGTTAGGGCTGGCTGTGTGTATGGCAAAGCCGAGGCCTAGATATGACTTGTATATATATTTGCATTGACAATGTGCATCACAGTCCATAATATGACACTAATAATTTATTGAAAAGTAGAGTTTGCCTTCAAAACACATACCCTCAGATTGCTCCGTTGATGACTGATGAAGATATATATGCCACATAAATATGTGAAAATTTGAAATGTAAAAATCCAAATGCCAGAACTGGTGTTTTATTATCTGCAAATGATAGAAAGGAAGACCATAGTACCTAAGTCCCACCAGTGTAACCCCCCTTATAGCTACAGCCATTTGTAAATACCTAAAAGATAGACAAGACAAATTTCTTCCAGGACCTTGCTTTTTTCTTGCCTTGGACTGAGAATCTAGTCAGCCCAGTGACTAGCACATGCCTTTTACTTCGGTCATTTGAGCTCTATTAGTCCTATGCATAGGATGGTTGAGAAGTTGTATATTGGATGTATTTGTATCCAGTACAGTGAATGTGCCATGCCAAGTGCAGAACCACTCATATGTAGGTGGTGGGACCTATTTCACGGCCCACTGGGGATTCAACCGTCACCTATGGTCCAGTTCAAACCTGGACAGTACATCATATTTAGAAGCAGCATTCACTAAAGCATCGCATATATCATGTTCCAGGTAAGGAGTTCACATCAATTGCACAATTCTGAGCAAAATCAGAATTGTGCTGAAGTGGCAAATCTGCAAATAGGCAAATGAGTTTCTGGGCCCTGGTTTGTAGGTGCCCCCCTGGTAGGATATAGGCCACTTATCCAGGACAGTTTCCCTGAATCAGCTATTCTTGCTTTTATATCACTTTCTTCCTACTGTCTGTAATGTATGTAATGCACTGCAGAGTAAAGCGAACACAAAAAAAAAAAAAGCCAGACACCTGCTAACAGGCTCGGGAAATGAAAAAGACTGCAAATATAATTGTAATAAATTGCAAATTTTCTTATTATCAGCTGTGAACAGGAATATTTAATAAAGAGTTTGTGTGGAGATACCTTTTAATGCTCATTAAAGTGAAAAGTGCTGAGAATATATCACAGACAGAAGAGAGACTGTCATATGGATCAGTGATCACCAGTTTCTGTGAGCATTTCACAAGACATCGTCTCACAGAAACAGACGGCATTTCTTGTACATTCCGTCAATGTCTTGCAGGTAAAATCTTAGGACTTTCACTGTAATTGCCTTGGTGCGTTAAGGTATTTCACCTTTGTTCCCCTTATACTTTAAAATCCAACACCTGAATGAGTTCAATTGACCCCAAACCTGGAAAAAAAGTTAAAGTTTAACCATTCATAGTATTCATAAAAAGAGGCAAATGTCCAATTCCATTTGTTTCATGTTAGTGGAACTTGTACTTAAAACCTGAGAAAAAGTACCATCCCTGAATTACAGTAACTGCTATGAAATATTAATCCATAGTGTGTACCACTGGTACCCCGGAGGACAATTAGCATCTTTTGAAACGTCCAGGCAGCTTTTACAACATCCTGGAGATTTTACAGCTTGATAAACTCTGACCTGAAGACTTGTCTGTGCAGACTTTAAAAGACACATGGACATCTCTTCTCCCCACTTACCCTTCCTCATAACGACAAATAACTGTTAAAAAATATTTTAAAAATATTTAACATTTTTAAAAAAACTAATAATAATTCTGTTATTTATATAGCGCCCACAAGATTACGCAGTGCTGCACAGAGCCCACCAAATCGCTTTTGGGGTCTGGGAGTAAACCGGAGGAAACCAATGCAAACACAGAGAGAACATACAAACCCGTTGCAGATGTTGACCTGGATGGGACTTGGACCAGGACCCCAGTGCTGCATGGCTGTAATGATAACCACTGAGTCACCATGCTACTCTCCACTTAACTAACAATTTTTCTAATCCTGAAATACACTGTTGACTAGTTAATCAATCAAATAGAGAAAGTATACAATAAACTGTTATGCAGAGCAACAATGTTCACATGTTGGAGGCAGCTTTAGACTGAAAGTGTTTCATATTTCTCCTTCCTCCAAGGATATTGGGATTTACTTTAATTTGAAAGTTTCTGTTTCTTGCTTTTTATTGTGTAACGGTTTTGCTGTGTTGTGTATCATTTTCGTTTGTGACTTTTTAACATCTTTTTATAACCACCAAACTCCTTTTTGATAATGTTGGTCCCTGTATGGTGCACAAATCTATAGCTTTGCAATGTGTGGCTAGCTGTGTGACAGAGTGCCAAGCATGCATGTCTAGTGGGAGAACAAAATGACTGCTTGAGAGGCAAAACCGGATGTAGAGCGGGATGGCTTTTGATCCCATTTTTAATCCAATAGGTCAGTGGTGGCGAACCTATGGCACGGGTGTCAGAGGTGGCACTTGGGGCACTTTCTGTGGGCACCCAGGCCATCACCCCAGCACAGAGTTTCCAGACAAGACTCAAAACCTTCTCCTGCCATCCCTGGCCATCAAGGATGTGCTGTGATGAGGACTATTTTAAAGCTACACATCGTTAGCTGCCCAGGACTACAGGAGGAGCAAGGAGGTGCAGACAATCTGTGTTATTATTGGAGCTCCTACTATGGGCCTCGCAATTCTTCCTCTTCAGGGGACCCTGGAAGGAAGATACAATGATAATCTGAATTTCTCCTCTTTCTTTCAACTGTATTGGTGTCCTCAGGACGCCAATACAATTAAAAACTGTGACAAAAAAAAAACACTTTCCATAAACTGTACAGAGCTACATAACATCTTTAGTAGAATAAAAACAGTTGGTATATTGATTTTATCAATTGACTGCCACTTTTATTTGCTTATCCCCTAGAAAGAATTGATTAAAGTTAATCATTATGTTATATTTACCCTAAAATAGTGAAATAGTACAATTAAAAATGACAACTCATACCACAAAAAACAAGTCCTCTTATTATGCCAACAGAATAAAAAAGTGAAAGTAAGGCAAAATATTTAATAGGGCCCCCATTTATAATTAGTAGACCTTAAACAATGTGGCACAGTAGTAAAACAAAAGCTCTTTATTTTAATCCTTTTATAATTTACAAAGTTTAGCTGATGAGTTCCGGACTATAACTTCACGCTCTTAGTCATTGCTATGACTAAGCCAGCGAAGCATGCAAGTTTTAAAAGGATTAAAGTAAAGATTCTTAATTTTCCAGGATTTCGGAGAAAACATTGCATGGCTCTATTGTCCTAGGACAGTGGTGGGGAACCTATGGCACGGGTGCCAGAACTTGCACTCCGTGCCCTCTAAGTGGGCACCTAGGCCATCAACGAAGCATAGAGTTTACCAAACAAGACTAAATGTTTCCTTTGTAGTCTCAAGCAGCCAAGGACGTGCTCAGATGGTGATGAGGGGGTCAGATTAACATTGAGGCTCTTGCTCTAGGCCCCACAATACTTTCCTTTCAGAGGGCCCTTGAGGGAATGTCAATATTTTTTTAATATATTTTAAAGCTGTGGAACAAGTTAACAATAAGTAGCCGTTTAAAATTGCCATTGTCGCACTTTGCCATAACTAAGTGGCTTTTGGGTTGCACTTTGGGTACTTGGTCTTGGAAAGGTTTGCCATCACTGTCTTAGGAGAACTGTACCGTGCATAGTGAGAGGTCGTAGCCAGGAGTGAATAATAAGGAATTGGTGAGATGTATTGGTTTCTGTACATATTTTGCAATATACCCCATTTATAATACCTGTATCTTCTTGTGTTGTAGATGAACCTTTTGGTCCTCTCAGGTTCCAGGACCCAGCAACGACTGCTATCTCTACATCCCCTACATCTACCCTTTTGGTCATAGGGTAGTTTAGGGGCCTGTAACAAATTTTTTATTGTTGCTCAGGAAATTTTTGTGCACTTTTGTGTACAATTATAGGAACAAATGCTTCTTTAGTTTTTTTTTTCCATGCATCATGACTCTAAAAATAAAGAGGGATTCGCTTTTTGGTAATTTTTTTGTACATTTTTAACTCTGTGGATCCATTTCTTTTACTTTTTTTGGAAAGAAGGAATGGCATTCCATTGTTTGTTAAATCGTTTTCACTTATTTTTATTCCTTTGAAATCTTCCAGTGTTTTAAAACAACAAGAAAACATTTAGAATTTCCTTTGGTGGAACATTATTACACATCTTTAGAATGTAAACTTGTGGCTTTCCATGACACCAGCACATGCTCCCTAAGGAAGAGTTTCTGAGCATGTCACCCATTTACGGCTCAAGGGGAGTAAGGGAACATTTTGCCCCTATGGCCGTGAAAGGGATAGAACAAGCGGCAAAGAATTGAAATAATATAGAATTGAGAAAGTAAAGAAAAAAAAAATAACAAAAAGAAAAAAAAATATTTTCTGATATTTTGATATTTACGTAATAGATTGTCTGTTAAACACGGATTTGCAATAATACAAAAAATCTACATTTTACATTATTTCAAGAAAAATAACTTCATTTGAATACAAAAGGATAAATACATTTTATTTTTGCTTAAACTCTAGCCTTTTCTCATATTGGATTTCATACGCCTTATATACTCTTTAATCCGTGAGGCGTATCTATGATATACAAGCCTTGATTTACTCTCTTAAAGGAAATGGGGCCAAGGAAGGGAGATATGTGCGCCACTAACATCGGACAAATAAAATCTTTCGACCAACAAGGGTATACGGAGCGACGTTCACAAAAGCACAGGTGTTAGGGTATTAGGGGACCAATATGGCCGCTTTCCTTTACCCACAATGCACTGGCAGCAAAGAATGACGCTATTTGGTTGGTCCACAGACTGGGCAGAGAGGTACAGTAACCGCATGGAAGTGGCAAACCAGCTCTCGTTGTCCTCTTCTTTTAGAGCGATTTAAGGGCAATTAAATAACGTGATTGCACCTGCCATAGTAGCAGTCCTGCTTGAGACAGCCGGCTTGCTGGGGACTTTTCAATGGGCTGAAGGAATATTTATTCTGCAATTACCATGGCATCAGCTCTGCTTGAGGCGACCATGTTGCTAAGGACTTCTATTTTCTGAAGGTCCTTACAGCTAGTTCTGATACCATGGCAGTGCTCTTCGAGGCAGCCATCTTTTGAGCCAGAATCATAACAGTCATGGATCTCTCATTCACAAATTGGTACATATGGCTTAGTACAGTCAGGCTCTCTCAATTTGAATATAATTTATGTATTCCTTTATATTTATTTCTCTTTGTCTCTCAGTCAGTTTATTCTTCATGGGAAATTGTAGGTACATTATTCACGTTTTTTACAAAGTGCAGAGTCGGGCTACAATTATCATGGTGGTCAGGTACAAGTTATGGGTAATAGATTCTTGTCCAGATTTAGAAGAGGAACAGCCTCCGGTTTCCTCACACTTCTGTTTCTCGCACCATATGCCTGTAAAGCCAGAAGGACAATGGCATCTCATATTGTTGTGGCAAACTCCACCATTTTGACATCGAAGCAACTCATTGTCGCAGATATTTGCTGTGGAAATAAAAATAAAGATAGTGGATGAATAACTATGTAACTCCAGTGTCAGAAATAAGTTATCTGCCAAAACAAAACGTTATATCGTTCAACTATACTGTAGAAGTGAAATTTTCAGAGCTATAAAATGCAATATACTAAACATTACAATAGACCAGGATAAATAACACTTAATAATGTATTACTACATGCTAAACCACATAAATACTACTACCACTAATGAATAATAAGTGACACGTCTTGACATGTCCAACCAAGAAGACATATTTCTATGTGGATGAACAAATTTTAGGTCAGGAACCAGGCAGTGCAATAGACAAATGTAAAAGTATTCAGCATTGCTGCTTGTGTTCTACAACATCGACAGTTTGCTTCTAAGGCTTCATTCAGTAATGAAGGCCAATATCTGGCAACATAATTTTTGGCCAGATCACGGTATATAGCACTCTGTCGTGGTGTGCATATGGTTGCGGTGTCCTATATTTGCGGTGAGCATATAGTTGCTATGGTGAGCAGCTTGGTTGCGGTGTCCTATATTTGGGGAGATTTCCGTCGGCTTGTCTTTCAATGGAAATGGCAATCCCCACTCCTGTCTCCCTACATGCTTTTCATGACGGTAAACTGTATGCATTTTATACTAAATGCGGTACGCTGTATGCATGTTATAGTACATGGTGGCACTCTGTATGTATTTTATACTACATTGTGGTACGCTGTATGCATTTTATACTACATGGCGGCACTCTGTATGCATTTTATACTACATGGTGGCACGCTGTATTCATTTTATGCTACATGGCTGTATGCTGTATGTATTTTATACTACATGGCGACACTCTGTATGCATTTTATACTAAATGGCAGCACTCTGTATGCATTTTATACTACATGGCAGTACGCTATATGCATTTTATACTACATGGCGGCACCCTGTATGCATTTTATATTACATGGCAGCACCCTGTATACATTTTATACTACATGGTGGAACGCTGTATGCATTTTGCATTGCTTTAATGTTATACCAAACCAAACTCTCTATGGCTTGCCTTGGGGAGCAGAAAGGCTTGGTTCACCCCTGAATGCAGTGTATGGTACATTGCCATGGTTGTTATCGAGTAGCCTATTAGACATTGCCTATGGTAAGGTGTAGAAAGCATGGACTAAGGACACACCTGGGGGCCCTTATTAATCACCCTGTCTTGCTATCAAGATCTAACACCATGATCATGATGCAGGCTGCCAGCAGTGGTCAGCAACATACTTACTTCTGCCACTTGGTCGCTAATACCGCACCACCTAAGTAGTTAACAGCTCAGTCCATTGCCCTATGCTGCTAGAATTACAATTTCTGGCACAATATTTAGGGCATATAAATGCACTGCCGTGCAGGCAATTAGTTAATATCTAGTTGTTCGTTACATAATTTGATTGTAAAACATAATATGTTAAAATATTTTTTATTTAATATTTAATTTATTTAATATTTGATATATTTGTTAAATATCTCTTTAGCTTGATATTTGATGATTATTATTTTATTAGCATACCATGTATCATGCAATCCCCTATGTCTTATATGTATCAGGGGCTATCCAGCCATTTCATGCTGGGGTAACTTTTGCTTCTGGTTGGGGTGGTATACATAATGGTTAATAGTGTGGCAGAGTCCATATGATGAATAGTTCCTAATGTGCTGCTTTCCCAGAGGTTCAGACCTTTCTCTGACAAGCGATTTGTCAAGCCCATGCCATTGGGAAAAATGGCAGTGACAGGAAACGACAGATCTGCACAACCCCCATGCAGCACAAAGTGTATGAGTGTTTAAAATGGCGTGTTAGAAATCCATTTGACCTTTACTTGTATCTGATTTCTGGCGTGGAAAAATATTTCCTTGACATTTTTATTAAAACAAGGAAAAATATTAATGTTTACTGCATAGAAGAATAAAAAGTTTCTCAACATTCTTAACACAACACAACTCCCTTCCTCCATACTCCGAATCTCCCCAGGAGCTTTACTCCATCACAAATACATTTCCATTAAAAACAGGTTTCACTTAGAATAGACTTAAAGCATAAACAGTTAATAAGTTCTTTATGAGAATTTATAACTAGTCAAATAATACAACTCCAAGGGGCACATGTATCATAGTTTTTCAGCTGCCACCTTTTCAAGTTTCCTGAAGGTGGCCTACTTGATCATTGTAATGTATCTTGCATTTTTCTCCTTTTTGATACACATGATAATTTGCCTGTTTAGTCTCAATTTTGCAACTTTTTCCATGTGTGACTTTTTGGTCCCAAAAAGTAGCTGAGAAAGTAAGTCTGGGTCTAGCATGCTCTGTTTTATGATTTATTAAGTGCAAGAATGTGACAATTTCAGAGGCAAAAAGTCTCACAAGTTGAACAATTAAATCCTGGAGGCAGCTAACTTTGGTACCTTTGGTTCTGTGCCTAAAACTCTCGCAAAAAAAGCAAAAGAACACAATATAATTACTATAATCCTCCTTAAATTTATATATTTATGTATGGCAGATTAATTTGATTGAATGTCAATGCCCAGATGAGAATAAGAATACTAGGGATTGAATACTTCTTAGTTTGATACTTCATATGTTTACAGAATCTTTTTTAAGCAAAGGCCTTTCTATTTTTGGAGTATGCACAGATTTATGTATATTTAGCTATTTGTACTGCCATTATGGGTGTTACACAGTTTCAGCTTCAGGGGCTTCTGGTTTGGGAAGGAGGTTACAATAGATGTGTTGACACATTTAATTGTACGTGGATTTCTGTTTTACACAATTATTCATGACAAATTGTGGGTGCACCGTGAGGAAAGACTTCATTTTATAAGATAGATAGACTCACGTGTGTATATCATGTTGTAAGGCAGTGATTGGAAAGGTCATCAATGTCATGAATGTTCCAGCCAGGTTTCTCACCTATGTATTGTAAGGGTTGGCCAATGAGGATTTCTGATTTTATAAACCCTATCTGCACCATGGGAGGTCTCCAACCAATTATAATGCAGCTTTTATTTTAACAGAGCAATTTAAAAAGTGAACCCTGTGCCATGATTTGTGGTTTTGGGGTGCTAGTGTTAGTCAGTTTTTATAAAGAATTCAGAAAGTTTTTAAATTGAGAGCATTAATATGTGATTGAAAACACCAGTATTACCATCATTTATGGAGAATCTGCAAGTAAACAGGGCAGGAATAACACCTACTTGGGCTAAGGAAGTTGGCTCATTTAAAGGGACATGGAAACTTTGGCTTTGTGTGTGAACCCCTATAAATTCACAGCGAAGTGTGTTAACCAATATACCGTATATACTCGTGTATAATCACAAAAAATGTGCTGAAAAATCTTACCTCGGCTTATACACGAGTCAATTAAAAAAAAAATTAACACTCACCCTCTGGCACCCGGATCCTCGGCAGCGGCTCCCAGTCCTCAGCGGCGGCTTCCGCTTCTCTCTGCATTCTTCACTAGCCGGCAGTCATGTCCATGGATCCGGGAGCAGCCGCCGAGGACCGGGAGCCGTGCCGAGTATTAAAGGTGAGTATCGTCGGAGAGTAAGTATTAAGTTTATTTTTTTTATTAGCTTGGCATACTTGGGGCAGGGCAGGCTGTATACTACTTGGGGCAGGGCAGGCTGTATACCACTTGGGGCAGGGCAGGCTGTATACCACTTGGGGCAGGGCAGGCTGTATACTTCTTGGGGCAGGTCAGGCTGTATACTACTTGGGACAGGGCCGGCTGTATACTACTTGGGGCAGGGCAGGCTGTATACCACTTGGGGCAGGCTGTATACCACTTGGGGCAGGGCAAGCTGTATACTACTTGGATCAGGGCAGGCTGTCTACTACTTGGGGCAGGGCAGGCTGTATACTACACCCTCAGCTTATACTCGAGTCAGTAGTTTTTCCCAGTTTTGGTGGTAAAATTAGGGTTCTCGGCTTATACTCGGGTCGGCTTATACTCAAGTATATACGGTATATATATATACAGCCACCCTTAGATTGTGTCTACCAAATCAAGCCCTAGTCGTCTTTAGGATATTATCATAGCTGAGTAGAAACCCATTTTACATTGATCTTTACTGAAAAATATAGAATAAGTCTTTTAACTTTATCTTCATAGTCATATATATTCTATGCAATGCTAATTCATAAAAAGTTTGCACCATAGTTAATTATCATTACTATAATCCTCCTTAACCCAATAAGCCTTGATGTTGTCTGTAGTCAACATTTCCTCTGACTACTGAGTGTTTAACTCATCCGTGAATGTAAACTTTCTTATAAAAACTTCCTTCTTTATTGATTTCCCATAAATGGTGAACGGATGAAATAGCACTGGAAATTAAGTTAGAAACAAAGTAGGGAAGCTTATGGTACACAGAGAAATTAGTCATGGGGCATTAAGAAAATGCATATAGCAGAGAGTTACATACTGTAGCTACATGGTGGATACAATTGAAAAAAGGAAGCCGAACTTGAATTCTTCTGTATTCTCCAGCCAAGGGCAAAAATCTAGGAAGAAATCTAGTTTATTACTACTAACTGCTGTCACACAGCTGTCAAATGCTCTGTTTGGTCTCCAGCCAGTAGCCCCAATACATTTTTCGTTATAGGATCTGTGGTGAATGGGGGTTTGCCAAGTCTTGGTTCTAAACTGGAACCAATATCACAAATTTGAGCTCAAAAGGCTTGTTACAACATACACTCTTATCCCACAGATCTTAAGAGTGGGACTTCCAATGATTATGGAAATGACAGCCCCGAGTCTCCTAAGGTTATCACCATGAATAGACAAGAGGACTTACACAACATTAACTTATACAAGGCTGTGAAATAAAGATTGGAGTCCTACACAAGTTAATGAAGCAAGGAATCCTAGCAGTTGAACCAACATCTATCGGACATTTATTCCCTATCACAAGGTAAGAGGTTAGGGGGGATATTTCTCTTACACGAGCACGGGCACCAGCATTTAATAGGCCCGCCCTACTGCATTTTCACAGCGCGATCCATCAAGGGCTTATGCCTGGCGTAGAAATAAGCGCTGTCCCACTCTCAACCGGCCATGCCCTTTGCTTGGATGGCTGCCCCATCCCTGGTGTATTGGGACAAATAATCAGCCAGCAATTTGCGTGGTGCAGAGGCCCTGATAAATATGCCCCTAGGCGTCTATAATGGCACAGCCCCTTTAAGGCTACTGCTTCTTGGGTAGATTCCACATGAAGTCTAATAAAAGTAAAAAAGAGCCTAATACTAGAACTATCCTGTCTCTGGTGACCCTCACTCACCATTATCAACACCAAAATCAATGACACAGCGAAAGCTCTTGCCTTGCACACTACCCTACACTATTTTTAGAGTAAAATTGTCTCAACATTAATTAGTTGGGCTATCCTGGTAAAATGACTGAATATCCACTCTGAGAATGTCACTTTAAAATGGATTTATATAAAATGTGAACTTTGCAGATTCTTTTTGTCTACTCTTCAATCGAAAATTAAAGATGAAAACTTATAGTAATTTCTAATTGGCATTAAAGTGAAATTCAACAGCAGCCCTAGGTAAGAGTGCAGACATCATTGTATCCGGAACAACTTTACTAATTAGAATGTTAATTATAAAAACCTTCATGGTGGAGATAGTAATAAACAATGGTGTCTTGCAGCTCCACCAACTAACTGTAGACAGAAGCATAAAAGGAAACATAGAACAAAACATCCTAAAGCATAGTCATCAAACACGTCTGCCTTCTCCTGTGTACACGGGAAGCTGCAACGAGAATCTTAATATCTAATGTGATCGTTTTCAGTTATACAAAAATAGTTGACCTCTATGCACTTCCTTTTGGACCAAGTGAATACACGTGGGCCCCTGCTGTGTCCGTCCAAAGGAAATTCCTCTGTTCCCTGTGACAGAGAAGAAGGTTGTGGATACATCTCCTCTTCTTTTCCAGCTCGTGAGACAAGGTTTCGCGTCGGCTTCCCAGTTCAAACACGTTTCGTCTTCTTTTCACACATGGAAACCCCACAAAGCATTCAATTAAAAATAATTATGCATCTGAATCTGGTTTCTCTGTAACTCCTCATTAGCGCAGCTCCCTGCTGAATATTCTCCCGTGGCATTTTGTGTTATTTATTTATTATTTTCATTTTAGTTTCTCTTTAATGAGGGCAATGCAAGCGCTGCCGATGGATTTCCAATACGGACAGGAATATCAAACAGCAGCTGCGAGCTAGCGGTGAATTAGTGGTGCTTAACACTTGTTTTTCAAGGGCATAGCCTTCACCCTGAGACAAGTATCTAAGATACACAAAATGTTGTTTCCTTTAAGCTTGTATTTCTAATCGCTGGGATTTGTTGGGTATTTAAATCAAGTGTTTTATTATTTATTATTGTTCTATAATTTAAAGGTACCTGCCTCTTAATATTTGAGGTTGCTTTACCCCAAAGAGTCTAAGTTTAAGTCACACTGCTTTCCTGAGATGTCACTGAACTTTCTACACTGGCAACCAGAGTGATTTTAAGAGTTTGTACAATATTTGGAAGTTTCCTTTTGGTATAAAAATTCTGGCATTTCAGGTTTTAGAAGTTCCCTAATGCATATTAATTTAAGGGCTTGTATGTATGTATGTATGTATTCACTCATGGAAACTACTATTATAATTTTGTTTTATTATGGGATGCTCCCATTATAAAGATTTCAGTAATAATTGAGTAATTCTTTATTTAAAATCGTGTTCCAGGAACCCTGGAAAACCCCCTATGGGCTGGGTGTTGGTTCAAGTGTCGCTCCCATAACCGTCGGGGGGTTACGGAACACAATTTGGACAATTTATAGCCTTCTGATACCACCGGAAGTCACTTGCAGGGTGAATATACTTCCTCAGGGGTCTTTCTATGGAACTTGTAAAACCAATTTAAGGGTTTAGCAAACTGAATATACATAAAGTTTAGTCACTGTACCATGGCATGTAAGGAGCCCTATTTCTGACAGAGAGGTACAAGTTTAGGAAAAAGGGTCTAAAGTTTAAAAGGAGAATTTATTATGTAGCATATGGAGCAACTGGTCTACTACTATGCTGTTCTAAACCTGTTAATAGGTGTTGCAGACAGGATAGCTATCTGCTGTGACTTTAGGGTGGTCTTTTACGAAAGGGTGTATATAGTTTACTGATTGGTAGGGGTCTTCAAGGTTCACCTTTAAAATTAGCCTCACCATATCTGGTCTGCCCATAGAGACCATGACTTATGGCCCAGCATGAATCTATACTTAGATCCACAATGAAACTTGTTAAAATATCCTTTATTATTTATATTCTCATAACATTAAAATATAGTGATGTATAGTGATGATGGTGAGCCCTACACTGAGACTTACAATAAAGCTACTGGCTCCAGTAGCCCCAGGCTCATTTTTAATAGATTTTACTGCTGAGCTGAGCCTAGAACAATATTGGTTTATTTGTCATCTTGCTCAATATTTCTTTGTATTGTTTTATTCTACAGAAATATATCTTCTATTTTAATATTGACCTTGTTAGTCTTATGTGTGGATAACATCTTTTTTTATTAAAACTTAATATACTAAAGAGAAACTCAGACATTCCCCTTTTTCATCCACTTAAGAACCACCTGTAAGGAGAAACTACTGTAACTATTAATATAAACAGTGTTGTAGAGTTGTATTCTGTATTACGTTTGACTTACCATATAATTTACATACTTAAAGTCTAAACTCGAGAGACACATGATAGATAAGAAGCTATTAAAGTTTTGGCAACTTAAAGGGAACCTACCAACACATATCTACCTATAAAGGTAGATCTGGTGGTAGGTACATCTATAGCAAGATTGTGGGGACGAGAGGGCTATCCTCACATCCTATAAATGTACCTACCACCCAATCTACCCTTTAACTCCTAACAATCATTGGACAGTCATATATAAATTCTCTAGGTTTGAAACGAGAATTGTATCACAATTTGTTTTTAAATTAATGTGATTTTTTTTAAAAACTGCTTTATACATTTGATGAAATGTTAATAATTATAAAGATAATTTTCACCACTATTCGCCACTAGAGTGCAACAGTTCTTAATGAATTTGACGCCTCCTACACTGCTCAGGAAGTGTGCACCAACTTTCTTTTAGTACACCCTGAACATAGAGCATGGGACACAATTCTGTCGAGTTGCAGTGATAAATGTGGCCCATGGTCTGAAGCAGCAGTTACACCCCTATAGGCTCAAAATCTACTGAAAACACTTCATAAATACATGTGCAAGCAGTTTGCACAATATTTTCAGTGCAAAGTCAGACAGAAAAAACTGTAATAAATGTGGGCCTATATTTGTTATACGAAAGCAGAGAAGAAGATATTTGATGACATGACATCAGAATAATGTTCTGGCATTTGCAGTATCCATACACAGCTTTGTCTGCACTGTTACACGTACAGTGCGGAGAATGGGTTTATTCAGCCACCAATTGTACAAGTTCTCCCATTTAAAAGATGAGAGACCCCTGCAATTGAGAGACAAAATGAGAAAACAAATCCAGACAATCATATTGTCTGATTTAAAAATAATTTATTTGTAAAGTATGGTGGAAAATAACTATTTGTACAGTAAAAAAGTGCATCTCAATACTTTTGTTGGCATTAACAGAGGTCAAATGTTTTCTGTAAGACTTCACAAGGTTAGTACACACTGTTGCTGGTATGTTGGCCCATTCCTCAATGCAGGTCTCCTCTAGAGTAGTGATGTCTTGGGGCTGTTGCTGGACAAGACAGACTTTCAACTCCCTCCAAAGGTTTTCTATGGGGTTGTGATCTGGAGACTGGCTTGGCCACTCCAGGGCCTTGAAATGCTTCACATAAAGCCACTCCTTTGTTTCCCTGGCATTGTGCTTGGAATCATTGTCATGCTGAAATACCCAGCCACATTTTATCTTCAATGCCCTTGGTGATGGAAAGATGTTTGCCCTCAAAATCTCAGAAGACATGACCCTATTCATTCTTTCATGTACACAGATCAGTCATTCTGGTCATTCTGGAGAAAGAGCAGAGGGTATGGTGTTCTTCAGATGCAACTCACCATTGACTCTCCTCCAAACACGATGAGTTGTATTTCTACCAAACAGTTCTAATTTGGTTTCATCTGACATTCTCCCCAAACTCTTCAGGAACATACAAATGCTCTCTGGCAAACTTCAGACAGGCTCTAGCGGTGTAGTGTGTTACTGACTGTATGTTGGTCCCTGCTTTCTGCGGGTCATTCATTAGGTTCCCCCATGTGGTTCTGGGATTTTTGCTCACCATGCGTATATACGTCCTCCATACGTTAGTGTGAATATAGCCTAAATAAGGCTTACCCCGGATCACTTATCTCCTTGTAGTTTGTAGACTCTCTCTCTGCTCGTGATGTGCTAACAGGAAGTAATCAGTGAAAGTCTCTGAGCTCCGTGCAGGGGGTGTGGCTACAGGGTCAGCAGAGACAGACAGAAATCTCATCTGCACGATCTCACACAGAAATCCAAGATGAGAATCCAAGTCAGAAGTTACAGGGTCGTGTCAAGGGGCAACTGAAATTGTGTACAGCAGGACTGATAGAGACAGGTTGGACTTATATCTGTAAAATGCTGTATTTTTGTTAATAACAGTGAATTAGAGAATGTGTTATTTTGTCAATTGCAAACATAATTGCAAACAAATAAATTCTTTAAAAATCAGACATCAATTAAGATTTTCTGGATTTGTCTTCACATTTTGTCTCTCATAGTTGAGGTTCTACCTATGATGTTACAGGTCTCTCTCATCTTTTAAGGTGGGAGAACTTGCACAATTGGTGGATGGCTAAATACTTTTCTACCTACTGTATCTGTACTGATCAGCAGCAGTCAGAAATGTGCAGAACCATGTACAAAATATGTTCTACTGATTTCAAAAGAACTTGATCAGGACACTCATTAAAGGTTGCTTACCATTTATGTTCTGTAAAATGCATAGATACAGTACACAGATGACACTTTCTGTAATGGCCAACAGTGGTATGAATAAAACAAAAAAAATCTATAACTTTTAATATGTCTCAGGAAGGAAATAAAATTGCTGTTGAAACTTCATGTGATTGGTTTAGTTGCACAAAGCTTCACAATTTGGGAGATTTATCATTGGTTCTGCAAGGCTTTTTGTAGTATAAAAAATGAAGTGGCGGGAACAATCATGTGCAATTTTTGAGCAATAAAAAGTCACAAAAAACCGCTATGCAACTTTTTTGTGACTTCATTGCTCAAAAGTCACACATGATTATTCCCGCCACTTCACTAGAGTGTTAGTGCAGCGCCATGCAATGCAAAAGTCGCATAGTCACTGCAACCCTGTGCTGGTTTATGTGCTGCAACTTTTTGAAAGAAAAATTCCAGACACAAGTAGAGTATAAGAACATTTATCAAAGGGCCAAAGCCACTTTAATGTATCTAACGTGCAGCGAAGCTTTAAAGACAGACATAAAACTGTCCCATGCAAGCGCCTAATAATAAATCTCTATTAATGGCCCACATTTATCAAACTGTCTGTGCCAGTTTTCATCTTGCATATGTATTTATGAAGCAACTGCGCCAGTTTTGTGTTGCGGCTGCACTGTGTCGCAATACAAAACTGTGCACCTAAATGGGAATTCCGGTGTGGATTTGCAACGGACGCCACATTCATGATCGGAAGTCCCAACATGATTGTGGCGCATGCCTATTAAACTGAGTGCACTAGAAAAAAACTAGCACTCAGTTTAAGCATAATCGGTGCATGTATAATGCGCCACATTATTAAAGACCGTGTGGCAGTTTTTAACAATCTGGTTATACGTTTCAGCTCTGTACAAGAATTTATTAAAAAATTGGAATTTTTGTTTAACCTGAAGAAAGTTCTTACACAGAATCGAAATGCATAATTTGCACATTTTATGATTATAATAAAAATGATTATTCTATAATTAAAAAAACGATTTTCTGAAGACTTGTAGCTTGGAGAACTCTTACATTCCTCCTATTGACATTTGCATATAAAGAATTTCTTTTACTATATGCCTGTCGTCTAGGCCAACTATAGGGTGAGCCTTCTACCAACTAATGCACCTTCAATTGCAGATTGAAGATTGCAAAAAAAGATTGCTCTGCATCCACATATGTTTATGATACTAAACATCATACGCTGTATTTAATTTCAATGTGGCCCAAGCTGACAAAGTACAGATTTTAGTAGTGATTTTGGATGGAGCAAGGGGTAGGGGGAGGGGGAAATAAGCCTGATAAGTAGAGAAGGAGGCATTTATTAATCTTTTTTCTTTATATTATTTATTTATGCAAAGTTTGTTGAAAGTGCAGCACCTACTTAAAATGAAAAGTAGATTCATAATTTTTGCAGGTTTTCTTAAGTAAGACATACAACTTGTGGTTAAGATGACTAAATAGATATGATTCAGTAATTAATACAGCAATGCTTAATTAGCATATGCAAATTAGCACCTGCCTGTGAAATACTCATTTTAACCATCAGCTTCATACCCGCTGACATAATAGCTTGAATGAATGCAGGAATGTAAGGTGTGAATAGCTTGCACTTCAGGATGTATGAACCATTAAGAGAGAGATGACACCCAATATATACAACTAATATCAAGTTACAGAACATATCAATCTTCTAAACACACATCTAACAGAATTTCTTATGTAACTGTGTACATATTTCCGCTTGCTTGTACAGTCAATTATTTAGCACTTAGAAACAGTCTGCCATGATAGAGGAACAAGGCTCAAAAATGTCTATTAACACTTTGGAAATCACAATAAAGTATAAGATATATGATTAGAGCAGTTCCTGTGTGATCTACAGATGATACTTGGATTCCAATTTAATGCAGTATATTAAAGATAATTCATTTTAAAGTTATTGATACAAAGGGAGTTTAAAGTGTAACTTTGAGTTTTAAATGATTTGTCATATGCAATCACCTTTTCAAAACAAACAGAACAATGCCCATATTGTGTTACTCGCCCCTTTTTTTTCAAAATTATGGTATTTTCTGTTTTGAAGCTAGTTGTCAGAAATGTTCCTCAGCAGCAGTGAAGTGGGAGGAAACTAACCTCTTCCTGTCAATAAGATGCCCTCACTTCCCATTATGCTTTGTGTTTTCCCATGAAGTAACTCCAGTGAGAAGTAATGAAGAAGTAATTGAAATAACTTGGCACATCCAGTGACACTTCTGCAAGTTAATTCACTGTACTCTAGAAACAGGGTCTGTATAGTGACTAGCCTGGTAGTTTCCATCACATGGAGGAGCCTGGAATAAGTAGTCAAAACCAGAAGTGAAACATGCATGAGTGTGAGCTCTAAGGGTTAACAGCTTCCTGGGTTGCTGCAGATGAGTCTATGACACAGCTTCAGTTTTTCAGAATCATAGGCTGAGATGAAGGGTTTGATAGGAAACAGGGGAACCCTCACTATTCTGTGTATGAGACTTCTGCATCCATGGATTTGGACAGACACAGCTCCTGTGCTAATTACACACAAACAGCATCTGTCTCTTCAGAGTGAGCAGGGAGTAGCAGAAAAGCTGGTAGAACAGGTAGAGAAGTAGTGTAAACAAAAAACCATTTAACAGAGATAATCAGCTCAGCTGGGGCAGACAGCTGCTGCAGGGGCAGGCTAAACTGAGGAGGATAGCAGAAAAACTGCTGGACAAACTTATTGAAAGTAATAGGCAAAATCTGGGAGAGTCCCTTTTTGAGAAGGACCTGGGTTTACTAGTAGATCTTAGATTAACTAACAGCATGCAATGTCAATCAGCTGCCTCTAAAGCCAGTAGGTCCTTGTCCTGTATCAAAAGTGGTATGGGCTCTCGGGATAGGGATGTAATATTACCACTATACAAGGCATTGGTTCGGCCTCACATGGAATATGCTGTCCAGTTCTGGGCATCGGTCCATAAAAAGGATGCCCTGAAACTAGAGAGGGTGCAACAAAGAGCCACAAAAATGATAAGTGGTATGAAGGGTCTTAGTAATGAGGAAAGATTAAAAAAAGAGATGACTACGAGGGGACATGATTAATTTATATAAATATATGAATGGTCCATACAAAAAATATGGGGGTAAGTTGTTTCAGATTAAATCAAATCAAAAGACGAGGGGGCACTGTCACCATCTGGAGAAATCAAAGTTTAATCACTAGAGGCGACAAGGCTTTTTAACTATGAGAACTGTCAATCTGTGGAATAGCCTGCCTCAGGCGCTGGTCACAGCAGGGACAGCAGAGATCTTCAAGAAGGGTCTAGATGCCTTTTAATACATAAATAACATTGATGGTTATGTTATATAGGATTGTTTCCCCTAAATCCCTTCCTCATGCAATCCCTTTCCTTCCTTGGTTGAACTTGATTGACAAGTGTCTTTTTTCAACCATATTAACTATGATACTAGTAAAATACAGTTGTATTTTCAGAATTTGGTTTTATGCTAATTTCAAAATTGAAATTTTTTGTACTATTTTTACATTTGTCTCATATGTCACACTCTTTGCCAAAAGATGACATTTTCTCAAATTCTATTACAGTATTCTCAGTACAAAAAAACCCTATCAATTACATTAATGAAAGAGTGGCACATATGGCTGACATGTGTACTGGAAACGCCATATGCTCTGAATCTAATCATCGGCATACTATAGGGAATTATTGACAGTGAGAACTCTACATAAGACCCCCTCTAGACCACATTTTCCCTATTTTTTGTGAATATTGATCCATTGTTTACAGAGGTAGTTCTGAGAGATTATTTTAAAGATGGTTCACTAAAAATAAATATGGAGGCCAGAGGATACCGATCAAAGCATAGCAAATGTTTTATTTTTTTTTTAAACATAGCAAATGTAGTGCAAACAGTATCAAATGACCTAATTTCATCTATCTATCTACAGTATGTATGTATCTATCTATCTATCTCGTACCTATGCATCTGTGGCTGAGTATATTTCTTTCTGCACCTCTTCATGCCTAGCACTAGGTGGCAGCATTGATACATTCCATTATGTCGACGCTACATTCACAAAGAACACATTCCCAAATTTGTTCACTCACCATACAGGACAAAGTAGATCTGCAACATAGTCATTGTACTATTCTCTGTCCTCAAAGATAGACTGGAAATCAAAAATAGGGAACAACACACAATTTTCTAAATGTCAAGGTCATTATCTAGTCCTGTCCTGGGTAAAATGGCAGTTTTTTAAGCTTGTTTCATAATTTGTATATATTCTAAAGCAATAAATAGAAATGTAAATGAGATAATTGTTAAAGAACTCTGATTAAAATTACATTTTCAGCAAAATTTCAGATACCTGCAAGTTATTGGTGTTAATCTGGTACCTGATGCTAATTTCCTTAATAACTGACAAACCCTATTTATCTGGCAGCCTAACTTCCCAGTTTGCACCTACTTTGCAAAAGTAGTGTGCTATACCAACCTCCGGGAGCAGGTTATCAGATGAAGGCGAAAGGGGTGACCCTATGTTGCATTTTTACAACATCACAAACTCATTCAAATCCCCCAAGAAGACTGGTCACCCTCAAAGTCAAATGCAAGAGAAGACAGGGTTATGCGGAGAACCTCCATGGGTAATCATTTCAACACTGCAGCTGGAATTGCTTGCCAGTTCAGCATTGAACAAGGTAAGGATCTATCTCGCCATAACGTTTTAAAGGAGTTTTCTAATTAAACAAGTTAGGACATAACTTGCTGTGAGACCCCCAAAGATCAAGAGAACAGGGGGGTCTGAGGGACTCCTTGGTGCTCCCTGAGATGAGCGAAGCAGAATGCCGCTCATCACTGACTCAAAGCCTACTCTAGCGGAAAGAATCAAAATGCTACACTCACCTTTGCTGAGGAGCATGTCGTGTGGACAGTCGAAGTGGTCCACAATTCATTTTAGTGGGGAAAGCAAGTTAAATTTAAATGGATTTGGAGGGAAAGATTGTATTTTTTGAAAAACTGGGTCTGAACCCAAAGTGTAAAAAGAAATCAGTGAAAGGTGGTGGAGGAAGTGGCATGGTTTGGGGAATGTTTTCTGCAGAATGAGTTGGACCTCTTATACAGCTACATGGCAAAGTGAATGCAGGTGTGTATCAGAACCTTCTTCAACAATATGTGGTTCCTTCCTTGCATTCAACACTTAATAAGCCAGGAATTTTCATGCAGGACAATGCCCCCTGTCACACAGAAAAGCGGATAAAGCAGTTCCTTAAAAAAACCCAGAAACAATGAAACAATGAACTGGCCAGCCCAGAAAATACTTGGTTACAAAGTTCTGGCCAAGGAAACCACAACAGTCACAGAACTGTGGAAGAGACTGAAAAAAGAGTGGACCAAAATCCCATCAGAGCATTGTGAGAGACTAGTGATGTCCTATGGCCTCAGATGTGCTGCAGTCATTCAAAGCTAAGGCCTGTGCACCTCCTACTGACTGGTGAATGTAACCTTCAGAAAATTAGTTATAATCTTTCTCTGTGCTCCAGTCATTGCTGTTCTCTATTTAGGATCATCAATATTTTTGCAAAACAAAGGGTTTATGTTAATTTACTTTGGTAATTTTGTAAAACACTGTAACGGCATGTTGTACCTGTTACAAAAAATCCATCAAAGGTTAAATAATGCACAATATATTATTTCAGAAAGATCTCCAGGGCCAATACAGACTGACCCAGGTTACGTACAAGATAGGTTCTTTAGGTTTGTTCTTAATTTGAATTTGTATGTAAGTCGGAATTGTATAGTTTACAATTGTAGCTGCAGGCAATTTTTTTTTTCGTCCCAGTGACAATTGGATTTTCAAAACTTTTTGCTGTTATGGGAACAAAGATTATCAATTAAATGTCATTACAGACACCTTACAGCTGATCATTGCAGCCTGGGACTATAGTAACATCCAGAGGTCACAGTGGGCAGAGGTGTCCGTCTGTAACTAGGGGTCGTCTGTAAGTTGGGTGTTCTTAAGTAGGGGACGCCTGTATCTAATATCTGCAGTTCCATATGGTTTAAAATGCCTTGTGGGTAAACTACCTTCAGTGGGTGAAAGCCCCCTACTCAATATCCCTTGATAAACATCTAACTTTGTTTTCTTTTATATTTGTTGAGAAATCTTAAAAGCACACACCTCAGATGCTGACATGTGTCACCAATACACATCTATATTAAAATTGGATCATAAGGTAAATGAGCAGAGGAAGGAAGTGGGAAGACGCGGGAGAGGTATGATACGTTAAACCAGTCATCCACATGAGATAGTTGTCAGTCACAATTTACAATTTGGCAGTAAGAAATGTCATGCTAGATTACAGCTCAATACCACTGAAAGCTGCTAGCAGATAGCAATCTATGTCTATGGATGGAAACAAGGTCCAGTATGTCACATTTCAATGTCCTCAAACCGTTGTCCCAGGTTCTACGAAATTTATGGCCACTACTTGTGCTGCAATAAACATCAATGCTATACGAGCAGCAGGAGAATGGAGCACAGACCTCACATAAGACATACTATAATATACTATACTACATTATATACATAACATACATACTGTAGCAACCTAAAGCGCCTGCCGGTGCATGTCATGTATATTCTGCAGCCTTTCCTAGAATCCTCTTTTAGGCTTTGCCACCAGCTGATCTCTGTGATGTGCCCATCCATAGCATCCATCCTATACAGTATGTATAATGCTCATCACTAAGCAGTACACAATGTGAACACAGCTTTATTGCCAAATAATAAAAAGCGAGGAATAAAAGCCATTCACTTGCATCCACAACACAGGCTGTTTGCTTATATTCACTTGTGCTAATCCTGGTGGAGGGAAGCAGGGGATGATGGAGAGTGGAAATTGCTTCCCTGCTGTTAGCTGAGGTGGCATTAAATGATAATTCGCTTCTATTAGAGAATTTAATTAATGAATTTGCTAGCGGCAAGTGAAGAAAATAAACAAGGAGCAGACTGTGAGCTCTGAACTTATGTCTGTGCAACTCAAAATCTGGGGAGATATTGGGCAGATGCAGATAAACACAGCACCATACAATAGGATTTCTTTCATATTATCAATTTTTAAGTTTATCATTATCATTGTAAACTGATGCTGAAAGCTGCCATATTGAAGGATCAAAATGGTTGGATGATTTTGCTGTATCTGATGGAAGTACATTGAATCATGTCCCCTACTGAATATCCAGAGTCTTATAGAAGTTTGCACTGGAGACAACATAGGGTAGGAGTTGGGGAGAAAGGGGTTAAATACTTTGTAATACCTTAAAGGGGTTATCCGGTTGTAAAAACTTACTTAGGGCCGGGCTGGGGTGGGCTGTATATAAATAATAAACATGTACTTACCTCCTCCGGCACAGCCGTTGTCCCGTGCCGCAGTCCATCTGATGTGTGCGCTGGTTATATTACAAGGGTGCACAGGGAGCTTCCTGCCGGCCAGAAGCTCCCATCCGACACCAACTCCTAACGCTTACAACGTTGAGAGATGGGGGCGGCTGGAAGGAGTCGGCCACATCGCCGGCCGGAAGCTCCATGTGTGCGTTTGATCCGTGCCCCTGTTTGTTTACAGGGGCACAGATCAAACGGACCACGGCGCGGGACATCACCGGCGCCAGAGGAGGTAAGTACAAGTTTATTATTTTTAAAAAGCCCACCCCAGCACAGCCCTAAGTAATTTTTTATAACAGGATAACCCCTTTAATTGAGAAAGCTCTCTTTCTCCAACTTGTGCATTCATCCTGAAGTGCACTCAGATCTGAGTGATGGCTGTAGGATCCAACCAGGAGACCACCACTACGTCTCTCATAGTGGAGGGGCGAAGTAGCAGATTAATGAAGAGAACTGAGTGCATTGAGGAAGGACTACTCTAAAGTACCTGCAAAATTGGCATCTGCAGAAATAAAAGGCTTTCAAAGTGTTGCAAAAGGTATGTTTAACCACCAACGTCCAGGTCCTACTCAGTGCTATTAATAATTTTCCTTTGTCAAAACTGGCGACATATTACTTTCAGAAATAGAATGTCCAATGTTGGAGCAAGTCCATTAAGCTATAGTCTATGAGAAGACCTTGGGTCCCATTTATCAAAACTAGTGAAGCCTTTACTATGTGCAGTTTTCCTGTGGAGTGTACAGAGTGCGGCAGATTACTCAAAACTGGCGCACAGTCTTCACTAATCTGGCGCCCTCTGCAATTTTCGGGAAGTGGGTACTTTTTTGATGCATTTTGTTCACACTGCATAATTGTGGCGCACACGTCCCTTTAGGTGCACATTTTCCTGTTGTCGGACACAGTGCAGCCACAACACAAAACTGGCGCAGATACTTTATAAACACATGTACCAGCAGTTTGCACGTTATTTTCAGCACAAAGTCAGACAAAAAACTGGCGTAAACACTTTTATAACTGTGGCCCAATATCTGTTTTATGCTGACCTGCACTTTACCTTAATTCATCAACAGCACTCTACTCCTGAAAGACAGCACCCTGGACAGAGCTAACAAAGTAAATGTACTACTTGGCACTATTACTGGACCACACGTGAGCTCTCACTACAGATGAGCAATTCAATTGGTAAAGTTGCTACAAATCAGGCAATTTTCAGGCAATGAATTGAATCTGAATATTTTCAATTTTTCTTCAGATGACTCCTGTATCTATGATAATAATAGAATAAAAGTAAATATTATAGATTTGTTAAATGTTCATTGATTGCAATACACAATAAAGTTTACATTTGCCCCAAGTCTGTGCGGCTTCCTTTATTATTGTCGTAATATGAACTGACAACTTGGTAAAAATTACGAGACTGGATGTTTTTTTATAAAAGGAGGTCTAGTGAGGGCTACATGTATATACCAATAACCAGGACACTTAAAGCATCGGTTTTTACCGAATAGATTCAGACCATAATTGAACCTTACAAATTTTGCCAAAGCAAATCTCTCATCAAACAGGACAGAAACCTTCCATAAGGTGGCGCTGCAGACTCAGCTTTCCTTTCTCATTTGGAGAGATCCTTCACACTGCTCAGGATTCTGACCCCATGGCATCCATGACGGCACTGAGGCCCACATTGCTATATATATATATATATTACAAGCACAATCATCATTACAGCAATGTTATTCTGGATATTTAGTACCAAGTATATAAAGTTTTTGTGGACAGTCTTTAGTGAAGCTTCTTGTTAACATGATTCCTTGTGGCATAGTGTTGATTTTTATGGGACCTCCTTGATGGCTTATATAACGGCCAATCCCTGAAGTTCTACTCATTAAGATAGATATTGGTATTGGTATAGCCGTTACTCTGCCGTGGAGATTCAGTCTATACGTATTCTCTCAGGGCGGCACTACAAGTATGATAATAGTGGATGAAATAGAGATTTTTTTTCTATTGTAGCATCCTGCTGTGCTTTAGTTCTATATAATAGCTGGGAATTGTTGTCTACAATCCGCTATTGCGACATAAGCTCAGTCTAAAATATTTGTGTATTTTGGAACAAATTACCCGGGGCACAGGCTTATTCCTGCCAGAGACTTACAAAACTCTTTGGCTTGGGATACGACGGATCATTCTGTACCATGTCACATACCACAAGACAGGGCACTCGCAGCACACATCATGCATATTTTATGAATGCTTCCCACGAGAGTTGGTTTATTTGTAAAACCCAGCAGTGTACAGAATAAAGGGAACGTCTCCGTAACCTATTCATTATCAGTATTAGTATCCCTTGCCCCTCACAGACTAGTCATTTACTGTAACTGGTGTGTAGCACAAATGACAATATCTCTATCAATTTAAGTGACATTATCTTATAAAGGGGAATGATTACATGTCAGATGATGACATTGGATTACATTGTATACCCAAATCACAAAGTATAATGCTTTGCTGAAATGCCACTGCCTCTTTTGACTGCAATATTTATAGCACAGGTATGAAACACAAGGCCTGGGGCCAAATCCAGCCCTTGGCCTTGTGTTATACAGCCAGCTCTCGCTCCCTGCCCCTATGCTGCGCTAGTACCTGTGGGTCAGGGTAACTGTGACAATCAGTTTTCTCACTACTGACTTCTTCTTTATTCTTGTGTGTGCGGCGGCTGTACCTGTCAGCTTTAGAACCTCTGCGTACAATTGTCGCACACAGGGACCAGGGAAAGGTGAGTAATGTTTTTATTTTTTTCCACAGTTGGAAATGCATCGGGGGAGGGGCTGTTGGCTGCTATGGGGGGCACTCTGCCTACTGTGGGGGGGGGGGTACTCTAGTTACTATGGGGCACACTGTGACTCTTAGGGGGGCAGTGTGGCTGCTATGAGGGCACTCTGGCTGATTGTAACGGTAATTTTGTACAAGTAAGGGGGACATATGTATGGCTGCAAGCATGCGGCCATACTACGTCTCCCATAGACAGCAATGGCCACACTGTATCCAGTGGCGTAACTACCGCCGTAGCAGCCGTAGCGGTTGCTACGGGGCCCGTGAGGTTCAGGGGCCCGGGGATGCACGCTCCCTGCAGTGCTTTGCCACGGCCTGGGGTAAGTGGTCCGGGGCTGCATTGCTGGGTGCCTGCCGGATCGTGCCCCCGGGCCCCTCCCTCTCTGTGCATCTACACATGTCTCCTGAGCCTACCCACCTCTTTCTGGGATCGCCTGCCTGCTCATCTCCTTGACCCGCCCCCCAGCCACCTCTCTGACCCGCCCCCCAGCCACCTCTCTGACCTGCCCGCTGATCTCCCTGACCCGCCCGCTGATCTTCCTGACCTGCCCGCTCATCACCCTGCAGGGCGGGACAGTTGACACTCTGCCCCCCCTTCCCCCGCTCGCCCCCCCGTATATGGTATATATACTGTGTATATGTGTATATATGTATATACTGTGTATATGTGTATATATTGTATATATACTGTGTATATGTGTATATATTGTATATATATACTGTGTATATGTGTATATATGTATATACTGTGTATATGTGTATATATTGTATATATACTGTGTATATGTGTATATATATATATATATATATATATATATATATCCTATGTATATGTGTATATATGCATCTACTATGTATACATATGTACATACTGTGTATAAATGTATTGAAGCAAATACTGTATTTTTACATGCATATATTTATATTAGCATATATATGTGCACATTTAAATATATGTGCATATATATATATGATGTGTGTTTTTGTATGTGGTAAGTATGTATGCTGTATATACTGAATGTGTGTGTATTTGCTGTATGTGTGTATATTCTGTATGTATATGCAGCATGTGTGTATATGGTGTTTTTATCCTGCATGTATGTGTATATATGGTCAGTATATACTGTATGTGTGTATGTATGTATATATATATATATATATATATATATATATATGTGTGTGTATTGTAAATGTATTATATGTATATAATGTGTATACTGTATGAGTTTGTATATACTCTGTGTATTAGTGTATAAATGTATATGAGTGCATAAATGTGTGTATAAGTGTATGCTTATATGTATAAGGGTGCGAGTATACGAGTGTAGAACTTTATGTGTGTATATATCAGTGTATAAATGTGTGTAATTGTATAAACATGTCTGTATAGGGGTACCTTCCCAAGAACATATGGAGGACGTATATCTGGCCGCAAATTTGCTGCCGGATATACTTCCCCCATAAGCTTCTATACGCCTGGGCTCAGGACGGTGAGCACAACGAGTACTCACTGTTTTGAGCAAAAGAGATAGAGCGTGCTCTATCTATGGCCGTAAGAACGACCATGCGGCTCTATTCTCTATGGAGAGGGGAGGGGTGAGCTGCGCTCACCTCTCCTCCTCTCCAGCGCGCCAGACGTGTGCCTGATATATATATATATTTTAAGGGGAAGGGGGGCCCCATGCAGAAATCTGCTATGGGGCCCAGCCTCTCCTAGTTACGCCCCTGACTGTATCGCTCTGTACATGGGGAAAAGATAGGACATGTCCTATCCCAACCTGTGTGCACGGCCGCTGGGTGTATACCCGCTTGTTTGAATTCGCCCTAAATGTAAGGCTGGATTCACATGACCGCAAGGGGGACGTATATACGGCCGACGTATATACGGCCAATATACGTCCCCCATAAATGGCAATGGGCGCCCGGCGCCCTACGGGAGCGGTACGGTGCTGCACACGTGCGGCACCTTACCGCCCCGTACTCCGTGAAAAAATAGGACATGTCCTATTTTTTCTGGGTATACGGCACCTTGCACCATCTATCCCTATGGAGAGGGGCGGGGGTGAGCAGCGCTCTCCCCCTCCTCCTCTCCCCGCGCACTGCCGTGTGCCCGCCGTGCTACGGTACGGCGGGTACCGGTCGTGTGAATCCAGCCTAATTACTAAGAAAAATGTACCAAATTTGTATTGAATCTACAATCCAATGAAAAGATACACTTATCTCTCGTATGTTACTGTAGATAATATATTTAAGGATCTCCATAGTGGGTAGGTTATGGAGAGGCATTAATACAGTATATTATTATAGTATTATAATTCATAGTTTAAGCTTAAAGGGAACCTTTCAACAGAAATCATCCTAATAAACCATACCAGTATATTGTCATACAGCTGAGCACCTTCCAGATTTTGTTTCTTTCATGAGTCAGTATGGTGGCAGCATCCAGAAAATCTACATTGAAGTGATATGTAAATTGGTTGTATAAAGTCAAGGAGGTGGAGATTTTAACACTGAAGTCATGCTCTCTCTTCCTCAGAAAGTCCCCTTCACTGCAATTGATGGTCCTACATCGGGAGACATCACTAATCAGAACTTCTGAAGTCTGATGTATGATGTCAATCACAGAGCAGGCGGCATTCATAGCTCCCCACCTTGACTTCAGTGTTATACTCTCCACCTCCTTGACTTTATATGACCAATTTACATCTCATTTTAAAATAGATTTTCTGGATAAGGACACCACCCTGGACCATGAAATAAGCAAAAACTAGAAACTCTTACCCTCCTTGACAATATTCTGGTAGTGGTTTAAGAGGCCATTTTCTGATGACAAGTTCCCTTTTAAACTTATTATGCACACCATGCCATAATAGTACTACATTCTGAACTATTCTTGCTGTCAAAAGGGATAGACATTTCAACTCTATCCCTTACCTATATAAGAAAATAATAAGTGAATAATATAATTTGTATTCTACTATATGTAACTCATATTGCCATCACTCAACATCTGTCATTTGATAAATGTCTTGCATGTTTATCCATATAAATGTCTGAAATAGTTAATGCTGCATCATGCGGGTATTAGTTCTATTAGTTCTAGTGTACAGTCATTCTGTGAATCAAGCACCCATTTTTCTCTTACAATGGAAACTGCTCATCCTAATTAAGATGAAGAGTCTCGCCCTATTTCTAGTTGCTTTACTTTTCTCAAAGGTGTGATAGAGGTTTGTATTCATCTTCTTCTCGCTTTTGCTTTTAGTTTGATTGGACAGACGCTCACGTCTTTGAGTCAAGTTACAGCAGAGGTGGGCAGTCTGGTAATGATCATTAGAATGAGAAGCATTAATTAAGTCTATGGAGAGGAATTAGTAACTGTAAAATGTCTGTCATGTTTGGTGGAGGTGAGAACCCCAAGAGAAACGTCTTCAAGAAGAACAAAATATGTACTGTAGAAAACAGAGAACACACAACCTAGAATGGGGCATTAAACATCAGTAAATAGTATGCAGAGCAATCATTACAGGTAGGCTAGACATATTTCAAGGAGAAGTGCTGTATAATAAATGAACAGTAGGGAGTGACACAACTGGGTGCACTACAACTCATACACTCACACACCAATACATCCTAAGCTGTGGTTTAAAGTAAAACATTCAATTTTAGTACATTTTATGTTGCTCACCATGACATATTAATATCTGGTCTTACAACTTTAGATAATGCATTTCGGCATTGCCTACCACCCACCTACTGAATGTTCCACTACTAAATATAAAATCCTTTTTCCAAAAAGAAATGTATGTGCTATATTTAGGAATATAACTAATTTATTTTCACAATATGCCCTCTGCATCATTCAAGATTCTTAATGACTTTCCTCTCTAACCGAGCCCTATCTCAAACACAGATCAGTCAAATTACGTACAGTCATTCCTTAAGGCGCTACTAAACCTTTAAACCTTTGAAGAAATGAATAGTGCTCATAGAAAACTTTTTAATATACTTTATTGAGGAAAACATCTTCTCTGCGCCCTTTTTCTGCTACTTCTTTCTCCTATAGTGAGCAGTATATCTCAAATGACTGTCTATAAAGAGTTAAGTCATTAGACGCTTTATCAGGTTCCATTATCTCTCACCTGTGAGTGGATATCGGTCAGAAAGATGATTTCCATAAACTGATTATATAAAGAAGAAAAACTGCTTATAGGCAGGGTAAAAAAAGGAGGAAACATTTCTCTTTGATAAAGTATATTACACAGTTTACTATTACCATGAGCACTATTTAAGTTTAGTTATGGTTTAACACTTTCAGTTTCTGCACTCTATGTACTATAGTATTTGTGCATTCAACAAACCCCTTTTTGATGAAAAATGGTGATTTTGATCCACAGGGATGTAGATTCCATTAACTTGCAGATTTTATGTTAAAGATACATCTGAAGTACTTGTGCATCTAGCTCCACATCTAAGAAATTCTTCAAAAATACAATACATACTATTACATTACTATTACATTAAAATCAGTGCCAGCAGTATAACACAATAGGGTAAACCCAAGGTAAAGCTAGAACAACATTTGATTGTTTGCTGGTAAAATTCAAACAGGTTTTCTACTGAAAGGACAGCCAATGGTAAGAAATAGGGAAAACAATATACTTACCTCTCTGATGAGTGTTCTTGGCTCCAACCCTGACTGTTTGTTTTCTATTACAACTGCAACCAGTGATGATGTCATTTTCATTGGACATGTGACGTCTGGGCCAGTTCTTTGCCTGGATCAGACTGCTAAATTGTTGAGGCAAAGGATTGGCCCAGATGTCAAGTGCACAATGAACATGTCATCTTCACCAATGTCCCGAAGCACCAAAGAATGAGCTCTTTAATTGTGTTTGCTACAATATTATTCAATCATCTATAGTTATTGCATCTATAATACTTTACATTGCACAAGCTTTTAAGCTCTGATGAGTACAGATCATACTTTTCACGATACCTGAAATGCTAAACATTTGTGAAGTTTTCAATGAAATATGCATTCTAGTTGTTTAATATTGATGGCCAAACCTCAGGATAGGCCATCAGGTTCATATCTGAGGGATCCAACTCCTGGCACCCCTGCTTACTACTAATGATGAGTGGGTGAACACTGTAGCTTCTTCACTGTAGACTAAGAACAGTTCCATACATTGCTTAGAATATTTTGCTTGATTTGATATGAAGTACTTATCCTACTGTAGGTCATCCACATAAATGTTTCATAAACCTATTTTAAACCATACATATTTGTTTGAAATGAGAAGAAATGTCACACAACCATATTTGTCTTTGATTGAAACCCTAACATAGAATACAGTATGGCAGATATTAGAAAAAGCTTCAAAAACAGTCAGGAGAACCTTTTAACCCTGATCCCAACCATCCCAACCATCCCAACAATGCAGGTGTGATTTCTGGAACACGAGGAGCACAAACAAACTAACCTATGCAAACATTTACATCATCCAGTTTGGCAGACCCATTTCTGTGGAAGCCTTTCTTGCACTTCTCACAATGCTGACCACGAGTGTTGTGTCTGCAGCCCACGCAGACCGCCGTGTTTACAATCTCGATGTAAGTGCAGCGGTTGGAGTGCCCGTAGCAATAGCAATCTTGTGAGGAAGGAGGTGGGGGAGAAAGAGAAAGAAAGAAAGAAAAGGCATGCTTGGTAAGGACCATGTGAGGGGTATGGTGCTTGATGTCAGCATGATGTTGTGATACTGAAACTTAGAGGGGATCCATTAATATTAACTAGTGCTGACTGGAGTGTTTTCAGACAGAACATCATGCTGAAGTAAAACAGAGTTGCCTTAGGTATCACCAAGGGTGGTACTATTGGAGTTCAATAACTAGTCTTGCAGGTGGTAATGGAACTGTGACAGACACTCAGTCACTGTAATGGGGTTAGCATAAAGTATAGAAACTATACTGCAGCTGGCGTCCAAAACCCACTGAGAAATCTAGATATCTTCCCCCCCAGCAATAGTCATCAGATATAGTCATCAGATTACAAAATATATGCCCCATTAAAAACATGGTTGTCGACTTTGTGAATGGGGTAGCTGATATTCTAGCTCATTTGTGACAGTTACTGTCTAAAACGGCATTCTAAATCTATACTAAAACCCAGCCAGTAGGTTTAATTCCACTAAGAATGTCTTCATCCTAGAACTACCACCCACTAGGGCATTTTATAGATAGACAACCCCCTGTTAATCGTTATTGGAATAATGACACCAGCCATGTCAAAACAATTCTCAGTCTAAAATAATTGCCAACTTGTTCCACTAAAGTTTTACGAGGCACATAAAAATGTCATGTACTATTCAATGTGATCATATTTTTTTAGCCACTTTTTGTCTGGTCAGTAGCCGTCTCAATTGTCTTCCAGTTGATGGCTTGGGGTAGGTGGTTTGTTTATTCCCTTGCCCTACATACATTTCACATTGTGCAGGTTTCATATGGTATTAGATGTTTTTATTCTGACTGATATAGACAAATTTTTATTATTCTAAAATCAGGACATTTGGTAATTGCCACATGGCAGCAGCACAGTTAGGCCTCCTATGTTGCTTCATTACACTTTCCAAAGATTAAATACTATAGAGTTAGGCAATCTTAGACATGTTAAAAGAAACTGTACATATTCCAGCCTGAAGGAATTACAGTAACTTCTGTTGTAGAAGTTAAAAATCTTCAGGTTAAAATAGCCCCTCAGCGTCATCTGCCTGAATATAAGGGGTCATCTTAAAGGAAACCTATCACCAGGAGACCCATTTTTAGTGACCCCCAGTCCCCACAGAGCATAGAACATACACTGCCAAAGAGTTTTTGTATAAAAATTAGGTTTTACAAAAAAAATATATGTTATGTAGTACCTTTCAATGCCATGTGCTATGTGACTAGGCACTTGTCACCTGGGAGTCGCTAAAGAGGAGCAGTTTCCCCCCACCGTTGGGAAACCGCTCCTCCATGTGTCCTTTTCTAAAATATGAATAACTCCCATCACTCAGGAGTGGCTATAGAGGAGCAGAAGGCGTTGCTAAGCCAAGTGATGGGCATTTTCATATATATGAAAAGGACACATAGAGCAGTGGTTTCCCAAGGGTGACAATTCCCACTCCCAGGTGCCTAGTGCTTAGTCACAGAGCACATGGCAAATAATTTACTATATAACACATCTTTTTTCTGTAAAACCTATTTATACAAAAAAGTATTTTAGCAGTGTATGTACTAGGCTATGTGGGACTGGGGGAGTGCTAAAAATGGCTCTCCTGCTGACAGGTTCCCTTTAATGTAATTTACTAGTTGTTTTTCTTCTTGTTGCTGTTTACTTACATGTTTAACATCTCATTTTCCCAGATGCTACAAAAATGACAGGAAATGAGAATATACTGCTAGACTGGGTCAGTAAGAAAAGGAACACATAGGATACCTTTTTATTACTGTTTTAAAATTTCTTCCCTTAACAAACATAACAAATGAAATCCCTTTGTTTGTGGCGGCGCTGCAAATAACAGAGATATCTCTCCACTTTTCATCTATTTTTATAAGCTTTTAAAAACAGAGCTTCATTTTACAAGGTGTCTTTCACATTGAGAATCCAATCCAGTTTGCAGGCAGCAGGTTATGAGCTGAGAAGAGTAACATACAATTTCAGTATATTTTCAATCTAAGTTATCAAAGTCTTTGCTAATTTATGGCTTAGGTGTCCTGTGGGCAGTGCTTCTAAGAAATAGAGCATTATTTCTGTATGCACTCATAAAGGAAAGGCTGTCAATCATTGAATAAAATCATGTACTGGACTGCTAAAATCAGAATGAGCAGTAGATCAATTAAGAAAATATCATTCTAAGGCTGCATTCACATGGCCGTTGGGGGATGTATATACGGGAAACGTAAATACATCGTATATATGTCCCACATAGGCCGGCTATGAGCGCACAGAGCCGTATGGAGCTGCACCGTACCGTTCCATACCTGGGGAAAAGATAGGACGTCTCCTATCTTTTCCCGGAATACAGCGCCATGTACCATGTGTCTTTATGGAGAGGGGCGGGGGTGAGCAACTCTCCACCCTCTCCTCCTTTCCTGGGCAGCTGTTGTGTGCCCACTATGCTATGGTAGAGCAGGCACACATTCCTGTGAATATAGCCTAAACATCAAAAATATATACTCCCTCCCCCATTTAGATAATTTTGTCTACTGTAGACTAAATTATCTAAATCAGAGGGGTGGAGGGGAGTATCAGTTTTCATGAAATTCATGAAATCCTCACTAGCCTATATAGAATTCTAAGCAAAGCTACTATAGCTTCTCCCTTCTTGGCCTTGGACTTTAATGGAATAAGTTGGCAAATATGGTTTGTCATTCTTCCCCTTTAGAATACGGGATTAGATCACATACTTGTAACTATGGTTATAATATTCCCTAAAACAGCATAAACCTTGTGATACTGGATTTAAAGTTATCAGTCCTTACATCAAATTAGTAATGTAAGCATGAAGTCAAGTGGCAGATGATGTCATGCAGTGGTTAAAATATAATGGTGAAAGGACCTTCTCCCACTTGACTGGGTGCATAAAATGACATCATCGTAAAAGTCATTTTAGCCACAACTTTTAGCCACAACTCATCAGAAGGTAATGAGTGTCAGCCATTCTAGAGGATAAAGTTAGAAACAAATGGAGGAGGTCACTGCTTAAAAAATGTAAGCGATGGGAAGGGCCACATGACTTAAACACCAAGCAGATAAGCAAAGTGATAGATGAGAGAATACAAATGCGACAGTGAATGAGGCAGAAGCGGCAGGCACAATCAGGAGGAGTTTGGGGAATGCAAAATAACATTGTCTTTCCATATCCAGGAATACAGATAAGACCATTAGTCAACCTATCCTGCATCATTTGTGTTGAATAAATGGATGGATTCTCTTATATATAAAGCACATATTGTATGTGCAACGACAGTATTCCAACAATGGACAAGAATCCTTAAACTCGCTGTGCCGGCTTTTGGCAAGCAATGCATTAAAAAGACAGTGCAAACTGTTTGCATGGATATTTATGAAAGTTTTGCACCAGTTGTGTGTCTTGAATGTACTGTGTTCATCTCATCACATAACTCAGCACATAAAGAGGCGTTCCGGTGCTGATTCAGACCACGCATCAAATTTATGTCTTAAGTCTGACAGAATTGTGACGCACTCCTGTTAAACTGAGTGCACCAAAAAAAAAAAAAAACTGGTGCAGTCAGTGTAAGCCAGAGCAGCACATGCACGTTGTACCAGATTATTAAACTCTGTCACAATTCAATAATCTGGTGCACCCTGCACTTTTCATAAATTTGGGCCAATGTCTGGAATAAGAGGGTCCTTGTGTCTGTATTTAATGATGAGACGCCGGTAACATGTTCCAAATGTATCTCATATAATAAATCAGAAATACAAATGCTATTATCTATAGGCTTATAATTTTCTAAGGCTAAATTCACAAGTTTCTCTGTTTGGCAGCTTTCATCATGCCCTTCTGGACACCAGAGTGAACTGGCCCTAATATTTACTGTTTTATAAAATTATTCGGATGATTCCACTTTAAGAAATATACCAAGCGCTTGTGTACAATATAGAGTTGATTCCTAGTTCCATACATGTATTTTCGCAACAGGATACATCAAGAGGCTTCCGCCTTTTGATGTATCGGGCAGGCTGCCACGCAGCATTTGTCCTACGTCACATTTGCATGTTTGCACCAAAATCTGCAACTTTTCCACTCGTCTAGTAAAGTTAGACGTGCAAGATTTTTTCAGTGTTGCATTTGATATAAATTTAAAATCTGGATGTAAACATATAATAATGGCGCAATTTTGGTGCAAATTGTCTTCAAAAAGTTGCATATAAATTCCAGTCCAGACGATGCAAAGGAAAAGGTTGTAGGAGAGTTTGCGACTTTTGTACAAAAACCACAAAACCGTACAGACTCAGTTGCCTGATATATTAGCCTCTAAGATTAATCAAACAAGTCCAAAGCTCAGAATAACCAATAAAAGTCATGCACAAATGTCCTGACTAGAGATAAACAATCCCCATTGACTTTTACTGCCTTTCCAAATCAGATTTTCTCTAACAAAGTTTCCATTCCACCATATATGACTTTCTTCTTTCACAAATAGCCCCCCCCAGCAGAAGAGTAACTTTGAATTATGGGATATGCTTTCAAAATGCCCTCTATTTTGTTGTATTACGGGGCCGGCCACTAGTCTTTCTATGGAGAGGCGAGGGGTAAGGAGCGAGCACTCCTCCTCTCTCCTTCATTCATTTGTGTGCATGAGACCTTACTCTGTTTATAAGACATTATACATACTTTGTAAAATAATTAATTGACAAGGAATTGTCAATAGGGGATCTGGTTGGCCCTATGGAAAATTCCCATTTGTAATTCCGTCGAACCATGTAAAAAAAACAAAAAAGTAATGCATAGAATTCAACTATTTTATAATATTAAGTAGAAAGTACCAGTCATGTACCAAGTCAATCAAAAACGAGGAAAAAATAGTGGCACTCACCAGCAAAAAACAGCTTTATTGTTCCATGTGGCAAACAGCAGGGAGGAAGCCGAACTTGGCAGGCAACAGGGTGTTTCGCACAACTAGGCGCTTTCTCTGGTCAGAGGTTTGAGAAAGTGCATAATTGCGCAAAACGGTCCATTGCCTGCCGTGTTCTGCTTCCTTCCTGTTGTTTGCCACATGGAACAACAAAGCTGTTTTTTGCTGCATCCGATTTGGTGAGTGACACTATTTTTTCCTCCTTTTTGATTGACTTGGTCATTCTTGTTGCTATAAGTTGAGTACCACCTAGGATAACTTTTTGCACTGTTGCTGCTGCCATATCTGCCGACACAGAGTTTGGATTTGAACCTGGGCTTATCTTGTTGAGTGATTCCGCTGTGCCTCAGTGAAAATTCTTACCGTGCTACCAGTCATGTACCAGTAGCTCAGAGTTTTTGGATAGCTGAGTGTGGATACAATAGGGGATGGTGGATTAAGACTGACAAGGGCCATAGACCCCCCACTTGAGTAATTTTTAAAAATGGTCTTACATTACTGCCTACAAATAGTACCACAATACATAATACATAAAAGTAGAGGACATTGGTATAGTTCAGGGGCCTAGTTCATTGCTGCAGTTTAAGGGCCTTTGGTGGACATTTCAAAGGTCCTGGAAGGGCTGCTACATATATACAGTACATGTATGAGTTGTACAGCATCACAACAGTAATTGAATAGGGTCAAAGACTGTATGGAATTTTATACCAATCCTTCAACTTAACTCAACTGATGGTCTCAAACACAAACGACAATGACGACAAGAAAATCTACAAATTAACTCTTAAGAAAGCATTCCACTGAAAACCATTCCAAGTGACTACCTAATAAAATTGATCCTGCCAAAAGTGTGCAAAACTGTCGTCAAAGCCAATGGGGGCCACTCTAATCTAAAGAACAATTATTGGGATGTAGCACTACACAACTCGATGTTTCTCATCATAGTTTTCATATCCTCAAAGTGAATCAAGAAACATCACAGGAAAATTAAAGAGTAAAAAGGTGAGTCTAAACCTGCACATACACAAAACATTCATCTTGTCTAAAAATACTAGCACACATTAGAGTACAATTGGCCAAGTCGGAATTGGCCAAGCCCCGGAAGAAACTGAGAACGGCAAAACCCAGGGTCGGGCGAGCGAGTGGAGCTGGCGTCCCGTTTTGTATACTGTTTTATGCGCATTTTAAACATACTCTTGTGAGTATAACTTTTAAGAATAAAATCCAAGGTTTTAAGAACGTACTATGCGATTTGGTGCCTACTTTCTCTTTTAGTATTTGCTACCCCACTGTTGAGTGAGTTTAAGGAGAAAACTGCACCTTAAGGACGTTCTGATTAGTCACCTACATCTTGTTGCAAAACTTTCCTCATCGGTAGAATATAATTGAAGGTCTTTGAAGGAATTTTGAACAACAGCCGTATTGGAATCATTGGGAGCTCCGGTCAGAGTTTTTTTATACTACTTTCTTTATTGTTCAAAGTGGGACTTGTTGGATCGGTCTCGGACTGTGGTGTTAGCTCCTGTGGTATGGAAGTGTGCTGCACTGTGTTTTTACAATATGTGGGTTGTTGGGTCTCCCAACTGCCTGTAGATTTTTCCAGAAATAAAGATTGAGCAAATTTCTATGCCTGACCGTTTAGCCCTCCTTGGAGGCAAGAGGTGTCAGAGGCCAGAGGCTGCTTCAAATGTAAGTTCTTACTCATGGCACAACCCAATAATACCAACTTATAGGTTTAAAAATCGATTGAACATTGATGATGATTGGTGTTTACAATGTTTTCAAACTTATTTATTTTTATTATCTGGTTATTCCATAAGTTAGAACTGACTTTGAATTTGAAATGTGAGGGATAAGTATCACCATTACTCTTTTTATGAATTTTAATGGATATATAATAAAGTGAGCAATTTTATATAAATGTTTAATTCTGGCAGGGCCAGCTCCGGGTTTCAGGAGGCCCCAGGACGACAGAGCCTCAGTTGGCTCCTTTACAGTGAACTCACATGGCCGCATTAACCCCTTCCCGACGCGCGCCGTACTAGTACGGCGCGCCGGGTCCCGGTGCATGGAGAGGGCTCGTGGGCCAAGCCCTCTTCATAGCCGGTAAGTCTTTGCTGCATATTGCAGCAAAGGCTTACCGGTAACACCCGCGAACGGTGCCAGCACCGATCATAGGTGTTTTCACCTCGATCACACACAGCATTGCCGGCGGCTTCAAAGAGATTGCGCGGCATGGGCGCTGCCATCTTGTCGTGGATCACCACTCCCCGATGACGTCACGGGGAGCGTCGATCCGTCGCCATGGTAGCCTCGGGTGTTCCGAATACCCGAGGCTACTTCGTTTTAACCAATGCATTACAATGTGCTAATTGCACATTGTAATGCATGGGGAGTAAAATCCACATATACTGCCATACAGTAGTATGGCAGTATATGATAGGATGAATCAGACTACCTAGGGTTAGAGTACCCTAGGGAGTCTGATATATAGTAAAAGTAAAAATAAAAAAAAGTAAAAAAAAAAAAATTATAATAAAAAAACCTAAAAATTCAAATCACGCGTCCGAAAATGCCTGATTTATCAAAATATAATAATGTTTTTTTCACTGCGTTTAACCCCGTAATGGAAAATAGCGTCCAAAGTCGAAAATGGCATTTTTTTGCCATTTTGAAAAATATAAAAAATTCATAAAAAGTAATCAAAAGGTCACACCATCCCAAAAATTATAGCAATGAAAACGCCATCAAAATTCGCAAAAAATGACACTACCCACAGCTCCGTACACCAAAGCATGAAAAAGTTATTGGCGCCAGAAGATGGCAAAATAAAAAAAAATATTTTGTACAGGAGGTTTTAATTTTTTTAAATGTATGAAAACATTATAAAACCTATACAAATTTGGTATCCACGTGATCGTACCGACCCAAAGAATAAAGTAGACATATCATTTGGGACGCAGAGTGAAAGCTGTAAAACTCAAGACCACAAGAAAACGTCGCAAATGTGTTTTTTCACCATTTTCACTGCATTTGGAATTTTTTTCCCGCTTCCCAGTACACGCCATGGAATATTAAATACCGTCACTATGAAGAGCAATTTGTTATGCAGAAAATAAGCCATAACAGAGCTCTTTATGTGGAAAAATAAAAAAAGTTATAGATTTTTGAAGTTGGTGAGTGAAAAGGAAGTCGTTAAGGGGTTAATAATTCAGAAACTATTCCATAGTTTATTATACCAAACAGCCCCTCATGGCTATTTTATGTACAGTCCCCACATGGTTATTTTATATAAAGCTCCCTCCTCACCCCCTATGGATTTATTAGATACAGCCCCCCTCACCCAAAAAGGTTTCCTTATCTACAGCATTATGTGGGTCCCCCAGCAGCCCTGGGCCACTTGCACAGGTATGCCCAGAACATTGCTGGATGAGAATATGTAGAGTCTCTAATCATGTCAGTTGCTGTCTGTCCACTGTGGATTTCTGCACCAGTCATGTTGTAACAAGGGTTGTAGCAATTTTCTTCTTAGTATTAGTGGCCTGTGTGGAAACACATGAATCCTTGGCTGGATCAAGTGTGTATGTGCATGGCTCAGCCCAGGGACTGAGACTGAGTGTTTGGACAATTTCTATCGAAGGTATATTTTTTCTTGTGCCTTATATCTCTAACCTTATTCTAAGTTGTTCCCCAAAATCTGCTTAAGTATAAAGATTTTGATCAAGTCCATCATGCAAAAGACTTTCTAGCTTAGACACTATATTATTTTTGTAAGAAATAAGGATATGTGTTATATAAATCAAAATGTATTCAGCAGCATATTTCTCCATTAAACAATTAAAGCCTTAGGGTAAGATATGAAAAATAGTGATTTGTGCAGACAGCACTCGCTTTATAATGCTGTATGTAAATATATTTTCAAGTGGCATCTAGTAATGCATTCTTCTAGGGAAACCAATATACACTCGCTTCCAGTCATTTCCCACTAAGAGCATAGACACTAATTAATTGCAGAGAAGAAATTTACAGGCCTACCTGTTCTTACTCATTATCCTGTCTTGTTATGTTAAGAATTAAGTTTATTGATTTGGATTTTACTCTACAAGATCCACACAGCTGCCTTTTTAGGACTTTTATAAAGATTCAATTGCCAAAGGGGCTGTTGTAAAACTAGCAAGTGGCACTTAATTTAAGTTAGTTACAAGTTTTTCTTCACCTTTCATAGAGTGAAAAGTGCGATCAATAGGACTTTTATACATTAAATAGACAGGACGGGGATAGCCGTTATGTACTGCTAAAGGACAAGCAACTGTTAGGTAGAAGATTCCTATTCTTTATAACAGTACATTCTATATACATCTGAGTAAGAGAGGGGGTATAACTTCCATGCAGGCAAATAAAACGGGCTACTAATAAAAAGTTAATTGTCTGGTTTTTAAGGTATTGAGCATTGACGTCCTTTGACTACAGTTGAAAGGCAGACTTCAAAATGATCTTTTGACAACTGACAATAAGAACTAAAACCCATCTCTAATGAGTTTGTCAAGTGAATACTATGGAGTTTAGGAGATACAGATTTGTAATGAGACAGCTTCCACAGCCGGCTTTAGGGGGCTGCAGAGTGGCCCCCTGCATGTGGGCAGAGGATGTATTGCTCCTTTAATACCCCTTGGTTGAGTGCCCGGGTGAAGATGCTTATCATCTATCTCCTGCCTATATAATATCTATCTATCTATCTATCTATCTTCTATATAACTGTCTATTTAATCATTTATCAATCAATCTATCTAGTTATCTATCTCCTGTCTATATAATATCTATCTGTCTATTTAATCATTTATCAATCAATTAATCAATCTATCTAGTTATCTATCTACTATAATTTGACTTTTCCTATCTGTTTATTAATCTAGCTTTTTTCTATCTATATATCTTCTATCTCTTATCCATCTATCTATCTATCCATCTATCAATCTATCTCCTAACTATTATCCATCTATTGATCTTCTATCTCTCTTCTACTGCATCTGTCATAGCTATGAAGATATATATTTATATATTCACACATATAGAATCTACTTTATATTTATGCATCTATAAATTAATCATCTATAAATCTATAATGTTTTATATTTCATGTCTCATATATTTCATATTTAATATCTTGTATTTTCAATCTACCTATCATCTGTCTATCTCCTATAAAATTCTCCTACAGTCCCATATTACACATACCATACTACTGTTTGTAACCTACAAAGTGTAAGTATTGTGCAGGGCTAAAGGAGCCTCTTACTGACTGTGACTGTACATAAAATAGTTTTATTTTGGGACTTTTGCCCAGGGCCCCGTATTGTCTAAAACCGGACCTGACAGCTTCTCCACACAATGGGAGGAAACATGTTTGGGTACATGTAGCTAATTGGTTGGATGGATTTCACCTGGTTATTATTGATTATGGGATTATGCTGTGACTTCCCGCTGAGAGAGAAGAACAGAGATGCATCATTTCACAGTCCTTTTCACGTGTTTTAGAAACCACATATTGTAAAATACTCTTGAATGTCAAGAAAAAATGAATGATTTTCATAGAATTTATAGTAATTCTGTAACATATTTATTTTATCAGGTGAACAGTGCATGAGTTTACCTCCCTTATATTCCACAACACTCAAAATTTGTTTTTAAGTGCTATAAATATCATTCAGAATATATTGTGTCTTTTTTAGTAATCTATCTTCATTTCCAAGTGTTCATTTTTCATAAGGTTTATCGCTGTATGTTAATTTTTATGACATTTAGAAGTAAATATAGCTATTTTGCGGCTTGTTTTCATTTGGACATGTGCTATATAAAATAATTGCGAACACCTCTCATATTACTCCTCTATTAGAGAAGCAATGCGGTGTAATAATCCTATTACAGAAAGACATTATCTCGGGATGGAAAGCAGGCGGATGCCAGTTTCTGTCCATAAGCTGAGGTCAAAATGTTATATTGTTTCAGCACACTGCCAGACTGCTCAGTAGTGACAGATACTATATGGGAGTCTCTCCCCTCCATGACCTACACTTCCCAATTACAGCTTAACAAGGTAGGCTATAACAACAGATTATAATGTGCAAAGGGAAAACATTTCAAGTGGAAAATAATACATTATCTAACCTACCTTTATATCACAATTGATTTATTATTCCTGTTTTCCCATTTTGTGGTAGTGCCTATCAACATATGTGTAACAAACAATGTACGGGGGGATGGGTTTTCTCTCTCTACTTCTCTGTTACAGGACCCCTTTTCCTATCCTATTCATTTACAAAGCTCAGAGTGAGGCTTAACACTTTCTGCTCCCTCCCTGATGGTAGTCTGCTATGAGAATTATTTTCATACATCAAGCTGAGGTGAAGGGTTTATCCTCACTGCTCACAGCGGTGTGAACAAGCACAGGGATATTAGATGTAGGTTCATAGTCAGCCTCCACAGACACACACTGTACAGGCTGTAATACAGATAGTAATACTAATAGTAACACTAATAGTAGGAGCTCTGGATTTATTTTACAAAGTAAGAAGAATTTCTTAATAAAGTATAGCAACAAATATGCCGGACAAACATTTATAAAGCAAGAAAATAACCGGGGAAAAAGCCTTAGCAGAATGACACCCAAAATAACCTAAAAATACACAAATACACTTAATCCCCTAGTAGATGAAAAGTATATTACAAAATGTTTACAACACTCCCCACATCCAATATTAAAAATGAACTTAAAAGAAAGTTATGCTTTAGGTGTAACCTCCCACTGGACTTCTGGTTCTCTTATATTTTGCCGTTTTGCATATTATGCATATTTTATAACCATAAATAAAATTTTGTAAAATCAAAAATCTAATTTTTGGTCTGACAGATGCTTTTTAAATGTCTTCCTTTTTGGCCATTCAAGTTTATAACTGTAATGTATACTATAAGTATAATGTATACTACACATATAATATTTGTACTTTTCAGACATTGGAGGTCTATGCCATTTTGGCATATAAAAAGGAAAAAAACCCTTCTATTTGTACACTTTGAGTGTTCCCTAACACTGCTATGCTCTTTGCATTTCACTACTCTACTGCCCTTCCCATCTGCACTTAGCGACTTCTGTAGTATCCAACCAGAAGCCTATTTTCCTGAGGTGAAGGATTGTGGAGTAGTTAGTTACAGAGAGCTGAGATCACAGCAGCGTGAGGATATTCCCCAGATATATATGTAGAAGCTAAAATCTGAAGCTAAAATCACAAGTGCTACTGCTACCAGAAGCATACACAATGGTAGAACTTTATAACTCTGCAGGGCTGCTACATTACACAGTCTGCATGCTCAAAGCTGTTGACAGATTCCCTTTAATCGTGTATTTGATGTTTTTTTTGCCATGAGCAGCAGGACCTTTGCTGGATTTATGGCATACAATATTCATTTTAACTGCACAGAGATAATCTGGATTACAATTTTTACATTACCAATGGTCTTTAGATTAAGGTATATATTCTAGAAGTATGTATCCAGTAACCACTATGGATCTATTTGGATATATACTGTATATTTGCTTTTATTTTTTTCTGTTGCTTAAGGAAAAACAAAACTCTTATTTATTATTTACTCCTCTGTGATTCCTAGTTGCTACATTATAAATGTCCGTGGGTTCTACTTGTTGTAGGCACAGTACACTTTGAAATAGAGTTGAGCTGTGTTTGACAACTCACTGATCTCGGCTCAACAACGAATCATTCTATAAAATAAATGATGACTTCAGAGACATCTATTAGCCGTCTCTCTAAATATTAAATTCTACCCTAGTAGAGTCTAGTTTAAAGGGAAAACTTAAAATCAGACTCTTGCTAAAATAATTAAGCATAATTACCCTACAACCAAAGCCTTAGCTGACCAGGACCAATGGCTACCTAAGTCTATTGTACGACTGTCGAATGAAATACATGACAGCGTTATGAGGGTGCGACCCAAAAGAAACTCGAGCTAAAGATTGTGTTTTTTTTACTGTGGTCAATAGAGTATGAGAGGTCATTCACATATGGGGAGAAAGTGGCATCAGAATACAGAGAAAGAGGCTCTAAGGGATTTATGCATACTATAGGATGCAAGGTGGGATTTAGCATTAGGTAAAAATGATAATTTTATTCCCCAAATTCAGAGAGTTAACCAATTTTATGAAAGTTGCATAAAATGTTGAACTAACTTGTTTTGACAAAAGTATTTTCTGTGACATTGGAGCCTGTCATCAGGAAAAAGGAAACCCGTCATCAGGAGCCCTTTTTCTAAACTCCCCCATGTCCTGATAGAGAATAGTGTGCACATTGCCAAACAGTTTTTATAATAAAGCTGTCTTTTTCCGATCTGTTATTTGTCTATTTCAAATAGGAGGGATATGGGGATATGTTTTTTAAATTTGAATAGCTGACAGAGCGGTTTACCAAGGCTGGGGGGGGGGGGCATAACCACTTCTCATTTCTTTCTATTTATTCCCTTTCTATAGAATCCATTCTTGACTTTACCGTGTTTCAGAGAAACACTTTTAAGAGGTTTTAACAACTAGTACAACAAAAGGGGCATGTCCTCATAGAAATGGGGCATGCTCTAAAAAATTATGGTAATGTGCCATTATCTTTTGTACAGACTAAGCCAACTTATAGGAAGTGCAAAGTAAGACTTAAAGTACGCCAGATTTACTATCCAGTAGCAGACATTTTAATCTGGTGCAGCATAAAATGGTCTTATTTTGCATCTTACTTTCTGATACTTCTTTATGAAAAATCTGACTCATACGGGTACCAGTATCATATGCTGGAACGGTGCCGGACTGGCAGGTCAGTTCTAAGCCATTTCTATGCCATGTCTGCACAGACAATAGATTGTGCGTAGATGAGTGGTAGGAACACACTGCTGCCCACTTCACACTCCTCCACCACTTCACACTCCTCCATGCCCACTTTGTTTGGCGTAAGTGGGACATTAGGTGCAATTCCTCTCCGTGTGCACAGAATTGTGCCTATTTCAAGGCTTGTAAGACAGGTGTACAAGCCCTGATAAATGTGTCCTATAATCTCTATTTAATACATTTTCTGGCAGTCAAGGCATGAAAAAGTCATGCCTTGAAATACTGTTGGCGCAAGGTCAGGACAGGAATTGTGACCTTTTAACAGATTCTTGACTCACACAACATTTTCTCTTAAAGTGGACGGGATGGGGAGAGGGGTGGGTGTGAATGCGCTGGCCTGCTATGAATCGGAGGAGACCAAAACTGAAATCTCTAGCAGGTCTGGCCTGGCAGAGATTAGGTTGCTGCGGCCTAGCACACCTCTGGATTTACTGAGAGGCTGGAGCCTATTAGTAAACCTGGTGTGCAATATGCTGGTCAGGGAAGGAGGGTTTAATACTAATGCTCAATACACCAATCTTAATAGATTTCCCCCAGTATTCAGATTTCAGCAGTAAGACGCCTCAGTCATGATGTATGTATGGCAATAAAGAAGCCTGGAAAGTGGCTCAAGCATATAACATGTATCTTCAGATATCATAGGATTAGTCAGTATGTTTCTAGTAAGTTATTATTTTAATTTAAAAAATTATGTTTATTACTTGATCACTAGGCGGCCCCTATGAGATACAAAAAAGCAGGAGCTGTGCTAACTCTTACTCAGACCATTCCTTATTATCCCCTTGGCCCAAAAAAATGACGTATAATGAAAGACAACTCACATAAAACAAATTCATACAGCGTTACAGATTTCTCAGATTTTAATTCACCAGACATCAAATCCAAGTATGAAAACTGTACAATATCAATTATTTGGAAATCAAATTATTTATTTGGAAATTTGGACCATTATGCTGTATATTCTCCTACATTACAGATCATTGAGAGTTCATTTCTAATACTGCCTAATTCTGTATTATCATCTGTCAACTTAACAACCAACAGGAGAGGATTCCGCAAATTACATTCTTCAGAATAGAATTCTCGAAATGAGTCCAGTAATCAAATCCTGTCATTTGTGAATGGTTGGAAGAAATATAGTACCTTGGATGGACCTTAGCTGTATCCTCTAGTACTAGCTTTACATTAAACAATCAGTATGCCAAAACTTCAAAGGAGTATGTGTACAATGTTCATTTACTTATTGGTGGACCTTATCTGACCTTGGGGAATGTAGTACATATAAACAGCGATGATGTGGCACTATACACCAGGTAAGTACCAGGTGGACCTGTTGATTTCAGTGATGCCACTAAAGTATCCACTGTGTTTGGGTAATTTCAGATAGCCCCCCCCCCCATTGGCTGGTGAAAGTTTCTGCATTATTTGGTTCTTAGGGAGAAAAGGTCGCCACTAGAGGGAGAAGTAGCTGCATTCTGACAACTGCTATATGACATGTATTGACAACTTCAGGGGTAGCCCATCCAAATATTTCTCTATCTAGATAAAAATGAGCATCCTAGTTTTTGTTCATTTGCATGTTTCATGACAGGAGCAATATGAGTCCATAAACCTCTTGAATTCTCTTTCTGGAAACTAAATGCACAATGAAGCCTCCAAAATATATATTTTTTGGGGAGTTCAAGAGCAAAAAACGACCAAAGTCTATGCTGAAATGTGAAACTAAAAAAATCTTTTTACTATAAGATAACATCTAAAGAATAGGCCTTTATCTTAAGACTTTACCCATATCAATTAAGTAGATATCTTCAAAAGGTTGTCCAAATTTAGGAAGTTATTCCCAATCCTCAGGATAGGGAATAATTTCCTAATCAGTCAGGGACCCCCACCGATCATGAGAACAGAATCCACAAGCTATTTGGATAACTGGATCCCAGGACAACAACAGGATGAGCATTCACCAGGTGGGTATTTGGCCAATTTTGGTTTGTTATATTTCTAATTGGTACATGATATATAAATATTGGGCCTTGTAGCTTCATGCTCCCATATGCTACAAAAGGGGGAGTAATAATGTGGGCATCATTAGCCCACATTTATTTAAGCTTTTGTAACTGAATAGAAAGCGCAAACTTGCTGCACATATATGTTGGAAGTGTTTGCACCAGTATGTGTCGCATCTGCACTGTGTCCGCCACGCCATAAAATTCTACACTGCTCTATGTTAAAGGTGCACCAAAAAAATGGTGCCCACTTCCCGAGCAGTGCAGGGGGTGCCAGATTAATGAAGATCATGGGACAGTTTTGATGAATGTGTCGCCCCCTAAACACTCCACAGGCAAACTGCACATAGTATACCCCTTTAAATATTTCAAATATTTTGTGTTTTTATTTTTTACTGTGCAATGCAGACAACAGTATCTGCTTTGGTGCTTTGTAACCTTGTGATAGGAGCCAAGTATCTTGTTATCTCAGCCACAAGGTACCGACATCTACATTAATCCACTGCAGATTAATTTCACCTTTCCAAGAGAAAAATGACTATGATAGATTTTGTGTTCAAGCACCTGAAAAAAACTGGAAAGATCTAATATGGAATGTAAATGATAGCAGTGCTCCCACAACTAATACCCATAACTGATGAAAAAACCTGGTTATCTCTGGACCCATATGTAATATTTCCTTTAATATTACATATACTAGGGCAAATGTATTAATCTATTTACAAATAAATATTGTCAAGCTTGCACCCAGATTTATTTTAAATGCCTTGCACCACATTTATCAAGGATTTAAGACGGTTTTAGAACTAGCAGGACATAAAGGGACGGCTTGATAGGGAAAACTAAGCAAAAATTGAGCTAATGCGCCAGAATTTTGGCATAGCCAACTAATAAGAGGTGTACAAAGCGACTAAACAATCCTATACTACAACAGGTTTATCATCCAGCATAATGTCTAGTCTAGTCATTATGTCTGTCTAGTCTAAGGCCCCTTTCACACTTGCGTTGCAGATCACGTCAGAGTCTGATCAGGGTGCGATCAGGGTTTGGTCAGTGAAAAACGCACATTTTGCATCAGAGTGCAATCAGTTTTCAGTCAGTTTGTTCAGTGTCTCAGTTTTTCACGCGCGTTTTCAATGCAATTTCAATGCGTTTTTCACGCGCAGAAAATGCGCCTGAAATGGACTCAGGCCTGAGCTCTATCTTTTCTATGGCAATTGATGCGCGAAAAACGCATTGCACTTGCAAGTGTCTCAGAGTGCGATGCGTTTTTTATGCATCTCCATAGACTTGTATGGTTCGTTTTTCACACGTGACTTGCAAAAGTAGAGCATGTCGAGATTTAAACGCGCGTTAAAAAAAATGCGCGTGTGTGCGTGAAAAAAAATGCTGAAAAGTCTGAAAACACCCATTGATTACAATGGGTCAAAGTGCAATGCAAGTTCTGCGCGTGAAAAACGCAAGTAGTCAGGAAGTAAGAGTTCTCCTTACAGAGACTGCCAATTAAGGTTGCTGTGTAGGCGTGTGGAATCTTGTAGCCATTGATGCTACACTAGGGGGATTCTGGGAAAATATGCAAAGTACAAGGTAGCTAAAAGAGGCGATATTTTCCTTATCCCACCTTGGAAAACTTTGCATATTAGTCTAACTGTACACAGTCTGACATTGAAACATGTTTGATAAATCTGCCCCAGTCTATTTACATACCCACACTATTTCCTGACTTACTTTTTCTCCTCCGCATTGTGCTGTAATTATTTTTGTGCATCTGAAAAACCAGAATGCAGAGAGATTCCCAGCTCTGTGTAAGGGGAAAAGGTTCAAAAAGTGCAGTAAAGGTAGTGGCATCTGTAGCACTTATTTGTATTAACTCCTTCCTTTCTACAAATATCTGGCGAGGGCTTCTCCAGTGACGTCTATTTTAATTTTAATTATTTATTTTTTGTTAATAAATCTACATCTTAGCAAAATTAAACTAATTTGGAAGAAAAACTCCTCAAAATTGACCATGTTCTTGGGTGGAATAAAATCTGTTTAATCTGTACGCAACACAAAGCAGGGCCACTGTATGAATGGAGGGTTTCCTACCTCTCTTGTGACTCGATACTCGAGCTGGTGGCACAGTAGAGTGGGCTACTTTGGAAAAAACTGGACAGACAAGAAGGAAAAAAAAATCAAATTAGAAAAAAGAAAAAAAAAAACCTTGGGAAATATAAAGAAATCAGAAAGTAAAACAGAAAACATGTGCATTTATGAGAATATTGAGACATACTTGACAATAACAGTAAAAATCATACTGTAAAAAGTAGCAGGTGAAGGTATGGGAGGTTTCTAAGGATTATATAACTAGAGTTCTTTGATCCAATAACAACAACATGGACATAATATTCACATATTTGGAAGTTTAATCAACGTCTTAAACTAGACACGAAGGGAGCAATAGGGAATAATAAGTGTACAAACAAAAAGTAAACAAATGTACCAGAATATTTGCATGAGGAGGCTTTTATGGGCAATCTGACAGTGCAACTATTCGGCAAAACTAATTCAGCAAATTTCCTGCTTCATATCTTATCACACAAAAGGAAACTCTCAGACTGAATTGAAAAAAAAATGATACGATTTTGTTGCAGTTAGTGTTGAGTGGACCTGCAGCCCGGTTTGAACATTAGTAAGTTTGCACCGAGGTTTGGTTCAACATCCCCCTGTGATTGGTGCTGGAGGAATTTAAATTATTGTGGAGCATGTGCATCAGCACTGCCGTTATGGGAGGATCCTTGCTTTCCAATAACATCATGTTAGTGCTGATGCCACTTTGATATAAATGTCCCCAGGGGCTTTGCCAGGAGCATTTAAAGAGATAACACGTGCAACCAGTTCCAGCACCACTCGTGGGTGTTTACTTGCGGCGCTAAACACCACTTTTTTATTCAGATTCAGCTGAACTCAGCCAAGCCCGAATTTATTTGGGTCCACTCATAACTATATGACTACAGAGCATCAAAACTTCTATAAACTTTGTAACTTCTACAAACAATATCAATGAAAACTGCTTAGAGTAAGTTAATGAAACTCTAACTTTGTTGAAAAGTACAATACCTACGGACTGGAAAATAAATAACCGGTGAAGGTTACCTTGGAAGAAAAGAGCAGAACCTTACAGTTATATTAGAAGTGTAGGTAAAAGGTAAAACATTTCTTGTTGCCCATGAAAAACCAGTCAGAGCTCAGCTTTCATTTTATAAACTGCTATCGGAAAATGAAAGCTGAGCTCTGATTGGTTGCCAAGGGCAACTAGAACAGGTCTGCTAGGACAGGTCTCATAAGAGACTTCTGATAAATATCCCCCTAAACTAGTTTACTATGGTGTTTGTAGCTGTATGGATAATAGATAAGTAACTGAAAAAGGCTGAAGAAAATGCTGCTACGTTTATTCTTGTGTTTTACTATTGACTTTTAGCTAATATTTAGTTAACAAGCAAAACCTTTAATGTAGAATGTAAAAATGCCAAATAAAAATATATATTTTTTTAAAATTTGAAAATCTGTTGGGGTTTTTTTAATATAAAAGGTAAAACCTTCCTGTCTCCATTAAGGGTTAACTTTTCTGCTGTCAGATGGAGGCTTGTTTAACTGCCAGGTACTTGTTTTGACTACCCATTTGCCTTGCGCACTGTATCATCACTGAGAACACAAAGATAGAGCATTTTTTTATTTTTCTGAAATAAATAGTAAACTTTAATATGCTTCTTTAACCCCTTAACGCTCTGCGCCGTAGCTCTACGGCGCAGAGGTATAAGGGATGTGTGAAGAGGGCTCACGGGCTGAGTCCTCTTCATACAGAGGTGGGGGTTGTTGCATATTGCTAATAACCGCGGTCGCTGCTTGCACCGATTGCGGCTATCAACCCTTTCAACGCCGCCGGCAAAGTCGCCGGCGGCGTTTAAAAGACGGCGGCGCGCGGGTGCCGCCATCTTTATTACGGTCGCCACGCCCCCGAACGTCATCGCCATGGTAGCCTCGGGTCTTCGTTTGACCCGAGACTATCTGGCATCTGCAGATTTGTTACAATGAGCCAGTGGCTCATTGTAATGAATGTGCTGCAAAAATGCCATATATTGCAATACAGAAGTATTGCAGTATATGGTAGGAGCGATCTGACTATCTAGGGTTAATGTACCCTAGATGGTCTAAAAAATAGTGAAAAAAAAAGTTTAAAAAATTAAAAAAATTTATAAAATATAAAAAATTCAAATCACGCCCCTTTCCCTAGAACGGATATAAAACATAATAAAAATCACAAACATATTAGGTATCGCCGCTTTCCAAAATGCCTGATCTATCAAAATATAAAAACGGTTACGGGCAGTGGTGACCTCCGAGGCGGGAAATGGCGCCCAAAGGTCCGAAATGTGACTTTTACATCTTTTTTACATAACATAAAAAATGAAATAAAAAATGATCAAAATGTCGCACAGACCTCAAAATGGTAGCAATGAAAACTTCGCCTCATTTAAAAAAAAATAACCCCTCATACATCTCCGTGCGCCAAAATTAAACATAAATTTTTGAAAATGTATTAAAACACAATAAAACCTATATAAATTTGGTATAACCGCGATCGCAACGAACCAAAGAATAAAGTAGGCGTGTTATTTGGAGCAAAGAGTGAAAGTCGTAAAAACTGAGCCCACAAGAACGTGCGTTTTTTTTTCAATTTTTCCACATTTGGAATTTTTTTTCAACTTTGCAGTACACGACATGTTAAAATAAATAACATTACGGGAAAGTAAAATTTGTTACGCACAAAATAAGCCCTCACACAGGTCTGTACACGTAAAAATGAAAAAGTTATGGATTTTTGAATTTGGAGAGCGAGAAATGAGCCGAAAAACCCTGCGTCCTTAAGGGGTTAAATAAAACATCTCTGTCCCTCTGCTTCTTTCTCCTGCAATGAACAGTGTAAGCCTACAGACAAAGAGGCCAATGATTAACTCTATTTCCTAGAGAATATTTCACTTGATAATTCTGCTCTCTGAGATGATGAAACTATACCGGGACTATATCGGTAGAAAGGAAATCTATTAGCAAAATCAAGCGTGATAAACCAGGGGTGGTTATTTATAGATCCAAGCACTGTGACTGTGGAAACCCACTTATATTTATTATCCATGCCCTCCTTCCTTCTATAACCTACTTTAAAATTATGCTAATGAGCGAGAAAGGGCTATGTGAATATTACCTGATCCCCTCCATTCTTCACAGGCTGTTACAGTGCGCAGAAGCATCTCCCCCTTCCATGCTTCCTTTTTACTACCCCCAAATGGTCATGCACAGTGTAACAACCTTGAGGCTACAGCACAGAGGGGCTCTGGTAATGACACCCAAAGCCCTTCTGTTTTAGCATGTTATTAAAAATTGATTTTAGAAACACGATTACGACTGTTGCAGTTCCCAGATCTATTAGTAAATGTCCCTGATTTATCATTCATTTAAGTCATTAGATACTTTATTAGACTTATCAGCTGTCAGTGGCAGAGGGGACAGAAAGCTGATTTCCACAAACTGCTTGAATATCAAAGAAAGACAGGTCATTCACTTTGTTGTTCACTTTACTTTAGTTATTTTATATGTGACAGCTCTGGCTTGCACTATCTTCTGTGTGCCTGTAGCCCTGCCCTGTTCAGAGACACTCACTGATTATTTCCTGCCAGGAGATCGTAAGCAGAGAGAGAGAGATTACAAACTACAAGCTACAAGGAGATAAGTGATCCAGGGGAAGTAGGAGGCAGGCATATATTCGTGAGATGTAGCAGTGCTGACAATGTAAAAGTCTGTCAGCCTCTGTTTAATCTCATGCATCTCTGATCTGTCTCATCTCTCTTTCTATTTGTCAGTGTGTAAGTACAATGTCAGAAGCCAGATGCAAGTGTATATAAGCCTATACCCTGATAATGTTACCACATTGTCACCCCACAAAATTAGATGGGTCATAATGGGGCAGATTTACTTACGCGATCCATTCGCAATCCAGCGGCACGTTCTCTGCGGTGGATTCACTAAGGCAGTTCCTCCAACGTCCACCAGGTGTCGCTGCTGCACTGAAGTCTGCCGAGGTCCGCCGGAGTGCACGATCCATTGCCGGGTGAAGGTAAGCACGTGTCCACACGTGACACTTTATTTTTTAAAAATGCGGCGGTTTCTCCGAATCCGTCGGGTTTTCGTATGGCCACACCCCCTGATTTCCGTCTTGTGCATGCCGGCGCCGATGCGCCACAATCCGATCACGTGTGCCGAAATCCCGGGGCAATACAGGGGAAATCGTCGCAAAACTGAGAAATTCGGTTAACCCGTCGCAAAAACGCGAATTGGGCCCTTAGAAAATGACCCCCAATGTGTCTGCTTAGAGAGGCCTCGCCCACACCCTGGGATTTTGCACTGAGCAGCCCAGGGAGTGACAGGAGCTAAAACACCAATAGAACTGAGTAAAATTGTAAAGTAAGGGGTTAAAATGATATTTATTGTGTTAACATCATTAGGGGGTTGAAATGTGAGTATTTTCTTTTGTGGGAAAACCCCTTTAATAAATACAGATCTGCTACTTTATAGGGAGACAAGTGTCTAAAATTATAAAGCTGAAGGTATGGGCAAAGTATGTACAAAAATAGCTGTCAGCTAAATATTTACAAATAACCAAAAATTTGAAGAAGATATAAGTCTCCGAAATGGAATCATTAAAATCAGAAAACTACAAATTACCAAACAGTGGGCCACAATAACCTAAAAAGTGTGTCCAAGAAATTCAGACACACAATTTTTGATTCGTTGCGTCCCATTGTTTTCTACTTTGTAGTTTTCTTATTGATTTACTAATAAAGATTGATGTTAATGATTCCATTTTGGAGACTTCAATCTTCTTTGGTTCAAATTTTTGGTGATTTTTAAAGTGATACATTTAAAATTTCCAAATCTGAACTTGCATTGCAAAGACGATATCATTGGTAATAGCGAGTTAGCGAGGCTTACTGTGATAGAGATTTCCTCAAATAAACTGTGAGGATGATACATTTTATCTAACCTGTAGCAGGAATATGATGTCATAAAATTAATGATGCGTGTCACTATAAAGCAGCACTATTAACACTCAGCTAATGAATGACATCTCCGCCAGGGATAATAAAACACGGCACAAGTGGTTCTCTGCCCCCCAATACTGAGTATGTGAGAGTGCTTGAATCATTACTACATGGGAAGACTCACAAGTCCTCGGCTTTCATTCTGCGCACAGCCGCTTCTAATCCATGCAATTAAGGCCAGTGATTCAGCCGCGTTTTGTTCTGTTACGGTTATAGTGCCGAGACCCAGACACAATAATTTGGAGCAGATGAACGAGATAATTGCATTTATTTGCTACCCATAAATCTAGGTCAGGATCTGATTTATAGCGGCTCCCACTGGATAGAGTTTCAGTTCTCTAGCTATAAATCTTAGTGAGATTGCTAATGTATTTTGTGAGATTACTAATCTGAACTGCCCGCTAAATTCACTAGTGTCCCATTAAGGTATAATACAGGGAATACATGAAGGCACCATGTTGTAGTTTTTTTTTTGTAGTCTTTATGAAACCCACATTAATAAACCAAATTACACATGTGACCTCTTCATTTTCTCTAAATAGTTGTAAAGATGAACAGTGAACATATCAGATCTGATCTATGGGAAATCCTAATTTGGCACAGTAGACAGTAGAGCAGCGAAATTCACAAGAGACTAGAGTTTGATTTAAGTGGAACTTGTATAGGAAGTGAAAAGAATACAAACTTTTGGACAAGTATCGCTGATATCTACATGAATCCAAGAGGTGAACACACAACTGGTCATGAAAATAGGAAAGTAGAAGAAGTTGTGATGTCATTTAGTAGCTCAATTGCCCAAATAAATCCCTTAGATATACAGGCAGTCCCCGGGTTACATACAAGATAGGTTCTGTAGGTTTGTTCTTAAGTTGAATTTGTATATAAGTCTGAACTGTGTATTTTATCATTGTAACTCCAGAAAAAATTTTTGGTCTCTGTGACGATTGGACTTTTAAAAATGTTGGGTTGTCATAAGAACCTGGATTAACAATAAAGCTTAATTGCAGACACCATTGATAACTGTTATAGCTGTTTATTTTAGCCCAAGGCTTAAGTACAGTAAATTACCAGTTACCAGAGGTCCATTTGTAACTAGGGGTTGTGGGTAAGTCAGGTGCTCAAAAGTAGGGGAGCGCCTGTAGTCCTATAACAGTCTCTTTTGCTCAAAGCATCTGATCCATTACTTCAAGGAGGTGTGCTCTCTCTGTATTATGCCTGTATATACCCATTGTGTCATTTTGGTAGCATTGTGAAGGTTACTCTGAAGGTATCTGTTACTTATATATTATATTGTTTCTTTCCTATTGCTACTGTAGTTTGGATTTGACTTGTTCATCCTTATATTGCCTTGTTTATGCCTTGCATGGTATGGGTTATATTAATTATATTTTAGAGTGTCCATTTATACTAATCAGGCCAACATGTATTGACTCTGTGTTGACTCCCCACCTTGTTCCCTCCCAAACCATCTTGTATACCGCTACTAAATTTGAATGTACTGTATATAATATGTATTGTTTTTTGTAATAAAGGTTATTGTGTTTTATTGTTCAATTATTATATTGTCTTCGCTTTATTGGTGCAGTGCTCAAAGCATTTGTTCCATTACTTCAAGGGAAATAAGGCTACAATTCTACAGATCAGAGTCAGTCAATATTCCAAGACTTCTGAACTACCGGGAAAATATCAAGGGATTTTACCCACTATTTTAGTGTATACAAGTGACAAAATATGGTGAATGTGACCTTATACTCCTCCTGCCTTTTCTACATGAAATGTAGACTGAAATTAGTTGGAGTTTCCATGTTTCAAATAACAAAATGTTTTACAACTGTAGCTGGGACACCCATTAATCATGAGCACAGGGATCATATTTTTTTTATGATTTGCATAGATTATCCTGGTTCTCCATTCACTATCTATAGCACTGAAAGTAATTTATGAATATAGTAGTTTACTCTCTTTGGCACTCACTTTAGACATCCTCTACACAGCAGAAAAGTATCCTCAACCTTAGTGCCAGTGTTGGGGGCAGGACATTGGGCATTTGCCCAGGGCCCCCTGTCTTGAAGGGGCCCTTGCATGTGGACTTTTGTGAGCATAGGATGCATTGCCCCTTTAATAACCCTTGGTTGAATGCCTGAGTGAAGATACTTATCATCTATCTCCTGTCTATATATCTATCATCTATCTGTCTAGTTATCTCCTATAATTTGTCCATTTCATATATATATATATATATATATATCTGTCTATTTAATCATGTATCTATCTAGCTTTTTATCTATCTATTTAACTATATATTTTCTATCCCCCTATTATCTATCAATTCTACCTCTCTGCCTATCTATCGTATCCTTCGATCATTTATCCTCTACTTATTTATCTACATCGACATACTTATCTTCTATCGTCAATCTACCTCTCATATATCTCCTATAAAATTCTCCTACAGTCCCATATTACAGCTTGCCTCACCATACTACTGTTTGTAAACTACAAATAGTTATAATTGTGCATTAAATAGTTTTATTTTGGAGCCCCACTTTAAGCTTTGCCCTGGGCCCCATTTTGTCTAAAACCGGCCCTTGTATAACCTTTTGCTATGAGCAGGGTGCTACACACAACTACCCCCTACTAACCCACATCTACAAAAATCTGTGATATCGTATACCCCTGTGTATGTTAGGAATTCAACAAGATAGAGCCCTGGTCTGACATGAACAGTTCTGGAAGACGAGTCCCATGTAAAAAGAAGTATGAGTGTCATCTCTCATCTATCTACACTGTCATTTAACAAACCAGAAATATGACCAAGAACTAAGATCCTGTCATCGGTGAGAATCTAATTGAAAAAAAAAAGGAAAAATCCCATATAGCCATGTATATCTACAGCTGTGACAAGTTATGGTATCAGTGTGTCATTTTGATCCAGTATGAAATGTCCTCTCCATAGATTTCTATTAATTTCCATCTGTATTGATTAGTATCACAGATTGCCCTAAGCAGCTGTCAGCGTGATCTGTGATGTGGGGATGCAGAACTGTCTGCAGATGCTCTCCTCCCTACGGTCTGTCAGAGCGGCCAAGAGTTGTGTCAACATGTGAGGAGTGTGATTTAAAACTGATCAAAATTAATAACAAATTGAGGATTTAATAATGTGCGGCGCGGATTGTTGTTTTACTCATAAAAGTCATTTCAAGCAGGAATAAACATTCTTGACACTAAAGATGGTTAAGAAGCAAATTAAAAAAGGAAGAGGTGATACAATCCTGATGTACAGTGACAGTAAAGTGATATCAGAGGGGGTAACGTGTCTTTCTTTACATATGTAATTTCATATGTGTATTTATAAGTGCGCTGATACCTTTCCTCTTGTTTGGACATATCCAATTATGATAATGTATATATATATATATATATATATATATATATATATATATATATAAAATATATCATTTCTGTATGTTACATAATGTTACATTTCTGTATGTAAATGAGCCTGAGTGGCTCCAGGCTCCATTAATACCTATGGAGCCTGGAGCCCCTGAGGCTCATTAGAATACAATACTTCATCCTGGTGGTAGATGCCCTTTAAGCCTGCCTTGGGCCTTGGCCATATATAAATATTGTGAGCCCCTCCAATGTTGTTTAATGGTTTGCCATTTACTGTCTAAATAAGTTACTAGAACCAAGTTTCTTGGGAAAAGAGGGAGGATACTTTCAGTTCTGCTGTTTAACCATTACTGCATTTGGACGTTTCTGATCGTCCTGTTGCAGGACGGGAGAGCCCTCATCATCCTCACAGGGTATTGTATAATGCAGCAAACACCTCTCCTAAATGATTGCTTCATATAACATTTTGAATAATAATTGATCAAAAGGTAGTATGGTCCCCCAATTGGTAGCAATAAAATGTCATCTCATTCTGCAAAAAAATGACACCTTAGCTCCTATGAAAAAGTTATTAGCATCAGAATTGGGCAAAATCAAGATTTCTTTTTTGTACAAAAAGTTTTAATTTTTTAAAGATCTATTAAAACATAATAAGAGCTATATGAATGTGGCATCGCTGTGATCGTACTGAATCAAAGAGTAAATCTGAGATATCATTTGGAGGGCACAGTTAAAGTTCTCAACACCAAGGCCACAAGAAAATGACTCAAATGTGTTTTTTCAGCAATTTCACCTCATTTGGATTTTTTTTCCAGTGCACAGCATTGAATATTAAATAGCGTCACCAGGAAAGATTTGTTGCATGGTAATCAAGCTTATATAGCTCTGTACATGGGAAAAAAAGTATGGATTTTTGAGGGTGGGTAGCAAAAAATGGAGACTGAATAACGAAAAAGGGCGGCGGCGGCGTTAAGGACATTTGAAGGACTTTGCGTGTCAAAAGATGATGCAAATGTATGAAGATCTAATGGCTAGAGGTCCCTCTATTTATTATCTCTACAGTATAACACTTAATGGGTGGTTTTGGTGGCCATGGGCCCCCTGGAAGCCTCGGTCTGCCCAAAATGTGCCCACATTACAATCCGCTACTGCACCTGACCAGTGCTTCAATTTTTTACAGATATTTGTCTCTCCAGTATCTTTAGCAGTCTCCATAAGCAGACAAACACCTTAAACCATTCAAATCTGTCCTGTTCTATAGATCTAACTCATGTCTATATCTCGCTTTGTTGTTTGCTGGTCGTTGACTAAGTAACATGAGCTGTATCAATAGATCGCTTCTGAATCTATGAATTCTACTAGTATGATTAAAGTACACAATGTCAAAGGAAAATTCATTTGCATTCAACAGAATGTAGAAATGCAGAACGGTTCTGTGACCCCCATACAGCAGCAAAAACTCTTAACTCATTTAACCAAACAAATCTGTAGATGAAGAGAGGACAGGAATTTCATGTAGATAATGGAATCCCCTGGCACTTAGCGACTTGAAATTCATGAAAGAGCTTCAGGGTTTAACAATTCTTTGCTCCCTCTCCTGGGAATATCTGTTCCGCTCACAACTGGCAGAGTCTTGTACTCTTTTTGCTGTCACTTCATCAGGTAAAAGTCCTGTTAGTGTTTTATAAAGGGCAAAGGATCGTTCATTCCTCTGTCATAGAAAGAAGAAATGAACTGTGAGGTATTCTGCACCTGTTGCCTCCACAAGGAAAAGAAAACCATTCTGAGGGTCCAATGACAGAATGTTTATCCTCATTACATACAATTGGAGAACTTGTGTTGATTTCACTAATGGTGTTTCAATCAAACCCCTCTACAGAACATTGTATGACAAACATTGCAATCCTTCAAGTGTGTGGGGTCACCCTACCCTCCTGTGACTCTCTAGATGTATGATATTGGGGGATATACTGTAAGTGTCAATGTAAGTATCAGGCAAGACTTTATTCAGATGTCTGATACTTTTGCTCTAGCAACTTGAGCGGTTCCCAGTAAGCATAAACTCGGGTTATATGGAGTGATCTATGGTAGGTTCTGCTGATACACCTTGGGTGAGCAGTTTTAGGGGAAGTTAAAATATTATAGAAATAAGAAGTGGCACTCATAATATGATAAAAAAGCTTCCTTATTTCCAAAGGCAGACATCATAGGGAGTTGAAATGTTTAGGGATGATCGTTTTCAGATAGATCAGCATTACTTCCAGCCTAACTAAAGTTGTAGGGTAAGTTAAGGCTTCAACGTGGAGAACTTAGAGTAAAAAACTTATGAAAACACTATGTACCGTGAGCTAAGTTACAACAAAAATGCATTAAAAATGCATAAATATCTGTAGCATTTTTTATCGCATTAACTAAGCCAACTAACAGGAGGTTCACAATTGGACTCGACAGATTTAATACAGTATCTAGCATCAAGCACCAAACTATCCAGTCTGATTTGGCACTGTCTTATTTTAAGACCCTACTGATAAATGTTCCCCAGTATACACCAGCAGTTTACACACAGAGCACTAAAGTGCTATGAGTAAAGTAATGTGTAAAAATGTCTATATTGTGATGCCCATCGTTACCACCATTTTTTACTTGAAGTATTTTCATGTTTGTGTAATTTTTCCAAAATATAAACGCTCGAACAGCTGGTTAGAATAAGCTCAATTCATACGTTGATACCACAAAATCTGTAATTTACTGAAAAATAGAAAGATCTTAAAGTTTCAAATCATCAGTTCTACAATTAGAGTAACCATGAAAAAGAAATGTCAGGTATGTAAACAAAGGACTCAGTTACTCCACTGTTACTCCACTGTTACTCCACTGATAAACATTTGTAATTTCAACGCATGCTCCAGATTTGTAATCTCTGTGTGGCTTTTCTAGTGCCTTTCAGTAGCCTCCTTAAACTTTCCAGTTCTCCTCTATGAGTAATACAGGTTACCAGTGACAATTATTATTATTTTTGTTGAAAGTTGTTTTTCCAACTGGTTTTATACAGATTAAAGATTGTCCCAAACAATCTACCATAAAATCTGTTGAAAAAAATCTGAAAAAGGTTTCTGCCACAGTTTCTTGCCACTATTCATTAAGAGACTTCTTAGTGCTTTTAACACAGACTTTGATGCAAATTCCATGCCAAAATAGTAACCGTGGAAAGGTGTCTGGAGTAGTTGTTTAACTTGGGATATCCTACCTTGCTTTCTGTTTGCAACATCTAGGAAAGAAGCATTCGTCTTTATTCTATCATAGTTTGGAGGAGCTGTGTATGTCAGGGAGAAATTTGTGAATCATTATTTGGAAATCCATATACTAGGAGGTGGTATTCAGAAGCAGAGCAAAGGGAAGTCCAGTGGCAAGGAGGGTGGACAAGTGGGAAAATAGCCACAGAGCCAAATGCATTAACATTTTACAATAAAGTTGGGTATTTTTTAGAGGTAATAACTTTATGTAGAGGTACACAACATTTGATACTACATCACAGGATGACACAATACAGGATGGGGTTTTGTAGACTAAGGAAGGATGGAAGGAAGAAAACCCTAATTTCTAATACCAATATATAGAAATATAATTAAAAAAATGAAATACAAACTGTATTGATATCAAATCCCTACATCAAATACACTCACACATCTAAGAACAATCACAGGGATATATACAATGATGTATTTAATAAAACGGTTACCTGAAGTGATGGGTTGCTTCCGTTTTTTGTCCAGAACGGCTGCCATAAAAAGACAGGTTTGTCTCATTTAGTTCATGATTTAATGAGTAGAAGCATAAATGTAGCTTATATCGTTCCTTATATTATAGCGCATGTTACATTGCCATTATAATATAAGTGATGCTATGGATTCCCCAAACAGCTACCTGGGATTAGACATGCCATTGTTTTGCACTTGGGTGAACATACGGTAAGACAGGAAAGGGTTGAACTTGCAGAATGGGAAAGGATGAGGGTCATAAATAAAATGTTATGTGTCAAGATTCCCACTTGGCATACGCTCTGTTATTCTGCCCAGTTATTAGAGTCTATTACGTTATTACTGTGCACTGGAGTGAGCCATAGACAGCATTACCTCGGAGCGTCGAGACCTTGAGCACAGAAAACTGACCTTGTTATGCAAATGTAATAGTCAGGCATGCACACTGGGAAAAGGTGTCATCAGGAAAAGACTTTCACTTTTCATGTTGTAGACTTGGTATAGCATTTAGCATTAAATCAGAGGTCCAAATACCAGTATGCACTTGAATACGGGCTGTCTGATCACGACATGAGTCTGTACTGATAGTAGGGTTACTAGTTATTTGCTAGTAGATAATTCTCTAAAGGGGTTTTAAAATAAATCATTTTAAAGCATACCCCTATATGTGGTATAGTTAAATATGCACTTTGTCAAAAAGAAGTCCAGATTTATCCGATAAATTTGTATTGCTATACAACACATTTCTTTAAAGTAAATCCAATATTTTAGAAATCCAGACAGTCGTGAGTTGTAATCTTCATTTTCTACCAATTTTCCTCTCTGCAGTCTCTGTCTACTATAAATAGAGACCTGGAGATATTGATGTGACTCGATGATCCCCGTTCCCCTCAGAATCGAGCTTATATGTAATATGACCAGTTTTATTGTTTTCTTGCTAGCAAGATGGAATTCAGCATATATATAATGATAGTGAAAAGCAGATTGAGCATTTTTAGAGGCTCAGTGATTGGATGACAGAGATGATGACATAATTGTTTGTGTAGTCTATGAAAGACCCATAGAGACAGTGTATGAAAAAAGCTAAACACTTGTTCACCTTATGTGGACATAGTAAGCCCCCTCGCTCTCAATTATACATCATTCCATGGTGATGGAATGACATTCAGCACATGCAAACTTATGTTGTGGTCTCCAACATTTTCCCCAGAAAATGGATTTTTAACATAGTGCATATTAACCATTTACTGTACTCTATGGGTTCAGTTACGGAGCCCATGCAGTGTTTATGAGTATCTAGTGTACTAATTTTAAAGAAATGTATCTAGTGACACAAGGATTTACTTTATTAAGGAACTAGTAGCCTGAAAGAGTCTAGAATGTTAATTCTAACATTTAGTAACTCGGGGTCACCCATACTACAATATGTTTGTGAACAAATACATGAAGAGTTGGGATCAGATGGTATGGAGGGAATGTAAAGCAACTACATCATGCAAAATATGCAGCAAAGAACCAAACATCCACCAAGACACACCTCTGTTACTGGGGCACACCCCTACCGTGGGTCAAATGGGGTTCCCCCTGTTTATTAGTGCATGCAGAACACACAGTACTGTATATAACATAAGCACTGACAATGACGGTCAGGAAAATAGATTGCCTGAACTTGTCTGGGGGGATGAAGCTCATACATATTGTCAGCAATATCACTTTTTGCAATCAGTGATTTGTGTATGTTCACTTCTTCTATCTTTCCCCATTGATTTAATCATCTGTCTATCTCAGGACCTATGTGTGTGCATCTGTCTCTGCTCCCTGCCTGTGAGGGATACATCAGGCAAATAAAACCCGGTACAGACAGGCCGAGCCGGATCCTGTCAGACCTGTCATAAGACGTCTCCACTCTTCTCTCTGATTCAATTTTACATGTAAATGCAGCAAATATTATCCTGTCTTTTATTGCAAACTTGTTCTTTTACTGAAGCTCTGTGTGGCTCTGATGGATGTTTGGAGAAGACTAGAATCATTGTACGTCAAACACTCAGATTGTACTCACTGCTGGGCGTGTTGGATACACCTGTGAGAAAGAACAAGAAAAGGCATGTTATCTACCGTTACACAGTCATGGAATTGAAACATTATGTTAGTCATACATATACATGTCTACGGCAGATGGGTGACAGAGTACAGATATTCAAAAATAGTTAAAAAATTGGAAAAACTTGTCTTTGTGTTGAAAAAAGAGAAGGGTCTAGGGGTGCTGCGTCACATAGTCAAAATTGCTATATCAATCATCACAAATCCTGTCCTAAGCATAGCATCTACTAGAATATTTTTTGCATGATATTTCATTTTTTTGTAGAATTGTTACATTTAAGAGTAGAAGTTTTAAGTTTACATTCACAAATGCATGTTATTCCCAAATTCATTGTCAAATCTGAAAACAAGATTTATTTCCCTCTCATATATGCATATTGGTGGACCTAGAGGAATAGCTGTTGTTGAATGAATGATCAGCCAATAGCGGGTAACAGTTATTCACCACTGGCCCACTAGAGTACCAGATAATCCTCAGCTGGGCCCAGGCAGTAAAACTATTGGTCCCCCAAGTCCGACAAAAGACATGCCAACCAAATTTCAATGCTATTGAATGCAACTTTTTTCTGTTTATGGAGGGTGGGACCCGAGAGACAGCTGAACAGGTAGGACAAAGGGACGCCAGTCCGACACTGCATATCTGGATATGTCCAGCCAAGAAGAGAGGTAGCAAAGAGCCAATCTTCACACTCACTCACCCAAATGAGCTAGATATGATGGCTTGACATAGACAACCCTTCCTCTTGGGAACCCCATATATATCTACATTGATCCTATGAGGTATGTTAAACATTTGCCAAAATTGTCAGGTTTTGCCAATGTTCATCCAATCTAGCAACGTGTCAAAGATGATATAACACTTGGAATCTAGTAGGATACTGTAACATCATACTTCAGGGTTACATGTAAATGTATGAGTCAAAGAAGCATTAACACATCTTTTCTTTCCTATGAATCAAAACTGTAATGTTTCATTGGCAAGTCCAAGATGTATGTTTTTAGATGGTTTAATTTGATAATATGTAAATGCTATATGAGAAGATTGGCAATGTAAAAAACAAGTGGGAGCAGGATTTATAGTTCCACTCCTACAAAGCAAACTGGGAGTGAATCATCTCAATGACTGTACACCATACTTCATACATAGGGAAGGCTTGCAAAAAGGGTAGATTTCAAGCTAAGACATAGTGCTGAAGGTGCATTCATGAAGATCCTCAAAAATTACTTAAGACAGCTTAAGTCAGGCAAACTAATATCCCAGGACTCTATCCACACCATGTTTTTCTTTTAAAGGTCTAGCCAGGTCTAGGATTGTAACTTCTGTACGTTCAAAGCCATTTTATCTAGATATAAATCATTCGGCTAATGGATTACGGGCAGACTAGGTCACTGCTACACACACTTCCTGCCTTTATTAGATTAAGTTCATATCACCATCAGTTCTTCTCTTGTTTCTTCTGTCAGCTGGCCCCCATTTAAGCTCTATATTAAAAAAAATTAATTGAGCAGAATGATAGCAGAAAGCATTAAACCACTCATTGATCTAAAACCTCATTGATTCCTCTGTAAAAAAAAACTGTCTGCATTAACCTCCAGACTGTTTGGGTACACTGATTAGGGACCCAGGAGAAACAAACCAATGAAGAATGGGTGTCCCCATGTGGCCCGTACATTAACCATAATTGCCCTCTCATCACCTAATGGGAAGTGCTTTAGAGTCTATTAGATTCTATTACTAGTATTATACTAGTCATAATCCTAATACTTTAGGTATACGACCGTTGTTGAGTCTAGTATGGGGAGTCTTTACACTCATTCAAGTGGTTTCAACTGGTTGGAAACAAGAAAGACACCTAAATACATGCAGAAATGTCTTCAGGATTTCTAAAATAAGTCCAACTCTACAAATAATGTAGGTGGCTTGAAATGTTTGCTGTCCTTACTGAATAGATTACAAAACACATCTCCTCAACCTGCTCAATTTTGCAAGTCTAGAAGACTATGCTACATGCTAGATTGTATTGTTGAAAAGGATTGAGCATGAATTTTAGTTTATTAGAGAGATGAGTGAGTATACTCATACGAGCTTGATGCTGGAGGAGCGGAGCAGGGGCTGGAGCGGACATGGAGGAGCGGAGCAGGGCTGGAGCGGGCATGGAGGAGCGGAGCGGGCATCACGGAGTGGGCATGGAGGAGCAGAGTGTGGGCTGGAGCGGGCATGGAGGAGCGGAGCGGGGCTGGAGCGGGCATGGAGGAGCAGAGTGGGCATCATGGAGCGGGCATCACGGAGCGGGCATGGAGGAGGGGAGAGGGCATCACGGAGCGGGCATGGAGGAGGGGAGAGGACATCACGGAGTGGGCATCACGGAGCGGAGAGGGCATCACAGAGTGGGCATCACGGAGCGGAGAGGGCATCACAGAGCCGGCATGGAGGAGTGGAGAGGGGGCTGAAGCGGGCATGGAGGAGCGGAGCAGGGGTTGGAGCAGGCATGGAGAAGCGGAGCGGGGGCTGGAGCGGGCTTGGGGGAGCGGAGCGGTGGCTAGAGCGAAACGGAGTGGGCATGGAGGAGTGGAGCGGGGGCTGAAGTGGAGGCTGGAGCAGAGTGGGCTGGAGCAGGATCACATCACAGCCCAGCCCGAGCACAGAAAGAACAGTGAAGAACACATTGCAGATGTTCGGAACATCTGCTAAGTTATCGGAAGACGCGCGCCGAACTGTGTTTTTCACAATAGTATGTGAAGAACATTGGGGGTCATTTACTAAGGGCCCGAATCGTGTTTTTACGGCGGGTTACCCAAATTTTTCCGTTTTGTGCCGATTTTCCCTGAATTGCCCCGGATTGTGGCGCATCGGCGCCGGTGTGCACACGGCGGAAATTGGGGGCGCGGCCGAACGAAAAACCGCTGCATTAAAAAAAAAAAGTGTCGCTGGTCACGCACTTACCTGCACCCAGCAGGATCGAGGAACTGCCTTAGTTAATCGCCTGAAGACCCGAATCCACCGCAGAAAACGCGCCAATAGATCGCGAATGGACCGGGTAATTAAATCTGCCCCATTAGAACACATTGAAAATGTATTGAAACATCTGCAATGTATTCTTCACACATATTGTTCTTCATATACTATAGTGAAGAACACCATTCAGCGCGTGTGTCTTCCGATAAGTTAGCAGATGTACGGAACATCTGCAATGTGTTCTTCACTGTGTTCTTTCAATGTGTTCTTTCAGTGAAAACAGTGAAAATTATTCGATACGAGCACTCGAGCATCGAGAAAAAGTTCGACCCGAGTAACGAGCACTAGAGGATTTTAGTGCTCGCTCATCTCTATTTATTACCAAATCTTAATTTGGAGTATAGGTGCTTTAATGATTGAAACTTTACTAAAATAGCTTAACGGAAATTCTAAATCACTTCACATAATCGTGCATACGTGTCCAATCATTAAGAAACCAGCCATGAAGCTATATGGGCAAATGTAGAAAACGTAGTCGGCGTCAAATGAAAACCTTCAAGCACCCCAGAAAACATAAAAAATATTGATAGCAGTTTTTATAACTACAGATGTGGCAAACGTTAACATACCTTTCTGCATTGTGATCTCTTATCTTAACAGGCCACAAAAGCCAGTGGAAAACCCAGACAGAGCTAAGTACAAAAACCTAATTGGGTCACCCATATTGTAACTACTATAGAAAATTTTTCCACATATGGGACTTTTACACAAAGGAGCCATGGGACATGTCCCCAGCTGACAGTTGATTTTCACTTCTATGATGTCTCATATCCCGAAGACTTCCATACAACCCATTACTGTATGCCACTCCACCTCCATGTCACAAGCTGGAGGGGTGTGCTTGGGGCGTTCCAGCGCCCCTCTAACCAGGGTGATGTTCACATATGTGTATGCCATTGGGTCATGTGACCTGTGGCGTCTACTACCAAAAGGGGAAAGTTTACCAGAGTGTATGGCCATCCTCTTTGCTACAGCAGATTTTGTTTTATTTACTTTTAGAAAGGTTTCTTCGATTTACTTTCAGGAAACTTAGTTGTACTTATGTCGCAACATCTTAGTAAAACACTGAATATATATATTTCTCAACCTTTTTGTTTTTACAGTGCTGTTCATCTTGTGAAACAAAGCTCAGGATTATCTGAGCTGAGAGAAAAAGTAAGAAGGGATGTATATTTGATGTTCTCTATGAAAAGGGTTACATAGACAACATCACAAAACTTGTGGTTTTAGTTTTGTGTTTGATGATACTGAGTTGTGAGATAAATAAAATGTTAGTGTTCTACTCATTTCTCATTTGACTCTAGTAAGAACAATGGGATTAGAAAGATGTATGGTCCAGCCATATCTAAGTAAGGGAATATACTGTATACTCACATATATTGGCAGTACCCTTGGGTATGGTAAGGTAGGAGCCAGGGCTCCATGCTTGTCCTTGGTAGTTCTTCTTACACCGTTCACAGTCCTGTCCAGTTGTGTTGTGCTCACAGTCACAGGCCAGGCGATTGTTTGTGAAGGTACAACTGTTGGCATGTAGGTTACACTTACACCTAGCAAATACAAAATGGAATAATACTATTGGTTATTCAATGTATAAAAATATTTCATTGAACTAAATAAAACATAATTTGAACTAATATTGTAAAACACTAGATAATAGTTATAGTTAGATCTGGAGACTGAACCCCTTGGTGTATGGTTAAATGTACAGAACATATAAGATTTATTATCTCTTTACTGTCTCAAGATAGAATTCAATAAATACAATTTTGGTTATAGGTAGTCGTTATAACCAACTTGTCAGCACCAAGCCAGATAGCTGCTTCCTAAAGACAAGAAGTTAAGGAGCATCATGCAAGATTTTGATCACACAGTGAATGAAAGGGACGACAGCCAGTTTACATTATCATATCGGCTGCTCTTCAAGCAAATAGCTCCAGGTGTAACCAGTCAAGTGAAATGCTGAAATATCGATGATTAGTGCTGACAATCAATGACCCCACTTTATGCACAAAAAAGTTGGGTTGTGATTTTGCATGTAGTTGGAAAGCCACATAAACAAATTATTAAAACTGTTCATTGACTGTTCACAAACTGTTCACAATAAGCCATAAAAATTAGCACATTTCCCTTAACATTAAAGAAAAAAAAAAATCATTGAGCATTTCGTTCAGCATAAATGAGGTCACAGCAAAGCGCTTGTTAAACAACTTGTGGAGAAGAAGAACAGACACCACTAATACCATCCATTATTCAAAACAGGAGCATTGACAGTGGGTGGAAAGGGTCATGTCAGAGTATCTGGAAGTTTACATATACTGAATACCAACAACCCACAATAGGATTGTATTGAAAAGAAGAGAATAGTGGTATGATGCACTGAAATGTAAGGTAAGTGGCCAAGCATAGGGCAGCTACCACCCTAAAATGTGTTGTAAAATTGTGTATTATTATAAAAATATAACAGTCAACAATCTCAAAGTGAATCTCGTTTTAAAAGTAATGTTACAATGTGTGGTCCTTACTAGTGATAAGCGGAGTTTGGTTTAACCAGATTGATCTATTTAAATGCCACTTGCAAAGCCATCACCAGCATTTAAATTGACTGAAGTTTGTGTCTGGGTTTAGAGCCCTAATTTGCTAAGTAAGGTATGGACCTGCTTACGTGTTCTGCACTTATAGCAGTTTATACACGGCAGGCTCAATCTCCAATTCTCAGTTATCTTAATGCTGGTGAGTGGAGAAGAGGTACTATGATGTCTCCCATATACTGCACTTAGCAAGTAGCAGAAGAATGTTTCCTAACTCTTCCTCTCACTTAGAATCATCATCATTATCATGTCCAGCTGGACATTGTGGAGAAGTACCAACATGTAAACATAAAAAAGTACTTAGTACTTTAGTGCTTATCCATTTAAAGAGATTATCTTTCCTTCCAATACCTTCCAAAACCTGTCTGCTGCCAGACAAAGAGGCTGAAGGAAGCTGTTACTTTTTGTCAAATACTTCTAATACACAAATTGTCAATACAAGGAAGAAGTACAAGCCCTGCTCTTCCAAAAACCTCTATCCCTGTCTACTTGCTGGCCCTACGCTAAATCCCAGATGACAACTGGACGATGGTCCCTATCTTAAGTTCCCACACAGACAAGTAAGACAAACAAAAGTGACAAACATACAAATAGAGAGGTTGGTAAAGTGAGTCAAAACCAAGATGGTGAAAAGGTACAAAATTGTAATGCAATAGAATAATCAAAGGTACAGCTATAGGTTACAAACACAGCAAAAGCACAAAAAAGAATACAGATAACCTGTGCAGAAGACTTGTCTAACAAGCACAGAATGAAGTCACATGACCCTCTGCCCCTGCAGCTGATAAGTTTGGCGGCCTATCACTCCAATTGCCACCTGTGATACACCCCCAGCTTTTGCAGCAAGATGAAAACTCAGCCCTCTACAGACCATACACTTCGATGCGTAATTCAGCATTAGATCTGGCACAAATAATCCGAAATACAGGTGGTCCCCTACTTAAGAACACTCGACTTACATACGACCCCTAGTTACAAACGGACCTCTGGATATTGGTAATTTATTGTACTTTAGTCCTAGGCTACAATGATCAGCTGTAACAGTTATCACATGTGTCTGTAATGAAGTTTTAGTGTTAATATTGATTCTTATGACAACCCAACATTTTTAAAATCCAATTGTCACAGAGACCAAAAAAGTTCTGTCTGGGATTACAATGATAAAATATACAGTTCCGACTTACATACAAATTCAACTTAAGAACAAACCTACAGACCCTATCTTGTATGTAACCTGGGGACTGCCTGTACTGAGAGAGCTGCTTTCATAGAGGCATGTTGCGAGAGGGGGAGCTTTTGTATGATATCCATTTATCATTATAGGATAGAAAATATAGCATCTTTTAACATACAGTAAACAGTTTTCCTTTGCTATCACACTGTAATGAGCAGATATTCATTAACTCATGGTAGACCATTGACCCAATACTTTTAGAGCATCAACCACTAGATATATATTAATAATATAATGTTCCACTAAAACAAAAACCCTATTACAATTAGATGTAGTACAGGTTAACGCTGCATCAGACAAAGACAATGGGTAACCTATTTGACTAATGCTATGCAAAGCAAAGGCCGATGAAGAGTAAGCAGCCACTGGAGAGGCGCTGATACATTTTTAATGACTTGCCATATGTTCTGACTTTAAACACATTTTCACCTCCTTGTTGTTCTGTGTTAAAATTTCAAAGCTCAAGATTAAAAGGACAGGGGTGAGCGTCACGTGGCTGGTAGAGGAACTATTGGGAAATCAGAGACAATCCTGGCAGATCAGCAACTACCATTATGTTAGCATTGCTGGTCTCGGAACAGACCACATGGCCAGTGTCATCGTCATGTAATTATCCCTACAACATATATTTGCTTTAGCTTTCATGCTAAGTCACAGTAGATGCAATGTAGATATTTCCTTCCTTACAGATGAAATATAAACCAGATTATATCCAGCTATGCAGCACCTGGCAATGGGATTTGGCTCTTGTTGTCTCCTTAAGAGGTTATGCAGCACATCTGGATTTTGTTAAAGTGGCAGAATATGTAGACCTATGGTTAAAATATGATACATACATCTATTTAAATCTTTATTTTAAGAAGATGAAATGATTTTCAATGAATTGAACATGCGAAGAGTCTAAAACATACAGTACATCTAATAGATAGTAGGACGATAGATAACCTGTCATCAGAAGCCCTTTCTCTGGCTCCTCCATGTCCCCATAGAGAATAGTGTACACATTGCCAAACAGTTCTTTTCCCCAAAAATACATAAGTTAGATCAAAGTTTACCTTTCTTTATGCAGAGCTATGTCCCTAGTCCGTGGGAGTGGCGCTCTGCACGACTACTAATTATGCATGCCTCTAGAGAGTCTAGAGTATATCACATTCATGGGTACCCCGACCCCTTCCCGAGAGTTGTGTGACATGACCAGCTCTCGTGAAGGGGAGGCAGTGGTTTTTTCCTAATGCAAACTCTGGCAGTGTATTATTAGGAGTCGAGCTACTCTGTTCACAGTCACAGATTCTAAATCGATGAGAAAAGTCTTTAACTATACTTGGACTGAGATAAGAATTGGTGCAAAATGAATTCTTGATTCTGACCCTATTTTCGAGCGTAGGGTTGTGTACAATCTACTCCATTCCCATTCCCTACACATGAGTGCTTCTTATAAACCACACTCCTTCTCTCCATTTGTATTCTGTCAAACATAATAAATTTTGGCACACTAATGGTTTATTTGGAGACTTTATTCTCTCCAATCGACTAGGAGTGTTGAGACCTATCATCTCAAGCTTGAAGAGCATTTTACCTGAAAATGAACAAAACTTCCAAATATATGAATGACCTCTATTTCTTATTTTTGCCAATAAAATCTTTTCTGAAAAATGCATCTAGATGACATATCATATGGCCATCATTAGAGTTCCAGCTGTGGGCTGAGGACCTTGTGAGTGCTGAGGATTTTCCCCTGATTTTTAGACTTTTAAGTCACTAGGAAAACAAAATGGGCTTTGCTGCTAAATTGTATGGAGTCCCTGAGGATAAAAAAATCAAAAGTTGGACTACAAAGAAGCTATAATGGCGGGCTTGGATAATGTTATGGAGGTGTCCATAGGTACTGGGTGAATGTAGTACAAAAGTTACAGGAGATTTTTCAGGTTACTACCCCATTAGCTGAGGAGAGTTGTTTGCTGGGTATTATGAGGTGAGAGGACACCCACTAATTGTTCTATATATGATGAAAGGGCTGATGATAGCACAAATAAATGTATTGTTTAAATAGAAAGATGCACTGCCCCCATGGCTGCGGACTGGGAAAAAAGGATGGAAACGCTAATGATGGCTGAAAGCTATGGAGCTATATAAGTAACTCAATCAAAAAGGTTTGGTTGAGATGGGTCGAGAGATAAATGAGTGGGCTGCAATGGATGTAGGGGGAGCAAGAGAAGTAAATTGGGGTTTTGGGTTTAGGGGAAACTAATTTCTTATAGCATTTATTAATGCGACACCTAGAAAACATTTGTATTGATATTTATTGTTGTACTTCTCTATATTGTTAATATTTATTAGTTGTATATTTTATAAAAATAGAGTTCCAAGAGTTTGTTTGGGGTCGCAACTTGCGGGTGTATTCGCATCCAGGCCTAGAAGCCTCAGGGGCCCCATTAGGTGTCTTTCCCATATGAAAATACTATTGCTATGAGCAATACATTGTTTTATGGGGTCTGATCACGGGTCCCACAGCTTCAACCTATTCTACTGGGTTTGTAATCTATATTTTACATATTTTCAACATGTATTGTTGGCATGTATTGATGCATTCTATAATCTAAAATCGCTATAAGTGCTCTTTATAATTTCAGCACTTAATCGTTTGTGTAATTGAGAAAGCAACCTTTAACCGCACGGTCATAACGGTAACCAAATCTTACATAGAAACATAGTTATAAAATAATTGGATACTATAAAGGAAAAATAATCACATGTACCTATGTAAGGGGTAAAGTTTCCTGGATACTTGTTATGTCAACACGGGGCTCATAAATACAGTGTGGATTGAGGATGCTAAGCTAGGCACCACACTGTGCAGACTCCACTATCCCAATTACTATGGAGGCTGAAAATGAAATCTATGATGTATTGCTGAAAGGAAGCAATCCTGGAAACAAGGGCAAGACAAAAGAGAGCAGGACGAGCTTGTCGTAGGAAAATGTGATCAATGTCAATTTTATGAAATTCACAATTATTAACGACTGTAATTTCGGATAGTAATATAAGAATATACATTGTGTTAGAAGGACATGAGCAGATCATTGGGAATCAATAAAAATGATATATGTATATGTTGAATTTATTATTTGCCCTTTCTGTCCATTTGCTTGATCCAAACATATACTGTACTATTTTGGGAAAGTGCTCCCTACAATAGACCATTTATTTTGATTTATTTTAATTCAACTTACAAAAATCCAGAAATAGATCCATGATGAAATATGTTTTTTTTTTTTACAATTCTATCATGTGTGCACAAAGAGCAAGAATTATTGATTTATAAGAAATATATTATTATTATTATTATTGCTGTTGTATGTAACAGAAGCCAAAAAATTTCACTTAGCAGTAAAGCAATATTAGAAATAAACAATTTCAGTGTTTCTTAAAGGGGTTGTCCAGGATCTCTTTTTATTTTAATAGTGACCCAGGGAACTGTTAAAACAGGAAAAAACATATTTTTCTAGTGCTCTGGTACAGTCTGGCCCATCACAGCATGTAAACAGAGGGTCAGTGGTGATGTCACAATCAGACTGCGGCCTCTGTAGGGGTTGCACACTATAGTCGAGCCTTTATATTTATATATAAAGAACTGTGACACATGACTGTACGGAAATGTGACATTTAAAAACAATAAATAAAAGTTGTCCATTGCATATTCAATAGTATAAAAACATAGAGGCTCCATTAACTTACCCTGTCCATGAAGTGCACTGAAAGTGCATTGACTGATGATAATGCACCCTGCGGAGATTCACTAAGATTGTGTGCCCGATATCCTGCATGTGTCACTTCCCCACTCAGGTCCGACAAAGTTCACCATCTTTTAAGTGGTGCATGTAAATGCATGGGCTTGCGACACAATTTGAAAGTTAAATCCCGTGCTCAGTCAAAATCAGTTGGACTTAGCCCCCCAATTTGTGCTGCATGGAAGCCAGCACAGCTGCACCAAAAACGAGAACGTGCGTCAAAATCCCAGTGCAGACACCTGGTAAGTAATGGTGCAAAGTCACACGAAAGTGAGGAGCGACCCTTAGTAGATGAGCCCCATAGTGTCATGGTCCTGTGATTGTTTGGTTATAAAGAAAACATTGTGGCACATTTACTAACACAGCTTGCCTGTGTAGCGTGTAAAGGGCTCCAGATTCAGGATTTCTGGCGCACGTTCTGCTTGAATCTGGAACTACCTGCATTGCTCCGACAAAGTGCACCTTTATTTTTTTTGGTGCACCTTTAACATTGGGCGTGTACCAACATTCTATCAGACTTTGTATGTTAAATGTGACGCATGATCTGATTGAGCACTGTAACTCCCCTTTCAGTGCAGAATTTTGTGTTTCATCGGGTATAGGGCAGCCACTACACAACACAAAGTGACGTGGACACTTCTTAAATACATGTGCAAGCAGTTTGCACATTAAAGAAAGTGCATAGTCCAACAGAATACCGGTGCAGGGTTTTAGTAAATCAGGGCCATTGCCTTTAATTAGTGTTGCCACCAAGCCGTTAAACAAACAACCAGCTGCTATGGACATTGGTAGGATTAGATTATGTCATATTTGGATTGGCCACTTAACATTGGTTATAAGTGAGTTTGGCGGCACCTTGACCTATAGAAAGTGATTACCTATTCTCCACCTAAAAGTTCCCATACATGTTAAATTAATCTTAATGGGAAAGAAATATCTAATTGGAATTAACTTTTGGCTGGTGGTTTGGAAGCCTTAGTTCAGAGTTTAGACTTTGGTTTATGAAATATCTTTCTTTCAGGGAAAATATTCTGAAAGTTTGTCCTACATAGACTTCTATTGCTTTTGATAGGTCAAATAAAGTAACCTTCTTGAGAGTGTGATACCTTTTAATGGCTAACCGAAACGGTATAACAGGATTTCTGAAGAGACATAGATCTTATACACAATAAACAGAGAATGCAAAAAAATGTAAACAACAAAAGGACAATAAAAGGCATCACAATCTCAAGAAGGTGACTTTATTTGACCTTTTAAAAGCAACAGGAATTTCTTCAACTGGCTAACATGTACAAAACTTTTTTTCTTTTGACATGGACTTCTGTCATTGAACAGATATAGCAGTAGTTAATATGACTTGATAAACCCACTAACCAGACACGGTAACCAAGAAGTGTTAGCTAAAACAGGGCAGTGTTATATCTGTGTGGTCGGTATAATAATTTTGGTTGACAATATGGATACAATTCCAAAGAACCACAAACCCTAGTAATAGGACAATACTGACTTTTAAAAATAAACCATAAATCTGTTTTGCATTTTGGGTGGAAAAGGATAACTTGTTATTTTTGTGAGACCATGGTGCCTCATGGAATCATCGATACAGGAGTCCTTCACATGAATCATTGTGCACTTGTTTTGATTCCCATAGGACAAAATTATTTTTAATAGAAATAATAACCTTATTGCAATATCAAAATTGTCTCCACTACATCTGTAGCAATTTAAGTTTTTCAGTTCTGGAAGCAAACTGGGATGTGCTGTAAATCACCAGCTCTGCCTCCGAATAAAATAGATTAAACATTGACTATTAACATTCAACAGAACTCAGCATAATATTTCCATCACCCAGTGCCAGGGTCCTATCATCTGTATCTCCGCACTTCAGCGCTGACAAGAACTAGGTCACAGAAAGCAGGATATCAAGAAAATAAATAAATAAAAAATAAACACCTTATAAAGAATTTGCCAGCGCCAGGATCTTCCTATTGGATTTGAAAGTTTCTCAGAAAATCTATTTTCAGCAATTTTCCATACTGCCTACGGGAGTATAAATCAGTGAAGCCCATGCTACAGAATGACAGAAAAGCAACAGCAATGGTATAAAAAAAGAGAAAATAATAAACAACCTACCAAGCTACTGATGATACATAGCTCTACAATATGCACTGGCATAGTCTCTATATGATACACTAATATTCTAAGTGGTGGCCGTTGAGTTGAACGATTAACGAGCCATATTTAATCTAGAAACATCTTTTGATCATGATGTGCTGAGCGTGTGTGTGTATGTGTGTCTGACAGGTTGTCTCGAGAGGTGGCAGAGGTGGAGCTATTCCAGGTATTAGGCCAGCTGCTCCGCACGCTGATTGCCCATTGTACTTGGCTTCTGTCGTTTAACCTATGAACCTCGAGATTGATTGGACCCTGATGAAAACCCACAACTCCGCAGAGAGCTAATTACCTTGTTCCCTCGTTCTGTGCATTTTGGCTTTCATCTGCTCGCCTCCCAACTCACAAAAACATTCACTCATCTCCTGCTCTCTATATTTTTAGTCCCTTCATCATTTTTCTCACCATTATTCTACGCTCGCCAGTCTTCATCCTGCATTTATTTTCCTTGCTTGGATTTTGTTATCCGTGTCAGTCCTTTCTATTCCCCTTTTTCTTCCCGAAATCTTGTTCCATTTTTCTCACCTTCATTGTTTCTGTACTTCTTACATTCACACTATTGCTATACACTGCAATCCGGGTACATTTATCTATTGATCTATATTCTATGTTTTCCGTTATCATTAAGGAACAAAGCAAGAAATTCAGACTTTTTTTCCCCTGTAACTTTCTTTTTTGAAAGTCTTAAGATTTGAGGCTGAGCGCAGACAGCCTTAAAATAATGAGTGAAATGTTTATGTAATGGTGTCACGGAGAGCGGTGACATTAGAAATAATAGTGACTGGACATATAGTACTAGAATATGGAGCAAGCTCAAAGGAGAAGTTTAGAGTAAGGGTAGGTAACCTTGGTGAGGTGAAACTGTAATGTGCAATACGGAATTACTAATGATCTACCTTCATGTGTCCACATTTGGGTCACAGACTGCAGTCATACAAGGCGCTTACCATTTAAACACTCTTTAACTTTGGTGAAAACAGTTGGAGGAATTTATCAAGACCGTCGTGTCCTCCTATGTCCTTGAATAAGAGGTGCCTCATTTATGAAAACACTCTGCTTAATAATAAATCATGTACACATGGGTGTAACTAGCAGTAGCTGCTATAGGGCCCAAGGTGCCATAGTGCCCAGCAGCCCAAACTAGTCAGCTAATAGGAAATACACTATTACTACATGTAGATCTTCCTCCATAGTCATCTACTTCTAGTATAACAATCTAGAACAGGGGTCAGCAACCTTTTTTGCTGAAAGAGCCATGAACACCATATATTTTAAAATGCAATAATGTGAGAGCTATACAATATGCACATGTCTTCCAGTAGATAGGTAGCCATGGCACACATCCCCCAGTAGATAGGTAGCCCCAATACATGGCCCCAGTAAATAGGTAGCCACAGAACATGCAGTGAGTAGATAGCTAGCCCCAGTAGGTACCCCCAGTAGATAGGTAGCCACATCACATGGCCCCCTGTAACTAGGTAGCAACCACACATAGCCCCAATAGATAGGAATCCCCAGTACATGCCCCCAGTAGATAGGTAGCCTCATCACATGACCCCCAGTAAATAGGTAGCCCCAGTACATGCCCCCCCCCCAGTAGATAGGTAGCCTCAGAACATGCACCCAAATAGACAGCTAGCCCCAGCACATGCCCCCAAATAGATATGTAGCCACAGAACATGTTCCCCAGTATAATGGTAATCATGGTACATGCCCCCCAGTAGATAGGTAGCACCATCACATGTCCCCAGTAAATAGGTAGCCACAGCACATGCCCCCCAGTAGATAGGTAGCCACAGCACATACACCCAGTAAATAGGTAGCCACAGCACATGCCTAAGGTAGATAGGTAGCTTCAGCACATACCCCCAGTAGATAGGTAGTCTCAGCAAAATAAAAGGGAATACTCACCTACCTGCTATCCCTTCAGCGGCTTCTCAACACTCCCGCGCTGTTCTCTATGACCCATGCGTCACTGCCATCATTTCTTAGGCAATGGCGCCTGGGTCATAGAGAGGAGTGGATGCTGCTCTACTCTATGACATAGACATCAACAGTAACATCCTTGCCTGCATCCAGTGGTCATCGCTGTGTGTGTCTTAGATGTACACACTGCACATAGCTATTAATCAATGATTTGAGAGCAAGATGCAGCCATCAGAAGAGCCACATGTGGCTTCCGAGCCATAGGTTCCCTACCCCTGATCTAGAAGAATGTAGATAACATTGTAGGTATTCTTCAATGCATTATGGAGATGCAGGTAACCACCCAATGTCAAGCTGTAAATGTACCTGTGGAGGCTGAACCATCATTTGCTATGGGATAACCATACCTTTCCTAGTTACGCCCATGCATGTGCATCCCTCATGCACCATAAAATCTGCTTTAGACCACGTTCACACGACCGTAGTACGACCGTTGGGGGACGAATATATGTGTGCCATATATACGTCCCCCACAGGCCGGCAATATGCACATGTCCTATCTTTCCCCGTAATATGGTGTGTGAATTTTTGCCATAAATAGAATAAAAAATGTTGGGCTGCAGAACTAAGTCCTCTCCTATTTTAGTAAAAATATCAAGCATGGCACAAAACAGCAAAAAAACTGAATGCAAATTGAAATTGGTGTTTTTCTACTGTCCAGTGTTAAAGATTTTTCATTTCTGGCACGTAAATGCCACAAAAATAAGCCAAACTTGGTCATTAGAGAAGAGGGTGGAAGAATGTGTCAACTAGTTTGAGCTACCCACAAATAAAATGTTATCTGAAAGGCCAAAGGTCATTATAAGTTTCAGTAATTGGTAAACCTGTTATTTTTGTTTTTGCCAAACCACAGATTCCCTGTTGTGATCAACTTAGCACTTGCCTTTGATCCATCAATAGATATTAGATATGAGTGAATCTATTAGTTGATTTGTAGATAATAATACAATGAAACTGGTATATGCCCCCCTCTAGACCTCTAAAACAATGACAAGTCCTATCAGGTTCTTTCACTTTCTATAATTTTTTTTTATTAGGGTTAGGGTTATCATTAGGGTCAGAGTTAGGGTCAGTGTTAACCTTAACCCTAACACTAACCAAAATGCTAACTATAACCACAATGGTTACCCCAGCCATAATAAAAACTATTTTAGAAAATGAACAAAACTAGTTATGACCTCGTAATTGTTTTGTTTTTTTAAACTTTGTTTAAAAGAATATATATTAATTTTCATAAATTTTCAACCATTGGAAACAGACTTGGTGAAGACCAACTGATTACCAAATATTTTGAAATATTCAGTGAAGCTTCAATAAAGCAAATCTACCAACCTAATGGTTTGCCTTCAAAAAGTCCACTGTCCCTCTGTGGTAGATCCTTTAGCATCTTAAAGCTCCTAATCCAGTAATCTCGAATCTCTTAGAAACCGAATGCCCAATCTTCTGCAAAAAACCAACTAATTTCCCAGTGCCGACACAGCAATTTAATCAGCAACTTATTGCTACCTGCTCTACCATAGCTATGAATTGTATCATTGTAGATTCCCTCCAGGGCCTATTATCCACATACATACCCCTAACAGCTTAGCAGAAATCTTGAGTTACATTGGGACAGTTATGCATTATGCCCACATTTTAGGTATTGTGGGGACACAACAGCACCCAAAGAAATGTAAGGGTTCATGTCATACCACCGGAGAAACTTTTTCCTTGTTAACGTTGATGCTTTATTACATAAATTATGTACACTATGTACTGTATATAGCGCAATGCAGCAAAATACATAACTAAGTATGGATCCTACATACTGCTATATAAGGTCTGAACAATAGGCTAATCTTTTAAGGTAACAATATAGGAATAGACAGAAGCCAAGAAGGATTTTCCATTGAATATGACAAAAATATTTGCAAAGAGTCAAATAGGAAATCTTGTCTGATCCTGTGCATTAGTTAAATTATAGTGATGAAGACTAGCAACCAGAGATACATTGAAATGAATGATTGAATACATTATAAAAGACTGAGATTGCTTTTACACCCAGTTGTAACCTGTGAAGAAATAGATACTGTGATCTTCATGAAGACACAAGTGTTAGAATCCTTCCCACAATCTCGCAGACATATGGAACAGAATTCTATTGTCTTCAAACAATTAGATTGCTTCTAAACTTAGGTGGATTATATGACACAATTTAAACCGACACAAACTTTTTCATTATCTGGATAAAAGTCACAATTTCTAATAATTGGAAAATGATCTTTTTGACTATTGTAGACCTTTTGTCCAACAAGGATATTTCTTGCAAAAAACATTTCCAGACAGATCTGTCATTCATTTCCTGCTGTCATTAAACATATGTGGGCAGCCTGAATGGCAGATATTACCATTATAGAAGAAAATGGCCAAATCATAGAAGAAAAGGTGCCAAAGGCAATCTTCATAAGGAGAAATTAATTTTTACTGAGCCATGTCAATGGCCTATCACTTTGTGTAACAAGTTTCCTGCACTGTATGATAAGCGATGTCTACAGATGTATATTACTTCTTGAAAAGATGACTGGTTTGGCTATTATCACATGCTGTTATAGGCTTCTTGATAGTCCGGCATAGTTAAAGAGGGAGCTGCCCTTAGGCATTATTCTCCATTTCCCACTGTGGAAAACTAATTTGCATATTCCTTACTCATTTATTCCAATGCCATTCAACTTACTTCTCTCTAAGCTGTATGGCACCTTTATCTTCCATCAGATCTATCCTATTGTCTTTGCTCCCCCATGTGGACATTGATCTGGGGACTGAATGGCTCTCTATTAGAGAGTCACATGGGTGATATACTTACACAACAATAGTATTATACAGAATATATTTTATATGAAAAACAGTACTGTCCTTTATACATGGTCACCCTATTATATATGGCTGCAGAATTCCAGCTTTATTTAATGATATATTCATCCACATTACAGTCATGGGCATGTTCCTTACACTTCCATTTTTTTCTATGAAAAGCTTTAATCACACAATTATAACAATTTGATTTTTTTTTCTTACTTGGAGTAATACATCTTATAGGACACATTGTGATAAATAAGATACTAAAACTTCTACAAAATAACATAAGATAAAATTACACTGTTTGATAAATCTAGGCCACAGACTTGGTGATATAAGCGGATTTTATCTAATCCTTTTCTTTCTTTACCTTAACTATCATTTGTCCACCTGCAATTTCCTACCCCTTTTCCTTATTCAGATAAAACGCGTGCCAGCTGTGGTAGACGCTACACTTCAACAGGGATTTGAGTGAGAAATAATACAAGAAGAAATAATGCAGAGAACTGAATTAAAGGTAATGGGAGGCTGCTGAGAACTTGAGGTGTCAGCTGATGGAAACTTTTAGCTATTTCTTACTTTATAGCTAAAAAGTTTGATGACAGCAAAACTGTGAATATTGCTGACCTGATCTCTTGACATCACACATGGCCTTTTTTCCTAATCCCGTTTTGCAGGGCTGACTCTGTACCATCCAGACAATTCGTTGTGACTTTGGCTTGGACTTTACTCTGTGGTTAGTAATTTTGTCTTTGTGTACTATCCTGGTTTTGACTTGGGTAGACGACTTTGTTTTGTTGCCCCAGATATAGGGAAAAAAGGGCCCTAAAGGGGCAAATGTCTAGGGCAGAGCTGTCCCCTTAAGGTTCGGCAATCACATGACAACTGTGTTTATAGACATTGGTGCTATATAGTGAGGAAAGGAGTAGACAGAAGTAGTAATAAACTGCTTCTTCCTTCTCTCTAGGGTCTCTGGCTATGTCTGACCAAAGTAACAGGAGAAACTGCAGTAACACCAAAGGAAATTGATGCAGACTTGGGCATCAAGTTAACATTTTATTTATTTATTTGGAAATTGATCAGTAAACTTGAATGAATTGTCCAAGACAAATATGGCCCTGTATTCTTATAAAGAATGACTGAACCATTATACAAGCTCTTATACCTCTAGTGTCACCCCCTCATCCTCATAGAGTGGAAGTTCTTGTGTCACCCCCTCATCCTCATAGACTGGAAGCTTTAGTGTCACCCCCTCACCCTCATACACTGTAAGCTCTTGTGTTACCCTCTCATCCTCATACACTGTAAGCTCTTGTGTCACCCCCTCATCCTCATAGACTGTAAGCTCTTGTGTTACCCTCTCATCCTCATAGACTGTAAGATCTTGTGTCACCCCCTCATCCTCATAGACTGTAAGCTCTTGTGTCACCCCCTCATCCTCATAGACTGTAAGCTCTTGTGTCACCCCCTCATCCTCATAGACTGTAAGCTCTTGTGTCACCCCCTCATCCTCATAGACTGGAAGCTCTTGTGTCACCCCCTCATCCTCATAGACTGGAAGCTCTTGTGTCACCCCCTCATCCTCATAGACTGGAAGCTCTTGTGTCACCCCCTAATCCTCATATACTGTAAGCTCTTGTGTCACCCCCTCATCCTCATAGACTGGAAGCTCTTGTGTCACCCCCTCATCCTCATAGACTGGAAGCTCTTGTGAGCAGGGCCCTCACTCCTATTGTTTTATATGACTGTCTGTACTCTGTTATGTAATATTATATTTGTATATGTATAAATAAAGATTATTATTTTTATTCCTGTATTCTTTATGACATACTACAGGTAGTTCTCAGGTTACATACAAGATAGTTTGTACTTAAGTTGAATCTGTATGTAAGTTGGTATGTTTTATACACTCACCGGTCACTTTATTAGGTACACCTGTCCAACTGCTCGTTAACACTTAATTTCTAATCAGCCAATCACATGGTGATTTGAGTGCCTTTGAACGTGGCATGGTTGTTGGTGCCAGAAGGGCTGGTCTGAGTATTTCGGAAACTACTGATCTAATGGGATTTTCACGCACAACCATCTCTAGTGTTTACAGAGAATGGTCCGAAAAAGAAAAACCATCCAGTGAGCGGCAGTTCTGTGGGCAGAAAAGCCTTGTTGTAGGCAGAAGAGCATCTCTGAATGCACAGTACGTCGAACTTTGAGGCAGATGGGCTACAGCAGCAGAAGACCACACCGGGTTCCACTCCTTTCAGCTAAGAACAGGAAACTGAGGCTACAATTTGCACAGGCTCATCGAAATTGGACAGTAGAAGATTGGAAAAACGTTGCCTGGTCTAATGAGTCTCGATTTCTGCTGCGACATTCGGATGGTAGGGTCAGAATTTGGCGTCAACAACATGAAAGAATGGATCCATCCTGCCTTGTATCAACGGTTCAGGCTGGTGGTGGTGTCATGGTGTGGGGAATATTTTCTTGGCACTCTTTGGGCCCCTTGGTACAAATTGAGCATCGTTGCAACGCCACAGCCTACCTGAGTATTGTTGCCGACCATGTCCATCCCTTTATGACCACAATGTACCCAACATCTGATGGCTACTTTCAGCAGGATAATGCGCCATGTCATAAAGCTGGAATCATCTCAGACTGGTTTCTTGAAGATGACAATGAGGTCACTGTACTCAAATGGCCTCCACAGTCACCAGATCTCAATCCAATAGAGCATCTTTGGGATGTGGTGGAACGGTAGGTTCACATCATGGATGTGCAGCCGACAAATCTGCGGCAACTGTGTGATGCCATCATGTCAATATGGACCAAAATCTCTGAGGAATGCTTCCAGCACCTTGTTGAATCTATGCCACGAAGAATTGAGGCAGTTCTGAAGGCAAAAGGGGGTCCAACCCGTTACTAGCATGGTGTACATGGTGTACGTAATAAAGTGGGCGGTGTGTGTATTTATAAATGCAACTCCAAACTTTTTTTGTCCCAGCAACACCTTGCAGCTCAGGACTAGAGTAATGCATACAGAGATCTTCACCAGAGGTCAAAGTGGGCAAAGAGGTCCGTCTGTAACTAGGGGTCAATGTAAGGCTGGTGACCTTAAGTCGTTCCATCTTTTCTTTAGCATAATTTTGCATAATTTTCTTCCTCTTTGACTGGAATAGAAATGCCTAGAAATTTAAGAATGGATTGACACCTAGGTGTTATGGTTTCTTTTTTCAGCATTGGTTGGTCATTGTCAGTGACCAGTCGGTTCTATTAAGTTCAAGTTGTCTACTCCATTATACATTTTTAGGTATAAGACGATTTTAACACAACACTTATAATATTAATTCAATGATTTCATTGGCCAAAAAGAATCTTTTATTTCTTACAAGAACTAATAAATTCAGACTTTCACCATATCCTTTATATAAAACCCTCTGTGGGTTCGTAGTGATAGAACCTTGTTGGGTCCTCTCAGGATTTTTTACATTTGGAAACCTTCTGCTATACCAGATGCAACTGGTTTAGTGAGCAGTAAAAGGAAGCATAAAATAGGATTAGCAATATTTTTTTTTGTAAATTGGAAAATCCCTTTAGCTGCAATAAAATAATATGGTTCTATTACAATGGAGTTTATAATTGCATTATGGAGAATTATAATTGCAAATCTTGTTGTTACAAAAATGGATACAAATGGTAAACTAAGATTGTAGCAATGAGAAATAATTTTATTAAATTAATTTAGAAATACAAAATACAACAAAAAACATATTTTATTGTATCTTTAGGAGTTTTCCCATGAAGACAAGATTCTTAAATATACTCGGGATAACAAAATAACACAATCTCTAATTTACTGTTATCAACAAAAATACAGCATTTCACAGATAAAATTTCAACCTGTCTCTGTGGTGTACACAATTCTGGTTGCCCCAGGATCTGACGGTAATTTTTCTGACTTAGAGTTGGGCAGGACAGATTTTTCTCATGAATAGATTCTCCTGCCTCACACTGCAGTGTCTCGGCATCAGCCCCTCCCCCTGCATTCCAAGACAAGCTCACACACACACATCCTGCCTGCAAACAGCAACACGAGCAGACTAAATCTACAAGCTACAGGCAAGGTAAGTATTTTATATTTTATTTGGATAATTAAAGTTAATCTACAAGATATTAGGATTTGGGATCCTGAGTACACCATTACAGTTTAAAATAATGTAGGTGGATATGGGTTTTCCATACTCTACCACCCCAATCCTCCAAAACAGGTGTGTTTTTTTACAACTGCTCTGTGATTTTTTGCCCTTGCCACTGTGTATGACTCATGACAGTACATGGGGAACTGTGCCGTTTTTTAAATTCATACTACTAATGAAGAAGGAGCTAAGCACTCCAAAACACGTTTAGCCTAATTTACATACATTGTTACTTTTAAGGGGAAACTATTTCCAGTGCCACACTCTTCCTATACAAAGGCCTCATTATAACTGCTTTATTGGGTGCAACTGTGTAAGAACCATCATCCCCAGGAGTATGAGTTTATAACTCTCTACATTGCTGCCTAGTTCTGATCCAGTCACCTGCTCCGACCATTCTGATCCATTCATCCAGTTCAGAAACTTCCACTACAATGTCCATGTACTCACCTAGCCGGACGGGCATCATTCCAGCTCACTGAATGTGAGTGTGTAGTATGCACTTTATCTCCTTGCTTTGCGTGCCAAGTAGAAGGAGAAACATGAGTGGCAGCATAGGTGAATGACTTCCATTAGACATACATTATAGCTGGATGCCTACAAAAATATATCTTCATGGTATTAGGATCATGGATCTTGAGGATACCGATACATTTTAAATAATGCTGGGGGGATCCTCCAGCTCCCCAATTTTCCAATACAAGTATTGTGTTTAATAACTGGTTTGGTTTTTTTTTGTACTCATGTCACTGTGTTGGACCTCTCAATATGTGAGGCATTGTGCTGTTACATGTACTCTCTGCTGTTTAGGATCATTTCATGACTTTTATGAACAAGGGGAGATATATAGCCATGAATTATTTGCTACTCTGCCCTTTTACTTCTATGACAGTTTACAACATTAAACATTAGTATGGCTTGAATGACAACTCATATAGAAGTGTATGAAAAAAACTTTACATGTACAGCAGGCTTCCCATTCACAATGACTGTGAGACAGAAGGTAGGGGCACAAAAGCCTGTGATGAGAATTATAATAGTATAGTATAAGAAGTATAATTCCTATGAAATGGTTATGAGGAAATCATGATACATATGAAATATGTTGCTCCTGTGTAACTGTATCCTGGTTAGCTCCACTAACCCAATAGAAATAGATCTATTTCCTTGAGACCTCTGCTTCCTGCAAGGTCTATACAGGCAATAACATGGTTATCTTAAAAGCAAATTTGTTTTTGCAAGATAAGAGTGATCATCCCTTTAAATGAGAGACACAACAAGGCATCTCTGGAGTCGTTGGGTGGGTAATACAAGCCTGCTGAGTTTCTCAAGGTCGTGAGTTCATCTTCCCAGTGATTAGTGGCTGTGAGACATCGATTGCTGACTGTAAATAAATTATAGTAACTTCTTGCAGCATCCTTAAGAAATAAAGCCAAGGGATGTTTGAGTTCTGGGAAAGATGATTGGAAAACGGAGACAATACTGAGAGGTATGTCAGCATCATTAGGGTGAGGTTTCACGTTGCTATAACAAGCCGTCCACATGGCCAGCATCTCAATGTGACAGCGTATACTTTACCTCCTGGCGGGTTGTGGTGAAATGTTTTAGTGATTGAACATCTGCTTTTCTGAAGTTACCAATAACCTTACAAAAAAAAGTGCAGACTCAATGAGATGGAGTTAGATGGGTTTCACAGATATGCATTTATTAATGGATCTGTGGGATAAGTGGTGAGGGCATCTGGAAGTTTGGGGCTTTGTTGGTTCAGGTTGAAGTGGGCGATCATGGCTCATATTTGCTGCACTGAGGGTGGTGTAGCCTGCAGTATCTATGTCAAACAAGGCTACGTGTATACACGTTACACAGTTGGCTAGGTAGCTAGGTCTATGGCATGACATGGACACTTCTGCGTTATGCCATATGGTAACGCAGAGATTGCTGTGGCTGTACTACATTCCATTGTCTGGACATGATTTTGGAAGACCTTCTCCAGTCTTTATAAGGTTTCACAGTTGACAACAAATATCAGAGCAAACACAAAGCCCTGAGGAGGAAATAACTTCCTGTAGACCTCAGAAAAATGATTGTCTGAAAGAATAGATTTGATTAATGATCCAAATACATTTCTGAAGGTTCTCAAAAGAACAGTGGTCATCATAGTTCTTCAATTAAAGATTTTTAAAACCCAATCAATAATCTGGGGTTTGAGGGCATTGGCAAGAGAGAAGAACAGGAATTCAATTACTACTCTGCTGTTCCAAAGATCATGTGTGCAGATTGGATGAACTTTTAGAAGGTAAACCATCACTGTAGCACTCACTAAATTGGGCTTTACGTCAGAGTCATGAGAAAGAAAGCCTCTTCTTAAATACACATTAAAGCCCACATTAAGTTTCCAAAAAATATTAATATTTTTAGCCTCAGTGTCTTGCCTACACTGCTTATCACCTACCCTAAAGCTTATCTAAAGTAAAGCATAATAGTAAAGCATTAAACTGCATAGGAGCTAATTACAGAAATACACTTTATGAAAACCTGATCAACAATACTCTGGACCTCACACTGGACCAACAAGACAATTACCCAAAGCACACAACTAAGATGATACAGTAGTTAAGGTACACACTTAGATCTCTGACTTGAATCCAATCAAACATCTCAGGAGAGACTTAAAAATAACTGTTCATCAAAGGTTCCCATTCAACCCGAAAGAGCCTGACAGGAATTGCAGAGAGGAATGTCAGAGGATTCCCAAATCATGGTGTCTAAAACTTGTAGAATCATAAACCCAATACAGGACAGTGCTATCTGCCAAGAGTGAGTAAACTAAGTCATTTAGCAAGCATTAGGGGCTGGCTATAAAATAATGGGACATACCACACAAGAAAAAAGAGCAGTATCAGGTTGCCCAATAAAGCTAGGAAATGGTTAATACTGCGCTAAAGAAAACATGTGGCTTGATAACCTTGTCACGTAGTTTTGCCGAGATTTTTTTAAAAAGCTTTTGGCTTTTCTGTTGCAGCTGAATTCCCGGTTCTGCTTTATTCAGTTCAAAGCTTCAGATCCTAACTTCACATTGTTCTGTCCTCGTTTGAAGCAGAGGATAGCTATTCTAACAAACTGCTGTTAGATCTACGTGTTACCTTTCCACCGGGATATGAAATCCATAGCTAGCTGCACTGTGCTTCTCACTAATTCTTTTTCAGCTATTTCTGTACTCTGTGGATTGTCGGTCGCCACAGATTGTGGGCAAATTCACCTGCAGTATAATATGTCCTTCTTACAGATGACTTTCCTTTTTCTGGGTCGCTTTAATCTGCCCAGGTTAATTTTTTTATTTTGTACTTAACACTTTTAGGGAAAAAAAAAACCGGGACAGAGCTACAGTAGATATTGTTAACCTCACGCCAAGGTTACATCCCGCATAAATATGTTCTGTTGCATCTCTCACTCTGGAGTGTTAGAAGACGCACATAAATTACACCTCAAACTTGATGCAGACAGCTGCTGTCCTAGACGTTAATGAAATTCATATTAACAGCTTTGTGGACGGAAACCTTAAGGAATCAGACTATAGCCCCTCGAAAGGGGTTACAGAATCCAAACTGGAAGCCAAAGGCATTTCACAAAGTATTCTTAATTTGCTCTTTGGTCAAATGTTATATTCTATGTATTGCTTATAAAATAGAGTGGCCCACATGTATCAAAAGCAGTACAAACTGTACAAAGTGCAATTTGCCTGTGCAGTGTGCAGAGGGCGCCAGATTCAGGAATAGTGGCGCATGTTCTTCATGAATCTGGTGCTCCCTGCACTGCCCTGAAATAGCGCACCAACTTTAGACTTGGTGCACCTTTTACATAGGGTGTGCAGCACCATTCTGTCGGACACTGCATAATAAATGTGGCGCGGGAAAGCCCCCTTTCAGTGCAGTAATTTGTCTCATGTCAAGAATAGCCAAGACACACTTATAAATATATGTGCAAGCAGTTTGCACTAAAAAGAATGATCCTTCTTCAAGTATGTTAGAAGAAACAAATATGTGTACAAACACACAAAATTACTATATATAGATATGTGCTCCCTAAATGTGGACCAAAGGATCAATATCATAAAAATTAATTCAATACAATGTCATGACATTAGAAAAGACGCTAGCATAGATCTTAAAACCCACGGCCACTTAACCTCATGTTTTTTGTAAAGTGCATATCAGGATATTAGGTAATTTACAAAAACATCTATTAAAAGCTTTGCACTGCTTCAGTGATATGTAAAGTGAAGCCTCCTCTTTTTTACCTCATCAGCCAGCCATTCCTGTCCATAAATTGGCCGGTCATGTGATGAAGGGTTTTGTGATCTCTAACTGTCCAACATTTTATAGAAAATACAGTAGAAAATGATTGAAAGTTGTGTGTAGCATAAAATAGCATTAAAAAGTGAAGTCTTAATTCACAAGACAGTCCTCTTCACAGAAAAATGAATTGGCCCCTAAAAACTTTCTTTGGATATTTTCTTGAACATTTGGAAAAGTGGTACTAGATTATTAAAGAAAAAAGTATCAAAGTAAAGATCCTAGTTCTTAGTCACGGTTATGGCAGGTCAATAATTTGAAGCGTGACATGTACATCTTTATTTTTAACATGATGGGAAAAAGTGATTTTATCCACTTTTTAAGTGCTTTAATCTTCTTTATTTTCACTTCCATTGGATCCACAAGGCTTTGCTGATGAGGTATCCCTCTCTCCTTGCTCCAATCCAACAAAAAATTAATGACAATATTATCTGGTCTCAGGTGAGCTGTATGCAAGCACCTTCTTTTTTATTCTCACTAGAAGATTCATATTTTGCTTGAGATGAGTCATTTTTTGAGTCTGCAGTTATACAGGGTTATATAGCACATAGAAATATCTTGTTAAAGATAAGAATCTCATCTTTCAGATCCCAGATCTACAGAACTGGAGGGACATAGAGACATATACAAAGCTGGAAATGTTGCAGTTGAAGATAAAGATGCATCTATTTTGGCATCTCTTGATGCACTAATGTGATCTTCAAGAAGTTATTCATATATTATATATAAAACCATGGTTCTATGTACTATAGAGCCCAAGATATCAGTATGCGAAGTAATGCTCCTCTTCCACCCTCTAAAAGTGACTCTTCTCAGGCAATACACTTTTACTTTGACTTTGGAGAAATTTTTTTTAATAGGTTAATGGTTGAGATTTTACATTTATGTGGCAATGCTAGAACATACATTTAATATCCTACCTGAAGGGGCTAGCAGTTAAATTGGATGAAATCTGGAGTGAGTCCCTTTAAGATTGACCTTCCCTTTTTTTAGTATACTATTAATAGAATTTTATGTTAGCTATAAATATCTACTAGTTGCCAACATTCACATCTTACAATACTCCTTGTATGAGAAATTATTATGTTTTAATAACTCTCTTCTAGTTGAAGGGATCAGCCAAACGCAAAAGCAAAAGGATGGTGGTACTCTGTTTAATAGGCTCTAGGGGAATGAGATGAAGCGCAAATCTCTTAAGATGATAAGCCCTTTTTTAATGATCTTGATCATTTTATTTTAGGAATTATGAGGAACAATAGCCACAAATAGTGGTACTTGAATCTCATCAGGGAAAACAAGCTGCTTTGAAGAGTAATCCGTTCATAATGCTGTAAATCCGAAATGATGTTACAAACGCCATATGCTGCGCTGTACACAAGAAATCTGGAGTGAGGTGATGTCTACTGTACTCAACAGTCAGAAATATCTACTACTAGAGGTACTTTAACATGAAATCCAACCAGTCTTTATAACAGAATGGGACATTACATTTTAATCAACTCCTTTGATGTGACCACTCATGAGTGGTGGCGTGGCACCGGTGCCACCATAAGGGGTAATCACAATTGGCATCTCAGTCTGTTAGTTTGTAGTTTCTTTACCATTTATGAAGAAAAACTTGTAATAGTACGTCACAAGTCAGTTAAGGGAATATAGAGAAGGCTCATAGACTGAGCCCTCTCCATACAAGCTAGGTGTTTGCTGCATGTCGCAGCAAACACCCTCTGGTAGCAACCATGATCCGAGCTGGCACTGCCATATTGGCTTTGATTGTCGCTCCCCACAACATTATCATGGAGAGTCTGGAGACAACACGACCTGTCATTGCTGCAGCTCTATAATAATGTGCCATATACTGCAGTACCATAGTGTTGCAGTATATGGTAGGATCAATCAAACTCTCAAGAATAAAGTACCTTGAAAAAATTTAGCAAGACAATAAGATAGTAAGAATAGTTTTAAAACTTAAAAGTTCAAATACCCCTTTCCCTAGAACTAATATAAAAGTAATTTGTACAAATAAATAAATAAAATCATCCATACGTTTAGCATTGATGCATCCCAAAAGTCCCGATCTATCAAAATATAAAAATGGTTATTCCCAGCACTGATCACCATCATGGAATATAGCGCCCAAATGTATGAAACGCCACTTTTTAGGCTTTTAAATTAATGCAAATTATTTTTTTAACCAAATAGTAGTCAGCCATCTGATGTGTATTAGCTGTGCAATTGCCTATTTCACCATAAGTAGTGACGGAAAAAAGGATTGGGCATGTTGAATTTCAACATGTCTGATTTCCCTTTTGCCTTAGGAAAGCATTTTATTTCCATGTGGCTACATACCTGTCATAGTGTTTCTGTTCAGCTAAAGTATAATACTGAATTTTTACACATTTTCTTCTATTCTAAGATCTTTCTAAGTAAAGTACTTGTTGACCTTCACAGCAAATGAGAGGCATCTTCAGCAGTTAATTATATCAAGTACCATAACTTTACTTGTCTAGTATCACTTCACTTTCCTCCTTTAAACTGCCAGCTCTATTAAAGAGAGACAAAGATCTGATATACTGTACTGAGAGGAGAAGGCTTGTCAGATAACAGTCCATTCACTTCCACCTGCTTAACAATTAATATTAGGCTTATTCAATGATAAACCATGTATAAGACTCCTTGGAATAGTGAACCAAGATTGAGAAGACAGACAAATGATACAGAAAGACACAGTTTGGAGCTCCTAAGCTCCACTGCAAAGGTTTTACACAGCTCCCGCCTAATTGGCAATGCATCATGTGCCACCAGAAGACAAAGTGTCATATACTCTGCTACATCAGAGGCCTCGGCTGAGGTATATCTGTGGACTTCAGCCCTACTATTTCACTGATATGCCAATATAGCTTAGAGAAGTACCACAGCTTTGCTTTATTGTTGCAGAGCCACAGCTGTACATCATCGTTGCACTACAATGGCTCTGCTTCATCACTGCACTCCCACATACCATACTGTTACTTAGCTTCCTCGCTGCACTCTTAGCCTAACCACATCAAGTCCTGCTGCATCCAGTTACAGATCTATCCTTAACTTCAATCTGCAAACCTGATGGGACATGATTTCTTACAAAAAAAAAATACATTTAGTTAAATGTAAAGTTAAAAGGATTTTTTTTTATCATTACTGAATCCCTGTAATCAACATAGAGGATAGGGTATAAGTGTCAATAGTTTAAATCCCCTTTAAGGTTGTTACCAACCTTATATATATATAACTGTTTTATATATAACTGTTTGATAATGAAATGAAACCATATTTCACTACAGCCAATTCTACTTCATAGGAATAGTCAGCTATGGTACATCAAACTAGTGCCGCTGCTGCCACTGTCTGTCCATGTCCCTCCAGCCTATTAGCGGATAAAGGATTCTCCATAAACAAGTGTGAGCATGACATAATCATTGGGCTTTTTTGAATTCCTCTCCATGTTTTTGGTTTTGTTTTTCTTTTTACCCTTTCCAGTCCTTGGCTCTGTCATAGTGAAATAACTGGTACTTTATGAGTCTATTGGGGCGTCTTCGCTCAATGTCGTCTTGTGTATTCATCTCTGAAATTTCACACATTTCATTTTCCTGAACATCATTTTCATTTTCCATACAATTAACACACTAATTTCATTATCCTACCTAAGCTGCTTGCCGTCTAAAGTACAATTCTATAATTCTGCAATGTGTTGCTCATCTGGCAGTGAAAGGGCTAATTTTGATAGCTCATATATTTTAATGGGCTGTTGCCAGCCTCTAGTATCATAGCAGCTAATCCTTGTTATCTGTCCAGTCCCCCGTTACAGAAAAGGCTCTCCAGTATCTAATCCCACCCTGATGGGAAAGACAGCATTTTTAGTGTTCGGCATGAAACATTTTGTTCAGGTCCTGAATCCATCCACAGAGCATACCTAGATAAGCTGTTAATCCTCGCTTGGCAGTAACACGCACCCAGGAGACACAGGGATACGTTGCTTGTATTTATTTTCTTACCTGTCCAGGATATTGTTTAGGGAGCAGCTATATCCAGCACGAAGAGTGTCTTAGGCTTAAACAGTGAATAAGACAATTGCAGATATACATGGATTGGCATAGTACATGCTGTATGTTGAATTTGTGCATCCAAAACTTACTTGGATTACCCAAAATACTTGCGTATTCTTATAATGGGGTGATGGATCAGAGAAAGGGTGAAGAGCTATAGGAAGTATAGAGACTCATTGAAGCTACGGAAAACTGATCCATTTGCATAAAAAAAACCTTTGTTGACATTCTTGGGTATTGCACATAGAGGTGATCTTACCTATTCCTACTCTTGGCTTGATATATTCCGAGTGGTGTACTATAGTATTTACGTAGCCAAAAGACATGATTCTCAATACCATGTTGGGAGGAAAATTGGGCAGAGACCCCTTTATACCATAGTAAACAATATGGGGTCTGCACAGCAGCTAATTATATCAGGGATCAGAAAATATAAGAATATATTCCAAAATAATACAAAGAGCAGAGATATGCTCACAGCAGATCCAAACAAAAATGTAAATCTTTATTAACATATAAGGAGAACATATCAGCCAAACATCTAAAATCCCTAAAACCGTACACAATACTATACAATACACACTGGAGGTTGATAACTGGTCTAATCATCTGTCAACACCCTCACTCCCCAAAAAACGTCAGTGTTGGTTCTGGGTAAAGAAGACATATATAAATACCACACAATATCACATAGATGTCAATACTAAGAACTAGCTCTTGCTATTGTCAGATAAAGTGCAAGTGCAATTGAAAGTGTGTAAGACAAAGTAAACCACTCAAAAAATACCATATGGACCCTTATGGCCAAGTTACAAGAGCCGGGGAGAGAGCCACAGACCAGGAGTGTCCTATATATCACAGATTTAATTTTTCCTTGCCGGAGCCTGAAGCCTTATCTTTGCCTCTGACTTTGGGGGTCCTGTTGGTAGCCTACTGGCTTATGTCTATGACTGTGGGAGCCCTGTTGGCAGATTACTGGCTTCTGCCTCTGTGAGGGTCCTGTTGGCAGATTACTGGCTTATGTCTCTGACTGTGGAGGTCCTGTTGGCAGCCCACTGGTTTATTCCTCTGACTGTGGGGGTCTGGTTGGCAGCCTACTGGCTTATGCCTCTGACTGTGGGGGTCTGGTTGGCAGCCTACTGGCTTATGCCTCTGACTGTGGGGGTCTGGTTGGCAGCCTACTGGCTTATGCCTCTGACTGTGGGGGTCTGGTTGGCAGCCTACTGGCTTATGTCTCTGACTAATGCTCTTAATATCAGGGATATATCCTAACACAACAACAGATTCTGGAAGTTAACTGGCAACAGAGGGTTCAGATAAGGGAAAAAATGTTCAAATGTCACCTTAACAACCTAACATTTGCATATAATCATCAAATGAGTAGTTTGTTAAATAATCTATCCATCTTAGATGTCTTATTGTATATATTGCTAAGACTGGCTGATGTTCTATATGCTGTCTATCTATGTGTAATGCAGTGAGAGTCCTCTACAGAGGCATAACTAAGAGGGGCCCCATAGCAGACTTCTGAACAGGACCCCCTTCTCCCTCAAAAGGGGACAAATGTACACATTCTTACACTCTTGCGCACACATTTATGCACTTTTGTATATTATGGTGCACTTCCACCATTCTTTGTTGTGTCAGGTCAAATTCCAGGACCCCCTGACACTGTGGGCCCAATAGCATCTGGTATGGCTGCTACCACTGTAGTTATGCCCCTGGTCTTCTATAATGCACTACTTATGCAGGGACCAGGTTTTTGGGGGTTCCATCTGGTTCCGGACCCACCAGGGGAACGACCTGGCCACAAGTTGTTTATGCCATATTTATCTATAGGTAGCCTCCTAGTCAGTGTGATAAGCTACTGCATGTCAAAAGTATTGCTAGTATGTGGTCTTATACAGAATGTGCATTTATATGTGGCAAGGTGGGGATGAACACATTTTTATCTAAAACACACAAACTTTCATTGACTCTATCTCATACGTGTGACATTGTTCCTTGGATGACTTTGAAAGTGTTATATGTATCTAGTTAGGGTTGTAGCGGCTGGTGTGCAGGTCGTGACCCTTATTGCCTAAAAGATGCCCAAAGCAATACTTTTTACATAGAAGCAAAGCATAGTGTACAGAATATTCATGTCAGAGGCACTGAACCTCACACAATACATGCTCACCTGCCATATATCTTGATGTCTGATATAGCGTAGAAATATCTTCCCAGATTCCTTTCATCGACAAAAGTGGCTCCTGTCGCTGGTTTAAGAAGCCTTATCCTTAAATCAGTCACTGTGAAGAAATCCCGCAGGTTTTTAGTCGTGTCCAGTTGACTGTAGAGTGAAGCCATATTATGAAGGCGTGGTCCAGCAAATATTGCAAACCGGTCTTTGATTTCAAACGATATCGTTTTAGCATGTGCCGCATAACCGGTGGAATATTCTTCTGTACATATAATGTCTAGGACAGTGTGTGCAGTCAAGTCTTTCACTGACTTTGGCTCCATTCTGAATGCGTCCAGGCAGTCAGCAGCATAAAATTGGTAGGGCTGCCATGTTACACCATAATCCAGAGATTTTTCTAAGATCATCTTCTCGGGCCTTCCAGACTCAAAGGTAATTGCTATGTTTTGGGTGAGCTCAATGGTCTTGTTCCAAGACAATGTTATATTGATCTGTAGGGGAGTGGGATAGTTTTTCCATGTCACTGACTGCCAAAAAGTGCTGGGATTTCTGCCTTCAGCATCAAACATGAGTTCAGGAGGGTGGGCCAGTTCCTTTGTGCTGGCATCACATTCATTGTTGCACATGTATGGATTACCCTGGAATGATAGAAATGTTGTTAAATTCAACAAAAGAAACATAATTGGTACTGATCATGGTAAATAAACCAAAATATTATAACAGTGGGACAAATTATATCCAACATGAACGCACTGGGAGGCTAATCATATCCTAAATACAGAATCCATATTCTGTGTAATTGTATAAACTATTAGGAATTGTTGGAATGGTTTCCCACTCAAAAATACTAATGACTGCAATTACTAGTCTCTACTTACGAAAAAACCAGTGAAATGGAACATGCAGTCCTATCTAAAGGCAGCATATTATAGAGCAAGAAGTGCTGCAGGGCAGCTTTTGCATGGTATTCTATTTGCTGGCAGCATGTTATAGAGCAGGGGGAGCTAAAAGGTTGTACATAGTGTCCTATCTGCAGGTAGCATATTCTAGAACAGGAGGAGCTACAAATATTGTACAAAGTTTCATATCTGTAGGGAGCATGTTATAGAGCAGGAGTAACTGAGCAGTTTGTAAACAGTGATCTGCAGCAGGGGCATAATTAAGAGAGACAGAGCCCCATAGCAGACTAGTGTTCTATCTGCATATAGCATTTTATACAGAAAGAGGGGAAGAGTAGATTGCCCATAGTGTCAGTAGCATGTTATAGAGCAGAAGGAGCTGAGCAGATTGTAAATAGTGTTCTATCTGCATACAGAATGTATTAGAGCAAGAGGGGCTGAGCAGATCATAAATAGTGCTCTATCTGGAGAGACAGGGCCCCATAGCAGACTTATTCATATTTAAATACTCACACATATGAATTACAATCACAAACATTTATACAATTATTTATACACACATATACTTCACCCATATACATTTATACAATCTTACACACATTGTACACATGTACAATGTGCAGCATAACATGTATATAATGGTGCACATCCTCCATTCTTTTTTTTTCAAATCCTTTTTATTGATTTTTTCATAAGGAAATGGAAGCTGGAAATTGGAACATGGTGTAACTCAACATAAAGTGCGTCAGGTTGTCTTGCCGGGGCCCCCTGACACTGCAAACCCCATAGTAGTTGCTGTGGCTGCTACCACTGTGGTTAGGCAGAATGCTATAAAGCAGGGGTGGCTGAGCAGGGATTTTAGGACACTGTTGTAATCATGGTAAATGTAATATATATATAGAAATTATCCAAAGTTCTTAGATAATGATATTATGTATATCAATCCCATGACAGCTGTCACCACTCACTGGACTCAGCCATTAGAATTGCATATACTTCTTATAGCTCATGACTTCTGAGGACAGTGATTTTCTGAACTTGTAATAGACACATTACATCATTGCTACAGAACTGGAAGGGTCTTTTTAGTTGTTATTATTATTAATATTATTTTCTGCAAACATTAAGCATCACATACTATTTTCGCACACATAGCACACTAGGAGGAACAGCCTCTCTTTACTTTTCTTTCCCCAATGAATCAGCATTGGAACATTGGCCAAAGCCTAGTATTTCTTAAAGCAAGCTAAGTTTCAGCATGTAGCGTACCTTTAAAAAGATCAGCGGCAATTAGCTCTCTCCAGAGGAGGCCGAACAAGCAGATTCTGATCCTGATGCTTTATTTACAAGACGCCTTTATAAATAAATTGTGTTCAAAAAGAACAGAGACAGCATATTGATCCTTACGTGAATCTTCCATTATATTTTTATTAAACAATGTCATTTTGTTTTTCCCGTATGCACACACATCAACAGGAGGGGGTATAGTATTACTTGACTAGTACTGTAATATAGAGCAATGCCAGACACATTTCACGGGATGAAGAGGAATATTTTATGATTTTTCTTTTTTTCCCAGAATATATTTTTACTTGGATACAAACAGCCTATGTGTATAAATACTGCATTAAAGGGGACATTTGGCATTTTAATGGTTATTGATAAGGTACCAGATTATAACCTTGTAAAGACTGCAATGTGAGTTGGCCATCCCATGGTGATGTGATTAATTGGTCAAGACTATGGAATTTGGCCTCTAGATTCAACCGCTATTAGTAGAGATGAACGGACCAGAAGTTTCTTTTTGGGTTCAGAGTCCCAGTGCGTCCTGTGTGACCTGTACATATTGTCAGATTGATTGCTGAACAGCCAATCCAGCAAATTGACGCCCCTAGCCAACTTGCCATGACTATGATTGGCCAGGGGTATGAATGGAAACTTTGGGTCCACTCATATCTAACTAGCAGCTCTCATCTTCTCCCTATACAAGTGTAGTTTACCATATGTTTCCACTTGGCTGGACACATCCAGATTTCTGAATCGTGGAATATTTCAAGGCTTTTCTTATGCCTCTAGAACCTACTCCTCCTTCTCATATAGCCAAGGATATCCTCTCCTCCTAGACTTTTCCCCTCATTTCCTTTTTCATGAAAGGTGGGACCCACCTCTATGAGGTATTTATAATACCCTCCGTGGATATATGTCGCAAATATCTGAGATGGGGATAACCGTTTAAATACTAGTGTTAATTGAGTATGGCTGGAAAGTCACGAAGAAAGTCTGGTCCATAATATGGCCTTCAATTATTAACCTCTTTATACTCTATAATATACAGATGTACTACAGGGTAACTTGACAAAGGTGCATCAACTAATTTGGATATCCCATAAAAGTGGAGGTCCCCTGTATGACCTAACACTACAGAGTCATCACTAATAGTGAATAAGTTAATTTAGTCATGTTACCCAGTGCTACATCTCTACCTGCAACAGCAGACTGATTGATCTGGGGTTTGGCCTATGAAAATGGGATGTGATGTTGCTGGGAAAAATCTACGCACCAAAAAAATAAAGATGGTGGGCCATAGTTTTGCGCAGACACTATACCAGCTAACAGAATTAGGTCTCAACAGACTTACACTTACAGATTTATCAACACAGTTAAAAATATGGCGCAGCAGAAGACTAATCTTCTCTACATCTGCACTGATCGATTCTCCACCACATTGATACAACTCCCCCATTCAGAGGATACTCACAAAGATTGTGATGCAGAAACACTTCCAAATCTTTTTATTTCCAGTTTATTTTAAGTTTATAAAAGTGATGACATAAGCAAAGTAAGGAGTCTACAATTTTTAGGATATTATTTGTATGAATTTTTACTTGTTGCCATTTACTTTACAATCTTTTGGAAACCTAGCAAACCCTATATGAGAATGCAGAATCAAATGTTACCGCACAGGAACATCAAAGATTATTTTCTTTCTGTGGAGTGCGACGAAAAGCAAATAGCTGATGACAGGGTTATATGTTTAGGTTTGCGTTTTCACAAAAGGCCATGATTTTCCATTGTAGTTCTGGCAACTTCCTACTGTGTGCTCTTAAGTAATATTGCGAGCAATGCACAGATGAATTATACATTATGCCCTCAAAAGGAATACATCATCTTTCCCCTTCTGATCACATGATGTTACATGTCAACTATTGTTCTGGGTTCATATCCCGTTTTCACTGAAATAATATGACTATTATATATCATGCATTACTGGAAGTACTGAGAGGAATTCTTCAGAATCAGTAACTCCTATATGATAGAAAAGGTTTTCGCTGAATGTTATCCATCCTGTGTTATTCAGAAACTAGGGAAATACAATGGACCAATGCTGAGCAATTCAATGGCTTCAATCCACAAGCATCTAAAATGACAAAAGATCCACCCAAATCCTTGAAGTTTTACTTATCTATAGCAACATGTCTGCCTACTTGGCTGTACCTCAGGCCCAGGACAGACCCAGGTGGTTGCACCATTGCTTTATCAGAATAAATACAGTCTTTTTCTATATTTGGTATACAGCACTCCCTTCATGTATGTGATTTGGTGAACCAGGAGATCTATTCTTATTGCATCCTACCAAAGTGTGTGCAGCTTCTACTGACCTTAGATCAATGTGCTGATATCAACCTTTGTTATGCTAAGGTTATGCTCCAACCTTTCATCGAAGCAAAATTGTAGCATTTCAGCTGCTTTCTGATGCTTGTAGAATGGCTGCAGAATTACCATTGGGGTTAATCCAGGAGCCATTCACCAACGTATACAGGCCCCCAACTTTTTTGTAACTGGAAACCAGCTGCACAGTCCCTGGGGAAAGTAATTGGTGTGCCTTGCCCTTAGGCCTCCTAGCCACAAGTGAGTTTGATGCTACAAACTTGCATCAAACTTGCATTGTGTACTTGCTGGAAAGTCCAGAACTGAACTGACATGCTGAGTTTAGTTCTGATTTCTGAGTGTTGGGTCAGATGTTCCAGCAAGTACATAATATAAGTTTGATGCATGTTTGACACATCAAACTCGATGGTGGGGTAGAGACCTTAAACTGCACCTGATCATTTCCTATAGACACCCTCATTTTCTGCAGTTATCCAATTTATGATGCCCTACAGCCTGTAAGGGGACTAAAAAAAGAAGCATGATAATACCCCCATTTCTCTATCCCCACCACCTACAAAAGCCCTCAGTCTACAGCCCCCTCCATGAAGCCCACCTCCCACCCTCTCTCCTTATTTTCATTTTACAATATAGAGACTAACAAAAAAATCCTATAGTCACTTTTCCCCGTTGCCCTAAGCAGAAGTAATCCTCTTATCTTCTACTCTCTGCTGCCAATGTATGTGGCTCTGAAGCATCACATTGCATCTGCTGGCTCCGGCTCCATGTAACACGGCCACAGAGAGAATCGGAGATGAGAATTGCTGCTGCTTCGGAGAAGCCCGGAAAGGTGAGTATAGGATTTTTTTCAAAAAGTCTTTGGCCACGGCCCGGGACTGGATGTTCCACTGCTTTGTCTTGTGCCGTGGCCTGGCGGTTGTGCTCCGCTGATGAGCAATGTAGCTGCTGATTACTGTGGCCTAACCAACACTTTTTTTTAGTTCAGTTTAACGTTGAATGACTGAAAATCAAAATAACTTTGTAGTCCTGCAAAATGTTTAGGTAAGTCCTAGCCTGATAGGTGACGGTTCTTAAGAACAGGCCCAACTCTTTTTATATAAGAAAAAAAGCTTCTCAAGTTGCACAGCACACAGAATGGTCCTCATTTACCAAAGCCGTCTAACACAATTAAATCCAAAATATTCCCCTTTACAACCAATCACTGAGCAGTTTGGATTTTTGCAGAGTAGTGTAGTTCATAGAAGCTGAATTTTGATAGAAGTAAACAGACTCTTTTATTGACTTCATGAAAGAAAATTTATATCTTTGGACCATTTTCAAACTTTGCCTCAGTGACAGTCCTCAGCTGCAGGAACAGTCTGTGGGGATGATAAACTATATTTGTGAAAACCTATTTCCTTGTGTTGATTTCCACCAAATCGAGCCTTATCCATCATAGGACATCAGGAAAGCTCGGCAACAAATAAAATGTTTCTATAAGGTTTTCTTGCAAGAAGCTGGGGATGAGTTTTGACATGTCTTGGAGAGAGATTAAAAAACTGTCAGGGTGAGGACGCCAGTGAGGTGACAAGAAAGACGAGATCGTCCTTCAGGAACAAAGAAAAAAAGAAGGCCTCTTGCTCCTAATTTCATCAGCAAAATGCTTTTATTGAAATCAATACCAAGCAAATTAGAATCTCAGAGCAAATGTGAAGAAAATCAATGAGAGGCAGGTGCTATAGTGAGGAGGGCGAGGACTGGGGGTGGATGGATGTGCTGACAGACACTGATGGAGGAATGAAATAAATGCGCACCATAGGCGTGGTGGGCCGCGCATTGCACTCCCTGAATCATTGCATTACAAGCATTACAGCACTTGTGTTCAATATTGTTTGTGCACATCTGTCAAATGGTGCCTGCTTCATTGCACTAGATAGTGGGCTATAGTGAAAAATGAATTCCCTCCAAAGTAATAACACACGCAATTCACCACCGGCAACACAAATTTCCATTCCAGATATTGGCAAGCCAACAAGTAATATGTTGTTATCTCATGTCATGATGCATCTATCTATCTATGTATCTACTTAATTGCATTTCTCCTGTAAAATCATCGTAAAAGTAATATTTACTAAAGGAAATGATCTTTTACAACTATGCCATGTATTGACCTCTCTGACGCTAGCCTAATAAATGGCACATGCTTGTTGTACATAGAGCTTAAAAAGCTATAATAGGAAATATGGAAACTAAAACTTGAATAGTACAGTCAATTCTTTGTTACTCAACAACTTAATAACGAATATATAGTAAAGGTTTGTGGGCTCTCTGTTTTTTCCAAGCTGTGTTCCATCATGAAAACAAAAAATTATGCCGGTGCCAGTTCCATTTAATGCCAGACAAGAATGGTGCCCAAAGGACCCCATTGACCCCAACATTTGCTGGCTTTCTGTCACAGCACGTTTTGCCCACCGTGCACAATGTAATGTTTAAAGGGGCTTTCCATACATTTCAAGTTCATCCTGTGGATAAGGGGGTAACAAGCTAATCAGTGAGGGTCCAACTGATGGGACCACACTAATCACGAAAAATGGTTCCTAAAGCAATCAAAGTGAATGTGGTGCCACGGTAAAGCGGAATGTGGAGCAGCTACAGGTTTCCCAAATTGACCAAAACGGATGCAGTGAACAAAGCATTTGTGGACACTATGCCTTACTTAAAGGGGTATTCCCATTTCAACAATTTTATATTATTGTTTGTATGAAGAAAAGTAATAAAATTTTCCAATATACTTTATGTATAAATTCCCTACTGTTTTCTAGATCTCTGCTTGCTGTCCTGCTATAGAAAGCTTCTATGTTCACTTCCTGTGGACAGAAATCTGACCATGGTCACACAGGTGGACGGCTAATTAGTATCACAGAGGGTAATCAGAGCTGTGTGATATAATGAGCTGTGCGCCAGTGTGACCATGGTCAGATTTCTATCTACTGGAAGTAAACATAGAAGCTTTCTATAGAATGACAGCAAGCAGAGATCTAGAAAACTGTGAGGAATTGATACAGAAAGCATATTGGAAAATTGTATAATTTTTCATTACACATATAATAACATTTATTTGCTAAAATGGGAATACTCCTTTAAGGGTGTAGCTATAGGGTTTTAGTAGCCCTTGTCCCTTAGTTTTAGCCCTTCCACTAGTCCTATTAATGTAGATGTATAAACAAGCAAAAAAAAAAAGAGAGCACAATTTCTTCTTGAACCACTGTTTCAAAAAAAAGTTTTCAGGCACTGGTTGGTAAAAAAAAAATAGTAGTAAATCTTTATTTCTTTATCTATAAATCCATAAAATAGTTGCCATCATCTTAATGGTCACAAGGTAACATCAGTCAACGCGCTTCAAACTCAAGAATCATGAATAAGAATGCCGCAGTGCGCTTGAAACACATTGGGGGTCATTTACTAAGGGCCCGATTCGCAGTTTCCCGACGTGTTACCCGAATATTTCCGTTTTGCACCGATTTTCCCTGCATTGCCCCGGGATATTGACGCATGCGATCGGATTGTGGCGCATCGGCACTGGCATGCACGCGACGGAAATCAGGGGGCGTGGCCGAACGGTAACCCGATGGATTCGGAAAAACCGCCGCATTTAAAAAAAAAAATTGGTCGCACGGGCCATACTCACATGCACCACGAGGAAGACAATGAACTCCGGGGCACCACGGCGGACTTCGGCACAGCAGCGCCACCTGGTGGACATCGGGCGCAGGACCTTCATGAATCGCCGGAAGACCTGAACGCTCATCAGAGAAGCCGCCGCTGGAACGCGAATGGACCGGGTAAGTAAATGTGCCCTATTGACTGATGCTGCCTTGTGACCATTGGCAAATATTTTATGGATTTATGCATGAAGAAATTAGGTTTACTACTAATTTTTTTAACCAACCAGTGCCTGAAAACTTTTCTTGAAATGGTATATATGTCGATGGTCAGTTTTAAGGCCTGGTAGGAAATTCCTGTATCATTCCTTCCTTTTTTCCTGAAAACATATGGTTATTGATTTGTCTTTGTCCAGCCACCCAATGGTGGTGGCGTAATTAGGAAATCCTGGGCCACAGAGCAAAATCTTTACCTGGTTCCCATCCACACAAGCCTAACTTGCCTGGGCTGCCTACCAGTGCAGGTCCTGTCTCCCCATGACACTTTGGGCCCCGTTGGAACTGCAATGGCTGCTATTGGGGATGTTCCGCCCTTGTGTTGTGAATTGTATCCTTCCCAGAGTTCTTACATCATACAGAAATATTGAATTGGTTTCATGAGGAATTATAGGGTTGACACATATGTTTAACAATACAAATTAAGGCTACGTGCACGTGACTATGGTAGGGTCAGAAATTGGCGTCAACAACATGAAAGCATGGATCCATCCTGCCTTGTATCAACGGTTCAGGCTGGTGGTGGTGGTGTCATGGTGTGGGGAATATTTTCTTGGCACTCTTTGGGCCCCTTGGTACCAATTGAGCATCGTTGCAACGCCACAGCCTACCTGAGTATTGTTGCTGACCATGTCCATCCCTTTATGACCACAATGTACCCAACATCTGATGGCTACTTTCAGCAGGATAATGCGCCATGTCATAAAGCTGGAATCATCTCAGACTGGTTTCTTGAACATGACAATGAGTTCACTGTACTCAAATGGCCTCCACAGTCACCAGATCTCAATCCAATAGAGCATCTTTGGGATGTGGTGGAACGGGAGATTCGCATCATGGATGTGCAGCCGACAAATCTGCGGCAACTGTGTGATGCCATCATGTCAATATGGACCAAAATCTCTGAGGAATGCTTCCAGCACCTTGTTGAGTCTATGCCACGAAGAATTGAGGCAGTTCTGAAGGCAAAAGGGGGTCCAACCCATTACTAGCATGGTGTACCTAATAAAGTATCCGGTGAGTGTACTCATAAGAGTTGTGACATACTGCATTACTTGTTTTAGAACATTTTACACATTTAAGATATCTGTTCTATTATCCCCATCTTTTCACTATTTTGCAACAATTTCTACATTCACTGGGGAGGTGGTAACCCCTAAGACAGGTCATCGCCGTTTGTTCCTGCAATAACTAGTCCCATTTTTTCCCCTCCTCTTCTGTCTAATTAAAGTATGTTTAACTCTCCCCTGCTGCTGGGGTGAAAGGGTTATATATTAATACACACAAGATCCCGCTTTTCACATACACACAAATTCCTGCCTACAGATTTTAATGAAGTCTGCTCTCCCTGTTAAATATTTCATACACATATTTTATGTCGCTGAATTTTAAAGCAAACAGATAAAATGAAAGAATTCAGCCTTAATGCCACCCTTGTGAACTTTCCTTCTTTCTCTCATTTCCAGGGTTTTTTCATCAACAACATGGGTTAACCCTGTCAGGGGCTATGGAAGTGAAGATTTTTTTTAAGTACAACATTTTTCATTAAATTTTTTACTATAATTATAAAAAACAATCATTTCTCAGTAATATAACTCTCAAAATGGAACCACTATGTAGATATAAAAGATGCTGTACCTAAGGCTTTTGTTACTAAATATGGGTTTCTAATCTTAACACTATAGCCATCTTAAAGATGTGCGTTTACTTCAGATTCTTCTTGAAAACAAACAAAAATTTTATAAATAAATCAAAATCTTATTTGTAATGCAAATAGATATCATGTAAAAAGTCCTTCACTTTGGGGCAAGGCTGCAGTGGTTTCCAATTTTGACACCGGGAACAAGCAGAATTCTCATCATCCTCTATGTGAGGACTGAATGGAGACGCAGTCTTATCAGGTTGCGTTGCGGTCATGTAGACTTCCTGTTAGGCTAGCACAGCATATACTATGACATTATGACTAATTATAGAATGGCTAATTTTATTTAATTATTGACTCTTAGTGGCTCACCAATGCTTCAGCCCCAAACTTCAAAGGATTCCGATTTTGCCTTTCAACATGTTACCCAATTTAGAGAACTGAGAAAATCAAACTTCCCATTTGGAAAGTTTAAGCATAAAATAGGTAGAATCAAAGTAATAACTAAATAAGAGAAATAATTTGAATGTTTAATATGTATCAACAAGAAGTATATTATTGTACAACGCATTCTGCCAACCTTGTACTCGAGTGGTATGCCCTATGCACATACGGTAAGCGTTATATTGCCAACTGAACAGTACCTTGTAGGATTGACTGGGGCTCAGAAAACCTAACAGCCACTTACAAAGGGGAAATGTTTCTTGGAGGGGAGATGTTGTTTTGATAAATTTTTGGTCAAGACATTTATATTTAGTGTTTAGCATCTATGTTGGTTAGGTAGCTTGATGTAGACCAAAAGACTAGGCTTCCTTATGGCTGGAATATGCTTTAGTAAATTACTAGTATGGAATAATCTATTAGAATATCGAAACAAGCTGTGGGTTGTGAACCCACTTTGCTATCCTACAAGTCTGGGCCACCACTAAGGGCTATATTCCTAGATATCTCTGGTTTTCATCCTTTTACCTCTATACGGGAACTTTCAGAAGCAAAACATGTTACCAATGTTACTTGCAGGGCCCTATCGGTGATGTGTGTTGGTGTACAGCATCCCTTCTATACATCTGTTTAATGTGTAGATGCTGCTTTATATATTAAAAGGAGTCCAACAATGTAATGTGAACAGATCCTAACATGAGGACACTCAGTAACTATCTCATAAGAGTAGCACTGCCTTCCTCTAGATCAACACTTCAGGATTGGACCTGTGCTTTACTTTCGCAGCTTTACGTACTATGAGATGTAAGACTGATTTGGCAAACCCTGTGCAGCGCTACATAATCTGTTGGTGCTATATAAATAAAGAATTATTGTTATTATTATAAGTATATATAGTAGTCATTGCCTGATTCTCATTAAAGTGGTATTCCCACAAAGACAAGTTTAATAAATATATTCAGGATAACAAAATATCACATTGTTTTTAACAAAAATACTGCGTTTCACAGATATAATTTCAACCTGTCTGTCATCAGTCCTGGTGTTTACAATTTTGGTTTCTCCTAGATCTGACAAAAAATCTTCTGACTATGGTAGGGCAGATTCTTCTCACAAATATCTTCTCTTGTCTTAACACGGCAGTGCTCTGTGCCTCCTGCTCTCCCCCACTGCATTACAAGACCAGCTCAGACAAAGGCACTTCCTGCCAGGAAGCAAAAGTGTGCAGAGACTTACTATACAAGCTACAGAAAGATAAGCAGAGCTGACTCTGTGTTTTATTGATTAAGTGAGTTTGTACAGCTGAGAGTATTATTGTGTTTTATATTGTGGATATCATCATCTCTGATCTGTCTCATCTCTTTCTATGTCAGGTACTAGTAGAATGTTCAGAAGCTAAATAAAAGTGTATATAAACCTGCACCCTGATAATCTAATCACATTGTGAGCACACAGCATCTCATAGAACAGATATCACAGAGGAATCCTGTAGTGTCTATTTAGAGAGTGCCCACCCACACTCTGGATTCTTACGCTGACCCGTGTAGGGAGTTATAGGACAGAAACCCCAAAAATTGTAAGGGGTTAAAAATTATCTTGATTGTGTAAATATCACTTGGGGATTTAAATGTCAGAACTTTCTTTCATGGGAAAACTTTGTGCAGTATCTTTATGGTATATTCAGTCTATGATTAAGTTACAGTTTACGCCAAACAGAGAAGGTCCTGTGTGCCCTTGAGGCAACTTAAGGGGTTAACAGTAAGCTTTTACTAGAAACCTCAGCTCATGTGCAACAAGACTTGATACATTGTTTTCCTCTACAATTAAGCGCACATTATTATATCTAAAACCGCATTTACCCAAATGAAATGCTGCTGAATAATTAAACAGACACTGGTCCAAAATACTTTTCTTTCAATTAGTGGTAAATTGATATTGGTGTTGTGTTCTTTTTACAGTTCTGGAATTTACCACCCATTAAGAGGAAATTAGAACTTTAAGTGCATTTAAAAGGTAATAAGGATCATTTAAATAGGAAAACGTGTTTTCATTATAGAAAGGATCGGAGAATTCGCTCAACCATAAATCGTTCTTTCTATTCGAGGGAAATTACCCCCCCCCACACGATTCTAAGTAAATGTGTATTACTATATTTCATTTCAATGTGCAATAAAATGTTTCTGTATTCAGAGAGGTCTTCATATCGTGCATTGATTATGTCACGCCTCATTGGAGTAAATGATTATCATTCTTTTCATTACCATGCCCTGAGTCATAAACTTAGATGATTAAGCAATATTCTTGTTCGTCATATTAATATTTCTCTAAACAAATTAAACATATATTATACATATCTCAACATTGCATTTCCTTGCTTGAAATAGGAACTTTCACTGATCTACATCATTGTATACAGGCAGTCCCAAGGTTACGTACAAGATAGGTTCTGGAGGTTTGTTCTTAAGTTGAATTTGTATTTAAGTCGGAACTGTATACTTTATATTTGTAACCCCAGCAAAAAAAAAAAATATATATATACAGTTAATACATACAGTATATGTCATAAAGAGTTGCGGGTACCACCTATCCCTGGAACAGAGGGGTCTGGTGACCGGTTTTACACAGCCGGGCTGAATGGAACGAGGGAACCAGTGCCTCAAATGTGAGGCCATGCTCTATTAAACTATATTGGAGCTGCGAGAAGATTCAAGACTATACACTCCAAAAGTGGCGAGCATACACATCACTCTCTCCATTCAGGGGACCTTTATTCCTGAGAAAGGCGTGTATCCCAGATGTGACTGTTGAGCCAATCCTTGGCCCCAGTGGTTATGTCTGAATGAACGGCATATGATCACTTAGGCCAGGGATTGGCTCAGTGGTCATGTCCGAAATAAACTATGGTAAATGCTTCTGGGCCAACAGGACAATAAGAGGCACCAGTGTCCCATCCAACAGCAAAAAAACGGAAACCCTATGATCTACGTGAGATATATGGCATGGTACTCCACTTTGCTCAGAGGTGCTGTGCCACGTTCTATACATTTAAAGGTAGTCAACATGAAATCTGCTGCCTCATTTATCTCTAAGGGACTGTTGGACATTGTGGTGTTCTGTAGGGATCTTAGCAGTCAAATCCCCAAAAATAAAAAACTTTCTACTCTGTGGAAAGGGGATAAGTTAGAAAACCTTGGTACAATGTCTTTAAGTTTATAGGAGCAAACACTATAAACTTTGAGTAAAATGCTAAAATTCAATAGTTACTGGGCCTAAGTCTTGAACCCTCAATGGTAAATCAGTAAGGTGTATCATAACATCTCACGCTGCTCATCCAAAGTAGGACACTATAAATTTTAAAATTCCTCCGTTGTACGAGACATGACTTTCCATATTTCCTTCTCTTTGTTGCTCACTCAATGTCACGCAAATGTTTTCCTAAAAGTGATTATGTCACTGGCTCATTGTGTACATACTGTCTTCCCCAGCTGTTCTAGCCCATCTTGAAGATCCTGTCTGCTCTGTAGGGCATAGTCCCAGCAGTTGAAAAGAAATGAAAAATAAAAAATTAATCACATCCTTGTTTCCCCCAAAGTGCCCTCATCTGTCACTGCCTGCTGCGGCATTCTCCAACGAAAGGGATTCAGATAGGACTCAGCAGTTTCATTAAAAAGCTTTTAACCAATTCCATTCTACTCATCTACTAACAAAGAGTCCAAAAATGTCTTTTTACGATATGCAATGATCATCCATATAAATAAAACAGAAAATACATAACATGGTTATAGCACTACAAATGACCTGCCGAGGGGTGGGAGATAGCCGGAAGTGGGTGAATAATCATTTCTGGAATTGAAAAATGAAGATAGAAAATCAGGATCTGAGTAAAAATGATATAGGGCTGATTGTGGATGGACAATTGGGTCAGAACATTTTAGATATTGAAATTCCCCTGATATTGAGTGGGGGGGGGGAATCTTCCAGAAGAGTTCAAACCAAGCAAAATGGTCATAAGCACTAAAAAAGTTTTAAAAAAAGTTTATCATGGGAAAGTTTGCCTATGACCAGTAAGTTCCTTCTTTCCTATGTTTTACAAAAATGATTTTATAAAACGTTAGGATATAGAATTATAATGAAGCAATATTGTTCCGGCTACGCACTGTACAGAATGGCTGCACCTGCACAGACTTATTCATGGCAGGTTCACAGAATGATGTGGAGTGGGCAGGTTCAAATCCTCCCAGGGCTTCATTATGCAATGTGTGCATCATTCTTAATTTCCTAATTCTGACTTTGCAAAGATCTCCCGCTTAGCCAGCTGGAGATTTCCTTACTGCTTTAATAGGGACACCAATCAATAGGATTTTTCTTCATTTAAAAAGCTTAACTGGCTAGCTCATGCTTCTAGAAATTTACTCCCTACTGTATCTCTCAGATTTTTTTTGTATAATGGCCAATTTTTTGATTGAGATGCATTTAGTCAATCAAAAAATTGGGCATTATAAAAAAAATCTGCATTTACAGTAAAGAGTTATAATTTGCTCAGAAATCACCAGGAATGCCATTTTTAGCTGATGACAGCTTTCAATTGCCTATGCTATACTGATTTTAAAAATGTCTTTGTGAACACTCTGAATCATTTCAGAAATTTAGAATATTTTGTTTATTTTAGATGCTCTTGGCTCCCTGCCAGAAGAATGTGGTGAGTCCCAGGAAGGGGGCAGCTGCAGCCTGTGTGCCTGTGTCAGCCTTCTCTCCTCCACACTCATTCAGCACCATGGGGATGGTGTGGAGAGGGAGAATGCAATAGAGGAGACACAAGCACTGCCAGACCCTGACCGCTGTAATGGAAATTGTGTGATGTCCAAATATAGAGCTGCACCCAATCTCCCAGAGAGGAGAGGCTCCATACTGCTCTCTGCTCTCCCAGGTGTCCTAGAGGACATTTGGTGATGTCAGAATCATGTCACTGATCAAATGCGTCTTATATCACCACAGGAGCTGATTCTGGGAGAATGGGGACATGCTGGGCTGGGACAGGGTAAGAAGAAGGGGAAGGGGGAAAGGGGGACAAGTGGGGGGGGGGGCTATGTGTGTATAGCTGGCTGTGTGTGTATCTGTATGAATGATGCAGTGCTGTGTGTGTAACTGTATGGATGATGCAGGGCTGTGTGTGTAGCTGTATAGATGATGCAGAGCTGTGTGTGTGTAACTGTATGGATGATGCAGAGCTGTGTGTGTGTAACTGTATGGATGATGCAGGGCTGTGTGTGTAACTGTATGGATGATGCAGAGCTGTGTGTGTAACTGTATGGATGATGCAGGGCTGTGTGTGTAGCTGTATAGATGATGCAGAGCTGTGTGTAACTGTATGGATGATGCAGAGCTGTGTGTGCTCTGCTTTAGTGTGACATACAGGGATATTTTTATTGGTGCAAAATATAATTTTCCTTTTTTTGGAAGCCTAAATCTGGGGTGCGTCCTATAGTAAGAAGTGTCTTATAGTCCGAAAATTTTGGGTATTTGTTTTCTTCTACATGCAGATAGCAATAAATCTGTGATGCATTAGAAATGCAGATTAACACTCAAAATGCCTTTACAGTGTAAATATGATTTTAAAAATCTCACTGATATTGTTCATGCTGTGTTACTGGGTTACTGCAGATGTGCATTGTATCCGTTCTGTAGGCTTCCTGTTATAGACGAGGAGGAGCTGAGCAGGTTGTGCAGGATGTTATATACACAGGCAGCATGTTATAGAGCAGGAGGAGCTGAGCAGGTTGTGCAGGGTGTTATATAAACAGGCAGTATGTTGTAGAGTAGGAGGAGCTGAACAGGTTGTACATAGGATCCTAGCTGAATTAGCATGGTAAGGAGCAGGAGGAGCTGAACAGGTTGTGCAGAGTGTAATATAAGCAGGCAGCATTTGGAGTTTACAGTCATATTAGAATGAAGAATCAAATAACATGATGAACAATGTATTATTCTTTTCCTAAATGAACCATGGGATGCTTATGAAAATAAAAAAAAATGGAGCTTGTAAAAAAAAGTGGATTTTCTCCTTTAAAAAATATCTTATGTTAGAAGTAAGGTAGAATGTTACAAAATATTGAGAAAGTTCAGATGGCCACTGCTGTGACCCCCTACAGCTGAGATTTGGCTGCTGCAGTTGAATGTCCATTGGGAAACTAGTGGAGGACTGGAAAGCAATGTAACCGGGGCAGCAGGGGACTTAGTTTTTATGTTAAACTACATTCCCATATTACATGTTTTCTTTATATCATTATAAGGACACTAATATGACCTTCTTCTCCAAGTGCAAAGCTCCATCCTCCTCATTCTCACAGAATCAATCAATAAGGCTACTGAATCCATCATAAATAATTTGTCTGAAGTTTAACAGTATGTTGTTAATTACTTGAGCGCAGGTAACAATGATAATGAATGGAACATGACTTCTAGTGGTTGAGATTTTTGCCCATGATTAAGAGGGGTCATATCGGAGGTTCTGACACTAGATTCTAGTAATAGGTACAGCAAGACCGAGCTCATTTCTATACTCTGCGTTAAACTAACTATCTGATCTCACACCGTTCCAAAGCAAGGAAATGTATCTTGCCCTGGAATACTCTGATTCTCAATGCTGGAGGAGTCTCACTGTGTTACTGTAGTATGGCCATTCATTATTAATCCACAGCTGCACTTAGAGGCCGGGTAGGCACTATTAGAGGCTTCCTGCTGAGGCTGGAAGATGAGCACATACATCTTGGACTGGCAGTTTTCTTCCCTGGATTTTGTCTTAACCCATGCATTACTATTGGGCATAAACTCCACAGCAAGGCATATCATAGATGAAATGTTACTAGGGTAAAAAGACCACTTCTTTGAGAAGACCGCCTTTTATTGCTTTTCTACGACAGTTACTTTAATTACTATATATTGACTATTTTCCTTCAGCTCTGTAGATATATTTGTATATGTGAGTGGTTGCCTATTATAATTCAATACATTTCTGCTAATCTGTTTTAAAAATATAAAGGATTTTATATTTTCGTTCCAAATGAAAATATACATAGGTGATCTGTCTCTAAACAGTTAATTTGTGGGTCTTGTAATGGTATTAAAGATTCATCCTCCAAAATGATGGTCTACCAGCAATCGGGGCATGGACAGGTGTTGTCTTGATGGCAGAGCCCATTTATTAGAAGACTGTGTTTTGCTGACTAGCTCAATGAGCGGTAATGAAATAGTTGCCCATGCTATAATTATCGGTGCATCTAATTTTAGGAATAAGCCACATTTTGCATTTCTAGGCATAATGTAAGATGCATATAGAGGTACAGTAGGTCCCTATGAACAGGTGCCTTAATATAGTACATAGTAGAAACCAATATAAAAGCAGTTGTAACAAATCTAATTGCAGAAACAGATTTCTTTCTCCACATATCAGGCTCCTTTCCTTCAACCCCCAACTTCTGCACTAATTACTCACTATGGAAAAAAATCATCTGCAGAGAGGCAGCATTACAGCCGTACAGCTTACTGAGGGACCAGGTTACTGCTACTGCCTAGGTAAGGGGACATGAGCAGAAGGACAAACTCAAGGCAAGAAGAGACTAAGCATAGAAACACTGGTCCTGATTCTGCTGTGTCACCCATGTGCTAAATTCATAATTACACTGCTCAGTACTACTTTTATATCCCCCCTTGTTGCTGCTTCATCCACTGTTTATTTTACTTTAAATGTATAGCGAGTGGATATTTTTCTCTCTCTATGTGCTACGCATAGTCATCACCAGTTATCACCAAACTTAGTTTCACTGGAAAATCAAAAAATCAATGCTTGAAACATGAAATGTTCTGAAAAGTCAATGTGCAACCATTGGCAGGCAAGATTCAAGTGACATGGGACTCTGGGGTACCATAACTTAGGGACACTCAACTTACAGATGTCTCCTAGTTACAGACAAACCTCTCTGGTCACTGTGACCTCTCGTGAATCTTTCTGGATGCTGTTAATTTTGTGAACTTTTATCCTAGGCCACAATGATCAACTGTAACAGTTATCAAAGGCATTTGCAAAGAAACTTTGTTGTTAAAGGGTTTTCTCACAAATTCCTGTGGGCCTAACTTACTGATCTATGGAGTCCCATCATGCAGTGCTCAGCAATTTCCATCGGCTACATTGAGATGTATGGAGCAGAATGGTCATGAGAGGCCGTCTGCTCCATTACTCTCATGGAGCGATGAGGGGTCCGACCCTTTGTTTTTATGATCTGTGGAGGTCTGGTCACTGAGACTACCAACGCCTACCAACCAATCAGCAAGTTAGGCCCTATCCTGTGGATAGAGCCTAACTTGAATTTGTGGGAAAACCCCTTTAATCTTTGCTGCCACAAAAACCCAAAATTTTGAAAAACCCAAAAATGAGTTTTGTGTTGAGTTACCAGTTCTGACTTACATACAAAATCAACTTAAGAACAAACCTACAGAAGCGATCCTATACGTAACCCGGGGACTAGTAGAGGCTACTTGAGTACATCATTATAAAAACCAACTCAAAATCAATAGACAACCTTTCACCAGCGTCTTAAAATAAATTCTGTTCACGGGTACTGAAGGAATTTCCAGATCAGACGCTATTAGAACTATATTTGTAAAGGGTTCTCTAATTGCCCATGGTTATGCCATAAAAGGAAGGTTATAATGAAAATTCTCTGGAATCCTCTACAGCTTTATGGCAATGAGGGAGTTAAGACTGTGTGGGGTGGAATGTACAAGGAGCGCACACCGTAATAACGGATACAATAATAATTCTCTTTCTAGCTGCCCTCTGGGACATTAATAAGGATCCAGGCTGTGAGATGAATCCCAGCCGTCTGATTTGGGGTTTAATTTCCCAGATCTCCCCCAATGAAGAGAAGCTTCAGATGTGGACTGCGATTGATGCAGAATCTCAAGATACTTCTGAGACATATAATATTCTTTCTGAGAAGTCAGTCTGTTTCATGTCATTAGGAGCGGATTTAACCCCTCTGTGTTATGGTTAAATATCGTAACATCTAGACCTGGCCACACACTAATGCCTATGGTACGGTTTGCTTCATATCAGAAATAGGTGCATGAACTACACGAGAATGCGATCCATACAGTCACGTCAATAATGAAATTATCAATACATCTTCCCCAACTTTTCTGGGATAAAACGTTATGACTATAAGGGTTAATGCTACTTGGTGGCACAGGGAGGGTGCCATTATATGGCACCACTGCATTGCACCATGTAATGAGATACAATGCTCTGACCTGTGGCAAAAAGACACAGCAATGGTAGTGGATGAAAGAGTAGCCTAAGGTTATTTAACAATAAAAATAATGTTTAGTTCCACATACAAAAAAGTGCAGCTTTTAAAGGTATATTATATTGCAATTAAAATCTTGCTGGAAAGTCGTAGAAATGCTACTGTGAAGGTAAATCTAAAATTTACATTTCAAGCAGTCAGCCAATAACTAAGGCGCATTATAAAGGGCAGACAGCCGACGTCATTCAGTCTCCCGTTGTCCTCCTCCAGTCCATCACTGGGATTGTGAGATGGTAAATCACAGATCTGTGGTTGCTACTCAGTGGAACACATAGATGTAAAGGCATAATGATACTGCACGGGGCTTTTTACTGGTAGCCGAGAGCCCACGAGTACCAAAATACAAAAATGTTTTATATATATATCATTACGTACAATTGGAAAATATATACATTTATTACTTAAACAATAAATATGATTTCCACTAATTTTTGCAGTATTCAGGAGACCAAAAATTCACGAGGAGACATGAAAATAAATATTACATTTCACTGCTACACCAGTGGCTCAACTGTACCGAATCAGCAGCTCAACCCTACTGGCTAATCCTGCTATATGCAATTTTGCCATAGCACATTTGATACCACATGACCACATATTTGCTTCATCACTGCACAATCACAGCTCTGCTGCACTGCTATGCTTCAACTATTATGAGCAGAATCATCACTGACGCCCACATTTAATGTCATCCAGCTTGCTACATTCTATAGCCCATTGTCATCTTTGGGTTGGCTTAAAGGAAACCTGTCAGCTGTTCTCTCTCATGAAAAAGCCGGAACTCAGCTTCACGGAAGGTGCTGATTGGACTCAACTCAGGTCATTTGCATACAGCTTTAGGAGCTGATTGTTTAAGTTTACATACATGGAAAGGAAGGGATAGAGACAATGCTTTCTAATGCTTTATGATAATACATTTAGTTTTGGGGGGTAAATTAGACTGACATTTTCCCTTTAATCGATCCACCACATCACTTGAGAACATAATGTATGTTAGAAAAAGCATTTACAAAAGAGAAGGCTACAGTATAAATACATTTTGTGCATTAATACAACAAATACAAGTGCCCAAATGGAACCCACTAATGTATGAGAGAGCTCCTCTTAGGAACTCCTCTGGATAGGTGCTCAGTAATTGCCGAAAATTAAGATGGGGCCAATTTTATTGCTTCACATTTATGAAAATCCCACAATAGATATTTTAATACACTTGATAAAAATCCATCTACACGATAATTTCCTTGAAGAATAATGCCTGTATCTTCTGAGACCACAACCAAAACTGTGAAGCTCTTGTGCTGTTCCCCTGGCTGATGTTTAGGTTGCTTTAAGACTCTCGTAATGTTTCCATTTGAAGGAAACTCAGAAAAGGTCTCATGTTAAATATAAACAGAGACGCTTTTTCATATCAGTTACACAGAGGGGCATCTATCATTCTACTACAGGGATTTTTGACCTTTTATTACTTTTTTAGTGTTCCATGGTGTAAATGAAAAACGCAAAAGAAATGAAGGTCATTTTATTAACTGCTGGAAAACCTAAAAAAACATTTTTTGAGCGCTGGTGCATCACATGCTGGTGCTTGATGTCATCCCCACTCCCGATAAAAATAATAATAATAACAATAATAATCTTTATTTATATAGCGCCATCAAATTTCGTAGCGCTTAACAAATATAGGGGACATATACAAATACAAACCAATACAAATACATAGGGGAGTACAAACATGAATATGGAAACAATAGGAGTGAGGGCGCCACTCCCAAGATGGGAAATACCAAGATTCTTCCCGGTGCAGAATTGCGCTATAACCTGCACCAGTTGGTTGTTGAAGTAGATTGCAGAGAAGTAGATTGCAGCACAGTCAAAGATTAGATGAAGAATCTGATGTCTTTATTAACCCATCATGCAACGTTTCAAACACAAAAGCCTGGGCCGTCATCGTCCCAGGAGGGCCTACTCCATACCCATCCATGTGCATCATAAAGCTCAGCTATTCCTACAGAATCACATCTTTCCATCAAATATGATTTATTCCTAGAAGGTAGGTACTGGAACACATTTATTAAACAAAAATCAACATGACCATTAGTTGAGTTGAGAAACGGGACTTCAATCCTTTGCTCAATACCTAAGCAGTCACAATCTAAAATCCTTTTATTTTTCTCTATCACAGAGGAGAAGGTATCTCCGTAAATCTCTGTGTTGTACTAGTAATTGCTTGTATCCACCTAATATTTCCCCATTAATAAGACAATTCATTATGGGTTTGCTGTCACAACAAATATCCCAATTATCTTTTTCTTATTTTAATTATGTTTCGCTGCAGGCGGATCGGACGCATGTTCTGGTTTATTGAAGATAACGTACGTTTGCCCTGCCGCTCCCGAGCTGTAGTTTTGTTTTAAATGCGACCTCTCTTAGCAGACGATGTTAAATATTCATAAGGTGAGAAAAATCAAATGGTAAAATCAGCTCTGAGCTGACAGCCAGCAAAAAAAAATATGACTATGGACTTTAGCTGGAGGAAATTCAGCATAAAGGGAGTTAAATAAGCTACATTGAAATCAATATTTATGATTTAACCCCACGCAAGACAGAAAATCGATAAACCTGCAAAATTAAGCATGAGGCAGCAAGCCTATATGACTGTAAATATGGAATATGTTTAGATTGCAAGTGCATAGTATTGAAGTCATGACCATCGGATCCTTGCTTCATTTTATTTTGGGCTGATTTAACTTTTAGAATTGTTAATGTCTTGTAAAATTTTTCTAGAAAATTCTAAAAACAATGAATGGGGAATGGTATTATCAACTATGGAAAGCATCCACATGGTTTCTCGCATGATGTAATGAAAGTATTCAGAGGTTTATATAAGGGGGAATAGAAAACTATGAAGGTCAAAGAGGTTGGACTTGTAACATCCACATATAGCATCTATTACTGCTCCACCTGCATTGCTACATCGCCAAGTAGTGATGATTACATTCATGGATGAGATTGGGAAGAACTAGGTCAGTAACATCACAGGTAAAGGTAAAAAAGGAAAAAAGGGCATTTACTGTATAAACTGTACCATATAAAAGACTATGAGGGGATTTATCAGTGCTTGTGCACCAGTTTTCTGGTGTACAAGCCTTGAAATAGTCATTTATCCTGGCCGTGGGATAACTTAGGCCACCTCCAAGCAAAGTGGGTGGAGAAGGGTGTGAAGAGGGCTGTCCCTGGCAGCGGAGTGGGGTAATTGGTGGCGGAGTGGGTTGTGTAGGGCATTCCTGGCCTCCGCATGTGCACTAGTTATGGTTTTTGTCAAAAACATGCCAGATTCATGCAGTGTGGCAGCAGAAGAAAGTGATAGATAGGAGTACCCAGCTCGCCTTGACCAAACCTCTACCCTTCCTACAAAAATCTCTCTTTAAGGACCTTGCCAATCACTATTATAATGGCAGAGGTGGGCACAGGGAACAGTCAGGGTTATGATATCATTTTACAAAGAGGAGGACAAATTAGGATTTGCTATTTTTACAATTTTCTATTTTCTCTTCCTTTAATAAGTGAATAAAGGAAACCGAGGTTGGGTCAATATTTCTCTGTAATCATGGAATCCTCTATTATTCAAAAATGTGGCACATTCATCCAAGGTCTACCGGAGGATGATAATTAGCACAGGACTTCTCTCTTCAATACTGATTGTTTTCAATAAAATAAAGATAATAAATCAGGGCAGATTTAACATTATTTTTAACCCATAGGAGCCAAGAACATAGAAAATTGAACTGCACCGTTATAGGTTAAACACTCACAAGTCTATTGACTGTATCTGACAGCAACTGTAACAAACTCCACAGCTTCAAATTCCTCACTTTGTGCAAGCTCAGCATTTTTCCTAGGTAATTCCTTCCTAGACTCCAGGGAGGACAGTTTTTTACCTATAGTTAGTTCTCCTAAAGTAAATATGAGTGACATAGATTAACGCTTCTGGGCCTTGAGGGCCTACAATGGACCCTCTTCCTACTATATGTGCTATATTTATAATGACTTGTAAACTTGCATGGACAGTACAGAGATCTTTCTAATAATCTTTTTACATGGACATTCAGGGGAAAGACTGTCATCACTGACAGGGATTCTTTACTGTAAGAGCAGTGAAAATGGAAGCGGCGATGTTGTAATGGTTGAAACACTGGACCAGTTGGTGATGGGCTTGCATACTTTTTGTTAAGGTGAATCTATCTCTTGTCTTTATACATGGGATGTGACATTAATCCGGTGATTTTTTCTCATTGCGATATTGAAGTCAGGAAGGGGTTAAAGGTTTTCTGCGTTCCACATTGTAGGATTATAGATTGGACTTGCTTGACCTGCATCTTTATCCTTATCTACTATAAGACTTCATACGGCATAGGTTGTATAATAATGAAGTCATACTTATAAGGCTACATTCACATGGTCACTCTGCAGCCAGTAATTTGCATCATTATTATTAGACCAAAACAATTAGTGGTTTAAAAACATTTGCTTTACAAATGATGCAAAATACTGATCAAATACTGACAGTGTGAACGTAACCTCATAGAGTGAGCTTCATAATAATTGCAGCCCCGAATCAGTTAAAGCATTCGTTCCTCAATATGGCAAAGTTTCTTGAAGCTCCTATACATATGGAACAAAATGTGATTTTAACCCCTGCATCCCTTAATGTTGTTGTTTCATAATTTGTGCCTATGCTGTTTAAGAATAAACTGGATCAACAATTTCTTAAAATACATTTTTTGAATGTAATTCCATAATGACATGTCAGGCCAACATCTAAGATCTACCAGACCATTGCAGGCTCGATAACAGTGTGCTTGGAAAGCTGTGAGATCTTCCCATTCATATCTTGAAAAGCAGTGCTAGTCAAGCTTAACCAACGTAATATGATCTAGGTTTTGATGTGAGTATTACCTGAAAAGGCCTCACTTGTGTACCATCAGACATACTGAAATGCTCTGTGCCTACTGCAAAATCCTTAGACAGCTTAAAGATGAACAGAACAGATAGATCTGGAAAATGCCAGGTTTAATACGAACAATTTGGCACATCTCTGGAAATGTGACAGAGAGCTTCTCATGATCTGCTATGGGAATATTAGATATAATAGCAGAACTGCTCCTATATTAAACACACAGTATGTGTGGTTTCAAACAGATGTGTTACGGTCTGTAATACTGATTTTCCTTTGTGTTCATATATCACAAGTTCTATTGTCTCTTATTAGGGACACAGTTCCCTTGGATTCTGGCATGTTGGAGTATTCCAATTACTATGTTCACCATTTTGTATACCCTTTATCAAAATATATTTGCCCTTTACAAGGTGAAACAGAGATAAAAAAAGAATTTGGATGGTGAAAAGAGAAATATATTAAAAGCTCAATGTATCTATACTTCTCAACAGGGTCTAAGCGGAGTAATTTTAGTGGCAGAACCAAAGTCCTTGAGGCAATGACTGCAAATTATACGATACAGACGTATCTGCTGCTATTCCTGGAACCCATCAAGCTGAGATTCCCAAAATACACACCTCGTTTCTGCATCAGATCCTCCAGCCGAGAGGCAATCGGGACAAATTCACAGATAGCCAGGCGGGAAACACACAGAGGAGTCTAATCAGCCTTTATTTCCACCCCTTCAGAAATGTTGGTTAAGAAATAAAAATTACAGGTTATCTGTGGGACCGCAGATTGTAAATGGCACAGGGATTCATCGTAAGGTTTGCCATTGCGTAGGAAACTGTGCTTTGCTTTCGTCTTCATCACTAGGCATGGGGTTAGAATTGTTAAGAGACGAAACAGAATTGACCTTTTATGAACTTGGTTAATGCAGATATTTCTGTTGTTGTTATGTGACATTTAAAGAAGTTTGCCCACAAAGACAAGTAAGCCCTATCCACAGGATAGGGCCTAACTTGCTGATCAGTGGGGGTCTCAGTGTTGATACTCCAGCAGATCGCAGACCCAGACTAATGGGGCAGACGGCCGTGCATGACCTTTCTGCTTTATTAATCTCGGAAGATATGAAAAAAAAAAAGGTTAAAGCAGTAAGCAGTTTCCTCAAGTTGTATACTGATAATCCTTCTGATGGGCCATTTTGATAGCCTCGTCCATGGCCTTTCCAGTCTTAGAACATACATATTTTTTTGAATGGACATTTAGGTAAATTGTCCAGGATTGACAAATCTGTGGCTACTAGAAGAAACATATATAAAATTAATTGGTTGAGGTTCTTGACCTGAGCCATGCTATACAGGGGTGGATTAAAACTCAGGGTTGCAAGAAAATTATGGATCCCAAACTATTTTTATGTTTTACCGTTTCCTGCCTGCATATGGTACCAGAACCAAGCTTCTTGTAAATAGAGTACAGGTCACTTTCGTCAGTTATTAGTTCTGCATTTTAAGGACCTTTGGAAAACCTTCAAAGTTTCCATGTGTATATTGCACATGTGTTTCGAGAGCTGACATACATGTATGGAGGTTTCTTTTTTTATCATTTCTACAGGGCAATATTAAACTTAACGGTTTGCTTCGAAGGCCATGGGCCCCTGGCTGTGGCCCAAGTCACCCATTTTATAATCTAGTGCTGATGCTTTATTGTTTTAGGTTACAAGCATATCACCCTCCTTATGCAAACGAAGAAATATTTCCAAGAAAAATTATTCAATCAATATCTAAATTTCTAAATTCTGGAGGGTACACAACAGAATATGACCAAATATTGAATACTTACAATATATTGAGTTAGTAAGCCTCTCTCTGTAGGAGGCCAAATTTTTCTTCATGGGCAGACAATAGGCTCAGATACAGATTGGACAGTTTACACTTGCAGTAAATTCCAGAATAAATGACAGATCTGAAAAGCATTACTAAAGTAATACCCATAGTAAAGCTAACACCAAAATCGCCTTCGTCCCAGTTGGCACATTAAACATGATGAAGGAAAACCATTGGTGAATAATTAATGAGAAAATACTTTTAAATAAATAAATTCAGACAATTTTATCAATAATAGTTCTTCAAGTTACCACCTTTATGAGGTAGTCTGTGGCAGACATGAATATTTGCCAACTAAGACAACCCTAAACATCAGTTTTGCCTACTTTAAGAATTCAGATTACAATAATAATATTAAATTGCTCCCCGGTGAGCTTTAATTTCCTCTTTTAGTTGTCCAAGACACAATAAATCTCCTGAACCTGTGGAATAATGGATCTGAAAGAATCTCTTTTTCTTCCCCTCCTCCCTAAACCACAAGGTAAGTGGTAGAAGTAATGAATCTTTACAAAAGCAATCAGCAACCATTTAGCAAACCTCCAGGAAAAACACAATGATTATTCCGCACTAAGATAAATTACATTGGATCTAATGGGCATCTGAATACTACAACATGTCGTCTTGACCCGGAAAGAAAAATGATGAGTGGGGTCAATTCATGAGATGGGGAAAGGGTTACTGCTTAAATGCCATTATGAAAAGCAAATAAGAGCCTGTGGCATAAGGGACATTGTGAAGAATCTGCACTGTATAATTAGAGAGCAGCCTCATTAACACAATCCCAATACATCAATCCCCCTCATCCTGCAAATAAAGACTTGTCTAACTATTGACAAACACATAATTGACCAATGATTGAAGAACACTCACTGTCTCCTGATAAAGAAAAATATAGGTTTTGACAAAACGACAGCTCACCCCCCATCTACAAAAGTGCCATATAGATTTTGTAGTATTGCTCACTTTATACAGTTGAACCGTGCTCAGAAAATTGGTGATATTGCAAATCTTTCAAAGATTTGAGGAAAAGAGGTAATTTGAATATCATTTTGTATTCTGTAAAAAAATCAGCTTTCCTTCTAATTTATTGTAATTTCCAATTATTTGTATATTCTAGCCTTACAAGTCCAGGCGGGGATGGAGATGGTCAATAATTGAACAATAACTCCAACCACTTGACTCCTAAATCTAAGCTATGCAGCAAACTTTGGTTTCGAAAATTTACAAACGACCTGTAAGGGAGCAAAGACTTCACTTGGATGTCCCATTCCGTTTCAATGAACAACCCACAGGTCAGATGCATCATTGGGTGGCAGGTTCTAAAAGTAGCTAATAATGATGCACTTGTCCTATGGGACATTATCCCCTTACCGATGTGTGTCATATTAGTACGTAACATGTTGGCTCCGGGTATATGGAGAGGGCTCATGGGCAGAGTCCTCTCCATACAAGATGAGAGTTTGCTGCATGTTGCAAGTTACTGATTTTTGAAGGTGGGGAATGAAAAAGGGCCTGGTTGTTAAGGGGTTAGTCATGCCAGGAGGTGTCAATCCCGCACCCCTCACAGCTTCTTAGGCTATTTGTATTGAACTTTTAAAGTAATTTTTCTGCATAATGATACATCTCCAAAAATAATGAAAGACATAAGAGTGACCCTGTCCTGCATAACAGGTTGGTGGCAAGTTTTGAGCCTAAATTTTAATGATATGTTCCCATAGATGAACTCTGACCCCTGAAATGCAGATTGTGCAGGCATACGAGTAAGTTGCATTTCGATAAACATTGTAGCACATTGATGCACCAGGTTATTATACAGCCCCTTTAAAATGTAGGGTCTGCAGTAAAATCACATTATTTGAAGCACCAGTAATGATCCCATCCACCACTATATGAAGCGGGCTACACCGTTGTATCTCTTATGAGCACATCTCCTCCACATTTCTTGCCATCTTCTCCTGTACTACTACCAATCCAGATTTTCTTTTCCTCATTTTTAGGTTGCCAAAATAATCGAAACACATGAATGTCTTTACGTTACAAACTATCCCTAATGGTTTTGGGAGTAAGAGCATATGGTAAATTACCATTGGAAAACAGTTCTCCAGTGATTCCACTGATTCCAAGCTGTTGTGTTTTATCTGAAGAAATTTCTTTTATTGTACTTAAAGTTTAACACTAGGCCGGGAGACAAAAAAAATTATTCCAGTTGTTCAGATGTTTATTCTCATCCATAGAGTTTAGTGGTGATAGTAGTTATTAGTGCTGTTGTAGTAAAGACGTTCAACGTATTATGTCAACAGTCAGGAGCCAGAAACAGGCTCAGAACAATGCGCTCCCAACTCCTCTTGGCAGGTAATACAAAGTGCATTACTCAGCCAATAAAGAAAGCACCTCATAGAATAAGAGCCTGGGATCTGTCTTCTATACAAAGACATAATGAGAGGGAAACTCAGAATAATATAGATTTTCTACAATGCCAGGTTTTAATAACTTAAATTGATAAATTTCGACTTTACATCATTGTACGACAACATAGTGCCCAGATGATGATGGGGATTATTCTCATTGACTGAGTACAGCATAGATATTTTCTTAATAACAATGGAAAATGATGTATAACGTCGGTTACCGTGTACCCATGGGATTTCATAAAGGTTGAGGTCAATAATTCCACGGTAATAGGAGCAGAAGGTAGGTAGCAAAATCTCTAATGAGACAATAATAGAATATCTGGAGTTGATGGTATGACAACGATTCTGTCGCACTTCACAGATTTCTCATAAGTGGCCATTAAAAAAAAAATCCTTGAACCTTTTTGTAGAGCGTTGAAGATTACTGCCTAGAAATGATCAGTGAGAGTGAATATTGATTTACCTATAGGTCCCCTATTCATGTGCCTATAGATGGTCATGAAAGAAATTCATCTAGATGTCATTATATGTAAATGAATAGGAAGGAAAGGAGATAGACAGGGAAGGGTAAATGATCCCAAAGCAGCCACAGATGTGTCCACTTCTGCCTTAGCTTGAATTTCTCTGAGGACTCCAATATTCATAAAATTCAATACATTACCATTGCATGCTAACTAAATCCTTAAAAAGGTGCTATTCACAACATCTAGGTAACCACATATAGAAACATTTGAGATAACATTTTGATGTGAGGGATGTATCTCCTTGTTAATCCTGTGAGAAGCATCATCCATGTTATGCCCCCTGGCTCCTGCTTGTAAGAGCTTGTGAGAAACCTATCACAGGCAGGAGGCATAGGAGACAGGCCAACCATGCATCACATCAGTAGAAAGGGAGACTACAGTGTGAGTCAGGGAGCAAACATTGTATCTCATGGATCTATGACTTGTTGCTCCTTGGGCCAAACGAATGTGTGCCCACGTCAGCGCCCTGGAGAGGAAGAGGGATGAGTGCTACAGATTTCATCCCTCTCCATAGAGTAGGGCGGCCGCCATAACATGTCCTATATTTCACCATGCATGGCTGCGGCGTGGCGAGAAAACGTGTGCTCACTGCGACCAAGCGCCATAGATGTCAATGGGGATCGATATGCATCTGCAAATGGTGGGGCCTCATATCGTTCCACATTACGTTCGTGTGAATGAGCCTTTTGATAGGACTCAAGGTAGAACAAATATAAAGATGTGATTAGACTCCACAACGTGATTTATATTCCTTTATGCTAAGGGTAGATTTCCTTTAAAGCAGGAGAAGAAATGAAGATGTCAAACAACCTATATACAGTATTGTGTTACAATGGAGGGTTTCTTATGGAGACTTTAACCTGAATGTTTACTTGAAGGAAGAGTTAATGGACTAACGTGTGCCTTAAGTTGTATGTTGGAAGGTGCAGTAAATAACTATAATTGCTATGCTCTATTGTGACAAGAAGCTGATGATAGCTTCATCTACTAATTAACACATGAGCTGTCAGTTGGTAAACATGTATTTCTCTATCGTGGTTTATACAGATATATTTGTGATGCCAGGTCCTCACTGTGTGTGATTGTCACAATAATATGATGTGTATGACAACTTTAAGGCACAGAAATTTGGAACGAAGTTAACAGGTGCCATTAAATTGGAGCATAAAGAATTACTCTGAATCGAAGATGATCTAATGGTTCTCAGGCGTAACAGTTGTGTTTTTGATATGAGGCCCCTGGCACCTTTTTTGGTGTTTTGCTCTTTTGTGTAATTCTCAGAACTGCAAACAAGATTGTAGCAAACAGGAGAGAGTCTTCCTGGCAATGCTTCGTGCTAATCTAACACACTTCAGTTTCCTACATGAGCAGCCAACTTGTCCAGTATTGATTGCCCAGCCAAAAGGAAAAACAATCATGTACTGTAAGATTTTTATCTTACTAAAGTAAGCAGGTCCTAGGGCTAAAACAGACGCAGCAGTGTTACACTGCTAGCGTTATCGGAAACCTCTATTGGATAACACTAGGAGACACTGCCGCAATGTACACTAGAGGGGGTGGGATTAGGGGCGGTGACTGCTGCATGATGCGCTACAGTCACGCTGGCCTATTGAGTGGGCGGGGCGGTCTGGGGAAGAGGCAGTGCCTCGGACCACAATGCTCATGAATACACCAGACTGCTTCCAGTGCGGCCCGGCGTTTCTATAGTACAGCGCGGCAGTGTATGCTAGCGTTATCGGAGGTTTCCAATACCACTAGCAGTGTAACACTGCTGCGTCTGTTTCAGCACTAGGAGATGCTTACTTTAGTAAGCAGGTCTTAGTGCCGTTTTTTATAGGTGTCAGGTCCTTTTTAAGGAGTTTTCCAATGAAAATAATTATCCTGAAAACATCTCTAATATAACAAAATGTTACTCATCTATCCCTGATCCTTCAATGGTCAGGTCAAGATGCTATCCAGGTCTTTACTTGCTACATTTTGCTGGTAGCAATTGTGGGCATTAACCCTTAAAATGCAGTCATGACGTCAACAGTGGCGATGATCCTCCACAAAATGGTGGCACGCTGGCTGTAGTGGTTTAAACAGTTAACACCGGCGATCAGTGCTAGATGTTACCCATTTCACTGTAAAGGATGGCCCTGCACCCAGAGACATCACTTACCAGATCTCCTTAAGTCCGGTGCATGATGTAGGTCATGGTATGAGGTGTTCAGAGCAGGGAGAGCTTGACTTCACTATAGAACTCTCCGCCTCCTTCACTTTATGCTGCCAGTTTACACTTCAACGTTGATTTTCTGGGTGATGGAACTACACTGGACTAAGAAAGAAACTTGATCTGTAAGGTGTAAAGCTACTACCCAACATAATGTGAGTAGTTTATTAGACCATTTTCTGATGAAAGGTTTCCTTTAAATTCAGCTTTGGTCCAACCTGAATTTCAATGGGTCCACTAATCATTATTCACTAAACTCTTAAGCAAATTCAGTGAATTAAGAACAGTAGCTCATAGAGGTGTCATTACATAGTGACTCAATGCAGGAATGGGAACGGCTTACTCCACACCTTGTTTTTTTCAAACGCTCAGCATAGACACTAAAAGCTCCCAGCATATACACTGGACTTACCTATAGACGTATACAAGCAGACAGAGGAATAGTCGGCCTCCGTTGAGCATACACTCAGGAAAGTCCCCAGTGATGTTGTTGCCCGTATAAGGACAGTGACATCACTGGGGAATCACTCTGAATATGCAGCAGCCAATAACTGGCTAGATCTCTTTACTAAACAGTTGTAACTTCAAATTCACAATCAAGGCGATTACAGTTTCTTGAAACTAAAGACCACATAATGACCAAAAACAGCATCCTGCACACACATTGGACTAGTGATCTCTACAAAGTTTCTTGCTAAATTAGTTATGCTCAAGGAACTGGGTTCTTCCTTTTGTTTTAATTACCAAAGTCTAAGTTGGATTTTAGACTAGTGATCAAGGCAAATTAAATCCATGGTGTGATGTATGAAATTTTGAAGACTTGCTGAACTTATGGTGGACCTTCTTCAGGTTCATGAGGCTACGGAAATATTGATATGAGTTTGCAGGAATGTTCTGTTGAAATATTATTTTCCCTTTAACATCAAAGCATTTTTAATACCAAATTGGCTTTGAGGGTTTTTTTTATAGCAGGTAAAGTAAAAGAGTGAGCTTGAAAAATGATTATTATAGCCATCAAAATCCATGTTTCTAAATAGTAGAGCAGCCACGATCACCCGGAGATACCTTCTGTAGAACAACATTATCAATTCATCAAAGAAGCAAATGTCATTAGGAACTGAGAGCCGGGGAATCACTGCATTTGATCTCTAGCGTTGATAGCATTGCTATTGATTGGCATATACTCGGACTCTACTGGGGAAGAACAGATCAGACCTATTTGGATATTGTCACTCTTCTAGGTTAAAGCAGAGCAAACCAAACTTTCACTTTTTAATGCAAGCAATGGCATTATGGATCCATATTGCTTGGATTTACCATACTGTATATTATCTATGGTAATAGTACAGTTGTATCTTCTATATGACATTATATTGTACAGTAAGATCTCTCTAAGCTTTTTAAAGGGAACCTGTCACCAGATTATATCCCATTAAATTACTAGCCACCTCAGGTAGAGAATGAAATGTTATTTCTAAAAATAAACAAATGAGTTAAGTTTAGAGGTTGTACTTAAGGAATTCTACAACGGACCTTTTATAGCCTACCTTAATTGGCTTCTAGTTTAATGGGGTAAAATCTGGTGATGAGTGCTCTTTAAGAGATCATTTTGTATGGTATGGAGCACTATGGAGCACTATGGAGCAAAATATTGGGGCTCATTTACTAAGGGTCCTGCGCCCGCGATTGCGTCAGGTTTTCCAGAATATTTCTGATTTTCACCGTTTTGCGCCAAATTGCCCTGGGCTTTTGGCGCACGCAATCGGATTGTGGCGCATCAACGCTGGCTTTCACGCGGTGGTCGTGGCCGTCAGACAACCTGACGGATAAAACCAGCGGAATTTAAAAAACGATTTGTGTCGCAAGATCACGCACTTACATGCACCAGGAAGAAGCAGGTGAACTCCAGCGGACCTCAGCGAAGCAGCGACACCTGCAGGATATCTGGTGCACAAATTTAGTGAATCCCGGCAGACCCGAATCCTCGTCGGACAACGCGCAGCGGGATCGAGACTGAACAAGGTAAGTTAATGTGGCCCATTGTATTGTAATGTTCATAAAACCTCAACACAAAGAAATAACATACAGATTTGTCCACATTTACTTTTTCACTCTGGGGGATGTGTGTGTGTCACAAGATAATCAGCTTTTTACAACAACATGGTTTTGTGATATTGTTTTCGTGAATTTACATATTAGGGGTTGTGTAATATTCAATTAGGCCCAGTTCACACCTGATGTTGGACCTTCATTATAATCTTGTGTTACCAAAACAATAATGATGAAAGTCTATTTAATCTGTTAAAAATGACCATAAAAGTCAATGGACTTTTAATGGCTTCTATTATTTAAGCAACAATCTGTAAGGAAGCAGCTACACTAATTTTTCTGTCTCAAAAACAGAAGCCTAATGAAAGTGATAGAAATGGTCAGTAAAAGAAGCCAATTAAATCAATGGCCATTTTAACGGTTCAGTAAGATTTACGTCATTAATGTTTTAGTCGCCGAAGATAATAACAGAGGTCTAAACGTAGGGGTGAACAGGACATAAAGGTACAGATTGCGCCCCTGTATATTAGAGTGTTGCAATATGATGATAAAGGTAGACAAATGTTAGTATAACTCCTGATCAACTAAAAATGCTATGTTACAGTATAGAATAGATAAACAGTAAGCCATTAGGGGATGAAATTAGGAGATCTAAGGTTAAACAATGGTTGTAAGACACTTTTTAGAGAACAAACAAAGTATTTGAGTTTAAACGGTGCATATTGGAAGATATAGAAGGCTCAGTTTTCAACAAATGAGGATTAAGTTGTTACAAAAAGAGTTTTTTTGGATTCACATATTAGATACAGTAGGGGGATTTATCTTTGGGTTTTTTGTCTATGGCGTCGTTTTGCCACAGTTGTGGTACAAATGCTGTTTCGTGACTTTCCATTACGCCAAATGAACATAGGACAGTGCGCAGTCACTTTATAATAGACACTGCTTGCGGCAAATTCTGACTAGTTTTCACAATACTGAACTAAATTCATGACTTGTGATTTGGCGCAAATTATCGTTTAGGCGCATATTTGGGTGCAAAATAACTCCAGTCACCCCCTGGCATAGAGAAAGGACAAAAAAACATTACTAAATTTTTTAAGACCAATTGCTCCTTAGAGGGACATGTGCACAAAAAAAAGAACATTTTACGACAAATGCAAAAAAAAAAAACAATATTATGAGACTAACCAAAAAACAAAAGAAATACAACTACCTACATACTAAGGGATGCAATTTCTCTCTGTTTTTATAAATGTTTTTCATTAGTTGATGTATATATAATTTAAGAATCCATGAATATCAACGCTACCAAATTGTTTCAAATTGGTACCAAGAAGATAAGTAAATACAGAAATCTCCCATTGATCATGGGATCAGCGGGAATGCTTGGGAAAGGTGGCAGGGCCCAGAAACATAGCCACAAGAAAGTTATTGAACATTTATATATGTTGATCATATATATGTGATGCAAAGTGAATAAGTTCTATTGTGAAAACATATTGGCTGACATTTATCAAAAACAGTGCACATCAACATGGCTCCAACTGTGCACCAGAAGGCCCTTTATGTGCAGAAAGTCTTGATGGGTATAATGCAGCAGTGAAACAAATGAGTCGCATGTGATACATATGTGTCTCGGACACTTCCTCAATACATGTGCAAACAGTTTTCACAAGAAAGAACATAAGTCTGTCTGATTCAATGTCAGCTTAGCTCTGTCCAGCAAAAGGTTAATTCAAGTGATGGATGGCCCATCCAGTCAGCTAAGGGGGCGGCGCCCAGGAATTTCTTTTATATATCTGCCCAGTTCCATTACATCTTACTGCTTTTACTAGTCTCCTGACACTTGCCGTAGTTGTTTTTGCTACACTGTGTATCTAACCTCCGCTACATTATTTTGACCATTCTCTCGCTATTCCTTTCTGAGTGTTGCCGCCACCTTGGATTTGACCTGGTTCTGTCTGATTTCCGTTGTCTATGCCTCTGTGTTGGTCATATTTCCTGTGCACTTAGTTAGTGTAGTGATTGTCGACCAGAAGTATCTTACCAATAGGATTTGCAAGGCTCATTAGGTAGGTGACAGGGGTTGTGGGTGAGTCTAGGCACTGCACCCCTTCTCTACCTTGATGCTAAACAAGTGTGCATCATTATTTTTGTGTCATTTTAAGCCATTGCAGCCATCATGGCATTTGTGGTTTGCTTTTAGAGTGGACACCAATTGAGATGACGTGGCCATAGGGGTATAATTCAGCAAGGAGCTGTCTCCCTTCTTTTTGTGAGATCTTTTGTATAATTATCCAAAGCTTACAGTATTGCTTCTTGTCAGTTCCTAGGTCAGTAATCTCCAGTTATTTTGCATCTAGCAAGTTTTCTTTCCATTCAGTGTTTTAAGTAAGTGTCACTAATTGCTCCCTAATGAATTCCCCGGCTACATATTTATTTAGAAATCAAGCTCTCAATTCATTTAATTGCTATGTTCTCCTCTCTAAAGTACTTGTGTTTTGGCTACACCGAATTACAAGGAACAAATGGGCTTTCCATCGGCAATTATGCCACTCGTCTACTGAAAATTTCACTTACAATATTCACACTGTATAAGCAGGGTGGAGAAGGATATTCAACGGCCCTTAGAATACTCAAACATCCATATCTTATAACCAGGTAACAATCAGGGGTGTATATCTTTTGATATGTAAATGATCCATATATAATACATACAGTATATAATGAATGTAAACTGTATGTCACAGATCTTGCTGTGGCCCATTGAGGATACAATACAATGAAGGGTATTCTGGTGGATTTCCATGACTTACCAATGACCCTTTTAACATTGTCAGTTGAAATATTTGCAGATACTAAGTCAAGTATCTTTACTTGTGCCTGACTTTTTAGAGGTCTCTTGATATTCACACGTGTTCTGTAGGTCTCACATTTCTGTATCAATTTCTAAGTAAAGTTGACCTGTCATTACTCCCATCATTGGTCTACTTTACTTCATATTTGTATCCCCTCTGAAATATCCCAGTGTTTTCTGTTCCTCTGTTATACCCACTGAATAATTATAAGAAAAATGACAAATGGGTGTTTACATCACGCCTCTCAAAGAGGTGTGTCTTTACACAGGCATCACTGATTGGACAGTATTAGACTGTTAACATCCAATTGTGAATTTATTAAAGAAATGTAAAGGAGGAATAACAGAGGAAATTAATACTAAAACAGAGATGCCATCAATAATGGATTATAATATGGGCGGTTTGGTTGAAGGCCTAAGCCTTCTTAGGGCGCCCACCCAAATTACCTTCCAATTTTTGTAGTGGGAAGGGCCTCCGCCCATGAAATTCTTGTGCTCTCAATACATATGTACACAAGAGTAATTTCAGGACCTTCCAAAGGTCTCAAACCACAGATTGAAAGCAGAATGATACTAGTATCATATGTAGGAAGTGACTTCTAGACTTGTAGGGGCTATAATATTCATACATCCCAGGGCCCAGAGCAGTCTTTATCTGCCCCTGGATGTCAACAAGGTTGTGGTTCCTCTTAGAGACGTTTCTGCTGTTAATAAGTGAGAGCATTCTTGTTTCTATAGCAAGCCTGAAAACAAGTACTAACCTAATAGTCCTCAAAGTTTTCAGTCCAGAATAATGAATCCTTTGTGATATAAGCGGCTTGCACTAGAGGCAGATAGACCGTATTTTATCTACATCTATATAATACCCTGTAACTAACTTTTAGGATATGAAAGAACATTATTCTGCTGGTAATTTTAACTTCTAGAGAATTTACCACATTAAAAAAATTCTATACCTCAGCCTTGAGTTACTTGTTTTCTACTTGAGCTAAATTTAAACGAGAATGTTTTCATTCAATGACAGTAAGTGAGGATTTAAAAAACACAGATACACAAAATACAGTTACTAAATACTTTTCAATATTTAAACTGTCTTGAAAATCCTTTTAGGATAATAAAGTTGCTGATAATTTATTATCTGTCTCATTTTCTATAATAGTTATGTTGAACTGTTGAATGTAAGGGTTTAATAAGACTTTTTACTATTGGTGGAGACTTTAAAAGGAGATTTCAAGGAAAACACATTGGGGGTCATTTACTAAGGGCCTGAATCACTGTTTTTCGTTTTTATCCAATGTAAAGCACTGTTTTCATCCAATGTAATGTCTTTGAATTGTAGGTGTGGCTGCACACGCAGCAGAGTCTCCCGGCGCCCTCATTTAAAAGCCAGATGAGGACGCTTGGAGAGTCAGGCAAGATGAAGCGATAATTTGTGCGCGAAACGAATCGTCCCTGAACGAAGTAACGCATCCATTTGCTCAACCCTCCCCTGTTGTGTACGCCATGTTTTAATACGGATCAATAAAGAAAAAGAGTTTTACAAAAGGCGGTGAGTGCCAACTTTCCTTTCTCTTCCACAAACTGTTTTTCGTTGGGTTTCCTGAAAATTACCGGTTTGTGCCGAATTTCCACGGGTTTTTGGCACACGTGATCGGATTGTGGCGCATCGGCGCCTGCATGCATGCGACGGAAATCGGGGGGAGTGGCTGTCGGAAAACCCGACGGATTCGGAAAAACCACGGAATTAAAAAAAAATGTGTCGCTTGACATGCGCTTACCTGCACCCAGGATAGGATGATGAACTCCAGCGAACTCTGGCGGACTTCAGCGCAGCAGCGACACCTGGTGGACACTGGGCGCACTACCTTAGTGAATCGCCGGAAGACCCAAATCCTCGACGGAGAACACGCCGCTGGATTGCGACAGGACCGGGTAGGTAAATGTGCCCCATTGGCAGTCTATTCTAAAGATCTATAAAGCATCAGTGCTCTGTGTTCCAGAACTTGATGTTGGTCTCGCTGCTCAAGATGTTCCATAACAACGACCCCTCCACGCCCAAGCTATGTAACAGGTGGAATAGTCAGAATTCCCAGCAAAGTGATCTCAATGGAAGGCCTTGTTTCAGCAGAATGATTAGGCCAAGATGTAGTACAAGAAACAGCCACCCAAACAACTGGAGCCCTTTTCTTCTACATTAACTTTTTACATCATAATGGTAAATCAATGTTCACTCATTGGTAGAATTACATTCATCAGAATTCAATGTTGATTGCGATGAACCAACCTAGAACACAGAGCAGACTTCAGCTGTCCTCAGCGTTCCTATTTAGTGTACTATTTTTGTTCATTTCTATTTTTCCCAATTTTAGTGTTCATCTAATATTTAAAATATTCTGATGGTATTTTATATATTTCTTGCTCTTGATAATACATTTCAAACTAAAGGCGATAAGGATCAGGGTTGGCCTATTTCAACTTCTATCCTCCTTCCATAAATATTTAGCAATGCAGAATATTCTGCTCATCTCCGCGGCTGGGGGTGCATGCAGATGAGCTTCCGGGACCAATGAATAATGCAAATAAGAAGCAGAGAGAGGACTGCTGAATCCTCACTGCTTCACCTGGTGGTTCTCTGGATTTCTAAAGCATTTGTCACTAAAACTAGTTCTTGTGAACGGTGAAGGAGGACCATTAATATTCCAAGAGAAGGATGCTCGCGAGCTGACAAGTCGTTAAAATGAAAATGATGCAATTTATTTCTCCTTCTTGATTGTAGGGAACTCTCTAACAAAGGTATCATGGGGCGTGTGTCCTTGATCTGGTAGAAGTCTATCTTGGAGCTGTAAACATGATCAAGTCGGATTATTTATTAACTTTTGAGACTAAGGCAACATGAGTCCCTGTTGTTCCACAATTTTTAAGTTAAAAACTTTGATGAAAAAAAGATGCAAGTTATTCAATGTCATGAATAGGAACAGGTGAGTCCTTATCAGTCTCATCTCCACAAAATAGAGGGACAGGAGAGACTCATATTGCCATGTTTGGGTCCCTAAACCACTGCTGGACATATGTAAGGTCATAGTCTGCAGGGCAAGTAATCAAGATGTGCTTCGGACTGAATTATAGAATATTTTTTTTAAGGTTGGTGGGGCTGCCAGTGGTGTGTATAGCCTGATAACTTTCATGACTGATAATTTGCAGTTTGCGTTGCAATTCTACCAGACTCCTGGTCTGGAGGAGCAGAGACTTCCCCATTTGCTGGTGAACAAGTACTGACTAATGATAAATTCCCATGCCGCCACCCCTTATGATCAATTTTTGCACTGATAATTGTTTAGTAGAGCAGCTCTTGAAGTCTTGTGAAGCCCTCTTCAGGTATGGGGGATGGTTATTTTTCGAGTCAATGTATTCTGCCCTGGAAGATTTTTCAATTGATCGCTGCTGAAAGTAATTTGATGGCTAATGGCTGTGTGGTCAACCCTCACAATCTCTTTAAATCTCATTTGCCTACTTTCTTTTGAAATCCTATAAGATAGAATGAGAGCTTATAGAAGTCATGCCGGCTCTCTTAGCAAATACTTGCATTCATTATGAAATAATTTATCTGGAGGATATTCTAAGAATTGAGGGGGTTGGCTACTAATTATCCATACTACCAGGGTAAGTATGAGACCCTAATATTGTCACCAAAATCATATTTACCCTGATAAAGTTTCTCAGTAGTCTGTTGGAGTTGTGGATCATGTGACCTGCCAGCAGTAAGACTTCCTGTGACAGCCCGTCTCCTTATGGCTTCTAGAGGATCAAGGGGGCTGTGGAATTATTACTGTATACACACCCGCTGTGTTAGAAAAACTCCTATATCACATGATGGTGGTTCAAACCAAGGACATGCACCCCTCCAACCACTGACAGGGGAGTGGTTACCTTGGAGGGGGTGTGCAAACCGTAATGACTGCACAGCCCCCTTCATCCGCCAGAAATCCTGAGTCCAGTTTATTTGGTGCAAATTACAATAGAGTTCTCTCGTAAACAAAGTGATAAATGTGTCCCATCATATTCACAAAGATAACAGATTTGTCCAGTTGTCAATTTATTCCTATATTCCCAGTTAGAATAACAAAAGATCCCCAAGATACATATTATATGCTCTAATATTTCATTTCAAAAAAACTTGCCCGGGGCAATTTAGTCCACAGCCAGGCAAGTGTTAATGCTTTGTGGGGATCACTGCTGGTCAAACAATCAAATATATTTTCACTCCAGTTTATCTACTATTGTCTATCCATTATCACATAAGCAATTAGTAAAATAATGAAATGGTTAATGTGTACTGCACCCCTCCGTGCCTCTCCATGTATCCTATATATAGAAGGTATACATTTTTAACAAGAAAAAAAAAGCCTCATTGACTTGCCCCACTCAGCGAGCTGTAATTTCGGCTTAATAAGGCACTATTGATAATCAATAGGTTAATCACTTTGTACTAATGAGAGGTAGAGTATTGGTGATAGAGCGGGGACCGTTACCTAACGAGGAAATGGAATATTTAACAAGGTCCCAAGGCTACAACACAAAATGTACATCACGTTACAAAACAACCCAGTGCTTATGTGCTTAAAGATCACACAGAGGTTTACTGTACTGTTACATCTCAGTAAATTATCTCATTATACTGTACATCTACTACAGACACGACAGGGACGAGTCCTTACCACTGTAATAAACCAAGGCATCTTTACTAAGTCTTTGGTGTTTGTCATAAGCCCATATCCTCACTCCAATCACCCTCAGGTCTCATGCTAACAAATCACCAGGGGACATCCAGATCGAGTCCTTACAGCAATCTCATGAGCTGTGAGTGTAAGTAACAAACATGCACTGGGACAATTATGAATCAATGTAGCATCTTCCCGGCCCAGAGTAACCAATAATCCAGAATGCGGCATATAAGTGATACACACAATTATACATGGCAGCAGCTTAGAGCTGAAACCAGATACTAAACTGAGGATGAAATTAGAAGAATCTACAAGTAGGCCACTTTGTTCAAAGGGGTTGTCTCGTGCAGAAAAAAGAGGTTCCATGGATTCTTTAGGGTAGACCTGTGGGCCACATCCAGCCTTCTAGCTATCTCTGACCGGCCCCCTGAGTTCCTTGGAAATATACCTAATACAGTATATAGGTAATGGGTAGAACTATTGGTCTGGCCCTCTAAAACCATTTCAATTTCTCATCTCGAGCCATGGGAAAATGCTCACCCCTGCCTTAAGGGGAATTATAATTAATAGTAGAGGGGAGGTCCTCCAAGTCCAATAGATGCTACAGACAGTCCCCGCGATACATACAAGATAGGTGCTGTAGGTTTGTACTTCAGTTGAATTTGTATGTATGTCAGAACAGAATTTTATAATTGTAGCTCTAGAAATTTTTTTTTGTCCCTGTGATAATTGGATTTTCAAAATGTATTTCTGCCCGCAATACTACACAGGGCGCTGCAGGGAGAAGAGGAAGCCACTGGACATTTTATTGGGTGGCGGCTGCTGATGAACATTTCATTGAGGGGAGGCTCCTGCTGGACCTTCTATTAGGGCTCTTTCACATTGTCGTTGTTGTGCACGTCCGTGGTTCAGTGATTCCCACGGATGCCTCACAAAGCCACTGATTTCTATGGGTGTTTTCACATTGGCTTGTATTTTCACTGATCAGTTGTCCGTGGAAACATGTCCCATTTATTTTACTGTTGAGGATCATGGAAGGCATTGGAAGTCTATGTGTCTGCAAAAAAACGGATGAAACATCTGTTTTTTTTTTCCTGATGAGGGTGAAAACCCAGATGTGATGTTTTCAAAGCAATGTTAAACCTTTAGTTTTATTTTGCGGACACAGAGACAAAACTGATACATCATGGAGACAAAACGAAAGAAAAACGGAGACACAATGGTGGCAAAAAGCAATGGATGCGCAACTGAAACTCAACTCCACAAGGGGATGCTAAACAGTATCCTAATAAGGGAGGCCATTGCTTGACACTACACATATGGTTGATGAGTTTAATGCGGTGAGTATATAATGGTGTAGAATTTATGTTTTTATTTATATGGCAGCGCAATTTTAAGTATATGGGGGCCCTGATACAAAGTTTGCATCGGGGCCCATAGGTGTCATGTAACGACACTGATCATATGGATACAGTGCCAGGATTTCCAATGCAGGCCAGCAGTAAGTGTTTCATTTTACTGCAGAGCCACCAGAGGATGAGGTTTATTTAGAGCAAAAGATGACAAGATGACAGATCCATTATCTATGTGATCCATCACATCACATATACGAGCACTCGAGCGTCGGGAAAAGTTCGTATCGAATAACGAGCACCCGAGCATTTTAGTGCTCGCTCATCTCTAATCAAATCATTTATTCTTTTTCAAGAACTGCGCAAAGGACGAGGGGACATAAAAATACAGATTGAGGAAGGAAGGTTTAGACATTTACATAGGAAAGGGTTCTTTATAGTAAGAGTAGTATGAAATGGTGGTTACAATAGATCTGCTTTACTTCTTTGCAACAAATAATGAGAGTTATCATGGAATTATTCTGATTGCCACATTTGGAGTTCCACTAAGGTAGAATAATTGGTGTCTATGATGTAGGGGTATTTTCCTTCCTCTGGATCAGCAATGTAGACATTTAGGTAAGACTTGATGGAAAAATCTGTTTTTTAACTTGCTATTTTACCAAGTAACTAAGTAACCTTCTCCAGGACTTTGCCTAATGGACTAATAGGCCCACTCTATTAATTTGGAAGTCCTTAACAAGTCATTGGTTTGTTATTAGTATCGTATTATAGTTATTAGTGGTTGATAGTTTAGTTGTTTTTCTCTACATTTTTCATGTGTTTACTTGAGTATACATCTTTGATCATGTTGAGCTTATTGTTTTTTCACATGGCTTATGCTTCCTTCTCCCAGAGAAAGTTGAGGCCAACACCTAAAGTTTTAAAAGGAGGAGACTCTAAGCTCTGGGTCACACAGGTACCCCACTACTGTAGACCAGGCCTTGCTGAGTAGGGTGATGGGGAGGGGGCAGCTCATAGGTCTGTTCTTTTCTAGTTAGACCCCTGTCTGGAGTTAATGTTTAGACTTAGAGGTTTGATAAAAGTCTTCTTCACCAACAAACTTCTGCTATGGAGGTTAAAAATTCTGTTCACTAGAACCTGATGCTGTGTGTATATGTGATGACTGAAGCTGCCAGTTATGCATCTTAGTGTAATTTCTATTACTTGTTATTACCTTGTAAATATATTTCCTCATCACCCTAGAGGGTTTAATACAACATAACCAGGCAGATTCCTCCGAGAGCACAATCCTCTCATCAACACATCATTGCTCATAGACGGTTTCTTCACATCTCCTCATAATGTCAGATATCTCCCGTCTGCCGTGTGGGTAATTAGCATTTATTTCGAATGAGCCAACAATATCCGCAGTGCAGTACAATACGCAAAGACCAACCAAAGAATAGATTAGCGTTAATTAATGCACAGTTCTGATGTAACCCTGTCTCTGCTGGTATATGTGACTTCTTAATTTAGTTTAGATTGGCTGAGAAAAATATAGCTGCACTCAAGGTTTTCAATTTCTCCTGGCTCAGCATCCCGAGCCCCATAACCGCATGCTGCCTTCCGCTCATCCAGCCTCTCTCAGAGTCGCTCCACTGAAAGCTGCACATCAGCAGAGCAGTTTATTTGCAGTTGATCTGGCACGGCCACTAGACAAGGCTACAGAGACCTTTTCTATCCGCCTGAAATGAGGAAATTGTACTGATTTAAGGCTTCATAGAGAGGACTACCCAATTGTGTATCTGACACTTATAATTCTATTTCCCATTTACAGTAAAGATGCTGATTTTATGGCTAAAAAAACAGTAAAAGTAAAAATAATAAATAACAGGCGTTTAACTTGAGGGGGTGAAACGGGTGCGGTTGGAACTGGGCCCAAGAGGCTTAGGGGGCCGGTAAGGTGTCACTTTCTCATATGAGAAGACTAGTAGTATAAACCATACATTACAGTACGGGCTGGGCACAGGTTCTGCGCTGGGACCTATCAGCTTCAAATTACGCCACTGATAAATCATTACACCTGAAATCACATGTTGAATTCTTTCATCAGGCAAACTCTGATCTCGAGAGGCATGACAAAGGGATTTATAAAACACAATGGATATTATTCTTGTCTCATGTTCCCCCGCTCCTACATTATCCATAACTCATGTAACCGTAATGTCATGTTAGTGTTCCTTTAAGCTATTTCCTCAATTGTATCTTTAGTTTGGCTTAGAATAAGCGGTTGTATGTGTACATGGAGAATCATTATTTCTAAGCATAATATAAGAAGTATCCTGATCTGTTTTAAGAGTTTCCCTGTCTAGGATCAGTCTCAGATTGTCAGTTTCTCTTGAGCTCATTTTTATAGTAGGTAAAAAGATAAACTGCACACATCTGCATAGCACAGAAGCAACAGCAGCATGGAGGACATTGTACAGCAGTAGATCTCAAAGGCTTCTAATTTCACTACATTTAATGGTAACTGAAAAAGAACAGTCATGCTTTGTAATGTCATAATACCAGAAAAGATTTGTAATTGTTTTGCTAAATATGACCATTTACATTTTAAAACAATAATTTATGTCAATCAAATTAAAGTAGATAAAAAGGTGGCCGATTTTTTTAATTCAATTTGTAAATGTAAAAATTTGTAAATGACCCCCTTTTTTACAATACACACACACTACTGTCAGAGTTTTTTGGAAAATGGAAAACAGTGCTAGCATATCCTCAGAGACAAGGCAATAGACCCTGCTCATGATACACAGAAATGTGTGTACCTATTTATTAATTCAGATAACTTCACTCTGCAACAATTGCATTAAACTTTATCTGAGACAGGTAGTGAATGCGCTGAATATTGATGTCCTCCTTTGTGCACAATAGAGAAAGAAAAACCATTCAAGTCTATGAACACACAGAACAGAACAAGTCAACATCCTGGTATTATCTATCAATGCCATAGGGGGTAATTAAATAGGAACTACTCAAACTACGAAATGCGTTAGATGCCCATTACCCTAATCATTAGGTTCTCTTCATCAGCCGTCTCAATGACATAGCTCTGTGCTATGATTGTGGTCATAAATACATGTATTTCAGCATAGCTCCCTTTCCATTCACATTGAAGGTGAGAGAGTTTTTGTTTTAACATCCCTATTATTTTCACAGTATGACATTTCTTGAGTTATTCAATGTGTTAGTCACCCACAGTATTAATATTTTACACTTGAAAAAGTGTGCTTCAGCTCAATTTGCATAGTTATGGAGAGCGCATGGAATATAATATCCCCATATTTATCAGCCTGGTTATCTATTTAGCTTTTGGAATTTATATGGATTTTATTAGCCATTGTTTTTTTGCAAGAGCTATTCACAAATCTTCAAACTGGGGATAGTTTTAGTGTATGTGGATTGTATAAATTATTATATATTTGACAATTTCCATGCCATTTTCCTGTTTTTAGCAAATCTAGAAACAGAATCCATTTACATAATTTTAATTAACCTGGCCAATCACCTATTCTGTATGGTAATCTTCTATAAATCCCACCAACAGACAGAAGAAGGTTACCCCTTCATCTCTTTTTCCCCATCTCCAGTCAGGTCTATGAAGTGACTGTTGTGGGCACTACGATTGCTGCCTGCAAAAACCCTGAATTCACAACGTTGGTACCAGATGACATTCCCATTAATCGGGTAATGGATTAGAAATTTAGCACCATTCAAAAGACTTGAAAAACGTAGCTTTTATGAAAAAAGAGCCCAATTGTGGGCTCTGAGGTTCTGTTTTCTTCATTGTGACATATATAGCAAGTCCTGTGGTAATGAACGCTGAATCCAGGTGGTCTGGAAGAGGCCTCAATAGAGAATGCGTGACCACGACAGAGTGCAGAGGTGGTCGTATCCAAGAACAAATATCTTCTTTCAAAGGGGCTTAAAACCTGGGAACTTATTTTCACACGGGTTTGTTTTTTTAATAATATGCATTTGAAGAAATGTGCATGTATGGCAGATGAATTAAATTTGTATGTCCAGATGTATGTCCAGATTTTTTTGGTATATCTTCTATTTGTACAATGTATAAACTGTGTGAATCTACTATGTTGTATTAGAAAAAAAATAAAGATTTTTTAAAAAGAAAATATAAAATGTTGAGTTGAATTTCTACCCCTCTCCCCACTAGGAGCACATACGTGCTCAGCCAAACTGTGGAGTAGTTCTCTGTGTATAGTGAGCTTTGGGAAATCTCCAAATATGTCTCACAGCAGTGTTCCCCAATCCTATGGTATAAGGCAGCCCCTCAACATCAAGAATGAATTTTTCAGAAAACCTAATGACATGATGCGGGATTAAAGGGGAGTGCCTTACAAGGTAGTCAAGGCAATGTTTTCATTGTCCAATCCTGGAAAATGTATTTCCGTATTTCCCAGAAAGCCCCAATGCAGCATCAATGGCTGTAAGCCTTCATACGCCTGCAGAAGTGGCCTTAAAATGGAAAAGTCACCAAATGGAGTCTTCTTACTTCTTGAACCTATGGTGAGCGTTAGCGTTTATAAATGTGGTAAATCTGTGAGAATTTACTGAAGAATAAATGAATAAATCAGTAACACAAATGATCACCTCTTTATTTTTACATCGCCCTCTAGTAAATGTATAAGGATGGGCCATGTAGGTCTATAAGTCCACTAGGTACCTGGAAGAGTCCCAGCTCCATTCGATTCAGTTGGCATGGTTTAATATAGAGTTAGTAGAGTAAATATATGCTACTATACAAAACCGTGAAGAGGATGCGGGCTGTACTAGCCAGTGATGAGACAGAGGTGCTTATGATAGCAGTAGGTGCAGTAAGGTACTCGAGTATAAGCCTAGTTTTTCAGCACAAAAAATGTGCTGAAAACCCAAACTCGGCTTATACTCGAGTAAAAAAAATGTAGGTTTAACCAGGCTTTTGTGGTAAAATTAGGGGCCTCGGCTTATACTTGGGTCAGCTTATACTCGAGTATATACGGTAGGTATTAGTTCGTTCACGTCCTGAAAACGATTACAGTAAATCATTGTCCGAATGACAGGGAAAAGTGCATTTTGATCCCTTCCTTTAGAATCCATATATATATATATTATACATATTATATATAATGCAGTAGGATTTTATTTTTCAACCAATATCAGGATTGGTAATATAATGCAACGTGACAACGTGTCAGAACGGGGAGAGAATGTATCTCCTGCTCTCACCGAACAGTGTCATTACTGGTAATTGAATATCCAGCTGTCTCGGCTGTCAGGCTCAGATTAGTTTATATATGAGAGAGATATATTGCAGATTAGTTACATTACGACCATTCTCCAGGGGTCGGACAAACACATTAGGGGCTTCTCAGTTTGCAAAAATACTAAACAAACAACATGGCATCTCTTCTAAAATATTCCAATGTTTTCAGGAAATCTACAGGTTGCAAATCCCTCGTCATTTATATGTACAATCAACAAACTATTTCCACATTTATAAACTGATGAGTTTGACAGAATGGCTACATAATAAATGTGTTATATATTAACAGTAATAATATATGACACCATTGAAATTAGAAAAATTTCCATGCAGGTGTAGAGTGTCTATTAGCATAACATAGGCAGGAAGTAAGAGTTCTCCACATTTGGACAGAATTATCAAGTGGAGCATGAATAGCGATAAGTCTCTACACGCCTATAAAGTGGCCTTAACTGACAAACTCTCCATTTTCCCTGACCTTAGTCACTCAGTCAAACCTGTTCCCTACACTGTACTGAAGAGACACAACCAGGTCGAAACAGTGCTGTCTACAGGTGGGCACTGTGTTCCTTTTCCCGCACTGGGAAAAATATTTGCATATTTACCCAGCATACCATGTTGACAGGCTTCCTCTCTAAATACCTCAAGGCGGCAAAAAAAAATTGTGTGCCATTTTGCTACTACTGCCTAAAAAAATAAATAAAATATGTTTCTTACATTCCATAAGCACTCCATCTATCTATGTCCTACTTGGCTACCATGTAATCTTACCTACCATGTATGCAGACAATGCAGCAGCCATGGGGTCCGCATCCTGCTTATTACCATTAGCTGCTGCAATTTCATAAAGCCACCACTAGAAGAGCTTAATCCAAAGATATGTTAGTGGAATCTGTATTCATTTCTATGCACTGAGTAGAATGCTCTATATGGGAGATTTATCAATGGTGTTAAGAATGTGCAACATGGTAAGAAGGCAAGTGGGTAAGGTAGCTTTTTAAGTATTTATTTAACAAACCTTGAATGTGTGTGTGGGGGGATGCCTATGAATCCTAGAAACTTACATGGCATTTTCACCAGTAATTTGTTGAAGCCTCTATGTTATCATGGAATCAAACGATGGTGAGAGGGCCAGGACAGATGGTGATCAATCCTTACTTAGTGGGGGTCATTTACTAAGTGCCCGATTCACGTTTTCCCGACCTGTTACCCGAATATTTCCGATTTGCGCCGATTTTCCCTAAATTGTCCCGGGATTTTGGCGCGCGCAATCGGATTGTGGCGCATCGGCGCTGGCATACACGCGACGGAAATCAGGGGGCGTGGCCGAACAAAAACCCGACGGATTCGGAAAAACCGCCGCATTTTAAAAAAAAAAGTGTCGCGGGACTCGCGCTTACCTTCACTGGGTCCGGCTTGGTGAAGATTAGTGCATTCCGGGGAACTTCACCTGGTGGACGTCGGAGGAACTGCCTTAGTGAATCCCAGCCGGACCCGAATCCACCGCAGAGAACGCGCCACTGGATCGCGAATGGACCGGGTAAGTAAATCTGCCCCATTATCTTTTTTAACAGCCTGTATGAGACACACTAGTCTCCATTCTTATAAATGGAGGAAATGTCATAAACATGCAAATGGTTGTGGTGGTGGACATGACACCTGGCATCCCTGCTGATCATCTGGTAGCAGAGCTCATTAGCACATATATTAAAGCCTTTGTGCCAGTTTTCTGTCTGACTTTGCATTGCACATGTATTTATAAAAGTCTGCGCCAGTTTTGTGTTGCAGCTGTTTCGCTATTTTTGATAAATTTGGGCCATTGGATCCAAAATGGAGGATATAATTCTTTCCATTGTGTAGAGGACATGTAGGCTCAAATAAAACCTGTCTTTGCAGTTTGGAACATTAATCCACGCATAATTTAGTGCCCAGAATAGCCTTACAATTTTTCTGTCTGGGTCCACAACAAAAATAGACAAATACTTATACCCTAACTTTACTGAATGATGGTACAGAAGCCGGGAGCTTTGGTGACAGGTTTTCCATATCGGCAATGGACTGAAGTTTTATAGGGCAGTTTTCGGTACCCATGGTCCTGTACTTTTTGGAATCCAAAATTGCCCACTAAAAGGTTCCTTTCAGTGCATATTCTGCTCCCATTCTGGTACACCCCCACCCTTAGGCTACATTCACAGGAATGAGGGTTTTCTCCAGTCTCGTAGTTCCGTGCCGTATGAGACCGTATGTACTTGATGTTTCTCACCTATAATACGTCCCCGGACTTCTAAGGGCATACAGAACTGAAATATGGGAAAAAATAGGACATGCTCTATATTTGTATACAGCTAGTATACGGTTTGGTGTTAGCAACGGCCATGTAAATGGTTGGACGCATTGTCCATTGAAATGAATGTGGCCGCATGTAACCTGCAAAAAAAATGTCATTCAGTTGTGTAAAAAGCCATGAGTAAGGGTGCGGGGAGCACCAGAAATGTGTCAGGTGATGTCTTTCATGTGTTTCATGAGAATCCATATGGATTGCATTTTATTTTACAAAGATGAGCCTCAAATTGTGGAGGAAGGGAGTATTATCTACTTTATAAAAATCCTAGAAATGTTACTTAATGTTCAGCTCTGTATCCTAGCAGCAATGTACTTCATTTCACACAATCGGAGCTTAAAGAGAATGCTCTATGCAATATTCCTATGGAGCCTCCATTATGCTCCTTGTTCTTAATTAAACTCACACCTGCACGTAAGACATCAGCTCCGTGAGGAAATGGAATCACATAGGCCGTGTGTTGTGTGCCACAGATTGGCAATATAAGAAAACAAAATCCCGTGCAGAAGATCTCCAGCTTTTGTAGAATGCACATAAACATATGTAATGGATGCCCGCAGGTACCTAAGTACTAACAGCTACTGAACACAAGACAAAGCACCCAGAAAGTGGCACTTTAGCTTCTAGTTATCTCAGTGTGGATGCCTCGTTACTCCTCTGCACACAATGTACAGATGTTAGAGTGATAAATAGTGCGGAGTTAGCAGCTGTAATACAGGAGCGCTCGCCAACCAAGCGAATCCACACTGTCAGGAGAGAAAATTGGCACCTGCATCTAAGCCGCACAACCGCATAGATGTGTAAATGAGTGAAGACTTGGATTCAGATGAGGTGGCCGGGGGTAGAGGGTTTAATCATTGTAAATGGTGATGAAACTTGTTATGTGTGATGGACAGTTATCAATTTCTTTGAGTACATTATACTTCCTGCACACACTCTATATACCTGAGATGGTGAACCCATCAGACAGAGTGCCCAAACTACAATATAATCATAATTTTTATAGCGAATTGGCAACATGACAATTTAAGCAATAACATATTTCTCCTTGTTTGTCAAAGCTTTCAATTGTATTGGCGTCCTGAGGACACCAATACAATAGAAAGAAAGTGGCGAAATTCAGATTATTATTGTAGCTTTTCTCCAGGGTCCCCTGAACAGGATGACCTGCAAGGACCAGTGCAGGAGCACCAATAATATTCAAGAACTGTACCCAACTTCTCCCTCCTCCTGTAGTCACAGGCAGCCATAGGTGTGTTGCTTTAAAATTACAGGGCCTGTAAGACCAGTTCCACATTTGCGAGTGTGATGCGATGAACTCGCATCACACTCACAACGCATGCAGCTCGGAACGCATGGACCGAACGCTGTACACTGCGAGTGAACTGACATGCTGAGTTCACTCCCGGTGCGCAGCGTTCGGGCCATGCGTTCCGAGCAGCATGCGTTGCGAGTGTGATGCGAGTTCATCGCTTCACACTCGCAAGTGTGGAACTGGCCTAAGGTGTGGGGCTCCTGAAGGAGCCATAAGTCCTCCCTTGTCAACTCTATGGTGGGATGATGGCCTGAGTGCCCACATAGAGGGTTCTGAGTGCCACCTCTGGCACCGGTGCCATAGATTCACCACCACCTGACAATATGGACGTATGGACTATATGGAGCTGCAGATATGTCCTCAGCAATGGATCTAAATTGTATTTCTTTTCACTAGGTCCTAAAATGCAACTATAATGTTTTGGAAAATATATGGAGCCTTCTTAGATAATTGGAAAATATATTGTAAAATGCTTACCCTTGAAAGGCTGCAATTCGCATTACAACCACTGGGTGTCCACACATAGGATACACAAAGGATAAACAGGAAACGTGAATAATTTATCTTACATTAACACAGGGCAGTTTCTAGGTAATTTGTTGTACAGGGCAAATCTCAAAAAATGCCCCCTTTCAGGTCACTAAAATATATACAATGCACCATGAATTTTAGCATAAACAATCCCCCCACCAAATAAAAAATATTAGAGACATGCATTTATGTATGGATTACAGTATATGCTCTTCCCCCAGTGCACACTGCCCCCAGTATATAAGTACATGTAATTAGAAATGTAGCCCCTGCACATGTCCCCAGTAAATAGAAAGCTGGCCCCAGCGCATATCCCCAGTATATAGATGGGTAGCCCCAACACACGTCCCCGGTATATAGATAGGTAGCCCCAGCACACGCCTCCAGTATACAGATAGGTAGCCCAAGCCTCCAGTATAGAGATAGGTTGCCCCAGCACACGCCTCAAGTATACAGATAGGTAGCCCCAAAACATGCCCCCAGTATGTAGCTAGGTAGCCCTAGCACATACATCCAGTATATAGATAGGTAGCACTCGCCTCCAGTATGTAGATAGGTAGCCCCAACACATGCCCTCAATATAGAGAGGAAGCCCCAGCACACGCCCCCAGCATATAGATATGTAGCTCCAGCACACGCTACAGTATATTGATAAGCAGCCCCAGCACACGCCTCTAGTATATAGATATGAAGTGCCAGCAGATGCCTCCAGTATACAGATAGGTAGCTCTAGCACTTGTCCCAATTTCACACATATGTAACCCCATCAAATCCAACCCCCAGTATACAGGTAGCTCCAGCACACTGCCATAAAAAACATAAATAAACTCATTACTGACCTTTGGGGCTCCACTCTTCCCCCAACTCCTCTCCACTCATCGGCCCACACACACTGTTCTGTCATGAAGCAGAGACCCACTGTGTCATATTGTGCGGTGAACAGAGCTCACAGAGCTGGCTCTGCTGCAAAAGAAGGAGGGATAAGAGGATCCACGGGGAGTGTCTGGAAGGTGAGTAATGAGTTTATTTTTTATGTGCAGTGGGGCAGTGGGTGGCTGCCGGTGCCCCTATTTCCTCCACTGGGTGGAGCACGGGGCAATCATACACCCTGCCTGGGGAAAGAAATGGGCCTGTATTCACATTATGTTTTCTGTATACACCAGGCAAGCTACGTTGTATATGCTGAACATATCCATAAACTTATACTGATAGACGGATGCATCCTTTTTGACTACGACTGCACAGTATTATGTCTTATACTCTGTAAAACACAGCAAGCTACATCTTTACATCCTTCCTGATATTTACTCTCATGATGATATTGGTGGCAGGGTCGGCGCCAGCAATGGCCATTTCTGGGCAAGTGTCAGGGCCCAAAGCTGCTGGGGAAGCCCACGTAAGGTGATGTAACTGCTCACATAAGGACAATGACATAACTAGGGAAACATCACAACAGCCATCACTGGCTGCGACCTATGTTCATTCCTCCCTCCCACTCAGAGGGGAAGAGGAGGCAGCTGGTGACATTTCCTCCGCTATGTGCATACAGTAGGAGACATGTGTGCTCTACATTGTAAGGACACATCGGGAATTCACCTGATGTATCCTTGCAATGAAGGGCAAAAATGGTGATGTAAATACAGCCAAAGTGACATGAGAAAGATAAGAAAGCATGTAACAGACCCTCAGCTTAGGCAAGTTATAACTGGTATGAGATTTTAATTAAACAAATATATATATGATAACTAGAACCATTAATAAAATCATATTAAAAGGGTTGACCAACATCCCCTATGCACAGGAAAATGCAGAGCACGGAGATCTAATATCTCCAGTACTTCCATTTACGGTCTGTGTGAGTGTTGGGGATAGCAAAACCTGCAGCTCCACCCATTAGACATAATGGGACCCCAGTTCTTTGATTGCAGGGGGTCTCATTTTTATCATCGGCAGTGGTCTTACTGGTTGGACCTTCCCTGATCAGCTAGTTACCTGTGGATAAAGAGTTGGTACAGCTCCTTTAATATAAAGTTATGATAGAACATTTTTGAATAGTTTATGTGCACACTTACTATATTGCTAGGAATAGTAAGTAAGGCCTCATGCACACTAACATATGCCTGCGGGCATACGTCAGAGCGCGGGAGAGGAGGAGGGGGTGAGCGTTGCTAACCCGTGCCCCTCTCCATAGAAAATTGAAGCCACACAGCCGTCGATACGGCCAACAATAGAACATGCTCTATGGCTCGGAACGGTGAGCACTTGTTATGCTTACTGTACTTAGTCTGGGCGCCGTAGCCATTTATGGGTATGTACGTCCCTCAGATGGTCGTGTGCATGAGGCCTAAGAGTGAGGGTACAGAATAGAGCCAGCCCCCCGGCTACTGTGGCATACAGAGCCTCCCCCATCCAAGGTGGACAAATGCAACAAGATGCTGAAGTAAAACCTACAACATCACACAACTATCGACCACTGTGGGTGGGTAGACGTGTACGAGAAGATTGTGCCAGATGTATTGTATCTCCTTATTTTGATGGGGCCCAATAGTAACATTGAATATAGGACCTTATAATAGCAGCACAGAATGGTTTTCTATAGAGGAAAAGTAGGTTAGAAGTTATAGCGTACATTAAATACAAAATCTACAGCATTACTAAGAGGACTAAACAGTTGTCTCCTCATATTCACTTCCCCATAACTGCTCGCTTAATTAAAAATGTATGTTTCTTCATAAAGACACAGTATCTCCTACAGCTTTGGATTTTGCTTATATAATGGTTTCTCTGACTGCTGCTCACGATGATTAACCCATATAAAGTAAACTCCCGCTATAATTTATTCATAGCCTAATGTATCAGTTTCTAGATATAATACCTTCCTAATCCATTGGTGCATATTTTATATGATGCTTGTTAAAAATTCCAAGGACATATTTTTCCTCTGCAAATGAAAGTAGTTTTTTTCCTTTAAACTTTACTTGTAAATCAATGTTTCTAATAGAAACCATCCAAAATCCACTTTATTAAATACAATCTCACAATTATGTTAGCACTACTGATACATGTATAGAATAGTATATATCAAGAGCTTATGTCACCTCATTAATACTTGCATCCTTTACTAAATAATAATTAGAGAACAAATCAAAATTCAGCAATTCTTCTAGTTTTGCTCCTAAACATATATTAATATATTGACATCGGGGTGTAACCAGTTAGGGGAGTGTCATTCACCTCTGCAGTCAGTCACCTACAAAGGGAACAGTAACACTCCCAATTGTTATTTCACGAAGAGTACCTTAATGATTGTGTGGTTTCTCCTAGAAAATGATAAAATAATGGACAACTGGGTGTTACCATTTGAGATGCTTTCCTACACAGTCCGGCACTGTGCAGTCAGCATAAGTCTATATTGTTTCCGTCAGTTTTTGCAGAATTCACATTGACATATAAATTTCAATGGACCCATGCACATAAAGCATGTTTTTCAGAGATCCATGTGGGCTGAAGAAAACTCAGAGACGTTTTCATGCCCCTGTTTCAGTCTGTGCCTTCCAAGTCTCTGGGAATATTAAAAATATTGATGTCACATAGGTGTCATCCATATCTGGTTCGTATTTGGAAATACGCTATTTCACAAAATGAAGTGACCCTTTAAGGAGTTTGGCCAAGCTATTGAAAAATATGCCAGCCTTCCATTTCTTATAAAGATCCACAAAAAACAGATAACATACCATGTTTTCTGATATAGAGCTCAGAAACGGATTGCACATCCATGAAACAAGGAATAAAAAAAAACATCAACAGACCCATTGCCTGTGGACTGAGGGGAGAAGATGACATTGACAAGGTGATCTTTTGTATCTTCTAGGAGGATTAACACATTACTAATTAAAATACATAAAAGATGGATGATCCATAATTATTAATTCCTCAAAAAATGTTTTTACAGTAGTATATAGTTAAATATTTAGGTAAAAATTTCTTACCATTGCACAGAAGGGCTCCGGAGGATCTCCACAGGTACTGTTTGGAGGATCAAGTCTAATCTTTAGATATTGTGTCATGTCCTTAGATTCTGGTTGACAAGCCATATATTCCCACACTATGCCTTCATCAGATTTCATCTGCGTCTTACACATATCGTAGTGTCCATGCTGCATTGCTATGGAGACTGCCACCCACAGGGTGTTTAGGTTGAGCACCAGGAACAGGTACATACCGGATAATTTTTGCCTTTTCTTGACAATGGTAGTCACTCCAAGATATTAAGCAGTTACAGTTCACAACCAATGAATATATGTGTGTGATTAAGTCCAGGATATGGGTGGAAATCCAACATCCTTTGCCCACCAAGCAATTTCTTTTGGTTATTTCTCCTTGGCCTTATTACATCAAATGGAAGATACGTCAAAGGTCTTCACCGTGATTGGTGGAGAATAAACATTCGTGGAATACAATATTTTAGGTCAATGCTTATGGGGGATTATTGTAGGTTCTTCTATGTTTCTCATGACAGGTGTCTTTCTGGTCTTTTATGTCCACAATTCAGTTCATACAAAAAATGGAATAGGAAGTTTGACATTGCAGACAAGATAAACCAAAGTGCAGCCTTTATCTGAGGTTAGGACTGTGTTGAGATGAGCTTATCTTTGTGCTTGATATGAATCAATCTTCTTCTACCTTTTGGCTTTTCCAACCTAGAAGAAGGGAAACAGAAATATCAGGTTTGAGCTTATTGTCTGAAAAATCAATATTTTTCTGTAAAAGCATGCAGCTTGACATTTGATGGATCTTATCAATGAAGACGTCAGATAATCATTTGATGAGAGGTTCTTGTGGTTTTTTCCATGTTCAAGAATTGAGCCGGGGATTAAAAAACATGTACATCATGCTCGGAAGTCACTATCTCTATCATCTGCCTTATATCAAAAAGCCTAGGCAATTGCATTCATATTCATAGGTCAATAACAATAGAACCCAAATACTGTAGAAAGTTTTCACTACTTTCTTGATCAAGACCGGCCACTTCTTTCAGTTTGTCACATAGAACAGTTGTATAAATCGAAAGGAATAGTTTATGGAGATTTCCCGCCACACAAAGCATATGAGACAAGATCATCTCAATCAATAGAAGTCAATTTAAGAATATTAACAGAGATTAAAAATAAAAAAATAAAAACCATTTTCACTGCATTGAAGGCTGGAAAACTGATTTGAGGTTCACAGACATAGGGACCTGTTGGGGACAAAAATGATGTGTGAAAATATACATTGAATTCTATGAACTGTGTATAGGTCTTTACAAGCATGAACAAAAAAGCACTAATCCTTACAACATTCTAGAAACAAAGAACTTTAAAAATGTATACAAAATAATCTTTGAAGATCTCTTGTTCTTATGATGCGCCCACTTCTGAGTGGGAGACAACTTCCACTTAAATTGGCTTCCATGGAAGAGATGTAGTTTACAGGCAATATCCTTCTTAGTATCTGTAGCTAGTGAGTTAGATATTGTGTAACCTATGTACTGTTTCCTCTAAGTGAACAATAAAGCAATATCAGGGCAAAACACCTTCTAGAAAAATTGTATTGAACCATTTCAAAGTTTGAGTCTCTACCTGTTCTATATGTTTTGCACTGATTTTTAGGTGTACTGTGGATTCTCTGTACTGTATTGCTCTCTACCCATTCTACATATATTCTTGAGTTCTTACCTGTATCATGTTCACGTTATTGCTCTCTATCTGTGCTACATGTACTGTAGTCCCTTCAACCTGTGCTACATGTACTCCATGAACCTGTTCTACATGTACAGTACCATACTTTAGCTACTCTGCATGTACTTACTCCACTCTAGCTTAAATGTACTGTACTCCCTTCTACCTGTGCTACATGTACTGTACTCCCTTTTACCTGTGCTACATGTACTGTACTCTTCCTCTCTGTTCTACATGTCCTTTACTCCTTCTACCTGTTCTACATGTTCTGTATTCCATCTACCTGTTCTACATGTACTGTACTACACTTAAACTACTCTACATGTACTGTACTCCCCTCCATCTATTCTACATGTATTGTACTCCCCTCTAGCTGTGCTACATGTACTGTATTCCTCCCTTCGTATTCTATATGTACTGTAGTCCCATCTACCTGTGCTATGGGTACTGTACTACCCTCTACTGGTTATACATTTACAGTACTCCTCTCTACCTGCTACAGTTACCGTAGTCCCATCTACCTGTGCTATATGTACTGTACTACCCTCAACCTTGAGCTGCATGCACTGTACTCCCCTCCACCTCTGCTACATGTACTGTACTCCCCTCTAACTGTGCGAAATGCACTGTACTCCCCTCCACCTGTTCTACATGTACTGTACTCCCATCCACCTGTTTTACATGTACTTTACTCCCCTCCATCTGTTCTACATGTACTGTACTCCCATCTACCTGTTCTACATGTACTGTACTCCCATCCACTTGTTCTACATGTACTGTATCCCCCTCAACCTTGAGCTACATGCATTGTACTCCCCTCAACCTCTGCTACATGTATTGTACTCCCCTCTACCTGTTCTACGTGTACTGTACTCCCTTTACTTATTTTTCATGTACTGTAATCCCCTCTACCTCTTGTACATGTACTGTACTCCCCTCTACCTGTTCTAGATGTACTGTACTCCCCTCTATCTGTTCTACATGTACTGTACTCCCATCCACCTGTTTTACATGTACTTTACTCCCCTCCACCTGTTCTACATGTACTGTACTCCCATCTACCTGTTCTACATGTACTGTACTCCCCTCCACCTGTTCTACATGTACTGTACTCCCCTCCACCTGTTCTACATGTACTGTACTCCCATCCACCTGTTCTACATGTACTGTACTCCCCTCCACCTGTTCTACATGTACTGTACTCCCATCCACTTGTTCTACATGTACTGTATCCCCCTCAACCTTGAGCTACATGCATTGTACTCCCCTCAACCTCTGCTACATGTACTGTACTCCCCTCTACCTGTTCTACATGTACTGTACTCCCTTTACTTATTTTTCATGTACTGTAATCCCCTCTACCTCTTGTACATGTACTGTACTCCCCTCTACCTGTTCTAGATGTACTGTACTCCCCTCTATCTGTTCTACATGTACTGTACTCCCATCCACCTGTTTTACATGTACTTTACTCCCCTCCACCTGTTCTACATGTACTGTACTCCCATCTACCTGTTCTACATGTACTGTACTCCCCTCCACCTGTTCTACATGTACTGTACTCCCCTCCACCTGTTCTACATGTACTGTACTCCCATCCACCTGTTCTACATGTACTGTACTCCCCTCCACCTGTTCTACATGTACTGTACTCCCATCCACTTGTTCTACATGTACTGTATCCCCCTCAACCTTGAGCTACATGCATTGTACTCCCCTCAACCTCTGCTACATGTACTGTACTCCCCTCTACCTGTTCTACATGTACTGTACTCCCTTTACTTATTTTTCATGTACTGTAATCCCCTCTACCTCTTGTACATGTACTGTACTCCCCTCTACCTGTTCTAGATGTACTGTACTCCCCTCTATCTGTTCTACATGTACTGTGCTCCCTTTACTTTTTCTACATGTACCGTACTCTCCTCTACCTGTGCTACATGTACTGTACTCCCCTCTGCCTCTTCTACATGTATTGGCTGCCCTTTACCTGTGCTACATGTACTGTACTCCCCTCTGCCTCTTCTACATGTACTGGCTTCCCTTTACCTGCGCTACATGTGCTGTACTCCCCTCTACCTGTGCTACATGTACTGTACTACACTCTACCTGTGCTACATGTACTGTACTACACTCTACCTGTGCTACATGTACTGTACTATACTCTACCTGTGCTACATGTGCTGTACTCCCTTTACTTGTTCTTCATGTACTGTAATCCCCTCTACCTCTTCTACATGTACTGTACTCCCCTCTACCTGTTCTAGATGTACTGTACTCCCCTCTATCTGTTCTACATGTACTGTACTCCCTTTACTTTTTCTACATGTACCATACTCTCCTCTACCTGTGCTACATGTACTGTACTCCCCTCTGCCTCTTCTACATGTATTGGCTGCCCTTTACCTGTGCTACATGTACTGTACTCCCCTCTGCCTCTTCTACATGTACTGGCTTTCCTTTACCTGTGCTACATGTACTGTACCCCCCTCTACCTGTGCTACATGTACTGTACTACCCTCTACCTTGTGCTACATGTACTGTACCCCCCTCTACCTGTGCTATATGTACTGTACTCCCTCTACCTGTGCTACATGTGCTGTACTCCCTCTACCTGTGCTACATGTACTGTACTCCCCTCTTCCTGTGCTACATGCACTGGCTTCCCTCTTCCTGTGCTACATGTACTGTATTCCCTCTACTTGTTGTACATGTACTGTACTCCCTCTACCTGTGCTACATGTACTGTACTCCCCTCTTCCTGTGCTACATGTACTGGCTTCCCTCTTCCTGTGCTACATGTACTGTATTCCCTCTACTTGTTGTACATGTACTGTACTCCCCTCTACCTGTGCTACATGTACTGTGCTCCCTCCCCTCTTCCTGTGCTACATTCTATACTGTACTGTATTCCCTATACTTGTTGCACAGTACATATACTATTCTATTCTCTTAGCACAGCTACACAAACTGCACACCTCTCTACATTTTCTACATGGACTGCATCATTCTATATCTGTACTTCCTGAGCAGTATATGGTTTTACTGTTCTCTACCTTTAGCCAGTGCACTACACTGCCCTCTACCTGACATAAATATCATGGGGGAGATTAAACAGAAGTCTCTGAGGTAAAAGTGTTCTTGTTGCCCATGGAAACCAATCAGAGCTCAGTTTTCATTTTATAAATATCTGTGGAAAAATGAAAGTTGAGCTCTGATTGGTTACCATGGTTGCACTTCTGACATATCTCCCCCATTGTAATTGTACTTACTTTTCATCTATACTACATCCAGTATAATGCTGCCTGGTTGTACTAAATATCTGTTCTTTATCTCTACTACACCCATTGGGGCACATTTACAAAGAAAGATGGAAACTTTCACTTAAAGTGCTATTTACGTGTATAATGTTGGGTGCGACTGATTCATTAAGAACGTGCGCCAGAAAGCACGAATCTGTTGCCTACCCGCACTGGCCCAAAAGAGTTCACCAACTTTTTTGTGGTGCACCTTTGACATAGGGTGTGCAACACAATTTTCATGTTAAATACGCACGCTCCCTAATTTATGTTGCATGGAGGCCAGCGCAGCTGCGCCACAAAAGGGTTGCATGCGACACAATAGCAGCGCAGTCACTTCTTAAATACCTGTGCAAGCAGTTTTCTCCTACAAGAACGTGCAAAGCCTGATAGCAGTGCAGCGGACTATAAGGCGCATCAATAAATGCCTGCTAAAATGTCTAGGTTCATATATAAGGTGCACTGGACTACAAGACGCACCTGATTATAAGGATGAATGACCAGCAGGTGGCAGACCTGTGCACAGGTCAAGGCAGCTGTTGTCTGTAGCACTGGGCTATAAGGCGCACCTTTGATTTCTGAGAAAAACAAAGGATTTTTTGTGTGCCTTATAGTCTGAAAAATATGGTAATATATTTTTTGCTGAATGTTTATTTTTGAAAGAAATGATAAATGTAAATTTTGGATAATGTTTACATTACTTTTTGTATTGTCTTCTGAGGATTATTAAATAAGTCCTGAAGGGAATACATAGGGTAAAATCTTGCTGATCTATTCTATGTGGGGCTGACACAGACAGTAGGTGTGTGGTCTAGATACAGGAATTCATCATCTTTCAGTCATCCTGCTCCAGCCAGTTGTCTTACAGACAGTCACACACAAACACTGGGAAGAGGCACTAATTAAAGAAAGTAATTTTTCGATATGTTTAATACATTAATATTGTTTAGTTTAATATATTAATCTAAATATGTAGTGTTGAAATATTGTTTATTTCCTGTCGTCAGAAATACTTATGGTAGATTTGTAAATCTGCTTTTAATTCCTGTTTACAACCTCAGATTTCTCCTCCAGCCTCTACTACACCACGTAGCCCCAGGCTATTCAATAATTTATTACTATACAAGGCTGCCAGTCATTCAATAAAGAAAAATAATCTGACCAGACATGAAAAGTCTGCTTTTCTTAAGTTCTTCAAGGCTTTCTTATGTCAGTTCTTCTTGGTTCACACATTTAGTGTGCAAACACCATTGGGGCCTTGGCATCTGCCCGAATAAAAAGCAGGATAGAATTTTTTTTTGTAACCAGATAAAGGCCCATGACTGCATGGAGTGAATATAAAACCATGTCTCTTATGTATCATTACAAATCCATACATGCTTAATATCTGACTTTGGCTTCCAGCAGATACCATTAAGAAAGTTTTAGAAATGCCTGGCCGTCAGAGCATTGAGAATCCAGCCAGTGGTCATTGATGCATGATTGATGCGCTACTTTTTCATGAATAAAGAGATTTAAGTACTTTCATACACTTGAGTATTTATAATGTAGTGAGAGGATTTATTGCAATAAATACTTCAGTTTCTGCAGAAACTCAATATAAATTACAAGCTTCTCTTCAAAATGAGGTCCTGCAGCAGCTGTGTTCCAGTGTCATCCGCAGTGCCAGGTACAACACCTTTTACAGCAGCTGTATACACAGTATTTATACAGTGTTAGGTCTCCTGAAACAGTGGCAGACAAGAGCCACTATACAATGTTAGCCGAGGTGCCAACAAAATATAAATACTTATAAAATCACCATTTATAGTTATACAGAAGTGAATCCCAGAGCAATAGGCATTAAGAGCTTCCCACCTTGACTCCAGGGTTAAACTCCACCACCTCCACCGGTGATGATGTCACCGCACTGGACCATGAAAGAAACAAAAACTAGAAGGTCTACGCTGTTTGACAACATACTGGTAGTGGTTTATTAGGCGAATTAGACCAACAGGTTTCCTTTAAGGTGAACCTCATGTTCACAAGTCACTTTACAGTGGACTTTTTTGGGCACTATTAGGAAGAGATTTGTTGACATCTCATTTGGTTTGTAGTTCCCTCACCTTAAGATAGGTTATCTCCAGGTATACTTATTGCAGATAATCCCCTGGGAAATATGCCCCATTGTAGAAGATAAGATGTTTAAGGCCCATATTTATACTTACAGGAGACACACCGGATGTGTGACTTTTTTATGTGTGGTAATTAAATATGGCCACCATTGTGAGTCGTTTGGGATGCGCCGCGAAAAGCATTAAATGCTAAATTAGATCTGAGCCGACTTGCAATTAATAAACGAAAATTGGTCTCATTCACAGCACCCACTTCAGAGTCTAAACAGATTCTCTGTGCAGAATAATGAAACTTAAATTAGCTAAAAGGTTCATTTTCTGCGAGACAGAGAAATTAATTCAATCAGGCGTCGGTCCAAAGGAAATTGGCAATTTGCACTGATTGTCCTTAGCAAAATCACTAGAAAATTTGCTCAGAATAACTGTTTTCAGTCATTTTACAAGCAAAGTACATCAATCTGTTATATCTGGAGTTGACAGAGCCAATGTCATCACTCCCACATGCCTAAAGCCAGAAAGGTACTGATATTAGTGGTGTAATTTCTAGAAGGTGGAGCGTGTGAACTTCATCAACGTGTTTAGAGTCTTAATCGTAAAAACCAACCGGAACAATGAAAAAAAAATGTTACACTTACAATTATCAGTGAAATATGCCATAAAAAGGACATACTGTATGAAAGAAATTTCTGCTTACTGACACTACTGATATTGGGTGGATGGCCAAACATCTAGTGAGTAAGTTCTCTTTCACATTGGCGTCGTTTGTCACGTCCGTGGTTCAGTGATTTCTACGGATGCCTTACAAAAGCCATTGATTTCTCGGGGTGCTTTCACATTTACTTATATTTTCACTGATCTGTTGTCCGTGGAAAAAATTATAAAACATGTCCTATTTTCTCATGGATGCCAAACATGGAAGGCAATAAAAGTCTACACGTATGCAAAAAAAAAAAACTGATAAAATATCTGTTTTTTTCACGAATGAGGCTGAAAAACCAGGTGTGATGTTTTTGAAACAATGGTAAACCTTTCGTTTTTTTGGCGGACACAGAGACAAAATGGAAGCAAAACGGAGACACAGTAGAGGGGAAAAAAGGCAATGGATGCGCAACTGAAGCTGAGTAACAACACCAATGTGAAAGAAAACCTCAGGAAGTGTTCCTGAAAGAACAATAAAGAACTTTAAATTCTGTTCTCCTGTCCTGTTCAGGCTCCCTACTAATCTGAATAGAAGTAAACTTCAGGGAAAGTCTCATACACCAGAAGACGCAACATTTCCATATAATAAAACATGCCCAAAAAAAGAGAAATAACAGCCAACCTCATCTCCCGGGTGAATGTACACAAAATGACATTCTTTGAATCCCAATTATGAATTTCAGAATGGAATGTTATTTTGACTAATTTTGTCAAACTTATAGTAAAGGTATTTTTACCTCACCCCAAGGCATGGCATTGTTGATCGATGCTCAATTGATACAATTATATTAGACCCATTTCCTCCTACTCCACCAGAGTACACAGAGTACCCATGGCTGCAGGTATGAAGATAGTGGAATATGCCACTGCCAATTCCATAAACCCAGTCTTTCTCTTCTGCAACCATCCCTGTGCTCAGGTGTGATGTTGCGGTAGGGACAGTAGTACACCCTTTTTTCTTAAAAATGATGTAGTGATAGTATTGTCTCCCTTTCATTCATACATTCATAGAGCACCCAGCAATGAAAACTGGGATTTTAATATCCTCTAATGACAACCATTGCCATATTCAGGGTCTGAAAGAATTTTTTTCCCTACTATGGGTAAATTGACATCAGCCTTGTAAGGTTTTTTTTGCCTTCCAGTAGAAGGATTATAGGGACCGACGTCTCTTTTTACCTTATGTACTATGATAATATGATAGCCATACTCACAAAAGCTGTCACCCCTCCCCACACCCTAAATCATAGCATAACAACTCGGGTTCCTATGGATTATTACATCCTACCCCGCGGTCTGCTATTGCGCTACCTCTGTCAGTTTTTACTGAAGTCCTCGCATTCCATTTGTGTCACAGACTTGCAGAAAACAAATTCAGTAAATGCTGAATCTATAACTTCAGTCTAAGCAGGTCTCCTGGAATAGTTTTATGATTTTACAATGAATTATGTCCTTGAATTGGTAGCACACAGTAAAACACACAATGGCGTCTTTTCGATCGGGATCTTGTGTGTTTTTAATACTGCGGATAACATTCTAAATGAAAAGGCTTTTTTTGCTCTACCACTAGTACCAGGCACACGTGTGATATCTTGTCCTATAGTCGATGACAACGGATGCTAGACAATGCAGTAATGTAAAAGTCACAGAGCACCAGAATCCATTATCTGGAATAATGTCAGGCATGTAAGAGGAGAGATATAAGTATATTAAAGGGAGGGGTTTATGTAGTACAATCAGTAATGAAGCACTTGAATGACAGGTAGATGACTGCAGGAATGAACCAAACCTGAAAGGGTTAATGACAACGCATACATAAGATGAGATCTCCTCATTTCCGATGCATGTTATTTTCATATACTCATACCGCCGTTATTATCCCATACACATGGGAAACCTTACCGATTATGGAAAGCAAGCGCAGGAATAAAATGCCATGTATACAGGAAGATAATAGGGAATGGGATGTGTTTTATATCAGATATTGGTGTAACCCCAATATATTACACGCAAGAAAGTCATGACTACATGGCAAATTACCAGCTGTGATCATCTGCAATAAGCAAAGAGAGCACATGGAGGAGCTGGTCTGACCCGCATGGACATTTATTAACAATTCCTAGAGGAACATAATAGGTTCCATGTAAATCTCCACCGTCTCTATGATGTGTGATAAGTAGAGCATGGCGGACAAGGACAAAGATACCAGGGGTATTATACTAGCAGCCCGAGATGCTCCAGTCACACACTGCGAGGTCTGAACAATAACCCCTAGGATCTAGGTCATAGAATGCATTATACTCATGGGTTATTATACATATATTGTTCTCTAGAAATGCTGTTGTCTTTAGGAAGCCATCCCATTATAATAGCAGGTATTGTTCAGATTTTTTATGCAGTTTATGAAACCAAAACTAGTAGAAATAGTAGTTAAAGTGTACTAAAAGTGCCCCAATAAAGTCTGTTATTCTGGCATGGGGTCTGCACCGAGGGTGCACTGTTCCATCAGCTCCAATCTGTACGTTCATTCACTCTATCAGGGTATATTCACACGCAACAGAATTTTCCTAAACACTTCTGTCTGTCCATTCAGAGTCTGAATTGAGATTGCCAAAATCCATGAATTTTTCTCAAAACAAAGGAAGCTTATTTTCATTGGCAGAAATTTCTGCTGCAGGTGAATATAACTGGAGAAGTTTCCATCCTTTGCCCTCAATGCAGCAGAAACGCCCAGTGACGCTTTTGCTGTGTAACTCTCTGAGAACATGTAGTTATTGGTGTAATAATATATTACGTGCAAGTTATTAGACCTGTATTCGATGATGTCACCTTTAAGCACATAGGCTTTCAGAGGAATCCCTGAAGAGTAGTTTCTAAGGGTCCTTAAGGGTCGCTCAGGACTGGAGTGGGGTAAATATGTTCTCATGGAAAATGAATTCATTCTTCATCCAAACATGAATTGACTTTCACTAAAGCTATGTTTCTTATTTGTCCCAACTCACCTTGATATCACATTCACACATTATCCAGCCAGACAGTGATAAACAACCAATTTACCTCTGCTACATCTGTATATTATTGCATTCTGATACAATAAGATGTGTGACTGTAACTCTATAGTATTATCTGAAGTTTAGAAGAACCCTGGTCCCGCAGGTATCTGCAATGTATAGAGAAATCATATCATTCACCACTAGGGGCTCCCTCTACCTACCCTAAAAGAAAGGGAGAGTGAGAGAGCGCTTTATCTATGGAATGACTCACATCCCATCACCCGAACAATGACAAATCTTTCACCATACCATGAACTGACTCACTTATGCCATTATATAATGTAAGGGCTCACAAAGGTGTCTATTCAATGTACGCAGCAAGTACATATGTCTCATCAAGTCTTTCTTTACTGTTACGTAGAAGACAAGAGTAGATGCTCTTATCACTTATGTACAGTATATAAATGTATAGGGTGTTCACGTTCAGAATACATATTACAAAGTCGTCAGGTTGAGCCACATGTTTTAGGTCAATATATACTTTGTCTAAAATAACAACTATAATCGGAAGAAATCTTGCCTATCGCTTTTTATTCTAAGCTATCTGTACTAGTTATTGTATAATATCATATTATACAGTTCCCTCCTTGAATTATTAATCTGCGGACTATGGTGTAAGGAGCCCTATGACCTGATCTCTTCTCTTAGGAATTGTGAGAAATGTTACATTATAGCTACATTATTCTTCATTTCTCTCAAAACTTACAAACAAATTGTCCGCAAGGAGCTAACTTCTTATCATAGTAGAAGTACATGTCTCACTATTGTTAAATATCGTATAAAGGAAATGAAACCACAGTATAAAAGTGAACTAAACACATTTTTTCAATTTTAAATGAACCCATTTCTTTAACGAATCAAAATTGATATGACGCTCATCTAGGTAGGTCTCTTCAGTATTGAGTGCTAGAGGTCCTCCTAAACACCTGGGGCTCTATTTGGGGATGTATTAGTACTTCTTGCTAATATGTTGTATATAGTACAACTGTATATGCATGATTAACAGTATAACATTAGGATGCATACATATAGGCAATATTTAAAGCCCACGGGGTATTAGCTTTAATAGTTATTGATACCAATCCATATCTTATGGTATGAAATGAATGATATACCGTAAAGTTAATTTCCTATTGGCCAATAAAAGCACAAATATGATAATTTACGCTCCATCCCATAAAAGAGAATTGTTCATCCCTGGCTGCCTAAAATCTTCCCCTGATAAAACAAATGAGAGGATTTAAGGTGGTTAACAATAAAATCTCCCATAAAGCGATGGCACCATCATAACTGGAACAGCTGGCTGCCAGCGATATACATTGCGGAATTATAAGGATGGTATTTTTAGTCGACAATTAGAAAAGATTCATATTATTGCGATATCCAGGGTAAGGAGGAGATGTGAAGTGTGTGTGTGGGATTTCTTGGCCAGTTTTCTATTCTTAAGAGTAAAAAAGCTGCAATGACTCATAATAATAAAAGAACATTGAATTAAGAGATTCTTGACCTCATTTTCTTTCTGGGAAGGAAATAAGGAGACCCTTGACATTTCGCAGCTTCTATTGTAGGTGATGCTGGATCTATTACTGCCATTCATGTTCACTTCAAAAACATTCCATTGCAAATATTTTTGAGACTGGTTATAGATGTCAGCTATATAGAGTGTTGCCTGCTTTCCATAAGATCTTTTTTTATCCTTCACTTTCCCTATTGAAGATTAATAAGGACAGCAGTAATAGCAGGATGGTGACTATGCTATATCCCCTTAATAGGATCTAGCCCCGGCTCCTAGCCTCCATCTTCCCTTATTATCTCTACCTGCTGCAAGAACAGAATGAACTCATTTTTACACCCCATAGGCACCTAGTACATAGGTGAAAATTACATTAGGGCAGCGGCTTTGCGATATATATATAATATATATATATATATATATATTAGATCATATATTTGTATATTGCTCCTACCTAGAAATGACAAATAATTCTATTGATTTACATATTCTATATATTAAGGCATATATTAGTAAGGAGCATTCTATAATGCACACATATATATATATATATATATATATATATATATATATATATATATATATATATATATAAACAACATTTTCTATACTACTTTGATATGAAATTATTTCACTTACGTCCAAAGCATCTCCTTAAGGTTACCAAAAAGAAAAAATTACAAATGTACCTTCATCTTTACAACTGACTCAGAACAACAGGTTTAGCCTTCAAGGAGAAACCATTATGTTACGCCAAATAACAAACCCAGCTCTGCTTTGTCAGACACACTAAGCACTGCTACATTTACAAGAATTCATTCACACACAGACACCTAAACTGAAGTGCATTATTTGGTGAACACCTGCAACAAGGTCTCCCTGGTTGACGAAATATTGCTGAACGCCTAACCACAATCCCCCTGCCACAGCAGCGATTAGGATTCGCATGGAATGTGGGGGGTGATGGGCGCAGATTCTGGCCGATAGCTGGAGACGCGCAGTTAAACAGCTATTGTCGTAGCTGTAAAAATAGCCTTACACTTGAGTGGGTTTATCTGTTCTTGATAAGAGCTCGATCCTGTTGCACAGTCTGATAATTGGGATGTTTTCGTGTTGCGGGGAATGAGATCACTACTACTGAATATTCACAGGATGTGTCACCCATAAGTTTACAGCTTCACATTAATTTCCATGTGTGCGGTTATGATGCGAGATGTGAATGCAAAGCGGATCAACTTTATTTAACGTGGGTTTCATGTTCACTATGCCATATACACTACTGTGTATTCTAGGGTAGAATTCCATCATCACCACTACATCCCTTTAAAGAAGCATCTATATACGTAACTAGCTGATGATATTGTGACATTGAGTTATTCTCAATATAAAATGATACTATATTTAGGGCTCATTCTTCACGATAGTCTTCAATTGAGGAAAATGATTCCTAGACATCCTATGCTTAGCATACAATATTTTGTAGTGTCACACTATCCAACAAACTACCCAAGAGTTCACAGTGTACAGGATATCACAACTCAACTCCAATATTGTCCAAATGATGAAGTTCACACTTCCATTGTCCCAGGGCAGTAAAAACAAAATATGTAATATTTTTTCATACTCCTAAGGGTTCTATCATATTAAAGTTAGAAGTAAATACTAATTGTAGAGTAGGAAGGCTTCTATCCATTTCCCACAGCAGTGTCCTTGGTGATATTCTAGGGGATGGTCTTAAAGATGTGCGGTTGCTATAGTATATGATGGAACTACTCTTATCACTATGGATAACAGTCTTCTCAAAGAGGTGGTCTTTTGGAGAAGGTTCTCTATACTATACCAGAACTGAACCATCTCATAGCTCATCTCCAGCAACCAGTTGTTCCTCCAGCTGCCATGCCATCTAGGTCCGCCAGGGGGAGCTCCATGACTCCGCCGCTTTCCTTCAGGGACCAATTTGACTGCTAATGTTCTCTGGATGCTGAGATGTTAATGGACGGAGTGCTCTTTACAGACAGTCACTCATCTCGCAGCGACTCGCAAAACTGGAGCATCAGCACTGTGAGATGGGCAAAAGAATAGCCACACACTGAAGTTGGGAATTGAAACCGCATCCTTATCACGGATTCATGCTTTCCTTCTCTGATTTGTTGTCTTTTCTATTGTAACCCAGGAGGAATCATCAATTGACTCTTAAAGAGGTCAGTAAAGGAGTCATTGATTGAAGCAGTAAGTACTGATAGCCCTAGTGCAGACCGCCTGTTCTCTTAGCTGTCAGCACGTTTGTCACATTGTGATACATTCTATCTTTCCTTCTAGATAGAGATCCTTATGGCTCAGTTTAGAGATAATGGCTTGCGATTTGTAAACTCATATACTTAGAATCCATTATCTCTTCTATTGCGCCTAGAGCTGTGTACGGTATTCCCTGTAGGGCTCACAATCTAATTTCACATCACCCTATGTGTAGAGAGAGATGGGTTCAAGTTTATCTTGATGTTTAGGGAATAGTGGGTGCTCTCACACTCGCTGCTGGCAGACATCAGAAAGAAGCGCTTTCAAAGGCTGTAGCTGCACAGAACAGCAAGACACAGCTAAGACACAGGAACCGGTTCAAAGAGGGACATCCTCAAAGCTCATCTTGACAAAAATAAGAAACAATTAAGACAAAACCCCTCTGCCACAGCTCTCCGCAACCCTGGGGGAGTTCACCTGAATCTCTGCTTGCAGAACATTTCTGCAATAAAAGAAATGCAAATGAGGGAAAGACATTGAGGAAAGTGTGTACTTACTAGGGGAGAAGGCTGTCTGTGTCCTAATTAGAGAGAAGTCCCTGTGTGAGGAGTTATAATCCTTGGATTGGCGCTCATTAGTAAAGTATCCAAATTCTCTTTAAGGAGGATGAGCCCCTTTTATGGAATAGGTATCCAAAAGAGTTTAGGAGATCATCACCTGCGCTCATCCATGACAAGACCGGTGTGTCTTCAGTAGGAGCTGGGACCCCCTGTGTGCCCGCTGTCAGGAAGGACTTTCTGGTGGGAAATAAAGTGCATGTTATCCTCAAAGATCCTGTAAAGCAAAGGGTGGAAGAAGAGGGAACAAAACAAAAATCAAGAGTTGCTTTCTTTTTCCTGGCTGTGCTTCCCAGATGTTGGAGCGTCCGCCGCCGGCCTCCAGATGTGCGCTGTGTGGAGAGCTTGTGGGTGCACAGTGCTGAAATGCACAGCAGCCACTGCTCTCATTGTATTTAGAATAGAGATTTGTTGAGAGGCAGCATCAATCACTCCCAATTAGCATTGGCAAGATGGGTGGGGACCTCGCTGTCCTTGTAGTGACCAGTCTGTCCCTCCAAGTTACTGCAAAACACATAGCTCTGAGGTGTACGAAAGGGGACACATGCTTCAATGAGATAAGCCAGGGACCTCTCTTGGCTGGGTGGGGTGGGAGAGGCTTACCCTAAGCGTACACAGCAGCAGGCGGGGAGCAGGACAGAGTTGGGGGTGCTGCTGGCACAGAGAAGGAGGAGGAGAGAGGTGTCTTGCTGTTTGGAGAGAAGATTTCCAAATGCCAGCAAACAAGAGATTGCAAACCTTATACTAGCTCTACACCAGGATTCCTGAGCGGTCCTAAAGACCTCAGCTGATTATCCTTGACAAGCTCTGCATTATTGATTGCAAGCTCTGTGGTTCTCCCTTGGGCAAAATCCCAGATGTTACAGTGGGTATTCACTTTTTAATGGAATCGTTCTCAGTTCAATAGAATCTATTGCAAAGGTGAGGTTCACCCAAAACTAAAATCATGTTAACCCCTGCATGCCTCTCTTCTGCACCCACATTTTCTATACATTATGTGGAGCGTCTTCCTTTTACATATTGGATAAATATATTTATAGAGTAATACAATATTCATATCAGTGATGCATTATTGGGCTAAACATTTAGGGATTGTAAATTATGAATGTGATATTTTATATAAATGCTGGGCGCATGCAATTAGACTGGACCACAAGGTTCATTTAATCAGATAGAAAACTGCACACAATCAAATCGCCAGTAATGATCACGTCAACGTCAGAAAAGTGTGTAGACACTCACATCTGCTAGATACCTTGTACCCCCTGATGTGGCAGTATCATCATTTATCATGTCTTGGGTGATTCCCCATCAAAATACATTCAATATTAACAACATTTCTTAACTTGATGTTAGATTTAGATATCATTTTTGCACTTTAACAGATGAGTCAGGGGTGAAGAAGGGGTTAAAGCAGGTACAATGTGCATCGCAGGGAGCAGAGAGTGTCGAAAGGTTTGGGGAATAGCCTGGTGAGTGAGCTAAGATGCAGAACTCATTCAATCTTTGCAACCAGGTTTCATTGAAATTAACTACTGGCTGGAGATAATAGGGTGTTTGCCAAATGTAGCAGAGCTGACTTTGTTACAATTCATAAAAGCGATAAAAGCCCTTGAAATAAGATATTGACACATAATGGAAGTCATGGGATTATTTAGAGAAGAGTCTAGGTATCTTCTCAGTATATAAGAACACATCACTATGCCATAGAAGGAGGGAATCCTATCCAAACATTCAGCAGAACCTTGAATATCCAGAATATTTACTATCCAGGAGGCTTATTAGCATGTGCAGGGATTTAGTTCTTTTCTGTTCTATACGCCCCGTGTACGCCCTATGGTATATTTCTATATCATCCCTAATAGTGAGAGGGTAAGGAGTACCTTACAATCTTTAATCCAAAATACACTAAGTAGAGTTGAGTGTAACTCTAGGAAATGTCTGCCCCTACAACTATGTAAGTTGTAGGGGCTGTGCCCAGTGGCTGGTTTATGGTCATCCCTGGTATATAAAGTACAGCTGGTCCCCGAATTAACGACACTTGACTTCAAGACGTTACAAATGGCATTCTGGATGTTGGTAATTTACTGTACGTTAGCCCCAGGCTACAATGATCAGCTGTAACAGTTATCAAAGGTAAAGCAACTTGGCTCTATTGTTGATCCTAGCTATGACAACCCAACATTTTTAAAATCCAATTGTCAGAGATAAAAAAAAATATTGGATGGGGTTACGGTTATAAAATATACACTTCTGACTTACATACAGATTCAACTTAAGAACAAACCTATGGAACCTATCTTGTACATAACCTGGGGACTGCCTGTACAAGTAAACATGAGGATTTGTCTGCCTTCTCAAAGTGATTATGTAAGTAAGTTTTTGTGTGACTGGGGTGTCCCCAGGAGACGGTTCATGGACAACTTCATATTAAAAAAAACATGGCGTGATATAGTAAGGTAAATGAGTAATGTTGCAAAACAAAGGTTTTTCTGCAGAACTTGCACTGCACAAGGGCTTTGTTGGAAAATATTTTCATTGATGCAAAAAAAAAATAATCCTGAATTCCCCATTATAAGGCAACATCATTTTTAGGGTTCCATGGAAGCGGTCACAGGTGCAATATTTGTTGGTGCAGCTTTGTGCTCTTGATTATCACTTAGTAAGATCTCAAGAATTCTTAAAACATGTATGAGGATAGTTTAGTTTAGTGTTGATGATTTATACAACTTCTGTTTCACCAAAAAATTTTTGGGAAATTTCCCTTTGTACAGACACATGCCTTCCTCTGGAGCACAACACTAAACTTGAGAGATAAGTGACTATGTCCAGACTGTGTAATGACACGGACATTTCCAGGATCCCTCGGGGATTGTGTTGCTGTATGGTGCATTTTTACATGTGCACATTCCCAGAATTTCTAATACTGATCCATCCATTCTGCACAATGCCATTAACGCTAGATGCTCCAATAGTGGCCACTTCCCCCAACAAGATTTCCAACTGAGGACAGAAGTCAATTCTGAAGAGACAGAGAAGAAATTAATTAGACTGAGGTTAGCGACTTTTAATACATCAAGAATAGTCAGCTCTCTTCTACACTGATACCAAAAAGCAGATTGTGTGGTGGGGACATCCTAGGGAAGGACAAACCTTTATCTTTTAACCTGTGAACTGGCACAGTGATGCCCTGAAGCACAGCAACATAATCCTCCACTAGATGAGCTTGCATATCATTTCTATAGGTACATGACGGTACAGATCTGCAGGCAGAATAAGCCAGAGAGCCAGGAACGGAGGTCGAGCATCCTCTCTAGAGGAATTGCTGAATTATAAAGTGGACGCTGCCGGGGAGTGAGAAGGAATCCACAGCGGAATTATTGTAAGGGGGCTAAACTCTCCCGGTAGAGTAAATGTATATAATGTAATTAGGTAATCTAATATTTTATTTCTGAAATATACTGTATTACACTTCACATTTCTTTTAACTTAAGAAACAAGATTGGAGACATAAATATGGAAACAAAATGTTTACATTTTAATGGAACATGTAAATGGTGCATTTTGTTCTTATACATATAGCTACTTTAAGTGCCAAAATCTGCTATGTATATAAACCTGAATGTTTCCCACATAGAGTACCCTTGTTATAGGACATACCCCTTTACCAGTCCCTTTAACTTGCTAAGCTGTAATATAAGCAACGGAAAACCTCAGTCTACACAGTACAAGAAATTGCTACCTATGTGCCAGAGGAGCTAGTACCTTTTACAATGGTCCATTAGTCTCCTACGAAACACTACAATGTATTTCGGTGAACAACAGGTAACTTCACCACTGCTGGCTCCACAGTATGCAATATCGGGCTGGAAACAACCGGCTTGTGGACCATTGTTTGTGGCCTGTGTGTTATCGTCTGCACAAATGCTGATGACAGTAAAAAGGGTCTGACTCACAAGTTCTAATTTTGGGGACCAAATATCACATGTATATAATGCTCACCCATCAACAGTAAATACAAAACATGCAAGATAAATAAATGTGTATAATGACCAATGTTGTGATCAAAAAAATTGTAAATTGTATTTAGTAAATATCAAAAACCTACATATAAAAAGTTAGGGATTAGCCACTTTTCAATAAAATGTCTCTGCATGTATGTGTACTTGTGACTTTGCCTCCTTTAAAAGCTGCAGCCTTTCCCTATTCTCAGCATGCTGCCCTCTGCATATACACACAGCTGCCTTCTGTCTCTGCTCCAGGTCATCCATGTGATCTCATCCTCTGTATCTAAGATACAAAGACAACAAGAGGGTGGGGGAAGGGGACAGGATGAGTCCTAACTCTGTTGCTGAAGCTCCTCCCATTCAGAAAAGCTCAGTGATGAGAAGAAAGAAGCATGGAAGGTCTGCACACAGTACAAACCGTAACAGTAAAAAACCTTGCTTTTCTAACTTGTCTGACAAAGGGGATGTAGTTTCCAGAAAAGGGCGTATAGTTGGGAGGAAAATAATCTGTGCACCAAAAAATAAAATAATTAGGGATGCACAATTTAGACCAGCTAATAGAACCTGACAGTCTTAAACTGGGCCAGAATCCATCATCACAATGATAGATCTGGCGCAGCACAAAACTACTGCTGTCTAGTTGTGCAACACATTGTTAAATTACACAAGCACATCATATAGCTCCTTGTCCTCCCACAACGCCCCACAAGCTGCTTGTTCCTGGGTCCATTCTACCAGGCTTGGCATATATTTCTTGGTATTTGCTATTTATGGGATTCCTATACATACCTGCTTAGATTTTTCTCCATTGGTCTTTAGTTGTGCAATACTTCGTGTTTACATACAATCTTGGTATACCTTAATTTTCACCCATTATTTAAGTATTTCATTTGTTTATATACATTGGTTATATTGTACTTATAGGAGTGCAGTTTTTTTGATACGTTTAACACTTACAATTTTTTATCACAACATTGTAATTTTACACATCTCTCATGTAAAGTTTTCTATGTCTGGGGTGTACCACTGGTAATATCCTATATTCTTCCACTGTTACCTACACATGAGTATGCATCTCTTCATACAGCCTGTCCTCCATTTTCCTTCTCTAATTTTTTCACCCAGTGAGACCCTCCTGCACATGAACATGAAATGGGGATGCATACTAGCTGTTTTTTTAGTGGCTGTCAAGTGTCGCCATTTATTTCTATGGCCTCATCCCCATGACCATGCCGAGCCGCAAAAGATAAAGCAGGTTCTTTCCTGAGTATTTGGCTATTTCTATGGTCAATGGCACGTAGGGGCTCATTTACTTACCCGGCCCTGTCGCGATCCCGTGCCGCGTTGTCCGACTTGAATTCGGGTTCTGCCGGGATTCACTAAGGTTGTGCGCCCGATATCGATCAAGTGCGCATCGATCAAGTGCAATGTTGGTTGACATCCATGTTTCCTGGTTATTGCCCCTCCACAGAGCTATGAGGGGGATGTTGCATGGCTTTAATTCTATTCTTGTATTTTATTTATTTATGTGGTTTGGCCAAAATGATGTAGGTGGGCTGGTACGTCCTCAAAATATTTTTTAGGGTCTAGAAAGTCCAAGAGTCTTGGGGGTATTTTTCTCTTTCTCTCTTTTACAGGAGCCTCCCCAGCCTTGAAGAATAGCAAATATTCTATAGTTACTAATGCAAACTCCACTTACATAGAGGAACCCTTGAATACCTTACCCCAAATAAACTTGTAGAAGTGGGTTAATGGTTCAATATTCCATATTTGCTTTTCACTATATTCTTTGTTGAGATGTGTTCATGGCTTTGCCGGGAATCTCTGAGCTGCTTGACATGAGTTTGCTCTCCTTGATGCTGCTATGTTCTTCAGGAAGCCCTACCATATCAAAGGGACAATTGATCAATAGTACAATAAAATATCTAATGAACAGTACACATACATGATCACTTTATATAGTGATCTTCATCTTTTTGTTCTCCAGCTGCTTCAAAACTACAGCTGTCAGCGTGACACATGTCAAAGACTGATGGTTACACTTGTTTTTCAATGTTTTTGATGGTTCTGGTAATCTTTTCCAAAGAAATAATTAAGATAATGATATTGCTTTAAATAATTGCCAAGAAGAGAATCTGTTTTTAGATTCTAAACTCTATACATTAAGTAGATATCATAGAATTGACAGGACTGGAATGGAGCTATAGACTGTCAAAGCAGCTAAAGTAAGCAGCTCCTAGTGCTAAAACAAACCAGCAGTGTAACAATGCTAGCGTTATGGGAAATCTCTGATAATGCTAACAAACACTGCTGTGCTGTGCACTGAAAACGCTGGACCGCTCTCAAAGCGGTCCGGTGTGTTTGTGAGGGGGCGGTCCGAGGCGCTGCCTCTTCCGCGGACTGCCCCACCCTCTCCATAGGCCCAAGGTGACTGCTGCGCTGTACACTGGAAACGCTGGAACGCTCTTAAAGTGCTGCCTCTTCCCCGGACTGTCTCACCCTCTCCATAGACCAGGGGTGACTGCCACACGTCATGCCACAGTCACCACCCCTAATCCCGCCCCTTCATGAATACGCCTAGTGTCTAGTGTACAGTGCTGCAGTGTTTGCATTGTAACACTGCGGCGTTTGCTTTAGCACTAGGAGCTGCTTACTTTAGTATGCAGCTCCAAGTGCCGGTTTTAAGGGTTACAGGTCCTTTTTAAGGCTAAATATATTAGATTCCATGTTTTGCAATCACTATGTGGACAAATACTAGAGCAGATGATAATAGTAAATAAAGATAAATGTATCTGTATCTGTATTTTGTATAAATTATCTTTCTGTCCTGTATCCATTAGCAGTTAATAAAGGAACCTGATAAAGTGCCTAATTACTTTACATCTCTTTTTTCTATCTCTCTGTAAGGGACTTCTGATATACTGTTCGCTACAGGAGAAAGAGCAGAAACAGTGCAGAGAGAAGCTTTCTTTCTTAACCCCTTACCTAGCAAACACCCAACGATAACACCCCTGGTCAGTGCTGGCACTAATCAAGGGTGTTTACCCTGTAAATACCTCCAGCAAGGCACTGGCAGAGGCACTTAAATCCCGGTGGCACCGCCATCTTGGATTCAGTCGCCCCCTGTGAAGTCATACAAAGACCCAAGGATGTGTGATTTTAACAGAGCTCTCTACATGGAAAAATAAAAAAGTTATGGATTTTTGAAGGTGGGGAGTGAAAAATGAAAACATAAAAATGAAAAAGGGCCTGGCCCTTAAGGGGTTAAGGGAACCTGTCACCATAGACCCTATTTTAGCTGTCACGAGTTTTCTAATTAAAATTCTGTCATTTGTGGATCAAATGATAACTTGTATTAAGCTTTACCTGGCTCCCTGCCAGCTGTGTCCGCTGGGTGTGTTCATCGCAGTGCAGACTCCCCAGCTCTTCCTGTATAAAATGCTCATCTTCCTTCACTGTGCAAAAAACCTCCTCCCTCCCAGTCACTGCCTGTCCCACCTCTGCCTCATTTTCTGGCAATCTGGAGTTACTGGAAGGAGTTTTTTTCAAGGAAAAAGCAAGAGGAGCATTTACACAGGAGGAGCGGGGGCTCGGGTCTGTGATAAACACCCCTAAGGGACACAGTTGGCAGAGAGCCGGGTAAAGTTTAATATAAGTTATTATTTGATCCACAAATGACAGAACTTTGATGAAAACAGTTTAAAGATATGTTATTAATTGGCTGTGGGGGCATAGGGAAGACTAAAATAGGGTCTCTGCTGACAGGTTCCCTTTAATAAAGTTTATTATTATCTCCTACTATATTATTTTCTGCAATAAAAAAAATTGCTAGAGCTAATCTGTAGTAGGTAATTCAACCAAGGAGGTATCATTTTGTAGCTGTTTCTTGGTTAAACTTGTCAGGGAGAGCTAGTAGACTGCTATTAAAGCTTCTCAAGAGTTTGTCACCCAGGCCACCACAGTCCACTGAGATGCAATGATACATCTGTACCATATATGCTCAAGTATAAGCCAGGTTTTTCAGCACACAAAATCATACCTCCCCCCGTTTTTTTAATCAACTGACTGTATAACGGGGTGGGGGCCGGGGGAGTGGGGGGGGCGGGGCAGCTGTACAACAGGGATGGGAGGGGGCTGTGCAATGGGATGGGAAGGCAGCTGCCTGCATAATGGGGAGGGGGCTTCATACATAATGGGGAATAATAGGGCAGAGAGATGCCTGTATAATGGGGTAGAGGGTTGGCTATATTCTGGGGCTTAGGGGCTGTTGGCTATATACTAGGGTAGGGGTTGGCTATATACTGGGAGATATGGGCTGACAGGCTATATAATGGGGGGCAGGGGCTGTCTATATACGGGGGGCAGGGGCTGGCAGACTATATACAGGGCGGCAGGGGCTGGCTGGCTATATACTACAGGGGCTGGCTATATACTACAGGGGCTGGCAGGCTATATACTGGGGGGGGGGGAATGCTGTGACAAATGCATTTCCTACCCTCAGCTTATACTCAAGTCAATAGGTTTTCCTAGTTTTTGTGGTAAAATAAGGGGCCTCGGCTTATACTCGGGTCGGCTTATACTCGAGTATATATACGGTATATTACTACTGCTTAATTACCTGCTACATAATTTGTAATAACTAGATAGAGGCAGCCTTATATGCCAGACTATATATGAACCTTGTTTTATTTTCTGATAAATTCTCCACATTAAGCAGCAATAGCTTAAGACCACACACTTAGTAGAAGGATCAATGTGGCCCGCTCATTTACATACTTTGATAGCATTGATTTCGGCTCCGCATTTTATCACCATCAAGCAGAATCATTCAGCACGTTCTCAGTTTGCACATAATAATTGTGTACCGAGCGGGCTGGTGATTATACACTCGCTAGTAAGGACTCGCTCAGACACTGCTGCTTTTATGCTCCTGCTTTATTCAGCTGCACAAGTAGCAAAGTTTGGCAGACAAGAGACATTTTGCTGAAAACCAGTTTAGAGTATTGATATTTTAGAATTGTGCATTTGAGACGACATTCAATTCTACAAGGAGGCACCGGTAAGGCAAGAATATCTCGTCAGCAGAATGTCCTCAAATAGTCAGATAACAAATTAAAGATGCATTGGATTCAATGAACTGTCTCGTGCCTTTTGGTTCTATTATTTTAAAGGTTGAATTCTTTCGACTCAAGATGGCTAATATATATTGTGTTACCGTGCAGTCACTTACATGTGTAAATGACCAGTGATGGCCAAGCTGGTGTAAGACGTGGTCCCCACTCAAAATCTCTGGGATAAAACAACATTGATAAGACTTTCCCCAGGGGAAGGTGGATGTCAATAAACAGAAAGACATGTAAGCAGATGTTCTGAGGCAGGTAATAGAAGACACGCAGAGTGCTCAATCAGTGCAGCTTATGCTTACACAGAACTGCTTTGTGTGCACGCTGGATGTGCCATTACCAGAACATCAGATAGATAGAGAGATAGTGCAAAGATAAATGCAGGGTCGGCTCCAGGTTTCAGTAGGCCCCTGGGCAATAGACTCATAAACTAAAACCGTCTCCTGTTCCCTAAACTTTTCCCTAGTAATTCATACCAAACATTATTTTATATAAGCCCCCCTTACCACCATGGATTCCTTAGCTATAGCCTTATGTGGGCACTGGTATGTCCAGTGCTGGCGCCGGCCCTGGATAAATGAATACATATATAGTGATACATAGATACTAGGCCAAAATGCAGAGGAACTGTGTGAAACATTAGGTACATGATTACTGATTATGGTAAGCTTTAGCCAGATGCATCTTAATTAGATTCTACCGGCCTTGACTTCTTAAATATCCAAGTTCAGGGCAGTGAAATTATAAAAAGGCTGTATGACTTATTTGGAAGGATTGCCAAGATTTCTTCTTTCTTAAAAAAAACATGACAACATGGTATACAGGAGGTAAAATAAGTACAGACAGTACAAACGGGCCTTACTGGCCACCGTGACCTCTAATGAAGTCCTCTGCATGCTATTACTGTATATACTCGAGTATAAGCCAACCCGAGTATAAGCCAAGACACCTAATTTTACCACCAGAAACTGGGAAAACCTATTGACTCGAGTATAAGCCGAGGGTGGGAAATGCATTGGATACAGACTCCCAATATATAACTAGCACCCCCCTGTAGTATATAGCCAGCCCCTAGTAGTATATCCACCGCGTGCACGTCCATGTAGTGGAGAGTTCATTATGCTCTGCTGCAGGGCCATCCTGTATAGATTATACAAATCCCCTGATGACAGATCCTGGTATTACCGGGATCTAGAAACGCGTCAGGAACACACTAGGGACTACTAGGGTTCACTCAGGCTGTAGGGTGACCCTGGTACTGCCCTTGTAAGGGCGGGAACAAATTTCGGGGATCAGGGAGAGTGTCAGATAGCGAATACTAGGTGCAATGTGGTCACCTGTTCCTGACCTGGTTTATCCTCTGTGTACCTTCCTGATTCAGCTCCCAAGGACCATACATCCCGGAAGCTGGTAAGAACGTTTTATGTTATCGCTTATGCCTGTCACGTTCCACCAGTGTGGACTAGGGATGTATCTACACTAACCCTGGATAAGGGTGAGTTGTTTGTTACTACTAGATTATGGTCCTTTTTGTATGTTTTTAATAGTGATATTTTACAGATTTGTTCATTAAAAGTTAGGTTTTAGGTATATTCTTTTTCACCCTGTGCTGTGGTAATTTAATTCCCAGAGGGGGGTCTGCAATGTACAATAAAGCTACATCGACTGCAATGTACAGTCAATCTACCGCGCTCTCCTCACTGGGGCTAACTCTGCTAACCCAGCTGAAGAGAATTCCTGAAGGTGGGGTGAGGCGCATGGTGGATTCCTCTTCAAATAGCCAGCATCACTCTCAACTCTCGCCTTTCTGAGTGAGTGGTTAGCAGTGTCAGCATCAGTGAGAAGGGCAGGCTAGTTTTATACTACAGCTTGGAACTGGAAAAGAGGACATCAATAACGGTCTTTTTTAGAAGAATTGTGTCTCTAATTCCATGTACAGAGGTATCAGTGGTACATGTATATAGACATCTAAAAGGTACTGTGTGGGGTTTGTGGGGTAATGGGGGTCCCTGGCGACAGGTTCTCTATAAAAACAAAGTTACAGAACCTTTCTTGTATGTAACCCAGCGACCGTCTGTAAATATGTTTCTAAAGGTGCTATTGAAATGAAATTCATATGTCAGTAACAACCCGTCCAATCCACACTGGCAAAGACATAAAGTCAAAGATGTCCATAAAGAAAGTGTAAGAATGACAAAGGGAAAAATTATTGCCCACATGAAGAAAGAGATGTGCAATAAGCTATGGGATAATATAAGCTTAAATATATCAATAATTAGAAATTAATCCTGCCACTTATTGAAAAATATTATCAGCCGATTCAACTGATGGTAACAAAAAAGTTCCAGATATGGACAACACCCAAATTGCTTCTTAGCTCTTGCTTATGGATATTAACAGTGTATCCAAGTGAAAGAAATGGTCATGGCACTTTGAGGTAGCTTTTAATTTCTTTTTTTCTTTTTATTGTAGGTACAATTTGTCATAAAGTAGTATAGCATCCTGTAAAGGAAGTGTCTATTCATGTACATAGATATTTGTAATAATATATATATATAATATCCCTCTGTCATATTCCTTTCCCCTGGGAGAGAGCACACCTGCCTTACTACGGATATACTGAGGGCCTTTGGGCAACAGGATGTCAACCCCCTTTATTATGGGAAAGTCATTCAAACTCCTTAGGGTCAGTTATTCGGAGGCAATTTATATCTCTATATCTACCCAGGGTCAGTTATTCGGAGACTATGTGTCTAGATGGGAATCTAGGGTCTTTTGTCATTTCCCACCTGAGGGGGGCTGAATGGGTGACCAAATTGGATATACAAGATATGAAGGTAAACATCTGTTGTTCACCATTCTGGAGGGAAGGGACAAGGGGCAGACTTATAAGGGCATGAGTGTGGAGGAGAGAGGAAGAAAAATCTTCCCTACAGACCAACTAGGAAAGGAGAAAGAATCTGCCCTGAATACCAGCAAGGAAGGGAGAAGAAGCTAGGAGGATCACCCCACAGACTATATCACCTTCCCGGATTGGGCTGAGTACCTGTATCTCTGTACCCCTGCTTCCCTGTTTCCATCTATTAACCTATCTCTGTACCCCTGCTTCCCTGTTTCCATCTATTAACCTATCTCTGTACCCCTGCTTCCCTGTTTCCATCTATTAACCTATCTCTGTACCCCTGCTTCCCTGTTTCCATCTATTAACCTACCTCTATACCCCTGCTTTCCTGTCAATCTCCCTGTCCCCCTTCGTTCTCTGTAATAATAGGGATAGTTAGGTGTGAGGATTATTATATTGTGTGTGTGTGTGTTTATATGCATTGTGGTGGGTTGGATTCTGTGGGTTTGTGGGTATTGTGATTATCATTGTATACTTCTAGCGTGTTAATAAATATTATTGGTATTAACCCTGAGTGTGGTAAATTATAGTGTACAATACAGAGACTAGAAACAGAAGATATAAGATATAGTAAACAGTACAAGGAGGAAGATAGTGATATTAATCGTTATATTGCATAATAATTTATAGAACTACCAGCGTCCTATTACACATCCATTTAATATTCCGGATGTGTTTAGGCTCTCCTGAGCCTTTTTCAACAGCTGTACCTACAATAAAAAGAAGTTAAAAGCTGCCTCTTTCACTTGGTAACAAAAAAGTGTCTCATTACCAAGGTGCCATAAAAGAAACAGCTCATGAAGGGTAAAACCAGTGAACTAATGCAACCTTACTGAAAAACATACTGTTAACATTGGTTACAGAAGAATTACTGAAGGTCCCAGTGAGCACGGTTGGAAAGTGGAAGTGGAAAGAACATCATTTCAACATAAACCGGCCATGGCCAGGTGCTACCCGCAAGATTTCAGACCGAGGAAAGAAGTGCTGTCTAAAAGCAGAAGTCCACCTGTGGAGAGAGACTGAAGACCTGGAGTCATCAGTTGTTTCAAAGTAGACAATAAATAATGCATTCAACCTCTATGACCTGTACACATGCTCACCACGAAAGAATCCTTAAAGTTTGTTGAATAACATTTAGACAAGTCTGTGAAATACTGGAAGAATACATTCTGGTCAGTTGAGATCAAAATTGAACTCTCTGGATGCCATAATACATACCATTTTCAGAGGCCGAAAAGAACTGCACATCACTCCAAAAACACCATGCCAACAGCAGAGTGGAGAGGGGAGAACATCATGGCGTGGAGCCGTTTTTCAGCATATCACACTTGGAAACTTTATAAAAATGAATACAGTGAATACAATGATACAAACAATAAACCCTTACTTCCCTCCTCGGGGGCTCCTGGTCTCTCGGGCCGTGGTTTGTCAGAGCACCTCGGATCCAACAGCTTCCGGCAGCCTGGCATGCCCACCCATCGATATGTCCCAGTGCTGTATCAGGGGCTGGGACAGGAGCTGCGACCAAAAAACAAAAAAGGGGCATGGCTCTGATGGACCACCGCATAGGAGACCAGGAGCGACGGAGGAGATAATTAAAGGTTTATTGATTTTATCAGCCCTACCCAGCCCACTAACAAAGTCTTTGTTATAGTCACAAAAGCCATTTAAAGTAAGACAAGGAATTTATACCCTATGTAAAAGCTTGTAACAGATTAGGATTCCTTTATGGGAATAACAAGGGAGTCCAGTTATGATGAATACTTTGCAGTTTCAGAAAGCTTGGTTCTGGTTTTTTAGCATACTTAACATGCAGAAAACGTTGTTATGGTTATTTAAGTGTTTAGTAGGCAGGAAATGTGTTCCTAGTGCATTATGTATGTAGTAACCTTTGCTTTGAAACCAATGTAAAGTAATTAAGTTGATTTAGGTTCTGTATTAATAATGTACGTTTTGTTCTGGTACTACATATTCATATATTGTTTCTAGTATTGTATCTATGTAGTTCATTTAACTTGATATCTATATAGTAGGAAAATATTCTGGAAGAAGAGGTGGAGGAAGAGCTGTGTACAGTGATACCACACAATCTTCACACATCTCTGACCCCATAGCAGCAGTTACAATGCTAGAAACACCCTTAAAGGGGTTTGCCCATGAAAAAAAATCTCAAATTTCAATCCCCTAGTGACGTTTACACAATAAAGATCATTTTAACCCCTTATTTTAAAATTTACTAAGTTTTATTGCTGTTTTAGCTCCTATCACTCAGTGTAAGATTCCAGAGTGTGGATGGGGACTCTCTAAGCAGACACTTCATGATCCCTCTAGTGCTATTTTCTGACAATGTGGTTAGATTATGAAGGTAGATATATATATATATATATATATATATATATATATATACACTTTTAGCTTCTGAACATTGTACTAGTATCTGACACATAGAAAGAGAGATGAGACCGATTAGAGATGATGAGATCCATGAGATGGATATAACACACAATGACTCTCTCAGCTCTGCTAACTCACCTATAACACACACAGTTCTGCTAGATACCTCTCTCCTCATTCTCTGATATATAACTAAGGTCGTGCGCCCGATGTCCACCAGGTGACGCTGCTGCGCCGAGGTCCACTGGAGTTCACCAACCTATTCCTGGTGCATGTGAGTGACTGATTTTGTGACACAATTAGTTTTTTAAATTCTGCAGTTTTTCCGAATCCGTCAGGTTTTCTGACAGCCACGCCCCCCGATTGCGCCGAAATCCATTTGCATGCACCAAAATCCCGGCAGAATTCGGCACAAAACGGAAAATTTCAGGAAACCCGGCGGAAACTTGTCTTTGTGAGAATACCCCTTTAAGGAGGATGTACTTGGGTAAAAGGATAAAGCCACATAAGATACACTGCTGCTTTCCTATTTAGTAGAATACAGGGGTGGTCTGCCTCATCAGCAGGTAAACAGAGATGCCCTGGTGCTTGCTGTATTTAGAGAGCGCTAAACATGGCACTGATAGTGAAGATGGGATTGCTTCATAGTGCGTCTATGTTGGGTTATATTTAGAATTAGACATACATGAGTTAATTGTGATTTTTAGCTTTTCCCACCTATGATGGCTGGGGGTTACCATCTGGAAAAGGTGTGACCAATAGCCAACTTGTGTTTGGCACATCTCCTGCCAAGTTAACCAATTCCTTTATGCAGAGATGATTTTCTCCATGGGTAAAGCCCCGATATTGTACAGAAGCATGTGCAGCTTGTTCTGTACCATAAAGCACCAGGGAGGGCAGTGGTGACCTAGAATCACGGCTTAATAACATAAACATTGCTAATTGCTTCTAGCATTCTGATTTATGAACAATGTCAGTAATTATTGTTCTCAGCACAAACAACTATCACTGTAGCCAAGAATACAGATGTAGCAGAGCTGAGTTCAGAAAGAAAGAAGAGAGGACAGCAATCCTGGATAATCCTAGAAGATTTGAGTGGTGCTCGCAGCTAGGGATCCGGTGTTCACGCAAGCGCCGTAGAGCTGATGGGCCAATCACCTTAACCATACACATGTGTGGGACCAAGACACACGGAGATGTTTGCTTATGTCATTGTATTTCTTCTTGACATTAGATATACTGTTATGGAGCACCAGATATTTTAAGATTTGTATTGTATATATTATATACTGTGGTTGCGATATATATATTGTATAATCGAACACTGATCATGAATTTTATTGGAATTTTATTTTCCGCTACATAGGAAATGATGTCACTATCACTTTTTCTATATATGTGTTCACCTTTGTGATGAAACTTATGCTTGAGAAAGATTCAACTGGAATCGAAACGTTGCAATTTTTATGCTTGGATGATGTTACAATAAAGACTCCTTGGAATTGAACCGTACCGGGTGCTGTGGTTATCTCCATTTTTATGCAGAGCTGAGTTCAGTCATCATTTACTAAGGCAGTGTCCTAGGTTAATCTAGTGTACTGTGAGCTGTGCTAGATGAGAGACTAATAATTGGCTCCTGTCATGGATGTACCGTATATACTTGAGTATAAGCCGTGGTCCCTAATTTTACCACCGAATACTGGGAAAACCTATTGACTCGAGTATAAGCCGAGGGTGGGAAATGCATTGGTCACAGCCTCCCTGTATATGGCCAGCAAGTCCCCTATAGTATAAAGTCTGCCAGCCCACTGTAGTATATAGTTACCCCCCAGGATATATTCACTGCCAGCCCCTGTAGTATGTAAACTACCAGCCCTTGTAGTATATAGCCTGCCAGTCCCCTGTAGTATATAGCCTGCCAGCCCCCTGTAGTATATAGCCTGCCTGACACCTATATTATATAGCCAGCCCCCAGTAATATATAGCCAGCCAGCCCCCTTATGTATACAGCCAACCAGGCAGCCCCCTTTAGTATATAGCCAGCCCGCATAAAAAATAAACTGAGCTGAGCAGATTGTACATAGTGTCCAATTTACAGGCAGCATGTTATCGAGCAGGAGGAGCTGAGCAGATTCTACAGAGTGTCCTATCTGCATGCAGCATGTCATAGAGCAGGAGGAGCAGAGCAGATTGTACATAGTGTCCTATCTGCATGCAGCATGTTATAGAGCAGGCGGAGCTGAGCAGATCGTACCTAGTGCTCTATGTGCAGGCAGACTGTTTTACAGCAGGAAGAGAAAGGCAGATTGTACAGAGTTTCCAATGTACAGGCAGCATGTTATAAAGCAGGAGGAGCTGAGCAGATTCTACCTAGTGTCCAGTATGCAGGCAGCATGTTCTAGAGCAGGAAGAGCTGAGCAGATTGTACAGAGTGCCCTATGTGCAGGCAGCATGTTCTAGAGCTGGAGGATCTGAGCAGATTGTACCTAGCGTTCTATGTGCAGGCAGCATGTTATAGAGCAGGAGGAGCTGAGAAGATTGTACCTAGTTTTCTATATACAGGCAGACTGTTTTACAGCAGGAAGGGCTGAGCAGATTGAACAGAGTTTCCAATGTGCAGGCAGCATGTTCTAGAGCAGGTGGAGAAGATTGCACATGGTGTCCTATCATCATGCAGCATATTATAGAGCAGGAGGATCTAAGTAGACGATGCTTCTAAGTTAATATTGGGTAAGAGGCAGTCCCACCCAATATGATGGTACACACAATCACTGATAGGACTGCCTTTCCTGACTACTCCTTACCACAGAAAGAGCACAAATCTCACGTAATAAATGACAAGTTATACTACATCTTTTCCCACAAATCTGCCCTATAATCCACTGCTGCTTCCCCAGTACACACTGAATACATCTGGCATTGCTGTGTATACCTGCATTCTCCATCAAAAATGACCCCACAATATTCACAAATATTCTCACTTTGAAAGTTTATCATTTTTCCAGCCGTTATTTAGGAAGACTAAAGAATACTGGGCAAATATTAGCAGAGAAACACAACATATTAGCTTTGAGCTGCCTCTCATTTACACAGCACTTTTTGATGTTCACATAAGTTGCTTCAGTCGTTATCTTGGGAGATCAATTCTCAATCCCATGTAAAGGTGATGAAAGAAAACTAAAAATAGAGACTGTGGTTTATTAGCTGCTCAGAAAAAGGTGTTTCTGTGCATCAGAGCAAAGCTAGGAAAAACCAATAGAGTATGAACAAGGATTTCTAGCACAATACCATCTGGGGTCCAGTTACTCAGGGAATTCCTTGTAGAATTATTGTATTTTATGATTTTCCCTAGTAACCATATCTAGTGCACATCAGAAACGTAAAGCACATTTTTTGAAGGAAAAATTGTAATTGTCAAAAGTTGTTGTATGTGGATCTATGCAAAACTGAACAAAGGACATCCAGTTTTGGTCTGGTACTTGGACCTTTATCAGATGTAGAAAAGGTGTAGATAACCTGCATGGTGGATAATGAGAACAGAACGGACACAACTACCTGTCAGTGGTGGCAACTAGAAAAGAAACAGAGAAGGGACCGCCTGGTGCATTACCCTGCGTTGGAAGGGATGCAATAGAGAGTAACAAGAAATATGCTCACCTGTAGAGAAAGTACTAATAACAGGCACAGCTCATAGACGTGTGCAGCATACTTCTCATAGTGATGAATGTAATTCTCCATTGCTCCACAAATCTAATGGAGCGGTCAGTGACATTTCCACTGGGGCCCCATAGCAAAATTTGGAATATGGCATTTAAATATTGCACTTTCAGCAGAACATTGTAGAGTTCTACAGGACAGAGTGGTGTCACACAGTGGTGTAACTAGAAGCTGATGGGCCCCGTTGCAAAGTCTGTGCCGGGCTACCCGACTATAATGTATGGTTTATAGTAATAGTCTTCTCATATGGGAAAGTGACACCATAAGGGCCCCCTAAACCTCTTGGGCTCCGGTGCGACCGCAACCTCTGCACCCCCTCAAGTTACTTTCCTGGGGTCACAGTACATAGATAATATGCAAAGTGATTTCACACTACAGAGATAATATACACAGTGATGTCAAAGTACGGGGATAATAAGTGATGTGAGACAGGGGTATATGTAGAAATAATAGGCCCTTTAACAAAAAAAATTATGTGTCAGACAGAATAAAGATAATAATAATTCCTTTATTTATATAGTGCCAACATATCTTGCAGCGCTACACAGAGCTTGCCAAATGCAGATACCATAAATTCTATCCAGGTCAGTACAGAGTGGGCGATAACTATTAGCCGGCCCATATTCAGATTGGGCGACACCTTTGTTGCCCTGCATTTGTTCTTTCATGGTTCACTCATGAGCTTGGTTCAGTGAAAAATGGATGCCAGACTGAGGCAAAACAGCTGTTAAAATCACCGCCCCACGGCCTGTATGACCCTGTATTTTGGCAGCACGTGGGAACATTGGATAGATTACTAGTCAGGCTAATTACTTGGCTATTGTTCTGATGAATACTTCTGTCTGATACCTTAACAGGTGACAACAAGTACTGCAAACAGTCTTAGCAGGGTACCTCTGGTGAGGGATGAACTTAAATTCTCTGCTGCCTCAGGCGAGCGATATAGATTTCTGCCCCCCACCTAATCTAGAAGTTATATATATATTTAGTAAATGGGTTTTCTATTGCAACATCCCCCACCAGGGCATGCTGTGGTCAGAGTGATCGGTATGGGGACCGGAGGGCTGACCTACATCCTGGCAGGTCTCCAGCAGGTGGTGTGTGCAAAAAATATGGAGAGAGAAACTGATGCAATGGATTCACCCTAGGGCAACCCCTGAGCTGTATGTAGGAGTCCCTGGGTGATGGATGGGGAAGCCCGTGGTGGTAGGAATCAGCAGGGATCAGGCGGAGGCAACGTTGTGCAAATCAACTTACAGTTCTTTATTCAACAGGAGGCAATGGACAAAACGATAAAATAGCAGATCTCTCAAGCTGGAAGAGTCATGGAGAGTCGGTCCGAAGGAAGGTTACAAGCAACCTTATAGGATATGCAGGCTGGGCTGGTGCAGGAGGAACTGAGTCCATTTGATAGAGCTGCAATTCTGGGCTTAAGTCTCTGGACATGCCCTGGGTTCCAGGCAGTAGGCCTGAGGCACTAGAATTTCCTGGGATTTGGATCCTGGCTGTGGCAGACAGACCTTGGGGTCTGGTTCTGTCTGCAGACTACTATGCTCTCACTGACTCCGAGATGGAGTCTCTCACTCTAACCATGTGCTTCCGGTCAGGTGGTAGCATCTCTCCAATCACCTTCCAGCTTGCTTAACAGAAACATCATTGGATAACTACATATAACAATTAACTATTGCTTGGCCAGGCAGTATCTACAATTGCAACTATACAATATGCCAATTCGAGAAACACTCTAGAGGGGTTCATGACTCCCCCTAAAAGCTCCTGACCTGGAGAGGGTGCTATTCGCAACTACCAACCTACCTTTGCATTGGCAGGGGTGTTGCATCTAGTGACTCCACACCTTTGCTGACATTGGGTGTGAAGGTGCTGCTTCATAGCAAGAGACTGCGCCCCTGATGCTGCCTCCCATCTCCCTGCCGTTGGCTCTACCTGAGGCAAGAAGCTCAATTCGCGCTCATGGGTGGTGTAACCCTACCTTTGGTGCACGACTTCTCACATCTTCACTACTACTCATAGAGATCCTCAGTATTTATAGCACACTGCTATACATATTGAGGAATCCGATAGGTCTTGAAAAATATTTTATTTGCTAGCAGGGGTAACATCTGCTCTGATGTAGTAACAAGTTGGTACTGAATGTATGAAGAACCAATAATTCATTGGTGATTAAAAGTAAACACTCTGCCCTCTTTGGCTAGTGACACAAGCAATGAATCTGCCTCTTAGAAAGGCCCTTTTCACTTTTAATGACAAGAGGTGAATCCTTCCCTTTGTGCATCACAATGTATGAGGCTACAGAAATGGGCAACATAACAGAGATGTTATAGGAGAGGATCGGCTCCTCATTAGACTTCTTATGCCCTGGTTTTTACAAAAATAGGACATGTCGCCTGCAAAATCCCACTAGGAGCTGATTACTAAAGACTCTGTCTGTAGTGTGCTGTCTGCCTCCTACCCCTCCCCCTTCTCCTGCATTGTAAGATAAGCTAGAGGGAATTGCTCCACCATAGTCAGAAGATTTACGGTCGGATCTAGGGAAACCAAAATTGTAAACACCAGGACCGATAGAGACAGTTTGGAACTATATCTGTGAAATGCTGTGGCTTTCCCGACCGTAACTTTCGGCAAACATCACTCGGCAAGGTTTTAAGTACCAAGTCACTGAAAACCAATTAACACTCTCATCCCTAATCCTCATTATGTGGGTTTATTGGTTGTAGATGGTTCCATAGTTCATAGCATACTGGAAGGATTAATCTACTCTAGTGATCTTAGTATTCTTCACCCCATCCCATACACTAAGCCAGATACACGTCTAGTTTATTCTCATTCTTCCTTCTGTTACCCTTTAAAGACAATATTATTTTTGTTTTTTGTGTTTCTTTTTTTCCACTACCCTTCTTTAAAAATGCTTAACTTTTTTTTTTTCATTTACAGAGCTGCGTGAAGGCTTTCTATGGCCTTACAAATTGTACTTCCTAGTGATAGCATTTCATATTCCTTGCCAATTACTGGGAAGCTGGAAACAAATTTGCACCAATTTCTTGGGGACACAGTTTTTACAGCTAACACTGCACACTCCAAATTACACCTCTGCTTTACCAAATTTATATAGGTTTTTTTTTTTTAATTTCTTCATTTACCCTATTCTGACACTAATAGCTTTTTCATACTTCCGGTTAAAAAATTTTTTTTTTTACTTAAGGTTTAATTTTTTTGTGAGAGATGATGACATTTTCCACCTGTATCAACAACTGCTTCCCTATATTTGCCTCCCTGGGCCTCATAGCAGTTGCAACCCTGCTAGTTACACCCAAAATCTGCACGTTTAAGTTTAACACATTACAATATGAGAAATCACTTACAGATTTCATTTTGCTGCATTTAATAATCTCAAGATGGAAACACCAAAAACATCAAAAAAGATTTCAATACATTAGGAACAATTCCATTACTACCTAAAAAGAAATGAAAGCCATAAAAAATTCAGTTGTTTCAGTGTTTTAAATAAAAACCTTCATTTACATATATATGGCGACATGTATTTGTGAGTGTATTGTGTTGTTCAGGGACAAGCAGGTCAGGATGCCCATTAAAAATGAAACAGCGTTCCATCCCTGATTGGTTTTTCATGTGTAATTGGGAACAGACAAATCTGCGCGGAATATGTAAGAGAATGATAGGATTGCTATTAAAATTAATGTTATGTGGGAGCGTTTAATGAAGAGTAGATTTACCAGAAACATTAAGGAGAAGTGTTAAGATGCAGTTTAATGGTGTGAAGGTATCATCTGCTGAATATAAGCCTCATCCTAACCGGGCATTAAACAATTAGTGAAAGCAAAATTTAGGGATGGATCTATGAGATACATTTACATCAAGTCTTCAATTCCTCCATAACTTCCATTATCATTAACTCAGAATCCGTAAGATAAATCTTAACCTAAAGAGATCTCTAAAGGGTAAAACTGTAAATTTAAAGCGGGGTCTACAAAGAACACCCCAAAGAGCTTTTTATGTGATCAAATATTTAGTTCATATAATAAAACATGTTATGTGTAGTTTTAACTCTGATATCAGACACAGACATAGAGGAGAATAGAGGGGTATTTATCAAGTGCCGGTGCATTATGTTATCAGTCCAGTCCGCTCCGTCCTCTTAATATAACCCGCGCATAACCATCCAACTGAAGAATTCTACGTCAGGCACTGCTTTAGCCTGTGCCCCTCCAAACCCACTTAAAGGGGCACAGCCAATAATAACAACTTTATCAAGGCTTGTACACAAGTACAACCCTTCATAAATCCCCCCCCCCAAAGAGCCATGTCAAAAATCAGTTTGGCATATATATATATAGTTGTTTCTTGTAGAATCTCATATACAACCCATACCGTGCAAATAGACTTGTTGCTCTCTAGCCACTGTATTCTTACTTACTTGCCAAGTCGGTTGTCCCAGTAATGAAAGGCTCCAGGATCATACTGCCCAAGAAGAATAAGCTGTCTTGGCTACCTATGATGAATACAGAAGTGCTTATAGTTCCAAGCGTTTTTTCCAGGAATTATTATTGATGGCCTATCCTCAGAGTACCTTATCAATAGTTGATAGTTGGGGACCAACAGCCCTGAATTGCCCAGTTGTTTTGTGCCATATAAACTTAGGGCACAAAGTTGGAAGCAGTTGGCTCAATGTCCATACAGCAGTCAAAGCAGCCATGGGGTTGAAAACGAAAGCTGAAATCTGTTTAATATGTGAGAGTGAGCTAAAGTTAATATTATTTTATCCAGGTCTCAAAAACTAATATTTGAATAAAAAATGCATACAAAATAAAACAATACACAATATGTGAAGGAACATACTCAACTCTAAAGACATTGGAATTTTTTTCTCCTGACCCAGTGACTGCTCTAGAATTCTGATCTTAGGAGAGGGTTTAGGTGACAAGGAGAAGGTCCCGTCCTTCCCTTGACAATTGCCCTTCGTGTTTCAGAAAATGTAGGGAGTGGTAGTAGATACTGGAAGTATAAAATGACCTGTAATAGAATAACTATACTCAAGTAACTAGACCCTCAGGAGACACACCAAGAATTGCATGGACACACACACATGACGGTTAATTAAAAAAAATAGGCATTTGTTTATCTCAACTCACCTACCTCGTAGTTTCAGAACAGATTTCAGAATCTAACACAGAAGATCTGTGCCATGGTGCTTCTGTCTACAGACGTGTCCATCCTTGCCTTTACCTGTCCAGATACTGTATGTGCAATTAATTGACTTTCTTTTTTTTTTTAAAGCAGCATGATTTTGCAATACTATTTCTCAAAATACCTTAACTTTAAGTGCCTGGGTGCTTTAAGCCATTGATAGCCACACATATTGTAAATTTTAGCCTATAAACGGACGTGTGGCTGGGTACCCTGGGGTGTAACGCTCCGTGGCCCTCACCTCCCGCTACTACTGTGGCCAGACCTGGTCCAAGAGTGTATGGGATTCTGACCCTCCTGTGCCCGCAACAAGGCCTCTCGTCTTAAACCGGCTGGACTGTTACTTCCATTGCCAATACCCAGTCGCCCGTGGTGTCATGTGGCTATGGACTTTGTTACCGATCTGCCTGTCTCCTTGGGCAGTACTATCATCCGGGTGGTGACGGACCGGTTTTCCAAAATGTCTCACTTTGTTCCCTTCCAGGTCTTCCGTCTTCTCCACAGCTTGCCAGTTTGTTCTTCAAACATATCTTCCGGCTGCATGGTCTTCCGCTGCACATCGTGTCCGATCTAGGAGTACAGTTTGTGTCCAAATTCTGGCACTCCTTGTTTAAACAGCTGCAAGTCAACCTTGACTTTTCTTCAGCCTACCACCCTCAGTCAAATGGTCAAGTTGAGAGGGTGAACCAGACTTTGGGCTGTTACCTCCGCCACTTTGTCTCTGCCCGTCAGGACAACTGGGCTGACCTACTTCCATGGGTTGAGGTCTCTTACAATTCCCTGGAATCAGGATCTACTGGCTCGGCTCTGTTCTTTGTGGTCTATGGACGTATTCCTCGCCCTCCTCTTCCGCTGTCTACTCCCTCGGATGGCCCTGTGGTAGTGGATCTGGTGCAGGACCTCATGTCGGTTTGAGACTAGAACTGCCAGTCCCTGACGGTTAAATAAAAAAAATAGGCATTTGCTTATCTTAACTCACTTACCTCCTAGTTTCAGAACAGATTTCAGAATCTAACACAGAAGATCTGTGCCATGGTGCTTCTGTCCACAGATGTGTACATCCTTACCTTTACCTGTCCAGATACTGCATGTGCCTTGAATTGACTTTTTTTTAAAGCAGCATGATTTTACAGTACTATTTTTCAAAATACCTTACCTTTAAGTGCCTGGGTGCTGTTAGCCATTGGTAGCCACACATATTGTAAAATTTAGCCTATAAATGGACTCTGTTAACTTTCCTGACATATTTCAATATGTTATTTAACAGAAAACAACAATTGTGTGCATCTTTTCTGTTATGAAGGTTTGTTGTTCTTATTGTTTCAGACTGCAGGGATGTTACTTATCTGTCACCGGAAACTTGCGGGCAACCATGGGGCATCTTTGCCATTAAATAAAAACATAAGACCCTTTAGTGGTAAAAACCTGTGGGGTGGCCAGAGCTTTATTTACAGCTTTATTTAGCATTATAACTGTACCGTCACAACCGGTAAAACTTTGTCTTTAAACTTAAATTCTAATCTTCCTGTAAAAAGCTTTCCTGTATGTTCTTCATGCCAAGCTGCTTCCTATCTTCCAAGAAGACAAGGCTCACAACCGCCAGCTGTGACACCGGAAAAACAAAAAAACAACAAGTACCAAGAAAAACAACACAATACTTTAAGAGAATGGGTGTAGGTGGGCGTTAGTCTTGCACTTTAATGTCAAAGGTAAGACCCCTTGCATCAGCTGTGGCTTACATTTTATTACCTCCAGACTCCTCCTCTGCATTATTCCTTCTTCCAATCACCATCAGCCCACTTTTGCCAAAACTCACTGACCTTCTCGTGACCTTGCTTCCAACCTTCCTGCAGTTCCTTCATGGCGCACCAGCTATGGGCGTGTCCATGCACAGTGTGATACTGTCCAATCAGAAAGTACAGTATCACATAGTTCTGGGACACCCCCACAATTGGTAAGCCATGTTTGGCATTTTATTCAGAAATTTCTAGGAGGAGTAACAGAGGAATTGCACAATATGCTTGGTGTAGTATGTCACGACATCTAGCAGCGCCTCTTAAAGGGGTTAACTGCTATCATTTCAGTTATCAAAATCCCCCAACATGCGGAGAGCTATATCCCTTCTGTACTTTGCAATCAATTAACTGCATTTTAAGCATATGGTAATTTATTGTGTATAGAACATAAATGATTCTCATAATTATTCTGAATGTTATGACTAAACATCCCATAGATTAGTCTGTAATTGAACCATGTAACTCCTCCTCTATCAGCTCCCAGGTAACATATCCCCGAGCAGCTTCTCTGACCCCCGTTCCAGCTCTTTCCCTAGATGATTTTTCATAACAGCATATTATATCCGAGCCGATGCAAATCATTATCCCAGAAGATCACTAGATATGTATACAAAAGAGATGATGAACAGATACAGCGGGGAAATGGCCGCGTCCTCGGAGGGAGCCGTCTGCATACAGTATGTTAATACAGTTAACATAAGCAGACAAATCAATAGTACAAAGACAGGAAAACATTCTCTTCCTCCAGTATAGGCAGAGAAATAATGGCATTGATTCCTGGCCAGCTTAACCGTGTCAAAGGTTAAGTGACATTTAAGACATCTGCATTATCCATCACAGAATGCTAATGTATATTAACTGTGTCAGCACAGTCCTAGGGACACCGGAATCTACTGCAGGGAAGAAAATGGCACTTACATAATACACATATAGTATTATATCATATAGCATAGAGATCCCTAACTAACTAACCTCAATATTCTGATGTAATACTGTATGTATGCCAGCAGTGAATGCTGAGAAACACTGTATACAGAAAGACAGTTATGTATCTGTACATCTGGGGCAGTTATTATAGCTATCTCTCGTGTTTTCTTGCTTAAAGGGGTTTTCACATTTTCACATATCCACAGGCTAGGTTATAAATACATGACAGCAGCAGATCCTACCTCTGAGACCTATCTCAATAATTGGGCCTCCTGACCCCTTCCCGTATCATGTCCAAATCGAGAGTTTGCTGTGAATGCACGGCCACTATCCATTCAGTTCTATGAGATCACTGAGTCTATACGCTATGTCCAACATTCCTATAGACATAAAAATGACTAGCCATGCATGGGTAACAAACTTCCATTCAGCCTTGCAGGAAAGGGGTTCCGCCAGGGGTGGACAGGCAATATAACCCACTGGGAATTATCATAGTGGGCCGACTGCTCTTGTATCCGCTGCCTAATACTACCTATATCTCGACAGCTGTCAGAGCACAGTTCAACATCCCCCACCGGGGCCTAGCCTTTTCTTGGGGCCTGGAGGCAGCCGGGGCCCAGAATACTGGAGTGAATGGCGATTGCGGCCTAGGGTACGCTGATGTCATGGTGCTTGGTATGGAGGGCTGTCCTACAGCCTGGCAGGTCTCTAGTAGGTGGTGTATGCAAGAAATATGGAGAGAGAGGCTGATGTACTGGTTCTCCCTGGGGCAACTTCTGAATGTCTGTAAGATAGGTCCCTGGCTAATAGATGGGTAAGCCCATGGTGGTAGACCTTTATTGAACAGGTTGCAGGCAAACGGTTAACAGCAGATTCTGGTACTGGAGTGGCCGTGGCGAGGGTCCTCAGGAATAGTCCACCAGCCTGGTAGTAGATGCAGGGTGGGATGGAGCCGTTAAGCGAAAATAATAGGTGGTCAAAGATTGGCATTTTGATCGTCTGTAGTTGCAAGGACCTTCATTTCCTTGGTAGAGATAGGATGTTTTTTTCTATGTTATGTTATGCAATTTTATATACGGTTTTTAATGAGAAATTGTTATGTTGTTTGTTAAAACAATGGCTGCTGTGGCCAATTAATCCAAAGGGTGATGGCACACGTGGTGTTTTGCACGCGTTTTTGGCCCATTTTTTGAAAACGCATCTGTTTTTTACAGGTTTGACCAATTATCTTAATTGAAACTGGTGAATGACATTTGTGGAACAGGTTTCCTCATCAAAATCAAGTTTACCCATTCAGTTAAAGGGGTTATCCGGGTTTAAAAAATTACTGCGGGCAGGGCTGGGACGGGCTATTTAAAAATAATAAACATGTACTTACCTACTCCGGTGCTGCCGATGTCCCGCGCCGCGGTCCCTTTAATTTGTTCCCCCTGTTTGTTTACAGGGGCACAGAAGCCGCGCACAGGGAGCTTCCAATCCACATTGTGGCCAGCTCCTCCCATCTGTCCCTATCTCTCAGCGTTGTAAGCCCTGGGAGATGGTGCGCATGGGAGCTTCCGTCCAGCCCTGTGCACCATTGTAATGAAACCGGCGCACAGAGAAGAAGGGCCGTGGCGCGGGACATCGGCAGTGCCGGACGAGGTAAGTACATGGTTATTATTTTTAAATAGCCCTCCCCAGCCCGGCCCTCAGTAATTTTTAAGACCCGGATAACCCCTTTAATGTCTTTCATCTGTTAAATTAACAAAACTGCACCTAAACCACCTCAAAACTGATTGTGATGCGGTTTTAACTGCAATGTGTGACCCCACATCTGCTACAGCGGTTTTCTTATGAGTATTCTGTTGCAGACTTGGTTACAAATGATAGAAAACCATCCTCCACCCAGCACTTTTTTGATTGGCAAATATCACACACTAAACAGATCCAATCATAGTCAGTAGATTGTTGACTCAGCTCGATTCCGTTCTGTTAAACAAAGACATGGCAACTGCTATACATGCTATCCATATTGAAAAGGATGATGTTGCTGTAGTTCTATTCTTGTTTTTAGGAAGCAGTGTTGTAATACTTAAATACGTGTACATAGTAGCTATAGTCTTGTACATAGGGGGGCAGTATTAGAGTATTTATATTCTTGTACATAGGGGGCAGTATTACAGTATTTATATTTTTGGACATAGGGGGCAGTATTACAGTAGTTATTAAAAAACAAAATAGAAAAAAGAATGGTAACAGGTATGACTAAGGCCGAGGATGTTATAGTCCAAAACGCATTAACGCTGCATATTTTTTTGTCTTGTGTTTTTTGTCATTTTGTGTCTATGTTAGCACCAATCATGTGTGTTTTTTAATATGAGAATTAAACTTTTGGCTATGTTCAACAGATTTTTGTACTTTTTTTGGATGCTGGAATTCCTGTCTTCTAACAAGTTTCTTCCTGCTATATTACAGTTGTTATTTTCTTGTACATAGGGGGCAGTATTGTAATAGTTATTTTCTTTTACATAGGTAAGAGTTAAAAGTTTGGGTCCTCTTAATAAATCTGGGGTGGAGGAACAGATTACATGAACATGAGATGTGCTGCTTTTTACCCCAATGGTGTTATTAGAGATGTAGGTTAAAGGATAAATTGGTTTCTAGAATGGAGCATGGTGTGATGTAAAACAACAAATAAGCCTACACTCACCTCTCTCCTGCCACCTGCCTGCGTTGTTACCTTAACATTTTATTATTTGATTATATCAAATTATATTATTAGTATAAAGTGTTATTAGTATTTATTTAGTATAAATTATTCTATAACGTGACCTACCAGTGCCATGATTAGCGTTCGAAAGAGACCAGATCCTCGGTTGGGAAACAAGAATTTACTACCAGGAACTGCTCGTCCATACGTTGGGGAAGGAAGCAGGACCACAAACGTGGCTGTGGAAAAAGGGTCAGTCCAAAAGGAAGCATCAATAGGAGTTGTGCCCTAGATGCACAACTTTGTCAGGTTAGTAGTTCCAAGCATTTCAGCTTTTCCATTTATTCAAGAGGATAATAGACTATAGGAGCGCCCCTTGTCTCTTTCCTCCTACCCTTTTCTTCCAGTTCTAGGCAAAGGGGGCGATTTTAGCTTTTAGGTTTATTTATGTTAGTTTTTTTCAGACCCCCTACGGTACTTTAACCCTAGGTTGTCTGATTGATCTTACCATATACTGACATATATGAAAAAATACTGTAGATTTGTAAAATTGTGTCATTGGCACACTGTTATAAATCTGCAGCAATGACAGGTCCTTGCTGTCATGGTAATTGATGATCGCTCCTCGTTGATCTCACAGGGAGGGATGAACAAAGCCAATATGGCAGCGCCCACACATTACCAGTTTATGACTGCCATGGTCTAGCACCAATCGTGGGTGTTACCTGTGGGTGCTTGCTGCAATCAGCCCACTAGCCCTCTCCATACTCCTGTAACAGAGGTGTAACATGCTAGTATGTTACACCCTCTTCCCCCCACACAATAAAAAAGCCGATCTGTATTTAATTATTGGATAGTAGTAATGGTGGTGGTCATATTTAGGGTGGATTTTGGCCCCGTTAGGAGTTTTGTCCAGGGGCCCAGTGAACTCTAGTTACGCCACTGATTAACACCTTCCATATAATATTTCTTCCAAGGCCCAATGTGGTGGCATCATCCAGTTATTCAACTGTGAAGTGAGATGAAGTTGGTTATATAGGCAGATGCAGAGTGATAAAGGGGGGTTGGGGGATTGGGTTTCTGTTCCGTTCCTCTAGGCTACAGTGGTTCTGTCCAGCCCCTTAGTCTGTGCTATTTACCAAAAGCACCCACTCCAGTCCTTCATATATCACAGGAATAACATACAACCCTCGCAGATACTTATATACAAAAAGACTTTACTAACAACATACATGTGCCAAAGTAACTACATAAAATACAATACAAAATACATAGAGACAAACCTTCTTCTCCTGACCCCTCCCGGACACCGTAATGTGTATGTATATACAATATATAGTTAACACTACAGAAGCTCCTGGATATATCCTGACGCAGGAGTCACATCCAGTACCTGACCATATACATGTACATATAGAGACTCATGCACAATAGCATCTATATATCTACTCCTCCAATACACGTGCAGGGCACAGATCCACGTGTGAATGGGATACGGCTATAGGTTATACATGTAGTTACACTAATATATACACACTCACTGTAAACACTTAGCTATGTATATATATGGTAAAACACATAACACCTGGAATATCTATAGGTACACGTATAAAGTCTACTATATTATAATAAGTACTATGTTATAATTACTCTTATAAAGTTATATACATACACAGAAAGCACACACAATATATGACCTGGTTCCTAAGGTAAGTGCTGTACGTCCGGGGAGGTCAGGAGCAAGAGACAAAAGAGACTGATTTCTGTTTTTACCATGCTTAAATATCCTTGTGTGTAATCCCTTCCCACCACCTATAACTCCACCCTAAGACCCTCTTAGGATAGACCCCAGTGTGTGCAGGGAATCTCACACCTGGTTCATGGTGGCTTCTTACTGTTCAAAGCCTTTTGATATGTTAATGACCCAATGGCTTCAGTACACACTGACATCTCACCACAGAGTATCAGTGACTGCTATCAGTATATACTGAATCCATTTACACTATATGTAATATATATAATAATAGAGCAGAGGGTCCAGTTATGAATAATGTCCCCTGTAACACAGAGAGTTAAGCACTGATGTCAAGTTCTCCTTGCCTATGAATGCCTAATTCACTGATATCCCTGTGTCCAGCACCATCACTAGCCGGGTCTCCAGAAATCTGGAGCATGATCACAGAAGACAGGATGTTCTGTTCACTTTAGTACGGAACTTACTGCATCTGTGACTATATGACCAATTTACATTCACCTTCATGTTGATATTCTCAATTATGCCACCACTCTAGGCCTTAATGGAAACATGATCTACAATGTGTTAAAGGAAACCTTGAAAACTTGAAGTGGCAGGTTTCAGATGGAGCTTATTTTTGTTAGTGTTTTAAACTGCGGTATCGCGGTTTAAAACACTTTTTAAACTTTATAGCCGGCACAGGGAGGTACGCGCTCGGCGCTTACCGTGCGAAAGGCTACATAGGAAGTGAAGGAGAGCCGCGCGCATGGTAAGCGCCGAGCGCGTACCTCCCTGCGCCGGCTATAAAGTTTAAAAAGTGTTTTAAACCGCGATACCGCGGTGCCCGGTATTTCCATCAGAAACCTGCCACTTCAAGTGGTAGGTTTCCTTTAAGCTACTGTACAACATATTGGAAGTGGTTTACTAGGTCATTTTATACTGAGAAGTTCCCATTAAACAATTAAGAGGTGCATATTTTATTTGTGGTTCCTTTTTCCTATATTTTTTATGTTCTCTATGCTTAAGGCACTTTACCTTTGTAAAAGAATCTATAAAGTAACCCCCGCAGAAATATATACAGTAGATGCTTCGGTTTTGTAACCTTTGGATAATTATTTATAACTGTAACCCCTGAAAGTTTATACCATTGGGTACAGTAGATGCTTTAGGCATCACCTCTCTATTCCTGGATTGCACTGATGTACTTTTCTAAGCACAACTTGCTTTTCTGTGCCTTTGCAACCTAGAAGAGATGTTAAGACTGATTTTCCGAGCAACGGCATGATGGGGAAAGTGTACAGGAGGGGATTAGGAGAGTGACATGGGATAGAGACAGAGGCAGTGCCTGGCGTAGAAATAAACGCTGTGGCTGTGCAATACGCTGAAGCCTCTTGATGTATCGCACTGCGAAAAAGCAGCGCGGGGCGCACGAGCCCCAGTGTATGATAGTTATACCCCCAACGGAAAGAGATCCAGAGGCTGTCCTGACAGCACACCAGCTCACTCCCAGGGTACAGAAAGGTTGTCTCAAGTAATATTGTTATCCCCTATCCGGCTGTTGCGACCACCTTCAAAAGAAACAAACACCTATACTTCCCCTAGCACCCACTACAGCATAATACAGGTCGCAGCCGGAGGCTGATGTGGGCATGCTCTATTGACGCAACTTCAACAATACGTCTCTGTACACTAACAGAGGTCCAACCAGGTTTTACTATGGGGCCCAGCCTTTCCTTGTTCCCCCATTACAAAGAGATTGTATCTGAACCCTTTGTGGTATTCCCCACAGGTTATTATACTAGCAGGCCGGGTATATAGACCATTTCTTACCACCAGGGCTTATTATACAGCACTGTACTCACAATAAATATTTTCCCATTTGCATTTTATTTACTTGACTTAATGTACAGTTTATGGCAAGTGGTTTTATCATTATCTCTTGTGAATGTGTACTGAGCTTAGGAAGGGTTTCCTGAACCAACCCCCAGCAGAAGAAGCCCCTCATGAAATCCTACAGAGATCACGGCAAGATTCTGGTGAGATATAGTGGGAACAGAACCACAATACATCCTGCTGTAAAATCTTGATGTATTGAGCTGCACAACAATACAAAAATATAGGCAATTCATGGCAGCTATTCTGTATGCAAATATTGAAATATCCATTCATTTTTACAGGCATTGATCCTGTCGCAGAAAATTAGTTAAACATAAAATCTATGCTGAACAAGACAGAAAACAGACACACTGCTAATTCAATTGTATCGAAATGGAGATAGAAAACAGAGGAGGAAATAATCTCTTTCTGAGCCGGGTTCTATTACCTGTCAGGTGAGGATGAATGAGGAAGACTCATTTTGTCTGTTCTTTGCGGCTTTGTTTTATTGCACGAGTATTCACTATAGATTATAGATTTACACTCACGAAGTGAGATGAAACAAAAAAAGTACTAATTGCAGTGTACCAGATGTTATGATCAGGTCCTACAAAACAGAAGTTAGTGTTAGGTAGGAGAATTGGTGAGCCATTATATTGAACTTGTCACCATAAATGTCATTTTTAGCAGGTGACCAGTTCCAATAGCCTATGCTATGCTGCATTTAAAAAAAGCCTTTGTCGAGCATTCTGAATAGTCCCACTACTTAATAAAACTTTATTTCACATTACCTGGCTGCTTACCAGGTAGGGAAGGGAGGGGGATGATGTGGAGGAGGGGAAGAATGCATCAAGGAGACTGAGATATGGGCTGCTGCAACTGCCACCCCACTTTATGTAAAATAAAGTTTTATAAAGTAGTGTCAGTATCCAGAATGCTGACAAAGGCATATTTGAATATAGCACAGTATAAGCTTTTGGAACCTGTCACCAGCTAAAAGAGTGTAGCACTTCAGCATGAGAACCTTTCATTTAAAATTACTCCCCAAAAAGAAATATATTTTCTTAAACAACCATTAGAAAGCTTTACCCCTATCCCTACATTGTCCTGAAAACTTAAACATTCAGGTCCTAAAGCTGTACACAAATGACCTGAGATGGGTCCGATGAGTCATTATCATATCCAGCAGCCAGCTGCCAAACCTCCCTGTGCTTGACTTACAGCTGGTATATTGACACTCCTGGTGCTGCCTGTATAATGACACACCTGGTGCTGGTGCCCCCTGCTGCCTGTGTGTGTATGAGATACTCCCATACGCATGACTGACAGCCTGTATAATTGTATGAGGTATAATGGTGTAATGTCTCCTATATGTGCTTCCTGGTGCTGGCAGCCACGCCCCCTGCAGCCTGTGTGTGTATGAGATACTCCTATACACATGACTGACAGCCTGTATAACGATGTGACACTCCTGGTGCTGGCTCCTATATGTGCTTCCTGGTGCTGGTGGCCACGCCTCCTGAAGCCTTTGAGAGATACAAGCTACAGGATGCAGCCATATGTATAGCAGAACACAGCATGTCAGGTAGTTGTGTAACTAATTTCTGGATCTCTCACATGTCTATTGGAGAAGAGAGCATGTCAGGTACTTGTGTCTGGGGTCCCTCACTGGCAGCAGATAAAACACAAAGACTAACAATGCTTTACTATACATTACACACACAAAAGGGTAGTGGTAACAGGAGTGACATCATGTTCTCTCTCCATGTGAACAGCTTAATTTATATAATAAAGAAAAGATGATTTTATAATGACTAATGTATGCATCATCTAGATAAAGGCTGTGATAGAATCCTTGTGAGCTGCTCCAACAGGTAGTGGTGATGGATTTAGTTACAGGGAGATGATCATGGGTGTCCTTTAAGAACTGCTCTTGCAGAGCTGCATTGCTGGTCGAAGCCGTACGGGCATACATCCGGCGTGATGGAGAGGAGAAGCAGTGACCCCTCCCCTCTTCATACAAATGCACTGCGTACGGGCCGCGCAAATGGGGAAAGATAGGACATGTCCTTTTCCCTGTGTACGGAGTGGTACGCCATATCGCTCTATGCGGCTATTGCTGTCTATGGGGGACGTATGGGGTGAGCCCTCTTCAAACAAAGGTGGGGTTTGCTGCATGTTGCTAGCACCGATCACGGGTATCAATCCTTCCGATGTGGGCGGCGACATTTAAAAGACAGTGGCGAGTGGGCATTGCCATCTTTGTTCTGATCGTCGCTCAGCGGACATCATCAGGGAGCAGCAATTGGTTGCCATGAAAACCTTGGGTCTTCCTCAGGCCTGAGGTTGCATGGCATCTGCAGTTTCGTTACAATGAGCCACTGGCTCATTGTGATAAATACTGTGTAAAATTTCCATATGTTGCAATACAATTTATACTGCAATATCAATCTATTCATTTTCTTACAGACTTTGTTTACAACTTAAAAACATTAAAATCTGCATTTTTGCATGATGAGCTGATGTTTACATTGGGAAGCCAGTCTTAGCAGTGGGGGGTGGGGGAAACTCAATCTTTATATTGCAAATTCTGCACCAAATAAATGACATGCTACAGATCATAAAGGAAAGCTTATCACCGATGCTAACCTGATGTGGGTTATAGTGCAAGTTTATGCCAGGCAGGCCGGAAGACATGCAGATTGGGGGGCTTTGGGAACATCAGTTGCTTGCACGCGATGCGCACAATGCGCCAGCGATCTTGATCAGATCCCATACACACGTTGAGGTTGATTTGATAAATCACATACACTACACCGCTATCGTATAATGTTGTAGATTTTTTTTCACTGAAAAAGTGGCCAGTGTACAGTCAAAAAGTCTTATTGCCCTGTAACATAGCATTACATCGTTGTGTCATTTAAGGTGTATGGAGTGAAATCCAGAGCTGAGCCTCTTCATTAGAGATGAGAGCATTTGTTGAAATTCGGTTCGACCCAATTTGTCGGATTTTTCGAAAAAATTTGATTCGACCTTAATTGAATCATCACGTTAAAAACAGGTATTTCCTGGCTGCAGAGAGCCTGTAGGGTGTTGTAGAACATTGTGCCATGCTTAAATATGCATAAGGATTGTGGTTTGGTCTTCAAACAATGCTGTGTTTTAGTATGACACGCACATGACAGCCGCCACTATAGAATCGCTTCACTCTTCACTTCCATGGGCACTTAAAGAGGCCAACTTCACCAAAAAAGTGAAGCAGGAACGCAGCCTGACAAGGTAACGTCTGTGCCAGCTCAAAAGGACCGAGCTGAGGGCCACGATTCCACTATAACATCAAAGAGTGCACTTTTTTTTACACTGACATCAGATGATTCCATAGATTACGACAGAACCTGTTGTCACGTCTGTGCCTGCTATCTCCTCTAACTGTGCTGGCAGGATTAGGAGACACTGAGGTTTTTCGTCATCCTGAAGTCTGAACTAGGTTCTATGGCTGTTTGACCTGATGTCTGCCATTCCCTTCACTGGACCTGTAATTGCTTTCTCCTTCCACCTGTGGCAGGGCTGAGTTTCCCTATAAGTGTCCTGTTTAGCCTTGACTCCTCACTGGTCAAACTGCTATCTTGCTATGTTCACTGGCTCTCTTGTATTCTCTGATATCAGGTTTCTGATTTCTTCCCTGTGTCTCGACTTCTCTATTTGGATTGTGATTTGGTTATTGTTATTCTCCACTGCTGCCGACTCGGATTGTATACCTCGCCTTATTATGTTTGTTTGTGTGTATTGTTAAGTGTTCACACCTTACCCAGGGAGGGAACGCAGCCCAGTTATTGGCCTCCGTTTAGGGGGGACCCAATAAGTAGGTAGGTACAGATTGGGGGTCTCAGTGAAAGCTTTGCCATTGTTTTCCTGAAAAGTTATAGCCCTGAACTCATCACTCTAGCTCTGGGGGTTGTTACAGGCCTGCAAAAACAAGAAGCAGGATGAGGAGAATTGCCCATATTTTAAAATATGACGCGCAAGCTGACACCCTCTTCTCCAGATGATGATGATGAAGCCCTTGCTTCACCCGGCTCCCAAGTGCGACTGGCTACATCATCATTGATTTCTGTTTCCCTGTCACTGCTATTCTCCTCAAAGGTCTCAGTATGCACATTCTGACTACATACAAGTGCAACATAATCTCCCGTGCCACTCTCCACATCTCTACTTTCCCACCTACTGCAAGAAGCAGCGGATGTCTGCCCCACCTCATCACTGCCAAGCAGCTGCTGACGGTCCTCAAAGAGTTTGTCCTCACTGAATAGTGGCACTGAGCCCAGACCAACTAGTAGATCTCAGGCTGGGGAAAATGAACAGGACAGAGGCTGGTTGAGGACAGGTGAGCGCTGCTGACCTGCTCCTGTGCCATGCCAACTAAAGGTTGTATCTGGCGAACCCACATACTCTAGGCTGTGGTTGTCAGATGTCATTTGGGAGGAAGTGGATGACCTAGTCAACCAGTCGAAAACCTTTGGGTTGTTTATCAACACACTGCCGCTAAATGACACTGGCAGTTCTGGCCTCACAGAGCCACCCCTGCTGCGACATCCCCTTACTGTGCTACCTGCCACCTCTCTGTCTGACACATTAGTTAATCAACTATGTTTATTTCTTGATATCTACTTTATAAAAAAAAAAACACTTAATATGTGGGGTATATAAAACCACAAAAACTCACACCCAGAACTTTGAGAAATAAATCACTCCAGCAGCTACTAAGCACAAGCAGATAGACGCTACAGCTCATGCAGTGTGAAATGACGAGATTGGAAATGGCGGTCTGTTTTTATAGGGCTGTGACATCACACAAGCCTGCTGGTCGCTTATTGGTTTTCATGTCTGCACATGTGATCGAGGGTGTTCCTTTCTTCTTCACAGAGTTCTCTGCTCCATGTAACATGTCATGCTCATGCCCATTTTGCTAATAAAAGGGGGGAAAAAAAACCTCTGCTCCCACGAATCACCGTAAACTTCGGATTCATGACGAATCAAAGTTTTTATGAAAATCGGAACGAATTCCGATTCGTTAGAATGGATTCGCCCATCTCTAGCATCTATATGTCATATCAGTATCATATTATAACAATTAATCTACATCATGTAAAAATAAACTGCTAGGTGATATATGCTGAATATCTTTAAGAAGTGCAGTGAGTGCAGTCACCTTTGGGCTGGTCCAAATCTGGTAATAGGGTAACACTATTCTATATAGTAGCATTTCAATAAATTGTACGAGCGATCCCCCAAGTGTTAAAACACCATAGGAGCTCAAAAAAAAGTATGAAATAAATTTAAATCACAACCATTACAATGAAACCGTTATATTGTATTAAAAAAAAAACATGTTTAAGTATAAAAATACATGATCTATGAAAATATAATGCAAAAGGCCAGGCAGCAGGCTACAAACAGGGGCAATGGATAGTCACTAGGCAGCTAACCAGGCCCCCAAAACAGTCTGAGGAAAGGCCTGGGTAGTAGGCTACAGACAGGGTTCCTGCAGTTTCATGGATTTGAGAACCAGGCCCCAGGTTTGCATAGGTGTTGTACAGCGGGACGATCATGGAACACCAGTCGACACTGTTACGTTACACAAAAATAATCAAAAAAGCACATACAGCATACAGAAACATGTCCATAGGCTATACAGTTATTTTTACACCGTAGTTAATGTGTCATGCAGCTCAGTCTACAATATCATACATCATCTCGGTGGATAAATTATATTAGGTGTTCCTGAAGTATACACAAAGCGCGTACCATGAGCATGAAGTGTGAATAGAGCCTTATTCTATTAGTCAAAAAGACAAAATGGAAACAAAATGTCACACACTGCCGGACTATAATACAATGGTGGCTTGTAATAGGACACACAGACAAATAGTATAAGAGGATGCTACTGCATTTAATATGCTTTCAATTGGAAGATAAAATAAAAGATATACTTTTTGATGTAAACATCAGCATCAATTCCCCATTTGGAAAACCTTAGTCCTGCATATTCCTCCCCCAATGGAGAAGTTGAGGGTAACACTTAAATGTCTGGGGTTGTTTTCTGAAGGGGACATTTTGATGTCCCCTTTAACCCTTGTGTCCTGTTCTATTTGAACCTCTTCATCCAGGTATAAGATGGTTTGCTTCCAATGTGTTTCTTCACCATATGGCGACGTAGACAAAGTGATACCACTTTCTCCTGGAAACACGACAGAAAACCAGACTGCAAATCCGTGCATTAAAGAGGAGCCAAAGCAGCAGAACTGGAAGGAACCGGTGATGTTTCCAATGTCCTCTGGAGTGGCACTGCTGAGGTCCAGGGTGGCAAACTTCACAGCGTGTGACAGGACATGCTCAGGGTACACCGAAGAGACAGCCATGTCTTTACCCATGATGCATTTCCTTGCAAAGGACTGCACACTAGTCATATCCACCCCATACATGTCTTTCACTTCACTCCAAAAGTCTAAACGGCTTTCCACAGTGGCGTCATTAACGGGGGCTATGAACATATTAGCGCAGGAGGGGAAAATGAGCCCCCCGGGTTTCAGCCATCTGTCCCTGGCGTATAGTACAGAGCTCAGCATTGACTCATACATGAGGCCATATCCCATCCATTCGCTGACAATGGCATCCACCTGGCCAGGTATATCAGCGTTTTCTACTGTACTGTTGATCACCTCCACCTGTCCCTCCAGTTTGTTCTCCTTTACCACGTCACATGCCAGCTGGGACACCGCACTGGCTTCCACCGCATACACTTTACTGGCACCAGCCTGGGCACAGAAAATACTGAGGATGCCAGTGCCTGCACCAACATCCATGACAGTTTTGCCAGTTAAGGCGGTGTGATTCCTGGCAATGGCCATCCTGTAGGCATGTGTGCGCACCGTGTCTGACAGCATTTCCTCATGGATGGTGATGTCTGAGTAACACTGGAAATACTCATTGTCCTGTTCGGTGCGGTCATATCTCCTCTTTTTGGGGAATGCCATGCTCGCTGGCTGCAGCTCGGCCTGGCTGTGAGTGCTGTGTGTGCTGCACACTTCCTGGTAGATCTGATTGGCTGCCAGCCGCTTCCTGCTCGCCCCCTCCTGATTTACTTTCACTTTGCTCAGCTCCACATGTGCTCTGCAGATCCTTCCCTGTCATTAGATTCTGCTCTTCTCCCAGCAATGATTAACTCTTTCCACCCTGCCCAACACACTGACTCGCACAGCATCACCATTTACATACACAAAAATCCATCTGCAATAAGGTTGCTGCACACAAATATATCTATAATGATTCATGACGGTGCTAATTGTGCTGCAGACTATTCCACCTGGCAGTATACAACACAAACAAACATTACAGATGTAGCACTGGTTATCATATCTCCAGTATTACCTAACACTACGGACACAGCTATTATGTCTGGTCATATAGAACCAGACATAATAACCACTGCTACGTCTTTATGTGTATTTATAGTAGTGTCAGTCATATCATCATTTTATAGGCAGACTTATGTAAAGCTATAAATTAGTTAAAACAAAAGCTGCTCAAAATCATATGACAGTCATCCTAATACAAGGGGCATATAGAGGGTCTAACATGTACAATGATTTTAATATTCTATTGAGAAACTACCAAGTGAATTTCATCTATTTATTTATGGTGATGGTATATATGCAGCAGGAATGTATAGGCACATTAGACATTATTTAAGCCTCTTTTTCATGTAAATTAAGACTGTTTCTGCTTTTGCATACAATATATCTAGATCATGTACATATATTGTTTACATAACATTGCATCTTCTACAGTTCTATTAATATAATGCTCCCCGGCGTTTGATGAGGTACCTATTTTCCCCAGATATGGTCCTAGAGTATTTTATTTGTTTTTATACATCTCTTTTTTTTCTGTGTGTAAAGTTATTATTTAGATGCAGGGACATTTTTGGATAATTTTGTGAGATATAAACCAGAAAAACTAATAATAATCCAGAATCGTTTTTATCTTACTGCACAACCAAATTATAACTTGGAAAGTAGTGGATGCCCCAGGGTCCGTCTTCTAGAAGCCCCCGCTACACGTGTAGCCGTTGGCCATCTTGGAGGTTGTGCGCTCACCACCGCTGGCTCTGCGCTGCTGCAGGGAGCAGAGCTCCATCTCACCCCACCACCCGCTGGGCTATTGGAGCATCCGGAGCTGCTGGATTGGGCCAAGGAAGACCTGCTGGAGGGAGGTAGGGGTGAAAGTCACCCGTCCCTGGGAGCCGCCATCTTGGAGCCGCCACGTGGCTCGGGCTGGTAGTAGTGAGGCCTTGAGGAGTATTAGCGCTTTAGCGCTACAGAAATACCACTGATGCCTCCTGAACACCCCTCCACAGCCAGACTATCCTGACACCATAAACTTCCAGCTGTTGTTGTGTTATTTTGCTATCTTCACTGATACCTGGATCCCTACATCATATGCTTTTATAGAGTTACTCTGCTATCTTCACTGATACCCAGATCCCTGCATCATATGCTGTTATAGTTACTCTGCTGTCTTCACTATTACTCAGATCCCTGCATCATATGCTGTTAAAGAGTTACTCTGCTATCTCCACTGCTTGCCGGATCCTTGCATCACAAGCTGTAGCTGTGCACTCTGGTATCTTCACTGATACCTGGATCCCAGCGTCATATGCAGTAACAGAGTTAGGGTACATTCACACGCGGTATGCCCGCCGTGCGGGCATACCGCCGTGTGCTGGTGGTGAGGAGGTGACCCCTCCTCCTTCCATAGGAAATAGCGGCGCGCGGCCGCACATCCGCCGAAAGATAGAGCTTGCTCTATCTTTTTGCGGTGTGCATCCCGGATCGGTGCCACACATATGCCGCTATTGCCATCTATGGGGACGTACATGCGGCCGCAAATTTGCGGCCGCATGTACGGCCCCGCAGACGGCAGTGTGAATGAGCCCTTACTCTGCTATCTTCACTGCTACCTGGATCTTAGCATCATACCCTATTATAGAGTTACTCTGCTATTTTCACTGTTACCCGGATTAAAGCATCACACCCTGTTATAGAGTTACTCTGCTATCTTCACTGCTACCCGGATCCCAGCATCTGGAGGTACGATTGGCAGAGTAATGAAATAACCTCATAACTTGCTTCCTGCGCACTACATTACAGCAACTGTATAACTGCTGTTCCTGCGATTTACTGCCTCCTCCACTGCTTTTGGGGACACTGCCTTTTCTTCCCATCAGTAGACCTTGGAACAAAATATGAAGTGATTCTGCTTCACCTACTCCCCAACTTCACCTCCTCTCATTATATCTTCCTCTTGCACCAGGCCAAGGAAAAGTTTTTATTGCCTCTACAGTCCAATATGCCTACCAAAGCTTCACAACCTATCTCCCAAAGAGGACTTAAAGCAACTGAGAAGACCAGAGGCCGTCCCGCAAGGGCACACAAAGCAGAGCCACCACTTATGTACATCCCCAAGATGAAGCATCATGATCACCGCTCTCGCCTCCAGATGACATCACTCCTCCAAATTTGTCACGTGTCTATGATGCACCCTCATCACCGGAACCCACACATGATAGGGCAGTGGCTGTTGCCCAAGAAGTCTCCCAAGTCCTGATGCCTTTTATACACAAGAGACTGGAAGTCCTTCACACTTCCACTAACAATGTACTGACGCAAATCACCAACAACACGCAGCACATAGGTGATCTGGAAACCAAAGTCACGGCCACAGAAACCTCGGTTGCTGCCTTGGAACAATTCGTGCAAAGAATTACAATGGAGGAGTCTCTTCAAAACGAACTGGAGGACTTGGAAAACAGGGACCATAGAAATAATCTGCGATTTGTGGGCATTCCGGAGTCAATCAATGGGGAGATGTTAACAAAATATCCCACCGAAGTTCTCCGGAGAGCTCTTCGAATGGATTGCCCTCAAGACCCTATGCCCATCGAACGGGCGCATCGTATATGGCCACCGAGGGATAATGGAGGAGGACGTTCTAGGCCAAATACATTCATTGGGCAACGAAAGAAAAAATCCTCAGAACGTACAGAAGCCAAGCACAGCTCTCAATCCAAGGGCATTGCATCCTTTTGTTTCAGGACTTCTCTGCCCTAGTATCACAGCGTAGAAAGATTTGTAGAAGTCTGCCGCTATCTACACGACCAGGGCGCACGATTCCAACTACAGTACAATGCCCGTCTGCGAGTCCAACACAATGATGTTCGAAGATGTTCGAAGATCCAGAGGAAGCTAAACAACATTTCAATATAGGCTGAAATATGGCGAAAATTTGGGGAGCCTATATCACTTGAAGTCTGCACTTTAAAATGCTGACGTTGCTTTTTGTTTATGTTTCTAGTTATTTGCTATTCCTGTGTGGCACTCGCTCATCATTCTTCTTGTTATTGCAGATCCCTGGAGGGGGCCTATCAGCCCCCCATCTCGTTAACCTGAGCCAAAATATAGAAGTCCTCCCACAGTGCGGGATGGGTTGGGCTCTACAAGTTAGGATACTTCACCAACAGTCTAATCGCCTGTTTCCTGACATGGATGAGTAATACCGATTTTATATTTGACACCAGTGACCAGGGGCGTTGCTAGGGTGGTAAAAGATCCGGGGCACGGGCCCCAATGCATGTGTATTGCACTTTCAGTAATGCCCCCTCCTGTACATAACCCCCTCACATGCGGTTGTGCCAATAACAAGGTTACTTCTGGTATATGCAGCTACAGAGAACAAAGGAGAAATCCCCATCACCACATCTTATGTTCCTCATTGTCCCTACATCTTGGTTCCCTGACAGTGTTATCCTGCTGCCGCCCCTAACAATCTCCCCAAATACTGTAAGGCTGCGCTCACACCTTTGTCTTGCATTTAAACAAAACCAGGAGCGTGTTACCCATCACATGTGTATTACTGGAAAATATATGTGATCAAACCAAGGCCTGTCCTAGTGCCATGTGTGAACACGCTCCAAGAAATGTCCCCCACACAGCCCCCCCATAAGTAATGTCCTCACACAGCCCCCCAGTAAGTAATGTGCCTCACACACAGCCCCCCAGTAAGTAATGTGACCACACAGCCCCCCAGTAAGTAATGTGACCACACAGCCCCCCAGTAATGTCCCCACACAGCCCCCCAGTAAGTAATGTGACCACACAGCCCCCCAGTAAGTAATGTGCCTCACACAGCCCCCCAGTAAGTAATTTGCCTCACACACAGCCCCCCAGTAAGTAATGTGCCTCACACAGCCCCCCAGTAAGTAATGTGCCCCACACAGCCCCCCAGTAAGTAATGTGACCACACAGCCCCCCAGTAATGTCCCCACACAGCCCCCCCAGTAAGTAATGTGACCACACAGCCCCCCAGTAAGTAATGTGACCACACAGCCCCCCAGTAAGTAATGTGCCTCACACACAGCCCCCCAGTAAGTAATGTGCCTCACACAGCCCCCCAGTAAATAATGTGCCTCACACAGCCCCCCAGTAAGTAATGTGACCACACAGCCCCCCAGTAATGTCCCCACACAGCCCCCCCAGTAAGTAATGTGACCACACAGCCCCCCAGTAAGTAATGTGACCACACAGCCCCCCAGTAAGTAATGTGACCACACAGCCCCCCAGTAAGTAATGTGACCACACAGCCCCCCAGTAAGTAATGTGACCACACAGCCCCCCAGTAATGTCCCCACACAGCCCCCCAGTAAGTAATGTGACCACACAGCCCCCCAGTAAGTAATGTGACCACACAGCCCCCCAGTAAGTAATGTGACCACACAGCCCCCCAGTAATGTCCCCACACAGCCCCCCAGTAAGTAATGTGACCACACAGCCCCCCAGTAAGTAATATGCCCACACAGCCCCCCAGTAAGTAATATGCCCACACAGCCCCCCAGTAAGTAATGTGCCCCACACAGTCCCCCCAGTAAGTAATGTGACCACACAGCCCCCCAGTAATGTCGCCACACAGCCCCCCCAGTAAGTAATGTGACCACACAGCCCCCCAGTAAGTAATGTGACCACACAGCCCCCCAGTAAGTAATGTCCCCACACAGCCCCCAGTAAGTAATGTGACCACACAGCCCCCCAGTAAGTAATGTGACCACACAGCCCCCCAGTAATGTCCCCACACAGCCCCCCCAGTAAGTAATGTCCCCACACAGCCCACCCAGTAAGTAATGTCCCCACACAGCCCACCCAGTAAGTAATGTCCCCACACAGCCCCCCAGTAAGTAATGTGCCCCACACAGTCCCCCCAGTAAGTAATGTGACCACACAGCCCCCCAGTAATGTCCCCACACAGCCCCCCAGTAAATAATGTGCCTCACACAGTCCCCCCAGTAATGTGCCTCACACAGTCCCCCCAGTAAGTAATGTGCCTCACACAGTCCCCCCAGTAAGTAATGTGCCTCACACAGTCCCCCCAGTAAGTAATGTGCCTCACACAGCCCCCCAGTAAGTAATGTGCCTCACACAACCCCCCAGTAAATACTGTGCCTCACACAGCCCCCCAGTAAATAATGTGCCTCACACACAGCCCCCCAGTAAGTAATGTGCCCCACACAGTCCCCCCAGTAAGTAATGTGACCACACAGCCCCCCAGTAATGTCCCCACACAGCCCCCCAGTAAATAATGTGCCTCACACAGTCCCCCCAGTAATGTGCCTCACACAGTCCCCCCAGTAAGTAATGTGCCTCACACAGTCCCCCCAGTAAGTAATGTGCCTCACACAGTCCCCCCAGTAAGTAATGTGCCTCACACAGCCCCCCAGTAAGTAATGTGCCTCACACAACCCCCCAGTAAATACTGTGCCTCACACAGCCCCCCAGTAAATAATGTGCCTCACACAGTCCCCCCAGTAAGTAATGTGCCTCACACACAGCCCCCCAGTAAATAATGTGCCTCACACAGCCCCCCAGTAAGTAATGTGCCTCACACACAGCCCCCCAGTAAATAATGTGCCTCACAGTCTCCCCAGTAAATAATGTGCCTCACACAGCCCCCCAGTAAATAATGTGCCTCACAAAGCCCCCCCAGTAAATAATGTGCCTCACACAGCCCCCCAGTAAATAATGTGCCTCACAGTCCCCCAGTAAATAATGTGCCTCACACAGCCCCCCAGTAAATAATGTGCCTCACACAGCCCCCCAGTAAATAATGTGCCTCACACAGCCCCCCAGTAAATAATGTGCCTCACACAGCCCCCCAGTAAATAATGTGCCTCACACAGTCCCCCCAGTAAATAATGTGCCTCACACAGTCTCCCCAGTAAATAATGTGCCTCACACAGCCCTCCCCCAGTAAATACTGTGCCTCACACAGCCCCCCCCAGTAAATAATGTGCCTCACACACAGCCCCCCCAGTAAGTAATGTGCCTCACACACAGCCCCCCACCCAGTAAATAATGTGCCTCACACAGCCCCCCAGTAAATAATGTGCCTCACACACAGCCCCCCAGTAAGTAATGTGCCTCACACAGCCCCCCAGTAAGTAATGTGCCTCACACACAGCCCCCCCAGTAAGTAATGTGCCTCACACACAGCCCCCCAGTAAGTAATGTGCCTCACACACAGCCCCCCACCCAGTAAATAATGTGCCTCACACACAGCCCCCCACCCAGTAAATAATGTGCCTCACACACAGTCCCCCCAGTAAATAATGTGCCTCACACAGCCCCCCAGGAAATAATGTGCCCCACAATGTTCTCCCCCTTCCCTAGTCCCTATCATGTTTCTCACCTCACAGATGCAGCTCTCTCTTTCTGTGCGCTGCTTTCCCCTGCAGGTCATGTGATCATGACATCATCACAGGTCCTTGAGCCTCTGGAACTCCCGGAGGCTAGGTCCTTGCAGGGGAAAGCAGCGCCTGCACTCGTTCTCATCACGATCTGAGGACACAGATCGTGATGAGAACGAGAGGGAAGGAATCTCCCGGGCAGCGGGGCAGATGATCTGCTGACCCGAGGAGATTCGGGGCACTGGCCAAAAGATCCGGGGCACGAGCCCCGGATCTTTTGACCTAGCGACGCCCCTGCCAGTGACACATATACTACAACTACCCCACTGGGTGGATGCCTGCTATGTGTCTTCCTACACTTCCAAATCTAGAGGAGTGGTGATCCTGTTTAAAAAAGGCCTTAACTACGAAGTCTTAGAGGTCAAATCTTATGATCAGGGACGCTCAGTGGCGTACAGATCAAGTACGACCGGGCCCATCGGACTGGGGGGCCCGGGCTGGGGCTGTCACTAATGCCTCTGTCAGTCGTGGCCTGTCATGCATTGGCTGGCAAAGTGTACTACTGAATGATTCCCTGGGGGGCTGTCACGGCGTTCTGTATCGGCCGCGCCATTCTGTATCGGAGCGCAGCTGCTTAGATCCATGACAGAGCAGGAAGTGACGCACCAGGAGGAACGCGGAGTCTCAGATGCGTTAATTTTTTTTTTTTTAATGCGGTCCACCATGTCCCCTCGTGCATGATAGAGCCACAGGACGGCTGGGGGTGAGTACATTCATTTTTTCTTATCACAAGCTGCTTATTGCTGGGGCACTGTTTAGTAGGCTGCACTATCTAAAATACAAAAGATTAATGTAGGGGAAGGGTGCACTGACTCTAATTGGGAAGTGCCGTCTCTAATGTTAGATTGGAGGGGGGAGGGAAATGGCTCTGTGGCTCAGCACTGTCTCTAATATTACGGGGCATTCTATATTTTTCATTAGGGGGGAGCTGTATATGTAATATACGAAGATATATTAAATGAATTATGCAGAGGGGGGCTCTGTATATAGTATACATTATTGCTAATATGATTAAGTGGGTGTTGGGGGAAAAGAAAAAATATTCTTGTACATAGGGGGCAGTATTATAGTAGTTATATTCTTGTACATAGGGAGCAGTCTTATAGTAGTTATATTCTTGTACATAGGAGGACAGTATTATAAAAGTTATATTCTTGTACATAGGGGGGCAGTATTATAGTATTTATAGTCTTGTACATAGGGGGCAGTATTTTAGCAGTTATATTCTTGTACATAGGGGGCAGTATTTTCTGTTACAGGGTTTAACGCTTAAATAACCATTTTTATATCAGGACTTTTGGGTATAATAAGAGGGGGGCACAGTTACAAAATTTGTCCCGGGGCCCATTGAACCCTAGTTACGCCAGTGGGGACGATTTCTATTACTCAAGGTACTGATTGGAGGTACCCGGTAAAACATAGTAGACATATATGCCCGAATCAGTCCAATACAGATTTTTCCCCCAAACTGATTAAATTAATGCTGGAGATAGATGCACCCCTTGCTTGACCACTCCTCACCTGACAGTAGACCGACACCTACCTCTAGATCGCTAACACACCTAATGGAACAACTCTCACTATGTAATGTCTGGCGCACAATTCATAACACTGCAAAGGAGTACACATGCTTTTCAACCGTGCACAACACCTTTTCCCGTATAGATCTGTTCCTGCTACCCATCACCCTGATGGATTCCCTCCATTCGGTTGATTTGCACCCAATCACTATATCAGACCACGCTCCGATCACACTGACCTTGACAGTCCTACCAGAACATATAGAGTCTTACATATGGCGCTTCCCCACATATTTAGCGTTGGAAGACTTCCGTACCTTTCTTAAAATCAATTGGGCAACTTACCTAGATGACCACTTGGAACACTCTGATGACCCGGCCTTAATGTGGGTAGCATCTAAGGCAGTTATGAGAGGCCACATGATAGCCTATGTAGCACACAAGCGCAAAGTTGCATTGCAAAAATGTGAAATTCTTCACACCTCCTTACTGCAGGCACAACAGACATATGCAGCCCTCACAACACCACAAGCTAAACAGGTCTACATGGATGCTAAGAGTCTGCTGGACACCTATGTCCAAGGACAGGCACACTGAAGTGTTGGGCAAACACAAAATAGATATTATAGGGGAGGTAATCGCATGGGTAAACTCCTGGGGTCCTTAACCAAGCCTTGGAGAACTACCAAGCCCACAATTCGCCTACAAGACACATTGTCAGGTCAACCAACTAGTTACAAGCCCCGAGGAGATAGCCCCGAGGAGTATCTCTGATACTGATTACTTTGAGAATCTTTACCGAGCTGCGCCCAATAATATTGCCAGTATTGAGACATTCCTTGACTCTCTCTTTACTAGGAGTGACCGAGGAACAGAGGGAGGTACTGGAGACCCCCTTTACTGAGGAGGAATTCAATGCTGCTATCTCATGATCACAGTCAGGAAAGGCACCATGGCCAGATAGCCTATCAGCGGAGTATTATAAAATACTAGTCCCCGAGGTAATCCCGCTACTCACTGAGCTATTCAACCTGACATATCATAATGGCATCATGGCAGATAGGTTCACATAGGCCAGGACTATGCTCCTATTGAAACCCAATAAAGACCCTGACTCTCTTAAAGCCTATTGCCCTATAGCTTTGCTCAATAACGATTAGAAACTCATGACATCCATTCTGGCCTCTCGTCTGCAATCTATTCTACTTCATATATTACACCCGACCCAGGCAGGATTTACAAAGGGGCGCCACGCGGCCAAAAACATTTGACGTGTTGTAGCAGCCACGATAGCGTGACTAGAAAACGAGGGCCAGGTTTCAATGCTGTTAGGGCTTGACGCGGAGAGGGCCTTTGATACGGTCTCCTGGCCTTTCTTACAAGTGACATTGGGCCGAAGGAACTTTGGTAGACCCTTCCAAAATTTAATTGACTTGTTATACACAGGATCCTACACTATGATCACGGTTAATAAAATGAACACTCCACAGATTGATATATTTAGAGGAATCAGACAGGGCTGTCCATTATCCCCTCTTCTTTTCAATATTTCTCTAGACCCCCTGCTCTATCACTTACACACCACCCCCAGTTTTCAGGGAATAAAGCTGGGAACCAGAGAGATCAGATTCTTTGCCTTTGCAGATGATCTATTACTGGTAGTGTCTGATCCTAAGACATGTTTACAACCGGTACTGGATATCTAGGATAGGCCGACTGTGAGGTTACTCTTTAAATTTGGACAAAACAAGTGGCAAACTACTTCCTTCATGTACCTAGGCATACAAATTACTAAACAACCAACCAAGCTCTACAACACGAACATAGCCCCCTACATACAAAACCTGGAACAGACAATTTCTCACTCCCTTTCATTCATAGGTAGAGACAATCTACTTGAGATGGTGGAATTCCCTAAGCTGCTATATCTCCTACAGTCCCTGCCCTTGACTCTTACACCCAAAGACTTAGGATAGCGTTTCACATCATCCAACAAGATGTACGATACCGATAAACGAATTCTTACAATTACAGAACTACAGGCCTCACATTACACTACAAAGGTGTTAGCAAGCTTGAAAGAAAATGACTGGAACCCCAGCTGCAGAGCCTGGTTTAATAGGACCAAATCTCTCTAACATACGCCCTCCTTCACCCCTCGCTGAACTGTGAGACCCCACCTGCTCCCCTGACTAAGCGGCAGTTAGCTGACCCGTCTATCAACCCATCACAGCTCCTGAAGGCCACGGCTAATGCCTTTGCCATGCTTCCAGGAGATGTACCTCCAGCTGTGGCATCGCTCCTACATCACTCCAACTAGAGGGTTTCATATGCGTATATACGACACAACAGCATGCTGGAGACGTTATGATGAAGGAGCCGTATCATTGTATATGGACATGTTCAGTTATCCAGCCTTTCTGGCACACAATTACAGACTAACATCAGCCCATGTCAATACTGCAGCAGAGTGATTGCTATCTCCAGATATGCTGTCAAATTATAAGATTTCACATATCCTTTATCTGAAGTCAAGTGATTTCCATATTCAAGTATTAGACACTAGGAATACGTACTGAACTAGCCCAATACTCTGCCCCCCATTGATATGTTTTTGTATGTTATTGTTTGCTTATTTTATGTAATCTCATACTTGGACCACCTGTACAAAACTATTTCCCCAGGAACTAATGAAGTCTTATTGTATCATATTATTTTTCCTGCGCTGTTTGAGGCCATGTTCACACATGATATTTTAAATGTGTCCATGGGCAGTCTATTAGAGATCACTATCCATGACAGGCTTACAAGTCTCTATGAGAATGTAGGATTCCATGGAAAGCAATTGTCGCCCTCCAATGACGTCAAAGCAGTGCCGATCGGGTATTCAAGATGGCAGCGTCCACTGGCAGCACTGTTAGGTGCCACAGTCGGGTTGATATGCAGCACTTAACAGGTTAACTGCTAAGCTGACACCAGTAGTGTATGGAGAGAGCTCAGCCCATGAACTCTCTACATACACCCCCACAACACCACAACATTATAGTATGTCTTGGTGCGCAAAGGGGTTTATATATTTAAATCAATCTTTTTATTTCTAAAAGTGATTTCATGAATGGCATAACTCATATATAACCCATTTACCAACGCATAAATACAAAAGTGTAGTGTTAACTCTATAGATCCAAAAGGTAGAGCACCAGAACCAAGATGCATACCATACATACAACCCCAGAAGAAAGTCCAGTGTTTCCAAGAAATATAGCATTATATCCAAGTGTGAACATATTTACCATACCATTCCCAACTCAGCACATAAAATCAGCACCAGAACTGAGATCAGAAGAAAAAATACAGAACCAGAACCTAGATTTATGTACCAGCTTGGTACATAAAGACATCACTGGAACACAAGTTCTGCATTTATAAACTGAACTAAGTACATAAAAATAAAACCAAGGTTAGTGTAAAAAAAAATATTGGGGAAGATTTATTAAAAAGCTAACACAGTGAACAATAAGACATCACAGTCTTATGCTGCACAAGATTCATATATATCATATCAGCAAGTGTCTGGTGCTGGATGATAAATCTGTTGTAGTTTAAGACATTCTAGTCGTACTAAGTACCTCCTATTAGTTGACTTATAGGATAAATGAGGGAAACATGGTTAATTTTGCTGCGTGGCTAGCTTGGTGTTTAATCGCACAACTGGTACAAAAACAGTGTGACAGAATGAAAAGGCGCAAAAACAACAGAAAAAATTTGTGATACATCTGGCCCCATATGTGATACTTACTGCAAATCCGGCTCACAGATATCGTCTTTGATTGGAGCAGACTATTTAATCTTCTTCTACCTGGCAACCATTTCAGCTTCTTTCATCCACAACTCCTTTCTGCAGATTTAGCAACACAAATATTTTAGGCTCCTCATTTCATCATTATTTCCTCTATTTTCATATCACTAACTGAATACTGTTCTGTTATTCTCCGAAATATTACTACTATGTCCCTATAGTAGCCAAAATAGAAACATTCCCCTCAGACTTGCTAACATAGTAATGATGCCCCCACACAGTAACTGATATGGTCACAGTGCCCCCACACAGTACCCAACAGTCACAGTTCTTCCACACTGTAGCCAGTAGTCACGGTAGCAGCCCCCAGTAGCCAGTAGTGCCAGTGCCTTCCCCAAGTAGTCACAGCACCTCCACACATTACCTAACAGTCACAGCACCTCCACACAGTAACCAACAGTTACAGTTCTTCCACATTGTAGCCAGTCGTCACAGCTCCAGCCCCCAATAGTCAGTAGTCCCAGTGCCTTCCCCAAGTAGTTACAGCACCTCCACATAGTACCCAACAGTCACAGCGCCTCCACACCGTACCCAACAGATACAGTGCCTCTACGCAGTACCCAACAGTCACAGTGCCTTCACACAGTAGTCAGTGGTTACAACACCAGCCCCCAGTAGCCAGTAGTCCCAGTGCCTGCCCCAATTAGTCACAGCGATCCTTCCAGTAGCCAGCAGTCAGTGTTGCCCCTAATAGTCACAGGAATGTCCCAAGTAGTTAGTTGTCACAGTCATACCCCCAGTAGTCAGTGATGCCCCATTTGCCAGTAGTCAAAGTGATGCCCCCAGTAGCTTATAGTCATATTGATGCCCCAGAAGCCAGCAGTCATAGGAATGATCTCAGTAGTCACTGATCACAGTGATGGCCCCAGTAGACAATTGTCACAGTCATGTCCTAGTAGTTAGTGATGCTACCAGTACCCAACACATGCAGTTATGTCTCCAGTAGCTAGTATTCACTTGAATTCCCCCAGTAGCCGCAGTCACATGAATGCCTCCAGTAGTCAGCATTCACATGAATGCCTCCAGTAGTCAGCAGTCACAGCAATGCTACCAGTAACACATAGAAAATAATAAAATAAAACATACTTACCTTGTTCCTTTCTTCACCTTCAATCTGCTATTGCAGGCTTCTTCATTCCGATGCCAAGACTGCAACCCAGGCAAAGTGTGATGACATCATGGGGCAGATTTACTTACCCGGCCCATTCGCGATCCAGCGGCGCGTTCTCTGAACAAGATTCGGGTCCGGACGGGATTTATGAAGGTAGTTCCTCCGCCGTCCACCAGGTGGCGCTGCTGCGCTGAAAATCAACTGAACGCGCCGGAATACACCGAGCTGGACCAGGTGAAGGTAAGCGTGTCCCAAGCGACACAATTTCGGTTTTTAAATGCGACGGTTTTTCTGAATACGTCGGATTTTCGTTCGGCCACGCCCCCGATTTCCATCGCGTGCATGCCAGCGTCGATGCGCCACAATCCGATTGCGTGCGCCAAAATCCCGGGGCAATTCAGGTACAATCGGCGCAAATCGAAATATTCGGGTAACACGTTGGGAAAACGCGAATCGGGCCCTTAGTAAATGACCCCCCATGTGTCTGCCTGCACTGGGTCATCTCTGGCCATGGCCTCGGCAGCCTTAGACCCGATGCAGACGGATGCGCCTGAGCCGCATCTACTATAACCTTGTACTTGCTTTGTTATATATGGAGAGCAGTGGAGCTCCACACATGGAGACAGACATGTTTTTAACAATCGCTTCAGCTGACCCAGGGCGAGCCAGTCAGATTCCACTACTCGGTATAGCATTAGAAGTACGTATGTAGTATGTATGACATTTACTTTCACACTGTTAACCTAGCATCAAGTACAGGATGGTAACTCCAAAGAAAATTGTTACATACAGCAGGTTAGTGTATGGGCCTGTAAATTGAGTGACAATTCAAGTGCTATTTCAAGGGTAGATAGCAGTATGAAGACTAGTAAAGAACACATAAGAATTTAAAAATGAATTTGGAGACTGAGCTGACAAGAATAAGTAGTGAGGACAAGTTTGTAACCCTCAACACACAAAAGAGAGGTCAGAGAAGGAGAGGGTTAAGGATTGTCAACAAAATGCAATAAATAAATCGTAAATCTGTTAACACTCTTGTCTTCAGTGATCAGTGGTCGGTATGTTGCAGAAGTTTCTGTGGCTGAAAATGCCATCCTTTGTATTTGAATTGTCTGCTTTTGGTAGCTCACAGTGTGATAGTAATTCTAACGTCGGCATGATAGCATTATCCTTCTAGAAACAAGTGATAAATGTCTGGTTTCTGCATAGCTTACAGACTGAAATGTAGTTAGAATGTAGCAAGAATCCACACGATTAACAATTGCCGTATTGCAGATTCTAAACCCGCTGAAGACCCTTCTCCAGTAACATTGTCCCTCAATGTATAAGAGGCCCCTTGGAATAATTTATGTGTTTATTTAATTATTTTAATCTTAACTACAACCGAAGGCAATAGATTGTATCTGTACTGTCAAATGTTATATGTTTAAAAAGTTTAGATAAATGAAATTTAAAGGGGGATTCCAGGAATGAGCATAATTCATATACAAATGAGTCAGTAAAATATAAGCTTATATGTAATTAGTAGAGATGAGCGAGTATACTCGTCCGAGCTTGATGCTCGTTCGAGTATTAAGGTACTCGAAACGGCTCGTTGCTCGGACGAGTATTTCTCCTGCTCGAGATCGAGCATTTAATTAAAAAAAGAGCAGAACGGAGACATTGGGGAGCAGCAGAACGGAGACATCGGGGAGCAGCAGAACGGAGACATAGGGGAGCAGCAGAACGGAGACATAGGGGAGCAGCAGAACGGAGACATCGGGGAGCAGCAGAACGGAGACATAGGGGAGGAGCAGAACGGAGACATGGGGCGGCAGAACGGAGACATCGGGGAGCAGCAGAACGGAGACATAGGGGAGCAGCAGAACAGAGACATAGGGGAGCAGCAGAACGGAGACATCGGGGAGCAGCAGAACGGAGACATAGGGGAGCAGCAGAACGGAGACATAGGGGAGCAGCAGAACGGAGACATGGGGCGGCAGCACGGAGACATCGGGGAGCAGCAGAACGGAGACATAGGGGAGCAGCAGAACGGAGACATAGGGGAGCAGCAGAACGGAGACATGGGGCGGCAGCACGGAGACATCGGGGAGCAGCAGAACGGAGACATAGGGGAGCAGCAGAACGGAGACATAGGGAGCAGCAGAACGGAGACATGGGGCGGCAGCACGGAGACATCAGGGAGCAGCAGAACGGAGACATAGGGGAGCAGCAGAACGGAGACATGGGGCGGCAGCACGGAGACATGGGGCGGCAGCAGAACGGAGACATAGGGGAGCAGCAGAACGGAGACATGGGGCGGCAGCACGGAGACATAGGGGAGCAGCAGAACGGAGACATAGGGGAGCAGCAGAACGGAGACATAGGGGATCAGCAGAACGGAGATATGGGGCGGCAGCAGAATGGAGACATAGGGGAGCAGCAGAACGGAGACATGGGGCGGCAGCATGGAGACATCGGGGAGCAGCAGAACGGAGACATAGGGGAGCAGCAGAACGGAGACATGGGGCGGCAGCACGGAGACATGGGGCGGCAGCAGAACTGAGACATAGGGGAGCAGCAGAACGGAGACATGGGGCGGCAGCACGGAGACATCGGGGAGCAGCAGAACGGAGACATAGAGGAGCAGCAGAACGGAGACATGGGGCGGCAGAACGGAGACATGGGGCGGCAGCACGGAGACATGGGGCGGCAGCAGAACGGAGACATAGGGGAGCAGCAGAACGGAGACATAGGGGAGCAGCAGAACAGAGACATGGGGCGGCAGAACGGAGACATGGGGCGGCAGCACGGAGACATCGGGGAGCAGCAGAACGGAGATATAGGGGAGCAGCAGAACGGAGACATGGGGCGGCAGCACGGAGACATCGGGGAGCAGCAGAACGGAGACATAGGGGAGCAGCAGAACGGAGACATAGGGGAGCAGCAGAAAGGAGACATGGGGCGGCAGAACGGAGACATGGGGCGGCAGCACGGAGACATCGGGGAGCAGCAGAACGGAGATATAGGGGAGCAGCAGAACGGAGACATGGGGCGGCAGCACGGAGACATCGGGGAGCAGCAGAACGGAGACATAGGGGAGCAGCAGAACGGAGACATAGGGGAGCAGCAGAAAGGAGACATGGGGCGGCAGAACGGAGACATGGGGCGGCAGCAGAACGGAGACATGGGGCGGCAGCACGGAGACATCAGGGAGCAGCAGAACGGAGACATAGGGGAGCAGCAGAACGGAGACATGGGGCGGCAGCACGGAGACATGGGGCGGCAGCAGAACGGAGACATAGGGGAGCAGCAGAACGGAGACATGGGGCGGCAGCACGGAGACATAGGGGAGCAGCAGAACGGAGACATAGGGGAGCAGCAGAACGGAGACATAGGGGATCAGCAGAACGGAGATATGGGGCGGCAGCAGAATGGAGACATAGGGGAGCAGCAGAACGGAGACATGGGGCGGCAGCATGGAGACATCGGGGAGCAGCAGAACGGAGACATAGGGGAGCAGCAGAACGGAGACATGGGGCGGCAGCACGGAGACATGGGGCGGCAGCAGAACTGAGACATAGGGGAGCAGCAGAACGGAGACATGGGGCGGCAGCACGGAGACATCGGGGAGCAGCAGAACGGAGACATAGAGGAGCAGCAGAACGGAGACATGGGGCGGCAGAACGGAGACATGGGGCGGCAGCACGGAGACATGGGGCGGCAGCAGAACGGAGACATAGGGGAGCAGCAGAACGGAGACATAGGGGAGCAGCAGAACGGAGACATGGGGCGGCAGAACGGAGACATGGGGCGGCAGCACGGAGACATCGGGGAGCAGCAGAACGGAGATATAGGGGAGCAGCAGAACGGAGACATGGGGCGGCAGCACGGAGACATCGGGGAGCAGCAGAACGGAGACATAGGGGAGCAGCAGAACGGAGACATAGGGGAGCAGCAGAAAGGAGACATGGGGCGGCAGAACGGAGACATGGGGCGGCAGCACGGAGACATCGGGGAGCAGCAGAACGGAGATATAGGGGAGCAGCAGAACGGAGACATGGGGCGGCAGCACGGAGACATCGGGGAGCAGCAGAACGGAGACATAGGGGAGCAGCAGAACGGAGACATAGGGGAGCAGCAGAAAGGAGACATGGGGCGGCAGAACGGAGACATGGGGCGGCAGCAGAACGGAGACATGGGGCGGCAGCACGGAGACATCAGGGAGCAGCAGAACGGAGACATAGGGGAGCAGCAGAACGGAGACATGGGGCGGCAGCACGGAGACATGGGGCGGCAGCAGAACGGAGACATAGGGGAGCAGCAGAACGGAGACATGGGGCGGCAGCACGGAGACATAGGGGAGCAGCAGAACGGAGACATAGGGGAGCAGCAGAACGGAGACATAGGGGATCAGCAGAACGGAGATATGGGGCGGCAGCAGAATGGAGACATAGGGGAGCAGCAGAACGGAGACATGGGGCGGCAGCATGGAGACATCGGGGAGCAGCAGAACGGAGACATAGGGGAGCAGCAGAACGGAGACATGGGGCGGCAGCACGGAGACATGGGGCGGCAGCAGAACTGAGACATAGGGGAGCAGCAGAACGGAGACATGGGGCGGCAGCACGGAGACATCGGGGAGCAGCAGAACGGAGACATAGAGGAGCAGCAGAACGGAGACATGGGGCGGCAGAACGGAGACATGGGGCGGCAGCACGGAGACATGGGGCGGCAGCAGAACGGAGACATAGGGGAGCAGCAGAACGGAGACATAGGGGAGCAGCAGAACGGAGACATGGGGCGGCAGAACGGAGACATGGGGCGGCAGCACGGAGACATCGGGGAGCAGCAGAACGGAGATATAGGGGAGCAGCAGAACGGAGACATGGGGCGGCAGCACGGAGACATCGGGGAGCAGCAGAACGGAGACATAGGGGAGCAGCAGAACGGAGACATAGGGGAGCAGCAGAAAGGAGACATGGGGCGGCAGAACGGAGACATGGGGCGGCAGCACGGAGACATCGGGGAGCAGCAGAACGGAGATATAGGGGAGCAGCAGAACGGAGACATGGGGCGGCAGCACGGAGACATCGGGGAGCAGCAGAACGGAGACATAGGGGAGCAGCAGAACGGAGACATAGGGGAGCAGCAGAAAGGAGACATGGGGCGGCAGAACGGAGACATGGGGCGGCAGCATGGAGACATGGGGCGGCAGCACGGAGACATGGGGCAGCACGGAGACATGGGGCAGCACGGAGACATGGGGCAGCACGGAGACATGGGGCAGCACGGAGACATGGGGCAGCACGGAGACATGGGGCAGCAGGGAGACATCGGGCAGCAGGGAGACATGGGGCAGCACGGAGACATGGGGCAGCACGGAGACATGGGGCAGCACGGAGACATTTGGCAGCACGGAGAGATCGGGGAGACTTCAGTGAAAGAAGAGCAGCGGATCCCGGGACATTGTATCTCCAGACAAGTAAGCAGATGTGCCGAACATCTGCAATCTATTCTTCACTGTGTTTTTCACTTAAATGATCCTGTGGTCACTGTTTTTATTCTATTCTTCACTGTTCTTCACATCTGCTAACTTGTTGGGAGATAATATACGCGCAGAACAGTGAAGAATAGATTGCAGATGTTTGTATACATCTGATAACTTATCAGAAGACATTCTTTTTCAATTAATTAACACATTTTATTCCCGAACCATGGTCCCTTTGAAAAATGCTCGAGTCTCCCATTGACTTCAATGGGGCTCGTTATTCGAGACGAGCACTCGAGCATCTGGAAAAGTTCGTCTCAAATAACGAGCACTCGAGCATTTTAGTGCTCGCTCATCTCTAGTAATTAGTTGTTATTTAAAATTTTGCTCCCGTTAGCAGAAAAATTCTGGTGACATAGACTGTAATAAAGAATTACAGTCTAGTTGAGAATCGAATTAAAATGTTGAGAATAGAATTAAAATGCTACTGGCCCTTTAATCAGTCCGTTAATTTCCTCCGCGCGGTCCGTTGCAGAGCATACACAGGACAGAAGATGGCTGCTGGTCACATGTCCACATCACATGATCTGCACCTGCCTGGGCAGGTTATGTGATCACCACTTTTTTGGCTGTAGTGGGTTGGTTGCAGTGCATCCAGCATGAACAAGTGTTTTGGTGATGGCAGTTACACATCATTACTATGGTAACAGAGCAAGAAAACCTGTTAGATCATCACTGGGAGCAGAGTATAAGAGGGAGGAGGAGTTACTGAGAACTTAAGGATCTTGGGACTTGTAGTTTCCAGCGGCAGCCATCTTGGTGATAACTTTAGAGAGACCATAAAATTTTGTAAATCATAAAACCAAACCATTTAAGCTCCATTTTGTGACTGATGGCATTAAGTTTTGTTACATTCATTTATTTATAGCATCGTTTTTGTATCAGAAGTTCATATTCCTGGAATACCCCTTTAAGTAACTGTTTGGTGTAACCACTCTTGCCAGCAATACAGCATCAGTTCTCTACTACATTTGCACACAGGTTTTGAAGGAACTCTGCCTGGAGGTTGCTCCAAACATCTTTGAGAACTAAACACAGATCCTCTGTGAATATTGGGGCTCATTTACTATGGGTCGCTCGCTGCTCTTTCGTCGAACTTTGCACCTTTTTTGGGGATTGCACAGCTTGCACAGGTATTTAGCAACTTTCTGCCCTCTGGATTTTGGTGCACGCAATTGATTTTTGGTGTATCTGTGCTGGCTTCCATGCGACACAAATTGGGGGGGCGTGCCGTTGGACGATCCGAGCGTGTGCGCTGGATTTAACTTTCAAATTGTGTGAGAGACATCCATGTTTAGTTTAAAATCCAACCTATCCGCTACGTCGGTTGTGAGGACCCTTTATTTCTGGCTAAATGAACTGGAATCTCACATTAGAGAAGGTACTCCTAGAGCGTCCCTACTGGAAAGCATTCCACTTTTAAGATTTGCCACGGCCTTCTTGGCAGACGCCTCTGCGGAGGGTGTCTGTTTTGCAGCCAAGGAGGGTGCGTTAACGAACGCAACAAGAAGAGCCTTATGGTTAAAGCAGTGGGGCGGGGATATATACGCTCAAAGTCTAAGCTCTGCAGCATACCCTTCACAGGTGATTTTGTTTTTGGTCCAGAGTTGGATGCTATTTTAGAGAAAGCCTCGGACAAGAAAAAAGGTTTTCCTGATAATAGAACATCCTCCAAGAGGCCTTCATTTCGCCGCTTCAAGAACCCTAAAGATTCCTTTGGTGGGAAAGGTAAACAGGGGCACTGGAGCTACCCCAAGGGAGGCAGAGGCAGGGGGTTTCTGTTCTCCAATCCTCTGGACAACTCTGGGGGAAAGAAGCAGTGACGCCAGAGTGGGGGGGGGCGCCTCCTAGAATTCACTACTCAATGGACATATATTACTTCAAATACTTGGGTCTTGAACATTGTCAGTTCTGGCTACAGAATAGAATTCAATGCCCCCCCTCTTTCAAGATTTATTTCTCCCTTATCCTCTACCTCTTCTTCTACCCATTCTCTCATCTGGCAGTAAGTTTCATCCCTCATTCATTCGGGAGTGGTCATTCCGGTTCCTCGAGACCAAGAAAAGACGGGCTTCTATTCTCCACTGTTCCTGGTCAAGAAACCCAATGGATCGAATCGGCTGATAATAAATTTGAAATCTATAAACAGCTTCATCACCTACAGGAGGTTTCACATGGAATCGGTAAGATCTGCTACCCAGCTTATTTACACCGATTACTATATGTGCACAATAGACCTTCGGGACGCTTATTACCACGTTCCTATTCATCACTCTTCTCAAAGGTTCCTCAGATTTTCAGTTTTTTCTCCAGAGGGTTCTATCCTCCACTTTCAGTTTCGGCTCTTCCTTTCGGTATTTCCACAGCTCCGAGAGTTTTTACAAAGATCATGGTGGAAGTCGTTGCCTTCCCGAGGCTACAAAATGTATCTATCGTTCCATATTTAGACGACCTTCTGATTGTGGGGAAAAACAGATCAGATCTCATTACAGCAAGAGATTTTACCATGAGGAAACTCTCAGATCTGGGGTGGCTAATCAACTCCCAGAAATCAGATCTATCTCCCTCCACTCACAAAAAGTTTCTAGGAGTAATGTTGAACTCTACTCACATGATGTCTTTTCTCCCTCAGGAAAAAGCCGATGGTCTAAGACTTCAAAAACTTCCATTACAATCCGAGGGGCAATGAAGGTTCTGGGTCTCCTTACGGCCTGCCTCCCATCTGTAGCCTGGAGCCAGAACCATTGTCGCATTCTGCCGAATTGGATCCTCCGTTCTTGGAAGCGGAGATCCTCAGGTTTGGACAAAAAAGTCACCATTCCATCCTCGATAAAGAGAGACCTTCAATGGTGGTTAGAGTTGAAAAATCTGGAAAAAGGGGTTCCTTGGCACTGTCTTCCGTGTCTTACCATGACGACCGATGCGAGCAGTCTGGGCTGGGGAGTAGTCTTCCCCTCGCACTACGCCCAGGGATCTGGCAAAGAAACCATCAAATTATCGGGAACTACGAGCCATCTGGGAAGCCCTAAGGTCCAACCCCCTTCTTCTAAAGAATCAGCACGTCCATATACTGTCGGACAACACCACAGCGGTATCTTACATGAGACGACAAGGAGGTACAAGGTCTGTAGCTCTTTCCTCCCTAATTCGCACCATCTTTTCCTGGGCAGAAGAGAACATACTCTCCCTTTCTGCGACTCACTTAAAAGGAGTTCTGAACAAGGAAGCAGACTTCCTCAGCAGGAGGGTGGTCGCTCCCAACGAGTGGTGCATCAATCAGGAAATCTTCCTCCAGTTGGCAGATCTTTGGGGCTTTCCGCGGATCGACCTCTTCGCCACGAGGGAGAACTCAGTGTGTCCTCTATATTTCTCTCTGGAAGCAAGGGAGCCTTCAGTCACCCATGGACCGAACCTCTCTCCTATGCCTTTCCCCCTTTTCCCTTGGTCCTCGGGAAGATCCTTATGGACCGGGCAAGGGTAATACTCATCTGCCCCAACTGGCCAAAGAAGAGCTGGTACCCCCTGCTGACGTCCTTGGCCCTGCAACAACCGGTGATTCTGCCTCCGAGGAAGGATCTTCTGCACCAGGGTCCTATTCTGCGTCCAGACCCGGGGAGGCTTCAGCTAGCAGCCTGGATCCTGAGTCCGACTTCTTGAGATCACAGGGTCTTTCCAAGGCGGTAGTAGCCAAACTTAAGGCAAGTAGGAAAAAAGTTACATTTGCCATTTATCATAAAATTTGGAAGAGATATGTGTCTTTTTGTGGGGAAAATCCAGACAGCCTGTATAGTGTGTGGTACATGGAGCTTTGTAAGGAGAAGTGTAGATTGTTTCTGGGACATCCACAGATATAGAAAATCTCATTTTGTAAAACCAGTAACCATGACCCACATAGATAACAACGAAAGAGTTAAATCTGCAGTATATTATCTGTGATAACGGAATTACAGATGCACATAGTTTTCAATCTATGTATAATACAGAGTTCTAGATTAGTCCGCGCTAAGCTCTCTGCATGTTTCGGCACATTCTATCATTTCATTTAAATAGCCGAGCTCTTTTCCTTTTCATAAAGCCAGAGATCGATACGCAGTGAATTTTACACACATTCTTTTCCCACAATCCTCTGGCCCCGGTTCCTGAAATTGAAACATACAAATAGGTTTTTGTTTTTTCACAGCCCTGTTTGACTCTACGTCCTTTGGAAAACCCACAGAGCAAATCCATACAGCTGCATTAAACACGCTGGTTGCGACGGGGGCAGAATAGACATCCCATTGTTACAGGCAATTGGATATATAGGGCCATTCTCTTGGCAACCTACTCCAATCCTTTTAAGTCGAAGCCAAATTTAAATGGTGGCCGTACGACCCACTGAGAAGCTTTTACAAATCTCCCTGCTGTGAAGTATGTAAAAAAAGAGAGAAGGAAGGTTTTTTCTTATTAAAAGCCTGTAATAACCAGTGGCATTTGGAACAATACAGTGACCTTTTGAGGTTGCTAAGCTCTGAACTATGTTATCTCACTAATAATAATTTACTGACTGTAATTTTATGATAGGACAAAAACATTTTTTTTTTTTAATTTGTAAATGAGGTTCCTATTCATAAGAGTCTTTTCATAAATATGTAAGGTGGAAACGGAGGAGAATGTAAGTGATTAATAGAAGGAATAATGGATTTGGCTGTTTCTTTCCACATTAGCACTGACCTCGTTTTATCATCGTCATTCACATTAATTACACCGATGAGCATTTGTTTGTTGTACTGTTTTCACTTCTGTACAAAGGGCTGAATTAACCTGTGAACAAAGTGGGAATGCTTTATGTAGATTTATAGGAATGAGGAAAGTATAATCATAGTTTGGATTTTGAAGGGGTTGAAAAACATGGCTGCTTTTTACTTAAACAGCACCTCTCTTCAACATGGGTTGTGTGTGGTATTGTAACTAAGCTCCATTCATTTCTATAAAGCTGTGCTGCAATACCAGCACAAACCATGGTCTGGTGTAGCACTTTTTTGGAAGAAAGCAGCCATGTTTTTTAACCTCTGAACAACCCCTTTAACAAGATTCGGCCATGAACCAAAGTTACTGCGTTACTAATGGCCCTGATCCTGCTGTCAGATCAGTCATATACAGTTAAAATTTGACTGCTGCCTGAAGGAGGTAAACTTTAGATTTCCTACTCAAGACATGCAGGTTTTGGCTTCTGAGATAAATCATTTGTCCAATGTTACCTCCACATCAAGCCTATATGTATAAAAATACATAAAACAACTTTCCTCTTGGCTGAACATGACTAAATGTGTGAGAAGTTGATAAGCATTTAAACACAATATAGTTGTCTTAAAGGGAACCTATCAGCAATTGACCTAAAAAACACTACCAGTAAGTAACCAAACAGCTGAACACCTTCTAGATTATGTCTATTTCATGGCCCAGTGCAGTGCCATTGTCCAGAAAATCAACTTTGAAGTGACATGTAATTGGGTTGTATAAAGTCAAGCTGGTGATTTTAACACTGAAGTCAAGCTTTTCTCACTTCAGAATGCCCACTTTACTGTAATAGATGGTCTAGAATCCAGACACATCACTAACCAGATCTCCCTCATGCTTAGGTGAGGAGAGCTTGACCTCAATGCTGAGCTCCATGGCTTTATACAACCAATCTATATCTCACTTCAAAGTTAATTTGTTGAATGCTGCCACCACACTGGGCCATGAAAGAAACATGGTCTGGAAGGTGTTAATCTGATTCACAACATACTGGTAATGGTTAATTAGGTCAATATCTGATGACAGGTTCCCTTTAAGGGGTTGGCCACTATCAGAAAATTATACCAGGGTAAGAACAAGATCATAATAGTACTTACCTAGTTAAGAACCCTCATAGTACTTACCCAGTTGAAGTTTTAATAAAGTTGCAAGGAATGGCAGGCAGGGGCGTAACTACAACGGTAGCAGCCATAGCAGCTGCTATGGGGCTGACAATGTCAAGGGGCCCCAGTATCTGATCTAACAATGGAGGATGTTCAACAACATATTATGCTGCATATTGTACAGCATAATATGTATATTACAGTACATAGCATGAATCAACTGCTCAGATAAGAAATGCTGGGGTAGAGGGACAGCAGAATGACAGAAATATGGATCTCTCATCCCTAATTCCTGCCATGTAATTCCCCAATGTGGTCAGCAGCTATTGAGACATACCTGTGTAAGTGTATGAATGTATATAGCAGTGCATAAATATGTGAGTATACTAAGGGGCTGTGGCAGCCCGATTCAAAAGTCAGCAAACTTTTTATGGCGGTCATGCCACTTTTAAGTCATTCTTCTGTTAGTCACTCGATTTATTTGCCTTTGTTTTTCTGCTATTAGGTTTCCTGCTATTTGTTATCGTTCACGCTGCTTTGCTTCCACCCCAAGCACAGATTTCATGCTCTCAGGTGAATATTTTGAACATTTGTCAACTTAACAAGTTCTAATTGTTTTCCTATCTTGAACACTATCAGGTAATAGAAACATTACCTGGAAGGCAATCAAGTGCATCAGTTCATTACAGTGGTTATACATCCATAATTACCATCTGAAGAGACATCCCTAATGACAACGCTTTCCTACTTCCTACATGTTGTGTTATGTGCTGTGCTGTAACAGCAGGCAGCGGATTTCTTTCTATAGAGAAGTATATGACTGCCGCTATCCCTAAAGGATGCAGATGATGCATTTCGATAATCTCATCCTTAACTATATATAATTGAACAAATGCTCTAATGAATTGTTAAGTCATTAAATGGCTTCTTTAATTTCAGAATGTTATCGCATTAAAGGAAACCTACCATGAGGAAGCTACCATCAGAAGTAGATCTACTTCTGATGGTAGATTCCTTATGGTAGGTTTCCTTTAAGCTATATTGAACTATAGGGGTTTGTGTAAATAAAGGGGACCTGACACCCAAGAAGAATTAGTATTTTTTTGTTTTTTATTAAACATTTGATTTTGTACTTTTTATTACTTCTACAGCAATGCCAGGAAACTTTGATAACGTTAACAGTGCTGTGTGCACTATATTCTACCTTTTCTCTATAACATGCAATGAAGCATAATTTTTTTCCCCCAGAAGTTCAGTCCTTCTCAAAATATGATTCAAGCCTTGCTAGACAGGTACGCCATAGCTGGAGGAGATGAGGGTGGGATTTTATATTGCTTCTTGTCTAGATCTTGGGGGTTTATGGTTGCTCAGTGATAAATACAGCCCTACATTGGGACTATTTTCAGGCAATGATCTACAAAAATAAATCAGCAAATTAGCTCAAACTGACCAAACCACACACTATATCAGGCTGCATGCACTTCCATTTCATCCATTTATAACACCTTAACATGAAAGAATACATATTGGGGCACATTTACTAAGGGCTTTGCACCAGTTTTCTGACAGACTTTGCACGTTCTTTTAGGTGCAAACTGCTTGCACAGGTATTTAACCCCTTAAGAACGCAGGGTTTTTTCGCTCATTTCTCACCTTCAAAAATCCATAACTTTTTCATTTTTACGTGTACAGACCTGTGTGAGGGCTTATTTTGTGTGTAACAAATTTTACTTTTCGGTAATGTTATTTATTTTAACATGCCGTGTACTGCGAAGCCGGGAAAAAAATTCCAAATGTGGAAAAATTTTTAAAAAAACGTCACGTTCTTGTGGGCTCAGTTTTTACGACTTTCACTCTTCGCTCCAAATAACATGCGTACTTTATTCTTTGGTTCGGTGCGATCGCGGTGATACCACATTTATACAGGTTTTATTGTGTTTTAATACATTTTCAAAAATTAAACGAATGTGTACAAAAAAAAATTACATTTCTGAAGCTAATAACTTTTTCATACTTTGGCGCACAAAGCTGTGTGAGGTGTAATTTTTTGCAAAATGAGCCGATGTTTGCATTGCTACCATTTTGAGGTCTGTGTGACATTTTGATAATTTTTTATTCCATTTTTTATGTGATGTAAAAAGGTGTAAAAGTCGCATTTCGGACATTTAGGCGCCATTTCCTGTCTCCGAGGTCACCGCCGGCCGTAACCCTTTTTTTTTTTTTGATAGATCGGGCATTTTGGGACGTGGTGATACCTAATGTGTCTGTGATTTTTACTGTTTATTATGTTTTATATCAGTTCTAGCAAAAGGGGGGTGATTTTTAATATTTTATTAATTTTTTTTATTTTTTAAACTTTTTTTTTTCTTTTTTTTTTCACGAATTCTTAGACCATCTAGGGTACATTAACCCTAGATGGTCAGATCGCTCCTACCATATACTACAATACTTCTGTATTGCAATATATGGCATTTTTGCAGCTCATTCATTACAATGAGCCACTGGCTCATTGTAACGAATCTGCAGAAGCCAGATAGCCTCGGAGGCGCGGCGATCGTAATAAAGAGGGCGGGGCCCGCGCGCCACCGTCTTTTAAATGCCGCCGGCGACTTTGCCGGCGGCAATGAAAGGGTTAGTCGCCGCGATTATTAGCTGTGGGGGTTTGCTGCAATATGCAACAACCCCCACCTTTGTATGAAGAGGACTCAGCCCGTGAGCCCTCTTCATACACTCCCTGTACCTCTGCGCCGTAGAGCTACGGCGCAGAGCGTTAAGGGGTTAACAAGTGTCTGCCCCGCTATTGTCTCGCATGTGACCCTTTTGTGGCACTTTTGTGGCATAGCCACCATGTGACACAAACTTAGTCGGACCATGCGCCAGATTTAACTTGCAAAGTCTGTAGCACGCCCTATGTTAAAGGTGCACCACAAAAAAGTTAGTGAACTCTGTCGGGCCAGTGCAGGGAAGCACCAGATTCATAAATCCTGGCGAACGTTCTTACTGAATTGGTCGCACCTAGCATACACGGACAGACAACTTTTAGTGCAGTTTCCCACATTCTTAGTAAATGTGCCCTATTATATGAAAAACAATATATACATGCATCCATAAAGGTATATACAGAACACATTGTCACGGGTGTCCCCGTGATCCATGTCACGGCTCGTGGGCACACCTGCACTCCTCGCTGTGGCGCCATGTCTCCCCCATCCACGGACTTACCTATCCTGGCTCCTGGCTGCGCTCCAGGTCCTGGTGTGCAGGCCGCATGCCTCCTGTCTTCCAGGCCGAGCGCTCCCGCTGACTTCTCAGAATTTAAATGGCCAGCCTCCTTCCCATTGGCGTTAGTCACTTCCGGGTTTGCTATATAACCCGGCGGCTCCCTTCACTCCCTGTCGGATCTTTAAGTCTTCCCACTGAAGTGAAAGCCTCCTGTGTGTATCCCGAGGTCCCGTTCCTGTGTGTATCCTGAGGTTCCGTGTCCGGAGGTCCGTGTCCGGTGGTCCGAGTCCTGTGGTCCATTCCCGTGCTCCTGTCGTGCCTTCCAGGGTTCCTGCCCAGTGGTGTCTTCAGACCATACCAGCGTTACCAGTGTTCCTCTGCGTTCCTGCTGTCATCTAAGGTTGTGACTGTTTCCTGCATTTCCTGCCGTACTACCTTGGTTGCCACCGCCGGTCTCATACCAACCCCCGCGGTGGTCCAGAGGGTCCACAGACTCTTCTGAAAGAGACTCTCAGACGGTACGTCCCTCACGAACTGTGACACACATACGTATAATCAGAGGGGAACTATAGTGTTAGTGATTTCATATAACATATGGAAATAAACAACCTGATTCATAGACATGTTTCTTAGAAGAAACAACAAGCAATGTACATGGTGCTTTTGAAAAGAAAAAACATTTTGTAATCTAGTGCTGGAGAAGTAAAGAGTAACAAAGACAAATTGAAAAACAAGTGCGGATCGACTTTAATTAGTAAATTGGCAATTTTCTTTTAATCTAGCCTCGCCATTTTCCAGTTATGCTAAACAACCTCAGCCCTCTGTTATGTAAGTTACCTTTATTTCTCTACATCAATTAACCTTTATTCGTAACCTTTGATAGTCATATGTGACTTTGTGACATTTCTTTGTTCGTGGAGAAACTATAAATGAATATAAGTGGAGAATATAAAGGAGATCCATCGCTGAACAACCTGATTCATTAGAAGAAGACAAGTAATGAGAAAACAAAGCATTTACAATTTGTTCTATTCTTCATTCCATCTAAATAAGTCAACGGAGGTAGTGGAACAAACCATTCTCTGGGCCACTGCTGTGACAGTGACAAATAGTACTTTATTAAGTGATGGATTCTAGATGAGAAAGCTGAATTACGTAACGACAATCAATCGATTCCTATTAACCCAATCCTAGGCATCGACTGTCTACGGTACTGGAAGCTGCATTCAGTTCAGTGTGACACTGTAGTATGGATGATTGAAGAGGCAGGGATCCTATCTTTTTTAATATGTGATCTTAGGGTGATTTCTTTACTATTGAATATCAATGTGTATTATGCATGCGTATGTTGTATTAGACTCCTCAATTTTAGTGGGTGCTCTGTAATATTGAGCCTGTTTTTGACTGTAAAAAGACATCCAAATTTCCCAAACTGTCTTAGAATTGTTTAGCTTTGTAATATTGTATCTCAAAGTGATATCACATCTGTGTCAACCCTTCAATCACATGTGTCATAGTTCTGAATTCTAAGCTCTGTCTTCTTCTGCTTGCAACCTATGAAAAACATTTATTATTTATTATTGAATTGACTTAACATGCCATATTGTTTTAAGGGTATTCTGCATATAAATTTAAAAAACCTTGGTTTCCTCAGCCAAATTGCTTACTAAAAGGGCTGATGCAGGTGATCTTGAGTTGTTTCTTAATATTATTTTTTATACCCCAGATACATTTGTAATAGCAAATAAATCACCTTCTTGCGCATTTCTAGCTAAAGGACCTCAATAAGGAACCAAACGATTAGCTCTTTGATTTGGCATTTTCCTTAAATCTAGAGGGTCATGCTATTCTTAAGGGGGCAGAGGGGTTTTACCAATCTTGCTCTTTTTTAAAGATTTCTTTTGGCAGCTGAGAAATGACTCCATTAAATATATTGATTTCTATAAATGCAAAGACACTTGTCACCAGTAGATAGATGTGCTCCTCTGAAGTCACTACTGTTTATTCCGGGTGTCTCCTGTGTGACCATCAGTTCACTCAGGAGACAACCAGAATAAAGATAATTGCAAGATAGAATTAAAAATTCTGACTCACTGGATTCTTGTGTAAAGCATTTTTATGTGGAGAGGCAGCAATGCCGTATTTCATTTATTGTTCACTTGCTATCGGGACAGGAAAAAAATAGTAAAAGTCTTTACATTTCCTAAGATCCATACTTAAAGGTTGTACAAACTAATAAAATTATAGAATATTTACTGCTCTGTTATAGCTTTAAGGCACTCCCTTCAGTTCTAAATGTTGGCTGACACATTTCAAGCATCAAGTGATCTTAGTCACAACCAGAAACTTGCTACGACTAAGAGCACTTGATGTTTTAAAGTTGTTTAAATAAAGCAAGAGGTTTTAGCACAGTGCTGGCAGACAACTTTCTCAATTGGAGTTTCAACGCTGCCGTCCAGAAAGATTCTACCGCCTGTTGCATAATAAAACATGGACAGACACATGGAAATAGTTTGACACATGGAGATGGGTGTCACAGACAGTCTTGATGTACAGCATGTTGGATAGATTGGGAGAACAAACTAATAACAAGGAGATTTCACTGGTAAAGAATAGAATGGGCTATAATTCATTGCCCTGAACAACCATGAGGTGACTGAACTTAGAGGTGTAACCATCATGCTTTAAAGGGAACCTACCACCACAAATCTACCTATAAAGGTAGATCGGGTGGTAGGTGGATCAATAGGACGTGAGGATAGCCCTTTTAAGGACTAATCCTCACGTCCTCGCACTTTTTTGGAAACTTTTATTCGGCACATATGTAAAATTTTTTATGCGGCTACTGGGGCGTGGATAGTAACAGACTATCCTGCTGTCTGCGCATGCGCAGAACATCAGGCCCGCACCTGTGCAGCTCCGGCTTCGGAGCAGTGACCGCGCAGGCGCGGGCCTGCTGTTCTGCGCATGCGCAGACGGCATGATCGTCGGACGATTGTAATTAGGAGGAGAAAAGAGGCTACTGGGGCGTGGAGTAGCCGCCTCGTGTAACCTCAGATGCGGCTACTCCACGCCCCAGTAGCCGCATAAAAAAATTTACATATGTGCCGAATAAAAGTTTTCAAAAAAGTGCGAGGACGTGAGGATTAGTCCTTAAAAGGGCTATCCTCACGTCCTATTGATCCACCTACCACCCGTTCTACCTTTATAGGTAGATTTGTGGTGGTAGGTTCCCTTTAAGTAAATTACGGTGGATGATAACTCTGACAAGATCTCATGGACTCCTTATTCCATCTGGATCACCAACTGATGCTATTATCTAATGAGAGACCAGCTCGTTAGCTGTTCCTCCCATTCATTTTTTTTCACCACTGTAACTGAGCCAACTTCTTGGCATCAACTCTCCGACCCTAATAATTTTATGTATGTTTTAGTTATTTTTATATTTCACTTACATGTTTTAGAATTGGTGGGTATTTTGTTGGCTCTTAGACCAATTTCCACCTAACTATTTATGGAGGGAGAGTTATTATCAGAGGAACTTTTAAAATCCTTTTTCATAAATCTATTACATTTATGTTCAGAAACTTGGGCCTTTAATGCCATTTATAAGGCTTTTGTTATCTTCTATGAAAAGTATTAAACTTTTCATGATTGTCTAAAAACTAATTTAGATTTTGGTATTTGTAGGAGTATTATATATAATATGGAAATAGCAAAGGGCCTCAAGGCCTCTTGCAGTCCCAAGCAGCCCAGCACCCTGGAAGGAAGCTACAATGATAATCCAAACTTCTCCTTCTTTCTACTGTATAGGTGTCCTCAGGTGCCTATATGATTTAAACCTGTGACAGAGCAGGGAGTAATAATATGTGGGTTCTGGCTGTAGTTTGGGCACTCAGTGTCTAGAAGGTTTGCCATCACTGGGACAGAAGGTAACAAGCTGTTTGGTGAAGGCATTGAGAGGGTCACTGCTGGAACTCTCCACAAGAATGGGACACCCGTCAATCTGGAGAAACGAGATCCAGTTCTCACTTATGGATGGCGCAGTGGCAGGTCGGGCATGCATCCGGCAGCTCCATTCAATTCTATATTAGTCAACTGAATGTTGAAAATTCATGAGCACAGTGCTCAGGACTCCTGTTCACTATCTACATCTTACTGCTCTACCTAACACTCCACCCATTAGTGATAATAGAACCCTTTTCCTCTGGATTGCTGGGGCACAATTATAACCGGCAGGGGTCTCAGCAGTCAGACGCTTACCCTCCTGTGTATAGAGTTTCAGAAATACATTGAGTTTTATATGTGGGTTGTGTGAAGAAAGTATCTGATTTTGCCTTTTTGTCTCATTCCAGGAGCCCAGAAAAGTACCGGTTATGATAGTATATTATATTTTATAAAATCTCAGTGGTGCAGATATTCAAACAATAAAATAAAGTAAAATGCAACATAAAGCGAATTACAATATGATCGTGAAATGACTTCCTTACATATTTTTCTCAAGTAAAAAAATAATACAGCTGCTGGCTTTCCAATGCGAGTAGTAAAATGTCCAATTTTAAGATTTATCAAACGCCATGAATAAGAGACAGGACATTATCAGAACAAATGAACACTTTCAGAAGCTAAGCTCCTCTTGATGCTGCTGCAAACTGCATAACAGCATCATCTAATGGAGTAGTAAATTTGGTGAACTTTTTCTTTCAAGTACATTATGCACAGAGCTTGTAATAGAAATGTCTACTGGGTTATTGGAAGGATGTAGATCTATTAAGCCGTGCTATCTCCTAAATTTAGTGCAAGCGTTTAACCCTGCTCTTCTTCCTGGCACCTCTAAATTACATCTAAACCAGCTTTCAGAGCCCGTGTGAAACAGACAGGCAACACAGCGTCATTTTATTGCTTAGTTGAGTGCATAATAAATCAGCCACAGGGGGATTCTGATTAGCATGGTACAAAATACAGAGAGATTGGTGTGAGGATCGGGGAATTAAACAGCCTCTTTCATAGAACTGCTTGATTTAACTTGTTCAAACTACTATCATCTCTGTATCAACCTTAGATGTACAGGACTTTTAATGTGCAGTTATGATAGGACCAGGTCATTTAGAGTCTTAAAGGGAGTTTAAAATCACCCACAAGTAAAGTCGTCATTGCTTAGGGGACTTTATAAGCCCTGAAGAAATACCTTCTCTGTTTCTCAGTTATTTAATAGAATATTATGTTTTTATCTTTATGCAAAATAGCCTTTCAGTGCACAAGGGGCATGGCTAAGCTTCCCGGTGCAGCCATTTTTAAAAATCTATTTGCTCCAGTGATACCCAGCACGATCCCTAGTACGCTGATTCCGAGCACATTCGGCATATTACATATAAATAAGACATAGAAAGAGGAAAAGCGATGCTCCCCCAGGCATGGACTTGTCCACAATGCACCAAAAAGCCTAGTTCTAGTTGCCAAAGAAACCAATAAGCGCTTAGCTTTAATTTTATAAACAGCTGTGGAAAAATGAAAGCTGAGCACTGATTGGTTGCCATGAGCAATTAAAACAGTTCTCCTCTCAAATACTTCTGATAAATCTCCGCCATTTTCTCTAAAATAATAGAGGACTAAGAATAGAAAACCAAATGGCTATTCACAGTTGTAGCAGAGGAGGGCTATGAACTTTTCTTACTTTTGGTCTATCCCATCTTTATGCCATCTTCTTAAAGACAAAAATCAGATAAAGGTCAAATTTAAAGGGGAAATCCATCACCCATTTAAAGATAGGAGAAAGCAGAATTGAAAGTGCAGACTTTCAAAAGCAAAACTTAAATTCCCTGATTATTTGCAAGTTCCAGGAACATTTTTGAATTCTGGCGCATGTCATTTATGTAGGGGTACTGGGGCTGTACCGCTGTAACCTGAAGAGGAGGAGTAGGTGACCCCCTCCATAGAGAACAGGCACGCACGGATGCACACACGGGGAAAGATACAGCATGCTCTATCTTTTCCCCCTGTACCGCCACTGGACCTCCATTGTTATCTAAGGGGACGTATATGCCCCTGCAAATTTGCGGCCACAGATACGTCAACATAGACAGGCATCTGAATGATCTGAAGTCTGGCATGGGTCCTGGGCTGTACTAATATTATAGCCCCTACAAGTCTAAAATTTTCTTGCTACATATGGTAATAGAATCAATCTTCTTGGGGAATGGAGAATGCATCCTTCCTGGCTACTCTCAATCTGTGGTTTCAAGACCTTTGGAGGACCTTCTAAGTTCCTGAAAGGGCTTTTGTGTAAATGTGCATTGAGAGCAGGAGCAGATGGTGAAAATCCTTTTGAGTATAACATTTGGTGGGTGGTTTAGGTGGTTTTGGAGAGTTATGATGAGATGATTATATTTGAATAAATGTAGATATCTTTTGCTCTAGAATAAATGTGGGTTTTTGTTCTTTGAACATATAAGGCACTCCCTAAAAACAAGACACCGCCAGACCAAAAAATAACATAAGATACTGTCAGAGAAACACATTGGCCCAAATATATCAAAACTAGTGCAGTCTGTAGTATGTGCAGCCTGTGGAGCCCCCTTTACTGCTGGGAAAGTGGGCACCATTTTTTATTTTTGGTGCATTTTATTCATGCTGCAGAATTGTGCCGCAGACAGAATTGAAGCACACATCAGTGATAAATGTGTCGAAACTCAGACTAAACAGTAACACACCCCTTTTGGTGCAAATTTTTCTGTCTTGTTGGGCACACTGTAGCCATGACACAAAACTATGGCAAATTTATAAATATGTATTTATAAATACATGTGCAAGCGGGGGTGTGGCTAATTGCCATGAGGAGAGGAAGCACGGCTGTAGAGCTCCAGTGGTAGCCAAGATTATGGTGCACATTTACTTATTCTTCCATGCGCGTTTCTCAAAGTGTGTTTTACCCGATGAGAATGTACAGCTGCCGCGATTCACTTAGATCGTGGGCCCGATTTCCTGCATGTGTCGCTCCTCGCTCAGGTCTGTCGGAGTTCACCATCTTCTTCCCGGTGCATGTAAGTCCTTGGCTTGTGACACAATTTTAAAGTTAAATCCTGCAGTTTTCCCAAATTTGTTCGACGGACTGACCCCTGATTTGTGTTGCATGAAAGCTGGCGTGATTGCGCCAAAATCCAATCACTTATTGCCATAGCTCTTTCTTTTTCTTATATAGCCGAATACCCAGGTTAATTGACATCTAAGTACCACCTCTGGGTAAGGGGCGCATTTGCACTTAATTCCACTTTGCATAATGGTTAATAACAATAATGACAGACCAGGAGAAACCCCAAGCACCCTTAAAACTCTAAAAGGGCAACCTGATATACAGAAGATGTAGAAGTAAAGAAATAACCTCTCGCCGGCAGAATTCCAAAATCTCTGCTAGAGGCTTCTAAAAGGGCAGAGCACTCAGACTTAGACAGTAAGTCATTCCTTAAATAAGGCTCTTTCCCAAGCCATGCACACAGTGATGGCAGAGCTTACTATGAATGTTGGAGAAACTATGAATGTTGGAGGGAGAGTAGATTGGAAGCAACATGTTCAGAACTGTCAGCTTTTTCAAATGCTCTGGCCGATCATTCAGTACAGCATCAAGAGTATATTAATAATGCTCCACACTCGTGGAAGACCAGTAGAACAGAAGCAGACGGAAAAATAGAAAAATATAAGCAAAAAAGTGTTCCAGTGGCTGTGGACTTGTTGTCAACTTTATAGGGGGTCGACACAGCTGCTAAAATTGTGATAGAAAGGATCCACAGGGCCTTTCGACCACCACCTAAACCACAGGACCCCCAGGGATGTTGTATGTGCAAAGCTTAGAGTTCCTATACACCAATGATCTCACAAACTGCAATCATTGCTGGAGGTGCTTGACAGAGATGGGCACACACACTCATATCTGTTGGTCATATCCCCTGTTGCCCTTCTACTGGAAACAGGTGGAAAGTTGCATCAGGGTGGTCACAAACACAGCTATAACATGGACAGAAGATATTGTAGTGTTGGCCAGACCCAGTTCCTCCTTCACTCCCAACAAAGCGAACCTTACAATCCACTTGGTAGCAGCCACCAAATCTTTGAACCCTCAGTTGTGCCTATCTCAAGATCCTCTGGCCATTACAAGATGGATAACTAAAGTAAATGAAATCTGTTGCTTGGAGGAACTACTTAGTAAGATCTGCAGGAAAAACACCTCCTTTATCAAACTATGGACTTCTCGGCTGCAATACAAGACTCACTTAGAAGGCTCTACTCCGGAGTGAGTCGGCTCTTTAGAGCAGTCGATATAACTTTTCTTTTAACATGCTCCCATTTTGACCATCCTGCTTCCCCCCTGTCCTATCTGCACCCGCAATCCCTCCACTCTTCCCCCCCAGTTTATATTATACTTAATTAAACAAATTTTACATTTGTTTATTGTGAATATACCAAAATGGTGACATTTAGGGAGGAGTGACACCGTACATGGTTTTTCACCCCAGGTATTGCATCCCCTTGATATTATATATTAAGACTGTTCTCTGCTATATTGTACGGATGTTTTGTTATGATGAAAATCGTGTATTATTACTCATCTGAATGTATATAAAAAAAAAAATTCTGAATTAAAAAAAAAAACATGTGTAAGCATTTTGCACACTCTTTTCAGTGCAAAGTCAGACATACAACTTGCACAAACACTTCAGTAAATGTGGGCCAAACTTAATGCATAGCCATGCATGGATGCTTTAAAGGACATCTACCACCAGGGTGAAGGACTTTATGCAAATGAGCATGAGTGGCTCCAAGCTCCATTAACACTTACGGAGCCTGGAGCCCCTCAGGCTCATTTGCATGTGATCCTTCATCCGGGATTAAGATTAAATGGTTATTTAGAAGTACATGTTGTTCATTGTATAATAAATGGTTATGCAGTTTTAAAGAATTCTGCTTGCTGCAAGTGAATAACAGCTTGTTTACGGCTCAACATTTCACATCTTTAAATGGACTCATGCTGGTGAGTTGTTTCACAGAAAACTGGAGGTGTTTAAATGCAGCCAAGGAGAAGGATTGTTTTTTTCTCAGAAAATTCTGCCAATTCCACTGTCACTTAAAGGTGAAAGCTGACATACTGCTCCAGAATGTGTTAACCTTGATTCATTCTATGTAGCCATTTGTACTTCACGGACCACCTGTTTGTAGGGTTTTCTGTTCAGTACAAAGTCAACCTATTTAATAGGTGATTTACTCGTAGTAGACAATCCCATTAGATGCAGTGAGTGGAATGTCTCAGAGTCAGATGGAAGGGAAAGACTCTGTATACCTCTATATAGCAGCATTGGAGCCTGCCATCAGGCACATACACTCAGGGTGATCACAGTACATCTAATATAGGCTGGTGACAAATATATAGTGGTCAGACAGAGGCCAAAGCTTGACTTGTCTATAGGGTCCAATGAAAATATTAACATTAAGTTGGGAGGTAACCACTACACCTAACGTGAATGGCCATCTATTGTAAACGTTTTATATAAATAGGTAGACATGAGTAAAAGTGTCATAAAAGTAACTTATATATCCAGATCTTGATAAACCCTTAACCCTGTAATGCATACTATAGAATGCTGATGTGATGTTAGTGAAGGAGGCAAAAAAAGAGATCTGACCCCTTTCCTAGGTCTCCTCACACCTGCTTTTCGAAAAAGATGCAAATTTTTTTTCAATCCACATTGGCGTTGATAATTACATATTTTTTGTAAAACCAGAGCACTTTTTTGGCAGACAAAGCAAAGTTTATGGCCACACTAAAACCTATCTGTATTCGTTCTTTGTATATACTTCTTGATTTATGCACATTTTTTAGGTCCATTTTAGTGATATTTTTCTTGTAAATGTAAAATGCATACAATGTATGTAGATTTTACCATTAAAAAAACTGTGAAGAAATTGTGTGAAAGAAACCTTTGGGCTGTTTTTTCAATGGACGGCTACACATAAAATACATGCTACAAGGATATAACACATTCATGTAAATATGTTAGATAACAACCCAGAATCAGCTCAGTCATGTGAGAGATATCTTTCAATATACTCTCCACTGAAGCATCAGAAGAATTCAAGGGTCTTAGCTGCTCCTTTTTACTGTCTATATATATGGTGTTGTATAAGGCCACTGATATTTATAGTGGATATTGGGATATTGCAGCTATGTTGGATTAGGAAGACTCGTTTTTTGTATACCCTTGCCTCAACCCCCAGAGGGTTTTCTAGGTTTCCTAGCACATCATATATCATCTGTGGTCTTTGAGAACCATATAACTTAGCCCGGATTCTTCTTATTGTGGTTGTATCTATAATAGAGATGAGAGAGCATACTCGTCCGAGCTTGATGCTTGTTCGAGCATTAGCATACTTGCAACTGCCCGTTGATCAGACGAGTATTTCGCCAGCTCGATAAAATGGCATCTCCCGGCGTTTAGATTTTTGGCGGCCAGAAACAGAGCCGATCACAAGCCAGGAGACTCTGGAGTTCACCCAGCATCACGTGGTACACTTACATGTCGATAGCAGTGGTTGGCTGGCCTGATCAGGTGACCCTGAAATAGATTAGCCCCTGCCCGCGCTGCTCGGATCATTCTCTGTCTGAATGCCGTTAGGGATAGAGCTGCTGCTGGTCAGAAATAGCGTTAGGGTGTTCTAGTAGATTACTGTTAGGCAGGAGTGATTCTCCAAGAACTCAACAGCCGTTGTTAGGGCTATATTAGCGTTTTTCTAAAGTTAAAGTGACAGTCACAGCACAAAATCCTTTTGTGTGCTGTCAGTCTTGGTTAGAAACTAGCCATAGCAATCATCTTCTGAGGTTGCTGTCTGATTTCTCCTGCACTTTTTGTTCTATAAAACAAAAAAAAAAAAAGAGAATTACCAAAAAAATTTTGGTTATATTCTCTTTTCTCTATAAAAGAGACTTTAATTTGGGAAATGTTCAACCCGAGGGCTAAGGGTAGAGGACGAGGGCGTGGGCATCCAATTACTGCAGGGGTCAGAGGCCGTGGTCCTGGGCGGGGTGAGACACTACCTGCTGATGAGGGAGCAGGGGAACGCCGCAGAGCTACACTCCCTAGCTTCAAGACTCAACTTACTGGGACTCGTGGTAGAGCACTGTTGAGGCCACAACAGTGCGAACAGGTGATGTCGTGGATTGCGGACAATGCTTCAAGCTATTTGTCCACCAGTCAGTATTCCACGCAGTCCACCCATGTTACCCAAGTGAGCACTCCTCCAGCTCCTCCACCTCAACCTCCTTCCCCCCAGTCTGCCCCCTCCCTGGAAAATTTGGAATTTGATCCGGCATACTCTGAGGAACTGTTTTCTGGACCCTTCACACAAACCACTTCTCAGGTTGCTGCTGAGCTCTTTCCCGATGCCCAGGTTTTCCAAAGGTCGCAGTCTGTGGGTGATGATGACATTGTTGACGTGGTGGAAGAAGTGTGTAAAGAGGTGTCGGAGGATGAGGAGACACGGTTGTCAGACAGTGGTGAAGTTGTTGTCAGGGCAGGAAGTCCAAGGGGGGAGCAGACTGAGGGATCGGAGGATGATGAGGTGACAGACCCAAGCTGGGTTGGTAGGCCAGGTGAAGACAGTGCTTCTGAGACGGAGGCGAGTCCTATACCAGAACAGGTTGGAAGAGGCAGTGGAGGGGACATACGCAGAGGCAGGGCTTGAGCTGGTGCATCAGCGCCAAATGTTTCACGTAGTGAAGCTCCCGTGGCGAGGGCTAGATTTTCTGAAATCTGGAGGTTCTTTAAAGAAACAGCGGATGACCGACAGACTGTGGTGTGCAACCTGTGCCACACCAGGATCAGCAGGGGTTCCACCACTACTAGCTTAACCATCACCAGTATGCGCAGGCATATGAGTGCTAAACACCCCACTCATTGGAACCAAGGCTGTTCACCTTCAGGCAGGCCCACCACTGCTCCTTCCCCTGTGTCATTTGCTGCCTCTGCTAGTCAGTCCCCTGCCCAGGACCCTGGCACAAACACCTCCCACTCGAAAACCACACCTTCGCCTCCACAGCATCCACCAATGTCTCCATACGCAGTGTTCAGCTGTCTATACCCCAGACGCTGGAGCGCAAGAGGAAGTACAGTTCCACCCACATGCCCAAGCCCTCAACGTCCACATCTCCAAATTACTGAGCCTGGAGATGCTGCCCTATAGGCTGGTAGAGACCGAGGTCTTTCGCAACCTCATGGCGTCGGCCGCCTCTCGGTATTCAGTCCCCAGCCGCCACTACTTTACCCGATGTGCCGTCCCAGCCCTGCACCAGCACGTGTCATCAACATCATCCGTGCCCTGACCAACGCCGTTCCTCTCAAGGTCCACCTAACCACGGACACATGGATGATTGCTGCTGGGCAGGGCCACTATATATTGCAGATGGCACATTGGGTTAACTTGTTGGAGGCTGGGACCGAGTCTGACCCTGGGGCCTCTCATATACTGCCGACGCCTAGGATTGCGGGGCCTACCTCGGTCACGGTTTGTCGGGCCTACTATGCCGCCTCCTACTCCCACCCCTCCTACACCTACTCCTCCGAATGACCACCCGTGGTCATGGCGCCATCAGTCGGTAGCTGTAGGCGCAGCAGTGCCGTCGCTAAGCGACAGTAGGCGTTTCTCAAACTGCAGAGCCTAGGCGATAAAAGGCACACCACCTAAGAGCTATTACAGGACATCACGGCGCAGTCTGATCTGTGGCTGGCACCGCTGAACCTGAAGTCAGGCATGGTTGTGTGTGACAACCGCCGTAACCTGGTGGCAGCTCAGCAACTCGGCAGATGTGTTAAATCTGATAGTTCAGCGGTTCCTCAAGACATACCCCAATCTGTCTGGTTTGCTCACAAAGGTGCGCCGCATCTGTGCGTATTTCAGAAAGTCGACCACAGATGCTGCCACTCTCGGGGCAGCGCAGAGCCACCTCCAACTGCCTGCTCAACGACTGTTGTGTGACGTGCCCACGAGGTGGAATTCAACATAAACCATGTTATCCAGAGTTTATCAGCAGTGCAGAGTGATTGTAGACTGCCAGATGTCAACTTCTACCAGAACTGGTAGTCAGGTCAGTCAGCTTCCTCAAGTGAGGAGTGGACGTGGATGTCTGATATCTGTCAGGTGCTGAGTAACTTTGAGGAGTCAACACAGATGATCAGTGGCGATGCCACCATCATCAGCCTCACCATCCCGCTGCTTTGCCTGTTGAAAAACTTTTTGGTCAGCATGAAGTCGGAAGCTTTGCGCTCGTCACAAGAGACGGGGAAGAGGATTCCCTTGTTGATAGCCAGAGTACCCTCTGGTTTGTTTCTCAGCGCGTATCGGAGGAGTTGGAGGAGTTGGAGGAGGCTGAGGAGGAAGAGGAGGAGAATGTCAGTGAGACAGAAGAGGGGACCATTGCTCAGTCCTTAAATGTTCAGCGTGTATGGGCAGAAGAAGAGGAGTTGGAGGAGGAGGAAATGGAGAGTCAGGCCAGTGAGGGGAGTGAATTGTTTCACGTTGGGACCCTGGCGCATATGGCAGATTTCATACTAGGCTTCCTATCCCGTGACCCTGGCGTTCAAATAATTTTTTTCCAGCACTGATTACTGGGTATTCACTCTCCTGGACCCACGGTACAAGCAAAATCTTTCCACTCTCATCCCTGGAGAGGAAAGGAGTGTGACAGTGCATGAATACCAGCAGGCGCTGGTGCACAAGCTGAAACATTCTTTCCCATCTGACAGGGCCAGCGGCAGAGGGCATACTTATGCGGGACAAGTAGCGAGGGAGAGTAGGCGAGCAGGCAGCTTGTCCAACACTGGTAGGGGTACACTTTACAAGGCCTTTGACAGTTTTATGTCACCCCAGCAAGACAATGTCACCTGTCCCCAGTCTCGGCAGAGTAGGGCTGATCTTTACAGAAAGATGGTGAGGGAGTACGTAGCTGACCATACCATTGTCCTAAATGATCACACAGCTCCCTACAACTACTGGGTTTCAAAGCTGGACATCTGGCCCGAACTGCCGCCGCACGCCTTGGAGGTTCTTGCCTGCCCTTCCGTTAGCGTGTTGTGAGAGCAGAATTTAAGTGCAGCTGGTGGCATCGTCACCGATAAGCATACACACCTGTCGACTGACAGTGCTGACAGGCTGACACTTATCAAGATGTATCAATTATGGATTTCTCATGATTTCCATTCTCCACCAGGTGAAAGCAGCTCAAACTGAATAATTCTCATGTATGCACTCCTCCTCATCATTCTCCTCCTCTTTGTACACTAAAGCAGAGGCAACTGGCTATTTTTTGCCAGGGCCAACTGGCTCTAGCTATAGTACTCTATGTATTTAATTTTTCTGCAGGGCCACCTACCCGGTCCTCTGTTTTAAAAAATGTTTGGGAGTGCCACATACAGGTACTCTATCTATTTAATTTTTCTGGGGGGCCACCTACCCGATTCTCTGTTTTAAATAATTTTTGGGAGTGCCACATACAGGTACTCTATGTATTTAATTTTTTTGGAGGGCCACCTACCCGGTCCTCTGTTTTAAATAATTTTTGGGAGTGCCACATACAGGTACCCTATCTATTTAATTTTTCTGGAGGGCCACCTACCTGGTCCTCTGTTTTGAAAACTTTTTTGGACTGCCACATACAGGCACTATCCAAATTTAATTGTCTCCATAACAGCCTCACTCGGTTACTCTGTCATCGCCATGCTGTTGCCCATAATTTTGTCATAATGGTGCGATTAGGCAGCCTCAGAGGCATCCATGCATGCTGCCCCTGCTGTTTCCTGTCCATTTCCGTGGTGTTTCCATCATTTTTTGAGGTTTCCAGCTTTTTGGCCAAGCTTCCCTGTGCAGAGCCTTGGTCCCCTTGAAAAATGCCTGAGTCTCCCATTGACTTCAATGGGGCTCGTTATTCGAGACGAGCACTCGAGCATCGGGAAAAGTTTGACTCAAGTAACGAGCACTCAAGCATTTTTGTGCTCGCTCATCTCTAATCTATAACTATATCCCTGTTCCTTTATTGTGTTTATGATGTGGTAGTTCTTTCTCTAGCTATGTATACAACTGTTCGTACATACGTACATGAGGACACTAATTTTGGCCTTCCTTTAAAATATCAGTCCACTAAAACTATACATAGTGGGTAAGATTTATTAATACTAAGCTTCCTACAAAAGTCTTGGCATCACTCTGATGCAGAGAAGATGAGCTTAATTAATTAAGAGGTGCATGCCTTTTAATGAATTTGGCAAAGCTGCTGACCTGAAACTTACATCTAAGAGCTGACAATGAACTATAGTTTACTTTACTTTTTGGTGTAAAGTGCAGCAGATCTGTCAAGCTGAGGCCAGAAAGTGGTGTAATAAGGGCAGTTGTTACAATGAAAAAAAGGTGTCAACAGAAAAGTATACAGTATATTTTAAGCCAAGTGTTTATGTTAAAGCTATATTTAGGAATTTTTTTTATAATTCTTTAAAATGTGTCAATATTTTATAAAAGTTTCTTCTTCCTGCGACTTTCACTCCAGCCACTAGTCCTAATAATAGACAGACACTATTCTGCTCCATTATTGCTTGCACTAATTTTATTAGCTGATGTCACTGCTTTTCTGCAGAGAGCATGCCTAGAAACTCTCCATAGACCTCAAAGAGTCATTTTTAGTCTGTAGCTACTGAAATGTACCGTATATACTCGAGTATAAGCCGACTTGAGTATAAGCCGAGACCCCTAAAACTGTATACCACCAAAAACTGGGAAAACCTATTGACTCGAGTATAAGCCGAGGGTGTAGTATACAGCCAGCTAGCCCCCTGTAGTATACAACCAGCCAGCCCCTGTAGTATACAGCCTGTCCCAAGTAGTATACAATCAGCCTGCCCCCATGAAGTATACAGCCTGCCCCCATGTATTATACAGCCTGCCCCAAGAAGTATAAGGCCTGCCCCAAGAAGTATACATCCTGCCCCAAGAAGTATACAACCTGCCCTCAGTTATTATACAGCCTGCCCCAAGAAGTATACAGCCTGCCCCAAAAAGTATATAGCCTGCCCTCAGTATGCCTAGCGAATATTTAAAAAATAAACTTAATACTTACCCTCCGACAATACTCACCTTTGATGCTTAATGGCGGCTCCTGGTCCTCGACGGCGGCGGCTCCCGGTCCTCGGCGGCTCCCGGTCCTCGGCAGCTCCCGCTCCTCGGCAGCTCCTGGTCCTTGGCGGCTCCCGGTCCTTGGCGGCGGCGGCTCCTGATCCTCTGTGGCAGCTTCTCTCTTCTATCTTCACTTGCCGGCAGTCGCGTCCCTGCGACCTGCCGACGGGCACACAGTGCGAAGCGGCGGTGTAGAGTGTTGAAGATTGTCATCATAACAGCCTTAAGCAGTTCACTATAATACAGCACAAGATATACCTACTGGTTATGATGATAAAACCAATGGATTTAACCATTAATTGTCACGGGTGACCCTGCGATCTATGCCACAGATCGCGGGAACATGCGTTCCCTTCTCCGTGGCACTGCCCCAGCTCCAAACTTAACTCTGCACACTCACGCTCCCGTCCGGCCTAGGCCCCGTGACATATGGCACTTGGAGATTTAAAGGGAGATTTTACACAGGTGATTGACGCTGGTCACTTCCGGGTCTGCTATATAATCCGGCGGCTCCCATCATTCCCCGCCGGATCATCAAGCCCTCCTGTGTTCCAGTGTTCCTGTGCTCTTGATTGTTCCCGTGTTCCGTTCCTGTGTTCCTATGTTCTAGTTCCTGCTCCTGCGTTCCCACTCCTGTGTTTCCATGATCCTGTTCCTGTGTTCCTGTTTCCGTGTTCCAGTCTGTCCCTGCGTTCCTGTTCCGTGTGCCTGCTCCCGTGTTCCTGCCGTGAGTTCCAGTGTTCCTTCCATCACTGTGTCCTGCATGTGTCCTGTGACTGTGTCCTTGGCTGCCACCGTGGGCTAGTCACACCTGTGGAATGACCTGGTGGCATCCCGCCGCAGCAAGACCATCCCACTTTTCGGCAGGTTCTGGTGAAGACCAGGTGCCACTTAGACTCAGGTCCCAGGTGTTAGTTAGTACCATCTCCCGCGGTGATCCAGATGGTTCACAGACCTAGAACCTTGACAGTAAGATCCGGCCAAGGACCCCGTCAAGGAACCACGTTGGTTACTGGCTGATCTTTCTGGCGTGATCGTCTGGCCACTACTAGGCCAAGTTGCCACCACGGTTCAACAGCTGCCTGACTCCCAGCACCAGCATCAGGCTCCTGTGACTACTCCTGCAGCAGTTCCTGTGACTACTCCTGCAACTTCTCCAGTCAATCCATCTTGTCCTCCGGCAGCAGAACCTAGACTCAGACTTTCTATGCCTGATAAATACGATGGCGACCCCAAACTGTGCAGGGGCTTCATTACACAGAGCTCGCTGCATATAGAGCTGATGCCATCTCAATTTGTCACCGAACGCTCCAAGGTTGCATTCCTCCTCAGCCTCCTTTCCGGGAAAGCCCTGGCCTGGGCTACCCCTCTATGGAACAGAAACAAACCAGTCAGGGCTACCCATTCTACCTTTCTCCCTGAATTCCGCTCTGTGTTTGAGGAACCTGCACAAGCCTCCTCAGCTGAAACGGTGCTGCTGAACCTGCGCCATGGAGACTCATCTGTGGGCGAATATGCTGTCAAGTTCTGCACCCTGGCCTCCAAGTTTCTGGAACGACATGGCCTTGTCAGCAACCTTCAAAAAGGGACTGTCCTTGAAAAAGGTATGTATGGAAAGTTAATAAAGCTCAACCGATCAAATGCATTTTAGGGAGGACTTCCATCTAGACAGCTCGGATCCCCACGTGACCAGCGTGTTCAACACGTTTGTAATCCCAAGAAGCAACGATCCAGCGCATGAAGTTAAGAAAACCTCCAAATTTTTTTATTGCCTTCAAAGTACGCAATAGATCAAAAAATGCACTTTAACACTGCGTCTAGATTGTAGAGTGCAGGCTCCAGCCTATGCGTTTCAAGCACGTTATATGCTCATAGTCATGGCTCCTGTGGATCTTCAGCAGCTACCTCATGGCAAGATGTATGTTAGACCAGCTCTCCAGAAGAGGATTCTGTCTTGGGGAAATTCTTCACTTATGACTGTTTTTGTGTAACCAGCTGCAAGTCAACCTTGTTTTTTCTTCGGCCTAGAAAGTAGAAAGGGTAAACCAGACTTTAGGATGTTCCTTTGCCACTTCGTCTCAGCCCGTCAAGATAGTTCTCCTACAATACCCTGGACTCTGGGTCTACCGGCTCGGCTCCGTTGTTTGTGGTCTACAGATGATTCCCTTGTCCTCCTCTTCCGCTGTCTACTTCCTCTGATGTCCCTGCAGTAGAGGATTTTTATTGTAGGACCTTAAATCAATTTGGGACCAGACCTGCCAGTCTCTCCTCCAAGCCACAGTTTGTGGATTGAGTATATAAGTAATAACAAGGCACTTTTTCTTAGTGTCACAATTTAAATAGCTTTTTTTTCCCTTTCTTTGCCTGGTCTGCAAATTGGGAGGATGGATTAGTGTTCTCATCTGATAAATTAAGTTGTAGAAACTCACTTTTGAGCTTGCTAATTTTGTCTTGTGGTTCTAAGTGGCTTGTGAGCATAAATGGAGTTGAAACAAGCGGGGTTTGAAAAGGAGGACTCCACAGAACTGTAAGTAATCCTCATTTTATATCTCTTGATTTATACACTCATCACAGTTTTGTAACTATGATATGGCTAGCAAGATTGGTGGTATTCTCCAGTGCACACTCTGCTGTATGCATACACTGCTGGAGCAGGAGTTCCAGGGTGAATACCACTGCAATAGATGTGCACATATTTTTCTACTGGAAGCTCATGTTAGAGATCTCGAGAGAGGAGTATGATGCTCAATGAGCAAGCAATAAGCGGGATAGAAGTGGAGGGTGAAGAAGAAAGCCAGCAGAGCCAGGTGGGTAGCTGGGTTACTGTAAATAGAGGGGTAAAAAGGGGTCCAAGAAAAGGAAGGCCAATTCCGACTTTAAACATCCGAGCAAAATTGCAAAATTGTACAATGATGTTAGGACGTCAGTGTCAGAAATGGCAGCTCTAGCGGATCCTGCTCTCCCTAACAGCTGTGGTGGAAAGAGTATATAAATTACTGGGAGGGTCATTGGTACCAATGAAAGAATAAATGGTATGTGGAGGAGCCTGAAGAATAATTTTAAAAAATCAGGTTCAAAACTTAAGGGAAGGACCTCCAACGTAATATTCTCTGGAATTCTACCTGTGCCATGCGCTACATAGAGCAGCCAGGGGGAGCTCAGGGGGAGTTAAATGCATGGCTCAGATCCTGGTGTAGAGCGGAGGGATTTGGGTTCCTAGAGCACTGGGCTGACTTTTCATTGGGTTACAAGCTGTTTTCCGCAGATAACTTGCACCTAAATGGAAGGGGAGCTGATAAGCTGGGGGAGAAAATCCTAGCAGGGGTCGCGGAGCATTTAAACTAGGATCGAGGGAGATGGAAATGGAAGACACAAAAGCGGTAGACAGGTCAGAGACGGGGCAGCCTAAGTTGGTGGGTGGTGAAGTGGGCGGTGTATGGGCGACTAGGGCAGTGGATAAGGATATCTGCAAGTTACAAAACAATATACATGTGTGCCAGTAAAAGAAATAAATCAAATAAATAACTGTGGATAATTAAATTGTATGTTCACAAATGCCAGAAGTATCACAGGCAAAATGAGTGAGCTTGAGGCTCTGGTATTAGAGGAACAGTTAGATGTTGTTGGTGTAGCGGAGACATGGCTCGATGCATTGCATGATTGGGGTGTTTATAGTCAAGGTATTACACTGTTTTGGAAAGACAGGGCAAATAGGAGGGGAGGTGGTGTATGTCTGTATGTCAGTAGAAACTTAAAAGCTATTGTGATTAAGACAGTGGTCTCAGAAGAGTGTGAGGAGGCTGAAACCATTGTGTGTTAAAATTCAAAACCAGGAGAGCGTTGAGAAAATTATTTTTGGTGTAATTTATAGACCTCCCTAACATCTGTTTGGAAATAGAGGGTCACCTATAAAAACAGATGGAGCGAGCTGCACAGGAGGGGACCGTAGTGATAATGGGAGACTTTAACTTTCCAACTATAAATTGGGGTCAGGGCTCTTCTTCATCTGTGAAGGGGAGACATTTTATCAACTTTTGCAGAATAATTTTATGGGAATCATTTTGCATATTGTCCAGAATGTCAGTGTCTGGGAAACCCTTGGGAACAGCGATCATGACATAATTTTTTTCCTCTTAAACTGTAAAAGGCGAAAACAGGTGGGAAAATCAAAAACATTGAATTTTAAGAGGGCTAATTTACAGAAATTAAGGGCTGCACTACAGGATATAGACTGGGATCAAATACTGTCATGTGATGATACTAATGTTAAATGGGAGAAATTCAAATCTATCCTACGTCATTATACTTCTAAATTTTTTCCAATAGGTAACAAGTATAGATGGGATAGATTTCACCCCATGTGGCGTACAGCTACAGCTAAAAGGAAAAATAATGAGAAAAAGAGGGCATCCAAAAAATATAAATCTGACAGACACCTGAGGCTTTCAATACTTACAAAAACTTACCAAAATCTGCAAAAAAAAAATCAAATCAGCCAAAATACAAAATGAAAGACAGGTGGCTAAAGATAGCAAAACTTTACCTCTATCTAAAATCTTCAGGGATTCCGTAATGAAAGGCAAAAGTGGTGCCAATATATAAAAAGGACTCTAGAACTTCGCCAGGCAATTACAGGCCTGTAAGCTTAACTTCCATTGTGGGGAAAAAATTGGAAGGATTAGTAAAAGACTATATACTGGAGTATGTAACATCAAATAGTATAATAAGTGACAGCCAGCATGGGTTTACTAAGAATAGAAGCTGTCAGACTAACCACATCTGCTTCTATGAAGAGGTGAGCAGATGCCTGGATGAAGGAGCTGCTGTAGATATTTTATTATTGGACTTTGTAAAGGCATTTGACACTGTCCCACATAGACGCCTGATGGGTAAAATATTGGTTTGGCAGGAATCATTTGCAATTATGTTCTTAAGAACACCCGACTTACAGATGACCCCTAGTTACAAACGGACCTCTGGATGTTGGTAAATTACTCTACTTTAGCCCTAGGCTACAATAAATAGCTATACCAGTTATCAAAAGTTTCTGCAATGAAGCTTTATTTTTAATCCTGGTTCTTATGAGAATCCAACATTTTTAAAATCCAATTGTCACAGAGACCAAAAAATGTTTTTCTGGATCTACAATTCTAAAATATACAGTTCCGACTTACATACAAATTCTACTAAAGAACAGACCTATACAACCTATCTTGTACGTAGATTGAAAACTGGCTGAAGGATCATATCCAGAGAGTTGTGGTCAATGATTTCTACTCGGAATGATCTCCAGTTATAAGTGGTGTACCCCAGGTTCTGTGCTTGGCCCACTACTATTTAATATATGTATTAATGATATAGAGGTAGGAATTAATAGCACTGTGTCTTTTTTTGCAGATGACACCAAGCTGTATAGTGTGATACAGTTTATGGAGGATGTTGATAGGCTGCAGGGTGACGTGGACAAACTGAGTGTTTGGTCAACCACTTGGCAAATGAGGTTCAATGTGGATAAATGTAAGGTTATGCACCTGGGGGCTAAAAATCCACAGGCAAAATATGTCCTTGGGGGAGGAAATCTGGGAGAATCCCTTGTTGAGAAGGACCTGGGGGTTCTAGTAGATTCATTTTAATATCAAATTGAATAACAGCATGTAATATAAATCAGCTGCCTCTAAAGCCAGTAGGATCTTCTCATGTATTAAAAGTGGTATGGGCTCTCGTGATAGGGATGTAATATGCACTGTACAAGGCATTGGTTCGACCTCACCTGGAATATGCTGTCTAGTTCTGGGCACTGGTCCATAAAACGATGTCCTGGAGCTGAAGAGGGTTTAACGTGGAGCCACAAAAATGATAAGGGGTATGGAGGGTCTTAGTTATGAGGAAAGACTAAAACAACTAGATTTTTTTAGTCTGGAAAAGAGACAACTACGAGGGGACATGATTAATTTATTTAAATATATGAATGGTCCATACAAAAAAATATGGTGGTAAGTTGTTTCAGATTAAATCAAACCAAAAGACGAGGGGGCACTGTCTCCGTTTGGAGAAATCAAGGTTCACTCACCACAGGGGACAGGGCTTCTTTAGCATGAGAACTGTCAATCTGTGGAATAGCCTGCCTCAGGCTCTGGTCACAGCAGGGACAGCAGAGAGCTTTAACAAGGGTCTAGATGCCTTTTTACACCTACATAACATTGATGGTCATGTTACATAGAAATGTTTTCCCTAAATCCCTTCCTCATCCGATCCCTTCCCTTCCTTGGTTGAACTTGATGGACATGTGTCTTTTTTCAACCGTATAAACTATGATACTATGACTATGATGATACTAAAACCCAGGCTGATAAGAAGCGTTGACCTCCTCCTGTCTTATCTCCAAGTGATAAGGTGTGGTTATCCTCCAGATATGTCCGGATGAAGATACCTAGCTACAAACTTAGTCCCCAGTTCCTTGGTCCCTTTGAGGTAATCAAGGGCATCAATCAAGTGACTTACAAGCTCCGCCTTCCTTCATCAATGCACATCCCAAACTCCTTCCATGTCTCCCACCTCAAACCAGTCACCTTAACCGCTTCTCTCAGGAATCTCCTTCTCCTGAGGTTGACTCCCGTGATGTCTATGAAGTTAAGGAGGTCCTGGACATGAAGACCGTGAGGGGTAAGTGGTTCTTTCTGAGGAGAGATTCTGGGAGCCCGAAGAGAACATTTTGGATCACACTGTCTGCCTACCCTCCTCTCTCTCTGCCTACACCTACCTGCCTCGTTTAACTGTCTTACCTTACGACAATTTGGTATTGTATACACTGGGCATGTAGGGATCAATACTTTGAGCCTTGTTATATTAGTCATTTGCACCTTTATGCACTGTCTTTGCACTTTAGCTCTACATGGTTACTTTTATTTACTACCTTTTGGCAGTCTTTAGTAGGGGTTTTTAGGGCAATTTGGCTCTTGGCAGCTATGTACACCCCTCTGGTGTACTTTTTAAGTGTTTTTATATTCATTGTTGTCCTGTTTTGATTGTGTTTGCATTGTTATCTAACTAATAAAATTCTTGTTGTATTTTAGCCCAGTCTTGTGTACGCATCCCACCTTTTTCTTTTTTTGTTTGGATTGCAGACCCAGAACCCTGACATCAATTAACCTGGCAGTGTTTATTTCCCACTTCTCCTTGTCTGTTATTTCCCTTTCTTTCTAATTATTGGAAAGTTTACTGGAATAATTATTGGAATTTTTGAGCTTTTTAAAAAAGTCGCAAATTTTAGTGCAATTCTATGATGTCTCTGACCAGGTGTAGAAATGAGCTTGGAACTCATTGCGACATTTGGGGACTTTTTCCGATTTTTGTTTTAAAAAGTCACAAATTCACTAAGGACCAGACAATAATAAGGAAAACCTCTAAGATACATCTGACCAGCAGAATTAAAAAGTCCCAAAAAATAATGGACAAAGTCAAACTTATAATACATGTGCCCCAGTGAATTTAAGGCTGAGACCTTTGTGATGCTGATGATATTTGTAATTTGTAATTCTTTGATAACCCTTTGGTTTCCTCTAGATTTACCTGCTTTAGTTTTCTCCCACTGGCAAAAATTGTCTTATTTTTAATAAATGTGACATATTTATGTCTCTATTTGTGCCATATGTGTGTGACATATGTTGTGTATTAGTGTCACATTACTATGATATGGTGATCTTTATAGTTATGGAGCTATTAGCATTTGCCCTGTGCTTCATGACACATAAACAAAAAATTACTAATCCTCCATATTCCACCTTAATTGCATCTCATTAGCTGTAGACTGGGTGATAGGCCCGTGTACATAGATATATAATTTAATCAGCATTTTAACAAGTGTTGATTACTCAATACGGTGTAGAAGATAAGGTGTTATATAGACATATGCGCAAAGCATTCTATAAATAAAAGTGTCGAATACTGACTCTCACATATAGAAATTATTGCTGCAACCTTTTTCTATATATCACAATATAATAGGGAAATTCATTAACTGTAGCGTTTTTAAGGCCAGCCTTAAAATTCCCCATGCTGGCGCTCGTGTGCCCATATTCACTAAGAGTTTCTGGCCTCTCAGTAAATGTGGACGCAAACTCCGCAAACTATTTTTGCTATAGACTCTTCTGATTTTCCAGCAGAGACTATAGTAAGTGTGCCAGGGCAGGCGCTTGCATCCCAGCTGCCCTCTGCCTGCCCTGCAACCCATTTTGTTGATCCGCAAAAAGGGAAAAACCCTGTAAGGCTGATGCCAATTGGCCAAAAGCGGGGAAAAATCCCTTCTGTACCCCTAATATGGCAGTCCGCCATAACAACTTCCTGAGGCAGAGAGTGCCATAGTATCACTGCTCTTACAGTATAAAATCCCTGTCTATGGGGATGGTAGAGCCGCCTGTCCTCTAGGCGTAGAGAATGACCCCTTGTCCTGGCCACAGGCCTAGGTATAAAAAGATCTTTGGAGAGATCAAGTACTGCACGTTCAGGTCTCCCCTTGTCTTTTTGCTAAGATCAATACAGGCGGTCCCCTACTTAAGGACACCCCCGACTTACAGACGACTCCTAGTTACTGACGACGTACCCCTCTGCTCACTGGGACCTCTGGTGAAGCTCTCTGGATGCTATTAGTTTAGTCCCAAGCTGCTATGATCAGCAGTAAGGTGTCTGTAATTAAGTTTTTTTGATAATCCTTGGTCCCATCACAGCAAAAAATTTTGAAAATCCAATTGTCACTGGGACAAAAAAAAACAATTGTCTGTAGCTATTATAAAATATACAGTTCAGACTTACATACAAATTCAACTTAAGTACAAACCCAAGGAATCTATATTGTATGTAACCCGGGGACTGCTTGTAACCCGAAGTTTTAAGTGTAACAGTCATTAAGTCCCGCCTTCCATTTTTAGGTTATTTGGCATTAGGGGAAAGTATTCTACATTGCTACAAAATTGTCGCTGGGAAATTTGAATCAGGGAAGATTTGTCATAATCCCTATTATGACTGAATGGTGCCCGCATCAGTAGGGTGTTTAGGAATGAAGTGGGGTGAAGGCAAATATCAGTAATGCTTTTTTTTTACCTTCCTAAACCTGTATCTACATATTCTGACCCAGGATTGTTAAACCCACCAATAAATTGACACCAATACCTCCATCAGCCCCCTCACTATTTCATTTTATTTTTTACATACTGTGCTTTCCTTACTATATCTGGAGATACCAATATACAATTCCTATTCACATGTTTTGCATAAATATATATATATACATATCTGTATGTGAGGATTTCAAATTTATACTCAATTTATGCTAAGAACTTGCTTAGACCTGAAGTCATTTGCTTTCTGTTACTATAGACTATTCCAGAGAGATTGTCTTATAGTTTCAACTATTTGTTGGCTTAGTTTATGTTAAAACAATGGGGACACACATCATACTTGTGCATTAGCGCATGTTGACAAAGCATTTCCAGCACACCCAAGAGAACTTCCACCTTTATTGAGGTAAAAACATATCACATTTAGGCGGTCTCACCTTTTAGGCGGCAGCGCTTCCTGAAGTATCTGGCAAAAGGCTATGTAGATCTGTCAGGATCAGTGGATCCTCTGGACCACCCCGGGAGATGGAACTAGCTGACACCTGGGACCGGAATCTAAGTGGCACCTGGTTTTCACCAGAGCCCGCCGCAAATCGGATTGGACTTGCTGCGGTAAGATATCACCAGGTCGTTCCACAGGTGAGACTAGCCCGCAGTTGCAGCCAAGGTCAAGGTACCTTAGCGGAAGACAGTCTTATGGTCAAGTCCAGGCTCAGGGTCAGGGCAGGCGGCAAGTTCAAGTCCAAATCTGGGGTCAGCAACGGGAGGTCCAGGCGGGTGGGAACGGAACACAGGCACATGGGACACAGCAACAGGGAATACACAGGAATGCAGGAATACACAGGAACGCAGGAATACACAGGAACGCAGGAATACACAGGAATGCAGGAATACGCAGGAATACACAGGAATGCAGGAATAATCACCAGGAAGCTTTCTCTCAGGCTGTGAGGCACAAAGATCCGGCAGGGCTTGCAGGAAGAGGCAGGATTATGTAGAATTAGGCAATATGGCCAGCGCCAATTAATGGAGCGCTGGCTCTTTAAATCTGGAGAAGCTGCTGCGCGTGTCCCTGACTGCTAGGAGGACTGAACAGCGGAGGGGAGCGAGCCAGGAGCCGGGACAGCTGAGGTGCGCTGGCGGCATGCTGGCGGGGGCAGAGGAGCACGGGTGAGCCTGTGACTCGCGATATGGGTCGCGGGACCACCCGTGACAAGATCAGTGTAGATTTGTGCTGTTATTGTCAGAAACCAGTTCAGCAACCGGACAACCACAACCAGGCTTGGCGCTAGCTGTCAGACTGGGTAAGTGGTGGCGAATTCACCCTGCGACGTCCCTGTGGCTAAGGCCCTGCCTACTGCAGATAAACCGCCCTGACAAGGACAAACCTGCTATCAGGAACATAACTGACGGTCCTTCAGTGACCCTACAAGATGACAGGGAAGACTTACTTTGTCTGGCAGCTGGACAGGTAACAGAAATACTGAGATAGACAAGTGTTCACTGGTGCTCAGAAATCTAACACAAGTCAGAGACAGGGAAAGCGGGATAACACCGGGAGAGACCCAAAACTGAGGGACAAACAACAGATACAGACAGACAAGCGGAGTCGGACAGAACTGGGTCAAAACCAAGATGGCAGCAAAGGTCCAGAATCCTATAGCAAATAGAATGGTCGGTAGGCAAAGCAGAAGTCAATACACAGAATAGCAAACAACAAGCAATAACACTAGATACAGATATCAGACTGAGTAACCAGCAGTCCGATGGGAGCAGGTAGGTATATAAGGTAGTTCCTGGACACACTTTTTCTGTCAACTGCCTATAGAGGGACATTTTGGTACTGATGTTACAGTTATCAAGTAACTGATCAGCTTGAAACATCACTGGCTGTAGTCAGTTTGCAGATGTGGAGCAGGGGCCAGTCCACTCTGACACCCCATTGGCGTGGAGGCATTGTTTTTTTTTATCACCGCTGAAACCATGGTCTTTTCAAGAAACCATGCTGTATATTGTAAGTGTGCTAAGTATAGTAGTGCCTTGTCCAGGAAAAGAAAGGGTGGTATAAGTCCTCTAAAACATAAAATTACCTCTGGAGACCAATAAGCAAGACACTTTCAGGGTGCGTTCACATGGTCAGTTTTTCAGATGCAGATTTTGATGTCCAAACCAGGAGTGGAAACGTATCACCCCTCCATTATATGTTCTCACCTATTATAATCCAAACCAGATTTGGGCTTCAAAAACTGCTTTAGAAAAACTGGACATGTGAACACACAAATTCACATACAGTAAACTAATATAAAACCTCTGAGTGTCCACCAGCCCTGTAGAAGTGCATGTGTATTCATCCATGTGTTTATAAATTATAACTGGTGCTACATTCAAAGGGAGATTTCAGGGGGTCTTTCAGCCCCACCTTCTCATTGTCACAGGTGGCGGCTGTGATTGAATTCTTGATCTAAGTGAACCAGTGGCCTAAGACTTGTCCTGTGGATAGGGGAAATTGTACAGCAGTTTTCTGGTGTAGAAGCCCTGAAATAATCACAATTCCTATCAACGCAAGAATTTGAATACCTCATCCACACCAAGGAGAAGGGATGTGAACGGGACACTGACAGTGGAGTGGCGGGCCATTACTGCCCAGTGCCTGTGCACTTGATATCCTGGGTCTGGCGTAGAATTACAGATGGGCGCAGCTTCAGAAGGCTCAGGAGGGGTGGGATTACATCACATGCCAATGCACCTAGCACCAGCGTATGATAAATAACCCCCAATTGTCTTCATTTAGACAATCGGATTCTCAGGGGCCCCCACCCACCCATACCCACCCATATATGAAGATCAGCCATTGACTAAAATAGTTTACAAATTAAAATCTACAGAAAATGTCTAGTCAATAATCTGTGCCTTAGATCTTTAGTAACAACTTTACCTTATATCATAGAAATGTTACTCAAATTTAGGGCAGCAACTATATGTTACATATTCACAGTCTGTCAGGACATGCCAAATTAGCCAAACATTGCATCACCCTCAGACACAGGAGGACCAGATGTCCTTCTAAGCTTTCTAAGCCCAGAATATCAAAGATTATGAAGCCTGTCATGTAAGAAGACATACACCTGTACACATATGCCTGGGAGATGGGAAAAAATGACGAAAGGAAACATTGATCTTAAAAGTGAGGTCTTGATCATAGACTGTATATCCCCTCGGTCCTTTCCCCTATGGCTGTTGGTTCTCTAGGCACTGTATTCTGTATGCTCAAAGAGCACAGTTTCTGTTTGGATACCTATGTTAGAAATAACAACATATAAAGTTACATAGGACTAAAAAGTTATTGAGAATAGTAGACTAAAATACAATGATACACAGTTAGTAAAATGGTGGTAGAGCTAGAACAGATGACCTAATAAACCTAAATTTAATTATCAGTACCCTAATCACTTTTAGACCACAAAGAGCACAACACATGAAAAACATAGCTTTAAAGAGAACCCGCCATGCAAAATAACCCCCTAAACTAAATATATTTTCAGAAACTGCCATTAGAGAGCATTGCCTCTATCCCTTCATTGTCCCTCTACATGCCTGTAAACCTAAGCAATGAGGTCCTAAAGCTGTATGCAAATGACCTGTGAAATGTCCAATGAGTCATTAGCTGCTCCATGTAATGGCTGCTCTATGTGCTTGCTGGTGGCCACGCCTCCTGCAGCCTGTGTGTGCATTTACTGTGTGTATGTGAAAGATACAACAGCTCCAGACTGCAGCCACGTTATAGCAGAACATGTCAGGTATTTGTGTAACTGATGTCTGTGTCTCTGTGTATTAGGAGGATGCAGCATGTCAGCAGATGCAGCACACACACTAGCAATGCTTTACTATACATTACACACAGACATGAGCAGGGGGATGAGAGGGGAAGGGGAACAGGGGTGACATCACTGCCTCTGACCATGTGACCAGCCTCATTTACATAATAAAGAATAGATTATTTTATAATGACTAATGTATGAAATAACTAGATAAAGGCTGGGACGGGATCCTTGGGAGCTGCTCTAACAAGTAGTAGCTACAGGACAAGTGACACAGACCTGATGACAGGTGTCCTTTAAAGTTCAAGATTAGAGATGAGCGAACATACTCGTCCGAGCTTGATGCTCGTTCGAGCAATAGCATACTCGAAACTGCTCGTTGCTCGGACGAATACTTCGCCCGCTCGAGAAAATGGCATCTCCCGCCGTTGTGCTTTTTGGCGGCCAGAAACAGAGCCAATCACAAGCCAGGAGACTCTGCACTCCACCCAGCATGACGTGGTACCCTTACACGTCGATAGCAGTGGTTGGCTGGCCAGATCAGGTGACCCTGGAATAGACTAGCCCCTGCCCGCGCTGCTCGCATCATTCTCTGTCTGAATGCCGCTAGGGAGAGAGCTGCTGCTGGTCAGGGAAAGCGTTAGGGTGTTCTATTAGAATAGTGTTAGGCAGGAGTGATTCTACAAGAACCCAACAGCCCTTCTTAGGGCTACAATAACGTTATACATTTTTTTTTTATTTGCTTGTGGCTGGGCTTGCTGGCACTAGTAGTGCAGCTAGTACCATATTGTGAGGAATTTGCAGGGGGACTTGCTACCGTTGTGTTTAGCTCTTAGTGACACACATATCCACCTCAAACACCAAAGTGAAACAATTTATTAGGGGTTTGATTAGAATTAGGCAGAGTCTGCTGATTTTTTTTTTTTTTTTTTACCTTTATTTCATTTTATAGCTCAAACTCATCTTGCAAAGCAGTGTGCTTTCAGTGTCGGCTACAAAATAGCCATAGGAGAACCCCAACGGCTTACTTAGGCCTACAATAGCGTTATATTTTCCTTTTTTTTGTTTGCTTGTGGCTGGGCTTGCTGGCATTAGTAGTGCAGCTAGTACCATATTGTGAGGAATTTGCTGGGAGACCTGCGACCGTTGTGTTTAGCTCTTAGTGACACGCATATCCACCTCAAACACCGAAGTGGGACAATTTATTAGGGGTTTGATTAGAATTAGGCAGAGTCTGCTGATTTATTTTTTTTTTTACCTTTATTTCATTTTATAGCTCAAACTCATCAGGCACAGCACAAAATCCAGTTGTGTGCTGTCAGTGTAGGTTAGAAACTAGCCATAGCAATAGGATAGCATCGTTTTGTTAAAAAAAAAATAAAAATAAGAAAAAATAAACACAAAAAAAAAAAAAAATTAAAAGTTTACACTTTAATTTGGAAAATGTTTAACCCGAGGGCTAGGGGTAGAGGACGAGGGCGTGGACGTGGGCGTCCAACTACTGCAGGGGTCAGAGGCCGTTGTCCTGGGCGGGGTGAGACACCACCTGCTGATGAGGGAGTAGGGGAACACCGCAGAGCTACACTCCCTAGGTTCATCATGTCTCAAGTTACTGGGACTCGTGGTAGAGCACTGTTGAGGCCACAACAGTGCGAACAGGTGATGTCGTGGATTGCGGACAATGCTTCTAGCCATTTGTCCACCAGTCAGTCTTCCACGCAGTCCACCCATGTCACCGAATTCAGCACTCCTCCGGCTCCTCCACCTCAGCCTCCTTCCCCCCAGTCTGCCCCCTCCCAGCAAAATTTAACATTTGAACCGGCATACTCTAAGAAACTGTTTTCTGGACCCTTCCCACAGTCACAAACCACTTGTCCGGTTGCTGCTGAGCAATTTTCCGATGCCCAGGTTTTCCACCAGTCGCAGTCTGTGGGTGATGATGACATTATTGACGTAGTGGAAGAAGTGTGTAAAGAGGTGTCGGACGATGAGGAGACACGGTTGTCAGACAGTGGTGAAGTTGTTGTCAGGGCAGGAAGTCCGAGGGGGGAGCAGACTGAGGGATCGGAGGATGATGTGGTGGCAGACCCAAACTGGGTTGATAGGCCAGGTGAACACAGTGCTTCTGAGACGGAGGCGAGTCCTATAGCAGAACAGGTTGGAAGAGGCAGTGGTGGGGCCAGACGGAGAGGCAGGGCCAGAGCTGGTGCATCAGCGCCAAATGTTGCCCGTAGTCAAGCTCCCGTGGCGAGGGCTAGATTTTCAGAAGTCTGGAGGTTCTTTAAAGAAACACCGGATGACCGACGGACTGTGGTGTGCAACCTTTGCCAAACCAGGATCAGCAGGGGTTCCACCACTACTTGCTTAACTACCACCAGTATGCGCAGGCATATGAATGCTAAACACCCCACTCAATGGCACCAAGCCCGTTCACCTCCGGCCGGGCACACCACTGCTCCTTCCCCTGTGTCATCTGCTAGTCAGCCCCCTGCCCAGGACCACGGCCCAAACACCTCCCGTGCGAAAACCCCATCTTCGCCTCCACGATCCTCCACAGCATCCACCAGCGTTCAGCTCTCCATACCCCAGACGCTGGAGCGCAAAAGGAAGTATAGCGCAACCCACCCACACGCCCAAGCCCTCAACGTCCACATCTCCAAGTTGCTTAGCCTGGAGATGCTGCCCTATAGGCTGGTAGAGACCGAGGCCTTTCGAAACCTCATGGCGGCGGCCGCCCCTCGGTATTCGGTCCCCAGCTGCCACTACTTTTCCCGATGTGCCGTCCCAGCCCTGCACAAGCATGTGTCAGAGAACATCATCCGTGCCCTGACCAACGCCGTTTCTGACAAGGTCCACCTGACCACGGACACGTGGACGAGTGCTGCCGGGCAGGGCCACTATATATCGCTGACGGCACATTGGGTTAACTTGGTGGAGGCTGGGACCGAGTCTGACCCTGGGGCTGCTCATATACTGCCGACGCCGAGGATTGCGGGGCCTACCTCGGTCCAGGTCTCAAAGGCCTACTATGCCTCCTCCTCCTCCCACCCCTCCTCCACCTCCTCCTCCGAATTACCATCCGTGGGCATGGCGCCATCAGTCGGTAGCTCTAGGCACAGCAGCAGTGACTCCGCTAAGCGACAGCAGGCGGTGCTCAAACTGCTTAGCCTAGGCGATAAAAGGCACACCGCCCAAGAGCTATTACAGGGCATCACGGCGCAGACTGATCTGTGGCTGGCACCGCTGAACCTGAAGCCAGGCATGGTTGTGTGTGACAACGGCCGTAACCTGGTGGCGGCTCTGCAACTCGGCAGACTGACACATGTGCCATGCCTGGCCCATGTGTTAAATCTGATAGTTCAGCGTTTCCTCAAGACATACCCCAATCTGTCTGATTTGCTCACGAAGGTGCGCCGCATCTGTGCGCATTTCAGGAAGTCCAGCACAGATGCTGCCACTCTCAGGGCAGCGCAGCGCCGCCTCCAACTGCCCGCTCACCGACTGTTGTGCGACGTGCCCACGAGGTGGAATTCAACATTAACCATGTTATCCAGAGTTTACCAGCAGCGCAGAGCGATTGTAGACTGCCAGATGTCAACTTCCACCAGAACTGCTAGTCAGGTCAGTCAGCTTCCTCAAGTCTACAATGAGGAGTGGACGTGGATGTCTGATATCTGTCAACACAGATGGTCAGTGGCGATGCCGCCATCATCAGCCTCACCATCCCGCTGCTTGGCCTGTTGAAAAACTCTCTGGTCAGCATGAAGTCGGAAGCTTTGCGCTCGTCACAAGAGACGGGGGAAGAAGATTCCCTTGTTGATAGCCGAAGCACCCTTAGGTCTGTTTCTCAGCGCATATCGGAGGAGGTGGAGGAGGATGAGGAGGAAGAGGAGGAGAATGTTGGCGAGACAGAAGAGGGGACCATTGTTCAGTCCTTCACTGTTCAGCGTGTATGGGCAGAAGAAGAGGAGTTGGAGGAGGAGGAAATGGGCAGTCAGGCCAGTGAGGGGAGTGAATTTTTGCGCGTTGGGACTCTGGCGCATATGGCAGATTTCATGCTAGGCTGCCTATCCCGTGACCCTCGCGTTCAAAGAATTTATTCCAGCACCGATTACTGGGTATTCACTCTCCTGGACCCACGGTACAAGCAAAATCTTTCCACTCTCATCCCTGGAGAGGAAATGTGTGTGAGAATGCATGAATACCAGCAGGCCCTGTTGCACAAGCTGAAACAGTATTTCCCTTCTGACAGCGCTAGCGGCAGAGGGCGTACTTCTGCGGGACAAGTAGCGAGGGAGAGTAGGAAAGCAGGCAGCTTGTCCAGCACTGGCAGGGGTACGCTTTACAAGGCCTTTGCCAGTTTTATGTCACCCCAGCAAGACACTGTCACCTGTCCCCAGTCTCGGCAGAGTAGGGCTGATCTTTACAGAAAGATGGTGAGGGAGTACGTAGCTGACCATACCATCGTCCTAAATGATCACACAGCTCCCTACAACTACTGGGTTTCAAAGCTGGACATGTGGCACGAACTGGCGCTGTACGCCTTGGAGGTTCTTGCCTGCCCTGCCGCTAGCGTGTTGTCCGAGCGGGTTTTCAGTGCAGCTGGTGGCATCATCACCGATAAGCGTACACGCCTGTCGACTGACAGCGCTGACAGGCTGACACTTATCAAGATGAATAAAGCCTGGATTTCTCAGGATTTTCATTCTCCACTAGGTGAAAGAATCTCAACCTGAATAATGTATGCACTCCTCCTCCTCATTGTCCTCCTTCTCCTCCTCTTTGTACACTAAAGCATAGGAAACTGGCTATTTTTTGCCAGGGCCAACTGGCTCTAGCTATAGTACTCTATGTTTTTAATTTTTCTGGAGGGCCACCTACCCAGTCCTCTGTTTTAAGCAATTTTTGGGAGTGCCACATACAGGCACTCAATCTATTTAATTTTTCTGGAGGACCACCTACCTGCTCCTCTGGTTTGAAAACTTTTTTGGACTGCCACATACAGGCACTATCCAAATTAAATTGTCTCCATAGCAGCCTCCACATGTCGTCTTTTTAGCTTGCTCCACACGTTGTCTCCATTGCTACCTCCACACGTCATCTCCATAGCTGCCTCCAAAAGTCGTCCATATAGCTGCCTCCATACATTGTCTCCTTATCAAACGAACTGTGTCAGGCAGAATTTTGGGTTGCTTTCATGGATTCCACATCAAACTTGTTAACTTTGTCGCCACCCTGCTGTGTAATCCACAAAATATACTGGCAAACTTTTATCATTTACCGATATTATTTCAGCGCCTTATGCGCATCTGTTTACATTCCCCTCACCCGCCATATCCCAAACTTATAAGAACGCTACTACACTTGATCTTATACAAAAGGTTCTTAGAAGTGCTGTTTGGGGAGTAGCCTAGAGACAGAGGCTTGGATTGGCGAAAGCTCGCCTGGCAGCGGAGCGCCAGCTCCATCTCAAGATCCAACTAACATAGTTTTAACTGCAGCACCTTTAACCCCTTAAGGACGCAGGGTTTTTCGGCTCATTTCTCGCTCTCCAACTTCAAAAATCCATAACTTTTTCATTTTTCCGTGTACAGACCTGTGTGAGGGCTTATTTTGTGCGTAACAAATTTTACTTTCCCGTAATGTTATTTATTTTAACATGCCGTGTACCGCGAAGCTGAAAAAAAATTCCAAATGTGGAAAAATTGAAAAAAAAACGCACGTGCGTCACGTTCTTGTGGGCTCAGTTTTTACGACTTTCCCTCTTCGCTCCAAATAGCATGCCTACTTTATTCTTTGATTCGGTGCGATCGCGGTGATACCAAATTTATATAGGTTTTATTGTGTTTTAATACTTTTTCAAAAATTAAACGAATGTGTACAAAAAAGAAAAAAAATTTTTTGCCATCTTCTGATGCTAATAACTTTTTCATACTTTGGCGCACGGAGCTGTGTGAGGGGTCATTTTTTTGCGAAATGATGCGACGTTTTCATTGCTACCATTTTGAGGTCTGTGCGACATTTTGATCATTTTTTATTTCATTTTTTATGTTATGTAAAAAGGTGTAAAAGTCGCATTTCGGACGTTTGGGTGCCATTTCCTGTCTCGGAGGTCACCGCCGCCCGTAACCGTTTTTATATTTTGATAGATCGGGCATTTTGGGACGCGGCGATACCTAATGTGTCTGTGATTTTTACTGTTTATTATGTTTTATATCCGTTCTAGGGAAAGGGGGGTGATTTAAACTTTTAATATTTTATTAATTTTTTTTATTTTTTAAACTTTTTTTTTTCTTTTTTTTTTCACTATCTTTTAGACCATCTAGGGTACATTAACCCTAGATGGTCAGATCGCTGCTACCATATACTGCAATACTTCTGTATTGCAATATATGGCATTTTTGCAGCACATTCATTACAATGAGCCACTGGCGTGGCAATCGAAAAAAAGATGGCGGCGCCCGCGCGCCGCCGTCTTTTAAATGCCGCCGGCGACTTTGCCGGCGGCAACGGGGGGGTTAATAGCCGCGATCGGTGCTAGCACCGTCCGCGGTTATTAGCGGTGGGGGTTTTATGCATTATGCAAAAACCCCCACCTTTGTATGAAGAGGACTCAGCCCGTGAGCCCTCTTCATACATCCCTTATACCTCTGCGCCGTAGAGCTACGGCGCAGAGCGTTAAGGGGTTAATCTACTACTAGTTCACTGCCTCCATACATTGTCCCCTTATCAAACGAGCTGTGTCGGGCAGAATTTTGGGTTGTTTTCATGGCTTCCACATCAAACTTGTTAACTTTGTCGCCACCCTGCTGTGTAATCCACAAAATATACTGGCAAACTTTTATCATTTACCAATATTATTTCAGCGCTTCTTGCGCATCTGTTTACATTCCCCTCACCCGCCATATCCTAAACTTATAAGAACGCTACTACACTTGATCTTATACAAAAGGTTCTTAGAAGGGCGGCACGGTGGCTGAGTGAGTAGCACATCTGCCTTGCAGCACTGGGGTCCTGGGTTCGAATCCCACCCAGGTCAACATCTGCAAAGAGTTTGTATGTTCTCTCCGTGTTTGCGTGGGTTTCCTCCGGGTACTCCGGTTTCCTCCCACACTTCAAAACATACTGTTAGGTTGTTTAGATTGTGAGCCCCAAGGGGACAGGGACCAATTTGACATGCCTGTGCAGCGCTGCGTAATCTGTGTGCGCTATATAAAATAAAGAATTATTAATTATTAATTATAGAAGTGCTGTTTGGGGAGTGGCCTAGAGACAGAGGCTTGGATTGGCGAAAGCTCGCCTGGCAGCGGAGCGCCAGCTCCATCTCAAGATCCAACTAACATAGTTTTAACTGCAGCACCTTTAATCTACTACTAGTTCACTGCCTCCATACATCGTCCCCTTATCAAACGAGCTGTGTCAGGCAGAATTTTCAGGTGTTTCACCAGATACATAGTGGAACTCGGCCCATCTGTCGCCGCCATGCTGGAGACCTGAAGTTGCAATCATAGCAGCGCAATATGGATGCCCCATACTGTCGCTCTTAATCATGGAACCATTTCCGTAAAAACAATTAAAAATAGAACCACTATGCTATTCCATTATTCCTAGGTGAAATATTCAAACGACCCAGCCTGCTTTGAAAATTATAATTTTTTCAAAATAAACGCTTCTGGCCCCCAGGCCCATTTTGGGTGGGGAGGAGCCGAGAGACAGGGGCTTGGACAGGCGAAATCTCGCCTGGCAGTGGACCGCCAGCTCCATCCCAAGATTAGGCAGCCTCAGAGGCATCCATGCATGCTGCCCCTGCTGTTTCCTGTCCATTTTGCCTCCACGATCCTCCACAGCGTCCACCAATGTCTCATTTCAACTCTCTATACCCCAGACGCTGGAGCACGAGAGGATATGCAGCACATCATCCCCTTATCAAACGAGCTGTGTCAGGCAGAATTTTCAGGTGTTTCACCAGATACATAGTGGAACTCGGCCCATCTGTCGCCGCCATGCTGGAGACCTGAAGTTGCAATCATAGCAGCGCAATATGAATGCCCCATACTGTTGCTCTTAATCATGGAAGTCGTCTCCATGGCTGCCTCCACATGTCGTCCCCTTATCAAAAGAGCTGTGTTAGGCTAATTTTTCGGGTGTTTCACCAGATACGTTATGGAACTTGGTCACTTTTTCGCCACCATGCTGTGTTATCGACTAACTATACAGTCAATTTTGTTCACATAGGAAATCATTTCACCTCCTTTGGTGAAACCTGAGTCCATTTAGGGTATGTCGCCATGAGACTCTCTAGCCTGCCACTGCTGCCGCTGCCTCTGCTTGCCGTCCCCTATAGTGTCAGGGTCAATTATTGCATGTTTTAGATGCTATCTAGCCTCATTCGGTCACTCTGTCATGGCCATGCTGTTGCCCATAATTTTGGCATAATGGTGCGATTAAGCAGCCTCAGAGGCATCCATGCATGCTGCCCCTGCTGTTTCCTGTCCATTTCCGTGGTGTTTACATCCTTTTCTGAGGTTCCCAGGTGTTTGGCCAAGCTTCCCTGTGCAGAGCCTTGGTCCCCTTGAAAAATGCTCGAGTCTCCCATTGACTTCAATGGGGCTCGTTATTCGAGACGAGCACTCGAGCATCGGGAAAAGTTTGTCTCGAATAACGAGTACCCGAGCATTTTAGTGCTCGCTCATCTCTATTCAAGATGTATTTTACATTTTGTAAAAATAATTATAAATTGTCATTACCTGTCCAGCAACCGTATAACCACAACCAGGCTTGTCGCTAGCTGTCAGACTAGGTAATTGGTGGCAAACTCACCCTGCGAGGTTCCTGTGGGCTAAGGCCCTGCCTACAGCTGACAAGGGCGAACCCGCTATCAGGAACCTAACTGATGGTTCTTGAGTGACCCTACAAGATGGCAGGGAAGACATACTTCGTCTGGCAGCTGCTGCATGGTAGAGTGGACAGGTAACAGGAATACTGAGATAGATCAGTGTTCACATTGGTGCTCAGAAATCTAACACAGGTCAGAGACAGGGAAAGCACAATAACCCCGGGAGAGACACAACACCGGACTCTGGAGTGCGTTATCTACCTACAAGGGTAAGACATTTACAACAGCATAACTTTATGTTAGGTGCTTACTTTATTGAATATGTACCTTCCTTTGATGTGACTTTTTTTTTTTTTTGGAAAGCTCACCAACATTTAAGTTTGTTTAGTCCCATTGATATATATACCCACTGGCCTCCATGAATTGTCCGGTGATGTCCCCTATAGTCCTCCTATTTCATCATCTGATGTTTTAACAAGTTTTAAAATGTACTGCACGTAATAAAAGTCTTTATATTTCTTCATATCCCTTTTAGTCTGCTTTTTTCTTCATCCTGGTAAGGGATTTGCAACACCCTTGCCGATGTAATGGCGAGGGAGTGTTTGCGAATAAGCCCCCTAGCATATCACCACATCACACAGGGGACATTGCAGTGGTTAATCCTGCCTGGCAAGGCAGAAGTTAAATCTGTGTATGATGTAAAAGTCCAGTATCCAATGATCTGTGTTACATCCTGTCTCTGTGAACTGAGAGGTAATTGGAGGAGCAGCCACCACCTGACCAAGGGGAGATAATAAAACCCCTGGCCAAGAATATTCTAGAGAGCAGTCTCTCCCAGAAGGGAGAAGAGACCAGTCCCAGTCAGACCCTCTGGGTCTGCCGGACACAAGCAGAGAGCAGTTAGCTGAGCAGTAGCTCAGAAGCAGACTGGAGTCTCTCCAGTACAGACTCTTCGGAGTCTGTACAGCTAGCACACCAGACCAGAGCAGGAAGAGCCTAGCCCCTGCCTGAAGTGGAGATAATAGCTAGGTAGTGAGGAAAGGGGTATCATCCTACCTTCAAGGGTGATACCTGAAGATATCCAGGATCAAGCTGAAGCATCCTTCCAGGACACAGCTATCTCCCAGCCTGCCATTGCATCCAGGCTGGTGATCGACATCCTGTGGCTCCCTCCAAATACCTCTCCAGTACTCCACCATCTTGTTAAAGGCACGTTGCTGCGGTTCCTGCCGGTTCAAATAAAGAACTGTAAGTGTTTCTGTCCAACCTCTGCCTCCGTCTGGTCCCTGCTACTACAGCTGCCCTCATCACAGGCACCCTGTCCACCACACAGAGACTCATCCTCTAGAGACCAAAGGGTTGCCCCAGGGAGATCCGCTATAGCAGCCTCTCCCTCATCATTTCTTGCCAACACCACCCTGCTGGAGACCTGCCAGGCTGTAGGACAGCCCTCCGGTTCCCCATACCAAGCACCGTGACAATAGCGTGCTTAGGCCGCAACCGCCAGCCACTCCGGTACCGCGGACCCCGACTGTCTCTAGGCCTCACCTCAAGGGCTAGGCCCCGGTGGGGGATGTTGCAAGTGGCGTCACGAACAGGATTGATACTTCTGTGCCTTATTACGGCATTAAAGACTTTCCTTTATTGAAAAGACTGTGCTGCCTAACCCTGCCACCATTCGGGTTCAGGCCCAAGACTTTGTGTGCTTCTGCATTGAATTGTATTACTGCTGCCACGTGCTGTCGAGCTCCGCTCCAGCACTCAAGAGGTTAAACCCTGCAAAGAACTGTGTCAGCTCTGCTACATCCGGCGCTGCCACGCCTGAAGCATTTTACCTCACGAAACTGTGGCGCAGCAAGTAATTCCAGCCCGCCAAAACCTTCACTGGCGGGAAACCCAGACGACACACCAAGCTCCACCCACGCGCGAGGGGCGCGAACCCCGCCTCCTGTGGCGCAGGAAAAATTAGAGCCCGCCACAGCTCTTGGCGGGTAGGACTTGGACTCCTCCCTCTGGCGCGAAGCGGACTTCCTGCCCCGCCTCAACGAACCGCCAGAACTCGAGTGGATTTTGGACAGTGAGGACAGCATCATGTGTGGTCCTCCGCCCTTCCCTCCTGTGGAGCGTCCTGAGTTCTTTGAAGTGTTGGAGACCATGGTGGTGGTCTCTGCGCAGCCGGTCCGGAGGCCCTTTGCTGGGCACCGGCTGCATCGAGGACTGACTGATACCTTCGTCACCCGGAGGTATGTCCAGACAGTGACGGAATACCCAGTACCACCCGGGCGGTTCCTCGTACCTATCCCGGTTACCATACCGGTACCGCAGACCCACGTGGAGGCGCCACGTGGGGAGGCCCCGACTCCTGTCGAGCCAGCGCCTGGGCCTACTGCTGCTGTGCCACCTGCTCCGAGGCCTACTGTCCCCGCTGTTCAGCCTGCTAGCCCTGCTGTGATGGTTCCTGATCCTCCGGCTGCTCCTGCTCCTGTTCCGGCACCTGCCCGACCATCACGGAGATCCGAGCCTGCACCGGAGCCACGAGCCCCAGCACCGGCACCTCCGCAGCCTCGAGGCCGAGGTGAGGCCGCCCGCCAGAGACTCCGAGACGCTGTCTCGGAGCAGCGACGCCGCGAGAAGGAGGCCCAACGCTACATGGCCGGCCGGTCTACAGCTGGAGCCTGGGTGGAAAAGAACCGCACCACCGGCATGGTCCGGTTCTTCGATAAACTGTGTGGATATGGCTTCGCCACTCAGGACTACACCGGGCGGGAGGTATTTATTCCCCGCCGGTCTGTCAAGAGGCCTGATCTGCCAGAGAGCCAGCACAACCTGAAGCCAGGCGAGTGCATTGAATTCTCCCTGCAGGAGGGGCCCCGAGGACCCTGGGCGGCTGGTGTGATCCGGATCCCCGACTCCGATGAGGACCGCTACCCACCATATGACGACTGGTATGAGGACGACGAGTGGCCGGAATCTCCGAACACCTCTTCTTCCTCGGCTGCGAGTCCCCGGGCGGTGACCCACGTGAATGCCCCATCCACGGTAATAGTGAGTACGGGTCCCATTGCCATACATGGGCCGGGCATGATCCAGGGCGCCACCCCCACCGTTTCCCCTGCCCGGAGCATTGCCAGGTCCCGCGACTCTTCTGTGGGAGAAGACATCCCAGCTAACGAACCTTGTCCGGAGGTTCCGTCTAGGCCCACATCTCCCCTTGCCGGTTACCAATGGGGTGATGACCCGGCCCCGGAAGAACCGGAGCTGGAAGGAGCTGCGGCGCTGCCGCAGGTCCCTGTTTATTTCTTTCTGGACCCCTCCGTGGTCCCTGGCTCAGTTGAGCCCCCGGCTGGAACAGCCGACACCCCGGGCGACAGCGCTCCTCCCCCTGAAGGTCCGGAGGATGTTGCTGCACCTGCAGTACCTGCTACTGCCACCGGGTGTCCCCAGCCGGCACCTACTCCCGCTGAGGATGCACAGGATTCCCTACTGAATATTGGATCCTGTCCCTGCTGAACCCAGCGAAGGTGCATCTGACTAACCCCTGAAGGGCTGTAGCCCTCTCCAGGTACTATGTCCATTGTACATATTGTATATTTCTGTCCTTACCCCAAAGAGCCAGAAACTGTCCTGAGACTCTTACCCTTATTTATCTCAGTCAAGAGATTTTTCCATTGTCTTGTGCTATGATAGCACCCTTCCTCTGCCACAGCAGAGATCTCTTCAAAGGACTCTGTCCCTCTCCAAATAGAGGAGGCCCTTTGCATCTTTATTGCACTTTGCCCCACCTCAAGGGCTGTACCCAGAAGATGGACTTTGTCATTAGAGACCTTCTGTGAGACTTTTGCCAGATACTACCAGGAAAAGTTGCAATGTAATTTATTACCATTTTGCACTTAATGCCTTCCTTTTTAGGTATGGAAATTCTGCTTGCACTCTTTATGCCTTTTCTTTGCAGGAAAAGAGACATTTGCTATCCTGCTACCCTGAGTAGCCTACCTCTGTAACGTTTGTAACGTTTTAAGATGTGTACCCATTGAGCTCCTAAGCCAATGTGAATTTACCAAATATTTGCACACTGTCATATATGCCAGTAGTCTGCATTAACCCTTTCATAGGCTTTTCAGGTTGTAGTGTGGCTGTGTCGGACGGTCTATTTGTAAAACACTGACCGCTACCTGATCCCTCAAACCGAGGTTTGCACATGGGGGTAGTCCGTAAACTGCGGGTCCTACGGGGACCGGGGGTGTTACAAAGATAGCACCTGGATGCCACCCATACATGGGTAAGGATACCAGTCAGGAGGTACTCGTGTCGCATATGCTAACGCAATGCAGATATACACACTATATAATTGCCGCCAGGGAAGAAGCGTTGATATAACAAATATACAGGCCTTGGTGCAAGGAGTGGATTACAGGACATGACACCACACCTTTCCTACTGTACAGTTCGGTTTAATGGCGTCAGCGACCAACTGTCATACAGCTACATGTTTTTGTCTTAGTCCGACACCAACCCAGGTGCCTGTCTCCAGGACCATGGGCGGTTTGTCCCTACACCTCACATAGCCTGCACTTCCCAGAAGTGCCTTTAGCCCCCTCTATGCCCCAAACCATCGGTAGTCGAGCCGAGGGCGGCTCTTTCAATTGCCCCCGGGGTATGCAACACCCTCGCCGATGCAATGGCGAGGGAGTGTTTGCGAATAAGCCCCCTAGCATGTCACCACATCACACAGGGGACATTGCAGTGGTTAATCCTGCCTGGCAAGGCAGAAGTTAAATCTGTGTATGATGTAAAAGTCCAGTATCCAATGATCTGTGTTACATCCTGTCTCTGTGAACTGAGAGGTAATTGGAGGAGCAGCCACCACCTGACCAAGGGGAGATAATAAAACCCCTGGCCAAGAATATTCTAGAGAGCAGTCTCTCCCAGAAGGGAGAAGAGACCAGTCCTAGTCAGACCCTCTGGGTCTGCCGGACACGAGCAGAGAGCAGTTAGCTGAGCAGTAGCTCAGAAGCAGACTGGAGTCTCTCCAGTACAGACTCTTCGGAGTCTGTACAGCTAGCACACCAGACCAGAGCAGGAAGAGCCTAGCCCCTGCCTGAAGTGGAGATAATAGCTAGGTAGTGAGGAAAGGGGTATCATCCTACCTTCAAGGGTGATACCTGAAGATATCCAGGATCAAGCTGAAGCATCCTTCCAGGACACAGCTATCTCCCAGCCTGCCATTGCATCCAGGCTGGTGATCGACATCCTGTGGCTCCCTCCAAATACCTCTCCAGTACTCCACCATCTTGTTAAAGGCACGTTGCTGCGGTTCCTGCCGGTTCAAATAAAGAACTGTAAGTGTTTCTGTTCAACCTCTGCCTCCGTCTGGTCCCTGCTACTACAGCTGCCCTCATCACAGGCACCCTGTCCACCACACAGAGACTCATCCTCTAGAGACCAAAGGGTTGCCCCAGGGAGATCCGCAATAGCAGCCTCTCCCTCATCATTTCTTGCTAACACCACCCTGCTGGAGACCTGCCAGGCTGTAGGACAGCCCTCCGGTTCCCCATACCAAGCACCGTGACACAAGCGTGCTTAGGCCGCAACCGCCAGCCACTCAGGTACTGCGGGCCCCGACTGTCTCTAGGCCTCACCTCAAGGGCTGGGCCCCGGTGGGGGATGTTGCAGATTCTTCCCCTCCAGGACAATAGGATTTATGTTTAGCATGTGCAGCAACATCTTTTGGTGCAATACTTAGGGATCCACACTGGTGTACAATTATTTAATGATCCCATCTTCTTTGTTTCAAATATAGTGTTCTTAGTCAATACAAAGAATAGCAAACAGCAAGGTAAAGACTAGATACAGAGATCAGACTAAATAGCCAGCAAGATCTGATGCAAGTAGGCAGGTATATAAGGCAGTTCCCGAACACACCTCCAGCAGCACATTCGGGAAACTGTCCATCAGGCTAGTAATCCTTGCTGGGCAGGGTGAAATGCAAGGAGCAGGATGTGGCACAGTTAATTCAAATACAGAACACTAAGGCACAGTTCACACACAAATTAACGCCACCTTCTCTGCCAACTGCGGATAGAGGGACATTTTGGCACGGACGTTACATAAATGATATTGAAAACTTACTGTGATCTGCAGAGGAATAGCGTGGGCTGACGATTACTGGGTGTCCTGTCCTACGTAAAGCAACCCAGGATAGCAGAGCTGCGCATGTAACACTTCATAAGTGAGTATATACGACCTTTAAGAAGATCCCCCATTCCAGTGTGTGTCTGCCACAGATCACTCATACGAGTGTGCGTCCGCCACAGTTCCCTCTTACCAGTGTGTGTCTGCCACAGATCCCCCATATCAGTTCGTCCAGGCACAGATCCTTCATATCCGGACGTCCACCACAGATCCCCCGTACCAGTGGATCCACTACAGATCCCTCATACCAGTGTGTGTTGCCAAAGATCCCCCATACCCGTACTTCTGCCACAGATATTTCGTATGCGTACGTCTGCCACTGATTCTTCATACCAGTACGTACGCCACATATCCCCCAAACCAGTGTGTGTCCGTGACAGATCCCTCATACTAGTGTGTGTTCACCACAGATGCACCATACCAATGGGTCCTCCACAGTTGTCCTCTACCAGTGTGTGTCCACAACAGATACCTCATACCAGTGTGTGTCCACCAAAGATCCCTCATACCAGTGTTTGTCCACCACAGATCCCTCATACCAGTGTGTGTCCACCACAGATCCCTCATACCAGTGTGTATCTGTCACAGACCCTTATGCCAATGCGTCGAGCAGAGATCTCTTATACCAGTGTTTGTCCACCACAGATCTCTCATATCCCGTGTGTCTACCACAGATCCTTTATACAGCATGTTAGATGCATCAGAATTTCTATGGGGTATATACCCTAGGGGGCTGAGTAAAAGTAAAAAAATAAGAAGTTCCTTGATCCTAATACTAAGTTTATAATAACAACTAAAGTAAATGTTTGAGCTTTTATTATCAAAAATAAATGTATATGAATGGATAATGTGACTTGTGGGGCCCCACTCCAGAGTGCGCAGATAAATAAATAGATTTTAGGCCACTTTCACACTTATTCCTGCCCTGGCCCTTCATAGGGAGGCGTGCGGCACAGATGTACTTACGGGGAAAAATAGAGCAAGCTCTATGTTTTTCCTGTGTAAGGAACGGTACTCTAGGCAAAACATCCATCCAAATGGATGGACATATTGGCCATTGAAAAGCATGTTGCTGTGTGCTACCCATACAGAAACGGTACGGTACAGGTAGCACACAGGGGTACAGGGGTACAAGTCCAAAAATTATGGTTCACAGTATTTCCAGCACAATTATTGTGGAAATCTCTTAATGTATATTGAGGAAACAGGGTGGCATTGGTATAGAGGGTTGGTGTCTATTGGGATTCCTGAAGCAGCTGTACCGCACATCTCCATCAGCTTCTTCTCCATAGTGCACTTGTGTCTGATGGTTTAGCACTAGTGGATGTTATCGTACACCTCACATGTGCTGCGCTGGGTTTATAAGAGGGGATTCTTCATTTAGGTCATTTCATTTATTGTTTAGCTTATAGCCGTGCAGGTGTCATAGCAGATAGTGGACTATTTCAGCAGTCTTATTCTTTAATAGCTAAAAGTTTTATGTAATTGTATGGTTCGGTTACATTAAAATCTTGGGCCGGATTCTGTTGCAGAAATGGTTTGAACTTTTTCTTCATATGAGATGTAAGTTTATATTCTCTATGTGTGCTATGGCTCAGTAGTGCCTGCTGCCGCTCTGCACAACAATGCTCGGCAGGCAAGAAGTTTTCTTTTCTTTTATTCTTTTCCTTGATGAATGTCTTTTCCTTCGGCACTCTTTGCCTCTGCACATCAAATACAAAATGCATTTACAGTCTTTGCTTGCTTTGTCAATTAACAAAATTTAGAATATTTCTTTATCCTTTGTGTTTGACGGATTCTGCTGCTACTGTCCGTTTTGCTCTGATCTTTCCTCAGCAGAGCTTGCAGCTTCTATTGCTGTACCCCCTCCCCTACATAAGAGTGAGATTCACCTTATCTCAGTGACTGAGCGAAATAGGGGGGGAGCGGAGACTGTGAAGAACTCTGGAGGAGTGCGTGGTGTAGCAAGTCACATGGTAAGAGAAAAAAGAGCATGTGTGAGCCGGGAAGTGGCGGAGAGGGAAACCACGTTTATTTATCTGTGCACTCACGAGTTAAATTATCCTCCCGATATTTTAAGTAATATTTTTAATTATAATTTTTGTATACATTTCATTTGAGAGTGATATTTTTTTATTTATGTTATTATATTATTGATAATAAAAGCTCACCACCTACTTGGATATTATAAACTTACAGTTGGTGCCAATGAACTACTCTATCTAACATTTAGTACATTTGATCTTTTCAAATGTTGGGGCTACTTTGCAACTTGATGTCCAAATTTAAAAAAATAAATAAATAATAATAAAAAATTCTTAAAGTTAAAATTGTACATACCCCCTAGAATGTGCATATATATATATATATATATATATATATATATATATATATATATGCGGTCCATGACCTAAGGACACCTGACTTACAGATGGCTCCTATGGAATTACAGTTAAAAAATATATCTGTTCCGACTTACGTACAAAATCAATAAAGTGCAAACCTAAAGAACCTATCTTGTAAGTAACATGTATATACATATGTGTGACGATGAAATACATATAGTTGCAACATAGTGACATCATCCATCAACCAATTAACATGAAAGTAATAAATATACATAATAGTAGAATATCTATGGTTATAATTGTGCCATTCCAACTTGTGTACTCTCCTATACAGTGCACATGAGAAACTTCAATAAGGAGCAGTGAAGTTATACAGTGTTATATTACATGTACATTTTATTATTAATTGTGTTGATAAATCACCTGTACCTCCTATTAGCAGTATATTGTGAAGAAGTCATGCATGGGCACTAACGACTCGGCGCCCTTCAACATATTGGAAAAAGTATATCATATGCTAATAGAGACCATTGTGCTCATGTGCATTAACTATTAGGCGGCATTAATACCATGTTGGAAATAGTGTACTATACACCATTGTAAGTAAAGTATAAAGCATATTTAGCGCCATCTCAAGTGCCAAATAAACAAGTAATAATAAAACTCTATATCGCTAAGTATCAATATATTCTGTAGCACAGAACATTTAATTAATAAATGATCTGCACCACCATTACTGGGCCATTCAAAAATACCCAAAAAAATCCCTCAAAAAGCTTTTCACAAAATAATAATATAGGGGCGGCACGGTGGCTAAGTGAGTACCACTTCTGCCTTGCAGCGCTGGGGTCCTGGGTTCAAATCCGACCCAGCTCAACATCTGCAAAGAGTTTGTATGTTCTCTCCATGTTTGTGTGGGTTTCCTCCTGGTCCTCCGGTTTCCTCCCACTGCAAAACATACTGTTAGGTTGTTTAGATAGTGAGCCCCATGGGGACAGGGACCAATTTGACATGCTTTGTGCAGCGCTGTGTAATCTGTAGGCGCTATATAAATAAAGAATTATTATTATAATATAGGACTCTTAGAATATGATGATGAAAAACCAAACACCTAAATTCCCAAAACAGACCAGACCTTAAAGGTTAAACCTGAGCAAATTCTTGTTTAAAACCCCTTTAATCCATCTTTGAGCAAAACTATTGAATTCTTTTATTGCAAAAACATTGAATTCTCTGTAAAGCGCAGGGGAAAATGTCAATGCTATTTAAATAATGTGAATAGTTAATATGATATCATTTCCATTTGTCCCTCTCAGCATTGCAAAAGTGCAGGACACAGATTTAGAGGCAGGAACTCATCATTGGTCCAAAGAGAGGGATTGGATGTATTGATTTATTAGTGTAAGCGCCGCAGCATCAGGATAATTAATTAGATAACCTGTAATTGCTAAGCCAGAAAGCTATTGATAACAGATATTAGAGATGTATTTTTAATAGCAGTAGGAAATAGGCCATGGAGCTTATGGGACTGAGCAGGTTTCTGATAATTCTGATTATTTGTATTGTTTTGTAAGCTTATTGAAAATGACTTTTTAATGGAATTTGCCATATAGCATGGGCAGCCTGTCCAGCAGTAGAAAGCTACATGTACTCATCTTGTGCAGCTATATGGGACCATGGACCATTGTTTGTGGCTGGTGTGTCATCGGAGGTTGAGTGCTGTTCACATTGTACGGATGCAGCAAATTTTAAGTGGATGCATTATGCATTAACAACACAGCAGCACAAGAATTTCACAAACTTTAAGGGTCTTTTCAATGGTTTTTGTTGCCTTATTAGATACAATTTTACAGCACAAAAAGTTGTGGTTAAGAAAGGGAGTTCTCTAGTATAATCATCCCAGACAACCCCTTTAAAAATTGTATGTGTAGAAAAGTGTTGGAGAGAACAGCTGTTGGCTGAGCGGCTTCCAGCTCACTTGAATGTATTAGGACGTCTTAAGACTCAATTGCAATCCCTTTATACAGAATTTCGTTTTAAGTTTTTAGATTTCTTCTGTGTAAATGGTGGAACAAGTAAAATTCTTAGGCTCCTTGCACAAAAACTTATTCTCACCTGTGCCCTATCCAGGGCGAAAATACAGCTGCGGGCAGGAGAGAGGAGCTCACCCCTCTCCTCTCCATACAGAAGCAAGTGGTTGGCGCTTGTGTACGGTAAAATATAGGACATGTCCTACATTTTTTTTGTGCACAGTCAGGTAAGATAATGGGCCACATTTACTTACAATGCCGATCGAGTTCACTGAAAGTGCATTGGCTGTCTAAAATGCTGCGTGCAGCTATTCACTAAGATCGTGCTCCAGAAATCATGCATGTTTCGCTGCCCCGCTCAGGTCCAACAGAATTCACAATCTTTTTGTGGTGCATCTTTAACATAGGGCTTGAGACATAATTTCAAAGTTAAATATGGCGCTCAGTCTGAATCAGTCAGACTGTCCGATGGCACGGCCCTAATTTGTATGGCATTGAATCCAGCGCAGCCGCACCACAAAAAGGTCACATGCGACACAATCCCAGCGCAAACACTTCTTCAATACCTGTGCAAGCCGTTTTAGCCATGAAGAACATGAACAATCTACCTAAAGTGGGTCGCAAAGCGGCACAAAGCCCTTAGTAAATGTGCCCCAATGTGTACTCACCTCACCTTGACAGGGTGCCATAGGCACAATATGCACCCAGATATCGGTCCCCATTATATTTGTGTACAAGGGGCCTTTTTTAGGCAAAGTTCAATGATTTGTGGAATGGTTTTCATCTTTAGTAAAAGTGATATATTTTGTAGGGCTAGCTAATATAGATTATATAATTATTGAAAGATGCAACAAAGTGTCCAATTTAATTAGACACCAAATTTTCCAATATAATTTTTGTATCAACTCGACATGGTTTTCTTGATCTCTGTTTGATGTCAGCTTTATTGTTTACTTTCAAAGGACAGAATTATGTCCATGGTCATGTGATGTCACACAGCTCTGATTAATCTTTGTGACTCTATGTCACATGACCAGGGACCATTCTATATCCACAGATAGCAAACAATAAAGCTTCCTGTATAATGTGAGCAAGCAGAGTTCTAATATACATAAAATATAAAGAACATACAGAAAGAAACATACTTTTCATCATATGCAAGATTACTTGTATTTGCAAAAACTGGACAACCCCTTCAAGAATACTTACATGAGAGAAAGTCAGAGTACATTTCCTCAGCTCTGCTAATACCATGATAAAGCAGGTGTTCATGCTAACTCAGTGTCATGTATCCCATGGTGTGGTTTTATAAATTGATAGAATATGTTGTAGAGACAACTGGCCTTTTGTGGTCTCTACAATCTAAACAAGCTTTTCCCTTAAAATATTTTGACAAGCTTTCTGTAATGCTGGTGTTTGGGAACAGACAATAAGGAAAAGGAAAGCAGAATCAAGGACAGTGAGTCCTAGGGCTAGACCCAGCTAGCTGTTCCTACCTACTTACGGAACCTACACCAGACGGTAAGTGACAACTGGTTGATGTGCACAAAAGTGAACATATGGAAACAAAACAGGACAAACAAATGCAGAATGGTGGTCGTACAAATACGGGTCGAACCAGGAGGACAATACAGTACAGAGTCAATAGACAGACAGATGGTGAGAAGATACGCTAGGATCACAAGATCAAAAAAACAAAAGTCCAGAAAAGCTAGCAAGCTACGTGGAAGACTTATAGCAGTGATGGCGAACATTTTAGGGACCAGGTGCCCAAACTACAACGGAAACACAATTATTTATTGCAAAGTGCCAGCACGGCAATTTAAGTAATAATTATATTTAAGTTATTTATTACTACCTGTTCTACCACAACTTTTAATAATTTTGGTACAACAAAACAGTTAAAAGAAGAAGGGCAAATTTGGACTAATGTTGCAGCATCTCGCTATGGTCCCCCTGTACAGGAAGAAGCCTAGAGGAGCTTTGCACATGTTCTACCTCTTCCTGCAGTCCCAAGCAATCAAGAATGTGTTGCTTTAAAATAGCACTGAGAGGAGCATTTCTTGAGTCGCCTGGGACTGCAGGATGATTCTTTGAGTTCTATATTGATGGCTTGGGTACCCAAAAAGAGGGCTCCAAGTGCCACCTCTGGCAACCGTGCCATAGGTTTGCCACCACTGACTTATAGCAAGCACTGGGAAGTGGGTAGACAATACTCTTCTGAGATTCCCGATCCAGAGAGTGATTGGACTGGTCCTCCCACATCTAGACAAACCAGGCTAGCAGGGGAGAAATAGAAGTGGAGGAGGCCTCTGTCCAGCGCCTTAACTGTTTGCAGCCCAGAACAAAGATAACAAGAGACAGATGGGTGTGATGGAAATCAAGGCAGGATCAAATCAGGATTGAAATAAGTCACTGTGCAGAACAGAATACAAACTAAGTACAAAAGTCACACAGTCATCAGCGCATATTCTGTCATACATTACAGGTGGAGGATGACGCTGAAGCCTGGGTACAGATGTTACACTTACTCTAAGAATTACATAGTATGGGTCAAATATATTACACCCACGGGGAGTAAATGTGATTGCTTGCATATCATCTTTATTATTATTGTAAAATGTTTTTAATTTGTGCATAATGCTTTTTTATACAAATATTGTAACATATAAATAGGGATCTGACGCCCTACCTCTACTAACTATTTCCATAACCTAAAATTGCCATATAAAATATCAAAGGCAGTTACATACTGGCTTCATTTTCTCCCATTTTCTGCATGGAAATACATAACCTTTTGGCTTAGGTACCATTGGGTTTTTGTTATCTACTGCACACAGAATACCCTATTGTGTTTCATTGTATTATTGCAATCTTTAGTTCAATGTCTTATTTATTTTAATGAATCTCTGTAATAAATTGGCACAGTCTCTTGTCCTATTCTGTTCTGGTAGATTTATATGTTATTATATTAAATTCTCTTCTTCTGCACCTATTAGAGCCTGTATCAGCATGTTTCTGCAAATACCTGTTATGGCTAATGAAGAGCTTTTACTGCAAGAGAAGAAAAAATACATTGAAAGTTAAAATGGAGCTCATTTGTTAAATGCCTCCCGCAGAAGGAGATGTTACAGTCTGTAGGGCAAACGGAGAATTGATCACGCATACGATTAAGATGCCACAGAAGGTTGGAGCTACACCTGAAAATAAATTGCAACCCATTTAAAGGGATTGTCCAACTTGGTGTAGTATATTGAGAAGCAGCTTAGCATTAATGATAAGCAAATCTATTCATCGGTTCGTAGATTCGGTAAAAATCTGGCATTTTCGAGGAAGCTAATACAATCAAATATTTTCTTATGAATATTTAAAAATGGTGACTACCCAATACTGACATTCATCCCAGTCTTTAGATTAAGGGGATGGGCAAGATAATTTTTTTTTAAATTGATAGTTTACAAAATGAGATAAGAGCATTTTGTGAACAATCTGTGCTTTAGAGAACTAGAGGGGTTATATGCCAATATACAACACAATTTGAGCAACGTCAATTTCGACTGACTTGAACTAAAGCCAAATCTTTTGAATAATACAGTGTTTTGAGATGGACACCTTAGAAGTGGGAAATTGGATATGGTGGGCGGGGTTATCATTAAAGAGAGCCTTTTAAGAAAATGAACCCCCAAAACTAAATATATTTTCATAAACTGCCATCAGAAAGCATTGCCCTATCCCTTCATTGTCCCTCTACATGCCTAAAAACTTAAGCAATCAGGTACTAAAGCTGTATGGAAATGACCTGTGACAGGTCCAATGAAATATCATATTCAGCTGTCCAACTTATTTATGAATGGGAGGGACAGCCTGTGCTTGACTGACAGCCTGTATAATGATGTGACACTCCTGCTGCTGGCTCCTCTATGTGCTTCCTGGTGCTGACGGCCATGCAATCTGCAACCTGTGTGTGTATGAGATACTCCTATACACATGACTGACAGCCTGTATAATGATGTCACCATTTTTAAATATTCATAAGAAAATATTTGATTGTATTAGCTTCCTTGAAAATGCCAGATTTTTACCGAATCTACGAACCGATGAATAGATTTGCTTATCTTTAATGATAAGCTGCTTATCAATATACTACACCAAGTTGGACAATCCCAGAAAGGTAAGACTGTCTTGACCCTTCCTGACTTGACTATTGTCTAGTAGGACAAACACATCATCATAATCTACCTTAACCCCCGACTTGGCCATTGTTTGTTTTTGTGTTTCACGTTTTTTGCTCCCCACCTTCAAAAATCCATGTACAGAACTGTATGTGGGCTTGTTTTCTGTGTATCAAATTGTACTTTTCAGTTAAGGTATTTATTATTCAATGCTGTGTACTGGAAATATGGAAAATACTTGCAAATGTGGTGAAATTGGCAAAAAACCTCACATTTGCAAAACTTTCTTGTAGGTTCTGTATTTACGCCTTTCACTTTCCATTCCATGACAACTCCCTTTTATTCCTTAGGTTGGTACGATCCCAGGGGTACCAAACATATATAGGTATTAATATGTTTTATTAGATTTAAAAAAATGTAAACTTTTTGCATGAAAATAAAAATCTTCATTACTCCATCTTCTGACACTAATAACATTTTTTATACTGCAGCATGCAATTATTCATGTTCTCATTTTTTGCACAGCAAGATGATTTTATTGCTACAATTTTGTTGACTGTATTATTCAAATTGTTATATTTGATATTGTGATATTTGCGAGAAAGGGACGATTTGGACAGTTGGACGCTATTCTCCGCTTTTGGGTTCATCGCCAAACCTTTTTATATATTTTGACAGATTGGGCATTTTGAGATATGGGGAAACCTAACATGTCAATGATTTTTCTGTCAATGGTATGCCGCCTGTCAGGATGGTGTTTAGCAGCTGCCCACCAGACTTACCCTAATATACATGGAGTATGAGACATCAATTAATTCAACGGGGTAGAGAGTGGCAAGGAAGGACAGGGAGAGAGCCCTAATAGTGTGACACCTTTTTGAAAATAGTCTCAGTGTGTAAGAAGAAATGTGCTCACCGTGTGTGGTTGTGCTGAGGGTAGGCACAACACTACGTTCAGATTTTGCAGGTGCTGCCTTCAGATAGAGATCTCCTGTCTGTCGTTTGCCAAACGATACAGGAAATATAGTGGGTATTTAGAGAAGGTGGTCTAATCGAATGGCGCACTCTGGGGTATTGGTAAAAGGTTTTTATTGATGATCGATTTACAAGGTCTTTAAGTCACAACGCGTTTTGGGGCGCAGGGACCCCTTTATCAAGTGGAAAAGACTGTAAATTGCAGCTACTTGAGGGAATAGGAGGCGACTGTGGCGCCATCACATGGACACAGATGGTACAGCATCAGATATGCAATCACCTGCAGCTTGTGCTGTGCTCCCGGATACAGTCAGTTACCTGCCGGCAGGGAGCTCCTCCAGTGATGTATACAGATAGCAGCTCCTGGGGAGGTAAGTGTTTCCCGCACCTGTCAGTCATTAGTCACCTGAGCTGCTATCTGTATACATCACTGGAGGACAATCACATTTCAATTACATCGGCAACAAGGATGCTGTCGCTGATGAAATTAAATTTTCTGGTCAGGAGCATAATGGGCTCCATAGCAGACCATCTCCTTAAAACACATGCATGTTTTTACACAATCACAAACATTTTTACACTCATACATGTGTCTACAGATATATACACACATACAGTATATACACATCAAATTTACAACATACACACAAATATACAGCATATATACACACGCAACCAGTATGTACAGCATATATATACGCCCACATCCAATATACACATGCATCCAGTATATACAGCATGTATACACACATCCAGTATGTACAGCACATATACATACACATCCAATATATACACACAGCACATACGCACATACACATGCATCCAGTATATACAACACATATGCACAGACATACAGCATATATACACAGACATCCAGTATAAAGAACATACGCACAGACATACAGCATATATATACACAGCATATATACACACGCATCCAGTATATACACAACACATAAGCACAAATATACAGCATATATACATAAAAAACACATATACAGCACATATACACACAGACACATAGGGCGGGCCAGGCCAGACACGACTTGTACAGGCTGGCCTGATACGAGTCGTGCAGGCTGGCCGGATGAGAAGCGTGCAGGCCTGCCAGATGCGAAGCCCGCACACCGTCATTAAAAGATATCACAATCTCAAGAAGTCAACTTTATTTGACCTATCAAAAGCAACAGGAATTTCTCTATATATGCACAAAATCTGAGCTATTAGTGAGGGAGGCTTCAAAGTAACCTTTACATTATAAATGTGTAATCATCAGCCAGACTATTTATCAGTGGTAGTTGCAATAGACATGTGTGCTTCCCTTTTGGAGAATCTATGTGATAGAATCTTTCATAGTATCCACTAGAGCCTGTTTCTTGAGATGACGATCCCACTGGGAGAACATGGAGGCATGCACTTTACATGAGGTCACATGGCCTAACTGAACAGAAAGATCTGATGAATATTTACATTTATAGAAAAAACTAATTTGAAAAAAATTGAGTCATTCATTAATCAGTAATAACAGCAATCCCACAATAAACAATCTTGAAATAATAAAGCCCAGTCAGCATTATCTCTCTAAAATACTCCTTATTTTTGCAATTTTCAAAAAGTTCTCATCTGAGTTGGAACAAATGTATCAAATCCACATCTAGAAGACAAAAGCATCCAATAACTTTGTACTTGATGGTGACAAAGGTGTATTACACTGTGTAATGTAAGTCACTGAGCATATGCATGCACACAGAGGAGGATCGCGCAGCCCCGGGCACTGGCAGTCCCGGGCTGCGATCGGAGCAGTTGGTAAGCGCGGGGGGGGTGGGGGTGGTGGTGTTGGTATGGGTCCGATTCTTGTCAAATGCCCCTAACACACCACAGTCAGCGTGACCGCAGCATGTTAGGGGTTAACACCCACGATCAGAGAAATTTTGACCTAATAATACAGGCAGTCCCCGGGTTACATACAAGATATGGACTGTAGGTTTGTTCTTAAGTTGAATTTGTATGTAAGTCGAAACTGTATACTTTATAATTGTAGTTCCCGACAATTTTTTTTTTTGCCCCAGTGACAATTGGAGTTTCACATTTTTTTGCTGTAATAGGACCAAGAATTATCAATAAAGCTTCATTGCAGACAATTTTAAGCTGATTATTGCAATCTGGGACTATTTTAAAGCATCCAGAGAGCTTCACCAGAGGTCACAGTGGGCAGAGGGGTCCGTCTGTAACTATGGGTTGTCTGTAAGTCGGGTGTCCTTAAGTAGGGGACCGCCTGTACTGCAAATTGCAGGAACGCACCACGATGCAGTACTATTATGTCAAATGTCGGGAAGGGGTTAACTAACAATATGCCCCCCACACAATATACAGATTACGCAAGTAAAAAAACCTTCAGATCTACTTGCTCACTATCTTTTGCAATAAAACCCACGCAAAAGAATATCAATATGTAAAAAATTAAAGAACTTATCTATTTGTTGCTGGGTCCAAAAAAAGAACTACTGTACTTCCCTAAGAAATCCTAAAAAGAAATCCTAAGCCCCACTGTGGACGCTGCACATTTGGTGTAGTTAATACAGAAATGACATGTCTACACATTATCCAATAGAAAATATCTTTGAAATTCTGTCTTTAAACATGGCAGTGATGTTTTTGTCCATATCATTGACTTTTACAAACAATCCCTGCTCTTTCTGGTAACAGCAAAGTTTATAGAAACATTCCAATGGTTTCCTAAACTACTCACCCAGTATGTGCTATTGATCCTAGAGGATCTTTAATGCACTGTGAAGGCTGCTGAGACTGCAGAACAGCTGGCGTTAGGTTACACTATGTATCCCTTTCCAGCCTTTGCTACTTTGAGATGTACTAACAATAGAGGCATTTGTGGATGTAATGTACTCACCAGATGCAGACTTTGGGAGTCATTCTACTCGAGTCATCTGTTCAATACCACCAAGCTATCTTGTTTATATCAACAATATATTTAGGAAGCGGAGCAATGACTTTAGGCCAGGGGCTAAATTAAATTTCATAAAACCAATAGGATAAATTACATCCACAGGAATGAATGAGTAATACCGAAACGGTACAGTTCAGATGGTTTAGCAATAAAATAATAACAGTATTAGCAGGTGTTGTTATTGTTCATAAGTATTGCTTTTATGAAGCCCTTAGTCATTATATTATTGATCTTCATGTGTAAAACTTAATGATCTCATAATTATCTTAATCATATATTTTTAAGAGAAAAGGGAATATTTAATGGTATTTGTAGATTGCTCAGGTTAAGTGGCCACAGTATTTTTTCTACAATTTAAGGCTTCTTCCTCCACATCAGACTCTCCATAACTTCTCCTTCTACAGTGGTTATCAAGGGATCCTTACTGATTGTAGTAAAGCTGGGAGTGGGCCGGCGCATGGCGTTACTGTCATATGTGAAAAGTTTTTTGATGTAAGCCTCTTGATGTACGCTGCTGCGAAAATGCAGCAACGGGGCTATAAATATGTCCCATTGAGTGTCTTTGAAGGGAGGGCATAAATAACACTGGGTCTAGAGATGTAGAGGAAGTACATTTGGGAGAGTCCCTCATTGAGAAGGACCTGGGTGTTCTAGTAGAACATAAGTTAAATAACAACCTGCAATGTCAATTAGCTGCATCTAAAGCCAGCAAGATCTTGTCATGTATTAAAAGAGGTATGGACTCTCAGGATAGAGATGTAATATTACCACTGTACAAGGCATTGGTTCGGCTTAACCCGAATATGTAGTTCAGTTCTGGGCACCAGTGCACACAGGCACAACACTTTGTATAATGTATGACAGGTGGTATGCTGCTGCCACGTCTCGGCCAATGAGATAAAATCACTTGAAATGTAAATAATCCAAACATGTAAATCCCAGTTGGATTACACAAGAGAAAAAAGTGGTGAACGCCAGTTGGTGCTGGCAGGTAATCCAGACTGGAAAGGGTTTATCCTTTGGACCCAGTTTTATTAAATTAAAAAATGTAAATGAAGTATCATAAAAAGGCATTAAAAGATAAGGAAGACAGGTCTGGATGCTTCATCAGGTCTCTCAGGTCTGATGAGTTGGATGCAAAATGTGTTATCTTCTTTCTATTTTTAACACTTTTGTTTTTAATTATACATTTTTTAATTTAGTAAAAATGGTTCCAAAGGATAAACTCTATCCTGTTTGGATTACCTGCCTACCCCAACTGAGGTTCGCCACTTCTTTTCTTGTGAAATTCAACTGGAATTCACATCTTTGAATTGTAGTGGAGAATTGTTCTAGGTTAAATAACATCAAGACAGTCTCGGTCTGGAGAAATAAAGGTTTAATCTCCAGAGGAGAAAAGGCTTCTTTTCTGTAAAAACTGTGAATCTGTGGAATAGCCTGCCTCAGGAGCTTAAAAGGGGTCTAGATCCCTTCTTAGAGCAAAATAACAGTGATGGTATATTATAATGTACTGTAGAATTGTCTCCTTTCATCATCCTATCCATTGTCTTTCCTTCCTTGGTTGAACTTGATGCACATACTAAAAGTAAGTACTTAATAATTATGAATTACCCAATATTACATTTTTTTAAAACATTAGATTGATTTTAATTTTGCTTAATTTTTATATTAAATGGAAACATGTTTACCAAGGTTTCTAAAATAAAGGAAATATCTTATTTCTTTTTTGAGAAAAACAGTAAAAGTTTCTTATTCATAAAAGTTATGAAGGTTTGTACTCTCCAACATTCAATACATATTCAACATATATATAATTCATAGTGGTAGCAAATGCATTGGCCTTCCAAAATAATTAAATATCCAGCAGCCTCCCCTCACTTATAAAATGCCCCATGCAGTTTACTCCTGTAATGCAATGTCTCATGCAGCCTTCCCCTGTAATTCCTTGCCCCATGGAGCCTCCTCCAGTAATGATATGCTCTATGCAGTCCTCCCCCATGATGCTATGTCCCAGCAGACTCCCTCAGTAATGCTATGCCTCATGCAGCCTCCCCCAGTAATGCTATGCCTCATGCAGCCTGCCCCAGTAATGATATGCCTCATGCAGCCTCCCCCAGTAATGATATGCCCCATGCAGCCTCCCCCAGTAATGATATGCCCCATGCAGCCTCCTCCAGTAATGATATTCCCCAGACAGACTCCCTCAGTAATGTTATTCCCCAGACAGACTCCCAAATTAATGACATCCCCCCATGCAGCGTCCCCAGTAATGATATGCCCCATGCTGCCTCCATCAGTAATGCTATACCCCATGTAGCCTCCCCCAGTAATGAAATGCCCCATGCAGCCTTCCGCAGTAATGAAATGCCCTTCAGCAGCACCACTCTGTAATGATATGCCCCTTGCAGCCTCCGCAAGTAATTAAATGTCCCACGCAGACCTCCCCCAGTAATTATATGCACCATGCAGCCTCTGCTAGTAATTCTATGCCCCATGCAGTCTCCCCCAGTAATGATATGCTCCATGTAGCCCTTCCCAAGAACAAAATGCCCTGCAACAGCCCCCCCCTATAATGATATGCCCCATGCAGCTGCCCTCCCCAGTAATGATATGCCTCATACAACAGAACCCAAATCCCACCCCCATGTAAAGAAATGCCCTGCAGCCCCTCCTTGTATTAAAAAAAACAACTTATATACCTACCTTCTGGCACTCCCTACATCTCATCTTCTCTCTTGTCGTCAAGTGTAACAGAGCGGGCAGAGATGCGTGCACACTCTTCAGAGACGACACGGCCACGAGGAGCTGCTGGGAACATTGGAAAGTAAGTATACAAGTTTTTTTTACAGAACATTAGTGGATGAAAAATGAAGCCTGGTGTTGAATATGGCACTCTTAATAAATTCCCCCATAATATCCCGAAATTGTGTTCCGCACAAACTGGACTACTTATTACAAAAAAAGGGCAGTTACACTTTAAGGCACCTTCAGACAACCATTGTGGGGACATATGTATATGTCTTTACAGACAGCTTTGGCGTCTGTGCCATTACTGCAAAAAAGACAGAGTCTGCTCTATTTCCTGCCATAAAAACGGCTGTGGGGAACTGTTTCCTATGGACAGGGGAGGGGTGAGTAGCGCTCCTCCTCTCCAGCGTGCAGGCTAAATGCACCCAAAGACAAGAGGGTCAAATGCTGTTCTATATTTTGGTCATGAATTTAAAATGACCCACAGGATCTCTATAACTCACTACATGGAACCATTGAGATTGACAGATTGCATTAATCTAAAATGTTAATATGAATCTTACATGGAACCATAAAACCAGTTGCTGTAATAACAGGGGACTAAAACTTTCCATTTGATAAACAAAATCATTATTTTGTAAAATGTTATGCGCTTAATCATTTCAATTGCCAATTAGTTTAAATTTTGTAACCTTTGAGAACATCCCATGTTCTCTAAATAAACAGATTTTTCCCTAGATTATCCAGAGCATTTATACTCTAAATTGGCTGGTAAAAGTAGAATATCTCATGCCATTTTCCTGGGACCTAGAAGATAAATGCTTTCTTTCACTCTTCTTTAAACTTTTTTTTTTCGCCATTGGCCAAAAACTCAGAGGGACAAAGCCTTTAGGCAAAAAATTTGAAAATGCTACTGAAATGGAGACGAGCAAATCCTAAGGGACGGTGGCTGACATGTTTGTAGAATCTGTTCAAACGAGCGTTTAACTCTGCCCCTTAACAAAAAAGAAATACTTTTATATATCTGATTGACTGAGTAACAAATGGAGGTTTTATTGATCGTAAAAGTCTTTACAAATTGAAATATTAATGACTCGTACAGTATTTTATTGCAGACTGCGTAGAAATAGAAGGAGGCTGTTAACCCATTCATACGTATATGGCTTGGAATGCACCTTAATAGTTGGTGTGTTAAAAATTCTCTTCTTATGTTTTATTTAAGGGGATTTTTTATTGAATTATAACTTTTTTTAAATAGATTTTGGTGCTAAGCTTAATAGTCAACCTTATCCTATCAAATATATCTTTCCTTTGCCTGTGCTTGAGCTAAAGAGTTGATAATCCACTTTGCTGATGTATACATTTTATATTAGAGAATATGTTGACTAATGACTTTGTTTTTTAAACAGGACTTAAACATTGATGATATAGGAAATCAGTTTAACCTTGTAGTACTCCAGGACCAGACGTGGCATGGAGACCACCATGGACAACTGTGTCAGTATGTACGGCCCCTTCATTCTACTGATTGACAAGAGCCCTGAAGGTCAGCCCTAGGATTTATGTGCTAGGAACCTCTGCAAAACCGTTGTCTAGGTTTCACATTTCTTTTTACTACCCATTAAGTTATTAAAGGGAATGATTTACTGTGGTCTTCCTTATTCATAAGATGGCCACTACCCATTAATTTTAATGGTTACTGTGCCGGAATAATTACTTTTCACATCCCTGTCAAAAGCAGATGACAACAAGTATGCTAACACAGTGAAACCTGTTTACACCCTGTTTACAATTTTACGCAGAGAATGGTTTGTTATGAGAAAATAGTATACAAAATGCATGTTAAAGTTTACAGTAGAGACAGCAAACATGTAAAAAATCCTGATCCCATAAATGATTTCCATATTGATCCTCAGCATAGTTTCCTCTTCACCTCAGTACATGAGTTTGTGTGTGTGTGTGTGTGTGTGTGTGTGGGGGGGGTTACATCACTTTAATGCTAGGCATGTATCTATGGGAAGGCAGTGGCAGTTGAGGTAGTGCTCATTCAGCACAGTCTGCATAGCTAACGCATTTCACATGACATAGATTCTCCTCTCCATAATGAGGCTAATGATGCAGTTTAGCACAGACTTATGTTCACATTGGATTCACTGTCCATGTAAATCCAAAGGGTCACCACAGTGGTCTTCTAGACAGGTATTTTTGTAATGAAAAAACCCTTTATATAATCAGCTAGTCTCACATTACTCTACAGACAGAAAATGGTCTGTCAAGACTTGATTGCCCATGAAAGAAACTTTACAAAATGTAATACCCTAGTGATATCAAGATCATTTTAACCCACTTACTTTTACTAAGTTTACTCAGTTTTATTGCTGTTTTAGCTCCTAAGCAAACACTTCAGGGTCTAAGCAAACACTTCATGATTCATATGTGCTTTGAGATGCTGTGTGCTGACAATGTGGTTAGATTATCAAGGTACAGGGTTCATTTACACTTTCCTTTAGCTTCTGAACTTAGCTTCTACTAATATCTGACACATAGTAAAAGAGAGATGAGAGACAGATCAGAGTCATGAGATTGGTATAAGACACAATGAAACACTCAGCTCTGCTATCTCACCTATAACACAGTCAGCTCTGCTATCTCACCTATAACACAATCAGCTCTGCTATTGCCTCCTCTTCCCTTGGATCAAGACCTTATCTTGTCTGTAGCTAGCAGAGCTAGTCTCTGCACGCTGCTTGCCAAAGAGGAAGTGGCTGTGTCTGAGCTGTTCTTGTAATGCAAGGGGAGGGGCAAGAGGCAAAGAGCACTGCAGTGCGTAGACAAGCAAAACTATTCATGAGAGAAAGGAACAAAAGGTTTTCAGCTCACCTGCCTGTAGTAGACAAGATAGAGTTGGTGCCAGGGCATGGAAAAACTGAGCTGGAGCAGTCATAGGATGCATAGAAGGTGAGTCCAGCAACCAGGCACTTAGGAAATACAGGTGAAAATTTTAAACTTTGAAACTTCTGTTAATTTCATCATGTTAAAAACATCACAATGATACCATGAGGAAAAGGGGCGAGAGTCAAAATTTTCACCCGTTTTTCCTAAGTGCCTGGTTGCTGGACTCACCTTCTATCAGGAGTTTACAGTCAGATCTCAGGACAACCAAATTGCAAACTCCAGGACTGATAGAGATAGGTTGGAATTATATCTGTGAAATGCTGTATTTTTCTCAATAACAATGAATTATAGAATGTGTTATTTTGTTATGCCGAGTATATTCAATAGTTTTATCTTTGTGGGAATACCACTTTAAACATGATAAACCAGAGTCAATTAGTCATAAATGCAGGCACCAGGACTGTGCTAATCTTCTTCCATTTGTTATCCATGACCTCCTTCCTTCTAAAATCAACTTATATAATTATGCTAATGAGACAAAGCTCCTAGTACTTCCCCCTCCCTCTGTCTGATTTAATGTCATGAAGCAGAGGAAGTTTCAGCAAAGAGGTGGAAGTGCTCCTGCACTGTGTGACAGCCTGTGAAGCTGTAGCATACAGGGGCTCTGGTAGCGCCCCACCCCCAAAAAGCACTCCTGCTTCATTTGCATAAGTGTAAAAGAAGATTTTTGAAGAAAATAAGAAGATAACTGCAGTTATGATGCCTGGATCTATGAGTGTCCCTGGTTTATCATGTTTGGTTTTCATGGTAGATTTCCTTGATGAAAAAGTAATTGATCAGATTAAAAATATTTACTTCAGACAATTCATGTCAAAATAATATTACTGTATATATACTCGAGTATAAGCCGAGATACCTAATTTAACCACAATAAAACTGGGAATTGACTCGAGAATAAGCATTGAGTGGGAAATGCAGCCCTCTATTAAAATGTCCATTAGTTTCCCCTCATCAATAAAATGTCTACTAGTCTCCCCTCATGAATTAAATGCCCAGCAGTCTCCCCTCATGAATGAAATGCCCAGTAGTATCCCCTCATGAATGAAATGTCCAGTAGTCTCCCCTCATGAATGAAATGTCCACAGCAGCCCCTCCAATTAATATAATGTCCAGCAGAGTGCCCCATTAATATAATGTTTAGCAGATTGCCCCATTAATGAAATGTCCAGCAGAGTGCTCACATTAATATAATGTCCAGCAGAGTGTGCCCATTAATATGTCTAGCAGAGTGCCCCCATTTATATAATATCCAGCAGAGTGCCCCCATTTATATAATGTCCAGCAGAGTGCCCCCATTAATATAATGTTTAGCAGAGTATCCCAATAATGTAATGTCCAGCAGAGTGCTCCCATTATTACAATGTCCAGCAGAATGCCCCCATTATTACAATGTCCAGCAGAGTGCCCCCATTTATATAATGTCCAGCAGAGTGCCCCCATTTATATAATGTCCAGCAGAGTGCCCCCATTAATATAATATTTAGCAGAGTATCCCAATAATGTAATGTCCAGCAGAGTGCTCCCATTATTACAATGTCCAGCAGAATGCCCCCATTATTACAATGTCCAGCAAAGTGCCCCCATTATTCTAATGTGCAGCAGCGTGCCCCCTTAAAAAATTAAATTATTACTCACCCTCCGAGGCTGACCCCCGGTCCAGAAACTATGGCGTGGCAGTGTCGCCACCTGCTGACATCATAGTTTGTGTGACAGAAGAATGCATCTCCTGGCCCGTCTGGGAACCCAAAATGGTGACGCTGGGAGAAGAGGACGCCAGTGGTGAACGCCAGCGAGTCAGTACTAACTTAATTTTTTTATATACTTGAGTACAAGCCAAGTGGGGCTTTTTTTTATTATCCCTAGTAACAAGGAGAAATTATTAAGTTATAATGCAAACTTAGATATTTTTACACCATCATACAATATTCTGTTCATCACTTTGCTAAGGCTTCCAGTGGACTACAATTCCTAGATTCCTTTCCCTTCTTTTTCTCGCAGTTATTGGAGTAGATTCACAAATATGGCACAGTGCAGAATTAAACTACCCTCATTCCTAAAAGTGTCTCAGAAGTTTTAGAATAAGACTGTCTAGTATAAACTTACAGCTTTAGTTTTTTTGGCTTAGTTCACCCAAGCAATATGCCAAAATTCAGGTGCCACAGGCACATTTTTTAACACACCAAAGGGTATAAACATGCCCCATTTTTATCCATTTTGTCGAAGTGTCTACAAGCTGTCTAAAACACTTGTTAGATGGGATGTAAGGCATTATAGACAATTTTCTGTCATATTTTCTGTCTCATTCTGCTTAGTACAAGTCCCCCAGGACTCAATTTACAGATGTCTTCATTCCTTTATGCCTCTATTACAAGATGTAATCTTCTGTAATTATGAACTGTCTAAAGAAACTTCTGCCCAGTACGTAAAACACAATCCATCCCCCAATGACAAGGGGATAAACAGGAGCCAGGGAACAGTGAAGATAAAATGCATGTGCTCGGCTATGTCATCAGCTACTGGATGGTAGACAAGATGGAAGAATAAGATAGTAGTCATTACAACTGGGGGCATGGAAATGGTTTACAGGGCATATCAGCTACATACACTACAATAAATGCCTAATCCCCCAGGGCTTAGACTTCTATGTTATACTCCTCAACACATTATACAGTACTGTACTGGGTTTGGTCTGGAACTGTATCCATTATGTCTTCATATTTATCTATCTATAAGACCATAGCCAGATTAAAAACATTGCAGCAAACAACAGAAAGTAACAGGACAACATAGTACAGAAACACATGCTCTAATATTACACAGTGATAATAACAACAAAGTAATTTTACCCACAGGATGTCAAAAATAAGGGCCACACATTAAACTAAATCTCAATAATGTTTCTAAACTTTAAATGGCATTTAAATGATTTATTGTAAAGGTGGTGTCACGCACGGGGGGTGTGGGAGAGTTTCTTGGGGCTAGAGTCTGTGGACTCCCTGAACCACCACCGGAGATGATGGTACTAGCCGCAACCGGAGTCTAAGAGGACCCCTGGTCTCCGCCAGAGCCCACTGCAAAGCGGGATGGTCTTGCCACGGCGGGGAGCCACCAGGTCGTTCCACGGGTGCAACTAGTCTAGAAGGTGGCAGCCAAGGTAGGGATGCAGTACCTCATGTAGGCAGGACCTCGGGTAGGCAGGACCTCAGGAAGGCAGGACCTCGGGAAGGCAGGACCTCGGGAAGGCAGAACCTCGGGAAGGCAGAACCTCTGGAAGGCAGGAGTACAGGACCGCCACAGGAGTACAGGACCGCCACAGGAACATAGGACCGTGGGAATACCACAGGAACACGGGAAACACGGAGGCATCTGGAAACGCACAGGAGGTACACAGGAGGCTTTCTCTTCAGTGATCAGATCTGGCAGAGAGTGAAGGGAGGTACCGGATTATATAGGCAAGCTGCAGGAAGGCAGGACCTCTGGAAGGCAGGAGTACAGGACCGCCACAGGAGTACAGGACCGCCACAGGAACACAGGACCACCACAGGAACACAGGACCACCACATAAACACAGGACCACCACAGGAACACAGGACCGCCACAGGAACACAGGACTGCCACAGGAACACAGGACCGCCACAGGATCACAGGAATACCACAGGAACATGGGAAACACGGAGGCATCTGGAAATGCACAGGAGGAGCACAGGAGGCTTTCTCTTCAGTGAAATGATTTGAAGATCCGTCAGAGAGTGAAGGGAGGTGCTGGATTATAAAGGCAAGCCGGATTAGAGGGACACTGGCCCTTCAAATCCTAAAGAGCTGGCACACATGCGTTCCAGTGAGTGGGTAGGTGCATGGTCCAGTGAGAGCAGGGTCACGGCCTAGTTGGGACTGGAGCCAAGCAGGAGCCAGGAGAGGTAAGTCCGGACCAGGGGAGCAGGGGCACCAAATTGCGGACATCGCGGGGCACCCATGACAGGTGGTACAATATAACCTTCTTTTCTTGAGACTACTGTTGAGTAGTAGTGTTGAGGAGACCTGAACCACAAAAGTTCAGGTTTGTATTGAACTATGTGAGTGTGTCTAACTTCCAAATCTTAATTTGTAATGGCTGCAGCCATGCAACAACATTAACCTGCTGGCGCTACTGGGCGTCATTAATATTGACCCTACCAAAATGGAGGTTTCACATGGTAGAACTGGTGCACACTTGACCTCATTCGTTTAAATATTGTTTCCGTTTCACTGATCAGTGCCAGCACCATTGGCAGGTGTGAACCCGACCGGAACAAGATTTTAAAATTTCAATTGATCAGTACCATGGGTCATGTTTTCCAACTTCTGAAGACTGGGAATAGTGTTGTTGAATAGAATATAGCTGTTAAAAAGGTTGACCACTCTACTTCATGTTTTGTGTAATGAATGTGTAAGAGTGATGGGCTGGATATTAGGTCATTTACCAATGTACATCTATTAAATATTCTGCACTGGTTTTTTTTTAAATGTATAGTGAAACTTCCTGGGTCAGAAAAATATTTTACCTTATTAGATGACATTTCTGTCCATAAAATAGCCACATATAAGGGGTTGTGAGATCTCTATCTCCCAGGACCTTAAGCTAAGTTGCATTCATGACTACTATCATAAGGTCCTGGAAGGTAGATTGATCATGGAGAGTTTGGATCACATGACCCTTCATCTGATTTCATTTTATGGATAGGAATGGGAGCCAATGAGATAAAAGGCAAGAAGGTGCTGAAGAATAGTTCATAGATGTATATTTGTGCATTACCTAATATCTTGCCCTCCACATTTACACACACATTACAAGAAACATAAAGTAAAGTAACCGACCCCTTTAACTACCCTTCATACTTATGACTTGACATGCTTTTTATGCTCAACATCGCACACAAGTTTCTTGTTCATTATTGACACATTTCATAAAAAGGAACATAATATTATTGATTGTGAACTACCCCGGAACATGTGTAAGATAATGTCGATCACCGGAGCTATTTTTATGTTGTTTAATTATTTACTTGCAGAGGCCTGGGAAACATACCGCATGCCAAACCCTTCATCAAGATACCAAACCTCAACTCAAGACGCTTCCTTCCTTTATGAGACAGATTGAAATTCATTAGTAGTCACTTTGTGGTACAAGATTCCTTCAGTGAACTGTATTTACATCAGATAGACATATGGAGCCGCGTTATCTGGCAGAAATACTTTCCCATCGATGTGGCATCAGGGTGGGTCAGGCGCCCACAATACGAATATCTCTCACCTATAATAATAAATTAGTATGCACACGACTCCTAGATCTGTGATGGATCGGGAGGGCAATCAATCACATACATTATGGGACAAGGTTATTTTTTTTTATAATAGAGAAGACTTTATTCATTAACCCCTTTCCTGCAACAAGCGTATAGCAAACAGATTACTACAACTGCAAGTGCTGAATCTTAAATGAGGTTTCAACTTGTCAAAAAATCCTTTCACATAAGCAAGCCAGGCAGGGTGAATAGGACATTTCTGTGTACCACTTGTAATGATAGAATTAGTTGTTTTCCTGCCTTGCATTATTGAAATTATTTTGCACCAGGCAGATTTTTTTTTAAACTTATCCAAATGCAAATGCTGTTTCTGGAGAAAAAATAGGAAGCTCATTATTTCTGGGACAGGTGAAGTTTTTATGAAAGGTAGAAGTTTAGCAAAGAAATGGAATTTCACTAACTCAGAAGCTGCATATATGATATATTTAATGTACTAGGAGATACATTTTTACTGAGCTGTCTGTTTCATATACAGAGGGTTTTTTTTAGAGTTTCTTACCATTAGTCCCCGGGGATGGAAGCTGTGTAGATTTTCAAGATGCTGCTGCTTGGGTGCAGTATATGACTAAATAATTAACTGTAATGCTCTTAAATATATGGGGGTTATTAAAATTGTATGATTTATAAAACAAACAAAACAAAACCTCATAGCTTGATGTTGTTGCCATGTGGGATTAAAATAAAATTCTTTTTAAAAATGTTATTACGGATTAATAACAATAAATAAATGTATTATATTACCCCCAGAAAAATAATCTAATAAAAATTGTATAATAGATATACAAATATAAAAGTTTCCTCTACCCAAAAAGAAAAAAAAATACTATATGATATGAGCAACAAGGCACAAAGAAGGTGACAGGTGTCATTGGACAAAGGCTAAAGAAACTCCATAATACATTGACAGATATGACTTCCTATGTTTCCTTGCCCTTCTGCACATAGTGCTGTTGTCATTGTTCTTAGTAAATCTAAGCCTTTGTGTTCCATATTGTGTGTCTTAGCGGAGAAGGCCATGCTTGGTTTAAAACAAATGGATCACAAAGTAAAAACAGGCACCGAAATATTGGTGCAATGTAAGCCAAACAATATGTTCTGAAGCCTATTGGTTGGCCTAACATGTCTAAAGATTTGCATAAATTTGATGTCACTTCAGAATGTCTAGTTTAATTCTTCACTGAAAATAAATTGCAGGTAAGTGTTGACAATGATCCACCGGAAACAGCAACAAGGCATATTATTAGTTCATAGAAGGTTTATCGGAAACTGCATGTTTCAGTTGCATACCACTCCCTTCCTTAGGTCCTAAATGTACAGACCAGGGGCGCACCTGCCATGAGACGAGTTGAGAATCTCGCCTCAGGCGGCGCGCCTCCTGCTGTACGAGGGGGTGGCACCGTGCTCCCGCCAGCCAGCCTGCATCCTACTCCCACCCGCCCTCCGGCCCGCACTCCAGCCGGCAAGAGACTCCTTGCGCCAGCCGGCGCTGAGCTGCCCGCCCCTTCTGCCGGCCGGCAAGCACCGAGGTCCCGCCGGGCGCCCGGAACCGAGATCCCGTTTGCACGCCTTCCGGCCACTATCATTCTCCGGCCCGCGCTCTGGTCCCTGCCTGACGAAACCAAGCTGCCCGCCCCCAGGCACCGGGCTACCGCCCGCACGCACCATGTGACTGGCCGCCGGCCAGGACCATTCGACCGCCTGCAGACCAGCACCATGCTCCTGCCCATGCTACGACCGGCACCATGATGCGGCAGCCCACTGGGCAGCACCGAGCGCCCGGCTCCCCCACTCCCTGCATACCTGTCATAAAAAAAGGTAATGTAACTTTATCTGTGCATGTATATATTTATGTGTTCGTGTATGTATATGTGAGTGTATATGTGTATGTATGTGCATGTGTGTGTGTATAAGTGCATATGCTGTATGAGTGTTTATGTATATTCTGTGTATGGTGTGTGTATATATATATATATATATATATATACATATATATATATATATATATATATATATATATATATGTATGTGTGTGTATGCATGTATGTGCAGTGTGTGTATATGTGTATGCATGTGCAGTGTGTGCATATGCTGTATATACTGTTTGTATATGTGTGTATATATGCTGTATGTATATGTAGTATTTGTGATATTTATCAGAGCTTCTATTTTGTACTACATGGCAATATGCTGTATACATTTTATACTACATGGCGGTACGCAGTATGCATTTCATATTACATGGCGGTATGCTGTATGCATTTTATTCTACACAGCCGCACGCTGTATGCATTTTATACTACATGACAGTACTCTGTATGCATTTTATACTACATGGCGGCACACTGTATGCATTTTATACAACATGGCAGTACGCTGTATGCATTTTATACTACATGACAGTATGCTGTATGCATTTTATATTACATGGCGGCACACTGTATGCATTTTATACTACATGGCAGTACACTGTATGCATTTTATACTACAGGGCGGCACACCGTATGCATTTTATATTACATGGTGGCACACTGTATGCATTTTATACTACATGGCGACATGCTGTATGCATTTTTTACTGCACGGCCGCACGCTGTATGCATTTTATACTACACGGCCGCACGCTGTATGCATTTTATACTACACGGCCGCACGCTGCATGCATTTTATACTACATGGCGGCACGCTGTGTGAATTTTATACTACATGGCGACACGCTGCATGTATTTTATACTACATGGCGACACTCTGTATGTATTTTATACTACATGGCGGTACGCTTTATGCATTTTATACTACATGCTGATACACTGTATGCATTTTATACTATATGGCGGCACACTGTATGCATTTTATACTACATGGCGGGACGCTGTATGCATTTTGCGTTGCTTAATTTTTCATACCAAACCATTATGATGGATCTGGTCCTGACACTCCCAGATATATGATATATTACATATATGGGGGGGGGGGGCGTCTCTCTATGGCTCGCCTCAGGCAGCAGAAAGGCTTGGTACACCCCGGGTGCAGACAAACTATAGCAAAAACCAGGAGTACATATATATTTAGTATATATACTGATAAAAGAATTCCACATAGATCACATAGTACATAAAAATCAAGGCAATTATATTCAAGAAATTAAAATCTTATAAAAATGGTTTATAAAATCCATGAAGCGGTGTAAAACAAGGGGGAAATTAGATATACGTATGATTTATATACTGAATAAATATATATTATATATATTTTGCTGAACGTATCGCCCACCGTGCCATTTCTTACCCCCATAAGTACGGGTGTGCTGCACTTCTTCCGAAGGAGAGCATTCTTCCGAAGGAGAGCATTCTGTAGTTTGCGTAGTTTGGCAGTGGAGTGTACAGCGAGTGGCAGATTAATGAAGACTGTGTTCCAGTTTTAATTAATCTGGTGCCCCCGGCACTGCTCGGGAAGTGTGCAACATTTTTTTTGTTCATGTTGCAGAATTGTGGTGCAGACAGAATTGTGGTGCACGTCGGTAATAAATGTGGCACAAATTCCGTCTAAGCAGTAACACATCCCTTTAGGTTCACATTTTTTTTGCCTTGTCATGCACAGTGCAGCAGCAACACAAAAGTGGCACAGACACTTTATAAATTTATGTTCTTTCTAGTGCAAAGTAAGACAGAAAACTGGCGCAAACACTTTCATAAATGTGGGCCAGTGTGTTATAGCCATGCACCTATGTGACATCATATGGCCATGGACCAGTTTGTCTATAGGAGGTAAACAATGAAGCTTTGTGTTGCAAGACAATAATCAGAAATCTAGAAAACAGTGAAGAATTAATACAAAAAGTAAATCGGAAAATGTTATAACTTTTCATTATACAAACAATATCAAGTATTTTCTGGAATGTGCTTAAAGTGGACAACCCCTTTAAGGATGGCCATATCACCCCCTTTGTTGGCGGATTTTATAACTTGAAAGCATCCAAGGTAGAAGCATTTTTATGCCATTTTATTTTTTTTTTATTTAGTCACCTCAATTTACATGTATTATGTCATATTTTTATTTTTTATTCGTATATATTCTACATTTATCTGTACCACTGTTTTTATACTTCAGTCTGTCTATACATTTTTGACCCCTATAATGCATAGTCCTCTAATAATCCTTCTATGAACTATTAATTTCCTGTGTTTTGGCTCTTTCCCATAAAAAGTCTATCACCACTTACCTAAGGTTTTTTCCTCTTCACACAGGAGACACAGAATCTCACTATATATTTCTACTAACATTGTTGTTGTGCCTTCAGCATTTTCAATTTATAAAGTGCAATCTTCAACTGGATGTTTTTGTACATGTCTTCATTCTGGTCTACATAAAAGCTTACTGCTTAGGCTGGGTTCACATCACATTTTTTGCATACGACTGACGGACAAAAAAGTGTGCTACGTCGTATCCATATGGACATGTCTATGGACATAATGGACGCACAAACAGCGAACATTTGTTGTCCTGTGCGTCTGTATCTGTTTTTTTGGGTTGAGAAAAACATGGGCTCTTGCATTTTTCATGTCCTTTTGTAAAACATATGCAAAACATATACATTTTTTTAAACATTGGTGTAATGGGCGACATATGCTACAACGTGTTACAGAATGAATCCATCACACCCATTTTCATGCCAAAATTTGGATCTTGAAATTCTTCATCTTGGTAAGGACACATGGTTCAGAAGCTGCAGGAAGTGCAAGTGAAAAAAAAGGATATGTTTGTAAAGTGTAAAAACAGATGCCAGCGTATGCGATAGATACAAAGTATAAGTCAGAAAAGGTAGACGTATGACAAGGAATGCATGAGTTTTTGTCAATTATTAAACATTTCAGTATACGTCTGGCGGATGCAAAAAACGTGATGTAAACCCCCTATAGGTATCTGCAATATAAAACTTGTCCAATTTCCATTATATATATTTATATACTGTATATATACGTCTGTACAACTTAGTCTATTCTGAAAAAGACTAAGATAACTGTCTAATACTATGGCTCTAACCTTTTTATTTAGTGTCTTGAGCATTATAATGGAACATAAAAGCTGTTTTCCAAATGTTTGCTTTGGAATCATTTAAAAGATTGTACATTTATTAAATGTAATTAAGAGCATTGGCTAATGGTTGACTGATTCTCTAAATGCGGCCTTAAATTTGCTAATCTCTCCCTGACAGCGCTCCTGTAATTCCCAGGTAATCAACGCAGTACAGAAAGAAAATTGCATGTCTTGTTGAAGAACAATACTTCCATTAGTATTTTACAATTTCATTTTTGTTGCGTATAACAAATATTTTAATATTTAACTGCCTTATGTGAAATTGTGTGCCCTTTCTAATTTGTTAATTTTGATAGACCTCTATTCTGCAAAATCATAGATCTTTACAGGAAGTTTTTTTTTTCACAATTAACTTTATTAAAGATGTTACTGAGAGAAAAACCACGCTACAGTATGGCACACCCGGTTTTGTCATGAATGGGCAACTCCATAGAACCAGATACATGAACACCACAAAAAACATCTAAAGCAGAAGGGTTCTCAGATTAATTGTACAATGGTATGATCAGCATTGAAAAAACAAGAGAAAACTAAACTAAAACAATGCAGAAAGTAAGTAGTAACAAAATGTATGTATTGTAAATGTAAGAAGTTAAAGCTGATTGTACAAAATTGGAAAACAAGACCAACAACTCTAAGGACCTCTGTAGTTATTGACTATCCACAAACTTCCAGTAGAAGAAACTCTTTTGTGACCGGAGCTCAAAAACGAAAAAGACGATCCATGCAGGTTTCCTCCTTATTTGTGCACCAAACACAAGGGATCACTTTCAGGGATAAGTCACCATTCAGACCAGAAACCGTCAATATTTTCACTCCTGTCCTAGTCTCCTCCACTCACTGCATATAAGAGACATATCCAGACATAGTGTAGACAGTTTCAAACTTTTAAAACTTTTATTTCCAGTTCTACTCACATATGTAGATAAAAAATGCGCATATCACAAATGACTCCACGAGGACGCCAATCCTTTGTTGGTATCCACAAACTTGCCAACATTTTTCATTGTTTCTTCCCATGCTACGTTTTTGTAGATCAAACCACTATTTATGCCAGATCTCTTTCATACAATGGGATGTATAGAAGCTTGTACCATGCGCAAGTACAATTGTTTCTAATTCTGCTATGGGAATATTTTTTTTGTAAGAAATATTGTCATTGATGTGTATTCTGAACCAAATTAATATATTGTGGTTCGCCAAACAATTTAACCAATAAGCTTAAGCTTCCTCAACCTTGTGAAATGTTTTAATGTGGTACAAAAGCTCCCTTTTTTTCAAAATGTTGCACCAAAGATTATATGAGAAGGTGTGGTGGAGCACAAAAAAATTTCAGATGTGACAATGCATCCAGCCTAAAGTAGGTACAAACAATAGAGGCGACTACTTTAGAAGCTAAGTTTACACTCAGGCTTTGTGTGGTCACCATCCGAAACTTTTTATAATACCCTAAAAAAGACACTTGTGCAGAAACTAAAATAAAGTGAAAATCACACCACAGGCATGTAAAGTAAATCAAAATTTTACTATTTACCATATATTCTAAATGGAAAATTCAAAGCATATTTGGGTTGTAATCAGGTTGTTGCCAGTTAAAATGGTTCTATAGAAAATTTATGAATCTCAGAAATTGTCAACACAAGAATTATCTGCCCTGCTCATTGTAAAAGGATACCGTAGATATACCATCTGAAGACTAAGAGGAACCTACAAGGATAGTTGGCAACCACAGTAGTACAAAGCCACTTAAAAGAGGTTGTCCGATTGTTTTTAAAATTCTGGAGTCGTGCTGGGGAGGGATTTAAAAAACAAACAAACCTGTACTCAACTCCTCCGTTGCTCCTGGTGTATCGCACCGCTATCTCACCTGGCTGTGCCCCTGTTTGTTTACAGAAGCACGAAAGCTGCGCTGAGCTGATCTGAGGTGGCCAGCCACGAGCATCCAGCACTTTATCATGTGCAGATATATGGGGATGGGTGGGCATGGCCAGCCATCTTGGCTGGCAGAAAGCTGACTTCAGCACAGCTTTCGTGTTGCTGTAAACAAACAGAGGCCCAGACAGCATGCGGAGGTGCGGGACACAAGGTGAGTAAAGGTTTGTTTTTAAAAATTCCTCCCCAGACCGCCTCCAGAATTTTAAAAACAATCAGAAAACCCCTTTATGGCATATAGTTTTTGCACAATCGAGAAGTCAGTTCATCCCTGTCAATTACAAAGTAATATAAGTAATAATACAGCTTATGGTGCTATGGGCAGGGTAACATACACAAAACTGAGAAAAAGTAGTGCAAATGAGAGCATCTAGCGTTGCCCTTGGTGAGAATTCATCTGAGAATACACAAATTATTGGGAAATCATTGAATGAGAAAGAGAAAAAGTTATGGTAACTGCTATCCAGTGCTCTTCTTATAATTCACCTGTATTCATTTAATAGAGGGAGCACACCTTTTTGTAGCTTATCAGTGGTTCTCTATTCTTATAATGTAGCAGCAACTACGTACAATCAAGTATCAAAGAGTAAGGAAACTGAATAGCACTCACCCAGCTCTTGATTCCTCAAGCCAAAAAACGCTATTGGCGAGAAACGGCCATCACTTGTTTTTTGCACCTCTGCATAACCACATATCCTCTGTAAGTTGTTCGTATATTTCAATAAAGAATGAATTTTGGAAGTGACAGCTGGGGGAGTGCCATTCAGTTTCCTTAATCTTTGATACTGCATTACTGATTGGGGATACTGCTGACACCCTTTTCCCTTAGAAAGGGGAAGGTACCACCCACTTGTCAGTTCACTCATATTACAGAGTAGCTGCACAATGCAGAATTTTATGGGATGATGCTTCTGAATTATCATGATGACTATATGTACATTTATGACACCTTAGCTGTACTTTAAGTATGAATTTTGAGTCTGTGGTTAATGTAAGAAATTAAGGAATCTTAAAAAAAATAGCAATCTCTATTGATTGTCCAAAATGTACTGTTAATTTCTAGTAAAAACTGCATTAGTCAAATGATTATGGTAATTTTCCCATTGGATTCCGTAATTTAATGGGTTACAGACACCAACTTTTTTCTTCAATCCATTGGCAGTCAATTGACTCGAAGAGCTCAATGATGGTATTACCACTTGTCTGGGCTTATATCTGCATGTTCCAGGATAAAACGGTGCAGTTTTTCTATCATGGTAACATTTTAGTGTATTTCTTATTTCTTTGATGCAATATTTTGTGACTTTTTTGGCAAAGCCAGACATAGAATTTCTTCCACATATTAAATCAGTCTACTGTGTTCTTCCAAGCTTTGATAATATGTATTTTACAAGCAATTGTCACCTGGGTTGAAAGTAGCAATTGTCATGTAATGCAGCCGGTGTCACAGCCTGTCATTTGGAGCTTGGAAGAGACTATTGTACCGCGATGTCTAACAAGATAAAATAGCTCTCTCCATTAAGATTAAAGCGTTTAACACTGGCAGTTTCACCTACGCAGCGACAGGATTTCATGTCTATGTGTCATATTTATGCCATTTCCACTAATGTTTTCCTAAAGTCAATTATTAAATATAAATTCTCTGTTACACTAGAAAAAAAGGAGAATAAATTGAAATAAGTGTAATAAATGCCTCCTCTCCGCAGATAAATCGCTGCATTTGATGTAAAAAGCTTTGAAGTTGCCGGGATATGATATGGAGATGATACTCTTTGCTCTCTTATGAGATGCAGCAAATGTATTTTGGTGTTTTAGTTTGCTCAGTGTGGCAATTTAGATAATTGTATTATGATAATGCACAAAGCAAAGCCCCAAATAACTGGGACTATATATTTTTCTCAATTTGATTCTTTAACCCCCTCTTCACATCCTACCAGAATATGAGAACTGGAAACAGATATTCTCTGTTATAAGGATGAGGATAGTCCAGGTCAAACATTTAAAAGATTTGTTTATTACCTAAGCCCACCCTTATCTGACCATCACAATGGGGCTCATTTACTTACCCCGTCCCCGGAGTACACAGAAAGTGCATTGTCCGACGATGACGCACAAGATTGTATGCCCGATATCCTGCATGTGTCACTTCCCCGCTCAGGTCCGTCAAATTTCACCATCTTTTTAGAGGTGCATGTAAGTGCATGGGCTTGCGACACAATTTGAATGTTAAAATCCACCCTCAGTCCGAATCTGTGGAATCTAGTGCAGCTGCGCCAAAAACAGATTGTGTGCGACACAATCCAAGCGCAAATACTTGTTAAATACCTGTCCAAGCCGTATAATCCCTGAAAAAGGCTCACAGTCTGACGAAAGTGCTCTACCCGACCCTTAGTAAATGAGCCCCAATATCTCCTTAATGGAGATATCTACCATCATTATCAAGCATGACACAAACTCTTATTCATAGAGTAAGTGGTAATCATATTGTTAACAGAGCTCTGGTAATCTTCGTATGTATTATCCTTACTTCTAAAATTAACTGCTAAAATTATGGAAATGAGACAAAAGGGCTTTGGTGAGCGTTACCAGAGCTCTTCTGTGCTTGGGCTGTACATACTGTTACACTGTTTCATCCTCCTCCCTGCTCCCTCTGAACTTCTCCCTTCATCTGCCAGCTGTAATCTTACATCAGCAGAAGACATTCCAGCACACAGTGAGAGGGGGGAAGTGCTCATGCACAGTGCCCTTCTGGTTCATTAACATTATTTTAATTCTTTAAAATGGTTTTTCAGCAATCCCGGGAGAGTTCCTTCGTTGTAGTTGTCTCTGGTTTACCAGCACCGCCATGTGAGCCTAAGGTTTGGGGGAATTGTTTTCTCTATGAAGCGAGCGAGAACAGGAGACTGACTTAACTCTGGAGCCAGAAGCTGCAGTACACTTTTTCTTTTGCTTACACCTGCCCCAGACCCTGTTTTTTTTCCTTAGGTACAGTATGGGCTACATGTCTAATTCATTGCATTGCTATGCTAGTAAAAAAAAAAAAACTCCCTACTTAAAAGGGTATTTTGAGAATTGTTTATTGATTACGTATCTTTAGGAGAGGTAATCAATATCAGATGTTTAATAGATTTCAGAAGCCTTTTCTCTGTCCACTATGCACAATGACGGACACTGTATATTGGCTGTGCCTGGCATTACGGCTACATTCATTAAAAGGGTTTGTACATGATCACAATTTTTTTTAGTGCTGCCGCTAAGTGGTGTAAAAATAAGAAAAAAAATGATACTTTCCTCTATCTTTTACTCCAGTCCACTCCTATCACTATCAATCGCTGATGTCATGTTAGTAGTACGCTCCTGCTACAGGCTATTACAGATCAGTGGCAGGCCTCTTCTCGAAGTCAGTCCTTCCTTCATATTTGCCCCTCCTCATAGTCAGCTCCCCTTCATATTTGTTTACCTCCTCACTGTCACCTCCTTCTCAAAATTGCCCCTTTTTCTCACATTCAGCCTCCCATTCACATTTGCCATTCCTCTCCTCATAGTCATCCCCCTTCATATTTGGGAACTCTCCTCACAGTCATGCCATGTTCATATTTCTGCCACACAGTCAGTCTCCCTTCATATTATCACCTCCTCTCCTCACAGTCAGTGCCCTCCTCATAGTCAGCTCCACTTTCTAACCCTCATTCAGCCACCCCCTTTATATTTGCCCCTCTTCTCGCTGTGAGCCCCCCTCTATATTTGCCTCAGTTTACCATTCATATTTCACCCCTTCCTCACATTCAGAATCCTTTCATATTTGTCCAACCCCTCTACATGCAGTCAGTCTCCCACTTCATGCGCCCTCCTCACAGTGAGAAGCCATATACTACTTTAGGTAGTGTTAGTACTTTCCAGTTTTTTCTAGAACCTGTTGGAAGGTAGGCAAGACATGCTAATGAGGAACGCACACACAAACCCTACATGTAACTGGAGGGGAATAAGTGGTTGTTCAGTTGGGGAGTCAGTTCATACTGCCTTTGGCCAGACATGTCTGCTGCAGATAAGGTGAGAATAGTAAACAAGGGCTAGAACTGAGAGTGTGAGAAAAAGTTCACCAGATGCTTTCCACAGAAACCAAAGGTACCTCTACTGTTAGTGGGGAATCCTCAAAGCAACTGGACTTGAGTAATATAGGGAAGCAGAGCTTTTGGCTTGGCCTAGATACTTTAAGAGAACCTGTCAAGGAAATTAATCCCCCCCCCAACTAAATATTTTTTTTTCATAAACTGCCATTAGATAGCATTGCTCCTATTCCTTCATTGTCCCTCTACATGCCTATAAACTTAAACAATCAGGTCATGAATCTCAGGCACTGCCCACCCCCCAGTGCTAGACTGACAGCCTGTATAATGATGAGACACTCCTAGTGCTGGCTCCTCTATGTGCTTCCTGGATCTGGCGCCCGTTGCAGCCTGTGTGTGTTTGAGATACTCCTATGCACTTGACTGACAGCCTGTATAATGATGTGACACTCCTGGTGCTGGCTCCTCTATGTGCTTCCTGGTGATGGCAGCTACACCCACTGCAGCCTGTGTGTTTACCTGATACTCCTATACACATGACTGACAGCCTGTATAATGATGAGACACTCCTAGTGCTGGCTCCTCTATGTGCTTCCTGGATCTGGCGCCCGTTGCAGCCTGTGTGTGTTTGAGATACTCCTATGCACTTGACTGACAGCCTGTATAATGATGTGACACTCCTGGTGCTGGCTCCTCTATGTGCTTCCTGGTGATGGCAGCTACACCCACTGCAGCCTGTGTGTTTACCTGATACTCCTATACACATGACTGACAGCCTGCATAATGAGGTGAGACTCCTGGCTGACTCCTCTATGTGCTCCCTGGTGCTGGCTCCAAGATGCAGCCATGAGAGGAAAGAGCATGTCAGGTATGAGAGGAAAGAGCTTGTCAGGTACTTGTCTAGCTGATGTCTGGTGTCTCTCAAATGTGTAAAGGAGAAGAGAGTATGCCAGGTACTTGTGTAGCTGATGTCTATATCTCTCATGGGCAGCAGATAAAGCACAGACACTAGCAATGCTTTACTATACATTGCACACAGACATGAGCAGGGGGAGTGGAGTGGTAACAGGGGTGACATCACTTTCTCTCTCCATTTGCCCAGCCTCATTCACATAAAGAAAAGATGATGACTAATCCAGGACAAACAACCTCAGTTCTTCTTCCGGAGACAGTTTATTTTATTGGATTTCATTTCCTTCAAAAATCTATAACTTTTTTATTTTTACACATAAACAGCTTGGTGATGACTTATTTTCTGTGTAACAAATTGCACTTCATGGTGACATTATTTAATATTGCATGCCCTGCAAAAGCAGTGAAAATGGTGAAAAAAATGCATTTTACGGCTTTCCCTGTGCGCCCCAAATGACAAGTCTACTTTATGCTTTTAGTTGAAGCAATCATGGGGATAACAAATTTGTATAGGTTTTATAATGTTTTCATCCATTTCCAAAAATTAAAACCTCCTGTAAAATGTTTTTTTTTTAAATTTTGCTGGCGCTTTTTATACTTTGGTGTACAGAGCTGTGGGTGGTGTCATTTTGTGATTTTTGATGACGTTTTCAGTGCTACCATTTTTAGGTCTGTACAATCTTTTGATAACTTTCTACTGAATTTTTTATATTATTAAAATGGCTGAAAGTGCCATTTTCGATTTTGGGCACTATTTTCTGTTAGGGGGTTATACGCAGTGAAAAACCATCATTATATTTTGACAGAACTGTCATTTTTGGATGCAGTGATACCTAATGTGTGTATGATTTTTACTGTTTATTTATATTTATATAGCTTATAGGAAAAGGTGTTTTTTTTTATAAATTTTTTTTTAACATTTTTTAATTTTTACTATTTTTCAGATCCCCTAGGATACAATGGCGGTGCATGGGGTGATGGTGTCGGTACCGAGCGAAAAGGAACAGGGGGGCTGTGTGGAGCTTGATAATCAGGCAAAGGGTGAGGTGTACAAATGTTTTGAGGGCAGCTGGGGGCTTAATCGAAGAAGAAGATGAAAGAAAAAATATGGAAGGACAAATATGTCTAAATATTTTCTCTTTTGCCTCTGTCAAAATTTAACCTGGAGATGTGGAAGAGGGATGAGAGCAAGAAGGAGGAGAAAAAAAAAGGAGGTGGAAGCTTATTTGTCAGACCTTCTCTGACTGGTCCCAAGTTTTTTTCTATTGTGGCGCGTGTAATAGGGGAAAAAACGTCTGAGCACTGCTCCGCGCTTTTCATGTATCAGGAACCCCATGAGGAGGGCAAGCATGGCTACGCTATGATGAGGAATTCCGGCAGCAGAAGGCAATTAGACCTAGCATTACGTGGGACCAAAAAGATATAGGCCTATGGTTAAAGGTTATGGCACCGACGAAGTTTGGGCACTCCTTTCGTGACGGGGGGCTAACACTTCTCAAGGGACTGGGTTTTCAGGGGGCCACCAGGGAGGGAACAAACTTGGACTATGCTGGAAGTTCATTGAGAGCCAGTGTAAGTTCGGGAATAGCTGTAAGGTCAAGCATATCTGTTCCTCATGCAGTGGGTCTTCCCATGGCTCAGCAAAATGCTGGAAGAAAGGGAAGGGTAGGAGCAGGCAGCGGCTGGGCAAGGGTGCGACACTGGTGAGTTTCAACAAGATGGTGCCGTACCTAAATAGGTACCCAAACAGGGATTATGCAACATTGCTTTATGATAGGTTTATTGAAGGTTTTGTTATCCCAGCCCCTCAGCATCAGGTCCCCTGTAGCACTAAGAATCTTAGGTCCACTTTAGAGCACCCGGGGGTTGTAAGGGAGAAGCTGGGCCACATGGCAGTCTCATTTTCCTCACCTCTTAAAGCAGATTTCATTGTTTCCCCACTGGGGGTGGTATCAGAAAAAGGGCCGAACAAGTTTCAACTCATCTACCACTTATCCTATACTAGGGGGCTATCAGTGAACGATGGCATCAATGATAGCCTATGTTCAGTGGTATACACTTCCTTTGATACAGCACTGGATTGGGTTAGGAGGTTAGGCAGGGGCACTTTGATGGCAAAACTTGACAGTGAATTGTTTTTTTTCATGAAGACACGTTTCCTTGAAAATAACAAATTTAAGCCTATTACCTTCTAAAATTTCTACACATTTTTCAAATTTCTTATTTCCATTAATGGCACGCGGTCCCAATTTTGTTTTCATTCATTAAAACCAAAATATATTAGTTTGTTCAAGTCTGTTCTGATATAGAGTTTTGTATAACCGTGAGCTAATTGCACAGTTTTAACAGCTGTTTTAAGTATGTGACCCCTTTTCCATTCTTCTTTGGTAACATGTCCCATACCTGTGTCTACCGCCTATTACACAACACTGACAATACAAGTCAGTCTGCGCTCTCCGCCCATCACTTTCCTAGTCACCCCTGTACTGCGTGAAATACCACATAAGTACCATAAGTATATTCAATATAGAGTAGATCTACTTCATCACTATTTATCTGGTATCAGAGTCTTATTTCTGTCCAGAGGTTGACATAGAGTAGCTATGGTTCAGTAACTGGCTGCTGTGTTAGTATGAAAACCAGATGGATTAGCATATAAACTGCCAGAAGAACACAGTTTTTTGTGTATTAATGTTAGTGGTTCATTGTCTGTATAAAGGATGAGACCGGTCTTGGTGCAGACCCTTTCCACTTTGAATATTTTCGGATTAATTTGCTGATAGCTCCCATCGACAAACTGCAGTCATTTCATGATGATTTTCATTCTCTTGTGCATCTACCGTGTTGACTAAAGTTTATACTATTACTTTACAGCCTAAATTACAATGAATCAAGTACTTATTAGCATAACCTATTACTTCCCACAAACACCTTTTCTAATATGAAAGTGAATTAAACAAAATCCATAAAATGTGTGCACACTAGTAATTAACATATGTACAACATTAATAACTTTCCCCCAGACTGCACATGCCAAATATGAATTCTGTCTGTGGGTTTTCAGAATATTGGAATAAATTCAATTAAAGATGTATTTGCCCCGAGTAAAATGAAATGACAGACAGTTATCCTGCTACACACCGCTGCTCATGACATAATTCACCAGTCTGTAGTTTCATAGACTCGAAAATGAAAGATGCTCCTGTGCTGCATACATGTAACTCCCAGAGAGTATGTGGGGGGCAGTTCTCCCCCACCACTAGAAAATCAGATTTGTTACAATATAGTTGACATGAATACTGTGTTTTCATTTACATCTATGTTGCACACAATATTTAGTGAGGACAGAGTCTTAGGCTGCCGATACATGTTCTGACTGAGAAGTGTCCCGTACCAAATTAATAAATATTGCTGAAAAATCATTACAAAATTATTATTTAGTGACTATACCATGTACTGTTAAAGGAAGTATACCATCTGTTTTCATGCATTGAGAACCAAACATACCTTGAGAATGCTGTAGCGACACTGATGCAGAAACATATCTTGTTTAACCCCTGATCTGAGTGGTGTGCTGGGTTGCATGCTGCCTGCCATTAATAAACACCTAACACTGAGCTTCCTGAACTGTCCAGACACGACTAATCAACCTGAGCTGGGTGACTCATAAAATTCAGCTGGGGGATGGTGCAGTGATTGATTACTTCTTCCTGTCAGGGGCAACACAGTGATTACATCATTCTCTGGAGCAGTGCATAATTAGGGTAATTCAAGAAGTGGTGAGCCAGCCACACGAGCGCCAGAGATGCATTAGCATAATTTTGGCATAGTCTTTTTCAGCAGAATGGGTGGTACAACTTATAAAATGATACGTGGCTGATTACATAATTATGCGTGATAGCTTATTGGCAGTATCTTGTGGGTCAGACATCTGGAATATTTCAGCTCTCATGTTCGACCTAAAAAGGAGGCAACTGGCGCCTCAATAACATCATGGAATGTCCTTGGCCTTCTACATGTTTTCTGAGGCCAGGATGATTTTTCAACTGCGGACTGATGTAAGATGATAATATGCAGACAAAATGGAAGCTTAACTGTGTTTGTGTATATGTATCCTAATCATGTATATAGAAATATACACACATCAAAATATTAGTTCTGACCATAACTATCACACCAGTAATGTGGGCAAGAAGTAGGTGATTACCTCTTTTTATTAAACAATTGCCACTGTACAGAATTTTAAGTATTGCATGAAAAATTCAGCAAATTAAGAACGCTATTAAAAATAGAAATATTAAAAATGTTAATGATAAGAACAATGGTGTAATTCCAAGGCATTGGCCCTATAGCTGGGGCCCACTATAGCTTACCTTATTTTTCAGACTATAAGGCGTACCGGATTATAAGGCGCACCATCAATAAATGCCTGCTAAAACGTCTAGGTTCATATATAAGGCGCACCTGATTATAAGGATGAATATATCATGATAAATCTGAAAACTATAGCACAAGCACTGATAACCCCCCCCCCCCCTTATTTTTTCAATGAAGTTTGGTGGGGGGAGTTGTATCATACATTATATGATCCAAACCCCAACACCCTCATTGCCTCCTAATAAATATTGCTTGGCATAGACGAAATTGCTTGGTGCATTGTGCACCTGGTCTCAGTTCTATGCCAGGTCCTGACTGGTGTAAAACTGCACTTTAGCCTGTGCTCGAACTTGGCTAAGGCTATATCTAGCGGTTCTCCCTTTCGAGTAGTAACCCTCCTTCTGTATTGGTAACAGACAGGGCAATCCTGGTCTTTGGGGGCTTGCACCAAGCGCTATTCATTTGTTGTTATGTTTTCTTTTTAATCCTTGTGTTGCTTTTGAATTTCCTTTCCTAAAGTACCTATTTATCTATATATTTTTCTAGAACATGTAACAGTACAGGAAAATCTATCTATCTATCTATCTATCTATCTATCTATCTATCTATCTATCTACTTCAAGAAAATGAAAACAGCACACCAAAAAGTAAGCAGGTAGTGGTGGGTGCAGGCACACTGGGATCGGGCCACGGATCCTTTGTCAAGATATGATGAGAAAGTAGGCAGCACTCCAAAGATATCGTGCAAAAAAATAGTGTCCTTTATTCCATGTTTTTGAAAAAGTACAGCAAGAGCGACGTTTCGACTCACACAGAGTCTTTATCAAGCTGAATAACAAGAGTGAACATCACACATTTATACCAAACAAAAGTGATCACGTGACGTGGAAGTTCACACCCACATAATTAGCATGTTGCGTCATAAAATTCATAAAAACAATTGTATAGCAGAGTAAAATAGAGCATATCATAAAGAATGCAACAGTGGATAAAGTGCTAGTGCATATACAGTATATAAAGGAGTCTTTTGTGATTACCTGGTGCCTAGTGCATGTTAAAGTGTCCAGTGTGTTTAAAGTGTCGTGATTTTTTTAAAAAAGACAATACAAATATACATATGAGAATGACATGAGGTTCTCACCGCCAAGTCCACACGCTGAAGACAAGTTTATGTGTGTCCCGAGCCTGAGAAGATAGGTCACGCGCCAGGGTATGTTACCCTGGAACGCAGCGATGGAGCGCAAACAATGTGTCGCTCGTAGTGCGCATGTCAGAGGAACTCATGTTGTCAGGGAGACTGTGTAAACAGTCTAGTGTTCCCTGATGAGTCCTGGGCAGCAAAGTAATACGCAGGAGACAATGATGCAACATAGTTGCTGGCACAGCGTGAGGTAATTAAATAAGCATTTGGACTATGCAAGGAGGGCAACGGAGAAACTATTAACCCCAAACATGGGGAAACAATTGAAAAATTATTCCCTAAAGTCTAATACAGACTTTATCAGGGATATTGAGTGTGCCAACCGTTATATGCAAAACAATGTCCATAATGTCCAACAGTTATATGCAAAACAATGTCCATAATGTTCACGCTGGCCTTTGTGTGAGGCAATATGAATGACAAGCAATGTAAGAGAGGGGAGAAGGAAAAGGGGGACACCCAGGCTGGGACGAATGGAATCAAACAATTGACAGCGTGGATGTGGAGGAGACGGTGAGAATTGTCCCTCGGTGACTCTCTGTTTTGTTCATGTAGTCTGTAATGACAAAAACATTCATTATGCATACATAAAAAAATAATGTCTGAATTATGTTGGTGGGTTCTTGTTACTGCAAACTTACAATACACACAGAGAGGACCGTGAAAAATACAAACAAAAATAGGACAATGAATACTGACATTAGACTACACTTAATTTGAAGTCCACGTTCAATCCATGCGGACGTAAGGTATTTAATGTATGTATCCAACGCAGTTCTTTGATTTTAAGGATCTTTACTCTGTCACCACCCCTTCGCAATGGGGGTACATGGTCAATGAGTTGGAACCGGAGTTCCCTCTCGGTGTGTTTAGCGTCAAAAAAGTGCTTGGGAACAGGTAAATCGCGCCTGTTATTGCGTATGGTGTATCGGTGCTGGTTAAGTCGTGTCTTGAATTCAAGAGTCGTCTCGCCTATGTACAACAATCCACAAGGGCACGTGAGCATATATATGACAAAACTACTGTCACAATTAAGATAATGCTTAATGTGGTATTGTACATTATTGTGAGAAAAAGTACTGCCTTTATTCATTTGCTTGCAATTAATGCAATTCCTGCACGGAAACGAACCCTTGTTCAGTTGTCCAAAAATGGCTGTTTGTCTGTTGGGGCGCGATGTGCCTACATCTGCTCTTACTACACGGTCTCTGATGGATTGTGCTCTTCTGTATGAGAAGAGTGGGGGATTCCTGAACTCGGGGACCGAGGTCGGACTACCAGATAACTTAGACCAATGTCTACGTATGGTGTCACTGATGGAATTACTATATTCACTGTAAGTTGAGACAAATGGTATTCGGGCACTGTCTGGTTTTTTGTTAGTAGTGGACAGGGACATGGATCTGTCTACGCGGTCCACTTTTTGTAAATTTTTGTCAATGATACTGCGGGGGTAACCGCGTTGTATAAATTTGTTGGTCATGTTACAAAGATTTTTATTTGCTTTATGAGAGTCACTTGTGATGCGCTTTACGCGTAAAAACTGACTGAAGGGTAGAGATTTTACCATGGCTCGTGGATGATGGCTTTCGTACCTGAGCAGGGTGTTTCTGTCAGTGGGTTTTATGAAGATGTCAGTTTCAAGAGTGGAATGGCTAAGTGTTACCAACACGTCAAGAAATTGTATTTCAATCTTGGAGTGTACCAGAGTGAACTTAATCGACTCGTCTATGGTGTTTAAATATGTGTGGAACTCTAGAAGTTCAACCTCGCTGCCTGTCCAGAGGAGGAAGACGTCGTCTATGTACCTCCACCACCGCAGGCAATGCCTGAAGTGGGTGGAGGCATAGACGGCGTCTTCCTCCAGAACCTCCATGGTAATGTTGGCGTATGTGGGCGCCATATTGGCGCCCATTGCCACACCCATTAGTTGAATGAAAAAATCATCGATGAAGAGAAAGTAGTTATTTTTTAGGACTAACTCCAACAGATCAATTATGAACAGCTGTGTGGCTAATGTATATGCGCTGGTCGCTAACTTGCGTCTCACTGCGTTTAGACCCCTTTCGTGGTCAATTGAAGTGTATAACGAAACAACGTCAAAAGACGCCAAAAATGTAACATCTGTAATCAATTCGCCAAGATCCGAGATTTTATTAATAAAGTCTGTCGTGTCCTGTATGTATGAAGGGCCAGAGATGGAAAATTCACGTAACGCTTTGTCTAGAAAAGTTGCAATGTTGGAAAAGATGGACCCACTGCCAGATACTATAGGTCTCCCTGGAGGAGAGGTTAGATTCTTGTGTATCTTTGGTAATGTATATAGTACAGGCGTGGTGGGATGTTGTACCGTCAAAAATTTTTTTAGGTGAATGTCAATGATATTGTCAGATAAAGCTTTGTCTAAGATGGATTTAATTTTTTTAGTCAACATGAATTTAGGATCTGTGGTTACTCTAAGGTAAACGTTAGTATCTGAAAGCTGTCTACGTATTTCAGCTATATATGCACTTGTGTCCATGACGACGACCGCCCCGCCTTTGTCAGCAGGCTTGATGGTGAGGTCGCCGTCATGGACAAGTTCCTGCAATGCCAAAATTTCTGTATGTGTGAGATTGGGATGAGCCAACTCACTGTTCGTGCTAGACAATTGTAATTGGTGTATCTCATGCCTCACTGCAGAAGTGAACGCCTCAATGTGAGGTGCATCAACGTCTGGGGCGAAGCAACTGAGATTGCGCAATTGAAATTGTTTAAGACAAAGTTCAGGAGCATTTGTAACATCAGATATGGTAGGTACAACTGCATTATGAAAAAAATGTTTCAACTTGATGGATCTAAAGAAGCGTTGTAGGTCCATCTCAATTTGAAACCAGTCAGGTTTAGAAGCTATACAGAACGATAGACCCTTTGATAACACAGATGATTGTTTAACAGTTAGTGGTTTGGAGGAAATATTTACCACTAGGGGATCCTCTTTCTGAGAGCCATAGCTGGTAACATCTGTTTCTGTTTGGGTCTGGAACCGCTTCCTGGATCTGTGGTGTTTCCACCCGCCTCTCCTTGTCTTGGCCGGTCGTCTGATGGAATCATGGTTTGTACATCTAAAAAAACTTCGCCTGTATTGGAGGAAGAGGTATTACGTGCAGTGTCCCTTTTAGTGGATGTTTTCTTATTGTCGTAGTTCTGGTGTTGTGCCTTGCGTCTCTGGTTGTTCTTCTCATAAGATGATGGTTGGGAGCCTTGCCATCCATAGATTACACCAGACTTGTAGTCCTCGGTGTCCCGGTTCCACTTCTTGCGCTTAACGATCTCCTGTTCCTTTTTGAGGTTGGTGGACTTGGTAATGACAACATCGTTACATTTAGTGAAATCATCTTCAGAAAGCTGGGATTTAAGTGCAGCAGTTGTAATTAATAAACTGTTCTTTAAAGTGTCAATTTCTTTTTTAAGAAACTCCACATTGAGGAGTATCAAATCCATGGAGTATTTGTTGGAAATGTGAGCAAATTTGGCACAAAATTCCATGTCATGTGCAAAGAAAGATGGCGCTATTCTGGAACGCATTCCTCTAGGTATCATATGTGATCGAAAATATTCAGATAAGGTGGCTAAATGTAGTTGAAGAGTGACCAACCTTTTCGAGTCGTTTTCAAATTTGCGTTGAATCTCTGGTGTAGCTGGAGTAGTCAAAAATGCAGCATCAACGTCCAGGTCTTGTAGGATCCTTTCACTGTCTTCTGTAAGCAAAAACATGGGTGGGAGTATTCAATAAGATGTTATCCATGTCGTCTGTAAGGGTGGGGTGCACGCTCCAGCCAAAAAATACTTCAAGAAAATGAAAACAGCACACCAAAAAGTAAGCAGGTAGTGGTGGGTGCAGGCACACTGGGATCGGGCCACGGATCCTTTGTCAAGATATGATGAGAAAGTAGGCAGCACTCCAAAGATATCGTGCAAAAAAATAGTGTCCTTTATTCCATGTTTTTGAAAAAGTACAGCAAGAGCGACGTTTCGACTCACACAGAGTCTTTATCAAGCTGAATAACAAGAGTGAACATCACACATTTATACCAAACAAAAGTGATCACGTGACGTGGAAGTTCACACCCACATAATTAGCATGTTGCGTCATAAAATTCATAAAAACAATTGTATAGCAGAGTAAAATAGAGCATATCATAAAGAATGCAACAGTGGATAAAGTGCTAGTGCATATACAGTATATAAAGGAGTCTTTTGTGATTACCTGGTGCCTAGTGCATGTTAAAGTGTCCAGTGTGTTTAAAGTGTCGTGATTTTTTTAAAAAAGACAATACAAATATACATATGAGAATGACATGAGGGACAATTCTCACCGTCTCCTCCACATCCACGCTGTCAATTGTTTGATTCCATTCGTCCCAGCCTGGGTGTCCCCCTTTTCCTTCTCCCCTCTCTTACATTGCTTGTCATTCATATTGCCTCACACAAAGGCCAGCGTGAACATTATGGACATTGTTTTGCATATAACTGTTGGACATTATGGACATTGTTTTGCATATAACGGTTGGCACACTCAATATCCCTGATAAAGTCTGTATTAGACTTTAGGGAATAATTTTTCAATTGTTTCCCCATGTTTGGGGTTAATAGTTTCTCCGTTGCCCTCCTTGCATAGTCCAAATGCTTATTTAATTACCTCACGCTGTGCCAGCAACTATGTTGCATCATTGTCTCCTGCGTATTACTTTGCTGCCCAGGACTCATCAGGGAACACTAGACTGTTTACACAGTCTCCCTGACAACATGAGTTCCTCTGACATGCGCACTACGAGCGACACATTGTTTGTGCTCCATCGCTGCGTTCCAAGGTAACATACCCTGGCGCGTGACCTATCTTCTCAGGCTCGGGACACACATAAACTTGTCTTCAGCGTGTGGACTTGGCGGTGAGAACCTCATGTCATTCTCATATGTATATTTGTATTGTCTTTTTTAAAAAAATCACGACACTTTAAACACACTGGACACTTTAACATGCACTAGGCACCAGGTAATCACAAAAGACTCCTTTATATACTGTATATGCACTAGCACTTTATCCACTGTTGCATTCTTTATGATATGCTCTATTTTACTCTGCTATACAATTGTTTTTATGAATTTTATGACGCAACATGCTAATTATGTGGGTGTGAACTTCCACGTCACGTGATCACTTTTGTTTGGTATAAATGTGTGATGTTCACTCTTGTTATTCAGCTTGATAAAGACTCTGTGTGAGTCGAAACGTCGCTCTTGCTGTACTTTTTCAAAAACATGGAATAAAGGACACTATTTTTTTGCACGATATCTTTGGAGTGCTGCCTACTTTCTCATCATATCTTGACAAAGGATCCGTGGCCCGATCCCAGTGTGCCTGCACCCACCACTACCTGCTTACTTTTTGGTGTGCTGTTTTCATTTTCTTGAAGTATTTTTTGGCTGGAGCGTGCACCCCACCCTTACAGACGACATGGATAACATCTTATTGAATACTCCCACCCATGTTTTTGCTTACACAACAGAAGACAGTGAAAGGATCCTACAAGACCTGGACGTTGATGCTGCATTTTTGACTACTCCAGCTACACCAGAGATTCAACGCAAATTTGAAAACGACTCGAAAAGGTTGGTCACTCTTCAACTACATTTAGCCACCTTATCTGAATATTTTCGATCACATATGATACCTAGAGGAATGCGTTCCAGAATAGCGCCATCTTTCTTTGCACATGACATGGAATTTTGTGCCAAATTTGCTCACATTTCCAACAAATACTCCATGGATTTGATACTCCTCAATGTGGAGTTTCTTAAAAAAGAAATTGACACTTTAAAGAACAGTTTATTAATTACAACTGCTGCACTTAAATCCCAGCTTTCTGAAGATGATTTCACTAAATGTAACGATGTTGTCATTACCAAGTCCACCAACCTCAAAAAGGAACAGGAGATCGTTAAGCGCAAGAAGTGGAACCGGGACACCGAGGACTACAAGTCTGGTGTAATCTATGGATGGCAAGGCTCCCAACCATCATCTTATGAGAAGAACAACCAGAGACGCAAGGCACAACACCAGAACTACGACAATAAGAAAACATCCACTAAAAGGGACACTGCACGTAATACCTCTTCCTCCAATACAGGCGAAGTTTTTTTAGATGTACAAACCATGATTCCATCAGACGACCGGCCAAGACAAGGAGAGGCGGGTGGAAACACCACAGATCCAGGAAGCGGTTCCAGACCCAAACAGAAACAGATGTTACCAGCTATGGCTCTCAGAAAGAGGATCCCCTAGTGGTAAATATTTCCTCCAAACCACTAACTGTTAAACAATCATCTGTGTTATCAAAGGGTCTATCGTTCTGTATAGCTTCTAAACCTGACTGGTTTCAAATTGAGATGGACCTACAACGCTTCTTTAGATCCATCAAGTTGAAACATTTTTTTCATAATGCAGTTGTACCTACCATATCTGATGTTACAAATGCTCCTGAACTTTGTCTTAAACAATTTCAATTGCGCAATCTCAGTTGCTTCGCCCCAGACGTTGATGCACCTCACATTGAGGCGTTCACTTCTGCAGTGAGGCATGAGATACACCAATTACAATTGTCTAGCACGAACAGTGAGTTGGCTCATCCCAATCTCACACATACAGAAATTTTGGCATTGCAGGAACTTGTCCATGACGGCGACCTCACCATCAAGCCTGCTGACAAAGGCGGGGCGGTCGTCGTCATGGACACAAGTGCATATATAGCTGAAATACGTAGACAGCTTTCAGATACTAACGTTTACCTTAGAGTAACCACAGATCCTAAATTCATGTTGACTAAAAAAATTAAATCCATCTTAGACAAAGCTTTATCTGACAATATCATTGACATTCACCTAAAAAAATTTTTGACGGTACAACATCCCACCACGCCTGTACTATATACATTACCAAAGATACACAAAAATCTAACCTCTCCTCCAGGGAGACCTATAGTATCTGGCAGTGGGTCCATCTTTTCCAACATTGCAACTTTTCTAGACAAAGCGTTACGTGAATTTTCCATCTCTGGCCCTTCATACATACAGGACACGACAGACTTTATTAATAAAATCTCGGATCTTGGCGAATTGATTACAGATGTTACATTTTTGGCGTCTTTTGACGTTGTTTCGTTATACACTTCAATTGACCACGAAAGGGGTCTAAACGCAGTGAGACGCAAGTTAGCGACCAGCGCATATACATTAGCCACACAGCTGTTCATAATTGATCTGTTGGAGTTAGTCCTAAAAAATAACTACTTTCTCTTCATCGATGATTTTTTCATTCAACTAATGGGTGTGGCAATGGGCGCCAATATGGCGCCCACATACGCCAACATTACCATGGAGGTTCTGGAGGAAGACGCCGTCTATGCCTCCACCCACTTCAGGCATTGCCTGCGGTGGTGGAGGTACATAGACGACGTCTTCCTCCTCTGGACAGGCAGCGAGGTTGAACTTCTAGAGTTCCACACATATTTAAACACCATAGACGAGTCGATTAAGTTCACTCTGGTACACTCCAAGATTGAAATACAATTTCTTGACGTGTTGGTAACACTTAGCCATTCCACTCTTGAAACTGACATCTTCATAAAACCCACTGACAGAAACACCCTGCTCAGGTACGAAAGCCATCATCCACGAGCCATGGTAAAATCTCTACCCTTCAGTCAGTTTTTACGCGTAAAGCGCATCACAAGTGACTCTCATAAAGCAAATAAAAATCTTTGTAACATGACCAACAAATTTATACAACGCGGTTACCCCCGCAGTATCATTGACAAAAATTTACAAAAAGTGGACCGCGTAGACAGATCCATGTCCCTGTCCACTACTAACAAAAAACCAGACAGTGCCCGAATACCATTTGTCTCAACTTACAGTGAATATAGTAATTCCATCAGTGACACCATACGTAGACATTGGTCTAAGTTATCTGGTAGTCCGACCTCGGTCCCCGAGTTCAGGAATCCCCCACTCTTCTCATACAGAAGAGCACAATCCATCAGAGACCGTGTAGTAAGAGCAGATGTAGGCACATCGCGCCCCAACAGACAAACAGCCATTTTTGGACAACTGAACAAGGGTTCGTTTCCGTGCAGGAATTGCATTAATTGCAAGCAAATGAATAAAGGCAGTACTTTTTCTCACAATAATGTACAATACCACATTAAGCATTATCTTAATTGTGACAGTAGTTTTGTCATATATATGCTCACGTGCCCTTGTGGATTGTTGTACATAGGCGAGACGACTCTTGAATTCAAGACACGACTTAACCAGCACCGATACACCATACGCAATAACAGGCGCGATTTACCTGTTCCCAAGCACTTTTTTGACGCTAAACACACCGAGAGGGAACTCCGGTTCCAACTCATTGACCATGTACCCCCATTGCGAAGGGGTGGTGACAGAGTAAAGATCCTTAAAATCAAAGAACTGCGTTGGATACATACATTAAATACCTTACGTCCGCATGGATTGAACGTGGACTTCAAATTAAGTGTAGTCTAATGTCAGTATTCATTGTCCTATTTTTGTTTGTATTTTTCACGGTCCTCTCTGTGTGTATTGTAAGTTTGCAGTAACAAGAACCCACCAACATAATTCAGACATTATTTTTTTATGTATGCATAATGAATGTTTTTGTCATTACAGACTACATGAACAAAACAGAGAGTCACCGAGGGACAATTCTCACCGTCTCCTCCACATCCACGCTGTCAATTGTTTGATTCCATTCGTCCCAGCCTGGGTGTCCCCCTTTTCCTTCTCCCCTCTCTTACATTGCTTGTCATTCATATTGCCTCACACAAAGGCCAGCGTGAACATTATGGACATTGTTTTGCATATAACTGTTGGACATTATGGACATTGTTTTGCATATAACGGTTGGCACACTCAATATCCCTGATAAAGTCTGTATTAGACTTTAGGGAATAATTTTTCAATTGTTTCCCCATGTTTGGGGTTAATAGTTTCTCCGTTGCCCTCCTTGCATAGTCCAAATGCTTATTTAATTACCTCACGCTGTGCCAGCAACTATGTTGCATCATTGTCTCCTGCGTATTACTTTGCTGCCCAGGACTCATCAGGGAACACTAGACTGTTTACACAGTCTCCCTGACAACATGAGTTCCTCTGACATGCGCACTACGAGCGACACATTGTTTGCGCTCCATCGCTGCGTTCCAGGGTAACATACCCTGGCGCGTGACCTATCTTCTCAGGCTCGGGACACACATAAACTTGTCTTCAGCGTGTGGACTTGGCGGTGAGAACCTCATGTCATTCTCATATGTATATTTGTATTGTCTTTTTTAAAAAAATCACGACACTTTAAACACACTGGACACTTTAACATGCACTAGGCACCAGGTAATCACAAAAGACTCCTTTATATACTGTATATGCACTAGCACTTTATCCACTGTTGCATTCTTTATGATATGCTCTATTTTACTCTGCTATACAATTGTTTTTATGAATTTTATGACGCAACATGCTAATTATGTGGGTGTGAACTTCCACGTCACGTGATCACTTTTGTTTGGTATAAATGTGTGATGTTCACTCTTGTTATTCAGCTTGATAAAGACTCTGTGTGAGTCGAAACGTCGCTCTTGCTGTACTTTTTCAAAAACATGGAATAAAGGACACTATTTTTTTGCACGATATCTTTGGAGTGCTGCCTACTTTCTCATCATATCTATCTATCTATCTATCTATCTATCTATCTGTATTGATCTCATAACTATCTACCTTCACATAAGTATAATATACTGTATCAATAGATAGACCAAGCTAATGGAGGAATGTTCTATAAACACACAATGCCCTACAATCTTTTACTTTTCTATATATGGGCATTTTTACATTTCCCACATCCAGTATAATATAATAATCAGAGAACTGTACCTTTTGATGTCCCTGTGTAATAATGTGGATGTATCAGTACAGGTTTAAACAATATGTGACCCCCTACCCCTGGCAGGATAGAGCTGTTCTCATGCAATTTTTCCATCTCATTTTTTTAATTCACCAGGAGGTTCTGCTGAGTTTAAGAATCTGCAATATCCAATTTCCAGCCTCGTTTCCTGCAAAATCTAATATTGCCAATCGCTAAACTGCTTCAGCATCATCCTGCCTGCTCCCTCTACCTACCCACAGACGAGATTCATTAAATTAATTGAGATGATGAATGATTGTATAGCGCCCTGACTGTTCTTAGCTTTGTGCCTTGGAAAACAAAAGCAAAGGCTGGAATACAAGCACAACCACACTTCTCTTACATCTCGTAGCAGAATATTACACTATTTAGTCTAGAAATATCTCACAATTAGCATTTACTATTTGTTCAAAGGTGTTTTTTTTAACCTTTATTCATATTTAACTTAATTTTGTACTGATATTGTTGTATTCTATTCACCTAACTGCCTGGGTGGAGTTAGGACTTTGTCGTGCTTACATTTTTTACTATATCATCCAACCATTAATTGGGATCCCATGTACCTTACTACTGTACCTTATTCCTACTGCAGGTCCATGTGTGATACCAATATTATTTGTGGCCTTTTCTGGATGCATTTGTGTGTGGGGGGGGTAGTTGCGCTGCATAGGGAGCTGTGCGACTGCGTTGCATACTTAGGTAGGAAAAACACTGAGCCTTTGCGCCTGTTTTCTGTCGGACTTTGCACTAGAAAGAATGTGCAAACTGCTTGCATATGTATTTAGAAGTGTCCGCGGCATATTTGTGTCATGGCTGCACTGTGCCTGCCCCACCACAAATTCTTTTGTACCGACTCGACAGAATTGTTTCGCACGTTCTACGTTAAAGGTGCACCAAAAAAAATGCTCCACACTTCTAGAGCAGAGCAGTGCAGGAGCATGCCCTTCAGGTTTATTAGCATAATTTAAAAGTTGATTTTAGAAGGAAGGGGGCCTTGGATAGCAAATCTATGAGTAATTGCCCCTGGTCGCTTGATTTTGTTGGTAAAACGCAAAAGGACCGTCAAACACGCGAGAAGTGGTTGAGGTCAATGTCCAATTATACAATATCGAATACAATATAAGGTCAAAGATGTATCAGATACAATTTAACAACATGGGGGTATATCCAAGGATCCCATCAACATCAATATAGCCTGTAATGTTTGTATTGTCAATTCAATATAGTATATAATGGTCATTAAAGGAAATCTACTGTGTGAATTGTACTTACTAAAGCAGTTTTACTAGCATATTCCGCTTCCCACCCTGATGCTGGATCTGTAGTGGAAATTCTCTTAAAGGGTCTCCTTTTTGTTAAAAAACAAGTTTAATAAATATGCAAATGAACTGCAAGTGCTCTGGGGAGAATAACCTAGACCCTCTGGCTCCCGGTAGCACAATTATTTGTCCCCTGGAGAACTGATTACACGCCCCATATCTCCAGAATTTCGTATTTTCTCTGAAGCCTATGTCACAGGCCTATAGCAGATTTTTGCATGGGATTTTGGATATACATATTTGTACACAGGCGTTTATACAATTACACACACTTATATACACTCATTTATGTACTTATACATACATTCATACACCAATACCAACAGTTGGAGTAACTATTTTTGTGACAATATTTGGAGAAATTTTTATTAATATAATTTCCCTTACTTCTAAGTAGTACGTACAATACATTTCTCCATGTACAGGATGCCACTTATACAATCACAGTACCTACAAGCTATAGGAATTGGCTTATCTGAGCTACTAATGCAATTTCATTCAACAAAGATTAGAAATATTGGATGAAAACTGTTGTTACCATAGTTTTCATTGAGTTAGGCGAAACCAACTGGGTCTACCTCGAGTCGAGTAGATTCCAGTTAGTAATTCACCAGCTGTTAGGGAAGCTCTGCTTGACTAAATGTTATAACTGTATAAATTATAGAATCAAGTTGTAATCAAATACACATTTCATATAAGAACATGAAACCACATTCAGGTAATGCCATGGTCAGTGCTGGCCTACAATATATAAGACTGTGTAAGATGGATACAGCCACTGCGCACATATCACTAATACAAAGCCCTGAACCCGCACATTGGGGGCCCTAAAAGAGATTATCAGCTGTACACTTACTGTTCAGCATAATTTACCTGCAATACAATTATTTATGTACCTACTGGCAGTACACAGACTCCAGATTATTGTACTATCAAGGCATGGTTTTAATTTACATAATAAAATTTTTATGCTACAATAATCCTAATGAAGATACAAATATTCGAAGATTTTAGATGGCCTGATGTATAGTATATATAATTTATAACAACATTTAATCACTGGCAGGTGAAAAGAAAAACCTTGATGAAATTCATCAAAACTAGTGAAGTCTTTACTATGTGTAGTTTGCCTGTGGAGTGGGGAGAGTGCGGCAGATTCATCAAAACCAGTGCTTGGTCTTCATTAATCTGGTGCCCCTGCACTGCTCAGAGAGTGTGTGTCAGGGTTCTGTGGACCCTCTGGCCCACCACGGAAGATAGTGCTAGCTGACACCTGGGACCGGAGTCTAAGTGGCACCTGGTCTTCACCAGAGCCCACCACAAAGTGGGATGGTCTTGCTGTGGCGGGGTGCCACCAGGTCATTCCACAGGTGTGACTAGCCCGCGGTGGCAGCCAAGGTAGGAACGCATATTGCAGACAAGGCTTACCGGTAACACCCGCGATCGTCGCCATTGTAGCCTCAGTTCTTCCAAAGACCCAAGGCTACTTCGAGTTAACCCATGCATTACAGTGTGCTATCATACTGTAGTATGGCAGTATATGATAGGATCGTACAGACACCCTAGGGTTTAAGTACCCTAGGGAGTCTAAAAAATAGTAAAAATAAAAAAAGTAAAAAAAAAATTATAATAAAAAAACCTAAAAACTCAAATCACCCCCCCCTTTCCCTAGAACTGATATAAATACAAATAAACAGTAAAAAACATAAACACATTAGGTATTGCCGCGTATGAAAATGCCCAATCTATCAAAATATAATAACATTTTTTCACTGCGTTTAACCCTGTAACGGAAAATCGCGGCCAAAGTCAAAAATGGCACTTTTTATTGCCATTTAAAAAAAATGTTAAATTCTATAAAAAGTGATCAAAAGGTCAAACAGTCCTAAAAAAAGATAACATTGTAAACATCATCAAAATCCACATGAATATGGCACACATGCATTTTTTACCAATTTCACTGCATTTGGAATTTTTTTCCCGCTTCCCAGTACACGGCATGGAATATTAAATACCAACATTTTGAAGTGTAAATTGTTACACAGAAAATAAGCCATCACACAGCTCTGTACATGAACTCTCACCCCATGAGGTTACCCTTTAAATGATGATATCACGGGTTTCAAAGATAGGAAGATAGTGGCACTTCTATCTTAAATTTGGGTTCAGGTTTTGCTCCCTGTCAAATTGAAATAATAGTTCAGGATTGGTTTCTTAAAGGCTTTTAAGGATTTGCTATGAGCATTTTAGTGCACAGTACCAGAGGATACCTTTAGAGGTTTTGTAAGACAGTGCTGTGGCGGTATGGTAGGGATGTTCAGAGTAGATGCTCCGTAGGCCACTGTGTACATCTCTAGTTGATATATTTAAACCTATTAAGACTTAACTATAGGCAGCATTTGATGAGGTTTCAAGTTTAGATGGTTTTATTATTTAGTTTGTGTCCTTCCTTGCATTAATACTTTCTACTTCCGTGAATCGGAAATGTCAGACAATGTATTCTTGAAGCTCAAGTAGTTTTTTTGTTAACAGTAATCTTTGTTTTTCTAGTGAAGATCAAAAATGCACACTTCAAGATTATACTTTTCAAGGAAGACGGGAATCTGGGTAAATAATTCCTTTTAATTAAAGGAAATGTTTGCTTATACTGTATTGAGAAAATCCGATGAGTTTGTTTGCCGTCCCTTCGTTACTCTGTGTTGCTCCTGTTAATTAAACAAACGAGTCTCATCATTATTCTTTGGAGATGCTGTTAATCTGTGAGGATAACGCAAGCTGTCTTTATGCCAATGTTGAATTTATTGCTTTGGGAAGCCTGGAAGCAGAGCTGTACTTGGACATTAAGACTCTAGGATGCTATGTCTATTATGATGAGAAGCATACAGAGATCACAATGTTTGTTCTGCAATTGGTATGGAATCACATGGCTTCCTGGGAGATAAGGAAATGTGTACTTTACTTTGATATCAGTTGGTGGGTTTTTATAGCTGCAGTAAATTGTATTTGTTTAGTATGCAATTCACATAAATTATATATGATCTTGTATGTATTAAAACCAGGTAACTTGAAGATTTTAAGAACTGCCTAAGATTTGCCTGGAAAATTGAATAGCTACTGGCTATCGTAGGTTTGCCATGTTTGAACAATTTTCATAGTAGAACCACTTGCCATTTGCCTGAGTGGAAAATAGCATTTCACCCCCAACTTTTTGTTATGATTGATAATCCAAAATAATTTAAAAAAAAATATGGGACCCTGGAGTGTTGACACTGACAAGGAGTTAGAGACATGCGCTCAGAGCCCTGTTCACTTGTCTAACAATACTCCAACACTCCCAATCACTTTGTCCCTGGTTTTCCTGCTTACCCCTCCTCTTGCCCTTTGGCTTTCAAACTCTGTACCCTAAGTTGTGTGCCAAACATTTGGTTGTAAGGAATGTTTCCAAGACTAAAAGAAGAACGAGCTTACCAATGATGATATTACCAGCTGAAATTGGTGTTTGAACAGGTCTCTAGACATAGATAAGAATCCAAAAAAGGAAAAAGACATATTGCATTGGAGTGAAAATATTCTTCTGAGAAGGTCTGTAGAAAGGAAAGGTTGCAAGTAGGTGTTTCTTGTAGAGGAGGAGGTCTGATGAAGACTTTGTTCTGGTCTAGAAACGTGTAGTCTTTTAAAATTATTTTTATGAAAGAGCATCCTTTGATTCCTAGTGACACATCTGTAGGCACTCTGTAATGTAACCTTTCCTCTAAAACAACAATGCGTTTATTTTATTGGGGTCTAATAAAACATCTACTAATGGGGAACACAATAAACATCTAACCCAAGGTATGCTTCAGCTTTAACACAAAACTACCAGACATTATTTTCGCTCTACTGGTTGGATTTAATACGTTACTGGCTTAACCCTGCTATGTTGATAAATTGTCTTCTATACCAGTGCAGAGTGTACCTATATCTATGTCACAATTAAATCTTACTGATTGATTGGCCGCCACATATGGTCCATCTGCTGTTTGCGACATGTATACTACTTTATGGTCATGCCTGTGCTTACCCACTTCTTTAGAAAAAAATAAATCTAACATCTTGTAAAAAGTTTCTTAAATATTATTTGTATGACTCTTAGGCTGACAACAAAAGTTTATTATTATGTTTATTATGTTTTTCAATATTATTCTAACAATAAAACCTCTTTTCCTTTTCTGATTTACCTTCTCAGATTTAATACCTCTCCAAGTACCACTTGTGTATTCTTTGTTCATTTCTGACAAAGCGCTCTTGTTCATCAAAATAACATCACATTTACTGTATCAATGCAACTGGCAACTTAACAATCTTCCTGCTGACTCATATTCTCAGAAATCTGGCCTCACTTACAAATGAGAGCAGCATACTTTCTTAAACCTTATTGAAAATAAAGCCAATGAAATATTAACTACATTTTAGTGCTGAGCATATTTTAACAATCTTTTAGTAATGTCGCTAATGGGAATGATAACCATGAAAAATATGATGTATGCCTAGTACATGCAGGGCATAAACAGCAGCTAGCAAATCTATAAAAGTGCAAGTGATCAGAAAAAAATATAGTGTCTTTGGAATGTGCTGAAATATAGTGTGCTAGATATTGGAAAAAAAGGCCCTTTGGAAGGAAATCAACCACTCGAAAAACAAAAAAGCCCCTTAAAATACTTACCTCCAATCCTCTTGATCTTTATCCCGCGCTGTCCATTGCGAGTTTTGACATGTTGGGATCACTTAGAAAAGAAAGTTATAATAAGCAGCATGAAGCACAGAGACGAGATGTACGATACTCTGGGCTGCAAATTATGCACTTTCCCCCATCTCCCTCTCACATGCCTCTCGTGTGACTTCACCTCACTCTCCCATGCTCCCAGTATGGTAGAGGGAGGTGCCACGACTTGTATAATTAGCAATCCGGAGTGCCGGACATCTCGTCCCCACACTCTGTGCTGCTAATTCTAACTTCTTTTCTGAATGATCTCGACGTGTCAAGACTAGTGACAGGCAGTGCTGGGATCAAGATGAAGAGGAGCAGGTGTGAGTATTTTTAGTATTTTTTTCAGTGGTTTCTTTCAGGGGTGACACTTGTGGTACTGGTGGTAATGCAACTGCCATGGCTGAACATGCAGTGTCAAAGGGAGTTTATTGGATCAGGTTATTGATTAGTATTCTTACAGCCAAAATTATCAAAAAATGTTTTTTGACTCTTGGCTGAGCTCTCACCATACACAGTGGATGACAGCTGTATAGCACAGCTGACACTAACTGCCAGTTAAGCCTGTTAAATGTTGCAGCTGAACCTAACAGTGCGTGATGTCATTGGAGGGTAGAGCTGCAGCCTAACGTATCATAGAGACTCATAGGCCTCCCATGGATACTGACCTTTAATAGCAGGCTTTTAGAGATTAGCAGCAAAATTGCAATATACTGCAGTACAGTTTTATTGCAGCATATTTTATGAGCCATCAGACCCTCCAGGGTTAAAGTACCATAAGGGGTCTGAAATAATAGTAAAAAAATAATAAAATAAAAATAAGTATTTTGTTTTTTAAAGTAAAAGTTCACCACTGAATCCCTAGAACACATCTAAAAATAAATAAACAGCAAAAATCATAAACATGTTTGGTATCGACTAGATATGAGCAAGTATACTCGTCCGAGCTTGATGCTCGTTCGAGTATTAAGGTACTCGAAACGGCTCGTTGCTCGGACGAGTATTTCCCCTGCTCGAGATCGAGCATTTAATTAAAAAAACACAGTGAAGAATAGAATAAAAACAGTGAACACAGGATCATTTAAGTGAAAAAGACAGTGAAGAACACAGTGAAGAATAGATTACAGATGTTCGGCACATCTGCTTACTTGTCGGAAGATACGCGCAGAACGGCAGCAGGGAGACATCAAGCAGCAGGGAGACATCAAGCAGCAGGGAGACATCAAGCAGCACGGGGAGACATCGGGCAGCACGGGGGAGACATCGGGCAGCGGGGAGACATCGGGCAGCACGGGGGAGACATCGGGCAGCACGGGGGAGACATCGGGCAGCGCGGGGAGACATCGGGCAGCAGGGAGACATCAAGCAGCACGGGGAGACATCGGGCAGCACGGGGGAGACATCGGGCAGCGGGGAGACATCGGGCAGCACGGGGGAGACATCGGGCAGCGGGGAGACATCGGGCAGCACGGGGAGACATCGGGCAGCACGGGGGAGACATTGGGCAGCACGGGGGAGACATCGGGCAGCGCAGGGAGACATCGGGCAGCACGGGGGAGACATCGGGCAGCGCGGGGAGACATCTGGCAGCACGGGGGAGACATCGGGCAGCACGGGGGAGACATCGGGCAGCGCGGGGAGACATCGGGCAGCACGGGGGAGACATCGGGCAGCGCGGGGAGGCATCGGGCAGCACGGGGAGACATCGGGCAGCACGGGGAGACATCGGGCAGCACGGGGAGACTTCAGTGGAAGAAGAGGAGCGGATCCCGGGACAGCATATCACCCCGACAAGTAAGCAGATGTGCCGAACATCTGTAATCTATTCTTCACTGTGTTTTTCACTGCGTTTTTCACTTAAATGATCCTGTGGTCACTGTTTTCATTCTATTCTTCACTGTTCTTCACATCTGTTAACTTGTCGGGAGATAATATACGCGCAGAACAGTGAAGAATAGATTGCAGATGTTTGCATACATCTGCTAACTTATCAGAAGACATTCTTTTTCAATTAAATAACACATTTTATTCCCGAACCATGGTCCCTTTGAAAAATGCTCGGGTCTCCCATTGACTTCAATGGGGCTTGTTATTCGAGACGAGCACTCGAGCATCTGGAAAAGTTTGTCTCGAATAACGAGTACCCGAGCATTTTAGTGCTCGCTCATCTCTAGTATCGACACATCCCAAAATGCCAATTCTATCAAAATAAGAAAAGATTATTACATGCCCAGAAATAATGCCCAGATCTGTACACTAAAGTATGAAAAAGTTATTGGCCTCATTTTGGAAATTTTGTTTGTAAAAAAGATTTTATTTCTTTTAAATCTATTTTAAAAATAATAAAACCTTTATAAATTTGGTATCATGGTGATTGTAATAACCCAAAGAACAAAGAGGAGGTGTCATTTAGAGTACAGAAAGAAAGCTGTAAAGAAAATGCTAAAAATTAGGGGTTTTTTTTGCCAATTTCAACTCACTTAAAATTTTTTCCAGCTTTCCAGTATATTGCATGGAATATTAAATGGTACCACTAAAAAAGTTAAATTTGTCCTGCATATAACAAGCCCTTACATGTAATGGAAAGAGGAAAGTAAAAACAGAAGCGCATTACCAAAATAACTAGAGGATTGACAGTCATTATATATTTTCGGTACCACATTCTAATACAAATTTAGAAAAAAAAACTGTGCAAGTTTCTATTGGTACATTTTTTTTACTTCTCAATTGCTTTATCTGTTGGAGCAATAAAAATGTATGTGAAAAAAACCTGTAAGATGAAATCAGTTAGCCATTGATTATAGATGCTTCGTTTAGTCTCCTTGTCACATAGCAATTTGGACAATTCTGAGTTTTAAAAGAGTAGTTTGGGTAAAGTATTTTTTTGTTCCAGCATAACTATGGGCCTAGTAGTTTACTAAAGTCCATAAAGGCATGCTTGGATGAATTTGGAAAAAAAGACTGTCTGTTTGACCCTTTACATTCTGCGGTTGAGCATGGCTGCAACATTTATTGGGCTACTCACCTCTCCCCCTCACAAACCACGACCTCTCTGCTTGTTTTGTCGAGTGCCTATTGTCTCCATTGCAACCCTGGGCTCCGATGCAGAACCTAGTAGTTCCAGCGTCAGCCAATGCATCCTATAGGCCGACTGATCTAATACATTCCCAGATATCAATAAGACAGTGTATTCATTTGAACAAGTGATCAGATAATTGCTTATTCAGGTTCCAGACTGGGACGAAAAAATGTGTTAACAAAAAAAAGCACAATAAAAGTCCACTAAATGTGATGTATTTTATAAAACACCCAAACCACATAAAAAGTATAAATCACTACACAAATTACACATATTAGAAATTTCCTTAAAAAATAAAAACCACAGCAGAAAAATTATGAGTTTTAATCAACCAACTTAACAAAAAGCACTAGAAAACATGATCAAAAAGTCTCATTTATATTATCATGATACCGATAAAAAGTACAACTTGGCCCATAAAAATAAAGCTAAATGAGTTTTTATTTTGTAGAACTAGTTAAATGTTAAAAAAATCTATATAAATAGGATAAAATATTAATATTTTGTCAACGTAAAGCAGACATATGGTTAAGGTTAGCTAGTAACCAATTTGGGTGGTCAGACTAACTGTAAGATTAGCATAAAATTTAGAAATCTGAAAATCACAAATTGCAAAAGTTTTCACCAAATTTACATCGGGGCCACCGGAGGGTGAGTATATACGTTTTTTTTTTTTTGTTAGTGCTGGGCAGGCTGTATACTACTGGGGGCAGGCTGGGCTGGCTGTATACTACTGGGGGCAGGCTGGCTATATACTGGGAGGCTGTGACCAATGCATTTCCCACCCTCGGCTTATACTCGAGTCAATAGGTTTTCCCAGTTTTTGGTGGTAAAATTAGGGGTCTCGGCTTATACTCGAGTATATACGGTAGTCGCAAAACTGACACAAAAATGTGTGACAAAATGAAAAGGCTCAAAAACAACAAAAAAAAAAAACAAGTGATACATCCGGCCCTATATATACAAATACCCAATTCTGTTGTTGATCCAGATTTCAAATGCAGCAAATTTTGGATATTCTTGCTATGGATTTCTTAAAGCTATTTAAGCTGCAGGTATGCTGAGTGGAGTTTGTTGAACCAATTTTACCTAAACTATACTGGATTGTAAATATTTCATGGTCATGCTTTCATGTGGATTCTAAAATTTTTCAGTAAATATTCAATGAAGAAGCATGATGGGGAAATTCAAAAAGTGGCATAAAGGCTATCCTCCCTATAGGTACTGTGGGGGGGATTTATCATATGCTTGTGGGTGGTGCAATCGCTTCCCCCTGCATGTACTCGATTTATCAGGAGACTGATATTTCTAGTGTCCCGCAGGAAGTGGGACATTTGTACTAAGCCAGTTTCTGCCTGGCATAGTACAGGCAGTCATCAGGTTATGTACAGGATAGATTCTTTAGGTTTGTACTTATATTGGATTTGAATGTACATCAGAACTCGTATTTATTATAATTGTAGCTCCAGACAATTTATTTTTTTTGTCCCTGTGAAAACTGGATTTTCAAAACAAAGATTATAAATAAAGCTTTATCACAGACACCTTACAGCTGAACATTGCTGCCTGGGACTAAAGTAACATCCAGAGAGCTTTACTAAAGGGTAGCAGTGGGCAGAGATGTCCATCTGCAACTAGGGGTCATCTGTAAGTCGGGTGTCCTTAAACCACTGATGCAGACACATAACTTGTTAAATCCCTAAACTGAGTGGTGTTGCTAAAAAAATAATTATAAAATTCAGGACCTTGGGAAAGCTGGGTGGCGTACATAAAAGAGCTTCCTGAATTGTAAAGACAGCACAAATCAACCCTGAGCTGAATGACACACAGCAGCTGGGGGATCGTGCAGTGATTGTTTACTGTCAGGGACAACACAGTGATGACTATTCTGGACTTACGCTGGGTGAGACAAGGCTGGTGCAGCACATAATTTGGGAGAAGAGAGCAATGGGGAAGCCACAGGAGCAACAGAGCCATCTCAAGGTATGTTTGGTTCATAATGCATAAAAGTAAACAGTAGATTTTCTTTAAGTAGGGGACCATCTGTATTTTGCTATAGCCTGGGTTAGTTTGTGATGAAGGCTACCGCTGGTGCGCATGCGCTGGGCAGGAATGACCCACACTGGCCTATACCTTTCATCCCTCTCCATGCCCACTTGGTGTGGAGATAGTATAAGGGGGATGTAGGTGCAATTCCTGGCCATGCACTAGAAATTGTGACTATTTCAGGGTGACTGTTTCAAGCTCTGGTGAATCCCCCTACTATCCATAGGCTGGATTATAGTTCTATGCCGACATAGTGTAGGAAGATGACCTTAAATGAAATATTTCCTAACATGTCTTTCCTGGTTACAGTCACGGTATACACTACACCCTATATAGTCTCTGAGGGCAGAAAGAGTTTACCTTCCTGACAAACCATCAGCATGTTTTGGGAAGATGTAATGTTATAAGGTAGGATAAACATAATTTATTCATTTGTTCAATATACATCAGTGGCTGTCATACCTTTTTTAGGATGCATTTCACTCAATTGTCTGCATAGTGTTTCCATGTCATGTCAAGGTGAGTATAGTTATAGCGCTGACTGCAACATTGTGACAAACATGTAAAATGTGATTATCAGAGCAGAGGAATACATGCGCTGTATCACCTGTCTGGCTTTGCATGGCTATGGAGTGTCAGTTTGGTCGTGAAGCTGTTAAACTACAAGGTCAATGTTATGACCTTGAAAGTTAAGTGGAAAAGACACCCCCAATATCTCCTTGAAACATTCTCCCAATCACTTTTTGTAAAAGGAATTAAATTTTCATGAGATTTCGAGTACCCAACGAACTTCTCCAGGAAAGTACAAACTGCATCTGACGTTGCTCTGCTGCGCTGAGTGACACATCCGTTTGGAAAGCTGCTTTTTTTCTTTTTCTTCAAGGTGATTGATGTAATTTTCTATTAGACTGACCTTTGCTGGAAATGTTTTGACTGTAATGATTTCCTGTCCACTTTACTCAGCAGTCAGAGACCAGCTCCAGCTAACAGATGTTACATTGCCCAGGAGAAGTGGGCTGTGAAGGAGAGAGGAGGGACACGTGGATTGTTGTGGCATAGACTGCTCAGGATTTCCCATAGATAAAACATAGTACTGGAGTTTATCTACAGAACAGAAGCCGTGTCTTCCTTTCACAAAGTAACGTACACTATGATTCTGCTCCAGTATATTTAAAGAGGTTAAAAGATCGGAATGTTTTTTGTGGGGATGGTTCTTGCATTCTAGAAGGAAGGTATGAGATACACAACTAATACAATGGTCTTAAGTAGATCAAAGGAATTACACAAAGATTACTTTTTTTGTACAATTTTTAATGGTTTCTGCAGAGTTCTCTGAAAGGATAGAGTACCATCAAAGCCATCAAGCATGACTAACCAGAGACACTTACCCATAGATCCAGGCACTGAAAGTGGAAATCTTCTTTTATTTGTTATCCATGGCCTCTTTTCATTGTAAACCAACTTTTTAATTATACTTATTAACCTGAAGGGCTCTGAAGGGCATTACCAGAGACCCTCCATGCTCTGGCTTCACAGGCTGTTACACTGTGCAGGAGCATGTCTCCCTCTCCCCCCTCCTCCCTTGGCACTCCCCCTCCCTCTACCTGCTGATATCTTACACAAAGAGTAGGGCGGTAGTGTCCATGGTTTATACACAGTCTAAATTGTAACATCCAGCTCACCTGGGAGTGCACAATCTTGAAGCTGGGATGCAGACAACACAGATACATGCAAACGTTTTCAAAAGAAGGATCAGCAACTTCACCTTAGATGAATACAAATTTCTTTGTTCAGCTTCTTTTTTATAATGGCATGACCAACAGCAGGATAAAGCAGCCTGTTCCAGCATGGAAAATTATCAAAAGGAGAAAATAAAATTACTTCCCGTTTATCTGCCTGCAAATATCCAAACTGGACTGTTAGAAAAGCAGAGGACACAAGTGACACTCGGGATCGTAAAAACTTATAACAGGCAAATTCTAATATGAATACTGCAAATAAAGACAAAAATAACTTTAATTGTTCCATTTTTGTCACTACTTACAGTGCTGAATTTTGCAAAATTCGTAACATTATATCCAAATATTTACCCATTCTACAAGAATATAATAAACTAAAATGTATATTTACCTCTGGCTGTAGATTTTCCACAAAAAGAGCACCAACATTGAACACTTAGTTATCTCCCAGCCAGAATAGAAAACAACTAAATGCAAATATGTGGTTAAATGTGACTGTTTTTTTCAGATGTGGCAAGACAGTGGGTTTTGTATCCATTTACAAACTAAATCCGCAATGTAACATCTGCGATACAAGATAAAGTGTTTCCTATAAAATCTTTCATTAATTGTAACTCGTGCAATATTTGTTAGGATTGGGTACACAAAAGACAGGGGATAGTGTGCCCTGAGCTTGCCCCAGCCTCTGTCCCTTCCTATAGCCCCCCCACGCTAAACCGTGGGGCGACTACTTGAAGACTCGGAATACGCTGGTTTAAGTGGGGGAAGGGAAATACAAACAGACAGACAAACATAAAACACAAAAGAATCGTAAACTAGCCGGAGTCACAACGGGAGGGTACGTCAATAGCAAAGTCAGTAAGCAAATAGTCAATGTCAAAAACTAGCCGAGGTAACAACAATACAGATACAGAGCAATACAACCTAGTGCAGCAAGCGAGTGGAGAAAGAGATTTCAAACACTGGCACAGGTGACTAGTGAAGCTGCAATTTATGCAGCCAGAACTCTACCTCCAGAACCTGATAGGAGCTGGACAGCATCTGGGAATTAACCCCTCACGGTGCAGAACAACAGGCATCAAGCAGAGGTTCAAGTCCCAGCCACTCCTAGACAGCGCGAGATCTTAGCAGCCGCTGCCCAGGACGAGAGGTGGAGTTTGCGCGGACACGCGCCGGGGTTCGGAGAACGCTGCTGGCACCACCAGAAGTCCCAGCATTCTCCCTAGCGAACCTGACAGTACCCCCCCCCTGACGGGGGGCCTTCGGACCCCTAGATCTTAAAGATGGCTTCTGAGGGTAGGTCTGATGAAACAACCTGAGTAACCGTGGAGCATGAACATCTCTAGCCGGAACCCAAGACCTATCCTCAGGACCAAAACCTTTCCAATGGACCAGGTACTGCAGGGAGTTACCTACCCATCTGGAATTCACAATTTTTTCTACCTCAAATTCCAGATTCCCCTCCACAATAGATGGAGAAGGAGGGTCAGAAAGAGGCAAAACAGGCTCAACATAGCGCTTCAGAAGACTCTTATGGAAGGTGTTATGGACCCGCCACCCTGCTGGAAGTGTAATCTTGAAGGATACCGGGTTAACAATATGCGTAACAACAAACGGACCCACAAACCTGGGCGCAAACTTCAAAGAGGGGACCTTCAATTTAAGGTTTTTCGTGGATAACCACACTTTATCCCCCACCACAAACGTATCGGAGTTAGTGCGCCTTCTTTCAGTTTGTTGGACCATAGAATTTTGTGCCCTCTGAATATTCCCCCGAACCTGTGACCAGAGTGAGCGCAACTTGGATGTAATAGCTTCCGCTCGAGGAATATTAGAGACAGGCACAGATGAAAAAGAGAAACGAGGATGAAAACCATAATTGCAGAAAAACAGAGATACCTGTGTGGAAGAACTACTGTGGTTATTAATAGCAAATTCTGCCAACGGAAGGAATTTCACCCACTGGTCCTGACTGTCCGAGACAAAGAGTCGCAGATATTGAATCATCTCCTGATTCATCCTCTCGGACTGACCATTAGACTCAGGGTGAAACGCCGACGAGAACGATAAATTAACTTCCAGTCTAGAACAAAATGCTCGCCAAAATTTGGAAACAAATTGTACGCCCCTATCTGACACAATATCATCTGGTATACCATGGAGGCGTACAATATTCTGTATAAACAATTCAGCTAATTCTTCAGCTGAAGGTAACTTTTTTAATGGAACAAAGTGTCCCATTTTAGAGAAACGGTCCACTACTTCCCAAACCACTGTACAGCCTTGAGACGCTGGCAGATCAGTGACAAAGTCCATAGACACTTTAGACCACGGCCTGGTGGGAACTGAAAGCGGAAGAAGAGGCCCCTCAGGACGTCTCCTGGGAGTCTTTCCTCGCGCACAGACCTGACAGGCTTGGACAAATGCGTGCACATCCTTAGTCATGTGAGGCCACCAGTAACTTCTCTTCAAGAGATCCAAGGTGCTCCGCATTCCCGGATGACCTGCCAACACCGAGCAATGCGTCTCTTCCAACACTCTCAAACGACAAGAAAGAGGAACAAATAATTTGCCTTCCGGAAGGTCTTTAGGTGCAGATCTTTGTCCTGCTAAAATTTGAGAGGAGAGGTGGGAGGAGACAGCTGCCAGCACGACCCCTGGAGACAAAATATTACTGTCAGTAGCCTCTGGAAGCTACGGGACAAGGCATCAGCCTTCACATTTTTTGACCCAGGTCGGTAGGTGACCACAAAATTGAAGCGAGAGAAAAACAAGGCCCACCTAGCCTGACGTGAGTTCAAGCGTTTAGCAGTATCCAAATATACTAAGTTCTTATGATCCGTGAGCACAGTGATCGGATGAAGAGCTCCCTCCAAAAAGTGTCGCCAGACTTCAAATGCCCACTTAATGGCAAGGAGCTCTCGATTACCAATATCATAATTCCTCTCACAAGAGGAAAACTTTCTAGAGAAATATGCACAGGGCCTAAGTCTGGTGAGAGTGGAGGACCCCTGAGACAACACTGCACCAACTCCTACCTCGGAGGCATCCACCTCCACAACAAACGGTAGAGAGAGGTCAGGTTGAACCAAGACTGGGGCTGACGAGAATGCCGCTTTTAAAGTTTCAAACGCTGAGCAAGCGGCAGGGGACCAATTGTTCGGATCAGCACCCTTACGGGTTAGATCCGTGAGGGGTTTGGCGATCACGGAAAAGTTCTTTATAAAGTTCCGATAATAGTTAGCGAAACCTAAAAAACGTTGTAGGGCCTTAAGATTGGTAGGCCGAACCCAGTCCGTGAGCGCCTGAACCTTACTCGGATCCATCTGTACATCAGAGGGAGTCACCACATAGCCTAAGAAGGAAACCTTCTGGACGCAAAAAACACACTTTTCCAGCTTAGCGAAGAGGTGGTTTTTGCGCAACCTGGTAAGTACTTGGCGGAGGTGTTGCTGGTGAGAAACCATATCAGGAGAGAAAATCAAAATATCGTCTAGATAAACCACCATAAACACACCGATGTAATCATGAAAGATGGAGTTCATAAACCCTTGAAAAACCGCTGGGGCATTACTCAAACCAAAGGGCATAACCAGGTATTCAAAGTGTCCCAAAGGTGTATTAAATGCGGTTTTCCACTCATCCCCTTCCCGGATTCGAATCAGGTTATAAGCCCCTCTGAGATCTAATTTAGAGAAAACTTGGGCCCCAGAAACCTGATTTAAGAGATCCGGTATCAAGGGGAGAGGACCTGAGTTTTTTACCGTTATCTTGTTTAATTCTCGATAATCAATACACGGCCGTAAACCACCATCTTTTTTCTCAACAAAAAAGAACCCGGCCCCAGTGGGCGACTCAGAAGGACGGATATGTCCGATTGCCAAACTCTCATCAATATAACTCTTCAGTGCCTCCCGTTCTGGTACTGACAGGTTATATATACGACCCTTTGGCAATCTAGCATCAGGAAGAAGGTCAATTTTACAATCAAACTCCCTGTGAGGAGGAAGTACTTGGGATAAGGGTTTTGAAAACACATCTGAGTAATCAGAGAGAAAACCTGGAAGACTCTGATCTTCCGCCACTACTGTACATAATGAAACTCTGGACAGGTGATCCTTACAGTAAGGACCCCAATGAACCAGCTCCAGAGTTTCCCAATTAATTACCGGATTATGGATCCGGAGCCAGGGTAGACCAAGAATGACATTTTCAGACAAGTTTTCCATAACTAGGAAAGAACACCATTCTTTATGCATAGCTCCTACCATAAGCTTTATCTGCGGGGTTCGGAATTTAATCAACCCTGCCTGTAGAGGGGTCAAATCCGCACCCGACATCTGGATAGGAGTGGACAATGGAATCAATGACATGCGAAACTGAGAGACAAAATTATAATCAATTAAGTTAGACGCAGCACCTGAATCCAAAAAGGCGCGACCAGTGCAGGAAACAGACTGAAACTTAATAGTACAAGGTAAATACATTCTAGACACAATTGGGAGTACCTGAGCTCCTAAGCAGTCCCCCCGACTACTGCTTAGGAGCGGAAGTTTTCCTGCTGCTGCCTCTTGGAACAGGTGTTGACCTGATGATCAGGACTTCCACAGTAGAAACAAAGATGACGTCTCATTCGATGTTGCTTCCGCTGTGCAGGAGAGATGCTATCCAGCTCCATGGATTCCAATTCTGGACTACCCGGAGACAGATTGGCCGCTGGCTGACAGTCAGAGGACACCCGAGGTGATCGCCTGGATCTTAGGCGACGATCAACTCGGATGACCAGAGTCATAGCATCATCTAATGTCTGAGGCTCGGCATAAGCTAAGACTAAGTCCTGTACTCGGTCTGACAGTCCGGACATAAATTGGTCTTTTAGGGCGCAGTCATTCCATTGCGAGTCAGTCACATACTGTCTGAACTGGGCACAATAATCTTCTGCTGTCCGTTTTCCCTGACACAGAGATCTAAGGTGGGAAACTGCAAGTGCTCGGCGGTCAGGTTCGTCATAAATCTGGCCTAAAGCAGAGAAAAAAGCGTCAAGAGAAGAACGGGATGGAGAGTCAGGTGGGAGAGAAAAAGCCCAATTTTGCGGATCCCCACACAACAGGGAAATTACCACGCCCACCCTTTGAATCTCTGTGCCCGATGAACGAGGGCGTAAAGAAAAGTAAAGTTTACAGCCCTCCCGAAATGAAAAAAATTTCTTACGGTCACCAAAAAACACGTCAGGGAGAGGAACCTTAGGTTCAGGCGTGGGTGGCAGTGGATCCTGCGGTGATGTCTGCCGTGGAACCTGCATAGATTCCTGAATTTGGAGACGGGAAGCTAGATCCTGAACAAGCTGAGTTAGGGTCTGGACCTGAGCGACCACAGCTGACAAAGGCTCCATGGGAGGAGAAAATGTAGCAGGTCGGATACAGGATGCAGACCTGTGAGTGGCCAGTGTTTCTGTTAGGATTGGGTACACAAAAGACAGGGGATAGTGTGCCCTGAGCTTGCCCCAGCCTCTGTCCCTTCCTATAGCCCCCCCACGCTAAACCGTGGGGCGACTACTTGAAGACTCGGAATACGCTGGTTTAAGTGGGGGAAGGGAAATACAAACAGACAGACAAACATAAAACACAAAAGAATCGTAAACTAGCCGGAGTCACAACGGGAGGGTACGTCAATAGCAAAGTCAGTAAGCAAATAGTCAATGTCAAAAACTAGCCGAGGTAACAACAATACAGATACAGAGCAATACAACCTAGTGCAGCAAGCGAGTGGAGAAAGAGATTTCAAACACTGGCACAGGTGACTAGTGAAGCTGCAATTTATGCAGCCAGAACTCCACCTCCAGAACCTGATAGGAGCTGGACAGCATCTGGGAATTAACCCCTCACGGTGCAGAACAACAGGCACCAAGCAGAGGTTCAAGTCCCAGCCACTCCTAGACAGCGCGAGATCTTAGCAGCCGCTGCCCAGGACGAGAGGTGGAGTTTGCGCGGACACGCGCCGGGGTTCGGAGAACGCTGCTGGCACCACCAGAAGTCCCAGCATTCTCCCTAGCGAACCTGACAATATTATTTATAGAATAGATTGTTCTGTATGTAATTGACATATATTGGATGTACAGCACAAAGGTTTAAGAAGCGCATTGGAGAACATATAAATGATATTACAAATTAAAACAAGCGGAATATCTCAGACGCTTTTCGCTTTTTCGTGCTGTTCATAATGGAGATATTTCGTCCCTAAAATTTTCTGGCATTGAAAGGGTGTTCTTCCATTCAAGAGGTAGGGTTTCTGGATTCGGTGACTAAATACTATTATTCCTTACGTCTGAACACTAGGGATGATTTAATTTTAATATATTAAATGTCTGTGTAAAAAAAATTTATGTTTTTAAAAAAATAAATTAAAAAAAATTAAATGTATGTCATAAGGGTAAATATCCACCCTCTAAGGAAGTGATGTAACTAGTTCTGGGCATATATCTAACCTGGACATTCTGTTTCATTGTTGTCCAAGATCGGAAAGACCTGAAACGCGTAAGACCACTCGTGTTTGCTTTATCCTGCTGTTGGTAGTGCCATTTAAAAAAGTAGCCGAATTAAGTAGTTTATATTCATTCAAAGTGAAGTTGCTGATCATTCTTTTGCTACGTTAGTGTCCATGGTTTATCATGCTAGATTTTGATAGTAGATTTGATTGATGATAAATTCTCACAACTTTGAATGTTTACAGTCTAGAAAAGTGAGTGCACCATATTCCAGAAGGATTTTAGATACACGGCAGAAGGAAGAGCAGAAAAAAGACACAGAGAAGTGATTCTTAAAGAAAGGATACTGATCTGTAATAAGACAAATATGGCATCAGTATGTATCAGGGGCTATAGAATTGAAAATAGTGGTGTCTAAAGTGACACTCTACCAGCAACCTCTAAATTTTAACTAATCTCTGGAAAATATGACATTCTCACCTAATTTTCATAGGACTTTGTAGGATACTTTTTTATAGATAAACAGGTGAGATTTCACATAAAAGATTGGATTCCAGAAAGGACATTTCTAGAGATGAGCGAACATGCTCGTCCGAGCTTGATGCTCGGTCGAGCATTAGGGTACTCGAAACTGCTCGTTGCTCGGACGAATACTTTGCCCGCTCGAGAAAATGGCAGCTCCCGCCGTTTTGCTTTTTGGCGGCCAGAAACAGAGCCAATCACAAGCCAGGAGACTCTGCACTCCACCCAGCATGACGTGGTACCCTTACACGTCGATAGCAGTGGTTGGCTGGCCAGATCAGGTGACCCTGGGATAGACTAGCCGCTGCCCGCGCTGCTCGGATCATTCTGTCTCTGGATGCCGCTAGGGAGAGAGCTGCTGCTGGTCAGGGACAGCGTTAGGGTGCTAGTAGATTACTGTTAGGCAGGAGTGATTCTCAAAGAACCCAACAGCCCTTCTTAGGGCTACAATAACGTTCTACTTTTTTTATTTTAATTTGCATCTTTTACCATTTTGTGAGGAATTAGCAGGGGGACTTGCTACCGTTGTGTTTAGCTCTTAGTGGCACACATATCCATAGCAAAGACCGAAGTGGGAAAATTCAGTAGGGGTTGGATTTCTATTAGGCAATAACTCAGTGTCATCTCATCTGGCATAGTAGTGTGCTTCCTTTGATACTTGGCTAGAAAATAGCCATAGGAGAATACAAATAGCTTCTTGAAGCCTACAGTAGCGTTCTATATATTTGATTTCTGGTTGATCTGCTGGTGGCTGTAGTTTCTGCAGTGCATGTACTTGCCAATTCTGAGCAATTTGTAGTGAGACTTGCGACCGCTGTGTTCTGCGCTTAGTGGCGCACATATCCATAGCAAAGGCTGAAGTGGGAAAATTCAGTAGGGGTTGGATTTCTATTAGGCAATAACTCAGTGTCATCTCATCTGGCATAGTAGTGTGCTTCCTTTGATACTTGGCTAGAAAATAGCCATAGGAGAATACAAATAGCTTCTTGAAGCCTACAGTAGCGTTCTATATATTTGATTTCTGGTTGATCTGCTGGTGGCTGTAGTTTCTGCAGTGCATGTACTTGCCAATTCTGAGCAATTTGTAGTGAGACTTGCGACCGCTGTGTTCTGCGCTTAGTGGCGCACATATCCATAGCAAAGGCTGAAGTGGGAAAATTCAGTAGGGGTTGGATTTCTATTAGGCAATAACTCAGTGTCATCTCATCTGGCATAGTAGTGTGCTTCCTTTGATACTTGGCTAGAAAATAGCCATAGGAGAATACAAATAGCTTCTTGAAGCCTACAGTAGCGTTCTATATATTTGATTTCTGGTTGATCTGCTGGTGGCTGTAGTTTCTGCAGTGCATGTACTTGCCAATTCTGAGCAATTTGTAGTGAGACTTGCGACCGCTGTGTTCTGCGCTTAGTGGCGCACATATCCATAGCAAAGGCTGAAGTGGCAAAATTCAGTAGGGGTTGGATTTCTATTAGGCAATAACTCAGTGTCATCTCATCTGGCATAGTAGTGTGCTTCCTTTGATACTTGGCTAGAAAATAGCCATAGGAGAATACAAATAGCTTCTTGAAGCCTACAGTAGCGTTCTATATATTTGATTTCTGGTTGATCTGCTGGTGGCTGTAGTTTCTGCAGTGCATGTACTTGCCAATTCTGAGCAATTTGTAGTGAGACTTGCGACCGCTGTGTTCTGCGCTTAGTGGCGCACATATCCATAGCAAAGGCTGAAGTGGCAAAATTCAGTAGGGGTTGGATTTCTATTAGGCAATAACTCAGTGTCATCTCATCTGGCATAGTAGTGTGCTTCCTTTGATACTTGGCTAGAAAATAGCCATAGGAGAATACAAATAGCTTCTTGAAGCCTACAGTAGCGTTCTATATATTTGATTTCTGGTTGATCTGCTGGTGGCTGTAGTTTCTGCAGTGCATGTACTTGCCAATTCTGAGCAATTTGTAGTGAGACTTGCGACCGCTGTGTTCTGCGCTTAGTGGCGCACATATCCATAGCAAAGGCTGAAGTGGCAAAATTCAGTAGGGGTTGGATTTCTATTAGGCAATAACTCAGTGTCATCTCATCTGGCATAGTAGTGTGCTTCCTTTGATACTTGGCTAGAAAATAGCCATAGGAGAATACAAATAGCTTCTTGAAGCCTACAGTAGCGTTCTATATATTTGATTTCTGGTTGATCTGCTGGTGGCTGTAGTTTCTGCAGTGCATGTACTTGCCAATTCTGAGCAATTTGTAGTGAGACTTGCGACCGCTGTGTTCTGCGCTTAGTGGCGCACATATCCATAGCAAAGGCTGAAGTGGGAAAATTCAGTAGGGGTTGGATTTCTATTAGGCAATAACTCAGTGTCATCTCATCTGGCATAGTAGTGTGCTTCCTTTGATACTTGGCTAGAAAATAGCCATAGGAGAATACAAATAGCTTCTTGAAGCCTACAGTAGCGTTCTATATATTTGATTTCTGGTTGATCTGCTGGTGGCTGTAGTTTCTGCAGTGCATGTACTTGCCAATTCTGAGCAATTTGTAGTGAGACTTGCGACCGCTGTGTTCTGCGCTTAGTGGCGCACATATCCATAGCAAAGGCTGAAGTGGGAAAATTCAGTAGGGGTTGGATTTCTATTAGGCAATAACTCAGTGTCATCTCATCTGGCATAGTAGTGTGCTTCCTTTGATACTTGGCTAGAAAATAGCCATAGGAGAATACAAATAGCTTCTTGAAGCCTACAGTAGCGTTCTATATATTTGATTTCTGGTTGATCTGCTGGTGGCTGTAGTTTCTGCAGTGCATGTACTTGCCAATTCTGAGCAATTTGTAGTGAGACTTGCGACCGCTGTGTTCTGCGCTTAGTGGCGCACATATCCATAGCAAAGGCTGAAGTGGCAAAATTCAGTAGGGGTTGGATTTCTATTAGGCAATAACTCAGTGTCATCTCATCTGGCATAGTAGTGTGCTTCCTTTGATACTTGGCTAGAAAATAGCCATAGGAGAATACAAATAGCTTCTTGAAGCCTACAGTAGCATTCTATATATTTGATTTCTGGTTGATCTGCTGGTGGCTGTAGTTTCTGCAGTGCATGTACTTGCCAATTCTGAGCAATTTGTAGTGAGACTTGCGACCGCTGTGTTCTGCGCTTAGTGGCGCACATATCCATAGCAAAGGCTGAAGTGGCAAAATTCAGTAGGGGTTGGATTTCTATTAGGCAATAACTCAGTGTCATCTCATCTGGCATAGTAGTGTGCTTCCTTTGATACTTGGCTAGAAAATAGCCATAGCAATAGGATAGGATTGTTTGGTTCTAAAAACTCAAAAAAAAACAAAAAACACAAAAAAAAACAAAAAACACAAAAAAAACACACAAAAAAAAAAAAAAAAAGTAAAAAAAAAAAAAAAGTTATAACTCTCATTTTAAAAATGTTTAACCCCAGGGCTAGGGGTAGAGGACGAGGGCGGGGACGTGGGCGTCCAACTACTGCAGGGGTCAGAGGCCGTGGTCCTGGGCGGGGTGAGACACCACCTGCTGATGAGGGAGCAGGGGAACGCCGCAGAGCTACACTCCCTAGGTTCATGTCTGAAGTTACTGGGACTCGTGGTAGAGCACTGTTGAGGCCAGAACAGTGCGAACAGGTGATGTCGTGGATTGCTGACAATGCTTCGAGCAATTTGTCCACCACCAGTCAGTCTTCCACGCAGTCCACCCATGTCACCGAAATCCCCACTCCTCCAGCTCCTGCACCTCAGCCTCCTCCCCCCCAGTCTGCCCCCTCCCAGGAAAATTTGCCATTTGAACCGGCATACTCTGAGGAACTGTTTTCTGGACCCTTCCCACAGTCACAAACCACTTGTCCGGTTGCTGCTGAGCAATTTTCCGATGCCCAGGTTTTCCACCAGTCACAGTCTGTGGGTGATGATGACCTTCTTGACGTAGTGGAAGTGTGTAAAGAGGTGTCCGACGATGAGGAGACACGGTTGTCAGACAGTGGGGAAGTTGTTGTCAGGGCAGGAAGTCCGAGGGGGGAGCAGACTGAGGGATCGGAGGATGATGAGGTGACAGACCCAAGCTGGGTTGAGAGGCCGGGTGAACACAGTGCTTCTGAGACGGAGGAGAGTCCTCGACCTGAACAGGTTGGAAGAGGCAGTGGTGGGGCCAGACGGAGAGGCAGGGCCAGAGCTGGTGCATCAGCGCCACTGTCAACTAGTGAAGCTCCCGTGGTGAGGGCTCTTGCGGCGAGGGCTAGATCTTCAGAAGTGTGGAGGTTCTTTAAGGAAACACCGGATGACCGACGGACTGTGGTGTGCAACATTTGCCAAACCAGGCTCAGCAGGGGTTCCACCACTACTAGCTTAACTACCACCAGTATGCGCAGGCATATGAATGCTAAGCACCCCACTCAGTGGCAACAAGCCCGTTCACCTCCGGCCGTGCACACCACTGCTCCTTCCCCTGTGTCAGCTGCTAGTCAGCCCCCTGCCCAGGACCCTGGCCCAAAAACCCCATCGTCGCCTCCACGATCCTCCACAGCATCCACCAGCGTTCAGCTCTCCATACCCCAGACGCTGGAGCGGAAACGCAAATATAGTGCAACCCACCCGCACGCCCAAGCCCTTAATGTGCACATCTCCAGATTGCTTAGCCTGGAGATGCTGCCCTATAGGCTAGTAGAGACCGAGGCCTTTCGCAACCTCATGGCGGCGGCCGCCCCTCGGTATTCGGTCCCCAGCCGCCACTACTTTTCCCGATGTGCCGTCCCAGCCCTGCACCAGCACGTGTCAGACAACATCATCCGTGCCCTGACCAACGCCGTTTCTGACAAGGTCCACCTGACCACGGACACGTGGACGAGTGCTGCCGGGCAGGGCCACTATATATCGCTGACGGCACATTGGGTTAACTTGGTGGAGGCTGGGACCGAGACTGACCCTGGGGCTGCTCATATACTGCCGACGCCGAGGATTGCGGGGCCTACCTCGGTCCAGGTGTTTCAGGCCTACTATGCCTCCTCCTCCTCCCACCCCTCCTCCACCTCCTCCTCCGAACTACCATCCGTGGGCACGGCGCCATCAGTCGGTAGCTCTAGGCACAGCAGCAGTGCCGTCGCTAAGCGACAGCAGGCGGTGCTCAAACTGCTGAGCCTAGGCGACAAAAGGCACACCGCCCAAGAGCTATTACAGGGCATCACGGCGCAGACTGATCTGTGGCTGGCACCGCTGAACCTCAAGCCGGGAATGGTTGTGTGTGACAACGGCCGTAACCTGGTGGCGGCTCTGCAACTCGGCAGACTGACACATGTGCCATGCCTGGCCCATGTGTTAAATCTGATAGTGCAGCGTTTCCTCAAGACATACCCCAATCTGTCTGATTTGCTCACGAAGGTGCGCCGCATCTGTGCGCATTTCAGGAAGTCCAGCCCAGATGCTGCCACTCTCAGGGCAGCGCAGCGCCGCCTCCAACTGCCCGCTCACCGACTGTTGTGCGACGTGCCCACGAGGTGGAATTCAACACTGACCATGTTATCCAGAGTTTACCAGCAGCGCAGAGCGATTGTAGACTGCCAGATGTCAACTTCCACCAGAACTGGTAGTCAGGTCAGTCAGCTTCCTCAAGTCTACAATGAGGAGTGGACGTGGATGTCTGATATCTGTCAGGTGCTGAGTAACTTTGAGGAGTCAACACAGATGGTCAGTGGCGATGCCGCCATCATCAGCCTCACCATCCCGCTGCTTGGCCTGTTGAAAAACTCTCTGGTCAGCATGAAGTCGGAAGCTTTGCGCTCGTCACAAGAGACGGGGGAAGAATATTCCCTTGTTGATAGCCAAAGCACCCTGAGGTCTGTTTCTCAGCGCATATCGGAGGAGGTGGAGGTGGAGGAGGATGAGGAGGAAGAGGAGGAGAATGTTGGCGAGACACAAGAGGGGACCATTGTTGAGTCCTTCACTGTTCAGCGTGTATGGGCAGAAGAAGAGGAGTTGGAGGAGTTGGAGGAGGAGGAAATGGACAGTCAGGCCAGTGAGGGGAGTGAATTCTTACGCGTTGGTACTCTGGCGCATATGGCAGATTTCATGCTAGGCTGCCTATCCCGTGACCCTCGCGTTCAAAGAATTTATTCCAGCACCGATTACTGGGTGTTCACTCTCCTGGACCCACGGTACAAGCAAAATCTTGCCACTCTCATCCCTGCAGAGGAAAGGAGTGTGAGAATGCATGAATACCAGCAGGCCCTGGTGCACAAGCTGAAACAGTATTTCCCTTCTGACAGCGCTAGCGGCAGAGTGCGTAGTTCTGCGGGACAAGTAGCGAGGGAGAGTAGGCGAGCAGGCAGCTTGTCCAGCACTGGCAAGGGTACGCTTTACAAGGCTTTTGCCAGCTTTATGTCACCCCAGCAAGACACTGTCACCTGTCCCCAGTCTCGGCAGAGTAGGGCTGATCTTTACAGAAAGATGGTGAGGGAGTACGTAGCTGACCATACCATCGTCCTAAATGATCACACAGCTCCCTACAACTACTGGGTTTCAAAGCTGGACATGTGGCACGAACTGGCGCTGTACGCCTTGGAGGTTCTTGCCTGCCCTGCCGCTAGCGTCTTGTCCGAGCGGGTTTTCAGTGCAGCTGGTGGCATCATCACCGATAAGCGTACACGCCTGTCGACTGACAGCGCTGACAGGCTGACGCTTATTAAAATGAATAAAGGCTGGATTTCTCAGAATTTCCAATCTCCACCAGGTGAAGGAAGCTCAACCTGAATAATTGATCCACTCCTCCTCCTCCTCCTCATTTTCCTCCTTCTCCTCCTCTTTGTACAGTAAAGCAGAGGAAAATGGCTATTTTTTGACAGGGCCCACTGGCTCTTGCTATACTTCATGCATTTAATTTTTCTGGAGGGCCACCTACCCGGTCCTCTGTTTGAAACAATTTTTGTGAGTGCCACATACAGGCACTCAATCTATTCCATTTTTCTGGAGGGCCACCTACCCGGTCCTCTGGTTTGAACAATTTTTGGGACTGCCACATACAGGCACTCAATCTATTCCATTTTACTGGAGGGCCACCTACCTGCTCCTCTGGTTTGAAGAATTTTTGGGACTGCCACATACAGGCACTCAATCTATTCCATTTTACTGGAGGGCCACCTACCTGCTCCTCTGGTTTGAAACATTTTTGGGACTGCCACATACAGGCACTCAATCTATCCCATTTTACTGGAGGGCCACCTACCTGCTCCTCTGGTTTGAACAATTTTTGGGACTGCCACATACAGGCACTCAATCTATTCCATTTTACTGGAGGGCCACCTACCTGCTCCTCTGGTTTGAAACATTTTTGGGACTGCCACATACAGGCACTCAATCTATCCCATTTTACTGGAGGGCCACCTACCTGCTCCTCTGGTTTGAAACATTTTTGGGACTGCCACATACAGGCACTCAATCTATCCCATTTTACTGGAGGGCCACCTACCTGCTCCTCTGGTTTGAAACATTTTTGGGACTGCCACATACAGGCACTCAATCTATTCCATTTTACTGCAGGGCCACCTACCTGCTCCTCTGGTTTGAACAATTTTTGGGACTGCCACATACAGGCACTCAATCTATTCCATTTTACTGCAGGGCCACCTACCTGCTCCTCTGGTTTGAACAATTTTTGGGACTGCCACATACAGGCACTCAATCTATTCCATTTTACTGGAGGGCCACCTACCTGCTCCTCTGGTTTGAACAATTTTTGGGACTGCCACATACAGGCACTCAATCTATCCCATTTTACTGGAGGGCCACCTACCTGCTCCTCTGGTTTGAAAAATGTTTGGGACTGCCACATACAGGCACTATCCAAATTAAATTGTCTCCATAGCAGCCTCCACACGTTGTCTCCATTCCTACCTCCAAAAGTCGTCCATATAGCTGCCTCCATACATCGTCCCTTTATCAAACGAGGTGTGTCAGGCAGAAATTTGGGTTGTTTTCATGGATTCCACATCAAAGTTGTTAACTTTGTCGCCACCCTGCTGTGTAATCCACAAAATATACTTGCAAACTTTTACCATTTAGGGATATTATTTCAGCGCTTCTTGCGCATCTGTTTACATTCCCCTCACCCGCCATATCCTAAACTTATAAGAACGCTACTACACTTGATCTTATACAAAAGTGCTGTTTGGGGAGTAGCCTAGAGACAGGGGCTTGGATTTGCGAAAGCTCGCCTGGCAGCGGAGCGCCAGCTCCATGCGCATCATGCGCTTCTTGCGCATCTGTTTACATTCCCCTCACCCGGCATATCCTAAACTTATAAGAACGCTACTACACTTGATCTTATACAAAAGGTTCTTAGAAGTGCTGTTTGGGGAGTAGCCTAGAGACAGGGGCTTGGATTGGCGAAAGCTCGCCTGGCAGCGGAGCGCCAGCTCCATGCCAAGATCCAACTAACATAGTTTTAACTGCAGCACCTTTAATCTACTACTAGTTCACTGCCTCCATACATGGTCCCCTTATCAAACGAGCTGTGTCAGGCAGAATTTTGGGTTGTTTTCATGGCTTCCATGTTAACTTTGTCGCCACCCTGCTGTGTAATCCACAAAATATACTGGCAAACTTTTATCATGTACCGATATTATTTGAGCACTTCTTGCTCACCTCCTTTGGTTCCTCTCTGCCACCCATTGGTTTGAAGCCTGAGTCCATTTAGAGTATGTCGCCATGCCACTCTCTAGCCTGCCGCTGCTGCCGCTGCCTCTGCATGCCGTCCCCTATAGTGTCAGGGTCAATTATTGGATGTTTTACATGCTATCTAGCTTCATTCTGTCACTCTGTCATGGCCATGCTGTTGCCCATAGTTTTGGCATAATGGTGCGATTAAGCAGCCTCAGAGGCATCCATGCATGCTGCCCCTGCTGTTTCCTGTCCATTTCCGTGGTGTTTCCATCCTTTTCTGAGGTTCCCAGGTGTTTGGCCAAGCTTCCCTGTGCAGAGCCTTGGTCCCCTTGAAAAATGCTCGAGTCTCCCATTGACTTCAATGGGGTTCGTTATTCGAGACGAGCACTCGAGCATCGGGAAAAGTTCGTCTCGAATAACGAGTACCCGAGCATTTTAGTGTTCGCTCATCTCTAGACATTTCATATCCTACCTGACGGGGCTGTTGGTTAATTAGATAAAATCTAGCGTCAGAGTCCCTTTAAAGCGTAATTCTGACTATTCTAGCTATTCTAGCTAAAAATTGTTTTATTCAGATAGTTTTAGGTGAAAATATTTGACAACAATTCCAACGATACCTATATCATGTTGCTGGCTTTTTCCAAGCCTGAGATACAGTCTGATAAATCCGTCAGCCATTCTTATAAAACCATCTACAGCTTCTCCTAAAGTAGTTGGGTGCATTCTGGCTGTCACATCAGCTAAGGCCTCTAAGGCCAGAGCTGCTTCCCTCGCTTTCCATAATGCTGAGCTCTCCTCTCTAGCACTAGCAGTTATAGCACACAGATTAGTACACACATATATACACCTATGCATTGTTATACAGATAGACCTATAATTTAATACAGCTTTATTCACTTATACACTGCCTGCCATGATGGATGTGTCAGCCAGGCCATTCAGCAGATTCTATCACTCTCACATCTTCACATAACAGTGGGGGATGAGCAGTACAAAGAACAGAGGAGAAAAAACACAAATAGAAGTGAATAGTCTTCATCCTGTATATCAGACTTATCTTACCCCTTTCTCTTTAGTGACCCCACTATTGCCTTGTCAAATCCTAGAGAGAAATCGGTGGTGTGCTGGGATGGCTTATGGATGATAATAGAATCTTTATTAAACTGAGCAGCTCCAGGGGGGAGGAGTGTGTGGGATCATGAGAGCAGAGTGTACACAGAGCAGACATTACAGAGCTGCTGCTTCCTGTAATTACTGAGCAGAGATCTAAAACATGGCTATAGTGCATGACCCTACCCCCTTCCCTTCTGTGACAACTCAATCCATAAATTGCATCTCCTGTTCCCTCCTCTTTCACTCTACAGAGCAAACAGAATGCCAAAGCAGAATCTGTTGTAATAAGGTATGTACTGTATATAAGAAAGTAGATTGGAAAAATATTAGATTTCAGCTAATACAGCTATAGAAAAATCTTTATAAACTTTACAGCTACACTTTTTTATTAAGATAGATTTTTCAAACTAAAACATTCAACTTCTTCATATATACATATATATTAACCCCTTAAGGACCAGGCTCTTTTTCATTTTTGCGTCTTTATTTTTAACTCCCCACCTTCAAAAATCTATAACTTTTTTATTTTTCCATGCAAAGAGCGGTGTAAGGGCTTGTTTTCTGCACAGCAAATTGCACTTCATAGTGATGGTATTTAATATTCTATGCCGTATATTGGGAAGCTGAAAAATATTCTGAATGCAGTGAAAATGATGAAAAAACACATTTGCGCCATTTCTTGTGGGCCTGGATTTTACGTCTTTCACTGTGTGCCCCAAATGACAGGTCTACTTCATTCATTGTGTCAATACAATCACAGGGACACCAAAAATGTATAGGTTTTATAATGTTTTCATACATTTACAAAAATTACATCCTACGGTACAAAAAAAAAAAAAAAAATTCATTTTGCCGTCTTCTGGCACTAATAACTTTTCCATACTTTGGTGTACGAAGCTGAGGGTGGTGTAATTTTTTGCGACTTTTGATGACGTTTTCAATGGACTGTGCAACCTTTTGATCACTTTTTATTGAATTTTTTATATTTTTCAAAATGGCAAGAAAAGCCATTTGCGACTATTTTCTGTTAGGGGTTAAACGCAGTGAAAAACCATTATTATATTTTGATAAATCGGACATTTAATGCATTTATGATTTTTACTGTTTATTTATATTTATATGACTTCTAGGGAAAGGGGTTTGATTTGAATTTTTAGTTTTTTTTCATATATTTTTATTTTATTTTTTTTTATTATTTTTCAGACTCCGTAGGGTACTTTCACCCAAGGTTGTCTGGTTGATCCTACCATATACTGCCATACTACAATATGGCAGTATATGGGGATTTTGCACACCATCTATTATAATGTGCAAATCGCACATTGTAATAGATAGCCTAAAACATGATAGCCTCGGATCTTTGTGTGACCCGAGGCTGTCATGGCAATGGATCGCTGCTCCCCAATGACGTCATGGCTCATTGTGAAGCAAGCACCCGGTGAGTATGAAGAGGGCTCTGCCCGTGAGCCCTCTTCATGCTCCCCCATGCACAGCAATGTACGTCTTATTGCGCTATGGGGTTAAGGAAATTGGAGACATGAAAATGGTAGTAAATGAACAGTATATTGTTAAATTATGATAACTATGATGACCATGTGTGCTAAAATGAATATTATATATATATATATATATATATATATATATATATATATATATATATTGGATATAACTGAATATCCTGCACACTTTGTCCACCTACACTAAGCTGCTATACTAACAGAAAACATCAGAGATAAGAGTACCTAGGATGAATACAGTTAAGTGCCTATTGTTACTACAATTAGAGTAAGTAATGAGCTTCCAATTTATTGTACACACAGGAGAGGAACTAAAAGGAAGCCTTAGGCTGCATTCACACTGCCGCAAGGGAGGCGTATATACGGCTCACCTCCTCCTCCTCTCCCCGTGCGCCGCCGTTGCCCGCTGTGCTACGGTACGTCGGATGTCTGAATGTAGCCTTAACATGATGCCAATGACAACCCTGAGGAAGCGCAGCAGTTTGGATTCCTCTCCGTCGTCCTACCAGGCTCTGATGTGATGAAAGAAAAGGGAATGCACTGATGATTTCTAATTCTTTCCACAGATGGTCAGTGCTGAGGTCAGCCATGTAGGGGCGTGACATGGATTAGACAAGGAACCCTCTTTATTGTAAGTTGTCTGCTTCAAATATTTAATTAAACAGACTTTTCAATTATTCTTGAGTATTTGTAAAAATAAGTAACAATTAAGCAGTTTTCATAATAACTTTTTGAAGGTTAAATTAAAGTGAAATATTTTTGGAAATTTGCATGAGACTTCTCATGTAAACTCTTTTAACATCTTATTTTTTTAATAAAAGCAAAAATTTATATTTCAGAAATACAGAATTTACTCGACTACAAGCTTATACTCGAGTATGTAGAAATATAAGCTCAGTGCTGACCTTTGCGACGCCCCTTGCAGGTCCTCTCATTCACTCCTGTGCGAGGGCTGCAACAGGTCCGTTGTGCTGACAGTGCACAGACTATGACATCAGCCACTTGCTGACATTATAGTGTGTGTGCCGCCAATACAATATAGTGTGCCCATGCACAGGAATCAAGGAGAGGGCCTGCAAGAGGATCTGCGAGGGCATTGGAAAGGTAAGTACTTAGCTTATTTTTTATGTGCTGGGCATACTGGGGACAGGGAGCTGGAAGGCTATATACTAGGGTAATGGGACTGGCAGACTATTTACTGGGGTCTGACAGGCTATATACTGGATAAAGAGGACTGGCAGACTATATACTGGGGGCTGGAAGGCTATTTACTGGGGACTATATACTGGGAGCTGGCAGGCTACATGCTGGGGGCAGGGAGCTAGCAGGCTATATGCTGGAGGCGGGTATCTGGTAGGTTATACACTGGGGTCAGGGGGCTGGCAGACTATACATGGGGGTAGCAGGCTACATATAGGGGGCAGAGGCTTGCTAGCTATATACTGGGGGCAGGAGGCTAGCTAACTATGTATTGGGAGGCAGGGGGTGGCTAGCTATATACTGGGGGAAAGAGGCTGGTCAACTATATACTGAAGCAAGGGGGACTGGCTAGCAATATACTGGATAGAGGTTGTGTCCAATGCATTTTTCACCCTGCCCACAGTTTTCCCAGTTTTTTGTGGTAAAATTATGGGCCTCGGGTTATATTTGGGTTGGCTTATACTTGAGTATATATGGTTTATAATATGTAGTCTACAAAATATTTGAAATTATATTGCACTGGGATTCCCATGAAGGTGACAACGTGGAAAAATAAAGAAAAAAATAATTAATGTTAAAACGAACATTATTATTATTATTTGCTATCCTTAAAGGATATCTGTCAGCAGGATGAAAGACTGTATGCTAATGAGCCTGAGGGGCTCCAGGCTCCATTTACACTTATGGAGCCTGGAGCCTTCAGGCTCATTTCCATACAGTCCTTCATCCTGGTGGTTTATGCCCTTTAATGCTTTATGAAGAGCGTAGGAGTCCACACTTGTGTAAATTAACCCTTTCCTACCAATGCCCTTCTATGTTTTTCTATTTTTTGCTCCCCTCCTTTAAAACTTCATAATTTTCCATGTACAGGGCTTAATGTGGGCTTTTTTTCTGCATAACAAATTGTACTTCCAAATAACAGAATTTAATATAGCATGCGGTGTACTGGGAAGCTGAAAAAAATTTCAAATGTGGTAAAATTGCCAAAAAATAACTTTTCTTTTTTTTATATCAGGCTTCCTCGGGCACTTTACCCGTAGGGGGTTCAGAGTGGTTCAGTGGCATCAGAGTGGGTGTTTAGTGCGACAGGGGCCATCGTTACCTCAAGGAGAACCCCCATGTCCACCCATAATGTGGAAAGACTGACCTTTGTCAAGATGAATCAGGCATGGATCGGCCAGGATTTCAACACACCAATGCCTTATGCATCAGATTAGATCAGCCATGACGCCTCCCCCAAATGTTGAGAAATGAGTCTGGATTCTAACTACCTGCCTCAGCCACTATTTTGATGCTGCCACCCGCCTGATGCCACACATCTGCTTCTAGTTGCTCCATCTGCCTCCTACCATCTTTACCAGGGACTGGAATTGTCACCCACCTCCACACTCTGTCATTGTGCTACTTTCTGCCCTCCTGCTGCTGCTTCTGCCGGCACCTCCACACTCAGTCATTGGGCCACACCGTGGGCTACCATGTTACTGCCACCACCAGAATTTGTCATTATGCCACTCACTGGCCTCATGCTGCTGCCGCTGCTGCAGACCACCTACACACACTGTGACTGTGCCACTATCTGACCTCCTGCTGCTGCCACCACCTCTACACTTTGTCATTGTGCCACTCTGTGGCCTACCATGTTGCTGCCACCTCCAGACTTTGTCATTGTGTCACTCTGTGGCCTACTAATGCTGCTGCCTACCGACCGCTGTTTGGTTTTCCCCTTCATTTCATCTGTCAGAAGGAATGAAAAGCTTCAGCATTGATAGCCAAAAGCAGGTGTCGATACAGAACACAGAGCACATGCAAATATCCCATTTACTGGTCATCTCTGTTTTGGATCCAATCCTGTTTGTTTTTGGCTTTAGCAATACTGATGATGCATTATTGACTGATTGAAAGCAGACTCTTACGGATGAAAAGAAGGGCAAAATGATCAGTGACATCAATGCAAAATTACTGCCAACACCCTCTCCACTCTTTTGGGGGTTTTCTACATGTGTCCACATTGAACAGAACAGATTCAGTCGTAATTTATGGAATTATCTGATGTCAGTGTAAAAAAAGTGCACTCTTTGATGTTATAGTGGGATCTTGGCCCTCAGCTGGTACAGATGTTACCTTGTCAGGCTGCGTTCCTGCTTCACTTATTTGGTCAAGTTGGCCCCTGTAATTGCCCATAGAATTTAAGAGTGAAGCATGTCATCTTAAAACACAGCATTGTTTGAAGACAAAACCATGATCCCTATGCATATTTGAGCATGGCAAAACAACACCCTACAGGCTCTCTGCAGCACGGAAAGACCTGTTTTTTAATATGTTTCGCCATGATTGGATTAGTTGAATTGAATTTTGGCGGAAAATTCTGCGAACTTGGCAAATTGAAATTTGTTTACAATTTGCCCATATCTAGTAATAACTCAAGGAACACTGCAGAAAACTAGTCAATGGTGAACTTTGAAAGGAGACAGTTTTAGGCATAAAAAAGTCGCAATTGAGAACAAGAACCATAAAAAGTCTTGAAAATTAAAGAAAATGGAAAGCCAAAAGTTTGATACATGTACTCCAATGGGGTAGCAGATTCATGATTTCTGGCGCAAGTTTTTCATGAATCTGGCACTGCATGCACTGCTCCAATACCACCTTTTTTTGGTGCATCATTAACATGGGGCGTGTGACATAATTCTGTCAGACTTTGCATGTTAAGTCTGGCGCATGGTCCGACTAAGCATCGGAACGGTTGGAGAGTAACGCGGCTGCAACACAAAAGGGTCGCAAACTACAAGCAGTTTGCTTTAGAAAGAACATGCAAAGTCTGCCAGAAAACTGGCACAAGGAGCTTAGTAAATACTTTCCTGTTCTAAAAGGTATGCATAGATTGGTAAAGGCAGGGCCGTTGCTATGGGTAGGCAAAGTGGGCAATTCTTTCAAATGAAACTTGAATTTTGTTTCTAGGTGCCAGGGATCCAGAGATATTCAGGTTTAAAGTAAGAATATCAGGTTCCATTTTATATATAAAAATCACTCCCAATGGCAGTTTAACAGTTAATATCTCAGATTTAAATTCATATAAAAGAGGAGACTCTCTTCTTCCATAGGAAAAAAAGAAGTGAGGTTCTATATGTCACAGAGCCAGAGATACAGCCCCCTGAATGTACTCCCCTCCAGATTCTTAGCCATCAGTCTACAGGGAGAATTTGCAGCACACAGAAGCTGCTGCACCTCACAGATAATGGAAATATTCACTTTATATGTTACTACATTCTGATAAGGAATAATATCAGCTAATGTTCATGGTTTTAACCCTTCTCTATCCAGAACTATCTAAGAAAACATTTTCTCTCTTATTGCCTTTTAGTTTATGATAGTTTTTTTTTTGTTGAGAAAATTGACTGATACAATGAACATTTGATCCTCTTTGCCTAATGTGGCAATTATATATTAACACCACAACCCAGAACATGTCCATAAAGTTATATGTAACACCAAAAACACAGACATGTTCAGGAATAAAGTTTTTATTTCCCACCATTCTCCATTACTTACACCTATGTTATGACTTTCTCACTCAAATTTTTATGAAGCGCGGAGGGTTCTGTTATTGTGCGGCTAATACATTGGCGCACATCTAAAAGTGACTTTTATTATCTTATTAGAGGGGTTTATGGATATATTAGTTATTTATTTGGGTTACCGTTGTGTAAGGGAACATGTAATGATACATCTGTGTGATGCTCAGTGCAATTTTCTGCAAAAATTGTTTGGTGTCCCCTGTGGATTTAACGTTCCCTTTGCTGAATATTTTGGTGAATATATTGGTGTGGGGTGTGTATGATCTCCTCACATCTTACCGATTGTCAAATCATTCCCTATCAATCTATTCAACCTACTAGCATGTTTTGGAGTGTGGTAGGAAACCCACGGAAACACAGAGAGAACATACAAACTCTTTGCACATGTTGACCAGCGCTGCAAGGCTATAGTGCTAACTAATAAATTTCACCCATTTTACATCTTGTTTTACCATACTAAAAGGAGCCTCTTACTGACTGTGACTGGTCATTAAATGGTTTTATTTTGGGGCCCCGCTTTTAGTTTTGCCCAGGGCCCCACTTTGAACCGGCCCTCGGTAAAGGTAATAACATTGCAGTTAACTTTTTCCCACTATGTGGTACTTGGAAGCTATCCTATACATTCTGCTACAATGATGTCCAGGATTGACACTGGGATATTTTAAAGGGGACCAGGATCAAACATTTCACCTAATGGCAGATTACCATAGCCTTTTTAATACTAATTCCTAATCTGATTTTATCCTTAACATTACTGCTTCCAGAAAGGAGATGATGACACAGCAATAATGTTTCTATTATTCACAGGTTTGTAAGGGGTTTCTCATAACATCTAAAAACCACAGTGAGTCCCCACCTAAGTTCTGATTTTCCACAAAAGATGCTAGTACATTTAGGATCTTTAGGATCTTTACATTTAGGTTTTGCCACATTGTTTCTAAATCATGGACATTAAAAAACCCTGAATATTAATTGATTTATATGTATGTATATATATATCAATTATCTATTATAGCGTGCTCCAAAAAATGAGCAACTATTCACATATTTAATTTATAGATGGTTACAGTCAATAATTCCTATTGATAAATGATTAAAGAATTCATGTTTCCTTGAGCTAGTAGAAGGTAAAATAAGCAATCCATTACTGGAGGAGACACCAAATCCCTTTTTCTTCTCTGCAATCGCCTACAGTGTCTTAAGAATTTAAAAGTATTATTTGGGAGTGAAATCGTACATCCTATAGGCACCACTTTGTATCAGTAAAATAAATCCTTAAGTGAGTCTAGATAATTATTGTAGAGCAAATTAAGCTGCTTGGACAACTTACAGATACAGAGAAGCTGCAATTCCCCTTTGGGCTTTATTAATGGTATGTTGTTACACAAAACTGATAGATCTCTAGATAATATAATAAATATAAAAGCGCTAAATGCAAACATTACAGATATAAAGATGCTGTATTATCCTATCGTTAGCACTTTTCTCCTGTAAGATATAGCAATAGGCACCGATAACCCACATTTATAAGTGAACTGACCACTGTGCTTTATTATATAATCTTTATGCAATTCAATTAGAAAGTGGGACCTGAACAGTGGGACTGACGTGGAAAAGTGCCTTTATTTACATGTGTAGGTATCTATGAAGAGGACTTTATCCCTGTAAACTATGGTTCCCCCATAAGTTTTTCTGATTGTAAAACTAAAGAGGAACTAAGGAACAAAGAACAAAAGGAGACCTTGGAGTGAAGAAGTTCCAGACTTAAGAAGCTGTGATGTGTGTCTGTTTGGTGATGGTGGTGGCGGGGGGAGGCATTAGAGATTTTCCATTGCTAGCACTTTATTCACTATGCACGGGATGCTGACGGGAGGGTTTAGAACTTTAGACAGGCTACCTGTTAGGGTTTGGTAACACTGAAGACAGGGGATAGTGTGCCCTGAGCTCACCCCAACCTCTGTCCCTTCCCATAGCCCCCCATGCTAAAACGTGGGAAGGGAACAACACAAACAGACTGACAAACATAAAACACAAAACTAGCCAGAGTCAAAATGAGAGGGTACGTCAAGAGCAAAATCAGTAAGCAAAAGGGCCAACGTCAAAAACTAGCAGAGAACACAATAATACAGAACACCGAGCAAGTAAAACCTAATACAGAGAGCAAGCGATGAAGGGATTTCAAACACTGGCACAGGTGACTAGTGAAGCTGCAATTTATGCAGCCAGAACCCCACCTCCAGAACCTGATTGGAGCTGGAAAACTTCTGGGAATTAACCCCTCATGGTGCAGAATAACCAAGCACAATCGTAGGCACCATGCAGAGGTACCACAACTCCCAGCAGTCCAGAACACAACCCCTAAACAGTGCAAGGTCTTAGCAGCGCTGGCCGGAGCGCGCACTAGAGAACACTGGTAGTGGACGAGAGGTGGAGTTTGCACGGAGACGCGCCAAAGGTCCGCTAGCACCACCAGAAGCATCAGAGGGAGCACCAGAAGTCCCAGCACTCTCCCCTGCGAACCTGACACTTCTTTTCAATGACCCAAATAACATATCATGGCTATGTAAGAACTATTTGAAAAAGAGTTCTCCACAGTTAAAGCAACATACAATGCAGCACCATAATGTACGAACCCATTAGTTATCCAGAAATTGTATTGACTTTATCAAGGTGAGTCAGATGACTGTGAAATGATACCAACAAACTGGGAAATACATGAGAATGGGTCAAAAAATGTAATTGGGGTCAACTGTTACTGGTCCTGATGTGTTGCTGGGGAATCTCTGTGTTCCTGGATGCCAAACTTCAGAGCCAGGTGGAATAGGGTCAGTAATTCTCTTGGCTCCTGATTACAATTATAGTTTATTTAATTGTATGGATTCTCAGTATTTAAACCATAATTGTTTGAAATAATTTGTAACATTGTATTGGGTGGAGTTCAGTGAACACTTTTTTAATATACTTTATTAACAAATTCTGTTTGGTTTGTAAAAAAGAATAGGTAACACCTTCTTATCTCTCATAAGAAATGCATATTTCCACCTGTATAGTGTGTATCTAAGGAGGCTGACTACAGGCTTACATCTATACTCTGAGTAGTAAGGTTCAACCCTTTATGCTCTTCACCTGACTATAGTCTTCTATTGGCATTATTTTCTAACAACGATCTTCTCGATCCCTGCTCAGCCTGTTTTTTTTCTTTATCAAGCTTAAAGTGAAACTAAGGCGTCATGTACACCAACTTGTGTTTTTTTGCAAAGTCCTGTATGTACCACAAAACAATGGACGCATGACCAACGTTTGACTGCTGTTTCACAATCTGTATGCCGTAAATTGCAAAAAATGTGGTGGGCTCACAATTTATGTCACTAGCTTGTATATGGTCACCTAACTGGCCAAGACTCCATTTTATTTTGCAGAGCACAAAGTTAGACTCCATTGATAATTTGGTTTGTGGTTTCTGGCCTTCTTCCTCTTGTAATCGCTTATGCTCTTGATGAGGACCTTTTCCTGGACTGGTTCCTTCTAAGGCAACTCCAAAAGCAGGCACCTATGCTGGTAGAGAAATTGAAGAGGACCAGGCAGTTTTAGGTTCATCCTATTGTCACAGCCTAGGAAGGGTCACTTCAACAACCTGTACACTGACCTGCGGCGGCATCCAGACAAGTTTCAAAACTACTACCGGATGTCCATCTCCACCTTCTTTCAGTACTTCAATCAGGACTCCAGTTTCAACATACGAACCATTTGATCACCCCTGAGGAATGGCTCATCGTAACACAGCACTAAGTGTCTTCAAATGGGATTTTTTTTCTGTGGTTGGGTGGGATTTTCTAAATAGGCTTTTACTTATCATTCGCTTATTATTTCAATGTATTTCTTTATTTTTCCAGGTTCCTTGCCAGTGGGAACTCATTTGCTTTGCTGCATTTTGAGTTTCTTTTGGGTGTTTAAGCAATTTCGAAGACTGTGAGAGCAACCTGCAATTTGATCTGGGAGCAACTAGGAGCTACAGTGCTGCCTGTGCCAACTTCTAAGGAATGGATCCGAACCACTGTTGGATTTCAAAACTCAGTGCAGTGTCCAACTGCATTAGGGCACTGGGTGGGAAAAACATCTTTGTGAAGAAGTCACCTCACTTATGGTCCCAATTCTTCAATTACAAACAGTATTTTTTGGTGGACACTTTGACAGCAACTACTGGTTTGTAATTGTTTATATTAGGACCTATGAGAGCTGGTTAGGAACACCAATTTTACTTTGTAATAATATTAATAATATTAATTTATAATACAATGCATCACACACCCCACATATCCACTATAACAGTATGATAGTTAGTTATTAAGTTTTCGTAAGAAGATATTCAACATACAATGATAACAAAGACAATATATAATCACCACTTACTTAAAACTTAAATACACAGATGGGGTGTAAGCAGGGGTCCACAGATGTAGAAAGGCCATCCATATGCTGATGAAGGCATTCTACAAAAAAGCATAACTTGGCAAAATTGTAGTGAGTATTTTGAAAAATCTGCAACACCCCAAATAAGGTTGTATGGAAGTTCATACTATTCTTCACAGAGACAGATTGCAAATTGGGAGGGAGTGCATGTAAATACCTTAAGGCATTTCCTCATGCCTTCCTCATCTTCGATAATCACACTCTCTGCCTGCTGACTTATTGCCTTTGTTGCTGCACCAGTGACAACAGCTTTGAAGGTCTTCGTGGTAGTGGTGGTGAGGGTGTCTTCCCTAAGGGTGTTTGGTCTATCTGTAACTGGGTCCTCTTTGGACCTCCCTGCTTCCTTTCTGGTCTACAGACTCAGGGCACTCTCCTCTGATAACTGCTCCAGATTGTCTGTTGTCCTGCAGGATTAAATAATTTATTTAACTTTTAAGGATTATAAAGGATAATTGCTTGTATACAGGGCAAGCTATTCCTATTGAATGACATGCAAAATATTTACCAAACTTTTTTCTTGGCAACATCTCCCAGGTAATCTCTTCCCATGCTTCCTGTTTTCATCCTAAATATTGGAAGTATTCCCGTTGTTTGTCCCACAGGAGTGGACATTCTTTAATATGCGCAATTATTCTCCAATGACAGATTGCTCATAATTTGCACACACTCTGCAAACACTTGCATCAAAGGACTTGCCACCTGTGCAGATCTCCGCCGCATAATTCAGGCCGCATGCAGTGACAACAAATTGTACACCTCATGCGGCTAGTCACTTTTATGTTCCCATAGACTTTAATGGATGTGACCATGTTGCAAATACGGCAAAGTATAGGAAACGTTCTATAATTTGCGCTAAGGTTTTGCGGATACATTACAGAAGGGTACGTCCAGGTGGAGTAAAAAATTCGGACAGATATGTTCCAACGAGTAGAGAAATGCATGAATTTATTTATTTCCTGAATGAAGGATTACTCTTTTCAAGGGAGAATTCCCTCTTCTTCAGATCCAAAACCAGTCCTGGGAGAGAGATTCTGGCTGGCGTGGGGAGGACAGTATTGGCGGATATTTATGAAGGAGAGGAGTGATGTGGAGGGGTGGAGGAGGATGTCTGCGGGCACAGGCTGCAAAGCTACGATGTACAGGGGCTTTTATTGAATTGGTGCTGAAAAACTGAGTGAATAAAAGGATCAGCTACTTTGCTACAGCAGAGACTCTATGGAGTGAACCAGCATCATCAGGCTGTGTGGACCTTCACATGACTGATTATACGGTGTACGGTAGTGCTGTCTACTTTTACATGTGCAACATCCCCCTCCGGGGCCTAGCCCTTGAGGTGAGGCCTGGAGACAGCCGGGGCCCGCGGTACCGGAGTGGCTGGCGGTTGCGGCCTAAGCACGCTATTGTCACGGTGCTTGGTACGGGGGAACCGGAGGGCTGTCCTACAGCCTGGCAGGTCTCCAGCAGGGTGGTGTTGGCAAGAAATGATGAGGGAGAGGCTGCTATAGCGGATCTCCCTGGGGCAACCCCTTAATGTCCCGAGTGTGAGTCTCTGGGTGATGGACAGGGTGCCGGTGATGAAGGCAGCCGTATTAGCAGGGACCAGATGGAGACAGAAGTTGAAGAAAACAACTTACAGTTCTTTATTTGAACCGGCAGGAACCGCAGCAACGTGCCTTTTACAGGTAGATGGAGTGCTGAGATGTAAGTTGGAGGGAGCCTCAGGAGATAGTTCACCAGCCTGGATGCAGAGGGCAGGCTGGGAAGGCAGCTGTGTCCTGGTAGGAAGCTTCAGCTTGTCCTGTAGGGCTTCAGGTATCACCTTTAAAGGTAAGATGATACCCCTTTTCCTCACTACACTAACTCTAGTCTTAGACTCCACTCTTCAGAGGCAGGGGCTAGGCTCTTCCTGCTCTGGTATGGGCTAGACAGAGATTGCTCACTCACTCACTGATCTCTAGGATTCTCCTACACTAGAATCTCTCTGAAAGAAGTCTAGAACATTCCTGGCCAGGGGTTTTGTAACTTCCCTTTGGTCAGGTGGTGGCTGCTCTTCCAATCACATCTCAGCTTACAGAGCACAGGATGTAACACAGATCATTGGACAAAAGCATCTTGCATCATACAAAATAGTTAACTTCTGCCTTGCCAGGCAGGATTCACCACTGCAATATCCCCTATGTCCTATCAGGACCATGTAATGTGATGTGGTTACATGCAGGTGGGACGTATTCGCAAACACTCCCTCGCCATTGCATCGGCGAGGGTGTTGCATACCCCGGGGGCAATTAAAAAGAGCCGCCCTCGGCTCGACTATAGATGTTTTGGGGCACAGAGGGGGCTAAGGGCACTTCTGGGAAGTGCAGGCTATGTGAGGTGTAGGGACAAACCGCCCATGGTCCTGGAGACAGGCACCTGGGTTGGTGTCGGACTAAGACAAAAACATGTAGCTGTATGACAGTTGGTCGCTGACGCCATTAAACCGAACTGTACAGTAGGAAAGGTGTGGTGTCATGTCCTGTAATCCACTCCTTGCACCAAGGCCTGTATATTTGTTGTATCAACGCTTCTTCCCTGGCGGCAATTATATAGTGTGTATATCTGCATTGCGTTAGCATATGCGACACGAGTACCTCCTGACTGGCATCCTTACCCATGTATGAGTGGCAGCCAGGTGCTATCTTTGTAACACCCCCGGTCCCCTAAAGACCCGCAGTTTACGGACTACCCCCATGTGCAAACCTCAGTTTGAGGGATTAGGTAGCGGTCAGTGTTTTACACAAAAGACGGTCCGACACAGCCACACTACAACCTGAAAAGCTTATGAAAGGGTTAATGCAAACTACTGGCATATATGACAGTGTGCAAACATTTGGTAAGTTCACATTGGCTTAGGAGCCCAATGGGTACACATCTTAAAACGTTACAAACGTTACAGAGGTAGATAGGCTACTCAGGGTAGAAAGATAGTAAATGTCTCTTTTCCTGCAAAGAAAAGGCATAAAGAGTGCAAGCAGAATGTCCGTACCTAAAAGGAAGGCATTAAGTGCAAAATGATAATTTACATGGCAACTTTTCCTTGGAGTTGGCAAAAGTCTCACAGAAGGTCTTTAATGACAAAGTCCATCTTCTGGGTACAGCCCTTGATGTGGGGAAAAGTGCACTGAGAAGCAAAGGGTCTCCTCTAGTGTAGAAGGACAGAGTCCTTTGAAGAAATTCTCTGCTGTGGCAGAGGAAGGAGTGCTATCATAGCACAGGACAATAATCAGTTCAAGGTATGTCTCTTGACTGAGATAAATAAGGGTGAGAGTCTCAGGAAAGTCTCTGGCTCTTTAGGGTTAGCGGAAATAATATTTACATATGTACACAGTGCAGTACCTGAAGTGGGCTACAGCCCTTCAGGGGATACTCTGCATCGCTGGGTTCAGCAGAGACAGGATCCAGCTCCAGCAGGGAATCCTGTGCATTCTCAGCGGGAGTAGGTGCTGGCTGGGGACACCCGGTGGCAGTAGCGGGTACTGCAGGTGCAGCAACATCCTCCGGACCTTCAGGGGGAGGAGCGCTGTCGCCCGGGGTGTCGGCTGTTCCAGCCGGGGGCTCAACTGAGCCAGGGACCACGGAGGGGTCCAGAAGGAAATAAACAGGGACCTGCGGCAGCGCCGCCGCTCCCTCCAGCTCCGGTTCTTCCGGGGCCGGGTCATCACCCCATTGGTAACCGGCAAGGGGAGATGTGGGCCTAGACGGAACCTCCGGACAAGGCTCGATAGCCGGGATGTCTTCTCCCGCAGAAGAGCCGCGGGATCGGGCAATACTCCCGGCAGGGGAGACGGTGGGGGTGGCACCCTGAATCATGCCCGGCCCATGGATGGCAATGGGACCCGTACTCACGATCACCGTGGATGGAGCATTCACGTGGGTCACCGCTCGGGGACTTGCAGCCGAGGAGGAGGAAGTGTTCGGGGATTCCGGCCACTCGTCGTCCTCATACAGCTCGTCGTACGATAGATAGCGGTCCTCATCGGAGTCGGGGATCCGGATTACGCCAGCCGCCCATGGTCCTCGAGGTCCTTCCTGCAGGGAGAACTCGATGCACTCTCCTGGCTTCAGGTTGTGCAGTCTCTCAGGCAGATCAGGCCTCTTGACAGACCGGCGGGGAATAAATACCTCCCGTCCGGTGTAGTCCTGGGTGGCGAAGCCATAGCCACGCTGCTTATCGAAGAACCGGACCATGCCGGTGGTGCGGTTCTTTTCCACCCAAGCTCCAGCTGTAGACCGGCCGGCCATATACCGTTGGGCCTCCTTCTCTCGGCGTCGCTGTTCTGAGACAGCGTCTCGGAGTCGCCGGCGGACGGCCTCACCTCGGCCTTGAGGCTGCGGAGGTGCCGGTGCTGGGGCTCGTGGCTCCGGTGCAGGCTCGAATCTCCTTGGGCGACAGGTAGGTGCCGGAGGATCAGGAACTGCCGGAGGATCAGGAACCATCACAGCGGGGTTGGCAGGCCGTACAGCGGGAACGGTAGGCCTCGGAGCAGGTGGAGCGGCAGCAATAGGCCCAGGCGTTGGCTCAACAGGAGTCGGGGCCTCCCCACGTGGCGCCTCCACGTGGGTCCGCGGTACCAGCATGGTAGCCGGGAGAGGCACGAGGAACCGCCCGGGTGGTACCTGGTGCTGCGTCACCGTTTGAAAATACGTCCTGGTGACGAAGGCCCGGGTCAGTCCTCGGTGCAGCCGATGTCCAGCGGAGGGTCTCCGGACCGGCTGGGCAGAGACCACGACCATAGTCTCCAGTATTTCGTAGAACTCCGGCTGCTCCACAGAAGGGAATGGCGGAGGACCCCACATGGTGCTGACCTCACTCTCCAAGATCAGCACGAGTTCTGGCCCTTCTCTGAGGCGGGGCAGGAAGTCCCCCTCGAGCCAGTGGGAGGAGTCCAAGTCCTTCCCGCCAAGAGCTGTGGCGGGCTCCAATTTTTCCTGCGCCACAGGAGGCGGGGTTCGCGCCATTCGCGCGTGGGCGGAGTTTGGTGAGTCATCTGGACTTCCCGCCAGTGAAGGTTTTGGCGGGCTTGAATTATTTGCTGCGCCACAGTTTCTGAGGTAAAAATCTTCAGGCGCGGCAGCGCCGGATGTGGCAGAGCTGGTACAGTTCTTGCAGGGATTAACCTCTTGAGTGCTGGAGCGGTGCTCGACAGCACGTGGCAGCATTAACACAGTTCAATCCAGAAACACACAATTACTTGGGCCTAAACCCGGATGGCAGCAGGGTTAGGCAGCACAGTCTTTTCAATAAAGGAAAGTCTTTAATGCCGTAATAAGGCACAGAAGTATCAATCCTGTTCGTGACGCCACTTGCAACATCCCCCACCGGGGCCTAGCCCTTGAGGTGAGGCCTGGAGACAGCCGGGCCCGCGGTACCGGAGTGGCTGGCGGTTGCGGCCTAAGCACGCTATTGTCACGGTGCTTGGTACGGGGGAACCGGAGGGCTGTCCTACAGCCTGGCAGGTCTCCAGCAGGGTGGTGTTGGCAAGAAATGATGAGGGAGAGGCTGCTATAGCGGATCTCCCTGGGGCAACCCCTTAATGTCCCGAGTGTGAGTCTCTGGGTGATGGACAGGGTGCCGGTGATGAAGGCAGCCGTATTAGCAGGGCCAGACGGAGACAGAAGTTGAAGAAAACAACTTACAGTTCTTTATTTGAACCGGCAGGAACCGCAGCAACGTGCCTTTAACAGGTAGATGGAGTGCTGAGATGTAAGTTGGAGGGAGCCTCAGGAGATAGTTCACCAGCCTGGTTGCAGAGGGCAGGCTGGGAAGGCAGCTGTGTCCTGGTAGGAAGCTTCAGCTTGTCCTGTAGGGCTTCAGGTATCACCTTTAAAGGTAAGATGATACCCCTTTTCCTCACTACACTAACTCTAGTCTTAGACTCCACTCTTCAGAGGCAGGGGCTAGGCTCTTCCTGCTCTGGTATGGGCTGGACAGAGATTGCTCACTCACTCACTGATCTCTAGGATTCTCCTACACTAGAATCTCTCTGAAAGAAGTCTAGAACATTCCTGGCCAGGGGTTTTGTAACTTCCCTTTGGTCAGGTGGTGGCTGCTCCTCCAATCACATCTCAGCTTACAGAGCACAGGATGTAACACAGATCATTGGACAAAAGCATCTTGCATCATACAAAATAGTTAACTTCTGCCTTGCCAGGCAGGATTCACCACTGCAATATCCCCTATGTCCTATCAGGACCATGTAATGTGATGTGGTTACATGCAGGTGGGACGTATTCGCAAACACTCCCTCGCCATTGCATCGGCGAGGGTGTTGCACATGTTATCTTCGATACCAAACACAGTATAAGACAGTTTGGCACTGTTTCTAGAAACATCATATAAAATTCCTTCTATTTCTAGAAAACACTTTGATGCCCTTTGATTCTTGACTCATTTATGTTAAAAGCTTATGAATGTCATTCTTGCAGCTTGGCAACATCTTGGTGAATGGGTCTCAATGACATAATTTTTAGTTAATTGTCGTTATATGTGTTTCTTCTATCTTAAGTGGAATTTTAATGAACCATATTATTGTATTACACATTTGGCTGCAACCACTTTATCGATAGGATCCGGGATATGTATCTACAAATATTATCACTTGCGGCTAATGAAGTGCCCTGAGTCTGGCACACGGATTGCGATTTTAGAAAGAAAATAAAGCAATTTGATACTTTCTAAGCCAATCTCTTTTATGTTGTGCTGTGCATCGTTCTTATTTATGAGAATAGGTCTGTACAAAGCAGTCAGAAAATAGATTTTTTTAAAGATTAAGCATTTGATGTACTTTTACTAATTACTTTGTCATTTCCTACTTACTTTAATCTATAAACAGCAGAGCGATCCCACTTACTGCATAAGAATCATTGCTAGAATTAGCACTATCTTCAAGTTATTAACGGTTCCAAATAGTGTTGGTAACGTTACTTTGCGGGACATAAATCATCTGTTTATTTGGTTTATTTAGAAATTCAGCATCCAAATATTCCACAAAGTGTTACATTTTTATCAATTTTGGAACTACAGTTGATGGCAAAGAAAATAGTGTGCATTCTGAATGTAGATTAGCATGAACAAGATAGAGATTTAACCCCTTCCCGACAAGCGCCATAATAGTACGGGTTGCGGGTGCTTGGAGTTGGCTCACAGGCTGGTATGCAGAAAACACTTACCAGTAACACACGCAATCAGTGCTGGCAGGGTGTTAACCTATTCATCAAAAAGATGGCGATACGTGGGCACCACCATCTTGGTAAAGATAGTTGCTCCCCGTGACGTCATTGGGGTGCAACAATCAATTGCCATGACTGCCTTGAGTCTTCTGAAAACCCAAGCCTGTCTGGATTCATTACTATTCATTCTATTCATTACAATTTGAGATTCGCCTATTGTAATGAATGAGGAGGAAAATTCCCATATACTGTAGTATGGCAGTATATGTGTTAGGATCAGTGGATCCTCTGGACCACCGCGGGAGATGTAACTAGCCAACACCCGGAACCGGAGCCTAGCGGCACCTGGTATTCACCAGAGCCCGCCGCAAAGCGGGTTGGACTTGCTGCGGCAGGATACCACTAGGTCGTTCCCAGGTGTGACTAGCCCATGGTGGCAGCCGAGGTCGAGGTACCTTAGCGGATGACAATCTCGTAGAAAGGTCCAGGCGCAGGGTCAGGGCAGGCGGCAGAGATGCAACGTCAGGTCCAAGTACGGGGTCAGCAACAGGAGGTCCAGGCAGGTGGGAACGGGAACACAGGCACACGGAACACAGCAACACGGAGGAACTCGGGTAACACAGGACACAGGAGCGGGAACACACAGGAATACACGGGAACGCAGGAATACACAGGAACGCAGGAATAATCGCTTGGAAGCTTTCTCTAAGGCTATGAGGCACAAAGATCCGGCAAGGGTAACAGGAAGAGGCAGGCTTATGAAGAATTGGGTAATATGGCCAGCGCCAATTAATGGCGCGCTGGCCCTTTAAATTTGGAGAAGGTGCCGCGCGCGCCCTAGCAGTCGGGGACGCGCATGCACAGCGGAGGGGAGCGAGCCAGGAGCCGGGACGGGTGAGATGCGCTGGCGGCGCGCTGGCGGGGGCAGGGCGGCACAGGTCGCGGGACCACCCGTGACAATATGGTAGGATCACTCAATCATCATCACGCAACAGAAAGGCCGTACAGTCCTAAAAAAAAGCATTGAAAACATCAAAAGTCTCAAATGACACCACCCACAGCTCCGTACACTGAAGTATAAAAAAGTTATTAGTACCAGAAATCAAAAAGAAATTTTGTACAGGAGGTTTTAATTTTTGTAAATGTATAAAAACATTATAAATAGAGATGAGCGAACATACTCGTCCGAGCTTGATGCTCGTTCGAGCATTAGCGTACTCGAAACTGCTCGTTGCTCGGACGAATACTTCGCCCGCTCGAGAAAATGGCAGCTCCCGCCGTTTTGCTTTTTGGCGGCCAGAAACAGAGCCAATCACAAGCCAGGAGACTCTGCACTCCACCCAGCATGACGTGGTACCCTTACACGTCGATAGCAGTGGTTGGCTGGCCAGATCAGGTGACCCTGGGATAGACTAGCCGCTGCCCGCGCTGCTCGGATCATTCTGTGTCTGGATGCCGCTAGGGAGAGAGCTGCTGCTGGTCAGGGAAAGCGTTAGGGTGTTCTATTAGAATAGTGTTAGGCAGGAGTGATTCAACAAGAACCCAACAGCCCTTCTTAGGGCTACAATAACGTTATACTTTTTTTTTTGTTTGCTTGTGGCTGGGCTTGCTGGCACTAGTAGTGCAGCTAGTACCATATTGTGAGGAATTTGCAGGGGGACTTGCTACCGTTGTGTTTAGCTCTTAGTGACACACATATCCACCTCAAACACCAAAGTGGGAAAATTTATTAGGGGTTTGATTTCAATTAGGCACAGTCTGCCATTTACTTTTTATTTTACGTTTATTTTTTTAATAACTCAGTGTCATCTCTTCTGGCATAGCAGTGTGCTTTCATACTTGGCTAGAAAATAGCCATAGGAGAATCCAAACGGCTTACTTACGCCTACAGTAGCGTTATATATATTTGATTTCTGGTTGATCTGTTGGTGGCTGTCCTTGCTGCAGTGCATCTACTAGCAAATTGTGAGCAATTTGTAGTGAGAGTTGCGACCGCTGTGTTTTGCGCTTAGTGACGCACATATCCATCGCAAAGACCGAAGTGGGAAAATTTATTAGGGCTTGGATTTCAATTAGGCACAGTCTGCCATTTCCTTTTTTATTTTACGTTTATTTTTTTAATAACTCAGCGTCATCTCATCTGGCATAGCAGTGTGCTTTCATACTTGGCTAGAAAATAGCCATAGGAGAATCCAAACGGCTTACTTACGCCTACAGTAGCGTTATATATATTTGATTTCTGGTTGATCTGCTGGTGGCTGTACTTGCTGCAGTGCATCTACTAGCAAATTGTGAGCAATTTGTAGTGAGACTTGCGACCGCTGTGTTTTGCGCTTAGTGACGCACATATCCATCGCAAAGACCGAAGTGGGAAAATTTATTAGGGCTTGTATTTCAATTAGGCACAGTCTGCCATTTCCTTTTTTATTTTACGTTTATTTTTTTAATAACTCAGCGTCATCTCATCTGGCATAGCAGTGTGCTTTCATACTTGGCTAGAAAATAGCCATAGAAGAATCCAAACGGCTTACTTACGCCTACAGTAGCGTTATATATATTTGATTTCTGGTTGATCTGCTGGTGGCTGTACTTGCTGCAGTGCATCTACTAGCAAATTGTGAGCAATTTGTAGTGAGACTTGCGACCGCTGTGTTTTGCGCTTAGTGACGCACATATCCATCGCAAAGACCGAAGTGGGAAAATTTATTAGGGCTTGGATTTCAATTAGGCACAGTCTGCCATTTCCTTTTTTATTTTACGTTTATTTTTTTAATAACTCAGCGTCATCTCATCTGGCATAGCAGTGTGCTTTCATACTTGGCTAGAAAATAGCCATAGCAATAGGATAGCATCGTTTGGTTTTAAAAACTAAAAAACACAAAAAAAAACAAAAAACACAAAAAAAAGTTAAAAAAAAATTAAAGTTATAACTCTCATTTTCAAAATGTTTAACCCGAGGGCTAGGGGTAGAGGACGAGGGCGGGGATGTGGGCGTCCAACTACTGCAGGGGTCAGAGGCCGTGGTCCTGGGCGGGGTGAGACACCACCTGCTTATGAGGGAGCAGGGGAACGCCGCAGAGCTACACTCCCTAGGTTCATGTCTGAAGTTACTGGGACTCGTGGTAGAGCACTGTTGAGGCCAGAACAGTGCGAACAGGTGATGTCGTGGATTGCCGACAATGCTTCGAGCAATTTGTCCACCAGTCAGTCTTCCACGCAGTCCACCCATGTCACCGAAATCGCCACTCCTCCAGCTCCTGCACCTCAGCCTCCTCCCCCCAGTCTGCCCCCTCCCAGGAAAATTTGGCATTTGAACCGGCATACTCTGAGGAACTGTTTTCTGGACCCTTCCCACAGTCACAAACCACTTGTCCGGTTGCTGCTGAGCAATTTTCCGATGCCCAGGTTTTCCACCAGTCGCAGTCTGTGGGTGATGATGACCTTCTTGACGTAGTGGAAGAAGTGTGTAAAGAGGTGTCCGACGATGAGGAGACACGGTTGTCAGACAGTGGGGAAGTTGTTGTCAGGGCAGGAAGTCCGAGGGGGGAGCAGACTGAGGGATCGGAGGATGATGAGGTGACAGACCCAAGCTGGGTTGATAGGCCGGGTGAACACAGTGCTTCTGAGACGGAGGAGAGTCCTCGACCAGAACAGGTTGGAAGAGGCAGTGGTGGGGCCAGACGGAGAGGCAGGGCCAGAGCTGGTGCCTCAGCGCCAAATGTGTCACGTAGTGAAGCTCCCGTGGCGAGGGCTCCTGCGGCGAGGGCTAGATTTTCAGAAGTCTGGAGGTTCTATAAGGAAACACCGGATGACCGACGGACTGTGGTGTGCAACCTTTGCCAAACCAGGATCAGCAGGGGTTCCACCACTACTAGCTTAACTACCACCAGTATGCGCAGGCATATGAATGCTAAACACCCCACTCAGTGGCACCAAGCCCGTTCACCTCCGGCCGTGCACACCACTGCTCCTTCCCCTGTGTCAGCTGATAGTTAGCCCCCTGCCCAGGACCCTGCCACAAAAACCCCATCATCGCCTCCACGATCCTCCACAGCATCCACCAGCGTTCAGCTCTCCATACCCCAGACGCTGGAGCGGAAACGGAAATATAGTGCAACCCACCCGCACGCCCAAGCCCTTAATGTCCACATCTCCAGATTGCTTAGCCTGGAGATGCTGCCCTATAGGCTAGTAGAGACCGAGGCCTTTCGCAACCTCATGGCGGCGGCCGCCCCTCGGTATTCGGTCCCCAGCCACCACTACTTTTCCCGATGTGCCGTCCCAGCCCTGCACCAGCACGTGTCAGACAACATCATCCGTGCCCTGACCAACGCCGTTTCTGACAAGGTCCACCTGACCAAGGACACGTGGACGAGTGCTGCTGGGCAGGGCCACTATATATCGCTGACGGCACATTGGGTTAACTTGGTGGAGGCTGGGACCGAGTCTGACCCTGCGGCTGGTCATATACTGCCGACGCCGAGGATTGCGGGGCCTACCTCGGTCCAGGTCTTTCAGGCCTACTATGCCTCCTCCTCCTCCCACCCCTCCTCCACCTCCTCCTCCAAACTACCATCCGTGGGCATGGCGCCATCAGTCGCTAGCTCTAGGCACAGCAGCAGTGCCGTCGCTAAGCGACAGCAGGCGGTGCTCAAACTGCTGAGCCTAGGCGATAAAAGGCACACCGCCCAAGAACTATTACAGGGCATCACGGCGCAGACTGATCTGTGGCTGGCACCGCTGAACCTGAAGCCAGGCATGGTTGTGTGTGACAACGGCCGTAACCTGGTGGCGGCTCTGCAATTCGGCAGACTGACACATGTGCCATGCCTGGCCCATGTGTTAAATCTGATAGTTCAGCGTTTCCTCAAGACATACCCCAATCTGTCTGATTTGCTCACGAAGGTGCGCCGCATCTGTGCGCATTTCAGGAAGTCCAGCACAGATGCTGCCACTCTCAGGGCAGCGCAGCGCCGCCTCCAACTGCCCACTCACCGACTGTTGTGCGACGTGCCCACGAGGTGGAATTCAACATTAACCATGTTATCCAGAGTTTACCAGCAGCGCAGAGCGATTGTAGACTGCCAGATGTCAACTTCCACCAGAACTGGTAGTCAGGTCAGTCAGCTTCCTCAAGTCTACAATGAGGAGTGGACGTGGATGTCTGATATCTGTCAGGTGCTGAGTAACTTTGAGGAGTCAACACAGATGGTCAGTGGCGATGCCGCCATCATCAGCCTTACCATCCCGCTGCTTGGCCTGTTGAAAAACTCTCTGATCAGCATGAAGTCGGAAGCTTTGCGCTCGTCACAAGAGACGGGGGAAGAAGATTCCCTTGTTGATAGCCAAAGCACCCTTAGGTCTGTTTCTCAGCGCATATCGGAGGAGGTGGAGGAGGATGAGGAGGAAGAGGAGGAGAATGTTGGCGAGACACAAGAGGGGACCATTGTTCAGTCCTTCACTGTTCAGCGTGTATGGGCAGAAGAAGAGGAGTTGGAGGAGTTGGAGGAAGAGGAAATGGACAGTCAGGCCAGTGAGGGGAGTGAATTCTTGCGCGTTGGTACTCTGGCGCATATGGCAGATTTCATGTTAGGCTGCCTATCCCGTGACCCTCGCGTTCAAAGAATTTATTCCAGCACCGATTACTGGGTATTCACTCTCCTGGACCCACGGTACAAGCAAAATCTTTCCACTCTCATCCCTGGAGAGGAAAGGAGTGTGAAAATGCATGAATACCAGCAGGCCCTGGTGCTCAAGCTGAAACACTATTTCCCTTCTGACAGCGATAGCGGCAGAGTGCGTAGTTCTGCGGGACAAGTAGCGAGGGAGAGTAGGCGAGCAGGCAGCTTGTCCAGCACTGGCAGGGGTACGCTTTACAAGGCTTTTGCCAGCTTTATGTCACCCCAGCAAGACACTGTCACCTGTCCCCATTTTAGGCAGAGTAGGGCTGATCTTTACAGAAAGATGGTGAGGGAGTACGTAGCTGACCATACCATCGTCCTAAATGATCACACAGCTCCCTACAACTACTGGGTTTCAAAGCTGGACATGTGGCACGAACTGGCGCTCTACGCCTTGGAGGTTCTTGCCTGCCCTGCCGCTAGCGTCTTGTCCGAGCGGGTTTTCAGTGCAGCTGGTGGCATCATCACCGATAAGCGTACACGCCTGTCGACTGACAGCGCTGACAGGCTGAAACTTATTAAGATGAATAAAGCCTGGATTTCTCATAATTTCCAATCTCCACCAGGTGAAGGAAGCTCAACCTGAATAATTTATGCACTCCTCCTCCTCATTTTCCTCCTTCTCCTCCTCTTTGTACACTAAAGCAGAGGAAACTGGCTATTTTTTGACAGGGCCCACTGGCTCTAGCTATAGTACTTTATGCATTTAATTTTTCTGGAGGGCCACCTACCCGGTCCTCTGTTTTAAACAATTTTTGGGAGTGCCACATACAGGCACTCAATCTATTCAATTTTTCTGGAGGGCCACCTACCTGCTCCTCTGGTTTGAAAACTTTTTTGGACTGCCACATACAGGCACTCAATCTATTTCATTTTTCTGGAGGGCCACCTACCTGCTCCTCTGGTTTGAAAACTTTTTTGGACTGCCACATACAGGCACTATCCAAATTAAATTGTCTCCATAGCAGCCTCCACACGTTGTCTCCATTGCTACCTCCAAAAGTCGTCCATATAGCTGCCTCCATACATCGTCCCCTTATCAAACGAGGTGTGTCAGGTAGAAATTTGGGTTGTTTTCATGGATTCCACATCAAAGTTGTTAACTTTGTCGCCACCCTGCTGTGTAATCCACAAAATATACTGGCAAACTTTTACCATTTACGGATATTATTTCAGCGCTTTTTTGCGCATCTGTTTACATTCCCCTCACCCGCCATATCCCAAACTTATAAGAACGCTACTACACTTAACTTGGTGGAGGCTGGGACCGAGTCTGATCATGGGGCTGGTCATATACTGCCGACGCAGAGGATTGCGGGGCCTACCTCGGTCCAGGTCTCAAAGGCCTACTATACCTCCTCCTCCTCCCACCCCTCCTCCACCACCTCCTCCTCCGAATTACCATCCGTGGGCATGGCGCCATCAGTCGGTAGCTCTAGGCACAGCAGCAGTGCCGTCGCTAAGCGACAGCAGGCGGTGCTCAAACTGCTGAGCCTAGGCAATAAAAGGCACACCGCCCAAGAGCTATTACAGGGCATTCCACATCAAACTTGTTAACTTTGTCGCCACCCTGCTGTGTAATCCACAAAATATACTGGCAAACTTTTACCATTTACGGATATTATTTCAGCGCTTCTTGCGCATCTGTTTACATTCCCCTCACCCGCCATATCCCAAACTTATAAGAACGCTACTACACTTAACTTGGTGGAGGCTGGGACCGAGTCTGACCATGGGGCTGGTCATATACTGCCGACGCAGAGGATTGCGGGGCCTACCTCGGTCCAGGTCTCAAAGGCCTACTATACCTCCTCCTCCTCCCACCCCTCCTCCACCTCCTCCTCCGAATTACCATCCGTGGGCATGGCGCCATCAGTCGGTAGCTCTAGGCACAGCAGCAGTGCCGTCGCTAAGCGACAGCAGGCGGTGCTCAAACTGCTGAGCCTAGGCGATAAAAGGCACACCGCCCAAGAGCTATTACAGGGCATTCCACATCAAACTTGTTAACTTTGTTGCCACCCTGCTGTGTAATCCACAAAATATACTGGCAAACTTTTACCATTTACGGATATTATTTCAGCGCTTTTTGCGCATCTGTTTACATTCCCCTCACCCGCCATATCCCAAACTTATAAGAACGCTACTACACTTAACTTGGTGGAGGCTGGGACCGAGTCTGACCATGGGGCTGGTCATATACTGCCGACGCAGAGGATTGCGGGGCCTACCTCGGTCCAGGTCTCAAAGGCCTACTATACCTCCTCCTCCTCCCACCCCTACTCCACCTCCTCCTCCTCCGAATTACCATCCGTGGGCATGGCGCCATCAGTCGGTAGCTCTAGGCACAGCAGCAGTGCCGTCGCTAAGCGACAGCAGGCGGTGCTCAAACTGCTGAGCCTAGGCGATAAAAGGCACACCGCCCAAGAGCTATTACAGGGCATTCCACATCAAACTTGTTAACTTTGTCGCCACCCTGCTGTGTAATCCACAAAATATACTGGCAAACTTTTATCATTTACCGATATTATTTCAGCGCTTCTTGCGCATCTGTTTACATTACCCTCACCCGCCATATCCCAAACTTATAAAAACGCTACTACACTTGATCTTATACAAAAGGTTCTTAGAAGTGCTGTTTGGGGAGTAGCCTAGAGACAGGGGCTTGGATTGGCGAAAGCTTGCCTGGAAGCGGAGCGCCAGCTCCATCCCAAGATCCAACTAACATAGTTTTAACTGCAGCACCTTTAATCTACTACTAGTTCACTGCCTCCATACATGGTCCCCTTATCAAACGAGCTGTGTCAGGCAGAATTTTGGGTTGTTTTCATGGCTTCCACATCAAACTTGTTAACTTTGTCGCCACCCTGCTGTGTAATCCACAAAATATACTGGCAAACTTTTATCATTTACCGATATTATTTGAGCGCTTCTTGCTCACCTCCTTTGGTTCCTCTCTGCCACCCATTGGTTTTAAGCCTGAGTCCATTTGGGGTATGTTGCCAAGACACTCCCTAGCCTGCCGCTGCTGCCGCTGCCTCTGCATGCCGTCCCCTATAGTGTCAGGGTCAATTATTGCATGTTTTAGATGCTATCTAGCTTCATTCTGTCACTCTGTCATGGCCATGCTGTTGCCCATAATTTTGGCATAATGGTGCGTTTAAGCAGCCTCAGAGGCATCCATGCATGCTGCCCCTGCTGTTTCCTGTCCATTTCCGTGGTGTTTCCATCCTTTTCTGAGGTTTCCAGGTGTTTGGCCAAGCTTCCGTGTGCAGAGCCTTGGTCCCCTTGAAAAATGCTCGAGTCTCCCATTGACTTCAATGGGGCTCGTTATTCGAGATGAGCACTCGAGCATCGGGAAAAGTTCGTCTCGAATAACGAGTACCCGAGCATTTTAGTGCTCGCTCATCTCTATCCAGCAACGATTACTGGGTATTCACTCTCCTGGACCCACGGTACAAGCAAAATCTTTCCACTCTCATCCCTGGAGAGGAAAGGAGTGTGAAAATGCATGAATACCAGCAGGCCCTGGTGCACAAGCTGAAACACTATTTCCCTTCTGACAGCGCTAGCGGCAGAGGGCGTACTTCTGCGGGACAAGTAGCGAGGGAGAGTAGCCGAGCAGGCAGCTTGTCCAGCACTGGCAGGGGTACGCTTTACAAGGCCTTTGCCAGTTTTATGTCACCCCAGCAAGACACTGTCACCTGTCCCCAGTCTCGGCAGAGTAGGGCTGATCTTTACAGAAAGATGGTGAGGGAGTACGTAGCTGACCATACCATCGTCCTAAATGATCACACAGCTCCCTACAACTACTGGGTTTCAAAGCTGGACATGTGGCACGAACTGGCGCTGTACGCCTTGGAGGTTCTTGCCTGCCCTGCCGCTAGCGTGTTGTCCGAGCGGGTTTTCAGTGCAGCTGGTGGCATCATCACCGATAAGCGTACACGCCTGTCGACAGACAGCGCTGACAGGCTGACGCTTATCAAGATGAATAAAGCCTGGATTTCTCCGGATTTTCATTCTCCACCAGGTGAAAGAAGCTCAACCTGAATAATGTATGCACTCCTCCTCCTCATTTTCCTCCTTCTCCTCCTCTTTGTACACTAGAGCATAGGAAACTGGCTATTTTTTGCCAGGGCCAACTGGCTCTAGCTATAGTACTCTATGTATTTAATTTTTCTGGAGGGCCACCTACCCGGTCCTCTGTTTTAAGCAATTTTTGGGACTGCCACATACAGTCACTCAATTTATTTAATTTTTCTGGAGGACAACCTACCTGCTCCTCTGGTTTGAAAACTTTTTTGGACTGCCACATACAGGCACTATCCAAATTAAATTGTCTCCATAGCAGCCTCCACACGTTGTCTCCATTGCTACCTCCAAAAGTCGTCCATATAGCTGCCTCCATACATCGTCCCCTTATCAAACGAGGTGTGTCAGGCAGAAATTTGGGTTGTTTTCATGGATTCCACATCAAAGTTGTTAACTTTGTCGCCACCCTGCTGTGTAATCCACAAAATATACTGGCAAACTTTTATCATTTACCAATATTATTTCAGCGCTTCTTGCGCATCTGTTTACATTCCCCTCACCCGCCATATCCTAAACTTATAAGAACGCTACTACATTTGATCTTATACAAAAGGTTCTTAGAAGTGCTGTTTGAGGAGTAGCCTAGAGACAGGGGCTTGGATTGGCGAAAGCTCGCCTGGCAGCGGAGCGCCAGCTCCATCTCAAGATCCAACTAACATAGTTTTAACTGCAGCATCTTTAATCTACTACTAGTTCACTGCCTCCATACATGGTCCCCTTATCAAACGAGCTGTGTCGGGCAGAATTTTGGGTTGTTTTCATGGCTTCCACATCAAACTTGTTAAGTTTGTCGCCACCCTGCTGTGTAATCCACAAAATATACTGGCAAACTTTTATCATTTACCAATATTATTTCAGCGCTTCTTGCGCATCTGTTTACATTCCTCTCACCCGCCATATCCTAAACTTAGAAGAACGCTACTACACTTGATCTTATACAAAAGGTTCTTAGAAGTGCTGTTTGGGGAGTAGCCTAGAGACAGGGGCTTGGATTGGCAAAAGCTCGCCTGGCTGCAGAGCGCCAGTTCCATCTCAAGATCCAACTAACATAGTTTTAACTGCAGCACCTTTAATCTACTACTAGTTCACTGCCTCCATACATCGTCCCCTTATCAAACGAGCTGTGTCGGGCAGAATTTTGGGTTGTTTTCATGGCTTCCACATCAAGCTTGTTAACTTTGTCGCCACCCTGCTGTGTAATCCACAAAATATACTGGCAAACTTTTATCATTTACCAATATTATTTCAGCACTTCTTGCGCATCTGTTTACATTCCCCTCACCTGCCATATCCTAAACTTATAAGAACGCTACTACACTTGATCTTATACAAAAGGTTCTTAGAAGTGCTGTTTGGGGAGTAGCCTAGAGACAGGGGCTTGGATTGGCGAAAGCTCGCCTGGCTGCGGAGCGCCAGCTCCATCTCAAGATCCAACTAGCATAGTTTTAACTGCAGCACCTTTAATCTACTACTAGTTCACTGCCTCCATACATCGTCCCCTTATCAAACGAGCTGTGTCGGGCAGAATTTTCAGGTGTTTCACCAGATACATAGTGGAACGCGGCCCATCTGTCACCGCCATGCTGGAGACCTGAAGTTGCAATCATAGTAGTGCAATATGGATGCCCCATACTGTCGCTCTTAATCATGGAACCATTTCCGTAAAAACAGTTAAAAATAGAACCACTATGCTATTCCATTATTCCTAGGTGAAATATTGAAACGACCCGGCCTGCTTTGAAAATTATAATTTTTTCAAAGTAAACGCTTCTGCCCCCCCGGCCCATTTTGGGTGGGGAGGAGCCGAGAGACAGGGGCTTGGACAAGCTCGCCTGGCAGTGGACCGCCAGCTCCATCCCAAGATTAGGCAGCCTTAGAGGCATCCATGCATGCTGCCCCTGCTGTTTCCTGTCCATTTTGCCTCCACGATCCTCCACAGCGTCCACAAATGTCTCATTTCAACTCTCTATACCCCAGACGCTGGAGCACGAGAGGATATGCACCTGAAAATTCTGCCTGACACATCTCGTTTGATAAGGGGATGATCCCTTATCAAACGAGCTGTGTCAGGCAGAATTTTCAGGTGTTTCACCAGATACATAGTAGAATTCGGCCCATCTGTCGCCGCCATGCTGGAGACCTGAAGTTGCAATCATAGCAGCGCAATATGAATGCCCCATACTGTCGCTCTTAATCATGGAAGTCGTCTCCATGGCTGCCTCCACATGTCGTCCCCTTATCAAAAGAGCTGTGTCAGGCTCATTTTTCGGGTGTTTCACCAGATACGTTATGGAACTTGGTCACTATGTCGCCACCATGCTGTGTTATCGACTAAATATACCGTCAACCTTTTGTTCACATAGGAAATCATTTCACCTCCTTTGGTGAAACCTGAGTCCATTTAGGGTATGTCGCCATGAGACTCTCTAGCCTGCCACTGCTGCCGCTGCCTCTGCATGCCGTCCCCTATAGTGTCAGGGTCAATTATTGCATGTTTTAGATGCTATCTAGCCTCATAACGAGTACCCGAGCATTTTAGTGCTCGCTCATCTCTACTTGTGAACTGAAAGCTCCTGTTCTAGTGATTGGTGGAGGTCTCAGCTGTCAGACCCCCACCAACTGGATACTTGAAAGGGGGTAGCAATCAATATTGGAAAAACCCCTTTAATAACTAGATTACATATGGAAAATGAATGGCTGCTACTTAGTATTTACACAATAGCCTGCAATTATGTCATTTTAAAGTTCCATTATTAATCCTCCGGCACATAAATGGTTAGCAGTCACTTTGGGGATTATTTTCCTTGTTTATACCACATTCCATCTACTATATATATTTACAGACACATCAACCCATTAGAAAGGCTCAACAGATACAAAAATGTGGTTTCTTGTGCCATAAAATTTTAATTAGCTTTTTGGCAGCAAAATGTTGGATGGAATCGAATGGTGCAGAACTCAGGTTTTAATATAAAATGAGGCAAGAAGAAATAAATATGAACGTGATGGACATGGACCCTCTGTTTTTTGGTTGTGGGATTCAATAATGGCGGGTCTTAAGGGTCTTACGTTCTGCAATCCAAACCTTTATATTGATTTACAATAACAGCAGTTCAAGGAAAAATATTGTTGGTTGTGGGAGGTTAATCGGGCTGTGGTTGCTGATTTGCACATTCCTTAAAACCATTCTGTCAATTTAGTGTTCAACCAACATTATCTCGGTAGTGAATTAACAGGTTGTGTTTGCTTGCAAACCACAGAATAGCAATCCTGAGGTGACCGGTGACGGTAACCACAACATAAGTAATTCATGTTACACTGAGAACTACAAAGTCTTGTAGAAGGGCAGAAATTATCAATGAAGCATGTCCATTATTTGGCAGTGCCATAAAGCTTTGAGTTTGAGAATATTAGATTTAAGAGTCTACTGAAATTTACCCTTTATTGTCATGCTTTAATCTCCCAAAATTGACCTCATGCCTGTACTATGCACTTTCCTGCTTATGCTGTTATTCTGCCTGTTTACACATGTTTACACTATTTGTCTAATGTGCCTGACTATAATTTATATCCTCTGATGCACCTACAGCATGGTCTATTTAAGGTCCCTCTGTCCGGCGAAGATGAAGTACGGCGCGATTCACCAACATCGTGCGCCCGAGATCCTGCATCTGTCGCTTCCCCGCTGAGGTCCGCTGGAGTTCATCTTCTTCTCAGTGGGGGTCATTTACTAAAGACAAAATGCGTTTTTCCGTCGGGTTACCCGTATTTTACCGTTTTGCGTTGACTTTCCCTGAATTGCCCCGGGATTTTGGCACACGCGATCGGATTGTGGCACATCGGCGCCGGCATGCACGCGACGGAAATCGGGGGAGTGGCTGTAATAAAACACGACGGATTCGAAAAAACGCTGTATATAAAAAAAAAGTGTTGCTTGACATGCAATTACCTGCACCCAGGATAGGATGGTGAACTCCGGTGGATTCCGACGGACTTCAGCGCAGCAGCGACACCTGGTGGACATCGGGCGCACGACCTTAGTGAATCTCCGGAAGACCCCAATCCTCGAAAGAGAACGCGCTGCTGGATCGCGACTGGACCGGGTAAGTAAATCTGCCCCAGTGAGTGCATGTCTTGCGACACAATTTGCGATGGTAAATCTCGTGGGTCGTAGAATCCGTCGGATCGTCCAATGGATGCATCAAAATCCAATCGCGTCCGCCAAAAACCCCTTTGTTGTGGATTGCAGCCTATTCAGTTTCTGACTTCACAGGATAACATATGCCCAATCCCCTCCCTCTAACTGGTAACATAACCCTACTCCTGTGCATGCAATGTATCATCCTCATTACATAGCTGCCTGCTACTCAGCATGACTGTGCAACCTAAACCTTGACTCGCCATTGTTTCTTGCATCCAGTCTCAAATTTGCATTGGACCTAGGTTTTACAGCCGTACAATGAGGATGACACAGTGTGGATTCTGTATACAATAAGGTGATGTTACTAGTTAGGGTAAACCCCAGAGGAGAAAGGAGGTGTGCTAGAATTGTTATTGGGGAGTGAATTAGCCAACAAAGCCGAAGCCTGGAGTGGCTCTAATAAGGCCCCCTGAAGCACTTCTCCTGAAGCACTTCTTCCTCTTATACATATTTTTAAAACATGTTTTTTTGTATTGCATGCATAAAACCACAAGATAAGGACAGCTTTTCTTTAAGGTTTTAATACATGTTGCATTTACAAAAAGAAGCAAAATGGTTTCTTTTAAAAAATAAACAATTAATAAAATAAATACATTTAATTTAATTTAACAAGGAGAAATAATTCCAATGTATGAATATTCTCTTGTTGTTCTAGTAAACCTAAGGCAAACTACTTTCTTCTTTCAAAGAATGAATCATTTATTTCTGTGCAGTGGAAGGGACAGGCTTATTCCACTGGATTAAAGGCTGAATTTTTAATTTACAAACTGAGTTTTTGTTGGGATTTGACTTCAATTTGCCTTTATGGTTTTATATAAAGCTTGGTATTAATGGCTCAGAAAGTAAAGGAGGGTGTGCAGGAGTGGACTTGTCTCCTTGTCACTCAAGAATAGATGGACTGCTTTAATAGTCTGCTTTATGTTGCGTTAGATTTTTTTTTTACAAGAATTGTTCTGACTATATTTTCTATAGAAAATGCAGATTGCAGAATGTAGATGACTTCACTGGAATATGTCTTACAAAATCTATAAAAACAAATACAATATATATATTTTGTGGTTTACCGTACATCATTATACAGTATTACTTTTCAGGTTATTTCACACTAATGGGCTTTTCCATAATTTTACCTCTTCAGACACACATCAGGGATCCTGCCTCATTTCAATAGAAATTTTAATATTTAAACAGACTCAGAAATCTGCTAATCTGTATGTCTTCAACTTCAGAACCCGTGGAAGGCCATAGATCGGAAGCTTTGTATTTTTCCAATTTAAATAAAACCTAACACGGCTTCAAATAAATATTATTATTAATATTAATTTAAATATTAAAACATTATATATATATTGTTCAGTAGGATTCAGTATAACTTGTCATTTTTCAACCTAAAGCTATGCTTTTTCTATGGTGAAATGTCGGGATGGTAGTTCTATCAGAGATGTACAGTTATCTTTGTATGTGCAGTAACCGAGAAGAGGCTGTATTTTGCTTTCCCATTGATTTCAGAGACATAAGGTTACAGTTTACAAGTGATCCCTTAATTAAGGACATCCGACTTACAGACGACCCCTAGTTACAGATGGACCTCCCTGCCCACTGTGACCTCTGGTGAAGCTCTCCAAATGCTTTACTTTAGTCCCAGGCTGTAAGGTGTCTGTAATAAAGTTTTATTGATAATCCTTGGTTCAAAGACAGCACAAAAATTTGAAAATCCAATTGTCACAGGGACAAAACAAATTTTATCCTCAGCTACCATTATAAAATATACCTGTTCTGGTGACCAAAAGTTCTTCAGGTAAAAACTGTACTATTGAGGATTTAAGGTTAGGAAAATGTTCCCTGTATTAAAAGAAGAACATGTAGATAAATTTATTCTTAAATAAGTCTTTGATATCTTTGTCCTAAGGTTCAATTCCAGAGCTCACCCATATGATAAAACATGCCTGAAATACTGCATTTAGAAACATCACAACCTAGCAGTGTTAGAGTGCTAGATGGGAGCATTTTCTACTATGAAACTTACTGTCAAGAGAGAAGGGAAAAATATCACATTGGACGTTATTAGTGATGAGCAGACCATATTTGGGTTTGTACTAAACTTCATTAAAAGTCCGGGCTGGGTTCGGTTAAAAAACCTAACTCCTGTTCAATTTGTGCTGGCAAACTCTTTAAATGCTGCTAGCAAATGGATAAACCATGTGCCGACATTTAAGGTGCCCTCATTTTGGGGAGTTATAAGTTATATGCGCAATACATACTACCAAACTAGTGCCGGGATTTTTGACTTACTATACTATACTTATACTATAGTTGAAGTGAGAATGTGGGAATAGGAATGTTAGCACCACTACCCAGGTGGAAGTGCAATCAGAATATTGGGGCAGATTTACTTACCCGGTCCATTCGCGATCCAGAGTCGCGTTCTATGCGCTGGATTCGGGTCCGGACGGGATTTATTAAGGCAGTTTATTAAGACGTCCACCAGGTGGCGCTGCTGCTCTGAAGTTCCCCGGAATGCACTGGAATACACCAAGCCGGGCTGAGTGAAGGTAAGTGCAAGCTCCGCGACACATTTTTTGTTTTAAATGCGGCGGTTTTTCCGAATCCGTCGGATTTTCGTTCAGCCACGACCCCAATTTGCGTCGTGTTCATGCCAGCGCCGATGCGCCACAATCCGATCGCGTGTGCCAAAATCCCGGGGCAATTCAGGGGAAATCGGTGCAAATATACGGGTAACACGTCGGGAAAACGCGAATCAGGCCCTTTGTAAATGACCCCCATTATCTTCCATTTTGGGGAAGATGTTAATTACCTGATGATGTCACTGGGGGTAATGATCCTCTGTAAAATGGTGGTCCACAGTGCCACTACCATGTTAGAGATTTAAATCTCATGGACAACTTGGCAGCAGCATTTAGACAGTTAACAGCCACAATCAGTGCCACTGGTGGGGCTTTGTTAAATGTTTTATATTTTTACGTTTTTTTTTGCAAAACGCTATGATTTTGAAAAAAATTGCCAGTTAACCAATTTAAACAAACTAATTTGGTAAAACATTAATAGACAAATTACAAATATCTAGCATCCACCTTGATGTTTTTCCAACATTTTCTAGCTGAGGCAGATGCTATCAACAGACCACAAGTGACACATAACATGTTAACACACTGGTGAGGAAGGAATAACCTTGTTTTATGGAAAGAAAACTGCTTCATACACACTGGAGGCTTGAAAATCCTATTAATAATACAGATTAGAAATGGGTAAAATCTGTCCACCTGCCTGAATACAGACATAACCATTTGTCTCTTCTGGCCCATGGTACCCATAGCCTGGCATTTATTTTAATTACTCATGTAATATAGTCATAGTGGTTATTGTTGAGCTGAATTTCCTCCACAATTTCTGTTGCCCTTGTAGCTTCCAAGACACATAACTAATCTATAAACATTCTTTTCTGAATTAAAAAAATATTCTGCACTTTAAGCTAAAGCACATAATATTTGAATTATAATATTGAATATAATATGTACATCTACTAAATGTAGCTATAAGTACAGGCTCTCTGTCTGAATAAGGCAAGATGACAGGTAATTGTTTGACAGAGCCTTAGCTGCTGAGATCTGCAGAAATAAACAAAACATTTAATTTTTTTCCTTGTCGCCATCATTCTTATCGGAAGAAAGTGATCAGAGCAAGATTTTCAGCACCGACTGTGTAATATAATACATAACCACCAACCAGACAGTTACAAAGTACAGTTTTGCTGATAGCATTCTATCATGTTACAAGAATTTCACTTGCTTACCCAGAGCCCGTTGTGTCAGCCATGAGGTCATAAATAAGGAAATAGACCCTCATAAGCCGGTGGTCTTAAACAAAAAAAAAACACCTTGAACCTACTTGAAGATTAACAGTATAATAGCAGTCAATTTTGACTGTTTTCTAGAAACTTGTTGGCTTTTGAAGAGGTATTATGATGGACATACTCACAGTATTTTAAGAAAGACGTGATGGATTTGGTACCCACCATTGGGATGCTCATGTATTTAAAAAACAAGGAAGGGTCTGCTGATGACCTGCCCTTTGGAATTAATTTTGCTTAGCTTTTTTCAGAACTTCTATGACCTCGAATGAAAAATGGCCAGACACACCAGTTCGACACTCCATTGTGCCTGGATGCAGGAAGAGGATCAACAGAGCTCTGGTCTCAATTTGGATGCACGTGACCCACCTTAAGAAGGACTCCGGTAACATCCCCTGTTCTGCTGCTTCTAGTCATTTCTACTCCCATTAAGACAGAAGTTGAAAGCAGAAGATGTACAGGGATAACTATGTAAATGGTTATAGGTCCTGTACAGGTTATTACACCAAAAATAGGTGCCCCATACAAATGTAGAATATGCAAAGCCTATGGTACCCCTCAAGATGAGGAGAAGAGAGTGAGGCAATACGACGATATCAAAAGTAAGTGTAAAAAATTGACAATCTTTATTTATGCAGACATATACACACATAAACACAAATAAAAGTTATTGGAATATGTATGACAGGGTTAAGGGGTAAATATACAGCAGAGAAAAAAGACAGTCATAGCCGGACACATGTGGATTGTATAAAAATAATTAGAAGGGCTGGTATATGTAGGGTAGGCACCTGAAAGTGGCGTGAACCCATGCAATGGTAATGGCACAGCAATGCTCGTGCCAAAAAATGGTGAAAATTGAAAACGATTTGACCTCTAACCACCAGTCCTTACCAGTATTGGGGGTGAATGTGCACCGTGTCCGGGGATGACGAAGGCTCAATACGAGCCGAAACGCACGTCGGGGCGGCAGTCATCCCCGGGTCCGGGTATGACTGTCTTTTTTCTCTGCTGTATATTTACCCCTTAACCCTGTCATACATATTCCAATAACTTTTATTTGTGTTTATGTGTGTATATGTCTGCATAAATAAAGATTGTCAATTTTTTACACTTACTTTTGATATCGTCGTATTGCCTCACTCTCTTCTCCTCATCTTGAGGGGTACCGTAGGCTTTTCATTTCCCATAGAAGTGGTTGAAGGGGCATGCTGCTATCCTTGCCACGCCCCTTCAACCACTGCTATAGAAGTAGTTATGATGGAGGTTGCACGAACACAATAATGACTTAATGCTCCCCTCCATTTGCCTGAAGCCAGCAGGACACACAACATCACAGGAAGTCCCGAGTCCTGCTGTTTGTCATGTGTTACACAAAACTTATCAGGGTAGGTTTTATATTGGTGGTGCTATTTGGGTCTTGTACTTACCATGGTAATGTTCATTGATATTGGTCAACTCTTTTAACAGGATTATTAAATGTGTGTCATAGAAAGAAATTGGAATGTTGCGACAAAGACAAGAGAATAAGGCTCAGTATTAGAGATGAGCGAACACTAAAATGCTCGGGTACTCGTTATTCGAGACGAACTTTTCCCGATGCTCGAGTGCTCGTCTCGAATAACGAACCCCATTGAAGTCAATGGGAGACTCGAGCATTTTTCAAGGGGACCAAGGCTCTGCACAGGGAAGCTTGGCCAAACACCTGGGAACCTCAGAAAAGGATGGAAACACCACGGAAATGGACAGGAAACAGCAGGGGCAGCATGCATGGATGCCTCTGAGGCTGCATAATCGCACCATTATGCCAAAATTATGGGCAACAGCATGGCCATGACAGAGTGACAGAATGAAGCTAGATAGCATCTAAAACATCCAATAATTGACCCTGACACTATAGGGGACGGCATGCAGAGGCAGCGGCAGCAGGCTAGAGAGTGTCATGGCGACATACCCTAAATGGACTCAGGCTTCAAACCAATGGGTGGCAGAGAGGAACCAAAGGAGGTGAGCAAGAAGCGCTCAAATAATATCGGTACATGATAAAAGTTTGCCAGTATATTTTGTGGATTACACAGCAGGGTGGCGACAAAGTTAACATGGAAGCCATGAAAACAACCCAAAATTCTGCCTGACACAGCTCGTTTGATAAGGGGACCATGTATGGAGGCAGTGAACTAGTAGTAGATTAAAGGTGCTGCAGTTAAAACTATGTTAGTTGGATCTTGGCATGGAGCTGGCGCTCCGCTGCCAGGCGAGCTTTCGCCAATCCAAGCCCCTGTCTATAGGCTACTCCCCAAACAGCACTTCTAAGAACCTTTTGTATAAGATCAAGTGTAGTAGCGTTCTTATAAGTTTAGGATATGGCGGGTGAGGGGAATGTAAACAGATGCGCAAGAAGCGCTGAAATAATATCCCTAAATGGTAAAAGTTTGCAAGTATATTTTGGGGATTACACAGCAGGGTGGCGACAAAGTTAACAACTTTGATGTGGAATGCCCTGTAATAGCTCTTGGGCGGTGTGCCTTTTATCGCCTAGGCTCAGCAGTTTCAGCACCGCCTGCTGTCGCTTAGCGACGGCACTGCTGCTGTGCCTAGAGCTACCGACTGATGGCGCCATGCCCACGGATGGTAATTCGGAGGAGGAGGAGGTGGAGGAGGGGTGGGAGGAGGTATAGTAGGCCTTTGAGACCTGGACCGAGGTAGGCCCCGCAATTCTCTGCGTCGGCAGTATATGACCAGCCCCAGGGTCAGACTCGGTCCCAGCCTGCACCAAGTTAAGTGTAGTAGCGTTCTCATAAGTTTGGGATATGGCGGGTGAGGGGAATGTAAACAGATGCGCAAGAAGCGCATGATGCGCATGGAGCTGGCGTTCCGCTGCCAGGCGAGCTTTCGCCAATCCAAGCCCCTGTCTCTAGGCTACTCCCCAAACAGCACTTCTAAGAACCTTTTGTATAAGATCAAGTGTAGTAGCGTTCTTATAAGTTTAGGATATGCCGGGTGAGGGGAATGTAAACAGATGCGCAAGAAGCGCTGAAATAATATCCCTAAATGGTAAAAGTTTGCCAGTATATTTTGTGGATAACACAGCAGGGTGGCGACAAAGTTAACAACTTTGATGTGGAATCCATGAAAACAACCCAAATTTCTGCCTGACACACCTCGTTTGATAAAGGGACGATGTATGGAGGCAGCTATATGGACGACTTTTGGAGGTAGCAATGGAGACAACGTGTGGAGGCTGCTATGGAGACAATTTAATTTGGATAGTGCCTGTATGTGGCAGTCCCAAACATTTTTCAAACCAGAGGAGCAGGTAGGTGGCCCTCCAGTAAAATGGGATAGATTGAGTGCCTGTATGTGGCAGTCCCAAAAATGTTTCAAACCAGAGGAGCAGGTAGGTGGCCCTCCAGTAAAATGGAATAGATTGAGTGCCTGTATGTGGCAGTCCCAAAAATTGTTCAAACCAGAGGAGCAGGTAGGTGGCCCTGCAGTAAAATGGAATAGATTGAGTGCCTGTATGTGGCAGTCCCAAAAATTGTTCAAACCAGAGGAGCAGGTAGGTGGCCCTGCAGTAAAATGGAATAGATTGAGTGCCTGTATGTGGCAGACCCAAAAATGTTTCAAACCAGAGGAGCAGGTAGGTGGCCCTGCAGTAAAATGGAATAGATTGAGTGCCTGTATGTGGCAGTCCCAAAAATTGTTCAAACCAGAGGAGCAGGTAGGTGGCCCTGCAGTAAAATGGAATAGATTGAGTGCCTGTATGTGGCAGTCCCAAAAATGTTTCAAACCAGAGGAGCAGGTAGGTGGCCCTCCAGTAAAATGGAATAGATTGAGTGCCTGTATGTGGCAGTCCCAAAAATTGTTCAAACCAGAGGAGCAGGTAGGTGGCCCTGCAGTAAAATGGAATAGATTGAGTGCCTGTATGTGGCAGTCCCAAAAATTGTTCAAACCAGAGGAGCAGGTAGGTGGCCCTGCAGTAAAATGGAATAGATTGAGTGCCTGTATGTGGCAGTCCCAAAAATTGTTCAAACCAGAGGAGCAGGTAGGTGGCCCTGCAGTAAAATGGAATAGATTGAGTGCCTGTATGTGGCAGTCCCAAAAATTGTTCAAACCAGAGGAGCAGGTAGGTGGCCCTGCAGTAAAATGGAATAGATTGAGTGCCTGTATGTGGCAGTCCCAAAAATTGTTCAAACCAGAGGAGCAGGTAGGTGGCCCTGCAGTAAAATGGAATAGATTGAGTGCCTGTATGTGGCAGTCCCAAAAATTGTTCAAACCAGAGGAGCAGGTAGGTGGCCCTGCAGTAAAATGGAATAGATTGAGTGCCTGTATGTGGCAGTCCCAAAAATGTTTCAAACCAGAGGAGCAGGTAGGTGGCCCTGCAGTAAAATGGAATAGATTGAGTGCCTGTATGTGGCACTCACAAAAATTGTTTCAAACAGAGGACCGGGTAGGTGGCCCTCCAGAAAAATTAAATGCATGAAGTACTATAGCAAGAGCCAGTGGGCCCTGTCAAAAAATAGCCAGTTTCCTCTGCTTTACTGTACAAAGAGGAGGAGAAGGAGGAAAATGAGGAGGAGGAGGAGGAGTGGATCAATTATTCAGGTTGAGCTTCCTTCACCTGGTGGAGATTGGAAATTCTGAGAAATCCAGCCTTTATTCATTTTAATAAGCGTCAGCCTGTCAGCGCTGTCAGTCGACAGGCGTGTACGCTTATCGGTGATGATGCCACCAGCTGCACTGAAAACCCGCTCGGACAAGACGCTAGCGGCAGGGCAGGCAAGAACCTCCAAGGCGTAGAGCGCCAGTTCGTGCCACATGTCCAGCTTTGAAACCCAGTAGTTGTAGGGAGCTGTATGATCATTTAGGACGATGGTATGGTCAGCTACGTACTCCCTCACCATCTTTCTGTAAAGATCAGCCCTACTCTGCCGAGACTGGGGACAGGTGACAGTGTCTTGCTGGGGTGACATAAAGCTGGCAAAAGCCTTGTAAAGCGTACCCTTGCCAGTGCTGGACAAGCTGCCTGCTCGCCTACTCTCCCTCGCTACTTGTCCCGCAGAACTACGCACTCTGCCGCTAGCGCTGTCAGAAGGGAAATACTGTTTCAGCTTGTGCACCAGGGCCTGCTGGTATTCATGCATTCTCACACTCCTTTCCTCTCCAGGGATGAGAGTGGGAAGATTTTGCTTGTACCGTGGGTCCAGGAGAGTGAACACCCAGTAATCGGTGCTGGAATAAATTCTTTGAACGCGAGGGTCACGGGATAGGCAGCCTAGCATGAAATCTGCCATATGCGCCAGAGTACCAACGCGTAAGAATTCACTCCCCTCACTGGCCTGACTGTCCATTTCCTCCTCCTCCAACTCCTCCAACTCCTCTTCTTCTGCCCATACACGCTGAACAGTGAAGGACTCAACAATGGTCCCCTCTTGTGTCTCGCCAACATTCTCCTCCTCTTCCTCCTCATCCTCCTCCACCTCCACCTCCTCCGATATGCGCTGAGAAACAGACCTCAGGGTGCTTTGGCTATCAACAAGGGAATATTCTTCCCCCGTCTCTTGTGACGAGCGCAAAGCTTCCGACTTCATGCTGACCAGAGAGTTTTTCAACAGGCCAAGCAGCGGGATGGTGAGGCTGATGATGGCGGCATCGCCACTGACCATCTGTGTTGACTCCTCAAAGTTACTCAGCACCTGACAGATATCAGACATCCACGTCCACTCCTCATTGTAGACTTGAGGAAGCTGACTGACCTGACTACCAGTTCTGGTGGAAGTTGACATCTGGCAGTCTACAATCGCTCTGCGCTGCTGGTAAACTCTGGATAACATGGTCAGTGTTGAATTCCACCTCGTGGGCACGTCGCACAACAGTCGGTGAGCGGGCAGTTGGAGGCGGCGCTGCGCTGCCCTGAGAGTGGCAGCATCTGGGCTGGACTTCCTGAAATGCGCACAGATGCGGCGCACCTTCGTGAGCAAATCAGACAGATTGGGGTATGTCTTGAGGAAACGCTGCACTATCAGATTTAACACATGGGCCAGGCATGGCACATGTGTCAGTCTGCCGAGTTGCAGAGCCGCCACCAGGTTACGGCCGTTGTCACACACAACCATTCCCGGCTTGAGGTTCAGCGGTGCCAGCCACAGATCAGTCTGCGCCGTGATGCCCTGTAATAGCTCTTGGGCGGTGTGCCTTTTGTCGCCTAGGCTCAGCAGTTTGAGCACCGCCTGCTGTCGCTTAGCGACGGCACTGCTGCTGTGCCTAGAGCTACCGACTGATGGCGCCGTGCCCACGGATGGTAGTTCGGAGGAGGAGGTGGAGGAGGGGTGGGAGGAGGAGGAGGCATAGTAGGCCTGAAACACCTGGACCGAGGTAGGCCCCGCAATCCTCGGCGTCGGCAGTATATGAGCAGCCCCAGGGTCAGACTCGGTCCCAGCCTCCACCAAGTTAACCCAATGTGCCGTCAGCGATATATAGTGGCCCTGCCCGGCAGCACTCGTCCACGTGTCCGTGGTCAGGTGGACCTTGTCAGAAACGGCGTTGGTCAGGGCACGGATGATGTTGTCTGACACGTGCTGGTGCAGGGCTGGGACGGCACATCGGGAAAAGTAGTGGCGGCTGGGGACCGAATACCGAGGGGCGGCCGCCGCCATGAGGTTGCGAAAGGCCTCGGTCTCTACTAGCCTATAGGGCAGCATCTCCAGGCTAAGCAATCTGGAGATGTGCACATTAAGGGCTTGGGCGTGCGGGTGGGTTGCACTATATTTGCGTTTCCGCTCCAGCGTCTGGGGTATGGAGAGCTGAACGCTGGTGGATGCTGTGGAGGATCGTGGAGGCGACGATGGGGTTTTTGTGCCAGGGTCCTGGGCAGGGGGCTGACTAGCAGCTGACACAGGGGAAGGAGCAGTGGTGTGCACGGCCGGAGGTGAACGGGCTTGTTGCCACTGAGTGGGGTGCTTAGCATTCATATGCCTGCGCATACTGGTGGTAGTTAAGCTAGTAGTGGTGGAACCCCTGCTGAGCCTGGTTTGGCAAATGTTGCACACCACAGTCCGTCGGTCATCCGGTGTTTCCTTAAAGAACCTCCACACTTCTGAAGATCTAGCCCTCGCCGCAAGAGCCCTCACCACGGGAGCTTCACTAGTTGACAGTGGCGCTGATGCACCAGCTCTGGCCCTGCCTCTCCGTCTGGCCCCACCACTGCCTCTTCCAACCTGTTCAGGTCGAGGACTCTCCTCCGTCTCAGAAGCACTGTGTTCACCCGGCCTCTCAACCCAGCTTGGGTCTGTCACCTCATCATCCTCCGATCCCTCAGTCTGCTCCCCCCTCGGACTTCCTGCCCTGACAACAACTTCCCCACTGTCTGACAACCGTGTCTCCTCATCGTCGGACACCTCTTTACACACTTCCACTACGTCAAGAAGGTCATCATCACCCACAGACTGTGACTGGTGGAAAACCTGGGCATCGGAAAATTGCTCAGCAGCAACCGGACAAGTGGTTTGTGACTGTGGGAAGGGTCCAGAAAACAGTTCCTCAGAGTATGCCGGTTCAAATGCCAAATTTTCCTGGGAGGGGGCAGACTGGGGGGGAGGAGGCTGAGGTGCAGGAGCTGGAGGAGTGGCGATTTCGGTGACATGGGTGGACTGCGTGGAAGACTGACTGGTGGTGGACAAATTGCTCGAAGCATTGTCAGCAATCCACGACATCACCTGTTCGCACTGTTCTGGCCTCAACAGTGCTCTACCACGAGTCCCAGTAACTTCAGACATGAACCTAGGGAGTGTAGCTCTGCGGCGTTCCCCTGCTCCCTCATCAGCAGGTGGTGTCTCACCCCGCCCAGGACCACGGCCTCTGACCCCTGCAGTAGTTGGACGCCCACGTCCCCGCCCTCGTCCTCTACCCCTAGCCCTCGGGTTAAACATTTTTAAAATGAGAGTTATAACTTTATTTTTTTTTTTTTACTTTTTTTTGTTTTATTTTGTGTTTTTTTTTTTTTTTGTGTTTTTTGTTTTTTTTTGAGTTTTTAAAACCAAACAATGCTATCCTATTGCTATGGCTATTTTCTAGCCAAGTATCAAAGCACACTACTATGCCAGATGAGATGACACTGAGTTATTGGCTAATAGAAATCCAACCCCTACTGAATTTTGCCACTTCGGCCTTTGCTATGGATATGTGCGCCACTAAGCGCAGAACACAGCGGTCGCAAGTCTCACTACAAATTGCTCAGAATTGGCAAGTACATGCACTGCAGAAACTACAGCCACCAGCAGATCAACCAGAAATCAAATATATAGAACGCTACTGTAGGCTTCAAGAAGCTGTTTGTATTCTCCTATGGCTATTTTCTAGCCAAGTATCAAAGGAAGCACACTACTATGCCAGATGAGATGACACTGAGTTATTGCCTAATAGAAATCCAACCCCTACTGAATTTTGCCACTTCGGCCTTTGCTATGGATATGTGCGCCACTAAGCGCAGAACACAGCGGTCGCAAGTCTCACTACAAATTGCTCAGAATTGGCAAGTACATGCACTGCAGAAACTACAGCCACCAGCAGATCAACCAGAAATCAAATATATAGAACGCTACTGTAGGCTTCAAGAAGCTGTTTGTATTCTCCTATGGCTATTTTCTAGCCAAGTATCAAAGGAAGCACAGTACTATGCCAGATGAGATGACACTGAGTTATTGGCTAATAGAAATCCAACCCCTACTGAATTTTGCCACTTCGGCCTTTGCTATGGATATGTGCGCCACTAAGCGCAGAACACAGCGGTCGCAAGTCTCACTACAAATTGCTCAGAATTGGCAAGTACATGCACTGCAGAAACTACAGCCACCAGCAGATCAACCAGAAATCAAATATATAGAACGCTACTGTAGGCTTCAAGAAGCTGTTTGTATTCTCCTATGGCTATTTTCTAGCCAAGTATCAAAGGAAGCACAGTACTATGCCAGATGAGATGACACTGAGTTATTGCCTAATAGAAATCCAACCCCTACTGAATTTTGCCACTTCGGCCTTTGCTATGGATATGTGCGCCACTAAGCGCAGAACACAGCGGTCGCAAGTCTCACTACAAATTGCTCAGAATTGGCAAGTACATGCACTGCAGAAACTACAGCCACCAGCAGATCAACCAGAAATCAAATATATAGAACGCTACTGTAGGCTTCAAGAAGCTGTTTGTATTCTCCTATGGCTATTTTCTAGCCAAGTATCAAAGGAAGCACAGTACTATGCCAGATGAGATGACACTGAGTTATTGGCTAATAGAAATCCAACCCCTACTGAATTTTGCCACTTCGGCCTTTGCTATGGATATGTGCGCCACTAAGCGCAGAACACAGCGGTCGCAAGTCTCACTACAAATTGCTCAGAATTGGCAAGTACATGCACTGCAGAAACTACAGCCACCAGCAGATCAACCAGAAATCAAATATATAGAACGCTACTGTAGGCTTCAAGAAGCTGTTTGTATTCTCCTATGGCTATTTTCTAGCCAAGTATCAAAGGAAGCACAGTACTATGCCAGATGAGATGACACTGAGTTATTGCCTAATAGAAATCCAACCCCTACTGAATTTTGCCACTTCGGCCTTTGCTATGGATATGTGCGCCACTAAGCGCAGAACACAGCGGTCGCAAGTCTCACTACAAATTGCTCAGAATTGGCAAGTACATGCACTGCAGAAACTACAGCCACCAGCAGATCAACCAGAAATCAAATATATAGAACGCTACTGTAGGCTTCAAGAAGCTGTTTGTATTCTCCTATGGCTATTTTCTAGCCAAGTATCAAAGGAAGCACAGTACTATGCCAGATGAGATGACACTGAGTTATTGCCTAATAGAAATCCAACCCCTACTGAATTTTGCCACTTCGGCCTTTGCTATGGATATGTGCGCCACTAAGCGCAGAACACAGCGGTCGCAAGTCTCACTACAAATTGCTCAGAATTGGCAAGTACATGCACTGCAGAAACTACAGCCACCAGCAGATCAACCAGAAATCAAATATATAGAACGCTACTGTAGGCTTCAAGAAGCTGTTTGTATTCTCCTATGGCTATTTTCTAGCCAAGTATCAAAGGAAGCACACTACTATGCCAGATGAGATGACACTGAGTTATTGCCTAATAGAAATCCAACCCCTACTGAATTTTCCCACTTCGGTCTTTGCTATGGATATGTGTGCCACTAAGAGCTAAACACAACGGTAGCAAGTCCCCCTGCTAATTCCTCACAAAATGGTAAAAGATGCAAATTAAAATAAAAAAAGTAGAACGTTATTGTAGCCCTAAGAAGGGCTGTTGGGTTCTTTGAGAATCACTCCTGCCTAACAGTAAGCTAATAGAACACCCTAACGCTTTCCCTGACCAGCAGCAGCTCTCTCCCTAGCGGCATCCAGAGACAGAATGATCCGAGCAGCGCGGCCAGCGGCTAGTCTATCCCAGGGTCACCTGATCTGGCCAGCCAACCACTGCTATCGACGTGTAAGGGTACCACGTCATGCTGGGTGGAGTGCAGAGTCTCCTGGCTTGTGATTGGCTCTGTTTCTGGCCGCCAAAAAGCAAAACGGCGGGAGCTGCCATTTTCTCGAGCGGGCGAAGTATTCGTCCGAGTAACGAGCAGTTTCGAGTACCCTAATGCTCGACCGAGCATCAAGCTCGGACGAGCATGTTCGCTCATCTCTACTCAGTATCCTTCAATGTGACTATAGCAATGGATGAACACGTGTGCTGCCACCTCATTCATCTCTATCAGAGTATAGCATTCAGCTCTTGCTGAAATTTCAGAGACAGTTTTGTAGAATTTCTCAATGATCTGCAAACTATCATTATCAAAAAACTAGTACAATTAAAATGGTATTATAAGCATAGAGATAATCTAGGTCTGCTAAGACAAGAAACCATGCCATACCTAGAGGCATACTCAAGAATTCAATGGTTCCATGTGATAGTCCAATATATACTGCTGCTTCCTCTATTCACTGCAGAGCCTGCCTATAACAAGTGCTATGTTTCCGGATAAAAATATTAGATACAAATTATAATAAGTTGAATTTTTTCTTCTAATTGGGGTTCTTGATTGGAGGATCAAGGACCTGTGCAGTACATTTACAATGCACTACTGTAGCTTAAAGCCGAATACCAGGCTTATACTGTATGTGTATGGAGCTTGGTCTAAATTAAGTAACTTATGTCATAATGTTTTGGTATAAAATAAAAAATATAGACTAGATCTCTATATAATGTACATGTGAGAAAAACATAAGCATGGTATATACACATAAAACCCTACGTTCAGAATAAAGAAACAGCGAAAGAAACTGTAAGCTTATATTTAGAGTTATTATTCTATCATATAATGACCATTCTTAGAAGTATTCCTGCTGACCTTTTCGAATTTTCTTAGCAATAGCGCATTCAAGACCCTAGTGAGTGGTTTCATATCAAAACCCAGCTGTGCATGTCATGTTTTACTCAGTCCATCAAAAGCTTAGTTTTTACTCTGGGTACTCTTAGTAGGAGGGGGAGGTTTTTTTATTCCCTGTGGGCTACCTGGTTTCTGAATAGAAATAAAGGTGAATAAGATTTGTAAAGACAGACTGTATACATTCACTATACTCACAGAGGCACTGAAGTGGAGACTAGTGACAAGAGAAGTGCAGAGATGGTAGAGGGACCTTTTTGTCAGAGAAGAGTTTGCTACATTTGGAGCCTGGGAAGTGATAGCTGGAATTAAATTGAATTGACAAGTCTGAGTTCTAGAGAGCATTAGGAAACATGCATATAACAGCAGGGGAAGGCTGTCAAAGACTGTGCTTAGGAAAAGAATATTGATTCACTTTGTGCATTTGTTGAATATATATATATATATATATATATATATATATATATATATTTGTATAAAATGGCAGCGCACTTTGCAATTGACAACCAGTGATGTTCAGTTACCTACTTTATTTACCAGAGCAAAGTTTTACATCCGTGTCTAAGTCTTTCTTGATTCGTGCTAATAGGTTGAGGAAATACCGACTGTTCCTGTGGTTTACTCTTGTTCAGCAGAGAGAACTATGTTATAGTGACTGGGTGTGTATTGTATTCACCACACCTCTCTCTGCAGCCTAGCAGTTAAAGAAAACCTACTATTTGATTTGATGCATTATGAACTAAACATTCTTAAGACTGCTGTTGCTACTCTGATGTAGGATCATATATTGGTTAATCCCTGAGCTAAATGGTTTTGCTGATTAAACAATTATAAAATGATGATAATTAAGCTGTCTCGCTTCTGTGTCTGGCTCAGTGCTTCTTCTAGCACATTAGTTATTCACTGCTTTACAGGATGATGTAACCCCTAGGTTGTGCCTGAAGGCAGAATAATAAATTGCTGCACCATCCACCAGCTGCTGAGTGATCCAGCTCAGGTTGATTAGTCATGTCTGGTCTAAGCTCCCTGTGTAATACAAGCTGTAATACAAGCTCCATGTAACTTATGTAATCCAGCTTTCTCAAGGTCCTGAATGTTATATTTTTTTCAGCAAAACCACTCAACTCAGCGATTATCCAAGATATTATCCTGCATCAGTGTAGCAACATTATTCTCAAGGTATGTTTGATTTATAATGCATCATATCAAATGGTAGGTTTCCTTAAACACCATGTTTTATGATTCTATTCCTTATATGCTCTCTCAGTTGTGACCAGGATTGTTTACTACCTCTTGTTGTCTTGTTACATGACTGCACTGTGACCTAGGGAGACACTGCCTTTGTGGTTGTTCATTTTCAATAGGATATGCAAAGGCAAGCAGGCACCAACAAAAAAACAGGTGAGGACTTAACACACCAACATTTTCAGGTAAACTGTAATAAATGATGCGTGTGGCGTCTCTAATCTCCAGGAGAGGAGCATAGTCATCTGAAACCGCCACTGAGCCCTGTGTCATATGGGAATCCCACCACAAGTTCATTCTAGCATGGGCTCAAGTGATGAAATCAAGGATATTATTTTGTGTTTATAGCGCGAATCAAGCATGGTGGCCACCATGGTGTTATTGGAAAAACCTGGCCCTTCCTCTCACTGCCATAAAAGACACAATAGGAAAAAATTGGCCCTTCATAAAAGACACAATGGGGCACATTTACTTAGAAAAATGGAAACCTCACTAAAAGTGCTCTTTCCGTGTATAATTTTGGGTGCAACAGATTCATTAAGCATGTGCTCCAGAAATCATAAATCTGTTGCTTCCCTGCACTGGCCCAACAGAGTTCACCAACTTTTGTGTGGTGCACCTTTAACATAGGGCGTGCTACACAGTCAGACCAAGCGCCAGAACGCCCCCTAAATTGTGTTGCACATAATATTGGTGCAGACACTTCTTAAATACCTGTGCAAGCTTTTTTCACCTGAAAGAAGATGAAAATTCTGTCAGAAATCCGGCCAAAGCCCTTAGTAAATGTACCCCAATGGGTATCTAAATGTATTTTTGATCCAATCATCGATAAACAGGACAATTGCCCAGTAAAAAATGAGATGTGCATCTTATATTTTTGAAAATAGTTTTCGTCTTTGTAAAAAAAAAGTTTTTGTGTTTTCAAAGTTTATTTTTTCACAGTTTCGTAATTTTTCTAAAAAATATTATTTTTATTTTTTTTATCAAAATCAATGCTGACTAGATGAGGAGGCAAAGAAGCTGAGTGGCAATAATCAGTGGTGGAAGTATATGTGCCACAGTGATTTCTGCCTCCGGCCCAGCTACCACTACATTGACCCAGTGGGCAGTTACAGAGGCATCTTGCTAATGCTTACATATCAATTGTTATGTGCAACTTGTGTCTAATGACATTGCATAGTGCACACCTCATTTTCTTCACAACCTGTTGATGCTGGGCAGGATGGTTACTTTATCAAAGGTCAACAATTTTGCAACTGTCCCAGTCAGGACCATAGCTTATGGGTTAGATGGGTCAAACTTCTGCATTCATTCCATTGTGATAGAAAGCTGAGCTCTTCCCTTGATGGTGTGGCCTGGCTTGGTGGTAGATTGTCACTCAAGAGGCAGTGGTAGAGGCTTAGACAACTGAAGCTGAAGCAGCGTGCAAATGACACATGTCTTCCATCATGTCTTCCATCAGCAATCTACCTATTAATGTAGATCCAATGGTTGGTTCCTCCTTCCATACTCCCAAATTGTTTTTCTCTAATCATTTTATGTGGCCAAAACGAAAAGAGTGTACATTAATGAGAAAAATTGCTTTATCAATGACTGCAAATAAAAAAAATGAAAAATGTAAAGGAGTCTGAATACTTTCCTTATCCTCTGTATACTATACTAAGAGCTGTGCCATGCATGTTTTATAAATTGTCATACAGAAAGGGCAACAAAACATATTTTGCAGAACAGAGGCTGACAGACTTTTATACTGTTACACTGTGAATAAAAGATATATGCCTGCCTCCCCCTTCCCCTGGATCACTTAACTCCGTGAGACTTGTAGTTTGCAGCCTCTCTGCTCACAATCTCAGTGGGTTTCTCTGATCAGATTTAGTCAGTGAGTGTCTCTAAGCTCCGTGTAGGGGGAGTGGCTATAGGCACACAGCATAGAGAGACAGAAATCTCAGCTCCACAATCTCACACAGAAATCCAAGAACATACAGGGTCGTGTCTAGGGGCAAGTGAAATTGTATAAACAAAATTGAATGTGTTTTTTTGTTATCCTGAGTACACATAAGAAACTTGTCTTGTCGCAAGTGTGGAACGGGCCTTATACTAGTGGTTATCTAATTACAATTAGTGATGTCTATGAATATAACAAGATTACAGTATGCATAGCTTCATAGCATAAATTTACTATGAGGAAGACAGACAGATGGTTATGTGTGGCATCGGAAACATCTGACCTCTACAAATTGAGTTTCCGGTTACAGTATAGGCAAGTACAGGGTTATGACCACAACCAAATTTAACAATTACATCATCTGATAGTGTTATAACTCTTAGGTAACATGAGATATTTACTAAATTCTCCAAAATTAGAAGCAACTTCATACTTTTTTCTCTTTAGCAATCGGTAGAAACCTCATTAAGTTTAAATGTAGCCCTAAGAGGGTTCTATTTATTCACGATACAAAAATGGTTCCTCGGAAGTATGAATTTTAAATTACGCCTGAGTTTTAAAGTATGTTCTAATGTTTCCTACTTAGTAAAAGCATCAATAATTCAGGGATAAAAGGATGAGGTACATTCATAAAATCATCTATCCTGTCAGCCATGACTTTTTGTTTAGTTCATAACGATTCATAAAAATTGAATAACCTGAGTAAAGTGCCTCAATAAGCCTTGCAGATAATGTTAGCGTGCGTGTCCTCTGCACGGTAATAATGCCTTGCTCATTACTGGCACTCAACTGGTTAACACAAAGGTTAACTCTCTTTCTCCTAAGAAATCCTATTATGCGAAACCTTCAAACCTTCTCAACGCTGATGCCCTTTTTTCATTTTTTGCTTCCCACTTTCCATTTATAGAGTTTTATAATGTTATCTGTGGGCATCTGCAGAAAAAATTCTAAAAGCAGAAGAATTGACCGAAAAAAGGCAGCTTCTTATGTGCTTTGTATTTAAGCCTTTCACATTGCAGTCTAAACAACACATCCCCTTTATTCTTTGAGCCAGCTCGATCACGAAGGAACCATATTAATAATGTTTTTTTAACGTTTTAATACCTTTTAAAATATTAAATGATTTGAAAATATTGCCATATTTTGACACCCATCACTTTTTTATAACAGGCAGTCCCCTTCTTAAACGCACCCGACTTACAGACGACCCATAGTTACAGACAGACTCCTCTGCCCACTGTGACCTCTGGTGAAGCTCTCTGGATGCTTTACTATAGTCCCAGGCTGCAATGATCAGCTGTAAGGTGTCTGTAATGAAGCTTTATTAATAATTCTTGGTCCAATTACAGCAAAAACTTTAGAAACTACAATTGTCACTGGGGCAAAAATTTTTTTGTCTGGGTCTACAATTATAAAATATACAGTTTCTACTTACATACAAATAAATCTTAAGAACAAACCTACAGAGCCTATCTTGTACAGGCGGGAACTGCCTGTACTTTGAAATACTGGGGCTCATTTACTAAGGGTCCGTGGAGCACATTTTCGTTGGGTTTCTGCTTTGCGCCGAATTGCCCCGGGATATTGGCGCAGGCGATCGGAATTTGGTGCATCGGTACAGGCTTGCACGCGACAAAAATTGGGGCCGGGCCATTGGACAATCCGATGGATTCGGACAACGCGCGGGATTTATCATTTAGAATTGTGTCAGAAGACAGGCACTTACAAGCACTGGGAAGAAGAAGGTGAACTCCGGTGGACCTCGGCGCGGAAGCATCGTATGCAGGAACTCGGGTGCACAATCTTAGTGAATCGTGGCAGACCCGAATCCTCGTCAGACAACGCACCGCGGGAGCAGGACAGGACCGGGTAAGTAAATCTGCCCCATTGTATGGATTTGTGCAAGAGATCATTCTTGTGGGGGCAGTTGATGTTTTCATTAAAGCTATCAACACTCTGTCATCTTACTTTATATGGCTGTTGAAAAGGCAAAAATATAGCAATTCTAATGTATGGACTTTTTTCCTGTTGACATGTTCCCCATACAGGATATTTCTTTTCATGGATCATTCATCTTATAGTGAAGGGCTACTGAATACCTTTTGGTTTAGTTGAATTTAGTATAATTTCTATTTTTTAATTCATTTTATCTTTTTTACTATTTTTAGGGCCTCTTTGGTGTATTATTATGATGCTTGTAGTGGTTAAAACATACTTATTATTTTAGGTGAATTATTTAATAATGATCTATATTTAAGCCTTTAAATTGGTTGCCAACATATTGGAAAATTATTATAAAATTATAAAATATCAAGCTAAAATGTGATTTAAAATTTTTAAAAAATCTGTAATCATCTCTTTTCTCATAGTTTCAGCAGTGGCTCTCTGATGGTTGTTGCAGATAGCATTGTGGCTAAGTGACGATGCAATGATAATAGTTAATGGCAAGTGAACACTGAGGCCATTGGTCACTGCTATAAAAATTTATTGAAACGTTATCAAAGTTAAAAAGTTGCAATTACTTTAACCACTTAAGGACTAAACTCATTTTCACCCTTAGGACACAGCCCGATTTTTCAAATCTGCCTGTGCCACAATAGGCAGTTTGGCAAGGTTTATCTTGACGAGTTTACTTTCAGACTTTTTGGTGAAATTTGGTGAAAAATTTTTAAAAATGCCCTATTTTTCTGATTTCTAAATGTTATACTCATCATACAGTTAGTCTTACTGCCCAAACTGCCCAAATTGGTTGCTAACATTAACCATATGTCTGCTTTATGCTTACATCATTTTTTAAATGCTGATTTATTTTATTAGAACATTAGGAGGCTTACAGTTCGAACAGGGATTTTCCAAATTAAATTTCCAAATTTCCAAAGTAAATTTCAGAGTCAACATTTTTTGAGAACAATTCATCTTCATAAGGGTTTTCAAAGTTCTTTTAGAAACCCCATTTTTAAAACTGCACCCCTAGGCTATTCAGAACAGCCTTTGTTAATCTTGTTAACCTTTCAAATATCTCACAAGAATTAAAATGGAGGTTCTATTAAACTTTGACAATAAAATAATTATTTAGTCCTAAGATTTACACATTCATGCAGGATTAAATGAGAAAACACATATCAGATTTTTGTGCAGTTTCTTATGAGTACAGCAATACCCCATATGTCAATGTAAACTTCTTAAGGGGTACACAGCAGAGCACAGAACAGAAGAAGACATTGAGCTTTTAGACGGCAGATTTTGATGATATTACATTCAGGTGACATTACAAATTTGAAAAGTCCCTGAGCTACGAGAACAGTGAACCCCCCCCCCCCCTTATAAATTATCCTATTTTGGAAACAACACCATCCAGACATTGGCTTGTGCAAGTAAAAAATTTTTTCACAAAAAACATTTTAAAAAAATTTTTTGGGGGAGGGAAACAAAAAAATACATCCATTAATTGATTTTTACATTTTGTTTTGTGTTTTATACACCAAAAAGCAAAGCTAACATGTTACTTATTCTCTATGAGTCAGTACAGTTACAGATATATCTCATTTATGTAGCTGCTTTATGTTTGACTTGTGTTATACACAATAAACTCACTTGGAGAGAAAAATTCCCTTGATTTTGCATTCCTGTCTACTAAGCAGCTTAATACAGAGGTGGGGGTTGTTGCATATTGCAGCAAACCCCCACCGCTAATAACCGCGGTCGGTGCTTGCACCGATCACGGCTATTAACCCTTTCAACGCCGCCGGCGATTTTGCCGCGGGCGCCGCCATCTTTATTACGATCGCCGCGCCCCCGAACGTCATCGGGGGGCGGCGATCGGTTGCCATGGTAGCCTCGGGTCTTTGTTTGACCCGAGACTATCTGGCATCTGCAGATTCGTTACAATCAGCCAGTGGCTCATTGTAATGAATGTGCTGCAAAAATACCATATATTGCAATACAGAAGTATTGCAGTATATGGTAGGAGCGATCTGACTATCTAGGGTTAATGTACCCTAGATGGTCTAAGAAATAGTGAAAAAAAAAATAAAAAAAAAAGTTTAAAAAATAAAAAAAATTAATAAAATATTAAAAGTTCAAATCACCCCCCTTTCCCTAGAACGGATATAAAACATAATAAACAGTAAAAATCACAAACATATTAGGTATCGCCGCGTTCCAAAATGCTCGATCTATCAAAATGTAAAAACGGTTACGGGCGGCGGTGACCTGCAAGGCGGGAAATGGCGCCAAATGTCCGAAATGCGACTTTTACACCTTTTTACATAACATAAAAAATGAAATAAAAAATGATCAAAATGTTGCACAGACCTCAAAATGATAGCAATGAAAACGTCGCCTCATTTCGCAAAAAATGACTCCTCACACATCTCCGTGCGCCAAAGTATGAAAAAGTTATTAACGTCAGAATATGGCAAAAAAAATTTTTTCTTTTTTGTACACATTCGTCAATTTTTGAAAATGTATTAAAACACAATAAAACCTATATAAATTTGGTATCACCGCGATCGCACCGAAGCAAAGAATAAAGTAGGCATGTTATTTGGAGCGAAGAGTGAAAGTCGTAAAAACTGAGCCCACAAGTTTTTTCCACATTTGGAATTTTTTTTCAGGTTCGCAATACACGGCATGTTAAAATAAATAACATTACGGGAAAGTAAAATTTGTTACGCACAAAATAAGCCCTCACACAGGTCTGTACACGTAAAAATGAAAAAGTTATGGATTTTTGAAGTTGGAGATCGAGAAATGAGCCGAAAAACCCTGCGTCCTTAAGGGGTTAACTGAGCTGTTTTAGGACTTATTTTTGGCGGGTTATTGTGTATAAGTTATACTTATACCGGTTATAAGTTATACTTTTCATTGGTATTGTGCAGGGGTAAATATTTTGATTTCTTTTTATGTTTTTTTTGTTTGGTTAGATGCGCAAAAATCATAATTTTTGCTGTGTTTTTTAAAGGCGTTCACCATAGGGGTTCAGTAATGATTTTATTTTATTGCACAGGTCGTTATGAATGTGGCAATACCCAATATGTGCTGTTTGTGTGGTAAATTTCAAGTTTTATTGTGTTTGGGAGTTTTACACTATTTTTTATTACACTTTTTTTATTGACATTTTTTTGACACTTTTTTTTGTCCCCCTCTGGGACTTGAGTAAGTGATCATCTGGTAACTTGTTCAGATTAATACATTGTCATGCTAATATATAGCAGTGTATTAGAATGGTCAGCCTAAGTAAATGCATAGGCTGACATCTGCACTGCTGGGTCTGACACAGCAGGCAGTCATGTAAGGCAGCCCTGGGGTCTTTCATCAGACCCCAGGGATGCCGTGGAGATGATTGGCAGGATCCTGGCTGCTCTTGCAGAGGCCGGCCTCCTGCACGGATTGCACAGGCTCTGCTTCTGAGCCTGTGCGATCCATATGACGTTGGGGAACGTCATGGTGGCCCAAAAGAAGCTTTACAGAAACAGCTATTCTAATTCACAAAAGTGACTCTGCTGTCCATTGAAAATAAATAAATTTTATTTCCATTTTTCCTCCATATCCATTTTTTCACTTCTGTTCAGCATCTGTTGTTTTCTTAACATTTGCAACAAAATAAAACTACTGATGTTTTACATTCATTAGAAGACAAAACACCTGGTTCCCAGCATCATCAGTGAAAGAAAAATGAACTCCAAATGTCATCAGTTTTTTTTGTGGAGCCATACACCATAACCTTCTTTGGTCTGCAAATATGAAGAAAAAGGGCAGTCTCTAAATTTTTTTAAATGCATCCATTGACAGATGCCATCCCGGAAAGGAAAACATATGTGTGAATAAACCCTAAGGTAACAGAAATTGGACCCATGATAAACCTTTGTCAGACCTCAATTAAGCTCAAGTTATGCTGAGTCTTAATGCATTGTATCTATGATTACATAAAAGTAATTTCTGTAGGCTTTCAGTGAGAGGCATAGCTAGGGGTTTAGCATGGGGGAGGGGCGGGGGGACTCACTCACCAGTATTTCACCATATAGTGACCATATAGTGGTAGATACTAGTTCTCCTTAGCCCTCATTATTAAAAATCACAGGACATAAAAACACACAGGAGATATCTCTGTACTCATACACATTTCCTGTCTCTTCAGTCTGACTTCTACCAGCTCCATCTTGGATTTTTTAAAGAGAATGGGGCAGATTTACTTACTCGGTCCCATCGCAATCCCATGGTGCGTTGTCCGACGAGGATTCGGGTCCGGCGCAATTCACTAGGATCGTGCGTCCGAGTTCCTTCCTGTGTTGCTGCTGTGCCGAGATCCGCCGTAGTTCACCTGCATCTTCCTGGTGCATGTGAGTGCTTGATCTTGCGACACAAACCTTTTCTAAATTCCGCTGTTTGTCCGAATCCGTCAGGCTGTCTGACGGCCACTCCCTCCGATTTCTGTAAGTGCAAGCCGGCGCTGATGCAACAAAATCCAATCGCGTCCGCCAAAATCCCGGGGCAATTTGACGCAAAACGGAAATATTCAGGAAACCCGGCGAAAGTGCGGCGTTCGGACCCTTAGTAAATGAGCCCCAATGTGTCAGGTGTATTTGGGACACTATATTGCCATATGTGTTTATACTTGGCTAGATGTGAGTCCGATGAGCAGGTGTACAGGGGTTTAGGGGGCCCAAATGGTGTCACTTTCCCATACGAGAATACTAGTATTATAAACCATACATTATAGTCAGGGACCCGACTTTACAGTGAAGCCCATCACCTTAAAATTATGCCACTGCTGATAAGGAATATTGGACTCACATCTGGAGCTCTCAGCGCCTCCTCTCTTAATTCTTCAATGAATAACACAACCCGGCTTCATAGTGCATTCTGCGTACCTACAGCACGTGTGCCCTGAGGCCATGGTGTACTACTCTGGCTTCATAGTGCATTCTGTGTACCTACAGCACGTGTGCCCTGAGGCCATGGTGTACTACTCTGGCTTCATAGTGCATTCTGCGTACCTACAGCACTTGTGCCCTGAGGCCATGGGGTACTACTCTGGCTTCATAGTGCATTCTGCGTACCTACAGCACGTGTGCCCTGAGGCCATGGTGTACTACTCTGGCTTCATAGTGCATTCTGCGTACCTACAGCACTTGTGCCCTGAGACCACGGTGTACTACTCTGGCTTCATAGTGCATTCTGCGTACCTACAGCACTTGTGCCCTGAGGCCACGGTGTACTACTCTGGCTTCATAGTGCATTCTGCGTACCTACAGCACTTGTGCCCTGAGGCCACGGTGTACTACTCTGGCTTCATAGTGCATTCTGCGTACCTACAGCACTTGTGCCCTGAGGCCATGGTGTACTAATCTGGCTTCATAGTGCATTCTGCGTACCTACAGTACTTGTGCTCTGAGGCCACAGGGTACTACTCTGGCTTCTTAGTACATTCTGCGTACCTACAGCACTTGTGCCCTGAGGCCACGGTGTACTACTCTGGCTTCATAGTGCATTCTGCGTACCTACAGTACTTGTGCTCTGAGGCCACAGGGTACTACTCTGGCTTCTTAGTACATTCTGGGTACCTACAGCACTTGTGCCCTGAGGCCACGGTGTACTACTCTGGCTTCATAGTGCATTCTGCGTACCTACAGCACTTGTGCTCTGAGGCCACAGGGTACTACTCTGGCTTCTTAGTACATTCTGCGTACCTACAGCACTTGTGCCCTGAGGCCATGGGGTATTACTCCGGCTTCATAGTGCGCGCTGTGTACCTACCGCGTTTGTGCAATGAAGACAGGGTCTACTATTCCAGTTTCACTAGAATCATCAAGAGCCCCTTACAGAAGTGAGTATAAACATTTGTTTTTTTAATATCATCATAAACAGTAATCATACAGGCCATATCAAACACTAAACCACTTGTCCATAAAGACCTGCCGGTGGTTTAGACCCAAATTCACTTGACAGGTTCCTTTTGAGTTAACAATAGGATATATATTGGTAGTAGTACTGTGGTGTATCATATATACAGGATACAGGTAGTAGTACTGTGCTGTATCATATATACAGAATACAGGTAGTAGTACTGTGCTGTATCATATGTACAGGATACAGGTAGTAGTACTGTGCTGTATCATATATACAGAATACAGGTAGTAGTACTGTGCTGTATCATATGTACAGGATACAGGTAGTAGTACTGTGCTGTATCATATGTACAGGATACAGGTAGTAGTACTGTGCTGTATCATATGTACAGGATACAGGTAGTAGTACTGTGTTGTATCATATATACAGGATACAGGTAGTAGTACTGTGCTGTATCATATGTACAGGATACAGGTAGTAGTACTGTGCTATATCATATGCACAGGATACAGGTAGTAGTACTGTGCTGTATCACATGTACAGGATACAGGTAGTAGTACTGTGCTGTATCATATATACAGGATACAGGTAGTAGTACTGTGCTGTATCATATGTACAGGATACAGGTAGTAGTACTGTGCTGTATCATATGTACAGGATACAGGTAGTAGTACTGTGCTGTATCACATATACAGGATACAGGTATTAGTACTGTGCTGTATCACATGTACAGGATACAGGTAGTAGTACTGTGCTGTATCATATGTACAGGATACAGGTAGTAGTACTGTGCTGTATCATATATACAGGATACAGGTAGTAGTACTGTGCTGTATCATATGTACAGGATACAGGTAGTAGTACTGTGCTGTATCGTATGTACAGGATACAGGTAGTAGTTCTGTGCTGTATCATATGTACAGGATACAGGTAGTAGTACTGTGCTGTATCATATGTACAGGATACAGGTAGTAGTACTGTGCTGTATCATATGTACAGGATACAGGTAGTAGTACTGTGCTGTATCATATGTACAGGATACAGGTAGTAGTACTGTGCTGTATCATATGTACAGGATACAGGTAGTAGTACTGTGCTGTATCATATATACAGGATACAGGTAGTAGTACTGTGCTGTATCATATGTACAGGATACAGGTAGTAGTACTGTGCTATATCATATGTACAGGATACAGGTAGTAGTACTGTGCTGTATCACATGTACAGGATACAGGTAGTAGTACTGTGCTGTATCATATATACAGGATACAGGTAGTAGTACTGTGCTGTATCGTATGTACAGGATACAGGTAGTAGTTCTGTGCTGTATCATATGTACAGGATACAGGTAGTAGTACTGTGCTGTATCATATGTACAGGATACAGGTAGTAGTACTGTGCTGTATCATATGTACAGGATACAGGTAGTAGTACTGTGCTGTATCATATGTACAGGATACAGGTAGTAGTACTGTGCTGTATCATATGTACAGGATACAGGTAGTAGTACTGTGCTGTATCATATATACAGGATACAGGTAGTAGTACTGTGCTGTATCATATGTACAGGATACAGGTAGTAGTACTGTGCTATATCATATGTACAGGATACAGGTAGTAGTACTGTGCTGTATCATATATACAGGATACAGGTAGTAGTACTGTGCTGTATCATATGTACAGGATACAGGTAGTAGTACTGTGCTGTATCATATATACAGGATACAGGTAGTAGTACTGTGCTGTATCATATATACAGAATACAGGTAGTAGTACTGTGCTGTATCACATGTACAGGATACAGGTAGTAGTACTGTGGTGTATCATATATACAGAATACAGGTAGTAGTACTGTGCTGTATCATATGTACAGGATACAGGTAGTAGTACTGTGCTGTATCATATATACAGAATACAGGTAGTAGTTCTGTGCTGTATCATATGTACAGGATACAGGTAGTAGTACTGTGCTGTATCATATGTACAGGATACAGGTAGTAGTACTGTGCTGTATCATATGTACAGGATACAGGTAGTAGTACTGTGCTGTATCATATGTACAGGATACAGGTAGTAGTACTGTGCTGTATCATATGTACAGGATACAGGTAGTAGTACTGTGCTGTATCATATATACAGGATACAGGTAGTAGTACTGTGCTGTATCATATGTACAGGATACAGGTAGTAGTACTGTGCTATATCATATGTACAGGATACAGGTAGTAGTACTGTGCTGTATCACATGTACAGGATACAGGTAGTAGTACTGTGCTGTATCATATATACAGGATACAGGTAGTAGTACTGTGCTGTATCGTATGTACAGGATACAGGTAGTAGTTCTGTGCTGTATCATATGTACAGGATACAGGTAGTAGTACTGTGCTGTATCATATGTACAAGATACAGGTAGTAGTACTGTGCTGTATCATATGTACAGGATACAGGTAGTAGTACTGTGCTGTATCATATGTACAGGATACAGGTAGTAGTACTGTGCTGTATCATATATACAGGATACAGGTAGTAGTACTGTGCTGTATCATATGTACAGGATACAGGTAGTAGTACTGTGCTATATCATATGTACAGGATACAGGTAGTAGTACTGTGCTGTATCACATGTACAGGATACAGGTAGTAGTACTGTGCTGTATCATATATACAGGATACAGGTAGTAGTACTGTGCTGTATCATATGTACAGGATACAGGTAGTAGTACTGTGCTGTATCATATATACAGGATACAGGTAGTAGTACTGTGCTGTATCATATATACAGAATACAGGTAGTAGTACTGTGCTGTATCACATGTACAGGATACAGGTAGTAGTACTGTGGTGTATCATATATACAGAATACAGGTAGTAGTACTGTGCTGTATCATATGTACAGGATACAGGTAGTAGTACTGTGCTGTATCATATATACAGGATACAGGTAGTAGTACTGTGCTGTATCATATATACAGGATACAGGTAGTAGTACTGTGCTGTATCATATGTACAGGATACAGGTAGTAGTACTGTGCTGTATCATATGTACAGGATACAGGTAGTAGTACTGTGCTGTATCATATATACAGGATACAGGTAGTAGTACTGTGGTGTATCATATATACAGGATACAGGTAGTAGTACTGTGCTGTATCATATGTACAGGATACAGGTAGTAGTACTGTGGTGTATCATATATACAGGATACAGGTAGTAGTACTGTGCTGTATCATATGTACAGGATACAGGTAGTAGTACTGTGCTGTATCATATGTACAGGATACAGGTAGTAGTACTGTGCTGTATCATATGTACAGGATACAGGTAGTAGTACTGTGCTGTATCATATGTACAGGATACAGGTAGTAGTACTGTGCTGTATCATATGTACAGGATACAGGTAGTAGTACTGTGCTGTATCATATGTACAGGATACAGGTAGTAGTACTGTGCTGTATCATATGTACAGGATACAGGTAGTAGTACTGTGCTGTTTTATATGTACAGGATACAGGTAGTAGTACTGTGCTGTATCATATGTACAGGATACAGGTAGTAGTACTGTGCTGTATCATATGTACAGGATACAGTTAGTAGTACTGTGCTGTATCATATATACAGGATACAGGTAGTAGTACTGTGCTGTATCATATGTACAGGATACAGGTAGTAGTACTGTGCTGTATCATATGTACAGGATACAGGTAGTAGTACTGTGCTGTATCATATGTACAGGATACAGGTAGTAGTACTGTGCTGTATCATATGTACAGGATACAGTTAGTAGTACTGTGCTGTATCATATGTACAGGATACAGGTATTAGTACTGTGCTGCATCATATATACAGGATAGGAGTTTTAGTACTGTGCTGTATAATATATACAGGATACAGATAGTAGTACTGTGCTGTATCATACATACAAGATAGGAGTTTTAGTATTGTGCTGTATCATATATACAGGATAGGAGTTTTAGTACTGTGCTGTGCCAATATATGCAGGATAGGGGTAGTAGTACTGACAAAGACAGAAACATCACACACACAGACAGGCAGATACACATCACACAGAAAACACATACCACTTACCTCACAGTGCTCGGTCTTCCCTCAGCAGTGCTGCTTGAACAGGACCTGTTGATGACTCATCTCAAAAGCTCAATAGTAATACATGTGTGTTAGGAGCTGGCACACGAGTATTGGAAAAGAAAGCAGAACAGGGCTGTGTTAGACCCTGCATACATCTCTGAGTGACACAGACAGAGCTGAAAGCTCCTCAAAGGGCCCCTAAAAGTCCCTGGGCCCCAGAGCCACCGTTTCCCTGCCCTCCAGTAGCTACGCCTCTGCTTTCAGTTACTGATGTTAGAATGACAGAAAAGGTAGACCATGCATTTTATTACAATACAAGAAATTGAGCTTAGATGCCATTAGATAACATTAAAATGTATTAAAGACACTGCCTTTACCTATTTAGTATAAAATCTTTCCAGGAAACCTCAACCAGTGCGCCTTTCCTCTGACAACCATGATCATTGTCACAATAACTCCTTCCACAGTAATGACTTGATGAAGAGAATACTCTCCTTTTAATAAGATGGTCCTGGAAATCACCAGCCCCGCTGCTTAGAGGACCGCCTAATGAGGTTCTGCAGCTCTGCCTCTGATCCCCCGCTAAGATTTAATTGCTCACCTAGAGCCCATTACTACTGTGTGCCATATAGGAAGGTCCTCTCGTGCATCTTCTGACACGTTCTCAGGAACATCTTTTACATAAAGAATCTCACAGGAGAAGGTCTATTCCTAATAAATCAATTATCTAGTATTGAAATATGGATCTATTGTGTTTGATTTCTCATTTCTATTAATGTTTATTATAATTTTTGCTTGTGAAAGTGAATGACCTATAAAATATCTGATGATCTACAATATCTGATAAATGTACAGTATAAAGGGACATAAATATTATAGAACAATTATATAGAAGGGTTGTCTTGTCAATTTCCCAAATTAAAAATGTTGTTTTATTTTGATTTTACAGCTTCTAAACGAACTAATGTTTCTGTGGTAACAGACAACAAAAATTCCTCAGTTGTCGATGCTGCACAGTTTATCTGCCCAATACACAGGAAAAAGACACATCTACAGGCAGTCCCCGGGTTACGTACAAGATAGGGTCTGGAGGTTTGTTCTTAAGTTGAATTTGTATGCAAGTCGAAACTGTATATTTTATAATTGTAGATCCAGACAAAAAAAAATTTTTGGCCCCAGTGACAATTGGAGTTTAAACATTTTTTGCTCCAATGGGACCAAGGATTATCAATAAAGCTTCATTACAGACAGCTTCCAGCTGATAATTGCAATCTGGGACTATACTAAAGCATTCAGAGAGCTTCCCCAGAGGTCAGAGGGGTCTGTCTGTAACTATGGGTTGTCTGTAAGTCGGGTGTCCTTAAGTAGGGGACCGCCTGTATTATGATTAATAAATGTTACCCTAAAATGCTGTCTGTGTGGTAAATGTTGAATTAATGGAAAGCGAACTGACAAATTCTGCATCCATGTCCATTGCAAGGCATTATATCTTGCCACAGAAGACAAAACATCCTGGGTACCATTTGCTGTGTATTATATGTGTTGTACTATACTTTTTGGGGGACATTTATAATTTCTTTTGTTTTTGAAATGGTGTGTTGATGTATCACTAGTTTTTTTCTGTTATTTTTGCGCCTTTTCATAGAGACAAAACACCAAACTAGCTGAGCAGCAAACATAACCATGTATTCCTCATTTATCCTACCAATACAGATGTTTTCATGAGACTAATAATCGTTCATCATTAGCAACTTGTTCTCTTAAGCGCAAAAAAACACTTCAGCCTGAAAGTGGCTTAGACTGAGAAGCAACACTGAGCTCTTCTGCAAAGCCGTGTATCCCCAGCAGCAGAGCTCAGCCAGACACTACAGACACTACCTGCAGCCTCTGTTTACAGCTCATGAGCTTCTACTTACAAACAATCTGCAACAAACAATTGTGTCCCTGTGTAGCAGGATGACCACACTAGTGTCTGAGGAGGAATACTGGCCAGAATTACAGGGGGGCAGCAGAAGATCAGCACTGGAGGATCCCCTTCAGGAGAAGACACTGTTAAGGAGATCACTGGGTACAGCTTGTCACACACCTGGGCTCTGCTGTGAGGATCAGAAGCAGAGAGAAGCTTGTAGGAGGATCACATGCCGAATCTAACGTCGTGCCTAAACTGTGTCTAAAGTAAAGTGATAAATAAGAAGCAGGAACTCAACTAATCACAGATGGTTGTAGCTTTTGATAATTCTGGTGTGTGCAACAACTACACTTAAAGGGGTTTTTCCACAAACAAAAGTTAGGTCCTATCCAGAGGAGTGGTGATGAGACGAGGGGTCCACATACCTCCGACGGCCGCGCATGACCGTATTAATCTTAAAATGGAACTGACGGAAATTGCTGAGCGCATTTGTAGTCAATATTGCTACATTCAACAAGCAGTGGGCTAGAGGGTGGGATCATTTAAGCATGCTTTAAATTATATACCTGCTCCAGAGTGGAATGATTGAGTGATAGTAAATCCAGCATTGCATGGCGTTGCACACCCGCAAACAATGATACATTTGTTGCCCTGGGAACATTTTCAAGAATGATGTTAAAACACCTTTGCAATTAAATTAGGCAAAAAAAAAATTGCAAAATGACACAAATTGGGCACCTTTTTGTGCAAAAATTAAACAACAAAGAACAGATTTGCAATGATAAGTATCTCCCTATTGGTTTATGTACTTGTATTAACCCCTTAACGACCTGGCACTCTTTAGTTTTTTCACTTTCATTTTACACTCCCCACCTTCAAAAATCTATAACTTTTTTATCTTTCCACATAACGAACTCTGTGATTTTCTGCATAAAAAAACTGTACTTTATAGTGATGGTATTGAATATTCACTGCGGTGAACTGCGAAACAGGAAAAAATTCCAAATGCAGTAAAAATGGTGAAAAAACGCGTTTGCAATGTTTTCTTGTGGGCTTGAATTTTACAGCTTTCACTGTGCGCCACAAATGACAGGTCTATTTTATTCTTTGGATCGGTACAATTATGGGGGTACCAACTTTTTCTAGGTTTTATAATGTTTTCATACATTTAGAAAAATTAAAACCTCCTGTACAATTTTTTTTTTATTTTGCCATTTTCTGGTGCCAATAACTTTTTCATACTTTGGTGTACGGAGCTGTGGGTGGTGTCATTTTTTTGCGGCTTTTGAGGGCGTTTTCATTGCTATAAATTTTAGGACTGTACGACCTTTTGTTCACTTTTTATTTATTTTTTAGATTTTTCAAAATGGCAAAAAAGTGCCATTTTCGACTTTGGATGCTATTTTCCGTTACTGGGTTAAATGTAGTGAAAAAACTTTATGATATTTTGATATATCGGGCATTTTTGGACGCGGCAATACCTAATGGGGGTCATTTACTAAAGGCCCGATTCGCGTTTTCCTGACGTGTTACGCGAATATTTCCGATTTGCGCCGATCGTACCTGAATTGCCCCGGGATTGTGGCGCACGCGATCGGATTGTGGCGCATCGGCGCCGGCATGCGCGCGACGGAAATCGGGGGGCGTGGCCGAACGAAAACCCGACGTATTCGGAAAAACCGCCGCATTTAAAAACCGAAAAAGTGTCGCTTGGGGACCGCTTACCTTCACTTGGTCCGAGGTGGTGAATTCCGGCGCGATGAGATGACTTTCAGCGCAGCAGCGCCACCTGGTGGACGGCGGAAGAACTACATTCATAAATCCCGGCCGGACCCGAATGCAGAGCAGAGAACGCGCCGCTGGATCGCGACTGGACCGGGTAAGTAAATGTGCCCCAATGTGTTTATGATTTTTACTGTTTATTAATATTTATATCAGTTCTAGGGAAAGGGGGTGATTTGAATTATTAGGTTTTTTTTATTATAATTTTTTTTTTTACTTTTTTTATTTTTTACTTGTACCATTTTTCAGACTGCCTAGGGTACTTTAACCCTAGGTTGTCTGATCGATCCTATCATATACGGTCATACTGCAGTATGGCAGTATATGGGGATTTTCCTCCTCATTCATTACAATGTGTAATTAGCACATTGTAATGAATGGATTAAAACAAGACAGCCTCGGATCTTTGTAAGACCCGAGGCTGGCATGGTGACAGATTGCAGGTGGCGGTAATTTGTTTGTATCTTGTGTGTGAACTGTGACTTAGTTTTCTCCTGTGTTTGGATTTATTGAGCCACACCCTGCTCTCTGCAATTTACCCCTGCCCAGAAAGGGTTACTAACCTGATGACAGCTGCTCCAGTCTGCTACCGGAGGTGTGTCCAGGAACTGCCTTATATACCCGCCTAGTCCTAGACCTTGCTGGTTATTCAGTCTTGTGTGTTCTCCAGTACGTTGGCTTTGTTTTGCTACTCTTTGTTATATGACCTCTTCTATGCATTCTAACCATTCTCTTGCTATCCGTTCCTGTACCTTTGCTGCTATTGTGGTTTTGACCCGATTTGTTCCACTTTTCTATCTTTATCTGTTGTTTTTCCCCTTAGTGTTGTGTGTCTCCCACCGTGACCCCACTTTCCCTGTCTCAGTCTTGTGTTGGTTTTCTGTGTATCAGTGTGAACACTGGTCTATATTCGAATTCCTGTTACCTAATCCACCATCCAGCAGCTGCCGGACAAAAGTTTTCCCTTTCACCTTGTAGGGTCACTCAGGGATCATTAATTAGTTTCCTGTTAGCGGGTTCGCCCTAGTCAGGGCGGTGTATCTGCTGCAGGCTGGGTTCTAGCCCACAAAGACATTGCAGGGTTAGTTTGCCACTACTTACACAGTCTGACAGCCTGGTTGTAACCGATAATTTTCTGGAAGGAGTAACCAGTAGTCGGTCGCGCTGCTAATGGCAGAGGTAGGTCTGATTGCTTGACAGTGATACAAGTAAATTTGTATAATAAATAATTAACATTTATTGTCACAACTGGTTTACATAAAAGACTGGATTAAACAGGTAGGACAACGCGTTTTGGGGCGGATTTACCCCTTCTTCAGGTCCATAGGCTTCTGTAATGTGTAGAAACATTGTATCAAGTTCTATTCCCTTACATATATATATATATATATATATATATATAAATACATAGGGTTGTTATACCATAATGAAAGTATAAATACATATAGATTAATAGGTGGAGAAGAACAATAAAAATATATAAAAAATATATAGAGATTAATAAAGATTAAATAGATACAAATAAAAATAGATACAAATAAAAAGCAGTACGCATATTTAAAATTGTTATAAGATACTGGAGATTGATATATCAGTACAACATATTATAAATATTTGCAGTAAAGATACTCGACTATGAGGCATTTGTATTGATTCCAGTGTCAATATTGTTTACATATAGAAAATTTACTGCAAATATTTATTATATGTTGTACTGATATATCAATCTCCAGTATCTTATAACAATTTTAAATATGCGTACTGCTTTTTATTTGTATCTATTGTTATTTGTATCTATTTAATCTTTATTAATCTCTATATATTTTTTATATATTTTTTATTGTTCTTCTCCACCTATTAATCTATATGTATTTATACTTTCATTATGGTATAACAACCCTATGTATTTATATATATATATGTAATGGAATAGAACTTGATACAATGTTTCTACACATTACAGAAGCCTATGGACCTGAAGAAGGGGTAAATCCGCCCCGAAACGCGTTGTCCTACCTGTTTAAGCCAGTCTTTTATGTAAACCAGTTGTGACAATAAATGTTAATTATTTATTATACAAATTTACTTGTATCACTGTCAAGCAATCAGACCTACCTCTGCAATTAGCAGCGCGACCGACTACTGGTTACTCCTTCCAGAAAATTATCTGTTACTTTCAGGGTTTCCTCCCTGTTAACCAGAGGACGCAGCAGCTCTTGTCAAACTACACCTCCCATCCACACAATCCAGAAAGGCCTCATTCAAAAACATCACCTTCCCACAACCATGGAGCGCGGTGTTACCCGCTAAAAACTGACAGCCTGGTTGTCATTGTGCTGTTGCTGGACTGGTTCTTTACAATTACACTGAGATTATTCGGCATTTCTAGTAAAAATTTGTTCCCAATGATTGGTCTGTGTAATTTTGCTGCCGTATTATGGACATTCATCTGCCAGACAATTGTAATCATTCTGCAGTATAGAAGATTATCCACAGCATTCGGCCTGGTGAATAAGCAGGAACATATTACAGGTAACAAAACTGTATGGAATTGACATCACCCGGTGTAAAAGGCCAATGTAAAGCATCTAACACCATCTACCATGTATCCCCTCCCTGCCCAGACATCAGTGAAATTGAACCATTAGGCTCACACCACAGTATCCAAACAAGATTCACATGTATAAAGATCCATTTTTGAGCATGACCCATTATTCAAATACTACATCCATAAATGATATATAAATCACAATTTTGACGAGAAGAAGCAGACACTACAAGGAAAAAGACATGTCATCCTATTCAAGTGAAGGAAACAACCTTTTTTTAAACAAACAGTAAAATGCTAATATAATTAAGTAAATCCTTTGAAGGACAATTCAAAGAGATTTTCTGATTAAATTTGTAACCCAGGTCTTTAGCTTCCAGGAGAACAGAAGATCAATGCAGTGCACTAATAAAGATGATTATAAAAAGACATTGGGTGGTGATTTTCCAGTAGTTGAAAGACCTGGAGGGAATTGACCTTAGTATTCTGAAATTAAAGACAATCAGATGTCAAGGATGTAAATGACCTTTCATGTTTAAGGACCAGTAAAAGTCACCTGGCTGTCTTCCATAATTTCACTCTTCTCGTAGATAATGTACTGCATATACTTATATACTGGCATGCAGTGTTTGCCGGAATCTACATTTATGACAAGTTTAGTTGAAGTTCGATTTTTCGGACTTTGTATGAATTCCCTTCCATGAACAGTCTCTCCCCGTATTTCACATCTCTGTCAAATGGAATACGTACAAAGAAATCTTCATTTTATTTATATGCCGATGAACGTTTCAGTGCACCAGGGTTCTGCTATGGGGTTTGGTCCACCATTTTTTGCCTAGTTTAAGCCTGTTTGAGCCTGTTCCTGTTCACAATTAACATGTATTCTGATCATCATAGCAGATATTAGGCTTTTACTGCGTGTTTACTGAGAATTGCATGTTGTCAACCACAGATAACTTGATGTTTGTTGCGTGTCTTTGGAAGATGTAGAAGGCCTCTCTGGCCATCGGATGTTGAAGGGACCTGCTTACATTCTTTATAAAATACATTTATAGGGATGAAAACAGCAAAGGGACCCAGAGTAAGAACATAACATAACGGATTTGCTTCCCAATAGTTCATTATAGGCCTTTCGCCTTATTTTCCTCTACCAGTGACTATTGCCACTATTATCAAGATTCTTGTTGAATCGAAACATCGTGTTTACATCCTTGGATAGAATAAAGAATTCGGGATTTTATTTCCACGATTGCTGTGGCTTCCTCCATTGAATGCACTTGATATTGAGTTCTTGCACTTGAAACATCAGCTGTCTATCTCTCTCCTATGGCCACTATTAAGGAGGTAATCTATGGACCTCTCTGGCTTTACCCCTCACCATTTTACAGGGATCTAGTCTTTGCTGAGGATGGATTGTAAGACAGCTACCTTTTTTGATATGTCCATTGTGGATAGCAACTGGCCAAGAAGGCACAGAGACACTGGGGCAGATTTACTTACCCGGTCCATTTGCGATCCAGCGGCGCTGGATTCGGGTCCGGCCGGGATTTATTAAGGTAGTTCCTCCGCCCTCCACCAGGTGGCACTTCTGCACTGAAAAGCATCGGAACGCGCTGGAGTTCACCGGCTCGGGCTGAGTGAAGGTAAGTGCAAGCTCTGCAACTGATTTTTTGTTTTAAATGCGGCGTTTTTTCCGTATCCGTCGGGTCTTCGTTCGGCCACGCCCCCCGATTTCCGTCACGTGCATGCTAGCGCCGATGCGCCACAATCCGATTGCGTGCACCAAAATCCCAGGGCAATTCAGGGGAAATCTGCGCAAATCGGAAATATTCGGGTAACACGTCGGGAAAACAATTGGAAGCAACACATAGACCTAAATAGCTTATAGATTTGTAATACAATATCCTGCAACAGCATTGTTTGGAAATAAAACCTTGTATCATATCACACTTGCTGGTTATGCCCAACCAAGATAAAAGTTGGGGACTAACACATCTGCACGTCTGCCCCTTTATAATTATTAAAAACCATTCCCATTTTTCTGATACTGACACCCTCCTTACTTACTTCCTTTTTACTTCCTTCCTACATCCACAACAATGTTAGGTTTGTTTAAGGGACTTAAGGATTTACCAGCCTGAACCCAATAAAATAAACTGATATGCTGCTTTCAGTTACTCTGTATGGGGTTTGGGCCAGATAATTTCTGTATTCCAAGCTCGATGCAACGTGTTGTAATACACTTCCTTATTTCTGTAAAAGGAATTCCTGGAAAACCCCTTTAAGCTTCAATAAATGGATGCCCTGCATAAAAAAGCACTAGGAGACAAATTTAGCACAACATGCAGTGTGTGACCAAAAGAGTCAGGAATATAAAAGTCTACTTGTTAATGAATACTTATAATGGTAAACCTGAAGCTATATTTGAGCCATGTCAACATTCAACACAATGGAATAATATATTAGCGTTAGTAGGGAGGATGGAAACATCAGGGGACTGCAAGTCTAGATTATTTGAATGTGTAATATTAGCTACATGCTCAGTGTGAAAAATAACACTACAAGCAAGTAGGGTTGTAATATTATTATCTATCTGGCCCAAAGAGCTCTGCAGGGAATTAAGAGGATGAGAAAGGTGAGATACTTGTGAACCTTTTCTATCAGGCTTCTTTATACCCCTAGGAGCCAGGTCTGTCACATGTAAACATGTCTTACAGAAAATTCGCCTATGGTGCCTTGAAGGTTCCTATACTGTATATTCAGGTGTAAGATTTCTATGAAATAGCAGTAAAAATAGGAATGCTGTAATATTTGTCTATGTTGCTAATACAAAATGCATAAGAGCAATGTAAAATGTAATATACTCAACCTAAGGATTAGCGATAGTAACGGGGTACATAAGTAGCACTTAAATACATACAAAGAACATTTTCATTCATTTAAGCAAAATAGAACTATAGCAGCCTTTTATCTTGTGTCAGTAAAAACTATAGGAATTAATCAGCTCTTTAAAATGGTTTATATACCAAGCTACCATTAGACATGATTGAATCGTTCAAGATTTGCTTTGCTGAATTTTCACCAAATTTTTTGTCAGGTTCGATTTGGGTCTGTACCGATGTTTAAATCTTTAAGGAAATTGATGTAAAAATCCCTAGAGACTTCTAAAACACTGTTTTTACATAAAACACATTTAATAAATATTTTTTGAATTTTTGAATTTTCAGTATTAACCTCTTAACGCTCAGCGTCCGATATATCGGACGCTGAGCGCAGTGACTTAGCGCTCAGCGTCCGATATATCGGACGCTGAGCTGATGCCGGTTCAGCTCAAGATCTGAGCCGAACCGGCATCGGGAAAGACGGGAGTTGTCTCCGATCGCGGGTGCTTAACCCGTTAAATGCCGCGGTCAACGCGACCGCGGCATCTAACATGTATCTGGGGGGTCTTTCACCCACGATCGGCCCCCCCGAACCGTTTTCGGGGTGCGCCGATCGTTGCTATAGTAACTCTGGGGTCCGATCTGGACCCCAGAGTTACCTGCAAGAATTGCCAGTAAGATGGCGTCTGTGACGTCATCTTACTGGCACAGTGCCAGCCTATGCAAGTGTATAGGCTGACACTGATAATACTCTGCAATACATCAGTATTGCAGAATATTATCATGAAGAAGCAATCAGATGATTGCTTCTTCATGTCCCATGGTGGAAAAAGTGAAAAAGTAAAAAAAAAAGTTATTCAATAAAAAAATAAAGTCATAAATCACTAAAAATGCCCCAAACCCCCAAAACATATAAAGAGACATATAACTCAAAAAAAAAGTCTAAATCATAAGACAAACCCCACATATATAGTATCACCGCGTCCGTAACAACCCGTAGAATAAAAGTAAATCATTATTGAACCCGCACGATAAACGCCGTAAAAAAAAACTGTTATAAACCCTCCAAAAATTATGATTTTTACCTTTTCAATCCCACAAAAAATGCTATAAAATGTGATCAAAAAACCATATGTACTGCGACATGATACTGGTGCAAAGTACAACATGTCCCGCAAAAAACAAGCCATCAACCAGCTCCGTAGCCAAAAAAGTAACAATGTTATGCCACTTGGAAGACGGCAATACATAAATGATAGATTTTTTCCCACATTAGGGTTTTGTTTGACAAATTTAGTAAAACGTAAGAAAATATATTCATGTCTGGTATCCCCGTAATCGTATCAACCCATAGAATAAAGATAACAGGATTATTAGTCTACACGGTGAACACCAAAAAAAAAAGAAGTAAAAAATCCAGTACAGAATTGATGCTTTTCTACTCCTGTCCTCAAAAAAAGTTCCTAAATTTTCAACAATAGGTGATACAAACCCCAAAATGGTAACATTGGAAAAAGCATCTCATCCCGCAAAAAAAATGGCATCACATGGCCCCAATAACGAAAAAGCGAAAATTTTATAGCCTTCAAAAGGGGCCAATGAGGAAACTAAAATCCTGGCAGCTGCAGCGCCCTCCTTCCCTTCTGCACCTCGCTGTGCCCCCATAACACAAGTCACAGCCACATGTGGGGGGTCTTTGTACTCAGGAGAAATTGCAGAACAAATTGTATGGTGGGTTTTCTCTTTTTATCTTTTGGAAATGTGTAAATTTTAGGGCTAAATGAACGTATAAGGGAACAATATGACCATTCTAAATTTCCCCTCCATTTTGATTCAATTACTATGAAGATCTCAAGGGGTTAACAATCTTCGTAAAAGCTGTTTCTGATAGCTTGAGGGGTGCAGATTTGAAAATGGGTTGGTTATATAGGGGGTTTTGATGCTAAATATGTAAAATTTCATTCAAAACTGTATTTATCCCCAAAATAGTCAATTCTGAAAATCTGGAAAAGCGATATTCTATTTGCAAGCCGCGTGACATCAAAATAAATTATCCAAACATTTCAGAAATTATGAAAATGTAAAGTAGACAAATGGGAAATGTTATTCAGCAACTTATTTAGGTGGTAAATCGATCTGCCTGAAAACGCAATGATTTTGAATTTCGAAAATGGCAAATTTTTCCAAAAATTTAACATATTTTCTTTTTTTTTGTAAATAAACGCAAAACTTATCTGCCAAAATTTACCACTAAAATGAAGTACAACATGTGGGGAAAAAACAATCTCAGAATCGCTTTGATAAGTAACAGTGTTCAAAAGTTATAACCGTATAAAGAGACGCAGGTCAGAATCCAAAAAATCGGGCTGAGCCTTAAGCTACAAAATGGCTGCGTCCTTAAGGGGTTAATGGACATTTTTTATCACTCCTTTGACTGAATATATTGTGAGAAGTCAAAATACAAACAGTTTAACATGGTACAAGTACAAAGTAGCCCTTGGTGTTTGCAGACGCACGGAAACCAACTGAACCTTAAGGTAGAAAACAAAAGCAGCCTACCAGTTTCAATGAATGAATGGGAAATTCAAGATATCTGGACATAACAGTCACTTGATGAGATACCCTACAAGAATTGTTATAGATAAAAAGGAAAAAAGAAGGAAAAATAACAAAGCAAGAACAAAAGGTGAGTGGTAATGTGATTCATAACAGTCAAAGCAAAGCATTTCTCACGTAAGGAGGCCAAAGGGTGTCTTAAGGGTATCTAAGGGAGAAAGGGGATAGGATAAGAAAAGGGAAATAAGGGGGGGGGTTAAGAAGGGATTGGGAATGCATAGGGTCCAACAGTGTCAACCAGAACCTAACAGTAAAGCTATCATAAATATGCAAAGGAGGAATATGCTGAAGTGTTTCTGAAATCAAGCCAGGGCCCTCAGGTTTAATATAGCAAAATAACTCTTAGACTTCCAATATCATTGCATATAAAATATTCACCCAAATCCAACCAGAAAATATTTGATTTGGTGTCTGAAAATCGCCTGATTCATACTGAATTTGTGAAAAGATAGATTATCTCATCTCTAGTTACCATATAGATTTAATAACATTAGGCATGGAAATTGTACAGTTCCCAGAGAAGGAATGATAGGAACCTCCTCAAACTGTACTTCCTGTAGGCACTTTTGTTGCATATGTTATGATGTCCATGACCCCATGTTTCAAGCCTCATACCTAAGTGATGACCAATATCGTCTATGCAATGCTTTGGAAAGTATTCAGACTGTCTAGAATGTAAGCCCGCCTGGTCGTAGCTGGTCGGGCATACGTCCAGCACAATGGAGAGGAGGAGGGGTGACCCCTCCCCTTTCCATAAGGAAAAACTAAAATTTAGCATGGGCTTAAATATTTATATCCCTTGCTATGACTCTTGAAATTTAGCTGTTTAAAGTCCTTGTCTGGGGTCCACCTGAGGTAAATCTATTTATTGCACATGAAGACCTCTCTTCAACTAAAGACTTAGAGTAGCCCATCTAGTGTTTTTAAAATAAAACAACTCTGAGAAAAAAGATTCTCTGGTCTGATTAATTCTCATCACACTGTCTGGAGGAAAACAGGAATCAGAGACATCTAATATATGAGTGTATGTGTGTGTATGTATGTCCGCTAAAGGAATCTGCACCATCGCACTTATAATCACCAAATTTTGCACCTAGTCAGAGGTTTTGAGTATGTTTTGAGCCAAAATTTTAAACCCATGCTTTCCAAAATACACTTATTAACCACCATATACAGGAGCCAGTGTCTGCTGCAGTTTAAAGATGAGTCGTAATTGGTTGCTATTCTGCCACAGGTTTTTAATATGAGCTCTGAGCTTTGATTGGTTACTGCAGGCATAAGACTTGACGGTCAGAGACAGACACAGTTAGAGACAGTCTGAGGCAGACACAGTCAGATATTCAGAGACAGAAATGGTCAGAGACAGACACAGACAGTTAGAGACAGATAGACACAAAGGGGGTCATTTACTAAGGGCCCAATTTGCGTTTTCCCGACGTGTTACCCGAATATTTCCGATTTGCGCCAATTTTCCCTGAATTGCCCTGGAATTTTGGCGCACGCGATCGGATTGTGGCGCATCGGCGCCGGCATGCACGCGACGGAAATCGGGGGGCGTGGCCGAACGAAAACCCGACGGATTCAGAAAAACCGACGCATTTAAAAAAAAAAAGTGTCACGAAAATTGCATTTACCTTCACTCAGCCCGGCTCGGTGTACTCCAGTGCATTCCAATGCACTTCAGCACAGCAGCGACATCTGGTGGACGGCGGAGGAACTACCTTAGTGAATCCCGGCCCGATCCGAATCCACCGCAGAGAACGCGCCGCTGGATCGCGAATGGGCCGGGTAAGTAAATCTGCCCCAAAGAGTGACTCTCAGAGACAAAAACATTCAGAGACGGTGAGAGAGAGATAGAAATAAAATATTTTATGTTAGCCCATTCTATTTTGTTATAGCTAAGAGCAGTTTTTTACTATCCCGGGCAGCGCTGGAAGCTACAGCTAGTTCTGGGCTAAAGGTCCATTATACAATAAGACAATAACCCTTACACACAGCCCAGATAACACTGAGTAACTTAAGGCCAAGTTTTGAACATCTTTGAGTTGCCCAGCTACAACCCTGAATTCAACCCAGTCAAACATCTTTGTAAGCAGCTGTCCTCAAACTATCTCTATTCAATCGTACAGATCTTAAAGGAATTGGAAGAGAAAAATGGATGTGCATCCATATTTGGATGTGCAAAATATCTGGCATCATACCCAAGAGCAGTGGAGGCTATGATTTGCTACTTATTGAGTTAAGAGTCTGTTTAATATTTTGTTTCCTTTGCAATAAAGAAGCAAAGTTTCTGGACTGAGTGCAGAATCATGGGAAACATTTTTTTTTTAAATTTTAGCACAAGGCTTCAACACAAAAATGTGAACAAGGTTAACAGACCTGGAGTCTTCTAGACTATGCAATGTAGCTCTCCATACAATCTGATCTTAAAGAAACAGAAGAAACTTACTTCTTCTAGAAACTTACTAGTCCAATTCCAATTGCATTATGTGTATCTATACATAAAGTGTATGAATCGTCACATACCATGGTACAAAAATAACAGCAAGCTAAGAAATGCAAGAGCAGTGATTAAATTAAATGGAAATTAAACAAAAAATGAGACAAAATGTTATCAGTTGTACAAAGCTAATGCTAAATCTGCTTTATTTGAGATGAATGGATGTTATTTTCTCTGATAGTGACATCAAAGCTGTCCATTTCCATTAAAAGAAAGAAGATTGCTTTTAATCAAATCTGCTGATCATCATTGTCTGTGGAATACATTTACTTATTGCAAGTCTCTCGAGTTTTATTTTCAATTTGAAGAAAACCATGATGCGTTGCGTACAGTGGGTTAGAAGAACAACAATCATACAGTGTGGTCTTACTGGAAATGATAAGCATGAGTGCATTTCCAAAACAAATATCATAGCATATAAAATAAATGTAATTTATAATGGAGATTATAGTATATAATAGATTCCTTAATGGGCACAGGGTCAAGACGTTGCTCTGGACAATCTACATCTCCAGTACTGAAACTGACAGTAATGTGCTGTAGATGAACAGGTGACACAAAGGAAGATTTCTTCCGATTGACATTTTTAAAGCTTTTACCATGTAAGGGATTTTGTTTTGTTTGGATTGTAGGTTTATTTGTATCGGATTTTTAATAACTGTCATATTTTGATAATAACTAGAGATGAGCGAGCACTAAAATGCTTGAGTGCTCGTTACTTGAGTCGAACTTATCCTGATGCGCGAGTGCTCGTTTCGAGTAACGAACCCCATTGAAGTCAATGGGAGACTCGAGCATTTTTCAAGGGGACCAAGGCTCTGCAATAAAATGTGTCATTTTATTGAGAAATAACTCGAAACTCGAAACAAGCACTCGAGCATCGGAAAAAGTTGGTGTTCTGATTCAGCACTCATTAAGGGTTATGTATGAAAGCATGGAACTGTCCATGGTGCTGTAATGCCTCGTGTCATACTACACCAGATACATAATAACAAAACATGCTGCAGCAGCTACAATGTATCCGGCTTACAAATACAGCTATCATTTCTGAAAGAAAGGACTGAGAAATAAAACTTATTTAGCTGCTGTGTGTCTCTGTCGAGAAACAGCTTTCCTTTCTTCATATTAGATCCAAGGATCTCCCTGTCTTCCAAAGCTTAGCCAGATATGTGCGGTCTTGCCCGAAAAAGTCGGTGTTCTGAGTTAACAGATGTATGAAAACATCTGCAATGTGTTCTCCACACATATTTTTGTGAAGAACAAAAATTGTGTTCTCCACAATATTATGTGAAGAACAATATGTGTGGAGAACACATTGGAGATGTTTCCATACATCTGCTAACTGCTAACTCGAAACGAGCACTCGAGCAGGCGAGATACTCGTCCGAGCAACGAGCCGTTTCAAGTACCCTAATACTCAAACTTTGTTTTGTATACTGTTTCTTAGACAACAATGGCCCTGAAGTAGATATTTAATCCACATGTTCTGGGCGGATGACGACTGAAGCTTGAGAAAGCAAATTGTGCCCGGCAGGGGGACTGGTGCACACAATGCGCCCAGTCATAATAAACTCTACCCAGAGTGTCTAATTGGCTTTACAAGTCCTGCAATCCTGAGACATAAAATTGTGGAAAAGTGTATTGAAGGGTAAGGGTTAAATAAATAGCCAAACCTCTGAACATTTTATAAAGTATTGTCAATTCTTCAGCCATAAATGAAAGAAGCATCATGCAACTGTTCAATTGCTGTTCATAAACACTTGTTTTGTATTGCACACTAAAACCTAGTGTGCTCTGCTCCACATTGGATATTAATATTTAATTACTACTTATTTAATATAAATATATATATGATATTATACGTATACAAAGAATTCCACTTACACAGCCATCGTCTCTAATTCTCTCTCTCCAGTTTATTATTATTACAGTGGGGCACCTTTACTTACCTGTCCTGACCTGTTCCTTGAAAGAGCATTGTCTGACCAGAATTCACTGTGCCGGGATTCACTAAGATCGTGCGCCCGATATCGTGGATGTGTTGTTTCCCCACTCAGGTATGCCAGAGTGCACCTTCTTTTTCCCGTTGCATGTAAGTGCTTGATCTTGCGACACGATTTGAAAGTTAAATCCCGTGCTCAGTCCGAATCAGTCATATCATCCGGTGGAACCCTCCCTGATTTCTATTGCATGCAAGCCAGTGCAGCTGCGCAACAATCCCATTGTGTGTAACACAATCCCCAGTTAAGTACCTGTCCCAGTGGCTCAAATACTGAAAATGACGGAAAAACCGTCGTAAGTGCATCCACAGACCCTTAGTAAATAAGCCCCAGTGAATTTATCTAGCATAAGAGGAAGGAACCCTCTTAGGTACTGTGCTTGGTTGTGATTGGCTTATCCTAATTTGGTAATGTTCCCGCATATGCACAGATACAGAGATATAATGAACAATATATCTTGTTATATTTATATACATAAGGCACTGGTCTTCCTCACAGTGTATGGAGGAGCAACATGATGTACCCTTTTGCTGTCAAAAGATTTCTGTAACTGTCAATGAGACTTCTGCAACGCTCAGCAGGTATTTTGAGCCACTCCTCATGAGCAAACTGCTCCAGTTGTCTGGGGTTTGAAAGTAGCATAATCCAGACGGCATGTTTCAGCTCCTTCCAAAGATGCCTGATAGGATTTAGGTCAGGGCTCATGGAAGGCTACTTTAGAAGAGTTCAAGGTTTTCCTCTTGGAAATTCTTTGGTGTTTTATCTATGTGTTTTGGGTTATATCCGGTTGCAAGACCCATGACCTGCTACTGAGACCAGAATTTCTGACACTGGGTAGGACATTCCTCTCTAAAATCCCTTGATGATTTAAAGATTTCATTGTACCATGTAAAGACACCCTATGCAAGATGCAGGAAAGAAGCCACAGAAAATAACAGAGCCTCCTCCATCTTTCACATTAGGGACAGTGTTCCCGTCTTTGAACAGAGAGCTGATTTGCCTTTTCAATATCCATAGGATATTCTCCCAGGAGCTTTGTGGCTTGTCCACATGTAGTTTTACAAATTCCTGTGTTGCTTTAATGATTTGTTTTCAACAGTGGTGTTCTCCTTGGTCATCTCCCATGAAGTTCACTTTAGCTCAAACAATGATGGATGATGCGATCGGACACTAATGCCTTGAGCTTGAAGTTCACCTTTAATTTTTTAGAAGTTTTTCTGGGCTCTTTTGTTACCATTCATTTCATTTGTCTCTCTATGTTTTGTCATCAATTTTGCTTTAGTGGCCACGTCCAGGGAGGTTGGGTACATTCAGACAGATACCTGTGCCCATGTGAATACATGGGCACACCACACTTTTAGCAAGATCACACAAAAATTAGCAAGATCCCATATTCATTATACTTCGCAAATATTTGATAGTTTGTGTTGATCATCATTGGAGCTAATGTTCCAGGCCCTGCATTGGTCTTAGCCTATGAAACTGTCTTTCAGTCCGTAGATGAAAGACGTGAACTTCCATGTGTGGGATGGGGTTGATGTCTTTGCTGGTAACCATAAGTATGATGTAGCCCCCATTAAAATGTATTAGATGGTTTGTCAGTCTTCAGTTTTTTTGTGACCGTAAACTAACCTTAAAACCCATAAATAAATTGCAGACGGAGAAGCAGGTCATGTCTTTTAATAGTCATATCAGGGTCATAAATAGACATATCAGTTAGGAGAATTTGATGTAGTAATTCCCTATATGCCAAGCTCTGAAAAGTTTCTTCATGCTCAAATGTCTCCACAGTAAGCTGGGTTCTTGCAATAAAGTCTGTTTGCATTTCCAGTGTAGGGGTAGCCTTTTCTTCATGGTAAAAATTGAGTTTGTGACCTTTACTTTAATCTTTCATAGCCCATAGCAGGAATTGCATTAGAGCATACCGACACAGTGTTTTGGAGAGGATGATGTCTAATTTAAGAAAGATTGTGCTCAGAACCAGTTATTCATCCACAACCACTTAAAAAAACTCCCAAATCTGACTTTATCAATTGTTATGAATTGATAGAAAAAAAAACTTTTATGTGCTGTATTTTCATCTAAAAGTATTACAGATACTGCAGACATAGCTAGCACTCAACCAATCTTTCATAATACTTTCCATCCGCCCCAGCTCTTTCATAAATTTTCAGCATATATATTTAAAATTGACAGTTTACAAAAACAATATCCAAATTGTTACAGGTGCTCCTGCGACCCACCTCCTTGGTCGCAGTAGCACCTGTGCCCTTCTCCACTGCCTTAGTCCCCTGCTGGCTTACTTACCTAGCTGTGATCCAGCACTGACTCAGGCGGTGCAGCGCAGGCATCCCCACCTCCTAGGGCACGTGTGCGCCAGCTTCCTGAGACTTAAAGAGCCAGCGCATGGATAATTGGCCCTGTCCGGCTGCCAATTCTGATAAATTCTCAACTCCTTCCTGTGTTACCTGCCGGATCTTTGTGTTTCCATGCCTGAGAGAAAGCTGTATTCCAAGCCCTTTACGATTATCCTGATCTCCCGTTGTGACCTCGATTTCGTTCCTGACTTTGCTCCTGTGCCTCCTGTCCTGAACTACTGCTAAGTCCCCAACTCTGATCTTGTGCTGCCTGTCTCAATCTTCTGCCTGTCCCCGACCATGCTTCTGCCTTACAACTTTGTACTATGCCTTGGCCACCACCGCGGACAAAGTCGAGGCTGTGGTGCGACCTGGTGGTACAACGCCACAGGTCTAACCGCTTTGCAGCGGGCTCTGGTGTAATACGGGTGCCACTTAGACTTCGCTTCCAGTTGTCAGCTTACGTCATTGTCTGTGGTGGTCCAGTGGGCCCACTACCCCTGGTGCCTGACACAAATTTTAGTAATTTCACAAATTCAGCCATAAATCTGAAATGTTAGATTATAGTTACATACTAATTTTAGTGTTTACTTGACATGACATGACATTAAATCATTGCTAACTTTTCCAGTCTGTTTTAGAGATAAATAGAAAACTAATAATATATCTTATCCGAAAGTCAAAGCTGCTAGGCCTACACCACCTGCTCTGAGAGAAAGGCAAATTACACATATTTATGTATGTCCATAAAGCTACATTCACATCTCGTTTAATGGATATGTTTAGGCCATAGATGCCTATCGGGATGGATGCAACTGTACTGGGAGGTCCCCAGTGATGTAGATGTCCACAAAACAACATTTATATTACTGCTGATAATCACTACTTCTCCTGCTCTCAGAGGGAGGTGAGGAACAAGAGGACGTATCTCACTGTTTGAGCATACAGTGTGAAACAAACTAGATCTCCATTGTAAGGATGCACCAGGAATCTACTCAATATATCCTTATAACAGAGGGCATTAACAAGATAGACTGTTGATGCATCCCCCAAACCTTTCTTCTGGATGGTAAGGTGAAGATCTGCCAGTGTCACCCTCTGTCTATATTACTACTGTAGATGCAAAGCTAAATGTTTTTAGAGAAAAATCATTTGGTAAGCTGAAAGATCAATACTGTAACTAATAGTATTAAATAATAACTGAATGGGGCACATGTATCACAGGTCTTGCTTTGTGTGCCTTCCTGTTTTCTTTTTTTCTTTGGTGTCTCTAGGTGTATCTTAGTGGTTTTCCCTTATTGATCCACGCTATCTTTTATAATTTTTGCAACTTTTTAACACAGAAGTTGAAAAACATATCAGTTAGGGGCAGCTATGGATTTGCAAAAATATGTGACATTTTCGATTCAGTTGATAAGGCAGAGAACACTGCAGAAAACTAGACAATGGCGAACTTTGAGAGGAGACTGCTCGGTGCAAAAAAATTTGCAATAGTGCACATGCTACATGAAAAGTCACAACAACTGTTTGATCAATAAGTTTGATACATGTGCCCCAGGGTGCGCAAGACACGGCTTGCAGAGCCTCAAGTTGTGGCCTGCAGGCAGGACACAGTACTGGGGTCCATCAGATCTCCTCCATGCAGCCAGACAGGTATTCACAATTATTACCTTCTGCATGGGATCCTCAGGGTCCTCCAGAGCTGTACTGAGGTTTCACTGTACTGACAACTCCGCCCAAAACTCCTGTACAGGATCTGTGTGCTGGGCCCCTCACAATTCGAGAGCCAGACCTCTCCCCCAAGGTATGTTTCTCTATGTTTCCCTGGCTGTTGTTTTGTCTTTTGTCCCACCCCCTTCTCCCCCCCTGTTCTGGGGGTGGTGTCTCCTATATAGTCAGTTCTGGGGGGGTCTCTTGTATAGTCAGCTCTGGGGGGTCTACTGTATAGTCAGCACTGGGGGGTCTCCAGCATAGTCAGTTCTGGGGGGGGGGGGGTTCTTGTATAGTCAGTTCTGCGGGGTCTCCTGAATAGTCAGCTCTGGGGGTCCCATGTATAGTCAGGTCTGTGGGGTCTCTTGTATAGTCAGCTCTGGGGGGGTCTCCTGTATAGTCAGCTCTGGGGGGGGTTCTCCTGCAATATATATCTGCTCTCAGAGGTCTCCTGTATTAAAGTCTTCTCTGGGGGGAGACTCCTGAAAAATATGCCTGCTCTGGGGGTCTTCAGTATTATTTGCCTGCTCTGGGTGTCTTCCGTATAATAGTCTGCTCTTGAGTTTATCCAGTATTATAGTCTGCTGTAGTGGGGGATTCTTTATTATTATCTGCTTCAGATTATTTCCATTATCATTATTATTGTCTGGTTTGAGCACTGCATTTGTAACGTCGCCTGGGGTCTATCAATTATAATACAAATGCAGTATTTCGTTTTTGGGGTGGCATTTTGTGCTATACTTTAGTTGTTGGTGCATCTATGGTGCAGTAATTTCAGACCCCTGAAACTGTGCAGTATGAAAATGCGGCCCTTGGACTGATAAAGTGCACCCCGGGCCTGAAGTATGGCTGTGTGCAAACTGGAAAGAACTTGATGGATTTTCTCTGTACAAAGTTGCGTGTATATTTTGTTGGGATTCCATTGAAACATTTATGAAAAAATATAATTTATTTTTCTGTTTGTATTGCACACTAAAAATTTGCCGTATGAAAATCTACATGTACTCCATTATGTACTCCATTCCAATTTTATACTGTCCTACTGTAATAAACACTGCAGCAAGGTGGTCGGGCTTCTATATTAAATGTGAATGCACATGTCCCCTTGTAGTTGTCTCTTTTTCAGACTAAATAAATCTAGTTGTTTTAATCTTTCCTCATAACTAAGACCCTTCATACCCCTCTTCGTTGCACCCTCTCCAGCTCCAGGACACCCTTTTTATGGACTGGTGCCCAGAACTGGACAGCATATTCCAGGTGAGGCCGAACCAATGCCTTGTACAATGGTAATATTACATTCCTATCCCAAGTCCAAACTCCTTTTGATACATGACAAGATCTTGCTGGCTTGAGAGGCAGCTGATTGACATTGCATGATGTTAATGTTAATCTATGATCTACTGGTACCCCCAGGTCCTTCTCAACAAGGGACTATCTCAGATGTACTCCCCCATGGACACATGTTGTATGTGGATTATTAGGACCCAGGTGCATAAGCTTTATTTATCCACATTGAACCTCATTTGCCAAGTGGATCTCTATATCATTAATAAATATATTAAATAGTAGTGGGCCAAGCACAGAACCTGGGGTACACCATTCATAACTGGTGACCATTCCGAGTAGGAATCATTGACCACAACTCTCTGGATACAATCCTATTGCCAGTTCTCAATCCAATTGCAAATGATCCCTGCCAAACCAGCAGATCTTAGATAGATCATAAGTGTTGAAACCCATTAATACAATGTTTTGTGCAACCAAGAGTTTAACTATTTATGTGCTGTAGCTCAGAAATACACTTATATATAAATCACATCTTTGTATGCCTCTAAAACCATAGTCTTAGAAATATTTAAGATGAAACATCCTGCTGTCTAAATGTGAAGTATTGTCTCTGTTGGCATGACTTCTGCTATTTATCTTGTGTTTTCATATTTTATCTGTACCAGTGAAATTAGGCTGAGCTTTCTCTTCGCAGTCTGCCTCCTCAATTCAGGTACAATTATAGCAGAATGACACTTTGCAGGCTGCTAAAATGTTCCGATTTTAATTATCGCAAATCTTCTATTTATGGTCAGCATCTTCTTTGTTAAAAAAAGTAAAGAAAAAGGTGCTCAGGGGTTTTAGGCTTGTCTTGAGTTGTGTTATTGTATAATGAGATTTGGTTTTTATCTTTTAGTCTTAAATGAGACAGTTTTAAACACAGACGGGGAAGGTTATGGCATATTTTAAGGTTAGTTTACCTGTAAACTTATAAGCCATCACAAAAATATAACTTGGGGATGGAGGATCTTTTACCTAAGCCTATAATATCCATATCGCTGCTGATATTATTGCACTACAAACCTCAAGTGTCATTGAAGAGACATTGTACAATATAAAATCAATTTAGTGACAGTGGGCCCAATATATTATTTCTCTCCATCCACTTTTTTGGAGTGATTTAGAGTGTTTTTAGCTTACAGCCAATTTACCACTTCTGGCTTTTAAATAGTTGATAATACCAACACCAATTTTCTTGTGCAAAATTTCATGGGACTTTATTATATTTATATTCTACCAGTTATCATTTTATAAAGGAGAATCTCCCCTTTAAAATGCACCACGTAGGCGCCACAGAACCTGAGTTATCCACAGTTAAAGTTACAGTGGAGAATTAGATTAGAATTAGGGACAGAAGTGGAGCAGGTTGGTAGCTATAAATATTTGGGCGTAATCATTGACAATAAATTAAGTTGGCATGAGCATATTGATAAGGTCTCTAGACGTGCTAATAGTAATCTATTCTTTTTACGTAGACTAAGAGCATTTGACATCCAGAGGACTATGTTGGTCAGTTTCTATAATACCTGTTATGGTGAGCGCATTTGCATTTGCCCTAGTGGCTTGGGGCAACTGCATTTCTAGTAGGGACTGTCAAAAGATGAATAAAATAATTAAGAAAGCCTCCTCGATGGTGGGTTTGCAATTTGATCGATGGGAAAAACTTGTACAGTGCGGGATAATAAGGAAATTGGAAAAAATTAGAAATAATAGAGACCATCCAATGTATGGCGTGCTGCAGGCACAGGTCAGTGGTTTTAGCTCCCGTTTTATTCTCTTGCGCTGCAGGTCGGAGAGATTTAAAAAGACGTTTATACCGTCCGCTCTCGAGCTGTCAAATATCGCAATTAGGGGTAACATAGGAATGTTTTAGAAATTAAGATTATTGGAAATATGGGTTCCATTTTATTACTTTTATAATCTATTTAACTAATTATTTACTTTGTGTATTGGTGCTTTTACTCTGTCTTATTGTATATGTGTTCTTTTTATGTGAGTGTTTTATATATGTGCTGTCTTGTCAATTTTATGTATTGCTGAGGTGACACTTTAAATGCCCTTCTGGGATAATAAAGTATTATTATTATTATTAAGATTTATAGCTCCTACTTTAACTTTACAACTGTTGATATGTCAGGTTTTTTGGCACCTAGAAACACAATAGTAATATATTAAAAAGTAGATTCTCCTTTATGAAGTGAGCCTTATTTCTAGATACCACCGGTCAGAAGAAAAAGCCATTATAGTGGGTACAGAAAGTATTCACACCCCTTTTGCTATTTTATTAAACATGAAACACTGAAATATCACATGGCCATAAGTATTCAGACCCTTTTCTGTTTTTTCTCCTTCATTGAAGTTCAGCTTTGTTTAATTAAATTGATTGAACTTGATTAGGAAAGGCCTCACAACTCACAGTGCATGTCAGAGCAGATGATTATCATAAGGTCTAAGCAACTTGCAAAGGAGCTAAGAGACAGAATTGTGGCACGGCTCAGATCTGTCCAAGGTTACAAAATAATTTTTGCAGCACTCTATGTTCCTATAAGCACAGTGGCCTCTATAACCCTTAAATGTAAAAAGTTTGGGTCGACCACAACTCCGGACCATCCAGCCAAACTAAGCAAATTAAGTGTTCTATGCATTTATGTATATTTGATGGGTTTCTTTTACATCTTGGGTTAACTGGTATAATTTCTTAAAAGTTTTCTACATGATCTCCACTGCCTGGGTTGGCTAAAGTAAAACAGCAGTAATCAATATTTATCAAAAGAATCATTGCATATAAACTGCATCATCACCGTTAGGAACAATTCAAACAATATAGAATCCCCAAAAAGTTTACTATGATTAGGGTTGAAGAATTTGTCATAGAAAAGTTTTATTTTCACACAAATGAAAAACACTGGAGTTACAGAACATAATCCATAGAATGTTTTGTACAGTTTGACTGGGGGTAAGAGCAGATGGTTAGGCAGTGTGCCAAATAAAACCTCACATGGTGACAACAGCATTGGGGTGGTTCGTAGATCAAAAAGCACCAACGTTAAAGCATCAGGCCATTTCATAACTGTCCCCTTACAAAACTTAGCAAGGTTGCCGTTTATGGTATGGTGATACCTTTCAACTGTGTATTTGCTATTTAACTCTTACCATACTACAAATGGTCTGAAATATGTCCAGTGGTGGAGCTTGATGACTGGAGATGATCTGAGGAATGCCATACCAACACAAACTCTTTGCAAATTTTTGCTGCTGTTACCTCTGCATTGATACGGACACTTGGCTACACTTCTACCCAACCTGAAAATTGATTACATAATAGCTACTTTTATTTTCCAAAACAATAAATGTCTAAAGTTAATTTACAGAAAAATAATGGCTCATATACCCCCTTGTTTTCCAAGATTACTACATTATTAAAAAAAAAGATAAACCAAGGTATAAAAGGTTTTGTGCGTGAAGAGGGTACATTTTTAGTAATTCATAATTTAATCAATAGGCTTATAAAAAACCTTTTGATTCTTGAATAATTTTTCTCCACTTTTACCCTTCTCAAACATGACTAAATCCATTCCATGGCAAGAAAAGAGTTAATTTTCATTGGAAAATGTGAAGGCACGGTGAGAATAATGTGTCACAACACCACATGTATTTCAGACAAGCCAACCTCCTGCATGTAAGCTGTGCATTGCAGTGAAAGGATAATTGTACGGTAGTTTAATGCTAACTTAACTGAAATGGAGTCTGAATGGAATACACATTATTATTTTCATGCATCAACTGTTTATAAAATTATAGGCCTAAAGTAATAAGGAGTAGAGCAGACTCTATCTGCCTCCGACAGAGCTCCTGCTGCCACGTATAGCAAAGCCATGAGGACTCCATCTGCCAGGACAATGTGCATTATAATCTGATTGTCTGAGGGCCGTACACAAAATAAAAGGGTTTATAGTAAGAAGGGAAATAGAACATTAGGAAGTATTCTAGAAGTAGAATAGAGGTGGGAAAGCCAGTCATGGATTAGGTAACTACAAAGCTATTGGAAACATCTTGGATAGTTGATACTGTTGGTTCAGGTTAATGTCAAACTTGTGGTTGTGAACGGAATGTTTTCCCGATCACGACTCCAGATCTAGCCCGTCTGTGGTGCAGTCCCTGATGTCAATTGTCAACTCATTTTTATTGTAAAAGCCTTGGCTGATATATTTCTGTTATCTAAATGTCTCGATTTATGAGCCAGAGAAGCAGGACACAACTTGCCATCAATAGACAGTAGTGATGAGCAGAACCATTGAAATTAAAAGTTTTAAGAATATGTTCGGGTCTGTGTAGCAAACCTAGACACAAATATCCACCAGTACCTGTTTAACTGTGTTAACTGTTTAAATGCTACTGACAAGGGCACCAACAGCATTTAAATTACTGTGGCCATTACGTCATGATGTCATCTGGGCGCAATTATCGCCCTCAAATTGGCTTTCTAGTGCTGGCGCATAACCACAGTAGTTTTAATGCTGCAGGTGACGTTGTCAGAGTTAATTGGGGGGGGGGGGAAGGTTGAGCATAACCCAGACCCAAACCTAAAGCTTATAGTGTTTGTTTTAAAAGGTTTTTATTAGGTACATATATAACAGTTATTACAGTGCTGTACTTCTAAAGATTGTACCCATTTTACAAGGAACATAAAACAACATAACATAATAATAACCTAATGTATAAAGTTTTCCCATCCTTTCTAAAAGCATCACCATCAGAACATCAATGCATGGGGGAGAGGTCCTTTAGTGGTAAATATTGTGGGACTTGGGAGAAAGGGAAGAGATGATCAAGAAAATCAAGATGAGTTGTCTCACTTGCTTTTTTATGTCTATCTAGATAACCAAGGTGTCCATATTCACAGGAATTTAGCCCGAGAGCCAGTTGCCCAATGTGCTAGCTCTTCAAAAGGGGGGGGTCTTGCTTAGGGTGAAGTCTGAATCAGTTATACCTGTATGGTCTTTTTTTTTTTTTTGGGACTATGGAACTTTTTTACTATGGAACAAAGAAGTCAGTTATAATAAAGCATGACCAACATATATGCATCTGTATAACTTTAATATGTTTTTCCTACCACACCATGACATATATGAGTTCTTTAATTGGTCTAATTGGGACTTGATCTGGGAAATTAGAGGTACATAGTTGAGGTTGCGCAATCTGCCCACATCCTAGGAGAGTTTCATGCCTAAGTATCTAATGCTATGTTTTGGCCATTTATATGGGAAGTTCTTTTTCAATTTTCACACTTTGTGCTCTGGTAGTGTTATATAAAGGGTTTCTTAAATTCACTTTTAAATTTGAGTGATCTCCAAATTTCGAAGTTTAAAAGGTTAATGATGATGGGGGAGGTAGGTGGATGGATTGATCGTTATATATCTGATTAGGATCTCCATGACCAGTATAAATAATGTAGGTGAAAGTGGACATCCTTGCCTAGTCCTGTTCCTTATGTTGAAAAGGGCTAATAGGGTGCCATTTACTCTGATCCACACACTGGGGGATTTGTATAGGGTTAAAATTGCCTCAATAAACTGATCTAGGATCTCCAAGTGTGATAAAGTGGATTTTAGGAAAGACCAGCTTAATCTATCAAATGCCTTCTCAGCATCTGTGCTCTTCCAATATTTTCTTCACTATACCACTTCTGTACTGGTGACTGTGCCCATGGACTCTCTGTTAATTGCTTTAATACAAGTTTTCTCTCTCTGTTTGTGCACTAGGGTGGACACCATTTTCATCCCCTTATTCCCATGAGCAACCTGTTTGAACCTCAGAGTTTGCAACTAGGGTTTCAGGCTAAGCCCTTATTTGTGAGATGATCATAATAATAATAAAAATAATATTTCTGCTGGAAACTGCTTTTTTGCAATAAATAGGTAATCCACCCTATGACATGGGCCATGAGAGGAAAAGTAATAAGTGTAATTTTTATCTGTAGGGTTAGGAAACCTCCATACATCTACCAGATCCAGTTCCCCTAAGGATCTCAGAATCTTGTAAAGTTTCCTGTGTGGGGGAGGTTGTGTACTAGTGGTATCTAATAATGGTTGCAAGACAATAAGTTATATTTGCTTACCCGGTCCGCGGAGTTCCCCCGAAAGTCCATTGTCCGACCGGAATGCACTCTGCCGCGATTCACTAAGATCATGCGCCTGATATCCTGCATGTGTCGCTTCCCCACTCAGGTCAGCCAGAGTTCACCTTCTTCTTCCTGGTGCATGTAAGTGCTTGATCTTGCAACACATTTTGAAAGTTATATCCCGCGCTCAGTCCGAGTCAGTCGGATCGGCCGACAGCCCACCCCCCAACTACTGTCGCACGGAGCAGCCGTACCACAGTCTGGTCGCGTGTGACACAATCCCCGGCTAAATACCTGTTAACTAAAGGCCCAATCTTTAGAATTTCTCCTACTACTACTGTTCCCTCTGCAAAACATCATAATTTAATGCCACGGGCGACGCCATGGAGAGGGGGAGGGGTGCCGGTGCATGGCGCCGTAACACAGGGAGGGATAGGACATGTCCCCTATACTGTTGTGTGAATGTAGCCTCACACTGTCTCATGAGCTTCATCCTTATTGTGATGTATACTTTTCCTAGGCTTTATAATATAAAGTAGGAAAATCATCATTTTGCTAGGAATATGTGTTATTTTAGCACTTTGTCAGTTGGTGCTACACGTGACTAAAGAGCTGTCAGAGAGCAGCAATTATTAGTATAAGTGAAGCCACAATCTGTGTGTAGACTTGATTTATTACTTTATTAAATTATAATGTTTTTGCTTTGCTCTGTACATGTCATATGTGTCTAGTGAGAAAGAACTAGAAGAAAGAGCATTAAAAGGCACATACAGAAAAGCAAAATCTATTGACAATGTAGTATTTTAAAAAAGGTCCTTGCTGGGAGCAAATAGCTAGGATCCAACATCTCTTTGCAGCTTTTATTTAAAGAAGATAGTAACTTATTTTCTTTACACTGTATGTCGGTTCAAAGAAACTGTTGAAAAAGCTTTGCGCCACATTTTTAGACACTTCTCAAAAAAAGGGTAGGGTATCACTAGAAAGGGTTTTTTTCTGATAGAATCTTGTTAAGTTGAGAAAGAGAAACTAATTTGCAGTCTCAAGAAATATCGAGTTTGACACACGTTTTGGTGTTGAATGCATAGATATGAAAAGGTTTGTACAGTTAATTTTATAAAAGTTAAAATTATTTTTAAAACAAAGTCAAACAAGATATTGTATCTCACCATTTCACTTCCTCTCCCATTCCATCAATGCCTGCTGTCTACTTTTAGTGCAGTGATATCTTGGCAGTGGCAATGTGACTACTATCAGTAAGTGTCCTTGGTTTATCCATGCTTAAATCTGATGGTAGATTTCATTTAAGTAATATATACCTATTACAGCACAAATGATTATATTGTGCACTACTGTGCCCACATCTGTCATGAAATCAAAATAAACCATTCCCTTTTTTTGTAATTAGGATTAACAAAGTTGTTTTTTTAAGGTATTATTATCACTTTCTGAAAAGTTTACATATACTATGCAAATTAAACAATTCGGGACAGTGCATACAATGATGTCATGTCTTTGGAAATAGTGTATAGATATATAGATATGTGTATTGGCAACATCAGAGTTTATTAGAGTTTGGATGTTTTTAATAAATGCACTGCTTCTTTGTGAAACTTTATGACAAAACTCAAAAAATATCAAGAAGAGAATTGTGGACTTACACAAGTCTGGTTCATCCTCGGGTGCAATTTTCAGGAACTTGAAGGTGCCTTGTTCATCTGTGCAAACAATTTTACGCAAGTATAATCTTAAGGTCATTGTGGAAGTTTCAGCACACAGTTGGATGAGGTAAGGGCCCCTTGCACACTGCAACAGGCTGTAAGTTTGTCCTTCTGGCTTGTTGTGTGTATAGTATATACATATACTCGAGTATAGGCCGACCAAAGTATAAGCCAAGGTACCTAATTTTAACACAAAGAACTAGGAAAACCTATTAACTTGAGTATAAGCCGAGGGTCGGAAATGCGTTGGTCACAGCCCCCCAGTACATAGTCAGCCAGCCCCTTTTGTATATTACCATCCAGCCCCTGTAGTATATAGCCTGCCTGACCCCCAGTATATAGCCTGCCTGCCCCTGTAGTATACAGACTGCCAGTCCCCAAGAGCATTCAGCAAGCCAGCCCCCAGTAGAATACAGCCAGCCAGCCCCCAATAGCCTACAGCCAGCAAGCCCCCCATAATATATAGCCTGGCAGACTCTGTAGTATATAGCCTGACAGATCCCTATAGTATATAGCCTGCTAGCCCCCCATAGTATATAGCCTGCTAGCTCCCCATAGAATATAGCCTGCCAGCTCCCTGTAGTATATAGAGTCGGAATGGTGAGTACAGTGTTAATTCTTTTAATAGACTCGAGTATAAGCCGAATTAGGGTTTTTCAGCATAGATTTTGTGCTGAAAAACTTGGCTTATACTCGAGTATATACAGTACTTTTAGATGTTCATTTTAGAAGTAAGGAGGCAATAAATAACAAATACAAGAAGATTACCACAATTGTCTCTGGTTTGTCATGATGAATTTTGTGGGTTGATTTCCTCTAAAGCACCACTCTCGAACTTTATATGCTTTAATTTACCTACATTTCCTTCTTATCAATTAATTAAAACATTGTCAACTCCTAATCAACTTTAGCACAGAATAAAGGAACCCTTATAAATGCAGCTCACTACTGAATAACACAAAGTAAGTTTTATATAGTATGAAGCAAACACATTTAACAACGAATTAATCTATACAGCATACAGAGCACCTATCCTTAATGTATTTATATCTAGCACCCCACTGATGAATTGCGTTATATACAGAATCCCTGCATGAATTAATTTGTATGCTGAAACACCCTGTGATGTGGCCAATTATAAAACAATACAAGTGACTCAAAAAAGCTGCAACTTCTACTAACTAGGTTTTCCACTTGAAGAAAGATGCAGGTGGCACCACAACGTCATTGGGCCGCTCGCCATAGAAAGAGAGATACAGATATGTGTGATATTTGGCAGGTCCATACATCAGAGAGGCGATTTTGGACCTAGACACTTCCCAAATGGGCTTCATTACAATCCACCATTGGTGCAGGGATAAAAGCTGCTTCTGTTCACATAAAACAAGATTTTAAACAAATTCAGACATTAATTTGATGAACATATCTTCTAAGTGAGAGGTCTTGGTTTTTTAAAAAACTTTTATCCAACCAAAGAATATCTAAATACATAGCCAAAGGAACGTTCTCCATTACTTCCATCTTTATTATAACAGCCTCTAGTGTAAGCAGGATACAGGCATTAATAGGTTAATGATAGCTTGGTGAACCCTTTTCCTGGTGGTAGGAATGGAGCAATGTCCTTGGACAGTTCTTACCCATGTCATAAATAGGTCACATACTCTCGAATAAAATATACTATATAATAAACATGTCAAAATGACATTTGCCTACTCCCGCATGTTTAAGAACGTACACTCACTGAAATAGATATTTTCATGAAGGTAGAAGCTATATTTATCACGTGTGGATATGAACATATGGCTTTAGGAGAAAAAGTGTCTTGTAAACAAAAACAAAACTAAAAAAGACATTCAGGCACTTCCTTCCTCAGCGTCTTGAAGGATATCAGTGTTAAATCTCTGTTATATGATGTTATTTCTGAGTATATATGATTCTAGAGAATATGAAAAGCTAGAAAACAATGATAGCATAAATTATAAAGATATTCTTATCAGTTATTACCTATGAATTATAAGGCGGTTGGTAAAACCTTTCTTTAAGTATTTTACAAAACGTTCAAATTTGTTTTCTTAGATGGAAAAAGAAACAGTTTCACTCGTATTCCCCATCCAGTTTTCTTTCATCTATACCCTTGGTTCTAACATTGACGTAAGGTTTTAATATTAACTTTGTGTTGTGCAGAGTAGAGCTCTATGGAGGGGATTTATCAGTTGCGTAACTTGAAGCTGATTGGCCCCAGTGCAAATTCTGTGCTAGACCCCCAACTATGGTTTTTAGTACTAGTCTACTCATATGGGAAAATTACTCTTTATGGGCCCCCTAAACCTCTTGGGTCCAGGTTGCAACCACACCCTCTGCACCCCCTCCAAGTTACACAATTTATTGTGAGTAGCTTGAGCCTGGGTGAGTTCTATGCCATGTGCCTCCTGGGGTAGAATTATGCATAAATGCCATGATAGATTCCTCCCCTCTGTTGCTAGTCCCAACAGACAGCAGAGACCGTACAAATCATGTGACCGCTGTCCTTTCAACTCCATTTCTTTGCTTTATTTAATCGGTGCAGATCCACTAATTTCAGTGCAGTGAAATTTCACTTTAGGCTCAGATGGGCTCACCTGATAGTAGGAGAGCCATAGTTTGGCCCCTTTCTCACAAACTTATGCTTTTTTTACTGTCATGTATTTAAGTGCTGTATTTGGAAATATATATATATATATATATATATATATATATATATATATATATGACGTTTTTAACCATTTGTGCATTTGTGTTACCGTATCCGTTACATCGCCATACAAATACAGACGGTTGGCAAGTTACGAGCTTGCTCAATCCCAAAATCCGGCAGCATATGGCGCAAAACAGTATACAACATGTATTTTAAACATTGCCATAGGTTTCTATGTGGCATACAGAACGGAAATACAGGTGAAAATACAACATACCCTACATTTTTTACTTCTCAGTCATGGTGCGGTATGGTGGGCAATATGCCCATTAAAATGACCATGTTGCCCATTGTAGTGAATGTGGCTGCGTGCTACCCATTTTAATACTGGGTATGAAAGAGGCCTTATATTTTGAAGTCTGAAAGTAATGCCACTGATTGCTTGGTGACACTTGGGAACATTAATATTTACATTATTAGATAGGAACAAAACACACAAAAAGGCCTTTTCAATTTTACAAGTGGTGTCTATGCGATCGCTTATGGGACAGCAGAGGTAGTTTACAGCTGGTGTTCCGCTCTTACAGCAAGAACTGATCTTTTCCCAGACATGCAAGCAGTAATGTAATGTCACAATGACATATACATCATTAAATTTGACAATTTTATAAAAACAATGATTGTATCCATGTGTAACATCTATGCCTGTTTGGATTTCAGAGACGTCCTCTGTCCACATGACAGGCTCTCTGATTCATACTGGATCTTAATTGTGAACCACTTTACCTATAATACTGACTTTGAGTCACTGATAGGCATAAAAGGGAAGCTTGATTAAACATTGACTACATAATGGGACAAGTCACAGATTTGGTTGGAAGTGCATGTTGGGAGATTCTCCCAAGGTATACCTTCACCAAACATACCTACAACAAAATGTGATCAAAACTAAGGTTAAATATAAATAATTTTAATATCTGAAAATAATAATTCCTCAAACTGTTACATACAGTAGATGGAAAATAATAAAAAAGACATAGAAAAAATGTATGTGGGAAACAAATATGTAACAAATTGGAATCTCGGGTAATTGGTGGTGTTTCAGGACAATAATATAGTGGTTTATAATATTATGTGTTTTTCATGCAATCGGTTTCCAAACTTTATGTTACCCCAGAAATATGCTCAGTGTTTGTAGTTTTCTGCTGGCACAAATACTGTGACATTAATAGATCTACTGCCATGAGTAGGAGTAGAATGCTAAAATACTGTACCAATGATCAAATGGAGATAAAGACATGGGTGCTTAGTATCTCTTGCCCCCTATGCCATGGTCACAATGAAGATGAGGTGTCCTTGCGGTAATGTGGATGAGCTCAGAGTCGTTGATTAGAGGTGTCTCTGTCACCCTGCGTTAGTGACATACTGCTCTCCGGCTGACAGGTCTCATCTACTCTGCTGTTCTTTGCAGTAATTCCGGCTGAGTGTGTGACTCTCTCCCTCTGACAGCTCATATATTTTACATCACTCACCTCTTATGACTTATTTCAGCTCTTAGACCTAAAGCTAGTATTCCTCTTTAACTCTTCAACTGCATGAACTAAATATAATAGAATATCCTAGACAGGGTTCTGGTTTAGTGAAAATGTCAATCTGGATTTTTTACATCAAAATTTGCTTTCAAGGAAACAATATAGCATGGAACATATAGACATATGCGAATAAGCTGTAATAGGCAATAAAGGATTTCCTCCAGCACGCATACAAAATAGATTAAAAATATAGACTTCCTTTAGTGTTACATGTTAAAAGGGGATATATATCCAAAAAGACAGGACAAAAAGATTGGCGGGCCTATGTGTTTCAACCTCTTTTCATTCAGCTCTTAACCTGTGTGGGAGATTTGGCCCAGTAGAGACCGTGGTAGCGGGGTGCTGTGATGCAGTTCAAGACAGTGACACCAAAGTACAGTCCAAAACAGGTCTAGCCTGTGTTTATTTCAGCAGGAATCATAATAAAACAGCCTTCACATTCAGGCATCAAAACAAAATAATATCCTACCCGTCAGGGTGCTAACTAAACACGTATTCCACTAACTCACCACTATACAAAATCACTTGGCTGCTCCAGGCACAGAGGTCAGGGCTGTGTGCTCTCCAGCCTCCTTCCAGAGAGAGAGCACATTCTGAGCTCTGCTCAGCCACTTTATGCAGACTAATTAGGCTGCTCCCATCACCTGTGTCCAAGGTGCTGGACAACATAACCTCAGCACTAAGGCCTTGCATAATAGCAAAACCTAGGGGAAACATACCGCCCATCCACAGTTAACCCCTTCAGTGTCTCACATACCCTCCCCCTCTGTTTGACCCTGTGGGGGCGAACACTTTTGGCCATCAGACAGTGGGTACGAGACAGGGCATCGCCATGCTTTCCTGCTCGATGTTCCACCGTGAATTTGAAATTCTGCAGCATTAGGAACCACCTTGTGACCCTGGCGTTCCTCTCTTTGGCCTGACTCATCCAGGTGAGGGGAGAGTGATCGGTCACTAGTGTAAACTGTCGCCCTATCAAGTAGTATCTCAGGGATTCCAGAGCCCATTTTATTGCCAAGCCCTCCCTCTCAACTATGCTATAGTTCTTATCAGGAGGTGTGAGCTTGCGGCTCAGGAATGTCACAGGATGTTCCTCACCCTCCACTACTTGGGACAGGACAGCCCCTAAGCCCACGTCAGAAGCGTCAGTCTGCACAATAAAGGTCTTGGTGAAGTTAGGGGTGATCAGTACCGGTCCCTCGCACAAAACCGTCTTAAGTCGCTGAAACGCCCCCTCAGCCTCTTCACTCCACTTTACCATCACCGCCCTGCTACCCTTGGTCAGGTCAGTCAGGGGTGCCGCTATGGTAGCAAAATCGGGGATAAATCGGCGATAATAGCCCACTATGCCTAGGAAAGCCCTCACTTGCTTCTTGCTCATAGGTCGTGGCCACTGCTGGATCGCCTCCACTTTATTTACTTGGGGTTTGATGACACCTCGCCCAATACGGTACCCCAGGTAACGGGCCTCTTCCAGACCCAGCGCACATTTTTGGGGGTTCTCTGTCAACCCTGCTGCCCTCAGGGAGTCTACCACTGCTTGCACCTTGGCCAGGTGACTCTCCCAATCGTTACTATAGACTATGATGTCATCCAGGTAGGCCGAGGCATATCTCCGGTGAGGTTTTAGCACGAGATCCATTAACCTCTGGAATGTGGCGGGAGCCCCATGTAGCCCAAAGGGGAGTACCACGTACTGAAAAAGCCCATCAGGAGTAACAAAAGCGGTCTTCTCTTTGGCCCTGTCAGTAAGGGGTACCTGCCAATACCCTTTCGTCAGGTCAAGGGTGGAGAAGAATCTAGCCTGTCCAAGTCGTTCTATCAACTCGTCAACCCTGTGCATGGGATAAGAATCAAATTTGGACACCTCGTTCAACTTCCTAAAGTCATTGCAGAACCGTAGGGAACCATCAGGTTTGGGAATCAACACAATAGGACTCGACCAGTCACTTTTAGACTCCTCGATAACCCCCAGGTCTAACATCTGCCTGACTTCTTCGGATATGGCAAGCCGGCGCGCTTCAGGGACCCGGTAGGGTTTTTGGTGTACCCGGATGTGGGGTACGGTTATGATGTCATGCTTGATGACTGAAGTACGTCCCGGTAACTTAGAGAACACATCCACATTTCGGAGCACAAACTCCTTCGCTTCCTGAATCTGGGCCCTGGAGAGGGACTCCGAGATCCATACTTCAGGCACCTTGGCATCGGGTACACCTACCTCCGGTGTCACCTTCTTGGGGACAGACGCTTTTTCTACTCCCGCGGCCATCAGGGGCTCTCTTTCCCTCCATGGCTTTAGGAGGTTCACGTGGTATATCTGTTCGGGTTTCCTTCTCCCCGGCTGAGATACCTTGTAGGTTACCTCCCCCACTCTCTCCATGGCAAGTTCTTGCCATTTTGCCAAGAACTTGCTCTCAACGGTGGGCACCAGAACTAGCACTCTGTCGCCTGGGTTAAAGGTCCTGAGTCTGGCTGACCTATTGTAGACTCTAGACTGGGCTTCTTGTGCCCTTGTCATGTGCTCCTTTACAAGGGGCATTACCCCCGCTATGCGGTCCTGCATAAGGGAGACATGTTCTATCACACTACGGTGGGGGGTCCTCTCCTGTTCCCAGGTCTCCTTGGCTACATCCAAAAGCCCACGTGGGGAACGGCCATATAACAGCTCAAAGGGTGAGAAACCTGTGGAGGACTGGGGAACTTCACGTATGACAAACATCAAATAGGGCAACAAACAATCCCAGTCCTTCCCATCTTTGCTGACCACCCTCTTTAGCATCCCCTTCAAGGTCTTGTTAAACCTCTCGACCAGGCCATCTGTCTGAGGATGATACACAGAGGTGCGGAGCTGTTTAACCTGCAGTAACTTACACATCTCCTTCATTACCCTAGACATGAATGGGGTACCCTGGTCAGTCAAGATTTCCTTGGGGAGGCCTGTGCGTGAGAATACCTGGAACAGCTCCCTAGCAATATTTTTGGAGGAGGTGTTCCTTAATGGAACCGCCTCGGGATACCGCATAGCGTAGTCCAGGATAACCAGGATGTACTGGTGCCCCCTTGAGGATTTGACTATGGGGCCAACCAGATCCATGGCAATCCATTCAAATGGCACCTCTATGATTGGTAGCGGGACCAAAGGACTCCTGAAGTGGGACACCGGGGCAGTAAGTTGACACTCAGGGCAGGAGCTACAATACCGGTTTACCTCCTCCCACACCCCGGGCCAGAAAAATCTCTGCAGGATCCTCTCTCGGGTCTTCTCAGCACCTAAGTGCCCTCCCAGCACATGTTTGTGTGCCAACTCTAGCACCAGCCTAGGTGAGATTGGGGTACTACAAGTTGCTCAACCTCCTCACCCCATATCTGGTCGACCCTGTACAACAGTTCCCCACCAATCACCATTCGGGGGTATATTTTGTCAGCCCCTGGTATTTGGAGTACCCCATTTATCACCTTAACATTCTCCCGTGCTTTAAACAAGGTAGGGTCCTGTAGCTGTGCAGCCCCAAAATTTTCACGGGAAATCTCCAGGTCCGGCATGTCGGCCACCTCCTCGTGGCCCTCGACCTCACCAGCTAGGACCTCTAGGGGAGAGAATTCATCACATGGGGGTCACCCCTACTGCTGGTGTGGGTACATTGGCCTCAAAGGGTTCAGGGGCCAAGGCCGGACACATGTGATGTCCATTATCTGCAACAGCACCTGCGGTGGGTCTTTGTCTCCAGAGGTCCCAAAACACCGGTAAGTCTCTGCCGATAATAGCCTCATGAAACAGGGTCCCCACCACCCCCACTTCATGGGTAATAGTACCACAAGGGGTATGTAGGTTGATGACAGCAGTGGGATATTCGCGAGTGTCCCCATGTATACACAACACTCCCACTTTCCGCCCACTGTATAGTCCAGGATCAACCAAAGTTCCCCGCTCCAGGGTGACCAGACTCCCTGAGTCTAGCAAGGCTTCCACCGTGTGACCACCGATTGTGACCATACACACTTGGGGTTCTGTATCCGTGATCGACTCGGCTGCCAGAACCGGCCGGGCAAACAGTGACACTCGCCGGGTCTGGTTGCAGTCCATTGGCTCCACTGACAGTGGACAGTTGGCAGCAATATGGCCCATTTCATGGCATCACCAGCACTGGATACGGCTATGACCTCTGTCACGAGCCTCACTGGGTTTCTGGGAATCCACGCCCCCCAATGAATCCCCTCCCAACCTGACATGTCTCCCCTTTTTCGCAGTAGCAGTCTCACCAGATGGTTTGGTGACCCTGTCACTGGCACTGCTTCGTGTGGGAGAGATAAGTAGAAGATCCTCCGTAGCCCGATATCTCTCTACTAGGGACACGAGTTCCTCAGCATTTGTGGGACCGGCCTGTCCAACTCATCGCTGGAGCCGAGAGGGCAGAGAACGGGTGAACTTGTCAAGAACCACTCTCTCGACCATCTGTGCTGGGGTGCAGTCCTCGGGTTGTAGCCACTTCCGGACAAGATGGATCAGGTCATGCATTTGGGAGCGCGGGGGTAGTTTTTCAGAGTATGCCCACTGGTGTACCCAGCTGGAACGAACTTGTATGGTGACCCCAAGATGAGCCAGAATCTCCGCCTTTAGCTGGGGGTACTCACGGGCCTCTGTTTCACTCAGGTCGAAGTAGGCCTTCTGCGATTCGCCTGTCAGGAACGGCGCCAGGACATCTGCCCACTGCTCAGCTGGTAGCTCCTCTCGCTCAGCTACTCGCTCGAACACAGTGAGATACACCTCCACGTCGTCGGTCGCCGTCATCTTTTGTAAAGCCTTCTGCACTGCAGCCCGTGCGGAATGCTGGACAACCGGGTATCCTTGCAAACCAGTATGGGACCCCTCAGTAGTTGTTGCTTGCGGTGCTGCCATAATGCCAGAAAACTTTTCCATCATCAGCTGGAACATGGCTCGGGACTCTTCCTGCTGCTGGCGGGACCTCTCCTCCTGCAGCTGGAACATGGCTTGCTGCTGACGGGACCTCTCCTCCTGCTGCTGGCGGGACCTCTCCTCCTGCTGCTGGAACATGGCTTGCTGCAGCTGTCGATTAGCCTGGGACTCTTCCTGCTGCTGGCAAGACCTCTCCTCCTGTTGCTGGAGCATGGCTTGCTGCAGCTGTCGATTAGCCTGGGACTCTTCCTGCTGCTGCTGGAGCATGGCTTGCTGCTGCTGCCGATTAGCCTGGGACTCTTCTTGCAGGTATTTAATAAAGTCCTCCATCTTGGCTTTATCCTGCAATTTGCCTGCTGCTTTCACCCAGGCCATGCACTGTTGCAGGATGTAGCAAGCCTTTCAGGTGTGTGTCTTTTGAACTGGCCGCAATCCGAAGCACCATATGTGGGAGATTTGGCCCAGTAGAGACCGTGGTAGCGGGGTGCTGTGATGCAGTTCAAGACAATGACACCAAAGTACAGTCCAAAACAGGTCTAGCCTGTGTTTATTTCAGCAGGAATCAAAATAAAACAGCCTTCACATTCAGGCATCAAAACAAAATAATATCCTACCCATCAGGGTGCTAACTAAACACGTATTCCACTAACTCACCACTATACAAAATCACTTGGCTGCTCCAGGCACAGAGGTCAGGGCTGTGTGCTCTCCAGCCTCCTTCCAGAGAGAGAGCACATTCTGAGCTCTGCTCAGCCACTTTATGCAGACTAATTAGGCTGCTCCCATCACCTGTGTCCAAGGTGCTGGACAACATAACCTCAGCACTAAGGCCTTGCATAATAGCAAAACCTAGGGGAAACATACCGCCCATCCACAGTTAATCCCTTCAGTGTCTCACACCTGTTTCCCTAAAAATAAGGGTCAGGCAGTAGGTGTTCTCCTTAAGGAGACATTGCCAATTAAGGCCACCTTAAAGGCATGTGGCGTCTTAAAGCCATAGATGTCCACTAGGGAATTCTTTGAAGAATGCAAATAAGTTTTTCAAGGTGTTAAATGGAAAACAATACCTCATTTTGCTACCTTGAAAGGCAGCCTCCTTGAGATCAAGTATGACCTATAAGAAATCTAAAAACATGATGTGGGATTAAGCCAAACCAGTATATCTATTCTAGAAGGAACAGACTCCCAACTGTAGACAGCACTGGTATTGTTTTCCATTTAACACCTTGGAAAACTTATTTGCATTCTTCCCTAAAAATAAGACACTCTCCCAAATAAGACCTAGTGAAATTTTTTGGAGCTTAGAAATTGAAGACCTCCCTTGAATATAAGACCTAGTGGCAGCCATTGCTACAGCTCCCCCCAAGCCATACAGTATACAGTATTAAGTTACTGCATGAGGTTGTGACATGGGTAAAGAAATCATGGGATTACATCAATAACTGTTGGGTTGCAAATGTGATACAAGCAGCTACCTGTATAAGGAGGGGTCCTTAAAGGAAAGTTCTAAACATGAGAGCTTGCAGTCAATGATTAAAACAGAGTCATAAGAATTTCAGCATGAAATTCAGAGTTTGAAGAGTTATAAGGATATTCAAGGAGTTGTTGTCCTAATGGTCATCAAATAAAAAATGTTGCTTTTTGTTCATAAATTCCAGGATTGATAAATGTACCATAGATTGTTGTACATGGAAATAGAGTCATTAGACTTTCTTGATGAATTTCAGATGGTTATGCTGATGTATCTGATGACATAGCTACAGTTTATTACAAATGTTTTTTGGCTCAACGATAAATATAAATTCTTGTTCAAGGAAGAATAAGTTGGTCCAAGCGTGTATTACAGAAGACCTGGCCACCGCTAAAATGATAGAAAGCACATAAAATAAGGACTCAATGACAGGCGCTTGATCTGTGATAAAATACTTCTTTTACTGGCACAATTTGTGTTAGCCCTGCACACTATATTTCAAGAGGTGCAACTCAGGAAGGTTTGCATACTGGTCTGATATTCGTTGAGCCATTATGAGAAGTGTTATATCACAGAGGCAGCACCTGCCATTAAGTCATCTTTTGTTAATAGGTTCATTACAATATTATATAGTACCAAGATGTTCCACAATGCTGTACTATCATGGTTTTCCTAAATTATATGATCACTGATATCAGAATATCATTAACCCATCTCCCTCAAACACTAGATAAACCCATAGGGATAGAGTTAACCAGGCATGCTGATCCAAGGCAATGCTCTCGCTTAGCATTACATTGCTCTGCCTGTTGCTTCCATGTACCAAAATTTAGCCCCCCATGGGTCCATGTATAATTAAGCTGTCTGAACCTCAGTCAATGCTAATGTCACCCAGGCTTTATTAAGATGTGTATGAAAGTACCAAAGGCCCACTAGATTCTCTTCCTGCCTACAAGCACAATCCATTTCCTCACTATACATTGCTACCGAACCTTAGATACTTAAAGGGGTTCTCCAATATCTACAAATAATTGATCACATGACCATGGATAGATTTCTATTCACTGAAAGTAAACGTAGAATCTTTCTATAGAAAGATAACAATCAGAGTTCTAAAAAACCATGAGCAATGGATACATAAAGTGTATTGGAAAATTGCATAACTTTTCCTTATGTAAACAATATCAAATATTTGCAGAAAGTGGACAACCTCTTTAAGCTTAACATATTTAACATTGGCAACAGCTAATGGCAACATCATTTGAGTTGAATGTGCAAACAACAAAATCACAAAAAAATCCTCAATGGAAATAAAATGTATTAACCAATGGAGGCACAAATTTGGAGTCACCAACAAGACACTCATTATTGTGTGTTTGCCACATTTGCCTCTGAACATCACATGTTGTGAAAACAACTTGTAATAAATCATTCTTAATTTGTTTTGCTGGTTTAAAAATTGTAAAAATTTCCCAGACAATAAATATTTGCTTTTAATATAGTTCTGAGAGAAACAAGGCTTATACTCAATGTTTTTTTTAGAAACACTTTTTTTCCACCTATAACCTGAATGGGGGAGGATTTGGTTCCATCCATGTATGTGTAAAAGGTGTTGTTGGCTAGTATCTGAGCGAGATGCTTGTGCAATGAGAAATGCGACAAACATTGATTGCTTTTTCCAATATGTCTTTTCTGTAAAAAAAATGACATTTTACAGTCATGATTTTTTTTTTCTGTTTATCTTCTATTGCTTATAAAGTGGCAGCAAACTCTGCAACACTGTTCACATATTATAGTTGCTTAGAGATAAGAAAAAGTAGACACACGTGAGATACACAAGGCGTTTGCCAATCCCATAAACACTATCCAAATTCTGTAGTGGGATTAGACACAAGACTTCCATAGATATTCATTAATTATTCTTCTAGTAAAGGTTGTTGTGACCTTAGACAAATTTGTATTTTACGGCAAAAAGTTTACTTTGGAGAAACATTCCAGATTTATCAAAAGTGGAACAATCTGAGTCCCTTGATTGTCAATATTCTTGTATCGTCGAAGGTAGCCAGGGATAAAGAAAATTGCATTATCTTCTAAAAGAATCAGCTACACGCTTGAGAAGAATATACAACTTTTCATACTTTTACACTTAGAGGGACATTAATCATACTCCATAACTCGTGTTCCAGCATATGATGAACGCCCTCTGGTACTGATGGAAGCATCGAGAGGCTCAGGCTTTATGAAAGTTTACTGGCTGAGCAGGTGCACAGGTGGGGGGTAGGAATGCCCCATGCTGGCCGACTCCACTGCCATATGCAACTCCCCCATATACTCCCCACCTACTTGGCATGGTGGTGGAAAGGAGGAAATCATTGAACTTACTGGCCTTGTGACCATCCTTGTTAGATGTATGGGTATCCAGTTCCTAACTTCACCAGTGATTTTTTTGGAGGGCCAGAGCACCTACAACTAAGTGTACTACCACACACACACACACACACACTACAAAAGGTACAGCAAAATGGGAGGGATATATCACCACGTTGTTTGGTTTTTTTTACTACTGTTTGAGAACTGTTTGAGCTGCTACGGGGCCAGAGCTAATTGGGGGCATGGGATGGACTGAGTCAAAATTATCAACGCTCCTCTCTCTGGCCCATCCCTCCTAGGGGCGCAGAGGCAGAGCAACCAGGCTCGTCTACACACTTAATCTGCAGTCCACTCGCATGCCCACCCGCTTCCCGCTGCCATTCAACATCACAGCCACCTCCCCACCCCCACAGCCACCTGCCCACAGCCGCCTCTGCGCCCACCTCCCCGACCACACAGCCACCCGCCCGCAGCCACAGACGCCTCCCCACTGGCGGCCAAAGCCACCTCCTCTACCCCACAGCCACCCGCCTTTCTGACCACGCAACCATCTGTACACGGCCACAGCCGCCTCCCTGTCCGCAGCCACAGCTGGCTGCTCGCCCACGGCCATAGCCACCTGCCCGGTCGCACAATGCCAAAGCCAGCCGCGTGGGCTGCTGACACCTACATGCCTATAGACGCAGCCACCTACATGACCCAGCCACCTGTATGCCAAAAATGCAAGTATAACCTTATATATGTATGCATAGTTATGTGAGTAAATGTTGTATGTGTGTATATGCTGCGTGTGTGTATTTGCTGTATGTGTATATACTGTAGTGTGTTTAAGCTGTATGCATGTGTGTCTATATGCTGTATATACTGTATGCCTGTCTGTTTATGCTGTATGCATTTGTGTATATGCTGAATATACTGCATGCATGCATGTATTTGTTATATGTATGTGTGTGTATATGCTGTATGCATGTGTGTTTATCCTGCATATACTGTATTCATTTGTGTGAATATGCTGAATATACTGTATGTATGTGTGTATTTACTGTATGTGGTGTATATACTGTATGCATGTGTGTATGTGCTGCATATACTGTATGTATGTGTGTATATACTGTGTGTATACAGTATACTGTATGTGTGTATACGGTTTAGTGTAGATTTGTACCGTGTTAGCCATGGAGAGCAGAAGAAGAGTGAAGAAAAACGTATTGCCTGATTTCTTCACTCTTCTTCTGTATACGCTTTATGTAGGTATGTAGATGTATGTATATATAAGGTGTGTATGTATACGTTGTATGTGTGTGTATATATGATGTATACGTTGTATGTGTGTGTATATATGATGTATATGTTGTATGTATGTGTGTGTATATGCTATATGTATATGAAGTATGTGTGTATATAGTGTTTTTATACTACATGTATGTGTATACACAGTGGTTGTATGCTGTATGTAAAAATATATGATGCATATATCCAGTATGTATGCAAATTTGATTTATATAAAGTGTGTGTTTAAATGTATGAATGTGTACATACTGTAAGTGTACAAATACTGTATAAGTTTGTTTATACTGTATTTATTAGTTTATAAATGTGTAGATGAGCATATAAATATGTTCGTATTAGTGTATACATGTATGTATGTGTGTACAAGTATATAAAAGTGAATGCAGAATGTTATGTGTATGTATTTAACTGTATAAATGTGTGTGTATATATGAGTGTGTAAAAGTGTGTGATTGTATATAAGTGTGTGTACAAATATGTATAAATATTTTTTAAGGTGAGGGGGGGCCCCATGCAGAAATCTGCAATGGGGCCCTGCTTCTCCTAGTTATGCCCCTGACTTTCATTATGCCCTGTTCAAACATTTGGAAGTTCAGGTTCTTGGAGTTGGACCCCTGTCAATCTGAGGATGACACTCACATATAGATGCACCCTTCCCAACCTGTGCTTACTGTGTTACAGACTGCCACTATGCTACACAAAATACCTAGACCATTATAGAAACAGCTGGCACAAGTAAGCGTGGTAGTTACATAGGTAGTTAATTTAATTTATGTTACTACCGTGCTTACTAGTGCCGGCTTTTTCAATATCAATCTGCTTTAACCTTGCCCTAAGGGAGGTGCCGATTTTAGAATTCACAGCACACGGCTGTGATGCAAATTTTTTTAATATCATTTCAACCAATCCGTTACAACTAGATCATATCATATTTAGAACCATTTATTTATACTGTCATTTATGAATAGCAGTGAAAAATGGTTGATAAATGGGTGGTGCCAAATGGACATTCTTGTGACAGACGCTATATAGTATAAGAAAAATTCACAGAAAACCCTTAAAAGGACGTAGACCAACTTTTACATAGAATCATAGTATATAAGGCTGAAAAAAGATGCAAGTCCTTCAAGTCCAACCATTAAGAATTAATGTTTTTCCCCAAAACTTTTGATATTTTTTCTCTCCAGAAAGGCATCCAGGCCTCTCTTGAACACGAATACATAGAGTCCGCCATAACAACCTCCTGCGGCAGAGAGTTCCATAGTCTCACTTACAGTAAAGAACCTTTGTCTATGGTGATGGTAGAATCGCCTCTCCTCTAGGCGTAGAGGATGCCCCCTTGTCCTGGTCACAGGCCTAGGTATAAAAAGATCTTTATTAGTTTCAAATATTGTATAAAATGCTTTTCTAAAAGTAACATAATGTCATGCTAAGTTTACACAATATGCCATATGCTAGTGATCAGACTTGTGGCTTTGTGGACCACCCTGCAAGGATGGGGGATACGAAATGTAGTCTTGCAAATCTTTTGTTAGGATGTTTTGATATTTTGTTGAATTTAAAAAACTGGAGTTCTTAAGCAAACGGGAGAGCAGAGAAGTGTGGACACAACAGTATAACAAAAGATGTTTTAAGCATAGAAACAAAATAGATTTTTTTCTTTTATTCCCTCCTATACCTACAAACACTCACGTCTCCACAGACGTCCAGACAAACCTTTTTCTTCTGCAAAGAAAGGTGAAAGAAAAAAGTACAGGCTTCCTTCTAAAAGAAAACCAATATGTGAAATTTGTTCTCTGAGAAAAGGGAAACAATCTTAGCGCGTCACATAGAGTCCGGCTTCTTTAGAATACGGTTCTGTTCATTCAATAGTGAATACAGCTTCACACTGCGCTGGGGTTTTCTGATTGTCGCATGGATTGCTCGGGCCATGAACATAATACTACTATTTATAGCTTGTTTCAGGAAGATGCTATTGAAATACATTTACAGTACTTAGGATTACACCCCATGATTGTACACACTAAACACTCTTTTTTTAATAGGTTGCACAAAACTGCATAAAATCAAGAAAATTTATCTAATATAAAGAAGATACAGCAGTGATTTGGTACAAAATGACCTTTCCACAGAATCAGCTCTTGTCGATCACACATTGTGGGGCACATTTACTTACCCGTCCGAGTCGCGATCCCTGATCCGGACTCTCCGTCGATGATGCACTGTGCCGCGATCTACGTAGATCCTGCGCCCGATATCCTGCATGTGTCGCTTCACCTTCTTCTTCCCGGTGAATGTAAGTGCTTGGCTTGCAACACAAATTTAAATGTTAAATCCGATGCTTAATCCGAATCTGTCAGATTATCCGGCGGCCCTCCCCCTCCGATTTGTGTCACGTGAAAGCCGGTGCAATTGCGACACAATCCAATAATGTGCGACGCGATCCCTGAAAAGTCAGGAAACCCAATGGAAAAGCGGCTGCGGGACCCTTAGTAAATAAGCCCCAGTATGTCATCCATAGGTTAAAGTTGTATGGAGGGGGCTTATGGGCTGAGCTCTATTTATAGAGGGAAGGTATTTGCAGTATTTTACAGCAGATTCTACTGATAACTTCCACAATCCATTCTGGCACTGATCGTGGCAGTGAAACAAATAGCTGCCTCAGTCAAAACCAGCACCTTAACAGCAATTGTACACAGTCGCCACCATATTGTTACCGATCTGCTTCATTGTGATGTCATCGCTGATGGTAGCTTCTGAAGGAAGAATAGTACTTTTCCAGTATATTGCATAAGCAATCAGACCCCCTATGGCTCACCCCTATAGATCACCTCCCTTTCCCTAGATACATGTACAGGCAGTCCCCGGGTTACATACAAGATACGGTGTGTAGGTTTGTTCTTAAGTTGAGTTTGTATGTAAGTCGGAACTGTATATTTTATCATTGTAATACCAGCCAGAACGTTTTTGGTCTCTGTGACAATTGGATTTTAAAAATGTTGGGTTGTCATAAGAATCAATATTAACACTAAAGCTTTATCACAGACACATTTGATAACTGTTATAGCTGTTTATTGTAGCCTAGGACTAAAGTACAATAAATTACCAATATCCAGAGGTCCGTTTGTAACTAGGGGTCGTATGTAAGTCGAGTGTTCTTAAGTAGGGGACCGCCTGTATACTGTAAATGTGTGATCTGGACTTCACAGTGAAAGACATAGAAGCAAATACCACTAGAAAACGACAGCTATGTTTTTTTGTCAGTTAAAACATTTGGAAATTATTTCCACACATACACAGCTGACACCTGCCTCTAGCTGCTGCAGTTGGTTCAACTGCAGCAACTGAGGCCCCTCCACACTTGCGTTGCAGATCACATTAGAGTTTGATCAGGGTGTGATCAGGGTTTGGTCAGTGAAAAACTGACATTTTGCATCAGAGTTCAATCAGTTTTCAGTCAGAGTTTGTTCAGTGTCTCAGTTTTTCATGTGCATTTTCCATGTAATTTCAATGCGTTTTTCACGCACAGATAATGCGCTTGAAATGACTCAGGACTGAGCTCTATCTTTTCTATGGCGTGAAAAAAAATGCAAGTCTGAAAAAGGCCATTGAACGCAAGTGTGAAAGGGGCCTAACAGTGCTGCCTTTTGGCTTTGTCATTTATGTCATCTTGCTGTCATAGAATATTATGAAGACTCACTGTAAGTCTATGGTAGAACTTTGTCATTGTTTTTGTGCTGAAATTTAACTGACCCTGACTGCCTAAATTATTTCTTAAGACTATGGGGAACATTTACTTACCCGGTCCTGTCGCGATCCCCGAGTTGCATTTCTGACAAGGATGAAGTCCGGCGCGATTCACTAAGATCGTGCGCCCCAGAGATCCTGCACGTGTCGCTTCCTCGCTGAGGTCTGCAGGAGTTCACCTTCTTCTTCCCGTTGTATGTGACTGCATGTCTTGCGACACAATTTCAATGTTAAATTCTGCACTTAGTCCGAATCAGTCGGCTACGCCTCCCGATTTGTGTCGCATAAAGTTGGTGCGATTGTGCCAAAATCCGATTGTTTGCGCCAAAAACCCCTGTTAAATGTGTTGCAAATCGGAAATAGTTGGGAATGCAGTGTGTGAACCCTTAGTAAATGTGCCCCTATGTCTTACCATTTCTTCCAGAGTGCAGCAACATATGGTGACACCTCAACAGTGCCTGGTGGACAACAGCATAGCTTTGGGGTCACTCCATCAGGACACTGCATATGTAGGTTTCATCCATGTAACATTTGCACCCATGACTCTTCCAGTGTAACATAAATACTTCTTTGCTGCACATCTTTCATTTGTGGTGCTACACAGCCAACAATTTAGGTGGAAACTTATTCACTGGGCCTGTAACAAGTTGAAATGAATAAATTTAGTGCTGAGGGAGATAATCATATTTCACCAAACCTATTGCTTAGATAATACGGAAGCTAACTGCATACAGTCCTGCAGCGCACTACCTGTAATAGGCTTCACTGAGATACTTACAATGGCATACAATGATGAGATAAATATGACTCTGTGCTATGAAACTTATACACAGTTTTCAATGGTTTAATACTATGCATGAGCAATATTCTGAATGTTCTGTTATCAGAGACTCATTTTTTAGAAATGTTTCAACATTGTAACGTGCTTTGAAGAAATGTTTATGTGAAATCCAGCAAATACAAGACTGTGACAAATGTGACCAGCAAATGCTAATTAGCTAAGTGGACAGGAGATGGATGGCACCATCAGCACTACTGGGCATCTCCTGGAAGGAGCTAATTGGTTCTATAGAGCTTGTATCAGGCAATAAAATCACAAGAGAAATTGTAAGTTTATGTATGTTTTGTTGTAGATGCTACTTGTTACTTACACATTTTCTCATCCCAAAAATGAACATTGTTTTTAGTTTACTAAGTTCAATATCTGCAGGAAATCTTATGTGATTGATAAGTTTCAATCATTCTCTAAATCTTTCATTGGAAAAATATTTTAAGATGAATGTCAGTTTAACAATAACCTTAACTTTTTCGGATATTAGCTATATGCTTTCTGTAGGTATGACAGTGCCGGGGCCATACTGGGCATTTACAGTGTTACCCAACTCCTTTCTTGCGTTACTAGAATAGTTGAGCTTTACTTAAAAGGAACCTGTCAACAGATATTTACCCTATTAAAGTGACCCTCCACCAGTATGTTGTGAAGCAGATTTACATCTTCCATACTATGGTTTCTCATAGGGCCTACTGTTGTGGCACCATCCAATAGATTAACTTTAAAGAGAGATATAAATTGGTTGTTTAGTCATGGAGGAGAAGAGTTTAGCACGGAAGTCAAGTTCTCACTCACTCTATTTTGTTATTTGTCAAACAACAGATCTCGAAAGAACTAGTAAGTAATATGCCTGGACCCAGAGCCATCAATAACAGTGAAGAGGTCATTCTTGGGCGAGAAGAACTTGATTTCAATGGTAAACTCTCTGCTTCCATGATTTTGTATAACCAATTACATCTTGCTTCAATAAATTTTCCCAGATGATGCCACCATCACGATGGTCCATAAAAGAAACACGGTAGGAAAGAAGATCTGGAAGATGTTAACCTAATTTACATCCTATTGGTAGAATGCACAAATTTCAATAATCTGACACACCGGCATGGCCAGTGTGTGCTCCCACAGCAACCAATAGTCACAGTGCTCCACCAGCAGCCACAATAACCCCACAGTGCCAAATTATGCATCAAAAGAGATTCTCTGCAGCCACAGAGCCCTCCCAGCAGCCACAGTGACCCCACAGTGCCCCCCCCCCCAGCAGTACTTGCCTCCCCTGTCTGCCTGTGGAAAAAAACCATTTACTCACCTTTTCTAACTCTAAAACAGTGGCAGTAGTCTTTTTCTCTGGTCCAGTGTGCACCCACTTTTTTGCCAGCTCTGAAGCCAGTACACATCATGATATCATCACATCATGTGTGCTGGCTTCAAAGCCTGCGTGTACAACTAGCACACATGGGAGAACAAAGAAGACAATGAGTGTTGCTTCAGAGGAGCGAGGAAAAGTTGAGTTTTGGAGTAGCTTGTACATATGCTGTGCTCCCGACTAGCGCGCTATAGGGGTGACATATAGTCATAGCCGAGCCAGATAACAAAGTAGTCAGCAGGTCTGCAGGTTTTGACACCCGTACCTTAGAGTGTGGAATTGCACCTTAATATTAACCTACTGTGTATTACAGAGGAATATTATTGACTGCCTTTGAAATAGACAAAGAAACCACATTCCATATTTTTATCAAACACATTGCACAGCTCTGAACTTGACTTGTTTGTGGATGAGAGTCTACAGCTTTGTCCTTTCTAATGTTAATACTTCCTCATCATAAATACTTAGACAAGCAGAGTTATTTGATATTCAGGATAATATAGACTTAGCATAAGTCAAATTGATCTGTCAATGTGTCCTATAAGCAGTTACCTCTTCCATCGCTAAACGACGACCAGACACAAGTGAGGATGGGGTTAAGACAAAAAATATAGAAATAACAGGTTCTTAGCCTAATAACATTAGTAGACAGCACATTGGAGATTTTTTCTTCAGACTTCAAGACTCCACATTGAAGGCCCTCAGCTCTTCAGGTAAAAGGCAATATAAATATTTCAGAATACACACACAAGATTGTACATGAATGGTCTCAAAGGAATACATATGATGTGCCTAGCATTAGTCAATTCTCATGGTATTATATCTGCTTAATCTCTAGGGAAACTAATTAATATATAAGTCATAAATCTTGAGAGTGTAATCAACAAATTAGTCAAGTTGTATGTGTAGTAAATACAACTTTTATTACTAAATCATTTGCTTTTGCTGAACTTTTGCAAGAATAAGAAAAACTCTTATTTAGAGTCTACTATAATATGAAATAAATTACAGTTATTATTACTGAGAAGCATTTGGGCAACTTGAAGAATGCTTAAAATATGTCCCGAATGTTCTATTGTTCTATTTTTAATGGTATTTTATTTATTTTTGTATAGAAAAAAATGGGATGTCTTCTGCATGTTTTCACATGCATTGCTGGTTGCATGGCAGATTCTAGCCTTTTTTGCTTCCCAAGGCGAAAATTAAAATGACACCCTTCCCCCAATATCATCACCCCCTTCATAATTGGCCCACTGAATTTACAAACAAAAAAAGAAGGTACATCCTGATTAGAAAATGTGGATAACATTTCCAGACAACATCACCAGATAATTGACACTACTGATACTACACAAGTAGTCAGTCAGTGACAGACATTAGTGGCGTCTTGTACCTTACATGTGATGACTCGCTCCATCAGGAAAAGGACTTCATTATGACTTTTCCCGGTAAAGACTTTTCACTTAAAATTCACAGCCAAATATGTTCAGCTTTATGCAGCACATCTCCACACTGCGCCCCTAAAAATACCACAGTTATAGTGTAATGTCACCTGGATAATAATGTCCCACACATGTGTTTTGGCCTTTAACATTAGTAATAATTATTTATAATGCAAAACAAAATTACAAACAAACATTACTCCATATACAACTACTATAGTTTCCGTATATACAGCCCCCTTAAGTAGAAATAGCCCCCCTTGTTTTATTATTATATAGCTTAATGATCTACAGCCCCCCCATAGATTTATTGAAAAGCCCCCTTTGGTTTAATCAGATCCAGAAGTATTATTATACAGCACTCCCATAGTTATAGTAGATACAACCCACATAGTAGATACAACCCTCACATTTAATGATATACAGCCATAGTATATATATATTTGTGGAATTTATTCCCATCTTCCTACTGGATCTCTAGAGCTCAGCCACAGTGATCTAGGGGTTCTTCTTTAACTCTCTCACCAAGACCCACAATTGCTTAGTTTGGCTGGACGTCCAAGTTGAGTATGAGTTGTGGCCATCCCATACTTCTTACATTTAAGGATTAGGAAGGCCACTGTGCTCTTAGGAACCGTGAGTGCTGCAGATTTGCCTTGCCACAATTTTGTCTCTAAGCTCCTTGGGCAGTTCCTTAGATCTTCATTGTGCCTCAAGGCAGATGTGGTCCTTGCTGGTTGCTCTCTCCTGTTCGGCATGTAATCCATCAGAGAGTTTGAACTATAGCATTTCTCTTTGCCCTCTTGAGTGCTAACAAAAAGTCATGCTAGAACATGGCTCTCGTAAACAAAGTTCTTTTCCGAAATGGGTAACAAATAAAACATGTGCAAATTTACACTGAAACTGTGTCTTTCATACGTTGTATGAAACCACTAATATAAAATCTTTTCTAAATTGTGACACAGATTATGAAGCTTATGTCATAGAGTGCACTACCTTTGATATCAAATATGTAGAATCAGCAAACACTTGTTAGATATTGAGAAGAAATCCACAGTCATATTGGGTGCATCCTGATCTAAATACAAGGCATTCACAGGATATGAACTATAGTGAAGATATAATTACGGTATATTGAAGTCATTCATTTATTTACATGTCTGGTTGATTTGTGACCCTAAACCAACTACAGATCCTTATGGACTTGTGGTTTAGGGTCCCAAATAAACCTGTATGAGGACTGTTTAGGACCGATTTTTTAATATGATGCATTAAAAGGGTTTTCCCACAAACAAATCCACAGGATACGGTCTAACTTGCTAAATTGGTGGGGGTCTCAGTCAGGGGAACCCCACAGATCAGGAAAACTGTGATCCAATGGGATTCAATGTACGCCAGTCGGACCCTTCACTGTTCCACAAGATGACCATATCAACCAATTGCATATAGTCTGACTGTCCCATTCATCTCTATTGAGGTAATGAAGATTTCCTAGCACCCACAGGAAAGGTCATATCTTATTTGGTGGGAAAACCCCTTTAAATAAAGGAAGATTTTATGGCAATATAGTATGCTCTTATTTCTCATGAATCATAATGCTAATTTATGTTGAATTACTATTATTGGGTAGAAATTTATGAATTCAAGATTTTATTTTTAGAAAAATTACATGAAAATAATTATGTGAAAATCAGTACAGTGCAGAACACTAAATGAAGACTTCTAGTTTTCACAATATTGCATGAAAAGTATTGCTAAGACATACAGTTGAAAGGAAAAGAAAGCCTCTGAACTCTTACAGAAAACCTAATGTAAAATTAAGAAAATCAAAAAAGCAGGGCTTCATTCTACTGAAACATCATAGAACTGAGAGACATTGTTGCCATAACACCTAAAGTCATTGAGAGTTATGGAAAAAGCATAAATCAATGAATAAAAGATGGAAGAACAGCGTAGATCTCTGTGAGAACTACGTTGTTTCCGTTAAGCCTGAATACCACTGACAGTCTGGATTAGACTATCAGCAGGACGTGCAGCTGCACTATGTGATCTTGAGAGTTATTTTTAGAGAACCGCTGTAAATATTCCTTAAATGTCTATTTTATTAAATGTGCACCAAAATTCTGGTGCAAAGTAAGATAGACCATAGTCGTTATATGCACAAAATTTATCATCCAATCTCAATGTCTGTTTAAATCTGTTGCATTTTCAACTGGATTACTGTTTATACTGGTGTATAAGATGAGTTTTTCAGCACAAAAAATGTGCTGAAAAACCTCACCCCGGCTTTTACACGAGTCAATAAAAAAATAAACTTACATACTCACTTTCCAGCACCCCCAATGCTCGGCTCACTGATGCTTGGCGCGGCTCCTTTTCTGTCTTCTCCGCGATGCTCTGGTCCGCGCGGCTCAACTACTGTCTGCTGTAACAGCCGGCAGAGACGTGCACTCTGCTGGACGGCTTATTCTATGACATCATTAGCGGCCGCATCATAGTGTGACCACGGCCGCGGGGACCACAGCATCACAGAGAAGACAGAAGCGGAGCCGCGCCAAGCATGGGGGAGCTGTGCCGAACATCAGGGAGCAGCAGTGAAAATCGGGACCACCTGAAGGTGAGTATGTAAGTTTATTTTTTTAAGTGCTGGACAAACTGGGGGCTGGCTGGCTGGCTACTAAATGTGGCTGGCTGGCTACTAAATGTGGCTGGCTACCAAAGGTGGCTCGCTTATAAAGGTGTCTGGCTAATAAAGGGGTCTGGCTGGCTACTAAAGGGTGCTGGCTGTCTGCATACTAAAGGGGATGGGTGTATACTAAAGGGGGCTGTCTGGCTATATACTTAAGGGGGTAGCTGTATACAACTGGGGGCATGCTGACTATTTACTGGGAGGCTGTGACCAATGCATTTCCCACCTTTGGCTTATACTCGAGTTTTTCCAGTTTTTGGTGGTAAAATTAGGGGCCTCAGCTTATACTCGGTCGGCTTATACTCGAGTATGTACATAATTTTAATGTTGTTGTGCACTTAATTTTTGTTACTTCTTTGTTTATCTCAAATCCCATGAGGTATGGTAACCCCATTCAAGAGTTTGATTGTGACAGTAGCACAGAATCCATCCTCTTATTAGGTTTCAGCCATCACAGAGTTGTGCCTAGTGTTGCCTTTTTGTTCCTAATCTCAAAATATTGTCAAGTTTAATAAATTTGTCCCTTCATGGTGCGGTAGCGGGTGTATGAAGAGGGCTCAGAGGCACTCTTCATACACATGGGGTGTTTGCTGCATAATACAGCAAACACCTACTGCTAACACCCGCGCAGCCATCTCATCACTCCCCTTGATGTCAGTCGTCATGACAGCCAGGGGTCTTTGCAAGACCACAGGACTTGTCATTTTTGAAGATCTGTTTCAAAGTGCTAGTGGCAGATCATGTGCAAAATCCCCATTCACTACTATACTGTAGTGCGGCAGAGTATGGTAGGAATATGATAACCTAAAGTACCATAGGGAGTATAAAAAATAGTTAAAAATGTTTTAAAAAAGTTTTAAAAAATAAAAGTTCAAATCACCTCCCTTTCCTTAGAACTGACATAAAAATAAGCAATAAAAATCATAGACATGTTAGGTATTATCGCATAGAAGCAGTGAAAGAATTTGTGGATTGATCTTAGAGTGACTATGCCACCTCCACGCCATACAGGGGTGCGGTAGCCGGCGGAGTGGGTGGGCAGGAGGCGTTTCCGCTTATGCAGGTGGCATGGCCACTATCACTGCGTATGATAGTTCTCCCCATGTATGTCTAGCAACCAGCTAAAGCATGTGTGACCCTAAAGCTTATCAAGGTAAATAAGCTTCACAGTAAGACAAGGTCTTCTCTCATCTCATCTGAAATAAGTCATACTTGCTGGTATCATTGTGATAAATTCTACTTTAAAATGATATTATTACATCTTTCCTGTTCCAAATGAAATATTTCTCACTTTACTCAGCAGTTCTGATGTAAGTGAAACCACGCTGACTAATGATTTTCGTCTTGATGCAAAAAATGTTAATTAACAATATTAATTAATATTTTCCATCTTTTGCAAAAACTGACCTTGGAACTCTCATTGAAAACACATACAACCTCGTCGTCTCCAGTCGCAAAGGGGTTAAAAAAACAACAGCACTTAACAAACAGGGTTCATGCCATTGTACTGAGGTGCAGAATTTCCTTGACTAGCTGGGACCGGGTAATGATTCTTCTGACATTACAGCAAATTATCCAATGTTACTCATTGGGGCAGCGTACTGCAGAGCCGAAAGGTGACATTTCCATTTGAAAATGTCATTTCTATGAGCCCGACGTCACCGAGCTTCAGTCTGTAGAAGCATAGCTCTGCCATTCTCTGGGGAGGGCTAGCACAGTTTTATTTCTGTGTAGTGTGAACTTGCATTACAAATGTAACCTTGCTCTGTTTTAGTCCCAAGAACAGTTGAAAATGGATAGGTGAGAAAAGAGCTGAGTGCTCTGGAAGTCTGGAGCTTTGCAATCCTGGGACAAGGTAGGCAAAACAAGAGTCACACTCTCACACCCGCAGTGTCCTCGCACCTCTCTTCACAGATCATAATTGTTTTTTTTTTCCTTGTGTTCTGCATCCTGGAAGAAAACTCTGGGAGTTATTTCTGTGACTTGGCTCAGACAGAGCTTAACAATGCAGCAGATATATGGCATGGAGATAACATGAAGAATTATGTTTACCACCAGAGAGAAGCAGCATCTGTTTACCGGAATATAGAGGGGCTCTATGTAATCTACGGTGAACCATGCACCATATATGTGGAGCACATGATCCTGGAATTTAACTGGTTCATGCCACTTTTTTCTCCACGTAGCTGTGCACAGTCAAGCCCCATTGTATATTAACCCACTGAGGCTAATATACTGTACATATGCAGAAGCACGCAGGGATGACCAAAGCTCGGCCATTTCTTTCTGCTGCAAATACATAGGCTGTTTTGGGATTAGATTTTGAGATAAATGACTGCCTTAAAGGGGTTGGCCACAAAAGGTATCGCTGCACATAGGGGCTGGGAGATGAAGCAGGGTAACCCTGCTACAGGAATTCCTGAAAAACTCCTATAATGGGGTCAACCACTAATCCCAGACTTTAACACAGTAAGCATAAGACCCTTAGATCAATAGGTACCACTGCTTATGAGCAGATCATAGTAGCAGAGAACTATTAGGTTGCCGACTGAAGAAGAAGAATCCAATGGGCCATTTTTCACAAAAAAAAGGCTTGAAGTTTATTAGTAAAATAAAAATTGGATTGTCTTCTGACTATTTCTTTTAATACTGTGTATATGCAGTCAGGAAACCATACAACTTTTTATTTTATGAATAAACTTTTTTCGTGAAAAAAGGCCAATTGGCTTATTTCGGTCATCATCTTAATAGCTCTCTGCTACACAGATATGCTGATAAGCAGTGGTACTTTAAGGATTTCAAAAGTTCTTTGGAAGATGTTTTTTCGACCAGAGAAAGAGCGACGGCTGTGGCCCCTATATGTTTCAGACAGTGGGGCACATTTGGTAAACCTTAAACATAGGGCGTGCAACATGCTTCTGTCAAATTCTGCTTTTGACAGCCTCCTTCAGTGACAAAATTTGTGCCACTTGTAGAACAGTGCAGCCGCGACACAAAAGGGTCACATGCGACACATATGTGGCATAGAGCCTTCTTAAATACATGTGCAAGCAGTCCAACAGAAAACTGTCGCAAGGACCTTAGTAAATGTGCCCCAGTGTTGTATCTTCAGGTGAGAGGTTAATAACACACTATATCTATCACTGAGATTTTGAAAAAAACTCTGCACTAGGAAGCACCCCTTCTCTCTTGCTTTTCTCTTTAAGACCATAACATGGTCACCCATATTATACTTAGCCTGTTCAAATTTGCATTAGCCACCATGATCTGCAAGTCACCTGACCACCGGGCAGCAGGAGTCAATGGGGCAGATTTTCTTATCCTGTCCATTCGCGATCCAGCGGTGCGTTCTCTGCGCTGGATTCGGGTCCGGCCGGGATTTATTAAGGCAGTTCCTCCGACGTCCACCAGGTAGTGCTGCTGCGCTGAAAAGTATCGGAACGCGCTGGAGTTCACCGAGCCGGGCTGAGTGAAGGTAAGTGTAAGCTCCGCTGCGGTTTTTCCGAATCCGATCGCGTGCGCCAAAATCTCGGGGCAATTCAGGGGAAATCGGCGCAAATCGGAAATATTCGGGTAACACGTCGGGAAAACGCGAATCGGGCCCTAAGTAAATGACCCCCATTGTTTCCTGTGCCATCATGTTTTCTGATGGCTTCTGGCAGATGAAAGGGGCTTTGCACTCATCAATGTTTACATGCACCCTCCATCATAACCACTCCCATATGCCAAGAACAGTAAGTATTGCACAGCCCCCAAAAATAAGCTGAGTCCCCCGACAAACACCATGGCACTAGGAGAGTTTTACAAAATTACCAAAGTATATCAACATAAAACCTTTGTTTTGCAAACGTGATGAAAAAAAATGATAATCACAATTTAGAGAACAGCAATAACTGTAGCGCAGAACAAGATTATAGTTACATTTTCTGAAGGTTACTGTCACCAATCAGTAGGATCAGTAGGTCATTTTCTTGACCTTGGAAAACATATTTGCATACTACACGGATCTGGTGGGATTTTGGACCAATCAATCTGTATATGAGAGAATTTTTTGTAATGTGCACAAAAAAAAAACTGTCTGTGCCACATTCACCAACAGTTTTAGACAATTTTCAGGCATTTCTGTGACTAGTACTGAAAAGGGGTGTGGTCAATAAAAAGGGTGTGGCTTTGTTCCAAAAAGTCAGTCTGCCAAAAATATGCATATAAGGAATGAAAAGTCACAATTTCTGAAGCATGGTCAGAAAATTGCAACTTTTCCCACATTTAGCCACCTGAATAGCACTTTTTGAGGAGGGGAATGGGGGAACAGGTGGGCAAGTGCCCACTGCATGTACTATAGCCCACACCAGAATCTGGCTCAGAACTGAATGAGGAAGTACATGATACAACAGGGATAAACAGGTTCAGTTGTTTCTCCAATTGCCATATAACCCCCATAGTCCCATTTGGGCTCTAGTCTATAGATATGTGCTGTTTTTTCTTTTAAGGAAGGTTTATATAGTTTATAAAGGTGATGATTTAAGCCACAGTTTGGTCATAGGGAGGACAATTGTAACTTTTTCATACCCCCCCCCCCCTCCATTGTAGTAGCATCCTCCAAATGGCCAGCTGGTGTGTAGGGTCCAAGCAATGTATTTATTCTTCAATGAATTGAGGCATCTTGCACATGGTTCATAGTCCTTTATTTCTTTGTGGCTTCTCCCAGATTGATCTATGCATCTGTTGATGTGCCTTGTGAGCGACTGTAGTTTGTAGTTCTATGGATGTTCCCTGGACATTTTCTACCTGTAACCCATAATACATTTAAATAAAAAACCAGTATTTATATACCTTATATACTCGAGTATAAGCCTAGTTTTTCAGCACAAAAAATGTGCTGAAAAACCCAAACTCGGCTTATACTCGAGTCAAAAAAATAAATAAATCAAAACTCGCCTTTCTGGCGGCACCCGTAGATCTTCTGTGCGATCCATCCGGTATTGTTGTGCTGCACGACGGGGAAGGGGGGGCTATATACACTGGGGCAGGGGCTGGCAGGCTATATACACTGGGGCAGGGGCTGGCAGGCTATATACACTGGGGCAGGGGCTGGCAGGCTATATACACTGGGGTAGGGGCTGGCTGGCTATATACACTGGGGCAGGGGCTGGCTGGCTATATACACTGGGGCAGGGGCTGGCTGGCTACATACTGGAGGGGCTGTGACCAATGCATTTCCCACCCTCGGCTTATACTCGAGTCAATAGGTTTTCCCAGTTTTTTGTGGTAAAATTAGGGGCCTCGGCTTATACTCGGGTCAGCTTATACTCGAGTATATACGGTAATAGAAATTGTTTTAAACAACCAATGCACATGTGGTGGTGGCATCATTGAAGTATAATCCATTCCGGATTTTGTAAATATTGTCCAACCTACTTCTATTATGTCTATTATGTTCTCAACAATTCAATTGTTATGTGACCCTTATGTATGGATTTTAAGCAGCTCCAAATAAAATACTGAAGTTTTAAAAGAAGGAATGTTGTGCTGAGGATTCAAAAAATAGGAAAGTTAAAGATCGGCACTCCAGGCTGTTAAAAAGTTATCTTCTTTATTCCAAATTCATTAAAAAGAAATAATCATGTTGCATTGTCCAAGAGACCTACGCGTTTTAACATAAACATAAGTTCTTACTCGTGGTCTGAAGGGCATCTGCAAAGACCTTCATTTTAAAAAAGCACATAACAGGTGAGTGGAACCATATTGATTGACGCATGCGCAAAGCAGAATAACTCAACAAATTGCCGTGCAAGCGAACAGCAGAGTAGTTAACAAATAGAAAACATTTTACATAATAAACGCATGTTACAAGGAAACTAGAATCTAGTATATGCTCCAGACATTCTTACTCCAAATAATTCAATATAAATACATAGTATGAGTCTTGCTATCCAGGCCACTAGGCATGCGTGTATCTAATTGAAGGATCCACAGCATCTCCCCATTGTGGAGTTTGTGAGTACGATCTCTGCCTCTGCTTGGCGCGGTAACCCTTTCTATGCCAGTGACCATAAGACTAGTTAGTTCTCCATCATGTATTTCTAAAAAGTGTTTAGATAGACTAGATATATTCCTATCTGTTAATCTGACTCTAGATCCATCTGTCATGTGGTCTGAAATCCTTTTCTTTAAGGGGCGAATGTGCTGGAGAATTGCCTCAGGATGCTTAGTACCACTGAGGGAGATACAACGGCCTTCCCAAAGCTGATCTTGAAGGAGGTCACATGATATGTAGCTAAGGCTATCCCGATTGTGACTGAATTTTAGGCTGAAATCGATTGTTCTGCGTGTTTTTACCTGATAGTCCAAAACCTATTTTCAGATAAATAGAATATTGAAGGGTCCCATGAGTGAAGTGCTGGATCCTTTCTTGTTTGCAGCCAACCAGTGGCCCAAGAGATCACAGAAGTAATAATGCATCATTCACATTGACGTGTACAGACCCTCATGGAGTTTTTCCATTTTAGCTCTAAACCCCCATCTGAACTGCTGGGGGTCTATTGCCAAATAAAAACGGACAGCATGTAAAATAAAAATGAATGAGAATATCTTAGCGTCTGAATTCTGAACAAATGAGGCATAAGCATCATACACTTTAAATCACGTTATAGAAAGGTGGTTAGATACATTTTTACAAAGTGGTTGTAATGTAATTTAATTAGGCTTTTCATTAACAGAGGAGCTGTAAAACACTTGCAGTGCTTTGCTTCCCAACAAGTTATAAAAGGAGGTGCAAAATATCAGTTTTAGAACCATGACGAAGTAACACTTTTAGGAAGGCACAAGATACTCTTTTTTTTTCTTGTCAGCTGAAGCTTTGAGATGGAAATGTCTAGAAACTATAATGGTGCGCTGGCTCCACCTTTGTGAAAACAGACTGTGCTGAGCTTTCAGAACATTTTTCCAAGCATGCTGGCAGCACAGAAATGTTTCAGAAATAGGTAAAATTATGTTGTACAGCTTTAGTTACCAACATGTCTACATTTACCTGCAAGCTATAATCAAGACGCACCAGGATGCTTAGCCTAAAAACATATGCTGTTTTAATGTAAACATTTTAATAGAAAAGTCTGATTAATAATTTAAGATGAGGTGGAGAGTGGTACATGCACCATAACCTCGCCATGCCGCCGTTGCCGTCTATGGGGACGAACTTGCGGCCCAAATTTGTGGCCGCATGTATGTCCCCCCAGACGGCCGTGTGAATGAGCCCCAAGCTTTGTTCTGATACGTGCTTTCGTCACTATTTCCGAGAGCTGTTGTGTGTATTGTTTAAGCAGGGAGTGTAATAATATATATATCCCTGTGTGTGTATAGCGGTAGTGGCTTAGCGATTAGTATTACAACCTTGCAGGGCTGGGGACCTGGGTTCAAGTCCTAGGGTCAACATCTGCAAAGAGTTTGTATGTTCTCTCAGTGTTTGCGTGGGTTTCCTCCAGGTTTTCCAGTTTCCACCCACACTCCAAAACATACTGGTAGGTTGATTAGATTGTGAGCCCCATTGGGGACAGGGAATGATTTGAAAAGCTCTGTGCAGTGCTGCATAATCTGTGTGCCCTGTATGTATGGCGGTAATATTTATCCCTGTATGTATGGCGGTAATATTTATCCCTGTATATAACTAGGTAATATTTATCACTGTATATATAGCTGGAATAATTATCCCTATATGCATGGCTGTAATATTTATCCCTGTACAAATGGCAGTAATATTCATCACAGTGGTAAAATGAATCACAGTTTGCCCCAGGTTAGTGATATTATTTGTCCTTGTACAGTAGTCTTTATTATAAGTATCGTGGTACTTATGTTGTTGTAATGGTGGTGGTCATCATGTAGCACTATTATTTGGACCTTGTATAGTGATTGCTGGTAATTTTTGGCTAAATTCCAGTGTTATCACTTTGTGATGGATGTGTTGACTTTGGTTTGCAATTTGGGCACTCAGTCTCTAAAAGGTTCGCCACGACTGACCTAGGTACTAGGGGTGGATTTATCACTAGGTTGTCTGTTGTACTACAAGTTGTAGTTTAAACTTTTTTCCTTAGTTGAGACAAATTAGGTATCAACTTGAAAGTTGCAACAAAAAAGGGCAAAAGTAGTACAAAAAACAGACAATGCAGTGATAAATCTCCCTTTCCCCATGACTACCAAATCTTGGGGCTAAATCCCTAAATAAGGGATGTACTGTAAAAGAACTAGCCAAGAAAATAATTTAACTTTTTGAAAAAGGTCAGGTCAAGAACTATTCAATTTAGTGTTCACCACCAGTTTGACCCTTGAGTCTGTAAAAATCAAGTATTGGCCTCGTCCATAGTTATTGGTCAAATTGTAATAGGTTTCTTGTAACAGAGTAGAGAAAAAAAAAGCTACCATACTGCAAAATGACTATACAGGGTAAGTAATTAATTGTACTGTAGGTGGTGCTTGTATTTCTTTTCTCTGTTGAACCAGTGCCACCATCATGCAGAAGGCTTCATATTGAAGGCTCGGTGATGACCAGATTCGTAGTGCTGGTCTGTGTCAGCCAAGGGAAATTGAATCAGGAACAGATCAATGTCTTAGAGCACATCTCATCTATCAGTGCCAATGCAACACAAGTCTATATTTTTCCAAACATTGACGCTTCCTGAACCCAAATTGACAATAAAAATAGCCGCTGCAGCACTTACTTTAATAGGAGAGGCCATGGAGTCACTGTAGAAATTTATTTTGGGTTATTCCCACATAATAGGAGAGGGGACGTAAAGAAATAAAGCTATGCTCCATTGTATCCTTGCATGACCTTGGCTACAAGGCTTTATTTATGGATCTTCAATCAAGGGGAAAAATTGCCATACTAGGGAACTGCACTCAAAATAAAAAAGTCCATTCTATGGATGTGCTCAACACTTCATTCAAGCAGCTTGAGAAATTAACTGTTTTATCTGGAAATCAATATTTGACAATACATGGTAGATGAAAAAGACTACATACCTGGTGTCTTCTGTTCTACCCCTCTCCTGTTTTATTTATCATATTTAACTGAAACTATGTATTAAAAAAACCAAAACATCCTATTTCTATTAGGTGACTACTGCAGCCAATCCCAAATCCCAGGCCTCCGTGCTGCCTTTTTTTACAAATCTCTGATTACTGCTGAGGTCCGTTCTAGGTCATTTTAGCGAAGGGGGGGGGGGGGGGATCTCCACTGAGGCCATTGATTGGCTTCTGCAATTGCCTGGCATTGATGGGATGTCACTGGCTGAAAAGTAGTAGCTGCCTCAGAAATGGAGGAGCAGGGGAAGGTGAGTATACATTCTTATTTCTTTCCAGCAAAATATTTTAATCATGAGCTGGAAACCCCCTTTAAGTTAAAAGAAAATTTTACCAATCCCTACTTATAACTAGTCTCATTGCTCTCTCATTGCCGTAATGTAATTGTAATCCTTTATGTTACCATTCAGCATCAGCATCTTTACACTAATAATTTATTGATGCACTGTATGAAGTACAGGCGGGTTATTTCTGCAGATTGTTTATTGTTAGCAAGAGTTTTTATGTTCTCTCTGTGTTTGTGTGGGTTTCCTCCTGGTCCTTTGGTTTCCTCCCACACTCCAAAACATACTGGTAGATTGATTAGATTGTGAGCCCCATGGTGACAGGGACTGATTTGCGAAGCTCTGTGCAGCAGTACATTATCTGTATGCACTATATAAATAAAGGAATGATTATTATTATACACCACATTCACAGTGAGAGGGAGTGGTGGGGCTGATGGGGGCCATCCATGGCTCTAGGGCAGGTCTATAGTCTGCACAGGTAACTGGAGCGCACAAGAGGAATAATGACCTGCCCATGGTTTACATGTCCTTTTTACAAGCACTGCAGTTTGCTTACATAATAATATTAATAGTAATAACAATAAAAAGTAATAACAATATTTTCACCAGAAATTCTCCCGGGCCAGTATCATGAGCAAGGCATAGGTTTTATACTCACACCTATCATACATGATTTATACTTTACTTCTAATAAAGTAAATTTTCTTCCCATAATGAAGGTGCCACAGCAACTATTTTTTGTTAACGTTTCCATGTGTGATTCTATAATGGGAGATTTAGTACAATGTATCAATGAGGTAACCTTATCATAGCTTAATAGCTTCTACAAAAGCAAATAAATATAATGCAGATATAATTGTAGAAACCCATTATTTTCTTCTGCTGTAAAAGCGCATCAACAAGTTCTGTATTTGGCATCAAATCTCCTGTTCTGCGGAAATCGCCAAATCTTTTGGGACATGTTCAGGCCAATCTGTTTGTTGTTTTCTCATTGTGTTCGTACAAACTAAATTAGACAAATTGTTAGAAATCAGCATTCCCTTGTGCTGTATAAACCAAGCAGCTAATATGCTCAGGAAACTTAACCAGTTTTCTGCCACTAGAATTGATGATCTATTCACATGAACCTCCATAAGGTACAAAGGGTAATATTTATCCTGCAATTTTAACTGTGACACATGACAATTGCCTTCTCTTCTCACCCCAGCTATTAAACTTGTTCCATGATGAAAATATATCCAGAAGAGAATTATGAAAGTGTCTATGGCGATGTGCAAATGCGATCATAAATGGATTGAGAAACAATTAGGATAAAGGATAGTAGATAATTGTCATGGGCTACTTGGTCAATACGTAATTATGATGCTACACCGCAATGAGGCCTATGTGGTAGTGATGCCTTCCACGTTGTATAGGCCTAGTTCGGTCCTTCCACTTCTTCCACTTGCCCAGCTACATGTCTACACCAACATTCTCTACTGATGAGGCTACTGGAGCTACTACTACTGCCAATACATCACAAAAAGATAAAACATTGCCACAATTATGATAAAAATATATAAATTCATCAGAATCTTGATAAAATGTAAGAGGTAGCAGTATGGATGAACACCTAGAGGTGTGGTGCTGGGCATCAGGTCAATAAGAGTATAATTACCATAGTATCAGAGGCCGACCATAGGGGACACAAAAATCTTTTTGAAATCAACATTAGAGCCTGGGTAAAAATGACCTTCCTGGTATCAGTTTCCCTTTAAAATGTAGTTTTGATGTTGTTCAAATGTTCCATTTTACTGTTGTAGATATAGCAGGTACTAAATACCTGGTCAAATCAGAGATACAAATTTCTTCTGCACCATATTCCTTCCTAAACTGCTTCTTCTGCAGCTATGGTTACTGCTATTACTATGCTAAACATTTGGGTATCTGTTCCACACTGTACTGTTGCCACCACGGCTAATGCTGTTACTGTTAGGTATTCTAATATATTACATAGGCTGCTGAGTGAGTGCAAAGAAATCACACCAAAACTGGAGTATTTTATAAAGATCTTCCTCAGCAGGAAGTGGTACAGACCAAGAGGAAGTAGTTCTGTTCTTTAGTGCCGACACATAACCTTATATCGAAACTACTTTGGGGAGGGGGGCTTCACAGTGAATACATAGATGATTGGTTGTCTGATTATCACATGATCATTGCAAAGGCATGTAGCACTACAGCATAATTTCCCCATAGTACATATATGGCTGTGATAGATTCGATCATGCCAATGTCCCCCTGAAGTAGAAATTGTAACAATAGAAAGAAGGACATCTCCTTGTCCATTATGTTCTGTACTATAGTGCGGCTACTGCCACCATGGTTGAATTTGCCACTACAACCCTACAGTGTCAAACATCTTGTACCTTGTCCATCTAGTTGTCCTAACTGACCCTATAAGAGTCAATATTATTTGTGAAGACTGTGGCACTATAAGTTATGGCATCAACTTAAACCTGCCAAAAACAAGTTCCTAGAATAGGTCAAAAAGAGGAATTCAGTATGCTCTGGTTTTTTAACATAAAAAGTTCTATTGTCCATTTTAGAGTATGTTCGACCAGAGATTGACCAAATTTATTAAAAAGAATACAACATCTGGGAGCCACAGCATGAAAATATAAACTAAAGTTTCCTGTAGTGACTTATTTGCAACAAGGCAATAGTTTGGTAAAAAAGTAATTAACCATTAACTTTAAAATTACAGGTGTCTAGCAGAGCGAAATAAAAAAACCCAAAAAGAGTCTAAATGTCATCTTGGTCCTGACTAAGCTCATATTCATCAGCATGAGAATGGAGAGCTAGTGGTTGAGGCAAAGCAGGTCTTCTACCATTGATATATAATTGGATACTGAGTATGATTTTTTAATAGGGAGTGCGCCATTTACAGGCGTTTTATGGCTATGTTATACAATAGCTGTATAAAATAATCCATGATTTCATTGTAATACAATCCCATTATAATATTAGTCTAGGTTGCTACATTTTCATGCCTAATTTTGCTTCTGTCCATTATCCCTAAGAGGCAGTCGTAAAAATGATGGTGACAGATACTCTATCTGATTGCTAAAATTGGGAACCTCGTTTTTGTTATATGGTAATGGAAAATTGTCATTACAAGCCCCGATTCCTTTTACAGGAGGGTGATGTTTTTCCGCTGTATTATGAGCCGTATTCTGCTTTTGATAGCACAGAATTACACTGCACGCAGAGAGCTCTAGAAATCCAAGTCTTTTCTTGGTAATATCATCTTCTTGTTGACTTTGGATGCCGGTGTTATTTCCTCCCAGCCAATGGATTTACATCTCACACACAGCGCACAAGAGAGACGGTAAATTTCATATCACTCCATCTAATCTACATTTACTATTCATAGAGATTTCACCTGGTTTACTGTGGGTAATTGGATGCTCTTGCAGCTAAATTAATTCTCTGATTCCCCTTAAAACTTGCATTATCACAGCCTCATAATTAAAACCAACAGGTTATCGAAACAAAGTATCTGATTTACTGAGCAAAGGTTTCCTGCAGTATCTGACAAGATTTTTCATTGTGTATGCAGTACTTTTATGTCATATATTATGTATCTGTATATTCTGTCCACACTAACTTGATATAAATGCAAATTCACTAGAGAGATTAGATAACCCTAAGAAAATAAAGATCAGAGAGAAATAGATAGATATCTGATCAATAGATATATCAGATATATCTATAATATAATAATCTATAGATAATAATAAATAACTGACATAATAGATAGGTAGATAATTGTCAAGTGATAGGCAGATAGTAAGATAGATAATTGATAAATATGTATACTGTATATAGATAGATGAATAATAGATAGTATGTAGGGATGAGCAGACGCGTTAAGGTTTTGGAATCCAAACATGAAAGTTGTGTTCAGGTTTGGGTTACCACCACAGGAAGAGTAAGAAAGGAAGATGATAACTAGATAATAAATCTAAAATTTATGATAGATAGATAGATACTAAACAGAAAAATGAAGCAGCACAGTCCCTATGTGGATAGGGACTAACTTGCTTGGTCGTAAAACCCCTTTAATCCTCCTGCCCAAGAGTCCAGATATACAAAGTTTAAAAGCAAGGCAGCAGCCCCAAAAAATGAAAAAATGGTGATCCTCACCTTCTGCAATGTTTCAAGTTTGCCATGCAGATACAACGTGGCAAGAGGGGAGATAAAGATTACCATTTTTCACTAATATTTGGGGTTCTCCCTTGATTTTTAGATAGATATAACTAGAAAGTTCAATCAACACCAAAAATCTTACTTCATGAAATATAGAGAAATAAGACACAACTGAGTGCACACCATGTGGGGCCAGGCATCAGGTCCTTCATGTACAAAATCCAAAAAAAAATTAAAAAATGTCTACAAATAAATACAGTGGTGGCCAAAAGTATTGACAGCCTTGCAATTCTGTCAGATAATACTCAATTGCAATCACAAATTCTTTGGTATTAATAGCTTTATTTTGTTTGCAATGAAAAAACACAGAAAAAATAAAAAAAAAATTCAAATCATTGATCATTTTACACAAAACTCCAAAAATGGGCCGGACAAAAGTATTGGCATCTTCAGCCTAATACTTGGTAGCACAAACTTTAGGCAAAATAACTGTGAACAACTGCTAACCATCAATGAGTTTCTTACAAGGCTCTGCTGGAATTTTAGACCATTCTTCTTTGGCAAACTGCTCCAGGTGCCTGATATTTGAAGACGCCTTCTCCAAACTGCCATTATGAGATCTCTCTACAGGTGTTCTATGGGATTCAGGTCTGGTCTCATTGTTGGCCACTTTAGAAGTCTCCAGTGCCTTCTCTAAAACCATTTTCTAATGCTTTTTGAAGTGTGTTTTGGGTCATTGTCCTGCTGGAAGAACCAGAACTAAAGGATCATGGGACTTGTAGTTTCCAGTGGCAGCCATCTTGGTGATAACTACGCCTACTTTAGAAAGCCCATAACATTTTGTGAATCATAAAATCAAACTATGTGTACTGCCTTTTTTGTGCTTTTTTTTGGATTTTTTGGATAAAGGGAAGTCCAGGGCAGCACAGTGAATAATTGGGTGCTCAGCCACAAGGTCTCTGGCCTCAAACCTTTTGCATATAGATCCACAGAAAAGGCAAGATTCCTGTACAATGGTACATTCAAAATGCTAAGTTTTGGTACCACTTCCACCACCAAGCTTGAGGACAGCAGCCTTTTCCTTTATGTGGTTCTAGATAGATATATAGATAACTGATTATAATTATATTTATTAATTATAGATACTGTTCCCGTACACAGGGGCGCAGATGCCATGAGGCGAGTTGGGCATCTTGCCTCAGACGGCGCGCCTCCTGCTGGACGAGGGGGCGGCACTATGCTCCCGCCTGCCTGCCGGCATGTTCCAGTCCTCCATCGGGGACACCGTGCTTCTGGCCACCCCTCACTCTCCACATACCTCCTGGTTCCCCACCTCCTGGTTCCTGGGTCTCCCGGCCCCCTCTGTTCCACAATCACCCCTGCTCTACTCCCCACTCTGCTCCCGGCTCCTGAAGTAAGTACTGACAGCCAGAGGACCCACTATTAAGCCTCTAGTTATTAAGCCACGGTCCTCCTGCCTGCCACTCTCCACATATCTCCTGGTTTCCCCTCCCGCTCCTGGCTCTCCCGGCCCTGCTCCGCTCCCGGACTCCCCCCCCCCCCCGCACTCCGCACCACAGCCAGCCCCCCACCCCATTACGCTCCCGCCCCCCCTGCCTCCGCTGCCGCCGCCAGAGGTGGCCGAAGCCGAACCAGGATGAGGGCCATAAAAGAAAGGTAAAGTTACTTTATCTGTTTGTATATAGGTATATACGTGTTTGTAGATATACACTCAGCGGCCACTTTATTAGGTAAACCTGTCCAACTGCTCGTTAACACTTAATTTCTAATCAGCCAATCACATGGCGGCAACTCAGTGCATTTAGGCATGTAGACATGGTCAAGACAATCTCCTGCAGTTCAAACCGAGCATCAGTATAGGGAAGAAAGGTGATTTGAGTGCCTTTGAACGTGGCATGGTTGTTGGTGCCAGAAGGGCTGGTCTGAGTATTTCAGAAACTGCTGATCTACTGGGATTTTCACGCACAACCATCTCTAGGGTTTACAGAGAATGGTCCAAAAAAGAAAAAACATCCAGTGAGCGGCAGTTCTGTGGGCGGAAATGTCTTGTTGATGCCAGAGGTCAGAGGAGAATGGGCAGACTGGTTCGAGCTGATAGAAAGGCAACAGTGACTCAAATCGCCACCCGTTACAACCAAGGTAGGCAGAAGAGCATCTCTGAACTTTGAGGCAGATGGGCTACAGCAGCAGAAGACCACACCGGGTGCCACTCCTTTCAGCTAAGAACAGGAAACTGAGGCTACAATTTGCACAAGCTCATCAAAATTGGACAGTAGAAGATTGGAAAAACGTTGCCTGGTCTGATGAGTCTCGATTTCTGCTGCGACATTCGGATGGTAGGGTCAGAATTTGGCGTCAACAACATGAAAGCATGGATCCATCCTGCCTTGTATCAACGGTTCAGGCTGGTGGTGGTGTTATGGTGTGGGGAATATTTTCTTGGCACTCTTTGGGCTCGTTGGTACCAATTGAGCATCGTTGCAATGCCACAGCCTACCTGAGTATTGTTGCTGACCATGTCCATCCCCTTATGACAACAATGTACCCAACATCTGATGGCTACTTTCAGCAGGATAATGCGCCATGTCATAAAGCTGGAATCATCTCAGACTGGTTTCTTGAACATGACAATGAGTTCACTGTACTCAAATGGCCTCCACAGTCACCAGATCTCAATCCAATAGAGCATCTTTGGGATGTGGTGGAACGGGAGATTGGCATCATGGATGTGCAGCCGACAAATCTGCGGCAACTGTGTGATGCCATCTTGTCAATATGGACCAAAATCTCTGAGGAATGCTTCCAGCACCTTGTTGAATCTATGCCACGAAGAATTGAGGCAGTTCTGAAGGCAAAAGGGGGTCCAACCTGTTACTAGCATGGTGTACCTAATAAAGTGGCCGGTGAGTGTATGTGCACATGCTGTATAAGTGTTTATGTATATTCTGTATATGGTGTGTGTGTATTTGCTGTATATATTTGCGGAGTGTGTATAAGCTGTACATACTATTTGTATATATGTATATATGCTGTATCTATATGCAGTATTTGTGATACTTATCAAGGCACATATTTTGTACTACATGGCAGTATTCTGTATACATTTTATTCTACATACGGCACGCTGTATGTGTTTTATACTACATGGTAGTACTCTGTATGCATTTTATACTACATGGTGGTACTCTGTATGCATTTTATACTACACGGTGGTACTCTGTATGCATTTTATACTACATGGCGGTACCCTGTATGCATTTCATATTACATGGTGGTACTCTGTATGCATTTTATATTACATGGTGGTACTCTGTATGCATTTTATACTACATACCGATATGCTGTATGCATTTTATACTACATGGTGGTACGCTGTATGTATTTTATACTACATGGGGGGGACGGTGTATGCATTTTATACTACATGGCGATATGCTGTATGCATTTTATACTACGTGGTGGTATGCTTTATGCATTTTGTGCTACATGTCGGTTTGCTGTATGTATTTTATATTACATGGTGGTACTCTGTATGCATTTTATACTACATGGCGATATGCTGTATGCATTTTATACTACATGGGGGGACGCTGTATGTATTTTATACGACATCGGGGGGATGCTGTATGTATTTTATTCTACATGGCGGCATGCTGTATGCATTTTATACTACATGGTGGCACGCTGTATGCATTTTTTACCACATGGTGGCACACTGTATGTATTTAATACTACATGGCGGTATGCTGTATGCATTTGATACTACATGGTGGTGCGCTGTATGCATTTTGCATTGCTTTATTTTCACACCAAACCAATATGAGGGATCTGGTCCTTACACTCCCTGATATATAACATATATGGGAGGGGGCGTCTCTCTATGGCTCGCCTCAGGGAGCAGACAGGCTTGGTACACCCCTGCCCCTACATCATAGTAATTTGTTCCCAATACTGAAGATAAATCTAGGATGTTATTTTCACAAGCCCTTATGGCTCAAAAAAAAAAAATCAATCAAATGTGAAATAAGGAGATAAAGGTTTTTATTTATTTTTTTATGTCCGACTTTAACTGATTGTTGCATCTTTAAAGTATGCTAAAAAATACATGAATCACTATTTTACGCTTTCAGATGTTGCTTGGTATGAGAAAACCACAGCTACTGTAAATACTTTAGAATTGCTGGGATTTAAATTGTAAATTGCTTAGTCATTTTGAAAATCTATGCATAAATAAATAGCTCAAGCTAACATTATAACAGAATATAATATGGCTTATGTTGAGGGGTGAATAGTGAACTAGTTGTCTGTGTGCTTGTACCTTTCTCTGCTTTTCTCCCCCTGCTGCTTCTGGCCAGCAAACCTTTGTCTCTGTCCACTATAATTTCTAAAGACAAACGGATTCATCTTTCACTGTCAGCATTACCTGTGTCTTACCTGGGCTGCTAAACCTGAGCAGAGGGTGTGCTGGGGTTGTATAGCCTGCACCATGCTATATGTGTTTGTATTTCTGGTTACTTGTGTAGATTGTAAGCTCCTGTTTATTTTAAAGGGAGACTATTGTGATGGATACATAATACATGGATAATTAATTAATAAATGTATCTTTTGTATGATATTTGTTTTGAATGGTACAACCCAAAGGTCTATCCCTTTAACCCATTCCCGACCTTGGACCTTGAAAAGGCATGCGTTTGTGGTCTGTGTTTTAAAACACATGCCATTACTTGCAGAAACAGCAGGGAGAACAAGGTCGCTGTGTTTTTACAATTTCCAAGAGACACAGCAGCAAGCTATTAATGCACATCGAGTGTTTTTAAAAATGCAAACACAAACAAACATTTGAAATAAACATGCGCAAAAATGCATGCGTTTTCAATGCGTTGGAAATTGCAACAGAAAAATGACAAAAACACCATGTGTGTCACCGGCCTTAGGCCTATAAGGCTTTTGTGTTCACCTCCGCCTTGATTGTGGGGTCCGGATCATTTCTATGGCAACCCCAGGCTGGACCCCAGAACTGCATGCAGCTTAATTAAAATGTAAACAACTGGCTAAACCACTACATATAAAAAAGTGAAATTCACAACACAAACTACACATATAACTAATCACTAAATCTGTAACAAACTGTACAATAAAATAAAAGCATAACTAAACCTGTACAGTGAAACAAAGTGTCAGTGACAGTGTATGGGAGCCCAGTTGTATGTGACAGCCAGGATCACGATAGTCGCAATCACTGCTTCAAACGACACAGTCAAACATGACAGCAGCATCTATAGGGCTTCCCACTTTCCCCTCAATCGTCATTACCGACGCACCTGGTTCGGGGGGCACCGAAGTCTCCATGATGGCCCCAGGGTCCAATAAAGGACATCCAGACTGTCCCTGTTTGTGACGGGATATGTCACTTTGCATGTCAGCCTATACTGTAAAATCCAACCCAAGCCGTAAAATCCAATCCCACAAGAAAATGGTGATAATGCATTTATTCACCAATTTCACTCTATTTCCTGCTTCCCAGTAGACGGCATAGAATATTAAATAGTTTCAATATGAAGTGCACTTTGTTACACAGAAAAAACGCCCTCACACAGCTCTCTACATGGAAAAATATAAAAGTTATAGTTAGTGAAGGTTGGGAGTGAAAAATGGAAATGCAAAAACAAAAAAGGGCCTGGTCGTTAAGGGGTTAACATAGGGCATGCAACACAATTCTGTTGGACACTGCATGATAAATGTGTCGCACAGGAATGCCCCATTATGTGCATAATTTTGTGTCGCATCAGGCAAAGTGTAGCCGCGCCACAATTGTTTTGTGCGCCAGAAATGCTTCTCAGACATTTGTCTGACAGAAAACTGGCGCAGCGACTTTAATAAATCTGGTCCAAAATCTTCACCACTTTCTCTTTGCAATGTACAGAAGACTTCTTAGCAGCTGTTCTCCAACTGAGCTCAGAGATTGCTCACCATTAGAGATTGAGGAAAATTAGTTAAATGTCATATGTTATTCAAGTAAAAATGCTTCTCCACATAGACACATGGGTGGAGATTTATCAGCACTTCTATGCCAGTTTTCGAGCGTGGGGCGTCGGGGCATTTTAGAGCGCTTCATGCTTCCCTCTGCCAACAATCTTTTTGGAGATGAAATTTTAATTTTCCAGCAGGACTTGGCACCTATCCACATTGCCAAATGTACTGATATCTGGTTTAATAACCACAGTGCATGATTGCCCAGCAAAGTCTCCTGACCTTAAAGGGGTATTCCCATGCAGACAAGTTTCTTATATGTACTCAGGATAACAAAATAACACATTCTCTAATTCACTTTAATTAACAAAAATACAGCATTTCACAAATATCCAACCTGTCTCTATCAGTCCTGGTGTACTTAATTTCAGTTGCCCCTAAATACGACCCTGAAATTTCTAACGTAGGGGTTGAGCTCTGCCCCCCTGCATTGCAGCACGGAGCTCACTCACTGCTGCACACTGAGACAAAGAATCTGACTTCCTGAGGCAACAGCAGCCAGAGGAAAACTACAAGCTACACACAGATAAGTTATGTGGGGAGGCACAGCAGATCTAGTGTATAGTGGAAAAGCAGAGATGTGTCAGATACCAGTACAATGTTCAGAAACCAGATGAAAGTGTTTATAAATTGCATTTTCTGCTTACAGAGCTAGATGGATTATAATGTATCTGCTTAGAGAGCCCCGCTCACACGATGGGATTTTGCACTGACCAGCCTAGGGTGTGATAGGAGCTAAAACAGCAATAAAACTGAGTAAATTGTGAAGTAAAGGTTTTAAAATGATCTAGGGGATTTCAATTTGAGAATTTTCTTTCATAGGAAAACGCCTTTAACACCACAGAGAATCTATGAGGTATTGTCAAGAGGAAGATGAAAGACACCCAATGCAGGTAGGTCACCTCTAGCCTACAACAATGTAGCATCTATCCAAATAAATATAAGTCTATGGACGTACCTCTACTGGAGATATTGCAAGATGTTGAGAAGAGGGCTATCCTCTTTGATTTTGGTCTATACTTTAGAGCAGTGAAGGTGAACCTTTTAGAGGCCGGGTTCCCAAACTACAACCAAAACGCACTTATTTATTGCAAAGTGCCAGCACTTTTGTTGCAGCATCTCCCTATGGGCCCCTGTACAGGAAGAAGCCTATAGGAGCTCTAAAGATAATCCTCCCGTTTGCACATTCAAGATTGTGTTGCTTTAAAATAGCACTGAGAGCAGCATTTCTTGAGTCGCCTGGGACTACAGGAAGATTCTTTGAGTTCTATGTCGAGTGCTATATTGATGGCTCGGGTGCCCAAAAAGAGGGCTCCGAGTGCTACCTCTGGCACCCGTGCCATAGGTTTGCCACCACTGCTTTAGAGCATATCTATTAAGGTTTTCTATCTATTGCATCATTTGATAACCATTATGTGTGTAATGATCATTATTAATGCTAATAACAGGATTGGCAGTTGCCATTTGGCATATTAATTGTTTAGGCAATTAGAGATCAAACAAAAGTGAAAACCTTTACTTGATTTCTCTTCACTTTTTCTCTCTATACCAGGTGTAGTATATAAATGCATAAACAGTTAGTATTGGCATTTATAGAGGTAGATGATGGTGTATCCTTCTATAACATCAGCAGGATCTGACACCGACCACCTCCTCCAATCAGCTGATAATGAGTAAATGGGAAGTAAAGTGCGGCCACTACACAATGGACAGATCTTTGTACTTCTTGCTTCACACACCTGGGATTCCCTTGGTGCTTTGGCTATCAGCTCATTGGTTCACAACTTCACAATGTGATATCTAACTATAGGCCATCAAAATCTAAACTCGGGAAAACCACATATAAGTATCCCCATTTCTGAGGAAGGGACTGTGTAAATTAATTCATGGTTATGGATGTAAACTAAATTTGACCAAATTCTTTTAATGGTCAGTTATAAATTTTCTTCATTGGAATCTTGGTGAATATTATGTATTTTTTTTATTCTCATATACATGTTCTGCATTATAGGATATTCTTATAAATGTCATATGAACAACCATAAGCTACACAGCAAAGGACAAAGCACAAGATAATGCCACATAGAAATTCCTGCAGTCATTCCCGTTTATCCATTCTCTATATAAACACAGGGGAAGATGGGAGAATATGCCTGTAAATATTAACCACCATCAAGTGATTGCCTGCTCTGGAACATCCATTCAGCCAATTAACATCAAAATCAGGACACTATAATGTGTATTTTCCATTGCATTGATTTGCTGAATATTAGCAATCAATCAGTCTGTCTTGCCTCCTTTTTATTTGCTGTGTGATTTATGTATGGCGGATAATTTCTGTCTCTTGCACACACTTCTCATCATCACAGTATTCATTCCAGGCACATGTATATTAGATATGAGCTACTTCTGCCAATTGCAGACAAATCAAACATAGAGGATCTCCCAGGTCTGGAGCCATTGTCAGGAGTTCTGTTGCTTGCCAGAAATAGCTTCCTTTTAAAGCCTTGCCAGCACCCCTGCTAATTTGGCTAATTAGAGCTGCGGAAGAATGATTGTCATGCAAATGGGTAATCCCTGTGTGTGCCAGGAAAGGAATACACATGGCATGGCCAGCACCTGGCGCTGTGAAGGTAAATACAGTCTGATGTATTTCTGTTTTAGGATCGAAAGCATTCTTATTGACTCCTTGGTCAAGGTCCAAGATGGGGAGTGCAGAGAAATATGAGGCGAAGGATTAGGAGACAATCAGCACATACATGCAGAGAAGTGTGAGGTCACATCCAGAAATGAGCATTTAAAAATGAATATACATGAAGCGCATGTTGGTATTCATTTATTAAAGCGACCTCTAGTGATTCTGAGAATAGGGCCATTTTTCATTCTTAAAGAGAACCTGTCACCAGGTGTTATCCCACTAAATGTCTAGTGCAGTGGTGGTGAACCCATGGCACGGGAGTCAGAGGTTGCACTCAGGGCCATCTCAGTGGGCACCTCGGCCATTACCCAAGCACAGAGTACACCAGACAGCACTCAAGGCCTCCTCCTGCAGTCCTGGGCTACCCAGGACATGCCGTGTTCCGTGCTATTTTAAAGCTACCATCACTGGCTTCCTGGGACCACAGTAGGAGATGTAGACAGGGCTATATTATCATTGGAGCACCTGCTACACATTTCCTAAGGATGCCAATACGATTGAAAGCTGTGACAAAGCAGGGCGAAATAAGTTACTGCTTAATTTGCCATGTTGGAACTTAAGTTGATTTTTGTTGTAGTTTGGGCACTTGGTCTCTAAAAGGTTCACCATAACTGGTCTAGTGGGTAGGGCATGAAATGTCCTTACCTGTTCACCTATAAAAAATGTCCCCCAAATTCAGGCGACTATGACTCTTTTTATCTCACTTTTACATGAGATGAGTCTAATCATGTTTGCCTGGGAGATTTTTTTTTATAGGTAAATGGGTCAGATTCCCCTTAAAAGAGGAAATGTATGAATTACATTTGATACCCTACCTGAGGAGGCTAGTAGTTTAGTGGGGAAAAACCCGCTGACATGTTACCTTTAAATGCCAGTGGGCAATTTGTGGGCAACTCTTGTCCTTGTTCCATAACATATGGAGGCAAGAATAATGATTCTCCATCTGAATATCCTTATATGAACCAACGCAGAGGAATTATCTAAAGGTAGAAATGACCATTCATATCAGTGCTTTAGGGAAAATGCTTGGCAAGGTAAAGCAGTCTCCAAAATGGCAAGTGATTTGGCAATGGTTCCATAGCTAGACCTGCAATGAGCAATTGGCTGAACTTCCAAAGCCTGGGGTGCCATCCAGATGTTCTTTGAATCAAGTGTCAGTATTTGCATTTTGCAACTCCTCCAAGGAAGCCATTTTTGTCTAGTGTCTTTCTTATCGTGGAATTGTCCCGAAAATGTACAAGTGCTACCCTAAATAAAGAAGATTCGTAGCACCCAATACTGTATTATCAGTTTTATGTTACTTGCTTTTGGCATTCCAAATATATTCAAGTTCATAAATTGCATTATGATTAATCATTGCATAATGAAAGTTCATAATTTGGCCATTTGTGAAGGTGTGTTATTGTGGAATTTTGAACATCAATCTTTCCTAATGCAAGTGACGCCTGCAGTTTTTAAAATAAATTATTATATATTTTTATATTGTCACATAATTTCTCCAATATTTTGAGAGAGTTGAAATTTACAAGTGCAATTATTGATTCCATTGTAAAGAGCAAACTCAGTTTGGATATTGTCATATTGCCTTTTGTATCCTAGATCTTTCCTCGTGTATGATCAGCATAAAAGTGGTTTACTGTAATATCATGCAAGTAAGATTTGTCTTGGATGTACACCCAGGTTGTTTTTATTTAGAACATAATTTACATCACATTTTAAAGATGTTGCCCAAGATTGAAGGCTATTAATTACTGTATATTTAATTAATCATAGTTAACCGTAGATATTTTCAAGTATAAGAGTTTTTCGGCACAAAAATCTGCTTAAAAACCTAAACTTGGCTTATACTCATGTAAAAAAAAAAGGTCAATACTCACCTTTCCGAGATCCCCTCTGGTGCTCTTCTTACATCTGACAGGTTCATGTGATGTTGCAGAATGCAGGCTATGACGTCAGCCACCGATGACATCAAAGTGTGTGCATGGCAGTCGGCACACACAATGTGATGGCAGCTGACATAATAGCCTGTGCACCGCAACATTGCGTGGACCTGCAACTGCTGGATGTAAGAAGAGGACCTGCAGGTGGTTATCAGAAAGGTGAGTATTTACTTTCTTTTTTTATGTTTTGTGAAAACTGGGGCTGGCTATATACTAGGGACATGCTGGCTGGCTATATACTTGGGGCAGGCTGACTATATACTGGGGCAAGCTGGCTGTCTATATTCTGTGGGCAGACTGGCTGGCTATATACTGGTCATAGAATAGCTATCTATATAATGGGGACTGGCTACACACTGTTGCTGACTGGTTATGCACTGGGGACAGGCTGGGTGGCTATAAACTGGGAGCTGGCTATATAGTGGGGCTGGCTTGCTATATAATGGGGCTGGCTATATACTGGGGGGTACGTGGCTGGCTAGCTATACTGGTGTACAGATGGCTAGATAGCTATATACCAGGGGGCTGGGTAGATATATACTGGGGCTAAGGGGCTGGATGGGTATACACTGAGGGGCAAGGGGTTTACTGGCTATATACTGGTAAGAAGGGGGCAGAATAGCTGTATATTGGGGGTTGGGTGTGACCAAAGCATTTCCCACCCTAGGTTCATACTCAAGTCAAGAAGTGTTCCCAGTTTTTTGTTGTAAAATTAGAAACCTTGGCTTATATTTTTGGGTAGGCTTATACTCGAGTATATACAGTAAATTCTAGATAAAAATTACATACCTCGATCATTACCTCCAGTCCAATACAGCGCCTCCCATCATCACAGACCTCGTTGTTATACACATCAAGAGCATGCACCCGCTACAACCCAAACAGGCCACATCATCAGGCTATCAGCGGGAGCATCCTTTTTACATGATAACACTACTGAGCCACATAAGCATGGATTGTCTTCCATGCCTTTCACATGGGGGTCCAATGGTGTCCTGACTTCAGACATGCGGGATACTGAAAGATAACTAAAGATTTAATAATTCACCCAAACATGTTGTTCCATTCAAAAAGCCAATGTTTGAGATGGATAACCCCTCTAACAATTGACAGCTGGAATACATTATGATTTACTCTATTGCCTGAGCCAGAAGCAGACAGTGGGCTTTTGGGATTATTGCAGGCACTTCTCTCATTGACGTAGCTGCATTTATCATTCATCATCAGTCTGAATAACTTTATACGTAAACTTACCTCACATCACATATCATTGGATTGAAAATGCATGTAGCTGCACAGGATCAGCATACATGATGGGTTGTCTTTTATTTTTCCATTTTATTTTAAGTCTTCTTTGTTTCATATCCTCACCATCCTTGAAAAAATACATATACTACTGTTTACATTAAACCCATTATGAGGAAAACCAAGAGATTTGTTACCTAAAGTAGTTCAGTAAGCTCATCTATCCTTTTACATCGAAACATTGGATAGCACTGGATTTCTAAAAGAGACTGATCAGTTTTCAGAAGTGCACATGCTAGACTTGCATAGTTTAAATTAGAAATGGTACAAGTCCCAAGGGCATTCAAGGGGTTAAAGTGATTTGAAACCCCTTGCTATTTTCCTGACCTTATCACTTGTAGGGATCACTCTGTCTCCATCTTGCAATGTAATTACAGAACCATTAGAGGCTTGTCCACTGTCATGTTGCTAGAGTTTCACTTGAAAAAGAGATCAGACAGTCAACCCTTTCTTATTTCACAGGCGCCTGTCTCCATTCACTAGAGACAAGAAGCAACTGGACCACTAAATGAAGTTCTGGGATTTGTGATGTCAATAGATTGCCTGATCTGCAGCAACGATTCTCTGGTAATAGTGAATAGAGTAATGGCACTATAGTACCCAATATACCAGAGTTTATGAGTATAATGGAGCTTGTTGTCCATCTAACAGATTGTGAAATGTATCAGAGTGGTATTTCGATGCAAGTTATATATCATACATGACTGAGAGGTTACAGTCTTAATTCTGTTAACCAGGAAAAATTGCCAGTAGAAATCAATAAATCTCCAATAGAGATGGGTGAACTTGTTGAAATTCGGTTCTACACAATTCGCCGAATTTTTTGAAAAATTAGATTCGACCGGAATCGAATCATGACGAATCACGTTAAAAAAAAGGTATTTCCTGGATGCAGAAATTCTGTAGGGTGTTGTAGAACATTGTGCCATACTCAAATATGCATAGGAAGCGTGGTTTCGTCTTCAAACAATGCTGTGTTTTAGTATGACACGCACGTGACAGCCGCGGCTCTTAGAATCGCTTCACTCTTCAATTCCATGTGCACTTACAGAGGCCAACTTCACCAAATAAGTGAAGTGGGAATACAGCATGACAAAGTAACATCTGTGCCAACTCGAAAGGACTGAGCTGAGGGCAAAGATCCCACTATAACATCAAAGAGTTCACTCTTTTTACAATGACATCAGATGATTCCATAGATTACGACAGAACCTGTTCGGTGAAATGCGGATACATGTAGAAACCCCCCAAAAGAGTGCACAGGGTATCAACAGTAATTCTTCATTGACGTCAATGATCATTTTGCCCTTCATTTCATCAGTCAGTGTCCGCTTTAAATCGGTCAATAATCCATCATCAGTATTGCTAAAGCCATAAACAAACAGGAGTGGATCCAAAACAGAGATGAGCAGTAAATGGGATATTTGCATATTATCTGTGTTCTGTATCCACTCCTGCTTTTGGCTATCAATCCTCAGTAGAGATGAGCGAACATGCTCGTCCGAGCTTGATGCTCGTTCGAACATTAGCGTACTCGAAACTGCGCGTTGCTCGGACGAATACTTCGCCCGCTCGAGAAAACGGCAGCTCCCGCCGTTTTGCTTTTTGGCGGCCAGAAACAGAGCCAATCACAAGACAGGAGACTCTGCACTCCACCCAGCATGACGTGGTACCCTTACACGTCGATAGCAGTGGTTGGCTGGCCAGATCAGGTGACCCTGGGATAGACTAGCCGCTGCCCGCGCTGCTCGGATCATTCTGTGTCTGGATGCCGCTAGGGAGAGAGCTGCTGCTGGTCAGGGAAAGCGTTAGGGTGTTCTATTAGCTTACTGTTAGGCAGGAGTGATTCTCCAAGAACCCAACAGCCCTTCTTAGGGCTACAATAACGTTCTACTTTTTTTTTTTTTTATTTGCATCTAGTACCATTTTGTGAGGAATTAGCAGGGGGACTTGCTACCGTTGTGTTTAGCTCTTAGTGGCACACATATCCACCTCAAACACCAAAGTGGGAAAATTTAGTAGGGGTTGGATTTCAATTAGGCACAGTCTGCCATTTTTCCTTTTTTATTTTACGTTTATTTTGTTTAATAACTCAGTGTCATCTCATCTGGCATAGTAGTGTGCTTTCATACTTGGCTAGAAAATAGCCATAGGAGAATCCAAACGGCTTACGCCTACAGTAGCGTTATATATTTGATTTCTGGTTGATCTGCTGGTGGCTGTACTTGCTGCAGTGCATCTACTAGCCAATTGTGAGCAATTTGTAGTGAGACTTGCGACCGCTGTGTTTTGCGCTTAGTGACGCACATATCCATTGCAAAGACCGAAGTGGGAAAATTTAGTAGGGGTTGGATTTCAATTAGGCACAGTCTGCCATTTGTCCTTTTTTATTTTACGTTTATTTTGTTTAATAACTCAGCGTCATCTCATCTGGCATAGTAGTGTGCTTTCATACTTGGCTAGAAAATAGCCATAGGAGAATCCAAACGGCTTACTTACGCCTACAGTAGCGTTATATATTTGATTTCTGGTTGATCTGCTGGTGGCTGTACTTGCTGCAGTGCATCTACTAGCCAATTGTGAGCAATTTGTAGTGAGACTTGCGACCGCTGTGTTTTGCGCTTAGTGACGCACATATCCATTGCAAAGACCGAAGTGGGAAAATTTAGTAGGGGTTGGATTTCAATTAGGCACAGTCTGCCATTTGTCCTTTTTTATTTTACGTTTATTTTGTTTAATAACTCAGCGTCATCTCATCTGGCATAGTAGTGTGCTTTCATACTTGGCTAGAAAATAGCCATAGGAGAATCCAAACGGCTTACTTACGCCTACAGTAGCGTTATATATTTGATTTCTGGTTGATCTGCTGGTGGCTGTACTTGCTGCAGTGCATCTACTAGCCAATTGTGAGCAATTTGTAGTGAGACTTGCGACCGCTGTGTTTTGCGCTTAGTGACGCACATATCCATTGCAAAGACCGAAGTGGGAAAATTTAGTAGGGGTTGGATTTCAATTAGGCACAGTCTGCCATTTGTCCTTTTTTATTTTACGTTTATTTTGTTTAATAACTCAGCGTCATCTCATCTGGCATAGTAGTGTGCTTTCATACTTGGCTAGAAAATAGCCATAGGAGAATCCAAACGGCTTACTTACGCCTACAGTAGCGTTATATATTTGATTTCTGGTTGATCTGCTGGTGGCTGTACTTGCTGCAGTGCATCTACTAGCCAATTGTGAGCAATTTGTAGTGAGACTTGCGACCACTGTGTTTTGCGCTTAGTGACGCACATATCCATTGCAAAGACCGAAGTGGGAAAATTTAGTAGGGGTTGGATTTCAATTAGGCACAGTCTGCCATTTGTCCTTTTTTATTTTACGTTTATTTTGTTTAATAACTCAGTGTCATCTCATCTGGCATAGTAGTGTGCTTTCATACTTGGCTAGAAAATAGCCATAGCAATAGGATAGCATCGTTTGGTTTTAAAAACTCAAAAACACAAAAAAAAAAAAAAAACACAAAAAAAGTTAAAAAAAAATTAAAGCTATAACTCTCATTTTAAAAATGTTTAACCCGAGGGCTAGGGGTAGAGGACGAGGGCGGGGACGTGGGCGTCCAACTACTGCAGGGGTCAGAGGCCGTGGTCCTGGCCGGGGTGAGACACCACCTGCTTATGAGGGAGCAGGGGAACGCCGCAGAGCTACACTCCCTAGGTTCATGTCTGAAGTTACTGGGACTCGTGGTAGAGCACTGTTGAGGCCAGAACAGTGCGAACAGGTGATGTCGTGGATTGCTGACAATGCTTCGAGCAATTTGTCCACCAGTCAGTCTTCCACGCTGTCCACCCATGTCACCGAAATCGCCACTCCTCCAGCTCCTGCACCTCAGCCTCCTCCCCCCCAGTCTGCCCCCTCCCAGGAAAATTTGGCATTTGAACCGGCATACTCTGAGGAACTGTTTTCTGGACCCTTCCCACAGTCACAAACCACTTGTCCGGTTGCTGCTGAGCAATTTTCCGATGCCCAGGTTTTCCACCAGTCACAGTCTGTGGGTGATGATGACCTTCTTGACGTAGTGGAAGTGTGTAAAGAGGTGTCCGACGATGAGGAGACACGGTTGTCAGACAGTGGGGAAGTTGTTGTCAGGGCAGGAAGTCCGAGGGGGGAGCAGACTGAGGGATCGGAGGATGATGAGGTGACAGACCCAAGCTGGGTTGAGAGGCCGGGTGAACACAGTGCTTCTGAGACGGAGGAGAGTCCTCGACCAGAACAGGTTGGAAGAGGCAGTGGTGGGGCCAGACGGAGAGGCAGGGCCAGAGCTGGTGCATCAGCGCCAAATGTGTCAACTAGTGAAGCTCCCGTGGCGAGGGCTCTTGCGGCGAGGGCTAGATCTTCAGAAGTCTGGAGGTTCTTTAAGGAAACACCGGATGACCGACGGACTGTGGTGTGCAACATTTGCCAAACCAGGCTCAGCAGGGGTTCCACCACTACTAGCTTAACTACCACCAGTATGCGCAGGCATATGAATGCTAAACACCCCACTCAGTGGCAACAAGCCCGTTCACCTCCGGCCGTGCACACCACTGCTCCTTCCCCTGTGTCAGCTGATAGTCAGCCGCCTGCCCAGGACCCTGCCACAAAAACCCCATCGTCGCCTCCACGATCCTCCACAGCATCCACCAGCGTTCAGCTCTCCATACCCCAGACGCTGGAGCGGAAACGCAAATATAGTGCAACCCACCCGCACGCCCAAGCCCTTAATGTGCACATCTCCAGATTGCTTAGCCTGGAGATGCTGCCCTATAGGCTAGTAGAGACCGAGGCCTTTCGCAACCTCATGGCGGCGGCCGCCCCTCGGTATTCGGTCCCCAGCCGCCACTACTTTTCCCGATGTGCCGTCCCAGCCCTGCACCAGCACGTGTCAGACAACATCATCCGTGCCCTGACCAACGCCGTTTCTGACAAGGTCCACCTGACCACGGACACGTGGACGAGTGCTGCCGGGCAGGGCCACTATATATCGCTGACGGCACATTGGGTTAACTTGGTGGAGGCTGGGAGCGAGTCTGACCCTGCGGCTGGTCATATACTGCCGACACCGAGGATTGCGGGGCCTACCTCGGTCCAGGTGTTTCAGGCCTACTATGCCTCCTCCTCCTCCCACCCCTCCTCCACCTCCTCCTCCGAACTACCATCCGTGGGCACGGCGCCATCAGTCGGTAGCTCTAGGCACAGCAGCAGTGCCGTCGCTAAGCGACAGCAGGCGGTGCTCAAACTGCTGAGCCTAGGCGATAAAAGGCACACCGCCCAAGAGCTATTACAGGGCATCACGGCGCAGACTGATCTGTGGCTGGCACCGCTGAACCTGAAGCCAGGCATGGTTGTGTGTGACAACGGCCGTAACCTGGTGGCGGCTCTGCAACTCGGCAGACTGACACATGTGCCATGCCTGGCCCATGTGTTAAATCTGATAGTTCAGCGTTTCCTCAAGACATACCCCAATCTGTCAGATTTGCTCACGAAGGTGCGCCGCATCTGTGCGCATTTCAGGAAGTCCAGCACAGATGCTGCCACTCTCAGGGCAGCGCAGCGCCGCCTCCAACTGCCCGCTCACCGACTGTTGTGCGACGTGCCCACGAGGTGGAATTCAACACTGACCATGTTATCCAGAGTTTACCAGCAGCGCCGAGCGATTGTAGACTGCCAGATGTCAACTTCCACCAGAACTGGTAGTCAGGTCAGTCAGCTTCCTCAAGTCTACAATGAGGAGTGGACGTGGATGTCTGATATCTGTCAGGTGCTGAGTAACTTTGAGGAGTCAACACAGATGGTCAGTGGCGATGCCGCCATCATCAGCCTCACCATCCCGCTGCTTGGCCTGTTGAAAAACTCTCTGATCAGCATGAAGTCGGAAGCTTTGCGCTCGTCACAAGAGACGGGGGAAGAAGATTCCCTTGTTGATAGCCAAAGCACCCTCAGGTCTGTTTCTCAGCGCATATCGGAGGAGGTGGAGGTGGAGGAGGATGAGGAGGAAGAGGAGGAGAATGTTGGCGAGACACAAGAGGGGACCATTGTTGAGTCCTTCACTGTTCAGCGTGTATGGGCAGAAGAAGAGGAGTTGGAGGAGTTGGAGGAGGAGGAAATGGACAGTCAGGCCAGTGAGGGGAGTGAATTCTTACGCGTTGGTACTCTGGCGCATATGGCAGATTTCATGCTAGGCTGCCTATCCCGTGACCCTCGCGTTCAAAGAATTTATTCCAGCACCGATTACTGGGTGTTCACTCTCCTGGACCCACGGTACAAGCAAAATCTTTCCACTCTCATCCCTGGAGAGGAAAGGAGTGTGAGAATGCATGAATACCAGCAGGCCCTGGTGCACAAGCTGAAACAGTATTTCCCTTCTGACAGCGCTAGCGGCAGAGTGCGTAGTTCTGCGGGACAAGTAGCGAGGGAGAGTAGGCGAGCAGGCAGCTTGTCCAGCACTGGCAAGGGTACGCTTTACAAGGCTTTTGCCAGCTTTATGTCACCCCAGCAAGACACTGTCACCTGTCCCCAGTCTCGGCAGAATAGGGCTGATCTTTACAGAAAGATGGTGAGGGAGTACGTAGCTGACCATACCATCGTCCTAAATGATCACACAGCTCCCTACAACTACTGGGTTTCAAAGCTGGACATGTGGCACGAACTGGCGCTGTACGCCTTGGAGGTTCTTGCCTGCCCTGCCGCTAGCGTCTTGTCCGAGCGGGTTTTCAGTGCAGCTGGTGGCATCATCACTGATAAGCGTACACGCCTGTCGACTGACAGCGCTGACAGGCTGACGCTTATTAAGATGAATAAAGCCTGGATTTCTCATAATTTCCAATCTCCACCAGGTGAAGGAAGCTCAACCTGAATAATTGATCCACTCCTCCTCCTCCTCATTTTCCTCCTTCTCCTCCTCTTTGTACAGTAAAGCAGAGGAAACTGGCTATTTTTTGACAGGGCCCACTGGCTCTAGCTATAGTACTTTATGCATTTAATTTTTCTGGAGGGCCACCTACCCGGTCCTCTGTTTTAAACAATTTTTGGGAGTGCCACATACAGGCACTCAATCTATTCAATTTTTCTGTAGGGCCACCTACCCGGTCCTCTGTTTTAAACAATTTTTGGGAGTGCCACATACAGGCACTCAATACAGGCACTCAATCTATTCCATTTTACTGGAGGGCCACCTACCTGCTCCTCTGGTTTGAAAAATTTTTGGGACTGCCACATACAGGCACTATCCAAATTAAATTGTCTCCATAGCAGCCTCCACACGTTGTCTCCATTGCTACCTCCAAAAGTCGTCCATATAGCTGCCTCCATACATCGTCCCTTTATCAAACGAGGTGTGTCAGGCAGAAATTTGGGTTGTTTTCATGGATTCCACATCAAAGTTGTTAACTTTGTCGCCACCCTGCTGTGTTATCCACAAAATATACTGGCAAACTTTTATCATTTACCAATATTATTTCAGCGCTTCTTGCGCATCTGTTTACATTCCCCTCACCCGGCATATCCTAAACCTATAAGAACGCTACTACACTTGATCTTATACAAAAGGTTCTTAGAAGTGCTGTTTGGGGAGTAGCCTAGAGACAGGGGCTTGGATTGGCGAAAGCTCGCCTGGCAGCGGAGCGCCAGCTCCATGCGCATCAGCCGCTTCTTGCGCATCTGTTTACATTCCCCTCACCCGCCATATCCCAAACTTATAAGAACGCTACTACACTTAACTTGGTGCAGGCTGGGACCGAGTCTGACCCTGGGGCTGGTCATATACTGCCGACGCAGAGAATTGCGGGGCCTACCTCGGTCCAGGTCTCAAAGGCCTACTATACCTCCTCCCAACCCTCCTCCACCTCCTCCTCCTCCGAATTACCATCCGTGGGCATGGCGCCATCAGTCGGTAGCTCTAGGCACAGCAGCAGTGCCGTCGCTAAGCGACAGCAGGCGGTGCTCAAACTGCTGAGCCTAGGCGATAAAAGGCACACCCAAGAGCTATTACAGGGCATTCCACATCAAACTTGTTAACTTTGTCGCCACCCTGCTGTGTAATCCACAAAATATACTTGCAAACTTTTATCATTTACCGATATTATTTCAGCGCTTCTTGCGCATCTGTTTACATTCCCCTCACCCGGCATATCCTAAACTTATAAGAACGCTACTACACTTGATCTTATACAAAAGGTTCTTAGAAGTGCTGTTTGGGGAGTAGCCTAGAGACAGGGGCTTGGATTGGCGAAAGCTCGCCTGGCAGCGGAGCGCCAGCTCCATGCCAAGATCCAACTAACATAGTTTTAACTGCAGCACCTTTAATCTACTACTAGTTCACTGCCTCCATACATGGTCCCCTTATCAAACGAGCTGTGTCAGGCAGAATTTTGGGTTGTTTTCATGGCTTCCATGTTAACTTTGTCGCCACCCTGCTGTGTAATCCACAAAATATACTGGCAAACTTTTATCATGTACCGATATTATTTGAGCGCTTCTTGCACCCATTGGTTTGAAGCCTGAGTCCATTTAGGGTATGTCGCCATGCCACTCTCTAGCCTGCTGCCGCTGCCTCTGCATGCCGTCCCCTATAGTGTCAGGGTCAATTATTGCATGTTTTAGATGCTATCTAGCTTCATTCTGTCACTCTGTCATGGCCATGCTGTTGCCCATAATTTTGGCATAATGGTGCGATTATGCAGCCTCAGAGGCATCCATGCATGCTGCCCCTGCTGTTTCCTGTCCATTTCCGTGGTGTTTCCATCCTTTTCTGAGGTTCCCAGGTGTTTGGCCAAGCTTCCCTGTGCAGAGCCTTGGTCCCCTTGAAAAATGCTCGAGTCTCCCATTGACTTCAATGGGGTTCGTTATTCGAGACGAGCACTCGAGCATCGGGAAAAGTTCGTCTCGAATAACGAGTACCCGAGCATTTTAGTGCTCGCTCATCTCTAATCCTCAGGCTTTTCATTTCTTCTGAAAGATGAAATGAAGGGGAGAACTAAACATAGTGGCAACGTCATAGAGCAGTATAGGGTGAAAACAGCATTATGTAACACAGGGTGTTCCAGGGAGACAGTGGTCAGTTGGCAGCAACATGAGTAGGCCGCAGAGTGGTACAATAACAAATTATGGAGGTGGCGGAAACATGGTAGGCACAGAGTGGTACAGAGTGGAACAATAAGAGAGTTTGGAGGTTGCAGCGGCAGCAGCAGCAGGAGGCCACAGAGTGGTACAATGACAGTGTGGAGGTGGCAGCAATGTGGTAGGCCACAGAGTGGCACAATGACAGAGTGTCAAGGTGGCAGCAGCAGGAGGTCAGAAAGTGGCATAATGACAGAGTGGAGGTGGCGGCAACATGGAAGACCACAGAGTGGCACAATCATAGAGTGTGGAGGTGGCATCAGCAGAAGCAGCAGCAGGAGCCCACAGGTGGCAGCAACATGGAAAGCCACAGAGTGTCACAATGATAGAGTGAGGCGGTAGCAACAGCAGCAGGACCCCACGGAGTATCACAATGACAAAGTATGGAGGTGGCAGCAACGTGGTAGGCCACAGAGTGGCACAATTATAGAGTGTGGAGCAGCTGCTACTGCTACCAGAGCAGCAGCAGCAGGAGCCCACAGTGTGTAACAATGACAAAGTGTGGAGGTGGCGGCAACCTGGTAAGAGACAGAGTGGCACAATGATAGAGTGCATAGATGACATCAGCAGCAGGAGCCCACAGAGTGGCACAATGATAGAGTGTGGAGGTGGCGGCAACCTGGTAAGCCACAGAGTGGCAGAATGACAGAGTGGAGGCGGCAGAATCCTGGTTAGCCACAGAGTTGCACAATGATATAGTATTGAGGTGGTGGCAGCAGCAGCTGAAGCCCACAGAGTGGCAAATGACAGAGTGGAGGTGACAGCAACATGGTAAGCGAAGGAGTGGCACAATGATAGAGTGTGGAGGTGGCAGCAGCAGGAGGTCAGAAAGTGGCACAATGACAGAGTGGAGATGGAGGCAACATGGTGGGCCACAGAGTGGCACAATGATATAGCATGGAGGTGTGTCAGCAGCAGTAGGAGCCCAAAGAGTGGCACAATGACAGAGTGGAGGTGGCAGCAACCTGGTAAGCCTAATAGTGGCACAACGATAGAAGGTTGAGGTGGCGGCAGCAGCAGGAGCCCACAGAGTGGCAAATGACAGAGTGGAGATGGCAGCAACATGGTAAGCAAAGGAGTAGCACAATGATAAAGTGTATAGTTGCAGAAGCAGGAGCCCACAGAGTGGCACAATGATAGATTGTGGAGGTGGTGGACAATTCCAGTCCCTGGTAAAGATGGTGGGAGGCAGATGGAGCAACTGGCAGCAGATGTGTGGCATCAGGCGGGTGGCAGCATCAGAATAGTGGCTGAGGCAGGTAGTTAGAATAATTTCTCAATATTTGGGGGGAGGCGTCATGGCTGATCTATTCTTATGCATAAGGCATTGGTGTGTTGAAATCACGGCCGATCCAAGCCTAATTTATCTTGACAAATGTCAGTCTCTTCACATTACGGGTGGACAAGAGGGTTCTCCTTGGGGTAACGATGGTGTCCGTTGCACTGAACACCAGCTTTGATGCCACACTACTGGCCGGGCAGGACATCTTCTAAACTGCAAACTTGCGGCCAACCATCAAGTTTGGCAGCCCAGTAGTCCAGGGGATTTTCTACCTGAGGTGGTAAAGCGTTGTCCAAGTAGGCCACCACCTGCTGGTGCAGGGTCTGCTCCATGTCCTCCTGCTGCTGCTGGTGGCGGCTACCATCCTCACTTGTGAAGGGCTGACACTGCCTTTTTGGTAAAACAAAATTGCGGCTTGGGACTCTCCACCTTGGTTTGGCACAAGCCATTAGTTCTCTGAAGGGTGCAGAGTCCACGACTTGGAAAGGGAGGGACTGCAGTAACTGCAACAACTTAAACAAGAGCACGGTCAGCTTCTGCACCTTAGGATGGCTGGACGCATACAGTTGTCTCTTTGTAATCGCCTCACACAATGACTGCTGGCGCCATGTGTAGCGAGTAGACAGGAGCATCTGGAGCAGGAGATGATGTCAAAGACAAACATCTCCCTTCATCAGAGGTGCTGGAGCCTCCAGTGGCAGGATGGACCTCCACATCTTTTCCACGTTTCTACCAGGCCATTGGATGGTGACACTGCATTTGTTGAGGCAGGGTCGTGGTGCCAACATTAGCTCTCTGGCCATGCTTCACTTTCTGCCCACAGAATCTACATATGCACATGCTTGGCTCCTCTGGTGCCACACCGCCGAGGTGGTGATTTTACTGCCAACACTCTGAGCGCCTACTAACACTGCTGCCTCGCTTACTACTTACTTACTACTCTACTTACTACTCGCTACCCTGTACCACTGCTTACTTGGACCTCCAAAGTGGGTTTTGCACCCAGCGGCCGTTTGGCTCCCGTCCTCGCACTGCTGCCACCCTGCTGACTCACAGCCACAGTAGCAACTTGCTGCCTGCTCCGCTGCTTGATGCGCAAACTGACACTCACTTCGCCCGACAATGATGAATTCCTTGCTAGTCCTGGCTCCCAAATGCGATCGGCTACATCATCGTTAATTTGCGTTTCCCTGTGACTGCTTTTCTATTCAATTGTGTCAGTATGCACAGCCTGCCCACTGCACAAAGCAGCGGATGTCTGTCCCACCTCTTCACTGCCAAGCAGCTGCTGACTGTCCTCAAACACTTCCTCCTCACTGTATAGTGGCACTGAGCCCAGCCCACCTAGTAACTCTCTGGCTGAGGGAAATGAACAGGACAGAGGCTGGTTGAGGACACGTGAGGGCCGTTAAACTGCTCCTGGCACATGCCAACTAATTGCTGTATCTGATGAACCCACGGACTCTTGGCTGGGGTTGTCAGATGTTATATTTGAGGAATTGGGTGACCTAGTCAACCAGTCAACAACCTTTGGGTTGTTGATCAACACACTGCCACCAGATGACAACGGCAGTTCTGCCCTCACACAGTCACCCCTGCTGCAATGTCCCCCTACTGTGCTGCTACCTGTGCCTGCTCCACCTGCCACCTCTCTGTCTGACATAGTGGTTAATCAACTACGTGGATTCGACATGTTAGCAACAAAAAATTTTTGGAATTTGCGTTATACAGATACCCCACAGCGGACACCCTTGTAGAGGAGCAGAAATCACTACAGTAGCTGTATGGATATGACACAGATTTCTTCCTAGTCGATTCAGTAACAAAAAATAACTGCTATTTGGTGTATACAGATCCCCCAAAATGCACACCCTGGGATTGGAGCAAAAATCGCTACAGCACAGTACGGTAAAAGCAGCTAGACGCAACAGACAGCACATGCAGTGTGAAATGCCGAGATTGCAAATGGCTGACAGTTTTCATAGGGCTGTGTGACATCACATAAGCCTGCTGGTCGCTGATTGGCTTACAGGTCTGCCCATGTGATCAAAGGTGTTCCTTTCTCCTTCCCAGAGTTCTCTGCCCCATGTATCACGTTGTGATCGCGCCCATTTAGCTAAAAAAGCGGGGGGGGGGGGGGACTGTTCCTACGAATCAGCGTAAATTCCGGATTTGTGACAAATTTTCCGGGAAATTCAGATTGAATTCCACATCGTTCGAATTGATTCGCCCATCTCTAATCTCCAGTGCCCTTACAGACCTAAATAAAGAGAGTCATAACTATGCTTGGCATCTAACCATTAAAGAGGACCAGTGAGGTCAGTAAAACACATTAGCTGCTCATACTAAAGTAAGTAGCTCCCTAGCCCTCCCTAGTTATAGCACTGTCAAATCTGTAGCTTTATTGGAACAAAAAAAAGCTGGGAGTAGCTTAAAGCGCTCCGGCGTATTCATGAGGCGGCGGTCTGGGGGGCGGCCACTCCCATACCATGTGCTGGCGGTGACTGCCAGGCTCGATGCTGCAGTCATTGCCTCCTCAGAGTGCCCCCTCTTGAATACACTGGACCACTCTAAGCAAGGTCTGTCGATCTATCTGCTAAGTACTGGAGTGTTTCTAAGCTTTTCGGTTTGTTCCGATAAAGCTACAGATTCAACAGTTTTATAACTGGGGGAGGGTTATATAAATAAGGTTATAAAAATATCCAAAGAGCTGGAGATGCCCCTGTCTCTTTCAGTACCTAATTTATGTACTCCCCCATTTCATTGTTATGCACCCCTTCACCAGATAGCCTGATGTCACCAGCTGATACGCATGTGACTGATCACATGGCAGTGACATCAGTAAAGCCTGCTAGTTGCAACAGTGTGTTCTGCTGTGCGGCAGCCGGCTGTCACCGGAGAGCGCTGGAAGCTGTGTTGTGATTATAATAAGACATGAGAGGATGTGTGAACAGCTGTATCTTCCAGAAACACATAGGTAGAGGCTGCCGCTCAGCTGAACACACTGTAGACACTAGTAGGTTAAGGACCTTTACTGACGTCACAGTTATGTGGTCAGTCACATGTGTATCAGCCGATGACGTCACCTGGCTGTCTGGCCGCAGAGAGCGCTGGGAGGGGTGCGTAACAATGCTGCAGGGGCGGGTTAGGGGTTCATAAAACAAGTATCAGAGGAGCCAGGAGGAGCTCGGCCAATGCGTGTAAGGCTAAGGAGTAGCCCTTCAATTTTTTCTACAAGGCCAAGTCCCTGTTCACTTTGGCGTTGGATCTCATTGCAGATAATATCCAGCATGTGGATTCTCTGATTGGGTTTCCTGTGCAAGTTGCAGAGAGACTGTTCTCAGCTGCAGAGGCCAGGCAGCAATTCTGCCATCCCCAGAGCAACCTCCTGCGGCAGAGAGTTCCATAGTATCACTGCTTTTACAGTGAAGAACCGTTGTCTATGCTGATGGTAGGATCGCCTCTCCTTTAGGCGCAGAGGATGCCCCCTTGTCACTGATCACAGGCCACAGGCTTAGGTATAAAAAGATCTTTGGACCGTTCAGGTATTTGTACATTGTAATGAGGTCTCCCCTCAGTCGTCTTTTTTCTAAACTGAATAATCCCAAATTTTGTAATGTGTCATTGTATTCTAATTAGAGATGAGCGAGCACTAAAATGCTCGGGTACTCGTTATTCGAGACGAACTTTTCCCGATGCTCGAGTGCTCGTTTCGAGTAACGAGCCCCATTGAAGTCAATGGGAGACTCGAGCATTTTTCAAGGGGACCAAGGCTCTGCACAGGGAAGCTTGGCCAAACACCTGGGAACCTCAGAAAAGGATGGAAACACCACAGAAATGGACAGGAAACAGCAGGGGCAGCATGCATGGATGCCTCTGAGGCTGCTTAATCGCATCATTATGCCAAAACTATGGGCAACAGCATGGCCATGACAGAGTGACAGAATGAAGCTAGATAGCATCTAAAACATCCAATAATTGACCCTGACACTATAGGGGACGGCATGCAGAGGCAGCGGCAGCAGCGGCAGGCTAGAGAGTGGCATGGCGACATACCCTAAATGGACTCAGGCTTCAAACCAATGGGTGGCAGAGAGGAACCAAAGGAGGTGAGCAAGAAGCGCTCAAATAATATCGGTACATGATAAAAGTTTGCCAGTATATTTTGTGGATTACACAGCAGGGTGGCGACAAAGTTAACATGGAAGCCATGAAAACAACCCAAAATTCTGCCTGACACAGCTCGTTTGATAAGGGGACCATGTATGGAGGCAGTGAACTAGTAGTAGATTAAAGGTGCTGCAGTTAAAACTATGTTAGTTGGATCTTGGCATGGAGCTGGCGCTCCGCTGCCAGGCGAGCTTTCGCCAATCCAAGCCCCTGTCTCTAGGCTACTCCCCAAACAGCACTTCTAAGAACCTTTTGTATAAGATCAAGTGTAGTAGCGTTCTTATAAGTTTGGGATATGGCGGGTGAGGGGAATGTAAACAGATGCGCAAGAAGCGCATGATGCGCATGGAGCTGGCACTCCGCTGCCAGGCGATCTTTCGCCAATCCAAGCCCCTGTCTCTAGGCTACTCCCCAAACAGCACTTCTAAGAACCTTTTGTATAAGATCAAGTGTAGTAGCGTTCTTATAAGTTTAGGATATGGCGGGTGAGGGGAATGTAAACAGAAGCGCAAGAAGCGCTGAAATAATATTGGTAAATGATAAAAGTTTGCCAGTATATTTTGTGGATAACACAGCTGGGTGGCGACAAAGTTAACAACTTTGATGTGGAATCCATGAAAACAACCCAAATTTCTGCCTGACACACCTCGTTTGATAAAGGGACGGTGTATGGAGGCAGCTATATGGACGACTTTTGGAGGTAGCAATGGAGACAACGTGTGGAGGCTGCTATGGAGACAATTTAATTTGGATAGTGCCTGTATGTGGCAGTCCAAAAAAGTTTTCAAACCAGAGGAGCAGGTAGGTGGCCCTCCAGAAAAATGAAATAGATTGAGTGCCTGTATGTGGCAGTCCAAAAAAGTTTTCAAACCAGAGGAGCAGGTAGGTGGCCCTCCAGAAAAATGGAATAGATTGAGTGCCTGTATGTGTCAGTCCAAAAAAGTTTTCAAACCAGAGGAGCAGGTAGGTGGCCCTCCAGAAAAATGAAATAGATTGAGTGCCTGGATGTGGCAGTCCAAAAAAGTTTTCAAACCAGAGGAGCAGGTAGGTGGCCCTCCAGAAAAATGGAATAGATTGAGTGCCTGTATGTGGCAGTCCAAAAAAGTTTTCAAACCAGAGGAGCAGGTAGGTGGCCCTCCAGAAAAATTGAATAGATTGAGTGCCTGTATGTGGCACTCCCAAAAATTGTTTAAAACAGAGGACCGGGTCGGTGGCCCTCCAGAAAAATTAAATGCATAAAGTACTATAGCTAGAGCCAGTGGGCCCTGTCAAAAAATAGCCAGTTTCCTCTGCTTTCCTGTACAAAGAGGAGGAGAAGGAGGAAAATGAGGAGGAGGAGGAGTGGATAAATTAGGTTGAGCTTCCTTCACCTGGTGGAGATTGGAAATTATGAGAAATCCAGGCTTTATTCATCTTAATAAGCGTCAGCCTGTCAGCGCTGTCAGTCGACAGGCGTGTACGCTTATCGGTGATGATGCCACCAGCTGCACTGAAAACCCACTCGGACAAGACGCTAGCGGCAGGGCAGGCAAGAACCTCCAAGGCGTACAGCGCCAGTTCGTGCCACATGTCCAGCTTTGAAACCCAGTAGTTGTAGGGAGCTGTGTGATCATTTAGGACGATGGTATGGTCAGCTACGTACTCCCTCACCATCTTTCTGTAAAGATCAGCCCTACTCTGCCGAGACTGGGGACAGGTGACAGTGTCTTGCTGGGGTGACATAAAGCTGGCAAAAGCCTTGTAAAGCGTACCCTTGCCAGTGCTGGACAAGCTGCCTGCTCGCCTACTCTCCCTCGCTACTTGTCCCGCAGAACTACGCACTCTGCCGCTAGCGCTGTCAGAAGGGAAATACTGTTTCAGCTTGTGCACCAGGGCCTGCTGGTATTCATGCATTCTCACACTCCTTTCCTCTCCAGGGATGAGAGTGGAAAGATTTTGCTTGTACCGTGGGTCCAGGAGAGTGAACACCCAGTAATCGGTGCTGGAATAAATTCTTTGAACGCGAGGGTCACGGGATAGGCAGCCTAGCATGAAATCTGCCATATGCGCCAGAGTACCAACGCGTAAGAATTCACTCCCCTCACTGGCCTGACTGTCCATTTCCTCCTCCTCCAACTCCTCCAACTCCTCTTCTTCTGCCCATACACGCTGAACAGTGAAGGACTCAACAATGGTCCCCTCTTGTGTCTCGCCAACATTCTCCTCCTCTTCCTCCTCAACCTCCTCCACCTCCACCTCCTCCGATATGCGCTGAGAAACAGACCTAAGGGTGCTTTGGCTATCAACAAGGGAATCTTCTTCCCTCATCTCTTGTGACGAGCGCAAAGCTTCCGACTACATGCTGATCAGAGAGTTTTTCAACAGGCCAAGCAGCGGGATGGTGAGGCTGATGATGGCGGCATCGCCACTGACCATCTGTGTTGACTCCTCAAAGTTACTCAGCACCTGACAGATATCAGACATCCACGTCCGCTCCTCATTGTAGACTTGAGGAAGCTGACTGACCTGACTACCAGTTCTGGTGGAAGTTGACATCTGGCAGTCTACAATCACTCGGCGCTGCTGGTAAACTCTGGATAACATGGTCAGTGTTGAATTCCACCTCGTGGGCACGTCGCACAACAGTCGGTGAGCGGGCAGTTGGAGGCGGCGCTGCGCTGCCCTGAGAGTGGCAGCATCTGTGCTGGACTTCCTGAAATGCGCACAGATGCGGCGCACCTTCGTGAGCAAATCAGACAGATTGGGGTATGTCTTGAGGAAACGCTGAACTATCAGATTTAACACATGGGCCAGGCATGGCACATGTGTCAGTCTGCCGAGTTGCGGAGCCGCCACCAGGTTACGGCCGTTGTCACACACAACCATGCCTGGCTTCAGGTTCAGCGGTGCCAGCCACAGATCAGTCTGCGCCGTGATGCCCTGTAATAGTTCTTGGGCGGTGTGCCTTTTATCGCCTATGCTCAGCAGTTTGAGCACCGCCTGCTGTCGCTTAGCGACGGCACTGCTGCTGTGCCTAGAGCTACCGACTGATGGCGCCATGCCCACGGATGGTAATTCGGAGGAGGAGGAGGTGGAGGAGGGGTGGGAGGAGGAGGAGGCATAGTAGGCCTGAAACACCTGGACCGAGGTAGGCCCCGCAATCCTCGGTGTCGGCAGTATATGACCAGCCGCAGGGTCAGACTCGGTCCCAGCCTCCATCAAGTTAACCCAATGTGCCGTCAGCGATATATAGTGGCCCTGCCCGGCAGCACTCGTCCACGTGTCCGTGGTCAGGTGGACCTTGTCAGAAACGGCGTTGGTCAGGGCACGGATTATGTTGTCTGACACGTGCTGGTGCAGGGCTGGGACGGCACATCGGGAAAAGTAGTGGCGGCTGGGGACCGAATACCGAGGGGCGGCCGCCGCCATGAGGCTGCGAAAGGCCTCGGTCTCTACTAGCCTATAGGGCAGCATCTGCAGGCTTAGCAATCTGGAGATGTGCACATTAAGGGCTTGGGCGTGCGGGTGGGTTGCACTATATTTGCGTTTCCGCTCCAGCGTCTGGGGTATGGAGAGCTGAACGCTGGTGGATGCTGTGGAGGATCGTGGAGGCGACAATGGGGTTTTTGTGGCAGGGTCCTGGGCAGGGGGCTGACTATCAGCTGACACAGGGGAAGGAGCAGTGGTGTGCATGGCCGGAGGTGAACGCGCTTGTTGCCACTGAGTGGGGTGTTTAGCATTCATATGCCTGCTCATACTGGTGGTAGTTAAGCTATTAGTGGTGGAACCCCTGCTGATCCTGGTTTGGCAAATGTGGCACACCACAGTCCGTCGGTCATCCGGTGTTTCCTTAAAGAACCTCCAGACTTCTGAAAATCTAGCCCTCGCCGCAGGAGCCCTCGCCACGGGAGCTTCACTAGTTGACACATTTGGCGCTGATGCACCAGCTCTGGCCCTGCCTCTCCGTCTGGCCCCACCACTGCCTCTTCCAACCTGTTCTGGTCGAGGACTCTCCTCCGTCTCAGAAGCACTGTGTTCACCCGGCCTCTCAACCCAGCTTGGGTCTGTCACCTCATCATCCTCCGATCCCTCAGTCTGCTCCCCCCTCGGACTTCCTGCCCTGACAACAACTTCCCCACTGTCTGACAACCGTGTCTCCTCATAGTCGGACACCTCTTTACACACTTCTTCCAGTACGTCAACAAGGTCATCATCACCCACAGACTGCGACTGGTGGAAAACCTGGGCATCGGAAAATTGCTCATCAGCAACCGGACAAGTGGTTTGTGACTGTGGGAAGGGTCCAGAAAACAGTTCCTCAGAGTATGCCGGTTCAAATGGCAAATTTTGCTGGGAGGGGGCAGACTGGGGGGGAGGAGGCTGAGGTGCAGGAGCTGGAGGAGTGCCGATTTCAGTGACATGGGTGGACTGCGTGGAAGACTGACTGGTGGACAAATTGCTCGAAGCATTGTCGGCAATCCACGACATCACCTGTTCGCACTGTTCTGGCCTCAACAGTGCTCTACCACGAGTCCCAGTAACTTCAGACATGAACCTAGGGAGTGTAGCTCTGCGGCGTTCCCCTGCTCCCTCATAAGCAGGTGGTGTCTCACCCCGCCCAGGACCACGGCCTCTGACCCCTGCAGTAGTTGGACGCCCACGTCCCCGCCCTCGTCCTCTACCCCTAGCCCTCGGGTTAAACATTTTGAAAATGAGAGGTATAACTTTAATTTTTTTTTTTACTTTTTTTTGTGTTTTTTTTTTTTTTGTGTTTTTTAGTTTTTAAAACCAAACGATGCTATCCTATTGCTATGGCTATTTTCTAGCCAAGTATGAAAGCACACTGCTATGCCAGATGAGATGACACTGAGTTATGAAAAAAATAAACGTAAAATAAAAAAGGAAATGGCAGACTGTGCCTAATTGAAATCCAACCCCGGGCCCTAATAAATTTTCCCACTTCGGTCTTTGCGATGGATATGTGCGTCACTAAGCGCAAAACACAGTGGTCGCAAGTCTCACTCCAAATTGCTCACAATTTGCTAGTAGATGCACTGCAGCAACTACAGCCACCAGCAGATCAACCAGAAATCAAATATATATAACGCTACTGTAGGCGTAAGTAAGCCGTTTGGATTCTCCTATGGCTATTTTCTAGCCAAGTATTAAAGCACACTACTATGCCAGATGAGATGACGCTGAGTTATGAAAAAAATAAACGTAAAATAAAAAAGGAAATGGCAGACTGTGCCTAATTGAAATCCAACCCCGGGCCCTAATAAATTTTCCCACTTCGGTCTTTGCAATGGATATGTGCGTCACTAAGCGCAAAACACAGTGGTCGCAAGTCTCACTCCAAATTGCTCACAATTTGCTAGTAGATGCACTGCAGCAACTACAGCCACCAGCAGATCAACCAGAAATCAAATATATATAACGCTACTGTAGGCGTAAGTAAGCCGTTTGGATTCTCCTATGGCTATTTTCTAGCCAAGTATTAAAGCACACTACTATGCCAGATGAGATGACGCTGAGTTATGAAAAAAATAAACGTAAAATAAAAAAGGAAATGGCAGACTGTGCCTAATTGAAATCCAACCCCGGGCCCTAATAAATTTTCCCACTTCGGTCTTTGCGATGGATATGTGCGTCACTAAGCGCAAAACACAGTGGTCGCAAGTCTCACTCCAAATTGCTCACAATTTGCTAGTAGATGCACTGCAGCAAGTACAGCCACCAGCAGATCAACCAGAAATCAAATATATATAACGCTACTGTAGGCGTAAGTAAGCCGTTTGGATTCTCCTATGGCTATTTTCTAGCCAAGTATTAAAGCACACTACTATGCAAGATGAGATGACACTGAGTTATTAAAAAAATAAACGTAAAATAAAAAGAAACTGGCAGACTGTGCCTAATTGAAATCAAACCCCTAATAAATTTTCCCACTTTGGTGTTTGAGGTGGATATGTGTGTCACTAAGAGCTAAACACAACGGTAGCAAGTCCCCCTGCTAATTCCTCACAATATGGTACTAGCTGCACTACTAGTGCCAGCAAGCCCAGCCACAAGCAAACAAAAAAAAAAAGTATAACGTTATTGTAGCCCTAAGAAGGGCTGTTGGGTTGTTGTAGAATCACTCCTGCCTAACAGTAAGCTAATAGAACACCCTAACACTTTCCCTGACCAGCAGCAGCTCTCTCCCTAGCGGCATCCAGACAGAGAATGATCCGAGCAGCGCGGGCAGCGGCTAGTCTATCCCAGGGTCACCTGATCTGGCCAGCCAACCACTGCTATCGACGTGTAAGGGTACCACGTCATGCTGGGTGGAGTGCAGAGTCTCCTGGCTTGTGATTGGCTCTGTTTCTGGCCGCCAAAAAGCAAAACGGCGGGAGCTGCCATTTTCTCGAGCGGGCGAAATACTCGTCTGAGCAACGAGCAGTTACGAGTACGCTAATGCTCGATCGAGCATCAAGCTCGGACGAGTATGTTCGCTCATCTCTAATTCTAATCCCCTCATTCCCCAAATAATCTTGGTTGCTCTCCTCTGCACCCGTTCCAGCTCTACTATATCCTTTTTATACACTGGTGCCCAAAACTGTACACAATATTCCATGTGTGGTCTGACCAGGGATTTGTATAAGGGCAAAACTATGTCTTTATCATGAGAATCTATTCCTCTCTTGATACATCCCATAATTTAATTTGCTTTAGCAGCAGCCGCCTGGCTCTCGTCACTAAAATTAAGTTTACCATCTACCAATACCCCCAAGTCCTTTTCAGCTCCAGTTTTACCAAGTAATTGACTGTTTAGAACATAATTATACTTTTTGTTCCAATGGCCCAAGTGCATAACTTTACATTTATCTACATAAAACTTCATCACCATTTCTCTGCCCACTCCTCAAGCTTCCACAAATCCCTCTGTAATGCTTAATTATCAACCTCAGTATTTATTACTTTACAAAGCTTAGTACCATCTGCAAATATTGAAATTTGACTTTGTAAACCCACTACAAGGTCATTAATAAAAATATTAAAAAGAAGTGGCCCCAATACTGTGGCACTCCACTGTTTTCTATCGCTAAGCCAATTACTTACCCAAATACACAGATTTTCCCCTAGTTCCAGTAGTCTCATTTTATATACCAACCTTTTATGCGGCACGGTGTCAAATGCCTTGGAAAAGTCCAGATATACAACATCCACAGCATCCTCCAGATCCAGTCTGGAACTTACCTCCAATCAGATTAGTCCGACAGGACCGATCTCACATAAACCCATGCTGACGCTGGGTTATAAGGTTATGCACATTGAGATACTCCAGGGTAGCATCTCTAACAAACCCTTCAAATATTTTCCCCACCACAGAAGTTAGATGCACAGGTCTGTAGTTTCCAGGATCGCTTTTTGACCACTTCTGTCCGAGTCCTGCTTGAGGCCTTGGGAAACTGGCTCTCCTAGATGTGTAATGTAATCCAGACATCACAGAGAAGGAGGTGAGCTTCCATCTAGGATTCAAGCAACTTAGATTCATTGACATTTCTGACACCGGTGTGCAGGATTCTGTTTTCACCTGTAAATCCAGACGAGGACAGGCCTTGTACATTCCAAGAAACCCATTCTCTTGATGTACTTTTTGTGGGTCTATGGGAAAATTAAAGGGCATTGAGGATGCTTTGATGCGCAACATCACTGGCAGGAAATGACGACAAAAATGCAAAATGCAAATGCTCAACTTCTAGAGTTGAGTCTACAAGACAAAACACTTACATTCTCATGTAAGTGCATGAATTTGCACCAGTGTCAACAGATTACAGAACCAAGATGTTTTTGTCACTTAACAAGTGCCTTCCACTGTGGCAGTAGTTTTAGGAAGACTGGGGTATCACCTTTTCCATGTCTGTATCACGCAATCAAGTGACCCTACAAACTGATACAATGTGCCATTTTATCTATTTCAATAGACTAAAATTTGCAACTACAGTCTAATAGCTGTAAGTTTTTATGTGTTTATATTCTCAGTATTTACCATTACCATTACTTGTCAGGATCAGGGGTAGTGGACCCACTGTACCACTGCGAGCAATGACATAAGCCGACACCTGGTCCTAGGTTTTTATAATTCCCTTAATCTTGTCAGAAACATTTATGGATCAATTGTAATAGGATGGAAATTAAATTTTTATGCTCACTGGTAAAGATCACAGATTTCATAAGCATTACTGCAGTGGTGACTGTTCATGAAGTAGGTCACTACTGAGGGGGTGATTTGTTAAACATTGAACTACTTGCACTTAGTATCACCCAAAAAGGACCATTGGAGCTGCATCGGCAATTATCAGGGAAGGGCAATGGAAAGGTAAGTAAGCTTTTTTTATTTACAAAAAGCAATTATTTTGACTCCCCTTCACTTCTGGCTAATGTCCCAGTTTACTGCAATGCAATGATGCTGGTGGATTTTTCCTTTTTCTACCCAAGCACTTTAACTACAGACTATAGGGTCACTTTCACATGGTCCAAATTTGATCAGTATTTTGCATATGCATTTTAGGTCAAAACCAGAAATTCCCAAAAAATCTGAACTTCTGCCATGTGTTTGAATGACCTCTGTCTTTGGCTTCTGAATAATGTACTGTGGGATAGTGATCTTTCATTGATCTTTCACTAGTCAAGTTCATTATTTTCCTGCAAAATATTACAAAACACAGCAAAGGACATATCCACACATATCCACACATAGGACAAGATGGGGATATTATCACTGTATTCAGGCTTCTGGTGTGTCATAAATTGGAGATTGCTGACACAAATTCAAGAAATTTCGATTTTAGGTATTAGAATCCTACAACATTATTTTTATGTTTAGCTTTGTGATCAGAATTTAACATTCCTTACCAAATAAATTACTAAACAGCCTGTTATATATATTCCATTTTAACAAGGGCCACCCAATACCTTTCAATATTCATGGAGCCTCATCGACAGCATTCTGTCTGATCCTGTCATTTATATGAGAGGCTTTAGGTTTAAACATAAGATTTTATGAAGCATATAACCACAAAACACTGAATGGGCTGCTTAAAGTAGTTTCCAGTCTGCAACAATCCCCGGTGCTCCTTTATAACTCAGCAGGTGCCACAGGCAGACAATAACAGCACCAGCCATTGCTTCTGTGAATGAAAGCTGTTTCTTGGCAGTAAGTAAGTCGTAGCATTCTTGGCAAGAGACACTGGGGTCTCTGTGACTGAACAAATTGCTTTGCTTAAACTTCTGGACAAAGTAAAAATAGATAGATATTGGCCAACATTTCTTGTTTGTAGTTTTAGTAGATATTAGAATGTAATATATTTTAAGGTATTAACACTTTACCAATATACTTTTTTTAACATATAGATTTGATAACATGGGCTCAATAGCATACAGTATGTTTAAAGAAAAGAAAGGGGTTCTTCCATAAAAGTTACTTAACTTTTAACCATGGATGCAAATCGTTGCCACTTGAATAAACCTATCCTTGAATGGATTTATTTTGGAGTGCTGCCGGCTTTCCTACTACATAACTACTTATGCAGATATCTATGTTACTGATCAAGGGGGTCCAACTGAAAGTCCATCTGTGAGTAGAGTTATCAGTACTCCACACAAGCACTACACAAGATCATGCCCCGGTAGACCCATAGACGTGAAAGGTGTGCAGGTCATGCAATTACTATTTCTCTCATCACTGGGTTCCAACAGTCAGACCCTAAGTTTGTAGGGTATAGGTTACATTTGTAGGCCAGCCCCTTTGAAGTATAGATCTAAATAGTCAACAGGAAATAAATCTTGTACCCAAGTATGTTAAGTAGATTGGGATCTATTGCAATATTTTAGACAAAAACCTTTATTTAGTAAAATTAAATATTGATTTGTGAATTGTAAATGATTTAGTTTCATTTTTCACATTTAATTCAACCTTCAAAAATCACTCAGAAAACACAACACCCTCAAAAAAACAGAGCACAAAAAAAGAACCCCCCCCCCCCCCCACACACACACAAATGTATTCTCTAGCCATAGAACAGTTCATGATTTTAAAAGTCATGGTTATCTTCCTACCAGTGGCTGTATTTGTATGTCCTTGCTGCCCCTTTTGGTCCTTAGCTGTGTCATGTGACCATCATTTGGTCAAAAGTGAGAACAGGAAGAACAGTTTCTCAATCGTTATTATGAAGCTGTTGAGACTTTCATCGGAATGACTTTTGAAAGAAATTTCATGTTAAACATGTCAAACATGTCACAGTGTGTGCTGCCATTTTGCGGAGGATCGCCGCTCCCCATGATGTCCTTAGGGAGCGCCAATACTCCCCAAAATGGTGGCGTTCAGCGTTTCTGGCAAGTTAGTGCTACTGCACATGGATTGATCAATTTAAATGCTTCCAGCAACTTTGCCAGTGGCATTTTAACAGTTAAAACCTGCAATCAATGCCAGATGGTGGTGGGTTGCGCTGTACTCAAACCCATACCTGAACTTTGAGTGAAGTTTGATGTTTGGTCCAGGGTGTTTGTGGGTTGGTGAAAAGACCCACACACAATCACAATGCGGCATACTGATCTCAGTATAGTATTGTCCCCTCATACAGTCATTGTGAAGTGGAACAAGGAAAAATATTAGAGAATTATTGTCCAGTTTCCACAAATAAGGGATGTTGATTGTATAATGAAATGTTATACAATTTTTAATATACTTTCGGTATCAATTTCTCAATATACTTCAGACACCCGCTCTGTATGGAGAGAGCTAAGTCAAGAACCCTTTGTGCTTTAGGATTGCAGAAATGGCTGCATTAGAAAATATAAGACAGAAACATAGGGAAAATCTGAACTTGTTCCACTGCTTTACCCCTGTCCTAGTCCTTATTTAAATAAGGCAGATCAGTTTTGTTAGCATCACCCCTGATCATCCGGGGCACATGGTCTTGTTGCGTCCTCCAAGGCTACCCCCCTGGCCTGGCCTTGTAATTGATTATTATGAAAGTTATCATCTCATACCTTGTCTATCATAATAGACAGTAAAAGACTTTTTATATAGAAGTACCTCTTACAGACACAGATTGCATTTCTGGCCTGTCCATGGCCAACCTTTTAGACACCGAGCGCCCAAACTACAACCAAAACCCACATATTTTTGCAACATGCTAATACAAAAATTTAAACAGTAACTTATTACTCCCTGCTCTTTCACAGGTTTAAATTGTATAGGCACCTGAGGACACCAATACAGTAGAAGGAAGGAGTAGAAGTTTGGATTATCATTGTAGCTTCCTTCTAGGGTCCTGGGCTGCCTGGGACTGCAAGAGGCCTTGAGTCCTGTCTGCTGAACACTGCACTGGGGTGATGGCGCGGGTGCCCATAGAGAGGGCTCTGAGTGCCATATGTTCGCAGCCACTGGCTTACGGGCTGAAGAGAAGCCAGTACCAGTGAGCTGAGGTTATGTTTTTACATATTAAATCTAAATAGAACTCATAAGCAAACATAATACTGGTTAGAGGTGGGTAGCAACCAACAGGCTAGTATGAACCCCTGCTCTGGAAATACCAGGTTGGGTGTTTACCTGGTAGTGACTTTTTGTGGACTAGATATTTAGAATTTTTAATTTAAGGGCATATTCCCTAGCCATATTATACTACATGTATAGGCCATGAGTCTGATCTTGAATGCTATCCTATGCTTCATCATTGCTGGGTAACCGGCTTTTTATGTTTTAAATTTAAGAATTTTTTTTCTATAGATCAGTTATTTGTGTGGGACACTTTGTCAGGGTTATTATTCCTGACACCTCTCCCAGAATATGATAAGCCTTTCCTAAAATAACTGTACATGGCACCAGGAACAATTGGCACCAACACTTGATTCTACAAGCAGCATTGTTTCCTCTGAAGTGCCGGTTCAGACATCACCACATTAACTCAGATTCATGTTTAAATTAAACTATAGCAGAATGAACCCATCCAATCGCTCATTAGTGACCTCTACTCTATTATCATCTCCAGTGTCCTATTTAAAATGCAGAAGGAATAACGATTAACAGAAATTAATATGCAAATGTCTGCCCATACCCAGTGCCTGTCATTGCCTTGAAATGATGGGGATACAGTGGAAAAGTGAAATGATAACTAGCAGATGCCAGAGATATAAACTTTGTGGAGAGACAGTTTTGGTTATTTTATACATACACCTCCGAAAACGAGGATCTGACAACACTCCTCTCGTTTGCAGCAGAAATAAACAAGTTGTAATTTGTTAACGTGCTGGGTAAAACAGCTTGTGTTTTTCACAAACACGCTGACAGCAAGTGATTCGGGGCTCCCATTCACTAAACTGTTGATTCATATTCTACTCATCCAAAAGTAATTAACAATTATTTTGTTTACATCTGCTTTGATTTAATCTCTCTGGCATTTCTCCAGATTCTGGTTTATTGCTCTGAAATCATTATTTTCCTGTTTCATATGTGCCTTTTTGTTTTAATGCAAAAGTCCCTACATTTCTAGACTGAAGAATTTATTTCAGGGTTTAGGATATGGTGCCAGATGACAGAGATGAATTAACACTACCACTGCTGGACGCTGCATTTGGATTTTCTTATATTAAAATATATTAGACAACTACGACAGTATATATACATTTATTCAATTGCATGGTATGTAAAAACTCCATATGGGTGAATATAATGTCTCATAAATGTCAGGGATGCACTATTAAGGGAACCTGACCACCTGAATACAGAGTTCATTATGACAGAATGGCTGTGGGACATTTTTCATATGGATATTTCATATGCAAAAACAATTTCTTTCTTTGCATAATCACTCCTGCAGAGGGGGTCGTATCAGAGGACAGATAACACAATTGCATTTATCTTCACACAGGTACATTGTTTTTGTTTAATAACATCCAATAGATGAAAAGTATAAATCTTCTTCATTCCCCCATTCACACACTCCATATGTTATGTAACCATGCTAACCTATCACAGTGTTCTGCTGTGAAGCAAGAAATAACTTCTTATAAATATTTGAAGTGTCTTTTGTCTCTCCTCTTTCTCCTCCTGCTTGCTGCAGGCGACATCTCTAGCAGGCCCACCTGCTTATTTTAACACTTCACACAAAAACCCTGCTAACCTTATAAAGATTCAGTGTATCCCCTCTTCTCCTCCTCCACCCATAACCCCTTTTAAATGTGCCGTATGGAATGCCCACTCTTTGTGTAATAAACTAAAATCTGTTCATGACCTCTTTCTTTCTAAGTCCTTTGACTTGCTGGCCATCACAGAAAAATGGATCCAACAGGATCTGAAGGACTCTGCCTTGGTTGCGCCATTGTCTTATGGCGGCTTACACTTTTCTCAAAGCACCAGACCTGAGAATAGGCAGGGAGGAGGGTTAGGCATACTACTCCCTCCAAGTTGCACCTTCCAGGTCATTCCTCCTGTACCTTCTCTTACTTTTCCATCTTTTGAGGTCCACACCCTCAGACCCCTTTGTGCCCATTATCTCTTCGAATGGCTGTAGTATACTGTCCTCCCCGGTCACCCTATCAGTTTGTTGACTACTTTGCCTCTTGGTTCCCTCACTTTCAATCCTATGACATTCCAACCATCATCATGGGAGACATCCCTATTAACACTCCTGTTTCCCCACCTGGCTCTCAGCTCTTAGCACTAACTATTTCTCTAGGTCTCTCACATCTCCCCGATTCCCCCACTCATAATGAAAGAAACATCCACGAATTGATCTTCTCCTGACTTTCTTCAATATCTTATTTTACCAATTCTTCCTTTTCTCTTTGAGACCATAATCTTCTTTCTTTTACTTTCAATAATTCTTCATCTTCTTTTAATCCTACCACCCATTGTTCATTCCGGGAACCCACGTGAAACCTTACACTCACAAACTCACAGAAACCTTACACTGCCCCCCATCTCCTCTTTCACCTGTCCAAACCTGGCTACTGACCACTATAATCATACTGTCAGAAGCACCCACTCTATATCCAGAATTTTCAACTTAGATACAACCAATCTTGGCACATGGTTGTTTAGTTCAGCAGTGTTCGAGGATTGCCAAACGTCTGTGGAGAAAATCATGCACATATGCAGACTTTCTACACTTCACATTTATACTAAAAACCTATAATTCTAACCTTCACCTTGCTAAACAGGTCTATTTCACTACCGTATATACTCGTGTATAAGCCGAGTTTTTCAGCACAAAAAATGTGCTGAAAAACGTCCACTCGGCTTATACACGAGTCAATAAAGTAAAAAAATAAGTTAAAAAATAATAAACTTATATACTTACCCTCCGGTGGCCCCGGTGTGCAGCGCTGCTCCCCCGATGTCCGTGCGGCTCGTCATCAGGCTTCCGTGCCCGTCTTCTTTCTTCTGCAGGGCACCTGCATGTTTTTCCTCCGGGCAGCGCCTAGTATGACGTCATACTAGGCGCCGGCCGGGAGAGAGCAATGGCGGCGCCCAGCAGAAGAAAGAAGACAGGCGCGGGAGCCTGAAAACAAGCTGCGCGGACATCGGGGGAGCAGCGGTGCACCCCGGGGCCACCGGAGGGTGAGTATATAAGTTTATTTTTTTAATGCTGCGGGCAAGCTGTATACTACTGGGGGCAAGCTGTATACTACTGGGGGCAGGCTGTATACTACTGGGGGCAGGCTGTATACTACTGGGGGCAAGCTGTATACTAAATGGGGCAGGCTGTATTCTACTGGGGGCAGGCTGTATACAACTGGGGGCAGGCTGTATACTACTGGGGGTAGGCTGTATACTATGGGGTGCAGGCTGTATACTACTGTGGGCAGGCTGTATACTACTGGGGGCAAACTGTATACTGCTGGGGGCAAACTGTATGCTGCTGGGGGCAGGCTGTATACTACTGGGGGCAGGCTGTATACTACTGGGGGCAGGCTGTATATTACTGAGGGCAAGCTGTATACTACTGGGGGCTGGCAGTATACTACTGGGGGAAAGCTGTATACTACTGGGGGCAGGCTGTATACTACTGGGGGCAGGCTGGGCTGGCTGTATACTGCTGGGGGCAAGCTGGGCTGGCTGTATACTATAGGGGGCTGGTTGGCTGTATACTGGGGGGGGGGGGTCAGTGACCAATGCATTTCCCACCCTCAGCTTATACTCGAGTCAATAGGTTTTCCCAGTTTTTGGTGGTAAAATTAGGGGTCTCGGCTTATACTCGGGTCAGCTTATACTCGAGTATATACGGTAATCTAATATCATCTCTCTCTAACAACCCCAAAAGGCTCTTTGATACTCTTCACTCCTTACTAACACCAAAGGTGCAGCCACCTGTCACAGACCTTGGGGCTGAAGATCTGGTCATCTTCGTTAAGGATACAATTGATTGTATTCACAAAGAAAATCATTTCTCAATCCACTCACCACACAAATCCCCTTGCCTCCAGTACCTAACCTTGTTCACTCTCTTCCTTTGAGCCAGTCACAGAGGAAGAAGTGTCCAGGCTCCTTTCCTCTGCTCACCCCACTACCTATATCAGTGACCCCATCCATTCACATCTGGTATAGTCTCTCTCCTCAGCAGTCACTTCTAACCTCACTAAAATCTTTAACCTCTCTCTCTCTCTTCTGGTGTTGTCTCCTCTTCTTTCAAGCATGCTGTTGTTACCCCATTACGAAAGAAACCTTTTCTGGACCCATCCAGTGCTGCTAACTACTGACCAGTTTCTAATCTCCCTTTCATCTCCAAACTCCGAGAATGCCTGGTCTATTCTTGATTAACCCGCTATCTCTCAGCGAACTCCCTCCTTGACCTCCTACAATCTGGTTTCAGCTCTATGCACTCCACTGAAACTGCTCTTACTAAAGTCTCCAATGATCTCCTCACTGCTAAATCTTACTCATTTCTCATTCTTCTGGATCTATCGGCAGCGTTTGATACTGTGGACCACCAGCTTCTCAGCGATATAGCGGTTTAAAACACTAGCAAAAGTAAGCTCCGGCACCAGCTCACCCTGAGCTGGTGCCCGGTGTTTACAGCTAATACCTACCATTACCAGTGGTAGGTTTCCTTTCATGGTAACACCCGCAATCGGTGCTAGCAGGTGTTAACATGCACATCGCCATTAGCAAAGCTGCCAGCGGCTTCTTGGGAACCGCCATCTTGCTGGAGATCGTCGCTCCCCGTGTAGACATGTCATTTGTGGCGCACAGTGAAAGCTGTAAAATCCAAGCCCTCAAGATAACTGCACAAATGCATTTTTTCACCTATTTGATTGCATTTGGATTTTTTTCCTGCTTCCCTGTACACGGCATGGAACAATAAATACCATCACTATGAAGTGCAGTATGTTATGCAGAAAACAGGCTGCCACACAGCTCTTTATGTGTAAAAAAAAGTTATAGATTTTTGGGGAGTGAATAATAGAAATGAAAAAACAAAAAAAGGGCCAGGTCCTTAAAGGGTAAAGAAAAATCTAAATCAAATCAATACTTGTTGTAGCCACCCATTTTCAGCATTAAACCATTGAATCAAGGTTCCCTCTTCAAAAACTTTGCACCCACAACATGAAATGTTACTTTAAAAAGGTAACTTTTAAAAAAAGTTTACTATTACTTTAAGAAAGTTCAAACTTTTACAGTAATTCAACCACTACTCAATCATATGGCAGCTCATTCTATGGTTTCAAAACAAAATAGTTCCAGGTTTGAAAACATACCCATACACCTATTGCCTTTTGTAGAACCCACAAGCAGGTTTGACATATTAATGCAGGTCTCAGTTGGTCCCCAACTTGCCTCTAATTGCCCCTATTCAACTGATATAGCCCCTGGAGTTTATATGTGTATTAAGTAACTTTATACTTGGTAACACGTCCTTTTCAAAAGGGCGATGATGCGCCAAAATCCGATCATGTGTGGCAAAAACCCCTTCTAAATGTGGCGCACATCGGAAATTGTCGGGTATTCTGCCCGTGGATCGCAGACCCTTAGTAAATGAGCCCCAATTCCTCTCAACTAGGTAATCTCCAGTAGTGTCATGTGAGTTTCCAAAACATGGATGTGTGAACTTTCAGCTCATTATTAAACATGTGGTTATCTCAAAATCTTAAAGGGAACCTGTCATCAGAAATTGGCCTAATAAACCACTACCAGTATATTGTTGATCAGTTGAACAGCTTCTAGATCATGTTTCTCGCATGCCAAAAAAATTTTGACCGGGGTTACAATAATAAAGTATACGGTTCCGACTTATATACAAACTCAACTTAAGAACAAACCTACAGAACCTATCTTGTATGTAACCCAGGGACTGCCTGTATATTCACAGTTGTGTCTATAATAAACTCAGATGTTGCCAATAAATCTGAGCTTCTACAAAAAAGCCTTTAAATGCATATCTTTCAAAGTTTTTGGCATAATGTTGTAATGTAATCTATCTATCTATCTATCTATCTATCTATCTATCTATCTTTATAAACCTTACCTTAGAAAACTTCCACTGGTTTTCTGAACTGTCTGCAATTGTTTGACCATTTCGACAGAACTTGAAATAATTGTCTAAATCCCACCTCTGGAATGATGTATTAATTGTTTAGTTTTCTTGGTGTAAAATGCAACAGGTTATATGTTAAAGGGTTTGATTTTCTCGCTGCCAGGAACTTTCTCAGTATTGTAGGGAAGTTTCAGACATATTTATGAACAGGAGTTGATACACATTATAGTACAAAGCTATACAAAAGATTAAAACTTCATGAATGTAAGAAAATGTATATGAAGACTAAAGAAGAATTGTTGTAAATATATGTATATATCAAAATGAAGTAAAGTTTGAAAAATATACGAAAAAAAGTTTTTCATGGTCATTCTATAGGATACTGTTCATTGATGCGTTTTATGGGGGATATGGAGATCCACCGAGTCCTGGACCAAGTGTAAATATACACCTCTGTACATCTTTATCAAACACTTCTACTATAGTACAAAGCTATACCTGCTCATAACCTGCTACCAATAATGCCATTTAGAATCGCGATTTCCACTGACTAAATAGAAAAACAGTTTTAGAGAGTTGGATTTGTAGTGGAAAATATTCCCCTGCATGGATTTGGATAACACAAAATGCTACTGCAAATGTTCGGAGGTTTAATTTTTCATGAATGGAATGTAAAATGTCATTCCCCTGTATATTAAATATTCACTCTGCATGATCTGAACCACAGGGTTTATCACATGGATTATGAAATGAAGCATCAATCATTACTGATGACAGCATGGATAGACAATCACTGAGTCGGTTCATTAGTGACCATTCACTCACCAACCGGAATCTAAAGGAATGACACTTGTGAGAAAAGAATGTGTTTCCTAATAAAGCAAAATTTCACAATCTCCTCTGTACTCATCCCTCTTTTCTCCTGGATTCTGATATAAACAAATCCTGAAGCTGTAAAAAAGTTTTAAGCAGGGGAAGATGGGCGTCTTGTCTAGGGTCTGTAGTTATTCAGTAGTTGGAGACCTAGCTGCGCGCCCTCGTCCTGGTCCCCTGCGTTCTGCGCATTCATCCACCTAACACCCCTTCTACCTTTATAGGTAGAATCGGGGTGGTAGGTTCCCTTTAACTAGTGCCAGTAAGTGGATAAAGAGAAATTTTGCTTTGATAACATACTTTATAATATAATACCGCTCACACCCAGAGTCACTGCTCTGGATTTTTTAAAGCTATAGTATGACCTATTTACTTATTTATACAGTCTGGATTCTGTATTTATTTGGAGTTCCAAACTACAGGAAATTTCAGTAGGCTCTAATTTATATTGGCTACTCTGGGGCCAGATGTGATTGTTGGCTAATGGTTGCTGCCACTGTTACTATGAACTACTGAGGGCAGGTACTGTGACAATTAACTACTCGTGGTAAGTGCTGTGTCTCTTGGCTACTGGGGGCCAGAACTGTGACTATTGGCTACTTTGGGAGCAGAGACTGAGACTACCGACTATAGGAAGCAGGTACAGTTACTATTGGGTCCTGGGGGAATACATTCTTACAATTGGTTACTGGGACAGCCAATGTGACTATTGTCTACTGTGTCGGCAGGTTTTGTGACTGTGGGATAATGGGGGTAATCACTGTGACAATTAACTAGACAGTTAGCAGAGTTAGATGATGGGGAATCATTTTACTCAGTCATTTTATTTTCCCCAGTTGTTTCTTACTCCTCTTTCACCACGACAGAGGATTTTATAGTTACATGATGCAATTAACACCACTCTGACTACTTCTCCTCCATAAGGTGAGAGTACGTCTCCCAGTGACACACACACAGATGCAGATAATTTAGTAGTAACCTTGCCGATGACTAAAAATGATTAATGAAAATGGTTAACCAGGAATTGTGTCAGGGAGTTGTTATTTTAATTAAAAACTACCTGTAACACTAACCACTTTCTACCGTAATGGGGGAAAACAACATGTGGCCCCCTCCATTTTTCATAACTCCATATGGCAATTGGAGCAGTGTGAGGTAGAGCAAAGGGGTGTCTTAATACTAGCATGAGCCTTGCCGCATGTTTAGAGAAACTCTTTCAGTAGGGTAGGTGCTGGACATGGAGAGGAAGATATAATTGGCAGGAGTGACCAATAAAATTAGCTGGATCACATGTAATTTTGAGACATGCTGCTTGTAGCGGGAATGGGTTAGGCATATCCGATGGCCAGGGAGCCCGGGCTGGATCTTGTCACAGAGGATGTTGCATGTGCGCTTTAGGTGAGGTAGAGAGAAAAAATATTAAAATGCACACAATGTGATTTTACAAAAAGATTGTAAAAATATATGGGGTAAATAATATAAATGAGTGGGTTAAAGTTGATAAGAGTCACAGGCAACATCCTTAATTTTTTCAGTGACAGGTGACATCTTAGACAATCCCATCTTTAGCTCTCTTGTGCAAATGGTGGTACAAAATTTTCGCACATAGAAATTAGCAGGGCATTGGTTTGGAGCTAGCAAAAAGTGTATCCAGTCACATCAGAGGCTAGCCATATTCCAATGATATAGACTTTTCAACATTCTGGGGCAGATTTACTTACCCGGCCCATTCGCGATCCAGCGGCGCGTTCTCTGCACAGGATTCGGGTCCGGCCGGGACTTATGAAGGTAGTTCCTCCGCCGTCCACCAGGTGGCGCTGCTGCGCTGAAAATCATCTCAACGCGCCGGAATCCACCACCTCGGACCAGGTGAAGGTAAGCGCTTCCTAAGCGACACTTTTTCGGTTTTTAAATGCGGCGGTTTTTCCGAATACGTCGGGTTTTTGTTCGGCCACGCCCCCCGATTTCTGTCGCGCGCATGCCGGCGCCGATGCGCCACAATCCGATCGCGTGCGCCAAAAATCCCGGGGCAATTCAGGTACAATCAGCGCAAATCGGAAATATTCGGGTAACACGTCGGGAAAACGCGAATCGGGCCCTTAGTAAATGACCCCCTCTGTGTTTATATGTAATTTTTAACTACACATTCCCTTCGCACTTAAGTCTTTATCTGGAGGTTTTAGTAACTTCTTAGTAACTTTTAAGTAGTCTGGATTCTGTATATGTTTAGAGACTCTGTTTTTGCATCTTTTGCATGCTTGTTTTGTCATTGAGCTTACGTCATCAAAGCAAACTGATATTTGACGAAATATTAAGAAACTGTGGGGTTTTTTTCATAATTTGCATTCTTTATATTTGATTAATAGAAATATTCAGGATAAATAACATGAAAATAAATGGGTGAGAATCTCAGCGAGGAGTGATCTCATTTTATTTACATAAAATTATAAAATTACCAGTCAGTTGGAGGCTATCTTGAACTGTGTTATTTTAATCTGTTGGTTGTCATGGAAACATGGTATTCCTTATTAAAATTCTTCATAAAACCCATGCCAGTCTTTTACTGGCAAATAAACATTCCTGTGTGTTCATTCAGCATCCTGCGGTGATCAGGCTCACATTCTGTTTACAAGGATTTTCTCATCACAGACTCAGCCAATAGCAATTCGTTCAGATCTGGTATACACTGCGCCTGCCGAAATAAGGCAGCTTGTGCAGGAACACTAGGGTCATAGATTAGAGGACAGATTTTATTCCATAACTCAGGTGAATGTCTACAGGTAATATTCCTGGTGGAGAAATATGAAATAAATGTTATCAAATTGGAATGAGATTGTATTATGGTTGATTAATTTAACATTATATCAATACGGAGACTAGAGCAGGACTGCAAGGAACCCACTAATATTTGGGAACCCTGTGGACATAGTGGAGGGATTTTCCATTCAACTTCTAATACTTGAGTGTTGTCACGGGTGGTTCTTGCGACCCATATCGCAGATCGCAGGCTCACCCGTGCGCCACCAGCGCACCTCACATCTCCCGGCTCCTGGCTTGCTCCCCTCTGCTGTGCGGGCACTTCCCGGACTGCTAGGGCGCGCAAGCGGCAGCTTCTCCAGATCTAAAGGGCCAGCGCGCCATTAATTGGCGCTGCCCATATTGCCTAATTCTGCATAAGCCTGCCTCTTCCTGCAAGCCCTGCCGGATCTTTGTGCCTCACAGCCTGAGAGAAAGCTTCCTGGTGATTATTCCTGCGTTCCTGTGTATTCCTGCATTCCTGAGTGTTCTTGTGTGTTACCCAAGTTCCTCCGTGTTGCTGTGTCCCGTGTGCCTGTGTTCCATTCCCACCTGCCTAGACCTCCTGTTGCTGACCCCAGATTTGGACTTGACCTTGCATTTCTGCCACCTGCCCTGACCCTGGACTTGACCACGAGACTGTCTACCGCTAAGATACCTCGACCTCGGCTGCCACCGCGGGCTAGTCGTACCTGTGGAACGACCTGGTGGTACCCTGCCGCAGCAAGTCCAACCCGCTTTGCGACGGGATCTGGTGAAAACCAGGTGCCACTTAGACTCCAGTCCCAGGTGTCGGCTAGTTCCATCTCCTGCGGTGGTCCAGAGGATCCACTGATCCTGACAAGTGCACTGTATTCTGCACTGTTCTGTGACTACTAGTGAGCAACTTCACTTCACTTTCTACCTTTTTCCCTTTGTTCTTCCCCCTCTTGCTTTCTATACCCCCTCATTTACTTATTCATAAAATGTAAAAAAATTGTGAGCCAAAAAATGGAAAATATGACAATATTGAAATGTGAAAAGAAAAAGAATAAAGATGGTAACAAAAAAATTCCCCTGAGTTCCCCAGAAAAACTAAGATTTATTTACTTTAATGTTAGATTTGTAGAGAATACTTGTCTTTGCGATGGCTTTGAGATTCAGTTTTGTCACTATCCGTGGTGACTTATGGCTGGAGATGCTTATTTACATTGTAATCAGCTAGTAATGTGACACTTAAACGGACTGTACCAACTATATAAGTTAAACCCTTCTACAGAATAAGAAATAAGCTGATCACTGACTTCTAGGAACTTCATCGATCTTGAGAACTGGACACCTAGCAAAGTGAAAAACAGCCATCCTGTTCTCACTAATGGGTAGCACTCCATTGTTGCTTTATTGCACATTACTGATTTCGCTTACTTTTAAAAGTTGATATAAATTATACCAGTCATGGAGTTGTCGTCATCATTATCTCCTCACTGTGCTACCTCCTCCCACTCTCTGTCAGCTCAGGTCAGCGGGAGTGACTGGGGAAAAGGAGGGAGGACTGTTAGTTGGGAGAGCTGAAGAGATAATGATAATAAACACAGGGAATTCCAGCCTTGCAAGGGATGCTCCATGCCTCAAAGTAGTTTGCAAGGAGCCAGGTATACTTTAATATACTGTACTTTTAAAAGTGAGTAGAACCAGTAATGTTAGTTATAAAAGCAGATTTAGAATTAGTATTATAAAGGCTATTGGAATTTGTCATTAGATGAAAATGGAACTACACATTCCTGATGAAAAGAATCCTGATGAAAGGTTCATTTTAATGTCATTACACCTCAAAACTGGTCACTAGTCTCTTCTAGTACTACAAGTTGACTACAAAGGCTTAAGTTCCCAGTTGGTAAACATGCCACACTCTCACTTAAAAGAAATTCTATATAGCAAACAATATAATGGGCATAACATAGAACTTAAATGACATCTGTCATCAGGTCTCTGTCACTAATTCTGCCACCACTACGTGTTGGGGCAGCTGACAAGGATCCATCCCAGCCTTTATCTAGTCAATTTATACATTAATCATCATAAATCATCTTTTCTTTATTATGCAAATGAGGCTGGTCACATGGAGAGAGAACATGATGTCATTCCTGTTACCACTACCCTCTTGTGTGTGTGTGTGTATAGTAAATATTCTGTTATAGGGAAAAGGGAGAGAGGGGAACAAAGTGGCAGTAAAATTTAACTTTTATTTCCTGGTTAAAAAAAAAGAAAACCCTGTGCTGGTGTAGAAGTGGTTAAAATGAATTTGCAAGAAATTCAAATACTATTAGGGAAAGTTCTGGGGATATTCCTCCCCTACATGCAAAAACAGACCCCTGTTATTGATATTGCACGTGATCCCAAAGATTGAGGGATTAGTGAGAGGGTTCTTTTTTATAAATATATTTTTTGTTATCACTCTTGTAGTCTTAACTCATATGCTATGTGGCTCCAGGCTTTATTATTTTGATTAGGCTATCGCACACTCATGTCAGTAATGTCTCCTTATTGTGTTTGGAGACTGATTAAATCTGCAACATGTCCTGGGTGAAACAATGTTGCATCACAGTGAAACAAATGTATCCACTCGAACTGAGCCACACCAGGATGTTTACCCAGTTGCCCTGGTGATGTTACTTCATTTATCGGGGATATGTCAGTAGCAGTGTATCATCTTTAAGACTCTTGTGTGATAGGTGCCTGTAAGGTAAGTTATGATAGTCTGTAATAATCGTTGTGCCTGCTGTGGGATTAGATTAATGTTTGTCCCACTTATCACATTGTATGCCACAGGATTGTCATGCAGAGTCTGCGAGTCGGCAGCATGCCACACGCGGACTCAGTATAGGCAGAGAGACACTCACACACTATGTCTGCTGTGAGGAGCGCCCTGAGTTGAGCCTCGCTTACTTAAACTCATTTGACAGACTATTTCTAACTTCTTGATGTACTGTCATTGCCTAGCGATTTTGAGTTTTTCTGACTATCTGTCCCTCAGTTCTATTATTAGGAACTTTCCCTACTGATACCCTACGGCCGTTTCGCCGCCATAATGCGGCTTCATCTAGGGGTGTCGGCGCTCGTTTCCGGGCGCTTTTTATTTAATTCAGTTTGATTGACACTTCCCATTGCCAATCAAAATTGATCATTTCTTTTTTCTATTATTCTGAAGTAGTTTTTGGTTTTTGGCAACCCTTCTGCCTAGCTAATCTAAAATCACTTGATTTCTATATTTCTTTCAAGGTGAGTATATTGGCTCTTATTTGTAAACAGTAAGCTATAACACATGGAGTTTGTAATATTAGTGGAAGTTTTTAGTGTTTTCTTACATCCATAGAATTCTCTGTGTTTTTTATTATTAATAATTGGTTTAGTGTCTCTTCTTAAAATGAGATGCTATATTTTGTTTAATTATTGATTCTGTAAATTTCATTATAAGGTGTACATTTTGTATTATTTTTTATTATCGTTTCCATTTTGATTTTATTTTTTATTATTTATTGTTTTATAATATAGCTTATTGTTCATTTTATTGCTCTGAGAGACATAATTCTGCGGCTAATTGTTATCAATGTATAAAGTTCTGAAACTCTTTGTGAGGAGTCCGGGTTATTGGATTTTCCTCTACAAGTGAACGATTACAAATTTATGTGATGCATATCTGAATGGTGCATCTTTAGTTATAGGAAGCAACCAAAATTAAATGATTCATTTAGTCCTTTTGGACTGACACAGTCCATCCTAAAGATCCATTCACTTTCTTTTTGAAGTAAAATTTTGTCCAGATCACCTCCTCTGATGTTCAATTTTTTCTGGCATATGGCCCATCCTTTTAGTTCATTTAGTCTACCCCGATGCGCCATATTCATGTGTCTGGCTATGGGTGTAGGTTGAAAGATGATTTTCTCTTTTTTACATTTGTCTTCTTCTCTTTTATAATTTTTTATCTTATTCAGATGCTCTCTGATTCTTACCTTGAGTTCTCTCTTCGTTTTGCCGACATAGTATAGATTACATGTGCATTGTAAGATGTAAATAATTCCTTTTGACGCACATGTAATATGTTCTTGAATTGGGACTATCTCTCCTCTACCATCTATGAAACTCTGCTTTTTGATTAAAACTTGGCATCCTGTGCAAAGTCCACAGGGGAAAAAGCCTGGGTACTTAACTTTTTCGCTGGTTTTCTGATGTATGTAATGGCTGCTGGTAATTTGGTCCCCTATTGTAATGCTTTTCCTGTATCCACAACTTGCTTTAGCACTTATTGCATTCTTGAGATCTGGATCGGACTGTAAGATACTCCAGTATCTATCCAGGATACTCCTCATCTCTGTCCACTGGGTATGGTACCGTGTAATAAATCTTATTTCTTCATTTTTCTTCTTTTCTTTCACCTTCAATAAGGTTTTTCGCTCGGTCCTCAGTGCTGAATTGTATGCAATTTTTATGGACCTATTGCTGTAATGTCGATCTTTTAGACGTGCTTTGAGGTTTTTTGCTCCTTCCTTAAATTTTTCAAAAGTGGAGCAATTTCTCCTCATTCTAAGGAATTCTCCTTTTGGAATGCCCTGAATGGTCCTTGGCAGATGGGCGCTGTGTGCATCCAGAATGCTATTGGTTGCTGTCCTTTTTCTGTACAATTCTGTCTCCACCTTACCCTTTTCCCCTTGGTATATATTTAGGTCTAGAAAAGGTATTTGATTTTTGCTGTATTCCAAGGTGAGCTTGATATTGAGCTCATTCATATTCAAGGCCTGAAAGTACTCTTTAAGTTCAGTTTCACTGCCTCTCCAGATACATACCACGTCATCTATATAGCGGCGCCACAGTGTTATGTGATCTTTCCATCCCAAGTAGTTCTCTTTGAAAACTACTTCTTCCTCCCACCAACCTAAAAATAAATTGGCGAACGTTGGTGCGCATGCTGCGCCCATGGCCGTGCCATGTATCTGCAAATAAAAGCGGCCACAAAAAGTAAAAAAGTTTCGGGTGAGAACGAAGCGCAAGAGTTTAAGTACAAACTCTCTGCGAATTGGACTATATTTAGGGTCTTTTTGGAGAAAATAGTTCACCGCCTTGCAGCCCAGGTCATGTCCTATACTTGTATATAGGCTCTCTACATCGCATGTTGTCAAAATTTCATCTGATCCTAGGTTGACATCTTCTAATTCCTGTAGAACTTGCATTGTGTCCCTGGTGTAAGAAGGTAGCTGGTATACGTATTGACGTAATTCGTTGTCCAGCCATTGGCTAGCCTTTTCTGTAAGGCAGCCGATACCCGATACTATCGGCCTGCCGGGCGGGCATTCTAAATTCTTATGAACTTTAGGTAGCATGTAAAAGGTTGCCACTTTCGGGTATTTATTCTCTAAAAAGTTCTTTTCTTGTTCTGTTATTGCCCGATTTTCCAATCCTTCTTTAATTAGTTTTTCATATTCTTTTTGAAAGTCTATGCTTGGATCAGCCCACAGAGCTTTATAACATTTTTTGTTATGTAATTGTTTGTGGACTACAAGAGTGATAACAAAAAATATATTTATAAAAAAGAACCCTCTCACTAATCCCTCAATCTTTGGGATCACGTGCAATATCAATAACAGGGGTCTGTTTTTGCATGTAGGGGAGGAATATCCCCAGAACTTTCCCTAATAGTATTTGAATTTCTTGCAAATTCATTTTAACCACTTCTACACCAGCACAAGGTTTTCTTTTTTTTTTTTAACCAGGAAATAAAAGTTAAATTTTACTGCCACTTTGTTCCCCTCTCTCCCTTTTCCCTATAACAGAATATAGCTATCTATTGGTGGTGTACACCTGGCAGGAGAATAAGCTAAAAAGCTATAAACATTAATAAACAACATAAAAAATAATAATTCTTCTGATACACATAATATTATTGTGTGTATAGTAAAGCATTGCTAGTGTCTGTGATTTACCTGCTGCCTTCTTGGCCTGACTTCCTCTTTGTTCTATACGTGTGTGAGAGAAACAGACATCATCTAAGTACCTAAAATGTTCTGCTTTACACATGTGAGAGACACATACATCAGCTACACAAGTACCTCATATATTCTGCTATACACATGTGATAGACACAAACATCAGCTACACAAATACCTGACATATTCTGCTATACACATGTGAGAGACACAGACATCAGCTACACAAGTACCTGACATATTCTGCTATACACATGTGAGAGACAAAGACATAAGCTACACAAGTACCTGACATGTTCTGCTATACACATGTGAGAGACACAGACATCAGCTACACAAGTACCTGACATGCTCTATTTTCCCATACACGTGGCTGCATACTGTAGCAGTTGTATCTCTTATACAGGGGATGTGGCAACCAGAACTAGGAAATTCATGGAGGCAGTCAGCACCAGGACTGTCCCATCATTATACAGGCTGTCAATCAAGCACTGGGGGTGTGGCAGTGCCTGAAACTCATGAATGCTCTGGACAGCTGAATATGATAATGATTCATTGAACCCATCTCAGGTTTAGTATCTGATTGCTTAGGTTTACAGGCAGGTAGAGTGACAATGTAGGGAGTGAGGCAAGGCTATCTGATGACAGTTTACAAAAATATATTTAGTTTGGGGGGTTAATTTGCCTGACAGGTTCTCTTTAAGACATATCCAGGATCCCCTGCATGTTTTCATTTTATGATTATAACACATGTACAAACAATTCAGGTAGCACACCCCATTACATATCATTTACCCTTAAATAATAGACATCCAGATTCCATCAGAAAAGGGTATTCTAACCACCTAGCACTGGCATCTGGGCTATTCTTGTACCATCAGAAACATGTACATATGCAAAAAGGGGTTAAAATCACTATTTGTCCTTTACTATTGTGTCATAAAAGTGAATATTTATTTCCCAGTGTCTGCTCTTCTCTTTTCTATTGCTATTTGCATTCTCTAAATGACCATTCATTATTCTCCTGTACTAAACTACTCATTTTTGGGTGTCATATTTTAGCGGGCCGTGGCAATGACTGCTAATGGGCTACATAGAGATTACTGCTCTGCGCAGATCTCTTCACAGCTCTCCATTTGTTAAAGAGCAGGATGTGTCTGCATAAGTTAAATGAAATTGGAAAACCCTCCTCTCCCTGATAGAGATCTGATACTCCAATCATTTCTATTGCTGTGGGAACCCGCATAGTCCAATTACTTTCTATTTCTCTGTCTCACTGACTCAGAGGAAAAATTGCTGTGCCATAAATCATGTTGAAAAGGCTCAAACTTTCCTGAAAGTAATTCAGTAATATCTGTAGCCTCGTGTACTAGGATTTTAAAGGCAAGGACTGGAGTATTTGGCATGATGAGTGTTAAACCAAAAGCATTCTGCCTTTAATGTGTGGATACGTTTCTGACTATGTATCATGTGGTTTATAATATAGTTTTCCTTTGTCTATTATTCATCTTCTATGATAGGAGGGAGTCTTTTTTGAGTTTTTTCAACATATTATAAAAGTTAAAGGGTTATATATACTTGTTATTTCAACATGGTAGGTCCTTAACGGGAGCCTTTGATGCTGAACAGGAGAGGAAGATTGATCGGTTTTGTGAAAAAATAGCTTTCTAGTATTTTCAGTTCTTCTAACCCCAACACTTATCCTCTTTCCCCATGGTAGGTCCTTAAAGGAAACCTACCAAGATTTCCTTGCAGGCCTATCTGTCAGCAGCATGTTATAGAACAATTTGCGCTAAGCGCATGGAGAAAAGGTTTTGTAGGAATACATATAGTTTAATTTGTTGATGGAAATTCCCACTCCTTCTGGGATTAGGAGTCCAGTGGGAAAACTGTATAAGCAAAATCATATAAAGAGGGATAGTATTCACTTAAGTAGGATTACCCTCTGGACTCCTAGTAATAGAAAGAAGTAGCTTGAAGAAGTAGTATATAACTAATTATACTACATTTATATTACATTTACCCACAAACTATGGGACAGATGTATTAAAAGAGTCTTAAAGGAAACCTACCATTTGCTTTTATGCATTATGAACCAAACATACCTTGAGAATGCTGTAGCAACCCTGATACAGAAACATATTTTATTTAATCCCTGAACTGAGTGGTTTTGCTGAAAAACTATTGTAAAATTATGATTATGAGGCTCTGTCACTCCCGTGGATACCACGGTGCTCTCCTCTTTCACTAATTATGAGCTGCTCAAGCCTTGTCTTGACCAGCATAAGCCAAGAATAAATCATCACTGCGTTGTCCCAGACAGGCAGAAGTAATCACTCGCTGCACCATCCCCCAGCTGCTGTGTACGAGTCATCAAGCTCATGTTGATTAGTCCTGTCTGGATAGGTCAGATAGTTCTTTTATATATATCAGCCATCCTGCACCCAGGTCCTGAATTTTATAATTGCTTTTTTGGCAAAACCATTTGATTCAGGGATTAACCCCTTAGTGACCAAGCTCATTTGCGCCCTGATGACCAAGGCCTATTTTTCAAAACCAGTATGTGTCACTTTATCTGGTTATAACTTTTGAATGCTTTAACTTAACCAACTGCTTTTGAATTTGTCTTTCCGTGACATTTTGTACTTCAAGTTTTGGTTGATATATTTTGAATTATATATAAAAAAAGCTGAATTTTGAAAATAATTCTGCATTTTGAAAAAAGTTGCTATTTTCAAACTTCAAAATGTTCTGTTTTTTAAATTGTTAGTCTTACTACCCAAATTAGGTAGGAAGCTTGTTAACCCTTTATGTATTTTACAGAAATTCAAACAAAATGAAGGTTTGATTTGGAATTCACTAATATTTATCATTAATACATTCATCTAGCTGCAAAATTATTGGGCAGTTTTTTACGAGTAAGAGGACACCCCACATGTGGACATAACCCACTGTCAGGGCACATGGCAAAGCGTGGAAGGGAAGGAGCACCATTGAGCTTTTGTGAGCCAGGATAGTTTTCAGGTGCCATGACGTGGTTGTAGGGCCCCTGGGGCCAGGTTCACACGTGGCATTTTGGTTGGGTTTTGAAACAAAATCCAAAGGCTCCAACTCCGATCACACGTTGAGGCAAGATTGCATTTACTTTGCGTTTAGTTACGGCTTGGAAACACAATGTTAACAAAATATGTTATCATGAGTGGAGCCTTTGGATTGCATTTCCAAACGCCACATGTGAATGTGGCCTCAGATACCACAAACCTCTATCACAGAGAATTTGTAAACTTTTTAGCATGTGGTATAGGGGGCATATTAACCACTTGCCACTGATGGGCTTTTACCATTTTACTTTTTGTCTATCGCTACCTAATTTCGAAAATAAATAACTTTTTGTTTTTCTGTGTACAGAGCAGTATTAGGGCTTATTGTAGGGCACATTGTACTTCCTAGTCACAGTATTTTTGAATTCCATGCCGTGTACTGGGAAGTGGAAATAAAATTCAAAATGCGATAAAATTGACAAGAAACCGCATTTGTGCCATTTTCTGATGGGCGCTGTTTTTACGTTTTTCACTGTACACTCCAAATAGCATATCAAATATTTTCTTTGGTTTGGTGCGATCACAGGAATACCAAATTTATATAGATTTTACCAGGTGTTACGGAGTTGGCTAGGGTGACATGTTTTCCAAGATGAGCTGATGATTTTTATTGCTACCATTTCCAGTACTGTTTGATCTTTAGATCACTTTTTGCTACATTTTTTATGAGCTGCGAGAGAGCAAAAAAGTGGCAATTCAGACATTTGTGCACATTTCTGTTACAGGGTTCACCGCTGGAAATAACCATTTCCATATTTTTATAGATTTTCGAATTTTGGGAATCGGTGATACCTAATAAGTTGTGTTTTTTACTTTTTTCCACTTTTTTTTTTATTATTTATTGTTTTGTATTTGTAAGGAGCTTTTGGGACCTTCTAATGAATTTTATTTGTATTTTTTATTTATTTTTAAATTTTTGTATCTTTTGGACATTTTTTGTTTTTACAATACTAGCCTATGAACTAGTGATAATTTGATCACTAGTTCATACTAATGCACTTTAATAACCATGTATTGCAGTGCATTAGAAGTCTCAGCCTATGCATCTGTAGCAAGCACATGCATGTCTGAGAATACGGCACCAAGACATCGCCATCATCAGCCTAGCCTAAGGCCCCTTAGTGACCAACAGAGAAATCTGTATGGGGGGTCCCTAAGGGGTCAAACAATATGTTTCTGCATCAGTGTAGCTACAGCATTCTCAAGATATGTTTGGTTCACAACGCATAAAAACAAATGGTAGATTTCCTTTAAAGTATGATAGACAGTCTTATGCTGCCTCAGATTGTTCAAAGTATCTTGTTCCTCCACAATAGCCACATCACAGTGTCTCCCACAGTAGCCAAATCACAATATCCTGACACAGTGATCAAGTTAGAGTTCTGCCCACAGTAGCCAAGTCACAGTTCTCTCTACAGTAGCAAAGTCGGAATAGCCCACAGTAGCCCATAGTGACAGTGCCCTATAGTAGCCGCATTACAGTGTCCCCCATGTTTATTATCCCCCAACACTAAAAGTGTCACCATGTTTTTACAGCAAAAAATAAAAAGTAGAAATACTCATCTTACTCCTCTTGGCACCTTCTTCCCTCTGGAAGTGATAGAGCTTCAGTTCAGGAAATTTATGTTGACATCGTACAATGATACATAAAAATTTAGGAAGCAGCACAGCCCAACCATGACCAATGATCCTTTTGTTCAGTGCACAGGAAGAAATACTGAAGCAAATAAAGCACACTAATGTTTTAAAAAATCTTCAAATTTATTCCACAGTTGCATTAAAAAGCCATATACTCATCAGAGTATGCACTGATCAGATGCCTATCCCTGGTCAGATGCGGCCATAGTTCTCAGCAGCCTTTCACCAAGAACAGTTGGATGTGTCATCACCTGTCCCCTGCACCAAATCTCCTGCATGTCACATAGTATAAAACTGATTACTCCTGTTGGCGAGACTCATAATGGAAAATAATGTCTGAATCACCATTTTGAATAAATTGAATTAAAAAGAAGATACAGTCCTCAAACTGGTAGAAATGAAAATGTCAGCTCGTCCTGCAAAAAATTACACCTTTCTCAGCTTAGTACAAATGTGAAAAACTTCTTGGCATCAGTAACGAAACCAAAAAAAGGGTAAAACATAATAATCTCCATTATCATACCAATACAAAAAAAAGGGAGGTGTCTTTGAAGCAAAGCTCAAAAAAAAATTATCCAAATGCATTTTTTTTGGGTCAAATTTCATCATAGAATATTAAATATTGTTAATAGGAAGTACAATTTGTTATGCAGAAAACAAGTCCTCAAACGGAAAAAAAAGAAAGGGAGCATGAAGCACGTAGTTGGAAACGGCATCAGGGCTAAAATGGAAGGGAAGTATCATATTAAACCGTTATATAGGAAATATATGTACTATAGTTTTAATAAAGAGGTTTGATTTGAAAAAATGCATATGAACTACTGTATATCCTCGAGTATAAGCTGACCCAAGTATAAACCAAGGCCCCTAATTTTACCACAAAAACCTGGTAAAACCTATATATTTTTTACTTGCGTATAAGCCGAGTTAGGGTTTTCAGCACATTTTTTGTGCTGAAAAACTAGGCTTATACTTGAGTATATATGGTAATTATTTTATTTTCTAAAAAATTAAGAGAATATTTTTTTTCTCTCTGTAGTTATGGTCTATAAATCATGATAGTAGATTAACTCTAGCCATGCCGCGGAAGAAGCTGTGAAGGTGAAGCCCGGTGTTGGGGGCGATAGGGACTAGTATGCTGCATGCAAAGATTTGATGTGATTTTTATATTATGGAAATGCGTATAAAAACATGAAAAAGGACTGTATTTTATGCACTACTGAATATGCTGTATTTTCTTGTCATTCTCTATAGTAAATACACTGAAGACCATCAACCTCAATCTAATAAGGTGTGGAGGAAGAAAATCTCATAGTGTCAAAGTCTACACTTATTCTCCATATGGGTGTTTGATGGCGATAGGAATCCTTGTTGTGGATCCATATATTTGGAAAAGAAGAAGGGTATTTTAGGTACAGGGTGTAGAAATAGGAAAATCTTACTGGAACAAAGGCAATGGGATCGACCCAAAAACTATATAGGTTTTAGAAAAAGGGGTTTTATGCTATTTTATTGAAGATACACCCCCACATTTATGTATTTCAGCAGCCTAAGAAAAAAACGATCATGTTCATTGCCATATTTAATATTTTTATCATAGCACAGAGCATTAAATTACATTTGTTTGCTTGTTTAATGGTTCTAACATTTATACCGTTTCTTATTTGCAGCAATAAGCCTGGAGAACATTTGAAGGATTTTGTCTAAAACAGAATCAGGAATCAGATTTGTGTCTTGTCCGTCATAATCAAAAACTTGTAGATGAAGTGTTCATTTAATAGTGAGGCACAACATTTATATGGAAAGTGGAATTCCAAATGTGACAAAGTAACAGAAAGGTTGACAAAAAAATCAACTACTCATCTACTGAAGCCTGTGTAATGTAATCCTTTCCCTTTGCTGTTTTTCAATATCCAAAATCAATGTTGTACTGTATAATGAGATATAGCTGACATATTGTAGCGGCATGTCTGAACGAAAAACAGTGTTGCATTAAGGGGTTAAAGTGCTAAAATGAATAAAATATGTACCCAGCCTTACAAATGTTTAATGGAGAAAAAAGTCAAATAATAATCTTGTTCTATTTAATTATGTAGATGAAGCAGATTTAGAAATATCCATTGGGTTTCATTTACTGTTCTATGTACAACCACTGATAGAATTTGTGATATCACTGTGTTTCTAGATTAAATTTTTTATTGTCTTATTAGTTATATCGTGTTATTGTATTGGTTTTATAAAGTCTGTTCTCTGAACACAGTGTTTTATTAAATATTAGGAGTAGATAATTAGTAGCTTATTGGTGGTTGAGTCCAGATAATGAGTATGCAAAAAAAAAAAGGACAAACTCAATTCTGCTACATGGTGCTACACGATCATGACTAAGACGCGATAGCGTCGAAACGCGTCGATCTTAGGCGCTTGTGTGTCATTCCTCGTGTGCACATGTTTTTACTGAATAAAGGTTTTTTTGCCACTAAAACAACGTACCTGTGTGGGATTTGGAGTGCTGCCCCTTGCCACAGTTTTGTTGCTAATTTCAAAGTTTTTCAGTCAAGAATTCGGTGGCGGGCACCACCACAAGGATGCATTGGAGGAGGAAATTTTGGGTGATTGGGTGAGCAAATCTAATTTCTATTTTTTCCATCTGGGGCTAATAGTAAAAATATCTTCAATCTAGGACAGCCCCTTCAACTATTTATTATCTAGTGTGGATAGTGGAATCTTTCTAAAGGTGGTCTACACCTCCATAGCTGATGGCATGTGCACAACCTTAGCCAACAGTTACTGTATTTCTTCATATCCTACCATATACTGTACATGCCCACTGTTTTGACCAAATGTGCATGTATTCTCAATGATCAAAAAAATAATCAAGCAAAATGTTCAACTCTTCTTTCCTCTATCATCATTAGTTGGGATAAAGTAAGCACACCGCCCGAACACGTCACCTATAACAGGCTTTTTACAATGCTCAGCAGTCTGTCCTAACCGTAAATCCTTATAGTCATAAAAGTATGTATGACTGACATTCTCATACTTTTGATGGGGGTCATTTATCAAGGCTTGCACACGACCAGGAATTGGGAAAATTTTCCTCTTAAGCCAGCTGCATGCTAAGTGGGGGAGGAGGGGCATGAAGGGGGCTAAGCTGCAGGCTATAGTGCAATCCCTCACTAGGCACGACCAAAGGGCATGTGTGTTGGCAGCTTCAGTAGTAGCCTAAATGTATGAGCACTCCTATAGAAATGTACGGCTACGTCAATATAATTTTTTTATGCAAAATAACTTTTACTACATCTGCCACTTATTTCTATACCTATATCTGCATTTTCTATGAAGCAGTCTCAAAAAATGTAATTCAGGCCTCGAAAAAAGGGGAGGGGAAGTATCATGTGTTTTTCTGAACCCAGAATATTCTTCCCAACCTCATTCTTTTTTAATAGGGCTTTTACTGAGGAGGATATAAATTCTTTGGGTAATGGAGTCTCTCCATCCAGAGTGTCTGTGATGTCTTTAGAATGCGCTGCTGTCTTCAGAATTAATTAAACCATTTCTCATGTGCGTACAATATTAAAGTAAGAAAAATGTCATGCACACAATACAGCTGATCTGCACATCTCCTGCAGAGCTATATATAAGCATATATCATATCCTGCTTGTCTGTCACTGTATCCTAGGGGATATAAACTATGCAAACTTTTTTTGCCTTAGCTGTTAACCTGTTGCAGCCTTCTCCAGAGAAGTCAGTAAAAGGATTATTATTCTACTTAGTTTTGAGAAAGGAGGCGAGGCAACAATATCTTTTAGAATTTAAAGAAAAGAATATTGCAAGATAGATGATACAGATTTGATGGATTTATTTTTAGAAATCCAGTGGACTGATTTAGTAAATGAATGTTATTCTCTAAAAATGACATGCCATTCATTCATACAATACATAAAGATCGTCTAGAAATGTTCATGGTGTTTAAAAGACATCTTCTATCAGAATCACTGATGATAGAGTCCTCACCTTCCTGCGCATGAGTCGGCAGAGCCCGAGTCGGCAGAGCCCGAGATTTGCAGAGAGTCGTTGATGTTACCGGTTCTCTGCAAGCGCTGTAGGCGGAACAGGGCAGGAGGAGTGAAAAAATTAAAACCCGGATGGCGCGGAGAGGCACTTGGCAGTGCCTCAGACTAATTAGCATACCAAATAAAACAGTTTTACTAAATAATGAGCCTGTTCCAAGTTATAACAAAAGGATGTTTCAGTTCAGCACAGGGGTTGGAGGTGTGTTCTAAGCATCTACCATCCTGATGGTACATGTCCTTTAAGCCTTATAAGACTGTGTGCAATCTAAGAGTAGGGGGCGGGGGGGATTTCAAACCTTTTTATAATTATTAAGGTGATACCAACTTCATACACTATTGACACATATCTAACAGGACCATTGTATCTAAAGAAAATGAAAGAGCATTTCAATTCCCCAAAACTTCCCCTGTTTCTGTTGTAAAAAGGGAGGTCTGGACCGAGGTGAATCATTGACTGCAGCAACTCATTAAAGTTGGGTGTAGAGAAGAGAACTGCACAAAGTTTAAAAATTTAAAGTTGTGTACAGTACATTGGACCATACAGTTGTACATCTGTTGTCTAAAATATTTAGATAGTGTCCCACAGGGACAAAAATAGTTTTTTCTTTAGGAGTTGTCAATATTTAATAAGGGGTTAAACATCCAAATCCAGTGGCCATTCACAAGGTCAAAACCAAATCCAGTCTTTAATTTTATGTTGGAAAAATAGGATATACATCATATTTTACATACTCATTGTTGAAGTGAACTTGTGAGGGCGATTTACAACACTGTCCAAAATCACCCACATGTTCTTGTGGACCAGTAGTTTAGTTTCCAAAATCGCCCTGTACAGTATGGTTTTTTGTAAGCAGGCATATAAAAAAAACATTAATACTCACCTCCTACTTTGCTCCACTTGGTGCCTGCATATTGTTGCAAGTGAACCTGGCATGGATTCACTGCCCAAGCACAGTAGATGTTATTCCACTTTCACTTGCTGCATCTGCAGATGTGAATCTAATATGCATCATTGGACACATTTAGGTAAGCATAATGTTTATTAAAATTTTCTTTACATACAGCCTTCATACAGGTTGATTTATGACCCTAAGTCGTAGGTCCATAAAGACCTGTAGTTAGTTTATAGTTCAAAATCAACCTGACAGGTCCTCTTTAAAGGACATCTACCACCAGGATGAAGGACTGCATGCAAATGAGCCTGAGGGGCTCCATTAACACCTATGTATACAGTCCTTCATCCTGGTGGTAGATGCCCTTTAAGTGACATTCATTGAACAGATAGACAAAGAAGGTTGTAAAACAGATAGACAAAGAAGGTTGTAAATGAGTTATCCCTAATGGAAGTTGACAGTGTCTTCTTCCCTATTTTTAGGACCTGTATAAATCTATAATTCTAATGTATATTATAAAACCAATTGCAATTCTCAAAGAACTATCATTTCCATAAAAACTGATTTGCATGGCACCATTGTGTCTCTTCCTAACATTTGCTAATATGTACACTAGCTAAGGATAAGAAGCTTTTCATTCAAGTACTGGCTAGTCATGATAATATTTCTCCTGTAATAATATTACTATAAACTATATGCATTGATGATACCATGCAAATAGAAATATAAAATACAAAAACAGAGCAAAGACATTTGAAATCTAGAATACATTAACATATTTATATGCCATTTAGAAATGCCACAATACTCCTGAGAAAGATGATACAGACGAGCTTATTACTCACAATATTTTATTAAAATTTCTCCAAAGCAAAAGTTCTACCAGTACATTAAATATAGCCTAGTAATCCTCAGTGTTCTGAATTAGAAAGAACAATATTTGCATTGCTTATGGCACCAGTAAAGCGTATTTTTCATGATGTACACAATTACAGTCCATGGGTTGGACCGGTATCATTTTGGGTTATGCATTATTTATATGTTTCATATTCTCGAAGCGTCTCCTACATAGAGGGTAAGGTTTTAATTGATAATACAGTGTAGCCCTTTGAGAATGTTATTCTGCATGTATTCAGCATGACATTCAAAATCATATAAACCCAAAAATACGGTAGCAGCTGTAGTCCACCGGCATAAATGTTACATTTCTATAATTTAATAACAGTAACTTTCTCACACTCACTATCAATACTGGAATTAATACACTAGTCAATTCTCAAATACAGGCTTCCATAATCTATTTACTAGGAGTAGAGAAACCGTGGGATCTCATGATCATTTTATCAGGTCGGCCCATAGTGCTTAAGTCATCATTGTAAAGTGCTCCTTTTTCCACGTGATTAAATTTTTATCTAAATGCAAATAATAAAATTCATGCACCAGGGTCATGGCCATCAGCAATGTTGTATCTATTTACTCGTTCTTTACGCTGTCCTCCACCAGTTACCACTGGCTATTTACATGATTATTACCAAATACATGTCCGGAAGCTTATTGGGTGACCCACAGATTTTTATTTTATTATGAGTTAGTAGACTCCATTAAAATATAAAAAGATTACGGCTCGTGTGGCAGTGTACTAAATTTCTCTAAAAAAAATCATTTCCGAAAGGTTTTATTACATGTTGAGGAATAACGGCCTTCAATTCAACAATGTCAATAAATGCTGGAAGTTAGAGTTTCCCACAAGAATCAATGACCCATCATGTGTACTTCTTTTTGGGTATGTTCAAGCATGGCATCACTCCCATTACTTTTCACATAGTACACTGCAATACAAGTGTATTCTAGTGTAAGGGCTTAAACAAGCGATCAGATAAATGCTTGTTCAAGCCCAAGTGTGGAAAAATTCTAAATTTAAAAATAAGTTATAATAATAATTAAATAAATAAATAAAATAAAAGTTACATAATCTCCCCAGTTAAAAATAAAATCCAAATAAAGTATATAAAACACATAAAAGCATACATAATAAGCATATGTAATCTGTGCATTAATCTGTACAATAAATCTAAACCTGCTTGGTGAACAACGTAAAAAAAAACCATGGAAGACTTCCCATTATATACAATTTTTCATCAAATACCCTCATAAATAACATTCTAAAAAGTGATCCAAAAAGTTAGGTGCCCTAATAGGATACGACAGAAAAAAACACCTCTTTTTGCAAAAAATAAGCCCTCAACCAGATCTTTTACAGAAAAATACGACGATATGCCCCTGAAAAGTTGTCAATAGTAAAAAAATGTGATTTTATCCAATATTGGTTTTGCTCAGTAAAATTGAGCAAAGATAAGAAAAACTATATAAATGAGGTATCACCGTAATAGTAGTGAACCAGATATTTATAATCTGTACAATGTAACAATACAAATCTGCTGTGAATGGCGCTGCTTCCATTCCACGCCCGCCCGTGTGCCCAGACAGCAGTTTACTACCACATATGGGGTATCGGTACACTCAGGAGAAATTTGGCATCAAACTTTGCAGTGCAATTTATCATTTAATTCATGATGAAAGAGACAGTTTTGGCCTAAATGAATGTATTTTCCCAAAAAATTTAGAAGTTTCTAAATCGCAGGTCCATATTGTTTTAACCCACGTGAAACCTTTAAAGGACTTCATAGACTTAATAGAAGTTATTTTAGATACATTGAGGGGTAAAGTTTTTATAGTTGGGTAATTTATGGGGTTTTACTATTACTAAGGCCTTTCAAAGTCACTTGAAAGCTAAGTTGTCCCTCAAAATGTGAGTTTTGGAATTTTTTCTCCAAAATAAACCCCGACAGGACCAGGTCACATGTACAAAGTCAGCACCTTCTGCTGTACAACGACAATAAGCAGAGTTTTTCCTCACTTTCATTTTACATAATAAACTAGGAGAGTAGTGTAACTGATGAACAAAATTAAATTGAACCATTCTGTGATTCCAAGACATAGAAGAAAAAATAATACCTTTATTGCAATTATGTTGTCATTCTTTAGAAACTATTCCAATGTCCATTTCTGACGTAAAGACAAGACATCTTTTTCATCCAAAGCTGGAAGAATTAATTTATAAATATGTGAAATTGCTTTTCCAGGGGCAATAGTGCCTCTCAAATGTTCAATGCAATTGCTTGTTCCAACCCAAAACCTAGCCTTTAGCCCTTAGCTCTGCCAACAAAATGGCATTTTAACGCTAAATTTACTCCCCCTCTTTTCTGCACCCAGCCAATCCAATGCCACCACCCACAAGGTACTTATACTAAGAAGGCAGTAGGTACCTTAACCTCACAGAAAATACACACTGATGAATCACACCGAACATGCAATTGCTACATATACTATATTAAATAACTTAGTAACGTAATCCCTTTGGAAACTTAGATTCTTTAAGGCTACAAGCAGAGGCTTATTAAAGTTAACACTTTAATATACAGTACAGAAAAATACAATACACTCAAAACAAACTTGTCAGATTAAAATAAAAGAAAAAGTTAAAAAACAATATGCATACACTACATACAAACAGTTATGGGAAAAAAAGAAACAAATTACCCTTACTATCAGATAGCGAGTGGAAATTGGCCAAAGGACATGGCTTGACTTCAGGCCAGCCTTCTAGTGAATTGAGTCCTCAGAACTGAATAAGGCCATGTGGCCGTTTCACTAATTTTTTGACCCCACCCCTGGCTGTAATGTCACTGTGAGGGGAAGTTTCTCATATCCCACCTACTTTCAGAGAGATATTGGTTTTCTTAAAACCCCATAACTTTTGATTGGAAGATGGCCCAACTGTGCCATTGTTTCCAATCACCAGGGTACCCTGGTACCTTTCACCCAATACCAAACATGGGGTGTCTAGGCCCAACAAAGGGGTGTTCTGTAATTGGCTGGGTTTCCATGCAGCTAGGCATTTGAAACATGGGCCATGAGGGTATCTCGACCTTACACATCTCCCCTTAAACCGGGGACCCATAATTATGGATTATGCCCCAGTTATGAACAACTATGATATTCCTTTGTGTTTTTGGATGGAAAGTAACACACAAGTCCAATATTCCTTTGATCTCTCCTTCCCTAGAGATGACCTAGCAGAGGTGTACATTTTTGTACTTGGGGTAGAGAAGCTTCCCCCTAGTCTTTGGTCATCAAGGCAAAATCTGGAAAATGGAGCCTCATAACTCAGTCAGTAATAACATTGACAGGACACGATGAAAGGAACACACACAAAACTTACAGTGGTTGCAATATTATCACTAGAGATGAGTGAATTTGTTAACCCGATTCAACTAATTTTTCAAAAAAATTTGATTCAACCCAAATCGAATCATGACGAATCACATTGAAAAACAGGTATTTTCTGGCAGCAGAGAGCCTGTAGGGTGTTGTAGAACGTTATGTGATGCTCAAATATGCATAGGGAGCGTGGTTAGGTCTTCAAACAGCGCTATGCTTTAGCATGACACACACATGACAGCCTCAGCTCTTAGAATCGCTTCACTCTTCAATTCCGTGGGCACTTACAGAGGTCATCTTCACCAAATAAGTGAAGTGGGAATGCAGCTCGATATGGTAACGTCTATGCCAGCTCAAAGGGACTGAGCTGAGGGCCAAGATCCCACCTTCTTCAACTCTGTAGTGGCACCAGCCATCTTCTTTGGTGTAGTCTGTTGGGGAAGCAGCATCTCAGCTAGGGAGAGGAGCAGACTGGACAAACTGATTAGGAAAGCCAGTTCTGTCCTGGGGGGTCCTCTTGACACAGTGCAGGTGGTAGCTGAGAGGAGGACACTGTGTAAGTTGAAGTCTATTCTGGAGAATAGCTCCCATCCCTTGCATGAGACTGTGGTGGCATTGGGGAGCACATTCAGTGACCGACTGCTTCACCCCAAATGTGATAGGGAGCGTTATCGTAAGTCATTCCTCCCCGCTGCCATCAGGCTGTTCAACAAACAAGGCCCACCGAAGTAACCTGCGCCCCCCACCTAACCAGTCCCTGCAAGTCCCATCCACAGACGAAACATCAAACTACCGATCATTGCTTGTCTCTTTTTTGTCTTTTTATCCCCCTTTTTCTTTTTGTTCATTTATCCCTAATATTATTGTCATAGTTTGTACTTCACTCTCTGTACCCTCTCTGCTGCTGTAACGCTGTGAATTTCCCCACTGTGGGACTAATAAAGGATTATCTTATTATCTTAACATCAAAGAGTGCACTCTTTTTACACTGACATCAGATGATTCCATAGATTACCACAGAACCATACATGTAGAAACCCCCCAAAACAGTGGAGAGGGTGTCGGCAGTAATTAAGCATTGACGTCACTGATCATTTTGTGGCACAATGACAAATTATGGAGGTCATGGAAACAGAGTGTGGAGGTGGCGGCAGAAGCAGGAGGCCACAGAGTGGCACAATGATAGAGTGTGGAGGTGGCGGTAGCAGCAGTAGCAGGAGCCCACAGAGAGTCACAATGACAGAGTGTGGAGGTGGCAGCAACATGGTAAGCCACAGAGTGGTACAATGATAGAGTGTGGAGGTGGCACCAACATGATATGCCACCGAATGGCACAATGACAAAGTGTGGAGGTGGCAGCAACATAGGCCACAGAGTGGCACAATGATAGCATGTGGAAGTGGCGGCCACAGCAGGAGCCCACAGAGTGTCACACTGACAAAGTGTGGAGGTGGCAGCAACCTGGTAGGCCACAGAGTGGCACAATGACAAAGTCTGGAGATGGCAGCAGCAGCATGAGGTCAGACAGTGGCACAATAACAATTTTTTTAGGTGGCAGCAACATGGTAAGCCACCGAGTGGCACAATCACAGAGTGTGGAGGTGGCAGCAACATGGTAAGCCACAGCGAGGCACAATGATAGAGCGTGGAGGTGGCAGCAGCAGCATGAGGTCAGAGAGTGGCCCAATGACAAATTTTGGAGATGGCAGCAGCAATACAGTAGGCCACCTTTCGGCAGAATGATAGAGCGTGGAGGTGGCAGCAGCAGGAGGTCAGAGAGTGGCAGGATGACAAATTCTGGAGGTGGCAGCAACACAGTAGGCCACAGCGTGTTACAATGATAGAGTGTGGAGGTGTCAGCAGCAGGAGGTCAGAGAGTGGCACAATGACAGAATGTGGAGGCGGGTGGCAGCAAGACGTCAGAGAGTGGCACAATGACAAATTCTGGAGGTGGCAGCAACATGGTACAATGACAGAGTTTGAAGTTTGAAATGTATTTGTAGCTTGAAATGAATTTGAAGTTTGAAATGAATTCGAAGTTTGAAATGAATTCAAAGTTTGAAATTTTTTATTTACATTTGAATTTGAAGATTAGAGACGCCACATGCATCATTCATTATAATTTCCCTGAAAATATTGTGTCTTTGCCAAAAAAGTGGACGCCCTGGACTTGGAGCAGAAATAACTACAGAAACTATGTGGATTTTACACAGATTTCTTCCTATTCACTTCAGCAACAACCCTCTCCCCCCCTTCCCGTGCTATTTGGCATATACAGATCCCCCAAAACAGACACCCTGGGATTGGAGCAGAAATCATTACAGAAATTATGCGGATTTTGCACAGATTTCTTCCTATTCACTTCAGCAACAAAAAAACCCTGCTATTTGGGATATACAGATACCCCAAAACAAACACCCTGGGATTGGAGCAGAAATCACTACTGAAACTATGTGGATTTTGCACAGATTTCTTCCATTCATTTCAGCAACAAAAAAGAACTGCTATTTGGGGTATACAGATGCCCCAAAACGGACACCCTGGGATTGGAGCAGAAATCGCTACAGCACAGTAGAGTACAAGCAGCTAGATGCTACAGACAGCACATTCGAGATTGCAAATGGCTGCAATTTTTATAGGGCTGTGTGACATCACGACAGGTCTGCAGATGTCATCAAGGGTGTTCCTTTCTCCTTCCCAGAGTTCTCTGCCCCATGTAACACGCTGTGCTCACGCCCATTTAGCTAAAAAAGGGGGGAAAAAAAACTTTGTTCCCACAAATCACAATAAACTTCGGATTTGTGATGAATCGAATTTTCCCAGAAATTCAGACCGAATTCCACTTCGTTCGAATCAATTCGCCCATCTCTAATTATCACAGAAGAGCATGACAGAACTGCGAAAATTGACGTGGACATTGAGGCACCAAAGAGCCTTAGTCACGAAGGGGTTAAATAGTTCTGACTGCTACATAACCACTTACCAATGTTTTATATGGATTCAAGTAGCTAGTTTGTGAATAGTCAGATTTCTAGAAATGTGTGCAGTTTACAAAAGCTTTTATGCTTTTGAGAGCATTACTTTAGCTTTTAGGCATGTGTATAGTTATATACACTGGGGATACCAGTAAAAGGATTGCATTCAACTAGATAAACCTCACATAATGCCTATATATTGTTAGCTAAGAGGGAAAAGTTCCATAAAAATGCACACAACACTCGCAAGAATTTATAGAAAGGAAAAGATCTAAGAGAGGAATAGAAGGCATCATCAGACCACATCAGAAAAAACCAAGTGAACAAATACACAAGTACAGATTCTCCCTGACAGTAATAGAGAACTGAGACTAGATTGCAGCTTTTGGCCATAATAGCTTACAGTTTGGCATTATTGTACCAGCTGAAGAGTATCCTGTACATTTAACATGTCTAAGTAGCTGATTGGTTGAAACCATATGGTAACAGTTGGGTATCCTATTACACCTGCTGTGTCTTAAACAACAGGCAAGTATAACCTGCATGAATGTCTAGTCTGTATTGCCTCCAGGGAAGTTTGCAACCACTTTTTGGGATGCGGAAGGTATTACTATTTTCCAGGAGTGTCAAAGGTAGGAAGGGGTTGTAGTAACACATTTCATTCCTAGGACTAGAATCCATGTAGTATAGTTTCCCATTGCTCTTTTTTGGGATCCTTGGTTTAGTTTCCCAGTTTCGTTTCCCAATTTGCTTTGGTTGTAGACCCTACAGCGAGGGAATACAGGTCTTTAACTACATATTAAAATAAGAGATGTAAATAGCAAGCCTGGACTATTTATTTTCAACCACATGATCAGTCTTTTTGATATCAAGACCCTTCAGGGAAAAAAAAAGTCTTGCTTGCTACAAACAATGCAATAATGTTGCAATACCATATAGAAAGATTTAACTCTTACTTTAACTTAGTAAGATGGTCACAAGAATGCCCCACATATTTCACTAAGAATAAATAGTGAAAAATCTAATCTTATACCAAAAAAACGAAACTTTTGTTCATGAAGCATATTTTTTATCCTCATTATGCATTGAGTTCCCATGTATTACAATAAGTTATAAGATTGTTTAATATCTCACTTGGCTCCACTTTGAAATTAGAGCAAAAACCCACAAACACAAACTACTTCTGTTGTGTTGAAAATCTGCTGCTGGTTCCTAAACACAAACAGTTATCTTCAAAGGTCCCATCTTATTCCTTTAAGTGCTCTTTGCAAACGACAAAACTCCTTAAGAAGATTGGATAGCTCATTTTACTATTTCAGTCTTTACTGGCATCTTTTACATTTGTTTAATCCCAAATCTTCCGAATCCTTGGAGAATTTAACAAATATCTAAAAACATTGAAGAGAAAGAAGCCTTTCTGTGTCCGTCCTTCAGACTTTTCTTTCATGCTTAGACAAAAAGAAGGCAAGCTTTTAAACATATATTAGGGATTAGACTGTGAATAGTAACAGCCTGGGTATTGTGGAACAGTTCATGTGTCCCTGAAGATAACATTAGTGAAGAGCTCGCCCTTTTTCTTCTTTAAGCAAAAGGATTTTGAAGAGCAAATAATTCCAGGAGAGAAGTTGTGTTGTTATACGACTGCATCCTGAATAGGCAATAAAAGTGATATGTATTATTTTATACAATAGCTCCTCGGATGCAGAGAGTTGTATTTTCTTCCTTTTGTGGATAATGTTCAGTTGATCACAGAAAGAAACATTTTCATAAAATTACCAATCTCCTGGTGTCTTTTTCAGCTTTTTGCACTTTGTAACCAAGAAATGTGAGTGTTGATCAAATATTTCACAGAACTGTATTGAGCCTGACCTAGAAGTATGATGATTCATTCCACCTACTACTAGAAGACATTTCTGAGGGCACCATTATGACTTTATAAGTAAAACACAATCTCGTAGGGCGAGTCCTTGAGGCTGTTCAAGATAACTCTTACACTGCATAGTTTCTTCTAGTCATTTTTAAACGTTTGTGACCCCCTATAATAGAAAAACATGAACAAAGTATAGCTGGCTCTTTCACTTACCTTCATTTGAATGTGGTCCATTGTTTGCATCCCTTATATCATTGGTGTGAGGTTCCCCAAGGGCGTGTAAGAGCCTATAGAAATGACTCCTTCTGTTTTCTCTCTACCCTCTTGTTAACACCTGGTAGTTATAACTGATTTGTCTGGCCTGTATAAATTGCAGACCTAAGGTCTCTCAGAGACATTGGTCAACAATTCACACTTTTGAGTGCATTCATAAGTGCATAAAGAATTAGATCAAAATTTAACAAAAAGTGAACAATAGGACACTTTCTTCTATGCACTTGTTAAATGCAAATTACTTTATAACTCATCTTAGATTTGCAAAAAGTAAAGTCACACCATTCAACTACGTCCTCCAACTAACCTGATCTAAATCTGGTGGATTTGCAGTTGTACTAAATAGAATGAACTGTCAAGAATGGCGTTGTAGCTGGCTCCCTGTGCATCTGCTCCGGCTTCCCCCACCACACCCCCTGCCTTGCGGCACCAGCTTGGCACATAGCCTGCCACCCCCTTTCAGTACCCAGCCAATCAGCAGCAGCAGCGGCTCCATTTCACATGACTTGGTGCAACAGGGTGGCTGAACTGGAACCTGGCACCCAAGAGCACCTGTTATGGTGTCAGCCGAGCACTGGAAATGTAAATATTCACAATCAGTTCCTTATCGCAAGTCAGGAGGAACAATGTGCCCCTGCTTCAATACTAATACTTTCCTTTTTCCTTTTTGAAAGGCCTTCATTCAGTTCTCCTAACCCTAGGCCTAGAAGCATTGAGAAAATTGTATGGAGCCATCCTTTTTCCTATTCTTACTACTACCAGAGTTAATATCACAAGACTATGGAAATCTACAAAAGCCTGTCCACCCAAACAATACATCAGAAAGTCTGATTCACCTTAGAACACTCGACAGATAAGAGAATAAGCTCTCCAAGCAGTATTAACAGAAATTGGGATAAATGGCTTACATTTATGGGGTTAGCCACTCCTCCTACCACTACATAAATGTATATATAGATGAATATCTCTTGTACCTGAACCATAAATATGGAATGCCTCTGTTAGTCACCTTGCTGTTCTTTTCTTTCCCCCAACCCCTGCCATTAGTGATGAGCGAGTATACTCGTCCGAGCTTGATGCTCGGTCGAGTATTAGCATACTCGGACCGGCTCGTTGCTCGGACGAGTATTTGCCCTGCTCGATAACGAGCATTTAATTTAAAAAAAAAAAGTAAAGAACAGTAAAAAAAATACAATTAAAACATTTAATTTAATCATTTAATTGAAGAACACAGTGAAAGAACACTGTGCAGAATAGATTGCAGATGTTCGCGAACATCTGCGATCTGTTCCGGAGACACGCGTGCAGAACGATGTTCTCTGCAATAGTATTCGAAGAACAATATGTGTAGAGAACAACTTGCAGATGTTGTCAAACATCTGCAAGTTGTTCTTCACACATATTGTTCTTCAAATACTATTGCGGAGAACACCGTTCTGCACGCGTGTCTCCGGAGCAGATCGCAGATGTTACGGAGACACGCTTGCACGGTGCAATAGTATTTGAAGAACAATATGTGTGAAGAACAACTTGCAGATGTTTCCAAACATCTGCAAGTTGTTCTTCACACATATTGTTCTTCAAATACTATTGCAGAGAACATCGTTCTGCACGCGTGTCTCCGGAACAGATCGCAGATGTTTGCGAACATCTGCAATCTGTTCTGAAGTGTTCTTTCACTCTGTTCTTTTAGTGTAAACATCTGCACTGCACAGTGCTCGTTCAGTTTTTAATTTTACTAAAAAATGCTCGGGTCTCCCATTGATTTCAATGGGGCTCGTTACTCGAAACGAGCACTCGAGCATCAGGAAATGTTCGGCTCGAGTAACGAGTACCCGAGCATTTTAATGCTCGCTCATCTCTACCTGCCATTCATTTCCATATTCCTTGATATTTTATATATTTCATGTATGTATGCTATTATTGTAAGGGACAGTTGTCCATTCTTCAGGATCTTTTTATTTGCTAAAGAATTGCTAAAACTCAATAAAAAAAAGTGTTCTAAAGAAATATTGCTGCATGTTGTGTTTAGATAAGAGCAGAACCACGTTACAACATCTCAAACAATCTGTTGCTTTGTTGCTCTCCGCTGTCAAAGGCCTGAATGCTGTTTTATGTATCGATCGAAAGGAGTTCATAGTTTTGTGTTGTCTTTTGTTACTCTTCACTAAAAGCCATAACTATCAGTCTGCAATGCAAGAACCTATCATTTTCTTTACCGTTACCAAGTGTATGATCAACAATATCACAGTTTAGGTTCTCTAACAGAACCTATTATTACATGTAATATATTTTAGCCTTCAATATACCACATAGTTATAAAATGTTTTGAATCAACAACAGGAAGAAGGTTAGTAATAGAGATGAGCAAATCTGGGGAAAGTTCTCTAAAACTGTTCACTGACTTACTGGGAACATGAAAAATTGAATCTATTTTTATTACAGATACATTTAAAGAAGACCCTTTTTATTACATGTTGCTTCACTGATTCTGGATTTTTTTTTGTAGCAGTGCCATATCACCCACTTTGTTATTTACATGTCCTACTTTGAGATGGGTGCACCTGGGATATCTTCTTTAATCAAGAACCAACAAACTGACTCAAATAGCTTTACTGGCATATTGGGTGCTGAAAATAAAGGTATTGATTGCTAGGAACAGTGGGGGTTAAAATAATAAAATCTCCAAATGTCCCTGCATCATGGAGCAACATCTATCACCAGATAGATACAAAGACCCAGAGATGATGGAGATGGGTTGTGGTGCCTTTTAAAGTTGTTGAACAAACAATATTTTTATGTTCTATGTAGATTTCTTTTCCCATTTTTTCCAATGCAAAGCAAAGAAAATGGTAAAAGATTTTACTGCAAGGGACATAGATGTTAACTACTACTTTATATAGAATACAAAAAAATGTATTTTATTTATTTGTAAAGCATCAGACAAGAGTCTGGTATTATATGTATATAATGATTTTAGGGGTTACCATGTTTTAACGTGCAAACCATCAAATATTTGAATGTAACATACTGACTTATCATGTATATGTATATATGCTAATTAACTGATAAACTACACCTAGAAACCTGCTTCTCGTGTCAATTTAACCCTTTCATGACCGTCCATCATAAATATACGTTGGACAGTCGTGAAGGGGAGTTTGGAGAGGGCTCGCAGATGAAGCCCTCTCCATACCTGGCAGCATATATTACACAGCTGGCATCAGCCAGGAACTGCCGAGCAGCAGCAGTTAAAGGGGTATTCCAGGAATCAGCATAATTCATATGCAAATGCATACTCAAAATATAAGCTAACATGTAATTAGTTGTTATTTAAAATTTTGCTCCCCTTAGCAGAAAAATGCTGATGACATAGGCTGTAATGAAGAATTAAATTGCTGCTGGCCCTTTAATCAGTCCGTTAATTTCCTCCGCACGGTCCGTCGCAGAACAGAAGATGGCCGCTGGTCACATGTCCACATCACATGTCCTGCACCTGCCTGGGCAGGTCATGTGATCACCACTATGTTTGGCTGTAGTCAGTTGGTTGCAGTGCATCCAGTATGGTCAGTGTTTTGGTGATGGCAGTTACACATCATTACTATGGTAACAGAGCAAGAAAACATGTTATATCATCACTGGGAGCAGAGCCTGAGAGGTAGGAGGAGTTACTAAGAACTAAAGGATCATGGGACTTGTATTTTCCAGTGGCGGCCATCTTGGTGATAACTCCACCTACTTTAGAGAGGACATAAAATGTTGTGAATCATAAAATCAAACTATTTAAGCTCCGTTTTGTGACTAATGACATTGAGTATTGTTGTATTCATTTATTTATATCATCATGGGTTTTTGTGTCAGACGTTCATATTCCCGGAATACCCCTTTAACCTTTTAGGTGGTGCAATGGAATCTTTCATCAGAACCTAACAGGCATGCTGCAGGGCCCCACCAACTTTAAATGATGATCTGTGCCCTCTGTAACATCATTGGAGAGCACCACCGGGAAACTAATAAAGGATCTCATAGCTGTCATTAAGGATTTTAAGACAGTAATATAGAAGCAGTAAATCTATAATATAGTGCAACACAGTAGTATTGCAGTATATTGTATAAGTAATCAGATCTCCCAGGGCTCAAGTACCCTAAGGGGGATGAAAAAATAGTAAAATTAAATTAAAAAACCACCAAAAAACTAAATATTCAAATCATCCACCTTTCCCTAGAACACATATAAAATAAATAAACAAGTACAATTATTAACATCTTAAGTATTGCCGCATCCCAAAATGCTGGATCTATTTATTTATAGAAACAATTACTCTCAGGGCCGGATTATAGGTTGGAGGCCCCCAAGCACTTCACCCTTAAATGGGTCCCAACCAAGTTTGGGCGATTCATCCACTATGCATTCCAGAACAAGTGCCGCACCACAGCAGTCCCATCGAGCATATATGAGGGCGAAAAACAGCAAAAGAGACGAAATTCTACAACCCAGAAAAAGGATCTCTGATAACAAGGTAAGACTAATTGCCACGTTTAATAACCAGTGGAGCGACATACAGACCATTCTGAAGAAAAATTGGCACATCTTGATGAGTGAGCCTAGACTGACGGAACATATTACAGAAAAACCAGCTCTCACGGCTAGAAGAGCTAGGAATCTCAAAGACCAACTGAGCCATAGCCATTTTACAAGACCCGGCGGGGGATCCACAGGAGGCCACCGACTCAAAGGCACGTACGCATGTGGCAATTGCAACATATGCCAATACATGATATCACAAGATACCTTCAGGGACCCACAAAATGGTAAGGTTTACCAGCTCAAACACTACATTAACTGCAAGACCAGAGATGTGGTATATGCCATTGTTTGCTCTTGCCCCAAAATTTACGTAGGGCAAACATCACAAGAGCTTAAAAGAAGAATACAACAACACTTCTCGACCATCAACACAGCACGAAGAAATTTTCAAAATGACAAGAACTTGACAGCAGTGGCAAACCACTTCCTCCAACATCATCAAGGTAAGACCAAAGACATACAAATTGTGGGCCTAGACAAGATTTCTTCCAACATTAGAGGAGGCAGTGTCTCTTCTAAATTATTACAATGCGAATCCAGGTGGATCTACACTATGCAGTCTATGGCCCCTCGAGGATTGAATGAGGAATTACTATTCACAGGATTTTACAAGCAAAGGTAATGTACACATCTTATACACCATCACGGGGGATTCTCATTTGGCTCTAGGGGCAGGGCACTCACTTGGTGGAGGTAAAAATAGGGGGGGGGGGGGTTGGGGTGGAGGGGGGCAACATGCGAGTGTGTGTGTGTGTGGGGGGGGGGTGACATGTCACTTGATGCATTTTTTGTTTTTAGGATAGAGGTAAGTATGGGTAAGTATTGGCACTATTTCACAGGGGCACGGTCTAGGAGTGTGGGGAGGAGGGGGGGGGATTTGACACTTCACGTGTGTTTTGCGTTTTTAGGATAAAGGTAAGTATAGGTAAGTATCTGCACTTTTTCACAGGGGCACACTTTACGGAAATACATCTCCCTTTTTTCTTTCTCTTTCTTCACACATGGCATACGCACATCACATAGCGTGCAGTCACTTTTACTCACTCCACTTTTGCCATTACCTATTTTTCAGCACACCAGCATCATATATCATGTGGCACATATGGCCACCCTACATCCACATTTTTCCCATACTATCACTTATCTGCACTTCATACTTCACTAGCAGTAACACTGACACATATCATTCACTATGTCACCTTAGTTATAGCACATTGGACATAGGACACAATTTCACATGACACTGTCACTTCACAAACATTCACCATCATGGTGCACACCATGTTGACATATTAGTCAGGTTTAGCTTATTTATTTTTCACTTCATCCCATTTACATCTGATACTGACGTATATTTTTATATTTATATTTTTGTCATTATATCATCTTATTACAGACATTACCCGTGATGCTGGATCTCCACTTTAACTTTTCCTCCTTCTTTGGAATCCCCTGAAGGGCCCGGGAGAATTATGAAAACCAGAAATACTTACCCAAGAACTATGTCCATCATAATACATCTAATCGACCGGATCCAGAGACTAATACCGCAAGATTGCATCATTACCACACTGTCGCACTTACCTGGAGGCGTGGGCCGGCCCCCGTAAGGGGGTGGAACTTTGTGGGTGTGTGCTGGCTGGGGGTGGCCCGTGACGCGCGCGGTGTCCCCACATGGAGGTGGAGGAGTGGGGATGCCGTGCGCGCGCGTGGCGCACGCGGCTGGCGCGCATGCGCACAGGCCCAGTCTCATAGCAGACCAGAAGTGACATCAGCCGCCGACAGCAAACCGGAAGTGACGTCAGCCGCCGACAGCAAACCGGAAGTGACGTCAGCCGCCGACAGCAAACCGGAAGTGACGTCAGCCGCCGACAGCAAACCGGAAGTGACGTCAGCCGCCGAGATCACATGAATCATATATATGAGAAAGGATCATTTGGTATTCAGTTACCCCTGAGGAAGCCGCAGGAGCGCGGCGATACGCGTGGGGACTTTTTCTCCTCCTTACACACATGGACTTGGGTGATATTTATTTATAATATTCACATTTCCATTCAGCTAGTATGTTTATCTTCCATTGTTGTATTATTGACCTGTACTATCTGCACTTTGTCCATGTGTATGCCAGACATTTAGGCATTAGTGAGGAGGATTACTCTGTCTTATTTTTACAGAGATAGGATGGCACATTTTGGGAGTGCCTTTTAGGTGTTTTTAGAGTATACCAATAAATATTTCTATGTTTTATCTTTATTAGTGATTGGTTTTTGGTACATGACACTGACCTAGTAGTTTGTTCAGCATGTTGTGCAATTTCAGTGTTTCTTCCACTTATATTATATGCTAGTGGAGAGGCTATCAGCTTTACACACCCATAGAGCACAGATCGCACAGAGTGCCGGCATCGTGTGCACTGCCTTCAGCAGGATACCAATGCCCCAAAAGAACTGGCTGCTGCTGTATATATCAATCACTGAGGGGCTCCAGTATATATCAATCCCTGGGGGACTCCTGTAAATTTCATCACTGAAGGCTGCATATATCACTGGGGGACTGTTTATATTACTTGGGGGCTTTATATATCACTGGGTGCTATATATTTATTACTGAGGGCTGTATACTGAGGGCTGTATGCTTGATTACTGGGGGCTATATATATTACTGGGGGCTATATATTAATTACTATGTATATATTACTGTGTGCTGTATATTTATTACCGAGGGCTGCATACTTATTTAATACTGGGCGCTATATATATATATATATATATATTACTGGGGGCTGTATATTTCTTGCTGGGGAGCTGTAAATTTATTACTGTTATTACTGCTGGCTTCATATATTATGGAGGGGCTGTGTGTATATTACTGGGAGGCTGTATATATTACTGGAGGCTGTATATTTATGACTGGGGGGCTGTATATATTAATTAATCAAGGGCTTTATATATTACTGGAGGCTGTATATTTATTACTGGGGGGAGTATATATAAATTACTGGGGGGCTATATATATTACTGGGGTAAAAAGTGAACATGTTTAGTATCAAACTACTCAAACTAAACTACTCAATAATTTTATCTCTTTTTTATACTCTTTGGTGAACTGCTACAATGATTTAACTCAAAAACAGGTGGGGGAATAGTCAGCTTTTTTTCTCTGTTCCCCCACTGAAAACCGTTAATAAATTTTTATCATTATGCTATTTTTACCCTAGAAAATTAACTATTTGTAAACAACTGTGGAGTTCATTTGAGTACAGTGAACTCATTGTCATGTTCAAGAAACCAGTCTGAGATTATTCCAGCTTTATGACATGGCGCATTATCCTGCTGAAAGTAGCCATCAGATGTTGGGTACATTGTGGTCATAAAGGGATGGACATGGTCAGCAACAATACTCAGGTAGGTTGTGGCGTTGCAACGATGCTCAATTGGTACCGAGGGGCCCAAAGAGTGCCAAGAAAATATTCCCCACACCATGACACCACCACGACCAGCCTGAAGCGTTGATACAAGGCAGGATGGATCCATGCTTTCATGTTGTTGACGCCAAATTCTGACCCTACCATCCGAATGTCGCAGCAGAAATCGAGACTCATCAGACCAGGCAACGTTTTTCCAATCTTCTACTGTCCAATTTCGATGAGCTTGTGCAAATTGTAGCCTCAGTTTCCTGTTCATAGCTGAAAGGAGTGGCACCCGGTGTGGTCCTCTGCTGCTGTAGCCCATCTGCCTCAAAGTTCTACGTACTGTGCGTTCCTAGATGCTCTTCTGCCTACCTTGGTTGTAACGGGTGGCGATTTGAGTCACTGTTGCCTTTTTATCAGCTCGAACCAGTCTGCCCATTCTCCTCTGACCTCTGGCACTGCCGCTCACTGGATGTTTTTTCTTTTTCGGACCATTCTCTGTAAACCCTAGAGATGGTTGTGCATGAAAATCCCAGTAGATCAGCAGTTTCTGAAATACTCAGACCAGCCCTTTTGGCACCAAGAACCATGCCACGTTCAAAGGCACTCAAATCACCTTTCTTCCCCATACTGATGCTCGGTTTGAACTGCAGGAGATTGTCTTGACCATGTCTATATGCCTAAATGGACTGAGCTGCCGCCATGTGATTGGCTGATTAGAAATTAAGTGTTAACGAGCAGTTGGACAGGTGTACCTAATAAAGTGGCCGGTGAGTGTATATTGCAGTATTTAGTTGTGTTCTTTTAAAAAATAAGCTTTATTCCTGTTTACGGGAGGTAGTATGAGTCTTTCTCTGCAGTGTACATCTTGATTTAGACCATCGATCAACAGTTTGTGTGGAATTTAATAACTCCACCCACATCACATGGCCATTCCTACTTGTTTTGACTCCTCCCACAGAATGGGGCCACTTTTAAAGTTTTTTCCAGTTTTAATTTCCAGTCCGCCTCTGCACATAGGTTAGCCCGGATCCTCCAAAAACAAACATTTATCTTTTACTGTGGGGATAGAAAATAAATATTATTTATGGGGGAACCTTAAATGTGATATAATGTGGAGCAACAAAAAAAGAACTGATGGAATTTTGCTTTACTGAGTTGAACAGTCATTTTAGGAAAAAAAAACTGATTCTGCAGAGGAAAAGCACAGCCAGCTGCACTGTGTTTTAAGCTGTGATAGAATTTGGAAGCAAAATATAATTTAGTTGCTTCATCATGTGGATGTAAGAAAAGCTTCCATTACAGTGTTGTTTTCATAAAGCTTCCGAGATAATTATATATTTGCTGTTCATTTCTTTTTTACTTTCCAGATTCACTTACTGTAATTTTCGGTACCTTACTAAACATTACTTCTACTTTCCAGCAGGTTAAGGGTCATGAGATACAGAGCAGTGTAACCCTGCAGGCATCCTACCAGCTCATTCACTGAAACACATTTCCAGGGTCTGTGTCACTTTAGCGCTAGGAATTCTGCATTGCCCCAGGGGGTCTCTGAAAGATTTCAGGCTCAGTGAATCAAGACTAAATAAATACCCAGCTGTGAAAATGTAGACACCTGTCTGAGAGTCACATCAACAGCGACTACCCAAGGAGGCAGAGCCAGAAACTACTGGCAATAGTAACAGTATGGTGACTGCCAGCGATGCTTGTAGCTGTGACCACATAAGCTTATACTTACCCTATTACTGTATAGAGACAGCAACTGAAAACTGCTCTAAGGTCAAGTGCTCTAAATGTAACTCCAACTATTGGACATTGTAAAGAATACAATGATACAGTTCATGTACTATATATATATATATTTATATATATGTAATAATAAATGGTAAGTAGTAATAATGGAAGAATGGAAGTATGTTTAGTGCTAATTGTATTAAACTAGAGTGACATGGAGTATTTACATGGCATTCTTTATTTATATAGCGCCTACAGATTATGCAGCTCTGCACAGAGTCTGCCAAATCGGCCCCTGTCCCCATGGGACTCACACTCTACCAGTATGTATTGGGGTGTGGGAGGAAATCGGAAGACCCGGTGGAAACCCACAGAAATGGAGAGAACATAAAAACTCTTTGCAGACGTGGAAATGGGTGGGACTTGAACGCAGGACCCCAGCGCTGCAAGGCTGTGGAGCTACTCACTCAGGCACCATTCTGACGAACTTCACCATTCTGGCAAATTCCTGGATTCATAGTGCTCTTCTACAGCCAGCGAGCACCATTTATGGAAGTGTACGGCCAGCACCAAACTCACAAGTGCACTGGAATACAGCCGATGTAGAGCGGGACGTCGACCTAAGAGACAGTGTTAGAAGACTGAGTGGCTGTGAGGAGGCAGACGGAGCTTCACTGCATGGTTGAGCCCCCCTGTCTCCTTGATTTTATGTTAATGCTGAGAGATAAAAAATAAAAGTTCTTTTTGGAGCAATAGTGGAATACAAGGAAGTGATAAACGCAAAATGGGACACATGTAAAGTGAGCAATAACATACTGTTTGTGGTTTATGGAACAAAGTGGCAGGCTCCTTTAATATTATTAAATTATTCTGTATCTACCTCGCACTATACAATATCTATGTATACCAAAAAAGGCATATAACTAATCCAACTGAAATTCTGAAGCTTAGCATTGATCAAAAATTAGTTTTATTGATTCTGTTTTGCAGAATATGTGTTGTCTATTGGTGATAAGTGGTTTCATTATCCTCTTTCAGTAAGGTGTTTAGTAGTTATCCTAACTGGATATCTTCTTTCCTCAGTGCACTACACTTTGGACTGCACAAGCTCATCTCTCTTATCCTTATCCTCATGATTGTTATCCTACCTCTCAGACAAGATCCATCATTTTTCTCAAAAACCAAAGAGTTCAGTATCAGAAAGTATAGTTCTAAAACATAACCTTCATGTTGGTCTTTTATCAAGGGGTTGCTCCATCTGAGAAAGATGTGTAGATCTTCTAAACAGCAAATGTCAAATTAAATACACAAAATCCCTAAAAAACAGATGAGATCATCTGTAATAAAAGGGTAAATCATTCTTATTACTAGGAGGTCAGAAGTTTTTTTTTAACATTTGGCACTAAGGGTGCATTGGTCATTAACACACACTAGTCTTAATACATCTGTCCCTATGTTTTGGATCCAAATTGAAGAACTCCCAATGTAGAACCAAAACAAATGCACTTTAATTTCAAAGTTAAATATGTGCTGCTTTATTCATATCACATTATCAGAACAGGAGTCAGAGGAAGTTTGAGCCAAGTGTCCCCTGGGATTCAAAATACTATAAGAAACCTTTGTCAAAAACATGCACGATATGGCTTGCAATTCTTAAAGAGCCAGTGAACTTCAAAGTAGTCCTCTTACCAATAAATTCCCTTGAATTCTCATGTGAAATATTTGTGTGAAGTCATCGGTTCAAAGCTCATCTTTCTGCTGTATAGATTCCTTCTGCATTCTAATTTAAACTCACTAAGTGTTTGTCATACAGAATAACTTGGTGGAAGGACAACTTAGTTCACTGGAATGGGACAAACTTGTGGTACTATACTCAGACACCATATCGTATGAAGATAGTAAGTGAAGGAAGAAGAAGAGGTAGCACCAAATGAGAACTTGAATGTGTGTCAGACACCTACAGTTCTGATATTGATTCTGACATCATATTGAAGCTTATTACCCCCAATTCACACCTGTATTGAAGGTAAGTATTAAGGTAAGTCTTCCATTCATCTTCCTTCACCAATAGATATTAATGCATGGAAAGCTTTTTTTTTTTCTTTCAAAGACATGTGCTGCTGTGTGCCTTACTCCACAATGAATAATGGAACCAGCAGATGGCAGGTTCCAGAGCCCATGGTGAATGGCGTCCTCGAATCCGGTGATATGGACGTCTGCCGGTCCTGAAAAGTATTTTTCTTTTGCATTTTGTACATGGCGAGATCAGCTTATTTGCCACAGGATGTGGTCAGGGAGATGCAATCACAGTGGGTTCTGGTGCACCCTCTCTTGCATTGTTTTATCAGGGAAGCAGGGCACTGTCACTCAAGGCTAAATGGCAGTCAAAGGGCAGAAGAGTTTGTACTGGACCTGAAGGTGCCTAAAATGCACTAACATGCTAATTTGCATATTAATTTGAATTTAGGCCAAGAATGAGTTAAAAATACTTTACCTAGAAGTTTAAAAGTAATTGGAGAGTTAATAGACTCCTTTTAAATTTTGGAAGGAAAAATAGCTTTTCTGCAGCCTGCTAGTCCCACTAGTTTTGAACGTATGTGCTTACTTTTTCTGTGATCTAGTAACCACAACTCCATTAAAGGGGTTTTCCCACGAACAAAAGTCAGGCCCTATCCACAAACAAAAGTACCATTGATACTCATACAGTATATCCATGATACAGTATGGCAAGGGTTCTGATTATTTATTTAATGTTTCCAGGGACTGAACAGATATATTTCCCATAAAGGGATGTGAAAAATATATTGCTTTTAATTATTGCTATTGCCATAGTGTATCATGGACATTTGAGTATCAATGGTTAGTTCATTAAGAATAAGCCCAAGAAAAACCTAAAAAAAAATGAGGGTAACACTGAAGCAAGCATTGAAATGATTTTTTCCTCTGGGAGTTTAATAGTATCTTGACCTGTTGAAATAGCTTTAAAAAGATCAGGCATATTGGATGACATCTTCTTATCAAAATAATCTGGCTTGACAATAAAAGCTGATAACGGTTCCCATCCAATAGTTTGTTTGGGTATAGCAGGACGAATAGGTCATCAAACACGAAAATCCAAAAATGCTACTTGTAACCAATCTCCTTTCTAACAATGAAATGAAAATCCATAGAAGAGAAGTTTCTTCGATTAATTCCAAAGTATATAAAAATGGGTTTTGTAAGTAAGTCTAAAAATTATAAGAAAGAATACTACAATGGAAACATTACAGTGGAAGCTGTCATGACGATGAGCTGTAGCTCATCTTCATTTCAAGAAACCGAATTTCTACTTCACACCACTGCCAACCATGAATCCTCTTCTCGGGGTGGCCTCTATAACCAGAGATGTCAACCAGGAGCTATTAATCTAGTTGAATTACATTTAAATAGGGATCTTATTAGGCTGCAAGATTTTTGTTCAGGAAAAATGAATATATTCCCCTCTATTATAAGCGATTTCTCCTCGTCTACTTTTCTTACCTTCTACCAATTTTTCTTTCTTAATTTTTCCCGACTTACTTTCTACTTTGGGACAAGCTCTGTTTAAAGTCCTTTCTCCTTCCAGAGAACACACAGTCACGGCTGGCTAAGCTCTGCCTAATTAAATAGCTTTAGAATAATGGTATTTTATAATGATAGCTTTATAAAAATCCTCACCGGTGCTATGTTTAAGCAGAAAGAGAGAAGCATCCCTCCCCAGGGAAATCACAGCAGGGGCTTCTACAGCTCAGGCCAACTGCTTGCTTATGTAAGGTGGAGTAATTATTACAGGTTTTATTAGAATTCAAATCTTGCTGTAGCCCCATTGTGTCATTAGGTGACAGGTTTTCCATTCTCAGCCATCACTGAAAATGCTATTTTTCAAGGTCAATAAGGATTGTATCCTGCTGGAGGACTGCAGCCTACATCTCAGCAGACAAAGGGTTATTAGCGGGAGGCTTTACTAGGAGATTCGTTGAAGAAAATGCATCACAATGTATCATGTAACATGTATCACTGTGACATGCACATAGCCATGTCATGCACAAACCTCTGATATGAATAATGCACATACATTGGGGGGCATTTATTATTGGCTTTGCACCAGTTTTTGGTGGTACTTTCTGATGTTATATGCCGATGCCAGTATTCAGCTTCTTTTGAGACACTCAAAATTTGGGCACTGCACTTCTTGTTTCCTGAGATGATTTTTTGGCACAATTTTTGGTGCTTAATAAGACCAATAAAAAGAAAGTCTACCAATTTCTAAACCCCTTCATTAATGCGGTTTGACATTTCTGATGCTCATTTGTTCTTCTGACAGTGGAAAATGCTTCTTTTTGTAATTATTCAGTCATTTCTTTACTAAATTGCTCATCATAAAAATAGATGTGTGAAGGTCAGATCCCATGAACCAAAAACATATTTCTCTATGATACAAGGCCTCGATGTACCAAACGAACTGCAGCACCGGCAACGTATAGTCTTGGTACTACTAAATAATCCCAAACAGGTGAAACATGTCATGGGTGCTGGGGTTTGTTTTCAATCGGATAATTGTTTTTAAATAGAGCTGCCTGTGTCTCCAGTTCTGTACCCAGGAGTGTGCCATCCATGAAGCGAGTTAAGCCTTTTGCCTCAGGCTTCACCACCTGCAGCAAGATGGGGGAAGCATTAGGGGCACAATCATCTACTATAAAGCAGGAATTGACACCAAAAAATAACACCTCAAGATTCCCGATGTCAGCTTGCCTATAGAATTTGTGAATCTGACATGACGCTTCTGTTCCAAATTTTGTATATATAAACAGGCGAGATTCAACATGCAAATATGTATGCTAGAAAAATATTTCATACCCGAACTGAATGCACTTGATGTTTAGTTGGTGTCCACCTTGATGCCCCTATGACGTATCATAGTTTTTGTTACTGTTTAAACACTTTACAGGAATAACTGCATCCTCTAAAATAAGAATTCATGTTTTGCTGCACATGTTTTGCTGTACATGGCAGTAGTGGATCACCACATGCTTTCTGCTTTGTCTTAAGGACACATTGGCACAACACTGTGGATGGAGACCGCACATTCAGGCGCACATCCATTAAAGTTTACGGTCCAATCAAGTATATAATCTGTATATAAAGTATATAAACCTCCTTGGTGATCTGGCCACTGCCTAAACTATGTTTCCAAGACTATCAGATATCAATAAATCACCCACGGCCACTGCATCATGACAACTTTAGAGGTGATTCTCTGTGGTCTAATTTGCCCCTGATGAACCTGCGTCTCTGCAGGTGAAACATTTCATGTAGGGCTTTGACCAGGTTGTGAACCTGAGAATGTATTACCTACGTACACAATCTTGAAACTTGGTGTTGGGATGCATCTTCCACACCTACAATACTATTTGACTTATTTGTGCAATTGTATGCTGATACTAGATAAGCATTTGTTACCTCCCCTTTCCTCGACCTTTTTACCTCAGGGTCAGAATGCCGATTATAGGATGAGGTTCCAGATGTGGGTGGCAGCTGATTAGGGCTGTGGTCCCATGCTGAGGCTTTAGGGTTCAATAGGTGCACCTGTAAGAAAATAAGAGGCATGCTCCATCGACCCCTGCCTCTACCGTTCTTACACTTCAAACTATCTTCTGGGTTTTCCTTCTTTTGGCTTCTTAAATGGTTCCTACTAAGGTCAACACCTTATGTCCATGATTGCAGGGCCCAGACTTTTGAGGTATACTTGTCAGTCTTCTGCACCATACACAGACAGGTATGTGACTGGCTGTACAGATCTCTACACACATATTGAGATTTAAAACTAACAGTAGCCAGCACCTTTTTAAGCATGTATTGATGAGCCGTGGCTGGCACACCTATTGCCCCCTTTGGGAGCTTTAGTTTTAAGGCTTTTTGGTATATTCCCATTTTAATATAATGGACTAATTAAAAGTTATGTTTTAAATAAGTTATCCACTGATTTGTACTCCTTGTTATAACAGAAGGCAGAATCAAATTTTATGCTAAGAAGGTCCTTGAAATCCTCGTAATCTGTTTCTGCTCTTAATACACATATACACATGAGCCATTTCAGGAACTTTTACGGTCATCCAAAGGAGACATCCCTGAATCCACAGATTGAAAGCAGGCAGAAGGGAAGCTTAATTTTATTACCATATGTAGGAAGCGAATTTCAGAAAAAAATAAATATATATATATAATTTATAAAGCCCAGGGTAGTCTTTATCCTCCCCGGCACATAGTCTTTCACATTTAGGGATCAAAATGTTCCTCCTGAGTTTCTAATGTTCACTTCATGTGATGAGGTTTAATAACTTCTATCTCTACTCTGCAGAAAGCCCATGTCATTCCTTATGCTGTACTCAAACATATAGGAGAGATCTATCTGTCTATGTTTTGAGCAATAGGAAATTTGCACATTTATTTATGACTTTTCCGTATTTACAATTCAACTCATTGCGGCAGATTTCCTTACTCGGTCCAGTCGCAATCCCGCGATGCGTTGTCCAACATGGATCTTGGCCTGCCGGGTTTCACTAAGGTCATGCACCCGATATCCAGCAGGTGTCGCTGCTGCGCCGAGGTCACCTTCTTGTTTCCGGTGCATGTGAGTGTGTGTCTTGCGAAACAAATAGTATTTTTACGAATCCGTCGGGTTGTCCGACGGCCATGCCCCCCGATTTCTGTCACGTGAAAGCCGGCGCCGATGCACCACAATCGGATCGCCCCCCAAAAACCCAGCAATTTGGCACTTTGGCACAAAACGGCACAAATTGTCAATTTGGCACAAAACGGCACAAATCGGAAATATTCGGGAAAACCTGATGGAATCGCGGCCACAGGACCCTTAGTAAATGGGCCCAATTGTGCACCAGTCCAGGCACAACTCACTTTATTTATCTTTTTTTCCAAACCTTTTTAAAAAGTTGCAAAAACATGGCAGTCTCGGCTGCCAAACATGGCAGAAAGAAACAACCAACCTTCACAAGCTTTTTACAAAAAAAAATCACATCTTCCACACCAGGCAAACAAGGTAGAATAACAAGCACAATTCTAATTTAACTCAAGGGAAAACACATATGACAAATTAGACTTAAAAATGAGTCAAAACAAGAAACTAGAAAGAGAAAATATTACCGTATATACTTGAGTATAAGCCGACCCGAGTATAAGCTGAGGCCCCTAATTTTACCACCAAAAACTGAGAAAACCTATTGACTCAAGTATAAGTTTAGGGTGGGAAATGCATTGGTCACAGACCCCCCCCCCCAGTATATAGCCAACAAGCCCCCAGTAGTAAATAGCCAGCCAGCTCCCAGTAGTATATAGCCAAGCTGCCTCCTGTAGTATACAGCCAGCCAGCCCCATGTAGTATAAAGCCAGCCAACCCCATGTAGTATACAGCCAGACAGTCCCATGTAGTATACAGCCTGTCAGCCCCCAGTAGTATACAGCCACCCTGCCCCCTGTAATATAGAGCCAGCCTGTCCCCTGCAGTATACAGTCAGCCCATGTCCTGTAGTATACAGCCAGCCTGCCCCCTGTAGTACACAGACAGCTCCCTATAGTATACACCCTGCCAGCCCCCAGTAGTATACAGCCAGCCTGTCCCCTGTAGTATACAGCCAACCTACCCCCTGTAGTATACAGCCAGCCTGACCCATGTAGTATACAGCCTGCTCCCTATAGTATGCAGCATTCTAGCCTTCAGTTGTATACAGCCAGCCAACCCAGCACTTAAAAAAATAAACTTACATACTCACCCTCCGGTGGCCCCGTTGCTCAGCTCGGCTTGATGTCAGCACAGCTCCTCTTCTGTTTTCCCCGCGGCTCCTCTTCACAGGCGCATTCTATGATGCAGCCACTGATGACATCATAGCGTGCGCCGCCCATCAGATAACATGGTCACGTCTTTGCCAGTTGTTACAGAAGACCGAAGGAAGAAGAGTAGCTTTGGGGGAAGACAGAAGAGGAGCTGCGCTGAGCATCGGGGAGCCGCGCTATGCATCAGGGCCACCGGAGGGTGAGTATATACTCGTGTATAAGCAGAGGTGAGGTTTTTCAGCACATTTTTTGTGCTGAAAAACTCAGCTTATATACTTATACATGAGTATATACGGTAATCTCCCCCATAATTTTCCCAATCAAAATAGGTCAGTTCAATGAAGATTTCTTGAATGTTTGCACAGTTTTAGGCTTTTACTATTTCGTATGATTTTTGTGCTATTTTAAAAGTTTATTGCTTACTAAGTAAGTAAATCTGTTTCTGTTGGGGCGTCTAGACTTAAATTTGGGGTTTTGACTTTTAGGGCTGGTACCCAAATAACAATAAAAATAAGTCTCAAAATCTGCCTTTGAATGGAAGTGGTTGCAGATTTTTACACTTCAGGATTTTTACACGAAGTGATGTGACCTATTTTCAAGTGGATTATTTGCAAAAACTTCTATTGGTAAATATAGCCTCAACATCTGTTTCATGTAAGCATATCCTTAGCTTTATTAATGTTAGATTTTTTAACATAGAAAAATAAAGAGGTGCCAACACAACATCATGCAATAGAAATTAGTTATTAGGTGGCGGGAAGTATAAGTCAGTTCAAAGTAAAGTTATCCCCGATGTAGAGTAAATTGTATCCAACATGGATGGAATATAGAGATCCAATGTTGAGAATTTGTTTACATCACTCCGGTTGCTTAATAAAGTGCATTCATAGTTGCCCCTTGGGGGGTAGGACCACAACACAGACAGAATCTTTTATAAAGATATAACACATAAAACACCTACATGTATAAGAGGCTTTCTTGTTATGATCTGTTATGTTTTCTTTGTCCCTGTAAGAAGGTGGGTGGCTTGGAGCACAGAAAAGGACAGACAGTACAATGAGCCCTAAACTAATCCACCCAACGCTTTCATCCAACCTGTTGTTGTGGGCTTGTACTTTATTGCTTTCACTGTGTGCCCCAAATGACATGTCTACTTTATTTTCTGGTTCGGTACAATGTGGATGGTGTCATTTTGTGCAACATTTGATGATGTTTTCAATGCTACCGTTTTTAGGACTGTACGACCTTTTGATCACTTTATATAGAATTTTTGATATTTTTTAAAATGGCAAAAAAGTGTCATTTTCAACTTTGACGGGATAACACCGGGTGTTACTGGTAAGTCTTTGCTACAATATGCCATAAATAACAAATATAAGAAGGTTATCACAGTCACAGTGCCTGGATCGATGAGTAAATAGCCCTTAGCTTATCATGCTTGATTCCCCAGGTTCAATCTACTTTTGGGATGATCATTTGGCTTACATACTGAAAACTCGTTATGCATAGTCTATGCCTTTTCACCTGAATAAGTGAATTTCCTTAAGGCACATGCAATCGAAAAAACATATTTAATATTTAGGTACACAGATGGTAAGAATTTGAGTCAAAAGATGATATGATAACCCCAATCAAATGCAGAGGAGGCACAGTAGTTGCTAAAGGCTTCATGTTAAAATCTCCACAATTTATTGCAGTTAATTTTCACCTTTTCTTCCTAACACAGTTGATGCCATGTACCTAATTGTTATTATTTTCCAGAGTGTTGCCTCCTTCTGATAAGCATTTTATAAATTTTGTATTTTCATAATTAGATTTATTGTAGGACAATTTTAGCTGATATAAAAAAGCTGAAATACTTTCACAACTGAATTTAACCCCTCAATGCTGATGTCCTTTTTTCCCCACTGTCAAAAATCTCTAACTTTTCAATTTTTCCATGAATAGAGCTATATGGGAGCTTATTTTCTGCGTAACAATTTATACTTCCTAATGTCAGTATTTTGTATTCCATGCCTTGCACTGAGAAACTGGAAAAAAAATCCAAACGCAGTGAATTTAATGAAAAAACACCTTTACCCATATTCTTGTGGGCTTTGTTTTTATGTCATTAACTTTGCACTCCAAATACCACCTCTTCTTTATTCTTTGGGTTGGTGCTATCAAGGTGATTCCAAATCTATATAGGTTTTATTAGATTAAAAATGTCTTTGTTTTGCCATATTCTGATGCCAATAACTCTTTTATACGATTTATGTACCTGTATTAAGGGGTAATTATTTTGTGGAACCAGTTGAAGTTTTAATTTTTACCATTATGGGGACTGCACAATCTTTTGATGTGTGCTGTTTTCCATGACAGTACAATTATCATATATCAAAAGATATCATAATTAAAATATATAAGGGCCTGTCCACAATTAATTGTGGAATATATGATCATGAATTCTCAATATAAAATATTCATTTTAAGTACAGTAATCACTCTGATGAATTCTATACAGGGAGTAAAAAAATGGATGGGGGTGGTGGAATATCTCTTCGAAATACACATTGATTGAGAAACTAAATATTTACTTGTAAAATATTTTTCAAAAATCTATCCAATGATACCAAACTTGGTATATAAAACTTTTTTTTATTGTAGAATTAGATTCCCCCCCGGAAAATTACATTGATTTACTCCACGATTCAAGTCATTTTCTTGACTTGAGATTTCAAAAAATGGAGATCTCTCAAAAAATCGAATGGAAAAACAAAAAAAATATGTGACAAATATTTCTAAAAAATCTATCCAATGATACTAAAGTTTACCCTGTATCCCCCCCACCCCATGGAGGTTTGGGGAAACAAATTTTTTTATGTACCAACTACATTTAGCGTAACCAAGGATGCTTCTTCGGGATGCTGGTTTAATGTGGATCCCCTTGCTTGATTCACTTAAATCTCTTCTTCCCTGAAGATGGGATAGTTCTTGTTGGCTACTAAGCTTTCAAATATTGCATACTCTACATTAAGTGCTAGAATTTGGTGACATTGGATAGTGTAAAAAATTGATTAGGGATCCCCTTTTCTGGAGGTCATGTGTCTTTTTCCATCAACACTAGACAAACAGGAGCAGGTAGATATAAGCTGACTCTGGGTCAGGTTTATTGTAGAAGGTTGCAAGAAAAGAAACAAAAAGAAACATACCTTCCACAATAGCTGTTAGAAAAATATTGCATATGTTTATTTTAGGATTTTAGATTTGATGTTCATTTATCGAAATATCACCTTTTTCAAAGTTTTTGCAAACATTCTGATTTTTGCTGATTACAGTGCCATCTGTCACTAAAATTTAAGACTTAGATCAAATCAATGTAATTTTCCCAAGGGGAGTTAGAATCAGCAATAAAAATTTATTTTAAAGTTGGTAGGGGGCTTTGGATAGTATTTTGAAAAATATTTGTCCTTTAAATTTTTTGTTTCTTGATCTGATGTGTATTTTGCAAGATATTAGACCATCCTGACCTTTTTGTTAAACCCTCTATATTGTAGCCATATTGTATTGACATCCCCTAACAAAAAATTACATCTTGAAATAAATGAACATATGCTGGCGCTAGTTGTGCCAGTGTATGATGGAATTTCTGCATTTCGGCAGGCCAGATATACTGTATTATGAGGCTCTAGTCTCTTGATGTATCCTGAGGGCGGCTGCTTATGTGACTGAGACCCTTCGCAATTCTACACCAGGCCCTGTAGAGTTGTACCAAGCCCTATAGGGTTGTGCAGAGAGTATAGGAAATGTACAGGTGCAGAACAGGAACATCCCCCTGGAGTGCAGTTAGCATGAATTTATGGCGTTGTGCCTCCTCTGCATAACAGATAACAAAATATTTTTATTACCCCCATAATTGTGGCCTCTCCTGGCAAATAGCACTGTAGAATCTCTACATCCATGGGGCTATTAATGGACCCCTCCTGGCGATACCTGCAGTACTTATGGCAGCCATGAATACAGTGAATTTAATAATGATTCACAAACATCTGTTCTTGTGTATACATATTTACACACAATAGGGCTGGTATATACAGTCTGGAACTTGGAACTTTTGCTGGTATGATGGTATACTTGCTGGGGTACATCTTAGCTTTAATTTGTGCCAGTTTTCTAGGTGTCAAAGTCAAGGTGTCCCCACTCTGGTCGGCCATAATGAGTATTATGCAGAAGACCATAAAGTTGCAATTGTAATGATTTAATAATGTGTATACCTTACCAGAGATTTGGCTACATTAGCAATACATATTATTTACCACACATATGATTTGTTTTACAAACTTTCTTTACCTATTACTTAAGAAGGAATGTTTTAACCAGAATAGGGGTGACTTCCCAGGAAATTTCAAGTGTTATAGATACGCTAGACAGTCTTATGAGACAAGTGAATCATCTAGCAGCCACTAATGAATCACACATATACAGTATTTAGTCTGTCTAGTCCTAGTTTGCAATTTCATAAAATTATACTGGAACAGAATTGGTAATTCCCCCCAATTGAATTTCCTAAGTGTGTTTACTTCAAGAACAATTAGACATTTATTTGACCTCTTTGCATAACTTTCTGAATCTTCCCTACTCTTCCATTGCTATATTCCTAGCCGATCCAGTTTATAACTCATAGAATGGTTATTTGTGACATACAGTAGTCACATCTGTGTCTGAGCAGTTCTACCTTCTGAATATAAATATCCATGAAGTTTTTTAGAAGTATTTTATTTCTTTATTTAGTAGTTGAAGTTTTATGTCACTTTCTGCCTATGGCAAATCCCTGAATGTGTGGGAGAGATGGAGTAATTTATGCTGCCTGTCAAGCTGACTCTTACCGTATGTTTGCAGAGTCCATATCTCATACAGTATTCAATTTTTGTATTTCTTCAATATTTAACTCATTTGGCACCAGCTATTTAATTGAGGGTACCAGGACTGTCAAATATATTCATGAATGAACTATATACATACAGTAAGCAGACGGGTAGATAGATAGATAGATACTCTTTACCATTGGTTCCATTTTAAATGGCTTTGCAGAAAACAAAAATCAGATGCTTAATTTCAATAAGCATTCTGAGCAAGCAGTTGCTTTGGGGCAGGGGGGGGGGTTCTTAAAAGCAATTGGAGTCTCAGTAGTAGGACCACACTAGCTTATTGGTGGAATTCTGCACATAAAATGTTTCAATTAGTCTCCATTTTCTTAGGCATTAATATAGGTGGATTGGCTGATAAGTTTAGGGGTCATGGGGTATGTTTCTAAAATGTTAATTGTACATTTCCAATAACTTGACTGCATCAATTTACTATATTGTAATAGAACAAACAAAATAGACATAATTATGAAATAGTCTTACATTCTTTTAATTTTAGGGGTAAGGTAAGAAAAGTTCTTCAAAGAACCTCTCTAATATAAGTGTTTTTTCTTTATCTAATCATATCTGTAAATACATTTTATATTGTACAGGAAAATGGTAGTTTCCATGTCATGTTGTTGCCTAGTAAATACCCAATACATAGCATTTTTATTATTGTTTGGGTTCAACTTCAGTTAGAAGTTTGGATTCAGGTTCAACCCCATCAGTAACATCATTTGGGAGTGACAATGACAGCAGGTGGCTTTGCTGGCAGCATTTAAAGTGAAGACGGTTAATCCAAGCACCAATCACAGGCTTTACTGGTGGGTGTGCCTATTTGGGTTAGGGTACATGAACCTGAACTGAGCCTCAGTAGCAAAACCCCTCTTGCATATGGGAGGAATTCTGTACATAAAATTGGTTTACCATGGATTATCTAGTTTTTAAGTATGAAAAATTCAAGTACTGTCTATTTTTTAAGGCATTAATATGGTACATATGAAACATATATGGAACATTTTACAACACGGCCAAGTCATTGGACCCAGTCATTGGGAATATTTTGACAGAACAACCTAAGATTATTCACAGAAGAATAAAAAAGTCTTAAATATCTAAAGCACTTTAGTTAATAAAAACACAGTAAATTAAGGTTTTTATAAATGATACGAGTACGTTGAACAGTGGGTGGAACCTGGATGAGAGTGGTACAGTGGTCTAGCCGGAAGGATCACCCTACCGGCGGTATGATCCTGACCAACAAACAACACACTATCCCGATGTAATGAACTGGCAATAGAAGTATATATATATTTACTCTTAAACCGTAGAAGAACATAGAAGTGGAGGAAAGACAATTTGCATATTTCTTTGAACTTTGTGGAATTGTATTTGGATTTTTGTTTCACCAGTTTTTTTTCCTTGGGAGGCGTTGTCCTCTGCTGTTTATGTGGCATTTGTGGAGTAGATCCTCTGTTTTTTCTTCTATTAATATGGTATGTCTAGAGGAACCATCCTAATAAAATGTCTAAATTGTTAAAGGGGTATTCCCACAAAGAAAAGATTCTCAAATATACTCAGAATAACAAAATACATATCTCTAATTTACCCTTATTAACAAAAATACAGCATTTCACAGATATAATTCCAACCAGTCTCTATCAGTCTTGTTGTACACAATTTCAGTTGCCATGGGATCTGACTTTCTATTTTTTGACTTTAGAGTCGGATGGGAGAGATTCTTCTCATGAATAGATTCTCCTGTCTCATACTGCAGTGTCTCTGCATGGCCCCTCCCCCTGCATTCCAAGACAAGCTCACACACACACACTGACTCGTCCTGCCTATTTATATCAGGGGAAGGAGGCACAGTAGAGCTGACTGTGTGTGTGTGATATAGCTCGTTTGTTACCTTTGCAGATAAAAATACTAGGTTCTACTGGTAAAATGATGTTTTAAATTTTTGCTCAACACACTTTTTTGGTACTGTGGTAAATTACATATATTTTTTGCAAGATGTTAAAAAACATTTGTGCTGATAATATTCTTTATTACATACCGGTATATTACATTATGGAAATTTCTTATTTGGTTAAGGACTCCAAATTCAATTTCCTATTAATTCAATTCAATGCAGCATGACAAAATACAAAAAAAAACATTAAAAGACTGACATAAATAGCAGAATGCCTGGTTAACAACAAATGGAACGGATAGAATAGCCAGTTTTCAGCTAAATGCAATGCTATGTGCTAAGAGGAACAGCAGGGATAGGAAACACACATGTATAAAAGCAGTATAACATCTTTATACCATTTTAGAACAAATATAATTTTATGAATGTGAAACAGTGCTACTGGCAGTCCAAAAGCCTGCAGTGCTAACTGTCAGAACAAAGACTAGGTTTGTTTAATCTAAGCTTAGAAAAATTCTTCTTAAAAAGTTTTTTCCAAAAAAAAAAATTCCCTTTGCCACCATATAAATGAACATTTAATGATGAAGATTGCAAACTTTCAATCTGTGCAATAGAGCATAAAACTCTGACACAGACAACCCTCTGCATTCCAATGGCCCTGCTCATCGCCGTCCAGCTAGGCAGCTCTTGTCCCTAAGTCACTGTTTTTGAATTGTCCCTGGTAGTCTCCCTAAACTTAAACTTAAATGTTATCCTCTATACGGTAGAAAATGGTATAATTATTGTAAATATAATATAGCAATGTTGAATACCATATGTAATAAGCATTGGAGTAATGATAGATTTGATAAATAAAAGTAATTCTTTGTATTTTGACCTGGCGAGGAGCAATCTTCAGAATATGGAACATTCTATATTTCCTTTGGTCTTCTATGAGCTGTGGTTCATCTCCTCTTCCTCTGATGTCCCTGGTTCTTTATGGAAGGTAAATAAGATTATCTCATTAGCCAAGCAGCTAAAAGAGTGGGTCAGCCATTTTGAGATGAAGGTGATACATTCCCGACAACCTGTGGAAAATAATGATTCATTATTCATTAGTATTAAATAAGACCAGCTCTCAATAAAAGGTAACAAAGCCAATTATGCAGCTAAATGACTTTGCCTGACACTCCTTCATCCCGACAAGACAAGACCCTTTTTTTCTGAAATAATATTTTCTCATTTCACTGGCTGCACATTGAATTCAACACAATGAAAACATCTGACTGTGTTTTTGAGTTTGCTCGTAATTAGGTTCTCACAGATGGAAAGCATATTCATCCTTACAGTCCCATGTTGAGAATGTATGTGCAACTCTCACCCAGCTGCATGAGTCATAGATCTGGCAATTAAACTTGGTCTGCTATCAGAGAAATGATCCGCTCCCTCCTGCGTTACTCACGGCGAGTTGGCATTGAGGTAGCTCTTTATCTAGATTTAATCTAAAATATTCTCAGTGATTTCATTTTTATTTTTAAATAAAGACAATAACAAATATAACTCCTCCTTCCTTCCATCCCACGTCCCGTTTCTTGTCCTAATACATGAGCACAAATACTTTCCCTTGATTCCCTAATTCACTATTTTGCAATACAAATATGAGGTGCAGTCTATTTGCATGCAGCAAGTTAAGCGCTGGAATTTATGTGATTGAGTATCAGTTCTATACATCTGAATGGGTTTTTATGGACTTTTATGAAAGATGACTATTGTATATGGTGCATAGACTCCAATATATCAAAACTACTATAATCATGGGAGATACATGGGAAAATGTCTAACTAGACTTTTGCATATGAGTATATATAGAGCATTTACTAACGGTTATGCCTATTGGAGTTAGCTGTTTAAACAATCTATGAAAATATTATTGTAAGTAATAATGTAAAAATAATTCACGTTAATGTCCCTAAAAACTGTAAGTGGTCCAATTCACATCTAATGGAAATAAAATTAAGAAAAATTTATTTTGAAATGTGACATAGAGACAGTTAAATAATAAAAAAAAGAAAAACAATATAAAATGTAAAAATAGGTCATTCAGAATGTCCGAAGTCTCATAAAAACTCCAGACTACCATGGGCACAGATCATTGCTCCCCAAAGACACTAGGAGGAGCGATGGTCTAATCCAAGGTGGCCAAGGTTAATATTTAACTGCTCCTGACAGCTTTGCTGACTGTAGGTAGATAGTTAACACCTGTAATTGGTTCCATAATGCACCCACCATTTATAAAGGGGCTGTTGCTGAGAATGCTGTTTTCTTTCAGTGTGCCCTTTTGTTGTCCCCATAGATGGTTGTCCTTAATAGTTGCCGCTAATTTTATTGTGAAATGTATGGATATATACAATTTGTAAGATCATTATTTTGCTCATTAACATACACTTTGCACCCCAAAAACAGAAAAGTAGATATTTTTGTTAATTTATTACACAAGAAAAACTGTAATATCACATGGTCATAAGTATTCAGACCCTTTGCTCAGTATTGGGTAGAAGCACTTTTTGAGCTATTACAGTCATGAGTCTTCTTGGGAATGATACAACAAGGTTTTCACACCTGCTTTTGGGGATCCTCTGCCATTCTTCCTTGCATATCCACTCCAGTTCCCTCAGGTTGGATGTTGAACATTGGTGGAAGCCATTTTCAAGTCTCTCCAGTGATGCTCAATTGGGCTTAGGCCAGGGCTCTGGCTGGGCTAATCAAGAATGGTCACAGAGCTGCTTTGTTATTTAAGCTGTGTGCTTAGCTGTGTGCTTATTGTCTTGTGGGAAGGTGAACCTTCAGTCTAGTCTAAAGGTCCGGGGCATTAAGGATATCACTGTACTTGGCTGCATTCATCTTACCTTCAATTGCAACCAGTCATCCTGTCCCTGCCTAAATCTTAACATACCACTTAGAATTAACACCAAAAAGTTCAATCTTTATGAGACCAAAGAAACATATTTCTCATAGTTTGGGAGTCCTTCATGTGTTGTTTTGCAAACTGTATGACTTTGTGGAACTTTCTTCCATCTCCTTACTGCATCTCTGGAGCTCAGCCACAGTTATCTTTACTTCTCTCACCAAGATTCTTCTGCAACGATTGCTTAGTTTGGCTGGACAGCCCGGTTGAGAAGGAGTTGTGGTCATCCTCAACTTCTTCCATTTCAGGATTATGGAGGAAACTAAGCTACTAGGAACCTTGAGTGCTGAAATTATTTTGTAACCTTCACAAGATCTGTGCTATGCCACAATTCTGTCTCTGAGCTCATTAGACAGTTCCTTTGACCTTATGATTCTCATGTGCTCTAACATGCATTGTGAGCTGTGGGGTCTTTTATAGACAGATGTGTGTCTTTGGTAATCAAGTCCAATCAGTTTAGTTAAGCACAATTGGACTCCACTAAAATAGTAGAACCATCTCAAGGAGGATCAGAAGGAAACGGACAGCATGTAAGTAAAATATGAGTATCATAGTAAAAGGTCTGAATACTTATGACCATGTGATATTTCAGTTTTTTTTATTTAATAAATTAGCAAAAAATATCTACATTTCTTTTTTTTTATCAAGATGGGGTGCAGAGTGTTCATTAAAACAAAGAATTCTTTTAATCTTACCAATTGGCTGCAATGAAACAAAACGTGAAGAATTTTAAGGAGACTGAATACTTTCCTTACCCATTGTAATTATAGAGTTCTCATAGTGTGGTTATCTTTAAATAATATATGTATTCATATATATATTGCTGCATATTTTTCAGCACAATATTTATATAATCTAACACATTTTCACAGCTCAGCTGGAAGCACAGATAAGAAATGTAGGGGGAGGGGTGGGATGGGAGGAAAAGAGATCTCTCATTTAAACTCCCTGCCCACTACTTCCCCTATTTGTTCTGCTGCTAATGGTACAAATCTATGGCCACTGCACCCCCCACCTGGGATAAGAAGACTGGCTAACAGTGATTACATACATGTGAGTATAAGTATATAAATGTGTGAGTATGTATGTATATGCTGTATATACTAGAAATGTATGAGTGCATAAATATGTGCATATGAGTGTATACATGTATATACATGTATAAAAGTGTGTGCAGGTGTAAAACTTGTGTATATAAATTTGTGTATATATGAGTTTATACATGTGTGTGATTTTGTACATGTGTATGTACAAATATGTATACACTTTTTAAATTCAAAGGGGAGCCCTATGCAGAAGTCTGCTATGGGGCTTAGCCTCACCTAGTTACATATTTAAGTACTTCTAGAACTTTCTTTTTCCACACTATGACAGATATAGCAAACACCAGCCTAGCAGTCCTTTTTCTACTCTTCATTATGCTTCTTACAAGCGTATTTGTGAGCATAGTCCTTCCTCTACACACACTAACATGACAAGAAAATTCCACATAGAGAGGAAACCTGTAGATAACGATATGTAGTCTACAGGGAGGACAGTTCAGAAATGGCCATCACTAAAACATTTTCTGTTTCAATACTTAATCAATGTCATTTATACAATATAAATTGTTATCCAAAGAGCGTTCATGGCCCTTTACCATGGGAATCTGACAAATGACTGTTTACAATGACTCATAGTGCAGTTCCACTGTATTGGACTGTATTGGACCAGTATAACAGTCAAGCTTAAGAAAATAAAGGCATAATGATATGCTACTGTATATCTGATCAATGCTTGCATCCTCACAGAAGGTCATTTTTTCTACTTTTATTTCAAAATTACAACAAAGAGTAAGAATTGTTGTAAGATAAAAGACTGGTCTGGTCACAGGGGATTGGGGGGGGGACACATCAAAGCAAAATCAATGATCTAGGAGGAAAATTAATATTACAAGATCCAGAAACTCCAACTGTGAAGCATAGCTTCTGAGTCATAAAGCAACAGGAAACACAGAAGACAGACATATTCTGTACCTGGGATCTGCGGGAGGGGAGCAAAGGCAGCAGAAGACTGTGAAAATAGCATTTGTTTGTTCAATATTGTCAATATGCTTCATTTCAATTAAGTCAGCTAGTGAAAATGTGCCTCCCTTGAAATCTTATTTAAAGAGCAAACTTGTGACTGACAAAGGTGAGCCCCAATAATAGGGTATTTGCATTAAAAACCTCAATTTTAGATTTCATGCACCCTATCATATTATCACTGTTTGTAAGCTCTGACTTTGTAGTTGACTAATATGACATCTGTAACGTCATAGATGCATCCAAACTAATTTGGTTAAAGACTCCAAAATCTAACAAAAAACAATTTAATATGCAACATGCTACCAAAGGATTCACTGTTTTCTATAACCTACATATTGGATATCACTTTCTGATACAATGTTAGGAAATTCTGTTATGCTGAAATGCTGCTCATCTTGTGACACACATATCTAAAAAAATATCCAGCCAAAAAAAAGTAATTCCTGAAAAAAAATTCATTGGCACCTCATGGTGCAGATCAAACTAGGAGTTAAGTTGGTAGTGAGATGTTCTAAAGGCTCTAAAAGACAGGCAGTTTATGTTGGTAGGACTTTTTATGCTTCAGCTTCATTGGGTTGGGCAATCCTAGTTCATTACCAAAAATATGTGAAAATTTGAGTGTGAAAAGGTACAAACATTCATGTCCGTTTCCAGGTTCAATGGACTGTCAGAAAGCAGGTAGTGCTGGTGCAAAATTCATTAGAAGGTTGTGTTTATTTGATTATTCAGTAGGTGGACAATGTTTTTTGATGATGAATTGTCATCTTTGTCATTAAGAGATACATTCATATAGAATTTAAATCCATGCAGAATTTTAAATTCTATTTGGATTTTTCTCTTTACGTACCCACTTTACCCACAAACACAAGTTAAATCAAAAATGAAAATAATATAAACTTTATTTACTGTATTGGTTGTTGTGTCAAAAAGGTACTTTAGTATACACAACTGTATATCCTTGCATCCACTTAGCGCTCTTTGCACTCTCTGTTGACGTACTACTCTTCATTTTTGCAGTGTAGACTCTATCTTGATTTAGCAATGTGACATGAACCTGTTTAATTATTATTAGAATCTGTGATAGGAGTTTCTTTTCCCTCTCCCTATGTGTGATACAATCTTGATGATACAGGATCATCTAATCCTGTTGATGGGTGACTTTTTCCAAATGAGTCACCAAAGGCAGATTTACACAGGTGCTAAGCAACTATCCAAATGTAATAAAGAATGAAAACATCAAAAAAGTACAGGTAAGAGTTTGAAGGGACATGTATCATAGGTCTGGCTTTGGCTTTTTTTGGCTTTTTTGTTGGTCAGATGTATCTTAGTAGTGTTTGGGCTTTCTTGAATTTTGCGGCTTTTCAAAACTAAAGTCATAAAAGGTCTCCAGAAATCATAATCAGTTCTAAGCAAATTTCTACGCCCGGTCAGGGAAAGCCTTAGATTTTGACCTACTTTCACATGGGGATTTAGGTGATAACTCAGGGAACAGTGCAGAAAACTAGACCAGGCAAACTTTGAAAGGAGAAAGTTTTCGGCACAAAAAAGGCGCAAATGAGCACATAGTTCCATATGAGAAATATATATGTATATATATACAGATACCACCCTGAGAAATTTGGTAAAATTTGGACATGTGGAGCGATTCCCCCCTTTTTTTTATATTGACCCGCTCCTCCTCACTTGGAAATTTTTCTTGATGCTATGTATGCTTAATGTCTCCAACTTCATTTTGTGTTGTTACCACATTGTGCTCTCCAACTGTGATATATGATTAAGTGATGTTACTATTCAATGCTACGTAAACTGCTGGTTATTTAGTGTATTTTTTGTACACTATTCCTTGACGTCTAACACTTGGATCGATGGGAGAAGTACTTTTGTTTATTTCCCTTGTACTGTATATATGTTCGGTTTAAAAAAATTCTAAATAGTTTAAAAATGTAATCTTCTAAACAATCTATTGAGTATGCAAGACTCCTTTTATACAGGCAAGTTTTGCAGTATGACCTTCACAATCTCAGACTAAAGATATTGGGGCACATTTATCAAGGCCCTTGCACCAGTTTTCTGGTGGACTTTGCACAGGTATTTAGGAAGAGTCTGCACTACAATTGTGTTTGTAGTGCAGCTGTACTAGGCATTATGCGGCACACTTAAGGGGGCGTTCCTGTACTCAGTCAAACAGTGCGCCAGATTTATCATGCAAAGTCTGACATAAGTGTGTCACATGCCCTATGTTCAAGGTGCACCAAAAAGAAGTTGTTGCACTCTGTCAGGGTAATGCAGGGAGCGCCAGATTCTTGATGAACGAGCACCAGAAATCCTGAATCTGGTGTTCCCTGCAATTTACACAGGCAAACTGCATTTAGTGTAGACTGCACTACTCTTAGTAAATGTGACCCATTATTGGTGGATAATGCTCCATTGGTGCTCATTTATTGGTCTTTATGCTGTTTGAGGACACATAATAATTAGTAATTAGTATAGCTTGCATATTTTTGACATCATGGAGAGAGGTGTTGCCAACACCAATAATTGAAACTGATCATCGGCACATGTAACAGAGCCATAGTTTTCACTTTCACTGAATTTATCTGATATATTTATGGTTGATGAAAATCGTTATTTTGTGACCCCAGATTACTATTTTTCCTCTATTGTAGATACTGTCGTGTGTGAACAGATGCTCTGTGTATAATGTAACAGGACATTTATATCATTACATGGACACCGCAATATAATATTCCACTGTTGTATAAAACACAGAGAGCTGTCTAAGAGTACACAATCTCAGCCTGGAGATAATTTAATGGATATGGCTAGACAAAATAAAATTATCATCAGAAATGTCTTGGTTAATATCATCTGAGCGTAAAATGATACACAGTTTTCACGAGCAAAATGCATCATTTTGTATTGCGGATGAATTTCCTCAACATTGTTTAAGCTAACTGAGGATATAAATTACATTTCAAATAGGATTAGAAATCATTTATCTCCTAGTGATGATGGCATTATCCTGGCGTGGAATGCCAAACTTACCTTAAGGAAGCTTTCTGCATTATATACAGTTTAAACCAGAAGTTTATACACATTATTATATAAAGACACAAATGGAGGTTTTCTCATGACATGTAACCAAAATGAACCTTACAAGTTTTTGTCCATTAGGATTACCAAAATTATTTCTATTCACTAAATCCTAAAATAATGAGAGAAAGGGAGGCAGAATAATTTAAGGCATTTAGATTAGTTTCTGCAAAGTCAAAATTATTTACATACACTAAGATCACTATGCCTTTAAACAATTTGGGACATCCCATGTGATGATGTCATGTCTTAAATAGCTTTAGGTAACATCTAGTTAACTAAACACACCTGTTTAGTTGAAACACACTGCTTTTTTTGCAAAAAATCGTGCGGACCGGCACTCACGGAAAAGTCCCATGAGGAAGCTCAGTTTGAATAATAGAAGTCCTTTATTTAGTCTTATGTCTAAGATGATAAGCGTCAAAACGCGTTAATCCATGTCTCCGGGTCCGGCCGGGATTCACTAAGGTAGTTCCTCCGACGTCCACCAGGTGGCGCTGCTGCGCTCAAGTTCCACGAGGCCCGCCGGAATGCCCTGAAGTTCACCGGCCTATACCTGGTGAAGGTAAGCGCTAGTTCCGCAACGCTTTTTTTTTTTTTAAATGCGGCGGTTTTTCCGAATCCGTCGGGTTTTTGTTCCGTCACGCCCCTCGATTTCCGTCGCGTGCATGCCAGCGCCGATGCGCCAAAATCCCGGGGCAATACAGGGAAAATCGGCGCAAAATCGGAAATATTTGGGTAACACGTCGGGAAAACGCGGATCGGGCCGTTAGTAAATGACCCCCATTGTGTTTCTACTAAATAAAGGACTTCTATTATTCAAGCTGAGCTTCCTCGTGGAAGTTTTTTCGTGAGTGCGTGTCCACAGCTTTTTGCATACGTTACCTGTCGGCTGAGGTTGGATCCGTTCCGTGCACCTGGGAAGTTGTAGAACTTCCAACACCTGGTGGAAGCCTGAGGTGGGATGAGCTGGCGTTTCTCTTTTTTACCTATGTGTAGTTACTGTTTTGCTGGATACACGGCTTCTTTTGTACCATCATGTCCAGCCAATACCACTTACGAAGGAGATGGGTTCTGTGACCCATAGAGCACCCATAGAGATACTGAGAGCTTGACTGGTCTCCCGCCTCCTTGACTCAACGATAAGAGAAACCAGGCTTAATTATAGTGTTTTTTGGGATAAAGCAGCAATGTACAGAATACACAAAGGAACCATGAAAATACAATGACAGTTATCTGAAAGGTACTGTTGGGATTGTTTTGTGTGGTTCTATGGTGACAGGTTCCCATTAAGTTAGCATTTGTAATCAAAAATCAACAGTACAACCTACACAGAAAATAATTTAAATAATTTACCATACTTCTTCAACATTTTAGATGTACTCCTGGTCACACAAAGTGATGCATGTTTGCCACTAGATGGGAAAGAAAAGTCACAAAAAGGCACCATGGTTTGCCTGGCTGCATTGCTACTGCACAGGGTGCATTCATCTAAACATACCAGATACTATGGCCGCTTGCACATGTACAAGACACTTATGCAGCTGAAGCTCTAATAAAGTACCTGGTCTGTGAGATACTACCAAAAAAAGTCATTATTTGGAATCTGCCATAATCCTGAATAATGGGGTGGTTGCAGTATAGCGGTACAATTGACCATAAATCTTTTCTTTCAGAAAAAGAGAATGGAACGGAATTTATACAAAATGACAATAATACGAACTAAAATCATTTATTATTATTATTTATTATCATTATTATCATAATTTAATTGAAATTTGGTGAAAATTGTTTAAATTAGCCTTTCTGATTTGTAAATGTTATGCTTATCATACAGTTAGCCTAACCACCCAAATTGGTAACTAACTAACATTTTCTATAATGTATGTCTGCTTTATGTTGGTATCATTCTTTTAATGTTATTTTATTTAAGAGGCTTACTAATTTAACAGCAACTTTCAGTTGAAATTTCAGATTCAGTTATTTTGGATGCTTGTTCAATTTATAGGTGTTACAGAAGTTCTATTTATTCCAAACAGCCCACAAATCACCATATTTTCAAAACTTTGCATCTCACATTATTAAATCCAGCGTTTAATAAAACAAAATATAGATTTGTGGAACATAGGCATTTTTTAATTTTGACAGTAAAATGATTACGGTAATTAATTGTTAAATTTACACATTCATGCATTTTTAAAAAAAAAACATTGCTTTGGCCCCCATTTTTTTTTACTTTTATAATGGTTTAAAAAAGAAAATGAAAGCCACAGTGTGTTACTAAGTTTATCTTGAATGCATAAATGTCCTACACGTGATCTGTAACTGCAGTAGTGTCACGCAATGCAATCAGAGTGGACAAAACACCTATTGGCTTTCATAGGGCGAATGAAAAAGATACCTTTCTCTGCGGTGGATTTGGGTCTGCACGATCCTATACTTGGTGAAGGTAAGTGCGTGTCCCGTGACATTTTTTTTTTTAAGTACAGCGGTTTCTCCGAATCCGTCGGGTTTTCGATCGGCCACACCCCCCCCTTCATTTCCATTGCGTGCATGCCGGCGCGGATGCGCCACAATCTGGTCACGTGTGCCAAAAACCCAGGGCAATACAGGGAAAATTGGAAATATTCGGGTAACACGTCGGGAAACCGCGAATCGGGCCCTTAGTAAATGACCCCCATTATGTACTAAGTGGTATTTTCATATTTTTTTAAACATTTTTTTAATATATACCATGCTTTGGTAATTTTGTAAAAACTGTTCTAGATGCATGGTGTACTCCTTACAATTTTAATGATGAAAGCAAGTTTCATTTATTATGGGAAACATCATGTTTGTAGACAAACCGGGAAAAAACTTTAACCCAAAGTGTGTAAAGAAGGCAGTGGAGGGAGTTTCATGGTTTGGGGAATGTTTTCTGCAGCAAGATATGGACCTCTTATATAGCTACATGACAGATTGAATGCAATTGTGTATCAGAACCTTCTTCAACAACACATGGTTCCTTTCTAAAGAAGCCAGAAATTTAGAAGCAGGACAAAGCCCCCTGTCACCCAGCACAACAGGTAAAGCAGTTCCATGAAACTGAAATATTGAAAAAAGGATATGGCCATCTCAGAATCCTACACTTAACCCTAATAGGAAACTAAGAAAATCCTTGGTTACAAAGTTATGTCCAAGATACCAACAACAGTCAGAACTGTGAAAGAGACTGGAAGAAGAGTGGACCAAAATCCCATCAAAGCAGTGTGAGAGACTAGTGGGTTTCTGTGGCCGCAGATGTGCTGAAGTCATTCAAAGCAAAGGCCTGTGCACTTCCTACTGACTGGTGACTGTAACCTTCAGAAAGTGCAATTATAATTATTCTCTGTGCTACAGTCATTGCTGTTCTCTAATTTTGATTATCACATTTTTTTGAAACATTAAGTTTTAATTTGATATACTTTGGTAATTTTGTAAAACATTGTTTTAGTGACATAGTGTACCCCTTACAAAAGACCATCTAATAGATAGATAGATAGATAGATAGATAGATAGATAGATAGATACAATATAGAAAGCACACTTGCCTGGACATGGTGAAATCTTCTTCGACAAAATATTTTGTTTTCCGCTTTTTTCATGTTTTGATCTTTTCTTTAATGGTGTAAACACGACTTTGAATTCTTTTTCAATTATCCATAACTAAAATAAAGAAAAGAGAGGAAAAGTGATTACTATAGTTTGATAAAGGCATCAACATTGGGAAATTGATCGCATAAGTGATGCTGCCCCTGACATGAACGGACATAAAATCAGAATCTGTTTGTTTTATTTCAATGGAATCAACAAAGCAGAACAAACATTATCCCTTAGAAGCAGCGAGAAGCCTTTTCATTGAATCATTGCAGGATATGAAACCATTTTACATTAGCGCTTTTATTACAAAACAATATGTCAGAAGAGACAATGTTATTACTTCAATAGCTTGATTTGCTTACGGAACAGGATCAATTGATAGATACTGAACATTTTGCAGAAATTACTCAGGCTCCAGCAAGCAGCTATATATAATCAGGAAGGGAAGTGTGTTTGTTTCAATCAGAGCAGGATTAAACAATCTAGCCTTTATATTTGGATAAACTTCTGTGAGGATGAGATGCAATGTGCGCTATTTCAAAGGCATTTTATCTAACATTCAAAAGTTGACAATTCTAAAAGAATTTAGAGTTTGTAACTACCTTTGAGGGGATGCTCTTGGGTTAACTTGAGAACAAGCATTTGTTAATTTAATAGCTACATAACTGACTTATCGACTTATTGCAGGTCCATGTGCTGTTCCTATGTCCAATGGACTGCGCATGTAAAGTGCTCGACCCCATATGTTCACTGCTATTATGCAATGTTTCATCTGTTATGTATCCTAAACTTGAAGTCTAAAGACCAAAAAGCAATGAACAGTTCATGCAGGACATCCATGCATGGCTGTTTTATTTCAGGTGATTTACATTGCAGAGTACTGGTGCTATTGTCTGTGATCAGAGTAAACTGTGATCATGGAGCATTAACCATTTAAACACAGTGCCTGAAGGTAAACACTGGTGGTGGTGGTCAACTGTTCCTATTCTCAGAGCCTGGAGCCTGGAAGCCTGGAGCCTTGTAATAGCTTCCATACTTTCTAATCATTGTTTATTATTGGAATACATAGAATTACTATAGAATACAATACATAATGCAATATACTGCAGTATACAAATGATCAGGTATCCCCATATTCAAATCCCCTGGGGGACTAATAAAATAAGTTAGACATAAATGTGTCTGACTTTGCTTTTAGAAAATACTAATAAATACTGTCTAAAACAACTTGCACACATTATCTAAATTTTAAGTAGTTTTTTGAGACTTTAACCATTAGTATGATGAAAGGGGCATTTCATAATATAAAGTGTCATGGCTTTAAAGTGGAAGGGGCTTGCACTTAAAATTTAAGATGTACCTAAAACTACTCCTGCCCATTATCTTTAGGGAATATTATGACCACAATATTGGTTCACAAAAACCTATAACTCTGTTTGGCACACAACCAATTGTATCCCTAGCAGTAACTGCATCCATTGGGCACCTATCTAACCATAGTGGAGACATTTATTTCAGAATCACTTTTCTGCTTTCATAACATCAACTTCAAGAGCCCGCTCTTTACTTGCCTTGTACATCTCATCCTAGATAGTTACTATTGTCTCAAGAAAATCAATGTTATTTGACTCCCATGTTAGTTGTTTCAGTATTAAAACTTCATGATATATTAATTTTGTACACAGAGCTCATCTGCATATTATTACTGCATATTATTATCATCCATAAAGTTACCAGCAAAAATACATACAATTGCATTTCTGTAGAAAGTAGAGTAATCAATTCTTAAGAGATTGGATTCCTCATTGTAGAAATCACACTTTTGAAGGACAGAACTGTAGGTAAAAGAGATGGTGGTTAACCTGTAGGGTCACCCATAATCCCATAGTTCTTTATCCGATTCTTGGCAGCAATAAAGATAGCATAGCAATAAGGACCTGTCAATCATAAGCTTTGGGATATTATAGGACATCATGTAGGAAACTACCAACACAGTATATACATTTCCCAAATTTATTAAAGGCAAATTTAAATAAGGGTGCTGAAATGTACCACTGTAGTAGGACAGTGGCATAGAAAAGAGAGTAAGTTGTTAGACTTAGGGCAAAGGGCAAAGTTGTTAGACTTAAAGCATAACTAGATGTCTAAATTAAATAAATTAATAGTGCTAGTGGTAATAGTAAACATTCTAATATATGTCATTAAGAAATTATCTTGTGTCCTGTTTTACCTCCTTTTATTCCTGCATTTAGAAGTGTGCATAAATCTGCTATCACTCTCCGGATAGATGGTACATCCCCAAAAAGTCCAACCACCTACTCTGACTCTCCTACATGCACATAGTACCAAACATAATGCAGTATGAGTGCTAAAGAATAACAATACAGTATTATCTGGTACCAAGGCAAATACACAGAAATAGTTCAAATTTATAAATAATATAAGGTAGGCAGACAAAATTTAGTGTAAATCTGTGACAGATGGAAAATAAAAAAATATCACAATGCTTAGCTTACTACACTAAACACAGCACTAAAATAAAGCTGTTCTACAAGATGACTAGTACATAACCAAGCTCCAGGGGTGCAAAGTAAACCTGGATGAGTAGGCATGTAGGGCAAAGGTGGAGATGAAATGGAAGAATGTCCCACAATCAAATTTTTTGGAAAGAAGTTTAAAACATGATTAAGACAATACGAGCAGTACTAAGAATGCTTGTGTGCGCCAGAAAAGTCATATCATCTCATTGGAAGAAACAGATAAAGCTGGAAATTGATGGGGTAGTAAATAACTTTAGACAAACTTATCAAACTTACCTTTAGAAAAAATTCAAAATTAAAATGGTACCCTTAAGGCGCACAATTTTGGGGAAAAAATAGGGAACAATGGTTGCAACATGCAAATGAAAAAAAATCTTTTAATGTACAATTTATTTTCCCCTATATAATTCTTTTGTTTGTACTCAGTAGCACTACCCTTTAGGAATGTATACACAGGGATAAGACGTGTCTATGTCTGGATTTAGTAACATGTATGTATTTGGATGCATAGATGTATAGTATATGTACTGTATGTAGTTATATATGCAATGTACAAAGAATGTAAATGTTCGTAAATTAATCTAAAATTCAAACAAAAATGAATTGTCCAATGATGTGATATCAAAATAAATACTTGTGATTAAATAATATTCTACAACACCTCTACCAACACCCCAAGAGAACCCTATAGGATACATTGGCAATTCACACTCACCCCCCGGCATGGAAATGTATCTAATGAGAAGATCTAAGGGTAACGGGGGATGCTAAGAATACACCTCAAAGTTTTTCATTTCATTTTCCTAGATTGGGTAGTAGCCAGTGAAATGTATATAGCTAGGTCAGTTAATGCAAAGCTAACAATAGAATTTCATTGAGTATTCAAGCGTAAGTAAGTGTATGCATTTTTTAGTTTATATTTTCTTTAATGTTATAGATTAGCATTTGGACTTTTGTCTACATTAAATTAAATGGAATACCTGAATGGAAATGGTTGACAATGGTTGTTTGGAATGGGGTTTTATAAAAAGATTTTTTTTTAAATGATATATTATTACCTTACTATCAGTTTATTTACAATACAAATGGTAAATTTGGAAACATTCATGATAATAAGTGCTATTCATCAAAATAACTCTAATTTGTATGTATGATTTACCATATTTCAACTTAAAACGGAAACATACTTTTTACAAGAAGTTGTTTATTGTCATATGGGTTGTGAAGAAAAAATATTTTTGAAACCCAATTGAAAAAAAACGGGGGTCACCTTCCAAGTAAACCATAAGGTAAACTAGCATTGTGTGGTGAATAATTATAAGCTTCTCGTAATTTTCATGATTCCAAACAAACAAATTAACAAACAAACTTCTTGGGGTACTAGGAATTGGGTTGTTCCTGTTGGGTCACACATGTAGTTCTTTCTACAACTCCTTTATGTCAGTCATTTTGAAAGGGATACTGTTTGTTAGTGTAGGACATGGAACTAAAGTTAAGGAGACTTTTCCAACTGAGGCCTCCTTGTAGGTGTGAGGAGATTTATAGCCAATGGTTCTCCATTTTCGAAAAATCTGCAAATAAGTTTTCCAGGATAGAATGAGGAAAACCATGCCTTTTATAGCTACCTTGTAAGGCAGCTCCCTTGACATCAAGCATGACTTTCAGGAAGCCTTATGACATGATACAGGATTAAAACAAAGCCATAATATGTATTCCAGACAGAACCGATTCCCAACCATAGACAGCACTGTTTTGATGTGGTTGCATCTCTTCAGTGCAGTGTAGAGAACTGGTTTGGCTGGAATGGGAAGGTTTTTGACTAGGGTCAGGAAGTAAGTTTTCCTTACAGAGACTCTGCCAATTATGACCGCCTTGTAGAAAGTCATGATTGATGTCAAGGGACCTGCCTTGAGGCGTGGTTTTCCTTATCCCATCCTGGAAAACTTATTTGCATATTTTCCTTAGTGTAGGGCCTCGAAGAAAGAAAATGAATGTGTAACAGCAGATATAGCTCATACATTTGGACATATATTCAAGAAGTCAGTTTGGATTAAGATATACATATTCTCAAAAATGATTAGGAAAAAGGAAATGTCGCTCAACGGCTTGAGAAAGCGCAATCTATCGCTAAACGGCCCGTCGCCTGGCCCCGTTCTTCCCTTGTACTGCATATTGTCTGAATAAAGAAGTTCTACACACCTGTGAGTGCCGCCTCGCTTTTCTCTGGAGTAGGAAAAAGGAAATGTAATTGTGGAAGACTTATAACATGTCCTTGAAATACTGGTTTTACTTTAGGGGGAGATGGGAGACTTCTTTTCGTGATTTTTCATGTTGGGACATTAGGAGGTTAAAATAGTTACTTACTTTTCATGACAAATCTTGGCATCTCCCTGTGTTATCCCAATGTTATCACTGGACCAGCCAGTGTGAAAGCAAATAGTCTGAAGAAGTCTGCTGTTACACCTGGTAAAAGCTATTTTTTTTCCTAAAAAAAAATATTTACAGCTATTTTCTGGCACAATGAGATGGTTTCATTTACATCAAAATTAAATATATGGCTGGTTGCTGTGAATGTTAATGAGTTTTTTTCTCTTATAAGAAACTCTATTCTGGGATCCAAGAACCCCATCATAAAAGTAATTTCTTCTTTAGAGGCAAGTACTGAAGTGAGGACGCCATGCAGAAAATATTAGGCACATTTCTTTTTCCAGCAGGCGATTTGTTAGCTGAGCAATAGTCACTACAAGGCCAGAGTCCTGTAGATTGTTATAAGACTTGGGCCCACAGTGGGGTATTAATGAACAGGAATAAACATGCTACAGACAATAGTCATCGAAAGCTTCACCGCAGCTAGAAAATAATTCCAAAGTAATTAAAGATCATTGCAAAAACCCGCAGAATCTGTGTATCTTTTACAAATGATTCAAAATGAACTTTCCATCTTCAGTATTTAACCTCTGAGCAGTGGCGTAACTAGGAGAGGCTGGGCCCCATGACAAACTTCTTCATGGGGCCCCCCTTACCCTGAAAAAAAATATATACATTTTTGTACAAACATATTTATACAATTACACACATGTTTATACTTATATCTCCGTCACGCTCTGCGCCGTACAGAGCTACAAAGGGTTATGAATAGTGCGCAACCATCTTTGTTGAGATTGCTGCTCCCCCTGACATCATCGGGGGGGCCGCAATTGGTTGCCATGAAAGCCGCGGGTCTGCATCAGACCTGATGCTATATGGCTTCTGGAGAGTCATTATAATGCGCCTGTGGCGCACTGTAATGAGTCCTATGTAAAAATGCCACATACTGCAAAAAACGAAAAATACTAATCAACCCCCTTTTCTTAGAACTGATATACAACTAAATAAACAGTAAAAACTACAAACACATTAGGTATTGCTGCGTCCCAAAATGCCAGATCAAAATATAAAAATGTTTAACCCCTTAAGGACGCAGCCATTTTGTAGCTTAAGGCTCAGCCCGATTTTTTGGATTCTGACCTGCGTCGCTTTATATGGTTATAACTTTTGAACACTGTTACTTATCAAAGCGATTCTGAGATTGTTTTTTCCCCACATGTTGTACTTCATTTTAGTGGTAAATTCTGGCAGATAAGTTTTGCGTTTATTTACAAAAAAAAGAAAATATGATAAATTTTTTGAAAAATTTGCCATTTTCGAAATTCTAAATCATTGCGTTTTCAGGCAGATAGATTTACCACCTAAATAAGTTGCTGAATAACATTTCCCATTTGTCTACTTTACATTTTCATAATTTCTGAAATGTCTGGATAATTTATTTTGATGTCACGCGGCTTACAAATAGAATATCGCTTTTCCGGATTTTCAGAATTGACTATTTTGGGGATAAATACAGTTTTGAATGAAATTTTACATATTTAGCATCAAAACCCCCTATATAATCTACCCATTTTCAAATCTGCACCCCTCAAGCTATCAGAAACAGCTTTTACGAAGATTGTTAACCCCTTGAGATCTTCATAGTAATTGAATCAAAATGGAGGTGAAATTTAGAATGGTCATATTATTCCCTTATATGTTCATTTAGCACTAAAATTTACACATTTCCAAAATATAAAAAGAGAAAACCCACCATACAATTTGTTCTGCAATTTCTCCTGAGTGCAGCGACCCCCCACATGTGGCTGTGACTTGTTTTATGGGGGCACAGCGAGGTGCAGAAGGGAAGGAGGGCGCTGCAGCTGCCAGGATTTTAGTTTCCTCATTGGCCCCTTTTGAAGGCTATAAAATTTTCGCTTTTTCGTTATTGGGGCCATGTGACGGCATTTTTTTTGCGGGATGAGATGCTTTTTCCATTGTTACCATTTTGGGGTTGGTATCACCTATTGTTGAAAATTTAGGAACTTTTTTTGAGGGCAGGAGTAGAAAAGCATCAATTCTGTACTGGATTTTTTACTTTTTTTTTTTTGGTGTTTACCGTATAGACTAATAATCATGTTATCTTTATTCTATTCCAGACATGAATATATTTTCTTACGTTTTACTAAATTTGTCAAACAAAACCCTAATGTGGGGAAAAATCTATCATTTATGTATTGCCATCTTCCAAGTGGCATAACATTGTTAATTTTTTGGCTACGGAGCTGGTTGATGGCTTGTTTTTTGCGGGACATGTTGTACTTTGCACCAGTATCATGTCTGAGTACATATGGTTTTTTGATCGCATTTTATAGAATTTTTTGTGGGATTGAAAAGGTAAAAATCATAATTTTTGGAGGGTTTATAACAGTTTTTTTTTACGGCGTTTATCGTGGGGGTTCAATAATGATTTACTTTTATTCTACGGGTTGTTTCGGACGCGGTGATACTATATATGTGGGGTTTGTGTTATGATTTAGACTTTTTTTTGAGTTATATGTCTCTTTATATGTTTTGGGAGTTTGGGGCATTTTTAGTGATTTATGACTTTATTTTTTTATTGAATAACTTTTTTTTTTTTACTTTTTCACTTTTATACCATGGGACATGAAGAAGCAATCTTCTGATTGCTTCTTCATGATAATATTCTGCAATACTGATGTATTGCAGAGTATTATCAGTGTCAGCCTATACACTTGCATAGGCTGGCACTGTGCCAGTAAGATGACGTCACAGACGCCATCTTACTGGCAATTCTTGCAAGTAACTCTGGGGTCCAGATCGGACCCCAGAGTTGCTATGGCAACGATCGGCGCCCCCCGAAAACGGTTCGGGGGGGCCGATCGTGGGGGAAAGACCCCCCAGATGCTTGTTAGATGCCGCGGTCGCGCTGAGTTGTCTCCGATCGCGGGTGTTACAATGGGGTGCCGGCTATTAGTTACAGCTGGCACCCCGTGTTTCCCGATGCCGGTTCGGCTCTGATCCAGAGCCGAGCCGGCATAAGCGCCGTGGCGGATATATCCGCCACTGAGCGCTAAGTCACTGCGCTCCGTGGCGGATATATCCGCCACGGAGCGTGAAGGGGTTAATATCGGTGGTGAACCCCATAACAGAAAATAGCCAAATGTCCGAAACACCACTGTTACATCCCATAAAAGTGAAATAAAAAGTTATTAAAAGGTAGCACAGTCCTCAAAATGAAAATAAGGGCTTATTAAGCAAAAGATGACACCTCCCCAGCTCTGTGCACTAGAGTATGAAAAGTTATTAGCGTCACAAGATGGCGAAACTATTTTCTTTTTTGTACACATTGTTTTAATTATTGAAAAATATTAAAACACAATAAAAGCTATAAATCTGGTATCACTGTGATTGTATTGAACCAAAGAATAAAGGAGACAAATGATTTGGAGCGCCAAGTGAAAGTATTAAAATCTGAGCCCACAAGATCCAAATTTGTTTTTCTGCCATTTTCACCATTTTTTTTCCAACTTCCCAGTACACAGCATGGAATAAAAAATACCATATATGTAAATGCACATATAAATATATAATATAATATGTATATACAAACATACATACAAATACATATGTTACTTGCTCTTTGGTTATCTAACGTGGTGGCCGTGCTAGTGGGCAGGTGTTCAGGTGTCCAGTGTTCCGGGGGGGGGGGGGGGTAGGGTAGATGGGCAAAGGGGGGTTTGGTAATGGGTTTGGAGTTCAGGGCAGGGGGTTATGAGTTCCAGGGGAGGGGGTGATGGGGGGATGAGTGAGATCAGAGTTGTGGAGGAAGCGCAGCAAGAGCCCTGCCAGAGTTCGGGCAGGGGGGAGGGGTTACGGTAGCAGGCGGAGGTCAGGCAGTGTGGGGGGGGGGTTTGGTAGCGGGTGGAGTTCGGGCGGGGAGGTTGTGGTAGCAGACGGAGTTCGGGCAGGGGGGGTTGCGGTAGCGGGCAGAGTTCGGGCGGGGGGTTGTAATAGCGGGTGGAGTTTGCGGGGCGAGTTCTTTGCAGCAGGAGTTCTAGGGACGAGACGGAAGCGGGCAGGAAACCAGCACTCCTGACAATCTATTATGCCCTGAGGATTGAATTAAAATAAATAAATAAATATACTCACCTCAGGCTCCTGGCTTCTTCTCTGCTGGGATGCTTACTTTCCATCCTGTGAGCTGCAGTGATCAGACAGAGCAGATAGTGTCAACGCCCTGCTCTGCCATGGCTTTTAGCAGTATCGGAGCGCAGCTGAGTTAAACTCAATGGACTCGCGCATCCCTGCCGATCTATGGATGACAGAAGTTTTAGTGACATTCCCTGGCCCGGGCCCCCCCTCCAAGTGCTTTGAAATTGACAAAAAAAAACACATTGAGGGTTATTTATCATTAGACCTGCTGCTTGTCCTATGCAGTCCTATGTCTATGAGCTCTGCTGCTCATCAGATTCATTAATGTGGTTTTGGCCCTTTAATGAATGCTCTTTTGGTTGGCTAGAGCAACTATGAGACATGTTATGAGACTTTTTGCAAACGTAGTTCTATGTTTATGATAAATGAAGAGGTGTATATAGTCCTGTAATTCATTTTTTGTATATGGCCAGCCAGTGTCATATACAAAGACATCATCAGTTAACATGCAACAGGCCATATAAGGTATATTTTGTAGTTAAACAGGGCTTAGGCTAGTGATATGTCCATTTAAAGAAATAACAGCACAGATTGCGGGTGTTATATGTGGGTGTTTACGCCATAATTCAGAAAACACCTTATATATTTGAAGGGTCTCAGCCTGTGAGCCTTCTTCAAACATCCTTAAATGTACTCTGATGTAACTGTACATTAAAGGAAACCTACCACTTGACGTGGTAGGTGTAAGATGCATACACCGAGCACCAGCTCAGGGTGAGCTGGTGCCGGGGCTTACTTTTATTAGTGTCCTAAACCGCTGTATCGCGGTTTAAACACTTTTTAAACTTTATAGCCAAAGGAGCTTCGGCGCACCATGCACGTGACCGTGCGTGCAACTCCCCGTGACCGTGATACGGCGGTTTAGGACACTAATGAAAGTAGGCACCGGCACCAGCTCACCTTGAGCTGGTGCTCGGTGTATGCATCTTACACCTTCCACGTCAAGTGGTAGGTTTCCTTTAATGTTGTTTAGGTGTTTAGGACTCCAAAGATCCTGTGCCACCTGTACTGTTAAATTTTGAACCAAGTGGAAAAGTAAAACAGGCTACATCTGTAGAGGAGAAGGTCTGCTGAGCTTAGGGGTATGTCCTGATAAAGTAAACTCACTACTCCAGTTTCTTCAAGCCAATCACGCTGGCAGCAATCCACAGCCATCCATTAACAAACAATGAAATGCTTTTTGCAACGTACTAGATTAATTTTGAAGGACTTCATGATAGAACATCACGTTTCCGTTGGATTGTACCTTTAGACACTAGATTTTTATTATGTGTCTCGTAGCAGGATGCCTCTATAGCTCCTGGAAAGGGGAACTATAATTTAAATATGACCTGAATGAAAATGTGACCTACAGATGCAGCACTGGTTAACATGACTAAGGTCTCATTCATACGCCCGTTTGTGGGGATGTATATGCGGCCCCATATGTCCCCATATACGGCAATGGCTGCCCGCCACATATAAGTGGCAACTCAGGGAAAACACCGGGAAAATATAGAGCCTGCTGTATCTTTTCCCGTATGTGCGGCCATGCGCCGCTGTTTTCTATGGAAGAGGAGGGGTCACTTCCTCCTCCTCCTCAAGTGGACGGCTGTGTGAATGTACCCTAAGAATAAGTTAAATCATTCAGTTATCATAGAACATGAGCAGTTCCTTCTATTCACTTACATTATGGACTGAGTTATCATGGCTGGTTATTTGGTTAATGGCCAGTCATGTAAAATACTGCTGTTTCTGAATGTATATAAAAATTCGAAGTGTTTTATCATTTGCCGGTAACGCGCCAAAAAAACATGTATTTAACACTCATTTCCAAACCAGTATTGTAACACAACTGAGGAAGGATCCGTTCCGGATCCGAAACGCGTCTTGACCTTGTATTATTGTTATAATAAATCTATCTTCGGAACGAACTGCGCCGGGTCTTTGCTTAAGATCCTAGGGACAACCAAGCAGATCTCTAGTAATAGAGATCATCAACCACTATTATCCACTCTGGTCACAGCACCGAGGCGACAATCCCGAAGGCAGCACTCAGTTCCACCCTATAAGCAACTACATGCGTTGTGCCATCAGCACAACACAAGAAGGTGAGTGCAAATTTGCACATGTATTGTACTCTCCATATTGAGGTTTCCTACACATTGAGCGCCCCCGCTCTTCTCTTTTTACTCTTCCTCGAAGTTTTATCATTTGCGCTATGAAACTTTATCATATTGAGTTATGAGAAGTTGGATGGGTAGATATGAGAAAAAAAGAAAGATTTAATTTTCTTTCCGGCAATAGATATTAGTTTGACATGTCAGAGTACTCATTGATTTTTATATATTGTGAGGACATGTGTGTAACCCACTAGGTTGCCATCTGTGAAAGTACAAAATGTAAGAGATTATGGTAGAAGAATATGAACTCATAAAAGTTTTCCTTCCTGCCTGCCAAGCCTTGTTCCTGCTATAAAGAAATTTGTTTGCATTATGAGAATATGTCAGAAAATTTGAAATGTTTTTTTTTTTTACAATTAGAACATATAGAATTGGCTTTAGCAATGATTAAAGTATAAAAAATCATTTGTACTATTTGGTAAGTTATTTTTTAAACTGTTCCCATTGTTGAATTATGTTTATTTAAGGGAACCTACCACCACGACTCTACCTATAAAGGTAGAACGAGTGGTAGATGGATGTATGGGACGTGAGGATAGTCCCTTTTAGAGCCGGAGTTCTGCGCCTGCGCTGTAGCCCTGGCTTCGGAGCAGTGGTTGGGCAGCTGCGGGCCGGCCATTCGGCGCATGAGCAGAATGCTGACTTCCCATACAAGGGCGCGCAGCTACGAGGATCTGTGCGCTGAAGATGTCAGAGTAGGAGGAGAAAAGAGGCTACTGGGGCGTGGAGTAGCCGCAACATGTAGCCTCATGTTGGGCTAGTCCACGCCCCAGTAGCCGCTTGATAAAATTTACATATCAGGGTATTAAAGTTTTAAAAAGATAGCGGGGACGTGTATATTAGCAATAAAAAGGGCTATCTTAATGTCCCATACATCCACCTGCCACCAGTTCTACTTTTATAGGTAGAATTGGGGTGATAGGTTCCATTTAAGGACACAGCCCTTTTTATTTTTTCCTTTTTTTTGCTTTTCTGCTTTTTTACTTTTATGTTTACAGAGATGTTTAAGGGCATCTTATTTTCAGGACAAGCAACACTTCCAAGTGCGGTAAAATTGGCAAAAATAAAAATAAAAAAGTGGTGCGTTTTCTTGTTGGCTCAGTTTTTACAGTTTTCATTCTGCGCTCCAAATGACACTTCCTCTTTATTCTATGATCACATGGATAACACATTTATATAGGTTTTGCTAGGTTATAGTAGATTTAAAATAATTAAAATCTTTTGTACAAAAAATATTTGCCCTTTTGCCGAATTTTAAGGCCAATAACTTTTTCACACTTTGGTGTATGGACATATGTAAGATGTCATTTATTGTGCTACTGTTGCTTTAATTTATAACAATTCGGGACCCGCATGACTGTTTACTAATTTTTTATTCATAAATTCATACATGTATGAATGGCTAAAAAGTGGCGATTTGGACATTTGGCCACTATTCTCCATTACGGTGTTCAACACCAGGAATAATCTTTTATATTTTGATAGAATAAGCATTTGGGGAGGTGAAGATACCTAACATGTTTATGATTTTTACGGTTTATTTATTTTTATATCTAAAAGAGGGGTGATTTAAACATTTACATTCTGTTTATTTTTTAAACATTTTTTTTAATAAAACTTTAATATTATTATTATTAATATTAATATTACTATTATTTCAGACCCTCTAGGATACTTTAATCGTACAGGGTCTGATTGCTGATACTATATACTGCAATACTATTGTATTACAGTACATAGCAACTTTGAAGATTGATATCTATTAGCCTGCCATCTGCAAGCTATAGGATATTACTACACAAAGCAAGCCTACAAGTCTCTATGAGACGGCTGCACCCATCAGAAGGTAAGTTAGGTGAACTGCCGTGATTGGTGCCAGCACTGACTAGGGCTGTAACAGGCACGTGTCAGCTGTATTATATAGCTGACACCTGCCGTGTATGTTTGCATCTTACAAACATTCCAGCTTTACAGTACCAGTGTAATAAACATCTGCATCATGTGGTGCTATGTTATAGTTCTAGTGGTCTAACTATTTGTGTCATAATACATTCCAGCTTTTAACTACCATTCTTATTTAAATCTGCATCACAACATACTACATCATAGTAAATGCACCTGTTATTCCTTCACTCTTAGAGTGCAGTGAGAATAACTGCAGGTGTTTCAAAATGAAGAAGGCAGCAATTAAGGAACATGCACATGGCTGTAGTACTACCAGTGGTGGTGATGGAGCTAGTCTGCAGGAATAGGAAATGCTCTGGTGCAATCAGGCGCGAGAGTGTGCACTCTATACTTGTATGCCCTAATAGGCCACACAAAGTTGAGGCATTGGTCCATTACAGGTCAGATGGTCCATAACTTCCAGCAGATTATTTTTGCCACCCTCATACTCTCAGCCACAAGTCATAAAGCAGTCACTTAAGGTGTACAAGGACTCTCCTCATTGGGATTCCGTGGCCTTTTCTCCTGCCAATGCCCCAGTAACAGCCATAGAGTTGCAAGATTCCCAAAAACTTCTGTTGGAGTATGAGGGTATGAATGGTAGAGTTCTACAATGATCATGAAACACAACTCTCAACTTCTGAACCTTTCTACAATGTGTAGACAAATAAGGAGGGCAGTGATAAGGGCTTTGTTGTAGAGAGGTAAGGGTGATGATGAGGTCCTAGACCCTACATGGGTGCAAGGCACTGATAGTTCGACAAAAAAATGAGTGATCAGACAGTCCCAGGCAGCCAGCAGAACAAGTAGAAGGGTGAAAAGTCATAGAAATGTCCATAGCCATGTTGCTGCTGGCCTACAGGGTGACTGCAGTGTAGAATCATTTCTTTCAGAGTGCAGAAGACAAAACACATGTCATTTGCAAGCGTGGCCGAAGTCTTCATAATCTGAGCTTCTCTTGTATTACCAGTGCAGTGCATAAGACACCAAAAAAGCCTGCAGACATCTGAGGCTTCCTTCTTCTGCTTCAGATTGCTCAGCCTTTACTGCAAAGGGATGATTTGAAACCCCGCCAATTTTACCACCAGCAGCACTACCAACACAAAGCCTATCCACACCATCCATTCGGCTTTCAACACCCCCCCCTCACCCACATACACACACACACCAAAAAAGGGGACGTTTGGGCCATCTCCCTCTCGAGCTCTGGTCTTGAGAGCATTTCTATTGCTAAAATTCTACCATGCAGGCTAATGGAGACAGCTTTAAAGATCCGATGGTAAAGGTTTGATCTAAATTATGAAGGCAAATGCCGGCACTTCTTTTCCTGGCAGGCAATCCCCGACCTACATTAACAGGTTGTGAACAAAATCAGTGTTCACTGTGTATTGGCATTAGTCCTAAAGTACAAGCCACACATGGATGAGCAAGCACGGGCAGGGATGTCACATCTCCATAGCTAACCAATCAGTTAATGTAGTGGCAGCTGATCACGAGGCAGGAAGCACTTTGGCTCACATTCTGTTCCCTCCCAGGATTGCTGGACATCAATCCTTGCCGCCAGTTGCCTCCTACTCTTTTCCTCTCCTGCTTTCCCATCCTGTCAGTGTAGCACCTGCAACACCAGTTTTAGCTAAACTATGGGAAATCAGCAGCAATCCATGCTGAATCTTATTTGTCTATGAAAAAAACCATACAAGGCCCACAAACTGTAGACTAGGATCCAGGCACAAATAAACCAGTTGTTGTTGTCCGGTAGGTTGGTGTGTGACAACTGCCTTGTACAGCTTTGGGCTGGACCAGGTTGACACACATCCCTTGCATTGTACATGTGCTGAACTTGGTGATGAAAAGGTTCCTGGTCAGCTACACAGACCTGCCAAAGCAGCTGGTTATATGTCATCTTGTGGGGTCATATTTTTGCAGCTCACATCATGATCCTGCTTATCAGCACTGCACAGAAACTTTGGCCTGCCCACCCTCCGTCTCATAAGTGATATAACAACTAGGTGGAATTACACTTTGCATATGCTGGAAAAGGTGTGTGAGCAGAGGTGGGCAATTGTTAAATTCCAGCTCCAGAATGTCCAGGTGAGACAAAATAGTGACCATCAATAACTTGGCCTTCATGAGGGACATTATTTTAGTGCTAAACTGCTTCCAATATGCCACCAATATGGTCAGCACTGATGACACCATCATCACAGCTACCATCTGCATCTTTTGCCTCCTTGAAAAAACTCTTCAGGCCATAACGGAGGATGTAATATTGGCACAAGAGGAGGAAGACGAATCCTGCATTACCGGAATTTAAACACAAATTGTAAAATTCAGCAGTACCTGAATTCAAACTTGAAAAAGTAAAATTTAACATTTACTGGATTCCAAATTGAAATAGGCATATTTTACATTTACTGGATATAAACTTGAAATTGTCAAAATTGCATTTCAGGAATGTTTGCATAAATTGGCAAATTTAGCAGTACCTGAATATAAACTATAAATGGTCTAATTCCGCATTCGCTGGATTCAAAATTAAAATTTTGAAGTAGCTAGATTTTAACCACAGTAATAGGTAGGGTTTGTGGTGTTCCCATTGCTTCTTTTAACGCTATGAGAATAACTGGGTCTGAACACGTAGAGTGCGTTTAACCTCAATGACAACAGTATTTTATTTTTTTATTCTTCTTATTTTATTTTTTTCATTATATTATTATTTTAAGTACTTTTCCTAGTCCGTTTCTTACCAGGGCAACTGTCCTGTTATTACCATTTTTTATCCGTCTACCCCTTACTATCTCCACTTGACAGTCTTTTTGGATGTTTCAATTTGGGTCACCATTAACTTCAATAAGGTTTGTTTTATGAGTCAAATCCAGGTCCCAAACCAAATTTTTTCACAGTGTTCAGAAAACTTAGCAAACCCCAATTGCTACCAACCTTCACATCAATAAATATAAGAAGATTACCACTCACAGTGCCTGGATCTATGAGTAAGTTTCCTCTTACTTATTATGGTGAATTTTGATGGTAGATTTTCCTTTAAAAAGAAGATTTCTTCTACAATCTTAAATGTATTAAACTTTCTAGAAAACCATATTTGAAAATAGCTACACACTCTGCAAGGCAATCAATCATCTAGAAAATTTCTCCCACACAAAGGAATCATTGCTTCCTTCAATATGTTAAATAATGACCTGTACATTAAAATATGCAATTCTAGGTGATTGGTAGGGGTGAGACAAATGGAAACCTTGCAGATGCAAACATCTATAGCTGCAGTGCAGAGGTTATTCTGGTTCTTTGTAGTTACCATTCCAATTTGGTTCAATGAAGTGCCTCCAGTGAATCAGGACAGCCATTTCACTACTGATAAATCAGTTGATTGGCAGGGGTTCCAGTAGTTGCATCCCCACAATCATCTAATAGCTACCAATTCAATGGATCGGTCAATAATAGTTTAGCCCCCCAAAAAACTTAAAGTAATGCATGTGGAAATTACAACACAGGGCATGTGAATTCAGGTGATCGGATCATGTTTTATGTGATGCAGATTTAGCCTCTATGGTTTTGTTGTGGGTGTAACTGGTGTCAGTAGGGTTAAAAATAGGCTAAATTCCCACCAGACATACTTATCTCTCAATAAATCTCTCACTTTTCCATCTCTTACCTAGTTACATAGATGGCATCTTTAGCTACTGACTCACAGTATTCTAAAGTAATTTACTTGGAATCTCTTGATATTGAAACTATAACATGACTGTTTTTGAGAAACTTCAAAGCCAAAATCCTGTTAATATGACAACACGACAGAATTATAGTCAGCTTTGTTGAATCCTATATCTGTGCCACCTGTAAGCGTCAGCTTGTTCCTTACCGTGAGGAAATAGAGAGCTTAGTTTTGAATACCCCTGAGACCAAGAAAGATAAATTGCCTGGAATTGTTTTTACAGCGGGAGCAGTTGGCGATAAATACATCTAAATTATTTTTTCATTATAACAGGAATGACCTCCTAATGTTTCCACAAAGCATCTCCATGAAGATCCTGGAGTCTATGAAAATTCTTTCTGATTTAGTGTAGTAAGACCGAGAAATGGAAGAAATAATACACATGAGGCTGTTTGGGTGGATTTTATGTGACAATGGGTTTTTGAAGTAGGTTTCTAGGTTAAGTGATACCAGCATAAAAATAAAGTATAAGAAAACTAATAAAGGGAACATTTAATTAGCAAATTATATATTTTAACTAGGTGGCTACATTGGCTTAATATTTTAGCTTTCTGTTGTAAGGTTACGTTGTTTGGATTTGACATTCTTATAATGGATGGCTTTGACATATAATAATAATTAATAATAATTCCTTTATTTATATGGCGCACACAGATATCGCAGTGCTGCACAGAGCTTGCCAAATCGGTCCCTGTCCCCAATGGAGCTCACAATCTAATCAACCTACCAGTATGTTTTGGAGTTTGGGAGGAAACCAGGGGAACCATATGTGTCTTCTGGTTTCGCCTCCCTTCCCCCCTCAGAAAGTGGGAGGAGGTGCAAACATCAGTACCAGCCAGTGATTGGCTGCTGCCAATGTTCAGGATGTTTCTCCAGTAATGTAACTGTCAACTATCACTGGGTCCTTCCAGAGTGTACACTCAGTGGAGGACTGGGTGCTGATGCAATACAGTTTCATCCATCCCCCATAGGCTATTATGGATAATCTAGGCTATTACGGCCTCCACTAAGATCGAGAGGAAGATGTAGGATGGAAACACATAGCTTGTGTTTCCTGCAAGATCTGGTGTATACTGGTCAAATGGAGACAAACAGGGTGATTCTCTCTGCTGCCAGTAGTATATGCTTGTTTTAAAGATTAAGCCATGCATGTCTAAGTACTGACTATTCTTTCAGTTATGAGTCTCCAATGCTCCTGCTACCCGACTAGGCCACACGCTGTTGCTGCTAGGGCGCGCCGACTCTTCAGGGTTTGAAGGGCCAGCGTCCTCATGATTAGCGCTGGCATTTTCGGCACTGCTATATAGTCCGGCGGCTCCCAGCAGCTCCCAGCATTCCCTGACGGATATTCAACCCATTCCCCCTGAAGTGAAAGCCTCCTGAGTGTCTCCAGTATGTTCCCGTGTACCCTGCATTCCTGAGGTCCATTTCCTGAGGTCCGTTCCTGTGTATCCTGTGGTCCTTTCTTGTGTATCCTGTGGTCCATTCCTGTGTATCCTGTGGTCCATTCCCCTGTTCCTGTACTCCTGCCATCCTGTGTTCCTGCTGTGCCTTCCAGGGTTCCAGCCCAGTGGTGACTTCCAGCCATCCTGTAGTCCTGCCATCCTGTGCTCCTTCTGTGTCTTCCAGGGTTCCAGCCCAGCCCACACCAGCGTTATAAGTGTTCCTGCTGTCATCCCAGGTTCTGACTGTTTCCTGCATTTGTTACCTTGGCTGACACTGGGGGTCTCATACCAACCCCTGCGGTGGTCCAGAGGGTCCACAGACTCCTCCCAAAGAGACCCTTCACACTCCCTGGAGTGTGATATCTGCCACTTTATGTCTATGGATACTTTTAGTGTATACTTCAGGAGCTTTCATGGCAAATGTGCTGAACATATCCATATAAATGAAGTGTGAATGTAGCCTCACTCTAGCAATTACAGTGCATATAATATTTACCCCTGTAAAACTTCTCAAAATTTTAGCTCTTTTCAAATACAACTGGTTCCAACTTTTGTACAGGAGACATCCATTGCTTTAGGCCATTATTGGTATCCTTGATGTCATTTAGATACCGCTTCACTTCATCCCACTGATCCCATAATGATATGCATAGGTAGCTATAGGTTGCTATGTTAATTTGGAGCCCATCATAAATACAGAAACAGTTACTGCTTAGTAATAAGGGGGAAAGAGAACAACCTATGGGAGACAGATAACCCTGCCCAGACCTCACAGTTATTGTACTCCACTGCAGTTACTAAGCAATACTATGGGAAGAGAACACCCCTTTAGGTAACACTGTATTATAAGTGCTAAAAAATCACCAAATAAGAATTTATGCTTGGTTTGTTTACAAATATCGACAGATTTAGTTTAATAGGTTGGCCATCGCTGCAATAGCCTATCTATTCAGTTTATAGTAAATAAATTAATACGCTTGAATATTCACAATAGCTCAAGTTCTTTGTTTTTTTTCCCAACAACTCATCATCCATTAAGAGGACATTAATATTATTAATTCTTAAAGACCCCTTTAGGGGTCCAGGATATTGTCTTCTTATAATTATTTTTTCCAGAAAGTATCCAGAAATGATAAACCTTTTAATGTAAGTAACTAAACATGAAGCTACATTTCAGTATTGTATTCCCATCATTAATCTGACAAGTTCAACCCTTTTAGAGAAGAAACTCATTTAATGACAATGTACATTGATTAACCAAACTTTTAATAAGTACAGAAATAGAAATCCCCAGACACGTTCTTCATAATGAGAAATTCAAGAATGTATGGAATATTCTGATCATTATTTAACATCAATAGTCTGTCTGTCAGATGTACATACCATGAATAAATAATTTATTATGCAAAATGACTAAATTCTCCTTCTTTGGTCAAAAGAAAATACATTGGCTACCAAGCATAAGAAGATGTATTTGAAGAAAGTGTCCCGTGATCTGAAAGGATATTCATGCAACTCATCTCTAGTAATTTGCAAAAAATCTGTTTCCCCACTAGTAATGCCCAAGACTGATGCCGGCACTGATCGTCTAATCAGACCCATCTCTAGGTAAGTATAGGTCACAAGTCACAAAGGGACTAGCTAAAGTGGGATTTGGGACACTAAACCTCCGGTCCATAAGGACCTGTGGATGGTTTAATGTCCCAAAAATCCATGAAAGGTCCTCTTTAAGTTTTTAGTGAACCAGAGACTTCCTTTATTCACCAGTATGTGAGAAGTTTGAACAGTATTCTTTATCATGCTTGATTATTGTCAAAACATTGCACAAGTTTGGGAAATCCAGCCTGTCTCTATCAGTCCCGTAGCATAGAATTTTGGTTGCCCCCGGATCCGACTGTAAATCTTCTGACTATGGTCGGACAGGGAAGATTCTTCTCATGAATATCTTCTGCACAATGCAGTTTGCTTTCTGCCTCCTGCCCTTCCTTCCTGCATTGCCACACAAACTCAGACACAGACACTTCCTGCAGGCAAGCAGCGTGCAAAACTTACTCTACGAACTAAAGATAAAATAACACCTTTATAGCAGGGGAAGGAGGTATAGCTGTGTGTGTTATAGCTGAGATATAGCAGAGCGGGGTGTATCGTTGTGTTTTATATCGAGCTCATGGATATCAACATCTCATATCTGATCTGTCTCATCTCACTTTCAGATACCAGTGAATGTTCTGTAGCTAAATGAAAGTGTAAATAAACCTAAACCTGATAATCTAAGCACATTGTTAGCTCACAGCAACTCATAGCACAGAGGAATCATGAAGTTTCTGCTTAGAGAGTCCCCTCCAACACTGACTATCACTGAGTAATAAGAGCTAAAACGGCAATAAAATTTTGTAAAATTGGAAAGGAAAGGGGTTAAAAATAATCTTTGGTGTGTAAACACTATGAGATTAAAATTTAAGAGCTTTCTTTCATGGGCAAAACCCTCTAAGGGGTTATCTTGCTTTCTCTTCTGTTCTGAATATTTATTAGGCACAGAGAATAGAAAAAAAGAAACACATAATTTTTTATTATTTTCCTAAAGTGCCTTTTCTTGATCTGTATCACTGTAAACTATCTGCATAACTATCAATGTTTAAGTATGTAATAATGTATGACTACAACTAGTACAATTTAAGAACAGAACATTCATTAAAAATAATAATTTTGTGATTTTAGTGTATTACACTGAGTAAATTGGCTTCAGACATCATCAAGTGGTTTACTCACATATAGCACATTGTTTTCATTGTTACTCATTGAAAACATCTCTGCCTCCAGTCCACTGCAGTCATAATCAAATCAAATGCATTGAGTCACATATTAAAAAGAGTGAACAAAAAGTACATGTAATAAAAATTCTAAAACATGAAACACAAATAAGGGGAGTATAATTTGTGTAAACCTAGGTCTGCATAGATGCGTCAGAGAAAATTTCAGTTTTGTTAGCCATGTGGGATGTATAAACAATCAAAGGATAGGACCCGAAGTTTCCCTTGGGGTTCAGGTTCAGTGTGACATATTGCCAGATTGGCAGTTGGACAGCCAATCCGGCAAATTGGCGCCCCTAGTTACTGGCAATATGTCTGGGTCACATGGGACACACCCCAATCTCAAACAGAATCCTTGGGTCTGCACATCTCTAGTGATGAATCAAAGAGTCAATTAAGAGTCAAACATCACAACTAGAGATGAGCGAACATACTCGTCCGAGCTTGATGCTCGTTCGAGCATTAGCGTACTCGAAACTGCTCGTTGCTCGCATGAATACTTCGCCCGCTTGAGAAAATGGCATCTTTTTGGCGGCCAGAAACAGAGCCAATCACAAGCCAGGAGACTCTGCACTCCACCCAGCATGACGTGGTACCCTTACACGTCGATAGCAGTGGTTGGCTGGCCAGATCAGGTGACCCTGGAATAGACTACGTTTATTTCTTTTTAGAACTCACAGTAATCTGCCAAAGCAGTGTGCTTTGAGTGTGGGCTAGAAAATAGCCATAGGAGAACCCCAACGGCTTATTTAGGCCTACAATAGCGTTATATTTTCCTTTTTTTTTTGGTTTGCTTGTGGCTGGGCTTGCTGGCATTAGTAGTGCAGCTAGTACCATATTGTGAGGAATTTGCAGGGAGACTTGTGTTTAGCTCTTAGTGACACACATATCCACCTCAAACACCGAAGTGGGACAATTTATTATGGGTTTGATTTGAATTACGCCAAGTCTGCTGATTTTTTTTTTTTTTACGTTTATTTCTTTTTAGAACTCACATTAATCTGCCAAAGCAGTGTGCTTTGAGTGTGGGCTAGAAAATAGCCATAGGAGAACCCCAACGGCTTATTTAGGCCTAAAATAGCGTTATATATATTATTTTTTTTTTGGTTTGCTTGTGGCTGGGCTTGCTGGCATTAGTAGTGCAGCTAGTACCATATTGTGAGGAATTTGCAGGGAGACTTGTGTTTAGCTCTTAGTGACACACATATCCACCTCAATGCAATACAATAGCGTTATATTTCCTTTTTTTTTGGTTTCCTTGTGGCTGGGCTTGCTGGCATTAGTAGTGCAGCTAGTACCATATTGTGAGAAATTTGCAGGGAGACTTGTGTTTAGCTCTTACTGACACACATATCCACCTCAAACACCGAAGTGGGACAATTTATTAGGGGTTTGATTTGAATTACGCAGAGTCTGCTGATTTATTTTTTTTACGTTTATTTCTTTTTAGAACTCATATTAATCTGCCAAAGCAGTGTGCTTTGAATGTGGGCTAGAAAATAGACATAGGAGAACCACAACGGCTTATTTAGGCCTACAATAGCGTTATATTTTCCTTTTTTTTTTGGTTTGCTTGTGGCTGGGCTTGCTGGCACTAGTAGTGCAGCTAGTACAATATTGTGAGTAATTTGCAGGGAGACTTGTGTTTAGCTCTTAGTGACACACATATCCACCTCAAACACCAAAGTGGGACAATTTATTAGGGGTTTGATTTGAATTACGCCGAGTCTGCTGATTTATTTTTTTTTTACGTTTATTTCTTTTTAGAACTCACATTAATCTGCCAAAGCAGTGTGCTTTGAGTGTGGGCTAGAAAATAGCCATAGGAGAACCCCAACGGCTTATTTAGGCCTACAATAGCGTTATATTTTCCTTTTTTTTTGGTTTGCTTGTGGCTGGGCTTGCTGGCATTAGTAGTGCAGCTAGTACCACATTGTGAGGAATTTGCAGAGGGACTTGCGACCGTTGTGTTTAGCTCTTAGTGACACACATATCCACCTGCGAACACCGAAGTGGGACAATTTATTAGGGGTTTGATTTGAATTAGGCACAGTCTGCTGATTTATTTATTTTTTACGTTTATTTATCTTATAACTCAAAGTCATCTGCCACAGCACAAAATCCAGTTGTGTGCCGTCAGTGTAGGTTAGAAACTAGCCATAGCAATAGGATAGCATCGTTTTGTTTAAAAAAAAAACGTAAAAAACACCAAAAAAAAAAAATTTGAAGTTTACACTTTAATTTTGAAAATGTTTAACCCGAGGGCTAGGGGTAGAGGACGAGGGCGTGGACGTGGGCTTCCAACTACTGCAGGGGTCAGAGGCCGTGGTCCTGGGCGGAGTGAGACACCACCTGCTGATGAGGGAGCAGGGGAACGCCGCAGAGCTACACTCCCTCATCATGTCTCAAGTTACTGGGACTCGTGGTAGAGCACTGTTGAGGCCAGAACAGTAGGAAGAGGTGATGTCGTGGATTGCGGACAATGCTTCTAGCCATTTGTCCACCAGTCAGTCTTCCACGCAGTCCACCCATGTCACCGAAATCAGCACTCCTCCAGCTCCTCCACCTCAGCCTCCTTCCCTCCAGTCTGCCCCCTCCCAGCAAAATTTGGCATTTGAACCGGCATACTCTGAGGAACTGTTTTCTGGACCCTTCCCACAGTCACAAACCACTTGTCCGATTGCTGCTGAGCAATTTTCCGATGCCCAGGTTTTCCACCAGTCGCAGTCTGTGGGTGATGATGACATTATTGACGTAGTGGAAGAAGTGTGTAAAGAGGTGTCGGACGATGAGGAGACACGGTTGTCAGACAGTGGTGAAGTTGTTGTCAGGGCAGGAAGTCCTAGGGGGGAGCAGACTGAGGGATCGGAGGATGATGAGGTGACAGACCCAAGCTGGGTTGATAGGCCGGGTGAACACAGTGCTTCTGAGACGGAGGCGAGTCCTATAGCAGAACAGGTTGGAAGAGGCAGTGGTGGGGCCAGACGGAGAGGCAGGGCCAGAGCTGGTGCATCAGCGCCAAATGTTGCCCGTAGTCAAGCTCCCGTGGCGAGGGCTAGATTTTCAGAAGTCTGGAGGTTCTTTAAAGAAACACCGGATGACCGACGGACTGTGGTGTGCAACCTTTGCCAAACCAGGATCAACAGGGGTACCACCACTACTAGCTTAACTACCACCAGTATGCGCAGGCATATGGATGCTAAACACCCCACTCAATGGCACCAAGCCCGTTCACCTCCGGCCGGGCACACCACTGCTCCTTCCACTGTGTCATCTGCTAGTCAGCCCTCTGCCCAGGACCACGGCCCAAAAACCTCCCGTGCGAAAACCCCATCTTCGCCTCCACGATCCTCCACAGCATCCACCAGCGTTCAGCTCTCCATACCCCAGACGCTGGAGCGCAAAAGGAAGTATAGCGCAACCCACCCACACGCCCAAGCCCTCAACGTCCACATCTCCAAGTTGCTAAGCCTGGAGATGCTGCCCTATAGGCTGGTAGAGACCGAGGCCTTTCGAAACCTCATGGCGGCGGCCGCCCCTCGGTATTCGGTCCCCAGCCGCCACTACTTTTCCCAATGTGCCGTCCCAGCCCTGCACAAGCACGTGTCAGAGAACATCATCCGTGCACTGACCAACGCTGTTTCTGACAAGGTCCACCTGACCACGGACACGTGGACGAGTGCTGCCGGGCAGGGCCACTATATGACGCTGACGGCACATTGGGTTAACTAGGTGGAGGCTGGGACCGAGTCTGACCCTGGGGCTGCTCATATACTGCCGACGCCGAGGATTGCGGTGCCTACCTCGGCCCAGGTCTCAAAGGCCTACTATGCCTCCTCCTCTTCCCTCCCTTCCTCCACCTCCTCCTCCGAATTACCATCCGTGGGCATGGCGCCATCTGTCGGTAGCTCTAGGCACAGCAGCAGTGCCGTTGCTAAGCGACAGCAGGCGGTGCTCAAACTGCTGAGCCTAGGCGATAAAAGGCACACCGCCCAAGAGCTATTACAGGGCATTACGGCGCAGACTGATCTGTGGCTGGCACCGCTGAACCTGAACCTGGTGGCGGATCTGAAACTCGGCAGACTAACACATGTGCCATGCCTGGCCCATTTGTTAAATCTCATAGTTCAGCGTTTCCTCAAGACATACCCCAATCTGTCTGATTTGCTCACGAAGGTGCACCGCATCTGTGCGCATTTCAGGAAGTCCAGCACAGATGCTGCCACTCTCAGGGCAGCGCAGCGCCGCCTCCAACTGCCCGCTCATCGACTGTTGTGCGACGTGCCAAGAGGTGGAATTCAACATTAACCATGTTATCCAGAGTTTACCAGGAGCGCAGAGCGATTGTAGACTGCCAGATGTCAACTTCCACCAGAACTGGTAGTCAGGTCAGTCAGCTTCCTCAAGTCTACAATGAGGAGTGGACGGGGATGTCTGATATCTGTCAGGTGCTGAGTAACTTTGAGGAGTCAACACAGATGGTCAGTGGCGATGCCGCCATCATCAGCCTCACCATCCCGCTGCTTGGCCTGTTTAAAAACTCTCTGGTCAGCATGAAGTCGGAAGCTTTGCGCTCGTCACAAGAGACGGGGGAAGAAGATTCCCTTGTTGATAGCCAAAGCACCCTTAGGTCTGTTTCTCAGCGCATATCGGAGGAGGTGGAGAAGGATGAGGAGGAAGAGGAGGAGAATGTTGGCGAGACAGAAGGGGGACCATTGTTCAGTCCTTCACTGTTCAGTGTGTATGGGCAGAAGAAGAGGAGTTGGAGGAGTTGGAGGAGGAGGAAATGGACAGTCAGGCCAGTGAGGGGAGTGAATTCTTGCGCGTTGGGACTCTGGCGCATATGGCAGATTTCATGCTAAGCTGCCTATCCCGTGACCTTCGCGTTCAAAGAATTTATTCCAGCACCGATGACTGGGTATTCACTCTCCTGGACCCACGGTACAAGCAAAATCTTTCCACTCTCATCCCTGGAGAGGAAAGGAGTGTGAGAATGCATGAATACCAGCAGGCCCTGGTGCACAAGCTGAAACAGTATTTCCCTTCTGACAGCGCTAGCGGCAGAGGGCGTACTTCTGCGGGACAAGTAGCGAGGGAGAGTAGGCGAGCAGGCAGCTTTTCCAGCACTGGCAGGGGTACGCTTTACAAGGCCTTTGCCAGTTTTATGTCACCCCAGCAAGACACTGTCACCTGTCCCCAGTCTCGGCAGAGTAGGGCTGATCTTTACAGAAAGATGGTGAGGGAGTACGTAGCTGACCATTCCATCGTCCTAAATGATCACACAGCTCCCTACAACTACTTGGTTTCAAAGCTGGACATGTGGCACGAACTGGCGCTGTACGCCTTGGAGGTTCTTGCCTGCCCTGCCGCTAGCGTGTTGTCCGAGCGGGTTTTCAGTGCAGCTGGTGGCATCATCACCGATAAGCGTACACGCCTGTCGACTGACAGCGCTGACAGGCTGACGTTTATCAAGATGAATAAAGCCTGAATTTCTCCGGATTTTCATTCTCCACCAGGTGAAAGAAGCTCAACCTGAATAATGTATGCACTCCTCCTCCTCATTGTCCTCCTTCTCCTCCTCTTTGTACACTAAAGCATAGGAAACTGGCTATTTTTTGCCATGGCCAACTGGCTCTAGCTATAGTCCTCTATGTATTTAATTTTTCTGGAGGGCCACCTACCCGGTCCTCTGTTTTAAGCAATTTTTGGGAGTGCCACATACAGGCACTCAATCTATTTAATTTTTCTGGAGGACCACCTACCTCCTCCTCTGGTTTGAAAACTTTTTTGGACTGCCACATACAGGCACTATCCAAATTAAATTGTCTCCATAGCAGCCTCCACATGTCGTCTTTTTAGCTGGCTCCACACGTTGTCTCCATTGCTACCTCCACACGTCATCGCCATAGCTGCCTCCAAAAGTCGTCCATATAGCTGCCTCCATACATGGTCTCCTTATCAAATGAACTGTGTCAGGCAGAATTTTGGGTTGTTTTCATGGATTCCACATCAAACTTGTTAACTCTGTCGCCACCCTGCTGTGTTATCCACAAAATATACTGGCAAACTTTTATCATTTACCGATATTATTTCATCGCTTCTTGCGCATCTGTTTACATTCCCCTCACCCGCCATGTCCCAAACTTATAAGAACGCTACTACACTTGATCTTATACAAAAGGTTCTTAGAAGTGCTGTTTGGGGAGTAGCCTAGAGACAGGGGCTTGGATTGGCGAAAGCTCGCCTGGCAGCGGAGCGCCAGCTCCATCTCAAGATCCAACTAACATAGTTTTAACTGCAGCACCTTTAATCTACTACTACTTCACTGCCTCCATCCATCGTCCCCTTATCAAACGAGCTGTGTCAGGCAGAATTTTGGGATGTTTTCATGGCTTCCACATCAAACTTGTTAACTTTGTCGCCACCCTGCTGTGTAATCCACAAAATACACTGGCAAACTTTTATCATTTACTGATATTATTTCAGCGCTTCTTGCGCATCTGTTTACATTCCCCTCACCCGCCATATCCTAAACTTATAAGAACGCTACTACACTTGATCTTATACAAAAGGTTCTTAGAAGTGCTGTTTGGGGAGTAGCCTAGAGACAGGGGCTTGGATTGGCGAAAGCTCGCCTGGCAGCGGAGCGCCAGCTCCATCTCAAGATCCAACTAACATAGTTTTAACTGCAGCACCTTACTACTAGTTCACTGCCTCCATCCATCGTCCCCTTATCAAACGAGCTGTGTCAGGCAGAATTTTCAGGTGTTTCACCAGATACATAGTGGAACTCGGCCCATCTGTCACCGCCATGCTGGAGACCTGAAGTTGCAATCATAGCAGTGCAATATGGATGCCCCATACTGTCGCTCTTAATCATGGAACCATTTCCATAAAAACAATTAAAAATAGAACCACTATGCTATTCCATTATTCCTAGGTGAAATATTCAAACGACCAGGCCTGCTTTGAAAATTATAATTTTTTCAAAGTAAACGCTTCTGGCCCCCAGGCCCATTTTGGGTGGGAAATAGCCGAGAGACAGGGGCTTGGACAAGCGAAATCTCGCCTGGCAGTGGACCGCCAGCTCCATCCCAAGATTAGGCAGCCTCAGAGGCATCCATGCATGCTGCCCCTGCTGTTTCCTGTCCATTTTGCCTCCACGATCCTCCACAGCGTCCACCAATGTCTCATTTCAACTCTCTATACCCCAGACGCTGGAGCACGAGAGGATATGCAGCATATCAAACGAGCTGTGTCAGGCAGAATTTTCAGGTGTTTCACCAGATACATAGTGGAACTCGGCCCATCTGTCGCCGCCATGCTGGAGACCTGAAGTTGCAATCATAGCAGCGCAATATGAATGCCCCATACTGTCGCTCTTAATCATGGAAGTCGTCTCCATGGCTGCCTCCACATGTCGTCCCCTTATCAAAAGAGCTGTGTCAGGCTCATTTTTCGGGTGTTTCACTAGATACGTTATGGAACTTGGTCACTATGTCGCCACCATGCTGTGTTATCGACTAAATATACCGTCAACCTTTTGTTCACATAGGAAATCATTTCACCTCCTTTGGTGAAACCTGAGTTCATTTAGGGTATGTCGCCATGAGACTCTCTAGCCTGCCACTGCTGCCGCTGCCTCTGCATGCCGTCCCCTATAGTGTCAGGGTCAATTATTGGATGTTTTAGATGCTATCTAGCCTCATTCGGTCACTCTGTCATGGCCATGCTGTTGCCCATAATTTTGGCATAATGGTGCGATTAAGCAGCCTCAGAGGCATCCATGCATGCTGCCCCTGCTGTTTCCTGTCCATTTCCGTGGTGTTTCCATCCTTTTCTGAGGTTCCCAGGTGTTTGGCCACGCTTCCCTGTGCAGAGCCTTGGTCCCCTTGAAAAATGCTTGTGTCTCCCATTAACTTCAATGGGGCTCGTTATTCGAGACGAGCACTCGAGCATCTGGAAAAGTTTGTCTCGAATAACGAGTACCCGAGCATTTTAGTGCTCGCTCATCTCTAATCACAACATATTGTTATTCATCTTGCCAGTTAGTAAACCATATGATCCATTCATATATGAAACCTAAATTACAGAAACTAGTTTTTATATGCCCTCGTTCTCAGCAATTGTTTTCACCCATAGAGGACTTTTTTGTTTTTGCGCTTCAGTTTTTACTGATCTCCTTCAGAAACTTTTTAGGTTTCCATTTATAGACATACATGAGGGCTTGTTATCTGTGGCACAAATTGTCATTTTTAGTAGTCCCATTTAATATTTCATGAAATATTGTGGAAAGTTGGAAACAAATTCTAAATGCATGGAAACTGACATTTCAACAAAATGTTTTGCATTTATTCATGGGCATTGTTTTTACAACTTTCACTGTGAAGTCCAAAGTGTCCTTTATTCTTTGGGTCAGAATAGTCAGAGATACAAAATTTCTATAGTTATATTATGTCTTAATAGCTTTTAAAAAATTTGAAATTACTGCTAATTTGTAACAGCCTGCCTCTGGTAGACCATTACAGATCACGCTGAATGACATATCTGGGAGTCACGGGGAGACTTAATATCTACAGGAAGCATGTTATAGAGCAGGAGGAGTAGTTCTATATAACAAAGTATCTTTTCTAGAGGCATCATGTTAAAGAGCCTGTTTACAATCTCCTCAACTCGTCCTGCTATATAGCATGCTTTAACAAAGAAAAAGGAGGATTCAGCTCACCACTTTTTCTGCTCGTCTTGTGATTCCTGCCGATGCACGGACGTTCTGTGCGGGGACCAGAGTGAATAGAACCAAGAGAAGAAAGGTAATCCGGCGTCCAGGCAGAGAAGAAATTTTTTCTTGTAGTAAATTTTTTAAAAATTTCCACTTTATTTGAAGATAATTCGTTAAAAACAATAGAGACGTCTCATAACAAAAAGAAATCTGACGCGTTTCGGACTGTGTATAGTCCTTAGTCGTAGCCTTTTCATATGCTGTTGACACAATGTATTTAAGCATTGCCAGCAAACCGGAAACAGGTTCACACAGGGTCATGTGATTCGCTAATTTAAAACGGAACATTCTCATTAGGTAGGTTTACATTTTAATAGATATATAATAGATCATTTCTGTAATTGAGACCTAGAGGAGATCGTGTTTTTAATGCTAGTATCCAATATGCTTCTCGTGATTTTAGTGCTTTGGTCCAGTCTCCTCCTCTTTTGGGACGGAATACTTTTTCTATGGGAGTAATGCATAAATGTGAAATATCACCATTATGTTGTTCGTGCAGATGTTTAGAGAGTCCTGACATATTGGAATGAAATGAACTGTTTTGTTTTCTTGATGCTGTGATGTGTTCTGAAATTCTCATTTTTAATTTTCTAGTGGTACATCCGATGTACTGTTTATTGCATGATGTGCAAGTAGCTAAGTAGACCACATGATCAGTATTGCAGTTCATATACGATTTAATATTGTATTGTTTTGATGTTTGTGTGGACTTGAAAGAGGTAGTTTTGTGTAGTATATGACACAAATTGCATCGTATGCCTCCACATTTATAACTGCCTTTGTATTTGAGCCATGTTTGTTGTATGTCCTTTTGTGTTATGAACATATTAGGAGATAATAGATTACCCAAGTTTGGTGCATTTTTAGCCACGAATCTTACTCCTTTGTTCAAGATCTGGGACAATTTGTCATCCTGATATAATATTGACAGGTGTTTTTTAATGACTCGTGATATTAAGTTGTATTGTTTGCTGTATGTAGTACTGAATGTGATGAACTGAGTATCATTACTACTATTTAGCTGAGACTTATTCTTTTTAAAATAGTCTGCTCTTGATTTGGTGTTCACAGCTGTTTCAATCCTACGTACATGATTACTGTTGTAACCTCTTTTGAGTAAACGTTGAGAAATTTGTGTAGCAGCTTCTTTGTAGGCATCCCTATCCGAACATATGCGTTTGGCACGTATGTATTCTCCTCTAGGGAGATTCTGTATTACATGTGGTGGATGGCAACTTGTCGCATGCAATAAGGTATTGCCTGATATGGGTTTTCTGTACAAATTGGTGTGTACACACTCTTTTTGACTATCTCCCGTTAAGATTATGTCTAAAAAAGAAATAGAGTTTTGTGACTGGGAAAAGGTAAATTTTAAATTGAATAGATTTGCATTGAGATATTCTATAAATTTGGGTATGTCACTATTGGGACCCTTCCAAATACATAGACAGTCGTCTATATAGCGACCATACCAGATAATCTTTGATGCAAACATATTATCAGAATGATAAATGTACTTCTCCTCATACCATGACATGTATAAGTTCGCTAATGTAGGTGAAAATTTAGCGCCCATCGGGCAACCTTGTTGCTGGAAGTAAAACGAGTCATCAAAATTGAAGAAATTGTTTTTGAGTAAGAAGGATAATACCTCTAGAATGTAATTTTTGAGCTCACTAGAAAAATTACTATACCGGGTTAGATGATGTGAAATGGCTTGAACGGCTAGTGTGTGTGGTATACATGTATATAATCCCACTACATCACAAGTAACCCATGTATAATTATGTTGCCATTTCATAGAGTTCATTGTTTTAAGAACTTCAAATGTGTCCTTTATGTATCCTGGTGTTCTTTTTACGAAAGGTTGTAAGATATTGTCCAACCATGCTGCTATCTTTTCTGTGGCAGATCCTACTCCAGAGATGATGGGTCTTAATGGAGGAGGAAAAATGTTCTTTTGTGTTTTCGGTAAAGCATATAGAATTGGTATGTTGGGATATTTGGGTATCATGTTATCCACTGTTTGTTGAGAAAAAAAATATTTAAAAATACACCTTCTTGTAATATTTCTTCCAATTGTGCTTTAACTTGATTGGTAGGATCTGTGGATGCTAAGATGTATGTATCAGGTTCTTGTAGCATCTTGGAGATTTCTTGTTTGTATAATTCTCTATCCATAACTGTGATTGTTCCTCCCTTATCTGATGCACGGATTATGATGTAGGGATTAGCTTGAAGTTCTTTTATTGCGTTTTTCTCTTTTACTGTAAGATTGTTTTTATCTATGCTGTGTTGTTCTTCATATAATATGGCTAAATCCTTTTCTACTCCGTGTTGAAACTGATCCATTACATCTACTCTGGAGTTCACTGGGTAAAATGAAGGGTTGGACGTGACTACAAAGTTACCAGCTTGTTGCATAGGAAAATTTTCTTCTACTGTGATATCCTGAAGTTCTGTTAATTGCATCATTGCAAAATGATCTTGAAATTTGTTGTCAATGGTTAAATTCGACTGGCCCCGCACACTGAACACATCATTATTAGTTGTACTGGCAGGATTATCCTGATTTGAATCAAAAAAATGTCTTTTTAATGTCAAGAGACGTATAAATTTGTTTGTGTCCTTAATAGTTTCATATAGGTCAAAGTTCCTTGATGGTACGAAACTTAGACCTTTTGTTAATATTGAAGTCTGGGCTAATGTTAGGGTACACGCTGATAAATTTATTACTGTGAAATCTTCTTGGGATTTCTCATTCTCTATTGTTGTTTGCGTCTGGTCATGGGATGTTTTACTGGATTTATGTTTTCTCCCTCCTCGGCGCGTGCGTTTTTTGTCTTGTCGTTTTTTGATTTTTTCATTGCAGTATTTCCTTGTTTAGTTTTATTGTTGTAATGATGTGCACTTCCATTGTCTTCGATGTCTGATATGTCCGTATTTATATCTGAAGTTTCATATTCCGATGAACTAAATGTGACTCTAGGTTGGGAGTTGTCTTGATCCCGTTTTTTTAAAATAGACTTAGGTTTATTGTTGCGTTTTTGTTTCCAAGTGTAGACTTTGTCTGATTTATAGTCCTGTACATCTCTGTCAAATTTGTTTTTTTTAATTTTAGTAATGCTGTCTTCCAATTTTTTTATATTGATGTCAATTTTAGACATAATCTCATTATATTCATCTTGATTGTGATGTTTTAGAATTTCTGTCTCTAATTGTTGAGTTTTTTCATTTAGTTCTTTTAATTTTTGTTCCTCGTGTTGGACTATTAACTGTATCAGTTTCATAGAGCAATTTGATAATATTTGCTGCCATTTTTTGAGAAATTCTTCTGTGTATATTGTTGTAGGCAGTTTGTACAACCTTAACCCACGAGGAATCATTTCATGTTCAAGGTATTGGGTTAATGTGGTGTAATCCCACCACACCCTCACCTGATTGAATAGCATTTTCTCCAAATCCGCAATCAGCGTTTTCGTTGGAGCTGTGTTGTTTGGTATAGTGTCCGATATGGTGAATATTTCTTTGGCTTTTAGTAGCCGGTTTTCACTCATCCGAGTGCATAATGACATGTGTACAACGGGATCTTCCATTATAATGTATTTTGGAAGAAACGCTAGTGTGTGAACAGGTACGCTTGCTTGCAAATGGACGTGTTCATATGAAGATAATTAATACATGGTGGAAAAAATATATATATTGTTTAACTAGTTACACAAGATCGAGATATTCATACAGTTAACTTGTTGTTTGTATTGATCTAGTGGGAGCACGAAAAAAGAAGCCCAGCTTTATAATTTAACAAAGAAAAAGGAGGATTCAGCTCACCACTTTTTCTGCTCGTCTTGTGATTCCTGCCGATGCACGGACGTTCTGTGCGGGGACCAGAGTGAATAGAACCAAGAGAAGAAAGGTAATCCGGCGTCCAGGCAGAGAAGAAATTTTTTCTTGTAGTAAATTTTTTAAAAATTTCCACTTTATTTGAAGATAATTCGTTAAAAACAATAGAGACGTCTCATAACAAAAAGAAATCTGACGCGTTTCGGACTGTGTATAGTCCTTAGTCGTAGCCTTTTCATATGCTGTTGACACAATGTATTTAAGCATTGCCAGCAAACCGGAAACAGGTTCACACAGGGTCATGTGATTCGCTAATTTAAAACGGAACATTCTCATTAGGTAGGTTTACATTTTAATAGATATATAATAGATCATTTCTGTAATTGAGACCTAGAGGAGATCGTGTTTTTAATGCTAGTATCCAATATGCTTCTCGTGATTTTAGTGCTTTGGTCCAGTCTCCTCCTCTTTTGGGACGGAATACTTTTTCTATGGGAGTAATGCATAAATGTGAAATATCACCATTATGTTGTTCGTGCAGATGTTTAGAGAGTCCTGACATATTGGAATGAAATGAACTGTTTTGTTTTCTTGATGCTGTGATGTGTTCTGAAATTCTCATTTTTAATTTTCTAGTGGTACATCCGATGTACTGTTTATTGCATGATGTGCAAGTAGCTAAGTAGACCACATGATCAGTATTGCAGTTCATATACGATTTAATATTGTATTGTTTTGATGTTTGTGTGGACTTGAAAGAGGTAGTTTTGTGTAGTATATGACACAAATTGCATCGTATGCCTCCACATTTATAACTGCCTTTGTATTTGAGCCATGTTTGTTGTATGTCCTTTTGTGTTATGAACATATTAGGAGATAATAGATTACCCAAGTTTGGTGCATTTTTAGCCACGAATCTTACTCCTTTGTTCAAGATCTGGGACAATTTGTCATCCTGATATAATATTGACAGGTGTTTTTTAATGACTCGTGATATTAAGTTGTATTGTTTGCTGTATGTAGTACTGAATGTGATGAACTGAGTATCATTACTACTATTTAGCTGAGACTTATTCTTTTTAAAATAGTCTGCTCTTGATTTGGTGTTCACAGCTGTTTCAATCCTACGTACATGATTACTGTTGTAACCTCTTTTGAGTAAACGTTGAGAAATTTGTGTAGCAGCTTCTTTGTAGGCATCCCTATCCGAACATATGCGTTTGGCACGTATGTATTCTCCTCTAGGGAGATTCTGTATTACATGTGGTGGATGGCAACTTGTCGCATGCAATAAGGTATTGCCTGATATGGGTTTTCTGTACAAATTGGTGTGTACACACTCTTTTTGACTATCTCCCGTTAAGATTATGTCTAAAAAAGAAATAGAGTTTTGTGACTGGGAAAAGGTAAATTTTAAATTGAATAGATTTGCATTGAGATATTCTATAAATTTGGGTATGTCACTATTGGGACCCTTCCAAATACATAGACAGTCGTCTATATAGCGACCATACCAGATAATCTTTGATGCAAACATATTATCAGAATGATAAATGTACTTCTCCTCATACCATGACATGTATAAGTTCGCTAATGTAGGTGAAAATTTAGCGCCCATCGGGCAACCTTGTTGCTGGAAGTAAAACGAGTCATCAAAATTGAAGAAATTGTTTTTGAGTAAGAAGGATAATACCTCTAGAATGTAATTTTTGAGCTCACTAGAAAAATTACTATACCGGGTTAGATGATGTGAAATGGCTTGAACGGCTAGTGTGTGTGGTATACATGTATATAATCCCACTACATCACAAGTAACCCATGTATAATTATGTTGCCATTTCATAGAGTTCATTGTTTTAAGAACTTCAAATGTGTCCTTTATGTATCCTGGTGTTCTTTTTACGAAAGGTTGTAAGATATTGTCCAACCATGCTGCTATCTTTTCTGTGGCAGATCCTACTCCAGAGATGATGGGTCTTAATGGAGGAGGAAAAATGTTCTTTTGTGTTTTCGGTAAAGCATATAGAATTGGTATGTTGGGATATTTGGGTATCATGTTATCCACTGTTTGTTGAGAAAAAATATTTAAAAATACACCTTCTTGTAATATTTCTTCCAATTGTGCTTTAACTTGATTGGTAGGATCTGTGGATGCTAAGATGTATGTATCAGGTTCTTGTAGCATCTTGGAGATTTCTTGTTTGTATAATTCTCTATCCATAACTGTGATTGTTCCTCCCTTATCTGATGCACGGATTATGATGTAGGGATTAGCTTGAAGTTCTTTTATTGCGTTTTTCTCTTTTACTGTAAGATTGTTTTTATCTATGCTGTGTTGTTCTTCATATAATATGGCTAAATCCTTTTCTACTCCGTGTTGAAACTGATCCATTACATCTACTCTGGAGTTCACTGGGTAAAATGAAGGGTTGGACGTGACTACAAAGTTACCAGCTTGTTGCATAGGAAAATTTTCTTCTACTGTGATATCCTGAAGTTCTGTTAATTGCATCATTGCAAAATGATCTTGAAATTTGTTGTCAATGGTTAAATTCGACTGGCCCCGCACACTGAACACATCATTATTAGTTGTACTGGCAGGATTATCCTGATTTGAATCAAAAAAATGTCTTTTTAATGTCAAGAGACGTATAAATTTGTTTGTGTCCTTAATAGTTTCATATAGGTCAAAGTTCCTTGATGGTACGAAACTTAGACCTTTTGTTAATATTGAAGTCTGGGCTAATGTTAGGGTACACGCTGATAAATTTATTACTGTGAAATCTTCTTGGGATTTCTCATTCTCTATTGTTGTTTGCGTCTGGTCATGGGATGTTTTACTGGATTTATGTTTTCTCCCTCCTCGGCGCGTGCGTTTTTTGTCTTGTCGTTTTTTGATTTTTTCATTGCAGTATTTCCTTGTTTAGTTTTATTGTTGTAATGATGTGCACTTCCATTGTCTTCGATGTCTGATATGTCCGTATTTATATCTGAAGTTTCATATTCCGATGAACTAAATGTGACTCTAGGTTGGGAGTTGTCTTGATCCCGTTTTTTTAAAATAGACTTAGGTTTATTGTTGCGTTTTTGTTTCCAAGTGTAGACTTTGTCTGATTTATAGTCCTGTACATCTCTGTCAAATTTGTTTTTTTTAATTTTAGTAATGCTGTCTTCCAATTTTTTTATATTGATGTCAATTTTAGACATAATCTCATTATATTCATCTTGATTGTGATGTTTTAGAATTTCTGTCTCTAATTGTTGAGTTTTTTCATTTAGTTCTTTTAATTTTTGTTCCTCGTGTTGGACTATTAACTGTATCAGTTTCATAGAGCAATTTGATAATATTTGCTGCCATTTTTTGAGAAATTCTTCTGTGTATATTGTTGTAGGCAGTTTGTACAACCTTAACCCACGAGGAATCATTTCATGTTCAAGGTATTGGGTTAATGTGGTGTAATCCCACCACACCCTCACCTGATTGAATAGCATTTTCTCCAAATCCGCAATCAGCGTTTTCGTTGGAGCTGTGTTGTTTGGTATAGTGTCCGATATGGTGAATATTTCTTTGGCTTTTAGTAGCCGGTTTTCACTCATCCGAGTGCATAATGACATGTGTACAACGGGATCTTCCATTATAATGTATTTTGGAAGAAACGCTAGTGTGTGAACAGGTACGCTTGCTTGCAAATGGACGTGTTCATATGAAGATAATTAATACATGGTGGAAAAAATATATATATTGTTTAACTAGTTACACAAGATCGAGATATTCATACAGTTAACTTGTTGTTTGTATTGATCTAGTGGGAGCACGAAAAAAGAAGCCCAGCTTTATAATTTAACAAAGAAAAAGGAGGATTCAGCTCACCACTTTTTCTGCTCGTCTTGTGATTCCTGCCGATGCACGGACGTTCTGTGCGGGGACCAGAGTGAATAGAACCAAGAGAAGAAAGGTAATCCGGCGTCCAGGCAGAGAAGAAATTTTTTCTTGTAGTAAATTTTTTAAAAATTTCCACTTTATTTGAAGATAATTCGTTAAAAACAATAGAGACGTCTCATAACAAAAAGAAATCTGACGCGTTTCGGACTGTGTATAGTCCTTAGTCGTAGCCTTTTCATATGCTGTTGACACAATGTATTTAAGCATTGCCAGCAAACCGGAAACAGGTTCACACAGGGTCATGTGATTCGCTAATTTAAAACGGAACATTCTCATTAGGTAGGTTTACATTTTAATAGATATATAATAGATCATTTCTGTAATTGAGACCTAGAGGAGATCGTGTTTTTAATGCTAGTATCCAATATGCTTCTCGTGATTTTAGTGCTTTGGTCCAGTCTCCTCCTCTTTTGGGACGGAATACTTTTTCTATGGGAGTAATGCATAAATGTGAAATATCACCATTATGTTGTTCGTGCAGATGTTTAGAGAGTCCTGACATATTGGAATGAAATGAACTGTTTTGTTTTCTTGATGCTGTGATGTGTTCTGAAATTCTCATTTTTAATTTTCTAGTGGTACATCCGATGTACTGTTTATTGCATGATGTGCAAGTAGCTAAGTAGACCACATGATCAGTATTGCAGTTCATATACGATTTAATATTGTATTGTTTTGATGTTTGTGTGGACTTGAAAGAGGTAGTTTTGTGTAGTATATGACACAAATTGCATCGTATGCCTCCACATTTATAACTGCCTTTGTATTTGAGCCATGTTTGTTGTATGTCCTTTTGTGTTATGAACATATTAGGAGATAATAGATTACCCAAGTTTGGTGCATTTTTAGCCACGAATCTTACTCCTTTGTTCAAGATCTGGGACAATTTGTCATCCTGATATAATATTGACAGGTGTTTTTTAATGACTCGTGATATTAAGTTGTATTGTTTGCTGTATGTAGTACTGAATGTGATGAACTGAGTATCATTACTACTATTTAGCTGAGACTTATTCTTTTTAAAATAGTCTGCTCTTGATTTGGTGTTCACAGCTGTTTCAATCCTACGTACATGATTACTGTTGTAACCTCTTTTGAGTAAACGTTGAGAAATTTGTGTAGCAGCTTCTTTGTAGGCATCCCTATCCGAACATATGCGTTTGGCACGTATGTATTCTCCTCTAGGGAGATTCTGTATTACATGTGGTGGATGGCAACTTGTCGCATGCAATAAGGTATTGCCTGATATGGGTTTTCTGTACAAATTGGTGTGTACACACTCTTTTTGACTATCTCCCGTTAAGATTATGTCTAAAAAAGAAATAGAGTTTTGTGACTGGGAAAAGGTAAATTTTAAATTGAATAGATTTGCATTGAGATATTCTATAAATTTGGGTATGTCACTATTGGGACCCTTCCAAATACATAGACAGTCGTCTATATAGCGACCATACCAGATAATCTTTGATGCAAACATATTATCAGAATGATAAATGTACTTCTCCTCATACCATGACATGTATAAGTTCGCTAATGTAGGTGAAAATTTAGCGCCCATCGGGCAACCTTGTTGCTGGAAGTAAAACGAGTCATCAAAATTGAAGAAATTGTTTTTGAGTAAGAAGGATAATACCTCTAGAATGTAATTTTTGAGCTCACTAGAAAAATTACTATACCGGGTTAGATGATGTGAAATGGCTTGAACGGCTAGTGTGTGTGGTATACATGTATATAATCCCACTACATCACAAGTAACCCATGTATAATTATGTTGCCATTTCATAGAGTTCATTGTTTTAAGAACTTCAAATGTGTCCTTTATGTATCCTGGTGTTCTTTTTACGAAAGGTTGTAAGATATTGTCCAACCATGCTGCTATCTTTTCTGTGGCAGATCCTACTCCAGAGATGATGGGTCTTAATGGAGGAGGAAAAATGTTCTTTTGTGTTTTCGGTAAAGCATATAGAATTGGTATGTTGGGATATTTGGGTATCATGTTATCCACTGTTTGTTGAGAAAAAATATTTAAAAATACACCTTCTTGTAATATTTCTTCCAATTGTGCTTTAACTTGATTGGTAGGATCTGTGGATGCTAAGATGTATGTATCAGGTTCTTGTAGCATCTTGGAGATTTCTTGTTTGTATAATTCTCTATCCATAACTGTGATTGTTCCTCCCTTATCTGATGCACGGATTATGATGTAGGGATTAGCTTGAAGTTCTTTTATTGCGTTTTTCTCTTTTACTGTAAGATTGTTTTTATCTATGCTGTGTTGTTCTTCATATAATATGGCTAAATCCTTTTCTACTCCGTGTTGAAACTGATCCATTACATCTACTCTGGAGTTCACTGGGTAAAATGAAGGGTTGGACGTGACTACAAAGTTACCAGCTTGTTGCATAGGAAAATTTTCTTCTACTGTGATATCCTGAAGTTCTGTTAATTGCATCATTGCAAAATGATCTTGAAATTTGTTGTCAATGGTTAAATTCGACTGGCCCCGCACACTGAACACATCATTATTAGTTGTACTGGCAGGATTATCCTGATTTGAATCAAAAAAATGTCTTTTTAATGTCAAGAGACGTATAAATTTGTTTGTGTCCTTAATAGTTTCATATAGGTCAAAGTTCCTTGATGGTACGAAACTTAGACCTTTTGTTAATATTGAAGTCTGGGCTAATGTTAGGGTACACGCTGATAAATTTATTACTGTGAAATCTTCTTGGGATTTCTCATTCTCTATTGTTGTTTGCGTCTGGTCATGGGATGTTTTACTGGATTTATGTTTTCTCCCTCCTCGGCGCGTGCGTTTTTTGTCTTGTCGTTTTTTGATTTTTTCATTGCAGTATTTCCTTGTTTAGTTTTATTGTTGTAATGATGTGCACTTCCATTGTCTTCGATGTCTGATATGTCCGTATTTATATCTGAAGTTTCATATTCCGATGAACTAAATGTGACTCTAGGTTGGGAGTTGTCTTGATCCCGTTTTTTTAAAATAGACTTAGGTTTATTGTTGCGTTTTTGTTTCCAAGTGTAGACTTTGTCTGATTTATAGTCCTGTACATCTCTGTCAAATTTGTTTTTTTTAATTTTAGTAATGCTGTCTTCCAATTTTTTTATATTGATGTCAATTTTAGACATAATCTCATTATATTCATCTTGATTGTGATGTTTTAGAATTTCTGTCTCTAATTGTTGAGTTTTTTCATTTAGTTCTTTTAATTTTTGTTCCTCGTGTTGGACTATTAACTGTATCAGTTTCATAGAGCAATTTGATAATATTTGCTGCCATTTTTTGAGAAATTCTTCTGTGTATATTGTTGTAGGCAGTTTGTACAACCTTAACCCACGAGGAATCATTTCATGTTCAAGGTATTGGGTTAATGTGGTGTAATCCCACCACACCCTCACCTGATTGAATAGCATTTTCTCCAAATCCGCAATCAGCGTTTTCGTTGGAGCTGTGTTGTTTGGTATAGTGTCCGATATGGTGAATATTTCTTTGGCTTTTAGTAGCCGGTTTTCACTCATCCGAGTGCATAATGACATGTGTACAACGGGATCTTCCATTATAATGTATTTTGGAAGAAACGCTAGTGTGTGAACAGGTACGCTTGCTTGCAAATGGACGTGTTCATATGAAGATAATTAATACATGGTGGAAAAAATATATATATTGTTTAACTAGTTACACAAGATCGAGATATTCATACAGTTAACTTGTTGTTTGTATTGATCTAGTGGGAGCACGAAAAAAGCTATGCAACAAGCTGGTAACTTTGTAGTCACGTCCAACCCTTCATTTTACCCAGTGAACTCCAGAGTAGATGTAATGGATCAGTTTCAACACGGAGTAGAAAAGGATTTAGCCATATTATATGAAGAACAACACAGCATAGATAAAAACAATCTTACAGTAAAAGAGAAAAACGCAATAAAAGAACTTCAAGCTAATCCCTACATCATAATCCGTGCATCAGATAAGGGAGGAACAATCACAGTTATGGATAGAGAATTATACAAACAAGAAATCTCCAAGATGCTACAAGAACCTGATACATACATCTTAGCATCCACAGATCCTACCAATCAAGTTAAAGCACAATTGGAAGAAATATTACAAGAAGGTGTATTTTTAAATATTTTTTCTCAACAAACAGTGGATAACATGATACCCAAATATCCCAACATACCAATTCTATATGCTTTACCGAAAACACAAAAGAACATTTTTCCTCCTCCATTAAGACCCATCATCTCTGGAGTAGGATCTGCCACAGAAAAGATAGCAGCATGGTTGGACAATATCTTACAACCTTTCGTAAAAAGAACACCAGGATACATAAAGGACACATTTGAAGTTCTTAAAACAATGAACTCTATGAAATGGCAACATAATTATACATGGGTTACTTGTGATGTAGTGGGATTATATACATGTATACCACACACACTAGCCGTTCAAGCCATTTCACATCATCTAACCCGGTATAGTAATTTTTCTAGTGAGCTCAAAAATTACATTCTAGAGGTATTATCCTTCTTACTCAAAAACAATTTCTTCAATTTTGATGACTCGTTTTACTTCCAGCAACAAGGTTGCCCGATGGGCGCTAAATTTTCACCTACATTAGCGAACTTATACATGTCATGGTATGAGGAGAAGTACATTTATCATTCTGATAATATGTTTGCATCAAAGATTATCTGGTATGGTCGCTATATAGACGACTGTCTATGTATTTGGAAGGGTCCCAATAGTGACATACCCAAATTTATAGAATATCTCAATGCAAATCTATTCAATTTAAAATTTACCTTTTCCCAGTCACAAAACTCTATTTCTTTTTTAGACATAATCTTAACGGGAGATAGTCAAAAAGAGTGTGTACACACCAATTTGTACAGAAAACCCATATCAGGCAATACCTTATTGCATGCGACAAGTTGCCATCCACCACATGTAATACAGAATCTCCCTAGAGGAGAATACATACGTGCCAAACGCATATGTTCGGATAGGGATGCCTACAAAGAAGCTGCTACACAAATTTCTCAACGTTTACTCAAAAGAGGTTACAACAGTAATCATGTACGTAGGATTGAAACAGCTGTGAACACCAAATCAAGAGCAGACTATTTTAAAAAGAATAAGTCTCAGCTAAATAGTAGTAATGATACTCAGTTCATCACATTCAGTACTACATACAGCAAACAATACAACTTAATATCACGAGTCATTAAAAAACACCTGTCAATATTATATCAGGATGACAAATTGTCCCAGATCTTGAACAAAGGAGTAAGATTCGTGGCTAAAAATGCACCAAACTTGGGTAATCTATTATCTCCTAATATGTTCATAACACAAAAGGACATACAACAAACATGGCTCAAATACAAAGGCAGTTATAAATGTGGAGGCATACGATGCAATTTGTGTCATATACTACACAAAACTACCTCTTTCAAGTCCACACAAACATCAAAACAATACAATATTAAATCGTATATGAACTGCAATACTGATCATGTGGTCTACTTAGCTACTTGCACATCATGCAATAAACAGTACATCGGATGTACCACTAGAAAATTAAAAATGAGAATTTCAGAACACATCACAGCATCAAGAAAACAAAACAGTTCATTTCATTCCAATATGTCAGGACTCTCTAAACATCTGCACGAACAACATAATGGTGATATTTCACATTTATGCATTACTCCCATAGAAAAAGTATTCCGTCCCAAAAGAGGAGGAGACTGGACCAAAGCACTAAAATCACGAGAAGCATATTGGATACTAGCATTAAAAACACGATCTCCTCTAGGTCTCAATTACAGAAATGATCTATTATATATCTATTAAAATGTAAACCTACCTAATGAGAATGTTCCGTTTTAAATTAGCGAATCACATGACCCTGTGTGAACCTGTTTCCGGTTTGCTGGCAATGCTTAAATACATTGTGTCAACAGCATATGAAAAGGCTACGACTAAGGACTATACACAGTCCGAAACGCGTCAGATTTCTTTTTGTTATGAGACGTCTCTATTGTTTTTAACGAATTATCTTCAAATAAAGTGGAAATTTTTAAAAAATTTACTACAAGAAAAAATTTCTTCTCTGCCTGGACGCCGGATTACCTTTCTTCTCTTGGTTCTATTCACTCTGGTCCCCGCACAGAACGTCCGTGCATCGGCAGGAATCACAAGACGAGCAGAAAAAGTGGTGAGCTGAATCCTCCTTTTTCTTTGTTAAATTATAAAGCTGGGCTTCTTTTTTCGTGCTCCCACTAGATCAATACAAACAACAAGTTAACTGTATGAATATCTCGATCTTGTGTAACTAGTTAAACAATATATATATTTTTTCCACCATGTATTAATTATCTTCATATGAACACGTCCATTTGCAAGCAAGCGTACCTGTTCACACACTAGCGTTTCTTCCAAAATACATTATAATGGAAGATCCCGTTGTACACATGTCATTATGCACTCGGATGAGTGAAAACCGGCTACTAAAAGCCAAAGAAATATTCACCATATCGGACACTATACCAAACAACACAGCTCCAACGAAAACGCTGATTGCGGATTTGGAGAAAATGCTATTCAATCAGGTGAGGGTGTGGTGGGATTACACCACATTAACCCAATACCTTGAACATGAAATGATTCCTCGTGGGTTAAGGTTGTACAAACTGCCTACAACAATATACACAGAAGAATTTCTCAAAAAATGGCAGCAAATATTATCAAATTGCTCTATGAAACTGATACAGTTAATAGTCCAACACGAGGAACAAAAATTAAAAGAACTAAATGAAAAAACTCAACAATTAGAGACAGAAATTCTAAAACATCACAATCAAGATGAATATAATGAGATTATGTCTAAAATTGACATCAATATAAAAAAATTGGAAGACAGCATTACTAAAATTAAAAAAAACAAATTTGACAGAGATGTACAGGACTATAAATCAGACAAAGTCTACACTTGGAAACAAAAACGCAACAATAAACCTAAGTCTATTTTAAAAAAACGGGATCAAGACAACTCCCAACCTAGAGTCACATTTAGTTCATCGGAATATGAAACTTCAGATATAAATACGGACATATCAGACATCGAAGACAATGGAAGTGCACATCATTACAACAATAAAACTAAACAAGGAAATACTGCAATGAAAAAATCAAAAAACGACAAGACAAAAAACGCACGCGCCGAGGAGGGAGAAAACATAAATCCAGTAAAACATCCCATGACCAGACGCAAACAACAATAGAGAATGAGAAATCCCAAGAAGATTTCACAGTAATAAATTTATCAGCGTGTACCCTAACATTAGCCCAGACTTCAATATTAACAAAAGGTCTAAGTTTCGTACCATCAAGGAACTTTGACCTATATGAAACTATTAAGGACACAAACAAATTTATACGTCTCTTGACATTAAAAAGACATTTTTTTGATTCAAATCAGGATAATCCTGCCAGTACAACTAATAATGATGTGTTCAGTGTGCGGGGCCAGTCGAATTTAACCATTGACAACAAATTTCAAGATCATTTTGCAATGATGCAATTAACAGAACTTCAGGATATCACAGTAGAAGAAAATTTTCCTATGCAACAAGCTGGTAACTTTGTAGTCACGTCCAACCCTTCATTTTACCCAGTGAACTCCAGAGTAGATGTAATGGATCAGTTTCAACACGGAGTAGAAAAGGATTTAGCCATATTATATGAAGAACAACACAGCATAGATAAAAACAATCTTACAGTAAAAGAGAAAAACGCAATAAAAGAACTTCAAGCTAATCCCTACATCATAATCCGTGCATCAGATAAGGGAGGAACAATCACAGTTATGGATAGAGAATTATACAAACAAGAAATCTCCAAGATGCTACAAGAACCTGATACATACATCTTAGCATCCACAGATCCTACCAATCAAGTTAAAGCACAATTGGAAGAAATATTACAAGAAGGTGTATTTTTAAATATTTTTTCTCAACAAACAGTGGATAACATGATACCCAAATATCCCAACATACCAATTCTATATGCTTTACCGAAAACACAAAAGAACATTTTTCCTCCTCCATTAAGACCCATCATCTCTGGAGTAGGATCTGCCACAGAAAAGATAGCAGCATGGTTGGACAATATCTTACAACCTTTCGTAAAAAGAACACCAGGATACATAAAGGACACATTTGAAGTTCTTAAAACAATGAACTCTATGAAATGGCAACATAATTATACATGGGTTACTTGTGATGTAGTGGGATTATATACATGTATACCACACACACTAGCCGTTCAAGCCATTTCACATCATCTAACCCGGTATAGTAATTTTTCTAGTGAGCTCAAAAATTACATTCTAGAGGTATTATCCTTCTTACTCAAAAACAATTTCTTCAATTTTGATGACTCGTTTTACTTCCAGCAACAAGGTTGCCCGATGGGCGCTAAATTTTCACCTACATTAGCGAACTTATACATGTCATGGTATGAGGAGAAGTACATTTATCATTCTGATAATATGTTTGCATCAAAGATTATCTGGTATGGTCGCTATATAGACGACTGTCTATGTATTTGGAAGGGTCCCAATAGTGACATACCCAAATTTATAGAATATCTCAATGCAAATCTATTCAATTTAAAATTTACCTTTTCCCAGTCACAAAACTCTATTTCTTTTTTAGACATAATCTTAACGGGAGATAGTCAAAAAGAGTGTGTACACACCAATTTGTACAGAAAACCCATATCAGGCAATACCTTATTGCATGCGACAAGTTGCCATCCACCACATGTAATACAGAATCTCCCTAGAGGAGAATACATACGTGCCAAACGCATATGTTCGGATAGGGATGCCTACAAAGAAGCTGCTACACAAATTTCTCAACGTTTACTCAAAAGAGGTTACAACAGTAATCATGTACGTAGGATTGAAACAGCTGTGAACACCAAATCAAGAGCAGACTATTTTAAAAAGAATAAGTCTCAGCTAAATAGTAGTAATGATACTCAGTTCATCACATTCAGTACTACATACAGCAAACAATACAACTTAATATCACGAGTCATTAAAAAACACCTGTCAATATTATATCAGGATGACAAATTGTCCCAGATCTTGAACAAAGGAGTAAGATTCGTGGCTAAAAATGCACCAAACTTGGGTAATCTATTATCTCCTAATATGTTCATAACACAAAAGGACATACAACAAACATGGCTCAAATACAAAGGCAGTTATAAATGTGGAGGCATACGATGCAATTTGTGTCATATACTACACAAAACTACCTCTTTCAAGTCCACACAAACATCAAAACAATACAATATTAAATCGTATATGAACTGCAATACTGATCATGTGGTCTACTTAGCTACTTGCACATCATGCAATAAACAGTACATCGGATGTACCACTAGAAAATTAAAAATGAGAATTTCAGAACACATCACAGCATCAAGAAAACAAAACAGTTCATTTCATTCCAATATGTCAGGACTCTCTAAACATCTGCACGAACAACATAATGGTGATATTTCACATTTATGCATTACTCCCATAGAAAAAGTATTCCGTCCCAAAAGAGGAGGAGACTGGACCAAAGCACTAAAATCACGAGAAGCATATTGGATACTAGCATTAAAAACACGATCTCCTCTAGGTCTCAATTACAGAAATGATCTATTATATATCTATTAAAATGTAAACCTACCTAATGAGAATGTTCCGTTTTAAATTAGCGAATCACATGACCCTGTGTGAACCTGTTTCCGGTTTGCTGGCAATGCTTAAATACATTGTGTCAACAGCATATGAAAAGGCTACGACTAAGGACTATACACAGTCCGAAACGCGTCAGATTTCTTTTTGTTATGAGACGTCTCTATTGTTTTTAACGAATTATCTTCAAATAAAGTGGAAATTTTTAAAAAATTTACTACAAGAAAAAATTTCTTCTCTGCCTGGACGCCGGATTACCTTTCTTCTCTTGGTTCTATATAGCATGCTGCCTGAAATAATAGCTTTGTAGGTCCAATGGGCGCATTTATCAATACCGGGTCCATGTTTTTGCTGCACAAATTGCTAAATCATTAATTTATACTGGGATTTTAGATTTAAAGGGGTATTCCCATGAAGACGTTTCTTAAATGTACTCAGTATAACAAGATAGCACACTCTCTATTTCACTGTCATTAACAAAAATACAGCATTTTATAGATGTATTTATAACCTGTCTCTATCAGTCCTGGTGTACACAATTTCAGTTGCCCTTGGTTTTCGACCCAGTATCTTTTTACTTTAGGGTCAGCGGCCATCTTGGTTTTCTGTCTGACAGACAGATTCTCTCTCTCCCTCTGCCCTCTGCAGGGGCCCCTCCCCATGCATTCTGGGATGGAGCTCTCACCGATAAACAGACACAGACTTCCTGCCAGCATGTACACAGGGTGATGAGAACTACAAGCTACAGGCGGATAAGTTCTTTATCCGGGGAGGCAGGAACATCAGATCTGTGTGTGTGTATAGCTGACATGTAGCAAGTGCTGGATAGTGTAATTGTGTGCAATTTGGATCTCATGGAACTCATCATCTCTGATCTGTCTCATCTCTCTTTCTATGTGTCAGATACTAGTGAATGTTCAGAAGGTAAATGAAAGTCTAGATAAACCTAACCAAATTTTCAGATGGATCCTAATGTGTCTGCATAGAGAGTCCCCGAACACACCATGGAATTTTGCATTGACCAGCCTAGGGAGTGATAGGAGCTAAAACTTGTGGTGTTGACCTTTCATAAATAATATGCAACAAACCCAGCAAGGAAAAAAAATCTGCCAAGAAACTAATGGAAAGCCAATAATAAATGCCCCCCCCCCCCCCCAGTGCAGTTTGCCTCACTAATGTGCAGAGTGTGCCAGATTATTGAATACTGGCACACGGTCTTCATTAATCTGGTGCACCTTGCACTGCTCCGAAAGTGTGCACCAACTTTTTTGGAGGCACCTTTAACATAGAGCTTACAAAACAATTGGTCCGAATCGGCACCGGACTGGCCTTTTAGCTGCAGAATTTTTTGACGAGATGAACACAAAACTGGCGCAGACACTTTCTAAATACATGTGGAAGCAGTTTGCGCATTCTTTTCAGTGCAGTCAGACAGAAAACTGTACTGTAAAAAAAAAAAATAAATAAATGTGGGCCAATATGTTCAGGAATATCTTTATGTAACATTGCACATGGGTTGATGATCATGAGACTGGCTGAGAAACAATTGCCCTTGCCAAGAAAACCTTGTATGTCTTCGGACCTTTGGAAAGTGCTGCTCCAAATGTAATGAAGTAATAAAGTAATAAGTGCCCCCCCTCCCCTTAGTCAAAACTATGTACTGTGTATATCAATATAATTTTTATTGTTCTCTCTCTCAGCAACAATGTATGAATAGTGGTTACAATCCATTATAAACTTGGCCCATTTTATCTGAAATGTACTATTTTCTTGATAAAATGTAAATTGTTCAATGTATTCCCACTATCAACTTATGTTTTCAGAAAGAATTCCCTTTAGAAAATAGTATTTTTTAATTGTTTGAGCAATGACATTTCAAAGAAGTGGATGAATAAAGATTGTCTCCAGGGCCGTGGAGAATCTGTAAAGGACAGAGGGATTTAAGAAGATAAACAGCAAATATTTCCGTTGTAATATTTGACAAGCTCCTTGCACTAAAGAGCAGATAGACTAAAATCCAGATTTCATCAAAGATACAAAACACCACTGCTTTATTGCATTTGACTCAAGTGCACAACAGTATAATGGAAACTGCACTTTTCTCAGTATTTAACCACTTAGCGCACCAGGACATACTTGATCAATGGCTGAGCTCATTTCATACATGAAACCCCCATGATTTGTGTTAACCATTGGGTTATAACTGGAGATGAGCGAGCACTAAAATGCTTGAGTGCTCTTTACTCGAGTTGAACTTTTCCCAATGCTTGAGTGCTCGTATCGAATAACGAACCCCATTGAAGTCAATGGGAGACTCAAGCATTTTTCAAGGGGACCAAGGTTCTGCAATAAAATGTGTCATTTTATTGAGAAATAAGGAATTCAGTCCTGTTTGTTCATTTTTTTAATTCAATGGAATATTCGCGGAACTTCACACATATTGTTCTTCACATACTATTGTGAAGAACACCTTTCTGCACTAATGTCTTCTGATAAGTTAGCAGATGTATGGAAACATCTGCAATGTGTTCTTCACAAGATTCTTCACACAAATTGTTCTTCACATACTATTGTGAAGAACACCTTTCTGCACTAATGTCTTCTGATAAGTTAGCAGATGTACGGAAACATCTGCAATGTGTTCTTCACTGTGTTTATCACTTAAATAATCCTGTGTTCACTGTGTTCACTGTTTTCATTGTATTCTTCACTGTTCTTCACTGTTCTTCACTGTGTTTCCTTAAGTAAATGCTCGATATTGAGCAGGTGAAATACTCGTCCGCGCAACGAGCCGTTTCGAGTACGCTAATACTCGAACGACCATCAAGCTCGGACGAGTATGCTCGCTTATCTCTAGTTATAACCATCAGCAACTAGTTATAACCATTAGAAGATTAATGTGATGTCATTGGGGGGGGGGGGGGGCATCGCTATGACTGCTGTGAGTCTATGTGAGACTGCAAGCCTGCAATGTGACAAGATCCATAACAGTATGATCTGTATGAAAATTCCCTATAAAATATTATATTATTGCATTGTAAGGAAGAAGCAATCAGACCCCTTAGGGATAAAGTACCCCAACTGGTCTAAAAATACATTAAACATTTTTTTTAAAGTTCAAAAAAGTAAACATTTTATAAAATTTCCACCATCCCTATAAATGATATAACAATAAATAGAGATGAGCGAACATACTCGTCCTAACTTGATGCTCGTTCGAGCATTAGCGTACTCGAAACTGCTCGTTGCTCGGACGAAAACTTCGCCCGGTCGAGAAAATGGCATCTCCCGCCGTTTTGCTTTTTGGCGGCCAGAAACAGAGCCAATCACAAGCCAGGAGACTCTGCACTCCACCCAGCATGACGTGGTACCCTTACACGTCGATAGCAGTGGTTGGCTGGCCAGATCAGGTGACCCTGGAATAGACTAGCCAATGCCCGCGCTGCTCGGATCATTCTGTGTCTGGATGCCGCTAGGGAGAGAGCTGCTGCTGGTCAGGGAAAGCGTTAGGGTGTTCTATTAGAATAGTGTTAGGCAGGAGTGAGAGGGCTAGATTTTCAGAAGTCTGGAGGTTCTTTAAAGAAACACCGGATTACCGACGGACTGTGGTGTGCAACCTTTGCCAAACCAGGATCAGCAGGGGTTCCACCACTACTAGCTTAACTTCCACCAGTATGCGCAGGCATATGAATGCTAAACACCCCACTCAATGGCACCAAGCCCGTTCACCTCTGGCCAGGCACACCACTGCTCCTTCCCCTGTGTCATCTGCTAGTCAGCCCCCTGCCCAGGACCACGGCCCAAACACCTCCCGTGCGAAAACCCCATCTTCGCCTCCACGATCCTCCACAGCATCCACCAGCGTTCACCTCTCCATACCCCAGACGCTGGAGCGCAAAAGGAAGTATAGCGCAACCCACCCACACGCCCAAACCCTCAACGTCCACATCTCCAAGTTGCTTAGCCTGGAGATGCTGCCCTATAGGCTGGTAGAGACCGAGGCCTTTCGAAACCTCATGGCGGCGGCCGCCCCTCGGTATTCGGTCCCCAGCTGCCACTACTTTTCCCGATGTGCCGTCCCAGCCCTGCACAAGTACGTGTCAGAGAACATCATCCGTGCCCTGACCAACGCCGTTTCTGACAAGGTCCACCTGACCACGGACAAGTGGACGAGTGCTGCCGGGCAGGGCCACTATATATCGCTGACGGCACATTGGGTTAACTTGGTGGAGGCTGGGACCGAGTCTGACCCTGGGGCTGCTCATATACTGCCGACGCCGAGGATTGTGGGGCCTACCTCGGTCCAGGTCTCAAAGGCCTACTATGCCTCCTCCTCCTCCCACCCCTCCTCCACCTTCTCCTCCTCCGAATTACCATCCGTGGGCATGGCGCCTTCAGTCGGTAGCTCTAGGCACAGAAGCAGTGCCAACGCTAAGCGACAGCAGGCGGTGCTCAAACTGCTGAGCCTAGGCGATAAAAGGCACACCGCCCAAGAGCTATTACAGGGCATCACGGCGCAGACTGATCTGTGGCTGGCACCGCTGAACCTGAAGCCAGGCATGGTTGTGTGTGACAACGGCCGTAACCTGGTGGCGGCTCTGCAACTAGGCAGACTGACACATGTGCCATGCCTGGCCCATGTGTTAAATCTCATAGTTCAGCGTTTTCTCAAGACATACCCCAATCTGTCTGATTTGCTCAAGAAGGTGCGCCGCATCTGTGCGCATTTCAGGAAGTCCAGCACAGATGCTGCCACTCTCAGGGCAGCGCAGCGCCGCCTCCAACTGCCCGCTCACCGACTGCTGTGGGACGTGCCAAGAGGTGGAATTCAACATTAACCATATTATCCAGAGTTTTCCAGCAGCGCAGAGCGATTGTAGACTGCCAGATGTCAACTTCCACCAGAACTGGTAGTCAGGTCAGTCAGCTTCCTCAAGTCTACAATGAGGAGTGGACGTGGATGTCTGATATCTGTCAGGTGCTGAGTAACTTTGAGGAGTCAACAAAGATGGTCAGTGGCGATGCCGCCATCATCAGCCTCACCATTCCACTGCTTGGCCTGTTGAAAAACACTCTGGTCAGCATGAAGTCGGAAGCTTTGCGCTCGTCACAAGAGACGGGGAAAGAAGATTCCCTTGTTAATAGCCAAAGCACCCTTAGGTCTGTTTCTCAGCGCATATCGGAGGAGGTGGAGGAGGATGAGGAGGAAGAGGAGGAGAATGTTGGCGAGACAGAAGAGGGGACCATTGTTCAGTCCTTCACTGTTCAGCGTGTATGGGCAGAAGAAGAGGAGTTGGAGGAGTTGGAGGAGGAGGAAATGGGCAGTCAGGCCAGTGAGGGGAGTGAATTCTTGCGCGTTGGGACTCTGGCACATATGGCAGATTTCATGCTAGGCTGCCTATCCCGTGACCCTCGCGTTCAAAGAATTTATTCCAGCACCGATTACTGGGTATTCACTCTCCTGGACCCACGGTACAAGCAAAATCTTTCCACTCTCATCCCTGGAGAGGAAAGGAGTGTGAGAATGCATGAATACCAGCAGGCCCTGGTGCACAAGCTGAAACAGTATTTCCCTTCTGACAGCGCTAGCGGCAGAGGGCGTACTTCTGCGGGACAAGTAGCGAGGGGGAGTAGGCGAGCAGGCAGCTTTTCCAGCACTGGCAGGGTTATGCTGTACAAGGCCTTTGCCAGTTTTATGTCACCCCAGCAAGACACTGTCACCAGTCCCCAGTCTCGGCAGAGTAGGGCTGATCTTTACAGAAAGATGGTGAGGGAGTACGTAGCTGACCATACCATCATCCTAAATGATCACACAGCTCCCTACAACTACTGGGTTTCAAAGCTGGACATGTGGCACGAACTGGCACTGTACGCCTTGGAGGTTCTTGCCTGCCCTGCTGCTAGCGTGTTGTCCGAGCGGGTTTTCAGTGCAGCTGGTGGCATCATCACCGATAAGCGTACACGCCTGTCGACTGACAGCGCTGACAGGCTGACGTTTATCAAGATGAATAAAGCCTGGATTTATCCGGATTTTCATTCTCCACCAGGTGAAAGAAGCTCAACCTGAATAATGTATGCACTCCTCCTCCTCATTGTCCTCCTTCTCCTCCTCTTTGTACACTAAAGCATAGGAAACTGGCTATTTTTTGCCATGGCCAACTGGCTCTAGCTATAGTCCTCTATGTATTTAATTTTTCTGGAGGGCCACCTACCCGGTCCTCTGTTTTAAGCAATTTTTGGGAGTGCCACATACAGGCACTCAATCTATTTAATTTTTCTGGAGGACCACCTACCTGCTCCTCTGGTTTGAAAACTTTTTTGGACTGCCACATACAGGCACTCAATTTATTTATTTTTTCTGGAGGACCACCTACCTGCTCCTCTGGTTTGAAAACCTTTTTGGACTGCCACATACAGGCACTATCCAAATTAAATTGTCTCCATAGCAGCCTCCACATGTCGTCTTTTTAGCTGGCTCCACACGTTGTCTCCATTGCTGCCTCCACACGTCATCGCCATAGCTGCCTCCAAAAGTCGTCCATATAGCCGCCTCCATACATTGTCTCCTTATCAAACGAACTGTGTCAGGCAGAATTTTGGGTTGTTTTCATGGATTCCACATCAAACTTGTTAACTTTGTCGCCACCCTGCTGTGTAATCCACAAAATATACTGGCAAACTTTTATCATTTACCAATATTATTTCAGCGCTTCTTGCGCATCTGTTTACATTCCCCTCACCCGCCATATCCCAAACATATAAGAACGCTACTACACTTGATCTTATACAAAAGGTTCTTAGAAGTGCTCTTTGGGGAGTAGCCTAGAGACAGGGGCTTGGATTGGCGAAAGCTCGCCTGGAAGCGGAGCGCCAGCTCCATCTCAAGATCCAACTAACATAGTTTTAACTGCATCACCTTTAATCTACTACTAGTTCACTGCCTCCATACATCATCCCCTTATCAAACGAGCTGTGTCGGGCAGAATTTTGGGTTGTTTTCATGGCTTCCACATCAAACTTGTTAACTTTGTCGCCACCCTGCTGTGTAATCCACAAAATATACTGGCAAACTTTTATCATTTACCAATATTATATCAGCGCTTCTTGCGCATCTGTTTACATTCCCCTCACCCGCCATATCCCAAACATATAAGAACGCTACTACACTTGATCTTATACAAAAGGTTCTTAGAAGTGCTGTTTGGGGAGTAGCCTAGAGACAGGGGCTTGGATTGGCGAAAGCTCGCCTGGAAGCGGAGCGCCAGCTCCATCTCAAGATCCAACTAACATAGTTTTAACTGCAGCACCTTTAATCTACTACTAGTTCACTGCCTCCATACATCATCCCCTTATCAAACGAGCTGTGTCGGGCAGAATTTTGGGTTGTTTTCATGGCTTCCATATCAAACTTGTTAACTTTGTCGCCACCCTGCTGTGTAATCCACAAAATATACTGGCAAACTTTTATCATTTACCAATATTATATCAGCGCTTCTTGCGCATCTGTTTACATTCCCCTCACCCGCCATATCCCAAACATATAAGAACGCTACTACACTTGATCTTATACAAAAGGTTCTTAGAAGTGCTGTTTGGGGAGTAGCCTAGAGACAGGGGCTTGGATTGGCGAAAGCTCGCCTGGAAGCGGAGCGCCAGCTCCATCTCAAGATCCAACTAACATAGTTTTAACTGCAGCACCTTTAATCTACTACTAGTTCACTGCCTCCATACATCATCCCCTTATCAAACGAGCTGTGTCGGGCAGAATTTTGGGTTGTTTTCATGGCTTCCACATCAAACTTGTTAACTTTGTCGCCACCCAGCTGTGTAATCCACAAAATATACTGGCAAACTTTTATCATTTACCAATATTATATCAGCGCTTCTTGCGCATCTGTTTACATTCCCCTCACCCGCCATATCCCAAACTTAAAAGAACGCTACTACACTTGATCTTATACAAAAGGTTCTTAGAAGTGCTGTTTGGGGAGTAGCCTAGAGACAGGGGCTTGGATTGGCGAAAGCTCGCCTGGCAGCGGAACGCCAGCTCCATCTCAAGATCCAACTAACATAGTTTTAACTGCAGCACCTTTAATCTACTACTAGTTCACTGCCTCCATACATGGTCCCCTTATCAAACGAGCTGTGTCGGGCAGAATTTTGGGTTGTTTTCATGGCTTCCACATCAAACTTGTTAACTTTGTCGCCACCCTGCTGTGTAATCCACAAAATATACTGGCAAACTTTTATCATTTACCAATAATATTTCAGCGCTTCTTGTGCATCTGTTTACATTCCCCTCACCCGCCATATCCTAAACTTATAAGAACGCTACTACACTTGATCTTATACAAAAGGTTCTTAGAAGTGCTGTTTGGGGAGTAGCCTAGAGACAGGGGCTTGGATTGGCGAAAGCTCGCCTGGAAGCGGAGCGCCAGCTCCATCTCAAGATCCAACTAACATAGTTTTAACTGCAGCACCTTTAATCTACTACTAGTTCACTGCCTCCATACATCATCCCCTTATCAAACGAGCTGTGTCGGGCAGAATTTTGGGTTGTTTTCATGGCTTCCACATCAAACTTGTTAACTTTGTCGCCACCCTGCTGTGTAATCCACAAAATATACTGGCAAACTTTTATCATTTACCAATATTATATCAGCGCTTCTTGCGCATCTGTTTACATTCCCCTCACCCGCCATATCCCAAACATATAAGAACGCTACTACACTTGATCTTATACAAAAGGTTCTTAGAAGTGCTGTTTGGGGAGTAGCCTAGAGACAGGGGCTTGGATTGGCGAAAGCTCGCCTGGAAGCGGAGCGCCAGCTCCATCTCAAGATCCAACTAACATAGTTTTAACTGCAGCACCTTTAATCTACTACTAGTTCACTGCCTCCATACATCATCCCCTTATCAAACGAGCTGTGTCGGGCAGAATTTTGGGTTGTTTTCATGGCTTCCATATCAAACTTGTTAACTTTGTCGCCACCCTGCTGTGTAATCCACAAAATATACTGGCAAACTTTTATCATTTACCAATATTATATCAGCGCTTCTTGCGCATCTGTTTACATTCCCCTCACCCATCATATCCCAAACATATAAGAACGCTACTACACTTGATCTTATACAAAAGGTTCTTAGAAGTGCTGTTTGGGGAGTAGCCTAGAGACAGGGGCTTGGATTGGCGAAAGCTCGCCTGGAAGCGGAGCGCCAGCTCCATCTCAAGATCCAACTAACATAGTTTTAACTGCAGCACCTTTAATCTACTACTAGTTCACTGCCTCCATACATCATCCCCTTATCAAACGAGCTGTGTCGGGCAGAATTTTGGGTTGTTTTCATGGCTTCCACATCAAACTTGTTAACTTTGTCGCCACCCTGCTGTGTAATCCACAAAATATACTGGCAAACTTTTATCATTTACCAATATTATATCAGCGCATCTTGCGCATCTGTTTACATTCCCCTCACCCGCCATATCCTAAACTTAAAAGAACGCTACTACACTTGATCTTATACAAAAGGTTCTTAGAAGTGCTGTTTGGGGAGTAGCCTAGAGACAGGGGCTTGGATTGGCGAAAGCTCGCCTGGCAGCGGAACGCCAGCTCCATCTCAAGATCCAACTAACATAGTTTTAACTGCAGCACCTTTAATCTACTACTAGTTCACTGCCTCCATACATGGTCCCCTTATCAAACGAGCTGTGTCGGGCAGAATTTTGGGTTGTTTTCATGGCTTCCACATCAAACTTGTTAACTTTGTCGCCACCCTGCTGTGTAATCCACAAAATATACTGGCAAACTTTTATCATTTACCAATATTATTTCAGCGCTTCTTGTGCATCTGTTTACATTCCCCTCACCCGCCATATCCTAAACTTATAAGAACGCTACTACACTTGATCTTATACAAAAGGTTCTTAGAAGTGCTGTTTGGGGAGTAGCCTAGAGACAGGGGCTTGGATTGGCGAAAGCTCGCCTGGAAGCGGAGCGCCAGCTCCATCTCAAGATCCAACTAACATAGTTTTAACTGCAGCACCTTTAATCTACTACTAGTTCACTGCCTCCATACATCATCCCCTTATCAAACGAGCTGTGTCGGGCAGAATTTTGGGTTGTTTTCATGGCTTCCACATCAAACTTGTTAACTTTGTCGCCACCCTGCTGTGTAATCCACAAAATATACTGGCAAACTTTTATCATTTACCAATATTATATCAGCGCTTCTTGCGCATCTGTTTACATTCCCCTCACCCGCCATATCCTAAACTTAAAAGAACGCTACTACACTTGATCTTATACAAAAGGTTCTTAGAAGTGCTGTTTGGGGAGTAGCCTAGAGACAGGGGCTTGGATTGGCGAAAGCTCGCCTGGCAGCGGAACGCCAGCTCCATCTCAAGATCCAACTAACATAGTTTTAACTGCAGCACCTTTAATCTACTACTAGTTCACTGCCTCCATACATGGTCCCCTTATCAAACGAGCTGTGTCGGGCAGAATTTTGGGTTGTTTTCATGGCTTCCACATCAAACTTGTTAACTTTGTCGCCACCCTGCTGTGTAATCCACAAAATATACTGGCAAACTTTTATCATTTACCAATATTATTTCAGCGCTTCTTGTGCATCTGTTTACATTCCCCTCACCCGCCATATCCTAAACTTATAAGAACGCTACTACACTTGATCTTATACAAAAGGTTCTTAGAAGTGCTGTTTGGGGAGAAGCCTAGAGACAGGGGCTTGGATTGGCGAAAGCTCGCCTGGCAGCGGAGCGCCAGCTCCATCTCAAGATCCAACTAACATAGTTTTAACTGCAGCACCTTTAATCTACTACTAGTTCACTGCCTCCATTCATTGTCCCCTTATCAAACGAGCTGTGTCAGGCAGAATTTTCAGGTGTTTCACCAGATACATAGTGGAACTCGGCCCATCTGTCGCCGCCATGCTGGAGACCTGAAGTTGCAATCATAGCAGCGCAATATGGATGCCCCATACGGTCGCTCTTAATCATGGAACCATTTCCGTAAAAACAATTAAAAATAGAACCACTATGCTATTCCATTATTTCTAGGTGAAATATTCAAATGACCCGGCCTGCTTTGAAAATTATAATTTTTTCAAAGTAAACGCTTCTGGCCCCCAGGCCCATTTTGGGTGGGGAGGAGCCGAGAGACAGGGGCTTGGACAGGCGAAAGCTCGCCTGGCAGTGGACCGCCAGCTCCATCCCAAGATTAGGCAGCCTCAGAGGCATCCATGCATGCTGCCCCTGCTGTTTCCTGTCCATTTTCCCTCCACGATCCTCCACAGCGTCCACCAATGTCTCCATGCGCAACTCTCTATACCCCAGACGCTGGAGCACGAGAGGATATGCAGCACATCATCCCCTTATCAAACGAGCTGTGTCAGGCAGAATTTTCAGGTGTTTCACCAGATACATAGTGGAACTCGGCCCATCTGTCGCCGCCATGCTGGAGACCTGAAGTTGCAATCATAGCAGCGCAATATGAATGCCCCATACTGTCGCTCTTAATCATGGAAGTCGTCTCCATGGCTGCCTCCACATGTCGTCCCCTTATCAAAAGAGCTGTGTCAGGCTCATTTTTCGGGTGTTTCACCAGATACGTTATGGAACTTGGTCACTATGTCGCCACCATGCTGTGTTATCGACTAAATATACCGTCAACCTTTTGTTCACATAGGAAATCATTTCACCTCCTTTGGTGAAACCTGAGTCCATTTAGGGTATGTCGCCATGAGACTCTCTAGCCTGCCACTGCTGCCGCTGCCTCTGCATGCCGTCCCCTATAGTGTCAGGGTCAATTATTGGATGTTTTAGATGCTATCTAGCCTCATTCGGTCACTCTGTCATGGCCATGCTGTTGCCCATAATTTTGGCATAATGGTGCGATTAAGCAGCCTCAGAGGCATCCATGCATGCTGCCCCTGCTGTTTCCTGTCCATTTCCGTGGTGTTTCCATCCTTTTCTGAGGTTCCCAGGTGTTTGGCCAAGCTTCCCTGTGCAGAGCCTTGGTCCCCTTGAAAAATGCTGATGAGATGAGCGAGCACTAAAATGCTCGGGTACTCGTTATTCGAGACGAACTTTTCCCGATGCTCGAGTGCTCGTTTCGAGTAACGAGCCCCATTGAAGTCAATGGGAGACTCGAGCATTTTTCAAGGGGACCAAGGCTCTGCACAGGGAAGCTTGGCCAAACACCTGGGAACCTCAGAAAAGGATGGAAACACCACGGAAATGGACAGGAAACAGCAGGGGCAGCATGCATGGATGCCTCTGAGGCTGCTTAATCGCACCATTATGCCAAAATTATGGGCAACAGCATGGCCATGACAGAGTGACAGAATGAAGCTAGATAGCATGTAAAACATCCAATAATTGACCCTGACACTATAGGGGACGGCATGCAGAGGCAGCGGCAGCAGCGGCAGGCTAGAGAGTGGCATGGCGACATACCCTAAATGGACTCAGGCTTCAAACCAATGGGTGGCAGAGAGGAACCAAAGGAGGTGAGCAAGAAGCGCTCAAATAATATCGGTACATGATAAAAGTTTGCCAGTATATTTTGTGGATTACACAGCAGGGTGGCGACAAAGTTAACATGGAAGCCATGAAAACAACCCAAAATTCTGCCTGACACAGCTCGTTTGATAAGGGGACCATGTATGGAGGCAGTGAACTAGTAGTAGATTAAAGGTGCTGCAGTTCAAACTATGTTAGTTGGATCTTGGAATGGAGCTGGCGCTCCGCTGCCAGGCGAGCTTTCGCCAATCCAAGCCCCTGTCTCTAGGCTACTCCCCAAACAGCACTTTTAAGAACCTTTTGTATAAGATCAAGTGTAGTAGCGTTCTTATAAGTTTGGGATATGGCGGGTGAGGGGAATGTAAACATCTGCGCAAGAAGCGCTGAAATAATATCCGTAAATGAAAAAAGTTTTCCAGTATATTTTGTGGCTTATACAGCACGGTGGCGACAAAGTTAACAAGTTTGATGTGGAATGCCCTGTAATAGCTCTTGGGCGGTGTGCCTTTTATCACCTAGGCTCAGCAGTTTGAGCACCGCCTGCTGTCGCTTAGCGACGGCACTGCTGCTGTGCCTAGAGCTACCGACTGATGGCGCCATGCCCACGGATGGTAATTCGGAGGAGGAGGAGGAGGTGGAGGAGGGGTGGGAGGAGGAGGAGGCATAGTAGGCCTGAAACACCTGGACCGAGGTAGGCCCCGCAATCCTCTGCGTCGGCAGTATATGACCAGCCCCAGGGTCAGACTCGGTCCCAGCCTGCACCAAGTTAAGTGTAGTAGCGTTCTTATAAGTTTGGAATATGGCGGGTGAGGGGAATGTAAACAGATGCGCAAGAAGCGCTGAAATAATATCCGTAAATGGTAAAAGTTTGCCAGTATATTTTGAGGATTACACAGCAGGGTGGCGACAAAGTTAACAAGTTTGTTGTGGAAGCCATGAAAACAACCCAAAATTCTGCCTGACACAGCACGTTTGATAAGGCGGCCATGTATGGAGGCAGTGAACTAGTAGTAGATTAAAGGTGCTGCAGTTAAAACTATGTTAGTTGGTTCTTGGCATGGAGCTGGCGCTCCGCTGCCAGGCGAGCTTTCGCCAATCCAAGCCCCTGTCTCTAGGCTACTCCCCAAACAGCACTTCTAAGAACCTTTTGTATAAGATCAAGTGTAGTAGCGTTCTTATAAGTTTAGGATATGGCGGGTGAGGGGAATGTAAACATCTGCGCAATAAGCGCTGAAATAATATCCGTAAATGGTAAAAGTTTGCCAGTGTATTTTGTGGATAACACAGCAGGGTGGCGACAAAGTTAACAACTTTGATGTGGAATCCATGAAAACAACCCAAATTTCGGCCTGACACACCTCGTTTGATAAAGGGATGATGTATGGAGGCAGCTATATGGACGACTTTTGGAGGTAGCAATGGAGACAACGTGTGGAGGCTGCTATGGAGACAATTCAATTTGGTTAGTGCCTGTATGTGGCAGTCCAAAAAAGTTTTCAAACCAGAGGAGCAGGTAGGTGGCCCTCCAGAAAAATGGAATAGATTTAGTGCCTGTATGTGGCAGTCCAAAAAAGTTTTCAAACCAGAGGAGCAGGTAGGTGGCCCTCCAGAAAAATGGAATAGATTGAGTGCCTGTATGTGGCAGTCCAAAAAAGTTTTCAAACCAGAGGAGCAGGTAGGTGGCCCTCCAGAAAAATTGAATAGATTGAGTGCCTGTATGTGGCACTCCCAAAAATTGTTTAAAACCGAGGACCGGGTCGGTGGCCCTCCAGAAAAATTAAATGCATAAAGTACTATAGCTAGAGCCATTGGGCCCTGTCAAAAAATAGCCAGTTTCCTCTGCTTTACTGTACAAAGAGGAGGAGAAGGAGGAAAATGAGGAGGAGGAGGAGTGGATAAATTATTCAGGTTGAGCTTCCTTCACCTGGTGGAGATTGGAAATTAGGAGAAATCCAGGCTTTATTCATCTTGATAAGCGTCAGCCTGTCAGCGCTGTCAGTCGACAGGCGTGTACGCTTATCGGTGATGATGCCACCAGCTGCACTGAAAACCCGCTCGGACAACACGCTAGCGGCAGGGCAGGCAAGAACCTCCAAGGCGTACAGCGCCAGTTCGTGCCACATGTCCAGCTTTGAAACCCAGTAGTTGTAGGGAGCTGTGTGATCATTTAGGACGATGGTATGGTCAGCTACGTACTCCCTCACCATCTTTCTGTAAAGATCAGCCCTACTCTGCCGAGACTGGGGACAGGTGACAGTGTCTTGCTGGGGTGACATAAAGCTGGCAAAAGCCTTGTAAAGCGTACCCTTGCCAGTGCTGGACAAGCTGCCTGCTCGCCTACTCTCCCTCGCTACTTGTCCCGCAGAACTACGCACTCTGCCGCTAGCGCTGTCAGAAGGGAAATACTTTTTCAGCTTGTGCACCAGGGCCTGCTGGTATTCATGCATTCTCACACTCCTTTCCTCTCCAGGGATGAGAGTGGAAAGATTTTGCTTGTACCGTGGGTCCAGGAGAGAGAACACCCAGTAATCGGTGCTGGAATAAATTCTTTGAACGCGAGGGTCACGGGATAGGCAGCCTAGCATGAAATCTGCCATATGCGCCAGAGTACCAACGCGTAAGAATTCACTCCCCTCACTGGCCTGACTGTCCATTTCCTCCTCCTCCAACTCCTCCAACTCCTCTTCTTCTGCCCATACACGCTCAACAGTGAAGGACTCAACAATGGTCCCCTCTTGTGTCTCGCCAACATTCTCCTCCTCTTCCTCCTCATCCTCCTCCACCTCCTCCGATATGCGCTTAGAAACAGACCTAAGGGTGCTTTGGCTATCAACAAGGGAATCTTCTTCCCCCGTCTCTTGTGAGGAGCGCAAAGCTTCCGACTTCATGCTGACCAGAGAGTTTTTCAACAGGCCAAGCAGCGGGATGGTGAGGCTGATGATGGCGGCATCGCCACTGACCATCTGTGTTGACTCCTCAAAGTTACTCAGCACCTGACAGATATCAGACATCCACGTCCACTCCTCATTGTAGACTTGAGGAAGCTGACTGACCTGACTACCAGTTCTGGTGGAAGTTGACATCTGGCAGTCTACAATCGCTCGGCGCTGCTGGTAAAATCTGGATAACATGGTCAGTGTTGAATTCCACCTCGTGGGCACGTCGCACAACAGTCGGTGAGCGGGCAGTTGGAGGCGGCGCTGCGCTGCCCTGAGAGTGGCAGCATCTGTGCTGGACTTCCTGAAATGCGCACAGATGCGGCGCACCTTCGTGAGCAAATCAGACAGATTGGGGTATGTCTTGAGGAAACGCTGAACTATCAGATTTAACACATGGGCCAGGCATGGCACATGTGTCAGTCTGCCGAGTTGCAGAGCCGCCACCAGGTTACGGCCGTTGTCACACACAACCATGCCTGGCTTCAGGTTCAGCGGTGCCAGCCACAGATCAGTCTGCGCCGTGATGCCCTGTAATAGCTCTTGGGCGGTGTGCCTTTTATCGCCTAGGCTCAGCAGTTTCAGCACCGCCTGCTGTCGCTTAGCGACTGCACTGCTGCTGTGCCTAGAGCTACCGACTGATGGCGCCATGCCCACGGATGGTCGTTCGGAGGAGGAGGTGGAGGAGGGGTGGGAGGAGGAGGAGGAGGCATAGTAGGCCTGAAACACCTGGACCGAGGTAGGCCCCGCAATCCTCGGCGTCGGCAGTATATGACCAGCCGCAGGGTCAGACTCGGTCCCAGCCTCCACCAAGTTAACCCAATGTGCCGTCAGCGAAATATAGTGGCCCTGCCCGGCAGCACTCGTCCACGTGTCCGTGGTCAGGTGGACCTTGTCAGAAACGGCGTTGGTCAGGGCACGGATTATGTTGTCTGACACGTGCTGGTGCAGGGCTGGGACGGCACATCGGGAAAAGTAGTGGCGGCTGGGGACCGAATACCGAGGGGCGGCCGCCGCCATGAGGCTGCGAAAGGCCTCGGTCTCTACTAGCCTATAGGGCAGCATCTCCAGGCTTAGCAATCTGGAGATGTGCACATTAAGGGTTTGGGCGTGCGGGTGGGTTGCACTATATTTGCGTTTCCGCTCCAGCGTCTGGGGTATGGAGAGCTGAACGCTGGTGGATGCTGTTTAGGATCGTGGAGGCGACGATGGGGTTTTTGTGGCAGGGTCCTGGGCAGGGGGCTGACTATCAGCTGACACAGGGGAAGGAGCAGTGGTGTGCACGGCCGGAGGTGAACGCGCTTGTTGCCACTGAGTGGGGTGTTTAGCATTCATATGCCTGCGCATACTGGTGGTAGTTAAGCTAGTAGTGGTGGAACCCCTGCTGATCCTGGTTTGGCAAATGTGGCACACCACAGTCCGTCGGGCATCCGGTGTTTCCTTAAAGAACCTCCAGACTTCTGAAAATCTAGCCCTCGCCGCAGGAGCCCTCGCCACGGGAGCTTCACTAGTTGACACATTTGGCGCTGATGCACCAGCTCTGGCCCTGCCTCTCCGTCTGGCCCCACCACTGCCTCTTCCAACCTGTTCTGGTCGAGGACTCTCCTCCGTCTCAGAAGCACTGTGTTCACCCGGCCTCTCAACCCAGCTTGGGTCTGTCACCTCATCATCCTCCGATCCCTCAGTCTGCTCCCCCCTCGGACTTCCTGCCCTGACAACAACTTCCCCACTGTCTGACAACCGTGTCTCCTCATCGTCGGACACCTCTTTACACACTTCTTCCACTACGTCAACAAGGTCATCATCACCCACAGACTGCGACTGGTGGAAAACCTGGGCATCGGAAAATTGCTCATCAGCAACCGGACAAGTGGTTTGTGACTGTGGGAAGGGTCCAGAAAACAGTTCCTCAGAGTATGCCGGTTCAAATGGCAAATTTTGCTGGGAGGGGGCAGACTGGGGGGGAGGAGGCTGAGGTGCAGGAGCTGGAGGAGTGGCGATTTCGGTGACATGGGTGGACTGCGTGGAAGACTGACTGGTGGACAAATTGCTCGAAGCATTGTCGGCAATCCACGACATCACCTGTTCGCACTGTTCTGGCCTCAACAGTGCTCTACCACGAGTCCCAGTAACTTGAGACATGAACCTAGGGAGTGTAGCTCTGCGGCGTTCCCCTGCTCCCTCATCAGCAGGTGGTGTCTCACCCCGCCCAGGACCACGGCCTCTGACCCCTGCAGTAGTTGGACGCCCACGTCCCCGCCCTCGTCCTCTACCCCTAGCCCTCGGGTTAAACATTTTGAAAATGAGAGTTATAACTTTAATTTTTTTTTTACCTTTTTTTTGTGTTTTTTTTTTTTTGTGTGTTTTTTAGTTTTTAAAACCAAACGATGCTATCCTATTGCTATGGCTATATTCTAGCCAAGTATGAAAGCACACTGCTATGCCAGATGAGATGACGCTGAGTTATGAAAAAAATAAACGTAAAATAAAAAAGGAAATGGCAGACTGTGCCTAATTGAAATCCAACCCCGGGCCCTAATAAATTTTCCCACTTCGGTCTTTGCGATGGATATGTGCGTCACTAAGCGCAAAACACAGTGGTCGCAAGACTCACTCCAAATTGCTCACAATTTGCTAGTAGATGCACTGCAACAACTACAGCCACCAGCAGATCAACCAGAAATCAAATATATATAACGCTACTGTAGGCGTAAGTAAGCCGTTTGGATTCTCCTATGGCTATTTTCTAGCCAAGTATTAAAGCACACTACTATGCCAGATGAGATGACGCTGAGTTATGAAAAAAATAAACGTAAAATAAAAAAGGAAATGGCAGACTGTGCCTAATTGAAATCCAACCCCGGGCCCTAATAAATTTTCCCACTTCGGTCTTTGCGATGGATATGTGCGTCACTAAGCGCAAAACACAGTGGTCGCAAGTCTCACTCCAAATTGCTCACAATTTGCTAGTAGATGCACTGCAACAACTACAGCCACCAGCAGATCAGCCAGAAATCAAATATATATAACGCTACTGTAGGCGTAAGTAAGCCGTTTGGATTCTCCTATGGCTATTTTCTAGCCAAGTATTAAAGCACACTACTATGCCAGATGAGATGACGCTGAGTTATCAAAAAAATAAACGTAAAATAAAAAAGGAAATGGCAGACTGTGCCTAATTGAAATCCAACCCCTAATAAATTTTCCCACTTCGGTCTTTGCGATGGATATGTGCGTCACTAAGCGCAAAACACAGTGGTCGCAAGTCTCACTCCAAATTGCTCACAATTTGCTAGTAGATGCACTGCAACAACTACAGCCACCAGCAGATCAACCAGAAATCAAATATATATAACGCTACTGTAGGCGTAAGTAAGCCGTTTGGATTCTCCTATGGCTATTTTCTAGCCAAGTATTACAGCACACTTCTATGCCAGATGAGATGACGCTGAGTTATGAAAAAAATAAACGTAAAATAAAAAAGGAAATGGCAGACTGTGCCTAATTGAAATCCAACCCCGGGCCCTAATAAATTTTCCCACTTCGGTCTTTGCGATGGATATGTGCGTCACTAAGCGCAAAACACAGTGGTCGCAAGTCTCACTCCAAATTGCTCACAATTTGCTAGTAGATGCACTGCAACAACTACAGCCACCAGCAGATCAACCAGAAATCAAATATATATAACGCTACTGTAGGCGTAAGTAAGCCGTTTGGATTCTCCTATGGCTATTTTCTAGCCAAGTATTAAAGCACACTACTATGCCAGATGAGATGACGCTGAGTTATGAAAAAAATAAACGTAAAATAAAAAAGGAAATGGCAGACTGTGCCTAATTGAAATCCAACCCCGGGCCCTAATAAATTTTCCCACTTTGGTCTTTGCGATGGATATGTGCGTCACTAAGCGCAAAACACAGTGGTCGCAAGTCTCACTCCAAATTGCTCACAATTTGCTAGTAGATGCACTGCAACAACTACAGCCACCAGCAGATCAACCAGAAATCAAATATATATAACGCTACTGTAGGCGTAAGTAAGCCGTTTGGATTCTCCTATGGCTATTTTCTAGCCAAGTATTAAAGCACACTACTATGCCAGATGAGATGACGCTGAGTTATGAAAAAAATAAACGTAAAATAAAAAAGGAAATGGCAGACTGTGCCTAATTGAAATCCAACCCCGGGCCCTAATAAATTTTCCCACTTCGGTCTTTGCGATGGATATGTGCATCACTAAGCGCAAAACACAGTGGTCGCAAGTCTCACTCCAAATTGCTCACAATTTGCTAGTAGATGCACTGCAACAACTACAGCCACCAGCAGATCAACCAGAAATCAAATATATATAACGCTACTGTAGGCGTAAGTAAGCCGTTTGGATTCTCCTATGGCTATTTTCTAGCCAAGTATTAAAGCACACTACTATGCCAGATGAGATGACGCTGAGTTATGAAAAAAATAAACGTAAAATAAAAAGAAACTGGCAGACTGTGCCTAATTGAAATCAAACCCCTAATAAATTTTCCCACTTTGGTGTTTGAGGTGGATATGTGTGTCACTAAGAGCTAAACACAACGGTAGCAAGTCCCCCTGCTAATTCCTCACAATATGGTACTACTACCACACTACTAGTGCCAGCAAGCCCAGCCACCAGCAAATAAAAAAAAAAGGATAACGTTATTGTAGCCCTAAGAAGGGCTGTTGTAGAATCACTCCTGCCTAACAGTAAGCTAATAGAACACCCTAACGCTTTCCCTGACCAGCAGCAGCTCTCTCCCTAGCGGCATCCAGACAGAGAATGATCCGAGCAGCGCGGGCAGCGGCTAGTCTATCCCAGGGTCACCTGATCTGGCCAGCCAACCACTGCTATCGACGTGTAAGGGTACCACGTCATGCTGGGTGGAGTGCAGAGTCTCCTGGCTTGTGATTGGCTCTGTTTCTGGCCGCCAAAAAGCAAAACGGCGGGAGCTGCCATTTTCTCGAGCGGGCGAAATACTCGTCCGAGCAACGAGCAGTTACGAGTACGCTAATGCTCGAACGAGCATCAAGCTCGGACGAGTATGTTCGCTCATCTCTAGTCTCGAATAACGAGTACCCGAGCATTTTAGTGCTCGCTCATCTCTAACAATAAATAAACATGATAGATATCGTCATGTCCCAAAATACCCAATCTATCAAAATATGAAAACAATTATACCAGCCAGTGATAATGAACCCCATAATGAAAAATAGCACCAACATGTGTGAATCACAATTTTTTCACCATTTTACAACACATAAATATTTTAACCCCTTACCAACCCGTGACATAGTACTACGTCCTGCATTGGCTGTGGCTGAGTGGAGAGGGCACACGGGCCAAGCCCTCTCCATAGCCGTTAAGTTTATGCTGCATATTGCAGCAAACACTTAACAGTAACACTGATCGCGGGTGTCAACTCTTCGATCGCTGCTGGCAAAGCTGCCCGCGGCTTCAAATAGATGGCAGTGCATGGTCGCCATGACAGCCTCAGGTCATCCGAAGACCCAAGGCTGTCTCGTTTTAACCTCGTTTTTATATTATAAAAAAACTAAAAATTCAAATCCCCCCCCTTTTTACTGTAAATATACAGTAAAATTCAGAAGTAAGGTATCACCGTGTCTGAAAATGCCCAATCTATCAAAATATAATAACGTTTTTTCACAGCATTGCACCCTGTAATGGAAAATAGAAACCACATTTGAAAATGGTACTTTGAGCCATTTTGAAAAATATAAAAAAATAATAAAAAGTTAATAAAAAGATATCATAAGCTCCTACAGTCCCCAAAATGGAAGAAAACGTCAGCTTTTCTTGCAAAAAAAATGAAACCACACACTATAGTAGAAAAAAATAATTGGCATCAGAAATAGCAAAAATGTTTTTTGTATGAAAGGTTTTAATTTTTTAAAATCTATTAAAACTAATAATATGTGGCATTTCCATGATTGTACAAATCCAAATGATTAAGGGGACTTGTCATTTAGAGTGCGCAATGAAATACATAAAGACACAAACCACAAAATATTTGAGTGAATTAAATTTTTTGTAAATTTTACCAAATTTGGAATTATTATCCCACTTCTTGGTACACAACATGGAATATAAATTACTGACACCAGGAAATAAGGTCTGTGAAAAATGGAAGTGATGGGGAAACACAAAAATGACCTGGTCCTTAAGGGGTTCACTCATCACAGGTAATCCATATGATAGGATCAACAAGATGATTTTAGAAAAATATTCAGGCACATCTTTTGGTACCAAGTTGTTATCGAACTGTTTGGGTTCCGGAACTATGAACTCAGTCCAGGACCCCAGCTTTTCTCTGTCTATCGAAGGTTCACAGAAACAACTCTGAGGTTCTTGGCCATGACCAGTGTTAAGAGGTCTGAGTCCATGTGCCCTTGGTCTAATCAGGGGCCCGACTATTCCTAAACATCAATTTTACATGTTTGAGAACTAATTTATTTATCAAATCTAAGAACTTAAAGGTCTTTCTCCCTGCATCAGGAACATAGGTTTTCAACGATGAACGGTTAGATTTTAGAGGCAACCATCTGAATCCTGACAAATATCTAATTAGAGAAACTTGTTCATGGACCTGCTGCCGACACAGCGTATAGACGCATTCCTCCACACTAAATGTAAGGTCATGTGGGAGAATATGCCTATATCTTTGTAGATAGTGATGTTGATGACCTATTCATAGGATAGATCATCAATATCACAGTTCAACACTCGGGACCCCCACCAGCCAGCTCAATCCATCAGCCTTCGACACCTGACAAGGAGCTGAGCTGCAGTTTCCAGGCTGCTGTTTCCACAGAACGGAGCTGAGGTAAGTAGTTTGTAGTTGTGCCCTTTCTTAAATCTTCTTGCATAACTGTGGATCATGCAACAATATTACAAGTACCACCAGTGCACAAAAAGATTGTCAAATCGAGCAGTAAAAATATCGAACTCTCTACCACAAGATGTTGCAATGGATATTAATTTTAACATTTTCAAGAGGGGCCTGGATGCCTTTTTGGAGAGCAATAATTTCACATAGTATTGGAATAAAACTTTTTTGGAAGTAGTTTCTGTTGATCCGGGGAATTATTCTGACCACCATATCAGGAGTCGGGAAAACTTAGGGCCATTTGGCATCAGCCTTGCAGGACTTGATGGACTGGTGTGTTTTTCTAAACTTATTTACTATGATACTGTGATACAGATGCAACAACATGAGGGCGGCATACAAGGTATTAAAAAGCCACTAGTAACTGAGCAATTGTCTTTAGGTGCAAGGCAAAGAAACTCAACTGATTATATTTTCTTATGGCCAATACTAGTAGAGCAATCATTCTGCTGGTGAATACATCAGTCTCCTAATTATACGTTTTGAGCTGTTATTGTTATTTGGAACATAAACCTACAGCTATTACATCATGTCTTTAGATATTAAACCACCTTAAAATTGTAGTTTATGATTGCAACCTTTTGCAGACATCTTTCCTCCTACAGTGTTTTGTGAGGCTCTCCTCTATGCTCATCCATACATTAGAAACTTTATTTTGAGGGCCAAATGCTTAACCACTTCACTGTTTCCAAACAGCTGAAATGTGCTGTCTTGGCTCTCTTACCGGATTTGTTGTTAAATGTTAATTATCAACACCCCTGCCAAGCCTAATGAGATATTTACTGTTCCCAACTAATTAGAAGTAATTCACTACAAAATCCTGCGTATTCAGGGTTACAAAGCCTGATTTTATATTGCCTCAGAAAACATGCCCTTTTTTGTTTTACAACATCAGCACACAATATCACATCTTATGAATTCTTCTTAAAGGAACAAGGAGGTTTGAGGAATTTATCTGTATTGGCTGTGGAGCTAAAGCAGGAAGAAGGAATTTATCTTAAAGGAAACCTACCATGCGGAATCTACCATCAGAAGTAAATCTGATCAACCTTTAAAAAATGTATAAAAGTAATATGTAAATTACCTACCGGGGCGTGGAGTAGCCTGGCCAGGCGCTGGGCACAGAGGCTTCTCCATGCCCCAGTAGCCTCTGTGGAGTCTCCCACTTGCGAGTTCTGGTGTGCTTCGCTTCTTACAGATGTTGCTGGATGCTATGAAGCCCCAACTCTAGTCCCGGGTTACAGTGGCGAGACGCGTCTGTGCACTGCACCTGCGCTCTAAACCTGGGTGTCTTATAACCTCCGCTATGCTTACTAATTATGCCACTGCCAACAATGACTTATATAGGTGTATGTATATATATATATATATATATATATATATATATATATATATATATAGAAAGGTGCGGTTTTAGCACCGAAACGTTGCTGTGTGATGGAATAAAAGTTCACCACCTTTCTACAATTCATTGAGTGCTGCCTCTTCACTTCGTATATATATATATATATATATATATATATATATATATATATACATGTTTTTTTCACTGATGAGGCTGAAAATGTTTTCAAAGCAATTTTACACCTTCAGTTTTTTTGTTTTGCGGAAATGGAGACAAAACACTACAGATGTAGAACTGAAGCTGAGCACCAACAGCAATGTGAAAGACCCCTGAGAATTGTTTATTGTGTGCCCGGCTGGGGTATGTCTTTGGTGTGTCACTGTGAATATAAAGAAGAACATCATCCCCTTCTCAATGTGCTTGGATCCCAGGTTAGTCCAAAAGGTATGATGTCCAAAATATATAAATTATTGGATAATGGAGAGCTGATGAGTCCTGCTCCAAATTGCTATGAAAAATGGAAAAAGATCTGACGGATCTGTCAAGGGGGGAGGGGGATGAATCCATGAGAATGATTAACTCCTTCATGATTTGTGCCATACACATACGACGCAGAACTACTAAGGATGTATGAAGAGTTCTCGCAATACAGAGGTGGAGTTTTCTGCATATTGCAACAAACACCCTCCGCTAATACCTGCGATCGGTGCTAGCACCGTTTTCGAGTCCTTGATTGCGGCCGGCAGCATTTAAAAGACGACTTTGTTGAGTCTTGAGTCTTTGTTGAGATTGCCTTTGTCAGAACAGAGTCTGTATGGCTTCTGGAGATTCTTTACGTTGCGCCAGGGGCGCATTGTAAGAAATCATAGGCCCGTTCCACACTTGCGAGTGTGATGCGATGAACTCGCATCACACTCGCAACGTATGCTGCCGGGAACGCACGGCCCGAACGCTGCACACCGGGAGTGAACTGACATGCTGAGTTCACTCCCGCGGTGCAGCGTTTGGGCCGTGCATTCCCGGAAGCATGCGTTGCGAGTGTGATGCGAGTTCATTGCATCACACTCGCAAGTGTGGAACGGGCCATATGTAAGAAAAAAAAACAAAAAAACTAATATTGCAGTATATGTAGGAACGATCACACTATCTAGAGTTAAAAAACCCTAGAAGGTCTAAAAAATAGTGAAAAAAAATTAAAAAAATCACACCTAAATTTATAAGCCTCATAACATCCTAGAAAAATGAGAGGATGCATAAAGCCATCATAATGCCAGCATAAAGCAGACATTCCAGAAATGTCAGTTATCAAATTTTTTTCCAAAGTGTCACTTCTTTGCAGAATGAAACACAAAACTTATCACTTAAATTGTTCAACAAACATGAAGTACAATATGTCCAGAGAAAACTATTTTAAAATGAAATGGACATGTTGAAGAGTTCCAAAATTATAACCAATTATCGTAACACGTCAGATTCCAACAATTGAATCTGGTTATTAAGCTGAAGGCAAGTGTCAGTAATAAGGGGTTAAGCACTGTGGTTTCAATATGTTGATACTGTATAAGTGGGATAAAACATTAATTTCAAGTAACAATAAGATTGGGGCAGTTGATATTTAACATTCCCGACTGTATTTTGTTATTGAATATTTTAATAATTTTTGCCCTTTTTTCATGGTGCTCACAAGCTTAGCACCAAACAAAAGCCATACTTGTTACAAGGTCAGACACTGAGTTACTGCAGGAATCAGACAGGTGTAAATGGTATCTAAATGACACTTCACATGTGCAGAACACTGATGAGACACCCAGTGATATCCATGTGTATCCCCAAGTGTGGACATTTGATATTTAACATGCACACCTAAAAAATGCTATTCCCACACATACATGTTTTACAACATTCTGGATTGCAAGTGATTCCCATATATAAATATAGTTTTGTGAAAGAGCTTTACACCTTTCATAGGAGAGACACACATCCTGATAATATTTGATGTGCATGTCAGTGCCATTGAAATCCTCTGTCAATGGTGTACGAGGTGATGATTGTATCCTTGTGCCTCTCTTTGTGTGTCAACACGAGTTTAGCTTGCTTTGCTATTTAGATTGATTAGCACCACACCCATCTCTGTGCTGCAGCTAAGGGTGATGCCACACATTGGGTTTTTGGAACGTTTTAATGTTTGCGCTTTCAGTCCTTTTAAAAACGTGTGCGTTTTTGAACGTTTACCGTGTGTTTGACTGGTTTTAATCTGTTTCACAGCTGCCTACACTACCAGAAAGATAAACAGCGTCAAAGCAGCCAAACGCTGGGTAAATATTCAGAAACGTACACGTTTTTAAACGGACTCAATAAGCATGCTTTAAAACGATCCAAAAACGCAAGGTGTGGCATCACCCTTAGATGGGGTCTAGTGTTAGTTTACCCGCTGTGATATACAGCTTTGCACTCTAATCATCTGCCCCCTGTACTGGTCTGGCCCAGTCATCATTGTTACAGGGCTCTAAAATGAAATAGGAGTGATATGTACCCTTCATTCATGCTGCTTAAAGAAGTTTTTCTTGTCTTGCTCCACACCCCGTTTGAGACTTTGTTATAGTGTTTCTGTAATCCTGTATTTGGTGTTTTACTGACCTCTCCTCCGTCTCGTGATTCTGTACTTTGTGTCTCCCTTTGTGTAGTGAACCGGATTTATGACTATTCTTACCTGTTTGTGCTGTTTTTTTCCCTAGTTTACGTGTTTTGCAGTTTAGCGAAGGAAAGGAACAACACTCAGTAACTGGCCACCGTTTAGTAAGTAGATAGGGCTTGCTTGGGGGTTCAGTAACAGGATTCACTGTATGTGTTTCTGTTATTACAGAGATAAATACTAGAAAAAAAATCTGTTACTGAGCTTGGACTAAATTTGGAGTAAATTTAGCTTGTGTTTTTAGGGGCCTTTAGACAGTAAAGAAAGAGATGGACAAATATGTGAAAAACACATTGGGGCTCATTTACTAAGGGCAATCGCGCCAGCTTTCACGTGACAGAAATCTGGGGTGTGGGCATCGGAAAACCTGACGGATTCGGAAAAACCGTGGTATTTTTTTAAAAAAAAATGTTTCGCTTGACACGCACTTACATGCACCAGGAATAGGATGGTGAACTCCGGCGGACCTTGGCGCAGCAGCGACACCTTTTGGAAATTCGGGCGCACGACCTTAGTGAATCGCCAGAAGACCCGAATCCTCATTGGAGAACGTGCCGCTGGATTGCGACAGGACCGGGTAAGTAAATGTGCCCCATTCTGTCGATTTCAGTGCAGTATTATTGTCATGTAAAAGAATCCTTCTTGTTTGGAATAAAATCCTGGTTTGTTTCACAAAATTTTTAACTTTAAAGGAACATATAATTGTCACACAATGTCACACAATGGTATCCTATATGTGTCTATGCGAGGCCATACAGCTATCATGTGACATTGTATTGAATTGGTTTCATGATTTATTAGAGTCATTTATCTCAGATAAGGTGGGAAAGTTCTGCACTTCAATGTGGATAAGTATAACAGCCTTCATTCTCCTATGGGAACAATATTCATATCTATGTAAAGGAATCCTCCTGATGATGATGTGCCTCCAAAGCCAAAAAACAGTAGTAACCGTGCTGAACCTTCTAAAACACAATAAAATTGAATGTTTTTAGAACAATGGGTCTCTAGATAATCTTGCTGCAAGATAAAAAAAAAAGTAATTCAACAATGGAAGAGCATATTTTTTCCACTATATATTAAAATTTTATGAGTAAAGCTTTAAGAAATGTTGCATATGATATTATATTATTTTTGGTCTGTTTATATGTCATATTAAAGGGGATGTCTAATTGTAAGATAAAAAATAGTTTACGGTAGATATTTTCAGATTTTGTTTTGTAATGAATATTAAGTCATTTGATATTTAAAAAATTATAAATGCAATACTTTTTCTTTGTACACGGAAGGACTTTTTCTTTTAAATATTGTTCAGTAATTTATCTAAATCTGTGTTAGTGAGCACTTTTTTATTGGGGTCACACATTCTGTTTTAAAACGCAATGCAACCAGGGCAGGGAGGGGCCGATCGCATCTGAGTATTCACAGAAACGTAAGGAGCATCAAGTGGTTTAACCTTGTGTACATGCATAACATGTGGTGCTGGTCACCGATTGCATGTGTTTCAGTGGTAATGCAGAGGCGATCGGCACAAGCCCATCCCCTTCAGGTCGTATTGCCTCTCAAAACAAAATACAAGCAGAACACGTGACTGGACCCTTTAGGATAATCCATCCACTTCACAGAGGTGGATTACCAGAATGCTGATTGGACAGCATGATTATTGTACAAAAGGCACTCTTAGGTGTAGTACCCTTGGTAAAGATTGATAAGGTGCATGATGTTCCACTCTCCTGATGGGGTTTTGCAGTCGGCTACAACCCCAATAGTAGCTTTGATGTGATGGATATACAGTATTCCATTGCAACTATGTCCTGTCCCTGTTTCTTTTCTACAGGGAATCAAGTTTAAAAGATTGGTGGAAGAAGTGTGGAAGAAATAGATGTTTAACATGGATACTGGAATAATCCTCAGAGTTATTACTTTGTAAATAACCCTTAAAATGAATGCATGCAATTAAAAATTAATCCTGAGTAACGCGCTTTATGCTTTGCACCAAGTGCTTCGTCTGGTTCTCTTTTATCATTGCAGTTATGCCTCAGGCTGCGTGGACATGTTTGGGTTGAATTGTTTTTAGAACTGCATGTGTTTCCAATGAAATACATGCGATCGTTAACCAGCACCATATTTTTTGCATTGTTTATATGTTCTCTAATTACATCCTAAGCTACTTTTTACCCTTAAATTCTTCTGCTTGATGTTAAGGGTCCTGCCTTTCAATGTATCTAAGAGGCAATGTTTTCCTTATCCTGTCATAGAAAATGTATTTGCATATTTCTCAGAATCCTCCAGTGGAGCATTAATGGCTTTAAGCCTCTATATGCCTGCAAGGTGACCTTTTTTGGCAAAGTCTCCATGAGGAGAGCTCTTGCTTCCCCAACCTAAGCATCTTACTTAGCAAACTAGTTCCCTACACTGTACTGACAATGTGTAAAGACATCAAACCAGTGCTGTCTACAGATGGGACTCTGTTCCTTAGAGAATAGATATACTGGTTTGTCTTTTATCACGCGTGACAACATTAGTATTTCTAATTAGTATTCCATTGTGTTCTATTTCACCTTCATAAATGTGGAGACAGTTTTCGGTCCTGCACCAATTCATCAACCCCTTGCACACCAATCTAACATTATATCCCAATTTCTGTACCAAATATAACAGACCAGGCACCACAATTGATACATTCCCTCCATAAAACCCAAAATCATTTCTCTGGTCAACTGTTTTCTGCAACATTGCAGTGGGCTATATCTGCTTTAAAACCTACATATACAGTATACAAATTATGCAATAGATATCTCTATGTAATATTGTTTTTAACTATATGCACATCTATAGTGGAACTGAGATGGTAATGTATATTTTTATGTAACGTTAATTGCGTTGACATATGAGTAATTACAGAAGTACATGTCATGATCTCCTCCGATATATCGCCCTTTACAGTATGGCAGATTTCCATAGCTTTGCCTCCATATCCTTCCATCTACCTACACAGTTTCCAGTTTCTTCTCCATTAGTCTCTTTAATTGAGAGATGTTCTCTTCTAAGGGGAAGGCTGAGATAGCATTGTTCTCTGGTGGAATACCACATGTTCTTCAAATAGGATCAATCTCATCCTGTTTCTACTAAAGAGTCTTCTAAAAGACGCCAAAGAGAGAATAACGTGTCCAGTAATATCTTCTACTGCAACTGATTTAGAAAGCAATGCTGGGTATAATAAATGCAGCGGAGCGGTTGACAGATTTAATAAAGGAAGGAGAGTGCATCAATTGTGAACTGATTTCTATAATCCCAGATAAGCTAAATCTCCTATTCTCTATATCGCCTCATTTTACCCTACAACCTATAAACATTCTTTTCAATGTTTAAGTATATTATATATAGAAGTGCAATATATGGGTACATGTAATATGTGCTGTTTGTGAAACTATTATATGATGTATAATATTTATGTTTTCCAGACATTTAAAATAGGAACTGTTATAGGATTCTGAATGTCAGTAGAAAATTGTTTACTCACGGTTGGTTGTAATATATCTACAGTTGTTATAGTGCATCACATAACCTCTTCCTATAAGCTGATGATACAAAAGAATCCTGACCGAGCAGAAAAACCTAATTGCAGAGCCAGACTTAGAACAAATGGCAGCTTTGGCAAGGTTAAAGTTTTGAGGCTACTTCATTCAATATTTTAAGTGCTCATTTATCACTATCACTTCACCAGCAGGTTCTGCTAATTGATTTAGGAAAAGGTAGTCAATACTATTATTTCAGAGAATTGAATAAGTAGCAATTTCCTAATAAAGTAATGTTTTCTTATCACTGACTGTACAAGTGGGAGGGTTGTCATAAGATACAAGGTATAATGGAACAAGGAATCAGGTTCACCGGTGGCTGCTGTGTCAGTCCTATAAAAGTCATGAGCTGACTAATGTAGAACCTCACACTGCAGCCCCAATGGCCGCCCTGCACCCTACTACAGATTATTAGATTCTTTCTCCTTGTAAAGTACAATATATGTGCAGTAAACTCTTTGGAAGAAGTCATTGCAAGACTAATAGCAGCATAGAATAACTTCAAGTCATGCTCACTTACATCAAATTCCCATTGCTCCAGTTCAGATGCTTAGTAAGTCCCTTCAGATCTTTACTTTCTGTTCTCCTCTCGACAAACAGCCAACGGCCAATCACTGAATGAGGGGGTTAAATCTGTAAATAGCCATCATTCCATCTTCTAGTAACAAATGTAAATTTGGGTATGCCATACTGGCATTTGAACTATGTAATAAGAGACTTTTACTGGTATGGATCTCTATCCCACTGAGGAAACCACCAGAGAGATTTGCACAGGATCTATGGTCATTTCATGGGCCAGCTTGTATGAGCATTGATGAACACTTGAGTAACTTCTTATATCCTTATATATCTTTTGTCCTCCCTTTGTTGTTATATTCACACTTGAGTTTGGCAGGTTCCATTGCACATTTCGAAAAACAGTAGATGTGGCTCAATTGTGGTCTGTTTTGTTTTGCAGATTTGGTTGATTACTGCACCCTGAAGATACACCCATTTATCTACATACAATGTACCTTTAATCTCCCTATACGGGGACATTTCCAACACTTTGCAGACTTTATGTGGTCCTTACATGGTACCATGTAAGTCTTCAGACCCACGGTCACTTAAAATCACTGGTATCGAACGGGTCCCTGTCATGAAAAAAGGAGGAGACAGACAGCGCGAACTTCTGCAAAAAGAAAATATTTTTTAACAGTTTATATGTCATTGGCTAGAAGAACACAAAATGCACCACCCAACAAACATGCAATATAACTGCACATGATACCATGCATTTAACCAAGATGCACACCCTAATTTCGTGAAAGTAACTCTCACCGGTGAATAGATGATGAATTCCTTGTTTCGGTTACCAGGGAACCACATAGCGGCGCCCGCCGCCCCCACAGATACTGTGTGCCACATATTGCGATACTAGGGAAAACCTCCCCTGGCTGACGCCGTCGGGGGGCGCAGTCGTGGACGCGTCCAGCCCCTGGTTGGCGCGGCAGCTTGCACTGTGCGCCGTCGCCATCTTGGGGATGGCATTGCACTCCTGCATGCTCCCCTGGTGAATGCCATCGGGAGAAGCCCCCGCAAGTAGCGTGACCATACACAATAGGTCATGATTGTCCGTCACATGGTTAATATAGACATATCTGACTATGGTGAGATTTAACGATGATAACTACTTTATTATTGATAGTGCGAATGCACCAATATGAGTGTTGCCCAATATGAAGGGGAGGTGCAGAGGTAGTTTAAATAGCCATTGTGTCTTAGGTGTTTGAGCAAACAGTTCAGATGAAGCTCAGGGAGCGCGAAACAGCTGTCATGTGTTTGATTGTCTCATGAGTCTATGCGTCCCCCCCCCCCCCCCCTCGATCAACTATGTCTATGAAACTTTTTTTGTAAGTATGCACTAATAAACAAGATGGAGAAATACTGGTGAGTGAGGATGACAGAGTAGTGCCACCCAACATAATATCTCTCTGTTTTGTTAAGTCTTCAGACCCACTGACTTCGAGAGATTGTGCAAGGTTACAGTCTCCACCAAGGGCCTTATCTTAGACAAATACAAACTCCTGATAAGCCTACCCCATGACCCCTTCCCTTGGCATCTTTAAATGAAGAAATGGGAGGGATACCTCGGTAGAGAGTAAACTATGGATATATGGAAATCTGGAAGAGGGCGGCCAAGAGTTTGTTCTGTACTTCATTGAGAACCACTACAAGTTTCTTGTCGACTGGTACCATACCTCTGAACTATATTGCATGCTCTCTTTCAGGGGGTCTCTTCCCTCTGTTGGAGATGTTTGAGAGAGCAGGGCTCCCTGCCTCATATATTCTGGGATTGTACCTAAGTTTGTGGTTTCTGGCATATGGTTCAAAGAGTCTCCTCTGCTAAGCTGCACTTTGACTTTCCTCTAGATCCAGCCACTTGCATTCTCAATGTTTTCCTACCAAATATGGGTTAATTGGTCTCCAGGTTTCTCCCTCATATTTTTACTGTGGCCAAATGATAAATATGCCTGAATCTCTCCAGTTTATTAGTGCCCAGCCGCATATATAAAACACATAACATCATCAGCATAGGGGACGTGAAAAGGAGATAGAATACTGCAATGCTATTGGCCACATAATGAATATCTCCCCATAATTTCACTTTCTCAAAACATGTAGCTGAACTTTACATATTATTTCTCACACCGAGCACTGCCTCCAGGGAGACAGAACTTTTATACTAATTGCCCATGTGTTAGCTCTGTATAAGTCATAACATGGCCTTCAAGCAGAGCGGCTGCAGAGCAGAGCAAGAACATAGTAATTTCTAAACACTTTCACACAAAATGAAGTCTCCAGTCATTTTGATGGCTGTACACAGGTTAACATAATCCCCGGCTAAGACTAAAATGTCCGCTTGATCTCCAGAATGGCATCTTGTAGAGGAGTAAATCTTTAACAACGCCCCTTGGCATTACTACTGGACATTCCTTTAGACCATAGGTCCTTAGGTTTTATTTGACATCACTGGGTACTTTTAATACCCCGTTTGTCCTTGTCCTACCATATTCCTTCCATCCTCATTCTGTCTTGTCTGTGTCTTTGGTTCTTGGATGTTGCTCTTGTTCCTTATCTAGTGGGATAGTGCTGCTAATTTTTATTGTGGTACACTTTTTCTGTGAATTCTTCTTTTCTGCCATATTTTCTCTTGTATTTCCTATTAGCACAATGGACTTCATAAATGGCAATGCTGCACAGTGTATGCTGTATGGGATATGTGAAAATTGCACATCTGGAAGCGCAGAGTCTGCATCTAAATGAGCAAGTTCCAAGGCTGAGAGCAATTGACAATATGGAGTGAAGTTTTCTGCTCTAGGAGCACAAACTCTCTGGGGAAGATGGGTGTGGGGATGGAAGTATGGAGGTGCAAAGTGAGGGGGCAGCTAGTTTGGTAACATGTAGAAGAGGGATAGAGGGAAAAGTTACAGGGAGTCTAGTCCTGATCTTATGTACCCCAATAAGTTTGCCGAGCTGGCGGATGAGGGGGTTATCAGCATGGAGGAACGATGTTGCAGCAAGACATGGCCTCTAGCAACCGGGGGACTGTCTGCTCAAATAAGAAGGGCAATGGGAGCACAGGCAAGGTCATACAGGTGCTGGTAGTTGCAGATTCTATTATTAGGGGAACAGACAGGGCAATCTGTCACAAAGACTGTGTGTGTAGTGGCCATAAGCTCATAGCAAGGGCCAGAGACAAAGTTTTCTCTGAAATACTGCCTGTTTCACGTGCCACAGCAGAAAGGTCATACTAAGATGACACTGATGTGTCCCTTCTTGAGCAATAGCCTGTTTTATTAAATCATTACAAATACAGTTACAATCTATTACCGTTGGAAACCTGGTTCCGTTTGGTAAGATTTCTATTGTTTAATAGGGTTGTCAGGTTTAAAAGTATTTTCCATGTAGCATGTCAAAGGATCAAGATTTTATTTGTTTTTAATCTGTTTTTATTGAGTATAAGGACAAATTAACATATCATTGTCATCCTTTAACAATTGTACCAGAAGGGGATAACTTAAAAGGGCGGTTGGGGAGAAAAAGCAAGTCCAAGAGAAAAGTGGTACTCTAAAGTTTGTTCTCTGCCTGGGTACTCCTGGGCTTTGCAAATAAAGAATCATAAACAAATAAACATTCATAATAACTATAAAGCTTACAAGAGATACAGTAAATCAAGGATTTGGCAAACCTTAGAGAGAAAGGGGTAGGAGGAGTAAAAGGGATGTGGAGGGAAAAGGAGGGAATGAGATGGGTCCTATCTGTCGGTGATCAGCAGTGTGACTGAGAGAGTTAGGAGAAGAAGAAGAGGAGAAGAGATGAGTAGGTCTAGTCTCTGGCACAGGCAAGTTCCCATCAAGAGTATTGTTGATTAGGTCTGGTGGAGAGTTAGGAGCTATGTCCTCCATGGGGGGCATGGAGTTTGGTCATGAACGTATAGCTGCCATGGTGCCCATATTTCTTAGTAATTACTTTTACTACCTGTTTCCCAATGGACTAGCTATTCAAAGCGACACATTTCGTTCACTTTTTCATACCATTGGGAGATCGTTGGAGGGGATTGCTGCTTCCACCGAACAGGTATAATCAATTTAGCTGCTGAAATTGTGGCTAAATTATGCCTGCTCAGTATGTATAAGCTTGTGGTTTTGTTGAGGAGGACAAGACTTGGCGTATGAGGGATTGTTATCTTGCTCACTTCTAAAGCTACTTTGAGAACTTTTTCTCAGAAATTAAGTAAGCTAGGACAAGATATGTGTGTCATAATACCTCTTTGTTCTCCACACCTCCAGCATTTATCCTCTATCCCATATATCAAGTGCAGCCAAGAGGGAGTTTTATACCACTGAGCATCCATGTTCGTTCTCTAGAATGTATTGATGATCCTGAAGCGAAAATGTTTCCCCCGGTTCTGATTCCCATTGTCTCAGGAATGAGGCCGTTCCTTGGGCTTGAGAGGCCAGTACTAGGTCACATAGTAGTTTAAAAGGTTTCTTCCCCTTGTCTGTATTTAAACATAATTCCTCAGATTTAATAAAGGACTGGCTCTCATAGAAGTTGTCTTTGTATAGAGCGCATGTCCGCTGAAAATCTTGGACCTGTATGAAATTGGTAAGGTTTAGGTCAGTTTGTCTGAATAAGTATTCAGTAGTTGTTGGGGATTCAGCCTCAATACGTGGGGATTCTGTATAATGTTTAAGTACGGCCAAAGGAAATTAGATGAAAGCTTGGAGTCTGAGACTAAATAAGGCAACAACAGGCCAAAACAAAAGGCCTAATTTTTGCATGCAAGTGTGCTTGGTTTCCAATCCTTCATCCTGGTGGTAGATTTCCTTAAACTTTCTGGTATTGGGTCATAAGTGAGAATTTATCTATGCTTATGGAATTGTGGAAAAGTGACTGCTGCTCTGTGAATAAGGATTTATTTTTTAGGTAATTTGGACTTTGTATTAAATATTTCTCTGATGTCAGTTTACATTTTACTGATTTATCAATACAGGCAGTCCCCGGGTTACATACAAGATAGGGTCTGGAGGTTTGTTCTTAAGTTGAATTTGTATGTAAGTCGAAACTGTATATTTTATAATGGAAGTTCTAGACAATTTTTTTTCTTTTGCCCCAGTGACAATTGGAGTTTCAAAATTTTTGGTGTAATTGGACCAAGAATTATCAATAAAGCTTCATTACAGACATCTTACAGCTGATTATTGCAGTCTGGGACTATAGTAAAGCATCCAGAGAGCTTCACCAGAGGTCACAGTGGGCAGAGGGGTCCGTCTGTAACTATGGGTTGTCTGTAAGTCGGGTGTCCTTAAGTAGGGGACCGCCTGTATAGTAAAACACAGAGTCAATTTAAAGGTACATGATGAATCATAATTAGTCTAAGTGTTCCTCAAATAAATAGCGAATCTGAATCTTAAATAGAACGTGCTGTGTATATAAGCACAGGAGCAGAATTAATTAGCACAAAGCACAGTGATCCACATATAATAATACTTCAACTGCAGAACCAGTGAAATTGAGTTTGTTGCTCCATCTACTGATCATCTCTCTTCAGTAATTACTTTACGGCTGATTAATGAAACTAATCACTGACCTTGACCAAATATATAGTTTTTGGGTCATATAATGGTGTTTTAGTAACTGAAATAGTTTTATATCATTATATCATTCAGAAAATCTCATGACTCTTATTTCTATAGATAAATATATAAAAAGAAAGAATTAACTACTTTAAGAAAGAATTAATTATTTTTACGGGGAATACTTTGATGTCATTCCCACCATATTTTTAAAATCAATAACATTTTTATTACATCAAAGAGAATTTCTCTTACATCAAAAGAACTACAACTTAATGTGAAATCCTCCTTTGAGATGATTTTTATATTGTGTGCGGGGGCTGTTAGAATACCTGTTAATGAATGCTGTTTATTTACAGTAAAGTCTTTTATTTGGGGGTTTCGTAGACATAATTGGATAATAGCGTTTTGTCTTTGTCATTATGCATCAAAGGGGTTAACACATATTGACCACTTTATATAACAATCATAAAACAGAAAGTCAATGGCTCTTTTAATAGATACCATTATCATGTAAGGGTTTGTGTAAGCTCACATTAAGAGCTAGGTTTAACAATCAGCGTAAGAGAAGATAATGCTTTTACATTCTGTGTTCAGTGCAGATGGATTCTAAACAGCAATTTGATAATCCATAATCAAATCTGGCCTTTTTTCTAGCTCTGCCGTAGACATAGCTGTCTTCATATTAATACTCTGTACCAGTGTGACTGCTCTACATAATGATATTACCGAACCTCTCCTGCAGCCCCGAGAAAGAAGGATGAAGCTCAGCCCTTTCTTAAACCAACATGAACAGGATTGATTTTAGCATTAGGATTGTTCCAGATCAAGCTGGAAAGGACTAGTAAAAGGTGAAGAGAAATGTTGAATTTCTCAGGATTACATCTACAAGGCCACAATGAAGAGGGAGAACAGTTCACAGGATAAAGGATCTACTGTAATGTGTATAAGGAATGGATTGTAATAATTATATATACATTCTCCAGTGGAAGCTGACTCTATATGAATGTATATTCAAAACTTACTGCTTTCCAATGTTTTAACTTTTTATAATATAGTATCATAGTATATAAGGCTGGAAAAAATGCAAGTCCATCAAGTCCAACCTTTAAGAATCAAACAAATGTTTTTTTCCCCATAACCCACAATATTTTTTCTCTCCAGAAAGTCATCCAGGCCTCTCTTGAACATGTACATAGAGTCCACCATAACAACTTCCTTTGACTATGGTGATGGTAGAATCACCTCTCCTCTAGGCGCAGAGGATGCCCCCTTGTCCTGGTCACAGGCCTAGGTAATCTAAAGATCTTTGGAGAGATCCTTGTACTGTCCGTTCGGGTATTTGTACATTGTAATGAGGTCTCCCCATCAGTCATCTTTTTTCTAAACTGAATAATCCCAAATTTAGTAATCTGTCATTGTATTCTAATCCCCCCATTCCCCTAATAATCCTGGTTGCTCCCCTCTAAATTTTGGGGGATGTTATTTGTGTAATTGGCCAGGATAGTATTATCCAACTCTTACAGATAATATACACTACTCAAAAAATGAAGGGAACACTTAAAGAACACAATATAACAAATTTACCATTGGCGCCCTGTGCTCTTCAGCACATGTGACAGACATGACAGAGTCTGGACATGCCATGGAGAGCGATCTGCTGCCTGCAACGTCCTTCCAACCGATTTGGTAGTGGGTCAGTAATGATGTGGGGTGGCATTTCTTTGGAGGGCCGCACAGCCCTCCATATACTTGCCAGAGGTAGCCTGACTGTCATTAGGTACCAAGATGAGTTCCTCAGACCCCTTGTGAGACCATATGGAGGACCAGTTGGCCCGGGGTTCCTCCTAATGCAGGAAAATGCTAAATTTCATGTGATTGGAATGTGTCAGCAGTTACTGCAAGATGAAGGCATTAAAGCTGTGTGACCTGCTCGTTACCCAGACCTCGCTCTATTCGCCAATGTTGCATTGCACCATATACTGTCCAGGAGTTGGCAGATGCTTTAGTGCAGGTCTGGGTAGAGATCCCTTAGGAGACCATCCGCAAACACATCAGGAGCATGCCGGGGTTCTGTAGGGAGGTCATACAGGCACGTGGAGGCACAATACTGAGCCTCATTTTGACATGTTTAATGGACATTACATCAAAGTTAGATCAGCCTGTAGTGTGTTTTATTACTTTTATTACTCCAAATCCATGCATCCATTGGTTAATAAATTTGATTTCCATTTATGATTTTTTTTGTGATTTTGTTGTCAAGTTGTCACATTCAATTTTGTATGGAACAAAGTATTAAATAAGGATATTTCATTAATTTCAAATCCAGGATGTTTTATTTGAGTGTTTCCTTTATGTTCTTGAGCAGTGTATTTTTATTTATACATACATATAACGTTTTTTTCCACAGAATTTGTAAGCTCCAAATTCTTGCAAATGTTGCAGATGTGACTATACAAAGCTGCAGACAGTGCTAGGTATTTGCCCTGGAGATCTGTATTTGTGTGTATTGTTAGCCCTCTCCATACAATGTGGGTGTTTGCTAGCACCAATTGCTGGTGTCAACTCCTTGATTGCTGCTGACAAAGCCACTGGCAGCAGTCAAAAGCCATCGGCGTGTGGGAGGCGCCAGGCTGTTTCATTCCTGAAGATCTATTACAATGTGTCAGTGGCACATTATAATCGATCATGTGCAAAATCCACATGTATTGCCATCCTGTTGTATGCCAGTAAATGGTAGGATCAATCAGACAACTTAGGGTTAAAGTACCATACGGGTCTTAAAAATATTTTTAAAAAAAACAAAAAAACAAGTTAATAAGGTTAATAAGGTTCAAATCACTCACTTTTTCCTAAAACGGATATAAAAATAAATGCAACAGTCAAAGACTCATAAACATGTTAAGTATAATGGCAAATATAAAAGCATTTATTCCAAGTGTTGAACCCTATAACAGAAAATAGAGCCCAAATGTCCAAAACACCACTTGCGCCATTTTGCAACATATAATAAATGTTATAGAAAAGTAAACAAAAGGTCAGACACAAAGAAAACGTCAGCTCATCCTGCAAAAATTGACTCCTCACACAGCTCTATACACAGAAGTATGAGAAAGTTATTATGGGCGGCACGGTGGCTGAGTGAGTAGCACATCTGCCTTGCAGCACTGGAGTCCTGGGTTCGAATCCCACCCAGGTCAACATCTGCAAAGAGTTTGTATGTTCTCTCCGCGTTTGCGTGGGTTTCCTCCGGGTCCTCCGGTTTCCTCCCACACTCCAAAAACATACTGTTAGGTTGTTTAGATTGTGAGCCCCATGGGGACAGGGACCAGTTTGACATGCTTTGTGCAGCGCTGCGTAATCTGTGTGCGCTATATAAATAAAGAATTATTATTATAATTATTATTAGCACCACAGGGTGATAAAAAGAATTTTTTTTGTACAGAAGGTTTTCATTTTTTAAAATGCATTAAAACACAATAAAACCTATTTAAATTTGGATAGCTGTGATCGCACCGGCTCAAAAAATAAAGAAAATATGTAATTTGCGGTGCACGGTGAAAGCTGTAAAAAAACGGACACACAAGAAAATGGAAATTTGTATTTCATTGCCACTTCCCAATACACGGCATGGAATATTAAATACCACCACTCTGAAGTACAATTTTTTACGCAGAAAACAAGCCCTTTATACAGCTATTTACATGGAAAAATAAAAAAGTTATACTGGAAAGGAATATATTCATTTACTAATAACATCCAGAGACAGGAGATGTATTCACGCCCCTCACAAGAGAGGGAGCCTTCAAGGGCATGCATAATTAGCAGCCCGGAGCTCTGGACAACTTGTCCCTGCACTCGGGGCTGCTAATTATAGATTTCTTTTCTAGGTGATCCTGGCATGTCAAGGCAGGCAGAGAACTGCACAAAGTTGATTTCTTATAATGAGGATCTTACTGGATAATCCATATAGATCATATTTAGCAATTCTAGTCTTACTTCGAAACACATAGGGGCACATTTACTATGTTGTTTGTGTCTTTTCTTTGTCAAGGGCTGCCATTTTTTTTATGGTGCGTCTCCTGTAAACTATTCATTATGTGTTGGTGCCAAAATAAAATCCTCTTTTTTCCAATAATCACAACTTTTAATGAAATGATCTCTCAATTTGGGAGTAGGTTTTTCTCCTCAAAACTTTTCCTGTACTTCTAAGTTTATCACCCTTATCTTGTGCAACTTTAGTCACAGGCAAAATTTGAGTTTCAGCCAAAAGTAGCAAGTCAACCAAGTTCATGGATGTGGAGAGTTATTTCAGACACTTTCTGCCGTGAACCAAATTATCTTAAATCTCAGTCGAAAAAACCCCACAAAATTTGTGCACGAAAAAAAATCCGACCTTGCGACACAAATAACAAATTTTGCCCTCATTGTAGGTAAAAAGTTGGTGAATTTGTATTGCACATTGTAGAATGCCAGTAATGGCACTTATTACAGCCAGAATTTGGGCCCATTTAGCTGGGTAAATCTCATCATTGAGTTGTTTCTATTCTTGGGCCTGAAGCTGTCAATCAATAGTTCATATCTATCAATACTGCAACAGAACATCTCTATGGAGCCCAGGGCTATTGCTGCCCTCCAAAGTTCTACATATGTTGACCTTATAGGCTAATGCAATGTAAAACATCAATTCATGTAAATAATATACATTAGAATAATTAGAACATTTTGAGAAGAGCATATCTGTAGCATCAATACTGTAAAACATGAAATAAATGCAAAATATAAACCTTTGTTGTGTAATTCTACCAACACTATTCTACCATCTGTTGCCTGGCAACTTTGTTAAATATTTAAAGTTTTTCTAAATTTGTTATTGTGATATTTTGAAATGTATGAATAAATTGACTATTCAACTAGTTAACTTGAGGCAATAGCGGAACTTATTAGACAGCATGATAATGGATAGGGATATACTGCAGAATATGTTGCATATTATTATTATCAATAATAATAATAATAATAATAATAATAATAATTATTATTATTATTATTATTATTATTATTATTAACCCCTTAAGGACGCAGCCATTTTGTAGCTTAAGGCTCAGCCCGATTTTTTGGATTCGGACTTGCGTCGCTTTATATGGTTATAACTTTTGAACACTGTTACTTATCAAAACGATTCTGAGATTGTTTTTTCCCCACATGTTGTACTTAATTTTAGTGGTAAATTTTGGCAGATAAGTTTTGCGTTTATTTACAAAAAAAAGAAAATATGATAAATTTTTTGAAAAATTTGCCATTTTCGAAATTCTAAATCATTGCGTTTTCAGGCAGATCGATTTACCACCTAAATAACTTGCCGAATAACATTTCCCATTTGTCTACTTTACATTTTCATAATTTCTGAAATGTTTGGATAATTTATTTTGATGTTACGCGGCTCACAAATAGAATATCGCTTTTCCGGATTTTCAGAATTGACTATTTTGGGGATAAATACAGTTTTGAATGAAATTTTACATATTTAGCATCAAAACCCCCTATATAACCAACCCATTTTCAAATCTGCACCCCTGAAGCTATCAGAAACAGCTTTTACGAAGATTGTTAACCCCTTGAGCTCTTCATAGTAATTGAATCAAAATGGGGGTGAAATTTAGAATGGTCATATTGTTCCCTTATACGTTCATTTAGCCCTAAAATTTACACATTTCCAAAATATAAAAAGAGAAAACCCACCATACAATTTGTTCTGCAATTTCTCCTGAGTACAAAGACCCCCAACATGTGGCTGTGACTTGTTTTATGGGCGCACAGCGAGGTGCAGAAGGGAAGGAGGGCGCTGCAGCTGCCAGGATTTTAGTTTTCTCGTTGCCCCCTTTTGAAGGCTATAAAATTTTCGCTTTTTCGTTATTTGGGTCAGGTGACGGCATTTTTTTTGCGGGATGAGATGCTTTTTCCATTGTTACCATATTGGGGTTGGTATCACCTATTGTTGAAAATTTAGTAACTTTTTTTGAGGAAAGGAGTAGAAAAGCATCAATTCTGTACTGGATTTTTTACTTTTTTTTTTTTTGGTGTTCACCGTATAGACTAATAATCATGTTATCTTTATTCTATGGGTTGATACAATTACGGGGATACCAGACATGAATATATTTTCTTAGGTTTTACTAAATTTGTCAAACAAAACCCTAATGTGGGGAAAAATCTATCATTTATGTATTGCCATCTTCCAAGTGGCATAACATTGTTACTTTTTTGGCTACGGAGCTGGTTGATGGCTTGTTTTTTGCGGGACATGTTGTACTTTGCACCAGTATCATGTCTGAGTACATACGGTTTTTTGATCGCATTTTATAGCATTTTTTGTGGGATTGAAAAGGTAAAAATCATAATTTTTGGAGGGTTTATACCAGTTTTTTTTTACGGCGTTTATCGTGGGGGTTCAATAATGATTTACTTTTATTCTACGGGTTGTTACGGACGCGGTGATACTATATATGTGGGGTTTGTGTTATGATTTAGACTTTTTTTGAGTTATATGTCTCTTTATATGTTTTGGGAGTTTGGGGCATTTTTAGTGATTTATGACTTTATTTTTTTATTGAATAACTTTTTTTTTTTTACTTTTTCACTTTTATACCATGGGACATGAAGAAGCAATCTTCTGATTGCTTCTTCATGATAATATTCTGCAATACTGATGTATTGCAGAGTATTATCAGTGTCAGCCTATGCACTTGTATAGGCTGGCACTGTGCCAGTAAGATGACGTCACAGACGCCATCTTACTGGCAATTCTTGCAGGTAACTCTGGGGTCCAGATCGGACCCCAGAGTTACTATAGCAACGATCGGCGCACCCCGAAAACGGTTCGGGGGGGCCGATCGTGGAGGAAAGACCCCCCAGATGCAGGTTAGGCACAGACGCGGGTTAAGCACCCGCGATCGGAGACAACTCCGATCGCGGGTGTTACACTGGGGTGCCGGCTATTAGTTACAGCCGGCACCCCGTGTTTCCCGATGCCGGTTCGGCTCTGATCCAGAGCCGAGCCGGCATAAGCGCCTTGGCGGATATATCCGCCACTGAGCGCTAAGTCACTGCGCTCCGTGGCGGATATATCCGCCACGGAGCGTGAAGGGGTTAATTGATATCAGAAGACAGCATCAAGTTGTATGGGTGTGGCATGTGCACCATATAGTAGCTCATAGGACAGATAAAATTAAGAATTTATAAGTGGAAGCAGGATTAGCTGCCAGGACTTGTGTTCCTACTGCCTTTAACAGGTAGAATTTTGTGATCGCTGTTTGCTTTCTAAATGCTCCCTCCTTACAGTTTAATCCGGACCTGGCTACTTGTGTATTAATCTTTTTAACACTGCTCAAAGCAGGAGGAATACTCCAGGGAAATAAAACCAGTGCCGGCTCTGATCTCACTAATCCTGCTCACAGTTGTCGGGAAGGATTACTTTTGGAGTCCCGTTGCACTTGTTGTGTTGCTGGTAAACAAAGAGATACAAGATGAGACAATGAACTAATTATACATCAAAAGACCAGAGGATCATTAGACCACACTCTGTGTCTGTGAAGCTGCTTCAAACAGAGCTTTTTCTTAAATCCTATCAAGTGCTAAAGGATGAGTAAAAAATGCAAATTTCTTACAACCAAAGCACCCAAAAACAATACATTTATAACCCTAAAATATTCAAAGATGTCATAAGAATGTAAATTCATAGTCATCCATTTACAGTGTATGAAATTTTAATACATATAAAAAAATGTTCACATAATATTCACTTGGTATATTTATTTCTTGAAGTCTTTGGGTAGGTTTTTTTCTTAAAGAGGTTTTCCCACCATACAATTTATATATAATTTATACATATGAAATAACAAGACATCTGGAAGTATTGCTGCTTTCACAATGACCCTTGATATGAGTATTCTACATTTTAGAAATCAATTTTCTTTTTGTGTAGACTGGAAGATATTTATCTAATTTTCAAAGGGTATGATAACAGTAATAAGTAATTGTAGTAAGCTGGAGGCAGATGACAGAGTATCCCCCTTCATCTGTCCCGGCCAGGGTTGCATCTTCCATGTGGTGAGATGAGAATCTCTCCTCAGGCGGCAGATGTTAGAGCCCTGACTGAGGGGTGGTAGGTCAACATGTTAAAACGTGTGTAATTCGGGTGCCCACAGTTGCCCACATCTCACATCAAGAAAATAATTCCCTTTGTGCCTTTAGGACACAGTTGATATGTAGAGAAGAGGGGATGGGGAACAGAGAGAAAAAAGCGCTACCTAGTGTGAGGTTATCTTTGGTTGGTTTAGTGGTGCTTCTTGGTGAGAAATGTGCTCACCTTTCCTGGTTATGATAAACACAGGCACAACACTAGTTTAGGCATTTACGGTGAGCAACTGCTGCCGCGTCTCCATCCTCTACCTGGGGTAACAAGTGTGTGTGACAAATGGATAGAAGGGGAGATTGCTGGTTGTATCTCCCTATGCAGGAAAAAGAGACGTCTGGATGGCGCTGATGCTCAAGAGTAATGGTTTTCTTTTATTTAGAAGGGAATTTTTTGGAGACAACGCGTTTCGCGTGAAGTGCTTCATCAGGTCTAATACAATACGCAATTTTATTTGGTAATATGTTTAAATGTAAGATAAAATGCAGAACAAATGATGATAAAAATAAATCATTAGAATAATACCATGGGGTATGTATGAAACTTTTTGTGTCCCTCTGAGCTGCTACATGTGCTCTAGGGGAATTAATAAGTCAGTACAATAAATGAATGAATAAAGACATGTATGACAGAGTACATGCGAGTTTGGTGGCTTACATGGTCAGTTATGAGAAATATCTATAGGGGGCTATATACTATATACATGTTGATACATGTGTAAATAGCAATACCAATAAATAAAATAAATAAATAAACAAGAACAAAAACATATATACATAGGTTTATCCATTCAAAGTCAATTCATAAATGAGCTAACAGATAAATAGTTATATAAATACTAGAAAAAGTATATACAAGCTTGGTGACTCGACTGATTGTAATCTCAGTTTGTGGTTTGTGTTGTAAAGCTCAAAGGTGAAGATTAGGCTTACCTAGTCTTGTTGTTCTGGGATCATGCTGCGGTAGTGGGGTAGGTACTGTATCCCAGCTGGATTATAACTATGTGTAAGCATGAAAACGGAAGTGGCATTCCGTGACAGGAAGTGGGAAGGAGAAAAAAAAAGTTTCTCTTTTCTTTTTTTTTCCTTTCTCTCTCCTCTCCTTCCTTCCCTATCTGTTCCCTTCTTCTCCTTTCACTTTCTCTTTCTCCCTTTTCCTTTTCTTTTTTCCTTCCTTTTTTTCCCTTCCCCTCCTTTCTCTTCTCTTCTATTCCTTCTCTTTCTTCACTCTCTCTCCTTTCCCCTCCTTCTTCCATTCCTCCTTCCTCCCCTCCTCCTTCCCTCCCCTTCCCTTCCTCCCTTTTCCCTCCCTATTTTCTCTCCTTCTTCTTGGGAGGGGGGTTTGGTAAGAGGTTAGGTAGAATTGTTGGGGATGGGTTGGGGGATGTGAACCTAGGTACTGATTCCTACTACTTTTTGATGGGGGGTTCCTAGAATTATGGCTTATTTGTAATGGCATGACGGCCTGATGTTGGGTGAAATAGGGATGTTACAGGAGGTGTATATTTCACTGGATGATGGTTTCTGTCACCTCATTGAGGCCTGTGGGGCTCAGCGTGTTGAGTTTGAAGATCCAGAAGACTTCCCTTTTACACAGTGTCTCATATCTATTGTGCATGTCCTTTGTAATGTGATTTATAGGCATAATGGTTAGTAGGTTTTCATTCTTTGCATGCCTGAGGCGAAAGTGTTTTGACAGTCCATGGAGTTGGAAGCCCCTCTTTACATTTGCCCTATGACCATTAATTTTTCTGTTGAGGGCTTACATCGTCCTCCCCACATACTGAAGCCCACAGGGACATTCGAGAAGATATATGACGTATTTGGTCTGACATGCCATATGGTATTTGACCTGGAATGACTCACAGGTTCTATTAGACTGGAAGGTGTTAATATTATGCTTAATGTTGTGAGAAAAAAAAGGCATAGAGGTTGGGCGCATCTGCTGACGTTGGCGCAGTGGTTTCTGTTCTCTTAGTATCTTGTTGCTTAATCTGGGTGGGGGCTAGGATGTTCTTGAGGGTAGCAGCTTTTCTGAAAGTGATCTTGGGGTGTTTTGGGATGATCCCTTTGAGTGCATTGTCTCCTTTCAGGATATGCCAATGTTTGACTAGAATGTCCTTGATTTGTTTGTGCTTGTCGTTATACCAGGTTATGAAGGCTAGCGGTAGATCTATGAGATCTTTATTCTTGACTATTCTTGGTGGTTACGCATTCTTTTTGGGTGAGCTTGAAGCTTCTTTTGTATGCGTTCTTCAGCATATGTGCCGGATAACCCTTTTCTAGGAATCGTTTCCTTAGGATCTTCACTTGAGACCTAAAGGTGCTAGTTTCAGTACAATTTTTCCTAATTCACCGGTACTGGCTAAATGGAATATTGTCTTTCCATTTCTGGAAATGGGAGCTGTCATATTTGAGGTTGAGGTAGATATTAGTTTCCACATCTTTAAAAAATGTGGAGGTAATGAATAATGATAACGAATCATATATATACTGTATATACTCGAGTATAAGCCGACTCGAGTATAAGCAGAGACCCTAATTTTACCACCAAAAACTGAGAAAACCTATTGACTCGAGTATAAGCCCCCACAGACCCCCCCCGAGTATATAGCCAGCAAGTCACCAGTAGTATATATCCAGCCTGCCCCGAGTAGTATATAGCCAACCTGCCCCAAGTAGTATACAGCCAGCCTGCCCCCTGTAGTATACACCCAGCCTGCCCCCAGTAGTATACAGCCAGCCAGCCCCTAGTAGTATACAGCCAGCCAGCCCCTAGTAGTATACAGCCAGCCCAGTCTGCCCTCTGTAGTATACAGCCAGCCAAGCCTGCCCCCAGTAGTATACAGCCAGCCCAGCCTGCCCCCAGTAGTATACAGCCAGCCCAGCCTGCCCCCTGTAGTGTACACCCAGCCCAGCATTAAAAAAAAAAATAAACCTATATAAGCATCCTCCGGCGGTCGCGATGCGCAGTGCTGCTCCACCCGATGTCAGCGCGGGTCCTCTTATGTCTTCCGACTTCTTCTGTCTTCTGTCTATGGTAACATCCTGCAGGGTGCGGCCATGTTCTTCCTGGGCTGACAGGCACATAGTATGACTCGGCCGCTGGTGACGTCATACTATGCGCCAGCCATGAAGAAACATGGCACGCCCCACAGGATGTTACCCAAGACAGAAGACAGAAGAAGTCGGAAGACAGAAGAGGACCCGCGCTGACATATTTTTTTGTCTTATCGGACACAAAACTGACTTTATAAAAATATGTCCAAGAAGTTTGCACATTCTTTCTAGTGAAAAGTAAGACAGAAAAATGGTGCAAACACTTTAATAAATGTGGGATGTAGATTTGGATGGCATTGTCCTTCTGTACATTTTCACTTAATTTTACGAAGTGACCCGAATAACATGTGGGATTAATTCTCCACTATTCTCCTCTATCGTGCCTCTTTTTGATCCACTAGGGATACAGATATACACCCTACTAGGAGTGTATTGAGGTTATTGAAGGGATATGACTGACTGGATGTACTCACAATTAAATACTGTTTTATTATTTTTATTATTTTATTATTAGTTCAGTTGTTCAGTTTTTAAGAGAGACCATACAATATACAATAATCCACTTAGGGGCCAGGTACACATTATGCATTGAGGCATAGTACCATTAATTTACAGAAAAAACTATTTAAATAGAAAAGAAAACAACAATACTGTACATTCACTCTCAGATAAAAGCCTGCGCCATTTCAGAAGCGATTTAATTCATATCCGTTTGTAAACTGGAGAAAAAAGTCCCTGAGGATAGCTAATTACTCAAATTAACACCTAAACTATAAAAGATTTTTCATGCCAGGGTGCACTTTGGGACATGTCTCACAAGGAATAGACACAGCTGTGACTTCAGCTTTGCATATGTATGCAGACGACAGCTTACTGGAACACTGTGTGAAGCGGGATAAGACGTCAGGTGGAAGAAATCCACACAGAAGATAAGATGCTTTCCTCCTCTGCTTACCCAGGCTATTACACACCATATAGAAATACGTCTAGGGAAATATCTTCAACTTTTCAATGATTTTCTGTCTGCAGAGCAATAGCTGTTGTTGATTCCCTCTGATAATATTCACCGGGGAACTTAGCTAAATGTTATCTTGCTGTATTAGAGATAATTTCCGAATACCAAGAAAAAGCAGAAGATTCCAAATAAATACATTATGAAGGAAATGAGTTTAAATTGTTAACCCCTTATCTACCCACAACTCAGGCTATATAAGTATGTTGTAGCTAAAGTACAGAGCTATTCTGGATTTATAGTTTCGTTAGCTTTTCATTTGCTTCTGGTTGTGTTGAGATAAGTGTTGTGCAGTTGTCTTCTGCAGACAGGGGAGTTCTATTTGGGAAGGTTCACACAGTGTATAGTACAAATAAAGAGAAATTAAGGTCTTTTGGCAAGTTTTGATCCTGTAAAATTACACACTGTATTTTGAATGGTACCACACAGTGAATCTCTATTGCAGCACATAGGGCATCAGATTTTGTTCTAAAAAAACTCCTCATAGCAGTCCAAAATACCATACACTGTCATCAACTGGACTGCATAAAACTAATCAAAAAAGATTCCAGTTACAACAGTGTATCATGATGCCACAGCAGTAACATAGTACAGTCAGAAATCTTGACAGTAATTTATCTTTATTTTTTTTCCCTCTAAAAGGAAATCTAGCATTTATTTTTATGCATTGTGAACCAAACATACCTTGAGAATGCTGTAGCGCAACTGATGCAGAAGCATATCTTGTTTAATCCCTGAACAGAGTGGTTTTGCTCAAAAAACATTTATAAAATTCCAGACCTTGGGAAAGCTGGGTGCCGTGGCTGACAAACATAAACACATTACTTCCACATAGACAGGAGCTGCCTGACCTGGATGACTCATACACACGTACTCTCAGCTTATGCTGGGCAGGACAAGGCTGAAACAGTGCATAATTAGGGTGATGAAAGCGCTGGTGGAGCCACAGGAGTGACACAGCCTCATTGTCATAATTTTATAATTGTTTTTTCAGGAAAACCACTCAGTTCAGGGATTAAACAAGATATGATCCTGCATCAGTATAGGTACAGCCTTCTCAAGGTATGTTTGCTTCATAATGCATAAAAGCAAATGGCAGATTTCCTTTAGACTTGCAACTTTTTTGCGTACATTTGCAGATTTGCTACTTTTTTGCCTGCTCGGCAAAGTTCGCCAGGACTAAGTTTTTCAGTGCCGCACCTGATTTATCTTAGGAAACCAAATGTAAATGGTTTTTAAAAAGTCAACATTTTTGGGCAAAATACTTGCAAAAAGTTAAAAAGTTTTGCGCAAGACTCCACTCCCCTGCCTACATATGAAATATGAAATATATTACACCTGGATTTAAGCATGCAAATTTTAAGAATAAAGAATAAAAAGGTGAAACAACAGATGCCATATGGACGTGAAATATTGGTTGCGGATACAAAACAGAACAGCACACAACAGCCTGGGTGACTAAGCCCTTAAATGGTTAACAATTAGAGATGAGCGAGTATACTCATTAAATTAAGTGAAGAACAGTATTTTTATTACATAATATAATATTCCAGATGTTTACTGATGTTTTGCATGTAAGAACACATTGAAATAACACTATTCTTCACTTTCTCAGGTGTTCGCGCGTGTCTCCCGCTAAGTTAGGAGATGTTCGGAACATCTGGAAAGTGAAGAATAGTGTTCTTTCAATGTGTTCTGCACTTAAATGGTCCTGTGTTCACTGGTTTTAATGTTTTAATTCTATTCTTCACTTTACAGCTGTGCGCACGTATCTCCGTACCTATCGGAAGACACGCGCACACACCTGCAATGTGAAGAATAGAATTAAAACATTAAAAAGAGTGAACACAGGAGCAGTTAAGTGCAGAACACATTGAAAGAACACTATTCTTCACATTCCAGATGTTCCCGAACATCTCCGAACCTAGCGGGTGACGCGCGCGCACACCTGGAAAGTGAAGAATAGTGTTATTTCAATGTGTTCTTACAAGCAAAACATCAGGAAACATCTGGAATATTTTATTATGCACTGTTCTTTTAATGTTCTCTTTTACTAAAAAAATGCTCGGGTCTCCCATTGACTTTAATGGGGTTCGTTATTCAATACGAGCACCCGAGCATCGGGAAAAGCTTGTATCGAATAACGAGCACCCGAGCATTTTAGTGCTCGCTCATCTCTATTACAGACAATCCTGGATAATTTCCTCCTTACTGTGCCTACTCTACTACAAGGCACATAAATTAAGAGAACGATTTCCATAAGAGAAGTTATTTTCTGTCAGCATGTATGCAATTTTATTATTACTATTACTCTTACCCTTCTCTTCTCATTGGTGTTGAGCTGAACATATTAATTGCCCAGATTAATTCTTCATGAGGCTTTGTATTTGTAAAACTGAAAGATCAACAGACAGTGGTTCCGTCTAGTGGTATGGACATCAGTCAGGAATTCACTGCAATACTAAAGGCACAAGCTGAAATATTGCTTTGATTTTACATAGTGTATGGTAGTTATTATAGAATATGTTGGTTGGAAATACATGATGTGCTGTTTAAAGCTTAAATGGAAACAAACCAAAGGCCGCGGTCACACGATCTGCTAGGCATCCGTTCATAACGCGACGCTAGCACACAGGGGGAGTTCCTCGGCCCAAACGCACATGCGTTAACAGGGAAACGCATGCGATTGATAAGCTGATCGCATGCGTTTCCCAGGACCGCCCCCTGTGCGCTAGCGTCGCGTTATGAACAGACGCCTAGCGGATCGTGTGACCGTGGCCAAAATGAAAAAGTTTATCAAATGTCTGTAGGCTGTGTTGAAAAGGCCCAATGTGGGCTTATTAGTAGTGATGAGTAGACCTGGTCAGGTTCAGGATGCGTTCACACGTTGCGTTTTGGTCGCATTTTCATTGCGTTTGAAACACATTACAACAGCTGATGAGAGGTAATTTGCCTAATTACATTACCGTTTACGTTTGTTAACGCATGCGTTTACGATGCGTTTTGTAAACGGAAATGCTAACAGGGATATAATTAGGCAAATCACCTCTCCTCAGCTGTTGTATATGAGTTTCAAACGCAATGAAAATGCAGTTCAAAACGCAACGTGTGAACGCGCCCTCAGGTTCAGCATGTTTGGATGAACCATAACCAAAAGTTTGGTTTGGGTACCCAAACCCAAACACACTGCTAACACCAGTTGCGGCTTTTAAATGGTTGATACCTGAGAATGTTGTTGTTAGCAGTAAGTTTAAAAAGCTGGCTTATGGGCTGCTTAGCAACCCAACAACCAGCTTATCCAGGGAGCCTGAACGCTAAACTGGAACTTTTGGCTGAAATCTGGGTTTGGTTGGATTTGACACAAACTCATATATTGTCGTTCAGGTCTCCTGATTACTACTTATCAGTCCTCTCTAGTGACAAATCTAAATCTGCTGACTGTGGGAGGAATGCTAGCCTATTGTTTATGGTCCTGGTGTCCTGGTAAAGCAATGATGTGAGAAATTGGAAGGGCTGGAAGCCTATTGTTTCCTACTCTGTGTCATGGGTGGTCCCGTGACCCATATCGGTGGTCGCGGGCTCACCCGTGCCCCTCGCTCCCTGCAGGCGCAGTGCTTCTACCACTCCCGAGTCCCGGCCTCGCTCTGTGTGCACACGTCCTTGTGTCATAGGGCGAGCTCACGTCGGCCTCTGGAAATTTAAAGGGCCAGCTTACCATTAATTGGCGCTGGCCATTTTTCCATAAACCTATTTAAACCATCACATCCTGCTGGATCTTTCTGCTTAGAGCCCTAGAGAAAGCTATGTTTATGCCTTGTGCTGTTTCTAAGAATTTCCGTTGTGACCCCGGTTCCATTTCTGGCTTAGCTCTTTTGCCGCCTGCCCTGACTTGTTGCTATGTCTCCGACTTTGAACCTGTGCTGCCGATCCTGACCTCCTGCCTGTCCGCAACTACAAGATTGTCTGTCGTCTCTGTACCTCGACCATGGCTGCCACTGTGGACAAGTCTCGCCAGTAAAACGACCTGGTGGTACCACGCCGCAGCAAGCCCAACCCACTTTGTGGCGGGCTCTGGTGAAAACTGGGTGCCACTTAGACTCCGGTCCCAGGTAGTGGCTTCTGTCATCGTCCACAGTGGTTCAGAGGATCCACAACCTCTGAGCCTGACACTCCGCTTTTGATTTCAAAGATACATATGTTATCCTCTAGTAATAAAAGTTTTTAATGGATTTCTAAATAATGGCAGATTTCAAAAGTTCCATAAATATAGTATGAACATTTATAATAAAACTTATCTGGCAAAAGGCTTTTTTCTCCAGTTATGAACAGTTTACTATTATGCATAGTTGGTGTTGAAAATCTGGCGTAAAAGTTTGTTAGATTGTCTGTTAGTTAACCCAATTGCCTTGTTCTGCTGCAGCATTCTCCTGAGAGGCAGCATTTTCAGCTTACAGTAACATCCACTCACATGTCAACCAGACTTCTTCTGTCAAGACCCTCCTACTGGCATTCCCCCTGTATAATACTTCCCTCCTATTCCCCCCAAACCTGCACAATGGGGCAGATTTACTTACCTGGTCCCGTTGTAATCCTGCGGTGCGCTGTCCGACGAGGATTCCCCAATATCGTGCGCCCGAGTTCCTGCGCCGAGGTCCGCCAGAGTTACCTTCTTCTTCCTGGTGCATGTGAATGCTTGATCTTGCGACACAATTCCTTTTGTAAATTCCGCAGTTTGTCCGAATCTGTGGGGTTTTCCAACGGCCACGTCCCCCGATTTCTGTCGCATGCAAGCCGGCGACTATACGCACTACAATCCAAACGCATGCGCTAAAAACCCGTGGCAATTTGGCGCAAAACAGAAAAAATCGCTAAACTTGATGAAAGTGTGGCGTTCGGACCCTTAGTAAATGTGCCCCAATGTCTCCATCCTGCAGCCCACTCACTGCAAAATGTCTCTCTCCTACTGTACAATAACCCACTCCTGCAAATCCCTCCTGTGTACTGTCCTCTTTTTGTTTCTACACTATGTATAATACATTATCCTGTGCACTACACATTTTATAACACCTTGTGCCTCGCCTCACTATATAAAGTCTCCTTCATGTGTCCTCCATTTTTTATATTGCGCCCACATTAACCTCATCTGAATTAACATGAAATAAAATTAAGAACAGTATTTACCTCTCCTCTTCCTACAAATCTTGTTTGCTCTCTCTCTGTTGTTGGCTGTTTGGAACCTCATGGCATTACATGACATCATTAGCATGACACTGGCAAATTTGCCAGCCGCCAAGCTGCACACAGTAGTGGTGAAGCACAGAGCTGGTGGCTTTGTACTAACACCTATCTGTCATTGCCACCACTGCCATTTTTCCTTGTTTCTTTATATACATTTCCATACCTTTTTAGAGGTAAAATACTGCTGAGACGTGTTACCCTGTGAATATCTGTGTGCTTGATGTTAGCATGTGTTCTGCTGTAAGCAGTCTGTACAAGTCTGGATGAACTTGTAATGTATGTAGATTAGTGTGCTTCTGGGTGTCCACATAATGGTCCTGAAATAAGCATCCTGTAGTCCAACAGGTGGTGGCATCTAAAGATATTTAAGTGTGACTATACTGGTGAGCAGAATGGCTCATTTGCAGTGCCATCCATAGTTACATGAGCAATAGGGAGGAACAGAGGGATTTCTTGTGCCACTCTATGGGTGTGCTGCTTTTATTTATAATATCTCGGATCCCAGCAGTTGCTGGTAGTTGTACCCTAGCCTATGATATATCAGATTGACATACATCAGTTGTACATGAGCAAGAGATGGCTGAGTTGCAGTGACTAGGACTAGCCACTAATCAGAGGATGGAATTGTCAGCTTTCTGTTTCACTTCCTGTTTATCAACATCCTGGACCACATCCTGGACCGCAGGTACATCCATGCCCCTCTCCGTGGCGGCCCCGAACCCTAATGATTTACCTCTCCATGTTTCTGCTCCCGCCCCGGCTGGCGGGACAACGCCACAGAAAGACCATCCTGCTTTGCGGCAGGTTCTGGTGAAGACCGGGTGCCACTCAGATTCCAGTCCCAGGTGTCTGCTTTTGTCATCGTCCACAGTGGTCCAGGTTGTTCACTGACCGTAAAGCCTGACATTAGACTGCTGAGAACCTATTCTATGATTTTTTTTATTTTTTAGCCTGAAAAACACCTTTAAAGGCTAATACAATGGAAAGTCATCTTTTATAGTGTGGGCTAAAACGATACAGAATTATATATACAAACCAAGAAGGGGCTAAAGAACAGATTTTTCCTATGCTTTACATCTTTTGATGATGAAGAATTGTATCCATCTAAAAGAAAGCTTTCATTAATTGTTCACCTTTACTATGATATGCATGACCAGTTTGGTTACTGGGCATCTGGGTGTACTGCTGGGTAACACAAGGCTTTTACAGCTTAGGAATACACGTTTCATGGTTTTTTCTGCAGCTTTTAATGTGTGTCACAGATCGAAGGAAGATTTTCAAAGCCAAGAGGTGTAAGAGGCTGTTATTACCAAAGTGGTTTTGATGTAAACAAGAGTACCTTGGTGAGCGCCCTCAGAAATACGAAGCAGCCTCTTCGGGAGCTGGCAGCCATAAGTAGTGAGAAAGGCCTCGTCATATGCTACTTTCTGAAGTGGGGTTAATTGGAAGCTGTCAAGAAGCAGGCAATTACTGACACAAACTGAACAGCAGACTGTGCTGGGAAGACACAGGGCTTCATGCCTGGCCTACTTTATAGTAGATGGACTGTCTTTTAAGAAAATATAATGATTTATCAGTGTAACTTGCTTGGCTTTGTAGTCTTGACCCCTCTGGCAGTGAAGTGGTTAGTTTAAACTAGAAATTTACTAGCTGTAGGCAAATGACTTTTGTCTTGTAGAAAGAAACCAACAATCCAGTGTAAAATACTCTGCATGTAGTGGGATCTTCCCACACCCTAATCTCATAAGCTCAATTTTCACTCCTTAGCTGAAATTTAAAAAATGGGATTTGGTCCAAATAGTCATGATGTGTCTAGTATGTTCCTGAATCAGTTGTTTTATATGCTGTCCATCACCACAAAATCTGACATTATTTAAATATAAAAGGAACAGAGTCAGCAAAGAGCTTCACACAATATTGAAAATGTAGCACAATATGCAACCTTCTTGTAATATCAACCACATTAGTTTGACTTCTTCCTAACATTCCGTTTTTTCTGCATGAATAATTCCCCAATTTTCTATAAATGATTCTAATAATTCTTCCTATGACTTTAAACAATGGTGCTATACATATATATTAAGAGAGGCTGTCAAAACTCACTTAATTGGGTGTGAGTTTAAGTTTTTGCAGCTGTGGCTTGAGTGATGGACTGCTGAACCATTACTCCCTTTATATTCTGCCTAATTCCATAAGAGTTTGCTGCTAATTGGAGTCCTACTCTTAGTCTATTGATTTTGCTTTTGCTATTGATTTTCTATTATGTGTATCCAACCTCAGCTATGTTTATTCGACCATTCTCGCGCTGAACGATTCTCTGTCTTGCTGCCATCTTGGATATGACACAATTCTGTCTGACTCTGCTTGACCATCTATTATCGGTTGCTTGTCTCCTTGTATTTTGTCTCTCCATGTGTGACTCCACTTTCCTGACTCAGACTTGTGTTTGGTTATTGGCTTGTTATATTTGTGTGTCCCTGTTTAAACACTGGTCTATCTGCCTTCCTGTTATCTGCTCCACCATCCTTCAGCTGCCAGACAAAGTAAGCTCCTCATCTTACCTTGCAGGAAGATCTCTCAGGATCTGATAAGGGTTTGCCCTTACCTAGGTGGTTTATCTGTTGAAGGTAGGGCCATATCCCACAGTGACCTTACCCCAAACTACAACTCACACCTCCAGGAATTCTCCTGAGCTACACCTATTCTCTGAAATGCCCTACCTCAAACTATCAAATGTCCTTCCAAATTTTTAAACTGCCCTAGAAGCCAATTTTTTTCAGGCAACTCTATCATATTTCCTAACAGCATGTAACTTTTACTTTCTCTTCTCTAGTCGTCTGCTGATTTCTCCTCCTGTCTCACCATTTGATTTTATTAAATAGGTTTCTCTGCTGACTCATGTTGTTACTACTCTAGTACTACACTGTAATGTCTTGTTTTGTTTGTATATGTCCCCTACAATCTGTACAGCACTGCAGAGTATGTTGGTGCTATATAAATACATTTTAAATTTATATAGTTAATAATAACAATAATGTATATAATTAATTCCTTCCCTACATGCGCCGCAATAGTACGGCACGTGTCAGCTGCGGGTGCTTAGATAGGGCTCACGGGCTGAGCCCTCTCCATAGTCAGTAAGTCTAGGGGTTCTGAAAAATAGTAAAAAGAAAAAAAAAGAGTAAAAAGTTATAATAAAAATTCAAATCAACCTCCTTTCCCTAGAAGTCGTATAAATAAACAGTAAAAATCATAAATACTTTGCTCCATTCCAAAATGCCCAATCTATTAAAATATAATAACGTTTTTTCACTTGGTTAACCCCATAATAGAAAATAGTGCCCGAGGTCGAAAATGGCACGTTTTCCAGTGTGAAAAATATAAAAAATACAATAAAAAATTATCAAAAGGCTATAAAGTCCTAAAAATAGAAGCATTGAAAACATCATCAAAAGATCGCAAAAAATGACACCACACACATCACCTACACAGAAGTATGAAAAAGTTTTGTAAATGCATGAAAGCATTATAAAAGCTATACAAATTTGGTATCCCCGTGATCGCACCGACCCAAAGAATAGAGTAGATTTGTCATTTGTGGCACACAGTGAAAGCCGTAAAATCCAAACCCCCAAGAAAACGGTGCAAATGCGTTTTATCCCCAATTTCACTGCATTTGGAATTTTTCCCCCTTCCCAGTACATGAAATGGAATAGTAAATACAGTGAACAGTGAATCGTAATTTGTTATGCAGAAAACAAGCCACCACAGACCTCTTTACATGGAAAAATGTAGATTTTTGGTGGGGAGTGAAAAATAAAAATGCAAAAACAAAATAGGGCCAGGTGATTAAGGGCTTATTATAATAAAGTTAATCTATAATCATTGTATTGTTAATACAATACTAAATAGTAAAAGTAATAGTTAGTATGGTATTGCCAAATTATATTTTTCAGTCAATTGCAAGTTTGCTTCATTTTCACTTTTTGGCAGTGAAAAAATGATTGAAAAAGTGCAAAAAGCCTTTTGACAAAAGTAATGTGATGAGAAAGATAAATATGTATTTGTTTTGTATGTATTGGTTAGCGGGAAAGTGTCAATGTCTGGGAGCACTTGGAAATGCCAGTAGCTCCGCTGCATAAAACTTTTGTCAAATTACCATAATTTAGATTGGGTAATTACTACAGAGAAATGTAAATTCTGCAGCACTGAGCTTTTATTAAACATTCATTGTACAGTAAATGTCACTCTTATGTATTATTTTCTTCAGTCTTTTCGTTCTGTACCTTTAGCCAGAGAGGTTTGATTCCTCTGGACAAACATATCTGAATGTACAGTAGCCTAACAATAAAGTAAGAATCTAGTCTTACCACTTGCTGTATTTACATGTGTGGAAAGCAGTGCGAATGGGGAAGAACATAGTAAAATGAATTTAGTGCGTCTTTAGAATATGTAATCTAAGTTTATACCCCATTTAAGATGGTTGGATATACCAAAATGTAAGTGTTTCTGATTCTACTTTCTGATTCTACCTTCTTATCAGGCAAGATGAATTAAGTCTTAAAACACTTAAATGTGGTCAATGTGAATGGGGAAGAACATATCTGTGCCAACTTTGCAAGCTTTGTTTTTATATTTTCTGTCTGTTTTCAATATTTTTAATGGACCTCTGTTATTTTTTTTTTTTTCTGCTAAATCTGCAGGGAGTGCATAGAAAATTGGAGGTGGAGTTTTCTGGGTTAAATTTGTGTATTTCATGCATCTCCAAATCTGCCTGCCAAGACATTTGTACCTCTATTTCAAAAACATATCCCATGGGACATCCTTTTTTTCTCTCTACAGGTACCAATCTTAGGAATACATTACCGTATTCATTCCACAATATTCTGCTAATTTAATAGGTTCTTAGAATGTCCTAGCTAATTGATTTGTTGTATAGTTATGTAGTTCTGAACATCTAGGCTTGTTTTTCTTATCATTTATTGAACAGCACTGCTATAATACCTGTACGTTGAATAGTAAGTAGGGTTACCCAATCAGATTTGAAGTAAGGGCAGCTATTAATACTTCTGGCATATTTGTCTCATCATTTATTAAACAGTATTCATATTGTATCTGTACCGTTAGTATTGTTAGTAGTATTACTCAACAGATGTAGGGCAGGGGCAGCTAGTAATATTCATTGGGTTTCATTTACTAAGGGTCACGCTGCTCACTTTCGTCTGAATATACACCTTTTTAGGGGATTGCATGGCACAGGTATTTGTCGGTGTCTGTGCTGGGATTTTGGCACATGCAATTGATTTTTGGCGCAGCTCACACAAATTGGGGGCGTGCCATTGGACGATCCGACTGATTCATACTAAGCAGCTAATGCACTTACATACACCACTTAAAACTCTGTCGGACCTGAGCGGGGAAACCACAGATTCAGGAAATTGGGCGCAGAATCTTAGTGAATCACGGCACAGTGCATTATTGTTGGACAATACACTTTCGGTGAACTCCAGCAGCGGGGTAAGTAAATCTGCCCATTGTCCTGCCTATTTCTGCAAATGCTGCATGGCTTCTTTTTGTATTATCCCGGAACCTTATTGAGGTCAGAGGAGGAAGGCCCAGCTGACTGATTGTGCTGTGCGGTGCAGGGTTCATATATTCCAGAGCACTGTCTGTACCTGCCCTCTGCTTGGCACTGATTATGCCGCCCCCTCCTCCACTCGATCCCTCCTCCTGCTTACCCAGGCAGCACACACATGCTGTGATCAGCGCTATCTTTAATCCACATGTCCTGGCTGGCTACTTTACCATTCCACAGGAATCTGCCCCTCCTCATCCAGCAGGGGTCTCATGGCCATTGGACCTAGGCACCCCAGCCTGAAACTGGCTGTATTCAAAGTAAAATAAATAAAATACAGATATAAATGTAAATAGAGAACATAAGAAACACATTAAAACCTTTTAATATTGTTTGTGATAATTTTGGGTTGTTAAACTGGAGAACTGGAGCTAAGCAGTCATTTAAACAAATTTAATGTATCATTCTAAATGGTTAATATTTATGTTTGTAAGGAGGTCCATAGGTTACGCTGAAACATTGCATGATTTTAGTATTTGAAAAATAAAGCTGATCTTGATAAATCCTGGCACCTTGTTGCTTACAGAGTCATAATATTCACTGGTCATAGAGCTACGGAGTCATTAAGGTAAACAAGCTGGGAAAATCAAACATGATTATTTTTCTTTTTTCCAAAAGAATATTTTCTTAGCTTGAAAAGAAGCAAAATAACATGCAGCCGAGTACATATCTGAAACATGTAATGCGAATGTGTGACATGCAGAGCAATACACTTTTCCACCTTGCAATGTGTAACTGTTGAAATAATCCCATTGTCCTGTTAAACTACATGCTGCGCTCACAACCAGCTATCAGTGAACACAGCCCTTTGAAGTGGTGCTGGCAGAATTATATCTTTATCTAATGGCTGAGTCATTTCCAGCCAGATTTAGAAAAATGAAATCACTTTAAAATGTGTGAATTGCCTGAAGCCAGAATGAGAGCATCCTGCTCAGCCCTGACATTCATTTCTGTGTATTTTGGTTCCTTACCCATCTCTGAAATTAGAAGAAAAACAAAATTATTCTCGTGATGGAAAATTGATGTGTCAGATATGCCGCTTCTCTTGCCATCGTAAAACCTATACAATTACAATCTCTATTAAAACATGTTTATTTTCATTGGGTGATAAAGTTTAGATTTTAACACCATAACATTTTTTTAGATACATATGTTGGGGATTAATTATAACCTCATTGGGAACCTGTTGTTCAATATAGGCTCATAAACAGCCAACTGGTGCCAGTTGGAGTAAAGGATTGCTGAACCAATCATCTGCTCTCCAGGCAATTAATTTTAACTCAATGATGACTTCATTCAGTGCTTGTTGGACATGTTTTCTTTCTAGTTGTGATCTTTATACTTTGTGTTGTATTTCTTTTGCTATACTGACCTTTGCTTGTACCCAGATTATTATTATGCCTCCCGATTCTGTACCTCACCACCATCTTGGTTTTGACTTGGTTTGTCTGATTTTAGCTAGTTGTCCCTCTTGCTTCTCTTCCTTTATTTTTCTACTTTTGAAAATTGACCAGTTGTCATATGCAATTTAGCACAGGACAAGCAAATTGGGATGGACAGAGGTTAAAGGAAACCCGGGGCTTGTACTTGTGTATTGACCCATGGATTTTTTTAAACCATCAGAATGGCCAATAAAACCCAATAAAGAAAATGCTGGAGATTTCTAAATGACCATGGATCAAAATTTAACACTGATCTCAAGAGAACTCAAAACACTCATTGGGGCACATTTACTTACCCGGTCCAGTCGCGATCCAGCAGCGCGTTCTCTGCTCTGGATTCGGGTCCGGCCCGGATTTATGAATGTAGTTCTTCCGCCGTCCACCAGGTGGCGCTGCTGCGCCGAAAGTCATCTTATCGCGCCGGAATGCACCACGTCGGACCAGGTGAAGGTAAGCGCTCCCCAAGTGACACTTTTTCGGTTTTTAAATGCGGCGGTTTTTCCGAATATGTCTGGTTTTCGTTCGGCCACGCCCCCCGATTTCCGTCGCGCGCATGCCGGCGCCGATGCGCCACAATCCGATCGTGTGCGCCACAATCCCTGGGCAATTCAGGTACAATCGGCGCAAATCGGAAATATTCGGGTAACACGTCGGGAAAACGCGAATCGTGCCCTTAGTAAATGACCCCCATTATGTAAATTTGGTCAACCACTTTGCAATCTTTCACATATTTTTGTCCTAAATATACAACTTCCTTTTATGCCCTTGGCTAGATAAAGATATTGTTCATATTTTCTTCTTTTGCAGCCATGTCTTTGAAGAGGGATCAGTGGAATTTCATTGCATTACACAAGGTTTCAAAATATCATGCACCTTAGACTCGTACTCACAATACATTCCATTAAACCTTGATCACTGTAGATTACTTTCTGCAATTTTTTTAGGATTTTTATAGAATCATGTGAATTGATACTTTACGTATAGATGTTTTCATTCCTGACACATTTTTAGTTAAGAAATGCAAGTTCTCAATTTCTCATGAGTCAAAATTTGAGCAAATCTATTTGGCCATTTGTAGAATCGGTACAAAACAGCACATTTTCAGGCGCCAAAGTGAATGTGAATATTTCCTTATTCACTGTAAATAAATCTTATGTTTAGGATAATAATGTAGTCTAATGAATTCATTAAAATTATAATTATTGTCCATTTGCACCATGTCCATTAGGCTTCTGTAATTATAGTTTTAATAAAATGTAAAAATTTGTCAATAAAAAAAGCTAAACAAAACCTTTCATTCACAAAATATATTCTTAGAGGAAATTTAATTCTGCCGGGAGTCTCTTAGTACATCCAGCGTGCAGAATGCCAGCAGGTGGAAAATATAACAGTCTTAATAAATTCCCCAAATATTCTGACATCTAGCAAGAACCTTGAAAGTCTCCCATTTACAATACAACCGCTGAGTCTCCACAAAAAAATAAATATATGATCTACATCTAGTGACAAAGTATTTTGGAATCATGGGTTTTTCTTTTATTATTTAACTTCATGCCTAGCATCTCACGATCTGTTGAGCTATGACTTGAAGGAGAAGAAAGAAATTATATCAATGTGAGTTTACTAAATTTCTGACAAGTCATAGAAAAGTGTGTAGTGGGATCTTGGAACTTTACTTTGACTAAGTGTTGCATACAGGGGCATAAATTGAGGGGGTCAGAGGATACAGTCACAACCAAGACAAGAGAACTAGGAGGTCCGCATGGCGTACTATTCCTATACAAGAAGATTAGTACTATGAACAATACATTATTAGCGGGGACCTGGCACACATTTTGCCTTGGGGCCCGGCAGGTTCAGGTCACGGCACTGGTTGCTGATCTCCTTAGACATTAACCTTCTTAACCTTCTTCATTAACCTTTCTTTTTAGTTAAGGGACATATTTTTTTTTGGGGGGGGGGGGGAGTGTTGCATATTTTCCTTAAATATAGAGTGAAACATACATTTTTTTTTAGAAGCAGTCCCAGGTACATGTCTGGATCTGCTATTTTTAAAAGCCAAATGTTAGGAAAACTTACGTCTGGAATACTGTACGTCAAACTACCACACAGTCTGAGTGCAGGCTGACAGAATAGAGCAAGAGGGCGAACTAACCCTGCGCTGTTCTACCAACTGGACCCTACCAAGGCAGAAACCCCCTTGAAGGTAGGAGGTTCCTGCGGCAAAGGCTCCCTATCTACCCTGCAAGGCCCTGGGAGGTGAGAGGAACCCAAATAGGTCTGTCAGCCGCAGTGAGGTGGTACAGACAGAAAACTGCAATGTGGGAGTTAGGACAGAATTCAGACAGGGGGGAAAAAACAGGATGAACAAGGATGAAACAAGCGGGGTTCAAGACAGCATAAGAAACCAAAGCAGACACGAGGAAAGAGAACTAAAGATGTAAAGACACTGAACATAGAAAGGTAAGCAAAAACCGTCGGGTCACACCAGAGGGTACGTCAAGGTCAAACCACAAGACACAGGAGCGTAACCTAACTGGTGAATACACTACCAAGGTGAAGCAAACAATGCTACAGGAGACCAGGAATCCAGCTAGGCTGTAAGTTTCAGAAGGACAAACACTGGCACAGGTGGAAAGTCCAGATCCAATTTATGCAGCCTGAGATCCGCCCCCAGAATCCCATAGGAGCAGGAATCCAGGCTGACTCAGAAGACAGACAGCTAAGATTTCCCTAAAGCGCACGCATCATGGATGCCCGCTGCCCCGCGCGTGCAGCAGGGTTAACTCGCTGCGGACTGGGGGCGGAGCCAGCGCGGAGACGCGCAGAAACTCGGGGAGGACTGCTAGCATTGTCAGCATGGAGGGTGGAAGTACCAGCAGATGCGGTGTCCCTTCCAGCGGACATGACACCATAACTGCACATGTACTACTGATGGTCATGAACAGAAAATAGAGATTAATCCAAAAAATTTTTGTAAAATTTTTCAAAAGATTAGGATTCAGGTCTGAATTCAATTGGTCCAAATATATGTTTCTCCAATTGTCCTGCAAATTGGCATATAGCCCTCTCTAGTCCTCTAAAACACATATTTTTCATCTCTATCTCCTTTTATTAATTTTCTCATTTTCTTTCACCCAACCCCCTTTTAGGATGAATGACAGTATAGGGAAGCCACTATTTTGAACGATTCCTCCAAAGCCTGAAAAATGGCAAAAACATACGGAATCTATAAACCAACAAATAGATGTGCTCATCTCTAGTCATGAACTACAGCAATGTAATTATAGAATATACATTTTCTTTCTTGTGGGATCATCTTATTACAGAGAGTTAACCCTTTAACAGATTAATTGCTAATGTTTTCTTCTATCTGAAACCACAAGGAATGAAAACAACCATGATTTCCCTTTAACTATTTTCCTTTTGCTATCATTTTAGTTTGTTTTTTCCCCTTTGCCCCTGAGGTGAGAATAAGTGGAGCATCAATCAGAGAGCAAGAAACGCATCTAGATTTGCTTTATCTATTGATCGGCTATTGCCTCTGATCTCTGCAATTTCCTCTTTCCTTGCCTTGTACAAGCAGCTGCATCTCCAGACAGGTAACATCTCTATACAGACGGTTCATCATTCTCAGATACCTAACTCGACAGACACTTAAGAGATCCCATTTGGAGGCTTGGAGAGCACAAATGGAATTTGTTCCTCAATTGTGTATCTGAGAGGTGAAAGGAAGAAGGATGTTGTTTGCGATCAGGAAAATTTACCACTCAGAAAAGAAACGAAAACTATGTACTTAAACTTCTGTTCTACTTATTTCATCGAGGGAAATATAGATCTTTGCTATATAATGTATGTTGCTTTCTGTAGATCAATAGAAACAAAACCATGAATCTTAGAGAAGTATGACTGAGAGATACCCTCTGTCAAGAGTTATGCAGTGTTAGTTTTCAATCTGCCTATGCCATTACTAAGAAAATAACCAATGTTACCCCCATTTGCCTAATTGCATATATATGCTGTTTCTTTTTTTAATTAAAGGTGTTTTTCAAAGTTTAGAAGTTCTCTCCTGTCCACAGAATGGGGATCATGTTCTTAGTACTTGATGGATCAGCAGAAAAAAAAATTGTATGCTTGGCCCCCCCCTTTCAATTCATTATTGAGAATAGGATCCCCATTCTCCAGATCGTGGGAGTCCCATTCTCATGATCAGTGGGGGTTTCAGCAGTTAAACCATCACAGATCAGCTTGTTATTTCATTTCCTGTGGATAGGAGATGACTACTAAACATGAGATAACCCCTTTAAATTTGGCATTAGAAAAGCATTGGAAAAAATTGTATTTTTTTTTGCAACTCTCTAGGCAGCTGCATGGTAAACAATTGTCTATAACATGAAGACATGAAGACTGTTTGGACACCAGAGAAAGCTAAAGAAAGAAGTAGTGTAACAGTAATGAAAATGAAGAAAAACTGAATATATGCATGGTGTTCAAAAGTTGGAGTAGAGATACCAGCTACAAATTAAAAGAGTTCACCAGGATTATACAGTACAGTATATTACGAAGGCAAGTGGCCAAAGTAAAAAACTGCAAATATAGATAGCGACATGGAAACCATTTGTAACAAAAATAATAAAACTTGCTAAAACATATTGCTCATGTTCCAGTAAAATGTGGCCTAAAAATGTGAAATCCCATATAATGTGAACATCCCCTTATATTTTTTGTCCTCTTTCAGGGGCGTAACTAGAAGAGGCTGGGCCCCATAGCAGATTTCTACATTGGGCCCCCCTTCCACCCCCAAAATATATACATATTTAGGCTGCATTCACATAAACGTGTGCGCGGCCGGCTATAGCGAGGCAGGCACATATCTGGCGCGCTGGAGAGGAGGAGAGGTGATCACGTCTCACCTCTCCCCTCTCCATAGAGAATAGAGCCACATAGCCATTCTTACAGCCATAGATACGCTCTCTTTCCTTTGTGGCCACGGCTCGAAACAGTGAGTACTCGTTGTGCTCACTGTACCGAGCCCAGGCGCTATAGACGCATATTGGGGAAGTATATCCGGCATGTTTATACAAGTAAACACATTTCTACACTCATATATACATACATTTATATACGTATATACACACACACATACATTTCTACACTCATATATACATACATTTATATACTTATATACACACACACACACATAAATTTCTACACTCATATACTCATCCCTATATACATACAAGTACACTTATACACACACATTTATGCACTGTTACACTGTATATACAAACTCATAAAGTATATACACACATACTGTATATATACATCGCACATACTGCATACACAATATATATATATATATATATATATATATATATATATATATATATATATATATATATATGAAACACACCGTATACACTGACCATATATACACATACATGCGGTATAAATACGCCATATACACACATGTGGCATATACATACAGAATATACACACATACGGGAAATGCACACACACATTCAGTATATAGAGCATATACATACATACCATATACACAGCATATACAAAAACACACACATCATATATGTGCATATATTTAAATGTGCACATATATATGTTTATATAAATATATGTGTGTAGAAATACAGTAGATGCATATATACACATATACACAGTATGTACATATATATACACAGTATATACTCAAGGAAAATACAAACAGCACACACAATATATAATCACGAATACAGGCAGCACTACTCCAAGACGTCCAGTATTAGGTGAAAAAAATGTTCTTCTTTATTCCATGTTTGAAAAAGGCTCCTAGCGAGCCGAAACGTCGCTGTACTTTGTTGTACTTTTTGAATATGGAATAAAAAAGAACATTTTTTTCACCTAATGCTGGACGTTTTTGAATGCTGCCTGTTTTCGTGATTATACAAAGTATACACATATATACAATAATATACAATGCGTACAATAATACACAGATATACACATATACACAATATATGCATATATACACAGATATACATATATACACAGTATATGCATATATACACAGATATACATATATACACAGTATATGCATATATACACAGATATACACATATACACAGTATATGCATATATACACAGATATACATATATACACAGTATATGCATATATACACAGATATACACATATACACACTATATGCATATATACACAGATATACATATATACACAGTATATGCATATATACAATAATACACAATATATACATATATACACAGTATATATACATATACATAGTATATGCATATATACACACAGATAAAAACATGTATATACTTACCTTTTCGGATGTTTTGGGGCTGTATGGGTGGCCACCCAGCCGTGGCTTGAGACGGGTGTTCAGGTGGGTGTTCTGGTGGGTAGGTCGTCGGTGATCGGACAGGTTCGTCTGCGGGCCGGGGGGGGGGGAGGTTGACGGATGCTTGTTCGCTCGCTCGCTCGCGGGCGTGGGGGGGGGGACTTGATGGGAGTCAGGCGAGTGCCAATTCTGCTGCGCGGGCGGCATTTGCTTGTTCGGCCGCGCGCTTGTGCGTGAGGGAGGGATTGGAGACGGGCCGCAGCGAGTTGGACGGTTAATTGTTTTGCCGGGGGGAAGGGGGGGGGCGCTGTAGACTGGGCGAGTGGGGAGGAGGGGCATCCGTCCGCTCTGTCAGCGGTCGGCTCCAGCATCCAGGGGGTTGGGGGGGAGGTCACTTGTTCCGGGGGGCGGTCGGTCATCTCTGCCAGGGGGGAGGGGGCGGGTTTAGGAGTGGACACAGAGGTAGGGGCCGGGGGACACAATCCGGCAGGCACTGACACTACAAGGACACACGGAGTCCCTGCATCCCCGGGCCCCTTAACCTCACGGGCCCCGTAGCAACCGCTACGGCTGCTACGGTGGTTGTTACGCCACTGTCCTCTTTGCATACCAAGCTTTGAAGAATCTTTCACTCACTGTTTGCAGATCTTTAATTAAAGTATCATTTTATATTGTATGTAATGTGTTTAACTCCTTCCAGGAGCCTATGTAGTAACATGTCTCTTTCTTGACAAGGTCACCTCTAAAGAAAATGTGAAGCATTGCCTGTTTTAGTACTGTGTAAACAGTAGTTTGGAGAACATGAAAGCACATCTACCACCAGGATGAAGGATTATAAACCAAGCACACTGACATTCTCATGGGTGCCCCCTCTGGCAGGATCCACTCTTCTAATAGCTTCTTATACGCTGTCTTTAAAATTGAGCTGTAGGGCTCCAGGGGTAACACCTATGGAACCCAGAGCCCCTTAGGCTAATTTTAAAAGCTTTTTTTTGTAAAAACCAGGGAGCACACACCAATATGTCAGAGTGCTTGATGTACAGCCCTTGATCCAGGTGATATATGTCCTTTAATAACTAGTTCTGCTTGTATATATACAGCAAGACTTAAAGGAAATTTGCCACTAATATAAAGTAAAATTAAACTTTTCCTTAATCTTTTCCTTAATCCCAGCACTGGTCTTCTTTAATGTTGACACGCCGAGATTGCTGTAAAAATTAGAAAGTTATAAAAATCTGATACACAGCACCGGGCATGATGTTTGGCGCTCAAGGCTGTTAATTATTTATGCCTCTTGCGTTATGTCGCCTCCCACTCTCATGCTGGAGAGGGAGGTGACATCATGTTAGAGGTGTGAATAATTAACTTTATAATTAGCTTTTATAAATCTTATTTTACAGTAATCCCAACATTAAAGAAGACCAGGATTGAGGAGAAGAGGGCTTTAGGTAAGCATGCGTAGTTTAATTAAAGGTTGCAGAAGCCCATCACACCTGCATTGCACATATGCCTTTCTGCCTTCTGTAAGCATTTGCATTACAATATAATTGTGTGTTTTAACTTACCTGGCTTCCTGACAGATTCCTCTGTTAAGTCTCAGGGGTTGGGCTTTGATTTAACTGTATTTAAAAAAAAAAACAAGATGTGACTTGTCTGTGTTTCTCACTCCTCATCTCTCAGCCCCCACCTTTGTGTTCCTGTACAGCTCCTCCCTCCTCCGCTGATTTCAGCTCTCCGCCCTTTAATGTTAGTGGTAGATTTCCATTAAGGCTTACAAAACAGGAAAGGGAATCCATGTAATCCTAAGCCAATGATAATAGATTCACATGGCTTAATGGTAACCTTCAGGAGTAAGAAATACTTTTCACATACAAAGAAGTTATTCTTTGACTTCTTTCTCTTAATAACAGAGCCTTTGCTTTCCTGAAACAAAAAGCTGCACTGAGAAAAGCTCCAACGGCAATGAATCCAAAGGAAAACATATTTGCAAATTCATTATTGTTTATGTCAGGAAAGCAACAGTGTGTGATAAATTTGAACAATGCAAGATTAATATTGGCACAGAAACAATATTGTGCTGCCACAAACTAATACATTGTGAAAATGTTCTGCTATCCAACATGTGGATATTAATAGCCTTTCCTAAATCATTTTAAACTTGGTGCTAACAGGAAAGAGAAATGTAGATGCTGGGGAGTTGGTTATAGAACTTTATTGTTTTCTTTTTCTCTCAAGCTAATTTTTTAATCAGATCACTTATGGCTCAATCTATATCTTCATCATAAAATTGTAAATATATTATCTGTATTTTTTATTTGTTTTAAGGAAAATTTGTAGGTAGGTGCCTTTGATAAGTCCCTGGCTCCAAGTTTCACTCAAGGCAACTCTACTCTGTATTTTGAAAAGAAAAACAAGAAAAAGAAAAAAAAGAAGTTTTGCAAAAGTTGCAGCCACAAAACTCCATGAGACTTTGCTGTGCCTCTTTCACTCTGAAGATACTGTATATTGCAGTGTCCATCCACAGTCTACATCCTACATGCATAACTACATCCATTACAACCTAAAAAATCTCTTTAACCCCTTTATAACACCACGTGTGACACAGCCTCAAATCCCAAATTAACAGTAGTAGCCACTCCTGCACATAACCCCCCCACATGGCTTGTATCACCTCCTGTATATATTCCCCTCACGTGGCTTGTGTCCATATGGATTTGAGACATTTGCAACAAAAACTCTCAAAAAGAAGCCAAAATTTGTGCCTGACAGGATAGGAAAAAGTAAACATGTATCACAAGTAAAAAGACATGATCATACACAATCATTTGGCTCAAAAAAGAGCTGCCAAATGTCTCAAAAATTCCCCACAGAAAGAAAAAACTATGATACATGTCCCCCATGTGTCTACTATACATATAAGGTTCATGCTTGCGCGCCTGCGTATGATAGCCCCAGTCTGGTCTCTTGATGTATCCGGCTGGGGCCTGTACAACCTGTCGTAGAAACAAACAGAGACGGTGAATTATCACATTTGAAAATTTACTGGCTTCAGCGAGTGCGCAAGCAACGGGACAGGAATGACCATACTGATCCACTCCCTGGTGGTTGCTCCCACTGCCCGGCAAGCCGGGCCTCCCTTTACACCCCTCCACGGCCCCCTGGAGTGAAGGTATCAGAATGGGAAAATAATTGCAAGTGCTAGCTATAAGTAGAAGCCCTGACCAATATCCCCCATTGGGTTTATTAACAGATAGTTTCTGGCACATTTGTATTTTTGCGCCTTTTCCACCCACCTGACAAAGTTAGCCGCGCAATAGTTTTTCAATGTTGCCTCTGATATATCTTTAAATTCAGGTGTGGACGTATGAAAAAGTCGCAATTTTGGCACAAATTGTGGTTTAAAAATAAACTCCAGTCCTGATCAGGCCTAAGAAAAATTTTAGAAGGGAATGCAGAAGAGTTTGCAACTGTACAGATTCCACTGCCTGATATATAAGTCTGTAAAGCAAGTCAAACAAGTCCCAAACCCAGAAAAACCAATAATACAAATGTTCCGACGGTGGGTCATTACAATTTTAAAATAATGTTTGGATTACGTAAATGTCTTTGAGTTGCAGATGATGCAAGTGGCTGAATGACAAGAGACTGAATATATGGGTAAGGAAATCCCTAAGTCATGTATAACAACAACACGGTAGTTTGCTGCCCTGGATGCGAGGTGGCTCCTCACACTGAAGAATCTGGTTTAGGGACAGTTGATCAGTAGATGATGGAAACATGAGAAAATAAGTTTAATTTCAGAATTATTTTCAGATAAATGAAATAGTGTTAGAGACACTTTTTTCAGTAGTTTTTGTTTCGTCAAAAAATCACAACTTTTTAATATTAGTAATACAACCCCTTTGTGAGGATTACTATATAGAAAGCTATAGAACAAGCCAAGCTGGTTATAGAGCGCTGTCCAGTCTGCTTTCTACTGAATCAATCATCATATTTCTTTTCTTTTTCTCTTTTAATGCGTATTTCAGTGCTGAGAGGTACAGCTGGATTAAGATGCTAACACGCTGCCCCTTGTCCTTCTTTATGAACAATGATTTGTTGGCCATTGAATATGTATCGATTACTTTATGATTGCAGGTTAAAGAGTCAGTCTCTCTGGACAGCAACAATATACCAGAGGGCAGCTGAGACGCAGGACGGACGATATTGTTTACAACTTTCTGAGAAATGCTTTAACCTCAGCAATGTCACTGGCGTAATGACCTCATTTAGCTATTGCCATTTAGCATTTGCAAAATAATCTGTAAGCAAGGGTTTCTGTCTAACCAAATCCTCCATCTCATAACAAGCAGCTGGAGGAACTTTAGCCGCAAGCTTGTTGTTCTTGGCCATTGTGTAATTTATATGCCAAGAATCAAAGCTTATCTTTAAATAATGTATCTGCTACGACGTGGTCAAGTTAGCAAATTATATTTTTTTTTTGTTTAGGTAAATTCTGCGATTTCTGGACTTTTTTTACAGAAGTTGAATTTACTTTTTATACATGAAGTGAATCCCCTTTAATTATACTAAAATTGACTGTAGCATTATGCCATACTTACCCATGTTTAAAAACTAGTTTTAAGAACTGCGTGAAGCAAAGTAAGTCTTCATAAGGCAACACCAATTAAATGATTTCAGATAATAGATGATATTAATTGTAATTGCAAATAGTCTTGAATATTGCTACATCTCCCATGAGAGTGCAACAGTTGTTTTGTAGACAGGATCCAGCAAGGATGGTGGAAGCAGGACCGTCATCAGCACTGGGCATACCAGGGCAAGTGCCGGGGCCCAGAGCTGCTGGGGGGGGCACATAAAGCTGTACATAAGGAATCCATGGTGGAGAGGGGGGCTGTAGCTAATGAATCCATAGGTTGTGAGGGGGGGGGGGTATATAAAATAATCATAAGGAGGGCTGTATTTAAAATAACCGTGAGGGGGATGTATATAAAATAAACATGAGTGGGCTGTTTGGGATGATAAATGAAGGAATATTTGAAGGAACAGGAGACTGTTTTAGTTTCTGAATTTTCAATGCCGCCACGTGAGTTCACTGCAAAGGGGGCTACTGAAGCTCTGTCACCCAGGGGCCTGCTGATACCTGGAGCCAACCCTGGGTGGTTAGTGTAGCTCAAAACGTATCTTATTTCTGGTACTGTGTCCATAAAGTAAGATTAGTTGTGGTACTATATCTGGTATGTAAGGTTGGTTCTTGTTTTGTAGCTATGTAACATGCTTGAAAGCAGTACACAAAATGCCTATGTCAATCATAATTCTAATACATTTGTAAATTCTCATCCGAATACCTATTAAAACTGACAGAGGAAGGAGCAACTATCTCTCAGCCATTGACTTTGATAAGTTCTTGAAGCTTGAATGCTACCAAAAGCCAGAGGATACACAGAGTATATCCAGTAACTTCAGTAATTACTAAACAGTCAATATTTGAGTTTGGGTGGACAATACTTTATAATAGAAAGTCAAAGATTGTCCCTTTGCCAGATATTTTTCTCCATGACAGTCACTTTTGATACCAATTCCAAGCTCAGTGCCTTACTTTGTTTCCAGTTACAATGATCAATAGAGGAGCAGTTCCTAAATATCCACCACAGAAGCCTACACGCCAACCACTGTGGCATGTAACTAACAACTAAAAATGTTCTAATAGCTGACACAGACGCTCCATCAGCCAATTACTAACATGCGGTCTACTCACAATGAAAGTTACACTATAGTCACAATGGCACCATGGCCCACAAAATTAAATATTACGTACCTGATAGTTTCAACCCCCTCAAGATCCTAGCCTGTGCCTGTAAAATTCACTTTTCAAATGTATTCATGTTCTAAGAATAACACTGAAAGCTGTGATTGGTGGAATGAGACCCAAGATACCATGTGAAAGAACCATGACAAGTTGTCCTGGTACCCAAGCATGACAACTCCATTCTACTTTGTATAGATATTCCATACTATTGGATGAATTTGGGAATAAAAATGATATTAACCCCTTAAGGACGGAGGGTTTTTCGGCTAATTTCTCGCTCTCCAACTTCAAAAATCCATAACTTTTTCATTTTTACGTGTACAGACCTGTGTGAGGGCTTATTTTGTGCGTAACAAATTTTACTTTCCCTTAATGTTATTTATTTTAACATGCCGTGTACTGCGAAGCTGAAAAAAAATTCCAAATGTGGAAAAATTGAAAAAAAAACGCACGTGCGTCACGTTCTTGTGGGCTCAGTTTTTACGACTTTCACTCTTCGCTCCAAATAACACACCTACTTTATTCTTTGGTTCGGTGCGATCGCGGTGATACCAAATTTATATAGGTTTTATTGTGTTTTAATACATTTTCAAAAATTAAACGAATGTGTACAAAAAAGAAAAAAAATTTTTTGCCATCTTCTGACGCTAATAACTTTTTCATACTTTGGCGCACGGAAATGTGTGAGGGGTCATTTTTTGCGAAATGAGGCGACGTTTTCATTGCTACCATTTTGAGATCTGTGCGACATTTTGATCATTTTTTATTTCATTTTTTATGTTATGTAAAAAGGTGTAAAAGTCGCATTTCGGACATTTGGGCGCCATTTCCCGCCTCGGAGGTCACCGCCGGCCGTAACCGTTTTTATATTTTGATAGATCGGGCATTTTGGGACGCGGCGATACCTAATATGTCTGTGATTTTTACTGTTTGTTATGTTTTATATCCGTTCTAGGGAAAGGGGGGTGATTTGAACTTTTAATATTTTATTAATTTTTTTTATTTTTTAAACTTTTTTTTTTCTTTTTTTTTTCACTATTTTTTAGACCATCTAGGGTACATTAACCCTAGATGATCAGATCGCTCCTACCATATACTGCAATACTACAGTATTGCAATATATGGCGTTTTTGCAGGTCTTACATTACAATGAGCCACTGGCTCATTGTAACGAACCTGTATAAACCATGTAGCCTCGTGTCAAGAGAAGACCCGAGGCTACCATGGTAACCGATCGCCGCCCCCCGATGACGTTCGGGGGCGTGGCGATCGAAAAAAGATGGCGGCGCCCGCGCGCCGCCGTCTTTTAAACGCCGCCTGCGACTTTGCGGGCGGCGTTTAGAGGGTTAATAGCCGCGATCAGTGCAAGCACCGACCGCGGTTATTAGCGGTGGGGGTTTTGTGCAAAATGCAAAAACCCCCACCTCTGTATGAAGAGGACTCAGCCCGTGAGCCCTCTTCATACATCCCTTATACCTCTGCGCCGTAGAGCTACGGCGCAGAGCGTTAAGGGGTTAAATATTTCTTGTGAAATCCAAGGCACTTTGTACCATTTACCTTTTCCAGACTGCTGATTTGCTAGTGCAAGAATCTGTTAATACTTCTATTACCATTGAGCTAAATCGGAAATTATCTTTTGATATGGAAGTTTCCAAGTGATATACAAAATGAAAATCACAGGAATAATTATATAGCTTTAAAAATAGGAAATGTAGGATCTATTACTGTATAAAGAAGTGTTAAATGGGTTTCTTACTTTCCCTCAGAGTAATAATAAAGCTGTTTATCCAGCTGAAAAAATGTAATTGCCAAATAAAATTAAACATAAAATAACCATGCTTACATAAAGGCCATTTCAAAGTAAACCAGATGGAAAAATGCCAGCTGTTGCTCAAGGGGCTCACTTGCCATGACACTGGCTTGTGGTACATTTTTATATTTAGGACAAATACGTCCCTGAAATTACAGCTTTTACAATGAAAATATTTATTTGCTGATTTGCCCTTGCAGATCAATTTCCACCATAAAAAGCAAGCAACCTTGTGAGGTTCTTATGAGCAGGAATGAACTTAAACTCTCTGCTCCCTGAGTTATAGAATGGTGCCCCACGCCACCCCCTGCAGTAGTGCATACTCAATGAAGTGTCTTATACTGTATTGACATTTTGTGTGAAGAGACACTATTTTTAAGTTTCAGGACCTACTTTTTAGCAAATGACTGCACCCCTGATGCTGACCCCCACCTTGTTGCCGGTGAGGTTACCTGCGGCGAGATACTAAACTTGCTTCATGGCTGATGCACCTATAATAATAATAATTACACAGATTATGCAGCGCTGCGCCACAGTTTTCCAAATCGGTCACTGTTCCCATGGGGTTCACAATCTAATCAACCTACCAGTATGTTTTGGAGAAATTTGGAGGACCAAGAGGAAACCCACGCAAATATGGAGAGAACATACAAACTCTTTGCAGATGTTGACCTGGTTGAGACTTGAACCCAGGACCCCAGCGCTGCAAGGTAGTAGTATTACCCACTCAGCCACCGTTCTTCCCCACCTCTGCTTATGAGCATGATAAATTCTTTGTCAGACGGAGTTGCCATTATCTTATCTGATTGAGGATGAAATACCATCATCCCAAACCCTGGCCTCCAGTGATGATGTAGCAGACTGTCTTCCTTTGTTAGCACAGCAACAATGTGTAACTGCCATCACTATACATTATCTCACTGAGATGACGTCTCACACATCACTGGCCATACTGGATGCACCGCAACCAACCAACTACAGTCAAACATAGTAATGATCACATGACTCGCCCAGGCAGGTGCCGGACATGTGATGTGGACGTGTAACCAGTGCCCATTTTCTGTCCTATGTCTGCTTCTTGTGGAGCAAATGAACGGACTGATTAACGGGCCAGTAGAATTTTAATTCTTCATTATAGTGTATGTCAATAGCATTTTTCTGCAAAGGGGAACACCATTTTAAATAGGAACCAAATACATATTAGCTTATATTTTATAGACATATTTGAATATGAATTATGTTTATTCCTGGAATACCCCTTTAACCTAAAGTCTCTTTCCAATGAGTTATTGGACCAATACCCTCTTATATTGACGGCTTTACTTTATACTGTTGTATGTTTTTTTTTCTTGGTCTAGGTAGAGAATAGCTAGCACGTTGGATGACAATTATGCATGTCTATATACTGCATGACACCTGCATGTCCCAATACTGATATACAGTGACTATTGGATACTATAAGCTAAAGAAGAGTGAAGAAATAAGCTCATACCTTTTTGAGGCTAACTGAGTAAATTTGATGGTGAGCTTTCAAGAATGCTAGTTCTCTTGTGATTATTAGTTTACATGGGGCCCTGTGACCATTGGCAATTCGGGCTCCATGACTATTGGCTACCTGGAGGCTTGTTACTGTTGGCTTATGGGGGCTGTATGACCACTGGTTACAAGGAGCCCAGGAAAAGACTCTGGACCCTAATTTGTGGTTGCCACTGATTCTCTTCTGCGGAGTGAGGAGAGGACAAGTGATGACAAGCAGATTGAGAACAGTAGGCCATCCCAGATTTCTAGATTTTTTTTTGCATTAGCGAAAGCTACTGACATAACTACTGTTACTGTCACATAGGACACAAGACTAGCAACCTTGCTACATGCTGATCTATATAACAATAATCAAATAATAATAAGCAAGCAAAATGTAAAAAAGTATAAGCCAAGGCCCCTAATTTTACCACAAAATAGTGGAAAAATATATTGTCTCAAATATAGGCCTAGGGTAGAAAATGCATTGGCCCCAGCCTCCCCCAGTAGTGAAATACCCCATGCAGCCTCTCCCACTAATGAAATACCCATTCAACGCCCCCCTCCCCCCAGTAATGAGATGCCCGTGCAGCCTTTACCAGCAATACAATGGCATATTTCCTAAGTCTACTCCCTATACTTTAGGTTTTCCCCTAAACACATACAATCAATTCACAACCTCTTCTAAGTATTACCCCTATCACCTTCCCCTACAGCTCTCCAGCCCCACAGCTATTCACAGCATCCAGCTGCAGAGCACAGGCATTTCATCCTGTGTATCCAGTCTATTCTTCCAGGTCCTGTGACTTGAAACTGTCACATGACCTGATGACATATTCGCAGGTCTTGTTTCTTATATGTCAGGACGGCAGGGAGAGGAGTGCAGTCACTTCTCTCATTGAAATCAGATGAAATGCTCTGTTAGCACTTCTCCCAATCTCGATTACAGCGGTCAGAAGGCTGTGCCTGTGCTGGATCCTCCTGACTATAAGACGCAGGCACTTTTTAGCAAGATTTTTTTCTATCACATTTTTAAATAAATAAGTCTTTTTTTTTAGGCATTGCTTAATTTCTGAAAATACATGAGAAAAGGAATTTCCATAAAGGCTTATGAACATGTCATCAAATTAAAAATGAAATAAATTAAGAATCGTTTGTCTTTATAACTATCTAATTTTATATGTGTCTATGAATATGGCCTTCTTGCTAATAAATCATTGACCTTCTATTCTGATCAAGGCTGATAATTTCCAATTTCATAAGTCTCTACTTTAGAAATATTTTCAATTATACTATGCTTAATATAGTAACATAATGTTCACAGAGACAAAATGAGTTGAAAATATTAACATCAGATGACAGTCTGTGCTTTATTATACTGAAGAGGATCATGGTGAGGCTGGAGAAAGACTTGCAAATATCATGGAATAGTATTCACTAGTATTCACCACCCACAATTACATACTGTATTCGAGATTACAAGATCCACTCACCAGATTTAAATTAATGAGCAAATCAGTCTGAACAACTAAAGAAAGGAGGATTTAAAAATAACTATAACTCTTACTAATTGGGGGCTCCTTGAGGCTCCTCCTATTCATTCAAGTGGCTTTTGTTCCTGATAATCCTGCTATAGGGGTTGTTTGCAACAGTTGCATAAAAAGTTGCAAAAAACCATGAAAAGTCACAGAGTGTAATTTATCAATGGCTTTTTTTTCTGTGTTTGGTGTTGTTTTGGCGCAGTTGGGGTACACATGCTATTTTGCGACTTTCCTTTGCACCAAGTGAACATAGGACTGTGGAAAGTCAGTTGACATAGACTCTGCTCACACCAAATTCATTATTTGCATTCAGTAGTTTTCACAATAGGAATGAATTCATGATTTGCTACTTTCCATTTAGATGTAATTTTTGGCGCAAATTGATGCCAGTCCCTACCCTGGAATTGCTCATGCGAGAGTTTGTCGAGGCTGCCCTTTTTGGGTAAACACATTCTGTCTTATTGAGTGTTATATTGAGTGCAAAGTAAGTGATTTGCATTATATATACCTAATGTAGGTTTTGTATTATAAAGGGTCACTATGCTGTTTCCATGAAAAATATGTATTTGTAAGTTCAGCGTATGTTAACCAATAATAATTTATCTAAGGCAGGCTTATAATTCCGCCATCACTGCAGTCACATGATCAACAAGCAAAGCGGCCATCACTTGTTTACAGAGCGCTGGGGCATCACTCCCTTCCCGGAATTTGGAATAAAAAATGAATAATGCGAAACTGCATTCATGGTGAATGCCATTCTTTCATCTCTATATAAATTTTGAAAAATGTGAAAAAAGTTGAAAAATAAAAAAGTTATGGTTTTAGGAAGAGGGGAGAAAAAAACTGAAGAAAAATCTGCATACAATTCTAACAAAATTACGTTTTAAATAGAAATTAGGGTATTTTTTCTGGTGACACAGTTAACTATGCGGTTAGACACATTTTACATATTTTAACTATGCTTTTGCGATTTTGCTTTCTCCGTTGAATAATTTTATGCTCTGCAAAAACATTAAAATGAGCCTTGTGGAGCTTCAACTATCTCATGTAATTATAAATTGAAGCGTTAGTTAAAAAAATGTCCATAGGGCATCTGTCTGTCAACTTTTTGTAATGGTGTAGATTATATATTACGTCATATTTCTAATGACTTTCTAGAGGCCTTGTCAGTGAAGTTTCCTGTGTGACAGATGTTCTGTGCAGGTAAGATATTGTTGTGGTATAATTGTGTATCTTCTGGGGAGGTTGAGTTGCGAACGTTATAGATCAAAGACATTTAAACATAAATTGAGGATCTTGTCAGGTTCAGAAATGCATCATATTCAATATGTCGGAGGAAGTCACAGAAAATAATCAAGAGTCAATCTACTAAAGAGCATGTAATTTGCATTTTTAGTAATGGAAAGGAAAGTTGCTACAGGTAACATTAGGCAGATATATCAAGAAAATGTATTTTGCCAGTAAAAATCTAATTTCTGAACAGAAGCCTTCTGGTGAAATATTTTCCAAATCACAATAATTTTGGATATTTTAAACATGTCTGAATTAGTTGTTTGGATTTTACTATGTAAGGAGTTTGTGTTAAAAGAATTTTTGGCCTAAAATTTTGACACCTAGTCTAAGAATCGGTCATCACTAGAGACGAGTGAGTATACTCGTCAGAGCTTGATGCTCGTTCGAGTATTAGCGTATTTGAATCGGCTCGTTGCTCGGACGAGTATCTCGCCGGCTCAAGATCGAGCATTTACTTAACGAAACACAGTGCAGAACAGTGAAGAATACAATGAAAACAGTGAACACAGTGAACACAGGATCATTTAAGTGAAGAACACACTGAAAGAACACAGTGAAGAACACATTGCAGATGTTCTGTACATCTGCTAACTTATCCGAACACACTTGTGCCAACAGTGTTCCTCACAATAGTATGTGAAGAACAATATCTGTGAAGAACACATTGCAGATGTATGGAAACATCTGCAATGTGTTCTTCACTGTGTTCTTTCAATGTGTTCTTTCAGTGAAAACATCTGCAAACATCTGCAATGTGTTCTTATTTAGTGTTCTTTCAATGTGTTCTTTCAGTGAAAAATGCTCAAGTCTCCCATTGACTTCAATGGGGTTCGTTATTCGATACGAGCACTCGAGCATCGGGAAAAGTTCGACCCGAGTAACGAGCACTCGAGTATTTTAGAGCTCGCTCATCTCTAGTCATCACCAACAACCAGGACTCCAGAGATTATCTGTTCTTCATAGTTCATACACAGGGAATAGAACATAAAACAGACAGCTCCATTCTCTATGTACTGTAGTGTCTAAATCAAGTTACTGCAGTTTAGCCCGAGTGAAACTGCAGTACCTGGTCTGATAGAGCTCTCTGCATTCTTTTCTTTCTTCTGCCGAGAACAGATGATTGGTTGATATGTTCTGTGATGGACCACCAATTATAATATCGGAGTCTAATTCCATGAAACCCCTTTAAATTACCAACTGAGCCCACAACATGTTGAAGTCTGTGAAGAGTGTATAGATCTTTTTGCCAGTTTTTCTTTCTTCTATTCTATCAAATGGCTGCAAGTTACATAATAAATACAATGGTTAACATTTATCAAAAACAAGTGCAGTTTGCCTGCGGAGTGAGAAGAGTGCACCAGATTCATGAATGCCACTTTTGTGGAGTTTGACGCCATTTTTAGGCGCAAATTTTGGGGAAAAAATGCCAGGAAAAATGGTCTGAAATCAAAATAAGACAAAAAGAAAGGTGCAGTCCATGTAAGATTTTGGCGCAGATCTCATTTGTGTCTGCATTTTTATGGTGCCCGGCTGATTAGTTCTGTCTGTGCATTAATTACTTACAGCCGTGCGATACTTCATACATGGATTTATGCTTTCTGCAGTTTGATCTCAGATGCTGACTGTTGAGGTTGCGCCAGAATTAGTAAATCCTCCCCAGAGTGTGCAACACAAAACTGAAACAAGTCGGAAACTGCATGATAAATGGGGTGCATGCCAGACAAAAAACTGGTGCAGGAGCTTAAACTTCTTAAGGAAGCGAGGCATATAGTTATGTCACAGGCCAGCTGCGGGTGCTTGGAGAGAGATCACAGGCTGAGCCCTCTCCATAGCCAGTAAGCATTTGCTGCATATAGCAGCACAACCACCAGTAACACCTGCTTCCTGTGCTAGCACCGATTATGGGCGTTAACCTTGTGATCGCAGCTGGCACTAGTAAGCCAGGGGCGCGTGGGCACTGCCATGTTAGCCTGGATCATCGCTCCCTGATGAAAAAGATCCGAGGCTGTTTCATTTCACACCATTTATTACAATATGAAATTTTCACATTGTAATAGATGATGTAGAAAATCAACAGATAAGTATATGGTAAGATCAATCAGACAACCTAGGGTTAAAGTACCATAGGGGGTACTCTAATCACCCCCCCCCTTCCCTATAACTGATATAAATATAAATATCAGTAAAAATTATAAACATGTTCGATATTGTGGCATCCCAAAATGTCTGATCAATCAAAATATAATAGCAGTTATTCCCGGCGCTTTACCCCTTAACGGAAAGTAGCGTGCAAAGTTGAAGATGGCACTTTTTGACATTTTGAAATGTATAAAGAATTCTAAAAAAAGATATTGCAAGGCCATATAGTCCACAAAATAGCATAAAAAAAATAATCAAAAGTCGTAATAAATGACACCACACACAGCTCCGCACACTGAAATATGAAAAAGTTATTAGCACAAGCACATGGCAAAATTAAGAATTTTTTTTGTGCAGGTTTTAATTTTTATAAATGTGTGAAAACTTAAAAAAAAAATTATATAAATTTGGTATTCCCGTGATCGTACCAACCCAAAGAATAAAGTAGTATAATTTGGAGCGTACAGAAAAAGCCATAAAATCCAAGCCCTCACACAGCTTTATACATGGAAACATAAAAAAGGTGGAGAGTGAAAAATGAAAAAGGGTTTGGTCGTTAATGTGGGCAAATGTTCTTGCTCACCCTGTCCACATTGGCTGGGCTGGAAACAAATGGTATATGCCATTTGTTTCCAACCCAGCCAATGTGGACAGGGTGAGCAAGAACATTGGCCCACATTAACGACCAAACCCATGGACATTATGGGGCAGATTTACTTACCCGGTCCATTCGCGATCCAGCGGCGCGTTCTCTGCGGTGGATTCGGGTCCGGCCGGGATTCACTAAGGTAGTTCCTCCAACGTCCACCAGGTGTCGCTGCTGCGCTGAAGAGCATCAGAATGCACTGGAGTTCATGAGTCATCTTGGATGAAGGTAAGCGCGTGTCGAGCGACACTTTTTTTTTTTTAATACGGCGGTTTTTTCCGTGCGGCGAAATCCTGGGGCAATACAGGGAAAATCTGCGCAAAACGGAAAAATTCGGGTATCACGTGGCAAAAACACAAATCAGTCCCTTAGTAAATGACCCCCTATGTTCTACATTGTCAAACTTCGGTATTTCCCCTTGTCTAAATACATGTATCAGGTGACAATCGTTTTTTTCAAGACTACGGTATATTGTTTTGCAATTTTGTTTCATAAAGCAGCATTCTATGTGCCCCTGTTTGGCCACATAATGGTTGTTTGTCAATCTGCAAATGGGGCAGTATAATGGCTTTGCTTTATCTACCCCACTGGGCTATCATCGTTGTGTGAAACTCTGCCATATAATATCCAAGAAGCTCTGTTATAACCTCTAAATTCACCTTATCCACATCTGTACAACAAGCTCATTTCCAAAATATTAAAAAAGATAAAAACATTAAGCCAGAAATATGGGAAATATAGCAACTCTGATATTTTTATAGCCATTTTTAACCGGTATGAAATAATATTTTACATTCCACACTTGATGTATCTGTTTCTGGATAAAATCCCAAGGTGGCTCCCACAATAAAGATGTAGTTTATTGTTTGTTTCCCGACTGTCCACTTATCCATTCAGAAGTCACACATGCAGCTTTATCTATTTAGGCTTAAGCTAGAATCGGGAATATTGCGTTTTTTTTTTTGTACCAGTGGTAATATCTATTTTCCCTGCTTTGTGTTCCCTGATTTACTGCTGCTTGCTTTATAAAAATGACAATTTTCTGTAAAGATTTTTCACTATGAGAAGATTATAGTTTTGTCAATAACAGACACAGTAGGCCAGGCTTCAGATAACATACAATGGTGATTGTAAATCCCCAGTATAAATAGTCAGCTCCTCCATCTATCCGAGAGCCGGAATATTCACAGTAACTAACAATCATAAAGTCAAATAGTAACATGTTTGGTTGGTTCATTATACAAAACTATGGTTATTAATATTTTTCTGATGAGGCAGTCAATTTCTCTTCATTTTTTTTCTCTTCCCGATTTCATTTCCCCAATCTCTCATTTTCTCGGCACTTTCTCCCACTCAGAGCCTCCTCAATGTCATTTGCCAATGAACTTGGCTTGGTATAATACAGCTTGGAGATCACACCCCCGGTTCACAGCCAGACAATATTGTAATGTTTTGCAGAAACTAATTATCTTCAGAATGTGTGCCCTGAAGACAGGCTGGGAAGAGAGGAAACGTGTAATGCAATTATGGGCTAAAATGAATATAACATTTATTTACTAAAACCATTTTCTGAAATGTAAACTTTTCCTGAGGGGAAGAGCCGGCTATTTACGCTGTGTGACACTCTTATAGGCTGCCGCAACAAGAGAGTATTAAGAGAGTGGCAAGGGGAGCGATATTGTGGGAAGAGATGATCTAAGTAGCGGCAATGTATTGTATGTGGAACAATAGCAGCAGAATAGAAAACATGCGGTGAGAAGAATTACATTTCTACTCTGCAGGAAAAGCGCTAACTGTCCAATAAGACTTAAAGGGCTTATATAATGCCAGATACAACACTGGATACAGAACATGTATTGCATGGTTTACCAGTCACTTTCCCAGACTCTAAGGGCACTTTAGAAAGTGCATGACTATGATAGTAGCTGATTGTGAATTGCTCCTGAGACTAGACATAGAGATTGGTCCAGATTCAATATATATTGTCCTTTAAAGACAACCCTTATACACATACACATACACATACAACCCTTATACACATACAGGTGATCCTCTAGTTACAAACGGGCCTCTGAATGTTAGTAATTTACTGTACTTTAGCCCTAGGCTACAACAAACAGCTGTAACAGTTATCAAATGTGTCTGTAATTAAAGGGGTATTCTCGTCTGGGCACTCACATTCTGTTTCATTAATCTGCCATATATAAACATTTCTTCAATTAGATGTTATTAAAAAAGATGTACCTGGGTGAAGATAATTTCTCATGAATGTAGTCTTATGGTCCAACTAAAGGTTTCTGAATATTAAATGCACGAGGAGTTACTGCATGTCGTAGGATAAGTACGCTTTCTTTCTTTCTTTTGCCATGCTGGCCTCCACAGATATATCCTTCCCTATCTTTCCTCTTCTCTCTATCACAAATAGGCAGAATAATATTATCTTTTCTCTCTATCCTATTTTTTGGGCAATGTGATGATGCAATTCGGTGATGACACATAATATATCATGATAATGTTAGGCTCAAACTAGAATTGATGGTCCCTTTGCAAGTTAAAGGGGGACATGCATCATTATTTCTGCTAGTCAAATTGTCTCTTTTTTGTGACTTTTGTCATATTTGTGACTTTCGTTTTTCATTTACGCCTTGGTCTGCACCTTGTGCATTGTCCCTTATATATCATTATTTCCCAGATGTTCTGTGCGACTTTTCACTTAGGTTTCACTTTTTTGCTTATTTTTGTGACTTTTTAGGCACAAATCTGCACCTGGTCCAGGGCAGGTGCAAAGGAAGTTTTTTTTTTTATGGACCCGGTTTTAACATGTAAATTGGAATTATTTCACATGCTTTAAATGTTTAACATTTTGCACAGTAACCTCTTTTGTCAAAATTCTTACATTTTTGCATTTTTTTTAATTGGTTACTTCTAAGGGTGAGGTCACACATAGGTGAAACTAATTGATAGGTTAGGATAAGTGATTTGCCTTATTTCATTACTGTTAACATTTGTGTTTACAAAATGCTATATAAACACAGTGTTAACGCATGCATTGCATGCATTTACTATGCGGTTTGTAAATTCAAATGTTAACAGTAATGTAATTAGGAAAATCACCTCTCCTCTTCAAAATGCATTAAAAATGCAACATGTTAAATCCCAAATTAACAGTAGTGTCCACTCCCGTATATAACCCTCTCACGTGGCTTATGTATATGTGGATTTGAGACATTTGCAACAAAAAAAAAGCCAACATTTGCACCTGCCAGGATAGGAAAAACTGAAAATGTATCACAAGTAAAAAGACATGATCATACATAAGGTGCAAAAACTAGCCGCCAAATGTCTCTAAAATGCACCTCAGAGACACCACACTATGATACTTGTGGCCCAAAGAGTCCACATTCTCACAGATGTTAAAAGGGTAATCTCATCTGGGGTTTCATATTTAATTGAATTAATCTGCCATATAAATACATTTCTTCAATTGGATATTATTTAAAAAAATGTACCGCTGTGAAGATAATTTCACATAAATTCAGCCTTGTTGTCCCTTAGAAATGTATCCAAGGACAACTGTCCTTGGATACAACCACCACTGCTGGAGAGATTGCACAAAGCAACAAATATTTTTCTCATTGAATGAGTTACCGCATCTCCCCACAGTAGTCCTGTAATAATGGGGAACATTTACTAAGAACAGTGCAGTCTGTACTATGTGCAGTTTGGCCTTGTAATGTGCAAGGACACCAGATTCAGGATCTCTGGCGCACGTTTTTCATGAATCTGGCACTCTCTGCATTGCCCCAACAAAATGCACCACTTTTTTTGGTGCACCTTTAACATGGAGTGTGATACACAGTTCTGTCAGACTCTGTCAGCATGTTAAATGTGGCGCATGGTATGGCTGAGCACTTTCAGTGCAGAAATTTGTGTTGCGTGATGACTATTACAGTCACAACACATTGGGGCACATTTACTAAGGGTCCGCAGCCGCGAATCCGTCGGGTTTTTCCCGAATATTTCTGCTTTGCGCTGTATTTCACGGGATTGTGGCGCAGGCGACCGATTTTTGGCGCAATCGCGCCGATTTTCACGCGACAGAAATCGGAGGGCGTGGCCACCGGACAACCCGAAGGATTCGGAGAAATCACGGTATTTAAAAAGCCATTTGTGTCGCAAGATCAAGCACTCACATACACCAGAAAAAAGCAGGTGAACTCCGGCGGACCTCGGCGCAGCAGCGACACCTGGTGAATATCGGCGCACGGACCTTAGTGAATCCCGGCAGAACCCGAATCAGCGCCGGAGAACCCGCCGCTGGATCGCGACTGGACTGGGTAAGTAAATGTGCCCCATTATAAATACCTGTGGAAGCAGTTTGCACTGAAAAGCACATGCAAAATGCGACAGAAAACTAGCCCAAGGCCCTTAGTAAATGTGCCCCAATGTTCCATCAAACTTAACAAAACTTAGTGAGGAGGAACATTATGGTCCACTTTTTTTTAAACAAGTACTGTCTGTGCTATGTGCAGTTTGGCTGTGGAGTGTGCAAGGTGCAGCAAATTCATCAAAACTGGTGCCTGGTCTTCATTAATCTGGTGCCCCCTGCACTGCTCTGGAAGTGGGCACCATTTTCTTTGGTGCACTTTGTTCATGCTGCAGAATTGTGGCACACGTCAGTAATAAATGTGCTGCAAACTCTGACCAGACACTAACAAGTCCCTTTAGGAGCACATATTTTCTGTCTTGTCACATTGCTGCCACAACATAAAACTGGCACAAGCACTTTAATAAATGTGTGCCTATCAGTTTTTTCATAATCGTTTTTGTTAAGTGGGAAGGAACATTATATGTAAAAAAATGTAATATGTATTTATATGATATCATTTTGAGGATTTTGTACATGCTAGGAACATACTCTGGAAGAAGCCACATGGTGAAACCCAGGATCAGGCATTGTTTCTAGCTGCCAATGACTTTATACAAATCTCTAATCATCTTTTATTTTGTGGGTATAATAAATACTTTTTAAATCATTATTGTAATCCTATTGATCTGAACCATGGATCCACTCCCCTCGATCCAGTCTTTTTAGGGTATTGAGGACACGGCATGGAACATATAGGTGTTTCTGCTTTTTCGTGAACGGCAACCTTGTCTTATAGCGCAATGAAGAACAAGGAATCAAATGCTCTTCTCATTTATTTGCAGTACATAAAAGTGCACTTGGATAATTAGCTTCTCTGAGGATCTTTACTTTGGAGGTAGAAGCTTGGAACTCTTTTGAATTGTATGAGTTTGCACATGTTTTGTGGATATACACACAGCCATGGCTCCCACTTTAGAACTTTTTTTTACGTTTAAGTCATAACTGCATTCGTCTTCATAGTCATCATGGTAACTGGACTACTATTGGAAATGGAATATGCCGTGACAGGTAATATGGCAACTTGTTCATACCATTGAGTGCTCCTCCCACTTCATTTTCAAACATATGTAACATCATCAATATGAAATATATGCGGTGTGAAATTACTTCTTGGTTTATGTAGTGTTTTTATTGTATATGAAGCTATGTATGTACCTTTTCATGAACTATGATGGTAATCATGGAATATTTCTAGATATGAAAGTGTACACACACGCGCTCCACAGATTCTTGGAGAGTGATGATGTCATTAATGATGGGAGTATCTTATGCTATATATTTTTGGAAATACTGTGCTTTTATACAATTAAAAAAAGGCTCTTGGAGCCGAAACAGAAAGGAGCAAACACTCTTGTGGATGCTGTCACCTTCTTCAAATACTAAACTTAGTTACAAAGGTGATTTCAGTGTTTTATAACTGTTTTATGACTGACTGAGGACGAGCCCGTTTCGGGCTAGAAATATGTATTGTTTTTATAGACATAAATAACTTTTATGTTCTAAATGTATGTAAGTTTATATGTTTTTAACTGTTTTAAAGTAATAAATAAGACTACATGTTTTTTCCATGAAAAAGAGCACCGAGTGGAATTTCTGGAGGTATGTTTAAACTCCTAAACGCCAGTTTTTATCTGTTTTAACTCCTAAACCCTAGTTTCTGTAGTGTTTTATAATGAAATTGGAATGATAGAAAAATAATATCATAATCTAAATAGGAACACTGAGAAACCTCATGCTAATTAGGACATTATTAACGTAGCATGCAGCAAATGATCCCTGTAATGATACATAAAATTGACTTGGCACAAGATAAATTTGTGCTCCAGGGTAAATGATGATAGATTCTCTTAAATATTTCAAAGTGCAATTGTTGTAAATATTTCTACAATCTTCATTGCCTTTTATCTGTCTAAGCATTCACAATACAGCATAATCTTACGTAGAACTTGATTTTTTTTTGCGTTTTGCTTTTAAATAAAATTCAGGTTTCCTGAAACCCACAAGAACAGCCCAGTTTACTATACATACATTTTGTAATTGAACTTGATGACACGGTGTGCACCCTCTAGTGGTGGCTACATTTAGCTTGCATTTTATCAGATACCTATCTCTGTGAGACTTTGTGAAAGATAGCAAGGGATTGTCAGCTCTAATAAGTAAACAAAAAAATCTAACAAGAAACACACATTCTATGATTGTTTACTTGTGGCTGCCCATTGATTAAGTGCAGCTTGATATTGCATTGAATTACCATTGTGAGACACAGTGCTTAAAAATAAATGGTGTTGTTCTGGATAGGACATAAGCTGGGTTGTAAAAATAAGGTAGTGAGTGCATTTTGGTGGAAGGTGACCTGCATTTCCAAAGGACTGATTGCTTGTGTATCTTAAATACAAACAAACAATCGATTGGTATGGGCAGAGGTATGTCTGCCTGTATACTTTCTATGGCACAAAGTTGTAGGTTATGACAAATCCAGTGTATTTAGGGAATGCTGCTGTATGTATCAGTCTATGGATTGAATGTTTCTGTATTATATGTTACTTAACTGGGGTGCTGTGCGTTCTGTACAGCACTCTTTTCTATTTTTGCTTTTCCATTCTATTAGTCCCCTCTTTCCACAAGCCATGTCATTTTTCTGTTCACAGAGACATATAAGAACTTGTTATCTGTGGGACAAATTGTGCTGTCTAGTGGCACCATTTTAGATGTTGTCCTGTTTACAGGGAAGCTGGCAAGAAACTGTAAATTCGGTAGAATTGTAAAAACACATTTGTACCATTTTCCCGTGTGATTTGTTTTTCCATATATTTCCCGTATGGTCCAAATGATACCTCCCATTCATTCATTTGGAGGGTACGATAAAAGAGATATCAAGTTTGTATAGGTCTGCAATGTTTTAATACTAGAAAAAAAAGTGAACCTTTTGTAAAAAAAATCTTAATTTTGCCATATTCTGACTCCAATAACTTCATACTTTAGTCCATAGATATGTGTAAGATGTTATAATTTTAACCCCTATGTGCACCTAGACATAATAGTATGTTCCTGCGGGAAGGTACTTCCTGCACGGGGACGTTCTATTACCTCCCGCTACTTGGCACCAGAAGCAGCAGCTGTCAGCTGTCTATTACAGCTGACACCACGTTCTAACACTCACATTCAAGGCCGGCTCCGATCGCAAGTGTTAACCCCTGACACGACCGCATGACCGCAGCATCTAAGGTCTTCCCCTTATGGATCGGATCCCCTCTGCTGTTGTGGAGGTTAGGCATATGAGTCTCCAATCCAAATTTTGCACCCAGGCCCCTTGGAGTCTTGTCGGTAGTGTCACTGGAATTACGACCTTTAAAAACCCTTGAAAATGTTAATTAAATATCAGCGGGCATGTTTACTATGGGAATTTTGCTCTCCTTATTTTTTAGCAATTTCACACTTAGTTTTTGTGAATAGTGGATGTGGTTGTGGTGGTGAAACCCCTTTAAAAAATTGGCATCAAGTCATTGGCATCTTTCATACATAGAGTTTCATCCAGCATAGTTTATTCTTTAATATTTGTAATTTTTGTATGTCTATCACAACAATGTAGCTTGTAGACCTTTCTTAGGAGTTCAGCTAAATATAGGAAGGTTGAGGTGGTATAGATTGTATACGCTCGCTATAGTAGAATCTCTAATAAGACAGGAGTGATTATTCTTGGATAAATGTTGCTTGACATTTCCCAAAGATTAATACAATAGAACGACTGCCACTTTAAGAGAATTGCCAGTGTGCTGCTCTTTCCAGATCTTTGCAGAAAGTGAAATATTATGAGTTTTTTCATGTGGAGCCTTCATAATCTGATTTTCCTCAGACACTAGAGGAGTTTGATATATGGGTATCTCTTTCTGAAATTGGTTTACACGGGTAGAAAAGGGAGATTTTTTTTCACAAAATATAATAATGTTTCGGTATCAGAGGCCTGACATTGAAACATTTAAGTACTATATGCAAACGTACGCTGTCAGCTCCCATCTCCTGTATTGCAGATCCCACTAGAAATACTGGGATTATTTCTTTCTTAGAGATAAAAATAATGACAAAATGCAATGGCATCAGAATCCCCATGTGGAAATGGCTTTTTTTTAATAATAAGGAGCATAAAGAATTCTGCTAAATTTACCCAGTAATGGGAATATCACTCTAGTTTTGTCTTCAGATCACAGCCAGTGACACAGTAAGATTAACACTGTCTGTCATTATGTATATTTCTCCCCTCATTCTTTGTGCCTATGGGATAAGTTTATGTTTGTGTTTACACCTCATGGATGTTGTTCATCTATCAATCTTCCTGCCGGGAATGTATCTCTTTTACATGTTTCTTCATTCACTGTGTATTATTTATATGTATTCTCAATCGAGTGTATCGGCTGCATTGAATGCAGTCATTTTTATGAGAGTTCATTCGGAGCTAGTAATATCTGTGATGCTCATTCCTCCACTTCTATGGCTTTATCTTATTAGAAACAACCAGTCATATTTACAGCTCATCTACCGTATAAACACTTGGAATGACCGCCTTGTCAGATGAAAGTCTCTGGTGGATATTCATTAATGTTTTCTTGTTACACTTCTATTTATGTATTTTTCTTGTTTTGTTGTAATTATGTCCAATTTGCTACTTTTTCTCATTAATTTCCCCTGTATCAGGAAAGGGATTGATGGAATAACGACCCAAGAGTTTATATCAGTATGGTGAAATAAGCTCGGTATAGTATGTAGTTGTATACTATAGTAGTATTTATAGTATATAGCATATAAGTTGGAAAAAGACCCAAGTCCATCAAGTCCCTATAACCCATGTTTGTTTTTTACTAGCCAGAAAGTCATCCAGGCCTCTTTTGAACATGTACATAGAGTCCGCCATAACAACCTCCTGTAGTAGAAAGTTCCGTAGTCTCACTGCTCTTACAGTAAAGAATCCCTGTCTATATTCTTGGTAGAATCGCCTCTCCTCTAGGCGTAGAGGATGCCCCCTTGTCCTTGTCACAGGTCTAGGCATAAAAAGATTTTTGGAGAGATCCTTGTACTGCCCTTTCAAAGACCATATGAAACCTACATATGCCTTCACAAGTTTCCTGTAGACCACCCTCTCATAGCCAAGTTTCTTATACTCACCCTCTTCCCATCTAATTTTAGCCAATCCTATCTATACCCCTCTTCCCATATCCTTTATCACTGGGGACTATTAGTTTATATTGGTTTAAGTTATTCACCAAAAAGGCACGGCTTGAACTACATATGTAAACATATGACTACTGTCTCTGTAGCTTTTATGTGAAGCTTAGCTGTTTGCATTACATTGACAAAACAACATGAGGTACTATACTGTTAAATGTTTACATATGTAATGTCATATGCATGATTTTGTTTATATTTCCACAATAAACAAAAATGATACCAAAGAGCAAGGAGAAGAGCGTGAATGTATTCTATTAGGCAATATACAAGGGGGGCAATATGGGTGTAATCATTTATTATGGAAGCACAGGGTCCTTTTAACACAAAGAAAAAGTTAACATTGTTTTAAACATTTGAATTTCAGCTGCTATATTATAGATCAGTGGTGGCGAACCTATGGCACGGGTGCCGGAGATGGCACTCAGAGCCCTCTCTCTGGGCACACAGGCCACGACCAAAGAAGACTCAAGAAGTACTCCCTGGCAACCCAGGACTTGTCACGCTCAATGCTATTATTTAACAACAGCGCTGCCTGGGACTACAGGAAAAGTGGGAAGGTGTGGACAGATCAGAATTATCATTGTAGCTCCTTCTCCAAGCGAAAAAATTCTTCCCGTTTTGGGGACATTGAATTAGTCCTCCCTCTATCTACTGTGTTGGTGTCCTCAGAACACTGATACGATTGAAGGTTACAACAGGTAATTGATAATTAGGTAACAAATTGCCATATTAGCACTTTGTGATAAATAGTTGGATTTGGGTTGTAGTTTGGGCACTTGGTCTCTAAAAGGTTTGCCATCACTTTTATAGATGATCATCTTGACCATTTGATACATAAATTTGACTTGCATCTATTTTGACGTAAGCTAAATTATGCAGATTCTTGTCAGGTAGTTGGATTGTTACTGTTTTGCTCCTGGTGGCGGAACAATCTTTTTCTTCGTGTATACTACAAATTAGTAACATTACCTAATCGTTCAGTCTGTCATTAGATTGATTTCTAAGCAAAAGGTCAATGGTTCATATTAAGGAGCATCTATGAAGAAGATGTCCCAAGAAAAGATAAACAGCATCATCTAGCTCAGGGGTAGGGAACCTATGGCTCGGGAGCCATATGTGGCTCTTTTGATGGCAGCATCTGGCTCTCAGACAAATCTAAGACACACACAGCGATGATCACTGGATGCAGGGAGGGATGTTACCACTGCCAGCGTCCTTTGTCTGACCAAGGTGCCATTGCCACCCCATTGCTTAGATGACAGCGCTTGTGTCATAGAGTAGAGAATCATCCACTCTTCCCTATGACCCAGGCGCCATTGCCGAAGCAATGATGGCAGCGGCACCTGGGTCAAAGAGAAGAGCGCAGGAGTGATGAGAAGCCGCTGAAGGGAGAGCAGATAGGTGAGTATTCCCTTTTTTTCTCTGACTAACTATCTACTGTGGGCATGTGCTAGAGCTACCTATCTACTGGGGGCTGGGGGCATGTGATGTGGCTACCGATCTACTGGGGGCATGTGCTATGATTACCTATCTACCTTAGGCATGTGCTGTGACTACCTAACTACTGGGGAGCATGTACTGTGACTACCTAACTGCTGAGAGCTTGTGCTGTGACTACCTATCTAATGGGGGCATAAGGCTACCTATTTACTAGCAGGCATGTGATGATGCTACCTATCTACTGCGGGCATGTGCTGTGGCTAGCTATCTACTGGGAGCATGTGCTGTGGCTACCTATTTACTAGCAGGCATGTGATGATGCTACCTATCTACTGGGGGCATGTGCTGTGGCTAGCTATCTACTGGGAGCATGTGCTGTGGCTACCTATTTACTAGCAGGCATGTGATGATGCTACCTATCTACTGGGAGCATGTGCTGTGGCTACCTATTTACTAGCAGGCTTGTGATGATGCTACCTATCTACTGGGGAGCATGTGCTGTGGCTACCTATCTACTGGGGGGCATGTGCTGTGGCTACCTATCTACTGGGGGCATGTGCTGTGGCTACCTATCTACTGGGGGCATGTGCTGTGGCTACCTATCTACTGGGGGCATGTGCTGTGGATACCTATCTACTGGGGGGCATGTGCTGTGGATACCTATCTACTGGGGGGCATGTGCTGTGGCTCCCTATCTACTGGGGGGCATGTGCCGTGATTACCAATATACTGGGGGACCTGTTCTGTGGCTACCTATCTACTTGGGGACATGTGCTGGGGATAGCTGTCTATTTGGGGTATGTGCGGTGGCTACCTAATTACTGGGAGCCATGTGATGTGGCTAGCTATCTACTGGGGCTACCTATTTATTGTGGGGCATGTGCTGTGGCTACATATTTACTGGGGTCCATGGACTGGGGCTACCTATCTACTGGGGGACATGTGCTGTGGCTACTTATCTACTGGAAGGCATGTGCATATGGTACGGCTCTCACAGAATTACATTTTAAAATATGCGGTGTTCATGGCTCTCTCAGCCAAAAAGGTTCCTGACCCCTGATCTAGCTTGATGATCGATTGCAATCTCTCAGCTAAGACAATTGCCAAACTGCCTCATTTTGAGTGCAATGACAATTGAAATACAGAATGAAGTTCATCCATCTTTTCAAGTCAAGAAGTGGCCATCTAAGCAAAATATCAGTCAAATTGAGTTAACAGGTTGGCCCATTAAAAGAGCTTTAGGTTGCGAAGTGACAAACACAAAAGTGGAGCTGGCTTGTATGCCTTGTAGGTTGACATCGCAGATGTTAATGTAAGCACCATGTGAATTACAGTACACAAGTCTACGATGGGGACACATAAAAAGGTTTAGAAGCCTTGACTTCAATATTATTTAAAAAATTGTTGGTGGATAGTAGAATATTGGAATTGGGTGATTTGGAGCAATAGAAGAGTATGAAAAGTGGACAGCGGAATATTAAAATTGGGTGATTTGGAGCAATGAGAGGAAAGCGAATAGACTGGGCACCGATGGTTACAAATGGATCTGGAAGAATCAAGGGGAAAGGGGGCTTGAGAAATTGAAGGAACTTTTCAGTTCAGTGGAGACAGTCTGTGAGATTGGGTTGTTTCAAAGCGCAACAGATTCATGAAGACCAGATCTTGGTCTTGGTCTTGGTGTGCTCAGTTCAACTGTTATGGGCCACATTTCTGTTGGACTTGCCAAAATAAATGTGGTGCAGTTTGCGAATGTGCACTGGAATGCCCACTTATGTGCGTGTTATTGTGTTGCAGCTTGCACTGTGCAGCCACAACAAGTTTGCACATGTATTTTTGTGCAAAGACCGACAGAAAACTGGCGCAAGCCAGTTAATAAATCAGGGCCATAGTGTTCCAGCAAGACCCGAAAGATATGTTGAGATCAAATGGTTTAATGACTAATGAATTGCTGGATTGGCTTCACCCGTCCCCAGACCTCAATTCCATCAATTACCCGTGGGTGAGTTAAAGAAAACAAATCTAGTCATATCAGAGTGAGCATATCAGTATGTACCAACATTGGGAAAGGGTAGAATGACTCGGTATCAGATATCAGTTGAGACGTGCTTCAATCTGACCGTGAGCATGCTCTGAAGGATTCAAGCAGTGTCAAATGCAAAGGAGGATTTACAAAATTGTCATTTTTTTATGTAATAGCCATGATGATTGTCTATAAATCTATAGTAGTCTTCAAAGCAATAGTGGATGGTTATATATGGTTCCTGGAAGTCAAATAGTTAAAAACATTATTAGCCTGTTGGTTGTCACTGTATATATTGAATTATAAAATTATATACACACTTTCATTGTGCCCTCTTAGGAAATTATAACCTATATTTTCATAAATAAAAAATGTGTAGCGATTTCTGCTCTAATCCCAGCGTGTGCGTTTAGGGGGATCTGTATAACCCAAATAGCAGTTTTGTTACTGAAGCCACTAGGAGGAAATCTGTTTCATATCCATACAGCTGCTGTAGTGATTTCTGCCCCTCTCCCAGGGTGTGCATTTAGGGGGATCTGTATACCCCAAATAGCAGTTCTGTTTTGTTACTGAAGACACTAGGAAGAAATCTGTGTCATAGCCGTACAGCTGCTGTAGTGATTTCTGCTCCTCTCCCAGGGTGTGCATTTTGGGGCATCTGTATAATGCAAATTTCCATACTTTTTGTTGCTAAAGTTGAGGGCAAGAAATATGTGTCAAATCCACATAGTTTATAGAGTAATTTTCGCTCCAATTACAGGGTGTCCGTTGTGGGGTATCTGTATAATGCAAATGTTTATACTTTTTTTTGCTAAAGTTGAGAGCAAGAAATACGTGTCAAATCCACATAGTTTATAGAGTGATTTTTGATCCAATTACAGGGTGTCTGTTGTGGGGTAACGTTGCTACTATGTTTAGTTTTCCCATTCATTTAATCTGTCAGTAGGAATGAAAAGTCTGATTTTGAAAAGGATTGATAGCCAAAAGCAGGAGTGGATACAGAACACGGAGGACATGCATGTATCCCATTTACTGCTCATCTCTGTTTTGGATCCACTCCTGTTTGTTTTTGGCTTTAGCAATACTGATGATGGATTATTGACCAATTGAAAGCGGACATTGATGGATGAAATGAAGGGCAATTGATCAGTGACGTCAATGCAGAATTACTGCCGACACCCTCTCCACTCTTTTGGGGTTTACTACATGTGTCTGCGTTGAACAGAACAGATTCTGTCGTAATCTATGGAATCATCTGATGTCAGTGTAAAAAGAGTGCACTCTTTGATGTTATAGTGGGATTTTGGCCCTCAGCTCTTTTCTTTCGAGCTGGCACAGACGTTACTTTGTCAGGCTGTGTTCCCACTTCGCTTATTTGGTGAAGTTGGCCTCTGTAAGTACCCATGGAATTGAAGAGTGAAGCGATTCTAAGAGTGGCGGCTGTCATGTGCGTGTCATACTAAAACACAGCAATGTTTGAAGACCAAACACCCTACAGGCTCTCTGCAGCAAGGAAATACCTGTTTTTTTCTGTTTTTTTTTAACGTGATTCATCATGATTCGATTCAGGTCGAATCAAATTTTTTCAAAAAATTTGGTGAATTGGGTCGAATTGAATTTCAACAAATTCGGCCATCTCTAATCAAAAAGGTCCTTTTTTTGCTCTTTAATGTACACTGTTCACCCCATCTTGACAAAAAAAAATGAAATGTAGATATTTTTGCTAATTTATTAGCAATAAAAATGGAAATATCACATGGTCATAAATATTCAGACCTTTTGCTCTGCCATTCTTCAGGAATGGTCACAGAGTTGTTCTGAAGCCACTGCTTTGTGTAGCTGTGTGCTTAGGGTCATTGTCTTATTGGGATGTGAAACTTCTGCCCTGTCTGAGGACCAGAGCACTCTGGAAGAGGTTTTTATCCAGGAAATCTCTGTATAAGGCTGCATTCAGCTTTCCTTTGATTGCAACCAGTTGTCCTGTCCCTGAAGCTGAAAAATATCAAACCATGTTTCACTGTTGGGATTGTATTTGGCAGGTGATGAGCAGTGCCTTGTTTTCTCCACTCAGAATTCACACCAAAAAGTTCAGTCTTTGTCTCATTAGACCAGAGCATCTAATTTCTCGTAGTCTTGGAGTCCTGCATGTGTATTTTGCAAGCTGTATAAAGGCTTTCAATATGTCTTGCACTGAGGAGAGGCTTCTGTTGGCACACTCTGACTTAAACCCTCAACTGGTAGAGGGCTGCACTGAATTTGACTTTGTAAAACTTTCTCAAATCTCCCAAAGGTGATCTTGGGGTTCTTCTTTACATCTCTCACCAAGGCTCTTCTTACACGATTGCTTTGTTTGGCTGGACAGCCAGGTCAAGGAAGAGCTGTGGTCATCCCAAACATCTTCCATTTAAGGATTATGAAGGCCACTGTGCTCTTAGGAACCTTAAGTGCTGCAGAAACTTTTTTTTAACCTTGGCCAGATGTATGCCTTGCCACAATTCTGTCTCTTAGCTCCTTGGGCAGCTCTTTAGATTTCATGATTCTCCTGGGCTCTGACATGCACTGTGAGCTCTTATATAGAAATGTGTGTGCCTTTCCTAATCAAGTCCAATCAATATAAATAAAGAGATCTGGACTCCAATGTAGAACCATCTCAAGGAGGTTTAGAAGGAAATGGACAGCATGTTAGATAAATATTAGTGTCACAGCAAAGGGTCTAAATACTTAAGACCATGTGATATTTCAGTTTATTTCTTGTTTAATTAATTAGCAGAAATATCTACATTTCAGTTTTTTTTGTCTGTCAAGATGGGCTGTAGACTGTGCTTTAAAGAGCACCACTGTATGTATTATACAATCACAGTGCCCCCAAAAAATCATTACATAGCTAGGACACCTCAAATAAATGATCATGAATATTGCCTCCATAATAAATTATGGTGTTATTTATATAATAATTTATTTTGGGGGCAATATAAATGATCATTTATTAAGAGGGCACAATGTAAGAATAATATATCAAAAGTGACTGCATAATACATTATAGGATATACACTCACCGGCCACTTTATTAGGTACACCTGTCCAACTGCTCGTTAACACTTAATTTCTAATCAGCCAATCACATGGCGGGAACTCAGTGCATTTAGGCATGTAGACATGGTGAAGACAATCTCCTGCAGTTCAAACCGAGCATCAGTATGGGGAAGAAAGGTGATTTGAGTGCCTTTGAACGTGGCATGGTTGTTGGTGCCAGAAGGGCTGGTCTGAGTATTTCAGAAACTGCTGATCTACTGGGATTTTCACGCACAACCATCTCTAGGGTTTACAGAGAATGGTACGAAAAAGAAAAAACATCCAGTGAGCGGCAGTTCTGTGGGCGGAAATGCCAGAGGTCAGAGGAGAATGGGCAGACTGGTTTGAGCTGATAGAAAGGCAAAAGTGACTCAAATCGCCACCCGTTACAACCAAGGTAGGCAGAAGAGCATCTCTGAACACACAGTACATCGAACTTTGAGGCAGATGGGCTACAGCAGCAGAAGACCACACCGGGTGCCACTCCTTTCAGCTAAGAACAGGAAACTGAGGCTACAATTTGCACAAGCTCATCTAAATTGGACAGTAGAAGATTGGAAAAACGTTGCCTGGTCTGATGAGTCTCGATTTCTGCTGCGACATTCGGATGGTAGGGTCAGAATTTGGCGTCAACAACATGAAAGCATGGATCCATCCTGCCTTGTATCAACGGTTCAGGCTGGTGGTGTCATGGTGTGGGGAATATTTTCTTGGCACTCTTTGTCCCCTTGGTACCAATTGAGCATCGTTCAACGCCACAGCCTACCTGAGTATTGTTGCTGACCATGTCCATCCTTTTATGACCACAATGTACCCAACATCTGATGGCTACTTTCAGCAGGATAATGCACCATGTCATAAAGCTGGAATCATCTCAGACTGGTTTCTTGAACATGACAATGAGTTCACTGTACTCAAATGGCCTCCACAGTCACCAGATCTCAATCCAATAGAGCATCTTTGGGATCTGGTGGAACGGGAGATTCGCATCATGGATGTGCAGCCGACAAATCTGCGGCAACTGTGTGATGCCATCATGTCAATATGGACCAATCTCTGAGGAATGCTTCCAGCACCTTGCTGAATCTATGCCACGAAGAATTGAGGCAGTTCTGAAGGTAAAAGGGGGTCCAACCCGTTACTAGCATGGTGTACCTAATAAAGTGGCCGGTGAGTGTATATTGCCCCCATAAGAAATTATTACAGAAATAGGGCCTCTCTTAATAAATTATTAGGTATAAATTGTGCCTACTGTTCCATTATTTAGGGTCTGCTGTAAAATTATTATGGGGGATATCTGATATTTGTGGGGGCACAGCATGGTCAGTTGTGGTAAGAGGATTATATATTATTTAACATTAAGAGCACAGTGTTCTCTGATGGAACACAATAGTATGAGGACATGTGGCCCTTTTAGGGGTGCAGTGTGGAAACTTACTCCAAGGAGCTGAATACATTTTAATGTAATTTGGCAGTACTAAGTCATTGTCAGGAGAGGTCACCATAAAAGGTTGGACCAGATGCAGCAGATTGTCCTGTTTCAGTTACTACATGCTACTTATAAGTACTGTAGTTACTGTCTGAACTTCTAGTGCACGAGACAACCAACGCCACATTTAGTTTCATTCACAAGGGTTGATGAGCCAAGTTTGCTTTAATAATTTTGTGTGTCGATTCCAGGTTGGAGGTGTCATCCATTATTATTCATATGTTTAGACATATGGTGCAATAATGATTTAATGAGAAATTTCTAATATAATGCTGATTCTGAACTCCAAGGTATTGCTTTGCTAGATAGTTTGCAGGTTTTGGCTGATTTGGCACAAGTACATCACAATATTCCATCACACACACTTTTTACTAGTAAACTGTAGCACCACTAGGCCATCCTACTGCCTGCCCCACTGCTCTTCATGGATGGAGGTGCTTCACAACTTGCTTCCAGCCCCCCCCCCCCCCCCCGACACCTGTGGGCTATTTTAGGCATCTTCTCTCACAGAAGGCTTTTAGAGAAAAAAAGATTCATATCTTCCAGTAGGGAATGGTGTGTTTGTTGCTGGCAAATCACATTTCTAACTCTTGGCTTGTTCCTTCTTGACTCCGTCTCCTTTGGGTTTCATCTAGGCACAACCTATTATTCTGTGCTACCAACCTTGCAGGAAAATCTTTGTTATTTTTTGGATTCAGGAACAAATAAATAAGTGCATTTACTTCTTTTCATATTGATATTCTTGTGTGGATTTAAGTGCAAGAAATAGCAACCAAGTATATCTGAAGGTATTTTACTTGCATTATCTGTATATTGTGGGGGGAGGGGGGGTATTGTTGGTTAGTCTCTGAGACATTCACCTTTGCTGATCTGGACAGGATAGCACAGGTGCTGCCTAATTAATAGTGGGGTGTGGCTATCTAATTAGCAGCCTTTATATACTTCTGTGGTCAGTTTGTCTGGTGGTTTTGCAGTCTGATCTTTCTTGCATTGAAAGCAACAGCTTTTTTGGCATCTAAACTTTAAATAGCAAACAGTAATGTGAGTGTAGGGGCTTCTTGCGAGTGGGCATTGATCCTGTGACCAGGCCTATGTATAAAAATATATATCTCCTAGAGGAGAGGCAATTCTACCATAGACATAGACAGGGATTCTTTACTTTAAGACCAGTGAGACTATGGAACTTTCTACTACAGGAGGTTATGTACATGTTCAAGAGAGGCCTGGATGCCTTTCTAGAGAGCACAATTATCACAAGTTATGGGGAAAAAACATTTGTTTAATTCTTAAAGGTTGGACTTGATGGACTTCTGTCTTTTTCCAGCCTTATATATTATGATACTATGATCTGTCTGTCCCCTGATCCTGCACTGTACTTGACCACTCATCTGGCTGTTCCTTATTGCTTATCATAAGACCTCTACAAGATCTAGCAAACTTATGATCTCTCTGCAGCAAAAACCATATACCTACATAGGGGTGTGAGGGTGAAAACTGTATTGGTTTCGGGTTAATACTATTAGTGATGGCACAGTGTCAAATGGGGAATAGAATTGTAATAATAGTAATAATAATCACACTTTTTATTATTATTTTCGTTGTTATCAAAATAAATCTTTATTTATTTAGCACCATCATATTCTGGTCTTAATGTGGGTCCACATCTGCTTGTTGTTGCACAAAATTAGTAAGATAGATATTCCGACTTGTTTTCCAGTGTTTTGCTGTAGATATCAGAAAGCAGTACATCTGAGATGCAGTAAAAATGCTAAAACTAATGTGAATGTGTGGGTCTGATTTAAGAAAAATCTATGCATTGAATAACTCTCTGATAGCGGTACAGTCGATTTGCTGTTCAGAGTGGTTTTATAATTTTAAAGTATGGGTTCAATGTAATGACATGATACTGACACACCAACCCCGCTGTTTATGAGTTCAAGCCTTGCACAGTGACAGTCTGACAGGCACATAATGACTCTCTTCTTGCAGGAGGTATAGTACACTGCACTAATCCATCAGGAGTCTTATGGAGATTGATGATGGCTCAGGGTTAGTAAATGTGCATTTTAATGGCTCCTCAAATAGGCAACAACATCTTCATGCTTAGGACTGATGTATCCTGTGGAGTCTTGTGCTGAAGAATAAACAGAAAAATATCAATATAGTGCTCTCTCCCTGCTCTCTAAGGTTTTCATTTTCATAGCTCTCCTTATCCTCTACATGAAGTCAACTCCCATATGAACTTATGATCCCCATATAATTACTACTGTATTTTGCTACAACAGCATAACTTCTCATTTAGGTCATTCACAGCTCATACATACACAGGCAAACATGCAGGATTTTTTTGAAGGTATGTTAATTGTCACTGCTGGCATTAGTCTCATTCTATATTAAATTTATAATCTATACCATTAGGTAATATTTTGCAGGAATGTAACAGCTCCCTTCTTCATTAGAAATCTAACTCTCCTTTGGCACCTAAAGGTAATTGTAGAAAATCTTTACTGGATTGGATATTGACTTACATACATGACTGTGATATGTCTACCTGCTGGAGTTATAGGTTTCCTAGATATGGAAGACAAATATCTTACACACCTGTGATAAATATGAATTAATTATTGGCCCCATTCCATAGTAAGTCAATGATCAAAATTAGAAAAAGGGTATTGCCATATACAGGGCCAATTCTAGCCTTTTTGCTGCCTGAAATGCTGCTTAAATTACCCAGGGCCGGCACCAGTCGTGGGCATACCTGGGCAAGTGCCGATGCCCAGAGCTGCTTGGGGGCCCACATAAAGCTGTACATAAGTAATCCATGGGGCTGAGGGGGACTGTATCTAATGAATCCATAAGGTATGAGGGGGGATGATAAAAATAACCATGAGAGGGCTGTATGATAAATTGGGGAAGAGGAGACTGTTTTAGTTTCCAAAATGTTTAATGTTGCCAAGTGAGTTCACTGCAAAGGGGCCCACGAGACGCTGTTGCCCCTACTGAAACCTAGAGCTGACCCGCTGCCACACCCCTGAAAAAATCCTAGCCCTGATGCCATCAAAGCTTTGATTTAAGTATGCTGACAACATCATTAACAACATCCCCACATAATGCTACCATATCACTGGTACACAGATATTAGTGGCATTTAGTAACCTCCAAGTGATAATTTGATCCATCAAGAGGAGGACTTCATTATGTCTTCTCTTGTCCATGACATATCACTGTTGAAATCACCACCAAATGTCATAAGCTCAGTGCAGCACATCACCACACTGCGCTTACAAAAATACCACAGTCACTTACAGTATCATGTCACGTGTATAACAACACTATGCTCCTAAATAATTTATATCCCTAACTGCAGAATATTAAAAAATACCTCCATATATAAAAACATACACTCTGTGACCCACACCCACAGTGTAATTAAATATGGCCTATAGATAGAACTCATAATTTTAATTATATACAGTACCCCATAACTGCCACTACCCTCAGTTTTAATATATACAGTATACCACAGCAACCCTTCCCATAAATACCCCCTTTTTAATTAAGGGCCCATATAAAATTCCCCCAGTTTAGTTATAGACAGTACTCCATAGTATCCCTGAATTGAAACAATGATGTACAGAAGACATACTTTTAAAATGTTCATGAGAATGTTTGGGGTATGTCTCACCTCTGTTCCCGCTATCATATGATCCAGTGGTCATAATATACTCACAGGTTGAGAACGTATAGCTCATCAGGAAAAAAATCTCTGTTTGGCACCCAACTCTTGTATTTCATTCTTTTTATTTATTAATATCTTATCACCAGTTTTTATTAAGAAATAAAAAGAGTGAAATACCACAGTTGGGCGCTGAATGGAGAGTATATTATACAAGAGATCAATTAATCTCACATGGAACAATGTACATAATGTTAAAATGTAATGTAAAAAAAGAACAATAGAAATTGTTAGAAAAAAACACTACTCTACTACTCTTTTCTACTTCTACCTGTACCAACACAATGCAAAACAATTATGGCTCCTGGAAAGTGATGATGCAAATATTTTTTTTTCCAAAAAAAGGAATTCATTATGCAAATAAATGCCATTAAAACAACATAAATATGGTATCCCTGTATTTGTATTGACATAGAGACTTTTTTCTTTGATTTAAGTTATTTAGATAGTCTTTAAAATTACTGTAAAGAAAGGAATGGAGGATATATGAAACCTTGAATTATGCTACAAAAAAATTGCAATTTGTCCCCTAAAAATCAAACCCTGATACAGCTATAATGAGAGAAAAATTCAAAAAAAGATAAAGCTTACTGAATGCATTGATAAAAAAAAAAACTGCCTGGTCATTAAGGCTGAAAACAGGTGCCGTATTTCGAGGTTAAGTGACCCACGATCAACATGAATCTGAACATTTGTTGTTTTATCATCATCATGGAAGAAACACACAGAAACTGCTACTCAGGTCAAATATGTTAGAAACAGCCCAATGGAATAGTAAATATGTCTCCTATCACTTGCCTTCCTGACAACGTTTTCTTAATAATTTTGATATGTGTATATTATAGCGGAACATATGACAACATACTTTACATAGGTATCATATAAAACCTGTTTCCTTCCAATATTTTTGTATGTAATCAATTTTATGGTTTCTACTTTACCCTTAGCGCTTTACCTTGCTGATATGCTGAGAGTCAGCATATGTAACATAATTTACACTTCCAATATTTGTCATTCTGTCAATTACTGTGGCATATTTTTTAAAACTTGATGAATTGCACTATTGACTGACATATGATACCGTCAGTCAGTGGGATCATACTCAAAGAGAAATTTGAGAGGCTGTACATGGTAAAATCCTACTTCTTTTTTTATAGGGCATATCTCTAACTAAACAAAATCAGGCTGGAAATCTACCTAGTAGCATTGCCCAAAACTCTGCTATTGTGTACTGCTAAGACCTGCTCCTTCAACGTTTGAGGCTTTAACAATCCCACAAAAAGGAGTTAAATGTTTACTCTTCTTAAGAACAAGACTACAGACTTCTTGTTCATTCAGGAAAACCACTTTAGACAAGCTCATCTCCCTGACCTTTTTTCTTATACAATTCCGTATCCAACTATTAGGAGAGTCTGGACCACCCTCTGACAGCTCTCTATCTGAACCTGAGTGAATTTAGCTGCCACCTGTCATCATATATCCTCTCACGTTCCTCTAGCCCAAAACCCATACTTCAGTATATATAAGGCTGACAAGATACCTTGAACAAATTATGCCCAAATACAGTATAATACTGTATGGAACTGTTAGAACACAAGAAGGCTCTTACAACCCCTTCACGGTCTGCAATGGATATATCCGCCAGAGAGCTTTGAAGGGTGTATGAAGAGAGCTCATGGGCGTTATATGTTATAAATCTGGCGACAGGGGAAACAGAAATACACAATCAAGCTATCCGCTAGGGATCCCCAAAGAATGGCCTATTCCTATCTGCAAAGTTCTACCTAAATATGATTATAATTGCCCCATAGCCACCTGCCTGTAATGACACAATGGAGGCTTTGAACATGGTAATTCCATTTTATGACTTATTATGTTTAAATACCTTGCCATGAGGGCATCTTTTAACCTTGGTTTTACTTCCATCTTTTCTCTCAAGATGCATACATACCAATCACGTGGGTATCACTACTAATATTTTGGGAGTTGTTTAGTTGCTGCAAGTTGCTATGAAGCCATTTGTTTGCCTTTGGCAAAGTAACAGCACAGAGGAGGATGGAATTGTTAGGGAAAAGTATATGGCCAAATATGAATAAAGTCACATGTTTCTTTGATGTATTTAGAAAAAGAGGTTTTTTCTAGCTATTACCTGAGAGATAGAGGCCATTACCTCTTGCTGAAATCATGAATGGATGTAGATGGATACGTTAGCAGAATTCCAGAGATTCCATTTGCAGAGGGTGCCTACCACTCCGAATTTGCTCTTTTATGCGGATGGCATTATTATTTTGGGTGGAGGCATCAATGCAGTGCAACATTATAGCTTCAGAGATCTAAACACTTTAGAGCTTTCATCCATATGTGATCAAATACTACTTTGCTAATTACCTACAAGGTGGCTACAAAAACCATGTAGACATAAAGTGGTATCTCTTGGGCACACAAAGCCACAACTATCTGTGGACATCCCAACTTAGTAATACAAAAAACAAAATATACAGTCCAATCTTAAATGGCATCATACAGGCTTGGAGATCGACCTAGAGCCTTCCTCTGTAACCTCATGTACAGGCAATAAATGTGTACCTTGAGCAGGGTATTAAATCTTCTTCTGCAAAAACCAAACTGGCTGGATGACCCAGAGCACTTCTTTCCCATGTTTATTAGACTATGGGACACATTTACTTACCTGTCTGATGGAGTTAACCCAAAGTTCATTGGCCGACCGGAATGCACCGGAATTCACTAAGATCGCATGCCCTGCCTGTGTCGCTTCCCCGGAGTTCACCTTCCTGTTCCCAATGCATGTAAGTGCTTGATCTTGCGAGACAATCCGATGGCCCGCTCCCGATTTCTGTCGCATAACAGCCAGTGCAGCTGCGCCAAAATCCAATCGCATGTGACACAATCCCCTGTTAAATAACGCCAGGAAGTCTAGTGGAAATGCGATCCACGGACCTATAGTAAATAAGCCAGTATATGTCTACATGTCTGGCAATGTCAGTTGCGTCTATAGGTTCGGGTCTACAGTTCAATAAAAAGGCACCATACTAGGGAGCGACATTTGCATCCATGGAGCTGCTGCCAGTGGGATCTGTGAAAAGGTTTATCTGTGGCATGGTGAATTGACCATGTCTGCATCAGTCCACTACTCTTCCTAGTAATGAGGCCTTGTAGTACCGATTTATATCCAGGAGACAGACCTACTTTCCCCTAATTGTCGATTCAGCTGCTTAAAGAACCTGGGGGAGTCGGCATATAGGCAAGGTCTGGAATAAATACATAAAATGGGGAAGAGCATTCATCTTAAACACAGTCCATCTGCCGAAACAGGTATCAAGCCTATAGGACCTCTCCCCAGAGTCCCGAAAAGAAGGGCATAATTACGCTCATACAATTCTCCCAGGTTCCGTGGGATCTGGACCCCCAAGTTTTGAAGAGTTTATGTTGCCCAGCGGAAAGGCAAGTCTCGTTACAGGGAATTTTGCTAGTCTGGCGAGGGATTTCTAGAAATTTTGAGTAGGGAAAGTTTGTGGAGGCGTTGGAATTCACACATAAGCTGTGGGAAGGAGCTGGAAGGCTGAGATAGAAAGAAGAGGAGTTTGTCCACATAAGCGGACACCTTCACAGTTTGTTTACCCACTACTAGATCACTTATATCCTGATGGTTCATTATATGGTAAGAATAAAGATCAGGGGCGACAGCTGGAACCCCTGCCTCATCGCACTGTGGATTGCAAAGGTTTAGGAAATCACTCCGATAGCCGCCATGGGGAAGTGTACAGTGAATGGATCCATGACAGCATATGATGACCTAGGCCAATATGGTCCTGCATGGAGAACATGAAAGGCCACCCAATCCTGTAAACCTCCTTTTCAGCATCTGTTAATAAAAGGCAAAGGGGAGGGGGGGGGGCGTTCCTCGACCTTGAATGATGGACCACATTAATTCTCCTTTACTGTATTGTCCCTACCATCCCAAGCCACAACAAAACCAACATGGTTAAGGTGAATATGATCTAGCAGTAAGGGGGCAATGCTAACACCTTAGAAAACTGTTTCATGTCCATGTTTAGTAATGAGATTGGACGATAACTCACAGTGCTAAGGGGGTCTTTAATTGGCTTGTGTATCATTGTGATGAGGGCATGCAACATATCCAGAGGGAAGGTTTCTCCCCTTGTAATCATGTTAACCGCGACTGGCAGCGGAGCTAAGAGGAGGTTCAAGTATTGTTTTTAATAAAATCAGGGTGGCCATCCGGACCAGGCACCTAGGTTGTATGGAACCTAGAGCTGCAGCCAGTTCTTCCTCCGAGATTGGGTCCTCTAAAGAAGATGAAAGGTCTCTGGGTAGCACAATTAAGCCACATTAAAGTGTATTAGGTCATATGGGACTGAATCTGGTCTGTAGGAACGTGAGAAAGTTCATCAGAGGGCAAATTATATAGACTCTGGAGAAAGTCTGCTAGTTCTGCCGTAATATCTTGTGGATTATTTGTTCTTCCTCCCTTCCTTCTCCGAATGGTAGGTATATAATTCCTTGTCTGCAGGGATTGAGCCAGTAGTTTCCCACTCTTATTTAACATGTTAATAGAAGGTACGTATGCCTCTTGTCAAGACAGCCATGGTGTGCAGTTCAAATTTATCCTTCAACCTGTCTCCTAGCCTCTGAGAGGTCTGTTTGTACAGAGATTGTGCACACTCTCTTGTGCAATGCTTTCAGGTCAGCTATTTAGCTCAATATGGCTTCCACCTCCAAGGCCTGTTCCCTTTTCAGACGAGTTTTATGAAGGATCCACACACTTGTGGGCGGCCCATTCTGTATGCATAGACAACTCAGAAGGAGGATTTTCAGTGCAGTAATGCATCAGGTGACAAAAGGGTTAGGAGAGGGATAAAATGGGGGGAGGTTAAGGTAGAGGATAATGTAGGGAGAAACCAGGGAGTACTGTCCCTTAATGATCCTACATAAGGGTGGGTATACTATAATCATCTCAGTAGAAAACCTCAGTGGTATACACGACGTTGGGCTATTCCAGAGGCCACATACAACAAAATAAATTGAGTCAAACCCAAGAAATCATGGCGATCATAGGGACACCTGTAGGAAATACCTAGAACCACTACCTACTTTGGGAAAGGAAGAAGTGTAAGCAAGTCACAGCTACCCATTTCCAAGACATCATTCGCATTAGTCAAAGATAAGACAAACCAGCATTCTTCCCTTAATCAACTACGGAATGTCACACATAGACCTAGGGGGAATTAGGGGGAGGGAGGGTACACATTTCTAGCCAGGCCTTGATTGGGGGAATGAAGGGCAAAAGTGGATCTCTTCTTGCAAATGAGTAGGTAGACGGGGTGACCCCTAAGGTAAGTGGTACCAGCATCTATGATGGATTGTAGTAATGGTTTCAAGAAATGCCTCATAGTCAAGTTGAGTCTTGCAAAGTCCAGCAACAATTGATCTTTAGTATCTGAGAAGTCCACTGGGCAATGCCTCCAAGCCTTCTGCAGAATTTCTTCTTTTTCGGTGAGAAGTGCACCCGGCAAAGTACATCCATAGGACCCACAGCCATAGACCATCTAATCGTAGAAAGATGGTGGACCTGGTCTATTGTAATTTCTGTATAAAATAGTCTGTCCAGAACTGTATTAAAGATAGTACACACAACTGCAGGGAGTACAGCTGATGGAATAGAGCAGGGATCCCACATAGTTTATCATTATTTCATTGTCCCCTATTCTCCTGATCATCTAATTGTAGCATTATAAAATGGTTCATGACATGCTGCGATTGTGTAGATTCTTCTAATCTTACAATGCGGTCTTCCAGAGCCGAGGTAGTTTGCTCTTTTGAGGACACTCTGATACAGAATTTAGCTCTGAATATACGCAGATAGGGCCTTTGCATTTCTCCACCATATTGGTCATACATTCTAGGTCGTTTCGCATCAGTAATGAGCTCAGAATGAACCATAAGTCACGCTTAGCAGGTTATGGTGACCCCCTCTCACTGAAGACTCATGACAGCATGGTAGACCCTGAGGGGTTGATGAGTGGCACCTGATTTATCGCTTCCGCGTCTTGGGGCTGCTGCCCAGTGTGTATTCTCAATACAGCCACCTGGAAGGTCCCTTCCACCTGAACTTGAGCAGAAGGAGAGAGCACCCATAAGCTATTCTGTAGATGGGGGGGGGGGGGGCTAGATAGAGGGTGATGATAGCACTCCAGCAAGAACTATGGGCTGCCTATAGAGTCCTTATCCTCTTGGGAGGTAGCTGCAGAAGGTAGCTCAGGTTGCATAGGGGGAGCGGGGGCAGATGTCTGACTTGTGGTGGATATATTAAGGGTCCCTGGAGGCACCTGTGAGCAAGTGCAGTGGAGGCCACAGGTTTTTCCGCCATTGGGCGCCTCAGTTGAAAAACCCTGTATTCTGTGTGGTGCCGCACCAAAGGTTGTAATGCCGCAAATAGACAGGCAATATAGGTGTGCACGGTCAGATATGATGTCCCCCTTCTCCTTGGCCTCCTGGATATGGCGTGAAGGGTACTGTGCAAGCAGAGTGAGGTCAGTAGAGAAGCTATAAGCAGCCCTGGTGAGGCTGATGAGAGTAGGTGCTTAATGGCACCATGTTCAGGATTCGCCACCAACAAGACTTTTTCAAGCTTGAAAAAGTCTTGTTAGCCGAACAGTAGCATTTGGAAAAAATCGCAGTTTTTTTGGGAGTGCTGCTTATTTTTTCCTTGTATATATACTGTATATATATATTAATGGGGTTTTCATTAAAACATTCCACTTGCTTAGTTCGTTGGTGTTCTCAGAAGAAACAAACAGTATGCAAGAAGTGCAGAAAATCTCTCAGCAGCAGAGTGACAGCTCTAGGTACTGCTCTGTACAGTTTTCAAAGATGTTCATCTAAAATGAATGGAAAAATCTTGGAACAAACAGAGGCTGTGGTTTTACTACAGGATAAAAACTGGACTAGCAGAGGACCGAGACCTATTGAATTATTTTCTTCTGTCAATCCATAAGACACAGAAGACACATCAAATTTAAAAAGCCTCTTGTCTTTGCTGCTTCCATTAAGAAGATGAGCGGATGGTGTAAATCAGTCACCATCAGCTGCCTCCTCCTCCTGTCTTTATAACGTGATGCTTTTATGTTACCTCTGAATCTTCAGAGCGTAGGGTTAGTGAGCGATACAAACACATTCTCGGTTTTGTGGCTACTAATTTGCCAGCTGGGAATTGTTCTTTTAAAGATGGTTTACTGAAGCTCACACCACAACATCCCTTTCCTGCCTTGCGCTCCTTAAACCTCCATGAAGTGGATTTGAGTTAAGGCGGAGGTTTCATTAGCTGCACACTGGGGGCCTCTTTCTCAGTGGTTGAAGTTTTATTGACTGTGACTGGAGCAGATATTACACCTCCATCTAGCAACCAGTTTAATTATTAATAAGTTACAAGAACAAAACAGGGGAAGTCATCACCATGCAAAATAGCATTTAAAGAGACCGCATATTGTCAAGTAGAATGAATAAGAGACCTTTTCATATTATTAACATTAACATTGTTACTATATCCGACGATGCAGCGCCATTCTATACGAGAACAAAACCCCTTTGTGCACCAGTATCTCTTGCTAGTCCACCATTCTGGGTGAACGGACAGAAGTCTCGTTGCAAGCAGTGCCCCCAAATTACCATCTACCAAGGACCTTCAACAGGTCCTTTATGTGATCTGACAAGCTCAAAACCCCTCGAATACCAGGTGAGAGTTAAACCATCTCATTTTTTCACCTTTTATCTAAAGGATTCACTTGAGTCTGTTTGCACTTTCTTTCTTTGTCTCTCCTTGAAACACCCCATCTCACACGAGTGAGGAACATCAAACAAAGAAACTCACCAACCCCATCCCATCATATTTTCATAAGTATTGAAAATAAAAGTTATCCAACTTCAACAATGTTTTCATCAATGTCCATATCCTTTTTAGTCTATATTTCCATCTATACACAAAATATCTGAATGAATATTATTAAATAGTGATGAGCGGACCACTTCAGTTTGTGATTCGCAGAGTTTGTCTTAACTTTGAAGAAAAGTTTGGCTAGGGAACCCAAACCTGGGGGACTGTTCACTCCTACCATTTACTGCAATGCTACAGTATTGCATCATACAGTGAAATGGCTAATAATCTCTACCAGTTACAGATTGTGTGGAATGATATGCCTTCAGTCTAGGCTGTCATTGGAAGAGATCCTTTCAAAATGGTGGTGTATCTATGCCTTCTTTGTCTCTGACTATCTCTCTGTAATGTCTCTGACTGTCTCTGTCGCTAATTGTCTATCTGTATGGTCTCTGGCTGTCTCAGTTTCTGACTATGCCTGTCTTCATCTCTGACTCTGTCTCTCTGTACTTGACTGTCTCTCACTGTCTCTTTGTACTTGACTCTCTCTCTGTAGTTCACTGTCTCTCACTGTCTCTGTACTTGACCGTCTCTCACTGTCTCTCTGTACTTGACCGTCTCTCACTGTCTCTCTGTACTTGACCGTCTCTCACTGTCTCTCTGTACTTGACTGTCTATCTTCACTCTCAGTACTTGACTGTCTCTCACTGTCTCTCTCTGTACTAGACTGTCTCTCTGTGTACTTAACTGTCTCTCTGTACTTGTCTCTAATTGTCTCTCTCACTCACTGTCTCTCTATGGACTTGACTGTCTATCTCTGTACTGTCTCTGTATTTGACTGTCTCTTGTTAACTGACTGCACCTGACTGTCTCTCACTGTCTCTCTCTACTTGACTGTCTCGCACTGTCTGTCTCTCTCTGTACTTGACAGTCTCCCACTGAACTTGACGGTCTCCCTCTGTACTTGACTGTCTCCCTCTGTACTTGACTGCCTCTCACTGTTTCTCTCTGTCTTTGACTGTTTCTCTCTTTACTTGACTGTCTCTAACTCACTGTCTCTTTATGGACTTGACTGTCTATCTCTGTACTATCTCTGCATCTGACTGTCTCCCTGTACCCGACTGTACCTGACTGTCTCTATCCCTATCCATCTTACTCCACACTTAAGATGTGTTATGCTCATTGTCTATAGTAACCAATCAAAGCTAAGAGCTCATATTAATGACCTGTGGCAAAACAGCAACCAATCACGACTCGGCTTCAACTACTACAGAAGCAGCAGAAGCTAATGGATCCTGTATATGGTGGTTAATAACTTTATTTTGGAAAGTGCGGGAGGAAAATTTTGGTACAAAACCGAGTCTATGACGTTCCCTGAGTCACAGAGAGTGGCTGTGCAAAATTTAGTGATTGTAAACATGACGGTGCAGATTCCTTTAGTGGACATACATACATATACACACAAACACTCAGCTTTATATATTTAGATTAGATTATTATTAGATTTAGATTATTAGATGAGATCATATAAATTCTATGGGAATATGCAATTTAACGGGCTTGTACTTTATTTTTTATTTTGAAAATGTTTTAAACTTTTTTTTCACTTTTTACACACTGATTGCTGTTTCAAATCAAAGACAGTGCACTGCACTGCCTATAAACTGTCTGTGTATGCAGACTGTCAAACCCGAAAAGGGATCTGACTGCTGGAGGTATCAGGCAGACCCGAGGAACTTGGCAGACCTCAGGGCAGGGTGTCAGCTGTAATATTCAGCTACTATATATTAAGGGGTTTATATACAGGGACATCAATAACCATATTTTCTAAAGTTTGGATCATGACTTCAGCAGTAAACTCTCTTCCTCCTTACCTTTATACAACCAGTTTACATCTCGCTTCACTGTTGATTTTCAGGATGATGTCACCATGAAACAAAACTAATCTGGAACCTGCTTCATAACAAACTGAAAGTGGTTTATTAGGTACATTTCTGCTGACAGGTTCACTTTGATGTATAACAATTTAAGATTACTACAGTGACCGTGAAAGTGAAGCTGTTATATATTGTTTCCTTACATTTACATCTTTACAAAGGTATTTCTGATTAAAGGAACTAAAAAAACAAGAAAAAATAGAAATACTGACCCCCCCCCCGCACCTTTTCATCTTGATCCTGGCACTGTCCGGCAATAGTCTTGACACGGTGGGGTCACCTAGAAAAGAAGGTTATAATTAGGCGCATGGAGAGTGGGACAAGATGACCAGCACTCAGGGCTGCTGATTATGCATGCCCAAGCTCCTCCCTCTCAAGCATAATAGTACACAGCACAGAACACATTCATTTACCTTATGTGTTGGGTGGAGAGCTTTGTTTTTGATGTTTTTCAATTTGGGAATTAACATTACATTACATTATCCAATCATTTTAAATTATATTCAAGTGTATGTGAATATAAATATATACACTCCTTTAACTAGTTTGTGGAGCTATGAAGGGGTTAGCAAACTACAAATAGCACAGTTGTACTGTAACATGCCGGGAAAGTTTTATTTACGTTCTGTTAAATAAAACCCTAATTCTATTACCTTCTAATGCGATTTCACGGCTATTATGCCATAAACACTTGTATCATCCTGTAATGTTTATATACCATCACTTGTTTTTATGAGCTGTGTAAAATTCCATTTGTTCCATCTCTATGAGCCCGGTTGACGCAATGCTTAGAAGCCGGCAGTGAGTGTTTTCTGTGTTGGTTGGCTTCTGGCTTATTTTGGACTTTAGAAATATATATATATATATTGTGGGGTATTGCTCAGGTATAAGCTAGGTAGCGGTCGCAGACAGAGGGAAAGAGACAGTTCTCAGTTCAGTTCAGTGTTTATTCACACCACAAAACAAATGGAACAAAAATCCAGCATTGTCTTCATGCTTGTTTAAAACATAAACATACAGACCAGGCTTGGCCTTCTCACCCAGTAGCAGGGTCTTCACAAATAGTCCAAATTGTTGGTGTATGTTCACACCTTGCAGAAGCTGCTGCATAGCACTTAGTCCATTTAAAGTCCAAAACAGCCAACCTGTCCTCCATAGACAGGACACGTGTTTGCTCTTGGAACAAGCTTCTCCCTCTGAGACTAGAGCTCACTCCACTCTCTTGTGCACACTTCCAGCTCAGCTTTGTTAGCTGGAACACCCTGAAAACCCGGTTTGGACCGGAGCTTGAAGTTTGGTCCGCTGCTTGATTTCAGCTTGCTGCATTACTCTGAGCAACACAAGCTGAGAGGATAATACCTCCCATCCAGCAACAAACCCCTGACTGTGTCACATACCCCCTCCCTTTGTTCAACCTTGAGGGGATGAACACTCGCCAGACAGTGCACCCGGGACAGGGCATCTGCATTCCCCTGTAGCCGGCCTGCTCTGTGTTCCACTGTGAATTTGAAGTTCTGTAGAGACAAGAACCATCTGGTGACCCGAGCATTCCTCTCCTTGGCCTGGCTCATCCACTTGAGAGGTGAATGGTCAGTCACCAGCCGGAACTTCCTCCCCAACAGATAATAGCGGAGAGACTCGAGTGCCCACTTGATGGCTAGGCACTCCCTCTCCACTATACTGTACATGGTTTCGGCTGGGGTGAGCTTGCGACTCAGGAACCCAACAGGATGCTCTTCCCCATTAATTTCCTGAGATAGTACAGCACCGAGGCCCACTTCAGAGGCATCGGTCTGTACTACAAACTCCCTCTTGAAGTCGGGTGTCACCAGGACTGGTGACCCGCACAAGGCCGACTTCAAAGCGGAAAAAGCCTTCTCCGCTTGGTCATTCCAGCGAACCATCACTGTCTTACGTCCCTTCAGGAGCCCTGTCAATGGAGCTGCTACAGTAGCAAAATGGGGAATAAATCTCATATAATACCCCACCATCCCCAGGAATGACTTTATTTGCCTGGTGGTGACAGGCCGTGGCCAACTCCGTATTGCCTCTACCTTATTCATCTGGGGTTTGATGACTCCACGCCCAATGATATAGCCTAAGTACCGTGCCTCCTCTAGCCCTATGGCACATTTCTTTGGGTTAGCAGTTAGCCCGGCCCTACGGAGGGAGTCTACTACAGCCTGCACTTTTGCCAGATGACTCTCCCAGTCAGCACTGAAAATGACAATATCATCGAGGTACGCTGACGCGTAACGCCGATGTGGACGAAGCACAATGTCCATTAAACGCTGGAACGTGGCCGGGGCGCCATGCAGGCCAAAGGGTAACACTTTATACTGAAATAGTCCCTCAGGTGTGATAAAGGCAGTTTTCTCCTTGGCAGCCTCCGTCAAGGGCACTTGCCAGTACCCTTTAGTGAGGTCCAAGGTAGAAAAATACCTGGCCTGTCCTAAGCGCTCAATTAGCTCGTCCACCCGGCGCATGGGATAAGCATCAAATTTGGACACTTCGTTCAGTTTACGAAAATCGTTACAGAACCGTAGCGTCCCATCTGGTTTGGGTATCAAAACTATTGGGCTTGCCCACTCACTTCTTGACTCTTCAATTACGTCCAGCCGCAGCATCAACTGTACTTCCTCCGTGATGGCTTGTCGCCGAGCTTCGGGCACCCGGTACGGCTTTAGCCGGACTTTTGCCTGGGGCTCCGTGACAATGTCATGTTGGATTACGGAAGTACGTCCAGGGAGGTCAGAGAACACGTCCGTGTTCCGACTAATGAACTCCTTGGCCTCTTGAGCCTGTTTAGGGGAAAGGCTGTCAGCAATGCGCACTGTGGCAGCCGCTTCCCCGGGAACAGTTGGAGGTACTGGTTTCCCTTCCCCTAAACATACCGGCTGCGGGGTGCTCCCAACGCAGGTCTCCCTATCTCTCCAAGGCTTTAGCAAATTGACATGGTAGACCTGCTCTGGCTTCCGCCGCCCGGGCTGATGTACCTTGTAATTTACATTGCTTACTTTTTCCAGAATTTCGTAAGGGCCTTGCCACCTTGCGAGGAACTTACTGTCTACCGTTGGAACTAAAACCAAGACTCTGTCTCCTGGGTTAAAGCTCCGTACCTTAGCTACTCTATTGTAGACCTGACTTTGGGCTCGCTGAGCCGCCTCCATATGTTCCCTGACAAGGGGCAACACTGTCTCCATCCGCTCCTGCATCTTAGTGACATATTCAATGACACTCTTATGCGGAGTGGGCTGTTGCTCCCATGCTTCTTTGGCCACGTCCAGCAAACCTCGGGGATGTCTGCCATATAGTAATTCAAAGGGCGAGAACCCAGTAGAGGCCTGGGGCACCTCTCGCACTGCGAACATAAGATAGGGCAGAAGCAGATCCCAGTCCCTTCCATCCTTGGACACTGCTCTTTTCAGCATATTTTTCAAAGTTTGATTAAATCTCTCCACCAGGCCGTCTGTTTGGGGGTGGTAAACTGAAGTCCTTAACTGTTTAATCCCCAGCAACTTGCAGAGTTCCTTCATGACCTTCGACATGAAGGGAGTCCCCTGGTCTGTCAGAATCTCCTTAGGTATCCCAACCCTTGAAAACATCTCCATTAACTCCTTAGCTATAAGTTTGGCAGAGGTATGACGCAGTGGCACTGCTTCTGGATACCGGGTTGCGTAGTCAAGGACAACTAAAATATGTTGGTGACCCCTAGCAGATTTAGGTACTGGACCCACAAGGTCCATGGCAATTCTCTCAAAAGGTACCTCGATAATTGGGAGGGGTACTAGGGGACTGCGGAAGTGCTGCTGGGGGCTAGTTATTTGACAGGTCGGACAGGACTTACAAAACTCTTCCACCTCTTTGAACACACTGGGCCAGTAAAATCGCTGCAGTATACGGTCCTGGGTTTTCTGCGGCCCAAGGTGTCCACCTAAAACATGTTGGTGAGCAAGATCCAGTACCATCCTACGATATGCCTGAGGCACTATTAATTGTTCAACATTCTCACCCCGTAGTTGGGTGACCCGATACAGTAAATTATGGTGAACCACAAAACGAGGAAAAACTGCCTCAGCTCCTGGTTGTTGTGGCTCACCTTCAACCATTAACACATTCCCCCAGGCTCGGGACAGAGTCTGGTCCCGGAGTTGCGCCGTACCAAAATTGTCACCAGAGACGTTTAAGTCTGACAATTCAGGGCCTGGCGGCAAGTCCTCTACTTCCCCAACCATTACATTCATTGGTAGTGTCTCCCCATCATCCACCGAAGTGGCGGTCACCCCTACCGCTGGCCCTTCCGCCTCGGGTTCCCAAGGTTCTGGTTCTAGGTCTGGAACATGACCTTCAGCTATTGCTCTCCCTGACCCCTGGGGACTGACATGCAGTAACGATGGCCATAGTGCAGAGAATAATGGAAAGTCTCTTCCTATAATTAGGTCATAGGGCAGATTTGATGCTACTGCCACCTCGTGGACTTTCCTCCCAGCAGGTGTTTTTATGACCACCAGTGCGGTTGGATAATCTTTTAAGTCTCCATGAATACACAATACTCGAACCTTGCGACTAGTGAACTGAGAGGGTAGCGCCAGGGTATCCCGTACTATGGTCACTAGGCTCCCTGAGTCAAGTAGTGCATTAGCCCTGCACCCATCAACGGACACTGGGCACATGGGAGGTGCCCTATCTGCATCCAGGACGTCAGCGGTACATACAGGCCGTGCATAGAAGGAAGTACGGCGAGCGTACCCACAGTCCATAGGTTCGGAGGCCAAGGGGCAATTTGCAGCCACATGTCCCAGGACATGACAGCGCCAGCAGCGGAGTGTGGGGACCTCACGAATCTTTGTGGAACGTTGTTTGGACATCGTTGGGGAGCTACTCCCAGCAGAAGGTCGGGGCTTTTCCTCAGTCACTGCAAGTGGGGGTGAGGGACGGGGTGGCTTACGTGTAGGGGTACAGTCCCGCACAAAGTCCTGGGTGGCTATGTAACGTTCCACCAGACCAACCAGCTGGTCTAAATTACCTGGGTCACCTTGACCTACCCAGCGCTGAATGGCAACCGGCAGAGTGCGCACAAAACGGTCTACCACCACCCTCTCCACTATTTGGGCTGGGGTTAAAGTCTCAGGCTGAAGCCACCTTTTTACCAGGTGCAGTAGGTCATAAGCTTGAGACCTGGCAGCTCGGGATTCCACAAACCCCCACTGATATACACGTTGGGCCCGCACACGTTGGGCCCGCACATAAGCATCAAATTTGGACACTTCGTTCAGTTTACGAAAATCGTTACAGAACCGTAGCGTCCCATCTGGTTTGGGTATCAAAACTATTGGGCTTGCCCACTCACTTCTTGACTCTTCAATTACGTCCAGCCGCAGCATCAACTATACTTCCTCCGTGATGGCTTGTCGCCGAGCTTCGGGCACCCGGTACGGCTTTAGCCGGACTTTTGCCTGGGGCTCCGTGACAATGTCATGTTGGATTACGGAAGTACGTCCAGGGAGGTCAGAGAACACGTCCGTGTTCCGACTAATGAACTCCTTGGCCTCTTGAGCCTGTTTAGGGGAAAGGCTGTCAGCAATGCGCACTGTGGCAGCCGCTTCCCCGGGAACAGTTGGAGGTACTGGTTTCCCTTCCCCTAAACATACCGGCTGCGGGGTGCTCCCAACGCAGGTCTCCCTATCTCTCCAAGGCTTTAGCAAATTGACATGGTAGACCTGCTCTGGCTTCCGCCGCCCGGGCTGATGTAAGCAATGTAAATTACAAGGTACTTTTTCCAGAATTTCGTAAGGGCCTTGCCACCTTGCGAGGAACTTACTGTCTACCGTTGGAACTAAAACCAAGACTCTGTCTCCTGGGTTAAAGCTCCGTACCTTAGCTACTCTATTGTAGACCTGACTTTGGGCTCGCTGAGCCGCCTCCATATGTTCCCTGACAAGGGGCAACACTGTCTCCATCCGCTCCTGCATCTTAGTGACATATTCAATGACACTCTTATGCGGAGTGGGCTGTTGCTCCCATGCTTCTTTGGCCACGTCCAGCAAACCTCGGGGATGTCTGCCATATAGTAATTCAAAGGGCGAGAACCCAGTAGAGGCCTGGGGCACCTCTCGCACTGCGAACATAAGATAGGGCAGAAGCAGATCCCAGTCCCTTCCATCCTTGGACACTGCTCTTTTCAGCATATTTTTCAAAGTTTGATTAAATCTCTCCACCAGGCCGTCTGTTTGGGGGTGGTAAACTGAAGTCCTTAACTGTTTAATCCCCAGCAACTTGCAGAGTTCCTTCATGACCTTCGACATGAAGGGAGTCCCCTGGTCTGTCAGAATCTCCTTAGGTATCCCAACCCTTGAAAACATCTCCATTAACTCCTTAGCTATAAGTTTGGCAGAGGTATGACGCAGTGGCACTGCTTCTGGATACCGGGTTGCGTAGTCAAGGACAACTAAAATATGTTGGTGACCCCTAGCAGATTTAGGTACTGGACCCACAAGGTCCATGGCAATTCTCTCAAAAGGTACCTCGATAATTGGGAGGGGTACTAGGGGACTGCGGAAGTGCTGCTGGGGGCTAGTTATTTGACAGGTCGGACAGGACTTACAAAACTCTTCCACCTCTTTGAACACACTGGGCCAGTAAAATCGCTGCAGTATACGGTCCTGGGTTTTCTGCGGCCCAAGGTGTCCACCTAAAACATGTTGGTGAGCAAGATCCAGTACCATCCTACGATATGCCTGAGGCACTATTAATTGTTCAACATTCTCACCCCGTAGTTGGGTGACCCGATACAGTAAATTATGGTGAACCACAAAACGAGGAAAAACTGCCTCAGCTCCTGGTTGTTGTGGCTCACCTTCAACCATTAACACATTCCCCCAGGCTCGGGACAGAGTCTGGTCCCGGAGTTGCGCCGTACCAAAATTGTCACCAGAGACGTTTAAGTCTGACAATTCAGGGCCTGGCGGCAAGTCCTCTACTTCCCCAACCATTACATTCATTGGTAGTGTCTCCCCATCATCCACCGAAGTGGCGGTCACCCCTACCGCTGGCCCTTCCGCCTCGGGTTCCCAAGGTTCTGGTTCTAGGTCTGGAACATGACCTTCAGCTATTGCTCTCCCTGACCCCTGGGGACTGACATGCAGTAACGATGGCCATAGTGCAGAGAATAATGGAAAGTCTCTTCCTATAATTAGGTCATAGGGCAGATTTGATGCTACTGCCACCTCGTGGACTTTCCTCCCAGCAGGTGTTTTTATGACCACCAGTGCGGTTGGATAATCTTTTAAGTCTCCATGAATACACAATACTCGAACCTTGCGACTAGTGAACTGAGAGGGTAGCGCCAGGGTATCCCGTACTATGGTCACTAGGCTCCCTGAGTCAAGTAGTGCATTAGCCCTGCACCCATCAACGGACACTGGGCACATGGGAGGTGCCCTATCTGCATCCAGGACGTCAGCGGTACATACAGGCCGTGCATAGAAGGAAGTACGGCGAGCGTACCCACAGTCCATAGGTTCGGAGGCCAAGGGGCAATTTGCAGCCACATGTCCCAGGACATGACAGCGCCAGCAGCGGAGTGTGGGGACCTCACGAATCTTTGTGGAACGTTGTTTGGACATCGTTGGGGAGCTACTCCCAGCAGAAGGTCGGGGCTTTTCCTCAGTCACTGCAAGTGGGGGTGAGGGACGGGGTGGCTTACGTGTAGGGGTACAGTCCCGCACAAAGTCCTGGGTGGCTATGTAACGTTCCACCAGACCAACCAGCTGGTCTAAATTACCTGGGTCACCTTGACCTACCCAGCGCTGAATGGCAACCGGCAGAGTGCGCACAAAACGGTCTACCACCACCCTCTCCACTATTTGGGCTGGGGTTAAAGTCTCAGGCTGAAGCCACCTTTTTACCAGGTGCAGTAGGTCATAAGCTTGAGACCTGGCAGCTCGGGATTCCACAAACCCCCACTGATATACACGTTGGGCCCGCACATAAACATTGACCCCCATGCGTGCCAGGATCTCACCTTTCAACTTCTTGTAGTCCAGGGCATCCTCCTGAGTGAGGTCAAAATATGCCTTTAACGCATCGCCAGTCAGGAACGGGGCCACCACTTCAGCCCACTGGTCAGGCTGCAGCCCCTCACGCTCTGCCGTTCTCTCGAACACCGCCAGGAAGGCCTCTACGTCATCCTCCGCTGTCAGCTTTCTCAGCGCAGTTCGGACTCTCTCTCTGGCCGCAGGCTGTAGCTGGGTCACCACTGTTGGAGTCTCACGCAGCGCCTTTATTTGTTGTAGCAGTAAGTCGTTAGTCTGTTGCTGGGCCTGCATAGCCTCAGAGTGTGCCATCTGCTGCTGAACATTAGCTTGCACAAGTTGTTTAATCAGCTCCTCCATCTTGTCCGGTGATGCTAGCTGAAACTTTGCAGGTTTAATCCACGACATGCAATGGTGCCCAGGAAAAAAAAAAGAACTCCGGTTTTGCACCACCCTCACTGCGTTTTGCCCGCATCCTCCACCAATTGTGGGGTATTGCTCAGGTATAAGCTAGGTAGCGGTCGCAGACAGAGGGAAAGAGACAGTTCTCAGTTCAGTTCAGTGTTTATTCACACCACAAAACAAATGGAACAAAAATCCAGCATTGTCTTCATGCTTGTTTAAAACATAAACATACAGACCAGGCTTGGCCTTCTCACCCAGTAGCAGGGTCTTCACAAATAGTCCAAATTGTTGGTGTATGTTCACACCTTGCAGAAGCTGCTGCATAGCACTTAGTCCATTTAAAGTCCAAAACAGCCAACCTGTCCTCCATAGACAGGACACGTGTTTGCTCTTGGAACAAGCTTCTCCCTCTGAGACTAGAGCTCACTCCACTCTCTTGTGCACACTTCCAGCTCAGCTTTGTTAGCTGGAACACCCTGAAAACCCGGTTTGGACCGGAGCTTGAAGTTTGGTCCGGTGCTTGATTTCAGCTTGCTGCATTACTCTGAGCAACACAAGCTGAGAGGATAATACCTCCCATCCAGCAACAAACCCCTGACTGTGTCACAATATATATATATATATATATATATATATATATATATATATATATATATATATATATATTCTGCTTTTAGAAAAGGCTGATAATTCATCAAAGTATAGAATTATCAATGCTACTGTACATAGAGATATTCAATTCCCCCACAGTACACAAGAACTAGAATATCTATATACATTTTGGGTTTAGCTCAGACCGTAAGTACCTAAGTCTGTCTTTGAAATGGGCCCCCATTCTCCCCTTGTTAGCAGACAAATCTTGAACCTCTGGTTTGATCAAAACAGCAGAACTCTCTATGATATATGCTGTTTCTGTATTTCCTAAAAAAATTGTTACAGAAGCATCATAGAACAGGGAAATTCTCTGTTTCTGTAGCTTTGAGAAACTGTGATGTAGAAACAATGGGGGTCATTTACTGAGGGCCCGATTCGCGGTTTCCCGACGTGTTACCCGAATATTTCCGATTTGCGCCGATTTCCCCTGAATTACCCCAGGATTTTGGCGCACGCGATCGGATTGTGGCGCATCGGCGCTGGCATGCACGCGACGGAAATCGAGCGGGCGTGGCCGAACGAAAACCCGACGGATTCGGAAAAACTGCTGCATTTAAAAAAAAAAATGTGTCGCGAAAATTGCACTTACCTTCACTCAGCCCGGCTCGGTGTATTCCAGTGCGTTCCGATGCTCTTCAGCGCCACCTGGTGGACGTCGGAGGAACTACCTTAATAAATCCTTGCCGGACCTGAATCCAGGATCGCGAATGGACCGGGTAAGTAAATCTGCCCCAGTGTGGTTCATTCATTCAGCTGGGACCTGCATCTATTAGATACTTTCTTCTAGTTTCTGTCCTTGATTATGTTGGCTGACATCTTGTCTGAGCTCTAATAACAGCATTTAGTGATATACTTTACAGCAGCCTCAGGGCAATAGATAGCCACACTCTGACCTTACTCAATGAGGACCATGTTTTCTAGGCATGCTTTCTGCAAATAGGGAGTGTATATGACATCATAATGACATCATCTACTGTAACTAGTGATAATGGTTTCCATACAGGTGTTGTCTTTTATTGTAATCCTGTCTTTTATTCTGTTACTAAACCAAATGACCGGACTGAGAATTGCAGGATATGGTATCTTTTATTAAGTATAGTTCTAAATCTTCCACTTAGAAGAATTTCTTCACCGCATCATTTGTCCATTCATCCAGTTAGGAAATCCAATTGAAATGAATGTGCGGTCAAACGGCAGCTTTTAACAGAGGAACTCTGCGGATTGTTATGCCCATTACAATATTTTTATTATACAGTAAATTATCTTATTTCAACATGTATTTAAGATGCACTGTCCAGATATCATTGTGCTGGGGAAAACTGCTTGAGCAACTGCATCCAATTTTCATGTCAAAAGATCAAGTAGCTTTCTAAACAGGACACATTTGGTTTCTAAGCAATTTCAAAAAGCATTCTTAGCGTTAGCAGTGGAAAATGGAACAAGTATTTTCACTGTAAAGATAGTGATTTGTGAAATGTGAGTTGCTTATAAATAAGAATGCAGAGCATGTTGCCGATGCACTTGTCAAGCAATGCATCCCTTAGATAAATGGCAATTTCAGAATTAAGAAGATTCAAAGAATTTTTTCTTGCTTAAAGGGCCATTATCATTTAACTTTACTTGATTTTTAATCCCCCTTTTAACACATATACATAAGATTATATATATATATATATATATATATATATATATATATATATATATACCGTATATAAATATAAAAATATACACACATATATTTTATTAAAATGATATTGACATATTAAAAGATATTTTTTTATTGAGCAGTGTCCCTTGATAGTGCCCTTGCTGTCTTTGCTGCCTTAATAATAATCCCTTAATGTTCATCAAGTGATTCAACATTCCTGCTACTTACTTTAGTGCTGCCTGCAGACTCTCTGGGATTTTTTGTTTATGTGTCTGAGCACTGATGAATATGAATAAGAGAGTTATGACTTCCCCTCTTCCTGTCTTCAGTGAAGAATGATTGTGAGAAAGAGACACACAGTGGAAGATGCCATGTGGACGGACTGAAGAAACAGAGAGGAAGCTGTGCAGAAGGCAGCATAGTGAGCGCAGAGAAAGGCTAAAGCTCTCAAAGCATGCAAAGAGACATGGCTAATGGACCAGATTAACTGAAAAATGGCCAACCACTTTAAGGAGGGAAATTAATATCAGATCAGGAGGCGGTCAAACATGCAGCACCTGCCAGATAGCTGTTTAAGTTTCACTTGTCTGCTGGACAAATTGTCTTCTGAGAGACACCATTTAATATTTTCTAGAATGTACTAGAAAGCTAAAAAATTCCAAATTTGGTTGACAAAAAACTGCAGCTGTGCCATTTTCTTATGGGTTATGTCAAGTGTCATTTTTTACAGGAGGGGGCAATGCTTTTAATGATATCATTATATGAACTGTAAGGTCTGTTTGATCAGCTTCCCAGCAATCATGAAACCTGATTACTGCTCACTAAAGATATTGCAGCAATTTGGTATCAATTGTCATTATTAATGGCAGTTGCCTATAAACCTTCCACATTTTTAACAACTGGGCAACATATTTTTAGGTTGACTGGTAGTGGGTTAATGAGATGAGCAGTGTGGCCTCGTCAATCCCTAACAAGCATAACATTGAAGATATTTTGCAAGTAGAGTTGTTGCGCTTCCCTTAAATTTCTACAATACCTATAACCCTATATACACTATGTGATCTAGGATGTGCAGTAATCAGTTCAACAAATTCCTTGCTAAAGAAGTGTTCACCAATAATAGAATTTTCTAAGCATAACATTATTCAATGTACAGCGGCTTTGCTTGATATTGAAAATCAGTCCTTGTCACTTGATGAAATTGAGTTACACACATGATCTTATAAATGGAAGCGATGCTGCTGCGGATATGAGTGCTAATTGTACCCCACAACTGCTACAAACAGGGCTGTATGACTGACCCCAGAAATCTAATATTGCTTACCTAAACTAAGGATACTTGATCAATTAAGAAAAAAAACAGCAATTTAACAATTTTTGGCAACCAACACACTTTCCTTGTTATTAAGCCCACTATGCTCAGACCATTACCACTCATTTTCTTCTTCTGTGTACACAGTTTTTGCTTTCCTCCTTCTCATGAAGTCTACTGTCTGCTTGGAAAGATTCAGGTTTTAATTGTGAGAGCTGAGGGAACCAAAAGTCAGTGTCAGGTAAAGGAAACCTGTCATCAGGTTTTTAACATTAAAGTTAATGACAGGTTCCTACAGTAGTCATCATGATGTGGCCCATGCCTTTTACTGTATCAATAGCTCAAATGTAGCTAAAATCACTTTTAAAAAGTCATCTTGACAGGAGACTCACCGAGTCACAATGGGCATGTTTTCTCTTCAGCTGAGTCACTATTTGACTCAGCTCAGCTGTCTCATTGGCTGATGAGTCTCATGAGAAGGTGGCAGCAACTTTTTTAAAATTGATAATCAGCTCTGACTGAGTTTCACTGAGAGTGGAACAGGAAGCAGACAGCTGCATCTTCATTGAAGTGGCCGAATTGAGATACCACAGCTTTGATCCCATAGCTGTGTGACATGTTGAAGAGAATTCCTAAGGGGAGGGGGTGAGGGAGCTGAGCCGACTCTGTCTGTTTGGCTCAGCTCCCTCATTCCTCCATTTCCAGGAATTCTCTTTAGTATGTCACACAGCTAACTTCTCTCTCAACTACCTAATTCCCCTGACTCTCTGACGGGACCTGGCTGATTAGAAAACACTATCCTTCTAACTTGGTGATCCTCCTGGCAAGGTGCCAGCAACTTTTTTTTTATCCAAAAAAGCATGGGGTTTAGGAAGAAGTCCCCTTGGGAACCTGTTATTGGATTTCATGGTGAAAACCTACAGGTGCCATTTATAAATAAAAATGCAAGAGCTTAGTAGCCATTGTGCTTAGCAACAATTGCACCGAAAATGGCACAAGAAATAGCTAACTCATGTAGTGATCGGATTGGGTTACTGTAGATCGGCACCAATTTATTTGAATTGGAGCAAAGCAGGGGTGGAATATAAATAATGTTTTGAATTATTTTGAAGGAAAATACCAGTAAATACATGTACTATCTTATGTTTGCTTTGTAAGTTTATAAAGCTTCTGACAGTAGAAGGATTGCTCTTCAATGTAACTGAATTATGCGACCATTCTTTTATTTTTTTAAGGTTGTAAAACTAAAGGATGTGATGTTCTTACATCTGTAGGGTGTTAAACTGTAATGATTGAGTAGAGAGATGGCTTATCAGTTCTTTTCCCCATTAATAACATGTGTACATCTAGCAATTACTCACCAGAATAGATTTCCGCACATCTTCTCTAGAGAACTCTGTAGGCTCTTATCTTGTACTTGTTCTGCATACACAAATATAGAGCCATAATGATTTGTAAATGGGACAATCTGTAAGACTTATTGATAACGTTGAACCTGAATTATCTTTATAGATCAGTAAATCTGCTGCAGCAGAAGACAGGCCTTTTCTCCATAATAAGAGACACAAAGTACATTAAATTTTCTTCTCTCTTCAGCTGCCCCAAGCATGTGTTGAAGACAAATTTATAAGACCTGTCTGCTTTGTTTCATTAGCTTTCTGAGGAAAAAATGAATTGTTGAGTGAGTTTAGTTTGCATGATTGTTTTTAAGCTTGCAATGAAAAAAAAGGGGAATATAAACATTACAAAAAGTAGGCAGAAAAAATATAAGGACCAGAAACATAATCTGTGGATTTATTGGCAGATTAAATGTTATTTTTGCCGGAAAAGGCAATTCATTTTTTTTAGAGATGAATAAAACAAATCTGTTGAACAAGAGAGAGGGTGAAATATTACTTACCCTACTGGGAAATGAGCAAATACAATTTCAAGGCTGGGATAAGGAAAGCATTGCCTCTTTTGGCAACCTTGTAAGGCATCCCTCTTAACATCAAGCATGACTTTCAAGAAGCCTAATGACATAGTGGGGCACATTTACTTACCCGATCCTGTCGCGATCCAGCGGAGCATTCTCCGATGAGGATTCAGAGCTGCTGGGATTCACTAAGGTACGTGCGCTCGGTCCGTCGCATCTGTAAGACTCCAAGGGCCTGCAAGGCACATTTAATTGGTAAAGTCTCCTTCTTTTCATGGCCATGAAAACAGCTTTCTCATGTGTAAGTCCATAAAATTTAATGGGGATGTGTTCTAGCTCTTGAAACAATGGCTATTACTCAGCAAAATAACACAAGGATGGTTTGGTAGAATCCTCTAAAATGGTGTTTGTCAAAACAGAGAGGAGACTGGGAATCCTATTACACCAGGCAGCAGGATAGCCTATAACAGTCATATACAGAAAACAGAAAAGTGGTCAGTGGCCTGTTTTCCATATATGGACCTGATTTATCGAATTGACAGCTGTGCAGCACAGATTAACTCATGGAACTAATGTTGCCCTGGGGACCAGGACTAGGAGATGTTAGGGAGTGCTAGTAACCTGTTTTTATTGTTGATAGCCTAGCCTATATTGTATGTAAACTGGAAAGCTGGAATCACAAAGATGAAAAATGCATAAAAACATAAGTGTCAGTGGGCTCAAGGTACAATGCATTTATGAATAAAGGCTGAGAAAAAAAATTGCACAGAAAACACTTGCCCTGTATAATGTGGTCAAATTAATATGCAGACTGAGTTTTTTTGAGCAAGTGCAATCAGTGATTTACCATTAATTATTCCAGTTTGCTAAATGTGAAATCATTCTCAGCCTAGTTTATAACAACTCTAAATCACAAATTCAAAAAGATAGCCTTTGGCACATTTCTGTATGTGAAAATTAGAAAAATAAATACATTTTCATACTAAAAAAACTCCAGTATCTGAATTAGTTATAATCAGGTGCTTGCTTAAACCTTTTTTATCATTTTTATTTTTGTAATTGGCACAGAAATGTGACCAGTTTCGTACTCATGCAAATAACCTCCACTATGAAAAAATTCAAGGTGGAGTCCAGGAAATGCATCTATAACTGGAAAAAGTAAGTGTATGTATAAGGAACATTGGTAACATTGAGATGTTAATTACCTTGTTTTGGTAACATTGAGATGTCAATTATCTTGTGGGGGTAACAATTAGATGTCACTTACCTTGTGTGTGTAGGGAATTTTGTCAAGATATAGTTCTACCATAAATATATCAACCTATAAATCAGAGAGAACTATGGGGGCAGTTTTCTGGTGCACAGCCAAGAATTGTGACTTTTTGTCCCCCTACACCACCCTAACACCCAGTGGGGCAGGGAGTAAGCCAGACGGGGGTGGGGACTTTGTATAATTCTATAACAGAAGTGTACCCCGGGCAGAAATGTAAGCACCTCCTCATTGTAGGAGATACTAGATAGAGAAATGCAATGCTTGTGCTTGTGTATTTTTATGGGGAGAAGTTCCTCAAGTGTGTTTTTCTCAAGACGTGAGAATTGGTGAGTAGCATCCAGTTAACAAAACATTGCCTTTGTATCAGGATGACTTGATGTTAAAGGTATTGCGGAAGAATGACTGAGGGGCAGCACCAACTATATAATCCTCAAGTGAGTGACTGGGGAATTATTTTTCTTCCGCCTTACAGTAACACATAATTCAAATGATATTGCTTCCATAAAACTATACTATTATGGTCTGATGTGAAGGAAGATCTACAAACTATCTAAAAGACAAATTTGGATACACCTATGGAAACCATTCATGTGAATAGATTTTATTTCTAAGAGTCAAAAAAATCTATCTATGTTTTAATATACATATATATATTTTATCTCTGTCAATCTTTTCTTCCTTTATCTCAATAGTATCTATTATGTTACACATAAGATATTTATTCTCACAAGGAAACTTTGTCCTTATGAATTTCAAAGTAACTGCATTATTTTCGGAAAGAAACTTCACTTTTTTTTTAGAAGTTTGTTCAAAGAAACCTAGGAATCAATAGTAAGGGACTTTCTTCCGAAGACAAAAGTAACCTCATCTTGGCGGCTGCAGATTCTGCCAGCGCGGGATGGCTCAGACCAAGCTTCGCTTTGAAGTCAAGGTTACCTTCCACAGCCGAACACTGTGCAAATTCCTGGTAGAACGGTGATTCATTTCCATGGCTCTGATGTTCCAGAGGGTTATTTTGCCATGAAAGAAAGGAGATTCAGTGACGGCGTGCTGTGCGTGAGGGGGGAGCAGCTGTGCTTACTTCCTACACATTAAACTGAATCATGCAACAAAATAACTCTCCACCACTATGAAAGCGAAGGTGCTTGGGGATCATTCAGTATAGCTCCAATATTGCCTCTTAGGGTCCTTTATTACAAGATTGAATGTTAATAAAATGTGTTTCTATTTTCTGATTGGATAACATTCATTTACACAAATGTAAAAATTGAAAGCTACATCACTATTTAAAAATGTGACCATTTTTAGTAACACACAGGAGGGTCTGCAGAAGAACTGTAGACATTCCAGCTGTATCATATAAGTCCGATTGAATCAATGTCTGTGTAATGTATGAATAATATGGTAGCTGTGGATTAAGACTACCATCTGGGGTCCTGGGGTGTATAAATATTATAGCCCCTACAAGTCTAGAATTCCCATTCTACATATGGTACTAGAATCAAGCTTCTTGGGGAACGGATGATCCTTCCCTTCTGTCTGCTATCAATCTGTGGTTTTGGGACATTTGGAGGACCTCCAAAGGTTCCGAATTGGCTCTAGAGTGCATGTGTGTGTAGACCAGGTGTACACACCACACCAGATGTACAAGGATTTCATGGGCGAAGGTCCTTCTCAGTATAAAACGTGGTGTGTGGTTTGGGTGACCATGGGCCCCCCAATAAGGCTTGGGCCCCGTGTTACGGCACAACTCACCTGTATTTTAATCCATTACTGCTCTCCATTGTGTTGTGTTTAATATGCTAACTAAATAACACTCAATTCTTAACAATTGGTGAAACAAAATCATGTTTTAAATAAGAATAACACTAATAGATGTCACTGCAAACAAGAGATTCCAATGCAAAGATGGCGGTCCTGAATAAAGGCCCCCAAATTGTTAACCTCGGAGTCTCTATCAATGTGCATTTTTTCCAAAGTAGACAGCATGTTTAAAAGTTGACGTCTCTGAAACTAACTCATCAGAGGTCATCCTACTGCACAGAGCCCCTAGCAACTGCTGTAGAGGGGTAGATGTTCTACAATTGTTCAATTTAGGCACTTGATTGGCAGTTTTGATGATTTAACACATTTTGTTGATTTGTAAATACTGGAGCACATTTACAAAGAGAAGTGCAAACTACACTAAAAGTGTGGTTGCCTGTATATAATGCAGGGCGCGCCACAATTTGTGTCCCATGCGCCACAGTTGCGTCTAATGCGCCAGAAATGTGTTTCAGACACTTGTTAAATACCTTAAACACAGACAAAGTCTAACAGAAAACTGGTGCACGGCCATTAGTAAATGTGGGCTATTATGTATTACATCAGTGAGCATTTATTTGTACTGTTGATTTGGTCTTGGGAAGCACACTGTGTGCACATGCAATGGGTGGGAGTTTCTCATTTCTCAATAGTGACTTGGCATGCTGATTCACAAATGTTTTCTTCTCCATTGTTTTGAATCAATTTTGAATGTGGTCAAGAGACAACTGGGAAGTCAATGAAATCAAGCATAAAAGAGTACAAAGAGTACAAATTTCTGTATATACTTGAGTATAAGCTGCAATTTCCAGCACAATGGAGACTTAGTACTCAGACCTCCAGAACTGACCCCCAGCATCCTCTTCTTCACACAGCACCTCTTAGGGTTCATGGCTGCTTCAGCGTCTATGTGAACTGCCAGCACAGAAACTATGACACAGCAGTGTTGCCGCCTGCTGATGCCATATTCTGTGTGCTGGCAGATGGCATAAACAAGCATCTGCCGGAGCGGCCAGGAACCCGAAGAGGTGCTGTGGGGAGAAGAGGATTCCAGGGGTCAGTGCTGGAGGGTGAGTACTAAGTTTATTTTTTTAAAACGGGCATTCTGCTGGACATTATATTAATGGGATATTTTATTAATATAGTGGGGCTGCTGTGGACATTTCATTCATGAGGGGAGACTACTGGACATTTTATTAATGAGTGGAAACTACTGGACATTTTATTAGAGAGTAGCATCTGCATTTCCCACCCTAGAACTACACTAAATTCAATATGTTTCGCCCTGTTTTTGTGGTAAAATTTGGACAATATTCAGTTCGGCTTATACTCGAGTATATATACGGTTTGGGGCCACGTTTGCTGAAGAGGTCACTGATAGGAAATATGCGACCATCTAACTTTCCCTATTTGTATTTAATTTATATGGCCCTCTTTTTTAAGATATACTAAATAAAATGGATATTTGATATTTTTTTCAACAAATTGTGTCTGATTTTTGTTTGCACATTGAACCTTTGAATTGTAAAATGCTGGGGAATATTTTACCTTTGAAAATATAAATTTAGTATCTGCTTTAGTTGTGCACAAACCATGGTAGAAGATCACCAGGAATAGCTGTTAAATGTCAATATGATTATAACTCATAAAACTTAAAAGCCCTGCTCCTTTAATGTTTTATTGAGTAAACTTTCATATTCCCAAAACATAACCATGCTTCTTTCTTGATAACTATAATGGAGGCACTGATATATTATAAATCCTGAATATGGCGCTAGCATCACTCACTGGGCAGTATCAGACTGTGTTTGGACAAACCCTATATTGGTGACACCCAGAGCTATATTTGTACTCATGTCACAGTATATAGATATGGATGCATTGGGTATAGGTATATGGTGGATAGGTCTTTTAAGCAAATGTTAATAATGTGTAGTGCTGTTGTCACAATGTTGTCACAATGGGGCACATTTACTTACAAGGTTACTCGAGTTCACTGAAAGATTCTCCAAGATCGTGTGCCAGAAATCATTAATCTGGTGCTTCACCGCAATGGTCCGACAGAGTGCACCATCTTTTTTGTGGTGCGTCTTTAACATAATGCAACACAATCTCGACATAATCTCAGCGCAGGCACTTCTTAAATACCTGTGGCTAAGCAGTTTTAGCCATGAAGAATATGCATGGTCCGACAAAAGTGCACTATGCGACCCTTAGTAAAAGTGCCCCAATGTGTATTAAAGAGGGCATATCAATGTCACAGTAAATGGGAATAGGAATACACCCAGTAATACCCCAACAATATATCTGTTCATACCCTTAAAGCAAATAACTAAAAGTGGTTAATTCAGAATACCCATAATGTTTTTTCAGCAACAATATGGTGCCATCATCATCCATTGACAGTGTTATCCAAGACATCAAAATTGATGATTATCACTGAGCTACAGTGTTATAGTCAGTCTCCCTTGTTAACACTGAATAAATATTATCACGATTACTCAGACATGAGCGAATACTGATGAAAGTTGTCAAGTGTAAACAGAGCTTTAATGGGGGCGTAAATCAGACTTAGTACCTAGGGCAGTGTGAGCTGTAAATACGGCCCCTGTAACAATCAGCTCTCAATTTATTTATACATTTCTAGCCAGAGAATCAAGAGAACTTATGACACACATTTGTTAAAATATTGGTGGCCCTACTTTAATGATTGGATGGAGAGAGAATGCGGAAGAAACCTGGACATGAGCAATGATAATTGGAGGGACATGATATTTATTGGGGACAATGTTCTACATTATGGTAAAGAACAAAACAACCTTTTTCCCATTCTTGCCTTGTTCCTCTCTGTTATAACTGACTCCCTCTTGTTTTGGATTTATAAAATGCAATAAAAATAAACTAAAATGGCAGCCTACAAACCTCACCAGCGAGCTTAGTATTGAATGGAATGTATAAAAGGCATTTTACTGCAGCTCCAAATAGAATATTGCTCCATAAATAAATTATAACCGGTATTGCGCTAATGGATGACAAATAAATATGCGATTAAAGTATTTGCAGAGTTTTCCCTGCAGTATGTATCTTAAATCGTCATTTCTCTGATTTACTCAGAAGGCGTCGTTCTATAGAAAGATATTAAGTACGAGAACTGGAGCTAAAAGTCTTTATAGAAATGAAGAGAGAACAGAAGTCATATGGAAAGATTGAGAATAGCCCACAGGCAGTAAACAGAATGAGATGGGTAATTTATACCCGGTAGGAGGGGGTGGGCGACGCTCTCTGTATAAGGGGATCTAAGGGCAGGGTCTCTCCTATAATAAGAGTTCCTGGAGATATACTTAGTATGATATAAAGAATATTTCATCATTTTAGATTACAGACATACATAAATCATACCAGTTAACTTTCAACACATGCAGGGGCTGAAATCAGGAAAAAATACATTATTCAGCCTGTTCAAAATGAAGATAACTGGAGAAAGGCACAATGGGACAGAACAACCAATCACAGGGAAAATTAATTTCCCAGATAATATGAAATAAAAGCAGCACTGTAATTGGTAGTTTTTCTTTAACACAGTTTTTATCCACAAGACAAATAATAACTCAAAGGTGGGTTTTCAATGTTAGGACCCCCACTGATCACAAAATGGGGTTCCAATATCCCTTATGTGAGTGAAGTGGTGGTCAAGTATGTGCTCAAGAATTATAACGCATCATCAAAACTCCTGAGCCTCACTGACATGCAAAATGGCGCTTTATGTTTAGGTCATGTGATAAAATAGAATTTAACCAACATATAGAGGTATATGTATCTAATTTTTGATACCTTTCCCCTACCAGGCATTTCAAATTCACCACTGGCCAACAAAGCCATGGCTGGTAGTTAGGGGCTGTGACAAGCAGCATTGTGAACCTACTGTGGTATCTAACTGGTTTGAATTTGGGCCACACACTGGACATCTCTGGTATTCACCCTAAACAGGGATATAGACAGGGATATGGACTTTGCTGTGGAGAGATCACAAGGCCGCTACTTCTTGTGGTGGTCCCAGTATAGATAGCAGCGGGCACAGCGACATCGCTACATGGTACCAAGGGGTCAGGAAAGGTGGGTAGTCAATAACAGTCTATAGTCAAGGCAGGCAGCATACAATCAGAATCCAGGGACAGAGGGTCGTGGCAGGCAGCACAGGTTTGAAAAACAAGCCTGGGTTGTATACCATAGAGCGCAGATCAAAGCAGGGTAAGCAACATGTTCGGTGTCATGGCACAGTTAAATGGGACATGGTTTTTAAAATTGTTGCTGCAACCTCTGTGGAGTGATCTGCTGGGTTGACACTGGTCAAAGTTGTTAAGTATAGGGTCCTACACTTGACAATCCATATCAACACTGTTCCATATTGAAATCAATAAAACTATACATTATCTTATTGTGTGTGTGGTGGACTGTCATCCACCTCTATAACTCAATGTGTAGTTGTGAAGGTTAACGTCATATTTTGGATCCCTGAAGCAAATGCAAGGTCAATTAATCGTCTCTTTATAAACACTCCCAGAAAGCACATGTTCTGGAAGGCACAAGTGATTTAGAGTTGTCCACACAACTTCCGGATATGACACAACAAAAAAACACAACCCTTAATATCAAACCAAATAAGCTGCCACTAGATCTCCTTTAATGTAAGCCCAGTCCGTAACATGCTCATATAGGGTGAGGAATAGAATTGCCTGAAGGGCACACTGGATATACATGTATATACAGTTAGCAAAGTGCATAATAATAGGACTACAAGTATCAGGAATTGGGTATGTTTGTTACCTTGTGTGGGCCTAATGAAAACCAATAGGCCAGACTTCATGATCCTTCCTGTGATGGTAATGGTAACAGGTTTCCCAAGAAAAAACACTGGGTCTTAGGGATGCTCTATATTAGGTGCAAACACACCCCTGAAGACCCACAGTTGGGCTGTAGGTACCCTCCTACCTGGTATTAAATACAGAACATTGGAGAAGTTCTAGCTTCTCAAGGGGAAGTCATAGGGTCAGGGTTCTGGTCTCATTGGATCCGGGTGAATTCCTGGATCACATTGATACCAATTTTGACTCATTTGTAATGGTTCCATTCAGAGATATTTGAATCTCAGTGTACAAGAATCCTAGAATCTAGTGAGACATAGCTATGTAGTTCACCGGTGATACAAATTCCAAAAATGTATTTGGCGTTGGACTGAGATTGACCATAGCTCCATAACTATCAATAACCAACATTTTGGACTGGGATATTTTACAATCCTTTGTCTGTTTCCAAACAAAAGGAAGCAAAGCCTCTGAAACAGTCGGTACCAGGCCGGCTTCGAAACTCCTTTGAGGCTATCCCTCCTGGAGCGATAGATAACACTCTAGCTAGCTCAATTAGGCTAATCAAGATGAGGCTGAGGGAAGTAAGGGATATGGATGGCTTGATAACCAGGACAAAATCTGGCATGGAAATCCCCCTTATACATATATGTTCATCACAGTAGTACTTCATTAATAATGCTAATGCCAATAATGATGTACAGGACACCTCAAAGAGAAATATTGTACATGTGCAGTAAAGTGAGATGTATTGGTCTCAGCAGCAACAATGCAATATGAATGCATCCAGAGATGTGTCTCAGATAGGTTATGGAAAAAGATAGAATAGAGACAACAGATTTAGGGATGTAAGCCCAAAGCGCAAGAAAAATGGCCAAAAGCTTAGAAACCCAAAACTAGTTGAAAGTTCCCTATGAAAACAAAGAGACGTATTAAGAAAGAACAAGTGAGGTATGGAGAAATTGGTCACAAACAGACCATTATAAAGATGGATCACATCATAATAAATAATACAAGAGGTCAAGGCGGTAAGGTGGTATGAATTATCAAATGCAGATCTGTAATACTATGAAAATAGTTCTATATTCTTATGGACCCCTTACAGGTTCAGTCACTGTCAACCTATGTTTTCAATGGACACATTTCTAAACATACATTTCTACTTATGGCTCCTACCTGTGAGTGGTGGTTTTACAGGCAAAACTGATCAACCCCACCATATGATATCAATGACCTACTGTATTATAAATATTTATCTTTAATATTTATAGTCTGGAATACCCCTTTAAGCCACCTGAGATTTATCTGCATATACAATTAGAGCCTAAAATCGGTTTGCACCTCTAAAGTAGTGCATAGAACTTATATAGAGAGTAGAGACTGATGTAATACTGTCATTGTCCTGAGTGGAGAGAAGCCATTTATGTCAGAAAAAGTCCACACAGCCTCCAAAGGGGGCCCAACATTTACAGCACAAGTGGTTATTCTTAAGATAAAATGTAATGTAAAGGTTCACTAAAATAAAAATAAAATATTATTGCTTCCTTCTCCCTGCTACTCTGGTACCAACACTTCCAATCCTCACTATAGACAGACTCGAACCAGTGATAGTAAGCTAAGCCCTCCTGTTGAAGTACGTCCAGTGCAATGGGAATCGGGAATGTTGGTGCCAGAGCAGGAGTGCCGTAAGAATCTATTACCTGTAGAGCCCATTTAGGTGTAATTTGATCTTACTAGAAAACCCCTTTTACATTAAACCTTCATAATAACAAGAGGTAATTTTTTGTCAACACATTTGGCGAAACTTGGAATTAAAAGTATTTGTTTATGCAGGATGAATCCGTAAAGACTCAGTTATTTCTGTTTCCTAATTAAAAAATAACCCCTTCAGCAATGAGATGATTACAGTAAAACATATGGAACAGAAAAAAACACCATTACATGATCTGGCTCTGAGGGGGGAGGGTTGCTGGCTTGTACACATGTGCTGTTGTTTAGACAGAATTTGCAAGTTGATGAAGCTGTGAAGAGCAAAAAACTGATATTTTAACTTTGTCTACAGATTTACAGTACACTGTATTGTGCCTAGTATGTGTTGCATGGCAATGGGATTTCTGCAGAGAAAACTCAGTATTTTTCCAAATATAGGACTAAAAATACACCTCGGACAACAATTAAAAAAATTACATATGTGTTCTTTCTTGCACTTCTTCTTGGTTGGACATGTCTTTCTAAAAGTTAGAGTAATGAAGATCCTGGCACTCTGAAATGTTGGTAACAATCAGTGATCCAGTACTAACATCAAGGAATGCGTTTCAACTGACCTGACCTTTGTCAGCTCACTTTCTCAAGTTGTTTGAGTTATAAACAACTTGAGAAAGTGAGGTGAGTTGAATCCCGTTTCTTGATATTTATACTGGAACTTTGATTAAAGCATAAAGGATTGTTTCCACCACGTCGCAATGCCAGGATCTTTATCACACAGACCAATCTATATCAAGCCTTGCTTTCAAACTATCAGGTACACGCCATGGAGAGGTGTATGCCACAACAACCCACGACTTCAGGAGATCCGTTTGGAATATCTACTATCAAGGAGCGGTATTGTATTATATATACCACTATAACAATATCACATATACTATTGAATATAAACATTGTACGTCAACTGTGGAAGTTTTCAGGCACGTTATTTATGGCACGTTATGGTTCACAACCGGAAGTTTTAATTTAGACAGTATATACAGTGCCATTTATGGTTTACATGTCATTGATACATCTATTGTGACTACATGATACCGGACTTCGTGCAATTTTATCATCATACACAAAAAATCAGTAGCATATTTACCTTGTTGACTCCATTTTTATTGTAATTTTCTTTTTATACGTACAGTCATATATTTTCCTATCGTGTGTGCCCCGCAAAAGATTTTTAGTGCCAATTACTCTTTATTTTATTTTAATAAATTGTTTTTTTATACTAGAGTATGCCTCTAGATGATGTTGTAAGACTCAATCTATATATTTTCACCCTTCTTTTGATACCAGGGTTTTGTTTTTTGCACCTGACTATCTTTTCCATATTGAGGTTTGTTGAGCATTCACACCTCATATATTTTTCATGTGATTACTTGTGATAAAGGAGTAAGTACTGAGTGTCGGCCCATGTTTACATAAAACTGTTCAAGTATTACACAGTACAAACTGGAAAGACTGGGAAGTCTTAGACAGCACCAGATTTAAGACAGCAAAATCAAAAAAGGGGGAATTTCTAATTAGTGAAATGTACTTTTACCATACTGTACTGTCTATGCATTAGTCTCCCACTGGTAATGAAGTAGACCATCAATAAGGAAGCCAACCAAAAAAGGCAAACTACACAACATGTAATAGAAAATTATCAAAAATCTGTATTTATCATACATGAAACATTCACTGACTGGGAATCAAGGTTAAAAAGAAGAAAACATTACTCTGAAAGGGGGCACAAAAACATCACAGAGATGCAGGGTTACACAAGGGAATAAGATAGGTGTACATACTGGCTTGTACAAAACAACTACATTGATTTAGAGATGGGCAATTTTTTTCAAAATTCGAATCGACCATGTTCGCCGAAATTTCAGAGAATCATAACGCATCATGACATGTGACGGTGAAGAACACTACCACCATACAGTGAGGAACACTACTGTCAGACAGTGAAGAACACTACTGCCATACAGTGAGGGACACTACCACCACACAGTGAGGAATACAGCCATGTACACTACCCCCATACAGTGAGGAACACTACCCCAATATAGTGAGGAACAGTACCGCTGTGTTCCTTTCTGCTTCCCAGAGTTCTCTGCCCCATCTAACATGCTGTGCTCACGGCCCTTTTCGCTAATAAAGGGGGAGAAAAAATTCACAAATCCCACGAATGACCGTAAACTTCGGATTTGTGACAAATCGAAGTTCTCCAGAATTCCGATTCGTTAGAATCGATTTGCCCACCTGTAATGTTGATATCACATATTAAGATTACAAGTATTATATACACTGTTGCACAGATAAGGTGAAACAGTATAAGTATAGCTGGTGGTCACATTAGAAATTAAATCGCTTTATACCAGCATGATGATGGCCTTAAGGCATTTGAATTCTTTTTGTCCACAACCAACTTCGATGGCGGTATAAATAACGTTATCATCAGTTTATTGAGATTTGTCCTATTTCACAACTGGTTTGTGTTTGGACGGTACCTTCTACCAGCAGCTCCAGGGTACAGCTATGGGGGTGGCTTCTGCACCATCCTATGCAATTTGGGAGTGGGATCTCCTTGCAGACAACTGGGATGAAAAGATGGACTGCATTATTTTTTTGCGATATGTAGATGACATCCTGGTGATCTGGGAGAAGACAAAATATTAGACATACCTATATAATTACAGTAGGAATGAGGTACAATTTTAAGATATTTTAAGATTTGACACTGTGCCGCATAAAAGGTTTGTACATAAAATGAGACTGCTGGGACTAGGGGAAAATCTGTGTATTTGGGTAAGTAATTGGCTTAGTGAAAGAAAAAAGAGGGTCGTCATTAATGGCACATTCTCAGATTAGGTTGATGTTACCAGTGGAGTGCCACAGGGGTCAATATTGGGGCCACTTCTTTTTCATATTTTTTTTTTAATGACCAAGTGGTGGGTTTACACAGTCAAGTTTCAATATTTGCAGATGATACTAAGCTATGTAAAGTAATTAATACTGAGGTCGATAGTTTAGCATTACGGAGGGATTTGTGGAAGCTTGAGGAGTGGGCAGAGAAATGGTTGATGAAGTTTTAATGTAGATAAATGTAAAGTTATGCACTTAGGCCATGGAAACAAAAGTATAATTATGTTCTAAGCAGTCAATTACTTGGTAAAACTTGAGCTGAAAAGGACTTGGGGTTGTTAGTGGATGGTGAACTTAATTTTAGTGACCAGAGCTAGGCGGCTGCTTCTAAAGCAAATAAAATCATGGGATGCATCAAGAGAGGAATAGATTCTCATGATCAAGACATAGTTTTGCCCTTATACTAATCACTAGACAGACCACACATGGAATATTGTGTACAGTTTTGGGCAACAGTGTATAAAAAGTACATAAAAAAAAAGTATAAAAGTAGAACTGGAACGGGTGCAGAGGAGAGCAGCCAAGATTATCAGGGGGAAGGTAGGACTAGAATACAATGACAGATTACAAAATTGGGGGTTATTCAGTTTAGAAAAATGCTAAAAATGCTAAATAAATACATTTTTCTTGCGCATGCAATTTTTACAGATAGACAACCCACCTTTTCCCTGTGTTACACCCATTTTTGTGTACAAGTCAGAAAAAGTTACCTCTAAACAGGGTAAAACTGTTAATAAATGTGGCCCAAAGCATTTCAGACAGTAATTTAGTCAATAATTCTGGCACAGAAAGCTTCATAAATCACCCCCAATTTGTTTCACAGAAAATAAGCCATATTCATAGTCATAAATTGTAAAATGTGGGGAGTAGAAACAGAAGGTAAAATTATTTTGCTGTCTTAAAAAGGCAAAGTGGTATTCCCATGAAGACAAGATTCTTAAATATACTCAGGATAACAAAATAACACATTCTCTTATTCAATGTTGTTAACAAAAATACAGGATTTCACAGATATAATACCAACCTGTCTCTATCAGTCCTGGAGTATACAATTTTGGTTGGACTTCTATGGTCAGGAATGGCAGATTCTTCTCATGAATAGTTTCTCCTGTCTGCATATTCTCTCTGCCACCTGCCCTTCCCTCTCCATTACTTAGAGATTTAGAAACTTACTCTACAAGCTACAGATATGTAACACCAAGATACGGGCTATATATATATATATAAAAGGGATATCGAAATGATGTGTTTACTCTCCATTATGCCATCGCCATGGTGCACTCATAAGAATAATTCCCTTTTCCATTATTACGTCAAATCATAAAGTTGGCTATCAAATACTAAACACCTACAAACAGGACACTTAGCCAATTCAAAAAATAATACACTTTTTATTGCATATTCAATTAAGACAAGATATCACTATTCATAAACAAATCAACAGGAAAGAACATATAAAGTCAATGGGGCTATCACATAGAAACATTAAACTCAGGGCATAACTCAGGGCCAATTTAAAAACTTGCTCCCCCGGAAGATGCGCACATGGTGGAACAAGGTTTCATTGGAAAAATACATCCAACAAGGCCTAATTCCAAGAGGGCTGCGGATACAAGTATTTCCATCCTTCTCGCAGGAGGATGAGGAGATGATTACAAAATGGGCAGAAATTTTCACTAAATGCTCAAGTGACTTCATGAAATTGTTGATCAAGCTATATAGAAAAACACTTGTAGAAATTGAAACCGAAATTGACACAATAAAAAAAGCACTAATGGAGAAGATGTCAGATGAGTCTTTGGCTAAATTTTTCCAACAAATTGAGATGGATTTTGCGGAGTGGGAAAAAAAAGATCCAGGACACTAAAGGTAAAAAATATGCTGAGACTTGAGAGACTTCTAACAGAAACAGATATACCGCTGGCGCAGACCACGTACATCACGCCCGGTAAGAAGATCAATGAGTCGAACATCATCCATCTCATCAAATGCATCACAAAGTGACAGTGGAGATGGCGTCAACTACAGAGGTTGTGCCATCGGATAATCCGTCGGACCTGAGCAGGCACACAATCTTAGTGAATTGCGACAGATTGCATTGGAGTTGGACAATGCACTTTCGATGACCTTCGTGGACAGAGTGAGTAAATGTGCCTCAATGGGTTAGAGTGCAATGCAAGTTCTGCACATCAAACACATGCACAGAACACGCATGTGAAAAACGTAAGGGGCCTTAATTTGACTTCTGCAGCTTCTGTTTGCCTCTGCTTATCCCTTTTGAGAACAAAAAATTTGTAATGATGAAATTCAACATGACCATTCTATTTTTTCTCTGGCATAGTCAGAATAAATGTTGGCTAGACTATAAAATCTGATCATTAGACCTTACTCTAACAAGTGTATCCATACTTTATAGGGAAGCTGTCAGCAGGTATTGACCTAGCAGATTAGCACCTTCCAGATCTTGTGTCTTCCATGGCCCTGAGTGGTGGAATCATCCATAAAATTGCGATGCCATTTGATACATACTGGAAGTGGTTTATTAGGTACATTTTTTTGCTGGCAGCCTGTATATTAAGGGTCTCCTTGCAAAATTATATAGATTATTGAAAAACTAAAAAAGTGGCATGATAATTAAGAAAAAAATTCAAACAATCGATATCTCATTAGCCTTCATTCATGCGTTGGCAATTTTCTGTTGAATGTTGAAGAATTTTTGGATTGTTTTAAATTTACCTCAAAAGCTTGAGGTATACTGAATACGTTTTTTGAAAAATGACTTCCCTTTAGATCGAAAATGTTCTTGCCTGGTGAAATTGCAGACATTATCAAACTATTTTGATATACTGTATTTTCCTGACATGGTGGTGAACAGTTAAGAGGCACTTTAGGAAATGTAACACTATTTTGATACTTGGTGTGTATATTGCACTCCATATCCTTATTGAGATGATTCTTGTGAGTGGTCTATTTTCTGTACAAGATCTATTTGCACCTGTTTGACTGTATATTATATTATATTATACTTACTGTATAATATAAAATGTGACAACAATCTCGTTCTAGAGATCAAATTTGTTAAATTTACATATGCACTAAATTTTAAAAAGAATTTGATATATTTACCAACAAAAATAATGATGAAACCCATAGTGAGGTAGAGTTAGATGAAAACTAATATTTACAAAATATCCATAAGACACATTTCCAAATTCCCGATAACCTAATATTTTTATGAATAACAATATATAAATTATTATTCAGCCAGTGTCTTTCTCTTTTACCTGGTCATGATTTACTCCGTGTGAACTTGTTTATCAGTTATGAAGGAAATAAAGATTTGGATTTTTTAAGAAATACAAGTGGATCTTTATGTCTTCTAGCCAGATTGCGTGTATGTCTATAAATTAATATGGGGTTTGTACAGAACTTAAATTACTTTACAGAAAGTGTTACAGTTAGTTACACAACTAATCCCCTTTTCGGCAATATTTTGAAATATGGAAATCCTGAAAACAAGAGGAATTTATCCACTACCAATTCATTATTATGTGCATACGGTATATGATGAAAGCTAACCCTGGGTACAAATGTTATGCCGAGATGGATTTGTGTTTCCAAAGTCTAAGCAATTCCTTGCCGTATCAAAATTAGGGAAAGTGGTTGGGGCAACACAGTCGAATGTTACAGACAAGTTGTTAAAATAAATATGATGTCCTCAAAGGCAATCTCTTTCCAGTACCAAGGGCCCATGGGCAAATGCCCCCTTTGCCCCACCCTAATGCCAGCCTTGATGGTACAACATACTTCATCTGAGTTGCTTCTACCCTATATTAATTGAGTTGTCTATATAATCATTCATCAGCTATACTCCTTATAATTGTATTTATGCTTAATCAGACATTATTGTATGCCGTGTAGTATTGTATTTATGTATGCTAGTTTCTTGTTGTACGAAGCATGAAAAATTTGCTATTTTTTATTTAAATGGTGTGACAGAGCAAGGAACAATGTGGGTCAGGGCAGGAACACCTTGACCAGCCGCATTTACTATATGTTCTTATGAACAGTTTGAAATGTGTAAGCTAAATTGCTTTACAACTTGCTTACTTTTTAAACTATATAGCAATGAAGAAAAGGAAAATATTTTAATGGAGTATTTGTAGAAACAATTCTTTCTTCTTCTTGTGAATTGGGATGTACTTATTCATTTTACCTGTGCCAGAAATCAGGTGCAGGTTATTGGTTGAAATCAATTTAAATTCTCTCTTGTGAGGTCTGAATAAAAGTGCTGGCCTTTACACATCGACCCATGCAGTTGCTGCATTTTGTTGAGCAAAAGCCATAAGTGGATTCAGCAGAAGTGCTCACTTTACATTTCCTATAAGAAACTCTGCACCTACAGTGCAACAAAAACTCTATTTGCGTCTACAAAATTAAAAGTGGATTCAAAATTTGTGTCTTCAAAACTAAATGCAGTTTGCTTGAGTATCGTGAAGGGTGAGCAAGATTCATGATTTCTGGCACCCATTCTTCATTAATTTTGCGCCCCCTGCACATCTCGGACTGAGGGCACCTATTTTATTTTGGTGCACCTTTAATATGGGGCATGCAACACAATTCTGTTGCACTTTGCATGTTAAATCTGGGGCACGGTCCGACTGAGCCGCGGAGCGCTCCCTAATTTGTATTGCATGCATGGTTCCATGTAGTGCAGCTGCGCCACAAAAGGGTTGTGTGTGACACAAATGTGGTACAGGCACTTCTTAAATACATGTGCAAGCAGTTTGCACTAAAAAGAATGTGCAAAGTCCAACAGAAAACTGGCGTAAGGACCTTAGTATGTGTGCCCTATGTGCATTAACACTGTCCTACAAGACAGCTGCATAGCTCCCCTTCCCCTAGCATGTATCTGGTAAAAAGCTGTAATAATTTATTACAAAGTAGACATCAGCAATTCTGAACTTAAAAAGACCCCCTCCCAAAAAATCTGCCCCATTGTTTAATTACCCTTATTTCTTTTAGGGCAATATCAAACAGAAAACATTACTGTGTGAAACTCTGTTCCTTTGCCGCCAATATTCAACATCCTTTACATGAAACTAATGGACTGGACTAACATGCTGAGGCAGATTGGCTGATCGGGCTGGCGATACAAAGACCAAGTTTCACACAATTTATCTTTTTTTCTCTTTTTTTGGTACATTTGATATATTTACACCCAAATTTTAGATTTTTACACTCATCCAGCAAAGTTAGTTGTGCAAGAATTTTTCAGTGTTGCACCAAATATATATTTACAGTTGTGTACTTATGGAAAAGTCACAATTTTGGTGCAAATTGTGGTTAAAAAGTTGTAAATGAACTCCATTACTGATCAGGTGTAATAAAAACGTAAGAAGGGGTGTGAGAATAGTTTGCGACTTTTGTAAAACATTTTAATTAAAAGTTGCAAAAAACCCACAGACTCAACTGCCTGATATATCAACCTCTAAGATAAATTTTAAAAAGTTCAAAACCCAGAAAAACCAAGATAAGACACAAATGTCCTGACCAAAAATAAATGACCCACAATGAAGTCGACAATATGAAAGGTGCTTTGCAGCCGTTAGGTCCTCTTTATCTCTTGCCAATCTGAAAGTAACATTTTTACAGGATGTTGACTCTCTATTATTTTTGCATTAACATACACCACAGAACCGTGCATCTTTTCATCATTATTACTATTATTATTACAAATCTAACCACAAATTTCTTGCCTTGCCTCTTGTTTTATTATACATGCGATTTAGTCCTTTATACTAAAACAAACCCATGGAAGCATCAAATGTTTTATTGTTTTTGATGCTGTGTTCTTTTAATTTAAAATCTTAACCAGTAAAAACATGTACTTTTCTAAGACATTGAAGTACTGTATATAGGCCGCTTTCACAGGAATGAGATTTCCCTTTATAAAAAATACTCGGAGGAAGCGCATGAGATAGGAAAGCATTGATCTATCACAATATTAATCTTTCTGAAACCCTTTGTCATTTTGTTTTTACCCTTCCCGTAACGATCCAGGTTTGATTTGTGATTCCAGCGCCGAGCTTGGAGTAATTATTACAGGATAAACCTTTATTGCTAATCTATATCTTTTCTAAAGTCTTGTTGATTTTAAGTGAACAACATCAACCAAAAAAGATATTAGTTTCACTGAGCCGAACGTGTGCAATAAAGATCCAGGGATAGAAGATGGATTACTCACTAATGAGCAGAAATATATGACTTGGAGAATCTTCTGGGAATGTCCGCTTTGAGTAACAATCAAGTCAAGGTAGAAGAGGTAGGGTACACTTAATAACAGGCTGAAAGTTTATCCCTTTAAACCATTGCAGTTTTGGAATTGATTAGAGTATAGATTGGCCATACTGTCATAGAGACTTTGGTGAAGCCTTGTTTTCCTCTTTCTTAATCCTTTACTTATCTGATTTCCTTCTTTTCTCCTTGGCGGGATCACTGTAACTAAATCACCACATAATTCTTGTATCTTGTGTTAGATTAAGGTACAGTATATCACAGTGTCATGGCCTAACTAGGGATCTCAGTAATAGACTGTATTCATACTGTTTATAAATTGATACAATGTGGCACATATATAAATGAAAAAGCACCAGAATTCGGTCACAATTTGTACTATAATCGTTGATTATAAACCATATTACTTGTTTAACACCTTGTCTGAAAAGGTTGTGTCTCACCATAAAAGCTGTGGCTTATTGATCAGGGGAGTGGCTCAATATGCAATGTTGTGAACCCAAAATATAGCTAATTTTTTTGGCTAAATTATTTTAACTGACAGTAGAAATGTAGGTGAAATTTATCATGCCCCGCACTACAGAATTCTTTCAGCCAGAAAATCTTGAGGATGAGGATGAGACCGTGTAATAGCCTCTAAATCACGATCACAGAGGGGCTACAGTAGTTTTCCAGGCAGGGCAATTTTAAAAGGTGATTGTAGAAGGATGGAGGTCATGGATAACAAATATAAGCAAATAATCATAGTTACAGTGCCTGGATCTATGAGTAAGTGTCCCTGGTTTGTCATGATGGATTTTGATATTAGATTTGCTAGTCAGAACAGTTTTTAACAGATCACTCATATCACCCCATTTATTATTTTAAATCTGGTCTATGGGTCAAATGTATAATTTGGTTTTATTGTTGTTAACCAAACTAGAGGTGAATAAAAAATAACCATGTTTAACTCATTTAACCTATCAATCCAGATGTTTTGCTGCGTCCACTAATGATTCATCATTAACGTCATTTTGAATTAGGTGCAGTCTTGGTACAAATACACTCCAGCCTGAAGGCGATGTAGACTGAGAAGCAAGACCATGAGCTCTTTTGCAGAGCAGTGTAGCACCTGTATATTACAGCAATGGAGCTCAGCCAGTGTATACACCAAAAGCAGACACTGTTTATAGTTCATGAGCTTCTTATTACAAATAATCTGCAAAAGCAGCAGCCCAGATCAGGAATACTGACCAGAATAACAGGAGGGTGCAGTAATGGAGGATGCTCTTGGGGAAATGATATAAGCCACTGCTGAGGAGATCACTGGCTGCAGCTTGTCAGACACCAGGGCTCTACTGTGAGGGTTGCGGGGGGTGCGGGAGAGAAGCAGAGAGGTGCTTGTAGGAGGCTTAAATGTCCATGGCTGAATCTAAGTAAAGTGCAGTCACAAAATCATCCTAAGACTCACAAGTGATTAATAAGATGCATGAAGTCTAGTCATCACAGATGGTTGTAGCTTGTGATAATTCAAGCACAACAATGTGCCTCATTTTGGCTGAAGAATGGAACTAGCGTGCCACAACTGTAATACATGTGGCCCTATGTTTGTTACTATTTTGCACAAAATAATCAAATTGTACTATTGCATTTTATTTCATAATCTAATAAAAAAGGTGTTATCTCATTTTCACAAATGTTACTAGGGAAACTAAATTATCATTGTTTGTGATGTGAAACGTCTGTAAAGACTCGAGTATAAGCCGACCCGAGTATAAGCCGAGGCCCCTAATTTTACCACAAAAAAACTAGGAAAACCTATTGACTCAGGTATAAGCCGAGGGTGGGAAATGCATTGATCACAGCCTCCCCAGTATATAGCCTGCCAGCCCCTGCCCCAGTGTATATAGCCTGCCAGCCCTTGCCCAGTGTATATAGCCTGACAGCCCCTGACCCAGTGTATATAGCCAGTAGCCCCTGCCCCAGTATGCAGCTGGCCTCCTCGTCTTGTTGTACAGCCGGCTCCCCGCCCGTCGTGCAGCCAGTTGATTAAAAAAAAATCAAAACTCACCTTTCCAGGGGCCCCCGCGGCTCTTGAGTGTGATCTGTCCTTCATCGGCAGGTCTGTGTGGTGCAAAGTTGTGACGTCAGCCGCCACCACGGCACACAATACCATTGCAGCTGATGTTGGATCATGTGACATCGCACGGACCTGCCGCTGATTGATTGCACTGAAGACCTATGTGGCCACCGGAAAGGTTAGGTTTTATTTATATATAAGCCGAGTTTGGGTTTTTAAGTAGATTTTTTGTGCTGAAAAATTTGGTTTATACTGGAGTATATACAGTAATTTAATCTTTGCAACTTTTTCTAATTTTGTGAAAAAAAATTGCAAACTCACTCCACTCCCGTCCTGGCATATGTGTTGCTATTAGAGATGAGCGAGTATACTCGTCCGAGTATACTGCTCGGTCGAGTATTAGCATACTCGGACCGGCTCGTTACTCGGACGAGTATCTCGCCGGCTCGAGATCGAGCAGTAAATTAAAAAATAAATTGAATAAAAGTATTTTTATTGTAAAAAAAAAATATTACACATGTTTGCAGATGTTTTACTTGTAAGAACACATTGAAATAACACTATTCTTCACTTTCCAGGTGTTCGCGCGTGTCTCCCGCTAAGTTAGGAGATGTTCGGAACATCTGGAATGTGAAGAATAGTGTTCTTTCTATGTGTTCTGCACTTAAATGGTCCTGTATTCACTGTTTTTAATGTTTTAATTCTATTCTTCACTTTGCAGCTGTGCGCGCGTAACTCCGAACCTATCGGGAGACACAAGTAAAACATCTGCAAACATCTGGAATTTTTTTTTTTGCACTGTTCTTTTACTGTTCAGTTTTATTAAAAAAATGCTCAAGTCCCCCATTGACTTCAATGGGGCTCGTTAGCAACTAGAGATGAGCGAGCACTAAAATGCTCGGGTGCTCGTTATTCGAGACAAACTTTTCCAGATGCTCGAGTGCTCGTCTCGAATAACGAGCACCCGAGCATTTTAGTGCTCGCTCATCTCTAGTTGCTATGATTATTTTACTCTTCTTGTGATTATTTTGTTCTTGTGATTAAAAGATCCCAGACTCTGCTGTGAGATGTATAAAAGGCTCAACACCACTTTATAACATAATTATAAATCTGATGGGGGTTTTTTATCATTAGGCGGCACCTTGCAGCAGTTCTGTTTTTGGACCTCTGCTGCCCATCAGATTCAATAAAGTGGCTTTGGACCTTTAATAAATCTGCTTATGCTCTAATTACTGTCTGTGATTTTTTTTTCAAAAAATTGCAATAAAGTCTCCTCCTGCTATAGATAAAACTCTGAGGCTGATTTAACATATAGTAGCAAAAACTTTGATACAAATATCTAATGTAAGAAGTTTCTTCTTTAAGTGTACATTAACTAAATAGAAGATAACAAGTAAATCTCCAATGTATAAAAAATTTCTGAATATTTTGGTAAACAGTTCTTTGTACATTCACTGCTCTCGTTACATACCTTGTAGTGCTCTTGAGAAAATAAAAACTGCACTGTGATTGGTTGCTTTGGGCAAAATCTGTTAAAATATTGTAACTGACAGCTAATAACTGTCTACTGTCTGAGAATATTTTTTTTTTAGTTTTTCTTGGGTTAACCATGCCAATAATGACTACAAAAAGACTCCTATAGTTAAGGGATCTTGATATCACCTGAAAACAAATGTAGCTTCCTTTGGCACACCAGTGAACAACTTGTTAGAGTGTCATGTGGGGACTTCTCTGAGTGTGAGTATTACTTTGCCCTTGGCAAACTAGCTGCTTGACACAATGGATCCATTCTGTCCAAATGGGTCCAACCCTTTAAGTGGACACCGAGCCGCTGGAATATATTTTGTAATTTTTTCAACTAACGATAACAAATAATATCACAATCAATTTCCAGCCTTGCTATGTCTAACTCCAATATACCATTTACCACTTTCATACTGCTGTTTGATTATATACTGCTCAGTGAGACGCTGCTAAATTTGACAGTTAGTATATAGCTGGTGGCTCATTTAGACCAGGGTACAGGCCAAAGGGAGCAGAATTGCAGAGCAATGGTACTGTTTCTTGAAAGCTAGGATCACACTAAGATCACACTTCACACTCCGAAGACCATCAAAGTGGCCTCTGTGCAAATTAACCATGTGATAGCTGGCCAAAAGAAAAATGGCCTCCAAAATCCATGATCCACTCTTGTTGTTCCATGCCTTGTGCTGAGCTGAACTAGCAAATTAATTATAAAAATAACATTGATTTCCCCCACTTGCGTTTTTAACACGCGTTTTCCACACAGAATTTGCATTGCACTCTGACTCATTGGGGCAGATTTTCTTACCGGCCCATTCGCGTTTCAGCAGTGCGTTCTCTGCGGTGGATTCGGGTCTTCCGTCGATTCACTAAGGCAGTTCCTCTGACGTCCACCAGGTGTCGCTGCTGCGCTAAAGAGCATCGGAACGCACTGGAGTTCACCGAGCCATCCTGGAAAAATGCATTGAAATTGCATTGAAAATGCGCATGAAAAACTGAGACATTGAACAAACTCTGAATGAAAACTGATGCAAAATGTCAGTTTTCCACTGACCAAACCATGATCGCTCCCTGATCAGACTCTGACGTGATCTGCAACGCAAGTGTGGAAGGGGCCTAAGGGTATAGTTCCCCAAACCATTTTGTCTCAACATTTTTTACCACTTTTTTACAAAGATAGAAAAATGAAAAAAAATTCTCAATAATGTTGCATGTTTGCATTTTTTCCTTTTAATATTAAAAAAAATAGTATGTATCAACTTATTGCATAAAACCATTGTCTAATATATACAGAAAAATCACAATATACTCTCACCGGCCACTTTATTAGGTACACCTGTCCAACTGCTCGTTAACACTTAATTTCTAATCAGCCAATCACATGGCGGCAACTCAGTGCATTTAGGCATGTAGACATGGTCAAGACAATCTCCTGCAGTTCAAACCAAGAATCAGTATGGGGAAGAAAGGTGATTTGAGTGCCTTTGAACGTGGCATGGTTGTTGGTGCCAGAAGGGCTGGTCTGAGTATTTCAGAAACTGCTGATCTACTGGGATTTTAACGCACAACCATCTCTAGGGTTTACAGAGAATGGTCCGAAAAAGAAAAAACATCCAGTGAGCGGCAGTTCTGTGGGTGGAAATGCCTTGTTGATGCCAGAGGTCAGAGGAGAATGGGCAGAATGGTTCGAGCTGATAGAAAGGCAACAGTGACTAAAATCGCCACCCGTTACAACCAAGGTAGGCAGAAGAGCATCTCTGAACGCACAGTACGTCGCACTTTGAGGCAGATGGGCTACAGCAGCAGAAGACCACACCGGGTGCCACTCCTTTCAGCTAAGAACAGGAAACTGAGGCTACAATTTGCACAAGCTCATCGAAATTGGACAGTAGAAGATTGGAAAAACGTTGCCTGGTCTGATGAGTCTCGATTTCTGCTGCGACATTCGGATGGTAGGGTCGGAAGTTGGCGTCAACAACATGAAAGCATGGATCCATCCTGCCTTGTATCAACGGTTCAGGCTGGTGGTGGTGGTGTCATGGTGTGGGCAATATTTTCTTGGCACTCTTTGGGCCCCTTGGTACCAATTGAGCATCGTTGCACAGCCTACCTGAGTATTGTTGCTGACCATGTCCATCCCTTTATGACCACAATGTACCCAACATCTGATGGCTACTTTCAGCAGGATAATGTGCCATGTCATAAAGCTGGAATCATCTCAGACTGGTTTCTTGAACATGACAATGAGTTCACTGTACTCAAATGGCCTCCACAGTCACCAGATCTCAATCCAATAGAGCATCTTTGGGATGTGGTGGAACGGGAGATTTGCATCATGGATGTGCAGCCGACAAATCTGCGCAATTGTGTGATACCATCATGTCAATATGGACCAAAATCTCTGAGGAATGCTTCCAGCACGTTGTTGAATCTATGCCACGAAGAATTGAGGCAGTTCTGAAGGCAAAAGGGGGTCCAACCCGTTACTAGCATGGTGTACCTAATAAAGTGGCCAGTGAGTGTAGAACATATGTATGGTGAATTAGAATTTCAATAGTTATTTGCAGTTAAAACGAAAAAAAAAATTCCCTGGCTAGGAAAGGGGGTAAGCACACCGGTAACAAAACGGCAGTTACTATTGATTTCCCAGTTCCTGATAAAAGGTGGGTAAGTGCCTTGAACCTTATTCAATGCAGGGGTTTCTCCTTCTCCCCCACAATAGGGTATCATTCGGCTACCAACATTAATTCCTGAGCAACTTTTTAAAGGATGACCGTTTCATTGATAGTTTGTAGAATTGTGTACATTCTTCACTGTTGTCGTAAAGAGAACCTGCTAGGCACATCTAGCCACCAAAAAGGTCCTACCTCATTTACCTTAGTGAATTGCGCTGCTTAATGATAGTGTCTCCTGTGAATAATAAAATGACCCCACCACACACACTCAGCATTGTAAACCTGGAAATTCAGTGAACTGGGTGTTCTTGAGCTGAGCTGAGTCAGGTTGCAACACCCTCTTCCTCTGGTGTCCCCTTGTAAACACACCTCTGCGTGATCTAACACTTGCCCCAGCCCAGCATGACCCTGGACAGCTTCACGGCCCCACCACACATACGCCACGTCAGTGCAGCACTGGAGCAAATATGAGGGAGCGCAAGGCCAAAAAAGAAGCACTAGGAGGCAGAGTTAACTGTCCAAAAGACTGTAATGAGGCGTGGTAGCTTGTCTGAGTTGAGCTTTCCTGAGTCCAGGGCTTCTGAGAGAAGAACTGTTCTAGTTACCTATGGCAACCAATCAAAGCTCAGCTTTCATTTTAAATCTACTGTGTGAAAAATAAAGCTGAGCTTTAAATGGTTACCATGGGCAACTAGAACAGTTATAATTAGGGGTTTATGTCTGGGGATGAATAAAAGTGTTTTTTAAAAGAATGCATGGATATAAATATATAAAAACAGCATTTGAACTATTGAAAAGTAGTGACCAAGTTACCGTTTGGGGCTTTTGGGTGTAACTGATGTAACAGGCTCCCTTTAAGATTCCAGAAAGCTGCAGAAATTCTGGAAAGTCTTAGTGATGATTCTTTTGCATGAAGAGTCTTCATGCCTTCCCTCTACGATGTGGGAGCATGCATCTAATTTATGATGACACTGTCGTGCAAAATGATGGTCTTGATTTATGCCTATAAACCTATCGAAGATGTATCTACTCTATGTGGATCCATCTAGTTATCTAGATATGAGATAGATAGACAGAAACAGATAGATACATCAAGGTGAACTTCAAAATTATGGGAGAGAGGAGAAGTCAGCAATGCTCATCCACCTGCATGGTACCGCACAGTCCCTGGATAAAAGATAGAGTGTGCTCTATCTTTTCCCACAAGAACAGCCCAGCATTTGTGCCAGCACCAATCAATGGCATCAACCACACAAGGGGGCGGGTTTGAGCCTAATGAAGTTTGGGTTACCTATAAGGTTAATGATAGGCTTCAGAAGTTACCTGGACTACTGCAGCCAAAGTAAAATGATTACCACTAATACAGAGGGTCCAGGTGGGTTAAAAATAATTATATTAACATAAATCTGTATCAAAGCAGCTTTGTTAGGACAACCCCCGTGACACTACTAGATAAATAGTTGGTTAGATAGTTGGGTCCACATGGAATAGATGCATATGGGTTAGCAGTGTACAGTTAAATACCCTGCGGTAAGTCTTTAATAAGTCATTACTATGTAACAGTTTCTGCAAATGATCCAGCAACTAGTCTAATTTGCAAAACAAGAATGTGTATTTGCTGTGTGTACAGTAGTTGTTGCTGGTGACAAAACAATAATATATTTATAGTTTTTTGATCATAATAAGCCTGCTTTTAACTCTTTACTGCAAAGCAGTATTTCATTACTGAACAATGAGCTTTACATTTTTAGAACGTTACATGTGAATATATTAATATCTACAAGGGGATAATTTTTTATTGAAAGTAAGTTTAAACAGCTCACTTTCTAGTCTACATGTCTCTCCTCCATTCTATTTCATTAATGCTCCAAACACAAGATTAATTATGTTTATTGAAATTGATTTATATTTAGACGGGAAGAGTTTACCCTCAGGAATCCGTTTCCTCTCCTCCTCCCTGTAGAGTGTAATTATGAAAATGTGTTGAGTTAATGAGAGCGATTGATCAGAGCGTATTGCTCAGAAATTAATACATTGGCCGTTTCTCTATTTTCCCACAAACCTTGTTAACCTGACTCACTGTGAGTGTTTCACAATTACATATAATTGGTGTGAGTATCACATTCTATCTACATTAAAACCTAAAGTGTAATATATGTGTTTTGCCGATGGAAATGCAAGCAATTTGCCCCCTGCTAAGGTCTCACAGCTTTCTCCTGAATCATGATGTGGTTGAGGGAGTGGGGGTCATGCAAGGATAGGGAGAGATGCTCAGTGTCAGGGAAGTGAGAACAGTCAGAGTCAGGTAGGAAGCCGGATCCAGCACTTGCTGATAGGAAAAATGGCCGCAGGTACTCAGCAAGGAGAGGCCAAAGGAGGACAAAGACACTTAATCGGAAAAGAACAATGGATGCCGCTGATATTTCATCTATTTACTCTTTTTTTAACCTTTGGTATGAATGTAATGTGCAGTGCTTATAAAAAATGTAACTGTTATTTGTGAGATTCACCTTAGTGATAGGGATTGAGGCAATGTCTACCCACAATGTATACAGAAGGATGACTTTTTCTACAATATTATCTTGGGATGCAACAACCATAGTGTTTTTATGTGAAAAGTTCAGGACAGTATATTCCTGTTGTACTGTAAATTTATGATATACCAGTTTTCCTGATAAATGTGTCAGAAAAAAGTTGCAATAAATATACTCATTTATTAACCCTTCCACTACCAGTCAATGTAACATTATGTAAACAGGGCTAATAGGGTTAGACCTTCATCATACCCAGAAGGTGTCAGCTCTATTATACAGCTGAAACCTGCCACTAACTGGCAGCACCACTCATGGCAGTTAACTCTACCATCTTGGCCAAGCCCGCCATCTTGGCCGATCAGTAGCCATGATAACTGGGAGCCTGCCAGAGGCTCCCATAGCTGTCATTCGGCTTTCTCAGTTACATTCATAATATGCAGCAATACAGTTGTTTTGAAGAAAAATGTATAAGTGATCAGATCCCTTAGGGCTCAAGTCCCCCAAGGGGCCTACAATAAAATATAGTAAAAAGTGAATGCAAAAGTTTTAAAAAAATTAAAAAAAATTGAAGCAAAAATTCAAATGACCTCCCCTTCCCTACAACACATATAAAATAAATTAATATAATCAAAAACATGCTGTTTTCCAACATGTCTGATCTATGAAATATAAAAAGAATTATCCCATGCTAATGACATAACAGAAAAGTGTGTCCAAATACCCACTTTTTTAGCAATTATGCCTCCCATAAAAATTTTTTTAAAAGTGACCAAAAATTTATAACACTTTCCAAATGGTATCAATGAAAACGTTAACTAATCCTGCATAAAATGTCTCTGTACAAAGAATAAAAAAGTTATGTATTTCAGAATGTGACAGCATAAGTCTTTTTTTAATTCAAAGTTTTTTAATTTTTTGTTACTATTAAGTCATAACTAAGTATTAGCATATCAGAACTTTCCAGTGCAACCCGAACAAATTGCTGGATTGGCTGCCAAACAGCCAATCTGTCAAATTAACAACCCTAACAACTAGCCATGGCTATAATTTGCCATTCACAGGAATTTCTAGTAGCTAGGGGTGTAAATTAGCTAAACCTGATCGTAAAGCTGATCGTACAAAGCCCCTCAGAATATCATGCCCACCAATGATACCACCAGCTTCTCAGTGAATGACCCAGAATATTAAATGTTGCCACTCGAATTTGTCCCGCAGATAACTCCTTACATAGCTTTTCAAATGGAAAAATATATGGCTTGTGGAAAGATCTTTTTTTTTTTTTTTTAAATATGTGTCTGTCTTTAACCTTCTCTGCATTGCAGTAAGTAATGCAATGTGTTATGATACAAATTTAATAAAATTTTCTGCTAACCAGTAAAAAACATACACTTTTAATATGGGAACTTATGGCTGATGGATAGCCTACAGTACAAATGGCATCCATCATTGGCATCTATCTAATGCAATGAACTTTTTGTGTCTATTGCCATATATTTTAAGATACAGTGGGGGTCATTTATTAAGGGCCCGATTCGCGTTTTCCCGACGTGTTACCCGAATATTTCCGTTTTGCGCCGCTTGTACTTAAATTGCCCCGGGATTTTGGCGCACGCGATCGGATTGTGGCGCATCGGCGCTGGCATGCGCGCGACGGAAATCGGGGGGCGTGGCCGAACGAAAACCCGACGTATTCGGAAAAACCGCCGCATTTAAAAACCGAAAATGTGTCGCATAAGGACCGCTTACCTTCACCTGGTCCAGCTCGGTGCATTCCGGCGCGATGAGTTTACTTTCAGCGCAGCAGCGCCACCTGGTGGACGGCGGAAGAACTACCTTATTAAATCCCGGCCGGACCCGAATCCAGAGCGGAGAAGCCGCCGCTGGAACGCGAATGGACCGGGTAAGTAAATTTGCCCCAGTATGTTAGGTTTAGAGACAAGCAATAATGCTTCTAATGTTTCCTCTCCTCTCCCCCAAAGCAGTATGTGGCAAATAAACATTGGAAAATGTATATACTAAGTATAGATGTCAAAGGTCCCATTTTAACATACAGTAGAAGAAACTAATTCAAAAAAGAGAGAAAGTTTACATCTAACAGAAATAAACATTTTGAAATGTCTTTGGGCAGAGCTTAAATGTTATGATTTTGTCAATGGAATAAAGATGGAAAAAGAAATTAAATGAAAGATAAAATGAAGAGTTAAAAAATGCAAGAAATCTAAAGTTAGAGGGATGCTTAAAATCAACATTTAGTGGGATACCAATTTTGAATAAGAAAAGGAACAATTCTAACAAATTGGAATTAGAGGAGAGCCAAGATGTCAGTTGTGTCTATATGGAAATGGAAGAATGAGTAACAAGTAGAGATGAGCGAGCACTAAAATGCTCAGGTACTCGTTATTCGAGACAAACTTTTCCCGATGCTCGAGTGCTCGTTTCGAGTAACGAGCCCCATTGAAGTCAATGGGAGACTCAAGCATTTTTCAAGGGGACCAAGGCTCTGCACAGGGAAGCTTGACCAAACACCTGGGAACCTCAGAAAAGGATGGAAACACCACGGAAATGGACAAGAAACAGCAGGGGCAGCATGCATGGATGCCTCTGAGGCTGCTTAATCGCACCATTATGCCAAAATTATGGGCAACAGCATGGCCGTGACAGAGTGACCGAATGAGGCTAGATAGCATCTAAAACATCAAATAATTGACCCTGACACTATAGGGGACGGCATGCAGAGGCAGCGGCAGCGGCAGCAGCGGCAGGCTAGAGAGTGTCATGGCAACATACCCTAAATGGACTCAGGCTTCAAACCAATGGGTGGCAGAGAGGAACCAAAGGAGGTGAGCAAGAAGCGCTCAAATAATATCGGTACATGATAAAAGTTTGCCAGTATATTTTGTGGATTACACAGCAGGGTGGCGACAAAGTTAACATGGAAGCCATGAAAACAATCCAAAATTCTGCCTGACACAGCTCGTTTGATAAGGGGACCATGTATGGAGGCAGTGAACTAGTAGTAGATTAAAGGTGCTGCAGTTAAAACTATGTTAGTTGGATCTTGGCATGGAGCTGGCGCTCCGCTGCCAGGCGAGCTTTCGCCAATCCAAGCCCCTGTCTCTAGGCTACTCCCCAAACAGCACTTCTAAGAACCTTTTGTATAAGATCAAGTGTAGTAGCGTTCTTATAAGTTTGGGATATGGCGGGTGAGGGGAATGTAAACATCTGCGCAAGAAGCGCTGAAATAATATCCGTAAATGAAAAAAGTTTTCCAGTATATTTTGTGGCTTACACAGCACGGTGGCAACAAAGTTAACAAGTTTGATGTGGAATGCCCTGTAATAGCTCTTGGGCGGTGTGCCTTTTATAACCTAGGCTCAGCAGTTTGAGCACCGCCTGCTGTCGCTTAGCGACGGCACTGCTGCTGTGCCTAGAGCTACCGACTGATGGCGCCATGCCCACGGATGGTAATTCGGAGGAGGAGGAGGTGGAGGAGGGGTGGGAGGAGGAGGAGGCATAGTAGGCCTGAAACACCTGGACCGAGGTAGGCCCCGCAATCCTCTGCGTCGGCAGTATATGACCAGCCCCAGGGTCAGACTCGGTCCCAGCCTGCACCAAGTTAAGTGTAGTAGCGTTCTTATAAGTTTGGAATATGGCGGGTGAGGGGAATGTAAACAGATGCGCAAGAAGCGCTGAAATAATATCCGTAAATGGTAAAAGTTTGCCAGTATATTTTGAGGATTACACAGCAGGGTGGCGACAAAGTTAACAAGTTTGTTGTGGAAGCCATGAAAACAACTCAAAATTCTGCCTGACACAGCACGTTTGATAAGGCGGCCATGTATGGAGGCAGTGAACTAGTAGTAGATTAAAGGTGCTGCAGTTAAAACTGTTAGTTGGTTCTTGGCATGGAGCTGGCGCTCCGCTGCCAGGCGAGCTTTCGCCAATCCAAGGCCCTGTCTCTAGGCTACTCCCCAAAGAGCACTTCTAAGAACCTTTTGTATAAGATCAAGTGTAGTAGCGTTCTTATAAGTTTAGGATATGGCGGGTGAGGGGAATGTAAACAGATGCGCAAGAAGCGCTGAAATAATATCCGTAAATGGTAAAAGTTTGCCAGTGTATTTTGTGGATAACACAGCAGGGTGGCGACAAAGTTAACAACTTTGATGTGGAATCCATGAAAACAACCCAAATTTCGGCCTGACACACCTCGTTTGATAAAGGGACGATGTATGGAGGCAGCTATATGGACGACTTTTGGAGGTAGCAATGGAGACAACGTGTGGAGGCTGCTATGGAGACAATTCAATTTGGATAGTGCCTGTATGTGGCAGTCCAAACAAGTTTTCAAACCAGAGGAGCAGGTAGGTGGCCCTCCAGAAAAATTTAATAGATTGAGTGCCTGTATGTGGCAGTCCAAAAAAGTTTTTAAACCAGAGGAGCAGGTAGGTGGCCCTCCAGAAAAATGGAATAGATTGAGTGCCTGTATGTGGCAGTCCAAAAAAGTTTTCAAACCAGAGGAGCAGGTAGGTGGCCCTCCAGAAAAATTGAATAGATTGAGTGCCTGTATGTGGCACTCCCAAAAATTGTTTAAAACAGAGGACCGGGTCGGTGGCCCTCCTGAAAAATTAAATGCATAAAGTACTATAGCTAGAGCCAGTGGGCCCTGTCAAAAAATAGCCAGTTTCCTCTGCTTTACTGTACAAAGAGGAGGAGAAGGAGGAAAATGAGGAGGAGGAGGAGTGGATAAATTATTCAGGTTGAGCTTCCTTCACCTGGTGGAGATTGGAAATTAGGAGAAATCCAGGCTTTATTCATCTTGATAAGCGTCAGCCTGTCAGTGCTGTCAGTCGACAGGCGTGTACGCTTATCAATGATGATGCCACCAGCTGCACTGAAAACCCGCTCGGACAAGAGGCTAGCGGCAGGGCAGGCAAGAACCTCCAAGGCGTACAGCGCCAGTTCGTGCCACATGTCCAGCTTTGAAACCCAGTAGTTGTAGGGAGCTGTGTGATCATTTAGGACGATGGTATGGTCAGCTACGTACTCCCTCACCATCTTTCTATAAAGATCAGCCCTACTCTGCCGAGACTGGGGACAGGGGACAGTGTCTTGCTGGGGTGACATAAAGCTGGCAAAAGCCTTGTAAAGCGTACCCTTGCCAGTGCTGGACAAGCTGCCTGCTCGCCTACTCTCCCTCGCTACTTGTCCAGCAGAACTACGCATTCTGCCGCTAGCGCTGTCAGAAGGGAAATACTGTTTCAGCTTGTGCACCAGGGCCTGCTGGTATTCATGCATTCTCACACTCCTTTCCTCTCCAGGGATGAGAGTGGAAAGATTTTGCTTGTACCGTGGGTCCAGGAGAGTGAACACCCAGTAATCGGTGCTGGAATAAATTCTTTGAACGCGAGGGTCACGGGATAGGCAGCCTAGCATGAAATCTGCCATATGCGCCAGAGTACCAACGCGTAAGAATTCGCTCCCCTCACTGGCCTGACTGTCCATTTCCTCCTCCTCCAACTCCTCCAATTCCTCTTCTTCTGCCCATACACGCTCAACAGTGAAGGACTCAACAATGGTCCCCTCTTGTGTCTCGCCAACATTCTCCTCCTCTTCCTCCTCATCCTCCTCCACCTCCACCTCCTCCGATATGCGCTGAGAAACAGACCTAAGGGTGCTTTGGCTATCAACAAGGGAATCTTCTTCCCCCGTCTCTTGTGAGGAGCGCAAAGCTTCCGACTTCATGCTGACCAGAGAGTTTTTCAACAGGCCAAGCAGCGGGATGGTGAGGCTGATGATGGCGGCATCGCCACTGACCATCTGTGTTGACTCCTCAAAGTTACTCAGCACCTGACAGATATCAGACATCCACGTCCACTCCTCATTGTAGACTTGAGGAAGCTGACTGACCTGACTACCAGTTCTGGTGGAAGTTGACATCTGGCAGTCTACAATCGCTCGGCGCTGCTGGTAAACTCTGGATAACATCGTCAGTGTTGAATTCCACCTCGTGGGCACGTCGCACAACAGTCGGTGAGCGGGCAGTTGGAGGCGGCGCTGCGCTGCCCTGAGAGTGGCAGCATCTGTGCTGGACTTCCTGAAATGCGCACAGATGCGGCGCACCTTCGTGAGCAAATCAGACAGATTGGGGTATGTCTTGAGGAAACGCTGAACTATCAGATTTAACACATGGGCCAGGCATGGCACATGTGTCAGTCTGCCGAGTTGCAGAGCCGCCACCAGGTTACGGCCGTTGTCACACACAACCATGCCTGGCTTCAGGTTCAGCGGTGCCAGCCAAAGATCAGTCTGCGCCGTGATGCCCTGTAATAGTTCTTGGGCGGTGTGCCTTTTATTACCTAGGCTCAGCAGTATGAGCACCGCCTGCTGTCGCTTAGCGACGGCACTGCTGCTGTGCCTAGAGCTACCGACTGATGGCGCCATGCCCACGGATGGTCTTTCGGAGGAGGAGGTGGAGGAGGGGTGGGAGGAGGAGGAGGCATAGTAGGCCTGAAACACCTGGACCGAGGTAGGCCCCGCAATCCTCGGCGTCGGCAGTATATGACCAGCCGCAGGGTCAGACTCGGTCCCAGCCTCCACCAAGTTAACCCAATGTGCCGTCAGCGATATATAGTGGCCCTGCCCGGCAGCACTCGTCCACGTGTCCGTGGTCAGGTGGACCTTGTCAGAAACGGCGTTGGTCAGGGCACGGATTATGTTGTCTGACACGTGCTGGTGCAGGGCTGGGACGGCACATCGGGAAAAGTAGTGGCGGCTGGGGACCGAATACCGAGGGGCGGCCGCCGCCATGAGGCTGCGAAAGGCCTCGGTCTCTACTAGCCTATAGGGCAGCATCTCCAGGCTTAGCAATCTGGAGATGTGCACATTAAGGGCTTGGACGTGCGGGTGGGTTGCACTATATTTGCGTTTCCGCTCCAGCGTCTGGGGTATGGAGAGCTGAACGCTGGTGGATGCTGTGGAGGATCGTGGAGGTGACGATGGGGTTTTGTGTGGCAGGGTCCTGGGCAGGGGGCTGACTATCAGCTGACACAGGGGAAGGAGCAGTGGTGTGCACGGCCGGAGGTGAACGCGCTTGTTGCCACTGAGTGGGGTGTTTAGCATTCATATGCCTGCGCATACTGGTGGTAGTTAAGCTATTAGTGGTGGAACCCCTGCTGATCCTGGTTTGGCAAATGTGGCACACCACAGTCCGTCGGTCATCCGGTGTTTCCTTAAAGAACCTCCAGACTTCTGAAAATCTAGCCCTCGCCGCAGGAGCCCTCGCCACGGGAGCTTCACTAGTTGACACATTTGGCGCTGATGCACCAGCTCTGGCCCTGCCTCTCCGTCTGGCCCCACCACTGCCTCTTCCAACCTGTTCTGGTCGAGGACTCTCCTCCGTCTCAGAAGCATTGTGTTCACCCGGCCTCTCAACCCAGCTTGGGTCTGTCACCTCATCATCCTCCGATCCCTCAGTCTGCTCCCCCCTCGGACTTCCTGCCCTGACAACAACTTCCCCACTGTCTGACAACCGTGTCTCCTCATCGTCGGACACCTCTTTACACACTTCTTCCAGTACGTCAACAAGTTCATCATCACCCACAGACTGCGACTGGTGGAAAACCTGGGCATCGGAAAATTGCTCATCAGCAACCGGACAAGTGGTTTGTGACTGTGGGAAGGGTCCAGAAAACAGTTCCTCAGAGTATGCCGGTTCAAATGGCAAATTTTGCTGGGAGGGGGCAGACTGGGGGGGAGGAGGCTGAGGTGCAGGAGCTGGAGGAGTGCCGATTTCGGTGACATGGGTGGACTGCGTGGAAGACTGACTGGTGGACAAATTGCTCGAAGCATTGTCGGCAATCCACGACATCACCTGTTCGCACTGTTCTGGCCTCAGTCCCAGTAACTTCAGACATGAACCTAGGGAGTGTAGCTCTGCGGCGCTCCCCTGCTCCCTCATAAGCAGGTGGTGTCTCACCCCGCCCAGGACCACGGCCTCTGACCCCTGCAGTAGTTGGACGCCCACGTCCCCGCCCTCGTCCTCTACCCCTAGCCCTCGGGTTAAACATTCTGAAAATGAGAGTTATAACTTTAATTTTTTTTTAAACTTTTTTTTGTGTTTTTTTTTTTTTTGTGTGTTTTTTAGTTTTTAAAACCAAACGATGCTATCCTATTGCTATGGCTATTTTCTAGCCAAGTATTAAAGCACACTACTATGCCAGATGAGATGACGCTGAGTTATGAGAAAAATAAACGTAAAATAAAAAAGGAAATGGCAGACTGTGCCTAATTGAAATACAACCCCGGGCCCTAATAAATTTTCCCACTTCGGTCTTTGCGATGGATATGTGCGTCACTAAGCGCAAAACACAGTGGTCGCAAGTCTCACTCCAAATTGCTCACAATTTGCTAGTAGATGCACTGCAGCAACTACAGCCACCAGCAGATCAACCAGAAATCAAATATATATAACGCTACTGTAGGCGTAAGTAAGCCGTTTGGATTCTCCTATGGCTATTTTCTAGCCAAGTATTAAAGCACACTACTATGCCAGATGAGATGACGCTGAGTTATGAAAAAAATAAACGTAAAATAAAAAAGGAAATGGCAGACTGTGCCTAATTGAAATACAACCCCGGGCCCTAATAAATTTTCCCACTTCGGTCTTTGCGATGGATATGTGCGTCACTAAGCGCAAAACACAGTGGTCGCAAGTCTCACTCCAAATTGCTCACAATTTGCTAGTAGATGCACTGCAGCAACTACAGCCACCAGCAGATCAACCAGAAATCAAATATATATATAACGCTACTGTAGGCGTAAGTAAGCCGTTTGGATTCTCCTATGGCTATTTTCTAGCCAAGTATTAAAACACACTACTATGCCAGATGAGATGACGCTGAGTTATGAAAAAAATAAACGTAAAATAAAAAAGGAAATGGCAGACTGTGCCTAATTGAAATCCAACCCCGGGCCCTAATAAATTTTCCCACTTCGGTCTTTGCAATGGATATGTGCGTCACTAAGCGCAAAACACAGTGGTCGCAAGTCTCACTCCAAATTGCTCACAATTTGCTAGTAGATGCACTGCAGCAACTACAGCCACCAGCAGATCAACCAGAAATCAAATATATATAACGCTACTGTAGGCGTAAGTAAGCCGTTTGGATTCTCCTATGGCTATTTTCTAGCCAAGTATTAAAGCACACTACTATGCCAGATGAGATGACGCTGAGTTATGAAAAAAATAAACGTAAAATAAAAAAGGAAATGGCAGACTGTGCCTAATTGAAATACAACCCCGGGCCCTAATAAATTTTCCCACTTCGGTCTTTGCGATGGATATGTGCGTCACTAAGCGCAAAACACAGTGGTCGCAAGTCTCACTCCAAATTGCTCACAATTTGCTAGTAGATGCACTGCAGCAAGGACAGCCATCAGCAGATCAACCAGAAATCAAATATATATAACGCTAGTGTAGGCGTAAGTAAGCCGTTTGGATTCTCCTATGGCTATTTTCTAGCCAAGTATTAAAGCACACTACTATGCAAGATGAGATGACACTGAGTTATTAAAAAAATAAACGTAAAATATAAAGAAACTGGCAGACTGTGCCTAATTGAAATCAAACCCCTAATAAATTTTCCCACTTTGGTGTTTGAGGTGGATATGTGTGTCACTAAGAGCTAAACACAACGGTAGCAAGTCCCCCTGCTAATTCCTCACAATATGGTACTAGCTGCACTACTAGTGCCAGCAAGCCCAGCCACAAGCAAATAAAAAAAAAAAGTATAACGTTATTGTAGCCCTAAGAAGGGCTGTTGGGTTGTTGTAGAATCACTCCTGCCTAACAGTAAGCTAATAGAACACCCTAACGCTTTCCCTGACCAGCAGCAGCTCTCTCCCTAGCGGCATCCAGACAGAGAATGATCCGAGCAGCGCGGGCAGCGGCTAGTCTATCCCAGGGTCACCTGATCTGGCCAGCCAACCACTGCTATCGACGTGTAAGGGTACCACGTCATGCTGGGTGGAGTGCAGAGTCTCCTGGCTTGTGATTGGCTCTGTTTCTGGCCGCCAAAAAGCAAAACGACGGGAGCTGCCATTTTCTCGAGCGGGCGAAATACTCGTCCGAGCAACGAGCAGTTACGAGTACGCTAATGCTCGATCGAGCATCAAGCTCGGACGAGTATGTTCGCTCATCTCTAGTAACAAGTATTAGAGAGCCTGGATAGTTTTATTGTAGACGTGTTTCTTTAATCCCAAGCATTTCAATTAACAAATTTTGATGGTTTGGGTCAATTGACTTTTTATTCCTTTGAATTGTTAAATAGGTGTACATGTTGTATTGCCATACTTCACACAAGCTTCAAACAAATCCCAAAAATATATAAACTGAGTATTAAAAATAATAAAAAATAATAATGTAAATAAACGATTAATAGAATCTGAGGTTACTCTTAAATTATTATAAATTCTTGTGAGGAATTGTTCTTGCAATGTCTTTTTTTGTCACCTGCTTTTTGTGATTGGGTAATGTTAGAGCTTTCTAAATGATATTACTGGCTTTCATGCTACTTCCCTTGTCACCTAGATTCTCTTCTTATGCTCTCAAATTATAATAGGTATGTGGATTTTGTCAAAAGTCTCAGGACACCCTTTTCTTTTAGAAACTAAAGGGAAATAGACATATCTGATTTAAGTAATGAGTGAAGGTGCCTATATTTTATTAAGAGTAGTACAAAAATATGGCAATATTTTATAATTTGTAGTCTCTCTGTCTTAAAATTTATATCCTAATTTACAAATCGTAATTGCACTTTAGGGCCAAGGCAGAGAAACAGAATTCAAAGTCCAGGCTTTGCTTATGCTGGCAGTGTAGCATTTTCACAAACCTTCTGGCACTTACCCTACACCATTGTATAAGGGCTTGTTTAACTATGTGACCACTGTCATAGTTATACCTTCATGCTCTAATAATTCCCCTGAAGAATGGGACAGCTTTATGCTGATCAAGAATCGTGTCGGATAATGTGTTGTCCAGGGACCCAATAAGGCTCTGGTAGCCTGTCAGGGCAGGAGTCTTTTTGGGGCTGTTCAGGGATTGTTTAGCGTTTAGGTCACATTTGGGTATTATCCCATTGTGTGATTATTTGGGTGAGAAAAAAAATTAAGCTATTCAGGTGCTCAGAATCAGTCTTTGGGGCATTCATATCAAAGAGAGAGTCTATCCAAGTTTCATCTGCTGACCTTGTGGCCCATATATGGCTTCTATTTCAGTATTAAGGGTTATTCATTGTTTATCCTTTATTTTATAACTGTTTGCATTTGTATTGTATGCATATTTCTTTGTAATGTTTTTTAATTTTTTTATATGAGAACTATATTTTTCATGTCTGCACTGCTCATACATGTATTCAATCTTTAAAGCGTAATAAGTCTCTACTTGTAGCCTTAAAAGAACTTACGTTCCTGAAGGGATAATGCTACTGGTATTATTGTTAGAAAATTGTATAGTAAATTGGGTTATCTGTATTTTGGGTCTCTAAATTGTTGAGGGATGTATTTGCTGATCGCTTTGCAGGATTCTCAGATAGAATTCCCCTTACATTTCTGTTAGCCAGAGCACTATGGCTTCCCTTCTCATCTATGTTCTTATCACCATAAGTTAGGGAAACTGAAGTGTCAGCACATTATTTAAAATTGTGGTACAGGAACCTGTCTTACTGTTTTAGTAATCGTTACAGGAGTTTGTCACCTTATTTCTGTGAAGAATTTGTGATGGCAAGCTTATAGTTCTCCATAGACTCATGTATAGCAAGCATATCCTAATGTGATATAGAGAGAAAACCAGAAAGTTATACTTTGCAATAGTCACATACACAAGTCTACTTTCTTTACTGTCTGTGTGTCTGTTTTGACCATTTTTCATGTGTGATAATTTTTTTGAGATGGTACTGTGTTGTATCCTGCCTCACAGGCTAATATCATATATAAAAGAATGTTTGGTCCAGCATTAAAGCTGATCTGCAAATATCTATAAAACTTAATATTTATCAGGACATAATTGAAAATATCTTCACTCCAACAAGGTACAAAAACAACTATAAACATTCAACATGCATTTCAGGCCTGGTCATGGCCTGAAATAGATCCTTAGTTGTGGTCAAATAATTCCTAAACAGGTAGGCCAAGAAATAATTGCTGTTCCGGTAGCATGTCCCAATAAATATAACATTTTATAGATGTATTTGTGGAGAATCTTTCATTCAGGACTTTACGATCTCTTTACTAGTTCATGAACTTTTGGCCAAAGGTATCCTTGCTCGGTGAGTCTCATGAGTCTTGATAACAGCTTTGAATCAGGTGACCTGACTCTTCCTCATCCTTCTTTATAATATCATGTATGGGGCTATTTGCTTTTTAAAATAAAATAAAAATAATGTTATTAGTGTAATTACATTGTTTTGTATACTGAAGAGTTTCATGTAAATGAATTTATAGAGATAGCGAGAGAAACAGTGGACAACTCTATAATAGATTATTCTGTGTGGTAAATAATTATTCAGCTTTCCAATTTCAGTATATAATAATAACCTTCTCTAAGACATAAATGTAACAAATGAGGGTGTAAACTCCATAATATCTGTAATTACTTATTTATCTATAAATTCTTAAAGTAAATCCCTGTAGAAAACATCCTCTGATGGTCTACATAGTCGGAGTACAAGAGCATATTAAAGTAATATTTAGCGATAATGTAACAAACACATGCTGAATCTCTAAAGTCTGTTTTTACATCTCATTAGGTTTAAGAGTTAAGAAATAGCTCCTTTTTATTCCGAGCAGAAGCGTAACGAGTCAAGATGATTTTCATAATTTAAGGGAAAAAAAGAGTAAAAACATAACCTTGTTAGTGTTTTAACAGTGCAATTACGGCTTCCTTCACAAGCTGGTAGCAGTTAACCATATTTATGATCCCACATTAAACACTTAGCATAATGCACAAATACAGGTCATTATCCTCAAGTATCTTAATTAGGAACATATGCAGTTCCCTTTTTACTTTTAATTTAAACCAGCAGGTTCATTGTAACATTGTGAGCAGATTCAAGGATGAGACAGACCCTCCTGGAAAAGTGTTGTGAGGTGTCTGGATTGTAATTATCTAAGCTGAGGCCTCATGCACACAGATAAGGAACCTGTACGGCGGTACATAGCGTCCCTTTGGCTCTGTGCTATGGAGCCGTAGGCAATCCAAATAAAATTAAAATGTTCTATTCCTAGATTTACTGAGTAAAGGAGCAAATATCTTTGAAATATGGCATCCAATATTTCACCGTTTGTATTTTGCCCCATTCACATGCATTGTAACATGCCTCCCATGAAACTAGAAGCATAAGTATTGTAAGTACAGAAAAACTTGAGGGACTGCTATGTCAAATGTGTTACACTTTCATACAGCTGTTTCACCATAATTTTTTAACATTTTATGTAGCTGTTACAAAACTGGGTGCCTAAGGTCTTAAAAGAAAGATTTACATGATATTCTATATGCCAAGGTAGCTGACACAGCACCTGCCAGCACCACAATGTAGTGGTACAGGTAAACATGCCCACAAAAATGGACAGGTATGTTGTGGTGTACTAGAAGCTTGAAATTCATATTATCATAGTAGACACCATTAGTAGTAGGTGGTAGTAGGTTGGAAAAAGATGCAGGTAAATCAAGTCCAACCTATTAGACTAAAGAACATCCCCCACCAGGATGTAAACCAAGCACACTGACATACTGGTGTGTGGCCCTCTGGCATGATCCACTTTTTTTTAAGCTTCTCGTGGCCTTAAGGATCGATTAACACCTACGGAGTCTGAGCCCCTTGGGCTCATTTGCGTAATTTTAAAAGCTTTTTTTGTAAGAATCTAAGAGAAAAGAATATCCTGCGACAGGGGGCACACACCGGTCTGTCAGTGGGCTTGGTTTACAATCCTTCATCCAGGTGGTAGATGTCCTTTAACAAAATGTTTTCTTCCCATAACATCCAGGCCTTTTGAGTATGTACAAAGTATCCACCATAACAACCTCCTGCTTCCCTGTTCCCTAGAAGCAATGGGGGAGAATTATTAATGGGCTGCACCAGATCTATCACTGTGTCTGGATAATTAATCTGGTACATTCTAAGCCTGGTGCGTCATCCTTTTAGTTGCTCTAGTGTTCTGTAGCAGAATATTGAATTTTCTGTTTTTCTGGTGAGTGTTACTTCTGAACAGACACACCCCTTTCAACCAAGGACAGAAGCCTTTCCCATCGGAGTCGGAAAACAGCCTAAAAATGGTCTAAAGCATTCAGTTAATGTGGCACACAATATTTCAGGTGCAACTTACTCCGTTTTATGGCATAGACAGATTGATAACTTTCCCCCACGGCCACATTTATCAAAAACACTGCAAACTGCACTGGGTGCAGAGGGCGCCAGATTAATGAATTGGGGCGCACATTCTTCATGAATCTGGCGCTCCCTGCACTGCTCCGACAGAGTGCAGCAACTTTTTTGAGAGGAACCTTTGACATAGAGTATGCAACACAATCCTGTCAGACACTGCGGGGCAACATCTTATGATGTAAGTTATCAGATATAGTGCGACTGCGACACAAATGCATTGCGGACACTTTAAAATACAAGTGCAAGTAGTTTGCACTGAAAAGAATGTGCAAAGTCAGATAAAAAATGGTGCTGGGGCAGAAATAAATGTGGGCCATTGTCCCCTTGTTTTGTCAATTATATTTAACCTGGAGCAACTTTCCACCATATTTATTTGTGTGGACCATTCCTATATTTATACAATCAATACTAAAAACACCTAATTCCTTTAATCTTTCTTCATAACTGAGAACCTCCATATCCCTTATCATTTTTGCTTTCGAGGTGGATCACAAATCTTACTGCACTGCTTTTTTTTCTCTTTACTGAGAACCATTAGAGGACTTTCATACTGGAGGCACGCAATATGTCATCATTATGCTAGAAGTTAGAATATGGGCTCAGCTGTGTTTAGGTCTTTCTGACAGCAGAAAAGTCAATGATCTGTTCATGTTATATCTCAAGCAGTGACTTGTCATAATCCATGCAGCATGTTCTGTCATGCTAACAGCAATTTATGGCATCAAACAGTGGTATCTTTCATAGATTAAGAATTATCTAAATTGAAGATTAAAAGTCAAATCTACGTTTGACCTTAGAAACTGAACTCCATTAAGTTTCTATTGATCTACACAGGTTTTACTATATAACTCGTACAAATTGGAAAAACAGGCAAAGGTCTTGTTTTCGGTAAAAAAAATAAATAAATAAAAACACTACAGATACAGGGTGCACAAATAAGACTGTTACATCTGTGTCTATGCCATGTTCTGCCATAAGGTATGGAGGAGGATGCACTGATATGTCAGTCTGTTCATGCTGTTCATGCTCACCTTACTCCATGGCTGTTCTGTCTTCTGCCTGGATTTCAGAGTTCTAGTCCAATCAGTTATTGTGTACTGTGTATCCTAGTCTGTTTGTTTTCAGACTATCCTTAATGCTTGTGATATTGTAATGCATTTGTCCTCTTTGTTTTGACCACTCTCTGGAGACTACTCTTCCTTGTTTGTACAGTATTATCTTTATCAACATCAACTGGTGGTCCTCTACCAGGGACAGCTGGAAAGGGGGTTTAGTTTCAGGACCCACTATCTATGTCTGTGTCACCGGTCTGTTCCCAGATCCTGCACTGCAGCCACCAATCTGCAGTAAACTGAGTAAAAGAAAACTACAGTCAAAAATAAAAGTTGGGGGTTTATTTATTAATTGTATTTAACTCAAATAGCTATTTATTTATTTTTGTGGAATTAGTTTTATGTCTTAATTGCTCAGCTCTGCCAAGAAAATTGGTAGCTATGGGGGCTATCGTTGGGCTGATGGCTTCTATCCAACCATGTAGAAGTTTTTCTTCATAAATGTTCTGTTAGATTCAATAGTGGCATATCAGGAATTAAATGATCACCCGGATATAACTGTATGATTCTTGAACCAAAACATACAGTTATATATTTAAGCCTATGGGGTTAGCATGCACTTTTATAATAAGGGAATTTGAAAATTTAGCGAAAAAATAGCGTACATACTGTATACTACATTTTTATGTGTTCCAGGACGTTTTGCACCTCATTTGGAACGTAGGCAAGGTGTAGGATATATGTATGCAAATTTTAACGACAAAGTATCAGATAAAATATTCTCCAGGTCTATAATGAGTTCAATTTTTATATCTACTGCACTATATATCAGAACTATTTTCAGAAACACTGCTGTGTGCTGTATGTAATACTCATACAAGTAAACTGTTAAAATGGTCATGTTGATTTAACAGAAGGTTTTTAGGGTTAGTGTTCAGATGCCATTTAGTGACCTGTAAAATCTCAGTGTTGCATAAATCCCCCAAAAATATATATATTTTTTTAACTGCAATACATGAACATTTTCTAAAGCAATAAGTTAACACTATACATCATAAAAACTACATTAATTGTAGTGTCCTGTCTGCTTAAGTCTTTACTTTATAATTAGAATTTTTTCTTTGATTTATTTTTTGCATCTAGCCTATCAGGTCTTTCTATTATTAATTCACTTTCATAAAATTGTGTAACCTGATAAGAAACTATTTTATTAATTAGAAATATCTAAATGCTGATAAGAATGTCCTGCTGAAAAAACAGTAATGAGACTTGAGTCGTGTTGTCTCTATATTATTTTATGCAGGTCCTTCAGGCGGTGACAGACATCTTTAGAGGTAGAGCTGTAGAAGGTGTAAATCTTCTCTAGTCGACATATGAAGTCTGTGTTACATTGATTTGCTGTCTGAGCAGAGAGCATTATGTATAATGTGAAATAAGAGGGCTTTCCTGGTGACACTAGTTTAAAGGTACAGAAAACTATAGTATATTTATAGTATTAATGACCTGTTCTCTCAGTGTCTCAGATGATGTTACTGTACAGATGTAGACATAGACCCTTTCCCTTCTTTGAGACAAAAAGATGCTTTATGAGGTGGTCTATGATTACTGAGAAAAAGAGAAATATAGAAGGTTCCTTGTGTAATAAGCCAAACATCTAAATCAGAAAGAGTATATGAGCAAGCTTATAAAATTGTATAACATAAGTTGATATTGTGTTCAGGTCAGTCTCCAGCATGTCAGCTTCAAACTCCAAAGAGGGGTCACAAAATAGGAAGATGCCTGAAAAGGTATGTTTTGGAATAAATCTTGGTCACCATCAAGAAACAGCTAAGCGACCTGCATGATTCAAGCTGCAAAACTGATGATACCTCCGTATTGGCTTAGTTGATCAATAATTAGACCACAGCTAGTTGGTCAGACAAAAAACAATTTTATCAAAATGGGGAAATCTTGGCGCCGCTTCAGACTGTAAGGATTTGGGTTTCACACACAGGAGTAGGACCCTCCCTAGCTTATAGCTTGATATAATGGCCAGTACCATTATACAAATAGGCATTCTAGTAGTCCTACGCGTGGATACTTAACCAGAACCTGTGATCTGGAACGCCTCAACTCTGCTCCACCTGAAGAAATAAGGTGCATAAGTAAAGTTATTGATAATTAATATGATTGATATACTGTACTACAATGGTATCTGTACTCCCGCCAATTTTTTCCCTAACCTGGTTCCATGGGAAGTGTTTGGAACTGCCACTTTCCTTACCCCACCCTGCTCCCCTTTCCCTTCAGAGATATTTTATATACTACAGATGTTACTGTATTTGTATAGGCTTGACTTGCTATGTATATTGCTATTGATCACACATGTGTGATTGGATGTAAATATTGTTCGGCTCAATAAAGTTATTTTTGAAAAAAAAATTATAACACGTTTTGGGCAGACAAACCTTCTTCAAGTACAATTGAAGTGTTTTCTACCCAAAATGCATTTACATTGGTATATATCCTTTTAGCTACAACATCTGCATTATACATTGGAGACGCTTCAAGCAGCTTTTTATTTTTGTGTTTTACGCCTGTTCCTAGACACAATAACATTTCCTCATGCTACACTACATTGTCACCTGCCCACACATGGTCTTCCTTGGAGCTGAATTGCAGCAATAGAACCCCTAGAACCTATAAAAGTTGCTTCAAACTTTTACAGAGTTGTGATAATATGTCTGGTAGCTGGAGTCACATCGATAACGATCAGAATTAGGTAGTCACATAAATTCCACTCCTTTAATCATTGAAGTTACTGTATAGCATATTGCTTAAGTTGGATTCATTTTGGCAGACCCATTGATACTTGATAACACAAAATAGTTTTAGATTTGTAGGGACTTTGTGTGTTGACATTGAACTCTTCACTCTTCCTTGTGAATGTTGCCTGATCAGAATGATTCTGATAAGTAACATATCCATAGCAATAAGCTAAAGACTTTTATATGATTTCTTCTTATAATACATCAGTCTTTAAAATCAACATTTACTATTCATGAATTGGAAAGAATTAATTTTTATGGAGTCAAGTGTCTGATTGGCCCAATTTTCTCAGGTTTTGTTGCTGGCTTGCCAATGGTTTCAGGATAGACCTGCTTTGTGAATTGTGGTTTATTTTACTGAAAAAAGCACTTCTGATTTCAACTTAACAGTTTCAACAGTTTACATCTGATGGTAAACTAACGGTAGATGTTCTTTAACCCCTTAAGGACGCAGGGTTTTTCGGCTCATTTCTCGCTCTCCAACTTCAAAAATCCATAACTTTTTCATTTTTCCGTGTACAGACCTGTGTGAGGGCTTATTTTGTGCGTAACAAATTTTACTTTCCCGTAATGTTATTTATTTTAACATGCCGTGTACTGCGAAGCTGAAAAAAATGTGGAAAAATTGAAAAAAAAACGTCACATTCTTGTGGGCTCAATTTTTAAGACTTTCACTCTTCGCTCCAAATAACATGCCTAATTTATTCTTTGGTTTGGTGCGATCGCGGTGATACCAAATTTATACAGGTTTTATTGTGTTTTAATACATTTTCAAAAATGAAACGAATGTGCACAAAAAAGAAAAAAAAAATGTTGGCATTTTCTGAGGCTAATAACTTTTTCATACTTTGGCACATGGAGATGTGTTAGGGGTCATTTTTTGTGAAATGAGGCAACGTTTTCATTGCTACCATTTTGAGGTCTGTGCGACATTTTGATAATTTTTTATTTCATTTTTTATGTTATGTAAAAAGGTGTAAAAGTTGCATTTCGGACATTTGGGCGCCATTTCCCGCCTCGGAGGTCACCGCCGCCCGTAACCGTTTTTATATTTTGTTAGATCGGGCATTTTGGGACGCGGTGATACCTAATATGTTTGTGATTTTTACTGTTTATTATGTTTTATATCCGTTCTAGGGAAAGGGGGGTGATTTGAACTTTTAATATTTTATAAATTTTTTTTATTTTTCAAACTTTTTTTTTTATTTTTTTTTTCACTATTTCTTAGACCATCTAGGGTACATTAACCCTAGATGGTCAGATCGCTCCTACCATATACTGCAATACTTCTGTATTGCAATATATGGCATTTTTGCAGCACATTCATTACAATCAGCCACTGGCTTATTGTAAGGAATCTGCAGATGGCAGATAGTCTCGGGTCAAACGAAGACCCGAGGCTACCATGGCAACCGATCGCTGCCCCCCGATGACGTTCAGGGGCGCGGCGATCGTAAAAAAGATGGTGGCGCCCGCGCGCCGCTGTCTTTTAAACACCGCCGGCGACTTTGCCGGCGGCGTTGAAAGGATTAATAGCCGCGATCGGTGCAAGCACCGACCGCGGTTAGTAGCGGTGGGGGTTTGCTGCAATATGCAACAACCCCCACCTCTGTATAAAGAGGACTCAGCCTGTGAGCCCTCTTCATACATCCCTTATACCTCTGCGCCATAGAGCTACGGCGCAGAGCGTTAAGGGGTTAAAAGGTCTGCAAGCTGCCAGATTGTAACAGAACAGAGATGACATATGTTAAAGGAAATCTACCACCAGGATCAAGGTTTGTAAACCAAGCACCCTTACATGCTATTACATGCTGGTCTGTGCCCCCTTTGGCAGTATCCACCCTTCTTTTAGCTTCTTATACCCTTGCTTTCACAAAAAAAAAGGCTTTAGAAATTATGCAAATTATGAGGGGCTCCAGGCTCCATAGCTGTTAATTGAGCCTGGAACCACTCAGGCTCATTTGCATTATTTTAAAGCCTTTTTATTTTAGAACCGTGCATATAAAGTTAAGAAAAGAGTGGATCCTGCCAGAGGGGAAACACACCAGCAGGTAAGTGTGTTTGATTTACAATCCTTTATCCTGGTGGTAGATTTCCTTTAAATGAAGACAAAATTTGTAATTATATATTTGTGTGTGTCTGGTTGTGTACTCACATCCTGCTCTTTACGATGCTTATCCTGCATGAAGGGGTAAAGAATAGTATTACTAACCCTGTAGTATCAGTACGTCTGGGTGCAGACCAGTATTGCTACGCTTATATGTATTTGGGCACTATATAATACCACTATTCTTACAGTATGTGTGTGTATTTGGGGCGGGGGTGCTTTTACTACAATTTCTTCCCATATTTTATTTTGCAACATTAAAGCTCAATTCCCGATCATCTTCACAGAGACCATAAGGTCATGCAGTCATGATGAAACCACATATGTTTATAGTTTCCCAATCAAATCAGTACTTTGATGTAGAAAGCCTTCCTGCATATTAAATACATGGACTAGTAAAACCAATACTATTATTATAATTCCCTCAAATACCTGAATCTTCTTCCCGGTTAAATCCGCCTGCTCGACAGCTGCACCCAGCATAAATCTGAGGACTTTTAATCAATAAAATGTTCCTGTTTGTTGTATTCCTCCCCAGCAGATCTCTAGACTCACATAATACCTTCAATACCCTTAAGTGCTCGCCTCACCTTTGCTGAGAATATTTCGGGGCAAATCCTTTAATCTGAAAGTTTAATTTAGCTAGAAAAAAATCTATTTCTTCTTGCCTGCTGTTTCTTACTAATCTATCCAGCTGTACAGAATAATTCCATTTTAAGAGAAAACTTTGAGTTATTAGGATTTACCTGTGGTCACGCTAAGCTTTGCCTGACTATCAGCGTTCACATCGGAGCTGTGCTCTCAGTGGGGCGCTGTTAAAAGCCTGCAATTAGAGCACACTCGTGTAATAAGAAGCCTTATTTTCTCCTTGTTTGTTTAAAATGGATAATCAAATCAGGTGGATATATTTTCCAACCAGCAAGATGTCTTTTTAATATCTGCTTTCTTAAAGATCCCAATACGATGATTCCCAGCCATGCATATTTGTGGTTAGTAGTTAAATCTTAACACAACAGGAACACGTTAGTAATATGAAGAACAATTCCACCAAAGATTACATTCACACAGCATGATCAGAGCTTCTAGTCAGCACCGATAATTTGATGTGAGCATTATCTGTATTTTTGGTCCTCTCATGAGCCCAACAACAAAATCTGTAACAGTATCCCCCTCCCCCTCACCATGCATTATGTGCCATTTAGAATTCTGGCTTCTTATGATGGGTAAGGACTGTATTTCTCAATGAGTCAAGGTCCTGGTTGAGTTATTTTCAGTCCGAGTCTCTCTATTTGAAACTCAAAGTCTATTGAGATGCAATAGGATGTCATTTATGAGTAATGGGTTATGGGGCACCATTCCCCCCAGGTAAATGTCGACAGAAAATGACTTTGCCCTTCCAAAATAACCCAATTCACACCTAGTCACAAGGCCAAATGTACCCCACCACCAAAACTGTCCCTTAAAAAGTTGTCTTTTATAGATACCCATTCCTTTGGAGAGACGTATTACCCTGTGAGTGTCGGTGTGCAAGCAGTAGCTTGTGTTCTGCTGTGAGCAGTGTATGTTCGGGTGAACTGTACAGTACCTATAAGAGTGTGTATCTGGGTGTACAATATGTGTACAGCCCTGGTATATGCATCCCGTAAGCCATAATCAATGTGTGGTGGCAGTGATAATTAGCACATGGAAGAAGTGTGACTATATCATGGAGCAGGGTGGCTCTCTGCAGTCTCATTCCATAATCCCGCATCATGTCATTAGGCTGCCTACAAGTCATGCTTGATGTCAAGGATGCTGCCTTACAAGTTAGCTAAAAGAGGCATTGTTTTCCTTATCCCATCCTGGAATACATATATATACATATTTCCCAGAATCCCCTAGTGGAGCGAAGCATGAATACCAGTAGACAACTTGTCCTCAATAGTAGTCCTACATGAAAGAAGTGGGTCCATGCCTGATATGTAGCATTAGACACTAGAGGAGGCATGCTCACAGCGTAAGAGAGATTTTTTCTTTGCGATGGTTCCTTTATAGTGCATTGATTTTATTTTTGTACTCATTTATTTTTGTCAGATAATTATATATTTCTGAGGATATTTAATAGATGAAATTGCTGGAAAAATTACCTGAAAATTGAAAACTGTTTAATCAATATCACTGAGGGGTTTAAGTTGTTTTCTGATGTGTCTAGTGACATGGCAGAAACGTCTGTTTTGCTTCTCTTATCCTGGTTCAACAGCCAGGAGACAGCGCCTAATGTTTTATAATCTTGTATAATCATATTAATGCCCGTTTGTTGCTCCCAGGAATCAAAGTGAGCAGAGGGACCAGCAGCTGCGCATCTAATCCTGGTAATTTGTGTAGATGCTGAATTATGTATAAAACCTATTGTGATATTCAGGGAATGATGTCTGCAGACATTACTGTATTTACTAAACAGCTTTTTATATTGTGACATATTTTAACTGGGCAAACAATTGCCCAGTTTTCTGAATATTTACAAATTTATGTTTAGACTTTGCATATCAAACCTTTTAGGTCCGATAATAACCGGGTCGCCAGAGGTATTGCTTTACCTAGGGGGATTCCTATTACCCAGAAGAAAATGATATGTCTTTGAATTGATTTTCTTTTATTCAATATACTGATAGCTGTTTTGCCGGTATGATTGCCATCAATGTAAGATCAATGCTTGCTGAACTGTTAGTAATGTGTAGAAAGAAAATTTTCATTTTAAAACGTTGCAGTGCTCTATGAATAATTTGTTATTAAAGGCTTGACCCCCCTCCAATATAAAAACTTATCATCTTGATAAATAATCTGTCCGGCCTAGATGTTCATTAAGCCATGAAGGTAAACTAGAAGCTTGCCATGCATGCTCGCTATCTTCTTGGCTAAATTTTATAAATACAATATATTGCATGAGCAAATTTCTGCTTTGGTCAAACAGATGAAAAGAGATTTGATGCAGACAAACTGTAAATAGATAGATAGATAGATAGATAGATAGATAGATACTCCAATTCATTCAGATTTCTACATTTAGACAGTCACATGCCACAATCTTCTGTTGCTACTGATAATTTTAGGTTTTGTTAGGGAGTGAGGCCCTATAAATATGGGATGAGAGGAAGATAAGCCAAAGGTTTGATTTGCAGAATACTTAATTGACACTATTTTGGGGAATTTTTTAACAGTACATAAACATAGGTAACATTTTTATTAAAAATCATCAATTTTTGGTCAACACACAGTTAAAGTTTGTGGGATGAATTAGTGATGCAAAGAAATAAGTTTAATTCTTGAAGGGGTTGGCCACTTATAGAAATTGTTAACAGGGTAAGTATAGCACCCTAATAGGGTCACCCATATACTTAGCCTGATAAACTTTCCAATTTGCTGACAGTAGCTACAGGTAATGTGTGTTGCTGTCTTCTGGCAGATGAAAGGGCCATGCAGTTATTACTGCATGCACATACTCTCCATTAAAACCACTCCCTTATCAATGGATGGAACGGGTGCAGATTTAACACGCCCCTTCAACCAATGAAACTGGAGTGATTACGAAGATAGGTGGGTCCAGTCAGTAATGTCTACACAGAACCCTATATTAGTAGACAGCATGTGAAGGGACGGGAAAGGAAGTCCTGAGTCCTACTGGTCAGGGATCAAGTGACCTGACATTGAACTGAAAACTTTATCAGGGTAACTATAATATGCGAATACTGCGAATTAGGATACAGGAACATCTGAAAGATATTCGAGCTGCCTCAAGGATTAGTGCTGACGACCATGAGGCATTTTCCAAATTGAAATCTGTACCGAAGCATTTCCATGAATTCCACAATGACAGATGTCAGGATGTTCAAGTCTGTGGCATCGATAAACTCCTCCTGGGATCACGTGGGGGAAATGCGTTTAAGAAACTGGAGCGTATCGAAACCAAATGGATCGTCAAACTCCAGACAACTTCACCATTCGGGCTGAATGAGAAACTGTCCTTCGCATCATTTTTATGAGATCGTATCTGCATTCATCACCTCTATTTTTAATTGTTTTTAATAATTGGTGGTATTTACATTGCGGTTATATATAGCTAGGTTAGACATGTAGGACTGGTAGGAGGTCTATTATAGTTTTGTACTGTTACGCATAGTGGCCATGATGCATTCAGTGTGTGTTATTTATTTTATCTTATTTCCTACTTTCATTAATGACTAGTCATATCACATTTAGGGTGTAATATAATGCTAGGTCCTGTATCAATCCCTCTATGGTCGGCCATTGCCAACTATGATTGGGATACACCCTCCAGGTCTAGTACTATAAACTCACTTCACTATATATACTTTTCATATGATGTTATATCTTATCACTATATTAGGTCCTGTTTCACATTTTTGTGTATGTTGTGTCCCACTATATGTGTGTGTGTAAGTGTGTTTTATTCACAGGTATGCCCTATAACCCATAATCTTGTGGTTGCTACATTGGGTAGTTATCTACAAGTCGCTAAGGTATTGTATTGACCTCTTTTTCACATCACATATTGTTCTCACTTCTTTTCCACTTTCTCATCACATTGCACTTTTCACAGTGCACTTCACTCCCTCCTCACTTACTTTATCACTTCTTCGTCACTACTGTTGCACTAGCCTTTTGTCTCCTGTAGAGGGCTCTCTGTCTGCGACACTTTTTGTGCCTCTGCCTATTGCGCATGAGCGTATTACAGTGCGACACTTTTTTGGCGCATCATAAATTGTGTCGCACGACTGGTCATAGTCTCGCGCGATTGCACTGGATTGCGATTTACTATATGTTATGACTATTAGCGCTTACAGACTGCATAGGAGGCGCCAATTAACTATACATAAGGTTTGCCCTTTCTGTTTTGAGACTAATTATGGCTATTTGAAGTGAGTGTATGTGTTTGCGATATATGATTGGATGATTGCCCATGTGTGCCGGCCCATATGTGATGTCATCGTGTCTCCTGATTGGTCTTCCAATACTATTGTGAGCTTAAATAAGTGTACATGCCTACCTAACATCATTACCCCCTGAGGAAGCGACGGCGAAACGTGCGTCGGGGTTGTCTGGTACAGCGCCACATCTCCTGTTCAATATGCAGCCTGGTTGGTATATATAGCTATTTTGCACGATGCACTTTATTTTGTCTTGTTTGGTTTATATGACCTCCTACCAGGTTCCATGTTATTTAGATTAGGTTTACGTTATAAACCCCTCGTTTACACTTGTAATATATTATATCGATTGACTTGTGTGTTACATTGAAACCTTATGTTTACACCTGTAATGAATTGACTGACTGTGGTTTACAATGTGATTGTACAGGAATGGCGGTGTACCTTTAGTCCACCAGGGATTGATTTTATGGGTTGTTTTTATTGCAGTGATCATATGTGTATTATTATTTTGTTCAATAAAATTTTGTGTTTTCCATATTATGGTATTTATACATTTATTTTGTGTACTTTGTTGTACAAGGCCTGTATATAGGTACATATAGTTGGTGTTCATAGCAGTCCTTGCTTTCCACACATTTTCTGGATAATTGGTATTGACTATAATATGGGTGACCCTATTAGAGTGTTATACTTACTCTGTTTAAGTTTTCTATACCAGACAAACCCTTTTAAAGCTTTTTTATGAGACTGTGTAATTGATGACCTATCATTAAAACCAGTTGTCATCCAACATCTTGGCAGCGCTACTCTAAGAGTCAAGGAGACACAGAATTGCTTGCTCACATCAGTCTGATATAGATAATCTAGCTTTATAAGGTACGGAGACTGATATCGGCACACACCGATATTGCTTCAATGATTTGCGTGCGACACATGCTCTCAGTATAAACAGGATGGCCCCTTCATGATGACACAACGCCTCACCGCATTCACCATGCTCTCTACTTACCCGTGAGTATACTTCCTCATACAGCCCTACATCTTCTCCTTCTACTGGCTGGCCCTTAGTGTCCCCATATTTCTTATGTTTCTCATTTCGCTACCCCTTTCTAGTTTTTCCTACCGCCCTTTCTCATCCGGTTCCTCCTCCTGATTTCACCTTGTTTGACTTGCATCTTTGCATTTCCATTTTCTCTTCTAACCTTCAAGTCTTTATCTTGACATTGTAGATGTATGTAGATATATTCACTTTTATACTTAGCCTCTCTGTATTTTTCTATTTCTAGATTCAGATCTACTTGACAAAGATCGATCCGACCAAAAAGTCAACAATTTTTGATCTGAAAAATACTGTTCATGTGCTGTTAATTTTCTTTTGGTGATGGCCTAATGTCATACCACATTTAAATAAATCAAAGAAAATGAAGCAATTTTTGGAATGTGACGTGTCTCCATACCCTATAAAGCAGGATTGAGAAACCTACTTGCGCACCACCCGTTATCCATGAGTGTTCGATACCTATGCTAATTACTGATATTGATAATCTATCCTATAGATACTTTAGATCAATCTGTGTTTGTATTCTTCAATATTGGCAAAAAAAATCTTGGTATGAATCAAATTATTGCTGTATAAATCCAGCAACTGAGAACTCATGCGTATTGAAAACTTCTCATATCTGGTTTACTACAAGAAGAGTTTTGGCAATCTTATGTGATTTAGACTCCCTGAACATTAGGCTGATACATCTTACTTACACTGAAAAACTGAAGCAAATCATTAGGATGGGAAAGGGATTTGAGATACTAAGCTAAATACATCAATAGCACACTTCCCTCTTCGGACTTCATAGTTTGCTACCATGTATCAGTGTACAAGGTAAATGTATTACCTGCAGTTTAGGTTGTTTAGCTCAGGGACACAGAGGATTGTCTAGATTAGATAAAATTGGAGCAAATTGTAAAATGTGAAATGTCTAAGATCTTTATAGGCTTTCCGTCTCTGGATAAAAATATTGATGTTCTCGGTTTCTCAGTCTTCAAGCTCTCACTTCTAACCACTTTGGGCCAATAGTCTAGCTGTGAGGAAACTGAAGTTTGGAGTAAGTGTAATTTCTCCCTCTGGCTATACTCTACATTTATTCCTCCAGAAATAAGGGGGCAATTATCAAGGCTTGTACCACATACCTTGAAAAATTTGGAATTCATGCTGCACCACCACAGTTCCGAATGGAGTGGAACGCTCAGGATCCTCTACTGTTCAGCACAGTGAAAAGAATTGCTATAATTAACAGCAGGAAATTTCTTAATCCTAGATGATGGGACTCCTTAAAGGGCCTCATAGTTTTTAAAGGGGTATTTCGATTACAGCTAATCAATTTTCCAATATATTTTCTGTATCACTTCACGATTTTCTAGATCGCTGCTGGTGTCATAATATAAAAAGCTTCTACTTTTACTACTAGTTTACTACCAGTACAGAGGAAAGATGAGGGCAGCACAGTGAAGTGGATTCAAGTCCAGGTGGGTGCAAGCTCTTTGGGCCTGACTCAAGGCACCAGAAGGATCCAAAAGAAGTAGCAGGAGAGCAGCACTCCGTGTTGAGTAGTGTTTATTCAAGCACCAGTGGCAAAGACATGTCTTTGCCACTGGTGCTTGTATAAACACTACTCAACACGGAGTGCTGCTCTCCTTCTACTTCTTTTAGTTTACTACCAGTAGATAGAAATCTGACCAAGTTCACACAGGTGCACGGCTTGTTATATCACACAGCTCGGATTACCCTCTGATATAACGAGCTGTGCACCTGCGTAACCATGGTCAGATTTCTATCCACTGGTAGTAAACATAGAAGCTTTTTATAGAATGACAACAAGCAGAGATCTAGAAAACCATGAAGAACACAAAGTATATTGGAAAATTGTATAACTTTTGATAATACAAACAATAGCATTAATTTTTTCGAAATAAGACAAACCCTTTTTTTTAGAGGAAAGTGGCTGGAAGTACTCTCTCCTTAAAATTATATCATCCAGGTTACCTCCCAGTAATTGGATTTTCTACAGGTTGGCTGGAACAAGCGATGCTCTGATCACCTGTTCCAGCTCTTATTCACCTAACACACAGATTACATAGTGTGTTACAGACGGGTGTCAGCTGTCATATACCGGCAGCTTCTGGCACCGGCTCCATTCATCAGCCAGGCCTGGAAGCAGGACATAGTTATACGTCACATTGCAGGAAGTCCCTGCCACCTGTGACGTACTATTACGCCTCATCTCAGGACGGGGTTAAAGAAAAAATAACGAATAATAGAGAATATTCTTATAACAGTCTCAATTTAAAACAAAGAGGACCAAATCTATAAAGAGAAATACATTGTTATTGCTTAGGAAAAGCAAAAACTATATACTTTGTGACACATTTTTGCAAAATAATTATGTCACACCATAATGACACAGCACGTAATAGTATGACACAGGGAGAGGGAACTTTCCAAACCCATGGCATACTACTACTATTCTACTTCTTCTGCCGAGTGGAGTCATTGCCAGAAACTACCCACCTGTAATATCTGGGATCTGAGATTCCTCCCATAGTAGGTGTTAACCTTTTAGACCATTTGGAAAAGCATAACCGTGTGCAATGGGCTTAAAAATGTTTTCATCAAATCCATTCACTAAAATGTGATAAAGAATTGGCTCTTTGAAGTAACATGGCATATCTATTTCCCTGCCCAATGCGGATAACTTCCTTTATAACCATTTACAACGATCTTGTGACATGTCTCAGTGTATATTTCCCTTCCCATCTTTCCCCCCACCCTATTTTCCTGTTTTAAATAATAACGTAGCTTTATATGTATCATATCATTATCATAAAATTAATAATTTCATTACTATTGATTCAATAAAATTGTGTTGAAACTAAAGTGTAACTATAAGGTTACTTAAAAAAAATTGTTTCAGCACAGCTGGAGAGAGCCTTTGACAAAAATTCCAAAGATACCTGTATCCTGCTTCGGGTTTCTTCCTATCCTTAGATATAGCCTCATATACACTCACCGGCCACTTTATTAGGTACACCTGTCCAACTGCTCGTTAACACTTAATTTCTAATCAGCCAATCACATGGCGGCAACTCGGTGCATTTAGGCATGTAGACATGGTCAAGACAATCTCCTGCAGTTCAAACCGAGCATCAGTATGGGGAAGAAAGGTGATTTGAGTGCCTTTGAACGTGGCATGGTTGTTGGTGCCAGAAGGGCTGGTTTGAGTATTTCAGAAACTGCTGATCAACTGGGATTTTCACGCACAACCATCTCTAGGGTTTACAGAGAATGGTCCGAAAAAGAAAAAACATCCAGTGAGCGTCAGTTCTGTGGGCGGAAATGCCTTATTGATGCCAGAGGTCAGAGGAGAATGGGCAGACTGGTTCGAGCTGATAGAAAGGCAACAGTGACTCAAATTGCCACCCGTTACAACCAAGGTAGGCAGAAGAGCATTTCTGAACGCACAGTACGTCGAACTTTGAGGCAGATGGGCTACAGCAACAGAAGCATGGATCCATCCTGCCTTGTATCAACGGTTCAGGCTGGTGGTGGTGGTGTCATGGTGTGGGGAATATTTTCTTGGCACTCTTTGGGCCCCTTGGTACCAATTGAGCACCGTTGCAACGCCACAGCCTACCTGAGTATTGTTGCTGACCATGTCCATCCCTTTATGACCACAATGTACCCAACATCTGATGGCTACTTTCAGCAGGATAATGCGCCATGTCATAAAGCTGGAATCATCTCAGACTGGTTTCTTGAACATGACAATAAGTTCACTGTACTCAAATGGCCTCCACAGTCACCAGATCTCAATCCAATAGAGCATCTATGGGATGTGGTGGAACGGGAGATTCGCATCATGGATGTGCAGCCGACAAATCTGCGGCAACTGTGTGATGCCATTATGTCAATATGGACCAAAATCTCTGAGGAATGCTTCCAGCACCTTGTTGAATCTATGCCACAAAGAATTGAGGTAGTTATGAAGGCAAAAGGGGGTCCAACCCGTTACTAGCATGGTGTACCTAATAAAGTGGCCGGTGAGTGTATATCAGCCCTATGTGTAACATCCTCTCAGCTTATCCTGAAGTGGGCAGGCATTTCCTGGTTGTGACATCAGCTAAGGGCACTGAGGCCAGAGCACAGACATGAACATGTACAAACAGCACAGCCAATCAGGACACAGAATCAGATACTGTATGTACAGAGATCTAGTGCAAAGCAAGGCAGTAAGGACAAAGAGCTGACAGCACAGAGCACTGGTTCTCTGCATCATGGTCAGCATTTATCATACAATAATCTGCTAAACAAATAAACACATATTAACCCCTTAACGACCAGGCCCTTTTTTGTTTTTGCATTTCAAATTTTAATTCCCCACCTTCAATAATCATAACATATTTATTTTTCCATGTAAAATGCTGTGCGAGGGCTTGTTTTCTGTATAACAAATTGCACTTCATATTGACAGTATTTAATATTCCATGCTGTGTATTTGGAAGTGTGAATTTCCAAATACAGTGAAATTGAGCTATTTTCTTGTGGGCTTGGTTTTTACAGCTTTCAATGATAGGTCTCCTTTATTCTTTGGGGCATTACGATCACACAGAAACTACATAAAGGTTTTATTGTGTTTTAATACATTTTTTAAAAAAATTTAAACTTTGTGTTCAGAAAAAATTCCCCATTTTGCCATTTTCTGGCGCTAATAACTTTTTCATACTGAAGTGTACATAGATCTGTGTGGTGTCATTTTTGCAAAACAAGATAATGTTTTTCATTGCTACCATTTTGAGGACTTTATGGGCTTTTTATAGATTATTTTATGTGTTGCAAAATGGCAAAAAAGGACCATTTTGGACTTTTGTACACTATTTCACAATGTTTGAAATTATTATATTTTGATAGATGAAACATTTTGGGATGCAGTGATACTTAACATGTTTATGATTTTTTCTGTTTATTTATTTTTATATCAATTCTACGAAGGGGGTGATTTTTTTGTTCAGACCCCCTAGTGGTCTGCCCCTACCATCTACTGCAATACTACAATACTCAATACAAACACTCACCTTGTATGAGAAGGGCTCAGCCTGTGAGCCCTCTCCATATGCCTGCAGCCACCGTGTGACATACTAATAAGACACACATCAGTAAGTAATTAAAACATGTCTTCCTATAGCATAAAACATCTATATAGGAATAAAAAGATGAACAAATGGCAACATCACAGGACGTGTACCTCTTCAATGTAACCTCTCTAGAAGACTACCTCTCTTAAAGGACACCTCCCTAAAAGACACTTTTTTAAAAAAAATTCAGTGTCTGATTTTATTTTTCTGCCATTACTCTATGGAAGCTTCCCCCTGTATGCAGGCCACACCTTTCCTGCGTATATATACTGTGCTGTGTGTGCAGGATCTGATGCCATTCATTAGAATTAATTGGGGAGCCTCTTATCTGTCTTTACTTGTGCAATCACACATCTCACATACACAACTCTCCTGCAATATACCATTCCTGCAGCCAGAATAAAGAAAATTCCAACTTGTAATTGGATTACTTGAAGCATGTGATCAGTCACATGATTGTGAAATCACTCAAGGTCCTGGAGTTTTTTACATGCTGCCATCAGTAGTGAGGGTTGATATTCTCCTGCACCCAGCAGCTGCAGATCATCTCCTAGTGCTCCACCCAACAAAATCCACCCACCCTCCTCTCCAGAGTGCAGATATTGATTCCGATGGCAACTAATATAAACACAGTGAGAGAGAGCAGCCAGAGGGACAAGGTAAAACCCCTGTAAGCAGGCAATGGCTGCAAATAGGTGATGACAATAAATTAGAGAATTGCTTATATTAGCTTAGTGCAGAGTTAGGCAAAAGGTTACAGTTGTTCTTTAAGAGGTTAAAGGAAATCTGCCATTGGAAATCAAGCATGATAAACCAGGGGCTAAAACCAACTTCTATAATTATGCTAATGAGCCTGCCTTAAGGGCTCTGGTGGTTGTTTCCAGAGCCCATAAGTGCTGCATATTCAAAAGCTGTTACATTGAGAAGAACACTTTTCACCCAACCCTTTTGGCTGTGTAATCTAGCAGCAGCTGGAAAAAGCACCCAAGTGCAGGGGGATACATGTTCTGCTAATTGTATCAACAAGTGAAAAGAAATCACTGAGGGGCTCTGGCTCACTAGCATAATTTTAAAAGTTGATTTTAGAAGGAAGCCATGGATGACAAATTCTAGAAGATCACAAGGGTCACACTGCCTTGATCTATCAGTAAGTGGCCCTGGTTAATCATGCTAGAAAGTTAAAGAAGGACATCTACGCCTATTGTATGTTCCTGGGAACGTAATTCTCTGCCAGAGGTCTCAGCTAACAGAGACGTAACAACCATATTCCCTATTCAGCAGGTATAAATGCCTGGAAAGCTGAGTGTTCCTGTGTGTAGTGGAGTAAAAAGGCGTAGTCTGGATTCAATGGAAGGCTATCTGAAAGTCATCTTTCTTGATCTGTTATAAATGGGAGGAGCCATAAAACAGATCAATGATATATGAGATCTCCTGATAAATGGGCTCATAAACCTAGAGCTGAAGCTCACTGTTGTTTTTCTTCATATACATATGATATTGGGATAGTCTGCTGTCTTCCTTTCATTCTCTTCGTGTCACATATCACAGCAAGCTTCTTTTGTCTGACATGGAAGCTGAAGGATGTGGCAGTAAATCAGCATTGCACTGCGTGCTGTTAATGCTTCCGCTTGATATATAAACCTCTTTGCCTGTATTCTGGTTGCCCTGCTGACTGATGACTTATTAAATCCTTGTCTTTCTTGGATTTTTTTTCTTCTTCTGTAGACAGCTGAAAATAATACTTGCAATAACGCCTCGCTTACGTTGTTCTGGAAATATTGTATTTTACTTCTGCTAAATGTTTCCAAAAGAAATTAAAAACATTGGAATTCCCCAAAGTGAATGAAAAGACATCTATTTGTCTTATTGAGAAACGAGTGGTTAATGAATCTCTGGCCTCTCCAATGAAGAATATGTGTATAACGACATTAAAACGATCATGCTAATATCATTGAAATGGTCCTAATTATTCTTAACTCCCTAACATAGGATCAAGGCACAACTTTCAATCTTCTCAGCCATCTCCTGGTTATCTCATCTCAAGAGCAGCTGACCCATCAGCAGGGGTGCACTAGCCATAAGGCGAGTTGAGCCTCTTGCCCCAGTCAGCACCATCTGTTGCAAGATGGTGGCAGAATCAGGGGAGTAATGACCTGATACAAATCAGAACTTGACACTTACAGGACATCTACCACTAGATTATTGGTGGCAGACTGTCCTAAAACAGATGCTCATAACCTCAAGGGCAGTGAAGGAGAACCTTTTAGTGGCCAAGTGCCTGAACTGCAACCCAAAACCCCAAAAATGTATTGTGAGGTGCCAACCAAAAATAAAAGCAATTACTTATTGCTCCCTGTTCTTCAATAACTTTCAATCATATTGGCCTCCTGAGGACATGCTGGAAAATTTGCACCATTTTAGCTTCGTTCCAGTGTCCCTCTATACACAGAGAATTGTGGGGCCAGCAGAAGGTGCTCCAAAGATAATTTGGCCCTGTGTACACATTCTCTCTCTTTCTACAGTCACAAGTAGCAAAGTAAGTATAACTTTAATATATGACTGAAAGCAGCATCTTTTAAGTTGCTTAGAACTGTATAAAGATTCTTTGAGTCCTGTCTGGTATGCTGGGGCGATGGCCCGGGTGCCCACAGAAAGGGCTCTGAGTGCCGCCTCTGGCACCCGTGCCATAGGTTCACCACCGCTGCTCTAGGGGATGATGCAAACATCTCTAGCATAATCCAGGGTGCCCTTAGTCCTGAGAAAATAAGGTTTTAAAAATATGCAAATTGGCCTGAGGTGTTCTGGCTCACATCACCTAAGCACCTCTTGGCTCCTCCATTCCTTAATTATGAAGGCTCCCGGTTCATTATAATTCACCCCCTCTGTCCGCTCACTGAAGAACTTATACCTTGCGGAGCCGCACTGGTAAGCCACAAGGGAGATGATCTCGTGCATGCGTGAGATTTCCAGATAGCCGTCTGTTCTCGAGTGAGCGGACAGAGGAGGTGAATTGCAGCACTGGATAAAATATGCCCCGCTGTCGTCCCCTTCTACCATACTTGCCCCTTAGCCTAACTAGTCTAAAACTGAAAGAGGCCCCTCAGCCATAATCACTTTACACTCATAGGCGATCTGGTTTGTTATTAATCCCTCTAATATTTGCTGTCTCTTGTCTCGCCTTACCCTTTGTGATCTGTTTTTGTTTTTTATGTCGCTGTAATGTGTATACCCCCCTTCTTTTAAGTCCTGTCCTTGATGTTATGTTTGGGAAGGTAAGATTGTGTTATAGACAATCCCCTGCGTGGGAAACTTATGCAGGAATTGTGCTGCTGTCTCAAGACCCCCGATGCCTGATTTTGTATTTTGGTTTTCTTTCTTTTTCCTTTCCTAATAACTGTGATAGGTCTTGCTACGAGTGACAACTTAACTTGGATTAATAGGAAGACTTTTACTGGATTGCTTTGTTGCATGACATATGTGTCATTGTCCCCTGTGAGGGATTCTTTTGAGCAGTCCTGTACCCCTGTATTCTTTGTCTTTTGTTCAATAAAATTTGTTAACATTAAAGAAAAAAATATGATTTGGCAAGCTCTGTGTAGTGCTGCAGAATCTGTGTGCACTATGTAAATATAGGCAATATCATTATTATAATAAATAAAAAAAAGCTGTAAAATACATTTCCTACTATGCTGAATAATTCATCTAGAACAGTGATGGCGAACCTTTGGCACGGGTGCCAGAGGCGGCACTCAGAGCCCTTTCTGTGGGCACTTGGGCCATCGCCCCAGCACACCAGACCGGACTCAAAGAATCTTTCTGCAGTTGCAAGCCACTTATAAGATCTGCTTTCAGACATATTTTGATACTTGCTTCTCTTCTTAGAACTGTAGGAAGAAGGAGAATGAGTAGACAGGGCCAAATGATCTTTGGAGGACCTCCTGCTGGCCCCACCATTCTCAGTGTACAGAGGGACACTGGAAAGCAGCTAACATGATGCAAATTTTCCCTCCTTTCTACTGTGTTACTGTCCTCAGGAGGCCAATCTGATTGAAAGTTGTTGAAGAACAGGGAGCCATAACTTACTGCTTTAATTTATGGTTGGCACCTCGCGATAAATAAGGGGGGTTTGGGTCGCAGTTTAGGCACTCAGTCGCTAAAAGGTTCACCATCACTGATCTAGAAGATAGACCACCCAATAATATAGAAAAACATTTTAATTCAAAATAGTCATCAAGTCCAGAGAGGGGGCACAATATGAGGGGTAAATGCGGGGAGCCAGGAGCCACAATATGAGGGGTTACCAATTCTGTTTAATAACAGGTCCTGCTTTATGTTGGACATTATGGCCCAAGTTAGCTGCCACCCTGACTGGAACCTATCCTTAAAACAAAGTCCTTAATAAACACTTGATGTAAGACGGCCCAATGTGCATACGGGGATGGTAATGAGCAAACAGAAAATATTACTATGCAAAGATTTCCTAAAAGAAGTCAGGGTTTCCATGACAGGAGGGCGTGCCTCTTCCGGCTGATTACTTGTACCAGCATTGCAGCATTTACGCACAGGAGGACACAATTATTAGTCCTTGTGTACCCCATCTGCAGCACCGTACCCCTCACTAGCAGGGTCATAGCAGGACTTTTGAAACTGCTAAACTATCTTTGTATTCTTAACACAACGTCACACAGTATGCATAATATAGGGTTACTTTAGGTCACCCCTTTCATACTATTGTCCCCTGGTGAAACATATCATGTTAGGCACCATCCAGGAGTGACTTTATACACATTGGGACAGGACTATATCAGCTGTTTATTAGGGACAGGTTCCAGTCGGGGTGGCAGCTACCTAGGGCTCCTCTGGAGTGGAGGTGTTGGGGAGTACCAGGGAAAGACACCATCCCATGGTTACCCTCTCCTAGCCTTGAATTAAGGATATCTCCTGTTGCAAAGTGCATCCCTTGATTGACAAACATTTGTCTTGTCTCGTCTCTGAGCACATTGTCAATGTATGGAACTACCCCTTTGCTATAGTTATTTCTAGGAGGCTTTGACAACCAACACAGATGGTAAAACTTATTATTGTATATTGTGCCTTTTACAAGGAAATATTTTGGCCCCATTAACATTTGGAGTTTAAACATTTTTTGCTGTAATAGGAACAAGCATTATCAATAAAGCTTCATTACAGACACCTCACAGCTGATTATTTCAATCTGGGACTATGGTAAAGCATCCAGAGAGCTTCACCAGAGGTCAGAGGGGTCTGTCTGTAACTATGGGTTGTCTGTAAGTCGAGTGTCTTTAAGTAGGGGACCGCCTGTACTGTTAAGGGTTAACAGTATATTTTAGTCTGGTCTGGCAAATTCTGCCACTTTATACCAGCATTTACCCTATGTGTAAGTCTCACTACTATTGTTTTTATTGTTTTTGTTTATTTTAGAATATAAAAGTTATTTTTATACTCTCAAATGTAGAACCAGCCCTGTATTTAGCAGAGAGGCTGCCAGGCTTGGTCACGATGTGGTGACACACCGTGTGCTCACCGCACAATGACTGGACCCTTAATGGGGGAAGTGATCTGGCTGGAAATTGTTCAGCCCCCATTGAGGAAATATTTGTAACAAAGAAATTGGTGGTAGTAATGTCTATGAAAACATCCCCTTGGCTCTGTGATAAGAACAAGCAAGACAGAAAGCAGGGTTAGGCGAAACCTCAAATTCACTTTTATCTACTGTAGGTGAAGATAAAAGCACACAAATAATAGAAACACCTTACAATTTCTATTGCAATTGAGCTTTCCTCCACAAGAAAGAAAACAAATATTCTTTTAACTTGACTAGGCTCTTTAATATCTTCTACAAAAAGAGTGCATTCTATATTTGACTTAGTCTTGGTCAATACGTATCTGGAACAGTTCCAATACTGGTGCCTTGTAAATTATCTGAATTATTATGTGAATAAGGCCATACATGGAGATAATGCATTATACTAGTGATTACTGAGGAACTAGGGTACTCAGTGGCAGCAGCAGGTGTACATCTATAGCAGTAGCAGCCATAACAGTTGCTATGGGGCCTGCAGTGTCAGGGGGCCCAGCCACCAGACCTCCCACAGCTCAGATAAGAAACATCAGGAGAGGGCAGCAGAACAGCAGGACTAGGAATCTGTCATCTCCACTTCCTGCCATCTACTTCTCTCATGTGTTCAGCAGGTACTGGGCTGCAGGAAATCATATCTGTTGCCTCTGACACTCTACTTGGATATAAAGACTGTTGCAGAGTGTGTATACACATGTGTGTATGAGTTTATAAATGTGTGTGTCTGTATGCTCTATGTGTTATGTTATGTTATATGTGTGTTTGTGGTGTGTATGAATGTGTATTCTGTATGTGTGTATATGGTATGTATATGCTGTATGTCTGTATACAGTGTGCATATGCTGTGTGTATATAGTATGTATTTACTGTATATAGGAGTGTATAAACTCTATGTCTAAGTATATGATGTGTATATACTGTATTTGTATATATAGGGTGAATATAATATACAGTTTGTGTGTATATATTTGATCTGTATATGCTGTATGTGTGTATGTATGGTATATGCTGTATGTATGATTGTATAAATGTATATAAACGTGTGTACATAAAATAAGGTGTTTACATGAGTGTATAAATGTGTGTCATTCTGCAAATATTTGTGTACAAATATGCATGGATTTTTACCGTGGAAGGGGCCCCATTCAGAAGTCTACTATGGGGCCCAGCCTCTCCCAATTGCCGTCCTTGGGCTGTAGTCATAGTCTTGGCTAGGCCCATTATCCTTAGGGGCAGCAATCAGCTGTACAACACATTGATTTCATTAGTCTCACAATTTATGCAATGTGAATCCTTCAATCTTCCCTGTGCACTTAGATTTAAGATGCATGATTCGATATTGCCACCTTCCTTAAAGAGAACCCGTCATGCAAAATAACCCCCCTAAACTAAATATATTTTCATAAACTGCCATTAGAGAGCATTGCCTCTATCCCTTCATTGTCCCTCTATATGCCTGTAAACCTAAGCAATGAGGTCCTAAAGCTGTATGCAAATGACCTGTGAAATGTCCAATGAAGCATTAGCATATTCAAGCTGTCCACTCTATTCATGAGTGGGAGGCACAGCCACACCCCCAGTGCATGACTGACAGCCTGTATAATGATGTGAGGCTGTATAATGATGTGCTTGCTGGTGGCCACGCCCCCTGCAGCCTGTGTGTGCATGTGTGTGTTTAGGAGAGATACAGCAGCTCCAGGCAGCCATGTTACAGCAGAATATGTCAGATTCATGTGTAGCTGATGTCTGTGTCTCTGTGTATGCAGCATGTCAGCAGATGCAGCAAACACACTAGCCATGCTTTACTATACATTACACACAGACATGAGCAGGGGGAGGAGAGGGGAGGGGTAACAGAGGTGACATCACTGCCTCTGACCATGTGACCAGCCTCATTTACATGATAAAAAATAGATGATTTTACAATGATTAATGTATGAATTGAGTAGATAAAGGCTGGGATGGGATCCTTGTGAGCTGCTCCAACAGGTAGAGGTGACAGAAATAGTGACACAGACCTGATGACAGGTGTCCTTTAAGGAGGGTATTAACCTTTTAATTTCAGAAGTAGCAGTAGGTTATTATATAGTGAAGTAATTGAGGCAAAATATGCAGCGGCAAGGCTTTCAATGCTCTCCTAGATCAAAATCACAATATAAATCTGGCCTCTACATTATATTATAAAGCTGTTTGCCATACAAAGAGGTGAGCTGCTGTGCCAAACCTTTTAATCAATCCTTTACCAATTATTGATAATTCTGTAACCTGATTCTGGCAAAGAATCTGGTTGCTAATGCTGCATCAACGGGTTAAGTGAACTGGTGAAAGGCACTGAAGGCCATGAGGAAGGGTTGTGTGAGGCTTAAAGCTAAATTTGCCATGACACCTGTGGTTCTTTAATTGTGCTCCTGAGGATACCGAGAAGGTCCTGTACCATGTACAGGCCTTTAAACTGTTAACTAAAATTTACAGGAATTGAACATATAAGTAGAGGGAAAAAGCGATGTGATGAGCTTTCTGCAGGGTGTTGTAAGTCTCTTCAAGGAACATGAACCACTATAAACTGTTATGTATGATTGTCACATTTCTGGTCTGAGTTCAGACCATTTTATTTACGCTGTGCATGTTTATGACAGCACACATTCTAGAATTAATAAAAATCAATAAAATGGAGTCACTGGTGACACTACATTTATCATAGCCTGGAACTATACACTGTTCATTCTCAGACCCCATTTTATTAACCTGGAATGAAAAATAACGGTATTTGTCATTAAGTGGATGAATATGCGGTGCCACCATGTTGTGCCTGATGGAAAATCCGGGAATGGTTCTTATGTTTTTGATTTATGGACATAAATATAAAACTCAATTGGTTTTCTGAGATAGGTAAAACATATATATGTATATATATATATATATATATATATATATCTGAAACCAAATGTGTTGGTGAATAGTACATATTCATTTAGATTCACATTTGGAGCATACAATCTGGCATCAGGGTAGTCACACATCTCAGGGCCTAGAGGAGAAACAAACAAGCCATCTACAATTAGGTTGTTCAATACGTCCAGCATGAGTTAATAAATACCCACCATCCCAGGTTGTAGTACAGAGTCTACCAGGTATATAGATGTTGGCGACATTTCAAAGATGATGAAGTGCTTAAAGTAAAGATAAAAAATGGTGATGATAAAATCAACACAAAAATTGTAAATAACAATTTTCGAGTATAGAACTTAGTCAAGTACAAATTCATTTTATACGGGCAATGTGGTATAGAATAAGGAGTATCTACAAGACACCTGCCATTTTAAATTCTCTATTGCAAAACCTTAGTGTGTCAAGATCATACATTTTTTTACGCTCTTTCTCTATCTCTGCCTCTCTTATGTCTGGATATACCGTTAATATACCGGCGATGCGCCGTAAAACAGAAATCGTCGTGATACCCAACAAAAATGCGCTCCGCGGACCCTTAGTAAATGAGCCTCATTATGTCTAATGTTAGATTTATGTTGGTTCAGTCTAGCCGTGCATTGATTTGTGGTTTCACCAACATATAGTAAACTACATGGGCATTGTAATATGTAAATGACATATTCCAGCTGAGATGTAAAAAATTGTTTAAAGGACACCTGTCATCAGGTCTGTGTCACTAGTCCTGTCACTACTACCTGTTGGAGCAGCTCACAAGGATCCCATCCCAGCCTTTATCTAGTTATTTCATACATTAATCATTGTAAAATCATCTATTCTTTATTATGTAAATGAGGCTGGTCACATGATCAGAGGCAGTGATGTCACCCCTGTTGCCCCTCCCCTCTCCTCCCCCTGCTCATGTCTGTGTGTAAATCTGACATGTTCTGCTGTAACATGGCTGCACCATGGAGCTGCTGTATCTCTCCTATACACACACACATGCACACACAGGCTGTAGGGGGCGCCAGCACCTGGAAGCACATCATTATACAGCCTCACATCATTATACAGGCTGTCAGTCAAGCACTGGGGGTGTGGCTGTGCCTCCCACTCCTGAATAAGGTGGACAGCTTGAATATGCTAATGCTTCATTGGACATTTCACAGGTCATTTGCATACAGCTTTAGAACCTCATTGCTTAGGTTTACAGGCATGTAGAGGGACAATGAAGGGATAGAGGCAATGCTCTCTAATGGCAGTTTATGAAAATATATTTAGTTTAGGGGGGTTATTTTGCATGACGGGTTCTCTTTAAAGCTTAAGTGTAAAGTTACTGACAAAAATAGTTTTAGCACATCTTGAAAGACCATGATACCTGTATCATGTTGCCGACTTCTTCCTAGCCTGAGATATATCTGGTATATTTAACATAATTTCTTATTAAATCAGATTCAGCTATTCCTGAAGCGGGTAGGCACTTCCTAGTTGTGACATAGGCTCAGGGCACTGAAGCCAGAACAGGACAGCATGTTTGTAATTGGCCAATCTGAAGCAGGTGATAAGTCATATGCTTGTTACATCACTCAAGCTCCGACTTTTTTTTAAATCCTCAAGAAGCATGGCAACTGGAGGTGAGCCTGCGGGGCAAGGGTAAACCTCTTCTAGCTGCTAAACACCTCTGAAGATAGCTAATTAGAGTAAATTAATGAATTGCTTATTTTAGCTTGGTGCAGAACTAGGCAAATTTTTTTATACTTTACAGTTATACTTTCATGGGATAATGTTTACTTGTTCTTGGATGTGCGATGAAGCCCTTGATGACATTATTGCAGTTACTGCAGTCTAGGCATGGGTAACAGCCTTTTCTTTTAATGTCACATGTTACAATCAGTTTGTCTGCATGAACCAGATAGTCCCTTAAATTTCAAGCCCTTCCATAGGCCGCCATGGGAGTTGTCTGGGATTCAGTAATGTCAGTAGTCATATAGGATACAACTGTACTGTCTAAGTAGGGCTTTGAGATAACCTCTCTATAGGAATTTGTTATCCATCTCATCCAGCCTTTGACCTAGGTTTTCCTCATTAGATACAATTCCTTTCACCCTAAGCATCTGGCCATAGGAAGGGATGTAATAGTATATTTGAAGGGAACCTACCACCATAAATCTACCTACCTACCGTGCCTGTGTGGTCACTGCTCCGAAGCTGGAGCTGCACAGACGCGGGCCTGCTGTTCTCCGCATGCACAGACAGCAGGTTCATTGGACGAGGGCGCATAGCTACGAAGAGCTGTGCCCCAAAGATTTTGGGTAGGAGGAACAAAGAGACTACTGGGGCGTGGAGTAGCCACGCCGAGTAACCTCAGCTCCAGCTACTCCATGCCTCAGTAGCCTCTTTACAAAATGTATATATTACGAGAATAAAAGTTATCAAAAAAGTGCAGGGACCTGAGGATAGCCCTTTAAAAGGGCTATCCTCACATCCTATTGATCCACCTACCACCCGATCTACCTCTATAGGTAGATTCGTGGTGGTAGGTTCCCTTTAAGGTAATTATTTCTATAATGTGGCCTATGGGAGTTTGTGAAGAAAAAGGAAGTCCTTTCTTTACTCATTACTTGTAACTCCATTTTGGTAAGTGGCCTAAAGGAAATGTTGATCATTTATTTGTTTTTGTTTCTGCAGGTATCAGTGATTTTTTCCCCCTGTAATCTGGACATGGTGAAGAGACCTTTCAGAGTACTTTTTGTGCTATCTGCCTCTGCATCTGTATTTTCTGTTTATTGGACTATGTAATACAGGATGGCATGACATTTTCAGTGTATATAAATATAAACAGTGTAAATGTCTGTTTGATTATGGGCAACCATCATAATAAAAGGACTATATACTGCCCAGAACCCACTTTATATATAGATATTGCCCTGTATTCACCCTGCCTCACTGTATTCATTTTATTTACTGCTGATTTTGATAAGCACTTTATCTTAATTTTCGTGTCAACTTGTTTACAATCGTCTTCATACTTATCTCCCGCATCCTTATGGCATTTTTATTTAGAACTGTTTTTCTTCTCATAGACTAACCTTAATGGGGCAATATCTCACAGTGTTACACAACAGATGTCTCAACTTCGCTTCAAGATAGCAGTATGTGCAATTATCCTCTTCTAGACAACGTATGATGCATCCAAGCAACAGATGTTTGGCCCAAATATCCTTCCTGTCATGCGCAGACCGGACCTTCCAACACCTGTTTGAGTCATATAAACTCTACATCAGGGAACATTACTATTCTGCACCTAAATAATAAAGAGCATGTTGTTCTGATGTTGATTTTTAGTTCAGGTCCTCCAAAGGTCCTGAAACTGCAGATTGAAAGCAGCAGAAGGGACACATCCTCAATTCACCGAAGCGTAATTCTAGTACCATATGTAGGAAGTGAAATCCAGGCTTGTATGGGCTATAATTTACATACAGATCAGGGCCAGGGCAGCCCATAATCCGTCCCTGACTTTAATATATCATGTGGATGTATACTTTTTTGCATCATATATACAGGCTGTCCCATACTTAAGGACACCCAACTTACAGACGACCCCTAGTTAAAGAATGACCCCTCTGCCCACTGTGACCTTTGTTAAAGCTCTCTGGATGCAGTGATCAGCTGTAAGGTGTATGTTATAAAGTTTTATTGATAATCCTTGCTCCTATTACGTCAAAAAATTTCGTAACTGCAATTGTCACTGGAGCAAAAGAAAATTTGCCTGTATCTACAATAAAATATAAGGTTTCGACTTGCGTGCAAATTCAACTTAAGAACAAACCTATGGAACCTATCTTGTACGTAGCCCGTGGACAGCCTCTATATAGTTATGTAACAAGGGTTGAACATGTAAATTAGATAAACAGGAGGTGATGTTACTATTGTAATGGCTTAAATGTTTCACTATTACTTTTGTACTATAATTGACAAAGACCTTCAGGTCAAAATATTGTATCTTGCTTTATTAAATAAAGGATATATTTAAGTTATCCAACGAAATCAGTTACTTTACATATTCACTGTGTTGATGCTACAACCCAGGCATCATTTTCTGTTTGGGTCACATTTTATAGCTTCAAATATAAACTTTAATAATATTTTTAATACAAAAATGGCATATTTTTTCAAAATTGAGTGAAATGAGTGAAATTCTGTCAGTTTTTCGGTATTTAGAAAATATAGAATTAAAGCGGGCTCCCAATGGTGTTCAATGTCTTTATCCCTGGAAACAAAGATGTTAAATATGTTTTTATATTTATTCACCCATGTCACAATAAGGTATTTGTAAAGAAATATTAAATTAAAATATTAAATTAGAAATATTACATTAAAAGCTTGGTTTTCACAACAGCATCTCGCTGATAGTGGGCGTATACCCACTACTGAAATTTGTTTAAAAGACTGGGGGTTACACAATAAGAGTAACTTTTTACCCTTTTTTAATTCTTGTGCTATTGAAACTTTTATGTCATTAATCCAACGAGATGTTGATTTACTTGGGATTCAATACGAGATGAGCACGTTGTGAGCTATCTAATCTGTCGCCAGCGGCTAGGTCAGCTCTATCTCAATTGGCCCATGACGACAGCATAATTGTTAAGTATGCAGACAAAGGTGGTGCTGCTGTCGTCATGGACTGTTCAAAATATAAATTTGAGCTGGAGAGTCAACTTGGTGACAGGGAAGAGTTACCACATAACCCTCTTCCTTGCATCACAAAGCGTCTTAAAATTCTTATTGACAATGAATATGCCAATTATATTATACAGATCTACACATCTTTTCTTGATTCCAGAGAACCTAGTGACTCCAGTCATCTATTGTCTGCCCAAGATACATAAGACTGGAGTCACCCCCCAGTTGACCAATTGTGTCTGGGACAAATTCCATCTAGTCTCCGTCCGCAAAATTGATAGATAAAATCTTATGCCACTTTGCAACCTTTGCTAAATCCTTCATTAAGGACATGTCTGATTTTTTTAATTGAAATTAGGTGAGGTGACCATTCCTGAAAATATGATCTTAGCCTCGTTTGATGTCTCTAGTCTATATACAAGCATAAATCAGTATCAGTATCTGGATATCTGTTACAATTACCTTTTGGAACTAATTATTTTTTCTTTTATTTAGGTATATGCCATTAAGGCATTGATGCATTACCCTGGGATTTCTACAGTAAATTTAATGACATCATTTACTTTTCGGACCTTTCAAATTGACCTGTCCAATATATATATTATATATATATATTATAAGGATGTGATGTACTGCAGCCCATTTTAAAAGTGTCTGTATTGTTCTTTTGGCTTAGAATTAACTTACCTCAAGTTTGACATATGCAAGGCTATATAGCGGTACACACCTCTGATTTGTATAATATTGGCATGGATACCCTTAATAAAAATGGTGGTAACTAGTAAATCACATGACTTACAGATTCACATGACTGGATAAATAGTGACGTCACCTATATGTGCATCACCTGTGATTAATCCCGTGGTAGCAGTGAATCTAAGGGTATATCTCCTAGTGAAGTGTTCAAGGGACAGATCCGGTGATGCATCGTAAGTAATGTTTATCTGACATACTTTATCCAATCTCGTTTGTTGTTTGGTATCTGAGCAACCCATTCACACAACTGCTTCTGATTTGGACTCCCAGGGGCTGATAATGCTTATGGACATATATAAACTTTGTTCAAAACTGTCACAGAGGATACGGTTAGTTAGCACACACACCTTTTCACGTTATTGAAATGTTTTATATAGATAATTATAAGATTTGATGTATATCCAATGTAATGATGTCAGTCATGATGTAATATCCTGTGGACATAAATACCCACCTTGTAACGCATGTTTGTATAATGTCTCTATGGATGAGCTGAAACATTGCACCTTATTTTGCCATGGGTGAATAAAGATCACCTTTATACTTACCAGAGTGCTGCCTCATTGCATTTTTTGGATACATAATAGATTTGACTAATCGACCACCACCACATTTTCTGTGCATTTTAATATTGTATGTTTTAGTGTTTATTGATTGCCATATTGTGTATTAATAAAGCTTGGAATAATTTTTATAGAATTGGTGTTACAGTTTATGGATATTATTTGATCCTATATACTTGTATATAATAATATACATATCTCAACAGGGCGACTAGCCATTTACTGCAGACATTAGGTCCCCGGAACCCACCACCAGGGGCGGGGACGAGCAGTATAACGTGCCTTTTGGGCTATAGCTTACAGCAAGCCCAGACATAAGCTGCATGCCATTTAGGACAAGGCCCCGAAAAATCAGAGGTGGGCCTAATATCACCAATTTTTTATCATCAATCCCTCTGAGGAGTCATCTTTTTGACGAAACGCGTCAGGGAATATTGACAAGAAACAGGGGGCATGCATATCTTTCACAGGGTCAGCTGTGGACTGCCCTTGTTAGGGCGGGAGTAACCTGGGGTACATAGGGACAGTGTCTCATTGTGATGCCCCTGACCTCCTGCCCGGTAAGCATATACACGCCTGAATCACGGTAAGACCCACGCTCTTTTCGATATTCATTTAAGGCGTACTTGCTGTTAACCTTGTTGTTAACCTTGAGGACACGTTGTGGTTAGGATTAATATACTCTGTTCCTGACCTTTTTGCACTTTAGGCACATGACACTTTAGTGCGGTTTTATGTGACTGAATAAAAGTTATATTTTAGCACACATTTTTCACCTCCCTCATTCTGCTTTTTTCTGTTCAAGACATGTATTGTAGGTGAACTACTCTGATTGGTACTTTATCTGGCTTGATTCACATATCTCAACAGCTACAAACATTTGTTTGTTTTTCTTATTTCTATATTATATGGCTGTAAAAGCTTTATTTTTGAATTACCCTTTACTTTATGACCTTTTTATTTTGTTTCAGGCTGTGTCTCCACATTGGTTTTGAAATAAAAGGTTGTTGCCCCCTTGGATTTTATGAGCTTATCCACTACTGGGTGCCATATCTTTTGGATAGGTGGTCAGGTTTTATATGGCAGACGTTGGATTGATCAGGGGTACAGAGGTAATATGATACAAACAGTATATCAATTAGCATTTTTTTCTTAGATCACTATTAAGGCTTATATGGCAACCGGTCAGCAAGTAGTTTATTTTTCATCTTTATCTGACTGTGGAAAAATATAAAGCTCTTGATTTTACTCCAAATGTTGTCTTACATATCTTCTTGCAGTTCCGCGATTGCCTGGAGAGTCTGCAATTCGATGTGTCAGTACACGGTGACAGATACAACACGCTCACAATCTATGATCTCCATTATATATTTAGTACTGTGCGCCGCTATTGTCTTATCAGCAGCATTGTGCTTTGATTGCTATTTCTGTTACTACGTAAAGTGCTTCCTTTTTCACGGTAGGAGCACCCAGTGCATTGCAGGAGGATATTGATACAATGTACAGATGAGAGACAGAGATGAAAGCAAACACACGGCTAGGGAATATTAATATTTAATAATGTGAAGAGAGTGTACACTGGGCTGAAATGAGATAAAAACCTTGAATTGGTGAAGGATAACTAAGGACAGTAGGACTCCCTGAGTCTGGCTATAGCAGAATGTGCTGTGTACATTCAGCCACTGTTTAATCCTGTCTCTTATCCTCTGTGTGTGCCAGAAGCATTTCTGAATTAATTTGCTGCTTGCTTACAGTGAGTAAAAATTCGCCCCTGCAGTTCATTTCAGATTTGAATGTCAGTTTTGCTGTTGTTCTCAATGTTCTTGTGGTGATTTGGTAACACTTTGAGCTTGTAAAGAACACAATGTGATGTATGCGCTGCAGACGGGTTCCTTCCCGCTAGTCTGTATTCCCTGCTACTGGGGTGGTCAGAGATACAAACAGTGGGGAGAAAGTCTAAAGTGACGGTGTAACAGGGGGTTGAATTAAAGCTGTTGTTGCTGGCATGCTTTGCCTGGTATTCACCCGCTGTTTCATTATCTTGGCCTGGACTAGTGGCATGGATAACCTTACAGTTTTAGCTGAAGAATAGAATTTAAGGGGATATCACCATTTCAAATAAAAAGCCAATTCTTGGTGTGAAATAAAGATACATTTCCATCTATATAATAAAAGGATTTATAGATATAAAGAGGTTGTCTCTCCACAAACACATTTCAAAAGGTGACAAAATGTTCTTCTGATTCCTCCCTAGAAATGTTCTGAATTTGTCCTGGAAGTGGAGATTTGAAGTTTCTGGTAAAGGTAATATATTTCATGGGGAGACATTCACTTTTTAATAAATTATATGGAATTCTCTGGAGCCCAGAGGAGATCTAGACTAGAGCAAGAAGTGTCAGTCTTGAAAAACTTATTTATAGGTGGGTAGAAGTAAGGTGGGTAGTCACAGGTGCAGATGCTGGAGCATGGTTCAGTGCAGGCAGAGTCAAACTGGCCTACCAGAAAACCAGAGGATCCCCCTGGCGGGCACAGTCTCTTACCTGATACTGGACCCTACATACACAGCCAAAGACAATGGGGAATTCATTAAGACTGTCAATCTGAACACCAGTTTTAACATCCCCCTCCCCCCCTGCCGGCAGTCCCGTGACTGTATCCACTAAGAGGCTCTGGCATCTTAGTTAATGCAAGAACAAAATCTGCCATTTTGGTCCTGTAAACCATGTCTGAACTGGCAATTTTTTTGTCAGCTTTCTGGCAGAGACTATAGTAAATCCCTGCGCTCGACCTAAGTGGGTGGAAGAAGCCAGAAAACTGTCAAGGAGGAGGAGATTCAAAGGCCTTCTCTACCTGAACACATTTAATTTTTTTTGGAGGCTACTAGGGTCTTTTCTTTCTGGATGATGTTGTTTTATCTGGTCGGCCAAATGACGCCCATTCCAACACAGAGTACAAGTACGTACAAGGATAAAGCTGGATTCCATATTAGGCCTCATGTGTATCTACTTTGGATTGACTAGAGCTTCTTCAAATCACCTACATGTCTGTGAATGGTGTTAGCTCTGGTCATTGGACAATCCTACTGTTCATTACATCCTGCAATACTGCTGAGTATGAAAGAACCAGTCATAGCATCTTTTCATGCACCAGGTTGCAGCCTTAATAGGAATTGTTGGATCCAAGGAGCTTCTTCACTGGGAGCGTCCTCATGCAAACCTGCAATTGGTTAAAGTTAGTTTTAAGCAATAATAGTATAAAGTGATACATTTTGTGTTGGCACATGATATTTTGTATAGCAATAGTATCAGAATACTGTAGCTCTGTACACATGTTGGGCTGCATGCTACACCTTGTAATTGTGTGTATGGGGTGTTGGAAGAAATAGCCACAAAATAAACATTTGCTAACTGATATTTGTTGCCATATGAAAGGTTTAGTCACTTAAAAAAGATGTGCCAAACATAGTGTTTTATATGGGCATCCAACCCTGTGGGCTAGCCCTTTAAATAGTATATAGAGCTCCCAGTTACCCATCAACTGTCACAAACATTTATGCATGCACACCTCTATATGTGTGAATGAGGCTGCGATTGGATCAGGAATTTTATTTCCCCTGTATGGTACAGAACTTCAGCACTGTGTACATCTACTAATACAAAACAGCTACTGTGACTGTGCAAACAATGCATCTTTGCTGAAACCACTTTATTCTACTGCTTGGTGGGTTGTCTGGGGATCAGCCTCATAAAAGCAAACACTAACCTTTTCATATGCATTAATCATTTTAAGTTTATATAAAGGGGGTTATCTTATATCATCCATCACTTGTGTTCCCCATGGACTCTGGTAAAACTTGTGTGCTGTTGCTGTGTTCAGTGTCTATGGCACTGATGGTGAGGTTGAGCATTGTTCTCAGCTGGGTCACATAAATTACTGTGAATAAAGTGGTAAGTGGCATAGATAACCAATAGGCCTATTTAAGCTGCCTTAGAGATTGTGACCCCAATGATCATATACCAGAGGCTGTGGATAGGGGATAAATGTTGGAAATAAAATAGCTGATAGAAAATACTGGAGGAATACACACACTGTAGATTCGACAAGAATTTGACATGCATTAGATCTAACAATGCTCCTTACAGAAACATTGCCAATTAAAGGAAATCTTACATTTGATTTCATGCATTATGAAGCAACATACCTTGAGAATGCTGTAGCTACACTGATGCAGAAACATATCTTGTTTAATCCCTGAATGGAGTGGTTTTGCTGAAAAAACTAAATTATGATAATGAGGCTCTGTTGCTCCTGTGGCTGCCCCAGCGCTACTCCTCTTACCCTAATTATGTTCTGTTCTAGAGAATGATGTGTTGTTCCTGACAGGCAGAAGTAATCAAACACTACTCTATCCCCCAGTTGCTGTGTATGAGTCATCCAGCTTAGGTTGATTAGTCCTGTCTAGACAGTTCGGGAAGCTCCGTGTAATGTGTTTATGTACAGCAGGCAGCCATGGCATCCAGCTTTTCCAAGGTCATTTTTATAACTATTTTTTGAGCAAAACCACTCGAATCAGGGTTTAAACAGGATATATTTCTGCATCAGTGTAGATACAGCATTCTCAAGGTATATTTAGTTCACAGTGCATAAAAAATTGTAGATTTCCTTTCAGGCTGCTTTTTTGTAGGGGTGTGGATAGCCATTGATGCTTGGAAATATGCTAATACATTTACCACGATTGGACATGGAAAACACTGTAAACAGCACTGTTTTGGTAATATCTCTTCAGTACAGTGTAGGGAATTAGTTTGGCTGTGTGATAGGCTATTTGGGAATTTTATTTCCTAGTGAAATTTCCCTTCATTTGAACATCAGATTTAGCTTCCATTATAAAAGCTACAGAAATGCTGCTGATTTAAAAGCATGTTCCATTATAGGTTCTAGCGGAATGTAGACTAGACATAGATGTCATGAAATCCATGATCTGCTGTATGGATGCCGGTAAAGGTCAGCTTATTAATTATACTATCATCAAACTCCAATCCTTAGTGTATTTTCACCACTGAGGAGAGGTATAAATATATGTAATCAATGCCATGTTAGTTCCCGGGCATGTAAGAAGATACTGAACTGGCAGATAGTGTTCGTTATCTTGAAAATGAGGTGCAGAATCCTCAGTACAATGAGGGGACATGTGGCCTGAAGCTAGCTGCGAGTAAGAGAGAAGTAGCAGGCTATAATGGTGAGGCAGCTTGTATTGGCAGCTTAACTGGTGCGCACTGATGAACAATACTTCCTTACTTCAAGCAGCTGTCATACAATAGCACTCTTGCGGGAAAAGTTTAAGAGTCAACCGAGAGAAAGCGTCGTGTCACAATTAACTACCCGGCCTATTTCTCTGATGGAGAAAAAAAAACACATGCATTTTGGATGCGGCTACTCATTATGCATGAACATATGTATAGAGTTGTTTAAAGAACCCTGAGGGAGAAAAGGAAGAACCAAGAGACGATGTTCCTGAAAGTGAATATCTTACATCATCTTTTATAACCTAGAAGTAGTATTTCAAATAGTTGTGAGGATTATTTGAGGTTTTAGACTGTAGTTATATTATGTATCTGTTGTGCTTCAGGCTTCCAATGCCAATGATTGTTTAATGGTGTCATGAGAATGGGAATGCGCCCTGAGTTGGTGGATGTCATTGGTATATACTAAGAACTGCCATAAGAAGTGCAAAGTTCAACCAAATTTAGAACAATACAAACTTTAGGGGAATTTTGCCTTTTGCATACAGAAGGCAAATGTAGACTGGTAAATATAAGTTTTTTTGAACACTTTTACTCCAAAACTGTAGGCCCAATGTTCTGGATTACTTAGCCCTTTAGGCATAAAATCTCCCAAAACATTGACCAAAACTAACAAAACTTGGAAAAACAATCTTCTGTTGACACATGAAAAAATTATTTAAATGCCATCACAGTAAGTACAGATTAAGGTCCACTTCAGACAATCGTGTACAGCCCATGGTAATGGACCGGAATGTCTAACATTGAAATTTTAACAAATATTGCTCAATGGAGGGATATTTATCATATTTATCATATGATTGCCCAGTTGCTGCATTTTCACCTCTTGATGTATCAGGCAGGGTCCTGTGCAGCATTTATTCTACACCAGGCACATGTGAAAAGTCGTCAGCTGCAGCAAGTGCGTAGGAACCGGGCCAGTATCCCCAAGCCGACCCACACCCATCCGGCCACGCCCTCCCATTCACACCCCACTGGCGTGAAGGTGGTGGAGAGGGCTAAATAATCACAAGTGCTAGAAATAAGGTAGCAATAAGCAATTATTTCAGGGCATAGAGGGCCTGAGAAATATGTACCAATATGTTTAAAGTTATTGATTATTAACAGGAAGAGTTTGGGCATACCAGAATATTGTACCATGCTCACTTAGTGGTTTTTGGATTGATTTTGGAATATAATTTCTGCCTCATTTCTGAGGGTTGTAAGGTTCCTACACTGTGGTTTACCTCTGGTAATGGTGCATGCTCTTTTTTTCTGCAGAAAATAATGGGATTCTGATTCTGGGTGGACTTTAATAGATTTTTAATTTTTCAAGTAGATATAGCTGCCATTTATTGTGTGTTAAGTATGTACAGAATTGATTTGCTCTGAAAAAATTTGCTCCCAAAGTTTTTTTTTTATTTTTTTAACAGGAACACTGAAGTCAAAGCTCCTGTTTGATTAATTGAGTAATGCTTGGTACAGGAGCTGAAGGGAGGAGCTCCTCCCTTCTGGCCCTGCACAAGGTATAATTAAATAAATCAGCTGTGACTGGTGTGTTCCTTTAAAGGAAATCAACCAGTAGGAAAAAGTAAAAAAAAAAAACACTCAGGTGTTTAGAAAATACTCACCTACTCTCCTCTTCATCTTGATGCCGGCTTTTGTCTTCACTAATCTTGACATGCCGGGAACACCTAGAAAAGAGACTTATTAAAAATCAGGCCGGATCGCAGGGATGAGATGTCTGGCACCCTGGGCTGCTGATATTGTACCCCTTATGCATGGCATCACCTCTCTCTCCCAGCATTGGAGGTGCATAAAATATTTGATTCAATGGGAAAACAGAACTCAATATTTGGTACAGAAACCTTTGTTTGTATTTATAGAGGTCAGCTATTTCCTGTAGACATGTGAAGAAGATGCATGGTTTTTTTTATAGTATTGAAAACAGTTTTTCTGTAACTTTGGTTGTGACACATTAGTTTCCTGGTGTGGTAAAATTGTGTGTGAATGAGTGTGAATAACTTCTTATTCTACTTCTCACCTTAGGCCGGGCACCTAATGCTCTATTCTCTTCTGTCTAGTGTTACCACCTGGGAGCTGTGTACCAAAACCAAGGAATGTGCTGTTACAATGTACAACTATGTAATATACTATGTAATATATGTTATGTTCTACTTACCTGCAGCATGCTGGGTCTGCTCTGACTTTATAAGAGGCAGGCCAGCAGCAGCTGTGGTGTTTTATAGGGGAAGTTGCAGAGAATTGTGGGAATTTTCAATTGTATAAAAGGTTACACTGATCAGCAATCTGGGGGATTATGATTGTGGAGATTTGTGTTTTGCCTTCGGCTGGTCTGTGGAACTACAAGAGCCTTGTGTTTATTGAACCTGTTATGTTATATATGGACTTTTCAAAATAAACTCCTTTGGATTATTTTCATCAAGCAAAGCCTGGATGTGCATTGAAAAGCCTATGCCTCACAGTTCTGTAGGTTGCACACACTACAGTACGGATTTTTGCCCACTTCTCCATACAGATCTTTTCCAGATCTTTCAGGTTTTGGGGCTGTCACTGAGCAACATTGAGTTTCACCTCCAGCCAAATATTTTCAATTGGGTTCAGGTCTAGAGACTGTTTAAGCCCCTAAAGGACCTTGAAATGCTTTACGAATTTGATCCTAAGTTGCCTATTTGTGTGATGCGGGTCATCGTCATGATTGAAGACACATCCTCGACCCAACTTCAATTTTTTCACGGGATGGAGGTTGTTGGCCAAAATTTTGCGATACCTGGCCCTATCCACCCTCCCTTCAATAAAGTGCAGTCATCCTTCCTTTGTAGAAAAGTATGATGCCCCCCTCCACTTCATGGCTTGGGAGGGTGTTCTTGGGGTTGTACTCATCAATTTCCTTTCTCCAAATTTGGTGATTGGGGTTGATACAAAAAAGTTCTATTATGGTGTTATCTGAACACATGCATTTCTCCCATGCCTCCTTTGGATCATCCAGATGGATATTGGCAAAAAGTCGTCGACTTAAGAACACTCAACTTCCCCTGGTTACAAACGGCCCTCTGGATGTGGGTAATTTACTTACTTAAGTCCCAGGCTACAATGATCATCTGTAAAAGGTGTATGCAAAAAAAGATTTATTGTTAATCCTGGCTCTATTGACAACCAGAAAGTTTTTAAATCCAATTGTCACAGAGACCAAAATTGTTTTGGCTTAAATTACAATTATAAAATATACAGTTCCAATTTACATACAAATTTAACCTAAGAACAAACCTACAGAACCTATCCTGTATGTAACCTGGGGATTGTCTGTTATGTGTGGTCCCAGCATGCATTAGGTCATTGACCAGGTCCTTCTGTGTAGTTCTGGGCTGATTCCTGACCTTTCTGAGAATCAATCCACATGATCATCATCAAGTGAACTTGTAGACAAGAAAGAAACTATAGGTGAATTGTGCCGTCGGGTTAACTATTTCTCTGGATATCGTAGGAACTAGATCATAGCTGCTTTATATGGCTTCTCAGCGTGGAAAATAAATTACTTGTTAGTATATAGCTAGAATTAACAGAAATGGATGTAATGAAGGACATAAATTGTTGAACGCATCTACTCTGCAGAGGAAAGACGGCACTGTAATGCCTACACATACAAGTTTTAATACAAGTTTCCTCCAATTTTTACATAAGTTACTATGTAATGCAATGGAATTAGAGAACCAAGAAAGCATAATTGCGATGTTAAATCATGTTCTGATATGTCTTCTTTGGCACTGTATAATTGTAAGATGGGAGGAAAGGAGGAAGTACAAAAAACTAATTACTATATTTTATTAAATTTTAATTATAGGCCAAGATATATTTCACAAATTTCCCCTTCTGATCTTAAATGGACAAACATCCTCTCAGATTGCGGCTCGGGCCATCAATTTCAACAACTAGATAGCAAGGAGCTGCTCTCTGTTATTTTAATCAGATTTAATTCTGGCTCTAGGGCAGTGGCGGCACTGTTCTTTGCCCTTCTTTCTCACATCTTGTAGCTTATTCATTAGATTATTTGTTGAATGAAAGAAGATGTAAGGCGTGATCTATAATTTGAAAAGCAAGCAAGGCTTTCACCGCTGACCTCATATTGTCCTTGTTAAAGGAGTCAGTGAAGAGTGTCTGGGATGTGTCGTCTGTCATGAAATGATATCAATTTGTATTCTATTTGCTGATGTTATCAGATGTTGTATGCATGGCTCATATCAGCTCTTGAGATATAAAACACTCATTGACAAAAACAACACCAACAAAGAGTTGGTGTAATCAAATTAAACTTTAATTGTGTGAATGTAATGAGGATTTGTGTAAGATGTTACCATATCAGAGTAAGCACATAACTTTATTGGGAGACCTTGTTAGCTGCCTCTAGCCTGCATGCAATATGTGATATAGCCAGGCATGGAGGCATACAAGCTTTGTTTGATTTCCTGCACAATTAATGGAAATCTTAATCAAAATCCATTATAACCGAGGGACTGTTGATCCAGGCAGTGTGACAGTGAAGCCTTCTTCCTTCTAAAATCAACTTTTAAAATTACACTAGTGAGCCTAAAGGGTTACCTTCACCGCTCTGGGATCTGGCTTTACATATTTTGTACACACATATTTTGTCTCACACTTCCCCCTGCTCCTTCAGCACTTGTGCAGTGAGCGGGAAGTGAGCAGGAATTGTACACTTGCTGAGGATATGCCCTGGGACAGTGATGACAAACCTTTTAAAGGCTGGGTGCCCAAACTAAAACCAAATCCCACTTATTCACCATCAAGTGCCAACTTGACAATTTAAACAATAACTTATTGCTCCCTGTTCTTCCACAACAATCAATTGTATTAACCCCCTGAGTACACCAATATAGTTGAAAGCAGGAGGGCAAATTCAGACATCATTATAGCTTCTCTCCAGGATCTCTCTGTACTGGAAGAATCATGGGGCCATCAAAAGATAATCTGTCCCTGTTCACACCTTCTCACTCTTTCTGCAGTTCTAATCAGTCAAGGATGTGTCATCTTAAAAGAGCATTGAGAGCAGCAGGAAGATTCCAGTCCTGTCTGCTAAACTCTGTCCTGGGGCAAAAACCTGTGTGCCCACAGAAAGGGCTCAGAGTGCCACCTCTGGCACCCGAGCCATAGGTTCGTCATCACTGCACTAGGACATGCAGTAACCTTTGCACATTCAATTTGCAAAAACATTGTTTCTTTGTGCAAGTACTACAGCAGTGGTAGTCATATCCAATATATAGGGAACTATTTTCACACAGGTAGATTACTTTAAATAACATGCAATTGAAGAGATGTATATAGATGGCAGGTGAATTAAATTAAATGTCAATTCCTAAATAAGAATACTCTTTTAAAGTCAACCTCCCATCAGGAGCCCCTTTTCTAGCTCCCCCATGTCCCCATAGAGAATAATGTACACATTGCCAAAGAGTTTTTATAGTAAAACAGGCTTTTTCGGAAATAAAAAGATAAGTTTGATGAAAGTTTACCTGTCTGTATGCAGAGCTGTGTCCCTAATCCCATGGGAGTGGCCAGTGAGAAGTGGTTATTCCATCCCCACCCTCGGGAAACTTCTCCGTCATACATCAATTTCAAATTTTAAAAAACTTCCCATATCCCCCATATCTCCTCTGCCAGTGGCTTTCCCCCTCAGGATGTACATGTCTGCCCCACTCTTCACTGGCCCCTCCAGAGGGATAAACTTTGATCTAACTTTTTAATGTTTTCTAATGTTTTTTCACAAAAAGACAGTTTTATTATAAAAACTCTTTGGCAATGTGTACACTATTCTCTATGGGGACATGGGGAGCCATAAAAAGGGCTCCAGATAACAGGTTCCCTTAAATGATTATTAAGCATCCTTGTAACCTTAGCAATGGTGGATTTCTACTTGGGTACTACAATTTATTGGGGATTTAGCTCTGTTAAGTTAAAGGGAACCAGTCATCAGTAATTGGCCTAATATACCACTACCAGAATATTGTCAAGCAGCGTGACACCTTCTAGTTTTTGTTTCTATCATAGTCTAGTGTGATGGTATCATCCTGAAAATTAACTGTAATGTAAGATGTAAATTGGTTACATAATGTCATGGAGGAGGAGAGTTTAACACTGAAGTCAAGGTGGAGATCTCAGAACGCCCTCTCCTCTGGGATTGAAATCATTCATTGGACTTCAGGAGATCTGTTTAGTGATGAGGAGAAAGCATGACTTCAATCTTAAATTCTCTGCCTCACAACCAATTTACATTTCACTTCAAAGTAGATTTTTTGGATGATGCCATCACACTGAGTCATGAAAGAAACATGATCAGGGAAGTGTTGAGCTGCTTGACAACACACTGGTGGTGGTTTATTAGGTCACTTTCTTCTGCTTTAAGTAAGAAACCAAAACACATAACCATCACTGTCGGGCTTCATTCCTACATTGAGGTTTTCTGTTGCAGTTTTGTAGCAAGTGTGGATCTAATGGGCAAGAACATATAATGGAGATGCTGCTCATTCTTGTGTTTTTACTCCACTCTTGGTTTGGACATCAAAAACAGATTTCTTTCAAAAATCTTTTCTCAGCCTTTAAATTGCCATATATAGACAATTTTCAATTACATTTTATTTTTAAAAAATGTTGTCCCGTAAAAACAATATGGTTGTCCTTGGACACAAATGTTTTTGGACATGTGGTGTAAACATGGAGTTCACATTGAGCTTACACAAACTTTTTAAATCAGTGAAATGTTAAAACTATGTAAATACAACATAGTGGGGCAGATTTATCAAGCAGTCTGAAAGTCAGAATATTTCTAGTTGCCCATGGAAACCAATCACAGCTCCCCTTTAAAATATTCATGAGCACTGGTAAAATGAAAGCTGAGCTGTGATTGGTTGCCATGGGCAACTGGAAATATTCTGACTTTCAGACTGATTGATAAATCTGCTCCATTGTTGTCTAATAACCCGTTCACATTGTGTTTATGCAAACACAGTGTAAACATGTTCAAATTTAATTTACATAAACACGGTTTACATTAATGTGATGTTATCACTAAGTAAACGTGATGTAAATTAAAATTGTGAGAATGCAGGCGAATATTGCGTTCACATAGCGTTTTTGCAAATGTGGTATAAGCATCTTGTTCAAGTTTCTTCTACATAAACAGGGTTTCAATAAATGTAATGTTAAAGCAATGTAAATGTAATGTTAATGAAAAGTGTGTGAATGCAGGCTAATATTGTTTGCACATAGCACTTACGTAAATGCAGTGTAAACATTTTCAAATTGCATTTACATAAACACGATTTACATCAATGTGATGCTAGCACATCGTAAATGCAATGTTAAAGAAAAGTGTGTGAATGCAGGCTAATATTGCGTTCGTGTAGCACTTAAGTAAATGCAGTGTAAACATTGCGCTCACATTGGGTTTTGGGAAACATGGTTTCATTCAATGGGATGTAAATGCAATCTAAATGTGATGTGTGAAATAGACTCAGCATTGAATTCACTTTGCTTTGTGTGAATTTAAAATATCATGTTCACACAGCCAGGGGAAGTTTCTTGCGTGGTGGAGAAGGAAAGAGGTGAGCGCTTGAGCGCTCCTTTCCCCTACCACCTTCATAATGAGATGTGACATCGTAGCTCAGTCCTGTTGTGGTGAGACACAGTGGGGCACATATACTAAGGATCCGTGGACCGCATTTCCGTCGGGTTTCCCGACTATTTCCGATTTGCGGCACTTTTAACATGGGTTATTGGCTACGCAATCCCGCCGACTTTCATGCGACACAAACCGGGGGGCGGGGGTGGTGGTGGTTGGGCCAGGGCCGTCGGACAACCCAACTGATTCGGACTAAGCGCAGAGTTTAAAATTCAAATTGTGTCGCAAGATATGCACTCACATACACCGAGAAGAAGAAGGTGAACTCTGGCGGACCTCAGGGGGGAAACGACACATGCCGGATCTCGGGCACACGATCTTAGTGAATCGTGCCGGACTTCATCCACGTCGGACAACACAACTTGGGGATCGTGACAGGACCGGGGAAGTAAATTTGCCCCAGTGTGCTCAACACACTATGGTCATGCATAATCCTAGTCGATGGCAGCTGTGAGCATTTTGTGTGGCCAGTTCACAGCTGCCCATAACAGTTGTGGTCATGAGTTGAGAAAACTACTGATAACTAGCAAAGCCTACTTTATTATATGCCTCCTGCCATAGATTTCATCCCGTAGGTAAAATGTGGGCTGGACCAGACTATACCCAGGCCAAAGGAGGTTCTGGGCTGCCTGGGTATACTCTGGCCTAGCAACAACACTAGCATGGCCCTGCCACTTCTGATCATGCTCACTATGGAATGGGAGCTTCATAGGGTAATTGCTTAGGCAAAATCACTGTGAATAGTATGTTCTAATTAATTGTATCTCCAGAATCGGTATTTAATTCACTGCAAACTTTAGAGACACTTTATGATAAAGCTAAAACTTAGCTTTTATTTCATTATTAATTATTACAATGAGCTTACTAGGATAAAAACACACACACAAACACAACACTTAGTCTCACTACATTTAGAACCTAAATGTCTAATACCTCATAACCCTATACATATTTCACTCAGACATGAGTTCTTCAGGGGTTATAGTAGGTCTACAGACTTAGTTTAAAACAAACTTATTAACACTTGGCTGCATGGTGCAATTGTGCCCCCAACATTAGATTATAGCCGTGGCCTGCCACCCAGACCACCCACATTGATAGTGCTCATTGCACTTCTGGGTCATGCCCAAAAATCCATATCCACCCAATATGCACAGAACATCACTAGTCATGTGACCACAGTGATTTTGCACAGTATCACATGGGCGGGGTCGAGGGGTGGAGGCAATGGTCCCATTGAAATACCAATCCAAGCCACACCCACCAGGAGGCGGACTTAACTTTTGGGCTTCCAATAGAGGTAAAGGATCAACCCATCACTAGGGTAACAGTGACGCATCTGCCACCTTTACTGTAGATGTTGACAACCAGAACAATTGTAGGTAAACAACCAATATGATTCACAAAAAAGGTGTACTCATATCCAAACAAGGTGTCAGTATAACACAAAATCTGTATTACTCCAAGCAGGTACCTAAATCTAAAGAATATATCATAAATCCAATAGGCATTCCTTTGAACAACCTGCACTTATAAAAATGCAGGAAATGTGCATAATTCAATATTATTACCTAAAACTAAGTGTCATATAAAGTAGATGTCATGGGTGCCATGACCCAGGTCTTGGGTCGCAGGTTCACCTGTGCCCCAGCGCCCCCGGAAGCTCTAACTTACCCGTCGCTCCTGCCTCCAGTCCGTCGACCGTGCATGTGCGTCCCCATCTCCTAGGACATGCTCGACGGCTTCAGAAGATTTAAAGGGCCAGTGCATTGTTAATTGCAGGGCCTCTCCTTGTACACCCTGCCGTATCTTCTTGCCTTGTGCCCTAGAAAAAGCTTTGTTCCATGATCTGTGCTGTTTTCATGATTTACTGTTGTGATCCCAGTTCCGTTTTTGACTACACTTCTGCACTGCGTGCCTTGACCTATTGCTACGTCCCTGACTCTGATCCCATGCTACCGGGCCTGACCTCCTGCCTGTCCCTGAATACAATTCTGCTCATGCCACTGCGGACAAAGTTGTATCTGTGGAGCGACCTGATGGTACCACGCTTTGCAGCGGGCTCTGGTGAGAAACGGTGCCACTTGGATTCCATTCCCAGGTGTTATGTCATGGTCCGCGATGATCCAGTGGGTCAACTGCCTCTGGAGTCTGACAGTAAACACCTGTGTTATTACATATGTTTGGCAAAGGGGGTGTCATTCTCTTTGATATCTTTCATATGTTCATTAATACATGTTCTCAAATTTCTGAAGGTTTTCCCTGCATAATTTATAGGACATGAACATGTTGCAAAATAGACCACCCCAACCAAGTAGGCACTTCATAAATCAAGGTAATAACACAGTATTTAATAGGGCACACTGCACTTTACACTAACTTACCTTTGAGAAAGTCACAGGAATGTGCTGATATTCGTTGGTCAACATTCCCCTGCCAGCCTGCACCTCACTCGCACCAGACATTTACCAATTACCATTACTCTCCTGGCACTCTATTCGGTCTTCTTTTTTTTTTTTTTTATTTTCATTCCTAATCCTTTATCCTTTTGTGTGGTGTTTGTCCTGTTTCGCTTGCATGTGTTGCTTACATAGTGGCGCATACTTATTAACAGGAAATAAGGGGTACTTGGGCTGTGAGAGGTATATCCCTAAGCTCAGGGGGGTTACGGGAAAACATGTCCTTGTACCAAAGTGTTTTTACCCTTTTTGTGTGTTCTGTATATTGATTGCATATGTGTTTAATAAAAATTTAAAATGGAAGCTTTTTGATATTACCGTACTTTGTGAACTACTAATGAAGCACAAAAGAAAGAATATAAATATTAAGATTACTCACATCAGCTACTTTAGGGCACAAATAAGTCAGGGATCAATGTGAGTGATGGCAATTCCTATACAGTGCTGCTAATTAGTTCGATTTTAGGTAAATCATGGACCATGTCATCATATAAAGAGATCAAAATCATGAATTTCTTCTGAGGGTCCAATAGTTTATTCCATCGATGGTGTTTCTATGTAGAATTTCCAAAGAAAAGGGAAAAAAAGAATATAAGCAGAGTCTATAGGAATATATGTTGTGTGCCGCATCCATCATCTTTATTATTAGTTTAACCCCAGAGCTCATTTGCATAGTGAGGCTCGCCACAAGTCTTCCAGTGAATCCTGTCTCATACAAATAATGCTTCCAGGACAGGAAAACAAAAGGAAATTGCTTCTCTGTAGAGCAGGGACGATCCATTCTATCTCAGCCCTGACAGTCAAAGTAATTTCTGCAGTTTTGGCCCATCAATTGTATCAGGTGAACCCTGTATGGGGAAAGTAGAAGTAATGGGAATTGCATCTCAATTGTTTGAACTGGCGGTAAAATCTATTTAAATAGGATCATTGTATGAAGAATTTTATTATCTCAAAGAGGAGATCTCTAAACTTGACCAATACCCCCCTTAAGGCATTTTCTGAAAGCACATGATGAAATATTAGCCACTTAGCTCATTAGATATTGGCCACAATATAAGGGACTGAAAATAAGAGCCACCGGAACTTTAATGTTTTTTTTTTATTATTTTAATGTACAGTACATTGCAATAATTGTGCTCATATTATAGATGGTGCAATATTTTGGGTGTGAATATACTGTATAAGATGTTGCTGCATTAAATTATTTGAGAGTAATCATGATCCAAATAATTTGCCAAATTAAAAAAGAAATGTATTTTGATCCAAATTTATTTGTCATGAATAATACAATTAACACCTTAACTGGTTGAAGACAGACAATAAGATTACTTGTCATGAATAGTCAGCTTTTGTTGCATTTGGATGATTTATATCATTGTGCAGTTAAAGTGTCGCCCTGTGTAAACACATGTTGATAGAACAGTGACAAAAGCTGTCTCAGATGGTTGATCCTCAGTGTCATCACTCCAAAGACCTCTCACAGCTAATTGCTGTGATTGGTCAGTCAAATCTGACTGACCAGTCATAGCTAAAAAGTTAAAAGAAAGAAATAATCTGTCAGTAGATCAGAGATGAGAGCTGTCTGAAGGTATTTTTGCACATCACAGTTAAAACTCAGCACACACACACCATCCTAAATACTTGTTAACCTTATGATTACCAGTTATGCCCTTCAGGCAACAGTTACTTGCTGCTTGCTTCCAATCTTTTACTATAAAACACATAAAGGGTTGACAAACAACTTTAAAGCTTTTTTACATAATTTAAGGGGGCAGTTTGACAAAAGGGAGGGTTTCAGGAGGTTTCTGATATATACACCTTTACAAATCTCTTTGAAACTTTATATGTAAATGTTCCTAAAATGATAAAAGGATGTTTAAAGGAATTAGTCCCCTTCCACACTTGCGTTGCAGATCACGTCAGAGTCTGATCAGGGTGAGATCAGGGTTTGGTCAGTGAACTGACATTTTTCATCAGAGTTCAATCAGTTTTCAGTCAGAGTTTGTTAGATGTCTTAGTTTTTCACACACATTTTCAATGCAATTTCAATGCGTTTTTCATGCACAGATAATGCGCGTGAAAAGGACTCAGGACTGAGGTCTATCTTTTCAATGGCAATTGATGCGTGAAAAACACATTGCACTTGCATTGGACTTGCATGTGTCTCAGACTGCAATGCGTTTTTGATGCATCTCCATAGACCTGTATGGTGCGTTTTTCATGTGCGTGACTTGCAAAAGTAGAGTATGCTGAGATTTAAATGTGCGTTTAAAAAAACCCCACGTGTGCGCGTGAAAAAAAATGCAAGTCTGAAAAGACCCATTGATTACAATGGGTCAGAGTGCAATGCAAGTTCTACACGTCAAAAGCATGCAAAGAAAACACGCGTGAAAAACGCAAGTGTGAAAGAGGACTTATACCAACATAGAGGGAACATATGGTAAATGTTACTGTGGGGCTCCAGAGGTAGTGGACCCACTGGCCCAATGCGAACAATAACGTAAGCCGACACCTGGGACCGGAATCTAAGTGGCACCCAGTTTTCACCAGAGACCGCCGCAAAGCGGGTTGGATTTGCTTTGGCATGGTACCACCAGGTCATTCCACAGATGCGACTTTCTCCATGGTGGCAGCCAAGGTGAGCTACACAGATGTTAAGCAGATCCGTAGTCGGGAACAGGCAGGAGGGCAGGATGGGCAGCACGGAATCAGAGTCGGGAACATAGCAAAAGGCAAGGCAGATGGAACAGGATCAAAGTCAAACACGGGACCGGGGTCACAACGGGAAATCAACAAACAGGCACTGTATAATGTGCAGGGGGTGCTAGATGGCGCTTCCTGCACTGCCTGACAGAGTAAACCAACATTTTTTGGTGCATCTTAACAGAGCGTGCAACACACTTCTGTCAGACTAGGCATGTTAAGTCGGTGCATGCTCTGACTGAGCACAGGAACGCCCCCTAATTTGTGCCACATGTGCCCCACAAAAGGGTCATGTGCAACACAGTTGTGGTGTAGGCACTTCTTAAATACTCATGCAAGCAGTTTGCTCCTAAAAGAACATGAAAAATTCGACAGAAAACTGATGCAAGGGCCTAAGTAAATGTGCCCCATTATATAAAGGAATCTCTTTTATTTAAACTCTATGATACTCTATGGAAAACATTTACCTGTTTTGGCTTGGCTTTTCTTCTGTTTTTTGCAACCATTTGTTGGGCATTTGCACTTTTGTCTCTTTTTTCACCTAAGACAATGGGGCTCATTTACTGAGGGTCCAGCGGCCGCATTTTCGTCAGGTTTCCGGACTTTTCGGGGATCGCGCCGGGGATTGTGTAGCACGAGATCGTATTGTGTCGCAATCGCCCCGGCTTTCACACGATACAAATCGGACGATCTGACAGATTCAGACTACGTACGGGATTTAAAAATTCAATTTGTGTCACAAGCCAGGCACTTACATACACTGGGAGGAAGATGGTGAACTGTGGTGGACCTGATCGGGGAAGCGACAGATGCAGGATATTGGGCGCACGATTTTCATGAATTGCGGCAGATGGGCATTCCGGCGGACATTCTGAATCGGGTAGAGCAGGGACCGGGTAAGTAAATGTGCCCCATTCTCCATTCAAAGTTCGCCATTGCCTAGTTTTCTGCAGTATTCTCTTAGTTATCACATGATTCGAGATGTTGCAGCTTTTTACAAATACTTGCAAAAAAGGTGCAAATCCCTCAGCAGGCTTAGTAAAGCTGTTTGCGACTTTTGGTTAAAAAGTTGCAAAATTAACTAAAGACTTTAACTAAAATATATCAAAAAAGTGAAACTCCTAAGATATATCTGACCAGCAGAAAAAGGTATGAACACAAAGACAAAACGAAGGCACATGTGCCCCTATGATACTCTTTACTTTATGATAATTTATGATTCCCAAAGTATTTTTCTTATTAAAAAAAGTTTGAAAAAAAAAGTTTGAAAAAATTTTAATATCAGAATGCAAATATACATCCCAAATTATAATCAAATATATCAAATGTTTCAAAAAGTTATAGGCCATCACAAGAACTACCATTTTGCAATTGATAAATGGCAATATCATGTCAACAGTGACATTTTTATCACTATCTCTTCTGGCTTGTGTGATATGCATCCATTCTGCTAAAGATTAAATAGAATGTTGGTTGTACACATCCATATACTAAATGAGACCTGCCTGTCACATTAATGACTGTTGGCTACCAGAACTCGGTGACTACTGGCTAAAGGGGACTCCATGACTTTTGATTGCTGGTAGAAACTTGACAATTGGCTACTGGTAATTGTGTGTATATTGGCTACTGGGGGCAAAACAAGTGTTTGGTTACTGGGATATGGTGTAGGTAGCAGCCATAGCAGCAAGGCATAGCTGCATGTCTTTTAAAACAGATGTTGTGGAGTAGTTGGCTCCATCTTTCACATCATCTAAAGTAACATATGAGACAGTCAGCCAAGAGGCAGCGGGTTCTATATATATATATATATATATATATATATGTACACTGTATATATCAAATATATTATACAAAAAAAAAGCAAATGTATAGTTGAAGATATGCATGTAATACATCGCATGTGCGCATGTGTACACACACAAAATTCACACACACAACACACACATACACGCATACACACACACACATGCAAAACATGCGCACATGTCTATGGGAGCATATTAGACAAAGTTAGTTACATATAGGACACAAGTGCTCACACATGGATGACTGCAGGAAGTGCCCAGCAGCTTATATCACTGGTTAAAATATATATGGACATGTAATTGGTGTGGGATCAGTCGGGTGTAGATGGGGATGATGGTCAAAATAATGTCTTGACCACATTGTTCAAATCTGTTCAATCAGAGTGATCCTGATGGTGCTAAAGTCCTTGTCGTGCTTGAGAGCAAAGTGGATATTATGGAGACGGGGTGTATGATGTGCACTATGGAAATCCAGATAACTGTTGACATCTATGGTTTTAAAATGAGTGCTGGTGGAAAAAAAATGTTCAATTCAATGGAAAGGTCCAAAAAATCAATCTGTTTGGTTGAGTGGTTGAAATTGAGGCCCATCTCATTATTGTTTGGATAGGAGATGAATTCATTCGCTTTTGCAAAATTCCCTTTCCAAATGAAAAATAAATCATCTATGTAAGGTATCATGGTGAAGAATGAAGTTGATGCTAAGATGTGTGGAATATTTGAGTACAGTGCTGAGATATCAGCAGTCAGTAGTGACCATTTTTCATGGTTATCAGTGGTATCATGGTCAATATAGTGTGATAGGTTACAAGCCAGAGAATTAATTCCAGAGATGATCGGACAGCCTGGCGGGGTTGATGAGAGATTTATGAATCTTAGGTAGGTGAGACAAGAAGGGGAGGGTTGGGTTACTCACAAGTAGAAATATTTTTTTTTTTTTGTACTGAGGTTTTGGAGGGAAGCTTGATGGATCGTCTCTATGTAAGCGATGTAGTCTGCTAGTGGTGGATTTGAGGATAGGGGTTCATAGAAAGACAAATCAGCTAGAATATTGTGTGCTTCTTTGGATAATGATCCTCTCCCCCTTTGCCTGCTGGTCTAATGATGATGGTGGTGTTCTCTTTGAGAGATTTGATGGCTTTTTTTTTATCAATGGAGAGGTTCTGTTTATGGTTTAGGTGTTTTTTTTTTTGTGCGTCATTTAGACATAGTTTCTTGAAGTCGGCAAGGGTCAAATTTTAGAATGTCTCAATTGCAGGGCCTTTGTGATGTAGGATGTAAAAGTGATAGAGTAGAGATAGGAGTAGAAGTTTCTGATGGAGGAGTTTGAGGAAGGTTATTCTTTAGAAGAGGGAACATACATGTAGTGGATTGGATGGATTGGATGGCGAAGTGTCGATTAAGGGTGAGTTTTCGGATAAATGCATTTAAGTCTAGGAGGTATTGGAAATCATCTGCTGATGAAGTGGGACAAAAGAAGAGGCCTTTGAAAATGAGGTCCATTTAATTTTTCTGGAGAATATAGTTGGAAAGATTGAAAATTTTGGTGAATTTGGTGATCTTGATTGGACTGGTGAGGAGTGGGAGTATGGTAGAGAAGTTATTTGGGGGGAGAAGTCCGGGCATCAGTGAGGAGGGTAGGAAGGGCTAAAAAAGATCCTGTGGAAGAGGTGTTGGAAGTAGATAGTTCTTCAAACTGTGGCGGAAGGGGTTGCAGAAAACTTTTGGGTCGGCGATAGGGCATCGTCATAGGTGGTGAAAAATGATACATTAAGAATTTCAGTCGGATCATTTATTTGGGAGATGGTACTGGTGGGTGGTGTGGCAGTGATGTTTGCTAAATGAATGTTCAGGAATCTGAGTGACATGGTGCTCGACAATTGCTTGTGTGATGTTTGTTTTGGTTTGGGGTGGTCCAAAGATTGCTGGGTCTGCCCCAGTGGCAAAGTTGGTGGGAGTGGCAATAGATATGGGAATGTTAATGTTCCCATACCTGATGGTGCCTGATGAAGGCACCAATAAGGTATTGAAATGCGTTGTCAAAACCATTTACCAATAAAACCTTAAATTTTATACTCTGGAAGTAGCGCGTTTTTCAATTCACCCCTTAAATTTTTTTTTCATTCCATTTGTACTTCCTCAACTTGTACCATCCTCAACTTCACAAATCTTTCCCTCCCCCGTAAAGTACGGGGTTAAAAATTATCTTTATTGTTTAAATACTATTGTTGAATTGAGATTTGAGAATTTTCTTTCATGGGAAGCCCCCTTTAAAACCAGCTGTCAACAACCACCATGTGTAAAGACTGTCTTGGATCGTGAGCGAACCCGTGTTCCTCTGTGTGCATCTAGGTCATCTAGGGCACGCGTGTGCCGGTTCGCAAAGATTTAAAGTGCCAGCATGGGATAATTGGCCCTGGCCTGCCGCCTTCCCACTTAAATTCCTGTACCTTCCTGTGGGCCTTGCCGGATCTTCAAGCCATCCCCTGAAGAGAAAGCCCTCCTGTGTATCCTGCATTCCTGTGTATCCTGCGTTCCTGTGTATCCTGCGTTCCTGTGTATCCTGCGTTCCTGTGTATCCTGCGTTCCTGTGCATCCTGAATTCCTGCCCAGTGTGCCAGTCCATTGCTGTGTTCCTGATCTGTGTGCCAGCTCCTCCGAGTCCTAGTGTGTGTTGCTGTGCTGTTATCCTGCTCTCTCCCCAGGTACAGACTATGTCCTGCATTACTACCTTGGCTGAAGACCAGGTGCTTAGACTTCGACTCCGGTGTCTCCCGCGGTGGTCCAGAGGGTCCACAGACCTAACACTCTGAAAAGTTTATTAGTGTTCAAATCCTTTAAAGAAACTGCATGTGCTTGTCTTATTTAGGTTATGCAGATGAATGATGATGAGTAGAGCAGACACGTGGAGTTGGGAGGGGTCATTTCCATCTGCAAAGGGGGCATGGAGGCAAATAATAGATTGATAAATCACCACACCAGTTTTTACAACAGTCATGTGTTACAGTATAGGTGTCTAGGTGGTTGGGAGTCATATTCAAATATGAGAAGACATAAGGGTCGATGCATCCAGAATTGCAAAAGGGCTTTAACTATTTAAGGCCATTGATACACTATAACAGCAGGTCAGTCTGTTTTAGAGGATTTAATTCAATTCTGCTATATCTACTTAGAGAAAGAACCTACTAATCGGACACTGTTGGTATTATTCAAAGAAAGATGATGGAACAAAACTGCTGGAAAATTGAATAGGCTTAACGTCAAGTTGCTAATGCAATTTATTTGGACTACAGGTCTCTATGCAGGTTAATGGTCTATATGAGAGCTTCCATCTTGAGATGTAAAAAATCCAATGGAAGAGAGCCCGATGAATTAATGCCTACTGTATATGCATACAGCCTAACCATGTTTTATCTGACCAGTTCCACTTTACCTCTCTCATTTGCATTGTCATCGTTTTGCAGATAAAGTCATTGTTTAGTCATTACCCCAAGCATTTAAAAATCATATGCAGTTTTTCTGCTTCCTTTCATCATTCCGCTTAAAAGAAAGTGTCCTAAATGCCAGGTTATGTTTCTGTAGACTCATATTTAAATTTTCACACACAGAAAAAATAGAATAAATCTTAGTCTGGCATTAAATCAGAGCTGGTGTCATAATGCGAGAGAGATCACAAAGGAATTCTGATTAGGCAAATAGTCTCTATAAAAGCCAGCACAGGGATGTAATGCTGAATAATCAGAGCGCCTGCATCTCATCTCTGTTTAGAAGTATCTTGATACACAGCTTGAATAATAGTAATCTTAACGGAGTAATTAAATACCTTTTAACTCTTTCTTAAACCTTGTCATATCTAAATGGCTGATGGCTTACAATACAGTGAGGAAGCCTGAACAGCAGGCTTGTACAAATGCAATAATATAGGTACTGTACTGTGTGTACTGAATGGAAGTCTAATAAGGCTTCCTCAAGCACCTCAGATGCCACAGGAAGCAGATGGGTCATGAAAATAATTTAATAAAAATATTATAACTAGTGTTGAGAGGAGCCAAACCACAAAGTTTGGGTTTGTGGCAAACTTTGTGGGTGTGGGTCCCTGGACCAACGCCCTAACTTCTTTAGAAGTTTAGGTCCAAGTTCATCTGAGCCTTTAAATGTGCTCTTAACGCTCCCCATCCCTAACACTTTAAATGCCGGTAGCAAAGTAGCCAGTGGTGTTTAAATCTTATTGTGCGCAATGACCATCCTCAAATAGCAGCATGTGGCCATAGGTATTTACACTCACCGGCCACTTTATTAGGTACACCATGCTAGTAACGGGTTGGACCCCCTTTTGCCTTCAGAACTGCCTCAATTCTTCGTGGCATAGATTCAACAAGGTGCTGGAAGCATTCCTCAGAGATTTTGGTCCATATTGACATGATGGTATCACACAGTTGCCGCAGATTTGTCGGCTGCACATCCATGATGCGAATCTCCCGTTCCACCACATCCCAAAGATGCTCTATTGGATTGAGATCTGGTGACTGTGGAGGCCATTTGAGTACAGTGAACTCATTGTCATGTTCAAGAAACCAGTCTGAGATGATTCCAGCTTTATGACATGGCGCATTATCCTGCTGAAAGTAGCCATCAGATGTTGGGTACATTGTGGTCATAAAGGGATGGACATGGTCAGCAACAATACTCAGGTAAGCTGTGGCGTTGCAACGATGCTCAATTGGTACCAAGGGGCCCAAAGTGTGCCACTTCCCCACTTCATGACACCACCACCACCAGCCTGAACCGTTGATACAAGGCAGGATGGATCCATGCTTTCATGTTGTTGACACCAAATTCTGACATCAAATTCTGACCCTACCATCCGAATGTCGCAGCAGAAACCGAGACTCATCAGACTAGGCAACATTTTTCCAGTCTTCTACTGTCGATGAGCTTGTGCAAATTGTAGCCTCAGTTTCCTGTTCTTAGCTGAAAGGAGTGGCACCCAGTGTGGTCTTCTGCTGTTGTAGCCTATTTGCCTCAAAGTTCAACGTACTGTGCGTTCAGAGATGCTCTTCTGCCTACCTTGGTTGTAACGGGTGGCGATTTGAGTCACTGTTGCCTTTTATCAGCTCGAACCAGTCTGCCCATTCTCCTCTGACCTCTGGCATCAAGAAGGCATTTCCGCCCACAGAACTGCCGCTCACTGGATGTTTTTTCTTTTTCGGACCATTCTCTGTAAACCCTAGAGATGGTTGTGTGTGAAAATCCCAGTAGATCAGCAGTTTCTGAAATACTCAGACCAGCCCTTCTGGCACCAACAACCATGCCACGTTCAAAGGCACTCAAATCACCTTTCTTCCCCATACTGATGCTCGGTTTGAACTGCAGGAGATTGTCTTGACCATGTCTACATGCCGCCATGTGATTGGCTGATTAGAAATTAAGTGTTAACGGGAGCAGTTGGACAGGTGTACCTAATAAAGTGGCCGGTGAGTGTATATGCTGCTGGTGACCGTGCCAGTGGCATTTAAACAGTTAACACCCACAATCAGTGCTAGAAAAAATTTTTGGGTGTTAGTGGTGGGGGTTTGGGGATGGGTTCAGTATCCGGATGTGAATAGATTGTTAAAATTTTTACAGATCTGCTCATCACTAGTTATGACTGTTTCTATCGAAATTAATGAGGCTTGGTAATTAATTAAAGTAATGTGATTTATTGGTTATTGCTTGTTTCTTTTCACAAGGCCCCATTACTTTCTATGCCCACATGCACTACACTGTAGGTGGGCCAACTGTGGATGTGCCTGTCTTTGCAACAGGCTGGAAACCTCTATTAACACATTATCCCTAACATAGAGGAGGGAACATAAAGAAGATGACAAAGAGAGATGAGAGTCATAGAGAGATAAGGAGCAACATAAAGGAGGAGAAAGAAGGAGAGATAGGAGCAATATTGTGGGGCAATAGAGTAATAATAAGCAACTTAGAGGGGGGATAGAGAGATGAGGGAAAATTAGGGTAACCAAAGGAACAGGAAGGGACATTTTGACTTAAGATTTACATTTCAGATTTACATTTAAGGCTAAATTGCCTACCCATAGGAAGAAAATAACCCTTAACATATTTCAACATACACCTGGAATAACATGGACCTTTATAGGCACATTATGACTGCCTAAGGTAATATGGCCTTAAGCTATGGCCTTATGGTAATAAGCTACCTTTACTCCACTTAAGTTATGCCCCTGTCTACACAATATACAAGTAGTAACTACAGAACCTAAATAATGTTTTATTATCTTTCATGCATAATTCAGCGCCCATGAAACACTTATTTAATACTTAGTGATTAAACAATATACATACATTTGTTAAATAGATAAAATGTTTTCTTGTTGATATTGATGACCTAACTTTAGGATATGTAGTCAATAAAGTATTTGAAGGGGTTCACTCAGGTCACTCCGGCCAATCACCTGATTTAAAGGTCCATGGAGAGCCCTGTCTAGCTCTTCTCTATGCAGTGTAGTCTTTCTGTAGTTTAGGGATGGTCGAAATTCTAGTCATTTCACCACATCCCCTATGATCAGCTGATCGTTAGGGCAACCAAAGTCATTCTTCCATGAATCTTAAAGAAAGGTCATCAATATTTATGTCTTTTCAAATCCCTTTAATTGTCTACAGCAGCAATGAGGTCAATGGTAATACACATTGATATATTCCAAAGAAGTTTTCTCCTTGATTCCATTTCTTGTTGCTCCTCTAAAAGATGGGGACCTATAGCGATGACCCAGTATTCTCCCATAGACCAGCAATAATATTAATATATTGTGAGCATCATTAATACCCATAATCTAATGATGCTAGCAGACCGGCCTCATAAATATGGAATTAATGTTTAAGAAATAAAGCCATAACTGTCAACCTGTGTCATTTCCCCTAATGTAAAGCAATGTATTTTCCCTAAAAATGAAATATATGAGCATCTTATGGTGTATTCGAGGATACATTTATAATTCATGACCATTCCTCTTTTAACTCAGTTTCATGCCTCTCTCAGGTGTTAGTAAAGGGAGAGATCAAATGCATATATGTACGTTACAGCCCAATAAATCTCCCCCATGCTTCACAATGACAGGTCGACCTGACCTTGAAATGGGCTTTAATCTGGTATCTTACAAGTATAGAGAGCCAGCTTTGACAATCAGAAGCTAAACCCAGCCAGCTGAGGACTATCTAGATATAGCATAATCTTCTTAATCGACTAAAACAAATCCCTTTCTTTATCTTGATATTAACATATTTCACTTTTATTAGAAGCTTTTTTTTTATAATTCTCATTTCTGATTATTTGCAGCAATGGCATAAATAGAAATTGTTGGAAGCTTTAGTGTTTTAGTGTCTTTAGTGTGAAGTGTAGTGTTCCTCATCTATATTTGTATACAAGGTTATGCACAGATTCGGTTCTGTAGGTTTGTTCTTAAGTTGAATTTGTATGTAAATCAAAATTGCATATTTTATAATTGTAACTACAGAAAGAATTTTTTTTTGGTGTTTGTGACAATTGGATTTTAAAAATGTTGGATTGTCTTAAGAACCAGGATTAAAAATTAAAGCTTAATTGCAGAGTCCTTTAATAAGTGTTATAGCTGTTTATTATAGTCTAAGGCTAAAGTTCACTAAATTCCCAACATCCAGAGGTCCGTTTGTAAATAGGGATTGTACTTAAGTTGGGTGTTCTTAAGTACTGGGCTGCTTGTATATTAATGAGTTTAGTTACTGCTACCTATGTCTACAATGCAGTTCACTGCAGCATAGAACAGCAGTCATCGGGATCATAGAAAAAAATATATAGATCAAATTTTACAAATTACGATCTATAAAGCAAAATGAATACAAAAAATGAATACTAAGTACAATGGGAAGCATTTATCATGCTTTGACAAAGTTGCTTTGTCAAATCTGTCTACCAGATTAAAGATCAGTTTCTCTCTCCTTTCCTGTATGTTACACAGCTGTGATTGTCAGAAGTATTTTCAAAGATCGTGAAGGGGTTAATCCTCACTGACAAATCTGTAGTAACACACCAACAGAAAGATTAGATGTGAGCTCATGCAGTCTTCACAGACAATATGGATCTCTATGGGAGTAGCTTGATTTTTTTTCTTGCAAACTACCAGAATTGGTTAATAAAGTGTATTAGAAAAATGTTCACCCCACCCCCTCCACACAATCTAAAAATTATCTCAAATGCTCTGTGAGGGCACATTCCTGCGTGTACCTGTGGCATTATGGGTATTAATGGAAGCCTGTGTGGCGCTCTGTGTCCTGGCAGATTTCATTGTTATTTTCCTCACCCTTGCATTTCAAAAATGAAGTCTTTTCTGAGGATCTCAGAGAGGAGATTGCCATGGGACCACACATGTAGGGTATTAAGAATTTTTTTTAAAAATAGCGCAATCCCTCCCTTTGTGACAGAAAAGAATTGTCTAGAGTTGAATTTTTAAGTCAAAAGTATACATTTTAAAATTGCAGCTCCACTCAAAAATATTTTTGTCACAGTGACAATTGGATTTTCAACATTTTGTGCTTTAATGGGAACTAGGATTATCAATAAAGCTTCATTACAGACACCTTACAGCTGATCATTGCAGCCTGGGACTAAAGAAGATCATCCAGAGAGCTTCACCAGAGGTTACTGTCTGTAACTAGGGGTTGTCTGTAAGTCGTGTGTCCTTAAGTCGGGGACAACCCCTAATGGATCATCTTCCTTTTAAATTGTAATTCGGAACAATCCCTTTAAATTTCTAATTCAGCCAAACAGAAAATACAGGTTCCTTTAATGTGGTAAAATCACATATAAGGGTGACCACAATGACATGCATCCATGGGCGATGCGTTTCAGATGGTCTTTCCGGCCTTAGTCATGGTAAGTCATGGGGAATGGTGAGCTGGAGTTTTTCTTTCTCCTATGATATTATATACATGCTAGTAATCTGGTGTATTATAGCAGCTGTTTGCAGTGATAAGCAGTAATCTTATTGATCGTGGTTGTGATCCTAATGATGAAGACGTACTCTGTCATGCACATACTGTATACACGCTATGGGAACTATGGGGGGTGCTCTATTTCTGTTGTTTTTGCTGTATTACTTTTTATGTGCTCCATTAGGGTTATATTATCATAAACTATTGAAATGAAATGTACCCAGTAATGTATGAATTAGCGTCTTCTCTTCCCAGTCCGTATAATTATTAAACATTCTGCGTCTCGAATCTTGTTTTTAATTTTTTTCCCCTCTGCTTCTCATAACTAAAGTTGAAATATTTAGAAATGTGAAATAAACCATTTCCCTAGTTTCTTCTCTTACCCCTAATGCTGTAAAACCGGCCACCTCTATACCACAAGAGAGGACAATGTTTAATTTCTCATAAAACACAAGGGAAGGTAGTCTTGCCATCAGCTTCGCCCCATATGGCCTTAAAACTGCAGCAATTAAAATGATATCAAGAAGTAAGACTAAAGCATGACATGATTGAGTAGATTAGCGGAGCCGATTCCATATGTCTCGCTATAAACGGGTCCCCATGCAGCCTGCAACGACTCATGCCATTGAACAGCAAATTAATCATGCTAACTGTCAGCCGCTGTCACCATACATCATTCACTCTTTTTCCTTGACTCTGTATTTCCCGCTGTAGGAAAATATGATATCAAGAAGAAAACACGTAGAACCTGAATTCTGCTCATTGTGTAACAATGTTCCAGTTAAAATATTGATGACATCCAGCGTGTGAATAAAGGGAAACAGCGAGGGATTGAGCATATGACAGGTGGTTTGCTTCTTTCACTTCTTGCTTTAATATTTGAGAGATCACTGCTTGACAACAATGGGGAAAAAAACTCAGTGCTGGCTGCTTGCAGTTAGTGCTGGAAATATAAGGTTGATCTAATGGCTTGTATGTAAATGTTCAGATGAAATGCATCAATCTTTCAGAATACATACAGGGCATAGAAGCCTAGCGTATTGCCCTGGTACTTTACTATCTATTTACTAAGAAAATAGTAAAAAAATCAGAATTTTTGGCTTTTCTAAAAAAAATTTACAACGTTTACTGGATGGGTTTAGTTGTGCTTTTACTTTATTCTACGGGTTGTTACAGATGCGGTGATAACTTAATATGTGCGGGTTGTTGGGTTATTTCAATTTTTTTTATATGTGGGAGTTTTATAATATATGGGGAATTTAGGGGACTTTCATTATTGTTTAATTTATTTCTTTATCTGTACATTTTTATGTACACTTTTCACTGCTGGTTACCCTGCTTCCCCATCTGCTATACTGATTGGATGCAACGAGCTCATGGCAATAGTCAAATAGTATCAATAGTAAACCATTTCCTAATAACATCTATCTGGGATCTGGGTGGATGGTTGTATTTCATAATATTTTTCATTTTTCAAATACATATTACACTGCAGGCTTAGATAAATCTAATGGAAGGAACAAAAACAATTTAGTACGCACCTAATAAACATCCTTTTAATTCACAGTTTGGAAACTACCCACAACTACCACCTACGGAATGATTTTGCCAGAAGGAGCGGAATCTTGGAACTCCTGCCTCTGGATGCCGGCATCTAATCAGAGATACAAGGAACTCTCAATGTCATACAGATTGGAGAAAAGCAATGTTTAACCCTGTTAGGCCTCTTAAGCCATATCCTAAAAATACATGTTGCATATGTGCTGCATATGGTTGGGCACTGTATGCTGCCGTGTATATGTTCAGTATCCAGGAAGTCCAGAACCAGTGGGAGGGGCATTCTGTCAACCAGTGACAGTGACATGAGCACATACAGTTGAAAAATCTCTCATATATACGGATTCATACAGCACAGAAATACAGGACTGGAGAAATCATATGTTTGTGTGAAGGAGGTCATATAGTAGTATCCTGTGCTTTATAGATATGGAATGCACAGGTTATATCTAGGTTATGTGTAGTTTGAAGCTGTTGTTAACAATTTTGGGGCCAATACGTAATAGTTACATTTCTCTGGTTACCTTTCTCCATTGTGACTGGTCTCAGTTTGTATATAGAGACTGCTGGGTTGGTTTCACACCAATGGCATGACTGATCACCGCTGTCACCTTTTAGATTCTGAGGTCGAACCCATCCACAGCACCTAAACAGCTTCAAAGTAATGGGGTGTAATAAAAAGGAGGAGGTTCACATTTTACTTTAATACAAAAGGATTGCAGCATAGTGTATTAAATGAGCCATAACACCCCAGAGAGTTCACTTTAGGGTGCCTAAAAAAAGTGACAAAATATGCAAACAGTAAGAAAACCTACAAAAAATGTATTTTCATGCTATGAAAATTCCAACTATATGTGTCCGCTGTCCATTAAAAATGCAACAAAAAGAGATCAAAAGATCATACATTTCCCAAAATGGTATCAATAAAAATATCATCGCCTCTTTGCACATCTCCATAGTCTCAAATTTTAAAAAACTCATGGGTGTCAAATTGCTATAATTTTATGTTAAGATTTAAGATATTGAAACAAAACAAAAGCTACATAAATTTGGTAGGCATGTCATCATACTGACCCCCAAAATTATAGGGCAGTGATGGCAAACCTTTTGGAGACCGAGTGCCCAAACTACAACCAAAATCCATTATTTACTTCGAAGTGCCAACATGACAATTTAAGCAGTAACTTATTCCTACCTGTTCTTCCACATCCTTTAATCGAATCGGCCGCCTGAGGCCACCAACACTGTTGAAAGAAGGAGGGCAAATCAGACTCTCGTTGTAGCTTCTCTCCAGGATCTCTTTGTAAAGAAAGAATGGAGAGTCCGCCTGGGACTGCAGGAAGAATTGGTCCTATTTGGTGAACTCTGTCCTGGGGCAATGTTCTGAGTGCCCACAGAAATGGCTCCGAGTGCCACCTCTGGCACCCGTACCATAGGTTCGCCACCACTGATATAGGGTATGTGTCATTTGGATTTGGTGCTGCAAAATTGACAGCTTCATACCGAATCTACCAATCAATGCAATTTGCTCATCTGTAGAACAATGAGGGCTAAAAATAGCCAACCATCACAAACTAGGCCTAATGGACACCCCCTAAAAATTACAGCAGTTTCAAACGATCAAGAAGTCTCATATATAAGCCCTGTTGGTGAAAATTAAAGTGATTAAAGAAGTTGCAAAATTGTTTTGAGAATATTTTTTAAAATCTTGTGTCTCTCTATACAAGTAAATGTTAAGAATTTCTTTGAGATTGATTTAGAACAGTTTTCATTTTAGGCAGGATTTTTAAAAGACACTCTGCTACAATTCTGACTTCTGTGTTCCGGACTTTTTGTAGTAATTTGCATAGTTTTTTTGTGCCTCATTTATCAAAACTGTTTTCGTTACACTGCACAACTACAATTCTGGGATATACATTTTTATATTTATGTTTTGCAGTCCTCCTGCTTCTAACTATAGACACTCACACACATATATGGGCTGCTACTTTACACTGCAACTTTGTATGGTCAAAACTGCCGACAAATTGACTTATTTCATCACAGGCATTTACACCCTGTAGTATTCAGTCTATTTTGTACTTAATCTATTCACTGCTTGCATTTTTACTATTAACTTTATTTGCAATATATATTATTGTTATGCTTACAATGTATCATCCAATCCAGAGTTCAAAGATATCTAGCTGCTCTTTCCCTGGCAGTGGCTTGGTTACTGATTCTAGCAAGTGGTTACTACAGAGCTTTTCACACAATGTTCTTGCATCTGTTGCAGCCTGAAATGGTCTGCGGGTAAATTTAATTTTCAGCATCTGCCCTTTAGTATTTAAGCCTGGCAGATATCTGAAATCTGTACTCGTCCATATGACATCCAATTGAATTTTCAAACAATACAGCTAATGCATAATGCCTTAGACTAAGTCCATATGGTCACTGTGAGGCGAAAAGCTTGAACCACCATTGCTGTGGACAAGAAAACAAGGTCATCCTTTAACAGTGGATTTTGGGCTATGTATTACATAGGTTTATAAAGAAAACGAATTACAGTATCATAATGCAGTCTTTCTTCAATAGGATTTCATTTGATGCAGTGTTAAATATAGTACATAAGTATGGGTTACTTCTAGAGATGAGCGAACATGCTCGTCCGAGCTTGATGCTCGGTCGAGCATTAGGGTACTCGAAACTGCTCGTTGCTCGGACGAATACTTCGCCCGCTCGAGAAAATGGCAGCTCCCGCCGTTTTGCTTTTTGGCGGCCAGAAACAGAGCCAATCACAAGCCAGGAGACTCTGCACTCCACCCAGCATGACGTGGTACCCTTACACGTCGATAGCAGTGGTTGGCTGGCCAGATCAGGTGACCCTGGGATAGACTAGCCGCTGCCCGCGCTGCTCGGATCATTCTGTGTCTGGATGCCGCTAGGGAGAGAGCTGCTGCTGGTCAGGGAAAGCGTTAGGGTGTTCTATTAGCTTACTGTTAGGCAGGAGTGATTCTCAAAGAACCCAACAGCCCTTCTTAGGGCTACAATAACGTTCTACTTTTTTTATTTTAATTTGCATCTAGTACCATTTTGTGAGGAATTAGCAGGGGGACTTGCTACCGTTGTGTTTAGCTCTTAGTGGCACACATATCCATAGCAAAGACCGAAGTGGGAAAATTTAGTAGGGGTTGGATTTCAATTAGGCACTAACTCAGTGTCATCTCATCTGGCATAGTAGTGTGCTTTGATACTTGGCTAGAAAATAGCCATAGGAGAATACAAAGAGCTTACTTACGCATACAGTAGCGTTATATATATTTGATTTCTGGTTGATCTGCTGGTGGCTGTACTTTCTGCAGTGCATGTACTAGCCAATTCTGAGCAATTTGTAGTGAGACTTGCGACCGCTGTGTTCTGCGCTTAGTGACGCACATATCCATAGCAAAGACCGAAGTGGGAAAATTTAGTAGGGGTTGGATTTCAATTAGGCACTAACTCAGTGTCATCTCATCTGGCATAGTAGTGTGCTTTGATACTTGGCTAGAAAATAGCCATAGGAGAATACAAAGAGCTTACTTACGCATACAGTAGCGTTCTATATATTTGATTTCTGGTTGATCTGCTGGTGGCTGTACTTTCTGCAGTGCATGTACTAGCCAATTCTGAGCAATTTGTAGTGAGACTTGCGACCGCTGTGTTCTGCGCTTAGTGACGCACATATCCATAGCAAAGACCGAAGTGGGAAAATTTAGTAGGGGTTGGATTTCAATTAGGCACTAACTCAGTGTCATCTCATCTGGCATAGTAGTGTGCTTTGATACTTGGCTAGAAAATAGCCATAGGAGAATACAAAGAGCTTACTTACGCATACAGTAGCGTTCTATATATTTGATTTCTGGTTGATCTGCTGGTGGCTGTACTTTCTGCAGTGCATGTACTAGCCAATTCTGAGCAATTTGTAGTGAGACTTGCGACCGCTGTGTTCTGCGCTTAGTGACGCACATATCCATAGCAAAGACCGAAGTGGGAAAATTTAGTAGGGGTTGGATTTCAATTAGGCACTAACTCAGTGTCATCTCATCTGGCATAGTAGTGTGCTTTGATACTTGGCTAGAAAATAGCCATAGGAGAATACAAAGAGCTTACTTACGCATACAGTAGCGTTCTATATATTTGATTTCTGGTTGATCTGCTGGTGGCTGTACTTTCTGCAGTGCATGTACTAGCCAATTCTGAGCAATTTGTAGTGAGACTTGCGACCGCTGTGTTCTGCGCTTAGTGACGCACATATCCATAGCAAAGACCGAAGTGGGAAAATTTAGTAGGGGTTGGATTTCAATTAGGCACTAACTCAGTGTCATCTCATCTGGCATAGTAGTGTGCTTTGATACTTGGCTAGAAAATAGCCATAGGAGAATACAAAGAGCTTACTTACGCATACAGTAGCGTTCTATATATTTGATTTCTGGTTGATCTGCTGGTGGCTGTACTTTCTGCAGTGCATGTACTAGCCAATTCTGAGCAATTTGTAGTGAGACTTGCGACCGCTGTGTTCTGCGCTTAGTGACGCACATATCCATAGCAAAGACCGAAGTGGGAAAATTTAGTAGGGGTTGGATTTCAATTAGGCACTAACTCAGTGTCATCTCATCTGGCATAGTAGTGTGCTTTGATACTTGGCTAGAAAATAGCCATAGGAGAATACAAAGAGCTTACTTACGCATACAGTAGCGTTCTATATATTTGATTTCTGGTTGATCTGCTGGTGGCTGTACTTTCTGCAGTGCATGTACTAGCCAATTCTGAGCAATTTGTAGTGAGACTTGCGACCGCTGTGTTCTGCGCTTAGTGACGCACATATCCATAGCAAAGACCGAAGTGGGAAAATTTAGTAGGGGTTGGATTTCAATTAGGCACTAACTCAGTGTCATCTCATCTGGCATAGTAGTGTGCTTTGATACTTGGCTAGAAAATAGCCATAGGAGAATACAAAGAGCTTACTTACGCATACAGTAGCGTTCTATATATTTGATTTCTGGTTGATCTGCTGGTGGCTGTACTTTCTGCAGTGCATGTACTAGCCAATTCTGAGCAATTTGTAGTGAGACTTGCGACCGCTGTGTTCTGCGCTTAGTGACGCACATATCCATAGCAAAGACCGAAGTGGGAAAATTTAGTAGGGGTTGGATTTCAATTAGGCACTAACTCAGTGTCATCTCATCTGGCATAGTAGTGTGCTTTGATACTTGGCTAGAAAATAGCCATAGCAATAGGATAGCATTGTTTGGTTTTAAAAACTCATAAAAAAACAAAAAACACAAAAAAAAAAAAAAAACACAAAAAAAAAAAAAAAAAGTAAAAAAAAAAATAAAGTTATAACTCTCATTTTAAAAATGTTTAACCCGAGGGCTAGGGGTAGAGGACGAGGGCGGGGACGTGGGCGTCCAACTACTGCAGGGGTCAGAGGCCGTGGTCCTGGGCGGGGTGAGACACCACCTGCTGATGAGGGAGCAGGGGAACGCCGCAGAGCTACACTCCCTAGGTTCATGTCTGAAGTTACTGGGACTCGTGGTAGAGCACTGTTGAGGCCAGAACAGTGCGAACAGGTGATGTCGTGGATTGCTGACAATGCTTCGAGCAATTTGTCCACCACCAGTCAGTCTTCCACGCAGTCCACCCATGTCACCGAAATCGCCACTCCTCCAGCTCCTGCACCTCAGCCTCCTCCCCCCCAGTCTGCCCCCTCCCAGGAAAATTTGGCATTTGAACCGGCATACTCTGAGGAACTGTTTTCTGGACCCTTCCCACAGTCACAAACCACTTGTCCGGTTGCTGCTGAGCAATTTTCCGATGCCCAGGTTTTCCAACAGTCACAGTCTGTGGGTGATGATGACCTTCTTGACGTAGTGGAAGTGTGTAAAGAGGTGTCCGACGATGAGGAGACACGGTTGTCAGACAGTGGGGAAGTTGTTGTCAGGGCAGGAAGTCCGAGGGGGGAGCAGACTGAGGGATCGGAGGATGATGAGGTGACAGACCCAAGCTGGGTTGAGAGGCCGGGTGAACACAGTGCTTCTGAGACGGAGGAGAGTCCTCGACCAGAACAGGTTGGAAGAGGCAGTGGTGGGGCCAGACGGAGAGGCAGGGCCAGAGCTGGTGCATCAGCGCCAAATGTGTCAACTAGTGAAGCTCCCGTGGCGAGGGCTCCTGCGGCGAGGGCTAGATCTTCAGAAGTCTGGAGGTTCTTTAAGGAAACACCGGATGACCGACGGACTGTGGTGTGCAACATTTGCCAAACCAGGCTCAGCAGGGGTTCCACCACTACTAGCTTAACTACCACCAGTATGCGCAGGCATATGAATGCTAAACACCCCACTCAGTGGCAACAAGCCCGTTCACCTCCGGCCGTGCACACCACTGCTCCTTCCCCTGTGTCAGCTGCTAGTCAGCCCCCTGCCCAGGACCCTGCCACAAAAACCCCATCGTCGCCTCCACGATCCTCCACAGCATCCACCAGCGTTCAGCTCTCCATACCCCAGACGCTGGAGCGGAAACGCAAATATAGTGCAACCCACCCGCACGCCCAAGCCCTTAATGTGCACATCTCCAGATTGCTTAGCCTGGAGATGCTGCCCTATAGGCTAGTAGAGACCGAGGCCTTTCGCAACCTCATGGCGGCGGCCGCCCCTCGGTATTCGGTCCCCAGCCGCCACTACTTTTCCCGATGTGCCGTCCCAGCCCTGCACCAGCACGTGTCAGACAACATCATCCGTGCCCTGACCAACGCCGTTTCTGACAAGGTCCACCTGACCACGGACACGTGGACGAGTGCTGCCGGGCAGGGCCACTATATATCGCTGACGGCACATTGGGTTAACTTGGTGGAGGCTGGGACCGAGTCTGACACTGGGGCTGCTCATATACTGCCGACGCCGAGGATTGCGGGGCCTACCTCGGTCCAGGTGTTTCAGGCCTACTATGCCTCCTCCTCCTCCCACCCCTCCTCCACCTCCTCCTCCGAACTACCATCCGTGGGCACGGCGCCATCAGTCGGTAGCTCTAGGCACAGCAGCAGTGCCGTCGCTAAGCGACAGCAGGCGGTGCTCAAACTGCTGAGCCTAGGCGACAAAAGGCACACCGCCCAAGAGCTATTACAGGGCATCACGGCGCAGACTGATCTGTGGCTGGCACCGCTGAACCTCAAGCCGGGAATGGTTGTGTGTGACAACGGCCGTAACCTGGTGGCGGCTCTGCAACTCGGCAGACTGACACATGTGCCATGCCTGGCCCATGTGTTAAATCTGATAGTTCAGCGTTTCCTCAAGACATACCCCAATCTGTCTGATTTGCTCACGAAGGTGCGCCGCATCTGTGCGCATTTCAGGAAGTCCAGCCCAGATGCTGCCACTCTCAGGGCAGCGCAGCGCCGCCTCCAACTGCCCGCTCACCGACTGTTGTGCGACGTGCCCACGAGGTGGAATTCAACACTGACCATGTTATCCAGAGTTTACCAGCAGCGCAGAGCGATTGTAGACTGCCAGATGTCAACTTCCACCAGAACTGGTAGTCAGGTCAGTCAGCTTCCTCAAGTCTACAATGAGGAGTGGACGTGGATGTCTGATATCTGTCAGGTGCTGAGTAACTTTGAGGAGTCAACACAGATGGTCAGTGGCGATGCCGCCATCATCAGCCTCACCATCCCGCTGCTTGGCCTGTTGAAAAACTCTCTGGTCAGCATGAAGTCGGAAGCTTTGCGCTCGTCACAAGAGACAGGGGAAGAATATTCCCTTGTTGATAGCCAAAGCACCCTCAGGTCTGTTTCTCAGCGCATATCGGAGGAGGTGGAGGTGGAGGAGGATGAGGAGGAAGAGGAGGAGAATGTTGGTGAGACACAAGAGGGGACCATTGTTGAGTCCTTTACTGTTCAGCGTGTATGGGCAGAAGAAGAGGAGTTGGAGGAGTTGGAGGAGGAGGAAATGGACAGTCAGGCCAGTGAGGGGAGTGAATTCTTACGCGTTGGTACTCTGGCGCATATGGCAGATTTCATGCTAGGCTGCCTATCCCGTGACCCTCGCGTTCAAAGAATTTATTCCAGCACCGATTACTGGGTGTTCACTCTCCTGGACCCACGGTACAAGCAAAATCTTTCCACTCTCATCCCTGCAGAGGAAAGGAGTGTGAGAATGCATGAATACCAGCAGGCCCTGGTGCACAAGCTGAAACAGTATTTCCCTTCTGACAGCGCTAGCGGCAGAGTGCGTAGTTCTGCGGGACAAGTAGCGAGGGAGAGTAGGCGAGCAGGCAGCTTGTCCAGCACTGGCAAGATTACGCTTTACAAGGCTTTTGCCAGCTTTATGTCACCCCAGCAAGACACTGTCACCTGTCCCCAGTCTCGGCAGAGTAGGGCTGATCTTTACAGAAAGATGGTGAGGGAGTACGTAGCTGACCATACCATCGTCCTAAATGATCACACAGCTCCCTACAACTACTGGGTTTCAAAGCTGGACATGTGGCACGAACTGGCGCTGTACGCCTTGGAGGTTCTTGCCTGCCCTGCCGCTAGCGTCTTGTCCGAGCGGGTTTTCAGTGCAGCTGGTGGCATCATCACCGATAAGCGTACACGCCTGTCGACTGACAGCGCTGACAGGCTGACGCTTATTAAAATGAATAAAGGCTGGATTTCTCAGAATTTCCAATCTCCACCAGGTGAAGGAAGCTCAACCTGAATAATTGATCCACTCCTCCTCCTCCTCATTTTCCTCCTTCTCCTCCTCTTTGTACAGTAAAGCAGAGGAAAATGGCTATTTTTTGACAGGGCCCACTGGCTCTTGCTATAGTACTTCATGCATTTAATTTTTCTGGAGGGCCACCTACCCGGTCCTCTGTTTGAAACAATTTTTGTGAGTGCCACATACAGGCACTCAATCTATTCCATTTTACTGCAGGGCCACCTACCTGCTCCTCTGGTTTGAAACATTTTTGGGACTGCCACATACAGGCACTCAATCTATTCCATTTTACTGGAGGGCCACCTACCTGCTCCTCTGGTTTGAAAAATTTTTGGGACTGCCACATACAGGCACTCAATCTATTCCATTTTACTCCAGGGCCACCTACCTGCTCCTCTGGTTTGAAACATTTTTGGGACTGCCACATACAGGCACTCAATCTATTCCATTTTACTGGAGGGCCACCTACCTGCTCCTCTGGTTTGAAAAATGTTTGGGACTGCCACATACAGGCACTATCCAAATTAAATTGTCTCCATAGCAGCCTCCACACGTTGTCTCCATTGCTACCTCCAAAAGTCGTCCATATAGCTGCCTCCATACATCGTCCCTTTATCAAACGAGGTGTGTCAGGCAGAAATTTGGGTTGTTTTCATGGATTCCACATCAAAGTTGTTAACTTTGTCGCCACCCTGCTGTGTTATCCACAAAATATACTGGCAAACTTTTACCATTTAGGGATATTATTTCAGCGCTTCTTGCGCATCTGTTTACATTCCCCTCACCCGGCATATCCTAAACTTATAAGAACGCTACTACACTTGATCTTGTACAAAAGGTTCTTAGAAGTGCTGTTTGGGGAGTAGCCTAGAGACAGGGGCTTGAATTGGCGAAAGCTCGCCTGGCAGCGGAGCGCCAGCTCCATGCGCATCATGCGCTTCTTGCGCATCTGTTTACATTCCCCTCACCCGGCATATCCTAAACTTATAAGAACGCTACTACACTTGATCTTATACAAAAGGTTCTTAGAAGTGCTGTTTGGGGAGTAGCCTAGAGACAGGGGCTTGAATTGGCGAAAGCTCGCCTGGCAGCGGAGCGCCAGCTCCATGCGCATCATGCGCTTCTTGCGCATCTGTTTACATTCCCCTCACCCGGCATATCCTAAACTTATAAGAACGCTACTACACTTGATCTTATACAAAAGGTTCTTAGAAGTGCTGTTTGGGGAGTAGCCTAGAGACAGGGGCTTGAATTGGCGAAAGCTCGCCTGGCAGCGGAGCGCCAGCTCCATGCGCATCATGCGCTTCTTGCGCATCTGTTTACATTCCCCTCACCCGCCATATCCCAAACTTATAAGAACGCTACTACACTTAACTTGGTGCAGGCTGGGACCGAGTCTGACCCTGGGGCTGGTCATATACTGCCGACGCAGAGAATTGCGGGGCCTACCTCGGTCCAGGTCTCAAAGGCCTACTATACCTCCTCCCACCCCTCCTCCACCTCCTCCTCCTCCGAATTACCATCCGTGGGCATGGCGCCATCAGTCGGTAGCTCTAGGCACAGCAGCAGTGCCGTCGCTAAGCGACAGCAGGCGGTGCTGAAACTGCTGAGCCTAGGCGATAAAAGGCACACCGCCCAAGAGCTATTACAGGGCATTCCACATCAAAGTTGTTAACTTTGTCGCCACCCTGCTGTGTAATCCACAAAATATACTTGCAAACTTTTACCATTTAGGGATATTATTTCAGCGCTTCTTGCGCATCTGTTTACATTCCCCTCACCCGCCATATCCTAAACTTATAAGAACGCTACTACACTTGATCTTATACAAAAGGTTCTTAGAAGTGCTGTTTGGGGAGTAGCCTAGAGACAGGGGCTTGGATTGGCAAAAGCTCGCCTGGCTGCAGAGCGCCAGCTCCATCCCAAGATCCAACTAACATAGTTGCAGCACCTTTAATCTACTACTAGTTCACTGCCTCCATAATAATAATAATAATAATCTTTATTTATATAGCGTCATCATATTCTGTAGCGCTTTACAAATCATAGGAAACAAATACAAATGTAATGTAACAGAGCACAACATTTGTATGGAACAACAGGAGTGAGGTCCCTGCTCGCCAGAGCTTACGGTTTATGAAGATGATGGGGTAACACGAGGTAAAAGAATATTTAATGGTCAAGCCATTCTTCTTAGGGAATAGAAAAAAATATAATAAATGGAATTGCTGTCGCTTGAACCACTCAGCCGTCATCTTATATACCAGGTCCAGGGTGAATGGGACTGCAGAGAAGTCTGGTGCCTGTTGGTTGCTGGATAACAGATGGGAGGACGACACAGGACGGGTTAGTAGAAGAGTTAAAACTTCATGCAGTTAATGAGTGTTATAGGCTTGCCTAAAGAAATGGGTTTTAAGAGCACGTTTGAAACATTGGAGGTTAGGTATTAGTCTGATAGTCCAGGGCAGAGCATTCCATAGAATTGGTGCAGCTCTAGAGAAGTCTTGGAGACGCGAGTGGGAGGTCCGCACTAGGGTAGAGGTTAATCTAAGATCACTGGCGGATCTAAGAGCACGGGTTGGGCGATAGACTGAGATAAGAGAGGAGAGGTAGGGGGGTGCAGCATTATACAGAGCTTTATGGATGAGGGTTATTATTATTTTAAACTGTATTCGAAAGGAGACTGGCAGCCAGTGCAGCGACTGGCATGAACTGTAAGCATACATGGTCCCCTTATCAAACGAGCTGTGTCAGGCAGAATTTTGGGTTGTTTTCATGGCTTCCATGTTAACTTTGTCGCCACCCTGCTGTGTAATCCACAAAATATACTGGCAAACTTTTATCATGTACCGATATTATTTGAGCGCTTCTTGCTCACCTCCTTTGGTTCCTCTCTGACACCCATTGGTTTGAAGCCTGAGTCCAATTAGGGTATGTCGCCATGCCACTCTCTAGCCTGCTGCCGCTGCCTCTGCCTCTGCATGCCGTCCCCTATAGTGTCAGGGTCAATTATTGGATGTTTTACATGCTATCTAGCTTCATTCTGTCACTCTGTCATGGCCATGCTGTTGCCCATAATTTCGGCATAATGGTGCGATTAAGCAGCCTCAGAGGCATCCATGCATGCTGCCCCTGCTGTTTCCTGTCCATTTCCGTGGTGTTTCCATCCTTTTCTGAGGTTCCCAGGTGTTTGGCCAAGCTTCCCTGTGCAGAGCCTTGGTCCCCTTGAAAAATGCTCAAGTCTCCCATTGACTTCAATGGGGTTCGTTATTCGAGACGAGCACTCGAGCATCGGGAAAAGTTCGTCTCGAATAACGAGTACCCGAGCATTTTAGTGTTCGCTCATCTCTAGTTACTTCTTCTCTTGGACCTGGAAGTCTGGGCAGATAATATAGGTAAATACAGACTCTGTAATATATCAAAAACTTTATGGACTTATAAAACATGACCCAAATGGTGTACAGATTACTAACTCTGTGTTTATGGTAAAGAGGTATAACTTGGCACTCCTTTTAGGTTAAAAATTGAGGAGAATTTATTTAATCCAGAATAAACAGTATAGCAATCCAACAAAAATTATCACTTTGCAACGTTTTGGTCTTATAAATTTAGAACTTCATCAGGCAATAGAATGGAAACAATGAATACATAATTTTATAAACAATTATAAATGTTACGAATAGACAATAGAGTATAATAACAGTGATATGGTGCAACAGATTGATATATAGAGAACTTTAAAGGTGGCCAGTGTGGTGGCAATAGTCGGTTTAAATGGTAACAGAGAATTGTATGGCATCTGTGCTTATGGTGATCCATTTAAACTTTAACAACAATTTGAGCATAGAGAGACAAAAATTACAATCCTGCAAGTTGGCCGACTTTATTTTTGGTAACCACTTCTTTGGTGTTCAATCAGATCAGAAAGCATTTTTCAATCATAACTGAATTTGTAGATCATCTTTTAAGTTTTATGGGTGTTCACAGTCAAGCTGCCTCTGTGTGAAATGACATCTGAAACACATATAAAGCCACCTGTGCATGAACGGGGCAAAAAATGGTCGCTATTATCTGTTTTTCTCATCCCATTTTTCTTGCATCCTCATAAGAAGTGGATCAATTTTCTGTGAGAATGGTTATGATTTGGGCATTCTCTACTTTTTTATCAGTAGTATAGTCTGTTTTGGGCACTAATCTATTAAAAGGTATTGCCTTTATTGCTACATGACCTGAAGGTTACTGTACCTGACCTGAAGAAAACATCATTCTGATGTCAAAACATTGTCTTTTTCCTTCAATAATATCCTGAAACACTTTATGTTGTGATCTTCCTTAGACACTGAGGCACTCCCAACCAGCTTTCTTAAGTTTTTTTCACAATTGATTTGTCATACCCAAATTGGGATTTCGGAAGGGTGTGGCAGCAGTAAAGGATCTAGGGGACATCACAATAAGCAACTAATTATAATGGAAAGAAAGAGGAGTGATAGATTCAGTCACAATACAAGATATGTAAAAGGAAAGAAAGGTGATTAGATCTCACCGTAACATTCCCATGGTGGGGGGTGATAGGATAACCTACCTACCAACCAAGCCAGCAAATAATTTAAGCCCAAAATAACCCAAAACTTGTCTACAAACATGAGGTTTGTTTCATTGCTTTGTGGTGCCCCCATACTTGGCATGGAAATAATATCTTTTTTTTTACCTTAACAAGACCTTTGTCAATTACATGTAAGGCTTAGAGCAAGGTCATTGTTTAATCTAGAAGAAAATTTACAGGCCTGTAAAAAGTTTATAGAAAGCCCAACAGATTAATGAAGTCTAAATTAATTATAAAGAAAATAAATGTAAGTGATGGTATACTATCACCACAGTAGATCAAGCTCACAATTTCCTGTATTAACAACTATGCTAAAAATGCCATATTTTCTTTCTAAGGCTGGTTTTATGCTCTTGATGTATAGGGCAGCAACATTATCATACATCGGCACATAAGCATCGGCGTAAGATAGGCAGCCCTCAATGTCTTTGTGCCTTATTCTATCCAATGGGATTTTACTGAAAATATAAGAAACTTGCATATCAGCCTGTTTGTTTCCTTATAGCTCCAAAGTTTCATCCAAGTCCTTGTGAGGCTGCAAAAACTCTTCTTTACTTAACCCCTAGGCGCACCTAGACATTATACTACGTCCCTGCAGCTAGATACTTAGCGTAGAATAATGTCCTGCTTCTGGCACTGGCTCACGAACGGAGCTGGTACCAGCTGTATATTCGCTCCGATCGCGGGTGTTAACCCCTTACACGCCGCGGTCAAGCATGACTGACGCGTGAAAGGGTGTTCCTTCTATGGATCAGATCCTTCTTGCCGCTTACCGGGGGATCCGGTCCTCTTCTGGGCAGCCCTGAAGTCTGCCGAGTGCCTCGAGGGCTGCCCGATCTCCGAGGAAGTCAGACTGCTCTACAATGAATTAGTATTGTAGAGCAGTGTATTGGACTTGAACCAGCAATTAGAGCATCGCTGGTTCAAGTTCAAGTATGTATAAGTAAAAAAAGTTAAAGTTAACACATTAGAATAAATAAAAAATCAATACATACAAATATAAGCCCCTAAAATGTCAATGTCCCGTAAAAATTAACATTTCTTTCTGAAAATTAGATTTTATTCAGAAAAATTTAATAAAATACATAAAACCCCACATATTTAGTATCGTTAGAATCATTATTGGACCTGCAAAATGAACCCCGTAAAAAACAACCTCAAAAATGTGCCCTTAACCAGATTTGTAGGCCGAAAAATAAAATAGTTATGCATATGAAAGTCGGCGCTGCTAAAATTTACATTTTTGCCAAATTACTTTTTATTCAATAAAAATGGGGGAAAAAACTATATGAATGAAGTATTTTCATAATTGTGGAGACACATAGAATAAAAATAATATACTATTTTTACGGTATGGTAAACGGCCAAAAAAACCACAAAAAATGTTCCTAAAAATTTTTCATTTCCTCCACCAACAAATCTGCATGGTGCCTCCTTCCCTTCTATGCCTGTCTGTGCTACCATACAGCAGGTTACCACCACATTTGCGGTATCAGTGTACTCGGAGAAACTTTATCAAAATATTACAATTTGTAATATCTCAATTTTGTTTTAACCCCTATAAAACACCTAAAGGGTTAACAAACTTCTTAAAAGTGTTTTTTCACACATTGAGGTGTGTAGTTTCCATAATGGGGTCATTCACAATTCTAGCTATCATTTAGGCCTCTCACAGTCAATTAGAAGTTGAGCTGGTCCATCTAAATATTAGTTTTGGTGATTTTCCCAAAAATTTTAAAAATAGCACCCAAATTCTGAGCCTTATAACATTCTAGTAAAATATGTGGAATCTTAAAAAGCCATGCCAACATAAAGCAGACATTTGGGAAATGTAAGTTATGAATTTATTGGGAGCTATGACTATCTGCATCAAAAGTAGAGAATTTAGAACTTTGAAAATAAAGAATTTTTCCATATTTTTGCCAAATTTAGTTTTTTTCATAACTAAACACAAAAGATTTAATCCAAATTTTTAAACTAATTTGAAGTACAATGTATCACGAGAAAACAATCTCAAAATCCCCTGAATATCTTATATCGTTCCAAAGCTATAACCACTTATAGTGACACAGGCCAGATTTGAAAAACGGGATCGCATCCTAAAGGCCAAAAGAGGCCCGTAGGGGTTAATGGCCCACAGTTATCAAAAACAGTGCAAACTGTACTACATGCAGTTTAGCTGTGAAATGTGCAGGATGAGATAGATTAATGATTTGTGGTGCACATTCTTTAGGAATCTGTCACCCCCCACAGTGCCCTGGAAGTGTGTACAATTTTTTTTGGTGCACTTTGTTCATGCTGCAGATTTGTGGCACATGTTAGTAATAATTGGGGTACAAACTAAGCACTAACAAGCCCCTTTTGGTGAACATTTTTTTCTGTCTTGTCGGACACAGTGCAGCCATGACACAAAACTGGCGCAGACTCTTTATAAATACATGTGCAAGCAGTTTCCACGTTCAATGCAAAGTCAGATAGAAACCTGGCGCAAACGCTTTAAGAAATGTGGGCCAGTGCATTCTCATGAGCCAAATAGTTATAAATCCATTGTCCTCTGATTGCCCAGGGAACTTATAGTTCAGTCTAAATATCCTGAACCACTATAAATATGTGTACAGCCTGTACTGAAGCATGTGCAGGCAGTCCCCGGGTTACGTACAAGATAGGGTCTGGAGGTTTGTTCTTAAGTTGAATTTGTATGTAAGTCGAAACTGTATATTTTATAATTGTAGATCCAGTAAAAAAAATGTTGGCCCCAGTGACAATTGGAGTTTAAACATTTTTTGCTGTAATGGGACCAAGGATTATCAATAAAGCTTCATTACAGACACCTTACAGCTGATTATTGCAATCTGAGACTATAGTAAATAGAGATGAGCGAACATACTCGTCCGAGCTTGATGCTCGATCGAGCATTAGCGTACTCGCAACTGCTCGTTGCTCGGACGAGTATTTCGCCCGCTCGAGAAAATGGCAGCTCCCGCCGTTTTGCTTTTTGGCGGCCAGAAACAGAGCCAATCACAAGCCAGGAGACTCTGCACTCCACCCAGCATGACGTGGTACCCTTACACGTAAATAGCAGTGGTTGGCTGGCCAGATCAGGTGACCCTGGGATAGACTAGCCGCTGCCCGCGCTGCTCGGATCATTCTCTGTCTGGATGCCGCTAGGGAGAGAGCTGCTGCTGGTCAGGGAAAGCGTTAGGGTGTTCTATTAGCTTACTGTTAGGCAGGAGTGATTCTAAAAGAACCCAACAGCCCTTCTTAGGGCTACAATAACGTTATAATTTTTTTTTTTTTTTTATTTGCAGCTAGTACCATATTGTGAGGAATTAGCAGGGGGACTTGCTACCGTTGTGTTTAGCTCTTAGTGACACACATATCCACCTCAAACACCAAAGTGGGAAAATTTATTAGGGGTTTGAGTAGAATTAGGCACAGTCTGCCAGTTTCTTTTTATTTTACGTTTATTTTTTTCATAACTCAGCGTCATCTCATCTGGCATAGTAGTGTGCTGTAATACTTGGCTAGAAAATAGCCATAGGAGAATACAAACGTCTTAATTACGCCTACAGTAGCGTTATATATATTTGATTTCTGGTTGATCTGCTGGTGGCTGTACTTGCTGCAGTGCATCTACTATCAAATTGGGAGCAATTTGGAGTCAGACTTGCGACCACTGTGTTTTAGTGACGCACATATCCATCGCAAAGACCGAAGTGGGAAAATTTATTAGGGCCCGGGGTTGTATTTCAATTAGGCACAGTCTGCCAGTTTCTTTTTATTTTACGTTTATTTTTTTCATAACTCAGCGTCATCTCATCTGGCATAGTAGTGTGCTGTAATACTTGGCTAGAAAATAGCCATAGAAGAATACAAACGGCTTAATTACGCCTACAGTAGCGTTATATATATTTGATTTCTGGTTGATCTGCTGGTGGCTGTACTTGCTGCAGTGCATCTACTATCAAATTGGGAGCAATTTGGAGTCAGACTTGCGACCACTGTGTTTTAGTGACGCACATATCCATCGCAAAGACCGAAGTGGGAAAATTTATTAGGGCCCGGGGTTGTATTTCAATTAGGCACAGTCTGCCAGTTTCTTTTTATTTTACGTTTATTTTTTTCATAACTCAGCGTCATCTCATCTGGCATAGTAGTGTGCTGTAATACTTGGCTAGAAAATAGCCATAGGAGAATACAAACGGCTTAATTACGCCTACAGTAGCGTTATATATATTTGATTTCTGGTTGATCTGCTGGTGGCTGTACTTGCTGCAGTGCATCTACTATCAAATTGGGAGCAATTTGGAGTCAGACTTGCGACCATTGTGTTTTAGTGACGCACATATCCATCGCAAAGACCGAAGTGGGAAAATTTATTAGGGCCCGGGGTTGTATTTCAATTAGGCACAGTCTGCCAGTTTCTTTTTATTTTACGTTCATTTTTTTCATAACTCAGCGTCATCTCATCTGGCATAGTAGTGTGCTGTAATACTTGGCTAGAAAATAGCCATAGGAGAATACAAACGGCTTAATTACGCCTACAGTAGCGTTATATATATTTGATTTCTGGTTGATCTGCTGGTGGCTGTACTTGCTGCAGTGCATCTACTATCAAATTGGGAGCAATTTGGAGTCAGACTTGCGACCACTGTGTTTTAGTGACGCACATATCCATCGCAAAGACCGAAGTGGGAAAATTTATTAGGGCCCGGGGTTGTATTTCAATTAGGCACAGTCTGCCAGTTTCTTTTTATTTTACGTTTATTTTTTTCATAACTCAGCGTCATCTCATCTGGCATAGTAGTGTGCTGTAATACTTGGCTAGAAAATAGCCATAGGAGAATACAAACGGCTTAATTACGCCTACAGTAGCGTTATATATATTTGATTTCTGGTTGATCTGCTGGTGGCTGTACTTGCTGCAGTGCATCTACTATCAAATTGGGAGCAATTTGGAGTCAGACTTGCGACCACTGTGTTTTAGTGACGCACATATCCATCGCAAAGACCGAAGTGGGAAAATTTATTAGGGCCCGGGGTTGTATTTCAACTAGGCACAGTCTGCCATTTCTTTTTTTATTTTACGTTTATTTTTTTTATAACTCAGCGTCATCTCATCTGGCATAGTAGTGTGCTGTAATACTTGGCTAGAAAATAGCCATAGCAATAGGATAGCATCGTTTGGTTTTAAAAACTAAAAAACACAAAAAAAAACAAAAAAAAAAAAAAAAAGTTAAAAAAAAAATACAAGTTATAACTCTCATTTTCAAAATGTTTAACCCGAGGGCTAGGGGTAGAGAACGAGGGCGGGGACGTGGGCGTCCAACTACTGCAGGGGTCAGAGGCCGTGGTCCTGGGCGGGGTGAGACACCACCTGCTTATGAGGGAGCAGGGGAACGCCGCAGAGCTACACTCCCTAGGTTCATGTCTGAAGTTACTGGGAATCGTGGTAGAGCACTGTTGAGGCCAGAACAGTGCGAACAGGTGATGTCGTGGATTGCCGACAATGCTTCGAGCAATTTGTCCACCAGTCAGTCTTCCACGCAGTCCACCCATGTCACCGAAATCGGCACTCCTCCAGCTCCTGCACCTCAGCCTCCTCCCCCCCAGTCTGCCCCCTCCCAGCAAAATTTGCCATTTGAACCGGCATACTCTGAGGAACTGTTTTCTGGACCCTTCCCACAGTCACAAACCACTTGTCCGGTTGCTGATGAGCAATTTTCTGATGCCCAGGTTTTCCACCAGTCGCAGTCTGTGGGTGATGATGACCTTGTTGACGTAGTGGAAGAAGTGTGTAAAGAGGTGTCCGACGATGAGGAGACACGGTTGTCAGACAGTGGGGAAGTTGTTGTCAGGGCAGGAAGTCCGAGGGGGGAGCAGACTGAGGGATCGGAGGATGATGAGGTGACAGACCCAAGCTGGGTTGAGAGGCCGGGTGAACACAGTGCTTCTGAGACGGAGGAGAGTCCTCGACCAGAACAGGTTGGAAGAGGCAGTGGTGGGGCCAGACGGAGAGGCAGGGCCAGAGCTGGTGCATCAGCGCCAAATGTGTCAACTAGTGAAGCTCCCGTGGCGAGGGCTCCTGCGGCGAGGGCTAGATTTTCAGAAGTCTGGAGGTTCTTTAAGGAAACACCGGATGACCGACGGACTGTGGTGTGCCACATTTGCCAAACCAGGATCAGCAGGGGTTCCACCACTACTAGCTTAACTACCACCAGTATGCGCAGGCATATGAATGCTAAACACCCCACTCAGTGGCAACAAGCGCCACACCACTCCGGCCGTGCACACCACTGCTCCTTCCCCTGTGTCAGCTGATAGTCAGCCCCCTGCCCAGGACCCTGCCACAAAAACCCCATCGTCACCTCCACGATCCTCCACAGCATCCACCAGCATTCAGCTCTCCATACCCCAGACGCTGGAGCGGAAACGCAAATATAGTGCAACCCACCCGCACGCCCAAGCCCTTAATGTGCACATCTCCAGATTGCTAAGCCTGGAGATGCTGCCCTATAGGCTAGTAGAGACCAAGGCCTTTCGCAGCCTCATGGCGGCGGCCGCCCCTCGGTATTCGGTCCCCAGCCGCCACTACTTTTCCCGATGTGCCGTCCCAGCCCTGCACCAGCACGTGTCAGACAACATAATCCGTGCCCTGACCAACGCCGTTTCTGACAAGGTCCACCTGACCACGGACACGTGGACGAGTGCTGCCGGGCAGGGCCACTATATATCTCTGACGGCACATTGGGTTAACTTGGTGGAGGCTGGGACCGAGTGTGACCCTGCGGCTGGTCATATACTGCCGACGCCGAGGATTGCGGGGCCTACCTCGGTCCAGGTGTTTGAGGCCTACTATGCCTCCTCCTCCTCCCACCCCTCCTCCACCTCCTCCTCCGAACGACCATTCTTGGGCATGGCGCCATCAGTCGGTAGCTCTAGGCACAGCAGCAGTTCCGTCGCTAAGCGACAGCAGGCGGTGCTCAAACTGCTGAGCCTAGGCGATAAAAGGCACACCGCCCAAGAACTATTACAGGGCATCACGGCGCAGACTGATCTGTGGCTGGCACCGCTGAACCTGAAGCCAGGCATGGTTGTGTGTGACAACGGCCGTAACCTGGTGGCGGCTCTGCAACTCGGCAGACTGACACATGTGCCATGCCTGGCCCATGTGTTAAATCTGATAGTTCAGCGTTTCCTCAAGACATACCCCAATCTGTCTGATTTGCTCACGAAGGTGCGCCGCATCTGTGCGCATTTCAGGAAGTCCAGCACAGATGCTGCCACTCTCAGGGAAGCGCAGCGCCGCCTCCAACTGCCCGCTCACCGACTGTTGTGCGACGTGCCCACGAGGTGGAATTCAACACTGACCATGTTATCCAGAGTTTACCAGCAGCGCCGAGCGATTGTAGACTGCCAGATGTCAACTTCCACCAGAACTGGTAGTCAGGTCAGTCAGCTTCCTCAAGTCTACAATGAGGAGTGGACGTGGATGTCTGATATCTGTCAGGTGCTGGGTAACTTTGAGGAGTCAACACAGATGGTCAGTGGCGATGCCGCCATCATCAGCCTCACCATCCCGCTGCTTGGCCTGTTGAAAAACTCTCTGGTCAGCATGAAGTCGGAAGCTTTGCGCTCCTCACAAGAGACAGGGGAAGAAGATTCCCTTGTTGATAGCCAAAGCACCCTTAGGTCTGTTTCTCAGCGCATATCGGAGGAGGTGGAGGTGGAGGAGGATGAGGAGGAAGAGGAGGAGAATGTTGGCGAGACACAAGAGGGGACCATTGTTGAGTCCTACACTGTTGAGCGTGTATGGGCAGAAGAAGAGGAGTTGGAGGAGTTGGAGGAGGAGGAAATGGACAGTCAGGCCAGTGAGGGGAGTGAATTCTTACGCGTTGGTACTCTGGCGCATATGGCAGATTTCATGCTAGGCTGCCTATCCCGTGACCCTCGCGTTCAAAGAATTTATTCCAGCACCGATTACTGGGTGTTCACTCTCCTGGACCCACGGTACAAGCAAAATCTTTCCACTCTCATCCCTGGAGAGGAAAGGAGTGTGAGAATGCATGAATACCAGCAGGCCCTGGTGCACAAGCTGAAACAGTATTTCCCTTCTGACAGCGCTAGCGGCAGAGTGCGTAGTTCTGCGGGACAAGTAGCGAGGGAGAGTAGGCGAGCAGGCAGCTTGTCCAGCACTGGCAAGGGTACGCTTTACAAGGCTTTTGCCAGCTTTATGTCACCCCAGCAAGACACTGTCACCTGTCCCCAGTCTCGGCAGAGTAGGGCTGATCTTTACAGAAAGATGGTGAGGGAGTACGAAGCTGACCATACCATCGTCCTAAATGATCACACAGCTCCCTACAACTACTGGGTTTCAAAGCTGGACATGTGGCACGAACTGGCGCTCTACGCCTTGGAGGTTCTTGCCTGCCCTGCCGCTAGCGTCTTGTCAGAGCGGGTTTTCAGTGCAGCTGGTGGCATCATCACCGATAAGCGTACACGCCTGTCGACTGACAGCGCTGACAGGCTGACGCTTATCAAGATGAATAAAGCATGGATTTCTCCTAATTTCAAATCTCCAGCAGGTGAAGGAAGCTCAACCTGAATAATTTATCCACTCCTCCTCCTCCTCATTTTCCTCCTTCTCCTCCTCTTTCTACAGTAAAGCAGAGGAAACTGGCTGTTTTTTGACAGGGCCCACTGGCTCTAGGTATAGTACTTTATGCATTTAATTTTTCTGGAGGGCCACCGACACGGTCCTCTGTTTTAAACAATTTTTGGGAGTGCCACATACAGGCACTCAATCTATTCAATTTTTCTGGAGGGCCACCTTTCCGGTCCTCTGTTTTAAACAATTTTTTGGGACTGCCACATACAGGCACTCAATCTATTCCATTTTTCTGGAGGGCCACCTACCTGCTCCTCTGGTTTAAAAACTTTTTTGGACTGCTACATACAGGCACTCAATCTATTCCATTTTTCTGGAGGGCCACCTACCTGCTCCTCTGGTTTAAAAACTTTTTTGGACTGCCACATACAGGCACTCAATCTATTCCATTTTTCTGGAGGGCCACCTACCTGCTCCTCTGGTTTGAAAACTTTTTTGGACTGCCACATACAGGCACTCAATCTATTCCATTTTTCTGGAGGGCCACCTACCTGCTCCTCTGGTTTGAAAAATTTTTTGGACTGCCACATACAGGCACTCAATCTATTCCATTTTTCTGGAGGGCCACCTACCTGCTCCTCTGGTTTGAAAAATTTTTTGGACTGCCACATACAGGCACTATCCAAATTGAATTGTCTCCATAGCAGCCTCCACACGTTGTCTCCATTGCTACCTCCAAAAGTCGTCCATATAGCTGCCTCCATACATCGTCCCTTTATCAAACGAGGTTTGTCAGGCCGAAATTTGGGTTGTTTTCATGGATTCCACATCAAAGTTGTTAACTTTGTCGCCACCCTGCTGTGTTATCCACAAAATACACTGGCAAACTTTTACCATTTACGGATATTATTTCAGCGCTTCTTGCGCATCTGTTTACATTCCCCTCACCCGCCATATTCTAAACTTATAAGAACGCTACTACACTTGATCTTATACAAAAGGTTCTTAGAAGTGCTGTTTGGGGAGTAGCCTAGAGACAGGGGCTTGGATTGGCGAAAGCTCGCCTAGCAGCGGAGCGCCAGCTCCATGCGCATCATGCGCTTCTTGCGCATCTGTTTACATTCCCCTCACCCGCCATATCCCAAACTTATAAGAACGCTACTACACTTAACTTGGTGCAGGCTGGGACCGAGTCTGACCCTGGGGCTGGTCATATACTGCCGACGCAGAGGATTGCGGGGCCTACCTCGGTCCAGGTCTCAAAGGCCTACTATACCTCCAAATCCTCCCACCCCTCCTCCACCTCCGAATTACCATCCGTGGGCATGGCGCCATCAGTCGGTAGCTCTAGGCACAGCAGCAGTGCCGTTGCTAAGCGACAGCAGGCGGTGCTCAAACTGCTGAGCCTAGGTGATAAAAGGCACACCGCCCAAGAGCTATTGCAGGGCATTCCACATCAAACTTGTTAACTTTGTCGCCACCCTGCTGTGTAAGCCACAAAATATACTGGAAAACTTTTTTCATTTACGGATATTATTTCAGCGCTTCTTGCGCAGATGTTTACATTCCCCTCACCCGCCATATCCCAAACTTATAAGAACGCTACTACACTTGATCTTATCCGAAAGGTTCTTAGAAGTGCTGTTTGGGGAGTAGCCTAGAGACAGGGGCTTGGATTGGCGAAAGCTCGCCTGGCAGCGGAGCGCCAGCTCCATGCCAAGAACCAACTAACATAGTTTTAACTGCAGCACCTTTAATCTACTACTAGTTCACTGCCTCCATACATCGTCCCCTTATCAAACGAGCTGTGTCAGGCAGAATTTTGGATTGTTTTCATGGCTTCCATGTTAACTTTGTCGCCACCCTGCTGTGTAATCCACAAAATATACTGGCAAACTTTTATCATGTACCAATATTATTTGAGCGCTTCTTGCTCACCTCCTTTGGTTCCTCTCTGCTACCCATTGGTTTGAAGCCTGAGTCCATTTAGGGTATGTCGCCATGCCACTCTCTAGCCTTCCGCTGCTGCCGCTGCCTCTGCATGCCGTCCCCTATAGTGTCAGGGTCAATTATTGGATGTTTTAGATGCTATCTAGCTTCATTCTGTCACTCTGTCATGGCCATGCTGTTGCCCATAATTTTGGCATAATGGTGCATTTAAGCAGCCTCAGAGGCATCCATGCATGCTGCCCCTGCTGTTTCCTGTCCATTTCCGTGGTGTTTCCATCCTTTTCTGAGGTTCCCAGGTGTTTGGCCAAGCTTCCCTGTGCAGAGCCTTGGTCCCCTTGAAAAATGCTCGAGTCTCCCATTGACTTCAATGGGGCTCGTTACTCGAAACGAGCACTCGAGCATCGGGAAAAGTTTGTCTCGAATAACGAGTACCCGAGCATTTTAGTGCTCGCTCATCTCTAATAGTAAAGCATTCAGAAATCTTCACCAGAGGTCAGAGGGGTCTGTCTGTAACTATGGGTTGTCTGTAAGTCGGGTGTCCTTAAGTAGGGGACCGCCTGTAATTATTTCACTGTATGTAGGTTTCCTGCCACTTCCTGTCCATCTCAATATTTTCATTGACAATATAGCTACAATACAGCTCTTTGGATTGGATGGAAAAGTGCAATTTTCTTAGTTTCTTCTCACACTAGAACCTGTTATCCTCTAGAGATATCTGGGAACAACAGTGTCTGTGTTCTCACCACTATGCAGAGAAGAGTAGAATCCATCTAGGAATCCAAGATGAGAGCAACTCATCTCCTCCTTCAATGGCCTTTTATTTCCCTTGACAGAAGTTTCTTCCTGAACTTAGCCCTTGTCGAGATGATCCTGGAGACTCGGAGGTGGTAAGTGGATGTACTCAATACTCCTGATAATACTGAAAAACTTAAGTCATCAGTATTCTCAAAGCTTTAACCCTCTCATGAGCACTTGGAGTTTGCAGTAAAACACAATTGCTATAAGAAATATAATGTACTCAGGTGGAATCATTCATATCCATCTTGGCAAAGTGGTAAATTGCCAACAAACTAAATAAGACCATTGTCATTGAGATTCCTATCAAACTGTAGACTGTGACATATCTTATCAGCACATCAGCAGCACATGGAGTTTAAAGCTTTTGTCCGAAATATACTTTAAAGTAAGTGCACTTAATTAATAGGTTAAACACAAAAAATGCAGAATAATCTGGTATTTATTGTACCTTTTTATTACAAGACAGCAGAGACTAGAACATAAAGAAAAGGAGGAATTTTAGAATTTTAAGTTGTTGGGTGCCAATGCTATTTCTATTCTTTGTGTTCGGTGTCAGACTAGGGTACCTCGGGTTGCCCAGGGTAGATGATGTAGAGGGCCACCCATCCTATCCCCATTAATACATGATCGGTAAACATGCTTATTAAATGTATAATCATAAGAACTATTTATGCATAAGATTTGTCATATTATAGTCATATTTTTCAATTGGATATAAACCATGGTCATAGCACTCCAAGGTTCCTGGTGAAAATAGTAAGTTGGTTTCCATTTCTCACCTAGTCATAAAAACTGCCATGTTTCAACAAGACAAAGAGCCATGGAGTCAACTGTTGCTATTTTTATGCCTGCATGAATAAAGTCAAGCAACGTTTTGCACCATAAAACTTTGAGCACTGTGACCTTTATGTCCTTTAAACCTGCTAATTTGTTATTTCACTACTTCTAGTTTCTGCGTGGATTAGTCTTATTGCTCATTTCCTCCAAAATGCTTTGTATTATGTTAGATCCTAGTTATTATGTGTCACAGCATGGACCCACCAGATTGTCTGATACAGTGGTGGGCAGGTCAGCCCCTGCCAGTGTCTTCTTAAATGGTATAGGGACCTTTGAGCACAATCATGTACCAAGAACTGTACCTCTTATAAAAGATTACTTTTAAAGTCAAAAACATTCACTTCCAAAGAGAATGAAGTATTTTACATTTTTTGTGAAAACTCTGCTGTCACAGATGTATGGAAACATCTGCAATGTGTTCTTCACTGTGTTCTTTCAGTGAAAACATCTGCAAACATCTGCAATGTGTTCTTCAGTGTTCTGTCAATGTGTTCTTTCAGTGTAAAATGCCCAAGTCTCCCATTGACTTCAAGATCGTCTCGAATAACGAGCACTCGAGCATTTTAGTGCTCGCTCATCTCTATTCATTATATATGCAACATTTATAAGGGGGCTAGCCCTTTGCAATGTGGGGTTGACAGATAAACCTATCAGCTTAGTTGCACTGCTTTGTTCAAGGTTTGTTATTGGGTAATATTGCTGTTCCTCTTCTTAGCATGATTCTCTAATGCTATTACAAAGCTTGCCAATAGAGGCTGTATGCATCCATAGAGGGGTGTAACTAGAATTGATTGAATGTAATACCACCACATAAAATAATCCCCCCTTTCCTTTAACCCCAACTAGGATTCACCATTTATTGAACCTCTAATGCCCTCCTCACTTATCAGACCCCCTCTCTGGTGTACTCCCAGTTATTCCACTCTGGGCAGTGGTCTTGTCAGGTGGGCCTCTGCCCTGAGTTGAATGTGACCAATTGATAACATGACATTAGAACCAGGTCCCAAAGGAGGATCCTCCAGTCTGATGTGGGCCAGTCCATTGCTTAATTCACATCAGGGTGATGAACTGTCCTTGTAATTATGGAGTTTATCCAACTCAATCGGGCTCCTACCGAGTGCTTTCAGCAGTTTTATCATTGTCAAGACTCCTCTTGAATAACATCACAAATCACTGAATTATCAAACTAACTATTAAATTAAGAGAACATTAACTGTTTAACCTTCTGTTTTCAATAATTCATAATGTCCTTGTAAAAAAACAAATGCGGCACAATGAACCAGACTATCCATAAATTCTCTAATGGAAGATCATCATGTTACCATTGAAACATATTTTTACATGGATTCTACCTTGAACAATACTTTACCCAACTAAATATACATTTATAACAAATCAATGCAATGAGAACAGTAAATATAGAGTTTCCCAGACATTTGATACTTGACTCTCAAGTCTTTTATAAAATGTAAAACAATGTAATAGAAAGCACCTGAATCATTTCAGAGTTTCCATTACCTCCGATCAAAGAATAAAAAGCTTTCTAATACTTTAGATAATGCGGTTCTGTAACAGACCTCTCTTCAAATGTAATCCATTTAATAGTTATATTTCATGGAGAATAACATTTTCTCTTAAGTGCCATCAAGGTTTAATCTGTCAGCCCTTCAGACTCTCCCCTGGTGCTCCATTGCTTAACATTTATTTAAAGTGAGTCGTCTTAAGCAGCTCCTCATTGGTTTCTTCTTCCTTCATTCGATACATGACAAATATTTAAAGAGAAAGTGCTAAATATTTATTTTCATATTTCTAAAATTAATGTCAAAGGATTTTAGATATTTAGATTCATTTATGTTTTACAATTTGAGATCCATATTCAGTTCTATCTCCATGTTCCGTAATTATCCACATTAAGGTAACCACAAATTTTGCCACTTGATCAACATGGTTAGAGGTGGGCTTGACACTTTCTTCACCGCTTTCTTGTTTTTTGCTATAGGCATGTTAGTTTTGATCAAAACTCTCTCAATGGCATAAGATGATTAAAGCAACTAGCACCCAAAGAGGATATTTAAAGGAAATTTACTACTAGTACATAACTTATTAGGAGACAGCATATAATGGCCACTTAGTTGAAGTTGAAGTTGAATGTTCACCATGTTCTTGAATGTTCACCATTGTGCAACCACAACCAGGCTTGGCGCTAGCTGTCAGACTAGGTAAGTGGTGGCGAACTCACCTTGCGACGTCCCTGTGGGTTAAAACAGATAAACCACCCTGATAAGGGCAAACCCACTGTCAGGAACCTATCTGACAGTCCCTGAGCGACCCTACAAGAAGACAGGGAAGGCTTACTTTATCTGGCAGCTGCTGGATAGTGAAGCAGACAGGCAACCGGAATACAGGTGTTCACACTGGTGCACAGAATACTAACACAAGTCTGAGACAGCGAAAGAGGGATAACACTACGAGGTTAACGATACTGAGTGACAAACAGCAGATACAGGAAGACAGGCGGAATATACACAGGTCAGGTCAAGATCAAGCAGATAATATATAGGTCAGGTCAAGATCAAACAGGTTATATACAGGTCAGGTCCAGATACAGACAGACATGCGGAGACAGGTCAAGATCAAGATGGCTGCAAAGTTACAGAATAAGATACAAAACACAGAATACCAAACAAGATAGCAAGAGCACTAGATACACAGGTAAGACTCGAATAGGCAGGTATATAAGGCCGTTCCCGGACAAGTCTCCAGCAGCACACTGGGGGAAACTGTCCATCAGGCTAGTAACTGTTGCTGGGCATGACTAAAATGCAAGGAGCAGGGTGTGGCTCAGTTAATCCAAACACAAACACACACACACCATCTATTCCGCTAACTGCGGATATTGGGACGTTTAGTATGGTATCCAGATATTACAGATAAGCGTAGGCTTTGTTTACTGACCATACTTGCTCTATCATATTAAGATTTTTTTAAAGGAATACAAAATAAAGGCCTTTAGCTAACATGACAACCTACAAGTTCCCTGCAGTTATGTTGTGGGAGGATCAAGAAGAAGACAGAAAATACCGACTCCTGATGATGAAACCTCACAGAAGGCATCACCAGGAAAGTTGAACTTATTTGTTCCTGTGAGTTTTTTTTTTTAATATGATGTTTCATCATCAAGAATTTGGCTGTGTTCTCCCCACATCCCAGCATTTCCATTAAGGTTGCCTGACTGCTACTTGTCCTCTTGATTATTTTTTACTACTACCCCATCATGTCCTCTGACCCACAATGTTCTTCTAGTGATAAATCTATGTTCTGTTTCTATCTAGTTTCTACAGGGCAGGGTCAGATTTTTGTGGAGCAGGGCACTCCCTAGCAGATCTAGTTCTAGTCTTAATGTAATGTATGGGAACCCCTTACTGATCGTAAAGCACCTTGGAGTTAATGGTGCGCCAGCAGTCTATGACCCTTCCAAGTGCCATAACCCACAACAAAGTCTATATCTTCTGGAATTACAGGTGAAGACCAGCTAATTTTTTTCAACATTTTAGTGGTATACAACATAATTAATATAAGTTAATATAATTAATATATAAGTAAGCTGCATGATGTCCAGTGTTTTACAAGAATGGTATATACAAAAAAAATGCTCTATCATGCTATTCTGATACCTTACCAAGTCTAATGGTATGAACAGCCAGGATGTATGAAGGAAATCTTGATGTTTTGGATCCCTAAAGGGTACGCAAAGTCACTTAATTATCCTTTTTAGACACTCCCAAAATGCAAGGGTTCTAAGAGGCGCAGGAAGTGATTTAAAGTTGTCCACACAACTTCTGGATATGGCACAACAATAAATCACAAACATGAATGGCTATAAGACCCCTTTCATTAGCCTCAGTGAAACAGAACCTTATCAACTCACTTAAGCCACAGTTCTCCTTTTATATAAGCCCAGGCCATAACGAGATTATATAGTGTGAGGAACCAACCCGGTAGCATGTATATAATCTAGACATGGACATTGGGGTTCATGGATCGAGATAAAAGAGCAACACAGGTTAAATTTTATATTTAATTGCCTTTAGGGCACACTAAACAAACTGTACACAGAATAGATGTATATACAGTTAAAAAGAGTACAAAATACAAGGGTAGGACTACAAGTATCAGCAGTTCAGTAAGTTAGTTACCTTGTATGTGGGCCTATTGGGGGTGGATAGTCCATACCTTAAGATCTTCCCTGCGCTTGAGGATGGTAAGATTTCCACCAGGTTAAAGACGAAAGCATCAGGGGTGTTCTGATTATATTACGTGAAGTCACACCACTTCACACCCCCAAGAGGGCTTATAGGACCCTCCTACCTGGCATCACGTCCAGAATAGTTTTGTATGTAAGGTGTGAATTGGTAGGTAAATTGCTCTCACCCGATCAATTTCGTCCTCGGGAAACTTCCATCATGGCAGCTCGGATCCCACGTGACCAGCGTGTAGAACAGCAAACGATTCGAAAAAGAAAATGATCCAGCGCGTTGTGTTAGGAAGAAGCACTCCGGACTTTTTATTTGATTTCCATGAACATCACATATACTTTAGCACTGCGTCCATGTGGTGCACTACAGCGTCCAGCCTACGCTTTTCGAGCATATACACCCACTCTTTGTCAAGGCTACGTCCAGAACCTTGGATAATTCATAGTTCCTCAAGGGGAACTCATAGGGTCAGGGATCTGGTATCATTGGATCCGTGGCACTCCCTGCATCACATTGATTCCAAACCTGACCCATTTGCTATGGTCTCATCCAGAGATATTTATATCTCTGGATGCAAGGGTTCAAGGGGGAGCACTGTGATCCCCTGACAATACCAAATCCAAAATTGTAGTTCCCCCTTGGGCTGAGATGGATCATAACTCCATAACCAACATATTGGTCTGAGTTTTATGACTCATTGTCTATTTTTTGAAAATGGAGGGAAAATCTGCTCAAGACTTTAGGAGTCGCTGTGCCTGCAAAAGGTGTCAATTAATAGCTATCCCCTACAGAGCCATAGTTCCTCTGCAGCCTTTGTAGTGTTAGATAACACTCTATCTAGCTCCATTAGGCTAATTGGGATGAGACTGAAGGGATGTGGGGGATTTGAGTATTATAAGTCCCCCCTCCCACTGGCCATATTTTTTAACAGAAGGTAAAGCTTTTCTTTTGCTGCTTTATGGCTTCTCTAATAACCACAAAATTCCTTATCACATAATCCTTTTAAAGGCAACCTGTCACCACATTAAAACATATGCAGCCAATGGCAGGTTCCTTTAGATCTCTATTAACTAACTGTCACCATTCTTTTAAAAACTGTTTCACTTACATCCACATAAATCATCCATTATATAATAATAATAATAATAATAATAATACTACCTGGCAACAGAGGGGGCATATCCTGCTCGACCGGCCCCTCCCATCTAATACTCCCGATGCCTTATGCCTCCCTACTGATCACAGTTCATCTCAAGTGACCAGAATGACATCATCTCAGCTCCTTTAGCCTCCTAACAATAGCAAACTGTACCCCATGCATGCATCTGACCACATAAAGACACAGCAGCCTCCAAGGAATTGTACTCCTCTACATCCTCCATGGAGGCTGCTGTGATTTAATGTAATCACATACATGGTGTACATCCTTCTTAGAAGGATGAAGGACCTACAATGATGTCACTGGTCACATGTCATGAATGTAACACAAGGCAGCGTGTAAAAAGAAATGACACAATATCTGATCATAGAGCATTGTATGTCTGTATTTGAATATTACAAGAAGGTCCCTAATTACAAGGAGATTTGAAGAGACACAGAGCTGTCAGTCAGAATAATGTGGCGTGGTTCACTGCCAGTCTGAGAGAGAGGGGAGTCAAAAAGACCAGACATGAGTTACAAAAGCTAATTTGCATATCAGAAAATCATCTGTAATTATGGTACAGAGCTTCACTGGCAGCTAATTTTAGGTGATATGACGGGGACTTGTAACCCTTTATCAGCAGCCATTGTTAATCAGGGTGGTCAATTCTGGTAACAGGTCCTCTTTAAGGCACATATGGATATTCATGCTCTTCTATTTTGGCTTTGTTTATGAAGTTTACTTTAGTTGAATTATTTCCATTTTATTTTTCCATTTGTCACAAAACAAAAGAATTATTGTAGGATTTATAAACTTTTGAATGGTTGTCAGTTTTTTTAATGTGTGTATGTGGATCTGGTATGTGATGTGTGTATATGCTACAACATGTAATTGTATATTACAAAAATAAATAAAATGTGAAAACGAGCACATCAAATCACTTGTCAAACTCTTTTTGTACCTGGATTGGGTTTGTTAGCCTTAGAGGTCACATCAGAAAACTCATTTTGACATCACGCTGCTGTGTGAAATCATCAATAAAACATTGCCTGAATACGAACTGACCAACTAAATACAATAATCTTTTTTCTACCACCAAAAACCTTTCTAACCAATTACAAATCTCACCCTTCACTGACCCTTCTTACCTTATATAGTATTTCTGCAAAGTTCAGTTGACAACTTTTCAACTTGCAACTTATTTAACATCTTAAAAGACAAGTTTGGCATTTACCCCTTTATGACCATTTTACTCAGAGCCTTAAAGGAAATCATGATAAACCAGGGGCAGTTACTCATAGATCCAGGCACTGTGGCTGTGGTAATCGTTTTATATTTGTTACCCATGGCCTCCTTCCTTTTAAATCAACTTTTAAAATTATACTTATGAGTTTATGATACTTCACAGGCTGTTACAATGTGCAAGGAGCAATTCTTCCTCTCACTATGTTCTGAAAGTTCCTCTGCTTCTGAATTATATCAGGCAGAGGGAGGAGATAAGTACCATGAGACATGCTCCTGCACAGTCTAACAGTCTGTGAATCTTAGCATGGAGAGGCTCTGGGAACCACCCCAGTAGCCTTTCAGACCTTTCATTAGCATACTTTTAACAGTTGATTTTAGAAGAAAGGAGGTCATGGATAACAAATAATAAGAAGATTGAATACACAAGAAGGGCTAATAAACAATTAAGGGAAAAGCAACCCCCCCCCCACCACCACCACATCCAAAGTTAAGCTACAGAAAACAAAATTCAAAAAGAGGAATGTGTTTTGGGGAAACACTTAACAGTATATATTTTGCACATTACTAAACAGTTTAGAAACACTTGGGTTATATTTAACATAGTGAAAAATTGCTGAAAGGTAATATATAATAAATAGTGTAGAGGTGGATAAGTAATGTGCAAAAAATCTATGTATACAATACCACAAACTATTTTTAAAGGGGTTGTACAGTTGGGGACATTATCCTGCACCTTTTAGATAAGCATAAGTCACTCCCTTGATTCCGGATTCCATGTTATTAGCAATTCTAGGGAGTTTTAGAGATAATGTAATATAAAGTTATAAGGTCACTAGATATTTATAGTCACCCATCTCCAGGGAAACAACAACTTCACAGTCCCCAGCGCTGCCCGCACAAGTATGGTAGGCAGTCTTCGTCATCCTATTTGCCTGCACATGTGCTGCACACAGTGTAATTCTCTGTGCAGCTTCCTTCCTTGTATGTACAGTGCCCTCCTCCGCCTCCTCTACATTACAGGCCCACAGCACTAACAGCTAATTTCTGCTGTGCTGTGCATTCTGTGCACGGGCACACTCTGGTTGGTGGGAGCGAAGCATTGTGGAACTTGTAGTCCCAATGCCGAGGGTGGCGGCAATCTCGCTTCCTCGGTTCTTGCCTGCAGGAATGAAGAGATAATTCTTTCTTTGTAAAAATAGCAATTTAAGTGGAAGTTAGTAGATGGTGTAGAGGGTGTATTTATCACACCCAGGAGCTTGTTTTGGAGGTTCAGGGACCATACAACCCTTTAAGGCAATAAAGTTAGTGCCTTCAGTTGCGTTTATGTTTTTTACTCCCCTCATTCTGAAATCATTAACTTTTATTTTACATTTACAGAGATGTGTTACAGTTTATTTTTTTATCTGCAGGACAAATTGTACTTTTTAGTGGTGCCATTTAATATTTCATGCAATGTACTGAGAAGCTGGAAAAAAAATTCCAAGTGCAGTGAAATTGACAAAAAACTTTTGTGACATTTTCTTGTGGGCTCTTTTTTTATGGGTTTTATTCTGCACCTGAAATGACACTCTCTCTTTATTCTTTGGGTTGGTATGATCACAGGGATACCAAATTGATATAAGGGAAAAAGTGGTGATTCGGACATTTGGGCACTCTTTTCTGTTTATGGACAGGAATAATATTTTTAAAATTTTAATAGAACGGGAATTTTGGGATTCAGCAATACCTATCATAATTATGATTATTACTGTTCATTTATTTTTATATGTGATCTGGGGAAAAGGGAGTGAATTAAAACTTTTACTTTTTTATAATTTTTTTTAATATATTTTTTTACATTTTTCACCATTATTTAAGACCCTCCCGTGTACTTTAATCCTGCAGGGTCTGATTGCTTATACTGTATACTGCAATACTGCTGTATTGCAGTATATAGCAATATTACTGCTGATCTCTAATAGCGTGCCATCTGCTGGTTATTAGAGCTCATTACACATGGAAAGCCTGCAAGTCTCAGTGAGACTGTAGGCTGTCATGGCAACTGATTGCCGCCCTTCGATAACATCACAGGGGCAATCGGCTGTCCACGCTGGCAGCACCCATGGAATGGTAAGTTCTACAGCCCCCAGTAATGTCCTCAAAGCGACTGCAGTAATGTCCTCCACAGCCACAAGTAATGTCTTTACAGCCCCCAGTAATTTTCTCACAGCCACCCCTCAGGTAATGTGCTCACACCTCCTTCAGTAAAGTCCTTACATATGTTTCCCCCCAGGTAATGTGAGAACAGAGCTCACAGTGTCTTGATTCCCTAAAGACACAGACTACAGACAAAGGACACAGATAGAAGTGAGAGTTTTCAGGAGGAGCCCGGACAGAGGGACAATAGTCCTGATGAGTGGGGGACATCAAGGACACAGAGGCATGGTCTCCTGACCTTAGCTATTGTTTGTTAAGGCATCAGACTGTGATAGAGCTAGCCAAATAATAGTGTTGGGAGCCGCATTCTAGCTTCCAGCTGTTATGGCAACCAATCATTGCCACAGATGATGCTCATATGGTAGAACATATATATAGTGGCTCTGTATAGGTAGAGGTGTTCCATTTTGATTGCAGCATCAGCAGCAACAGGTTAATTGCTGCAGTCGGTGTTAGCACCAATCATGGCAGCTAGTGGCTGGGTCTACTGTAAAGTACAGCATGTATAGAGAGGGTTTAGCCTGTGACCCTTCCTTTACACCCTTATCAAATGGTTAACAGGGCCGCATCTGCCATGAGGCAAGGTGAAGCCCCCACCTCAGGCAGCAGATTGAGGACCCTTTTTGGGGGGGCATATATCCATCAAACAAAAGAAAAAGAGGAATAAAGTGCAAGGTACAGTGTGTTTAAAAAATGAATCAATAAACTATATTAGTTACAATACATAATAAAAATGTGCATAAAAAGATGGCTACAGGAGAGACAAAAGTTTACACAAACCAGAAACCACAGTATAGAGGAAATCAATATTTCATCATAAAAGGCATAGTAGTAAAACTCATGTAATATGCTACAGCATTATATGTGCCCATCCGAAACACAGTAGTGCCGTCCCAGACACTGCAGTACAGTGGCTATGGTACTCAACATCAGGCATACAACTTGTATAACTGTGAATCGGATACCTGTAACCATAGTTACCTGGCGTATGGTAGGCTTGAGAAAGCACCACACAGGCGCGAAACTGCCCGTCGCTTGCCACGGTCTGCATTTTCTGTCCATGTCATCACTCTGTTGATCTAAATAAAACTTCCGCACACGAATCCGTTAAGTGCCGCTTCATATTCTGTCTTCGTTAAGTACCATTTTCTCTACGCTGCATTTGGAAGCTGAGCACCACCATTGTGCAGCCCAGGTCCCATACGGGAGAAGCATGCATGAAGGAGACAACCCTCAAGGTGTAGTGCAGGGTACTCACTCTATATACTGAATGTATTACCTGGTGTATGGAGCCCCCCTTTTTTGGGGGGGGGGTTGACTAAAAAAAATCAATTACATTGGTGCCTTTAGGGCGCCAATATAATTGACAGACAGAGTGGTGCAGCACAGCATGCCTGTGTGCACAGATCTGCAGGACAGGACACAGGTGGACGTGTGTGATGGTGTCATCATGCACGCCAGCCAGTGTCACTACAGACCGTGCAGCTGTTGGCAACAATGAGAGGACGAGGAGCTGCTGGGAAGTGCCGGGGCTAGTGGTAAGTACCAAGTTTATTATTTTTGTGGATGTCATGGCCGTGTATATTACTGGGGGGTGCCTAAATCAACTTCCCAGTTTTGTCCCAGTTTTCTGTTTCATACATCCTGGGACTTTAGGTCAAATCCACAATCTGCCACTGCCTGCGGCAGCTTTAATCCATCACTTTGTTATGGCCCGGGGCTTATAGCAATATTATCCAAACCGAGACAGAACCTTTACTTTGGGGGTCAAGACAGCCCTATAGGAATTTACCTGTATATGACATCATTTATAATAATTTCCTCTACAAATCACCAAGGTATTTGTTGACTATATAAAGATATGTGATGTGAGCAATTGCCTGTCTACAAAAACACAGGGCAACAAGGAATGTGTAGGGGGAAAGATTTGTGGAACGTGTTTGCAAAAAGGTTGCACAATTAATCTTAATACAGATTAGACATACTGAGGGACATTTATTATAGCATTTTCTAGACTTTTTGGAATTAAAAGGGGTAGAAAAAAATCACAATGGTTTTTTTTGAGGTTTTTTAGAGCCTCTGATTATATTGCTGATGTACATTAAAAATGCTTGGCACAGCCACAAACCTGGGCAGGAATATGATCTGCTCTACAATTACCCAGTACATCTATGGTGGCATAAGACACAGTGCATGCAACACACCGTGACTGTACCAAATAGACCTAAATGGAAGCCTTGAATTACATGGCCTTTCTTCGGTAGCTCATGGCCCCCACGAATACGGTCATGTGCGTGAGGCCTTAGTCCTATGAGTGTTATCAGGTCACATGTTAGTCACCTTCCACAGTCCAATTGTTTTGTTAGCATTTGTTACACAGAATTAGTTTCATGAGTAATTGACGTCCTTACTTAAGACTTAAGGGTTGACACCCATACATCTTGATGGGAAGCAAACCTAGAATGACCTTCATGTGCCCAAAGTGGATTACAAAGCTGTGATGGAGCCCAGGGCGAAATAAAGTAGGTAATTTCCATGGTAAAACTTTCTTAATATATACACACACAACTATATATAACTCTAGAACAGTAAGTATTTTGCATTACAATTTTCCAGCACACAAGTAGCTTCAGCTCTTTGTAATAGACTGGGATGGGATTTGCCTTATTTTGTATTCATGGTAAAGTATTTGTAATTTAAAACAAATAGGTCTGTCATCAGAGTGATTGGATAGGATCAATTTAAGACTTGTTATAGGACTCTACAAAGTCTGAGTCTGATGCCTGATTATAGCCCAATTTTACCTGTGTAGTCATAGAAGGAAGTTCTTACAAAGAAATATGCATTAAAAATTCTAATTTGACATTTTCATGAAGTACAGTAAGAACTTTTCTATACCTACACTTCTGTAAATATGCATGAACTTCTATAGACTTGCATAAACACATAATGATCAAAAACATAACCTGAAATTATACGTAAGCTCTATCTATATTCCTTGTGTTGCTCAATCAAGTAATATAAAGCCTACAGTAGATTTTGCTTAATGCCTCAATTTATAGGTGTTATATCAGGAAAATATGTTTTTAGTATTGTCCATAGGCATTGTTTGCAGTTCATACTTTATTCAATGAATTGTGGAAAAAGCAGAAGACTCTATTTTTTCTATTTCTAGATAGGTCATGTTCAGCCTTTTATCTGTAGTGTACCAGTGTAGCACAATCCCTGCGGCATTTTGGTGGTATTTTATGTTTCATGGGGTAACGTGTTCTTATATAAACTGTGTAATGCTTTCCTTGTACCACTGTAATCAGTAGGCAGATAATAGGTCACATTGAGACTGCACTATACACACAAACTGGCAACAGTGACACTCAGTTTTACCTTCTAGAAGGTAGTAGGTAAAACATTCTAGTGAGGGCCACACCCAAAAACCCTACCTATAAGGCCCCTTCCACACTTGCGTTGCGGATCACATCAGAGTTTGATCAGGGTGCGATCAGGGTTTGGTCAGTGAAAACCTGACATTTTACATCAGAGTTCAATAAGTTTTCAGTCAGTGTTTGTTCAGTGTCTCAGTTTTTCACACACATTTTCAAAGCAATTTCAATGCGTTTTTTGCATTATCTGCGCGTGAAATGGACTCAGGACTGAGCTTTATCTTTTCTATGGCAATTGATGCGTAAAAAAAACGCATTGCACTTGCATTGCACTTGCATGTGTCTCAGAGTGCAATGCGTTTTTGATGCATCTCCATAGACCCGTATGGTGCGTTTTTCACGCATGTAACTTGCAAAAGTAGAACATGTTGAAATTTAAAAAATGCAAGTCTGAAAAAGCCCATTGATTACAATGGGTCAGAGAACACGCGCAGAACACACGCTTGAAAAACGCAAGTGTGGAAGGGGCCTAACACCTAAAGGGGCTTGTTTGTGCTTAGTCAAAGTTTGCGCCACATTTAATACTGATGTGCGCCTGTTTGTTGATCTCTGCATTCAAACTGCTTTCAAGCCCCTTTCTAAAAAAAATACAGCTACAGCAGTGACTCACAGCAGAGGGGAGTTCCTGTGTCGTGTTCAGTGAAGGGATCTCCCCCACTAGTGCAACAGATTTTTTTTATAAGTCAAGTTACAATCCTGGAATATAAATACATTTTTTGCAGTCCCTCTGCTTCAAACAACACACACAGGTTTGGTGACAAAGATCTCTAGCACCAATACCTAACACTATCTGAAGCTTTGTATGGTCAAAACTGCTGCTTCATTTCCTTTAAGTGGAATATCATACAGGTAAATGTTTACCCCTTCCTATCCACTAGGATATATAGCTAAGAATGATAAAATAAGATAGACAAGAACAGTACATGGTTATCTCCAACAGTGATAAATGTAGGATCAATTTGAGTTCATGACCTGCTGGTACATTTATCCATTTCTCATGAATGGAGGGAGTCCAACAACTGGGTTCTGTAAATAGGTAATAATTTTCTAACTTGTTCTATCACCTCTATCAATTTAAAATTATTTTATTAGAGCAAAGCCTGTTGGTTATTCACCTACTTGCTTCCCGCTTAATTTGTTTCATACTTCAATAGTGATGAGCAGACCTGAGAAAGGAGAACTTTCCTGTGTTTGGTACTTGCGGGTATTAACTAGTTAAATTCAACAGGCAAAGGTGTAAGTCACAAATATGTAAGTCACTGCTGAGGGTAGGCGCTCCTGGTCATGTCATTGGGTAGTGACAATCCTCCTAAAAAAGATGGTGCTCAAGCGTCACCGGTAAGGTAGTCCCAGTGCGCATGTGCCACATTTAAAGAGCTAACACCCGGGACCCATGCCAGCACACATTGGGGCAGATTTATTACCCGGTCCGTTCGCGATCCAGCGGCGCGTTCTCTGCGGTGGATTCGGGTCCGGCCGGGATTCATCAAGGCAGTTCCTCCGCCATCCATCAGGTGGCGCTGCTGCGCTGAAAAGCATCTGAACGCACTCAACTTCACCGAGCCGGACCAAGTGAAGGTAAGCGCGTCCCAAGCGACACTTTTATTGTTTTAAATGCGGCGGTTTTTCCGAATCCGTCGGGTTTTCGCTCGGCCACGCCCCCCGATTTCCGTCGCGTGCATGCCGATGCGACACAATCCGATCGTGTGCGCCAAAATCCCGGGGCAATACAGGGAAAATCGACGCAAATTGGAAATATTCGGGTAACACGTAGGGAAACCGCGAATCGGGCCCTTAGTAAATGACCCCCATTGTGTCTGTTGTTAGAGGGAGGTTGAGCCAAACCCAGGCCTGACCTTTTATGTGACGCTTGGGTTTTGAGACCAGGCACAGACACAAACTTTGTGGTTTAGGTCCACTCAACACTATACTTAAATCTTTAGCTTATCCCTCAAAAACTATTTGCAGCTTCCCTTAATATGCACCTGACATGGAACCTTTATACTGTCTTGCAGGGGTTAAAGCTTAGACACAGCTTCTCGATTTATCCAGTGCTGACATGAAATACAAAGAGTGTAGATGATTATATATGACATCTGGTCCACCAGCCCAAGATTTTTCACCATTAGACATGGCCAAGAGCAACATATTATGGCTCTGCAGGGGATCATTGATTTTAGTGGAGACAGTTTAATGTTTTATTTGCTTTTGCTCTATGGTGAGCTGCAATGAAAACAAGCCCCAGGACACTACATAAGAGATTTTTAAACCCCATAATCATGTACAATATGTACGTATACTATACACAATTATCAAACTTAAGGTAAAATAAAGGTTATACTCATAATATGGAATTCATAATGATAAACATTATACACTTTTACTTTTTCCCATTAATGATAATTGGTTAAATTTCCTATAAAACACTTTCGACTTTTAGACTTATTGCTGCTTCTTTTGGTTTACCTAAAAGTTTGTTTAAAAATTGTTCCGGTCACAGTTTACTCGCTGTCAGGGTGCCCATTCTCTCATGTCATATCATCTCCAGCTCTCACAATACCTTGTGACTGACACAATTCTCTCGCCTAACAATGCTGCTCAGAGCAATGTGCCACTCAAACTATCATTTCCAGCAGGGAGACACATACTTGTCCAACGCTAGATTTATTCCGATAAGTACAGAACATACAGATTGTGTTTAGCCAGTGGAAGGGTCTGCACATCTGCACAAATGTACACATTAACCTTTTAAGGGGATTTTCCCACCAACTTAAAACAAACTTTTATTTGTTTATGGTTTTAGACACTTTTCTCGACTCATCTGATGAGGGAGTCTGACATCACAGAAAATAATAAACATGTCTGCACCGAAAGGGGTTTAAAAAGAAGAAAATAAAAGAACCAACATCCATACCAACAGCCATTGGTGCACAGAGAAGTTGGGTACAGAAAGAAATAAATCATTTTTCTCTACTCAAAGTGATACAATGATATAATTGTATCACTTTGAGCTACATTGGTGCTTTATGTTTCTTTTTATTCTGTTTAATAATATATATAGCTGTAATGATCATGTAATTTTATTTATAAATAGATTATCTTTTTTAAGTTCTTTTAGCGATTACTTTGGGTTTTTCAAGCATATTGCATAAAATGTGGTGTTCTACATTGGATATGCATGTACGAGGTGTGTTGATGGATGGATGAGTTACCCTATCAAACCATTATCTGCATCCTGATGTACTTCCTAAGTTGATATCGAGGCTCCATGTATCGATATAAAAGAAACCAGATACACACCGTTTAGCATTCATGGTTTTTACTGTTCTTTCCATCCTGACAAAGCCACTTGTGCCGAAGCACGTCGGTCGAGCATTAGGGTACTCGAAACTGCTCGTTGCTCGGACGAATACTTCGCCCGCTCGAGAAAATGGCAGCTCCCGCCGTTTTGCTTTTTGGCGGCCAGAAACAGAGCCAATCACAAGCCAGGAGACTCTGCACTCCACCCAGCATGACGTGGTACCCTTACACGTCGATAGCAGTGGTTGGCTGGCCAGATCAGGTGACCCTGGGATAGACTAGCCGCTGCCCGCGCTGCTCGGATCATTCTGTGTCTGGATGCCGCTAGGGAGAGAGCTGCTGCTGGTCAGGGAAAGCGTTAGGGTGTTCTATTAGCTTACTGTTAGGCAGGAGTGATTCTCAAAGAACCCAACAGCCCTTCTTAGGGCTACAATAACGTTCTACTTTTTTTATTTTAATTTGCATCTAGTACCATTTTGTGAGGAATTAGCAGGGGGACTTGCTACCGTTGTGTTTAGCTCTTAGTGGCACACATATCCATAGCAAAGACCGAAGTGGGAAAATTTAGTAGGGGTTGGATTTCAATTAGGCACTAACTCAGTGTCATCTCATCTGGCATAGTAGTGTGCTTTGATACTTGGCTAGAAAATAGCCATAGGAGAATACAAAGAGCTTACTTACGCATACAGTAGCGTTCTATATATTTGATTTCTGGTTGATCTGCTGGTGGCTGTACTTTCTGCAGTGCATGTACTAGCCAATTCTGAGCAATTTGTAGTGAGACTTGCGACCGCTGTGTTCTGCGCTTAGTGACGCACATATCCATAGCAAAGACCGAAGTGGGAAAATTTAGTAGGGGTTGGATTTCAATTAGGCACTAACTCAGTGTCATCTCATCTGGCATAGTAGTGTGCTTTGATACTTGGCTAGAAAATAGCCATAGGAGAATACAAAGAGCTTACTTACGCATACAGTAGCGTTCTATATATTTGATTTCTGGTTGATCTGCTGGTGGCTGTACTTTCTGCAGTGCATGTACTAGCCAATTCTGAGCAATTTGTAGTGAGACTTGCGACCGCTGTGTTCTGCGCTTAGTGACGCACATATCCATAGCAAAGACCGAAGTGGGAAAATTTAGTAGGGGTTGGATTTCAATTAGGCACTAACTCAGTGTCATCTCATCTGGCATAGTAGTGTGCTTTGATACTTGGCTAGAAAATAGCCATAGGAGAATACAAAGAGCTTACTTACGCATACAGTAGCGTTCTATATATTTGATTTCTGGTTGATCTGCTGGTGGCTGTACTTTCTGCAGTGCATGTACTAGCCAATTCTGAGCAATTTGTAGTGAGACTTGCGACCGCTGTGTTCTGCGCTTAGTGACGCACATATCCATAGCAAAGACCGAAGTGGGAAAATTTAGTAGGGGTTGGATTTCAATTAGGCACTAACTCAGTGTCATCTCATCTGGCATAGTAGTGTGCTTTGATACTTGGCTAGAAAATAGCCATAGCAATAGGATAGCATTGTTTGGTTTTAAAAACTCAAAAAAAAACAAAAAACACAAAAAAAAAAAAAACACAAAAAAAAACAAAAAAAAGTAAAAAAAAAAATAAAGTTATAACTCTCATTTTAAAAATGTTTAACCCGAGGGCTAGGGGTAGAGGACGAGGGCGGGGACGTGGGCGTCCAACTACTGCAGGGGTCAGAGGCCGTGGTCCTGGGCGGGGTGAGACACCACCTGCTGATGAGGGAGCAGGGGAACGCCGCAGAGCTACACTCCCTAGGTTCATGTCTGAAGTTACTGGGACTCGTGGTAGAGCACTGTTGAGGCCAGAACAGTGCGAACAGGTGATGTCGTGGATTGCTGACAATGCTTCGAGCAATTTGTCCACCACCAGTCAGTCTTCCACGCAGTCCACCCATGTCACCGAAATCGCCACTCCTCCAGCTCCTGCACCTCAGCCTCCTCCCCCCCAGTCTGCCCCCTCCCAGGAAAATTTGGCATTTGAACCGGCATACTCTGAGGAACTGTTTTCTGGACCCTTCCCACAGTCACAAACCACTTGTCCGGTTGCTGCTGAGCAATTTTCCGATGCCCAGGTTTTCCACCAGTCACAGTCTGTGGGTGATGATGACCTTCTTGACGTAGTGGAAGTGTGTAAAGAGGTGTCCGACGATGAGGAGACACGGTTGTCAGACAGTGGGGAAGTTGTTGTCAGGGCAGGAAGTCCGAGGGGGGAGCAGACTGAGGGATCGGAGGATGATGAGGTGACAGACCCAAGCTGGGTTGAGAGGCCGGGTGAACACAGTGCTTCTGAGACGGAGGAGAGTCCTCGACCAGAACAGGTTGGAAGAGGCAGTGGTGGGGCCAGACGGAGAGGCAGGGCCAGAGCTGGTGCATCAGCGCCAAATGTGTCAACTAGTGAAGCTCCCGTGGCGAGGGCTCCTGCGGCGAGGGCTAGATCTTCAGAAGTCTGGAGGTTCTTTAAGGAAACACCGGATGACCGACGGACTGTGGTGTGCAACATTTGCCAAACCAGGCTCAGCAGGGGTTCCACCACTACTAGCTTAACTACCACCAGTATGCGCAGGCATATGAATGCTAAACACCCCACTCAGTGGCAACAAGCCCGTTCACCTCCGGCCGTGCACACCACTGCTCCTTCCCCTGTGTCAGCTGCTAGTCAGCCCCCTGCCCAGGACCCTGCCACAAAAACCCCATCGTCGCCTCCACGATCCTCCACAGCATCCACCAGCGTTCAGCTCTCCATACCCCAGACGCTGGAGCGGAAACGCAAATATAGTGCAACCCACCCGCACGCCCAAGCCCTTAATGTGCACATCTCCAGATTGCTTAGCCTGGAGATGCTGCCCTATAGGCTAGTAGAGACCGAGGCCTTTCGCAACCTCATGGCGGCGGCCGCCCCTCGGTATTCGGTCCCCAGCCGCCACTACTTTTCCCGATGTGCCGTCCCAGCCCTGCACCAGCACGTGTCAGACAACATCATCCGTGCCCTGACCAACGCCGTTTCTGACAAGGTCCACCTGACCACGGACACGTGGACGAGTGCTGCCGGGCAGGGCCACTATATATCGCTGACGGCACATTGGGTTAACTTGGTGGAGGCTGGGACCGAGTCTGACACTGGGGCTGCTCATATACTGCCGACGCCGAGGATTGCGGGGCCTACCTCGGTCCAGGTGTTTCAGGCCTACTATGCCTCCTCCTCCTCCCACCCCTCCTCCACCTCCTCCTCCGAACTACCATCCGTGGGCATGGCGCCATCAGTCGGTAGCTCTAGGCACAGCAGCAGTGCCGTCGCTAAGCGACAGCAGGCGGTGCTCAAACTGCTGAGCCTAGGCGACAAAAGGCACACCGCCCAAGAGCTATTACAGGGCATCACGGCGCAGACTGATCTGTGGCTGGCACCGCTGAACCTCAAGCCGGGAATGGTTGTGTGTGACAACGGCCGTAACCTGGTGGCGGCTCTGCAACTCGGCAGACTGACACATGTGCCATGCCTGGCCCATGTGTTAAATCTGATAGTTCAGCGTTTCCTCAAGACATACCCCAATCTGTCTGATTTGCTCACGAAGGTGCGCCGCATCTGTGCGCATTTCAGGAAGTCCAGCCCAGATGCTGCCACTCTCAGGGCAGCGCAGCGCCGCCTCCAACTGCCCGCTCACCGACTGTTGTGCGACGTGCCCACGAGGTGGAATTCAACACTGACCATGTTATCCAGAGTTTACCAGCAGCGCAGAGCGATTGTAGACTGCCAGATGTCAACTTCCACCAGAACTGGTAGTCAGGTCAGTCAGCTTCCTCAAGTCTACAATGAGGAGTGGACGTGGATGTCTGATATCTGTCAGGTGCTGAGTAACTTTGAGGAGTCAACACAGATGGTCAGTGGCGATGCCGCCATCATCAGCCTCACCATCCCGCTGCTTGGCCTGTTGAAAAACTCTCTGGTCAGCATGAAGTCGGAAGCTTTGCGCTCGTCACAAGAGACAGGGGAAGAATATTCCCTTGTTGATAGCCAAAGCACCCTCAGGTCTGTTTCTCAGCGCATATCGGAGGAGGTGGAGGTGGAGGAGGATGAGGAGGAAGAGGAGGAGAATGTTGGTGAGACACAAGAGGGGACCATTGTTGAGTCCTTTACTGTTCAGCGTGTATGGGCAGAAGAAGAGGAGTTGGAGGAGTTGGAGGAGGAGGAAATGGACAGTCAGGCCAGTGAGGGGAGTGAATTCTTACGCGTTGGTACTCTGGCGCATATGGCAGATTTCATGCTAGGCTGCCTATCCCGTGACCCTCGCGTTCAAAGAATTTATTCCAGCACCGATTACTGGGTGTTCACTCTCCTGGACCCACGGTACAAGCAAAATCTTTCCACTCTCATCCCTGCAGAGGAAAGGAGTGTGAGAATGCATGAATACCAGCAGGCCCTGGTGCACAAGCTGAAACAGTATTTCCCTTCTGACAGCGCTAGCGGCAGAGTGCGTAGTTCTGCGGGACAAGTAGCGAGGGAGAGTAGGCGAGCAGGCAGCTTGTCCAGCACTGGCAAGGGTACGCTTTACAAGGCTTTTGCCAGCTTTATGTCACCCCAGCAAGACACTGTCACCTGTCCCCAGTCTCGGCAGAGTAGGGCTGATCTTTACAGAAAGATGGTGAGGGAGTACGTAGCTGACCATACCATCGTCCTAAATGATCACACAGCTCCCTACAACTACTGGGTTTCAAAGCTGGACATGTGGCACGAACTGGCGCTGTACGCCTTGGAGGTTCTTGCCTGCCCTGCCGCTAGCGTCTTGTCCGAGCGGGTTTTCAGTGCAGCTGGTGGCATCATCACCGATAAGCGTACACGCCTGTCGACTGACAGCGCTGACAGGCTGACGCTTATTAAAATGAATAAAGGCTGGATTTCTCAGAATTTCCAATCTCCACCAGGTGAAGGAAGCTCAACCTGAATAATTGATCCACTCCTCCTCCTCCTCATTTTCCTCCTTCTCCTCCTCTTTGTACAGTAAAGCAGAGGAAAATGGCTATTTTTTGACAGGGCCCACTGGCTCTTGCTATAGTACTTCATGCATTTAATTTTTCTGGAGGGCCACCTACCCGGTCCTCTGTTTGAAACAATTTTTGTGAGTGCCACATACAGGCACTCAATCTATTCCATTTTACTGCAGGGCCACCTACCTGCTCCTCTGGTTTGAAACATTTTTGGGACTGCCACATACAGGCACTCAATCTATTCCATTTTACTGGAGGGCCACCTACCTGCTCCTCTGGTTTGAAAAATTTTTGGGACTGCCACATACAGGCACTCAATCTATTCCATTTTACTGCAGGGCCACCTACCTGCTCCTCTGGTTTGAAACATTTTTGGGACTGCCACATACAGGCACTCAATCTATTCCATTTTACTGCAGGGCCACCTACCTGCTCCTCTGGTTTGAAACATTTTTGGGACTGCCACATACAGGCACTCAATCTATTCCATTTTACTGGAGGGCCACCTACCTGCTCCTCTGGTTTGAAAAATTTTTGGGACTGCCACATACAGGCACTCAATCTATTCCATTTTACTGCAGGGCCACCTACCTGCTCCTCTGGTTTGAAACATTTTTGGGACTGCCACATACAGGCACTCAATCTATTCCATTTTACTGGAGGGCCACCTACCTGCTCCTCTGGTTTGAAAAATGTTTGGGACTGCCACATACAGGCACTATCCAAATTAAATTGTCTCCATAGCAGCCTCCACACGTTGTCTCCATTGCTACCTCCAAAAGTCGTCCATATAGCTGCCTCCATACATCGTCCCTTTATCAAACGAGGTGTGTCAGGCAGAAATTTGGGTTGTTTTCATGGATTCCACATCAAAGTTGTTAACTTTGTCGCCACCCTGCTGTGTTATCCACAAAATATACTGGCAAACTTTTACCATTTAGGGATATTATTTCAGCGCTTCTTGCGCATCTGTTTACATTCCCCTCACCCGGCATATCCTAAACTTATAAGAACGCTACTACACTTGATCTTATACAAAAGGTTCTTAGAAGTGCTGTTTGGGGAGTAGCCTAGAGACAGGGGCTTGAATTGGCGAAAGCTCGCCTGGCAGCGGAGCGCCAGCTCCATGCGCATCATGCGCTTCTTGCGCATCTGTTTACATTCCCCTCACCCGGCATATCCTAAACTTATAAGAACGCTACTACACTTGATCTTATACAAAAGGTTCTTAGAAGTGCTGTTTGGGGAGTAGCCTAGAGACAGGGGCTTGAATTGGCGAAAGCTCGCCTGGCAGCGGAGCGCCAGCTCCATGCGCATCATGCGCTTCTTGCGCATCTGTTTACATTCCCCTCACCCGGCATATCCTAAACTTATAAGAACGCTACTACACTTGATCTTATACAAAAGGTTCTTAGAAGTGCTGTTTGGGGAGTAGCCTAGAGACAGGGGCTTGAATTGGCGAAAGCTCGCCTGGCAGCGGAGCGCCAGCTCCATGCGCATCATGCGCTTCTTGCGCATCATGCGCTTCTTGCGCATCTGTTTACATTCCCCTCACCCGCCATATCCCAAACTTATAAGAACGCTACTACACTTAACTTGGTGCAGGCTGGGACCGAGTCTGACCCTGGGGCTGGTCATATACTGCCGACGCAGAGAATTGCGGGGCCTACCTCGGTCCAGGTCTCAAAGGCCTACTATACCTCCTCCCACCCCTCCTCCACCTCCTCCTCCTCCGAATTACCATCCGTGGCCATGGCGCCATCAGTCGGTAGCTCTAGGCACAGCAGCAGTGCCGTCGCTAAGCGACAGCAGGCGGTGCTGAAACTGCTGAGCCTAGGCGATAAAAGGCACACCGCCCAAGAGCTATTACAGGGCATTCCACATCAAAGTTGTTAACTTTGTCGCCAACCTGCTGTGTAATCCACAAAATATACTTGCAAACTTTTACCATTTAGGGATATTATTTCAGCGCTTCTTGCGCATCTGTTTACATTCCCCTCACCCGCCATATCCTAAACTTATAAGAACGCTACTACACTTGATCTTATACAAAAGGTTCTTAGAAGTGCTGTTTGGGGAGTAGCCTAGAGACAGGGGCTTGGATTGGCAAAAGCTCGCCTGGCTGCAGAGCGCCAGCTCCATCCCAAGATCCAACTAACATAGTTGCAGCACCTTTAATCTACTACTAGTTCACTGCCTCCATAATAATAATAATAATAATCTTTATTTATATAGCGTCATCATATTCTGTAGCGCTTTACAAATCATAGGAAACAAATACAAATGTAATGTAACAGAGCACAACATTTGTATGGAACAACAGGAGTGAGGTCCCTGCTCGCCAGAGCTTACGGTTTATGAAGATGATGGGGTAACACGAGGTAAAAGAATATTTAATGGTCAAGCCATTCTTCTTAGGGAATAGAAAAAAATATAATAAATGGAATTGCTGTCGCTTGAACCACTCAGCCGTCATCTTATATACCAGGTCCAGGGTGAATGGGACTGCAGAGAAGTCTGGTGCCTGTTGGTTGCTGGATAACAGATGGGAGGACGACACAGGACGGGTTAGTAGAAGAGTTAAAACTTCATGCAGTTAATGAGTGTTATAGGCTTGCCTAAAGAAATGGGTTTTAAGAGCACGTTTGAAACTTTGGAGGTTAGGTATTAGTCTGATAGTCCAGGGCAGAGCATTCCATAGAATTGGTGCAGCTCTAGAGAAGTCTTGGAGACGCGAGTGGGAGGTCCGCACTAGGGTAGAGGTTAATCTAAGATCACTGGCGGATCTAAGAGCACGGGTTGGGCGATAGACTGAGATAAGAGAGGAGAGGTAGGGGGGTGCAGCATTATACAGAGCTTTATGGATGAGGGTTATTATTATTTTAAACTGTATTCGAAAGGAGACTGGCAGCCAGTGCAGCGACTGGCATGAACTGTAAGCATACATGGTCCCCTTATCAAACGAGCTGTGTCAGGCAGAATTTTGGGTTGTTTTCATGGCTTCCATGTTAACTTTGTCGCCACCCTGCTGTGTAATCCACAAAATATACTGGCAAACTTTTATCATGTACCGATATTATTTGAGCGCTTCTTGCTCACCTCCTTTGGTTCCTCTCTGACACCCATTGGTTTGAAGCCTGAGTCCAATTAGGGTATGTCGCCATGCCACTCTCTAGCCTGCTGCCGCTGCCTCTGCCTCTGCATGCCGTCCCCTATAGTGTCAGGGTCAATTATTGGATGTTTTACATGCTATCTAGCTTCATTCTGTCACTCTGTCATGGCCATGCTGTTGCCCATAATTTCGGCATAATGGTGCGATTAAGCAGCCTCAGAGGCATCCATGCATGCTGCCCCTGCTGTTTCCTGTCCATTTCCGTGGTGTTTCCATCCTTTTCTGAGGTTCCCAGGTGTTTGGCCAAGCTTCCCTGTGCAGAGCCTTGGTCCCCTTGAAAAATGCTCGAGTCTCCCATTGACTTCAATGGGGTTCGTTATTCGAGACGAGCACTCGAGCATCGGGAAAAGTTCGTCTCGAATAACGAGTACCCGAGCATTTTAGTGTTCGCTCATCTCTAATTTTAACCCCAAATAAAAAAGTGAGAGACATCAAGAAGTGCTACCAGTGTGGATTTCTCCAACTTGCATGATTATATCCAATACCATATATACAAACCTTTGGACGTTTTCTCCTAGTGGTCCACTTCCACCACAAGCAGCTCTTCACGGAAATAGATATATTATATGCAGTTGATCCAAGACACCACAAAGGTGAGCACCCTAAAAATCGTTATTCTATACATCTAAATTGACGCCCTGTGTTCTTTCTTTTCTTTGATTCAGCGAATCAATCAATCCTATACCTCCATCATCCAGAAAATCGACTTTGAAGTGAGATGTTAGTTGGATGTATGAAGTCAGGGAAACAGAGTTAAACACTGATATCAAGCTCTCCAAGCCTCTGAACACCTCTTCCTATGTAGTTGACATTATTCACTGGACTTCAGTAGATCTGATCAATCGTTTCCCTGGACACAAGACCATCAATTAAAGTAGAGTAAAGGGCACATACAAAGGCAGGGAAAGCTTGACTTCAGTGTTAAACTCTCCGTCTCCTTGACTTCATAAAAGTAATTTACATCTCACATCAAAGTTGATTTTCTGGATGATGCCACCACACCAGGGCACGAAAGAAACATCATCTAGAAGCTGCTCAGCTGCTTGACAACATACTGCTGGTGGTTTATTTGGCCAATTTCTGATGACAGGTTCCCTTTAAGAACCAACTATTTGCAGCACTTGATTTCTGTACATTTTTAGTGATTGGGGCTGTGCAGTGTAAGGATGTCAAGATAAAACCTAATCCTCATGTTTTGATGGAAATGCGGACTGATGAAAGTATTGCATTTTGCACTACTCATATTAAACATTGCTGCATTTTGTGTTAATGAATAACTAGTCACTGTTTGTCTCAGCTGGTTTGCGAGCACAGAGGAAAGCCCATCTCCATTATAATAACCTACTTTATGAAGATTAAATGCCTCTGCAATTCAAACAAGGAAAAATTGCTTTAAAGCAAAATCAAACATCGCTGTGCTAGCTGAGGATTTGGGCAGGAGAATGAGAGATCTCTGCTATATTGTTATTGTGAACCGGTCAGTCCACAAGTAATTGCTTTTTCATAGATAAATTTGCTTTTTACTTTCCTGAGGTAATGAAATGAACTTGACACGTTTCTTACGATCGTAAATCCGTTCTCCCTCAAATGTCACTGGTGGAATGTTCGTCTGTGGGTCCTGGAAAGCATATAATCGAGGACATGGGGGCCAGAGAATGACTGACAGATGGGATGATTCCGGTTTGTATATTTTCAGGGGTCCTACCATAGTATTGAAATATTTATAAATCTAACTATATCTCTGCCACTCTATGATCTATCTGTCTCTAGATGTGCCAACACTTAAGTGATCGCTAAATTGCGTCAAGACTCTTCAGGGTGATTATTTTGTGAAACCAATTCCACACAATGCTATAAGATGCAAACAAATCTCTTAGAAAACTACATAAAAATGGGCTGGCCGCACGTAGATATAAATCGGATAGTTAGCTCATTACTTTCTTGAGAAAGACTAAGAGCAAAAATGGCGCTGTATATTGAATTATGGAAAAAAGAGGACCACCACTTTTTCTATATTTGGACATCTAGTAGTGTTGCCTTTTTTCTATGTATACGGCTTATTAGTTTGCTAGAACTTGTCAAAAAGTCAAGTTGTTTTTACAGAAAAACGGTTCTAATGTAGTTGCTAATTCCCTGGCAGGAAATTGCACTTTAGATGTCCACATCAGAGTAAAGTTCCAACCATGGAAAACAATGAACAAGTATGATGTTTTTTTTCAAAGCCAAGTTGCATCCCTCTGCTTTTTCAGAGATGCTCATGAATTATAGTCATAGTGATCAGCGAAACTGGTTTGTTGAAAATTGGCCACCAGAATATTAATATGTGTTATGATCACCACCTGATGTAGTCTATCAAGTCCAACCTGTTGAACAAATATAATTTTTTCCCCATAACCCATTGTATTTTTGTTCTAAAGAAAGGTATCTAGGCCTCTTTGGAACAAGTACATAGAGTTCTCCTGCGGCAGAGAGTTCCATAGTCTCACTGCTCTTACAGTAAAGAATCCCTGTCTATGGTGATGGTAGAATCGCCTCTCCTCTAGGCGTAGAGGATGCCCCCTTGTCCTGGTCACAGGCCTAGGTATAAAAAGATCTTTGGAGAGATCATTGTACTGTCCGTTCAGGTATTTGTACATTGTAATGAAGTCCCCCTCAGTTGTCTTTTTTCTAAACTGAATAACCCCAAATTTTGGAATCTATCCTTGTATTCTAGTCCCCCCATTCCAATAATAATCTTGGTTGCTCTGTGCACCCATTCCAATTCTACTATGTCCTTTTTATACACTGGTGCCCAAAACTGTACACAATATTCCATTTGTGGTCTGACCATTGATTTGTATAAGGGCAAAACTATGTCTTTATCATGAGAATCTATTCCTCTCTTGATACATCCCATACATTCCCCATTGCTTTATTAGCAGCTGCCTAGTCAATAAATGAAGTTTACCATCCACCAATACCCCCAAGTATTTTTCTGCTTAAAGGAAACCTACCACTTGAAGTGGCAGGTTTCAGATAGAAATACCGAGCACCAGCTCAGGGTGAGCTGGTGCCGGAGCTTATTTTTGTTAGTGTTTTAAACCGCTGTATTGCGGTTTAAAACACTTTTTAAACTTTATAGCCGGCGCTGGGAGGTACGCGCTCGGCGCTTACCATGTGCGCGACCGTGCGCGCGGCTACATAGGAAGTGAAGGAGAGCCGCGCGCATGGTAAGCGCCGAGCGCGTACCTCCCTGCACCGGCTATAAAGTTTAAAAAGTGTTTTAAACCGCGATACAGCGGTTTGAAACACTAACAAAAATACGCTCCGGCACGAGCTCACCCTGAGCTGGTGCTCGGTATTTCCATCTGAAACCTGCCACTTCAAGTGGTAGGTTTCCTTTAATATTTACCAAGTAATTGACTGTTTAGAACATAAATATCATTTTTGTTTCAACAGCATAAATACATAAATAATATCAAGTTCATCTACATAAACCTCATCAGCCATGTCCCTGCCCATTTCTCTAGCTTCCACAAATCCATCTGTAACATTATACAATTAACCTCTATATAAATTACTTTACAGACCATAGTGTCATCTGCACATATTGAAACTGTACTGTATAAACCCTCTATGAGGTCATTAATAAAAATATTAGAAGTATAATGATCCCTGTGGCATCCCACTAATCCCACTAATTCATCAACCTAATCTGAGAATGTGCCATTACTGTGCTAGTTTCTTGTTATTTATATATAATAAAATAAGTTAGGATTTTTACTTTCCTTGGAAATATTTTTCTCAGTCTCTATTTTTGCTGCCTTTACCTGCTTTTTTTCAGAAATATTTTTTCCTGTAGCGAAAACATTTCAATTGGAGATCATTATAAATGATAAATTAAGCAGACTATTCAGTCTTTTGTTAGTGGGTGGTCGGAGACGAGTTAAATATTGTAAGCAAAATAAAAACAAATTTGGTTTTTATTGCTTTGATCTGCAAAATGGATCTGCCCTGCATTATTTAGGCCAGAGAAGCATATGTGTTGCGGCTTCTGTGTAAACACGTCCCTAAATGGAACTTCCGTAAAGGATTTTGCTCAGCGTGGAAACCTATGGTGAGAGCCCTGCCACCATAAGAAAAAGATTTTAATCTGGGAAGTAGTTGCTTGGCCTATCTGCTTTATTGAAATAACTTTTGGTGATTTTAGGACTTACACTGCAATTTTAGTTCTTTCCTTAAGACTGATATGTTACAGACTCAAATATCTATACAAACTGACATAAACCTCCATCTGAGAGAATATTTTCCGGGATACCATGCAAGTAAATGATGTGATCAAAGAACAACCTTGACAAAGTTTTGAGATTTAAAAGATGAGACAAAGAAATTAAATAACACATTTTGCTAAAACATTGAAACACAACCGATCAGAGGTAATTCAGAAGTATGGAATTTGTTTATTATATTTATAGACAATGCTATTACTTTTCACAGATTCTAGTACATGTTTTGTAATTATTGAAAGGTTTCATCTGACCCATCAGATTTACATTTTTTAAATGCTCTCTTTTTATAATTTAAAAAATGTCTAGACTGAGGAGCTACTGTAGATAGTGTGCTCTTGGCCTTTGCAAAGGCATGCAATAGTGTTCCTCTTAGATGCATGATGGGTAATTCAATTGTATTGCTTTGGTAGAAATCTTTTTCAATTGGATTGGAAAGTGGATCTTACCCAGAAAGCTGGATTACTCAATTCAACGATTCACTGGTTATCAGGGGTATACCCAAGGTTTAGTACTGGGATGTAAAAGTCCCACCTTTTTATCTAAATATTTAACAACTGTCACTGCATTTTGAGCCTGCCAGTGTCTGCCCCATATTCTTCTGCCCCCTCCTGTAATGCCCCCCTTGCTGCAGGGAACCTCAGTTACACAGCTATCTTCAGTGTGTGCTGATCAGTGAGCAGTGAAGGAAGCTTGGAGAGGGATGCAGTCAGACTAAGTCTTGACTATTATCAAGGAATAGTAGTTGAAACAGAATGAGTGGTCTCACCACCTGTTCACGGGTTAAAAATAGAAGATCGCCCAGTCAGTAGCTCCTCACATTTTATTCTCCAGCTTCAGAACAGTCAATTTTCTACATTTATAAGTCTTGACTATGTCTAGGGAGGGGCAGAAAAAAGGTCTGGGGGCTTGTGTAGCTACTGCCTGTGTTTGTGTCCTCCAAGTATTAGCAGTGGTGCAATACATCTTTCTGCAAAGTTGTTTTCCCAGCTACATTAATACCAGCTCCACAGTATTGCCTCATTGAGCTCCTAACTAATATGTTGTCTTCAAACCCTCACAGACCACCTGCTATCTTTGTTTCCACCTAGACCCTTATGCTTTGTCTGGAGAAAACAAGGTTTAATCACAAGAGCTGACTAGGGGTCTAGATGCCTTCTTACATCAAAATTAAATAATATCACTTCTTAACGTTGACCTGAAGTTGTGGGTTAAAGCAATAGCAATGAGGCTTAACCATAACCAGTCCAAGATTATTGGACCCAAACAGATGGGGTTTGTCCCAGGCAGACAGGGGAAAGAAAACACTTGTCTCATACACTTTATAGAACACATGAGACATACTGGTACCCCGTTGATCATACTCGGCACAGATGCCGAGAAGGATTTCGACTGGATAAAACCCTAGAACAATTTGGCTTCCCCAAAAAATAATGATGCCATTTCTAACCTTTATTCCTCACCAAGTGCAAGACTGAGAGTAAATGGCACCCTTTCTGCCCCGTTCCACCTAAAAAAATGGAACAAAACAGGGTTAACCTGTTTATTATGACAACCCCATTGACTTCTATCCCCAAGATTACATACCTTTTCTCAAACTTTGGTTGAACTTGATGGACATGTGTCTTTTTTCAACCGTATAAACTATGAATACTTAAACTTTAAGATTCATTTCCACAAGTCAGAGGTATTAAACATAACATCCCCTCTGACAGGTACTAATACCCGAAAGAGATTGTCTCTTTTTCGCTGGCCAGAGGCTTCAATTAAATATTTAGGCATACAACTACCAGAATTCAGACAAATTGTGTTCTCTAATGTATCTGCCTATTATTCTCCTCAATCCCAACTACAAACTATGAAGGCCCCTTTCATGTCTTGGACGGGAAGGAAAAACCTAATTCCCACTCGCTGCATATCCAAAATACTGTACCTATTATATACTAAAATCTTTCTTCTCCCAAGTAAAAAATCTTTTTCTGGATTCTGATGGAACAGCAAAAAGCCTAGACTCAGATAACTTAATCATCAAAGAATCCCAAATGGTGGGCTGGGCCTCTCTGATATATAAACCCTTTATTCAGCAAACCACCTTTCTAGGTGGATCAGGTAGATAATGGGGCTCATTTACTAAGGGTCTGAATCGCTCACTTTCGTTGGGTTTCCCGGCGATTTCCGATTTGCGCCAAATTGCCCCGGGATTTTGGCGCACGCGATCGGATTGTGGCGCATTGGCACCAGCTTTCATGCAACAGAAATTGGTGGGGGCGTGGCCGTCGGACAACCCGACGGATTAGGAAAAACCGCAGAATTTAAAAAATAATTTGTGTCGCAAATCAGCAGTTACATGCACCGAGGAGAAGAAGGTGAATTCTGGCGGAACTCAGCGCAGCAGCGACACCTGGTGCACGGACCTTATTGAATCCCGGCAGAACCCGAATCCTCATCAGAGAACGCGCCGCTGGATCACGACTGGACCGGGTAAATAAATGAGCCCCAATCTGTTGACCGTGCACAGTAGAATAAAGCTATGGGATCTTAGGGCCTAAGCATACTGTTTGAAGGGCTCTTTCTAACCTTTCAGAAATTAAAGATAAAATCTGCCATGTTACCCTACACACCCTTTATCATTTTGGTGGCTTATTTTTGTAACATCTCCATCTCCAGGGTATCCTTTTAATGGACTGGTGCCCAGAAATGGATGGCATATTGCAGGTGAGGCTGAACTAATGCATGGCAAAATCTTGCTGGCTTTAGAGGTAGCTGATTGACTTTGCATGTTGTTGTTTAATCTATGATCTACTATTACATTCAGATCCTTCTCAATGAGGGACTCTCCCAGATTTACTCTACCAAGAATATATGTTGCCTGTGGATTATTAGCCCCAGGTGCATAACCTTACATTTATCCACATTGAACCTCATAGTGGATGACCAAACACCCAGTTTGTCCAAGTCCTCCTGCAGCCTATGAACATCCTCCATAGACTGTATTACATTAAACAGCTTGGTGTCATCTGCAAAAATAGACACAATGGTATTAATTCCTATCTCTATATCATTAATAAATAAATAGTATTGGGCCAAGCTCAGAACCCTGGGGTACACTACTTATAACTGATGACCATTCTGAGTAGCAATCATTCACCACAACTCTCTGGATACGATCCTTCAGCCAGTTTTCAATCCAATTGAAAATGATTCCTTCCAAACCAATGGACCTTATTTTATCCATCAGGCTTCTATGAGGGACAGTGTCAAATGCCTTTGCAAAGTCCAAGAACACAATATCCACAGCAGCTCATACATCCAGGTATCTGCTCACCTCTTCATAGAAGCAGATCAGGTTAGTCTGACAACTTCTGTCCTGAGTAAACTCTTGCTGGCTGTCACTTATTATACTTTATACTATGTCACAGACTCCTGTATGCAGTCTTTTAGTAATCTCTTTTTGCCAAAAATGGAAGATAAGCTTACATAATTGCTCAACAAAACTCTAGAGCCCTTTTTAAATATCGGCACCACATTCACCTTGCACCAGTCACTTGGCATCGTACCAGTCATTAGGGAATCTCTGAAGATTTTAGGCAGCAGCACAGCAATAACAGAACTGAGTTCTTCAAGAACTCTGGGGTGTAACCCATCTGGTTGAGGAGCCCTGTACACATTGATTTTCTTGAGCTTAGATTGAATCATGTCTTTTTTCAAATTGATGTGCTTAAAGAATTTCTTGGGATTTGTGTTTCTATCTTTGGCCACTTGCTTTTCATTTTGAATTTTGGCTGTTTTAATTCCTTCCTACAGATTATGGTAAGTTTTTTGTTATTATTGAAAGCTTCAGATGACCCTTTAGATTTATATATTTTTAAATGGCCTCGTTTTATCCCTTTGAACTGTAAGCCATGTGGGGTGTAACTGTTACCTATAGGAATAAATTTAGAATAAATTTAGAAGTATAATGACCCAGTATGAATGTCTCCCATTTAACATTAGTATCATCATGTGACTTTTTTAAAATTAAGAGTTTTCGATTTTCCTGAATAGTTTTGCTTTTTCCAGCTGAGGAGATAAATAATTATGTTATGATCGCTGTTCCCAAGGGCTTCCCAGGCACTGACATTTTGTACAATTTCCGCATTGTTAGAAACACAAAGTCCAACAATGCATCACCTCTTGTGGGATCATGTACAAGAGCCCTGACCCCAATTTATATTTGGAAAGCTAAAGTCTGCTACTGTCCCCTCCTGTGCAGCCCGCTCCATCTGTTTATATAGGTGACCCTCTATTTCCTGAGTGATTTTGGGGGGGTCTATAGAATACACTAAAAATAATTTTCAAGTCTCTTCTGACATATAGACATACACCAACTATGATGCATCAAGCCATGTCTCTGCTACACCAAGTACATGTAACTGTTCCTCTAATACCAAAGCCTCAAGCTCCTCCATTTTGCTTGCAATACTTAAAGTTGCAATATACCTAAAGTATTTGTTCTGCTTAATTCTTCAGATTGTAAAAAAATGTAGCCCACTCACCTAGTACTTGAATGTGTGCACTTTTAGTTAATTGGAACCATATTTCATGATTTCATGTGACTGGAGTCTTGGATCTAAACTTTCTTACTTATGAGATCGAACCCCTTAGTCACTGCATAGTGTCCTTTTCTGTCAAAAGGAGAAGACTTTGGCACCCATGGTCATTTACAGTTGTGATTATGATAAAGTGAAAGTGCAGACCTTCAGTGCCCTAAAGTTGAATGAAATGAAATGAAATAAAAACCATCTGTTGCTATAGGAGCTTTCTTTCTATACAGAACTACATCTGTGTAGTCTGCAATATAAAAGATATGTGATGATGTAATCATCACATGATCCATCAGCCGGCTTCCCCATTAAAGAGATAACAAGGGATGGACCAGACATGGGAAAAGTTAGGAGGGGGGACCAGATCTGGAGGGTGGGAGGTTCTGTGAGAGGAAGGGGCACTAGACCTGGGGAGTGGGGGGTTCATTCCAAGGAGGGAGCACAAGACCTGGGGGTTTCTGTTTGAGGAGAAGGTACCAGATCTTGAGGGGTATTCTGTGTTAGGAAGGGTGACCAGGCCCGAGGGGAGGGTTCTGTGTGAGGAGTAGGGAACAAACCCAGATGGTAGGTTACAGTGTCTGTAGGGTGGACCTGAACTAAAGAAGGGGAGGGGGTTTGATGTGAGCGGGGGCACCAAATCAGGTGGGCTTGATTTGTGAGACCCAAGAGGCTTGCTTTGTGAGGAGGGGTTAGCAGACAAGGGGGGGGGGGGGCTACCAGTGTGAGGGAAAGGAATACAAGCAGTAACATAATAGTTATATTCTTGTACACAGGGGGCAGTATTATACTAGTTAAATTCTTATACATAGGGGGTATTATTATAGTAGTTATATTTTTGTACATAGGAGTAGAATTATATATAGAAATAAATACTATGTATTATAGTAGTTACAATATATTATGGCACCTACGTGTAGTATTATAGTAGTAGATGTATAGTCATTGATAAGGATTTCATATTATGATTGAGCTTGCTCTAGGGGGGCTCCATTTTTTATTATCTGCTTTAGACAACTATCATCAGTGTTATTGTCTGGTTTGTGAACTGTATTTGCAGTGTGCGGCGGGGTATATTAGTTATTGTTCAAATACAGTATTTGGTTTTTGGGGTGGCATTTGTGCTATACTGTTGGTTTTGACACACCTAGTGCTGGTTATCAGTGTGGCCTACTTAAGCGGCCATTGGACTGAAAAAGTTTGTGCACTCATGCTGTAGATAAATGTGGTCCAAGTTAGCTATGGTTAGGTAAAGACCAGGGGAGGATGCAATACATTGCATCTATCCCCCATAAACTCGAATGGCCTTTAACGAGCATACAGCATGATGGAGCAGGTTGGAAAGACGGTTCAGATAAGATATATGTCAATCATGTTCAACCAAGGAAGACAAGTGATGAGAGGAATCAGAATTTTAGAAAGAAAGCATCTAGAGAGTCACATGAAGGTAGAGTCTGTAGAGGCAATTTTTTGTGGAGCTGTTTTTTATAATAGGATGGGAACCCTAATCCTACCTAGCACCCATAATATTCGAGGTGCAACCGCACACATCTATTGTTTTTTTATAATATTTTGTGCAGATCATTTATATGAATTTACCATGCCCCCTCTTATTTGTCAATTCTTCTAAATAATCTTACTCTCTTTATCTTTCCTCATAATTGAGATTTTTCATTCCTCTTATAATTTTTGATGCCCAGAACTGAACCATACATTCCCAAGTGTAACTGAACCAACGCTTTATCGTTTGCTACATATAGTTTATAAATGTACAATTATTTTGCAGTTGATTTTGAAATTCTGTTGCAAAAAGTGATCTGTAGCCTTAAAATCTTCAAATCGTAAAGTCATATTCTGATACAAAATGGTTAATTTCTAAAGTTTTGTTGTGTTGCCTGGTTTTGGTTTAGTCCAAACTTTTCTTCTCGATCAATATCTTCTAATTAAACTGCCTGGTTCCCGACATATTATAGATTCAGTGGGAATGGATCTGTTCAGAGCCAAAACTGAAATAGGGCTCAGCTGGGAGGGTGAGTGGCGGCTCTGCTCATTCATTTATTCTGTGCTTCTTAAACTCTTTGGAAAATGAGGCGGCACATAGTAAAATGGTAAATCATTATCTAGAAGTACTTAGTGGCAAAATCTGAATATGCACCTACGTTTTTAGTACGTATAAACTCTGATTTATTCATTAGGATAGTCATTAAGCAATAATGATTGAGTAATAAACACATATACCACACACCTTTTTTTTTATTGTTAAATCCTATTTATACTTCTGTTTGTTGTATGAATAATCAGTAGGTCACCACAGTGATCAGACACATTCCACTGGTTAGCTTTGTAACATCCTGACTATCTGCTAATATCATTAAGAAATATTCTAGCTGGTAACATATTTATCATGAAGTGGCAATTACAAGGAAAATAAAAAATTACATATTGCAAGGGTGCAATTGTAGGAGCTTTTCTTGATTGAGCCTTATCTCTGGATCAAGGGTAGGGGGACATAAGCAGCAATATCTTTCCGCAATATATAATTTCATGCTATATGTCCCAAGTATACTAGGCAAATGTAAAGAGCTGTTGTTAGAAGGCAGTCAATATAAGAATTTCAAAAAATACAAGCATTAAGAGAGTGTTGTATATGATACAAGTACTTAGTAGTTAGTGTATTAGGCTGATTTGAAATGAGAATTAAATTAAAGGGGTTTTCTCACAAAAGAAAATTCTCACATCTGAATCCCATATTGATGTTAACACAATAAATATCATTTTAACCCCTTACTTAAAAGTTTTACTCTGTTTTATTTCTGTTTTGGCTCATATTATTCTCTATGGTGCTCAGTGCAAAGTCCCAGGGTGTGGGAGGGACCTCTCTAAGCAGACACATTATGACCCATCTAGTTTTGTGGGGTGAAATGTGGCTACATTATCAGGGTACAGGTGTATATACACTTTCATCTGGCTTCTGACATTGTACTAACACACTGACACATAGAAAGAGAGATGAGACAGATCAGAGATACATGTGATCCAATAGATTACACACACAGCACTGCTACAGCTATGTTATTACAGATCTGTGCCTGCCTCCTCCTTCCCCTAGGTCACTTATCTCCTTGTAGCTTGTAGTTTGCAGTTTGTCTCTTCTCACAATCTCCTGCCAGGAAGTGAATCAGCGAGTGTCTATGAGCTAGGACAGCAGGGGGCGTGGCTACTGGCACAGACACAGAAATCTCATCTGCACGATCTCACACAAAAATCCAAGTTGGCCGCCACCCGGCCCTAAGTCAGAAGTTACAGGGTCAAATCTAGAGGCAACTGAAATTGTGTACACCAGGACTGATAGAGACAGGTTGGACTTATATCTGTGAAATGCAGCATTTTTGTTAACAACAGTGAATTAGAGAATGTGTTATTTTGTTATCTTGAGTACATGTAAGACACTTGTCTTCATGGGAATACCCCTTTAACTTGAAGAACAAAAAGGAAAGTACGGAGAGCAACAGTCTACATAAGCTAACATTTCATATATGAGGTACCTGAGCCAAGCTTACTTCATATATGGTATATGGGACCAGAACTAATCTACAAGGAAATGAGCCAAAATCAAGCTTGCTTCATAGATATGGTGCAAGAACCAATATAACTACATAGATATGGTACCAAAGCAAAACTATTTAAAAAGACACCCACCAGAGCCTTTTTTACATCATAAATGTGGTACCAGAAGCAAGCTTTCTACATAGGTGTCTAAAACAACTGCGTTAGATAATAAACATCTTTGGACTCTCACTAAAAACCACAAACCTTCATTGCTACTCACTGCATAATCTCAGTGAGGAGAACCTATATGGAGTTACATAATATTTGCACATGACAGCAAAAAGCCCCTTAGAACATTATGTTAATTTTATAAATTTAACTTAAGACACTCAAACAAATATAAATCCAGGAAAGTAAAAGCTTATAGAGGCAAGATATTAAATTATCCATACAGTGAAACGTTGTTTCAGTTAATGATGAAATGCTTGGAGCCCATGTCACCATGTTTTATTACCAGATAAGAGTCCTATGATGCCCTTTGTTGTCTCCCTGAATTCCCGACCGCAATATAAAACCACACACTTGATTCAGAGAATGTATTGATTTTTTTATTATTAAAAAAATACATGTAATTTTTCCCAAGAGGCTTAAAATAGAAATGATTTTCTACCTGAAATCACCAAGCTTTCAAAGTTCCCTGGCAGTATAACCATTTAAAACACAATTTATGGGAAAAATGTCTTTTTACTAACCTATTTTCTTCTTTGTATAGTGAAAAATAAATAAAATATAGTAGCATCTCAAACATCGTATTTTTAAGTTGTTTTTAACTCTATCAAAGCAGTTAACAATATGGTATAGTTTATCTAGTACTGACTATGTAGCAGTGTATTGTTACAGCTGACAATGCTATCAACATAAACATATTAAACATATCAACATAAAATCATTATTGGTCATCCTATTGTTGTACAAAACACCTTCATGTCCAAATTCATTGGCATTGTTGGACTGCATAATTTTTATATGCAAGTCAAATTATTTTTAGAAATAAAATATGATATAAAAATCAAGTCAAATAAGTATCAGACTTAGGCTACATTCACACTACAGTATGGGGGACGTATATATACGGCCGACGTATATACCGCCTATATACGTCCCCCATAGACGGCAATGGGCGCACGACGCCCTACCATACCGCTCCGTACCCAGGAAAAAGATAGGACCTGTCCTATCTTTACCCGTAATATGGCGCCGTGCGCCATAACTTCCTATGGAGAGGGGCGGGGCTCACCTCCTCCTCCTCTCCCCATGCACTGCCGTTGCCCGCTACGGTACGGGCGGGCAATGGCAGTGTGAATGTAGCCTAATTCCAATGTCAATATCAGTTATCCTACAGGATCCCGTTATTGTAGCAAGGCTGGGGACCCTTGTCTCCTCATGCCCTGGTACAAACTTGCTCAGAATGTGTGGCAAACATATGTATCTCATACATATGTATCTCCTAAGGTATGAAGTTCTAACATAGATTGTTAGGTTGGGGATCGTTAGAGGGAATAAAAGATGAAAAAACATAGTTGCCATTTTCCGGCAATAAATAATATAACATGTGCTCACAAACGGTATTCTCTGAAGTTAATAAAAAATCAGTTTTCCACCATATTTTTTTTCCATTACAAACATAAACAGTGCTACATTTTTCCCAATCATTCTAAAAAAAAGTCAATTCAGAATATTGACATTGAATATTGACAAACCAATACTTTGTTTCTCTGTTGTACTTTACATACACTCTTCTGTTTCTTAACCAATTCCATGCACTGATACACTGATTAAATGTGTTTCCCCCACTATAGACAATTAACTAAACTTTATAGATAGAAGAAAGTATCCAGAAATCTTAATTTTATAAATCACTTCATAAATGGTTTGCAGAGTACAATTTGAATACTTGTAGATGATACTGGGTAAAACAACTTAAAACATGACTATTTCATACAGGGTGTATGTAAGGCAAATCTATAACAGTGCAGACAATATCATTTATTTGTTAAAATTTAACTCAGTTAAGGGCATTCTTAAAAGAAATCTACCATCAAAATGACAGACACCGTGACTAGGGTAATTTTTCTAGGGTAATTTGTTATCCATGGCCTCCTTCCTTCTAAAATCAACTTTTAAAATTATACTAATCAGTCAGAAGGCCTCATTAACAGCGTTTCAGGATTGGATTTAACCAATCTTTATGATACTTTGTCTAAAGCTTCTAATGAATTCTCATGGAAAGTTGTTTTCTCAATAAAGGCACTGATGGCATACCGCTCTGATCAATATAATTAATGTCCAATTAATGGGATTCTAACCTACTGTGAAATCTTAACAATTGCTAGACTGAGGTAGAAGCAGCACCAAAAGAGTATTTTGCTCCTCCATAGTTTAGGACAATGCTTGGCATTTTCTAGCGACAATATAATTTACTGAATTGAAATATAGATCTTTGTCTGAAGAACATGTGTAAACATTTGCTCTGAGTTATTTTTTTTTCTATTTCAGTTTATTTTAATCCAAAATGGAAGGCAAATGAAAAACTGTACAAACCTTTATGTTGTTAGTATCCTCATATAAAATAACAAGTATTTATGTTTTCATTCGATAGATTTTTCAGTTTGTTGAGAGTTCTTATTCCTTGTTTTTATCTCTGTAGGAACCAAGGATTACAGGAATCCAGAAAGCTTCCTAATTTGCTAATTGCAAAGCCACTGTACACGTGTTCATCTAATTGAATTTTCCACTTCGTCTGGTTTTGGATAGAATATGATCTCGTTATAATCCTAACAATGACAAATATAACACAGAGACATCCCAGGTTCCCTGTCTTCCTGAAATGATTACATTATAGACCCACTGGTGTCAGATTATACATTTCTTATCCCATGAAAACATGTTTTTTTTTTTTTTGCACACAATATTTAAACACATCTGGATACCAATTTCTCTCGTTGTTACATTGTATTTATAAACAATTCCAAAAATGGTCTTTTTGTGGTACTAGAAGACCTTGTTGGAGAAGCTCATAAAGCCACTGAACCTTTACTATTATTTTATAACTTTTATGTTGAGATCTAACAATATCAATTTTTTTTATTGACTATTTCAAGAAAAATGCTTATGTTGTAGCGATTTGTAAATCCTGACATTCCAAAATGAAATAAACTTCACAATTGCTGTGTTCTTCAGGACAGTAACTTGAACCTATGAACCCCTCACCTTTTAAGTATCATTATTATACTGATATTTTGTTATGGGTCCTACCTATACTGTGCTTTAGGCATTATCTTTACTCCATGAGGTTTATATTTGACAGTATCAAATATAGTGGGTGGATTTTGATGCAGGGTCAGCTGTACAATGACGGATGACTACTCTAAAATGCTCAACTTATGAAGGCTTTTTGGGAGAGGCTAATGGCATCTCTCTATTTGATCGCTGCTTTGAATACAAAGGTTGACAATTGCCAGAATTTACAGAAATGGTGCTCGGCAATCTCTGTCAGCTCAATAGAGAAGAATGGAGCAGAACGGACATGCTCGGCCATCTGCTCTATTCATCTCGGTGTGTGACAAGGGGTCCAATGGAACCCATACCAATCAGCAAGTTAAACCTTATGCTGTTGATATGGCCCAACTTGTTTGGTGGGAAAACCCCTTTAAGTTTGCTGAGTACTTTGATTGATTGCACCACACTGATCACCCTCCTACAGCCTGGCTCTAGCTCCAACAGATAACCCACTGTAACTGACAGGCTTTCCATCCATTACATCACTCCCTTGCTGTTCAATTTGGATTTAAGAGCTCGACTCCAATAATTTCTGGGACTGAGATACTCGCATCACATTAAGCATCTGCTAGTGTTTAGTTCTCTTCTTCCTATATTCATAGATTGCAGTAAGTTCCTGATATCTAGGAATTGCTTGTTTTCCAATCTCTGTATTCTGGTATCCTGACTGCCTGTTTCCAGAGCCTCTTTCTGCCTTGTGAATCTATACAGTGCTTGCCCACTCTGTTGTTCCCCGGCTTTGGTGACCTTGCTTCTGTTTTTGCTTCTGCATGTTTTGCACTTTGGCACATGAAGGGACCATCTCCTAGTTGTCTTTTTTTGCCTCAGTTATTTTGACAAGAAGGAAGGGACAGCTGGGATAGAGATTAATCTCAGGACCCACTTTCTCTTTCTTTGTCGGTTTTCAGACCCTGCATTATAAACCTGTTATGTAGATTTTGTAAGTTGTTTGCACCCATTTGCCAATCTTTTCCACCAATTCAGTAAATGCTATAAAAAATAAACCCGAGGTGAAATATCCCAGATTTCTTAAGACCATAACAATAATTTGATTTGTGTCTGTGTTATCAGCGGTTATATAATTTAATATTTATAGCTTTACTCTAGCTGATTATATTACCAATATTACCAAAATAAATATATGTAATATCCTATGAATATACAAATATTAAGACGATAATGTGCACAACCAGTTTACATTCCGGAAGTACATGTTGGACTTCGAATCCTATTATCTAATGAAATCATAATTATGGTTCTCTCCTGTTCATTATATAATATACTATGTTCTTATGTAAATCATAATAATTTCTGGAAGTTTCATAATATTTCTCAGTAGCTTTCATAGAAGAATTAGCATTTTTTTAATAAGTGAATAAGGTCAAAGATTTTTCAAAGTCTACAAAATAAAAATGTGCAGACGTTTCTTCTTGCCTCTCATTTAAAGGTGCGATTTGCCATTAACAAAGATTTAATTACTGTATTTATCACTTGTGAGACGGGGCCATCCCAATATACCATCCTGATGGGAGGAATGATAATAAAACAGGAAATGTTCCAGGGAATCATCCTGCAAGGAAAATACTAAATTAACACATCACATAGAGTTACAGTCTTCACTGTGCTGTGCATGCCTTCTAAGCTTTATCAGCTTGGGCGCAGAATAAAGTGTCTAGGACAGGAATTTGTGAAGGTTAAATTTAAAACTAAAGAACAATATCAGTCAGATAAAAACATAAACTAAAATCAGTCTAACCCCACCCACCAGCACTAGTGTGTCACACCACGGTATAACCCTGGATTATCCAGCGCTAATTTTTGGAACTCTGTGGGCTATTCTCCCATAAGAAAAAAAACATGAGAAAAAAATATTAGAACAAATAAAAAGATAAAACAAAAACATTTAAATAGATCTTTTAAGCCACTTTCTTTAATTACCACCCTGGTTATTTACTCTGAATTTACACTATCCAAAATATGGATCAACCGTTCATTTAGGCAGGGAAGGTACATGAAGAAACAAGAGATGCATAAGAATTTTACAGGTATCAGAATGTATAAACCGCCTAACACAACTATTAAATTTACAGATACATTGCTGTGCATCTCCTTGGTGTTTACCATGCTGCTGCTTCTTCCAGCACAGGAATAAAATTATCCAGGGGCAAGTACCAGAAGAATCCAAATATCAGGGGACAAATTCAGTTCTGGACTTTTGGATGAACTTGAACCAGGACAAGAATCATGTGAATTCAATGGGGACCAGAATTTTAACACCTAAAATAGCTGTAAATAGGGAGTAATATGAAGTAGAGCGCTGAAAAAGGGAGATAGTAACAGGGCAGTAGCCCTGGCAAAAATAGACTAGGGAAAGTACTTATAATAATAGTATAATAAATACTTAATAATAACATAAAATAAAATGTAAAAAAAATTAAATGGAGATATAATATTAGAAAAAAATATTTAAAAAAATGTTGCAGCAGTTAAGGGCACTCTCAGTTTTCAGACCCAGTTGGCAGGTAACAAGACACAGACTACAGAGCATCTCTCATTCAGCAAATCGAGATCGGGAGCCAGACACTGCAATCCTCCCTGTCCTCATTCGAGGTCCCGGAAAGATGGAGCACAGGATCTCGGCAGGCACTAGAGAAGGCAAGGTCCCCTGGGGATGGGGATGGCAGACTTTGATAATGCATTCAATGATTTAGCAGACACTCACAATGCCTTGGAGGATCCACAATAGAAGTCAAGTTGGTGGAGAAAAGGACCATGATAGGCGAAACAACTTTAAAATCCGGGGCATTCTGGAAATTGTTCCAAATACACATCTCCGAATGTATATTAAACAGATGATTAAAGCTTTACTACCAGATTTAGAAGAGTATGAGCTCAGTACGCTGGGTGTACCCATGTAAGCTACTAAGTCAAGAACCAAATTCCCAAGATGGATGTATCCAGAATGGCACACTCAAGGTAACACTTAACATTACCATCTAGAGATCGTCAGATTAGTCGGCCTTTGGTAACCTACATATGCAGGTTAATTGACTTATTGCCCCATATTTTTGTACTACATTTATTCAGATAGGACTGTATAGTTGTTGTTACTGTGTTCTACATGTTAGACACAGTTGTTTGTTTGGACCTGAGAAGAAGATGTATATCAGTCTCATACAGAAAGAGATTTCAACCCCACTATGTCATAATAATGAACAGCAACCTGAGTAGATACACAAAATGGGTGTTAAGCTAGTTTCCCTCAATGTAACGGGACTGTCAAGGGAAATAGCCTGTTTAAGTGATCCATGATGTGGAGAGAGAGCAGTAAATAGCAAAGCAGATATAATTTGTATCCGAAACACTCATATTAGCATAATTGAACCACAAGGAAAAGCTCACTCAAAATTTATAAATATTCTTATGTCTTCTTTTTTATGAAAAAGGGGGTTCTTAATTGCCTTCTGGGCACCTTGGCAGAAACAGTTCACCACAACATAGCTGGTATATTATACTACCCATCTACGTAACCTACTAGTGCATAACTATGCTAAATCATTGCAAAAACTGAAACTTAGGTATTATTCACAAGACCAGAAAGTGGGAGCACTTCTGGCACAACATATTAAACAAAGAGCCCAAAAATCCCAAATCCTCTACCTATTAAATCCTAAAACTGGTGCTAAAGTTATGTCATTTAGAGACATAGTAGATGCCTTTATGGACTACTATTCTAGTCTATTTTAACTAGAAAAAAATGGTAGTTCCCCCAACTCCTGATCTAATTTCAAAATTTTTAGATTCCACTAACAAAAGTAAAAAAGCAGCAGCTACGGAAGTTGAACTCCCCTATAACCATAACAAAAACCACACTTAAACACTTAAAAAAGTTCTCCAAAATACTAGCACCTCACATGCTTAAAGTGTTCTCCCTGGCAGCCTCAGACAGAGCATTTCCAATACAGATGTTGGGGGCTATTGTTATCACTCTACCTAAACCCGTTAAAAATCTCCACTGTCCGCTAACTCCTCCAATCTCATTATTTAATGATGATATTAAAATATTCTGGTGAATAGGCTCAAGGTAGTAATCCCATTCTTAATCTCCCCAAACCAAAAAGGATTCACCCCTTCATGACAAGCCTCAGACAACACAAGAAAGGTTATTGATCTATTGCCACATTGTGAAATCAATAACATTGCAGCATCTTTTATAACTGTTGATGCCATAAAAGCATTTCATAGTTTATAGTTTATACGGTTGAAAAAAGACACTTGTCCATCAAGTTCAACCAAGGAAGGGAAGGGATTGGATGAGGAAGGGATTTAGGGGAAACAATTCTATATAACATAACCATCAATGTTATTTAGGTGTAAAAAGGCATCTAGACCCTTCTTAAAGCTCTCTGCTGTCCCTGCTGTGACCAGCGCCTGAGGCAGGCTATTCCACAGAGTGACAGTTCTCATAGTAAAAAAGCCCTGTCGCCTCCGGTGATTAAACCTTGTTTTCTCCAGACGGAGACAGTGCCCCCTCGTCTTTTGATTTGATCTAATCTGAAACAACTTACCACCATATATTTTGTATGGACCATTCATATATTTAAATAAATTAATCATGTCCTCTCGTATTCGTCTCTTTTCCAGACTAAATAAATCTAGTTGTTTTAATCTTTCCTCATAACTAAGACCCTCCATACCCCTTGACAGAGTAAATTGGGTTGTTGGGGTAAATTGGGCATTTGCCGTCTTGAGTAAACTAGGACTGAAGGGCTACATCTTCATAGCCATCAAAGCTTTGTACTCCCATCCAACTGCCACAGTGTTTGTAAATGGGGTTTGATCAAAAGAATTTATCCTGATGAATGGTACAAGGCAGGTAAGGCCCCTGTTGTCTTTGTCTTGTCTATTGAACCAATGACAGCAGCTATATGTGCCCATCAGGAGATAAAGGGCATCACTATAGGCACATTAGATAATAGAATATGTTTGTTCGCAGAATGTTTGTTATTACGAACTGTTATTATGATATAGGTGTTACTGCACACTATTCACTGACAGCAGCACCTTTAGGATATTTGTGGTGCACGGTCTAACGGTACACCTTAACACCCATTTCAGTGCAGAAATTTGTGGCACACTGGGCATAGTGCAGCTGCGACACAAGTGTGTTGCAGACTTCTTAAATGCATGTGCAAGAAGTTTGCACTGAAAAGAATGTACAAAGTCAGACAGAAAACTGGTGCAGGGGCTTTAATAAATGTGGGTCAATGTATTGAATTCTTTATTCTACCAGTAGAGTGTGATATGAAAATGAGGGAGTATAAGCGTACTTGGTGGAGGCACTACTGGCAGAGTTCAGTGGCACCACTTCAGAAGGCAGAGTTGGCACGGTCACAATGTGGAACAAACTCCATGTTCAATTCTCCTCAACCTCCACCACCAACGGATGCAGCATGTATTACCAGTAGGTAGACCGTGATTCACATTTTGTAAGATTATCTGTAAACATTTCTCCTGGTACTGAAGGATGGGTCCTCCCCATTCACTTTTGGGGTGGGAAAATTGGACATGTGGCCGGAACTTGCACTCTATGCCATGGAGGTGCTGTCCTGCACTGTGGCACGTCCACAGGCAAAGTGGACATTGACACATTAATTAAGATGATCACACGTGACCTTGCTGTGCTAGTGCCTAAGTGATTGGTTAGGGTCCAATTAAGTCAAATTCTGCATTCATTGGATTCTCAACGGAAATAGTCAAGTTCTGTAATCGCTGGATTCAAAATTGAAAAATGTCAAATTCCGCATTCGCTAGATTCAAAATTGAAATTGTCAAATTCCGCATTCGCTAGATTCAAAATTGAAATTGTCAAATTCTGCATTTGCGGAATTTAAAAGTGAAATTGTCAAGTTCTGCAATCGTTAGATTAGAAATTTACATTATGGAATTCTGCATTCGCTGTATTCAAAATGTTCAAATTGATCTCAGGATAACTGGGTCTGATCTCGCAAAATGCCTTTAACCGCAGTGATAGGAAGGGTGCGTAGTTTTCCCCATGTTCTTATTTAGTGATATGAAAATAGATGGGTCTGAACACCCAGAGCACCTTTAAGCCCCTTCCACACTGGCGTTTTTCACGCGCGAGTTCTGCGCGTGCATTTGACGCGAGAACTTGCATTGCACTCTGTCCCATTGTATTCAATGGGTCTTTCTTCATTAGCGTTGGTTTTTACGCGCGTGCTTGCGTTCGTTTTCACGCGCGTCAAAATCGCAGCATGCTCTACTTTTGCGTGTCACGCGCGTTTTTCACGCCCCATTCAAGTCTATGGAGATGCATCAAGAACGCATTGCACTCGCAATCATTGCAAGTGCAATGCGAGTGCAATGCGTTTTAAACGTAAGGGTTGCTAGGTGACCAGAATAACAGTATTTCCCCTGCTCGCGATCGAGCATTTAATTAAAAAAACACAATGAAGAACAGTGAAGAATAGAATAAAAACATTGAACACAGTGAACACAGGATCATTTAAGAGAAAAACACAGTGCAGAACACAGTGCAGAATAGATTACAGATGTTCGGCACATCTGCTTACTTGTCGGGAGATACGCGCGGAACGATGCGAACAAAATAGCATGTGAAGAACAATATATATGTGTGAAGAACACATTGCAGATGGAGATTCGCACCGTTCCGCGCGTATCTCCCGACAAGTAAGCAGATGTGCCGAACATCTGTAATCTATTCTGCACTGTGTTCTGCACTGTGTTTTTCTCTTAAATGATCCTGTGTTCACTGTGTTCCCTGTGTTCAATGTTTTTATTCTATTCTTCACTGTTCTTCACATCTGCTCACTTGTCGGGAGATAATATACGCGCGGAACAGTGAAGAATAGATCGCAGATGTTTGCAAATTATCAGAAGACATTATTTTTCAATTAAATAACACATTTTAATCCCAAACCATGGTCCCTTTGAAAAATGCTCGAGTCTCCCATTGAATCATGCGTGAAAAATGCGCCGAAAACGCAAAAAAACGCTAACAACACGCGCGTGAAAAACGCAAAAACGCTTATTACTCCAAGGAAAAATGGAACAAAAACGCAGGCAAAAACGTCAGTTTTTCACGCATTGCACCCTGACGTGAAACGCAACGCTAGTGTGGAAGGGGCCTTACCCTCAATGACATTATAAATGACATTACGTGTATCAATTGAAAAAGGAAACTATGAAGGAAATAGGTTTAAGGACTGAATTAGGTTGGCAGAGCAGTCAGCTTTTAATACTCAAGGTCAAGAGGGAATGGTGGAATGGCAAAAGGCTGTAGATGACCTTGATTTGTATACGATTAAAAGGCCCTAGCATGATCAATTGCTGTGTGGTTTTCAGAATATAGTTTTCAGGAAATTAGCTAAAGTTATTAGGAGAGAGCAAGATCCCAATTTTGTTGCTACAATGTTGGATTAAAGTGCTAGTGGCGGGCACAGAAAGGATTAAGGAAGTATTTTTTAAACATTTTTCAGAAGTTTATGCATCATTCAATTTATGTAGTTATACAGTGAGAGAGGATTTTTGGCAAAGACTTTGGCAAATGGGCTTCATAAGGTTATTGGTGAATTAGTTCATAAAGACCAAACAAGTTTAATGTTTTGTGCCCTGTTTTTAGCATATGGATAGAAATTCTCTATAGTAAAAAATATAAAAAGAAATATATGGTTACGGCTCACCCTAGGAAGACGGCATAATGTTCACTGATGCAAATGACCGGTTGCGCGGAGTACCCTGAAGCTTTAGTCCGGAAGTCCAAAAGCGTAAATGCTTGTAGCAAACGAAGAGGAACAATGAATGTAGAGGGGATCCAGCAAACATGAGGTAGAAAAATAGTATTTAAAACATATTCAAAGCTTTAATCTTCATCCTTTAAAAAACATGCATCATGAAAAAAGGCACGGACACAAAAAGCACAACCAAAAAACATGAGACAGGAAAAAAGAAAAAAAAGGAAACAGCGGTGACGCGTTTTTCGGACTTTTACATGTTCAGTCCTTAGTAATTTTTTCATGATGCGTGTTTTTTAAAGGATGAAGATTAAAGCTTTGAATATGTTTTAAATATTATTTTTCTACCTCATGTTTGCTGGATTCCCTCTACATTCATTGTTCCTCTTCGTTTGCTACATAAATTCTCTATAGTGGTTACCCAGAAATAATGGTGTTCCCCAGAAATAGAGGTATTTAGATTTGGGTAAAGGTGTGAAAAATAGCTCTATTTGCAATAATTGATTGACTCTTTGCTGATTGAGTTTGGAGAGGAAATCATTGGAGAAATAAGTTGCATCAAATGTTTAGAAGACTAGATAAAGGAGGCCTGGGAATACTTTCTGTAAAATTGTATTATTTGGCATGCCATTGAGCTGGAGTTGGATGGGTAAAATATTTGGGGATAAATTAATTGCATGGGAAGTATATAGTTTATATGACATAGTAAAGACTGGATATGAAATATCCAACCTTATAGATGTTTCTAATGGTGTACAATCAGGTAAAAGAATTAATGCAAGTTTATGGGATGTAAAGAACATCCCTGATATGAGCAAATCTTGATAGACATGGAATTAATCAGATTGGGCGGGTAATTCAGGATGGGCATATAATCGAGATAATCGGTGGAATCAACCTACTTGATCATTTCTCCCCTAGAATAGCATGAAAAAGAATATGAAGAGCTTAATTTCTCTATAAAAATATATTAAGAGAGGTATTTAAGAAAATATTTTGGGGAAAAATAGAAAGATGGGAAAATAAATTTGGAACAATCGACAAAGAAAAGTGGAATAATATAGTGGTGAATAGTTACACTATCTTACGATTCTCAATTTTGGCTAATTCAATATTTTATGGTTAATATGCTCCACTACTCTCCCTTGTTATTGGCTAAAATGTATGAAGATAGAGATCCATCCTGCAGGAAGTATGGGGATAAATGTGCTGCATATGTATTGGGAGTGTGACGTAATACATAAATATTGGGGAGGAATATTGAGAGAGACTGGTAAGGTGGATGCTGATAAGAAGCCTTTAATATGTTTGTTGGGTTTGGCTAGTTATAATTGTAAATCAGGAGAGAAGAAAGCTATAAATAAGTTGGGCACAATAGGTAATCATAGCAAAATAAATAATAAGTGAATCCCCTACCTTGGAAAGTTGGATAAAGCAAACTAAAATAATGTTGCAATTTTTAGAAAATATACTATATGAAGCAAAATAAGTTGGATATACTGCCATTTTTATTGGCAAATTGGCTTGCAAGGGGTTGAGGAAGGATGGGAGACAGGGTTTAGTAGTTATTTCCTTTTTTTCAAGTGGATTTGAGAGTAAGTTAAATGTGACAAAAGGGAAGGGGCTTCTTCCTACCCCACTTTCCCCCAGACTCTGCTTAATTGACCTAATTGAACAAGATTGTTTACAAACACAGCAGGTATCCAAGCTTCAAAGGGCCTCTTCAGCCAAATTCTCTCCATACATCCCCCCTCCCCCCACGTCTCAAACAAAGAGCCATAAAACTCTTAAACGGATAGGTTGAATAGGGACAGTTATGAAGTTATGTTTCATCTCAGCAGAAAAACAAATACATTTTTGGATGGGTTATTTTCAGAAGATCACAGTGGTGCGATTTTCGGGGCTCTAGCACACTTGGGTGCATATATATCAATATCTCTGGATAGGACCATAGCAAATGTATGTCCAAGTCTCGCATACATACATGCTACTGGGTTGGTTCCTCACCCTATATAATGCCGTTACGGACCGGGCTTATATTAAAGTGGTGGCAGCTCCTTGAGTTCAGGGCTGTGATTTATTGTTGTGCCATATCCGGAAGTTGTGTGGACAACTTTAAATCACTTCCTGCACCCCTCTTCAGGGGTCCGGAACGTTGCGGATTCCTTGACAGGGAGCGATGGGGAAAATAATGAGAAAAAAAGATGGGTATGTGCATGTAAAAATATGTGTTTAAACTATTGTATATTGTTATATATGTGACACATCTGCTATGATTGTGAGATGATGTCTAGTTGGATTATGGTTTTATTTTCATGTGGGGGTATTGGCATATTGTAGAAAAGATTGTAAACAACAATGATCTTTGTATGTCTTTCATTGATCCCTTAAAAAAAATGTCAAGTCAACTGCCCTGTTATTTACACCATTTTTCATCCCTTTAATCCTTTCTTCCTCCATTTTAAAGGAAATTTTAGATGTTAAAATGTGTGTTCCTATTGACTTTATGGGGTTGCAGTCTAGTTTGTGTCCCAAGCCAAATTTCACAATGTGCGGATGAACTAGCCAACAGATAGATGACTACTTTCTGCCTAGATAAGGGCTCATTCACATGAACGTATTGGGAACCGATATGTGGGACCATAATGTTCCAAACCATTGGTATTATCTGAGTTTCATCTAAGATCACCTTTAAAAATAAACATTGTAGTATTATTTCTTAATGGGATATTCCCATTTTGACCAATTCAAAATATTATGATTAGAGATGAGCGAACACTAAAATGCTCGGGTACTCGTTATTCGAGACGAACTTTTCCCGATGCTCGAGTGCTCGTCTCGAATAACGAACCCCATTGAAGTCAATGGGAGACTCGAGCATTTTTCAAGGGGACCAAGGCTCTGCACAGGGAAGCTTGGCCAAACACCTGGGAACCTCAGAAAAGGATGGAAACACCACGGAAATGGACAGGAAACAGCAGGGGCAGCATGCATGGATGCCTCTGAGGCTGCATAATCGCAACATTATGCCAAAATTATGGGCAACAGCATGGCCATGACAGAGTGACAGAATGAAGCTAGATAGCATCTAAAACATCCAATAATTGACCCTGACACTATAGGGGACGGCATGCAGAGGCAGCGGCAGCAGGCTAGAGAGTGTCATGGCGACATACCCTAAATGGACTCAGGCTTCAAACCAATGGGTGGCAGAGAGGAACCAAAGGAGGTGAGCAAGAAGCGCTCAAATAATATCGGTACATGATAAAAGTTTGCCAGTATATTTTGTGGATTACACAGCAGGGTGGCGACAAAGTTAACATGGAAGCCATGAAAACAACCCAAAATTCTGCCTGACACAGCTCGTTTGATAAGGGGACCATGTATGGAGGCAGTGAACTAGTAGTAGATTAAAGGTGCTGCAGTTAAAACTATGTTAGTTGGATCTTGGCATGGAGCTGGCGCTCCGCTGCCAGGCGAGCTTTCGCCAATCCAAGCCCCTGTCTATAGGCTACTCCCCAAACAGCACTTCTAAGAACCTTTTGTATAAGATCAAGTGTAGTAGCGTTCTTATAAGTTTAGGATATGGCGGGTGAGGGGAATGTAAACAGCTGCACAAGAAGCGCTGAAATAATATCGGTTAATCATAAAAGTTTGCCAGTATATTTTGTGGATAACACAGCAGGGTGGCGACAAAGTTAACAACTTTGATGTGGAATCCATGAAAACAACCCAAATTTCTGCCTGACACACCTCGTTTGATAAGGGGAGGATGTATGGAGGCAGCTATATGGACGACTTTTGGAGGTAGCAATGGAGACAACGTGTGGAGGCTGCTATGGAGACAATTTAATTTGGATAGTGCCTGTATGTGGCAGTCCCAAAAAGTTTTCAAACCAGAGGAGCAGGTAGGTGTCCCTCCAGAAAAATGGAATAGATTGAGTGCCTGTATGTGGCAGTCCCAAAAATGTTTCAAACCAGAGGAGCAGGTAGGTGGCCCTCCAGTAAAATGGAATAGATTGAGTGCCTGTATGTGGCAGTCCCAAAAAGTTTTCAAACCAGAGGAGCAGGTAGGTGTCCCTCCAGAAAAATGGAATAGATTGAGTGCCTGTATGTGGCAGTCCCAAAAATGTTTCAAACCAGAGGAGCAGGTAGGTGGCCCTCCAGTAAAATGGAATAGATTGAGTGCCTGTATGTGGCAGTCCCAAAAAGTTTTCAAACCAGAGGAGCAGGTAGGTGTCCCTCCAGAAAAATGGAATAGATTGAGTGCCTGTATGTGGCAGTCCCAAAAATGTTTCAAACCAGAGGAGCAGGTAGGTGGCCCTCCAGTAAAATGGAATAGATTGAGTGCCTGTATGTGGCAGTCCCAAAAAGTTTTCAAACCAGAGGAGCAGGTAGGTGTCCCTCCAGAAAAATGGAATAGATTGAGTGCCTGTATGTGGCAGTCCCAAAAATTTTTCAAACCAGAGGAGCAGGTAGGTGGCCCTCCAGTAAAATGGAATAGATTGAGTGCCTGTATGTGGCAGTCCCAAAAATTTTTTAAAACAGAGGACCGGGTAGGTGGCCCTCCAGAAAAATGGAATAGATTGAGTGCCTGTATGTGGCACTCACAAAAATTGTTTCAAACAGAGGACCGGGTAGGTGGCCCTCCAGAAAAATTAAATGCATAAAGTACTATAGCAAGAGCCAGTGGGCCCTGTCAAAAAATAGCCAGTTTCCTCTGCTTTACTGTACAAAGAGGAGGAGAAGGAGGACAATGAGGAGGAGGAGGAGTGGATCAATTATTCAGGTTGAGCTTCCTTCACCTGGTGGAGATTGGAAATTCTGAGAAATCCAGCCTTTATTCATTTTAATAAGCGTCAGCCTGTCAGCGCTGTCAGTCGACAGGCGTGTACGCTTATCTGTGATGATGCCACCAGCTGCACTGAAAACCCGCTCGGACAAGACGCTAGCGGCAGGGCAGGCAAGAACCTCCAAGGCGTACAGCGCCAGTTCGTGCCACATGTCCAGCTTTGAAACCCAGTAGTTGTAGGGAGCTGTGTGATCATTTAGGACGATGGTATGGTCAGCTACGTACTCCCTCACCATCTTTCTGTAAAGATCAGCCCTACTCTGCCGAGACTGGGGACAGGTGACAGTGTCTTGCTGGGGTGACATAAAGCTGGCAAAAGCCTTGTAAAGCGTACCCTTGCCAGTGCTGGACAAGCTGCCTGCTCGCCTACTCTCCCTCGCTACTTGTCCCGCAGAACTACGCACTCTGCCGCTAGCGCTGTCAGAAGGGAAATACTGTTTCAGCTTGTGCACCAGGGCCTGCTGGTATTCATGCATTCTCACACTCCTTTCCTCTGCAGGGATGAGAGTGGAAAGATTTTGCTTGTACCGTGGGTCCAGGAGAGTGAACACCCAGTAATCGGTGCTGGAATAAATTCTTTGAACGCGAGGGTCACGGGATAGGCAGCCTAGCATGAAATCTGCCATATGCGCCAGAGTACCAACGCGTAAGAATTCACTCCCCTCACTGGCCTGACTGTCCATTTCCTCCTCCTGCAACTCCTCCAACTCCTCTTCTTCTGCCCATACACGCTGAACAGTGAAGGACTCAACAATGGTCCCCTCTTGTGTCTCGCCAACATTCTCCTCCTCTTCCTCCTCATCCTCCTCCACCTCCACCTCCTCCGATATGCGCTGAGAAACAGACCTGAGGGTGCTTTGGCTATCAACAAGGGAATCTTCTTCCCCCGTCTCTTGTGACGAGCGCAAAGCTTCCGACTTCATGCTGATCAGAGAGTTTTTCAACAGGCCAAGCAGCGGGATGGTGAGGCTGATGATGGCGGCATCGCCACTGACCATCTGTGTTGACTCCTCAAAGTTACTCAGCACCTGACAGATATCAGACATCCACGTCCACTCCTCATTGTAGACTTGAGGAAGCTGACTGACCTGACTACCACTTCTGGTGGAAGTTGACATCTGGCAGTCTACAATCGCTCTGCGCTGCTGGTAAACTCTGGATAACATGGTCAGTGTTGAATTCCACCTCGTGGGCACGTCGCACAACAGTCGGTGAGCGGGCAGTTGGAGGCGGCGCTGCGCTGCCCTGAGAGTGGCAGCATCTGGGCTGGACTTCCTGAAATGCGCACAGATGCGGCGCACCTTCGTGAGCAAATCAGACAGATTGGGGTATGTCTTGAGGAAACGCTGAACTATCAGATTTAACACATGGGCCAGGCATGGCACATGTGTCAGTCTGCCGAGTTGCAGAGCCGCCACCAGGTTACGGCCGTTGTCACACACAACCATGCCTGGCTTCAGGTTCAGCGGTGCCAGCCACAAATCAGTCTGCGCCGTGATGCCCTGTAATAGCTCTTGGGCGGTGTGCCTTTTGTCGCCTAGGCTCAGCAGTTTGAGCACCGCCTGCTGTCGCTTAGCGACGGCACTGCTGCTGTGCCTAGAGCTACCGACTGATGGCGCCGTGCCCACGGATGGTAGTTCGGAGGAGGAGGTGGAGGAGGGGTGGGAGGAGGAGGAGGCATAGTAGGCCTGAAACACCTGGACCGAGGTAGGCCCCGCAATCCTCGGTGTTGGCAGTATATGACCAGCCCCAGGGTCAGACTCGGTCCCAGCCTCCACCAAGTTAACCCAATGTGCCGTCAGCGATATATAGTGGCCCTGCCCGGCAGCACTCGTCCACGTGTCCGTGGTCAGGTGGACCTTGTCAGAAACGGCGTTGGTCAGGGCACGGGTGATGTTGTCTGACACGTGCTGGTGCAGGGCTGGGACGGCACATCGGGAAAAGTAGTGGCGGCTGGGGACCGAATACCGAGGGGCGGCCGCCGCCATGAGGTTGCGAAAGGCCTCGGTCTCTACTAGCCTATAGGGCAGCATCTCCAGGCTAAGCAATCTGGAGATGTGCACATTAAGGGCTTGGGCGTGCGGGTGGGTTGCACTATATTTGCGTTTCCGCTCCAGCGTCTGGGGTATGGAGAGCTGAACGCTGGTGGATGCTGTGGAGGATCGTGGAGGCGACGATGGGGTTTTTGTGGCAGGGTCCTGGGCAGGGGGCTGACTAGCAGCTGACACAGGGGAAGGAGCAGTGGTGTGCACGGCCGGAGGTGAACGGGCTTGTTGCCACTGAGTGGGGTGTTTAGCATTCATATGCCTGCGCATACTGGTGGTAGTTAAGCTAGTAGTGGTGGAACCCCTGCTGAGCCTGGTTTGGCAAATGTTGCACACCACAGTCCGTCGGTCATCCGGTGTTTCCTTAAAGAACCTCCAGACTTCTGAAGATCTAGCCCTCGCCGCAAGAGCCCTCACCACGGGAGCTTCACTAGTTGACACATTTGGCGCTGATGCACCAGCTCTGGCCCTGCCTCTCCGTCTGACCCCACCACTGCCTCTTCCAACCTGTTCTGGTCGAGGACTCTCCTCCGTCTCAGAAGCACTGTGTTCACCCGGCCTCTCAACCCAGCTTGGGTCTGTCACCTCATCATCCTCCGATCCCTCAGTCTGCTCCCCCCTCGGACTTCCTGCCCTGACAACAACTTCCCCACTGTCTGACAACCGTGTCTCCTCATCGTCGGACACCTCTTTACACACTTCCACTACGTCAAGAAGGTCATCATCACCCACAGACTGTGACTGGTGGAAAACCTGGGCATCAGAAAATTGCTCAGCAGCAACCGGACAAGTGGTTTGTGACTGTGGGAAGGGTCCAGAAAACAGTTCCTCAGAGTATGCCGGTTCAAATGCCAAATTTTCCTGGGAGGGGGCAGACTGGGGGGGAGGAGGCTGAGGTGCAGGAGCTGGAGGAGTGGCGATTTCGGTGACATGGGTGGACTGCGTGGAAGACTGACTGGTGGACAAATTGCTCGAAGCATTGTCAGCAATCCACGACATCACCTGTTCGCACTGTTCTGGCCTCAACAGTGCTCTACCACGAGTCCCAGTAACTTCAGACATGAACCTAGGGAGTGTAGCTCTGCGGCGTTCCCCTGCTCCCTCATAAGCAGGTGGTGTCTCACCCCGCCCAGGACCACGGCCTCTGACCCCTGCAGTAGTTGGACGCCCACGTCCCCGCCCTCGTCCTCTACCCCTAGCCCTCGGGTTAAACATTTTTAAAATGAGAGTTATAACTTTAATTTTTTTTTAACTTTTTTTTGTGTTTTTTGTTTTTTTTTGTGTTTTTTGTTTTTTTTTGTTTTTTTATGTTTTTTTTTGTGTTTTTGAGTTTTTAAAACCAAACGATGCTATCCTATTGCTATGGCTATTTTCTAGCCAAGTATGAAAGCACACTACTATGCCAGATGAGATGACACTGAGTTATTAAACAAAATAAACGTAAAATAAAAAAGGACAAATGGCAGACTGTGCCTAATTGAAATCCAACCCCTACTAAATTTTCCCACTTCGGTCTTTGCTATGGATATGTGCGTCACTAAGCGCAAAACACAGCGGTCGCAAGTCTCACTACAAATTGCTCAGAATTGGCTAGTACATGCACTGCAGCAAGTACAGCCACCAGCAGATCAACCAGAAATCAAATATATAACGCTATTGTAGGCGAATTCTCCTATGGCTATTTTCTAGCCAAGTATGAAAGCACACTACTATGCCAGATGAGATGACGCTGAGTTATTAAACAAAATAAACGTAAAATAAAAAAGGACAAATGGCAGACTGTGCCTAATTGAAATCCAACCCCTACTAAATTTTCCCACTTCGGTCTTTGCTATGGATATGTGCGTCACTAAGCGCAAAACACAGCGGTCGCAAGTCTCACTACAAATTGCTCAGAATTGGCTAGTACATGCACTGCAGCAAGTACAGCCACCAGCAGATCAACCAGAAATCAAATATATAACGCTACTGTAGGCGTAAGCCGTTTGGATTCTCCTATGGCTATTTTCTAGCCAAGTATGAAAGCACACTACTATGCCAGATGAGATGACGCTGAGTTATTAAACAAAATAAACGTAAAATAAAAAAGGACAAATGGCAGACTGTGCCTAATTGAAATCCAACCCCTACTAAATTTTCCCACTTCGGTCTTTGCAATGGATATGTGCGTCACTAAGCGCAAAACACAGCGGTCGCAAGTCTCACTACAAATTGCTCACAATTGGCTAGTAGATGCACTGCAGCAAGTACAGCTACCAGCAGATCAACCAGAAATCAAATATATAACGCTACTGTAGGCGTAAGCCGTTTGGATTCTCCTATGGCTATTTTCTAGCCAAGTATGAAAGCACACTACTATGCCAGATGAGATGACGCTGAGTTATTAAACAAAATAAACGTAAAATAAAAAAGGACAAATGGCAGACTGTGCCTAATTGAAATCCAACCCCTACTAAATTTTCCCACTTCGGTCTTTGCTATGGATATGTGCGTCACTAAGCGCAAAACACAGCGGTCGCAAGTCTCACTACAAATTGCTCAGAATTGGCTAGTACATGCACTGCAGCAAGTACAGCCACCAGCAGATCAACCAGAAATCAAATATATAACGCTACTGTAGGCGTAAGCCGTTTGGATTCTCCTATGGCTATTTTCTAGCCAAGTATGAAAGCACACTACTATGCCAGATGAGATGACGCTGAGTTATTAAACAAAATAAACGTAAAATAAAAAAGGACAAATGGCAGACTGTGCCTAATTGAAATCCAACCCCTACTAAATTTTCCCACTTCGGTCTTTGCAATGGATATGTGCGTCACTAAGCGCAAAACACAGCGGTCGCAAGTCTCACTACAAATTGCTGACAATTGGCTAGTAGATGCACTGCAGCAAGTACAGCCACCAGCAGATCAACCAGAAATCAAATATATAACGCTACTGTAGGCGTAAGCCGTTTGGATTCTCCTATGGCTATTTTCTAGCCAAGTATGAAAGCACACTACTATGCCAGATGAGATGACACTGAGTTATTAAACAAAATAAACGTAAAATAAAAAAGGAAAAATGGCAGACTGTGCCTAATTGAAATCCAACCCCTACTAAATTTTCCCACTTTGGTGTTTGAGGTGGATATGTGTGCCACTAAGAGCTAAACACAACGGTAGCAAGTCCCCCTGCTAATTCCTCACAAAATGGTACTAGATGCAAATAAAAAAAAAAAAGTAGAACGTTATTGTAGCCCTAAGAAGGGCTGTTGGGTTCTTGGAGAATCACTCCTGCCTAACAGTAAGCTAATAGAACACCCTAACGCTTTCCCTGACCAGCAGCAGCTCTCTCCCTAGCGGCATCCAGACACAGAATGATCCGAGCAGCGCGGGCAGCGGCTAGTCTATCCCAGGGTCACCTGATCTGGCCAGCCAACCACTGCTATCGACGTGTAAGGGTACCACGTCATGCTGGGTGGAGTGCAGAGTCTCCTGGCTTGTGATTGGCTCTGTTTCTGGCCGCCAAAAAGCAAAACGGCGGGAGATGCCATTTTCTCGAGCGGGCGAAGTATTCGTCCGAGCAACGAGCAGTTTCGAGTACGCTAATGCTCGACCGAGCATCAAGCTCGGACGAGCATGTTCGCTCATCTCTAATTATCATGTAATATAAGATTACATTTCTGTCCACTAGAAATAAACAATGAAGCTTTCTATAGAATGACAGCAAGCAGAGATCTAGAAACTTGTGAGGAATTGATATAGAAAGTATATTGGGAAAATGTATAACTTTTCATTAATCAAACAATAAAATGTATTTGCTCTAATAGGAATAGCCCTATACATCTGTAAATCCGATGTAAGACACTTTGGTTAATTACTTATAATAGACTTTATTATAGACTTTATACTTAATAATGAAACCTTTTGTAAAATAAGGTCAGTCTAAGTACAATTAACTTTAGCTTCTCATTATTAATTTGGGTCAGCGGCAGCAGTTGAAGCCATCTTTATATCTTTTTAATTTGTATCAGCTCTATTGTTGATCCATGAAATCCCAGCCCATCTGTTGACAGGCAGGATAGAACAAGGGTCAAGGACTGTGTTACACCGCCAGGCATACCTCGATAGATAATAGGCCTCTATGCTGACGTATTGAAGGAAAACAGCTTTTACAATGAGAGCTACAAGGTAAATGATGACAGAATCCTTGTGGTCACATAAGATGTTACACACTTACCCTCCAGGGGCAAGATTATAAAGGTCTACAGTGAAGAGTTATGGGGAGGTAGTAACATTTATCAGGGTCATATCACATAAGCAGTGACATTCATGAAGAAGAGGCAGCATTGTGCTTCTTGCTGTTCAGGGCATCTGACTCTTTGTCATCCATACTATTTTGTGAATAAAAATTAAATACGTCATTATATCCTGGGAGCCGCTTTTTTTTATTAGCCTCTCACAGAAGTTGCAAAAATAAAAACCGTCCCCTGCATGGGAATCTTTTTTTAAATAGTATACATACATTTTTTATTTTTTCAGTAGCAGGGAAGCGAGCAGATGATTTACTGAATTATTGCCATATTAACTCTTACATATCTGTTTTTTGTTGTTTTTGCCCCTCTCCAACTAGATAGAGGTGGGATGGGTTGGGTTTTTTGATGCTGATATGAATATGTGCAATACAGTATTTATGAAATTAACAGAAGCTGTAATAAAAATCATTTTAAAAAAAAAGTATTTATTTATTTCAGCGATTAGGAAATGAATGAGTTGACTTTGCCCTCATGCCCATGAACATGTAATGGGGCCATTTGCTTGCCATTTTTTCTTTGTGGCTTGCACAAGGTCCCATTACTTTGTATGTGCTCATGTCCATGTCCGGTGCAAGCGCTGCCTGTGGGTGGGTCGACTCCCTGCAAAATATAGAGCAGGGCAGTCATTTTAGAAGAGTCATTTTCTATTGAAATCAGCGGTATGAATGGCACTCACACGCTAATGTTAAATGGCTTCAAACAGGGGATCATGTTCCTATTTGTATCCCGCAAAGTGCACACAATCATAGTGCTTTAAAAGTGCATATCCATAAATTTTTATGACTGTTTACTGCATGATAAGATAATACTTTATTGATCCCAGAAGGGAAATTATTTTGTATGAAATTCTTTTGTTTGTTACTCAAGGGTTAAATGTCATTTACAGTATATAACTGGAACCTTCCCAAGGCTTACCAGGCAACTCATTAGTCTTTCTATAAAGACACTGTGGGGCACATTTACTTAGACATTTGGAAAATGCAATTTTCTAAGATCGTGCACCAGAAATCATAAATCTGTTGCTTTCCCACATACGCCCGACAGAGTTCAACATCTTTTTTGTGGTGCACCTTTATCATAGGGAGTGTGACACAATTTGCAAGTTAAATAAGGTGCTCGGTCTGAATCAGTTGGACCAACCGACAGCATGCCCCTATTTTTGTTGCATGTAGGCTAGCCCGAAAGGGTCAAATGCGACACAATAGCGGTGCAAATACTTCTTAAATACTTGTGCAAGCCGTTTTAGCCTAGAAGATGAGAATAGTCCGACAAAAGTGCGGCACAAAGCCCTTAGTAAATGTGCCCCTGTATGCTTATTGTCGTGCTGTTAATGCAGCAGAGATGATCCAGTTCACAGGAGGTACTTGTGTGTGTGTACCTGGCTGGGTGTGTCCCGGGGGAACCTAGACTTGCTGTGTCCCAGGGGAACCATCACAAGACCTCTCCCTCTTTTTTCTTCACCTTGCCAGCCCTGTTGTGTGTGTACAAAGGTTCCTATTCCCATGCAGCCTAGCCGATGTTGAACTTGCAGCATGTTATAGAGCAGGGGAGCTGGACAGATTGTACATAATGGGCCACATTTACTAAGGGTTTGTGGACCCCATTTCCGTTGGGTTTCCAGATGATTTCCGTTTTGCGCCGCATTTAACAGGGGTTTTTGTCACGCAATCGGATTTTGTCGTAATCACGCCGGCTTTCACGCAACACAAGTCGGGGGGCGGATTGTCGAACGATCCGACAGATTCAGACAAACCGCTGGATTTAACATTCAAATTGTGGCATGCTATGGAGTAGGAGGAACCATTGGAAGTAAGAGTTTACCATTAATTACTGTTCTCACATAAATAGACTGATCCTTATTGACTTAAACACAAAAGCAAAATCTGATAACATTTTTCCTAATAAATATAGAGGTCTGTGGTGTATTTATAGAAACACATTCAGGGTTGCTTTTTGTTCAGATCTTTCAAAATACACCTCAGATCACAATATGAAATATAAAGATTTTTTTGAATAGCATTGGCATTCTGTTCCCTCTTTTATTATATTCAAAATACGGAGAAAAAGTAGTCAGCTCACCTGGATATAGTAGAACATTCGGCAACAGCGTGGTGATTCGTGAGCATGGAAGACTTTGGCTCTGGAGTTACACACAATCGAAAAAGAAAAGGAATCCAGCTTCTAACAAAATCCACGTAGATATAAAATGTACAAATTTATTCAGAAACCTTCTTAAAAACGTGAAATGGCATGGAAATCACACAAATAGTCAATAAACATCTCCCAATACTTTACATGGAAGATAACTTGGGGTCTATACTTCCTAATAAAATCAATTCTGTGGCTAGAAGGGCTCCCACCCTCGGCATGCAGTTATCCCCAAGTTTATTTCTTTCCAAGCATGGCTCCCAGGATGGGTGGCTCCGGATCAGGGGTTTTTTCAAATGTGGACATAAGAAATGCATATGCTGCAATTATTCCGCACCAAATGAACAGTTCAAATCAGTGCGCACGCAACAAGGGTATAAAATACAAAATTATATTAATTGTAATACGACCTTTTTTATATATTTAATCACCTGCACTACGTGCGATCTCCAATATATTGGCCGCACAACATGTTCACTTAAAACTAGGATACGTCGTCACATTTCTGAGGCCGGATAGAAAGATGCAATTAATGTTTCTATGGTGTCCCGGCATTTTCAGAGCATTCATAAGGGTGACTGCTCAGGGCTATCCGTTACAGCCATTGAAAAAGTGATACGTTCTACCAGGGGAGGTGACCACAGAAGGAAACTTCTCAATAGAGAAACCTTCTGGATTTTTACATTGCAAACTCGGGTCCCCGAAGGTTTAAATAAGAGACAGGATGTAATTTATCAATATTAGCTTGTATTCTTCCATAACATTTCATCATGTTGTATGTCCCATATTGTATTTACTGTGCTTGCCTTGATTGTTTTAATCATAATGCGATGTTTTAGTGTATTATTTCGACTTGAAAGGGTTTGTCAATCGAATGGAAATACACACGTGATGTGTGACATCACGGCTTTTGTCTATCACGTGACTGTGGATAATGGGAATATCTACTTCCCGTTTGTGTTTCCATACTAGCCATGATTAAGGAGATGTTTCTCTGAAACGAGTAGGCGACTCATGGTCTCCTCACTACCCTGTACATTTACTTGTTGTGCGTTTTTTTTCACGCCATTTCACGTTTTTAAGAAGGTTTCTGAATAAATTTGTTCATTTTATATCTACGTGGATTTCGTTAGAAGCTGGATTCCTTTTCTTTTTCTCTTTTATTATACAAAAAGAAAATGAAATGAAAACAAGCAGCGGCCACGGACATATCCATGACATGATATCCATGACATATCCAGAGTCATATCCATGGGATTTGTCATTTTACTGTAAAAAAAAGTTACAAAGCTGCCCTTTGGTCCAACTACACAGTGGTTATTTAGTGAAATGTGTACATTAGAGTTACATCAAGTGACTGATGCCATCTTTCTGGCCCCTACTTGTAGCCTATAGAAATAGTTAATGTTTTAACCATTTGCAAAGAAATTTCCCCCACAATTATTTTGTGGTATTTCTCGACTAAAATTCCTAATTAGAGATGAGCGAGCACTAAAATGCTCGAGGGCTCGTTACTCGAGTCAAACTTTTTCTGATGCATAAGTTAGCAGAAAACATGAGTGCAGAAAGGTGTTCTTCACAATAGTATGTGAAGAACAATATGTGTGAAAAACACATTGTAGATTTTTCCATATATCTGCTAACTTATCAGAAGAAGATGTATGGAAACATCTGCAATGTGTTCTTCACACATATTGTTCTTCACATACTATTGTGAAGAACACCTTTCTGTACTCATGTCTTCTCATAAGTAAGCAGATGTATGGAAACATCTGCAATGTGTTCTTCACTGAAGAACACATTGCAGATGTTTCCATACATCTGCTAACTTATCAGAAGTATATTTGCATAAACTGCCATCAATTGCAAATGTGTGTATCACTGTGATGGTGTATTGACAATAAATGATCGTTAAGTGAAAGCTCGTTCTCGAGCAGGCGAAATACTCGTCCGAGCAACGAGCCGTTCGAGTATGCTAATGCTCGAATGAGCATCAAGCTCGGACGAGTATGCTCACTCATCTCTATTCCTAATGCTTCTGTACAGAACTTTATCATGGCATGTGGCAGAATGTGTATCTTAAAGGGGTATTCTCGTCTGGTCATTCACATTCAGTTTGATTAATCTGCCATATATAAACATTTCTTCAATTGGATGTTATTAAAAAAAATGCTCCTGTGTGAAGATAAACATAGCCATGTTGTCCCTTAGAAACGAGATAGCTTCCTCGGATATGGCCACCTCTGCTGGCACAAATAAACAAAATGTTTTTGTATATGAAATGTCCGGGAGTTACTGTATGTCCCTCAGCCGTCCTGTGGTAATGATCGCTTAATCCAGGTGGTCAGACAGGACTCAATACCACATGTCTGGCCACCGCTGCCAGAGTGTGAGGTGGTCGTAACCGAGGAAGCTATCTCGTTTCTAAGGTTCAACATGGCCACATTTATGTGAAATTATCTTCACACAGAAACATTTTTTTTAATAACATCGGATTGAAGAAATGTTTATACATGGAAGATTAATGAAACTAAATGTGAATGTCCAGACGAGAATACCCCTTTAAGTCTTCGATGCCTGAGATACTAGACAGTAGGAGACAGGGGCCTTTCCATTCCATTGAGGACACCTGGCTTAGGGGTTGGACTGCAACCATGGCAACCCTAAAGCTAAACCACTGCTGTGTATCCAGTTCATATTCTGGAAGACTCAGGGTGAATGCATAATTAGGGAACCGTACCCTTAGCACATACTAAGGCCATCAGAATCACACATTTTCCTTTGCTCTATGATGTGCAGCATTTGTTCTTCTAAACCCAGGTTTTCATGTTATATAATATAACAAGTGTGCAGGATAATGGAGGTCCAAGGAGGATCTTGAGTTAGCTTAAAGGAAATATAGCATCACGGTCAAGAAATGTAAACCAGGCACACTTATGGGCAGTTGTGTGGCCCCTCTGGCAGGATACTTTCTTCTTTTAGCTTCTTATGCCCATTAATATCTTTGGAGCCTGGAGTCCTACTGGCTCATTTGCTTACATTTTAAAGCCTTCTTTTGTATAAACAAGGGCACGTGAAGCTAAATGAAGAGCAGATCCTCTCAGAGGGGGAACACACCAGCATGTAAGTGTACTTGGTTTACAATCCGTGATCCTGATGGTAGATGTCCTATAGGCTACTTGACATCAGGCAAAATGGCTGTTGTGAGTATTGTCTCAAGCCCAGAGGAATCTAATTTTACCGTTCAGTGTAAAACCTGAAGTGAGAACTACAGGAGATTAAAAAGAACCTGTCACCCTAAAAATGGGACTAGGAGCTGCTTACTAAAGTATCCTATTTTTCGCAGTGTTAAACTGCCAGCTTTAATGGAACTCTCCGATAAAGCTAGCTGGCACTGCAGTTCCATGGTCTCAGAACGCCAGACCAAGCTTACAACGGTCTGCTGTATTCATGAGGGGGGTCCGAAGGGCTGCTTCTTTTCTGGAATGCCCCTCCCATGCCATAGGCCGGTGGTGACAGTGGAAGCCATTTGACATAATATCTTCTTGTTCAACTTATAATCAGCAAGAATCATTGCTATCTATGATACCTAAGGTCCATAACATCCTAATTCTAGAGAAGTTTTGCATGCGAAGACCAAAATCACCTTCAAAAAATGAGAACAATTTGCTTCTGTATTCTCACAAAGGGTCACTGATCCATATTCCTTCTTGCCCCTTTACATTTCATTCAACAAAAAGAAGCATGCTTGCAGTATATGTGGATAGTATGTAATTAAATAAATTAATTTATTATGCACCATGTTATTTTTTTTGTTAAACACAGTTAGTAGCCTGTACTATATATTAGGGAAATTTATCAGAACCAATCAGAGCTCAGCTTTAATTTTCCCACAGGTGATTATAAAATGAAAGCTAAGCTCTGATTTGTTTCCATGGGCAACTAGAACAGTTTTACCTATAAATTTCCCCCATGCATAAGTCTGTAGTATGTTGAAGGTTATTTCTGATAATGCAATGATGTTGATGTTCCTTTTTTGCCACATTACACCACATATCAGTGTCATTTATACACAAGTACTCACTCTCTGAGCTTTCTCATTTTCCTTTAGCTTCCCACAAGCTGAAGTTAGATAAGCCTGTAATACTCTGTGCTGGCTGTAAATCCAGTGACTGGACTGTGCGGGATTGCTTATGATTAGGTGGAGGTGATGGTGCATGTTCTTTCTAATAACAAGCAGCTGGGAACTTTGGCACAAAGATCGGAGAAAAGTGATAAGGCCCAAATATACTAAGTTGAGTTCTTCTCCTGGTCATCCTGTACAGTATGTATAGTATATTCAACAAAAAGAAATATGGAGAATGCTGCTTCTTAGAATTTTCACAAAAATGTCTATAAAATGACTGTAAACTACTGTTTTATTTATTTTTTTCTTTTAAATAAAGTCCTCCCACCATCCACAATTTGCTATTTTTGGGAGCTCTGCTTATTATAGCTCTAACTTGTGATGTATGGTGATTATGGTGGGATACTCTTATTGCAGAAGGGACTCTAAAGAGGACCATCAATGTCTAAGATAAAAGTACGGTAACCCATTTATTAAAAAAAGCTATGGACACTTATGTTGACTATTTTTTATCAAATTGATAACAGTTAAGTCTTGATTAGAGATGAGCGAACATGCTCGTCCGAGCTTGATGCTCGGTCGAGCATTAGGGTACTCGAAACTGCTCGTTACTCGGACGAATACTTCGCCCGCTCGAGAAAATGGCAGCTCCCGCCGTTTTGCTTTTTGGCGGCCAGAAACAGAGCCAATCACAAGCCAGGAGACTCTGCACTCCACCCAGCATGACGTGGTACCCTTACACGTCGATAGCAGTGGTTGGCTGGCCAGATCAGGTGACCCTGGGATAGACTAGCCGCTGGCCGCGCTGCTCGGATCATTCTGTCTCTGGATGCCGCTAGGGAGAGAGCTGCTGCTGGTCAGGGAAAGCGTTAGGGTGTTCTATTAGCTTACTGTTAGGCAGGAGTGATTCTCAAAGAACCCAACAGCCCTTCTTAGGGCTACAATAACGTTCTACTTTTTTTATTTTAATTTGCATCTTTTACCATTTTGTGAGGAATTAGCAGGGGGACTTGCTACCGTTGTGTTTAGCTCTTAGTGGCACACATATCCATAGCAAAGACCGAAGTGGCAAAATTCAGTAGGGGTTGGATTTCTATTAGGCAATAACTCAGTGTCATCTCATCTGGCATAGTAGTGTGCTTCCTTTGATACTTGGCTAGAAAATAGCCATAGGAGAATACAAACAGCTTCTTGAAGCCTACAGTAGCGTTCTATATATTTGATTTCTGGTTGATCTGCTGGTGGCTTTAGTTTCTGCAGTGCATGTACTTGCCAATTCTGAGCAATTTGTAGTGAGACTTGCGACCGCTGTGTTCTGCGCTTAGTGGCGCACATATCCATAGCAAAGGCTGAAGTGGGAAAATTCAGTAGGGGTTGGATTTCTATTAGGCACTAACTCAGTGTCATCTCATCTGGCATAGTAGTGTGCTTCCTTTGATACTTGGCTAGAAAATAGCCATAGGAGAATACAAACAGCTTCTTGAAGCCTACAGTAGCGTTCTATATATTTGATTTCTGGTTGATCTGCTGGTGGCTTTAGTTTCTGCAGTGCATGTACTTGCCAATTCTGAGCAATTTGTAGTGAGACTTGCGACCGCTGTGTTCTGCGCTTAGTGGCGCACATATCCATAGCAAAGGCTGAAGTGGGAAAATTCAGTAGGGGTTGGATTTCTATTAGGCACTAACTCAGTGTCATCTCATCTGGCATAGTAGTGTGCTTCCTTTGATACTTGGCTAGAAAATAGCCATAGGAGAATACAAACAGCTTCTTGAAGCCTACAGTAGCGTTCTATATATTTGATTTCTGGTTGATCTGCTGGTGGCTTTAGTTTCTGCAGTGCATGTACTTGCCAATTCTGAGCAATTTGTAGTGAGACTTGCGACCGCTGTGTTCTGCGCTTAGTGGCGCACATATCCATAGCAAAGGCTGAAGTGGGAAAATTCAGTAGGGGTTGGATTTCTATTAGGCACTAACTCAGTGTCATCTCATCTGGCATAGTAGTGTGCTTCCTTTGATACTTGGCTAGAAAATAGCCATAGGAGAATACAAACAGCTTCTTGAAGCCTACAGTAGCGTTCTATATATTTGATTTCTGGTTGATCTGCTGGTGGCTTTAGTTTCTGCAGTGCATGTACTTGCCAATTCTGAGCAATTTGTAGTGAGACTTGCGACCGCTGTGTTCTGCGCTTAGTGGCGCACATATCCATAGCAAAGGCTGAAGTGGGAAAATTCAGTAGGGGTTGGATTTCTATTAGGCACTAACTCAGTGTCATCTCATCTGGCATAGTAGTGTGCTTCCTTTGATACTTGGCTAGAAAATAGCCATAGGAGAATACAAACAGCTTCTTGAAGCCTACAGTAGCGTTCTATATATTTGATTTCTGGTTGATCTGCTGGTGGCTTTAGTTTCTGCAGTGCATGTACTTGCCAATTCTGAGCAATTTGTAGTGAGACTTGCGACCGCTGTGTTCTGCGCTTAGTGGCGCACATATCCATAGCAAAGGCTGAAGTGGGAAAATTCAGTAGGGGTTGGATTTCTATTAGGCACTAACTCAGTGTCATCTCATCTGGCATAGTAGTGTGCTTCCTTTGATACTTGGCTAGAAAATAGCCATAGGAGAATACAAACAGCTTCTTGAAGCCTACAGTAGCGTTCTATATATTTGATTTCTGGTTGATCTGCTGGTGGCTTTAGTTTCTGCAGTGCATGTACTTGCCAATTCTGAGCAATTTGTAGTGAGACTTGCGACCGCTGTGTTCTGCGCTTAGTGGCGCACATATCCATAGCAAAGGCTGAAGTGGCAAAATTCAGTAGGGGTTGGATTTCTATTAGGCAATAACTCAGTGTCATCTCATCTGGCATAGTAGTGTGCTTCCTTTGATACTTGGCTAGAAAATAGCCATAGCAATAGGATAGGATTGTTTGGTTCTAAAAACTCAAAAAAAAACAAAAAACACAAAAAAAAAAAAAAAACACAAAAAAACACAAAAAAAAACAAAAAGAAGTAAAAAAAAAAAAAAAGTTATAACTCTCATTTTAAAAATGTTTAACCCGAGGGCTAGGGGTAGAGGACGAGGGCGGGGACGTGGGCGTCCAACTACTGCAGGGGTCAGAGGCCGTGGTCCTGGGCGGGGTGAGACACCACCTGCTGATGAGGGAGCAGGGGAACGCCGCAGAGCTACACTCCCTAGGTTCATGTCTGAAGTTACTGGGACTCGTGGTAGAGCACTGTTGAGGCCAGAACAGTGCGAACAGGTGATGTCGTGGATTGCTGACAATGCTTCGAGCAATTTGTCCACCACCAGTCAGTCTTCCACGCAGTCCACCCATGTCACCGAAATCCCCACTCCTCCAGCTCCTGCACCTCAGCCTCCTCCCCCCCAGTCTGCCCCCTCCCAGGAAAATTTGCCATTTGAACCGGCATACTCTGAGGAACTGTTTTCTGGACCCTTCCCACAGTCACAAACCACTTGTCCGGTTGCTGCTGAGCAATTTTCCGATGCCCAGGTTTTCCACCAGTCACAGTCTGTGGGTGATGATGACCTTCTTGACGTAGTGGAAGTGTGTAAAGAGGTGTCCGACGATGAGGAGACACGGTTGTCAGACAGTGGGGAAGTTGTTGTCAGGGCAGGAAGTCCGAGGGGGGAGCAGACTGAGGGATCGGAGGATGATGAGGTGACAGACCCAAGCTGGGTTGAGAGGCCGGGTGAACACAGTGCTTCTGAGACGGAGGAGAGTCCTCGACCTGAACAGGTTGGAAGAGGCAGTGGTGGGGCCAGACGGAGAGGCAGGGCCAGAGCTGGTGCATCAGCGCCACTGTCAACTAGTGAAGCTCCCGTGGTGAGGGCTCTTGCGGCGAGGGCTAGATCTTCAGAAGTGTGGAGGTTCTTTAAGGAAACACCGGATGACCGACGGACTGTGGTGTGCAACATTTGCCAAACCAGGCTCAGCAGGGGTTCCACCACTACTAGCTTAACTACCACCAGTATGCGCAGGCATATGAATGCTAAGCACCCCACTCAGTGGCAACAAGCCCGTTCACCTCCGGCCGTGCACACCACTGCTCCTTCCCCTGTGTCAGCTGCTAGTCAGCCCCCTGCCCAGGACCCTGGCCCAAAAACCCCATCGTCGCCTCCACGATCCTCCACAGCATCCACCAGCGTTCAGCTCTCCATACCCCAGACGCTGGAGCGGAAACGCAAATATAGTGCAACCCACCCGCACGCCCAAGCCCTTAATGTGCACATCTCCAGATTGCTTAGCCTGGAGATGCTGCCCTATAGGCTAGTAGAGACCGAGGCCTTTCGCAACCTCATGGCGGCGGCCGCCCCTCGGTATTCGGTCCCCAGCCGCCACTACTTTTCCCGATGTGCCGTCCCAGCCCTGCACCAGCACGTGTCAGACAACATCATCCGTGCCCTGACCAAAGCCGTTTCTGACAAGGTCCACCTGACCACGGACACGTGGACGAGTGCTGCCGGGCAGGGCCACTATATATCGCTGACGGCACATTGGGTTAACTTGGTGGAGGCTGGGACCGAGACTGACCCTGGGGCTGCTCATATACTGCCGACGCCGAGGATTGCGGGGCCTACCTCGGTCCAGGTGTTTCAGGCCTACTATGCCTCCTCCTCCTCCCACCCCTCCTCCACCTCCTCCTCCGAACTACCATCCGTGGGCACGGCGCCATCAGTCGGTAGCTCTAGGCACAGCAGCAGTGCCGTCGCTAAGCGACAGCAGGCGGTGCTCAAACTGCTGAGCCTAGGCGACAAAAGGCACACCGCCCAAGAGCTATTACAGGGCATCACGGCGCAGACTGATCTGTGGCTGGCACCGCTGAACCTCAAGCCGGGAATGGTTGTGTGTGACAACGGCCGTAACCTGGTGGCGGCTCTGCAACTCGGCAGACTGACACATGTGCCATGCCTGGCCCATGTGTTAAATCTGATAGTGCAGCGTTTCCTCAAGACATACCCCAATCTGTCTGATTTGCTCACGAAGGTGCGCCGCATCTGTGCGCATTTCAGGAAGTCCAGCCCAGATGCTGCCACTCTCAGGGCAGCGCAGCGCCGCCTCCAACTGCCCGCTCACCGACTGTTGTGCGACGTGCCCACGAGGTGGAATTCAACACTGACCATGTTATCCAGAGTTTACCAGCAGCGCAGAGCGATTGTAGACTGCCAGATGTCAACTTCCACCAGAACTGGTAGTCAGGTCAGTCAGCTTCCTCAAGTCTACAATGAGGAGTGGACGTGGATGTCTGATATCTGTCAGGTGCTGAGTAACTTTGAGGAGTCAACACAGATGGTCAGTGGCGATGCCGCCATCATCAGCCTCACCATCCCGCTGCTTGGCCTGTTGAAAAACTCTCTGGTCAGCATGAAGTCGGAAGCTTTGCGCTCGTCACAAGAGACGGGGGAAGAATATTCCCTTGTTGATAGCCAAAGCACCCTGAGGTCTGTTTCTCAGCGCATATCGGAGGAGGTGGAGGTGGAGGAGGATGAGGAGGAAGAGGAGGAGAATGTTGGCGAGACACAAGAGGGGACCATTGTTGAGTCCTTCACTGTTCAGCGTGTATGGGCAGAAGAAGAGGAGTTGGAGGAGTTGGAGGAGGAGGAAATGGACAGTCAGGCCAGTGAGGGGAGTGAATTCTTACGCGTTGGTACTCTGGCGCATATGGCAGATTTCATGCTAGGCTGCCTATCCCGTGACCCTCGCGTTCAAAGAATTTATTCCAGCACCGATTACTGGGTGTTCACTCTCCTGGACCCACGGTACAAGCAAAATCTTGCCACTCTCATCCCTGCAGAGGAAAGGAGTGTGAGAATGCATGAATACCAGCAGGCCCTGGTGCACAAGCTGAAACAGTATTTCCCTTCTGACAGCGCTAGCGGCAGAGTGCGTAGTTCTGCGGGACAAGTAGCGAGGGAGAGTAGGCGAGCAGGCAGCTTGTCCAGCACTGGCAAGGGTACGCTTTACAAGGCTTTTGCCAGCTTTATGTCACCCCAGCAAGACACTGTCACCTGTCCCCAGTCTCGGCAGAGTAGGGCTGATCTTTACAGAAAGATGGTGAGGGAGTACGTAGCTGACCATACCATCGTCCTAAATGATCACACAGCTCCCTACAACTACTGGGTTTCAAAGCTGGACATGTGGCACGAACTGGCGCTGTACGCCTTGGAGGTTCTTGCCTGCCCTGCCGCTAGCGTCTTGTCCGAGCGGGTTTTCAGTGCAGCTGGTGGCATCATCACCGATAAGCGTACACGCCTGTCGACTGACAGCGCTGACAGGCTGACGCTTATTAAAATGAATAAAGGCTGGATTTCTCAGAATTTCCAATCTCCACCAGGTGAAGGAAGCTCAACCTGAATAATTGATCCACTCCTCCTCCTCCTCCTCATTTTCCTCCTTCTCCTCCTCTTTGTACAGTAAAGCAGAGGAAAATGGCTATTTTTTGACAGGGCCCACTGGCTCTTGCTATACTTCATGCATTTAATTTTTCTGGAGGGCCACCTACCCGGTCCTCTGTTTGAAACAATTTTTGTGAGTGCCACATACAGGCACTCAATCTATTCCATTTTTCTGGAGGGCCACCTACCCGGTCCTCTGGTTTGAACAATTTTTGGGACTGCCACATACAGGCACTCAATCTATTCCATTTTACTGGAGGGCCACCTACCTGCTCCTCTGGTTTGAAGAATTTTTGGGACTGCCACATACAGGCACTCAATCTATTCCATTTTACTGCAGGGCCACCTACCTGCTCCTCTGGTTTGAAACATTTTTGGGACTGCCACATACAGGCACTCAATCTATTCCATTTTACTGGAGGGCCACCTACCTGCTCCTCTGGTTTGAAAAATTTTTGGGACTGCCACATACAGGCACTCAATCTATTCCATTTTACTGGAGGGCCACCTACCTGCTCCTCTGGTTTGAAGAATTTTTGGGACTGCCGCATACAGGCACTCAATCTATTCCATTTTACTGGAGGGCCACCTACCTGCTCCTCTGGTTTGAAGAATTTTTGGGACTGCCACATACAGGCACTCAATCTATTCCATTTTACTGGAGGGCCACCTACCTGCTCCTCTGGTTTGAACAATTTTTGGGACTGCCACATACAGGCACTCAATCTATTCCATTTTACTGGAGGGCCACCTACCTGCTCCTCTGGTTTGAAGAATTTTTGGGACTGCCACATACAGGCACTCAATCTATTCCATTTTACTGGAGGGCCACCTACCTGCTCCTCTGGTTTGAAAAATGTTTGGGACTGCCACATACAGGCACTATCCAAATTAAATTGTCTCCATAGCAGCCTCCACACGTTGTCTCCATTGCTACCTCCAAAAGTCGTCCATATAGCTGCCTCCATACATCGTCCCTTTATCAAACGAGGTGTGTCAGGCAGAAATTTGGGTTGTTTTCATGGATTCCACATCAAAGTTGTTAACTTTGTCGCCACCCTGCTGTGTTATCCACAAAATATACTGGCAAACTTTTACCATTTAGGGATATTATTTCAGCGCTTCTTGCGCATCTGTTTACATTCCCCTCACCCGGCATATCCTAAACTTATAAGAACGCTACTACACTTGATCTTATACAAAAGGTTCTTAGAAGTGCTGTTTGGGGAGTAGCCTAGAGACAGGGGCTTGGATTGGCGAAAGCTCGCCTGGCAGCGGAACGCCAGCTCCATGCGCATCATGCGCTTCTTGCGCATCTGTTTACATTCCCCTAACCCGCCATATCCCAAACTTATAAGAACGCTACTACACTTAACTTGGTGCAGGCTGGGACCGAGTCTGACCCTGGGGCTGGTCATATACTGCCGACGCAGAGAATTGCGGGGCCTACCTCGGTCCAGGTCTCAAAGGCCTACTATACCTCCTCCCACCCCTCCTCCACCTCCTCCTCCTCCGAATTACCATCCGTGGGCATGGCGCCATCAGTCGGTAGCTCTAGGCACAGCAGCAGTGCCGTCGCTAAGCGACAGCAGGCGGTGCTGAAACTGCTGAGCCTAGGCGATAAAAGGCACACCGCCCAAGAGCTATTACAGGGCATTCCACATCAAAGTTGTTAACTTTGTCGCCACCCTGCTGTGTAAGCCACAAAATATACTGGAAAACTTTTACCATTTAGGGATATTATTTCAGCGCTTCTTGCGCATCTGTTTACATTCCCCTCACCCGCCATATCCTAAACTTATAAGAACGCTACTACACTTGATCTTATACAAAAGTGCTGTTTGGGGAGTAGCCTAGAGACAGGGGCTTGGATTTGCGAAAGCTCGCCTGGCAGCGGAGCGCCAGCTCCATGCGCATCATGCGCTTCTTGCGCATCTGTTTACATTCCCCTCACCCGGCATATCCTAAACTTATAAGAACGCTACTACACTTGATCTTATACAAAAGTGCTGTTTGGGGAGTAGCCTAGAGACAGGGGCTTGGATTGGCGAAAGCTCGTCTGGCAGCGGAGCGCCAGCTCCATGCCAAGATCCAACTAACATAGTTTTAACTGCAGCACCTTTATCTACTACTAGTTCACTGCCTCCATACATGGTCCCCTTATCAAACGAGCTGTGTCAGGCAGAATTTTGGGTTGTTTTCATGGCTTCCATGTTAACTTTGTCGCCACCCTGCTGTGTAATCCACAAAATATACTGGCAAACTTTTATCATGTACCGATATTATTTGAGCACTTCTTGCTCACCTCCTTTGGTTCCTCTCTGCCACCCATTGGTTTGAAGCCTGAGTCCATTTAGGGTATGTCGCCATGACACTCTCTAGCCTGCTGCCGCTGCCTCTGCATGCCGTCCCCTATAGTGTCAGGGTCAATTATTGCATGTTTTAGATACTATCTAGCTTCATTCTGTCACTCTGTCATGGCCATGCTGTTGCCCATAATTTTGGCATAATGGTGCGTTTAAGCAGCCTCAGAGGCATCCATGCATGCTGCCCCTGCTGTTTCCTGTCCATTTCCGTGGTGTTTCCATCCTTTTCTGAGGTTCCCAGGTGTTTGGCCAAGCTTCCCTGTGCAGAGCCTTGGTCCCCTTGAAAAATGCTCGAGTCTCCCATTGACTTCAATGGGGTTCGTTATTCGAGACGAGCACTCGAGCATCGGGAAAAGTTCGTCTCGAATAAGGAGTACCCGAGCATTTTAGTGTTCGCTCATCTCTAGTCTTGATGCATGGTTATATATCGTGCAACGTTGATAACCAACTTCGATATCTATCATTGTGAGGGTGAAGAGGCGCTCCATCCACATAAACATCACAATCACTATCTGAAGGAGTACAATGATTGATCTTAGAATTTTCATATATAATGCAGGAAAATGAAGAATCCAAGTCCCTAGAGGATGCGTGTTGATGGCACCAGGGGTAACCTACTACCAAAAGGCACCTGTTTTGGCATCTTCTAGCATTATGCCTTAATAGTATTAAATATACAGGTTAAAGGGACCTATAAAAGAGACAATAAAACAACTACAGGTCCTTATAGAGCTATGGTTTGGTGTCCCAACACCCAAACACCTCTGTATGCGGCAGTTATGTGTGCATGAAGCTGGAGATGTGTCCAGAAAGACACAATGGACTCATCTAAATAATGTAGCCAAAATTTGAAAACTCTGCTGACAAAATACAAACATGTGTTTGACCTACCAATTTCATCAAATACATGTGTTAGAAATCCGTCCATGGTCAAATGATGTCACCCAGGTCACCCATGTCTTAGTGTAAGAGACAATAATCAGAGCTGAGTGTGCAACTGTGTGCCCATGTAAAGATTACTATCCACTGGATAGTAACTTGCATTTAAATGTTTTACACTTTATTTACCCCTTAACTCACCAGGATGTACTGGTATGTCCTTGTATTCTTGTAGTTAGGACAGGTAATGATGTGGGACCCCTGCTCAGCCGTGAGCCCTCTCCATACAGCGCGACCCGACCGCTGCCGTGAATACATGTGGCATGGTTGTTGGTGCCAGAAGGGCTGGTCTAAGTATTTCAGAAACTGCTGATCTACTGGGATTTTCACGCACAACCATCTCTAGGGTTTACAGAGAATGGTCCGAAAAAGAAAAACATCCAGTGAGCGGCACTTCTGTGGGCGGAAATGCCTTGTTGATGCCAGAGGTCAGAGGAGAATGGGCAGACTGGTTCGAGCTGATAGAAAGGTAACAGTGACTCAAATCGCCACCCGTTACAACCAAGGTAGGCAGAAGAGCATCTCTGAACGCACAGTACGTTGAACTTTGAGGCAGATGGGCTACAGCAGCAGAAGACCACACCGGGTGCCACTCCTTTCAGCTAAGAACAGGAAACTGAGGCTACAATTTGCACAAGCTCATCGAAATTGGACAGTAGAAGATTGGAAAAACGTTGCCTGGTCTGATGAGTTTCGATTTCTGCTGCGACATTCGGATGGTAGGGTCCGAATTTGGCATCAACAACATGAAAGCATGGATCCATCCTGCCTTGTATCAACGGTTCAGGCTGGTGGTGTCAGGGTGTGGGGAATTTTTTTCTTGGCACTCTTTGGGCCCCTTGGTACCAATTGAGCATCGTTGCAACGCCACAGCCTACCTGAGTATTGTTGCTGACCATGTCCATCCCTTTATGGCCACAATGTACCCAACATCTGATGGCTACTTTCAGCAGGATAATGCGCCATGTCATAAAGCTGGAATCATCTCAGACTGGTTTCTTGAACATGACAATGAGTTCACTGTACTCAAATGGCCTCCACAGTCACCAGATCTCAATCCAATAGAGCATCTTTGGGATGTGGTGGAACGGGAGATTCGCATCATGGATGTGCAGCCGACAAATCTGCGGCAACTGTGCGATGCCATCATGTCAATATGGACCAAAATATCTGAGGAATGCTTTCACCACCTTGTTGAATCTATGCCACAAAGAATTGAGGCAGTTCTGAAGGCAAAAGGGGGTCCAACCCGTTACTAGCATGGTGTACCTAATAAAGTGGCCGGTGAGTGTATGTTCTCTATACTGTGTGGTGTATAAAACTAACAAAAAAGGTAAATGTGTCAGGTATTACTGTATTAAAAAAAAAAAAAAACTGGGTAACACAATTTTTGGATGCATTTTTATTGGACGCCTTCTACAAGGTAACAATTTGGGGACCAAAGAAATGTTTTTGTAAAGAAATATTACTCTCAATACTCATACAAGTAGCATAGTTTTAAAAATAGTGTCCTTTGTGGGTGTTTCCACTGTTCTGGAAACACAATTCCTGTTTGTGCCGTCTTATGGGTTCCTAAAATGTTTTACAAACATATGGGAGGTATCGCCATGTTCATAAGAAACTGAGATGTATTTTCTCCTTTCATCCGACTTGAATGTGTCAATTTTAGAGCCATATAATTTTATTATCAAAATTTGAAAATTCCACATAGTATCTCCATTTTTTTTTAATTCACGGAAATGCTTAAAAGGTTAACAAACTTACCTAAGACTGTTTTGAATAGTTTAAGGGGTGAAGTAAAAATGAAATGTTTTGTGGGGAGTTTGTAATAAATAAAACTTTAAAACCCCTATAGATATGAATAGGCCTCAAAAATAATTGAACCTGAAATTTGGAAATATTCTGTTTGATTTGTAAGCTTCATAGCATCCTATTAAATAATATTAAAAAACTAAGGCAGATTTAAAGACGACATGTGGTAAATGTTAATTTGTAACCAATTTGCGCTAATTTTTACAACTCTTCTCCAAATTTCAATTCTTTCTAATAAATAAGTGCAAAACATTTTAACCAAAATATACCAGTAACATAAAGTAAAACATGTCACTAAAAAACTTACTAAAAATTAACTTGCGTTCTAAAGTTATAATGCTTATAGTAACACATGGAAGATTTGAAAAATAAGGGGAGGCCACTTCTGGACATGTTATTAGTGAGGGGAGGCCACTGCTGGGACATGTTATTAGTGATGGGAGGCTGCAGCTGGACATGGTATCAGTGAGGGAAGGCCGCTGCTGGACATGTTATTAGTGAGGGGAGGCCAATGCTGGGACATGTTATTAGCGAGGGGAGGCTGCTGCTGGACATGTGATTAGTGAGTGGAGGCCGCTGCTGGACATGTTATTAATGAGGGGAGGCCACTGCTGGACATGTTATTAGTGAGGGGAGCCAACTCCTGGGGCATGTTATTAGTGAGGGGAGGCCAGTGCTGGGACATGTGATTAGTGAGAGGAGGCCAGTGCTGGGACATATTATTAGTGAGGGTAGGCCAGTGCTGGGACATATTATTAGTGAGGGGAGGCTTGTGGCCTATATTTTAAAATTGTCATGAGGTGCTTAGGCTGCATTCACATAATGGGGGAGATGTTTCAAAGTGTCTGAGAGCAGAGCGCAGCTGTTTACAAAAGGAATCATGAGCTCTGATTGGTTGACGTACCAGTATATCACAAGTCGCTTTTTCAGAGCATATCAAAACACAATGCATTGTGTGATCGCAGCCTTATATTTTACATACAATATTTCCTTGTAGCAGTAGGTGGGCCCCCAGGGTCATCTTCACTGGTGGGCCCTAGGCCCCTCAATCCGATCCGGCATAATGAAATATAGCATTGTTTTAAAAGTCTACATACAGTAAGTGTAATACTTCAGAGTAACAATTTTACAAATAATTATAAAAGCTATTAATCTCAGAAAGTATGGTTGCCTCTGAAAATAAAATATGAGTGAATGAGCAAGATACAGGCTGTGGGCAAACTTGGCACATGCAAATGCCATATGTAAATGGGAATAAAACCTGAAATATCACTTTATGGTGTTATTTACAATTAAGCTTAGCAATTATGTGCCAACTATTATCATTTATTTTCCATCCAATTGATACATTGAATAGGTAAATATTAGCCTATCTGATGCTGGTCTTCTTCCAGTACATTAAAGACAAAATGGTGATCTTTGTTTGCCTGACTTAAAGGACACCTGTCATCAGGTCTGTGTCACTAGTCTTGTCACCTCTACCTGTTGGAGCAGCTCACAGGGATCCCATCCCAGCCTTTATCTAGTTATTTCATACATTATTCATTGTAAAATCATCTATTTTTTATCATGTAAATGAGGCTGGTCACATGGTCAGAGGCAGTGATGTCACCCCTGTCCCCCCTCCCCTCGCCTCCCCCTGCTTATGTCTGTGTGTAATGTATAGTAAAGCATGGCTAGTGTGTGCAAACATCTGCTGACATGCTGCATCCTCCTAATATACAGGTGGGAGACACAGACATCAGCTACACATGAATCTGACATGTTCTGCTGTAACATGGCTGCCTGGAGCTGCTGTATCTCTCCTATACACACACAGGGGGCGTGGCCACCAGCACCAGGAAGCACATCATTATACAGCCTCACATCATTATACAGGCTGTCAGTCAAGCACTGGGGGTGTGGCTGTGCCTCCCACTCATGAATAGAGTGGACAGCTTGAATATGCTAATGCTTCATTGGCCATTTCACATGTCATTTGCATACAGCTTTAGGACCTCATTGCTTAGGTTTACAGGCATGTAGAGGGACAATGAAGGGATGGAGGCAATGCTCTCTAATGGCAGTTTATGAAAATATATTTAGTTTAGGGGGGTTATTTTGCATGACGGGTTCTCTTTAAGGCTAAGATGTTATAGATGTTTACCGCATAAGGTTAGTGTTGAAATGTATTTCCTTTGGGGCCCATCCTGTGTGAAACCACAGGAAATAATCCTTAGTAGTTTCCAAACTGAGTTGTCTTTGGTTACAGATTCTTTAATATTTTGGCTCAGTCCCTAACCCAACCAATCTGTCCAGCAAAAGCGCAACCACAACTACACTTAGTGGTAGCTGTCAGACTGGGTAAGTGGTAGCAAACTCACCTTGTGGGTTATGGCCCTGCATGCAGCAGATACACCACCCTGACAAGGGTGAACCCGCTGTCAGGCACCTAACTTAAAGACCCTGAGGAGCCCTACAAGGGGACAGCAAAGACTTACTTCATTTGGCAGATGCTGGATGGTGAAGCTGACAGGTAACAGAAAATTAGAGCTAGACCAGTGTTCACACTAGCACACAGAAATGTGTGAGACAGGGAAATCTGGATAAGACCACACGGAAATGATGGAAAAACAACGGATACAGACAGACAAGCGGAGTCCAGGTCAAAACAAAGATGGGGCAAAGGTACAGAATCAGATAGCCCTAGAATGGTCGGTAAGTGCAGCAGATGTCAAATACACAGAGGAGCAAACATAGCAATACCACTGGATAGCAAGATAACAATATGCTCATTACACACAGATCTTAATAATGCACATAAAGCCAGCTTCCAATAGGAACAGACAGGATCGGAGCCAGATGAATAAGTCTATGTTATTCCCATACATACCCGACTTCAGTTTTGCCTTCTTTTCGGCTTCTTCCGGGACATACGTATGTTCTGAAATACCTGTTTTAATGCTCGTTTTGTGAGTTGAATATATTTTTTTTAATTTTCAACTCTTGTCATGGTGGTACCACACTATTGCAGCTTTATTTCTAACAGTGCTGAACATCTGATTAGCGGACTGCTCTAATCGGAGCCCTGTTTCCTGGGAGCATCCTGATTTGGATGCACCGAAGCTAAGACTGCAGAGAAGAGTTTCAGCTCTTGGCATCTGTTACCGTTCTGTGAACATTGTGAATCCTTAGGCCCCTTCCACACTTGCGTTGCAGATCACGTTAGAGTCTGATCAGGGTGTGATCAGGGTTTGGTGTTTGAAAAACTGTGCTGAGTGTGCTGAGATTTAAATGCACGTTTAAAAAAACGTGTGTGTGTGTGTGAAAAAAAATGCAAGTCTGAAAAAACACATTGGGGGTCATTTACTAAGGGCCCGATTCGCGGTTTCCTGACGTGTTACCCGAATATTTCTGATCTGCGCTGATTCTCCCTGAATTGCCCCGGGATTTTGGTGCACGCGATCGGATTGTGGCGCATCGGCACTGGCATGCACGCGACGGAAAACCCGACGAATTCGGAAAAACCGCTGCATTTAAAACAAAAAAATCTGTCGCAGAGCTTGCACTTACCTTCACTCAACCCGAGCTGGTGAACTCCAGTGCGTTCCGATGCGTTTCAGCGCAGCAGCGCAACCTGGTGGACGGGGGAGGAACTACCTTAATAAATCCCGGCCGGACCCGAATCCAGCACAGGGAACGCGCCGCTGGATCGCAAATGGACCAGGTAAGTAAATCTGCCCCATTGATTATAATGGGCCAGAGTGCAATGCAAGTTCTGCGCATCAAAAGCACGCGTGGAAAACCCAAGTGTAGAAGGAGCTTTACTCCTTTTCTTTTTGGGGCACATGTATCATAGTTTGGTCTCTCTGAGGTGCATTTTAGAGACTTTTGGCGGCTACTTTTTGCACCTTATGTATGATCCTGTCTTTTTACTTGTGATACATGTTCCTGGCAGGTACAAATTTTGGCGACTTTTGTTGCAAATGTCTCAAATCCACATGGACACAAGTCACGTGAGGGGGTTATATGCAGGAGTGGACATTACTGTTAATTTGGAATTTAACATGTTTCATTTTTAATGCATTTTGAAACTAATTAAAACAGCTGAGGAGAGGTGATTTGCCTTATTTTGTTACTTTTAACATTTAAATTTACAAAACGCATAGTAAACGCACATGCATTAACACGGCATTTATATTGCGTTTTCTAAACACAAATGTAATGAAATAAGGCAAATCACCTCTCCTCAGCTGTTGTAATTAGTTTCAAAATGCATTAAAAACGCAATTAAACCTCTACCCTGTGACCTCACCCTTAGAAGTAACCAATAAAAAAAAAATGCAAAGATTTAAGAATTTAGACAAAAGAGGTTTCTGTGCAAAATGTTAAACAGTTAAAGCATGTGAAATAATTCCAATTCACATGTTAAAATCGGGTCCATGAAAAATAAAAACTTCCTTTGCACCTGCCCTGGACCAGGTGCAGATTTGTGCCTAAAAAGTCGCAAAAAAGGTGAAAAGTCGCACAGAACATCTGGAAAGTTAAGATACATACAAAAGGTGCAGACTGAGGTGCACTTGAAGAGCGTCAACAAAAGTCGCAAAAACCCTGCTAAAACGAGAAAAGTCACAAAAAAAAGACAATTTGCCTAGATGAAACTATGATACATGTGCCCCATTGTGTTTTAGCCTGGTTAATTATCCCAAGTATTTGAAGAAACGCTAGTAGCAGAAGTAAAAAACCCTTTTTTTTTAGATAGCAAGATAAGACTGAATAACTAGCTTCAGCTGAATGAACTGGGAAGAATATAAAAGGGAGCAATGGACACCACCTTCAGCACTGACGTCAACTCTGAGGATGCAGTGCTAGCGTACAGGATGGGGGCCTCGGTCCCGAGGCCCCCATCATGGGGGTCTAGAGGGACTGTGTTTCCAATCAGAAGTTGGGCTCAAGCAGCTCAAAATATCCCCAAACCCCATAGCACTGTCTCCATTAATCTGAAAAAAATCTATACTAACCTTTCGACTTCTTCTACTTGGCCACGCGGCTCCGTCATCTCCTCTTCCTGCCTGGGCACAAACACTATGTCATAGTGTATGCGGCGCATGGGCCCTAAGGCTACATTCAGACAATGTATGCCTGCCGTACCGTAGTACGGCGGGCATACATCAGCGCTGCGGAGAGGAGCAGGGGATGAGCGTAGCTCACCCCCGCCCCATCCATAGGAATATACAGTGCACGGAAAGTTAGGACATATCCGTACAGCTCCCGTGCAGTGCCGTGAGCCCATAGAAGTGTATGGGGGACGTATATCGGCCGTATATATGTCCCCCATACATGTGTGTGAATGTAGCCTTACATAGGTTATTTTTTTTAAGAGGGCCCTGCTTTAGACATTACATTAAAGATGGGGGGGGTATGTAAAGGGGAAATCTGGGGTTGACTTTATTGATCCTTTATTGGAAAGCAGAATGTGTTGAGTAAAAGGAAGATTTTTTACATTTTTGTATGTTGGTTGTAAGTAAATATCTTTATTATAGTAGATTAAATGAAAATAATGAGAATGAATTCCAGTTTTGCTCTAGTTTACATCCCCATTTTAACCCTTTATACCATCAATTTTATTAATCATAAGCTATCACACATTGTTTTTGTGGTGTTTGCACTTGGCTCCAGGAGTGCCTTTTTCTGATTTGATGTAGATGTAAGCATTGGTCAGTCTGTTCCTGTTTCTTGGCTTTTAAGTCTTGTGATGGCTTCTGGTAATGATGACATGCCAATATTGTGTCAGCCAGTTAATGGGAATTAGATTGAGAGAGCAGTTGTGTAGTTTATCACACCTGTTTTACATTTATATGAGCCTGTGCTGTGGTCATGAAAACTCTGAAGTCATTTCCACTGTAATCTACCTATGAGCCTCCTGCCTTCGCACTTGTATTCCCAGAAGATCTATTTGAAAAAACACATTTTTTGTGGTAATGTCACTATTCCCAAACCTTTTTATGTTTTTCTCTGTGACTGTAACCTTTTTTCATAACGCAAGAGTGATACGTTACCTGTGTGTAAGGGTCTTGCCTTATGCAGGTGCTGAAATCGCCCTTGACATTCCATGAAAATAGCTTTGTTCTCAGTTTAATGCATGCAGGTCCTGGTAAATTGTGCAATGAGTCTACAGTATTCTACAGTAAGTTTACATCATATATAGGCATTCAGATCGCCACTTTACTTCTTTCAGCCAACACCTGTATAGATTAAACCAAGAGATTAGCACCAAATAATGAAAAAACATTTGTCTATAGCTTTTTTTTTACATGAACCCACTCCATTCCTAGCTAAACAAAACCTTAAAGAGCACATGAGTGATATCTGTTCCATAGATACTTCATTACACCGTTTAAAATTTGAAACATCTTTTATTGATCAATACCATCTAAAAACATCAATGTAACAGTATGACTACAATCAATTGTCCTCGGGATTCCACTAATGCATCCACGCAACACAAATCAGCAGTTGAGCAATGTAAACCCAGGTATATTAACATGTGTAGGTTAATGAAAAAGATCCTATAAAGTACCTGTGCAAAAAAAGTTAATAACCCAACCTAACATGAAGTTGTAACATCATGGTAAAGTGCTATGTGCCTTTCCTAACAGAATAATAGCATAATCAGCTTACCCATGTTGTGTGTGGCGAGGACGCCAGTACCCCGACGCGCGTTTCGCGTTGCCGCTTCCTCAGGGGGCCTGTGTAGACACCTGTATAGATGAAGCAAATGGTGGCATACATTGGGGCACAATTACTGACCTGTCCGAGGAGTTCACCCAAAGTGCATTGTTCAAACAATAATGCACTCTCCCGCGATTCATAAAATCATGCGCCCGATATCGCTTCCCTCATCGGGTCCGCTGGAGTTCATCTTCTTCCTGGTGCATGTAAATGCTTGATCTTGCGACACAATTTGAAAGTTAAATCCCACGCTCAGTCCGAATCAGTCGGATCGTCCAACTGCCCGCCCACCAATTTCTGTTGCATGAAAGCCAGCGCAGCCGCACCACAATCCAATCTCGTGCAACATAATTCCCAGTTAAATACCTGTCCCAGAGGCACAAATCCCAAAAAGGTCAGAAAACCGACGTAAGTGCGCCCCCGGGACCTTAGTAAATATGCCCCATTGTCTTTAATTCTGAGCTATAGGAATCCATGCATTGCTATCCAGGATCCTACTGGCACAAACATGATGTAATAAAATTGTACAAAGAGCATACGTAGTATACGTAGAACACTAAAAAAAATAAAAATAAATAAAAAGTAAAGTTTAAACGAAGAAGCCAGCAATTTCCTAATCCTGTTTGTGTACAAGAATAATAGTGGAGATTTGTACAAATTTAATACACAGTATCACAGGGCCAATACACTATATACAACATATGACCATAACAAAGAGCAAGCTAGTGTGTACAGGCTGAAAAATAGATAATTTTATTTCAAGACATATGATAAACACACAAAAGATGACATGCATCAATACTTATAAAAATATTTAAAAAGTGTACAAATGCACATCAACAAGAACACTTGGATCAGAGCCAGTCACAAAGATCCACAGACGGCCACAAGTCGGCAAGTGGTGAAGACAATTCTCCCACACCAGGTAAGCATAAATGAGTTATGACAGCGGTGCGGTACAGTCCTGGGAAACACATACACAGTTAATCAGATGAAAGCACTCAGAAAGAGAGTCCAATTTAAGAGTCAGTGAACTCCCAGACAGCAATGTGAACAAAAAATGAAATGTAGATACAAATCAAGGGAGTCCCCCTATGTTAGAACCAGGACCAAATCCATATGGAGCCAGTCAGTATTGGGTACATAGTGGGAGGAATAGCCCAATCCTAAACTTGTGGCCAGAGGCACCCCATGCGTTACATCACAGCCATGTGACTTCCTAGTCCTAAATAAAATAGGCCTTGTTGACACTGATGTGTGCTCTCCCAGGTGTCCTATGATTGTGGAAGGCAGTGGCAGATAGCTGAGGCGTGGTGACTGCTTGGCGGTTGGTTCATGCCCAGATGTGCCTCATGCGAGTTCGCTGAACCACGGCGACTCCCCTGCGCTTTGCCACAAAGTTGATCAGCTGGAGACAGGGTGCACCCCTCTGTGCCGCTGCGCGATAAGGATGGTAGTCGGATGAAATAGAAGTCGTGGCAATCCAGATGGCAGAGATGGTGGCAGGAGGCTTGGCTGCTCCAGCAGCAATGGGATGGTCACAATGTCCTTGTTCTCTAATGTCATGAGGCAGTGGCAGATGTCTGAGACAAGGTGGTAATGCTCACCACTAGATCTCCAGAAGATGAATTTTGTCTGCTGGTGCAGTGAGTTGGAGCCCTGACCAGGTGGCATGGCAGGCTTGAGGAGGTCTGCAGCAGTTCAATGTGCATTTGGTGGGTCCCCTTATGGTGGTTCCAGTGTCGTTGGAGTTGACATTATATCCATGTCCTGCGATGGTGGAAAGCAGCGGCAGAACCAGGGTGCCTACAGCTTGGTCTCTGGGATATACAGGTGGTGCAGTGATTTTCGGCCTTGACAAGGTGGCATTGCGGGCAGGGATTCTTCAGCAGGTCCATGTGTGGCTCAAAGGTTTGTTGGCATGACAGGGAGCCTGGAATATTTCCAAACCTTCAGGGAAAGGGGAGGGAGAGGGAAGAAATGGGAAGAAAGGTGAAGGAATGCAGGATGGAGGTGTCCAGGCAGCCTATCATGGTGCCATCAATATACACTTACCGGCCACTTTATTAGGTACACCATGCTAGTAACGGGTTGGACCCCCTTTTGCCTTCAGAACTGCCTCAATTCTTCGTGGCATGGATTCAACAAGGTGGTGGAAGCATTCCTCAGAGATTTTGGTCCATATTGACATGATGGCATCACACAGTTGCCACAGATTTGTCGGCTGCACATCCATGATGCGAATCTCCCGTTCCACCACATTCCAAAGATGCTCTATTGGATTGAGATCTGGTGACTGTGGAGGCCATTTGAGTACAGTGAACTCATTGTCATGTTCAAGAAACCAGTCTGAGATGATTCCAGCTTTATGACATGGCGCATTATCCTGCTGAAAGTAGCCATCAGATGTTGGGTCATCCCTTTATGACCCATTGTGGTCATAAAGGGATGGACATGGTCAGCAACAATACTCAGGTAGGCTTTCATGTTGTTGACGCCAAATTCTGACCCTACCATCCGAATGTCGCAGCAGAAATCGAGACTCATCAGACCAGGCAACGTTTTTCCAATCTTCTACTGTCCAATTTCGATGAGCTTGTGCAAATTGTAGCCTCAGTTTCCTGTTCTTAGTTGAAAGGAGTGGCACTCGGTGTGGTCTTCTGCTGCTGTAGCCCATCTGCCTCAATGTTCGATGTACTGTGTGTTCAGAGATGCTCTTCTGCCTACCTTGGTTGTAACGGGTGGCGATTTGAGTCACTGTTGCCTTTCTATCAGCTCGAACCAGTCTGCCCATTCTCCTCTGACCTCTGGCATCAACAAGGCAGAACTGCCGCTCACTGGATGTGTTTTCTTTTTCAGACCATTCTCTGTAAACCCTAGAGATGGTTGTGCGTGAAAATCCCAGTAGATCAGCAGTTTCTGAAATACTCAGACCAGCCCTTCTGGCGCCAACAACCATGCCACATTCAGAGGCACTCAAATCACCTTTCTTCCCCATACTGATGCTCGGTTTGAACCACAGGAGATTGTCTTGACCATGTCTACATGCCTAAATGCACTGAGTTACCGCCATGTGATTGGCTGATTATAAATTAAGTGTTAACGAGCAGTTGAACAGGTGTACCTAATAAAGTGGCCGGTGAGTGTATTTATGATATCACATCTTTTAGATTACTTGGTCTTATATCATCCTTGTGGATGCATGAGAAATCCAATATAACAGCAACAATTTCCAGCACTCCTGGTTACTGTGAAGTCATATAATTTTCAAATATTAGTAGCTTGTTTACATATTTCATTTCTCTTGCTGCCCATGCTCTGCTGCATTTTAGTTGTCACAGGTGGATAGCCCTGGAAGATGCCAGGACTGATTGCAATTGTTTATGGTGAGCAATGGAGGATAAAGGCCAAGGACCTTGTGTCCTAGACTGTATAGAGATTGATGACCCTACCCAATAGTCTTCACCTTGTACACACATAGAGACACAGGAATTTTTTTTATATGCTTACACTTTGCCAATCTGCTACCTTGGTGGATACATTATGAGGCTCATAATTGTGATTATGATTATTTCAGTGCTTCTATGCCACAAAACTGGTGTAGAAGCACTGATAAATGTCAACCACAGTGCTCATCCTTTATCTCCTTAAAGGGGAATTCCCACAAAGAGGAGAGTTAGCTAGTGAGGTCCATTGACACAGGGACATTGATCACTATCGATGGGGTATACAGAGGTAGTAGAGCATCATTTCAATGTCAAACACATTATATTAAAAAAACAACAATTTAATTTTTACAAAAGAAAAAAGCTGCTCTGTAATATCACTCTGATCTTAAATGTAATATATCACTACTGAAGCAAACAGCAAACAGAAACAGAAAAAATATACTACAGATGTAGCCTTGATGATATTTTACTTGACCAAGGTGTAAATTTAGTGAATAAGGCCTCTCATAGCCACTTATCCTAAACATAAGGCACTTGAAAAGTGATCATTGATCAAAGAGGAAAGACACAAAGGCTCATAGGAAAGTTAACTGAGCATTTCAGGATTATCCACTTTGGCTGCATCCATCTCATAAATTGCTTTATTAACCTCATTTGTGAGCAGGATGTAAATGGCACAGTGGAGAGATGAGGGAAGCAGTGGATTCGGGGCTATTTTACTAGCTATTCTCCATCTGCTCAGCCGGTGGTGAAGTGAGCAGTACAATAAAAGACATGCCTGAAAATGAACAGGCAGTCCTGCCTCGGATGACCCTTCAGCTGTAAACACTTTGGAGTAAGCTGTTTAAACATTTTGGTGTACACCGTACAAGACATCAAAACCACATAATTACCAAGTAGTCAGACAAGCAGCAAGCACAAGGAAGTGTATGGGCTCAAGCAACATAATATGAAAACAGCTGCTCAGAGAAAAAAGGAACATAAGTCATTTATAAACAACTCTACTAGTGTGAAAATTGTATTTTTGAATACATTTTTTGTTATTATACATTTCATGCATTTACATTATTGGAAACCGAAATGTCTCAAAATATTTTAAATCACAAATTATGAGCGAACAGAAATAATAAACATTTCTCATAACTAAACAAGTGGAAACTGCAGTGGAATCCTAAATTGGCAGAACTAGATGCTGAGCCTCCATTGTGTCATCTCTCTGCGGACTTTTGCATTAAGGGGAAATATGCAATATGCAATTAATAATATACATTCTGGGGCTTACACTGTAATAAACTTTGGGCTCTGCTTTTTCATACAGTATTTGCACCTGTTTACAGAGTAAAGCAATTAATATTTATTTTAGAAATGTATAGAGCAGGTTCTAATAGTAAACTGTGTAATATAAGTAAAAGAAAACTGATTTATTCCTTATAAAGCAGTGTCGCTGAATACTCTTTACACCAGAGGATCTGGGCTGATGGCATTTAGAAATGGAGGTGCCACAAGCAAACCTGTTAGGTACCACGGCAGTATATTGTATACTTGATCAGACCCCCAAAGGTCTAAGTACCTCCTGAGGCCTGAAATAAGAGTTTAAAAGTTTTTGAAAATATGAAAAAAATACTGACCCACATGATAAAGGTGATGTGTCATCTTAATCGCACATTGAAAGATGGCAAAAAAACCCCAGTATTTTTACAATACCCCTACATTTGCAATTTTTTTTTGCACAGAATACTAAATGGTGTCACTACAAAATATAATTTGTCTTGCATGTCATGCTATCACATAGCTTTGTAAATAGAAAAATGAAAAAGGATATGGCTGTAAGTAAATAACTATAGAGTTGACTACAGTTTAGTGCAATAGTTGGGTAATATTCATTTCCTCCGATCCTTGTGTACAGGGTCACTTGATGTGGTGACATACTGTAGACAGTGTATTCCGTGCTGTCACTGAGCGAATGCTGGTAATAGGCAGTCATATTAATGGAGTGTGACAGGAACAGGTGCAGACTGTTTTGTGTTTAAACTGTACAAGGGAGGCAGAGAGTTTAATATCAGGGAGCAGCTGCGGAGTAATTGCCCTTTTTAAAACATTGTTATGAGAATGCAGATTTTGTGTCGCATTAACTACTTTGAATCTGGATCACTGGGGTGGTTTCCTCAATGAAAGATTTTAAAAAGGCACACGACAACATTCTTTTGTCTTTTTTTAATCCACAAAATAATGTGCAAATCAAAATTGGCCTTCATCACTAGGTATAGTACTATATACCAATAAAAATGAAAGAATGATAACAGTCAGGTATTGGTAAAAATTAGAGATGAGCGAACATGCTCGTCCGAGCTTGATGCTCGGTCGAGCATTAGGGTACTCGAAACTGCTCGTTACTCGGACGAATACTTCGCCCGCTCGAGAAAATGGCAGCTCCCGCCGTTTTGCTTTTTGGCGGCCAGAAACAGAGCCAATCACAAGCCAGGAGACTCTGCACTCCACCCAGCATGACGTGGTACCCTTACACGTCGATAGCAGTGGTTGGCTGGCCAGATCAGGTGACCCTGGGATAGACTAGCCGCTGGCCGCGCTGCTCGGATCATTCTGTCTCTGGATGCCGCTAGGGAGAGAGCTGCTGCTGGTCAGGGAAAGCGTTAGGGTGTTCTATTAGCTTACTGTTAGGCAGGAGTGATTCTCAAAGAACCCAACAGCCCTTCTTAGGGCTACAATAACGTTCTACTTTTTTTATTTTAATTTGCATCTTTTACCATTTTGTGAGGAATTAGCAGGGGGACTTGCTACCGTTGTGTTTAGCTCTTAGTGGCACACATATCCATAGCAAAGACCGAAGTGGGAAAATTCAGTAGGGGTTGGATTTCTATTAGGCAATAACTCAGTGTCATCTCATCTGGCATAGTAGTGTGCTTCCTTTGATACTTGGCTAGAAAATAGCCATAGGAGAATACAAACAGCTTCTTGAAGCCTACAGTAGCGTTCTATATATTTGATTTCTGGTTGATCTGCTGGTGGCTTTAGTTTCTGCAGTGCATGTACTTGCCAATTCTGAGCAATTTGTAGTGAGACTTGCGACCGCTGTGTTCTGCGCTTAGTGGCGCACATATCCATAGCAAAGGCTGAAGTGGGAAAATTCAGTAGGGGTTGGATTTCTATTAGGCACTAACTCAGTGTCATCTCATCTGGCATAGTAGTGTGCTTCCTTTGATACTTGGCTAGAAAATAGCCATAGGAGAATACAAACAGCTTCTTGAAGCCTACAGTAGCGTTCTATATATTTGATTTCTGGTTGATCTGCTGGTGGCTTTAGTTTCTGCAGTGCATGTACTTGCCAATTCTGAGCAATTTGTAGTGAGACTTGCGACCGCTGTGTTCTGCGCTTAGTGGCGCACATATCCATAGCAAAGGCTGAAGTGGCAAAATTCAGTAGGGGTTGGATTTCTATTAGGCAATAACTCAGTGTCATCTCATCTGGCATAGTAGTGTGCTTCCTTTGATACTTGGCTAGAAAATAGCCATAGGAGAATACAAACAGCTTCTTGAAGCCTACAGTAGCGTTCTATATATTTGATTTCTGGTTGATCTGCTGGTGGCTTTAGTTTCTGCAGTGCATGTACTTGCCAATTCTGAGCAATTTGTAGTGAGACTTGCGACCGCTGTGTTCTGCGCTTAGTGGCGCACATATCCATAGCAAAGGCTGAAGTGGGAAAATTCAGTAGGGGTTGGATTTCTATTAGGCACTAACTCAGTGTCATCTCATCTGGCATAGTAGTGTGCTTCCTTTGATACTTGGCTAGAAAATAGCCATAGGAGAATACAAACAGCTTCTTGAAGCCTACAGTAGCGTTCTATATATTTGATTTCTGGTTGATCTGCTGGTGGCTTTAGTTTCTGCAGTGCATGTACTTGCCAATTCTGAGCAATTTGTAGTGAGACTTGCGACCGCTGTGTTCTGCGCTTAGTGGCGCACATATCCATAGCAAAGGCTGAAGTGGCAAAATTCAGTAGGGGTTGGATTTCTATTAGGCAATAACTCAGTGTCATCTCATCTGGCATAGTAGTGTGCTTCCTTTGATACTTGGCTAGAAAATAGCCATAGGAGAATACAAACAGCTTCTTGAAGCCTACAGTAGCGTTCTATATATTTGATTTCTGGTTGATCTGCTGGTGGCTTTAGTTTCTGCAGTGCATGTACTTGCCAATTCTGAGCAATTTGTAGTGAGACTTGCGACCGCTGTGTTCTGCGCTTAGTGGCGCACATATCCATAGCAAAGGCTGAAGTGGCAAAATTCAGTAGGGGTTGGATTTCTATTAGGCAATAACTCAGTGTCATCTCATCTGGCATAGTAGTGTGCTTCCTTTGATACTTGGCTAGAAAATAGCCATAGGAGAATACAAACAGCTTCTTGAAGCCTACAGTAGCGTTCTATATATTTGATTTCTGGTTGATCTGCTGGTGGCTTTAGTTTCTGCAGTGCATGTACTTGCCAATTCTGAGCAATTTGTAGTGAGACTTGCGACCGCTGTGTTCTGCGCTTAGTGGCGCACATATCCATAGCAAAGGCTGAAGTGGGAAAATTCAGTAGGGGTTGGATTTCTATTAGGCACTAACTCAGTGTCATCTCATCTGGCATAGTAGTGTGCTTCCTTTGATACTTGGCTAGAAAATAGCCATAGGAGAATACAAATAGCTTCTTGAAGCCTACAGTAGCGTTCTATATATTTGATTTCTGGTTGATCTGCTGGTGGCTGTAGTTTCTGCAGTGCATGTACTTGCCAATTCTGAGCAATTTGTAGTGAGACTTGCGACCGCTGTGTTCTGCGCTTAGTGGCGCACATATCCATAGCAAAGGCTGAAGTGGGAAAATTCAGTAGGGGTTGGATTTCTATTAGGCACTAACTCAGTGTCATCTCATCTGGCATAGTAGTGTGCTTCCTTTGATACTTGGCTAGAAAATAGCCATAGCAATAGGATAGGATTGTTTGGTTCTAAAAACTCAAAAAAAAACAAAAAACACAAAAAAAAACAAAAAACACAAAAAAACACAAAAAAAAACAAAAAAAAGTAAAAAAAAAAAAAAAGTTATAACTCTCATTTTAAAAATGTTTAACCCCAGGGCTAGGGGTAGAGGACGAGGGCGGGGACGTGGGCGTCCAACTACTGCAGGGGTCAGAGGCCGTGGTCCTGGGCGGGGTGAGACACCACCTGCTGATGAGGGAGCAGGGGAACGCCGCAGAGCTACACTCCCTAGGTTCATGTCTGAAGTTACTGGGACTCGTGGTAGAGCACTGTTGAGGCCAGAACAGTGCGAACAGGTGATGTCGTGGATTGCTGACAATGCTTCGAGCAATTTGTCCACCACCAGTCAGTCTTCCACGCAGTCCACCCATGTCACCGAAATCCCCACTCCTCCAGCTCCTGCACCTCAGCCTCCTCCCCCCCAGTCTGCCCCCTCCCAGGAAAATTTGCCATTTGAACCGGCATACTCTGAGGAACTGTTTTCTGGACCCTTCCCACAGTCACAAACCACTTGTCCGGTTGCTGCTGAGCAATTTTCCGATGCCCAGGTTTTCCACCAGTCACAGTCTGTGGGTGATGATGACCTTCTTGACGTAGTGGAAGTGTGTAAAGAGGTGTCCGACGATGAGGAGACACGGTTGTCAGACAGTGGGGAAGTTGTTGTCAGGGCAGGAAGTCCGAGGGGGGAGCAGACTGAGGGATCGGAGGATGATGAGGTGACAGACCCAAGCTGGGTTGAGAGGCCGGGTGAACACAGTGCTTCTGAGACGGAGGAGAGTCCTCGACCTGAACAGGTTGGAAGAGGCAGTGGTGGGGCCAGACGGAGAGGCAGGGCCAGAACTGGTGCATCAGCGCCACTGTCAACTAGTGAAGCTCCCGTGGTGAGGGCTCTTGCGGCGAGGGCTAGATCTTCAGAAGTGTGGAGGTTCTTTAAGGAAACACCGGATGACCGACGGACTGTGGTGTGCAACATTTGCCAAACCAGGCTCAGCAGGGGTTCCACCACTACTAGCTTAACTACCACCAGTATGCGCAGGCATATGAATGCTAAGCACCCCACTCAGTGGCAACAAGCCCGTTCACCTCCGGCCGTGCACACCACTGCTCCTTCCCCTGTGTCAGCTGCTAGTCAGCCCCCTGCCCAGGACCCTGGCACAAAAACCCCATCGTCGCCTCCACGATCCTCCACAGCATCCACCAGCGTTCAGCTCTCCATACCCCAGACGCTGGAGCGGAAACGCAAATATAGTGCAACCCACCCGCACGCCCAAGCCCTTAATGTGCACATCTCCAGATTGCTTAGCCTGGAGATGCTGCCCTATAGGCTAGTAGAGACCGAGGCCTTTCGCAACCTCATGGCGGCGGCCGCCCCTCGGTATTCGGTCCCCAGCCGCCACTACTTTTCCCGATGTGCCGTCCCAGCCCTGCACCAGCACGTGTCAGACAACATCATCCGTGCCCTGACCAACGCCGTTTCTGACAAGGTCCACCTGACCACGGACACGTGGACGAGTGCTGCCGGGCAGGGCCACTATATATCGCTGACGGCACATTGGGTTAACTTGGTGGAGGCTGGGACCGAGACTGACCCTGGGGCTGCTCATATACTGCCGACGCCGAGGATTGCGGGGCCTACCTCGGTCCAGGTGTTTCAGGCCTACTATGCCTCCTCCTCCTCCCACCCCTCCTCCACCTCCTCCTCCGAACTACCATCCGTGGGCACGGCGCCATCAGTCGGTAGCTCTAGGCACAGCAGCAGTGCCGTCGCTAAGCGACAGCAGGCGGTGCTCAAACTGCTGAGCCTAGGCGACAAAAGGCACACCGCCCAAGAGCTATTACAGGGCATCACGGCGCAGACTGATCTGTGGCTGGCACCGCTGAACCTCAAGCCGGGAATGGTTGTGTGTGACAACGGCCGTAACCTGGTGGCGGCTCTGCAACTCGGCAGACTGACACATGTGCCATGCCTGGCCCATGTGTTAAATCTGATAGTGCAGCGTTTCCTCAAGACATACCCCAATCTGTCTGATTTGCTCACGAAGGTGCGCCGCATCTGTGCGCATTTCAGGAAGTCCAGCCCAGATGCTGCCACTCTCAGGGCAGCGCAGCGCCGCCTCCAACTGCCCGCTCACCGACTGTTGTGCGACGTGCCCACGAGGTGGAATTCAACACTGACCATGTTATCCAGAGTTTACCAGCAGCGCAGAGCGATTGTAGACTGCCAGATGTCAACTTCCACCAGAACTGGTAGTCAGGTCAGTCAGCTTCCTCAAGTCTACAATGAGGAGTGGACGTGGATGTCTGATATCTGTCAGGTGCTGAGTAACTTTGAGGAGTCAACACAGATGGTCAGTGGCGATGCCGCCATCATCAGCCTCACCATCCCGCTGCTTGGCCTGTTGAAAAACTCTCTGGTCAGCATGAAGTCGGAAGCTTTGCGCTCGTCACAAGAGACGGGGGAAGAATATTCCCTTGTTGATAGCCAAAGCACCCTGAGGTCTGTTTCTCAGCGCATATCGGAGGAGGTGGAGGTGGAGGAGGATGAGGAGGAAGAGGAGGAGAATGTTGGCGAGACACAAGAGGGGACCATTGTTGAGTCCTTCACTGTTCAGCGTGTATGGGCAGAAGAAGAGGAGTTGGAGGAGTTGGAGGAGGAGGAAATGGACAGTCAGGCCAGTGAGGGGAGTGAATTCTTACGCGTTGGTACTCTGGCGCATATGGCAGATTTCATGCTAGGCTGCCTATCCCGTGACCCTCGCGTTCAAAGAATTTATTCCAGCACCGATTACTGGGTGTTCACTCTCCTGGACCCACGGTACAAGCAAAATCTTGCCACTCTCATCCCTGCAGAGGAAAGGAGTGTGAGAATGCATGAATACCAGCAGGCCCTGGTGCACAAGCTGAAACAGTATTTCCCTTCTGACAGCGCTAGCGGCAGAGTGCGTAGTTCTGCGGGACAAGTAGCGAGGGAGAGTAGGCGAGCAGGCAGCTTGTCCAGCACTGGCAAGGGTACGCTTTACAAGGCTTTTGCCAGCTTTATGTCACCCCAGCAAGACACTGTCACCTGTCCCCAGTCTCGGCAGAGTAGGGCTGATCTTTACAGAAAGATGGTGAGGGAGTACGTAGCTGACCATACCATCGTCCTAAATGATCACACAGCTCCCTACAACTACTGGGTTTCAAAGCTGGACATGTGGCACGAACTGGCGCTGTACGCCTTGGAGGTTCTTGCCTGCCCTGCCGCTAGCGTCTTGTCCGAGCGGGTTTTCAGTGCAGCTGGTGGCATCATCACCGATAAGCGTACACGCCTGTCGACTGACAGCGCTGACAGGCTGACGCTTATTAAAATGAATAAAGGCTGGATTTCTCAGAATTTCCAATCTCCACCAGGTGAAGGAAGCTCAACCTGAATAATTGATCCACTCCTCCTCCTCCTCCTCATTTTCCTCCTTCTCCTCCTCTTTGTACAGTAAAGCAGAGGAAAATGGCTATTTTTTGACAGGGCCCACTGGCTCTTGCTATACTTCATGCATTTAATTTTTCTGGAGGGCCACCTACCCGGTCCTCTGTTTGAAACAATTTTTGTGAGTGCCACATACAGGCACTCAATCTATTCCATTTTTCTGGAGGGCCACCTACCCGGTCCTCTGGTTTGAACAATTTTTGGGACTGCCACATACAGGCACTCAATCTATTCCATTTTACTGGAGGGCCACCTACCTGCTCCTCTGGTTTGAAGAATTTTTGGGACTGCCACATACAGGCACTCAATCTATTCCATTTTACTGGAGGGCCACCTACCTGCTCCTCTGGTTTGAAGAATTTTTGGGACTGCCACATACAGGCACTCAATCTATTCCATTTTACTGGAGGGCCACCTACCTGCTCCTCTGGTTTGAACAATTTTTGGGACTGCCACATACAGGCACTCAATCTATTCCATTTTACTGGAGGGCCACCTACCTGCTCCTCTGGTTTGAAGAATTTTTGGGACTGCCACATACAGGCACTCAATCTATTCCATTTTACTGGAGGGCCACCTACCTGCTCCTCTGGTTTGAAAAATGTTTGGGACTGCCACATACAGGCACTATCCAAATTAAATTGTCTCCATAGCAGCCTCCACACGTTGTCTCCATTGCTACCTCCAAAAGTCGTCCATATAGCTGCCTCCATACATCGTCCCTTTATCAAACGAGGTGTGTCAGGCAGAAATTTGGGTTGTTTTCATGGATTCCACATCAAAGTTGTTAACTTTGTCGCCACCCTGCTGTGTTATCCACAAAATATACTGGCAAACTTTTACCATTTAGGGATATTATTTCAGCGCTTCTTGCGCATCTGTTTACATTCCCCTCACCCGGCATATCCTAAACTTATAAGAACGCTACTACACTTGATCTTATACAAAAGGTTCTTAGAAGTGCTGTTTGGGGAGTAGCCTAGAGACAGGGGCTTGGATTGGCGAAAGCTCGCCTGGCAGCGGAACGCCAGCTCCATGCGCATCATGCGCTTCTTGCGCATCTGTTTACATTCCCCTAACCCGCCATATCCCAAACTTATAAGAACGCTACTACACTTAACTTGGTGCAGGCTGGGACCGAGTCTGACCCTGGGGCTGGTCATATACTGCCGACGCAGAGAATTGCGGGGCCTACCTCGGTCCAGGTCTCAAAGGCCTACTATACCTCCTCCCACCCCTCCTCCACCTCCTCCTCCTCCGAATTACCATCCGTGGGCATGGCGCCATCAGTCGGTAGCTCTAGGCACAGCAGCAGTGCCGTCGCTAAGCGACAGCAGGCGGTGCTGAAACTGCTGAGCCTAGGCGATAAAAGGCACACCGCCCAAGAGCTATTACAGGGCATTCCACATCAAAGTTGTTAACTTTGTCGCCACCCTGCTGTGTAATCCACAAAATATACTTGCAAACTTTTACCATTTAGGGATATTATTTCAGCGCTTCTTGCGCATCTGTTTACATTCCCCTCACCCGCCATATCCTAAACTTATAAGAACGCTACTACACTTGATCTTATACAAAAGTGCTGTTTGGGGAGTAGCCTAGAGACAGGGGCTTGGATTTGCGAAAGCTCGCCTGGCAGCGGAGCGCCAGCTCCATGCGCATCATGCGCTTCTTGCGCATCTGTTTACATTCCCCTCACCCGGCATATCCTAAACTTATAATAACGCTACTACACTTGATCTTATACAAAAGTGCTGTTTGGGGAGTAGCCTAGAGACAGGGGCTTGGATTGGCGAAAGCTCGTCTGGCAGCGGAGCGCCAGCTCCATGCCAAGATCCAACTAACATAGTTTTAACTGCAGCACCTTTAATCTACTACTAGTTCACTGCCTCCATACATGGTCCCCTTATCAAACGAGCTGTGTCAGGCAGAATTTTGGGTTGTTTTCATGGCTTCCATGTTAACTTTGTCGCCACCCTGCTGTGTAATCCACAAAATATACTGGCAAACTTTTATCATGTACCGATATTATTTGAGCACTTCTTGCTCACCTCCTTTGGTTCCTCTCTGCCACCCATTGGTTTGAAGCCTGAGTCCATTTAGGGTATGTCGCCATGCCACTCTCTAGCCTGCTGCCGCTGCCTCTGCATGCCGTCCCCTATAGTGTCAGGGTCAATTATTGCATGTTTTAGATACTATCTAGCTTCATTCTGTCACTCTGTCATGGCCATGCTGTTGCCCATAATTTTGGCATAATGGTGCGTTTAAGCAGCCTCAGAGGCATCCATGCATGCTGCCCCTGCTGTTTCCTGTCCATTTCCGTGGTGTTTCCATCCTTTTCTGAGGTTCCCAGGTGTTTGGCCAAGCTTCCCTGTGCAGAGCCTTGGTCCCCTTGAAAAATGCTCGAGTCTCCCATTGACTTCAATGGGGTTCGTTATTCGAGACGAGCACTCGAGCATCGGGAAAAGTTCGTCTCGAATAACGAGTACCCGAGCATTTTAGTGTTCGCTCATCTCTAGTAAAAATGTTGACAATGTAGGTTTTCCCGCCACTCAGAAATAGTGGCTTGAACATAAAACCACTACTGGTACAACACCGTGCAAAGCCAGATTTATCATTTGCGATTTTTTTTTAACAAAGGATGCATCACATGTTTTTTTTTCTGTTTTTGTGCCTTTTCATAGTGTTGCAGTGTTTTTACGCAAGTTTTGCGACTAAACACCAAGCTAGACACGCAGCAAAAATAACCATGTTTCCCTCATTTATCCAGATACCAATCCAGATGTTGTGCTGCGCCTAATAATCATTCATCATTATCAACTTTTTATTCAGGCGCAAAAAACAGGCACAGAAACAGGTGGCGTAAACTGAGAAGCAACACTGTGCTTGTGTGCAGAGCAGCTTATCCCCAGAAGCAGAGCTCAGCAGACCCTACAGACACTACAACACTACCTGCAGCCTCTGTTTACAGTTCATGACCTTCTTTTTACAAACAGTCTAAAAAAGCAGCAGCTTAGAGCAGGAGAAGTTTGTAGTGTTTTCCTGACAGTACAGTGAAGTGTCCCTGTGTAGCAGAATGACCACACTGGTGTCTGAGGAGGATAATGGCCAGAATTACAGGGGGGCAGCAGGAGATTAGCGCTGGGGATCCACTCTAGGAGAAACCACTGTCACTAGGTACAGCTTGTCACACACCTGAGCTCTGCTGTGAGGATCATCTTCATGCTGGGGTGTGGGAGAGAAGACATTTTATGCATATTGCTCCTTTTTTGCACCTTTTTGAAAGAAAAATCTCAGCAAAACCAATGATAAATCTCCCTCTGTGAGTCCAGTCAAAAGGAGAGGTAAAGAGAGACCCGTGTCATGTCTAAACTATTGCATGTAATTACAAAAAAAAGTAGAAAAAATAATTTGCCAATTATTGCATCCAAAACAGGTCCAGTAGAAAAACAGCTAGTACAAGAATTATAGCAGTCATGAAATATTATTCCTTTGGTAAATGTGATAGTAATGAATACTCATTCTTAGTCGTAATTAAACCTGTTTACAAACATATAATTACATAATTTATGTCCATGGTGCCATTGTATATTTATGACTATGTAGATTTATGTACAGTTCTGGCCGCATTACTTTACAGTTTATAAAAGTTAAGAAAGTTATATAGAGGATGAACATATAATTAATGGATAGAGATGAGCGAACACTAAAATGCTCGGGTACTCGTTATTCGAGACGAACTTTTCCCGATGCTCGAGTGCTCGTCTCGAATAACGAACCCCATTGAAGTCAATGGGAGACTCGAGCATTTTTCAAGGGGACCAAGGCTCTGCACAGGGAAGCTTGGCCAAACACCTGGGAACCTCAGAAAAGGATGGAAACACCACGGAAATGGACAGGAAACAGCAGGGGCAGCATGCATGGATGCCTCTGAGGCTGCCTAATCGCACCATTATGCCAAAATTATGGGCAACAGCATGGCCATGACAGAGTGACAGAATGAAGCTAGATAGCATCTAAAACATGCAATAATTGACCCTGACACTATAGGGGACGGCATGCAGAGGCAGCGGCAGCAGGCTAGAGAGTGGCATGGCGACATACCCTAATTGGACTCAGGCTTCAAACCAATGGGTGTCAGAGAGGAACCAAAGGAGGTGAGCAAGAAGCGCTCAAATAATATCGGTACATGATAAAAGTTTGCCAGTATATTTTGTGGATTACACAGCAGGGTGGCGACAAAGTTAACATGGAAGCCATGAAAACAACCCAAAATTCTGCCTGACACAGCTCGTTTGATAAGGGGACCATGTATGCTTACAGTTCATGCCAGTCGCTGCACTGGCTGCCAGTCTCCTTTCGAATACAGTTTAAAATAATAATAACCCTCATCCATAAAGCTCTGTATAATGCTGCACCCCCCTACCTCTCCTCTCTTATCTCAGTCTATCGCCCAACCCGTGCTCTTAGATCCGCCAGTGATCTTAGATTAACCTCTACCCTAGTGCGAACCTCCCACTCGCGTCTCCAAGACTTCTCTAGAGCTGCACCAATTCTATGGAATGCTCTGCCCCGGACTATCAGACTAATACCTAACCTCCAAAGTTTCAAACGTGCTCTTAAAACCCATTTCTTTAGGCAAGCCTATAACACTCATTAACTGCATGAAGTTTTAACTCTTCTACTAACCCGTCCTGTGTCGTCCTCCCATCTGTTATCCAGCAACCAACAGGCACCAGACTTCTCTGCAGTCCCATTCACCCTGGACCTGGTATATAAGATGACGGCTGAGTGGTTCAAGCGACAGCAATTCCATTTATTATATTTTTTTCTATTCCCTAAGAAGAATGGCTTGACCATTAAATATTCTTTTACCTCGTGTTACCCCATCATCTTCATAAACCGTAAGCTCTGGCGAGCAGGGACCTCACTCCTGTTGTTCCATACAAATGTTGTGCTCTGTTACATTACATTTGTATTTGTTTCCTATGATTTGTAAAGCGCTACAGAATATGATGACGCTATATAAATAAAGATTATTATTATTATTATTATGGAGGCAGTGAACTAGTAGTAGATTAAAGGTGCTGCAACTATGTTAGTTGGATCTTGGGATGGAGCTGGCGCTCTGCAGCCAGGCGAGCTTTCGCCAATCCAAGCCCCTGTCTCTAGGCTACTCCCCAAACAGCACTTCTAAGAACCTTTTGTATAAGATCAAGTGTAGTAGCGTTCTTATAAGTTTAGGATATGGCGGGTGAGGTGAATGTAAACAGATGCGCAAGAAGCGCTGAAATAATATCCCTAAATGGTAAAAGTTTGCAAGTATATTTTGTGGATTACACAGCAGGGTGGCGACAAAGTTAACAACTTTGATGTGGAATGCCCTGTAATAGCTCTTGGGCGGTGTGCCTTTTATCGCCTAGGCTCAGCAGTTTCAGCACCGCCTGCTGTCGCTTAGCGACGGCACTGCTGCTGTGCCTAGAGCTACCGACTGATGGCGCCATGCCCACGGATGGTAATTCGGAGGAGGAGGAGGTGGAGGAGGGGTGGGAGGAGGTATAGTAGGCCTTTGAGACCTGGACCGAGGTAGGCCCCGCAATTCTCTGCGTCGGCAGTATATGACCAGCCCCAGGGTCAGACTCGGTCCCAGCCTGCACCAAGTGTAGTAGCGTTCTTATAAGTTTGGGATATGGCGGGTGAGGGGAATGTAAACAGATGCGCAAGAAGCGCATGATGCGCATATAGCTGGCGCTCCGCTGCCAGGCGAGCTTTCGCCAATCCAAGCCCCTGTCTCTAGGCTACTCCCCAAACAGCACTTCTAAGAACCTTTTGTATAAGATCAAGTGTAGTAGCGTTCTTATAAGTTTAGGATATGCCGGGTGAGGGGAATGTAAACAGATGCGCAAGAAGCGCTGAAATAATATCCCTAAATGGTAAAAGTTTGCCAGTATATTTTGTGGATAACACAGCAGGGTGGCGACAAAGTTAACAAATTTGATGTGGAATCCATGAAAACAACCCAAATTTCTGCCTGACACACCTCGTTTGATAAAGGGACGATGTATGGAGGCAGCTATATGGACGACTTTTGGAGGTAGCAATGGAGACAACGTGTGGAGGCTGCTATGGAGACAATTTAATTTGGATAGTGCCTGTATGTGGCAGTCCCAAAAATGTTTCAAACCAGAGGAGCAGGTAGGTGGCCCTCCAGTAAAATGGAATAGATTGAGTGCCTGTATGTGGCAGTCCCAAAAATTTTTCAAACCAGAGGAGCAGGTAGGTGGCCCTCCAGTAAAATGGAATAGATTGAGTGCCTGTATGTGGCAGTCCCAAAAATGTTTCAAACCAGAGGAGCAGGTAGGTGGCCCTGCAGTAAAATGGAATAGATTGAGTGCCTGTATGTGGCAGTCCCAAAAATTTTTCAAACCAGAGGAGCAGGTAGGTGGCCCTCCAGTAAAATGGAATAGATTGAGTGCCTGTATGTGGCACTCACAAAAATTGTTTCAAACAGAGGACCGGGTAGGTGGCCCTCCAGAAAAATTAAATGCATGAAGTACTATAGCAAGAGCCAGTGGGCCCTGTCAAAAAATAGCCATTTTCCTCTGCTTTACTGTACAAAGAGGAGGAGAAGGAGGAAAATGAGGAGGAGGAGGAGTGGATCAATTATTCAGGTTGAGCTTCCTTCACCTGGTGGAGATTGGAAATTCTGAGAAATCCAGCCTTTATTCATTTTAATAAGCGTCAGCCTGTCAGCGCTGTCAGTCGACAGGCGTGTACGCTTATCGGTGATGATGCCACCAGCTGCACTGAAAACCCGCTCGGACAAGACGCTAGCGGCAGGGCAGGCAAGAACCTCCAAGGCGTACAGCGCCAGTTCGTGCCACATGTCCAGCTTTGAAACACAGTAGTTGTAGGGAGCTGTGTGATCATTTAGGACGATGGTATGGTCAGCTACGTACTCCCTCACCATCTTTCTGTAAAGATCAGCCCTACTCTGCCGAGACTGGGGACAGGTGACAGTGTCTTGCTGGGGTGACATAAAGCTGGCAAAAGCCTTGTAAAGCGTACCCTTGCCAGTGCTGGACAAGCTGCCTGCTCGCCTACTCTCCCTCGCTACTTGTCCCGCAGAACTACGCACTCTGCCGCTAGCGCTGTCAGAAGGGAAATACTGTTTCAGCTTGTGCACCAGGGCCTGCTGGTATTCATGCATTCTCACACTCCTTTCCTCTGCAGGGATGAGAGTGGGAAGATTTTGCTTGTACCGTTGGTCCAGGAGAGTGAACACCCAGTAATCGGTGCTGGAATAAATTCTTTGAACGCGAGGGTCACGGGATAGGCAGCCTAGCATGAAATCTGCCATATGCGCCAGAGTACCAACGCGTAAGAATTCACTCCCCTCACTGGCCTGACTGTCCATTTCCTCCTCCTCCAACTCCTCCAACTCCTCTTCTTCTGCCCATACACGCTGAACAGTGAAGGACTCAACAATGGTCCCCTCTTGTGTCTCGCCAACATTCTCCTCCTCTTCCTCCTCATCCTCCTCCACCTCCACCTCCACCGATATGCGCTGAGAAACAGACCTGAGGGTGCTTTGGCTATCAACAAGGGAATATTCTTCCCCTGTCTCTTGTGACGAGCGCAAAGCTTCCGACTTCATGCTGACCAGAGAGTTTTTCAACAGGCCAAGCAGCGGGATGGTGAGGCTGATGATGGCGGCATCGCCACTGACCATCTGTGTTGACTCCTCAAAGTTACTCAGCACCTGACAGATATCAGACATCCACGTCCACTCCTCATTGTAGACTTGAGGAAGCTGACTGACCTGACTACCAGTTCTGGTGGAAGTTGACATCTGGCAGTCTACAATCGCTCTGCGCTGCTGGTAAACTCTGGATAACATGGTCAGTGTTGAATTCCACCTCGTGGGCACGTCGCACAACAGTCGGTGAGCGGGCAGTTGGAGGCGGCGCTGCGCTGCCCTGAGAGTGGCAGCATCTGGGCTGGACTTCCTGAAATGCGCACAGATGCGGCGCACCTTCGTGAGCAAATCAGACAGATTGGGGTATGTCTTGAGGAAACGCTGAACTATCAGATTTAACACATGGGCCAGGCATGGCACATGTGTCAGTCTGCCGAGTTGCAGAGCCGCCACCAGGTTACGGCCGTTGTCACACACAACCATTCCCGGCTTGAGGTTCAGCGGTGCCAGCCACAGATCAGTCTGCGCCGTGATGCCCTGTAATAGCTCTTGGGCGGTGTGCCTTTTGTCGCCTAGGCTCAGCAGTTTGAGCACCGCCTGCTGTCGCTTAGCGACGGCACTGCTGCTGTGCCTAGAGCTACCGACTGATGGCGCCGTGCCCACGGATGGTAGGTCGGAGGAGGAGGTGGAGGAGGGGTGGGAGGAGGAGGAGGCATAGTAGGCCTGAAACACCTGGACCGAGGTAGGCCCCGCAATCCTCGGCGTCGGCAGTATATGAGCAGCCCCAGGGTCAGACTCGGTCCCAGCCTCCACCAAGTTAACCCAATGTGCCGTCAGCGATATATAGTGGCCCTGCCTGGCAGCACTCGTCCACGTGTCCGTGGTCAGGTGGACCTTGTCAGAAACGGCGTTGGTCAGGGCACGGATGATGTTGTCTGACACGTGCTGGTGCAGGGCTGGGACGGCACATCGGGAAAAGTAGTGGCGGCTGGGGACCGAATACCGAGGGGCGGCCGCCGCCATGAGGTTGCGAAAGGCCTCGGTCTCTACTAGCCTATAGGGCAGCATCTCCAGGCTAAGCAATCTGGAGATGTGCACATTAAGGGCTTGGGCGTGCGGGTGGGTTGCACTATATTTGCGTTTCCGCTCCAGCGTCTGGGGTATGGAGAGCTGAACGCTGGTGGATGCTGTGGAGGATCGTGGAGGCGACGATGGGGTTTTTGTGGCAGGGTCCTGGGCAGGGGGCTGACTATCAGCTGACACAGGGGAAGGAGCAGTGGTGTGCACGGCCGGAGGTGAACGGGCTTGTTGCCACTGAGTGGGGTGTTTAGCATTCATATGCCTGCGCATACTGGTGGTAGTTAAGCTAGTAGTGGTGGAACCCCTGCTGAGCCTGGTTTGGCAAATGTTGCACACCACAGTCCGTCGGTCATCCGGTGTTTCCTTAAAGAACCTCCAGACTTCTGAAGATCTAGCCCTCGCCGCAAGAGCCCTCGCCACGGGAGCTTCACTAGTTGACACATTTGGCGCTGATGCACCAGCTCTGGCCCTGCCTCTCCGTCTGGCCCCACCACTGCCTCTTCCAACCTGTTCTGGTCGAGGACTCTCCTCCGTCTCAGAAGCACTGTGTTCACCCGGCCTCTCAACCCAGCTTGGGTCTGTCACCTCATCATCCTCCGATCCCTCAGTCTGCTCCCCCCTCGGACTTCCTGCCCTGACAACAACTTCCCCACTGTCTGACAACCGTGTCTCCTCATCGTCGGACACCTCTTTACACACTTCCACTACGTCAAGAAGGTCATCATCACCCACAGACTGTGACTGGTGGAAAACCTGGGCATCGGAAAATTGCTCAGCAGCAACCGGACAAGTGGTTTGTGACTGTGGGAAGGGTCCAGAAAACAGTTCCTCAGAGTATGCCGGTTCAAATGCCAAATTTTCCTGGGAGGGGGCAGACTGGGGGGGAGGAGGCTGAGGTGCAGGAGCTGGAGGAGTGGCGATTTCGGTGACATGGGTGGACTGCGTGGAAGACTGACTGGTGGTGGACAAATTGCTCGAAGCATTGTCAGCAATCTACGACATCACCTGTTCGCACTGTTCTGGCCTCAACAGTGCTCTACCACGAGTCCCAGTAACTTCAGACATGAACCTAGGGAGTGTAGCTCTGCGGCGTTCCCCTGCTCCCTCATCAGCAGGTGGTGTCTCACCCCGCCCAGGACCACGGCCTCTGACCCCTGCAGTAGTTGGACGCCCACGTCCCCGCCCTCGTCCTCTACCCCTAGCCCTCGGGTTAAACATTTTTAAAATGAGAGTTATAACTTTATTTTTTTTTTAACTTTTTTTTGTTTTTTTTTGTGTTTTTTGTTTTTTTTTGTGTTTTTTGTTTTTTTTTGAGTTTTTAAAACCAAACAATGCTATCCTATTGCTATGGCTATTTTCTAGCCAAGTATCAAAGCACACTACTATGCCAGATGAGATGACACTGAGTTAGTGCCTAATTGAAATCCAACCCCTACTAAATTTTCCCACTTCGGTCTTTGCTATGGATATGTGCGTCACTAAGCGCAGAACACAGCGGTCGCAAGTCTCACTACAAATTGCTCAGAATTGGCTAGTACATGCACTGCAGAAAGTACAGCCACCAGCAGATCAACCAGAAATCAAATATATAGAACGCTACTGTAGGCGTAAGTAAGCTCTTTGTATTCTCCTATGGCTATTTTCTAGCCAAGTATCAAAGCACACTACTATGCCAGATGAGATGACACTGAGTTAGTGCCTAATTGAAATCCAACCCCTACTAAATTTTCCCACTTCGGTCTTTGCTATGGATATGTGCGTCACTAAGCGCAGAACACAGCGGTCGCAAGTCTCAGTACAAATTGCTCAGAATTGGCTAGTACATGCACTGCAGAAAGTACAGCCACCAGCAGATCAACCAGAAATCAAATATATAGAACGCTACTGTAGGCGTAAGTAAGCTCTTTGTATTCTCCTATGGCTATTTTCTAGCCAAGTATCAAAGCACACTACTATGCCAGATGAGATGACACTGAGTTAGTGCCTAATTGAAATCCAACCCCTACTAAATTTTCCCACTTCGGTCTTTGCTATGGATATGTGCGTCACTAAGCGCAGAACACAGCGGTCGCAAGTCTCACTACAAATTGCTCAGAATTGGCTAGTACATGCACTGCAGAAAGTACAGCCACCAGCAGATCAACCAGAAATCAAATATATAGAACGCTACTGTAGGCGTAAGTAAGCTCTTTGTATTCTCCTATGGCTATTTTCTAGCCAAGTATCAAAGCACACTACTATGCCAGATGAGATGACACTGAGTTAGTGCCTAATTGAAATCCAACCCCTACTAAATTTTCCCACTTCGGTCTTTGCTATGGATATGTGCGTCACTAAGCGCAGAACACAGCGGTCGCAAGTCTCACTACAAATTGCTCAGAATTGGCTAGTACATGCACTGCAGAAAGTACAGCCACCAGCAGATCAACCAGAAATCAAATATATAGAACGCTACTGTAGGCGTAAGTAAGCTCTTTGTATTCTCCTATGGCTATTTTCTAGCCAAGTATCAAAGCACACTACTATGCCAGATGAGATGACACTGAGTTAGTGCCTAATTGAAATCCAACCCCTACTAAATTTTCCCACTTCGGTCTTTGCTATGGATATGTGCGTCACTAAGCGCAGAACACAGCGGTCGCAAGTCTCACTGCAAATTGCTCAGAATTGGCTAGTACATGCACTGCAGAAAGTACAGCCACCAGCAGATCAACCAGAAATCAAATATATAGAACGCTACTGTAGGCGTAAGTAAGCTCTTTGTATTCTCCTATGGCTATTTTCTAGCCAAGTATCAAAGCACACTACTATGCCAGATGAGATGACACTGAGTTAGTGCCTAATTGAAATCCAACCCCTACTAAATTTTCCCACTTCGGTCTTTGCTATGGATATGTGCGTCACTAAGCGCAGAACACAGCGGTCGCAAGTCTCACTACAAATTGCTCAGAATTGGCTAGTACATGCACTGCAGAAAGTACAGCCACCAGCAGATCAACCAGAAATCAAATATATAGAACGCTACTGTAGGCGTAAGTAAGCTCTTTGTATTCTCCTATGGCTATTTTCTAGCCAAGTATCAAAGCACACTACTATGCCAGATGAGATGACACTGAGTTAGTGCCTAATTGAAATCCAACCCCTACTAAATTTTCCCACTTCGGTCTTTGCTATGGATATGTGCGTCACTAAGCGCAGAACACAGCGGTCGCAAGTCTCACTACAAATTGCTCAGAATTGGCTAGTACATGCACTGCAGAAAGTACAGCCACCAGCAGATCAACCAGAAATCAAATATATAGAACGCTACTGTAGGCGTAAGTAAGCTCTTTGTATTCTCCTATGGCTATTTTCTAGCCAAGTATCAAAGCACACTACTATGCCAGATGAGATGACACTGAGTTAGTGCCTAATTGAAATCCAACCCCTACTAAATTTTCCCACTTCGGTCTTTGCTATGGATATGTGTGCCACTAAGAGCTAAACACAACGGTAGCAAGTCCCCCTGCTAATTCCTCACAAAATGGTACTAGATGCAAATTAAAATAAAAAAAGTAGAACGTTATTGTAGCCCTAAGAAGGGCTGTTGGGTTCTTTGAGAATCACTCCTGCCTAACAGTAAGCTAATAGAACACCCTAACGCTTTCCCTGACCAGCAGCAGCTCTCTCCCTAGCGGCATCCAGACACAGAATGATCCGAGCAGCGCGGGCAGCGGCTAGTCTATCCCAGGGTCACCTGATCTGGCCAGCCAACCACTGCTATCGACGTGTAAGGGTACCACGTCATGCTGGGTGGAGTGCAGAGTCTCCTGGCTTGTGATTGGCTCTGTTTCTGGCCGCCAAAAAGCAAAACGGCGGGAGCTGCCATTTTCTCGAGCGGGCGAAGTATTCGTCCGAGCAACGAGCAGTTTCGAGTACCCTAATGCTCGACCGAGCATCAAGCTCGGACGAGCATGTTCGCTCATCTCTATTAATGGAATAAAAGTCTAGCAATACAAATCCAATCTAAACCAATAAGTAATGATCAAAAATAAACAAATCAGTCAAATGGCTGACACAGTCTGAACTGTAACACTAAATTATATGATGATTTGGATCTGTAACCTGTTTGTTCTTCTCTGGAAATCTCATTAGTACTGTTTTTATTTCTACATGCAATACAACATCAACTTCCTGTATTTATCAAATATTAACATTAGTATGCTCAAGACTGATCATTATTGCAAAATGCATAAATAACAAATAAGTTGCGCATAAGTTGCACGGAGAATGGCAGCCAATCAGATCACTTTTTGTGAGCTAGTAATATAATAGGTGAATTTTGATGGGTTGCTATGAAGAACATAAATAGTGTATTTAGCAGGTTTGTTGAAATTCCAGTTCAACGAGTTGGCCGAACATCAGGAAAAAAATTGGTTTGGGATGAGATAGCGAACACCATCCCAGCTTTCTATTATAACCTTTACAACCTACATGAAACTAGCCACGATAGCCTATCTAATGTACTGCAATGCATTAAAACCTTTCTGGACATCCAAACCCTGCAACTGAGTCTTCTCAGAACAAACTCTATTTTTCATCCCAGGTCAAGAGAAAGAGGGGAATTTCCATAGCCTACTCTGTTATCAAAAAACCTCCCTCGTGCAGCATTTTTATACATAGAGAGAAAGGGAACTGCATCAACAGTTCACGACGAGCAGTAGCATGAGGCTTTCACCCTGAGCACTGAGGTTTTTCAGATCTATAAACCATCTTGAATCCTCTCGTAAGCTGTACATGTGGTATAGGTGGTAACTCACCCCATACAGATTATCCAAAAGGTACCCAGGCTCGCCTCATTGGTTCTGGAGATGTAAATAGGAAATTGGTTCATTACTTCATATATGGTGGTCATGTAAGTCATAAGTTCCATTGTGGGCCTCGGTGTTTACACTGCTCAAAAGAGTACTGAGGTACCTTTCCCCGTGGGGTCCCTAAGTGGCGTTACTTAATATTGAACTGGATTCCCTTAAGAAAGAAGATGTGTGGTGTTTCATATTTTAACAGTGATAAGAGTTAGCATAGCTAGAAGGTGGAAATCAGCTGGGATCCCCAATGTTATGGCCATTACCCAGGAAGTCCATCAGATTTGGAAACTGGAAGGTTTGATTAGCGCAAGACAGGGCTCATCAGCTCAACACTAAAATGTGGGCAAAATGGTCAGATTTTAAGGAAATGGGAACTAAATAAAATCAGTTGGGCTATTGGTTATAAGTAACATTTGACCTTAAGGGTGAACATTGCTAAACATCCTCTTGGCCAAGAAATACCAATTATAAGGTATTATAGGGAAAATGTCTGATCAATGTTGGTTAACCATTTTTTTTTTGTAAGTTGTTATGCCGGTATTAGCAACTATTATATTGTATTGTATGTAAACTTAGTATCGAAGGGACAGTATCCCATGCCTGCTCCCATTCATTTGTTTCTTATTCAATGAAATATGATAAAAAACCTTTCTGGACAAACTATCTCTCCTCGCCTTAGATAAGACAGCAAAAGAAACACTCCTCACCCCAATATCTAATAAAGAGCTATCTGATCATTTGGTCACTTCCACTAGGAAAAAGTCCAGGTCCTGATAGGCTGCCAGTAGGGTATTATAAAAAGTTCTCCAAAATTTACTTCCGCACATAACATAATATTGTAACTCTCTCCTATCAAGAGGCTGTTTGCCTCTTCAAGCCCTGACTGCTACTGTCACAACTTTGGCCAAACCTGGAAAAAAATTGGAGCTTTGTGGCAGTTACAGGCCTATTTCATTATTAAACATGGATGTCAAAAATCTGGGCCAAGCTCTTTGCTAGGAGACTTAGCCCTTACCTACCAACCTTAATCAATACTGAACAAGCAGGTTTCATCCCAGGCAGGGTGAAGGGAAACCACAATTCATCCAGAGTCACAAAAAGCCATTTATTAAGCCTGCTCAAAAAATATCCCCCTGGCCCTACTCGGAACGGATGCAGCAAAAGCATTTGATTGGGTATGCTGGTCGTGGATTACCACCACTCTGTCCTCCTTTGGCATACTGTCCTAACACATATCTGCAGTTATGCTGCTATTTCAAAATCCGAGAGCATGTATAAGAGTTAACTGAACCCTTTCTGACCCTTTTAAAATTTCTAACGGCACGTGACAGTTCTGCCCTTGTTCCACACATTCTTTATCCTAGTAATGGAGACTTTACTCCAAGCCTCCACGGCTGTAAAAGCTTTACCCTATATTATAGACCAGTGACGGCGAACCTTTTAGTGACAGAGGGCCCAGACTGCAACCCAAAACCCCCCCTATTTATTGCAAGGTGCCAACCAAAAAATTAAAGCAGTAACTTATTGCTCCCTATTCTTCAACAAGTTATTGTTGGCCTCCTGAGGACAAGGAGGGAAATGTGCATCATTTTAGTTTCTTTCCAGTGTCCCTCTGTACACAGAGAATCGTGGGGCCAGCAGAAGGTCCTTCAAAGATAATTTGGCCCTGTCTACTCATTCACCCTCTTCCTACATTCCCAGGTAGCAAAGTAAGTATCTCTTTAATATATGACGGAAAGCAGTATCTTTTAAGTTGCTTGGAACTGCAGGAAGATTCTTTGAGTCTCATTCATTCTGTCTGGTGTTCTGGGGTGATGACCCGGGTGCCCACAGAAAAGGCTCTGAGTGCCACCACTGTTATAGACCTTTATTTGGCCTCCTCTCCAATTTTAAAGTGAATCGAACAAAATCAGAAGCTTTAATCTCCTTCCCACAAATGATGGTAACACACTTTCTATCCTTTTTTATGGCAACCACAAAAATTAAAATATCTAGGCATCTACTTTATTAACAAATGCTCTGGGCTAAATAAGGAAAATTACCTTCCCATACTAACACAGCTCACTTCCTCTTTAACCTCTTAACGCTCAGCGTCCGATATATCGGACGCTGAGCTCAGTGACTTAGCGCTCAGCGTCCGATATATCGGATGCTGAGCCGATGCCGGTTCAGCTCAAGATTTGAGCCGAACCGGCATAGGGAAACACGGGGTGCCGGCTGTGACTGATAGCCGGCACCCCAGTGTAACACCCGCGATCGGAGTTGTCTCTGATCGCGGGTGATTAACCCGTTAAATGCCGCGGTCATCGCGACCGCGGCATCTAACATGCATCTGGGGTGTCTTTCCCCCACGATCGGCCCCCCCGAATCATTTTCGGGGGGCACCGATCATTGCTACGGTATCACTGGGGTCCGATCTGGACCCCAGTGTTACCTGCAGGAACTGCCGGTAAGATGGCGTCTGTGACGTCATCTTACTGGCAGAGTGCCACCCTATGCAAGTGCATAGGTTGACACTGATAATGCCCTGCAATACATAAGTATTGCAGGGTATTATTATGAACAAGCAATCAGATGATTGCTTGTTCATTTCCCATGGTGGAAAAAGTGAAAAAGTAAAAAAAAAAAATTATTCAATAAAAAAATAAAGTAATAAATCACCAAAAATGCCCAAAAGCCCCAAAACATATAAAGAGCCATATAACTAAAAAAAAAGTCTAAATCATAACACAAACCCCACATATATAGTATCACTGCGTCCGTAACAACCCGTAGAATAAAAATAAATAATTATTGAACCCGCACGATGAACGCCGTAAAAGAAAACTGTTATAAACCCACCAAAAATTATGATTTTTACCTATTCAATCCCACAAAAAATGCTATAAAAAGTGATCAAAAAAACATATGTACTCTAAAATGATACCGATGCAAAGTACAACGTGTCCCGCAAAAAATAAGCCATCAACCAGCTCCGTAGCCAAAAACGTAACAAAGTTATGCCACTTGGAAGATGGCAATACAAAATTGATAGATTTTTCCCCACAATAGGGTTTTATTTTACAAATTTAGTAAAACGCAAGAAAATATATTCATGTCTGGTATCCCCGTTATCGTATCGACCCATAGAATGAAGATAATATGATTATTAGTCTATACGGTGAACACCACAAAAAAAAAAAGTAAAAAAAACAGTAGAGAATTGATGCTTTTCTACTCCTGCTCTCAAAAAGAAGTTCCTCAATTTTCAACAATAGGTGATACCAACCCCAAAATGGTAACATTTGAAAAAGCATCTAACATTTGAAAAAGCAAAAAAATTGCTGTCACATGGCCCTAATAGTGCAAAAGCGAAAATTTTATAGCCTTCAAAAGAGGCCAATGAGGAAAGTAAAATCCTGGCAGCTGCAGGGTGCTCCTTCCCTTCTGTGCCTCACTGTGTGCCCATAAAACAAGTCACGGCCACATGTGGGGGGTCTCTGTACTCGGGAGAAATTGTAGAACAAACTGTATGGTGGGTTTTGTATTTTTATCTTTTGGAAATGTGTAAATTTTAGGGCTAAATGAACGTATAACCGGCACAATTTGACTATTCTAAATTTCGCCTCCATTTTGATGTAATTACTATGAAGATCTCAAGGGGTTAACAATCTTCGTAAAACCTGTTTCTGATAGCTTGAGGGGTGCATATTTGAAATTGGGTTGGTTATATGGGGGGTTTTGATGCTAAATATGTAAATTTTCATTCAAAACTGTATTTATCCCCAAAATAGTCAATTCTGAAAATCCGGAAAAGCGCTATTCGATTTGTAAGCCGCGTGACATCAAAATAAATTATCCAGACATTTCAAAAATGGTGAAAATGTAAAGTAGACATATGGGAAATGTTATTCAGCAATTTATTTAGGTGGTAAATCTATCTGCCTGAAAACGCAATGATTTCAAATTTCAAAAATGGCAAATTTTTCAGAAAATTCATCATATTTTCTTTTTTTTGTAAATAAACGCAAAACTTATCAGCCAAAATTTACCACTAAAATGAAGTACAACATGTGGGTAAAAAACAATCTCAGAATCGTTTTGATAAGTAACAGTGTTCAAAAGTTATAACCATATAAAGCGACGCATGTCAGAATCCAAAAAATGGGACTGAGCCTTAAGCTACAAAATGGCTGCGTCCTTAAGGGGTTAAGCACATTAGCACTACCCTACATCTCCTGGATGGAAGGACAGAACATTCTTAAAACCTACATCATGCCCAGACATCTATATCTTGTACAAACCTTATCAGTAGCCGTCCCCAAAATATTCTTCCTAAAGCTTAAACCAATCTTTTTCTCTTTCCTTTGGAAAGGTAAAAATGCCAGGGTGTCGTATGAGAGACTAAAGCTTGAAAAATCGTTTGGAGGATTTGGTCTTCTGGATGTGCACGCATATTATAAAGCAGTTCATCTTAAAACATGGATCTCTCTCCATAATAACAACCTCTCTAGCCCTGAAATAGCATTAGAATTACACTTAAAGGGGTATTCCCACTTAGGCAAATTAATGTTTTTGTTTGTATAATGAAAACAAATACAATTTTCCAATATACTTTCTGTATCAATTCCTAACAGTTTTCTAGATCTCTGCTTGCTGTCATTCTAAGAAATCTTCATTGTTTACTTCCAGTGGAGATAAATCTGACCATGGTCACGCAGGTCTGCAGTTTGTTAGTAGAGAGTAATCAGAGCTATGTGTTGTAACGAGTCGTGCACCTGTGTGACAATGGTCAGATTTCTGTCCACTGGAAGTAAACAATGAAGATTTCAGCAATGACAGCAAGCAGAGATATAGAAAACTGTGAGTAATTGATACAGAAAGTATATTGGAAATTTGTATAACTTTTCATTATTCAAGCAATAGCAATTATTTGTTGAAATGGGAATACCCCTTTGATGTCTTAAAGGCAAATATGGATAATCAACTCTGTCAGCACATGCAACAACACCATAACAAAGGGCACAATTTTAACAATCAAATCTCTATCACAAGAAATACACCTATAAAGATGTTACTCATCCCAAGCAGCTTGATCCCTATTCTATTGAGATCCAAAAAGGCTGGCTATGCCTCATCATGGTTTCCATGAGCAACTAGAACAGTTGCAGGGATGGAAAGCCATAGAATCCATCCCACTTAATTTCATAAGCAACAGCTAACCAACATCAAGAGTAGCTTCGAAGAAGACATTTCCACCCTTAAATTCCTACAGGAAGACTCAAATTGGCTTTTTAAGGACTCATTAGCAAGAAGCTTCTCCCTGCTGTATGACTATGGGGCACATTTACTTACCTGGTCCCGTCGCGATCCCTCGGTGCATTGTACCTTGTGCGCCCGAGTTCCTGCATCGGTCACTTCTGCCCCGAGGTCCGCTGGAGTTCACCTGCTTCTTCTTGGTGCATGTGAGTGCTTGATGAAACAAATCTTTTTATAAATTCCCGAGTTTGTCCTAATCCGTCGGGTTGTCCGACGGCCCGCCCCCCCTCACCCCCCATTTCTGTCGCTGACCGTGTGTGCCAAAAATCCAGGGCAATTCGGCGCAAACGGTAATATTTGGGAAACCCAACGAAAGTGCGGTGTTTGGACCCTTAGTAAATGTGCCCCTAGCTCAAGGCCACCAATCCATCCCTGCTTCCATAAGGAGGTGGTAGTCAGACTTTAACCATTTCCCCCGTGCAAGTCATCAGTTCTGGTGCAAAAACAGCTGTTAGTATCAGATACTTGTTAGAGATGTGCCAACCATGGATATATAAGGATATCATTGGTAAAAGTATTACCCTTAGCCCAGAATCTGTGCTCCTTTGACTCCCTAACACATGCTGGAACCCAATGAAAAGGGATCTTGCCACACACCTGGTACAAGAAGCTTAACTAACAATTCCACCCAAATGATTACAGACTGAACCTCCAACTATTAAAAAAGTGGATAGATTGCTTAGAAAATATATGCTGCCTAGAGGAACTAGTCAGTACAGAGACTAGAACCCATAAGAAATATGTTAAGCTATGGTACCTATGAAAGAATTTTAGGAATTCCAACCTACTAACCACACCAGCTGGACAGACAATAATCACTTCTGTTTGAACAATCCACCTGTTGAGTACATAGTGATTAAATGATGACAAAATTTTAAGGTCACTATGTGAAATTTCCATTTTTAGGAGGTTATACTGTTGCTATAACGATAATAACAACATCTTTATAAAGTTAATAGTTTATTGATCTTCTGTTGGTCACATCTTAAAAGCTTATTTGTAGGACAAAATTAAACTGCACTTCTAATACATAAGAAATCCCGTTAACTCCACCTATGACAATAGTAGCCATCTTGATTTTCCCCCAAGATGTTAGTCTTTGAGTTATTTTGCTGAATGGAATAAAGTGCTACTTCTGTATACAATTCATTTTACTTCACTTAGATTTGGTTTACAATTCTGTGCAAATAAAAGAGAATACGTTTTGCATACATGCTGTGCGGGAAAGCATTTCTCAGTCCCCTCATGCATTAATGGAAGCCTAAAAACCTATTGATAAGTTTGTTCTGGAACTCATTTTACAGATGCTGTAAAACTGAGTTGAGGGAGGGTTTAGCTTTGCATTTGTTTTTTATGATATCACATTATGTTGTTAATAGATTGCAGCTTAAACCCCTACAATAGAGACTGAGTACATTTGAGTACAATTAACATCCCCTGCAGCTGCAAAGACTTTAATGGCAAAAGCTCAGCTACATCTGTGAAGGCATCTATTAGATAAGCAACAAATGATAGGACTCAGCCATGTATGCTGAAATAATGCTAACCCCATACACTCCGCAAAATAACAGTATAACTAGGAACACAGAATATATATTTCATGGCCAAGTACAATATAGATGCATTAGAAAATTATAAATGGTATTACATTGACTGGATCTAGCTGATTTCCCTTTTCTATCATGCTATGTAGTATCAATTCTTTGAAATCTCAAATGCCCCAGTAACATCCAACCATTTTGTTTACTAAGCCAATAACATATTGGGGCTTATTTACTAAGGTCCCACGACCGCAATTCCGTCGGGTTTTCTGACGTTTTCGGGGATCGCGCCGGGGAGTGTGTCGCACGCGATTGTTTTGTGTTGCAATCGCGCCGGGTTTCACACGTCACATATCGGTGAGCGGGCCGACGGACGATACACGCGGGATTCAACAAACCAATTTGATGCAAGACATGCACTTACATACACCGGGAGGAAGATGATGAACTCTAGCGGACCTGAGCGGGGAAGCGACACATTCAGGAAATCAGGCACGCGATCTTCATGAATCGCGGCAGATGGGCATTCCAGCGGACATCGCACAGCGGGGATCGCGCAGGGACCGGGTAAGTAAATGTGCCCCATTGTATAGAGTGGCAAACTGGGAAATATAAAAGATTTATATTGACTCTGTAATCAGATTTAACCCCAGTAAATAAGCAGCCTCCTGAGGCAGACTACAGAATGTCCTTCCCCTAGAATTCCTTCTGTTATGTTAAACCTTTTGTAAAAAAAATTCTTTAGAGGCTAAACGGGGAGAGTCACTTCAGATGTCCATATCTTGGGCTATATAGAAGCAAGTAACATTATTTTAATGATCTTTTAAATTGCTTCAGGATTGTGGTTCGGTGATTTTGAGAACTCAAGATATGGGCAGTGAAGGACATATTGGGGGTCATTTGCTAAGGGCCCGAATCGCGTTTTTCCGACGGGTTATCCGAATATTTCCGATTTGCACCGATTTTCCCTGAATTGCCTGGGGATTTTGGCGCATGCGATTGGATTGTGGTGCATCGGCGCTGGCATGCACACGATGGAAATTGGGGACGTGGCCATAAGAAAACCCGACGGATTCGGAAAAACTGGCGCATTTTTTTAAAAAAGTGTCGCTTGACACGCGCTTACCTGCACCCAGCGTAGGACGGTGAGCTTCAGTGCACTCCAACGGAATTCAGCGCAGCAGCGACACCTGGTGGACATCGGGTTCACTACCTTAGTGAATCGCCGGAAGACCCGAATCCTTTGCTGAGAAAACGCCGCTGGATCGCAAATGGACCAGGTAAGTAAATCTGCCCCATTGAGTTGCAATTTAAAATCCAACTCCAATTTTTCTTTACCTGACCATATCTCTAGTACTGTACCTCACAGAACCACAAACAATTTGAAATATAAGATTCTTATGTTTAATATGATACCAAAATCATGGTTTTAGGTACTTTAGAGCTTAAGATATCTGAAATGACCCACCCTATTGAGGGAATTTTTGTAAGCTGCCTGTACCAGGATTCTGGAGACATTTACACAAAAAACTCGTATGGAACAGGGAGCGGTTTTTAAAAAGGAGGTGTGGCTTCATGGCAAAACGTCCATGCAACTAAAATTATGCACAATTTATATTGTGCATCAAAAATTTGGGAGTAAACTAGACAAACTAATAGTTGGTCTAAAGTACGAGTCCCCAATCTTATAATATTGTCTTACTCTAGCAATGGTCTAATCTAAATCTCCACCATTGATTTTGACTAGTGAAAATCAAGTAGCCAGCTTAGTTCCTTGCTGCAATCTGCTAATCAAGATCAACCCGGGATGAATTTTAATGACCAATAAATGGATCTTCTGGCAATCTTTTAGGTTTTGTAATCTATAGCAACAACTAGTCAATTGCAATTGGTCTCCTCCTAGTGCCCCCCCCCCCCCACACACACACACACACACTGTTGTTCCCGGTTGAAGGCGATGTGCTGAAATCTTTGTATGTGGAGTATGCTGACCCTTTAAGAAACCTACATTCTGCTTTCAACCAATCTCGTGTGGTCTATTTAAAGCAGATACTCCCAGTTTCATGAGCAAAATGATTCCTCGCTCTATATCAACTCAAAACTAAAATCTATAGGTTTTGAATACAATTCCCATGAGTACAAGGAAGTGTCGTAGTCACATGTCCACATAAAATGTACTGAATATCATTAAAGAATATGTTCTGATACAGTAGCATAATGCACTTGCCAATATGAGATGAATTTCATATCTCAAAGTATTAATCAGACTTTGCTTTAAAGGCCTATGCTCACAGCATGAATAATTTCTGAATGTTCCATGGGACATCTGGCACCAATAAACTTCCTTGACAGAATACTAAATAGTTATGGTAAGGCCTTCATAGCAAAGTCTGATTAATGTTATCTTTTTTTGTTTGATATATATGCAATAATGATCCAACTGACTAATGTAATAATTTCCTTCAGCAAATTATTATTAGTCTTTCATTTTTGAGATACTTTTCTTCTGAGTTGTAAAATAGAAATAATGTTAATAACCGCTCAAATTGTTCACTGTTAAAAAAAATAGTTCACCTTTTTTATGAGAAAGATTGGATTTCAACAAATATAGAAAATGTCTATTAGGTTGACTAGCACAATCGATTTCACCCACAATGTATTAGAAATATGCAATGATCTAGCAGAGATCAACACTTATAGGTTGATCCTTAACATCTGACTACAGCGCACACTATGCAAATATAATATATGGTCATACCTTATGTCTGTTGCCTTTGCCCTAACCTTAGTGACAACAAGCACCATCTATTTACATAAAATATTGTTATAACAATCTATTACTTCTGTACTTAATTTTAGGTAGGTAAAAAAATACCAAAAAAGGATACTTGATTTAGTTTCTGTTTGAACCTTTCTATTGGGACAATGGCAGCCAACATGTATCCAGTCTTCCCTGGAGAAGAACTTCATCTTCCAGATGTCACATTGTATCTTGAGGACCATGTTGGGGGCAGTGGACAGAATCACTTTAAACTGAGCCACTCAAAGATTACCCGCCAAGAGCCTTGTTTCTGCCTAAACACCACTTTCCCAGATGAGTTATAATTTGGGTTTTAGTCTTTTCTTTTGGCGTTGCGTTAGACCTTTGAAGAAGCGTAATTGGATTGTGGTTGGACACAAACTCTATTTGACTTTGGTACCAACTGAAAATAACTGCCCTCAATGAGATAATTACCAGCACTAGAGTATTAGTTAGAGCTTTAGAGAGAATAATCATATCAGAAACTGTAAAACATTGTACAGTATGTTGGTATGCTTATAACGATTCAAAACATTAATTTTATTTGACAAAAATACAGTATATCTCTACAGTTTTGTGCCCCCTGCACTTTACTATATATGGTAGGCCACCATAGGAGTGCATTGTGTCAGCACTTTATGGTGTCTCTATACTGTGCCATCACCAGAAAAAAGATAGCTTTTTCTCTATATTTTGGCATAAGAATGGCCCAGCAGCACATCTCACTATGGAGAGGGGAGGGGTAAGGAGTGTTCACCCCTCCACCTCTCCATCGGAACATATGCCATGCTTGTGTCCCGGCCCTGGTGTAGCATACATTCATATGGAAGGAGCCTTACAGTTTACATCGTTAATCTAACTGAACAGGTACTTGTGCTTTCTCAGGTTGCATACAGACCACTACCTGGGCTCTGTTTTACAGCTTTTACTGTGCACTTCAAATAAAACCTTGAGTTGAAGAAAATATCATAGTACAAGATTGACAATCCAAAGTGATTCCCAGTCTGAATATAGGAGAATAAATCTCAATGATGAGTATCAATAGGTCAACTGATCCATTACATAAAACATTTAAAATCTAAAAAGGTAAAGCAGTTATGTTAAATTATAAACATGAAAATAGGATTATTTGCACTTCTTTTTTCCTATATATTCCCCTGTAGAAGAATCAAAAAATAAAATATACTAATTTCTTTGGGTTTCAAAGTGTCAAATTAATAAATACATAAATAAAAATGTATATTAAGTATGAAACAAATATGAAAAATAAGCTCCGTTATTGTCATTAGTTGAGGCTTATAAGCTTCTTACTGTTAGGTAGGTGGTCCTAGCATTAGCAGCAAGCCTGATATTGTATGGCTGGCTGTAAAGAGCTTGAGGGAAACTCTTTGTATAAGGATTCAAATGACTTCCCATTTCTCCACTGGAAAAAAGGCTGTTATGTATAGAATTTATAGATTTCAGAATTTTGCCAATACTGGGTCACTCACCAGGTACAATAGATCTCCACTGTTAATAATCTAAAATAGAATCTGGAGCACTGTAGCCTCTATTATATGAATCATTCTCAAAGTAAAAAAGGAGAAAAAATAACAAAACATAATATTAGGTACATAATTTCTATACAGTGTCAAAAATGCGCAGATGTGTCAAAAAAAGTTTTCTTGACTGTTGAAATTGCAGCCTATAGAGAGTTAAAAATCAGTGTCTTGTGAGTCTCAAGGAAAAAAATCATACGAGAAGAGTGAGTTTTAATATGTTTGAATTAACAAGAAAAAAATCTGAGCCAGAGGCCTCTGGAAACCCAAGCAAGATTGAAAAAGCTGGATATGTGTTAGATGTTGCTTTAAAGTGTTGGTTGAAAGGATTCGCAGAGTGAAATTTGCCATGCAGAGAACCCCAGTGGGACAGTAGAAAAAAACACACGCTTTTCTTCCCTGTAACAGTAAGGTCAGTGAATTCAAGAGAAGAGACGTGTCTCATTCAAAGGTTTGTAGAGATGCAGCTAATGAAGGAGGGGATGTGCGATAGGACACAATGAACGAAGCCCCATTTCTATAAGAAATATAAATACAGATTTTAAAAACAATGGGATGTGTAGGCAGCAGACAAGAGACTCACCGAGCGCAGGAAGGAAAGAAGCAAGGAGGAATAATTGGCACAAAACAGAAAAAGAGAGGCCGGGCTGAAAAACTAAAAGTTGAAAAAAGTTACCACAATTTCTTTTCGCTTCCTGTATCAGAAAACATTTTCTTTGACGCTGTTTTCACGGTCACGAAACTAATGATTTATTGTTCCTTCCTGCAGTTTTTCTGCATTAGTTGCAATTAGCTAAGTCATATATAGGGAAAACACTCAATGCTTTTTAATGTTTGGAGCGTGGAGGAAAAGGTCATAGCCGGCAAATAATTCTTCTTGAGTATTTCATAGTCACAAAAGTTGTACCCTTCAGAAAAGTAAGAGAATACAGAAAGTCAGTAATGATTTTTGTTAAAAGGGGCTTTCAGGTCCCAGATAGTCAATGTTCATGGTGATGGCTATGGGCATTTGAACATGATATAGCTTTATTCTTCTCTCCATGGAGTTCCGGAGTTTGGTTATTTGTCTTCTTGGCACATTTGAGATGCTCATTCAACCAATAAAAAACTGGAGTATTGATCCATGTCTATCAGTGATGGGTTGGACAGACATTTCCTAGCATTTCCCGTGTATCAGGAACACGCTGGGCAGTTTGTAGATTGCAGCTTTAGGCTTCATTCAAATGAACGTGTAAATAGGCAAAAGGCCATGTGGTAGACACTTTTCTTGACGCTAACACAAGTCTGCATTGCTTTCTATGTGCTCTCGCTCATGGCCAACTGCCCACACCGTAAATAATAGAGCATGTCCTATTCCCGCATGTCATTTTCTATTGACATTATCAGTGTGAGTGGCGCTCACCCATCAATGTCAGATGGGCTATAAACAAGGGATCACTTGTTTGCAGCCCACAAAGTCACATGTTAATGTGCATGAGGCTTTATTGAATAGGGGAGAGAGATGACATAATGATTATTATATTAAAAGTCTCACCACTAGAGATGAGCGAGCACTAAAATGCTCGGGTACTCGTTATTCGAGACAAACTTTTCCCGATGCTCGAGTGCTCGTCTCGAATAACGAGCCCCATTGAAGTCAATGGGAGACTCGAGCATTTTTCAAGGGGACCAAGGATCTGCACAGGGAAGCTTGGCCAAGCACCTGGGAACCTCAGAAAAGGATGGAAACACCACGGAAATGGACAGGAAACAGCAGGCGCAGCATGCATGGATGCCTCTGAGGCTGCTTAATAGCATCATTATGCCAAAAGTATGGGCAACAGCATGGCAATGACAGAGTGACCGAATGAGGCTAGATAGCATCTAAAACATCCAATAATTGACCCTGACACTATAGGGGACGGCATGCAGAGGCAGCGGCAGCAGCGGCAGGCTAGAGAGTGTCTTGGCAACATACCCCAAATGGACTCAGGCTTAAAACCAATGGGTGGCAGAGAGGAACCAAAGGAGGTGAGCAAGAAGCGCTCAAATAATATCGGTAAATGATAAAAGTTTGCCAGTATATTTTGTGGATTACACAGCAGGGTGGCGACAAAGTTAACAAGTTTGATGAGGAAGCCATGAAAACAACCCAAAATTCTGCCTGACACAGCTCGTTTGATAAGGGGACCATGGAGGCAGTGAACTAGTAGTAGATTAAAGGTGCTGCAGTTAAAACTATGTTAGTTGGATCTTGGGATGGAGCTGGCGCTCCGCTGCCAGGCGAGCTTTCGCCAATCCAAGCCCCTGTCTCTAGGCTACTCCCCAAACAGCACTTCTAAGAACCTTTTGTATAAGATCAAGTGTAGTAGCGTTCTTATAAGTTTGGGTTCTGGCGGGTGAGGGGAATGTAAACAGATGCGCAAGAAGCGCTGAAATAATATTGGTAAATGATAAAAGTTTGCCAGTATATTTTGTGGATTACAAAGCAGGGTGGCGACAAAGTTAACATGGAAGCCCTGAAAACAATCCAAAATTCTGCCTGACACAGCTCGTTTGATAAGGGGACCATGTATGGAGGCAGCTATATGGACTACTTTTGGAGGCAGCTATGGCGATGACGTGTGGAGGTAGCAATGGAGACAACGTGTGAAGGCAGCTAAAAAGACGACGTGTGGAGGCTGCTATGGAGACAATTTAATTTGGATAGTGCCTGTATGTGGCAGTCCAATAAAGTTTTCAAACCAGAGGAGCAGGTAGCTGGTCCTCCAGAAAAATTACATAGATTGAGTGCCTGTATGTGGCAGTCCAAAAAAGTTTTCAAAGCAGAGGAGCAGGTAGCTGGTCCTCCAAAAAGATTAAATAAATTGAGTGCCTGTATGTGGCAGTCCAAAAAAGTTTTCAAACCAGAGGAGCAGGTAGCTGGTCCTCCAGAAAAATTACATAGATTGAGTGCCTGTATGTGGCACTCCCAAAAATTGTTTAAAACAGAGGACAGGGTTGTTGGCCCTTCAGAAAAATTAAATACATAGAGTACTATAGCAAGAGACAGTTGGCCCTGGCAAAAAATTAGCCAGTTTCCTCTGCTTTAGTGTACAAAGAGGAGGAGAAGGAGGACAATGAGGAGGAGGAGTGCATACATTATTCAGGTTCAGCTTCTTTCACCTGGTGGAGAATGGAAATCATGAGAAATCCAGGCTTTATTCATCTTGATAAGCGTCAGCCTGTCAGCGCTGTCAGTCGACAGGCGTGTACGCTTATCGGTGATGATGCCACCAGCTGCACTGAAAACCCGCTCGGACAAGACGCTAGCGGCAGGGCAGGCAAGAACCTCCAAGGCGTACAGCGCCAGTTCGTGCCACATGTCCAGCTTTGAAACCCAGTAGTTGTAGGGAGCTGTGTGATCATTTAGGACTTGAGGAAGCTGACTGACCTGACTACCAGTTCTGGTGGAAGTTGACATCTGGCAGTCTACAATCGCTCTGCGCTGCTGGTAAACTCTGGATAACATGGTTAGTGTTGAATTCCACCTCGTGGGCACGTTGCACAACAGTCGGTGAGCGGGCAGTTGGAGGCGGCGCTGCGCTGCCCTGAGAGTGGCAGCATCTGTGCTGGACTTCCTGAAATGCGCAGAGATGCGGCGCACCTTCGTGAGCAAATCAGACAGATTGGGGTATGTCTTGAGGAAACGCTGAACTATGAGATTTAACACATGGGCCAGGCATGGCACATGTGTCAGTCTGCCGAGTTGCAGAGCTGCCACCAGGTTACGGCCGTTGTCACACACAACCATGCCTGGCTTCAGGTTCAGCGGTGCCAGCCACAGATCAGTCTGCGCCGTGATGCCCTGTAATAGCTCTTGGGCGGTGTGCCTTTTATCGCCTAGGCTCAGCAGTTTAAGCACCGCCTGCTGTCACTTAGCGATGGCACTGCTGCTGTGCCTAGAGCTACCGACTGATGGCGCCATGCCCACGGATGGTAATTCAGAGGAGGAGGTGGAGGAGCGGTGGGAGGAGGAGGAGGCATAGTAGGTCTTTGAGACCTGGACCGAGGTAGGCCCCGCAATCCTCGGTCCCAGCCTCCACCAAGTTAACCCAATGTGCCGTCAGCGATATATAGTGGCCCTGCCCGGCAGCACTTGTCCACATGTCCGTGGTCAGGTGGACCTTGTCAGAAACGGCGTTGGTCAGGGCACGGAGGATGTTCTCTGACACGTGCTTGTGCAGGGCTGGGACAGCACATCGGGAAAAGTAGTGGCGGCTGGGGACCGAATACCGAGGGGCAGCCGCCGCCATGAGGCTTCGAAAGGCCTCGGTCTCTACCAGCCTATAGGGCAGCATCTCCAGGCTAAGCAACTTGGAGATGTGGACGTTGAGGGCTTGGGCGTGTGGGTGGGTTGCGCTATACCTCCTTTTGCGCTCCAGCGTCTGGGGTATGGAGAGCTGAATGCTGGTGGATGCTGTGGAGGATCGTGGAGGCGAAGATGGGGTTTTCGCACGGGAGGTGTTTGGGCCGGGGTCCTGGGCAGGGGGCTGACTAGCAGATGACACAGGGGAAGGAGCAGTGGTGTGCCCGGCCGGAGGTGAACGGGCTTGGTGCCATTGAGTGGGGTGTTTAGCATTCAGATGCCTGCGCATACTGGTGGTAGTTAAGCTAGTAGTGGTGGAACTCCTGCTGATCCTGGTTTGGCAAAGGTTGCACACCACAGTCCGTCGGTCATCCGGTGTTTCTTTAAAGAACCTCCAGACTTCTGAAAATCTAGCCCTCGCCACGGGAGCTTGACTACGGGCAACATTTGGCGCTGATGCACCAGCTCTGGCCCTGCCTCTCCGTCTGGCCCCACCACTGCCTCTTCCAACCTGTTCTGCTATAGGACTCGTCTCCGTCTCAGAAGCACTGTGTTCACCCGGCCTATCAACCCAGCTTGGGTCTGTCACCTCATCATCCTCCGATCCCTCAGTCTGCTCCCCCCTCGGACTTCCTGCCCTGACAACAACTTCACCACTGTCAACCGTGTCTCCTCATCGTCCGACACCTCTTTACACACTTCTTCCACTACGTGAATAATGTCATCATCACCCACAGACTGCGACTGGTGGAAAACCTGGGCATCGGAAAATAGCTCAGCAGCAGCAGGACAAGTGGTTTGTGACTGTGGGAAGGGTCCAGAAAACAGTTCCTCAGAGTATGCCGGTTCAAATGCCAAATTTTGGTAGGAGGGGGCAGACTGGGGGGAAGGAGGCTGAGGTGGAGGAGCTGGAGGAGTGCCGATTTCGGTGACATGGGTGGACTGCGTGGAAGACTGACTGGTGGACAAATGGCTAGAAGCATTGTCCGCAATCCACGACATCACCTCTTCGCACTGTTCTGGCCTCAACAGTACTCTACCACGAGTCCCAGTAACTTGAGACATGATGAACCTAGGGAGTGTACCTCTGCGGCGTTCCCCTGCTCCCCCATCAGCAGGTGGTGTCTCACCCCGCCCAGGACCACGGCCTCTGACCCCTGCAGTAGTTGGACGCCCACGTCCACGCCCTCATCCTCTACCCCTAGCCCTGGGGTTAAACATTTTCCAAATTAAAGTGTAAACTTGAAAAAAAAAAAAAATTGGGTGTTTATTTTTTTTTAGTTTTTTATTTTTTTTAACAAAACGATGCTATCCTATTGCTATGGCTAGTTTCTAACCTACACTGACAGCACACAACTGGATTTTGTGCTTTGCAAGATGAGTTTGAGCTATAAAAAGAAATAAAGGTAAAAAAAAAAAAAAAATCAGCAGACTCTGCCTAATTCTACTCAAACCCCTAATAAATTGTCCCACTTCGGTGTTTGAGGTGGATATGCGTGTCACTAAGAGCTAAACACAAAGGTCGCAGGTCTCCCAGCAAATTCCTCACAGTATGGTACTAGCTGCACTACTAGTGCCAGCAAACCCAGCCACAAGCAAACAAAAAAAAGGAAAATATAACGCTATTGTAGGTCTAAGTAAGCCGTTGGGGTTCTCCTATGGCTATTTTGTAGCCTACAATGAGAGCACACTGCTTTGCAAGAGGAGTTTGAGCTATAAAATGAAATACAGCTAAAAAAAAAATAAATCAGCAGACTCTGCCTAATTCTACTCAAACCCCTAATAAATTGCCCCACTTCGGTGTTTGAGGTGGATATGCGTGTCACTAAGAGCTAAACACAACGGTCGCAGGTCTCCCAGCAAATTCCTCACAGTATGGTACTAGCTGCACTACTAGTGCCAGCAAGCCCAGCCACAAGCAAATAAAAAAAAGGAAAATATAACGCTATTGTAGGCCTAAGTAAGCCGTTGGGGTTCTCCTATGGCTATTTTGTAGCCTACAATGAGAGCACACTGCTTTGCAAGATGAGTTTGAGCTATAAAATGAAATACAGCTAAAAAAAAAAAAATCAGCAGACTGCCTAATTCTAATCAAACCCCTAATAAATTGTCCCACTTTGGTGTTTGAGGTGGATATGTGTGTCACTAAGAGCTAAACACAACGGTAGCAAGTCCCCCTGCAAATTCCTCACAATATGGTACTAGCTGCACTACTAGTGCCAGCAAGCCCAGCCACAATCAAATAATAAAAAAAAAAGTATAACGTTATTGTAGCCCTAAGAAGGGCTGTTGGGTTCTTCTAGAATCACTCCTGCCTAACACTATTCTAATAGAACACCCTAACGCTTTCCCTGACCAGCAGCAGCTCTCTCCCTAGCGGCATCCAGACACAGAATGATCCGAGCAGCGCAGGCAGGGGCTAGTCTATTCCAGGGTCACCTGATCTGGCCAGCCAACCACTGCTATCGACGTGTAAGGGTACCACGTCATGCTGGGTGGAGTGCAGAGTCTCTTGGCTTGTGATTGGCTCTGTTTCTGGCCGCCAAAAAGCAAAACGGCGGGAGTTGCCATTTTCTCGAGCGGGCAAAGTATTCGTCCGAGCAACGAGCAGTTTCAAGTACGCTAATGCTCGAACGAGCATCAAGCTCGGACGAGTATGTTCGCTCATCTCTACTCACCACCTTTTTAATATTCTAGGGTAGGAAAACCACTTTAATTAAACTTTGCCATTGTCCCATAAACCCAACAAAGGAATAAAGGATTGCCTTTTATTTCACTTGACAATTAGACAAAAATAATACAGAATGTTTTGATAACATTAAAGGGGATGTCCACTTTCCGCAAATAATTGATATGGTTTGTGTAAGGAAAAGTTATACAATTTTCTAATATACTTACTGTATCAATTCCTCACAGTTTTCTAGATCTCTGTTGCTGTTCTTCTATAGAAAGTTTACTTTAACTGGATAGAAATCTGTCCATGGTCATATGATGTCACACAGGTGCGCAGCCCGTTAGTATCACAGAGAGTAATTAGAGCTGTGTGATATAATGAGTCGTGCACCTGTGTGACCATGGACAGATTTCTATCCACAGGAAGTAAACATAAAAGTTTCCTATAGAATGACAGCAAGTAGAGATCTAGAAAACCATGAATATACAGAAAGTACATTGGAAAATTGTATAACTTTTCTTTACACAAACTATCAATTATTACACAATAAATTGTTTTCTGAAAGTGGACAACCCCTTTAAGTCTAAATTTACTGCTCTCTAGAAAGTTTCTCATTGGTGTCCTATAATGACCATAACATATGTTCCTGTAGTACCATAGTGGCTGTTTTGACTCCCCCTAAATGGCAGCCATTGGAAGATAGATGTATCAAAGAAGTTTGATATCTCTTAGTCCAACAACAGGTTTTTTACGTAATATAAAAAGATATAGGTTGGACTTATGCATGGTCCAGAAGTCAAAGCTGTTCCATACTCAGAGCTGTCCAGTCCTCTGCTGCCCTGTAAAGTAAGGACAACAACCACACCCATCACAACCATCACAACCAACCACTGACTTTAATGCTTAAAACCGCTTTCAATGAAATAAAAAATAAATTGGTAAGAATTTGAATAAACGATTATTCACTTTTAAGATATTAATCCTCTAACATCCTCATGAACGGAACTTTGTAAATTTGCCTTTTTCAACAATTAGTTCTCTATGATGTGAGATGTAAAGCCAGATTGTAGGCTTACATTACAATCCAGCCCAGCTTTACTGTTGACAGCCCATGGATTTCCTGATAAATGAACCTCTGGTTTATTGGCGTTTCCTTTGGGGACATCATTTTAATGTGGCTCAAGATCAATTCCTCAATCAGCAGCATGAAATCCTGCAGCACAATTCTGCGCCTCTTCCTTTATCATGCTAGCGATGTAGCCAAGGTATTGTGAACAATGAAAAACAGCAGTTAGAATTTATAGAAGAAAAGCTTATCAAATATGCAAAGCACAAATATGATTCTCATATTGTTGACCTGATGACCTGGCTCTCCATTAACCCTATTAAGAAAGGTAAAACTAGAGATGGTAATTGACCTGGTTTGAGAATGTTAAAAGCGTATCTCACTTTACTGAAATTGGTAATCCAGTATGTAGGCATTAGTAAAGGTACATTTGCTCATTCATCAGGGTGACTTAAAACCACGTTGTCTGGTTTCTGATACTACGTTTTGAGACTTTTTTGTCTCAGTTTAAATCTTATGTGCCATGTCAAACAACTTCACACAATTCTTACTTAGTGCAGCTAAATGTGCAATCTACACATTTCTGGCTTTTACAGCATTTCTCCACACTGTGCCCCTGAAAATACCACCCTCACTTACAGTATAGAGACTCCTTGGATAGTAAGTTTGGGTGACATTTAACACACACCAACGCTTTGTGAGCTGGAGTTTGATATAAGCTCAATCTCTATGGCACGCCACATACTTAAGGAGGGTTCTGGTGTATCTGATGGGTGGCTGGAATCCAATTCTACACGAGCACCTACCTCATGTTGAATTACTCTATTACTGTCAATAGAGATGGGCAAATCAATTTGAACAAAAAGGAATTCGATATGAATTTCACAGAAAATTTCAATTTGTCACGAATCCGAACTTTACGCTGATTCGTGGGAACAAATTATTTTTTTCCCTCCTTTGTTAGTAAAATGGCCACAAGCACAACGTGTTACAGGGTGACTGATTTTAAACACAGCCAACGCACACTAAAAGAGGATATCTTAAATTCTACCATACGCAAATTCCCATTTTCTTGTGTTGCTTAAGTTGAGAGCAAGAAATGTGTCAAATCCCCGTAGTGGGTTCACCACTATGTCAGACAGAAAGGTGGCAGGTGGAGCAAGCAGAGGTCGCAGTACAGTAAAGGGACGACGCAGCAGGAGTGACTCTGTGAGGCCAGAACTGCCGTTGTCATCTAGCAGCAGTGTGTTGATCAACAACCCAAAGGTTGTTGATTGGTTGACTAGGTCACCCAATTCCTCAAATATAACATCTAACATATATAACATAGCCAAGAGTCCGTGGGTTTGTCAGATACAAAAGTTAGTTGGCATGGCCCAGGAGCAGGTCAGCAGCCCTCTCCTGTCCTCAACCAGCCTATTTGAGGACAGTCAGCAGCTGCTTGGCTTTGAAGAGGTGGGGCAGACATCCGCTGCTTCATGCAGGCTGTGCATAAAGATACCATTGAGGAGAATAGCAGTGACAGGGAAACGCAAATTGACGATGATGTAGCCAATCGCACTTCAGAGGCGGGTGTAGCAAGGGATTCATCATCGTCGGGTGAAGAAAGTGTCAGCTTGCGCGTCAGGCAGCGGAGCAGGCAGCAAGTCGCTACTGTGGCCATGAGTCAGCAGGGCGACAGCAGTGCGAGGACGGGAGCAATCGGGGTACAATCCCTGCTTCGGAGATCCAAGTAAGCAGTGGTACAGGGGGTCAGCGAGGTAGCAGCATTAGTAGTCACTCAGCGCAGAGTGTTGACAGTAAAATCACCACCTTGGCGGTGTGGAAGTTTTTTGTTAAGACACCAGAGGAGCCGAGTAGTGTATCATAGTATCATAGTATATAAGGCTGGAAAAAGACGCAAGTCCATCAAATCCAAACTTTAAGAATTAAATAAATGTTTTATCCCCATAACCCGTGATATTTTTTCTCTCCAGAAAGGCATCCAGGCCTCTCTTGAACACGTACATAGAGTTCGCCATAACAACCTCCTGCGGCAGAGAGTTCCACAGTCTCACTGCTCTTACAGTAAAGAACCTTTGTCTATGTTGATGGTAGAATCGCCTCTCCTCTAGGCGTAGACGATGCCCCCTTGTCCTGGTCACAGGCCTAGGTATAAAAAGATCTTTGGAGAGATCCTTGTACTGTCTGTTCAGGTATTTGTACATTGTAATGAGGTCTCCCCTCCGTCGTCTTTTTTCTAAACTGAATAATCCCAAATTTTGGAATATGTCATTGTATTCTAATCCCCCCATTCCCCTAATAATCTTGGTTACTCTCCTCTGCACCTGTTCCAGCTCTACTATATCATTTTTATACACTGGTGCTCAAAACTGTACACAATATTCCATGTGTGGTCTGACCAGGGATTTGTATAAGGGCAAAACTATGTCTTTATCATGAGAATCTATTCCTCTCTTGATACATCTCAAAATTTTATTTGCTTTGGCAGCAGCAGCCTGACTCTGGTCACTAAAATTAAGTTTACCATCCACCAATACCCCCAAGTCCTTTTCAGCTTCAGTTTTACCAAGTAATTGACTGTTTAGAACATAATTATACTTTTTGTTTCCATGGCCCAAGTGCATAACTTTACATTTATCTACATTAAACTTCATCAACCATTTCTCTGCCCACTCCTCAAGCTTCCAAAAATCCCTCTGTAATGCTAAACTATCGGCCTCAGTATTTATTACTTTACACAGCTTAGTATCATCTGCAAATACTGAAACTTGACTGTGTAAACCCACTACAAGGTCATTAATAAAAATATTAAAAAGAAGTGTCCCCAATACTGACCCCTGTGGTAACGTCAACCCAATCTGAGAATGTGCCATTAATGACGACCCTCTGTTTTCTATCACTAAGCAAATTACTTACCCAAATACACAGATTTTCCCATATTCCCTCATTTTATATACCAACCTTTTATGTGGCACAGTGTCAAATGCCTTTTAAAAGTCCAGATATACAACATCAACAGAGTACCCCCAGGTCCAGTCTTGAACTTACCTCCTCGTAGAAACCAATCAGATTAGTTTGACAGGACCGATCTCTCATAAACCCATGCTGGCGCTGGGTTATAAGGTTATGCACAGTGAGATACTCGATGACAGCATCTCTAACAAACCCCTCAAAAATTTTCCCCACCACAGAAGTTAGACTAACAGGTCTGTAGTTTCCAGGATCGCTTTTTGATCCTTTTTTGTATATTGGTACCACATTTTCTATGCGTCAATCCTGTGGAACATAACCAGTCCTCAGTGAATCTTCAAATATAAAAAATAACGGTTTGTCTATCACCGTACATAATTCATGCAGAACCCGGGGGTGTATGCCATCTGGCCCAGGTGATTTATCTATCTTAGTGGTTGCGAGGCGGCGCCGTACCTCTTCCTGGGTTAAACTGTTGACATTCCAAAGAGAATTTACATTATTCCTCATTGTGTCATCCACCAGGGGATTTTCCTGGGTAAAGACAGTTGAGAAGGAGACATTCAGTAGATTGGCCCTTTCCTCATCTCCTTCCACCATGACTTCCTAAGGGGGCCCACACTCTCAGTTTTTAGTTTCTTATCATTTATATACTTGAAAAATAATTTGGGATAATTTTTGCTCTCCCTTGCAATTTTTCTCTCAGTCTTTATTTTTGCAGCCTTTATCTGCTTTTTACAGGATTTATTTTTCTCTTTATACTCCTGTAATGCCTCACCGCTACATTCACGTTTTAGCACCTTAAAGGCCTTATCTTTCTCACTTATTGCTTTCCTTACAAGACTAGTTAGCCACATAGTTTTTTTCTTGTTCCTCTGATGCTTTTTCCCATAAGGTATGTGTTTCTCACAGGACTTTTTCAGAATATATGGGGTTTTTTTTTTGGGGGGGGGGGGGCTTTTGTCTTTGAGAACATTGTCCCAGTCTATGCCTTTAAGGTCTTACCTTAGTTGCTGAAAATTTGTCCTCCTGAAGTTTAGAGTGTTTGTTGTCCCTTCCCTAATGCTCTTAGTAAAGCGTAATACAAAATCAATGATATTATGATCACTATTACACAGGTTCCCCCCAACCTGTAGTTTTGATACCCTATCAGGTCTGTTGGTAAGGATAAGGTCCAGCAGTGCCCCCATTCTTGTTGGCTTCAGGACTAGTTGCGACAGGTAATTGTCTTTTGTTGTTGACAAGAACCTGCTACCTTTGAAGGACCTGCATGTTTCTGCCCCCCAGTCAATATCTGGGTAATTAAAGTCCCCCATGATAAGTACTTCACCATGCTTTGAAGCCACATCCATTTCACTTATCAGCATTTCCTCTGCTGCCTCCATTATATTTGGAGCCTTATAACAAACCCCTAGTAATATTTTATTATTCTTTTTCCCTCCCCTTATCTCCAACCAATGTCATTTCGCAGAACAGGCTTGAGGCAAGAATTCATATATAAACAAAATCCTCCCCCTTTTTTATTTATACGATCCTTTCTAAAAAGACTACAACCATCTATAGTAACAGCCCAGTCATAGCTACTGTCCAGCCATGTCTCGCTTATACCCACTATATCAAATTTCCGCTCCAACATCAAGAGTTCCAGTTCCTCCATTTTGTATGTGAGGCTTCTGGCATTTGTGTACATGCACTTTATATGGTGTTCCCTGTCCGTATTCCATTTGTTATTATTCCCCAATCTCATTCCAGCCCCCCTTCCTCTCCCATGGACTATGACTCTTCCCAGCTCTCTATCTACACTGTCTATTTGCCCCGCACAAGTGTAGTTGCCCTCCCCCCAGGTCTCTAGTTTAAACACTCCTCCAACCTTCTGGCCATTTTTTCCCCCAAAACAGCTGCACCCTCCCCATTGAGGTGCAGCCCATCCCTACTGTAGAGCCTGTAGCTGACAGAAAAGTCAGCCCAGTTCTCCATGAACCAAAAACCCTCCTTCCTACACCAACCTTTGAGCCACTTATTTACCTCCCTGATCTCCTACTGCCTTTCTGGTTTGGCAAGTGGTACAGGTAGTATTTCAGAGAAACCTACCTTGTCTTGAGCTTATGGCCTAAATCCCTGAACTCTTTTTTAAGGACCTTTCACCTATCTCTCTCTTTGTTATTAGTGGCAATGTGGACCATGCCCCCCCAGTAATCTGTCAACTGATTCTCAACATGCCGAACCCGAGAAACCGGCAACACACTGTTCGGTATGCACAGTCTTTGTGACAGATTGCCCTGTCTGTTCCCCTAATAATGGAATCTCCCACTACCAGCACCTGTCTGACCTTGCCTGTGCTCCCATTACTCTTCTTACTGGAGCAGACAGTCCCCTGGTTGCTAGAGGCCACGTCTTGCTGCAGCATTGCTACCCCAGAGCTGATATCCCCCTCATCTGCCAGCCTGCCAAACGTATTGGGGTGCACCAGATCAGGACTAGACTCCCTGCAACTATTCAATCTACTCCGCCTTCAACATGTTACCCAATTAGCTGCCCCCTCATTCTTCACCTCCATACTTCCATCCCCACACCCATCTTCCCCAGAGAGTTTGTGCTCCAGGAGCAGCAAACTTTGCTCCATATTGTCAATTGCTCTCAGCCTTGGAACTTGCTCATTTAGATCCAGAATCTGGGCTTCCAGATGAGCAATTTTCACACATCCCACACATCAGTATTCCCCCTCTAATGGCTGTTCAAGGAAAGCATACATGGCACAGGATGTACACTGTGTAGCAATGCCACTTATGGAGTCCATTGTTCTAATGGGAAATACAAGACAAATATGTAAGAAAAGAAGATTTCAAAGTAACACAGCAGGTACCTGCTAAAGTCCCTCAAATTTAAGTCCCTGTACATGATGTACATGATACTAGTACATAAAATTTTAATTGCGAACTTGAGTATCAGTCAGAGGTTTTATATAAGTCATGTATTACAAGCAGCATGCTAACTATGAATACCTACCATTTTTGGAATGGAGGGTAATGGAAAACCAGGTTTTCTCATTTCTTCCACAAACTGCTGTGTAATACAACCTACTGTGCACATTAATCTTTGTCTTCATTATCTATTGGGCAATGCGTTTTAGTCCCAATGGAATATACAAACAATTACTCTTTATATTGCTGCATGGCGTCTACATTCTCTTGTACAGTACATTTGATATGGAGACATTCAAACTAATAAGTGGCTATTATTATTCCAGCTTAATAGCCTGATGTATCTAGGTCAGACTCAGACCAATATATTGACATATGACCAACATATATATATGACATATTAGAATATGAAAATATTTAAACCAAAAATCTTATTTTGGTTATTAGTGATAAAGTAAAATTTTACATTTATTTCATAGCTCTATTTAAATTTATCAATATGTTTTCTTCATATTTTGAGATTATACTGTGAGACCGTTGACTCGTACTCACTGTTGGGCATTGAGGTGGTTCGCTTCCGTTTAATGTTGATAATAAGAACAGGGATACAAAGATGATGAGAGTACATTGTAGAGATCAGTGTACACTGACACATCAAAAATCTATTAATAAGTCGTTTCTTAGTGTAAATTCCAATGTCAAGGTCAAGTATCAATTACTCGATTACAACTGCATAAAATACACAGTTTTATCTTTATAGTGTGTCCATTCCATTTCATCTTCTAGTAATCCCTGTGAGCCCCACTACATAATCTCTTTAATGTTGAGTAGTAGCAGAAATAAGAAGCAAATATAAATATCTGTCACTGTTTGCACAGATGGCAGATCTTAAAGCTATATTTGTATTTTGGGCTAATGAATAATGAAGTGATTGCACTGGTTCCTATCAAATATGATGGAAACAATCCATTTTACATATAATTCCTGTCTCATTTTAATGATCTGGTAGGTAAGTAATTTAGCATTAAATCCATTTAGTTTCCCACAAGTAAATCCACTGAATATTGCACATTGAACATATAGGATGTTTATAGGTACTAGCCTCACAGCTTTTATTACATGGAAGAGCACAGAACATGTAATAAGTGGAAGAATTCATAAGTAAACCAGTTACATGAAGTGTATAGTCTGTGCTGTGTGAGCACTAACGGTTAATAGCTTTTTTGCACAGTGCACAAAGTGCAACTACAAGGTGGGGGAAGGGCTGCAACATGAAGTGAAAGTTCTGTAGAACCACAGACTGGTATGGAGGAACTAATAGGGAACAGGGGAGATCTTGTACCTCACTTTTCTGAGCAAGAGACTTCTGTATCCACAGTTCTGAACACACTTGGTTCTGCTACATACATAGAGAGAGCTCTATCAAATGACCTCCTCCTTTGTGAGCAGGGAGCAGCAGCCACTCCCGTCCCATGAAACCATCAGATAAACAATCTATGGACTGCAGAGCTTATCAGCATAGGCAGAGGAAGCAGCTACTGCAGCACTGACATAATCTCAGGAGTATAGCAAAGAAACTGCTGAATATACAGTACAGACCAAAAGTTTGGACACACCTTCTCATTCAAAGAGTTTTCTGAATTTTCATCACTAACAATTGTAGATTCACACATCCAAACTATGAATGAACACATGTGGAATTATATACTTAACAAGAAAGTGTCAGTGGATTAAAGGGAAAAAAGTGGAGCTTCCTCAGTGCGCTGCTACATTGATTTCAGGTTCAACCAATGTTTGAAAACAAATTCATTTTATTCATAAAGTATCGAATAATAAACTACGCATTTAGGGGGCTGACCGCTGCCTTTGGCAGATTCTTAAATATTTGTGATCTAGTTGGAGGAGGAATATTGCTGACTGAAAAGCATTGGTAATCTAAAGTGTGGTTGATGTGTTTGTGTGGGGTACATGGCTCACCACGTTCCACTGCAGTGGTAAACCCTCTCTTTCCAAGGCCTACATCATCTCTTGACACAATGTGAGTAGTTATGCACTAAGCATACCTACCCCAGGTGAGAGCAGAACTAACCTGACCTTAGTCACCAGAAATAGGATTCCCTTGGAGTTTGGTTACACAGGAACAGAGTTTTCTCCTCCAAGGAGAGCTGTATGTGGCCCCACAGGGCAATTTTGGTGTTGACTTTGGACAAGCGTTCTTGCCAGGTCTTTGGAGCTGCTCCTTCCTTCCCGAACCAAATCCCCAGAACCTTAATGATCTCCCGTTGAATGGTGAAAGGGGCAGAAGAAGCAAGCTGCCAGTCTCTGAAAAGCATGGTGTCTGATGTCTTGCAATTGACTTTAGCCCCTGAAGCCTGTCCAAACTCCTCACATGACAGGCCAATTAAGGCCACCTTAAAGGCATGTGGAAACTTAAAGCCATAGATGCTCCACTAGGGAATTCTGGGAAGTATGCAAATTCATTTTCCAAGGTGTTAAATGGAAAACAATGCCTCCTTTTGCTAATTCCCTAGTGGAGCATCTATGGCTTTGTTCTGTATATTTGCCATTTTTGGGGGGCCATTCACTTTATCATGAAAATAATATGTTATCTTTATGCTATGGGTCCCTCTGATTATGGTGATACCTCATTTCAGCATATTTTTTTTATTTGCTCAATTTTACTGAATAAAAACAAAAATGGTGAACAAGATCAGAGTTATAACTTTAGAAATATCCTGTTGACAGAGCTGGTTGAAGGTTTATTTTTTCTGAAATATAAAATGATGTTACTACTACATGTTTTTCTATTGCCGACAATGGGACATTTGTTGATTATTTTTTGATTCCAGGTTCATCCTGGAAAACTAATGCAGCATAATTACAATGCATAATCTGTATTAGTCAAATATGCATCAAGTACCACCAATGTCCGATAAAATGCACAATGGAGCACAAGTGTGCAGACTTCACCATTAACTTCCATAGGTCCTGCACTAGAAGCACTTCCTGGGCTCATTAGGTACATACAGAACATTACTTTATTAGCTAAATATCTAGTACTACTTTTTATCCAGAATACAAACATATTATTTGTAGGTGAAATCATATGTTGTGATGACATTTCATGGTGTACTGTACTGTATCTCACATCTCACAGATAAAGTCTGAGCAGCCTGGTCACTGTATATTTTCACCTTGCCAGGAGCAAACTATTCTGTTGCCAAAGGCAAAAGTGGCATTATGTAAAATTATTCCAGCTACTTTTAAAACTGATGTGTAGTTTAACACACGTCTTTTTTCTTAAAACTGTCTGTTATTGACCTTTGCCAAAATATTTCGCTGTTAAAACATATTTGTTTTCCTTTAAGTCTTTGTCTGTGCTCAACAAGGAAGTTAATTGGTACTGAGGATACTCCCCAGCATTAACCTGTTCATGCATTAAGGCTCCTAATGAATGTTTAACACCCAGTTCTTGGTATATATTATCCAGGTTAGCTGGAGTGCTTCAGGTTGGCCTGGCATGATTGTTAAATAATACCACGTTTGATTTGATATACATGCTTTTATTGAAATGTTTGTTTTCTTTAATGTTTTTCTTTTGTATAATACTATTACGACTAATAATCATAACAATAGCAACAATAATAGTAATGTCTAGAGATGAGCGAACACTAAAATGCTCGGGTACTCGTTATTCGAGACGAACTTTTCCCGATGCTCGAGTGCTCGTCTCGAATAACGAACCCCATTGAAGTCAATGGGAGACTCGAGCATTTTTCAAGGGGACCAAGGCTCTGCACAGGGAAGCTTGGCCAAACACCTGGGAACCTCAGAAAAGGATGGAAACACCACGGAAATGGACAGGAAACAGCAGGGGCAGCATGCATGGATGCCTCTGAGGCTGCTTAAACGCACCATTATGCCAAAATTATGGGCAACAGCATGGCCATGACAGAGTGACAGAATGAAGCTAGATAGTATCTAAAACATGCAATAATTGACCCTGACACTATAGGGGACGGCATGCAGAGGCAGCGGCAGCAGGCTAGAGAGTGTCATGGCGACATACCCTAAATGGACTCAGGCTTCAAACCAATGGGTGGCAGAGAGGAACCAAAGGAGGTGAGCAAGAAGTGCTCAAATAATATCGGTACATGATAAAAGTTTGCCAGTATATTTTGTGGATTACACAGCAGGGTGGCGACAAAGTTAACATGGAAGCCATGAAAACAACCCAAAATTCTGCCTGACACAGCTCGTTTGATAAGGGGACCATGTATGGAGGCAGTGAACTAGTAGTAGATTAAAGGTGCTGCAGTTAAAACTATGTTAGTTGGATCTTGGCATGGAGCTGGCGCTCCGCTGCCAGACGAGCTTTCGCCAATCCAAGCCCCTGTCTCTAGGCTACTCCCCAAACAGCACTTTTGTATAAGATCAAGTGTAGTAGCGTTCTTATAAGTTTAGGATATGCCGGGTGAGGGGAATGTAAACAGATGCGCAAGAAGCGCATGATGCGCATGGAGCTGGCGCTCCGCTGCCAGGCGAGCTTTCGCAAATCCAAGCCCCTGTCTCTAGGCTACTCCCCAAACAGCACTTTTGTATAAGATCAAGTGTAGTAGCGTTCTTATAAGTTTAGGATATGGCGGGTGAGGGGAATGTAAACAGATGCGTAAGAAGCGCTGAAATAATATCCCTAAATGGTAAAAGTTTGCAAGTATATTTTGTGGATTACACAGCAGGGTGGCGACAAAGTTAACAACTTTGATGTGGAATGCCCTGTAATAGCTCTTGGGCGGTGTGCCTTTTATCGCCTAGGCTCAGCAGTTTCAGCACCGCCTGCTGTCGCTTAGCGACGGCACTGCTGCTGTGCCTAGAGCTACCGACTGATGGCGCCATGCCCACGGATGGTAATTCGGAGGAGGAGGAGGTGGAGGAGGGGTGGGAGGAGGTATAGTAGGCCTTTGAGACCTGGACCGAGGTAGGCCCCGCAATTCTCTGCGTCGGCAGTATATGACCAGCCCCAGGGTCAGACTCGGTCCCAGCCTGCACCAAGTTAAGTGTAGTAGCGTTCTTATAAGTTTGGGATATGGCGGGTTAGGGGAATGTAAACAGATGCGCAAGAAGCGCATGATGCGCATGGAGCTGGCGTTCCGCTGCCAGGCGAGCTTTCGCCAATCCAAGCCCCTGTCTCTAGGCTACTCCCCAAACAGCACTTCTAAGAACCTTTTGTATAAGATCAAGTGTAGTAGCGTTCTTATAAGTTTAGGATATGCCGGGTGAGGGGAATGTAAACAGATGCGCAAGAAGCGCTGAAATAATATCCCTAAATGGTAAAAGTTTGCCAGTATATTTTGTGGATAACACAGCAGGGTGGCGACAAAGTTAACAACTTTGATGTGGAATCCATGAAAACAACCCAAATTTCTGCCTGACACACCTCGTTTGATAAAGGGACGATGTATGGAGGCAGCTATATGGACGACTTTTGGAGGTAGCAATGGAGACAACGTGTGGAGGCTGCTATGGAGACAATTTAATTTGGATAGTGCCTGTATGTGGCAGTCCCAAACATTTTTCAAACCAGAGGAGCAGGTAGGTGGCCCTCCAGTAAAATGGAATAGATTGAGTGCCTGTATGTGGCAGTCCCAAAAATTCTTCAAACCAGAGGAGCAGGTAGGTGGCCCTCCAGTAAAATGGAATAGATTGAGTGCCTGTATGTGGCAGTCCCAAAAATTGTTCAAACCAGAGGAGCAGGTAGGTGGCCCTCCAGTAAAATGGAATAGATTGAGTGCCTGTATGTGGCAGTCCCAAAAATTCTTCAAACCAGAGGAGCAGGTAGGTGGCCCTCCAGTAAAATGGAATAGATTGAGTGCCTGTATGTGGCAGTCCCAAAAATTCTTCAAACCAGAGGAGCAGGTAGGTGGCCCTCCAGTAAAATGGAATAGATTGAGTGCCTGTATGTGGCAGTCCCAAAAATTGTTCAAACCAGAGGACCGGGTAGGTGGCCCTCCAGAAAAATGGAATAGATTGAGTGCCTGTATGTGGCACTCACAAAAATTGTTTCAAACAGAGGACCGGGTAGGTGGCCCTCCAGAAAAATTAAATGCATGAAGTATAGCAAGAGCCAGTGGGCCCTGTCAAAAAATAGCCATTTTCCTCTGCTTTACTGTACAAAGAGGAGGAGAAGGAGGAAAATGAGGAGGAGGAGGAGGAGTGGATCAATTATTCAGGTTGAGCTTCCTTCACCTGGTGGAGATTGGAAATTCTGAGAAATCCAGCCTTTATTCATTTTAATAAGCGTCAGCCTGTCAGCGCTGTCAGTCGACAGGCGTGTACGCTTATCGGTGATGATGCCACCAGCTGCACTGAAAACCCGCTCGGACAAGACGCTAGCGGCAGGGCAGGCAAGAACCTCCAAGGCGTACAGCGCCAGTTCGTGCCACATGTCCAGCTTTGAAACCCAGTAGTTGTAGGGAGCTGTGTGATCATTTAGGACGATTGTATGGTCAGCTACGTACTCCCTCACCATCTTTCTGTAAAGATCAGCCCTACTCTGCCGAGACTGGGGACAGGTGACAGTGTCTTGCTGGGGTGACATAAAGCTGGCAAAAGCCTTGTAAAGCGTACCCTTGCCAGTGCTGGACAAGCTGCCTGCTCGCCTACTCTCCCTCGCTACTTGTCCCGCAGAACTACGCACTCTGCCGCTAGCGCTGTCAGAAGGGAAATACTGTTTCAGCTTGTGCACCAGGGCCTGCTGGTATTCATGCATTCTCACACTCCTTTCCTCTGCAGGGATGAGAGTGGCAAGATTTTGCTTGTACCGTGGGTCCAGGAGAGTGAACACCCAGTAATCGGTGCTGGAATAAATTCTTTGAACGTGAGGGTCACGGGATAGGCAGCCTAGCATGAAATCTGCCATATGCGCCAGAGTACCAACGCGTAAGAATTCACTCCCCTCACTGGCCTGACTGTCCATTTCCTCCTCCTCCAACTCCTCCAACTCCTCTTCTTCTGCCCATACACGCTGAACAGTGAAGGACTCAACAATGGTCCCCTCTTGTGTCTCGCCAACATTCTCCTCCTCTTCCTCCTCATCCTCCTCCACCTCCACCTCCTCCGATATGCGCTGAGAAACAGACCTCAGGGTGCTTTGGCTATCAACAAGGGAATATTCTTCCCCCGTCTCTTGTGACGAGCGCAAAGCTTCCGACTTCATGCTGACCAGAGAGTTTTTCAACAGGCCAAGCAGCGGGATGGTGAGGCTGATGATGGCGGCATCACCACTGACCATCTGTGTTGACTCCTCAAAGTTACTCAGCACCTGACAGATATCAGACATCCACGTCCACTCCTCATTGTAGACTTGAGGAAGCTGACTGACCTGACTACCAGTTCTGGTGGAAGTTGACATCTGGCAGTCTACAATCGCTCTGCGCTGCTGGTAAACTCTGGATAACATGGTCAGTGTTGAATTCCACCTCGTGGGCACGTCGCACAACAGTCGGTGAGCGGGCAGTTGGAGGCGGCGCTGCGCTGCCCTGAGAGTGGCAGCATCTGGGCTGGACTTCCTGAAATGCGCACAGATGCGGCGCACCTTCGTGAGCAAATCAGACAGATTGGGGTATGTCTTGAGGAAACGCTGCACTATCAGATTTAACACATGGGCCAGGCATGGCACATGTGTCAGTCTGCCGAGTTGCAGAGCCGCCACCAGGTTACGGCCGTTGTCACACACAACCATTCCCGGCTTGAGGTTCAGCGGTGCCAGCCACAGATCAGTCTGCGCCGTGATGCCCTGTAATAGCTCTTGGGCGGTGTGCCTTTTGTCGCCTAGGCTCAGCAGTTTGAGCACCGCCTGCTGTCGCTTAGCGACGGCACTGCTGCTGTGCCTAGAGCTACCGACTGATGGCGCCGTGCCCACGGATGGTAGTTCGGAGGAGGAGGTGGAGGAGGGGTGGGAGGAGGAGGAGGCATAGTAGGCCTGAAACACCTGGACCGAGGTAGGCCCCGCAATCCTCGGCGTCGGCAGTATATGAGCAGCCCCAGGGTCAGTCTCGGTCCCAGCCTCCACCAAGTTAACCCAATGTGCCGTCAGCGATATATAGTGGCCCTGCCCGGCAGCACTCGTCCACGTGTCCGTGGTCAGGTGGACCTTGTCAGAAACGGCGTTGGTCAGGGCACGGATGATGTTGTCTGACACGTGCTGGTGCAGGGCTGGGACGGCACATCGGGAAAAGTAGTGGCGGCTGGGGACCGAATACCGAGGGGCGGCCGCCGCCATGAGGTTGCGAAAGGCCTCGGTCTCTACTAGCCTATAGGGCAGCATCTCCAGGCTAAGCAATCTGGAGATGTGCACATTAAGGGCTTGGGCGTGCGGGTGGGTTGCACTATATTTGCGTTTCCGCTCCAGCGTCTGGGGTATGGAGAGCTGAACGCTGGTGGATGCTGTGGAGGATCGTGGAGGCGACGATGGGGTTTTTGGGCCAGGGTCCTGGGCAGGGGGCTGACTAGCAGCTGACACAGGGGAAGGAGCAGTGGTGTGCACGGCCGGAGGTGAACGGGCTTGTTGCCACTGAGTGGGGTGCTTAGCATTCATATGCCTGCGCATACTGGTGGTAGTTAAGCTAGTAGTGGTGGAACCCCTGCTGAGCCTGGTTTGGCAAATGTTGCACACCACAGTCCGTCGGTCATCCGGTGTTTCCTTAAAGAACCTCCACACTTCTGAAGATCTAGCCCTCGCCGCAAGAGCCCTCACCACGGGAGCTTCACTAGTTGACAGTGGCGCTGATGCACCAGCTCTGGCCCTGCCTCTCCGTCTGGCCCCACCACTGCCTCTTCCAACCTGTTCAGGTCGAGGACTCTCCTCCGTCTCAGAAGCACTGTGTTCACCCGGCCTCTCAACCCAGCTTGGGTCTGTCACCTCATCATCCTCCGATCCCTCAGTCTGCTCCCCCCTCGGACTTCCTGCCCTGACAACAACTTCCCCACTGTCTGACAACCGTGTCTCCTCATCGTCGGACACCTCTTTACACACTTCCACTACGTCAAGAAGGTCATCATCACCCACAGACTGTGACTGGTGGAAAACCTGGGCATCGGAAAATTGCTCAGCAGCAACCGGACAAGTGGTTTGTGACTGTGGGAAGGGTCCAGAAAACAGTTCCTCAGAGTATGCCGGTTCAAATGGCAAATTTTCCTGGGAGGGGGCAGACTGGGGGGGAGGAGGCTGAGGTGCAGGAGCTGGAGGAGTGGGGATTTCGGTGACATGGGTGGACTGCGTGGAAGACTGACTGGTGGTGGACAAATTGCTCGAAGCATTGTCAGCAATCCACGACATCACCTGTTCGCACTGTTCTGGCCTCAACAGTGCTCTACCACGAGTCCCAGTAACTTCAGACATGAACCTAGGGAGTGTAGCTCTGCGGCGTTCCCCTGCTCCCTCATCAGCAGGTGGTGTCTCACCCCGCCCAGGACCACGGCCTCTGACCCCTGCAGTAGTTGGACGCCCACGTCCCCGCCCTCGTCCTCTACCCCTAGCCCTGGGGTTAAACATTTTTAAAATGAGAGTTATAACTTTTTTTTTTTTTTTACTTTTTTTTGTTTTTTTGTGTGTTTTTTTGTGTTTTTTGTTTTTTTTTGTGTTTTTTGTTTTTTTTTGAGTTTTTAGAACCAAACAATCCTATCCTATTGCTATGGCTATTTTCTAGCCAAGTATCAAAGGAAGCACACTACTATGCCAGATGAGATGACACTGAGTTAGTGCCTAATAGAAATCCAACCCCTACTGAATTTTCCCACTTCAGCCTTTGCTATGGATATGTGCGCCACTAAGCGCAGAACACAGCGGTCGCAAGTCTCACTACAAATTGCTCAGAATTGGCAAGTACATGCACTGCAGAAACTACAGCCACCAGCAGATCAACCAGAAATCAAATATATAGAACGCTACTGTAGGCTTCAAGAAGCTATTTGTATTCTCCTATGGCTATTTTCTAGCCAAGTATCAAAGGAAGCACACTACTATGCCAGATGAGATGACACTGAGTTAGTGCCTAATAGAAATCCAACCCCTACTGAATTTTCCCACTTCAGCCTTTGCTATGGATATGTGCGCCACTAAGCGCAGAACACAGCGGTCGCAAGTCTCACTACAAATTGCTCAGAATTGGCAAGTACATGCACTGCAGAAACTAAAGCCACCAGCAGATCAACCAGAAATCAAATATATAGAACGCTACTGTAGGCTTCAAGAAGCTGTTTGTATTCTCCTATGGCTATTTTCTAGCCAAGTATCAAAGGAAGCACACTACTATGCCAGATGAGATGACACTGAGTTAGTGCCTAATAGAAATCCAACCCCTACTGAATTTTCCCACTTCAGCCTTTGCTATGGATATGTGCGCCACTAAGCGCAGAACACAGCGGTCGCAAGTCTCACTACAAATTGCTCAGAATTGGCAAGTACATGCACTGCAGAAACTAAAGCCACCAGCAGATCAACCAGAAATCAAATATATAGAACGCTACTGTAGGCTTCAAGAAGCTGTTTGTATTCTCCTATGGCTATTTTCTAGCCAAGTATCAAAGGAAGCACACTACTATGCCAGATGAGATGACACTGAGTTATTGCCTAATAGAAATCCAACCCCTACTGAATTTTGCCACTTCAGCCTTTGCTATGGATATGTGCGCCACTAAGCGCAGAACACAGCGGTCGCAAGTCTCACTACAAATTGCTCAGAATTGGCAAGTACATGCACTGCAGAAACTAAAGCCACCAGCAGATCAACCAGAAATCAAATATATAGAACGCTACTGTAGGCTTCAAGAAGCTGGTTGTATTCTCCTATGGCTATTTTCTAGCCAAGTATCAAAGGAAGCACACTACTATGCCAGATGAGATGACACTGAGTTAGTGCCTAATAGAAATCCAACCCCTACTGAATTTTCCCACTTCAGCCTTTGCTATGGATATGTGCGCCACTAAGCGCAGAACACAGCGGTCGCAAGTCTCACTACAAATTGCTCAGAATTGGCAAGTACATGCACTGCAGAAACTAAAGCCACCAGCAGATCAACCAGAAATCAAATATATAGAACGCTACTGTAGGCTTCAAGAAGCTGTTTGTATTCTCCTATGGCTATTTTCTAGCCAAGTATCAAAGGAAGCACACTACTATGCCAGATGAGATGACACTGAGTTATTGCCTAATAGAAATCCAACCCCTACTGAATTTTGCCACTTCAGCCTTTGCTATGGATATGTGCGCCACTAAGCGCAGAACACAGCGGTCGCAAGTCTCACTACAAATTGCTCAGAATTGGCAAGTACATGCACTGCAGAAACTAAAGCCACCAGCAGATCAACCAGAAATCAAATATATAGAACGCTACTGTAGGCTTCAAGAAGCTGTTTGTATTCTCCTATGGCTATTTTCTAGCCAAGTATCAAAGGAAGCACACTACTATGCCAGATGAGATGACACTGAGTTAGTGCCTAATAGAAATCCAACCCCTACTGAATTTTCCCACTTCGGTCTTTGCTATGGATATGTGTGCCACTAAGAGCTAAACACAACGGTAGCAAGTCCCCCTGCTAATTCCTCACAAAATGGTAAAAGATGCAAATTAAAATAAAAAAAGTAGAACGTTATTGTAGCCCTAAGAAGGGCTGTTGGGTTCTTTGAGAATCACTCCTGCCTAACAGTAAGCTAATAGAACACCCTAACGCTTTCCCTGACCAGCAGCAGCTCTCTCCCTAGCGGCATCCAGAGACAGAATGATCCGAGCAGCGCGGCCAGCGGCTAGTCTATCCCAGGGTCACCTGATCTGGCCAGCCAACCACTGCTATCGACGTGTAAGGGTACCACGTCATGCTGGGTGGAGTGCAGAGTCTCCTGGCTTGTGATTGGCTCTGTTTCTGGCCGCCAAAAAGCAAAACGGCGGGAGCTGCCATTTTCTCGAGCGGGCGAAGTATTCGTCCGAGTAACGAGCAGTTTCGAGTACCCTAATGCTCGACCGAGCATCAAGCTCGGACGAGCATGTTCGCTCATCTCTAGTAATGTCATATTAGTGTAACGTACATTGAAAAAACTCTTACCTATGAAAAACCTTATCACATTCAGTTTAACCTAGTAAGGTACAGAATTTTATTTTAGACTCTACAAGGAAAATCAGATACAGTTGCAAGAGAAGTAAGTGAACCCTATTTAATTACTTGATTAAATAAAAACATGTGGTCTGATTATGTAAAAAACACAAGCCTATCAAACTAATGCACTTCCACAATTGTACCCTTCACAGGTTAACCCTTAATTTTCTCCCACCAAACAATTCATTAAGATGAAAAAAAAATGTGCTCAATGTTGAGAAGACATTTTGGCTAGCCCTCATTGTAGTTTAAGTGTATTAATACTTCTGAGATACCTGCCGTGCACAGCCTTCTGTAACACAACATCTTCATAGGGTTGTGGCCCAGACTCTGACGTAGACTCTTAATGCATGTCTTTTCTTGTTTTTTCCGTCTTTTGAACTTGTTTGATTTATCTTAGAGGTTGATAGTTTTGCAAAAAAGTCACAAATTTAGGCATATATCAAATGTCCACAAAAAAAGAAAGAAAGGAGAACATTCTAAGATAAATGACCCCCATTGACTACATCACACAATGGGATTTGAGATCATGAAAATATGTGTTTATTGTCTCGTGTGGGTGTGCAGTGTTATTTTCCTTTGGTGATAAGCCTTGTGCACTTATGTTAAACATAAGTTCTTGGTATGTTTCATCTGTCCATGGAACATTTTGTCAGAAGCATTGTGTACTATTTCGGTAGTTTGGGTCAATCTTGAAATAGGAATTTTTGAGGGAGCATCCATTTTCTGTGGTGTGTGCTCATAAATACTGTCATGCCTGTTTCACATATTATAACAATACAAAAGCATGTTTTTCCATCAATAATTATTAGTTTTACTAGTGGGTGTTGCCTTCTAGGGAGCCCGTGGTCCCCCAAACCACCCACCAAATTGTATACTCAGAAGGATCTTAATTCATTAAATCCTCTAGTCCCCTAAAAGCTTGATTCTAGTATGTCGGAAATTAATTCCAGACTTTTAGGGGCTATTATATTCATACAGCCCAGGGCCCATGTCTTTCTTCATCCACACCAGGGTGTTTCCCTGCACAGTCTTCTGTTGTCCGCAATGATTTTACAGTATATGACCATTCAGGTTAACTCTACACAATTGGTAACATCCCCTTTGATAACTATAGTTGCCATGCATAGCAACTGTCCCTTTAATGAAACAATGGAAACATTTTTTTTTTATCAGCAGTTGATATTGCAGGTGATAATAGTAAACTCGGCAAAAGACTTTATTAAGCAATAAAAATAACTTCTCTATCGTTTTCTCCTTTCTACTGAGCTACTGCATTGAGCAATGCTTCTGAAAGTCTGTCGTAATTCAGCACATAGATAAGGATAGGAGGCTGAAGATGAACACTACTTATCTAGAGCATATTTTCTTGATAATTAAGCTGTGTAAACACATAAATCAACCAGCATTGTCATATTTATCAACTGTCAGAACTCTTGGTAATGACACCACTCAGCTTGGGGCTGTGATTTATAGCTTGCACTGTAGTAGTTTAAGTGGACTACAGTGGACCTCACTGTGTGTGCCAGGTGTGTGTTTATTGATGGAAGGCCAAGCCTATGAGCTGATGGGGCGGTGTCCTCATATCTGCTTTGTCTTTTACCCAGTCGCTGGTTTCTAGATCCTTCTCTTTTCTACTTTCACTATATATTGACTTTAGCTTTGTTTGTGGACTACTCTTTGCCTCACACTTCTGTGCTTCACCGCTATCTTGGTTTTTTACTTGCTTATCCTAAATCCGCTTGTCACTGTATGTTTGTCTTTGTTCATTTGTTTTATGTTCTGAAAACTTGCTCAAACCAGGGACTGCCGTCCAGTTGTCACTTTTGGGTTAATGCAGTACAAGCAAGTAGTGACGGACTGAAATAGGGGAAAACACAGGACATAGAAAAATGTATCTCTAACAACGTATATGATAAAGTTTATTTTATTCATCCACACTATTGAGCTTAAAAAGTTTAGTTACACTTCAATTTGCTCCATTCATGGAAAACTTGTCTACTTATGATGGGAATCCAAGCACCTAGTAATGCTTTTATACTGCTTTTTTTTCTGTCTCTACAAAACAAATTCTCCCAAAAAGTAGGCTGCCAAAAGTCTGCGGGTAATATGGGAATGAAAAAGTTGAGAACCCTTCATAGTTTTAAAGTCTAGGTACATGTAGAATTAATTTTATGCATTTAGTTAGAAACCTAGATATCGCTGCTTACACCACCCTTTCCAATATATGATAAAAAGGTAGAGGCCATTGATGTAATCTTTGACTTAAACATTGGTGTCAAATCAAGATTATATTCACTCCTGATTAGTTTGTTTCTCAATAACACCTTATTGAGATAAAATATTTATTGAGCAAGATACAGAGAATAAAAATACTACAAATACTATAAATACTACATGATCATAATCATCTCAATTTTAGAGTTATATCAGTAATGACTTTGCAATTTTTTTTTTACTCATTTCTGTCCATCACCATGATCTCAAATATATGAAAACAGAGAACAATCTTATTTCTTTTAGGGAATAAATTAAACAGTTACCCTAGCAACCAATTGTAATTAAGTATAAACGCCAGCTGGCCTAAAAGAGCATAAAAGTGGGAATTACTCTCCTAGGAATTCTCTTTTTCCCATATTTCCCTAGTTTTATCGTTTTTATGGTTTCTTTACTAGAGGGAGAAAGTGAATACAAAGGCTTGTTACATAACGACACAGAGTCATTAGCACGGCAAACGTTCAGACGCGCGTAGCCTGGATCCAAGATTTCCCTGGATACAGAGTGTTATTTGTAAAAGAAACAGAATCTGCAGAATGGTTCAGTTCTGTATCTTTAGCTGCCACAGGGGCTTGAAGAACAGTTCACTCCGATAAGTTTCAGACCCCATGGCAGATAAAAGGAGGGTTAACCTTTGCGTGATCTCTAGCCTAACTTTTAAAATGTGATAAAGCAAAGTAATCAGATAAATGTGCATAACTTTATACAGCCTGACCTTCAAGCTGCATCGGCTAAAGAAGAACATTTTCATATATTATGAACAGTGTATACCATATAGTGTACCATAAAATGTCCCATTAACATATGATTATTATCATTATTATTATGTATGGCTAAATAATAATATGAATACATTTTAATTCTAATATGTCTAAAACTTTTATTGTAACAGCTTAAATTGAGCTGTTTTAATAATAATCACAATTTGTTAAAGGAAATCTACCATAAAAATCAAGCATGATACACCAGGGACACTTACTGTATTTTTTGGACTATAAGGCGCACAAAAATCCTTTGATATTCTCAGAAATCAAAGGTGTGCCTTGTAAACCAGTGCGTCTTATATTTGAACCATATATACAGACTACATTGAACTGTGCACAGGTCTGCCACCTGCTGGTTATTCATCCTTACAATCAGGCGCACCTTATAATGTGGTGCGCCTTATAAATGAACCTAGATGTTTTAGCAGGCATTTATTGATGCCTTATAATCCGGTGTACCTTATATACCAAAAAATACTGTACTCATAGATCCCGGCAACCTTTAAAATGACACTAATGAGCCAGAAGTGCTAGCAAAATGAAAAAGCAGTACTAGCAAAATGAAATATGGCAACTAGAGCAGTGGTGGCCAGTGACATATATATTAGATGGGCCTATTAACATTGTTTTGTATCTACAACTTTCTTCTGTATATTGTATTGTATGTAACGGTCTTAGCTAATGAATTCCAAAACTCCTAACCAATTGATGTGATTGAGTGATGTGATATGAAACCCCCTGTCCTCATCAGAGTGATCTATAACCAATAATCAATGACCAAAACATTTGGAGCATAGTCATAGCGGTTGAGTCCCCTCTTATCAAGTTGCTGCTCCATTAATTCTCTATAGGATTTCCAGAAATACTAAGTGTGCAGAGTGTTGTGTATGGTTATCCTTTGCACAATACAGAATAATTGGAATGGTAGTGCATGTTTAGGCAAAGGAATAGGAAAGCTATGATCTGTGTGTGACAGCATGTTGTCTGCTATTCTAAAAGTACAATATAAAATATATAAAGCTGAGTGTATGTATATATATTGATAGGGATAGAGACAAAGAGACAGGCAGAGAAAGTGAGAGAAAGGCAGGGAGAGTGAACAAGTGTCTGAGAAAGAGGCTTGGAGATTGAGTGAGAGAGAGACAGGCAGAGAGAGTGAGAGAATAACAGGGAAAGTGCATGAGAAAGAGGCAGGGAGATTGAGTGAGAGAGAGACAGGCAGAGACAGGCAGAGAGAGTGAGAGAATGACAGGGAGAGTGAGTGAGAGAGAGACAGGCAGGGAAATTGAGAGATAGACAGGCAGGCAGAGAGAGTGAGAGACAGAGAGACAAGCAGGTCGAGAAAGAGAAAGGCAGGAAGAGTAAGTGACTGAGAGATAGGCACAGAGAGTGAGAAACAGGCATAAAGAGGGAGAGACAGGCAGGGAAGAGAGTGAGTGAGACATTGAGAGACAGGCAGCGAGAGTGAGAGAGTGCTAGAGAGAGAGAGGCAGGGAGATTGAGTGAGATACAGGTAGGAAGAGTGAGTGAGAGATAGAGAGATAGGCAGGAAGAGGGAGTGAGAGACAGAGAGATAAGCAGGGAGAGGAAGGGAGAGACTGAGAGAGGAAGCAAGTAAAAGAGAGACGTGCAAGGAGGGGTAGAGAAAGGCAGGGAGAGTGAGCAAGTTTGGGAGAGATGGGCAGGAAGAGTGAGTGAAAGAGAGACAGTTAGGGAGAGTGAGAAACAGAGAGACAGACATGCAAAGTGAGAGACAGGCAGGGAGAGTGAGTGAGGCACAGAGAGACAGACAGGGAGAGTAAGTGAGTGGCAGAGAGACAGGGAGAGTGACAGAGTGACAGAGAGAGGCAGGGAGAGTGTGAGAGACAGGCAAGGAGAGTGAGTGAGAGAATGAGAGACATACAAGGAGAGGGAGAGACAGGCAGGGAGAGAGATTGAGAGACAGAGAGACAGGCAGGAGGAGTGAGTGAGACGCAGGCAGGGAGAGTAAGAGACAGACAGGGAGAGATAGATGCATAGATAGATATAAAATATTTTTTCAACCAATTTATTTTGTTATAGCTAAAACAAGTTACATGACATGGGGTAGAGAGATGCCAGGATAAATATCTGAGGGTTTCATGTGACACCAGGTCTACCAGTTCTTACCCTGATGAAAAATTTACTTCAACCAAGTAGGATATATATTATAAAACAAGATTTCTTTGCTTTTTACCGAATAGTCATCCTTTACAACTCTGAAAAGTAAAAGTCCCACCTGCTGTGGGCATTGTGTTTAGTGTGTCATGCAAAGTCATCACTGAAATTGTGCACACAGGAATTGTTGGAAAATGAATCTTTGCTTCATAAGCCGTGTTCTTTTATGCTCTGAGACTCAGCGCTGGTTCTTTTCTTTCATTGTAAAAAAAGAAGTGCTTTGTACTGCTGTTTACATTGTGCCAGGCTGGGAGGAGGTGGGCAACAGAGGATTGTCTTGGCATGCTCTGCTCCACGCATGGAAAGGTTCCTAACCCGTTTATTTCACACACTGCAGATTCTCATCTGCTCACTGGATAAGTGACTGTTGCTTGTTTAACTCTTCTGTGGTATGGTGGATATCTAGAAGTATCAGTGATAAACTTCTGTAATTATAGATAAATACTTGGTGAAACTAAATTGCTCTTGATTTTTGTAGATGATTAAAAAGCTATGGTTTTATTTAAGTGAGTAAAATATTACTGTTGAGTCGTTAACATTTTTAGTAAATATTCAGTTAATATTAAGCAGCCACTATTGTGAATTAAGACTAGAGATGTTGAGCGAACCTGAACAATCGTCCCCAAAATGGAAAATTTAAATAGAAATTTAAATGTCGCTGGTGATTTTGCGAACAGCATTTAAAGAGTTAATTCTCTCAATTAATGCGAACACCAATTGTGTTCACTAATGCTGGGGGGAAGGGGATTGAGCCAAACTCCAGGGGACACGAAGCCGCTATGTCACCAGTGGAATATAAATTGCTGTACCTGCATGCGCTGGCACTGGCATGCGGTGCAATTTTTTGGAGGATCCTCATTTCCCAATTAAGCCATTGTGTGTGCCCACTGCAATTTAAGTTGTGGTCAGAACTAAAGTTGTTCTAATTCTGCTGGAAATCAGTATATAAATTGACAAATCGATACATAAAGTGATTTCTCAATGAACCCATTTTAGCTTATCGACATGTACAGATTGGTTTTCTATTCCAGGCTTCAGTGATTTTTCAAACTTCAGTTTTTTTCCACTGATCCAATGTTGTCAGTGAACACAAAAAGATTACAAACTGACTGGTGAGTGAAAAAAACTCTGTGAATAGGCCTATTGTAAAAAATGGGTCAGTAAGGCATCAGTGAAAAATGTGTCCATAAGCTTAAATGGGTTCATTGAAAAATCACTGATGGGAAAAAACGCCAATGTAAGTCAACCCTAAAACATAGAGTTTTATTTATTGAAAAGCTCCTTTCGTGTTTAGTTAATTGTTTTATGCAACAATTTTTATTAATATGATTATATATCAACCCATTAAAAGTCCAATTAAATCAACGAACGACAGGTCCATTAGACTTTTGTTATTATTACATTATACTGATATGTCCAAAAATAATCAGAAACATTCAGAAAGCAGAAATACTATACAATTGGCAGGTAATGAATACTTATAAACACAATTTGATGGATGAATTTTTATCCCAGATTGGATTTTTAATGCATGAAGTGCGACATTGACTTCTAAAGAAATTCTTTAACCGGTTCAGGACCGGGACCTTTCCTGTTTTTTCATTTCCATTTTTCACTCCCCACCTTCCAAAATCTATAACTTTTTTATTACCAGCTATGGAGAGGGCTCAGCCCGTCAGCCCTCTCCATGCACCGGGACCCGACCGCGGGTCATGAACCTGTTAAAGTAATATGCCCTGTAGTGTTGGTTGAAAATATTTAAAGTGGAGGATCCCTTTAAATCAAAAATTTTTATACATCAATACAATTCTTAGTTAAAATACAAGTTCACCTTTCTAAAGTGTATTGTTAATCCATTTTATGACCTGCCTTTCAAATGTAAGTGAGCACCTGCTTTATTCCTCTCATTAAAAATTCCTGAAAGCAATATTTTCCTGACCTGGAAGCAAGAAGGCAGCCATTTACCTAGCAGTACTGTGTGAATTATTGTTGTAACACATTTATTCCATGCTTTCTTAACCTGCCAGCAGAAGGGTTAAGATTGCTAATAATGTCTTCCAAACTGTTTATCAGGAAGTGCTTTTTCTAATTTCTGAAGGACTTTGTTTGAGGGGTTAGATCTTCAGCGCCTGAGGCAATGCCAGAAAAAGTACTGTGCTTAGAAACCCATCTAAACTGGCTCTGGGACTATGTGTTCTGGCTGGAAACATAGCGCTTTTATTTCAGGATAGTTTGTGTTGAAAATTTTACCTACATAAAGAGGATGTGATGTGTTGTAAATACCAAAACAACTGTTTGATCATGTTTACTATTTACAAATATTTTGTAATTAAAAATAACAACTACAAAAATAAAAACAGTAATAATAATAGAAAATAATAATGTGATGGAGACTAACATTTCATTTATTTAAATAAATAACTTAACTAAATCAATTAATCAATGGAAAATAAAAAGATTTAAGAACCGTATTTAGAATGTGCGGTTGAGTATAGATTCTTCAAAAATGTATAAAATGTAAGAAGGTATGTGAATGTAGTAGAGATAAATTAATGTCACTATTATTATGTATAGAAGCTATGCTGATTATACCACTATTTTTTCATAACTTGAGATGCGTGAATCGATTCAAACGAAGTGGAATTCTGTCCAAATTTCAGGGAAAATTTGATTTGTCACTAACCAAAGTTTACAGTGATTCATGGGAAGAAACTTTTATTTTCCCCTCTTGTAGCTAAATGGGCGTGAGCCCTATAAAAGCAGACAGCCATTTGCAATCTTGACATTTCATACTGCATGTGCTGTCTGTAGTGTGATTTCTGCTCCAATCCTAGGGTGTCCATTTTGGGAGGTCTGTATACCCCAAATAGCATTTTTTTTGTTGCTGAAGTGAATACGGAGAAATCTGTGTAAAATTCACATAGGTTCTGGAGTGATTTCTGCTCCAATCCCAGGGTGTCCGTTTTGAGGGATCTGTGTACCACAAATAGCAGTTTTTTTTGTTGTTGTTGAAGTGAATAATAAGACTTCTTTGTAAAATCCACATAGTTTCTGTAGTGATTTCTGCTCCAATCTCAGGGTGTCTGATTTGGGGGATCTGTATACCCCAAATAGCAGTTCTTTTTGTTGCTGAAGTGAATATGGAGAAATCTGTGTAAAATTCACATATGTTCTGGAGTGATTTCTGCTCCAATCCCAGGATGTCCGTTTTGAAGGATCTGTATACCCCAAATAGCAGGTTTTTTTGTTGTTGCTGAAGTTAATAGGAAGAAAGCTGTGTGAAATCCACATAGTTTCTCTAGTGATTTCTGCTCCAATCCCAGAGTGTCTATTTTGGGGGATCTGTATACGAAAAATGTATACAGCGCCTCGACACGGTTGTGGGACTCTACGTACTACATGACTGCTGTACATCACTGCACGAATGCCTAAGCCTTGCTCTATAATTGCACTGCCTGCCTGAATGGATGGGAGTGATTGACTGACTGACACATACACACACTCTATGACTCTTTTCCTCCACGGCACGTCAGCAGGGCAGGCAATTGGAGCATGCTGCCTGAGGTGCACCCTAGCCTGCATCACAATCCGCCATCCACCAGTCACACTTCGACACATGGAAGTCTCCGGTCTCAGCTCCACCCCCGGACCTTCAGACACACTGAAACTTCACCCACCAGGGGTAACCAAACCCCGAAAATTACCCCCTACCACTGCCACTTTAGAAAAATTACACCAGGCTCGTGGAGCCCTTTTCGGCAGTGGGTCTGCGGATTATCCCACTTCCTGGTTCTTTTCTACTTTCCACTCCAAGAGCTCCCTGGACTTCGGGGCCGGGACCTACTTCCATTAACCCAGCTAGTGGAGGGTGGTTTTGCTGGTCACCACCAGAAATACTCCAAAGAAGACTCTCAGGGCATAGTTGGTCCTAGGGATCCAAGGAAAGCCACTGGGACACTTCTAGGGCCATGTCCCTTACTGGGACTTTCCTCCAAGTGTGGCCTGGGAACACATGCTGACACTCTGTGAATGTAGCCACCACTTTCCAGGGAAATTTTAATGAATGATGCATGTGGCATCTTTTATTTTCAAATTTAAATTAAAAATATTAAACTTCAAATTCATTTCAAAATTCAAATTCATTTTAAACTTCGTCATTGTGCCACACTGTGGCCTACCAGGTGGCTGCTACCTCCAGAATTTGTCATTGTGCCACTCTCTGACCTCCTGCTGCTGCTGACGCCACCTCCATGCTTTATCATTGTGCCACACTGTGGCCTGCCATGTTGCTACCACCTCCATAATTTGTCAATGTGCCACTCTGCGGCCTACTCATGCTGCTGCCAACTGACCGCTGTCTCCATGGAACACTCTGTTATTTTCATAATGCTGTTTCCACCCTCCACCACTCTATGCCGTTGCCACTATGTTTGGTTTTCCCCTTCATTTCATCTGTCAGAAGGAATGAATAGCCTCAGGATTCATAGCCAAAAGCAGGAGTAAATACAGAACATAGAGGACATGCAAATATCCCATTTACTGGTCATCTCTGTTTTGGATCAACTCCTGTTTGTTTTTGGCTTTAGCAATACTGATGGATTATTGACCGTTTTAAAGGGGACACTGCCGGATGAAAAGAAGGGCAAGATGATCAGTGAAATGAGCTGGCACAGATGTTACCTTGTCAGGCTGCATTCCCACTTCACTTATTTGGTGAAGTTGGCCTCTGTAAGTGCCCATGGAATTAAATAGTGAAGCGATTCTAAGAGCGGCGTGTGTCATGTGCATGTGATACTAAAACACAGCAATGTTTGAAGACCAAACCATGCTCCCTATGCATATTTGATCGAATTTTGACAAATCTGCCCATCTCCCTACTGCTTTAAATGTCCTCGTTTTGCTTCTATTTTGGTTCTATTGAGTTGACACCTTTCAGAATTGGACCATTTCATTTAATCTATTGCTAAAGATAGTAAATAATTGCTCTTACCTATAACATTGAATCATAGAATGATTTAAAATATATTTTGCACATACAAAAGTCACAAACAAAAGACACATTTTATTATGAGAAATCAAAAGTTAAGTATTTAGTGTCTTTAAGACATGCTTGCTCCCATGTTTGTCAACCTTTAGTAACACAGCCTAACATCATCCAGTGAAATTCCTTTTCTTACAGTATATAAAACCCCACAGAATTTGTATCACTTAAGTGTTATTGAAGGTTGTTCTCATGAATAGCTGCTCCTGTCTGCATGCTGCAGTGAACTGTGCATCCAGCCCTTCCTCCTCCATTACAAGACAATCTCACACACATACCATTCCTGCCAGAAAGCAGAATAGTGCAGAGACTTACTCTACTAGCTACAGATAAGATTAGGTTTTTATCCAGGGAGGGAGGCACTCTGTCTTTGTTATAGCTTACATGTAGCAGAGCTACGATTGTCATGGTGTGTTATATCCATCTTATGGATCTCTGATCTCTCTTCTTGTGTGTGTCATATACTAATAGAATATTCAGAAGCTAAATAAAATCTCATAGCACTAGAGGGATCATAAAGTGTCTGCCAAGAGAGTCCCCTCCCACACTCTGGATTCTTACACTGATCTGTGTAGGGAGTGATATGACCAAAACAATAAAGAAATAAAAGTGACCAAAACCAATAACAATAAAACCGAGTAAAATTGTAAAGTAAGCATCTATATCAGCTTTTACAACATTGTTAGCTAATTATATCACAAAAATAAGACTGCAGCTCTTGTTGGGACTGTATCAGAGATGATCTAAAGCTTTCATGACAAAGTTGGCTTAGCATCACAATCAAAATCATATCTCACACATAAGCCGTTTTATACTAAAAATTTATTTTGTTGCCTGTTGCACCAATCATAGCTCATACTGCCACAAAGGTTAAGTGCAGATTCCTTTAGCAGATACACACACACACAAACACTTACACTCAGCTTTATGTATTAGATACATACAGTATCTAAATGTTGTCTTTCAAGTGTTCAACAATATGACAGGCTATGTTCTCATAACATGAGTTATAAAAACATTAATAAAAAAACAACTTGATCACGTATGACATACTGAAAAGACAAAAGCAAATCTGCAACATGTGATTGCAGGAAAAGTAGGTATATATACCAAATTAATACTAATGGGGGAGATTTATTAAATTGTCTATGACAGACAGTCTTATACCGGGACAGATTTATCACCCAGAATTAAACACTTTTATAAATCTGGTGCAGAATAAGACTGTCTAGTCTAACTCTGCACTATCTATCCTTAGGACACTTTTTATAAACCTGCCCCAATGTGTCAATATTTCACATAAAAGATATGTAACTTAATATACAGTATTCTAGAACCTAATCACCTATGTCTTTTACCAATTGTTACCCCAATGTCTTAACTATTCATTATATCAACGTTTATTATGTCCTTTCAGGCTCCTTGATTTTAATACAGTATTCCAACAGATAACCATGTGCAGCAATTTATTTTTTATTTACACAATATCCATCAACATGTCCGCCTTGAATCATATACTCGATTTCCTTTTCTTTTTAAATGTCTTTGCTACACTGGTTTCATGTATTTCCTCTTGCTTTTAACCATGTATGGTTCTTATTTTGTGAGGGTCAAGATAATGATTATATGTCCATAATAATTATATGCTTTATGATTGTATACATGTGCCCTGTGCCCTATTTTTTTGTACTCTGTTTGTTATGAAATACAGAGCTTTTCTCTTAAACCAGTTTTAACCAGACATGCAACTGTCAGCGAAACTCAAGTCTTATGATCAAAAAGCAGATGTTTGTTAAGAATAGCACCAGCATCCAGACTAGCGGTCGATTTCCTAACCAACGGTGACTGGAAATTCTCCTGGCATAGCAACCAAGGCCTAGTTTTGAGGACCAATCAGCAGGGGTCGGGGGTCAGACATATATGCATAGCTATCATCAATTGTAATGATTCTAATTTATGTAACCACGTCTCTTTGTATGAATATAAAAAGTTATGTATCAGGAAATAAAGTTCAGTTCAGTTCTTTTTCCTGCATGGCAAGTTAAGAGCATGAGCTAAGACTAAATCAGAAATTCAGTTTTCTGTCTTTTCTTACTAAAGTGCACGTATGCTCAAATAATTTGGAGAGTATTGGCGGTTTTGCGCTGCCTTATCAATTTGTGCCTTCTTCCTTGGTTAGAAACTGTTGGTTAAACCTGGTTTTGATGCTCTTAATAATCTTGATTTTTGACTGACATAAAACATGCCACAAGGGCATTTTAGAGGGTATGGTAAATTTAGACACTCAGGTAAAAAAAAACCTTCAATATTCATTCTAGAAAAACCAAAAAGAAAGAGCGGCAAAAAACACTTATCTGTATAAAATAATACTCTTTATTGAAAGCAAATACACAAATTCAACATGTATATCCCTCAAATGGGAAAGTATAAATACAGTATATGGGGGACACAAGTAGCCCCAGATGAAAGATAGGGCAGCACAGAAGACAATTCAGTCAAATGTGAGACCAGAGCAAGAAGGGGATAAAGTGGCAATCGTGCAGTGAAGAGTAAACTATACACAAACTGGAGGTACCATCCAGTATTCAGAAATTCATATTGCTATTGCACACTTACCCGCAAACATGATGAGCTGACACTGGGCAGATCAGGGGAAGGCCAAAGGGTACACTCCGACGTGTGTTTCACACTGATGCTTCGTCAGGAGGTGAATATTCATTCTAGTCTCTTTGATTGGATTGAAGAATTTGTGGATTTGTGGAAGTAGTAAATAAAGCTTCTTCAGTAGCTTAAGTATTAAATAAAGCTACTGAAGAAGAAGCTTCCCGCTTTAAAAGGCATTTGGCTAAAGTTGCAACAGAAACAGTATTAAACCCAATTCACTGAAGAAATGAAGCCGCAAACCCCTCCAGTCCTGAAAAGAATCTTCCCAGAAAGAAAGAACTTTTGGGTAAAAGCAACACGAGCACAATCTGCAAACAAGATTAGAATATAACCATCATGATAACTTACTGCTCTTTGTGAATATACATTACATAAAATCAGGCATGCGCAACATAGTTGCAGAGATCGGGGCTGTCTAACCCAGACTGCATGGAGGGGAAAATTTTCAGCGGAGCACCAACGTCTCGGATGGCGTTTCCAAACACCATTATGCAACGCATAACAACGCCATTATAGAACCATCGGAGCAGCTCCATACATTCCATATGGCATTCCTACGATACTTTGGCACAACAAATTATACACGGAGGAAGCCACAAGATAAAGCAGCGGTCCCAACTTCAAACCGACAAACACAAAATTTAACTGTTCAACAAACTGTTTACTAATACATATACTGCAGATATAGGCCCTATACTCTGCTAGTAAAAGCCTCCTGAATATCAATTTACCCATTGACTTTTTATATTTTTAACGCAAATTATATCAACTTTATACCATTTTTTCTTATTTTTCTTCTTTGGCCTTTTCTCCATTTTTTTCTCTTTTTTGATACCTACGTATGAAGTTTCTATAAGAGAAAGATTTCATTGGAATTTCAAACGATAAAGACTTTCCATGATTTCCTTTGATATTTTATAGAATGTGATATTTCATAGAATGATATTTAATAGTGTGACCTATATAAGAAAATTGTGTCTGAAATAATTTTTATTCTTTTTCATATATTGTTAGAATAAAAGCAATATATGTACAGGTAATAAGAATAAAAAACATTTTATGTATAGTGAATAAGTCTGAGACCGATCCTTGTTAGTGCCCACATCCACAAATTCTTCAATTAAAATTATTTCTCCTTTTGGTGTAAAGGATCACTGTGGTTGCACACAAGACCGGACAAATAAAAATTGATAGGTGCCCCTAAAGAAAGTTCTTTCATTGGATTGTTTTAAAATTGTTAACACAAGCGATTTTAATGAGAAAAGTAGCAAGAACACAGTGTGTGACCGCATCCTTAAAACGCACCACAAAGGCCATGTGTGGTTGCACCCTCAAAGACATGAATTCTCAATTATACCCCCCCCACAAAAAAAAATAAAATAAAATAAAATACATGTTTCCCACTGATCCTTTTCCCATTATAGGCATTGTAAACAATTTCTGAAATGCTGGACAGCTCCTTTCTTCGAGGTCCGCTGTGCTTTCTGTTGCTACACCAACTGCTGTGACTTATAATTATTAATGGGATTTTGAACAAATGTAAGGAAAGAAACAAAGTATGCAGGCCCTGCTGTGGCTGCGTATTCTACTATCTGTTACTCATTCACCGACCTGCAATGGCCAACCATTGACCCTAGTGGACCTATATGATGTATATGCCACCGAGATCCTGATAAGATCATTCATTTGGTGTAGTGTGTCCCATGAGCCACATAAGAAGTGTCAGTGAGTGGGTAGAAGGAATCAGGAGTTGGAGAGAGGACCAAGATCCTATAAGTTTTTCTAGAATTTAGAGTTAGTTTTTGATTTCACCTGTTTTCCATTTAAACCCAGCTCTAAAGCCATTCACTATAGTATATCCATTCCATAACTGTCGTGTTCCCATGAACCTTCTGAGTAACCACAAGGAGCAATACAAGTTGGGTGCGACTCCACTGCAGTAGTTCAAAAGTGTTTGCACATGTGCAAAAACTTTAATATTATGCTAAACAGAATTATGAAGAGATTTTCTAGTCAACCTGAAAAACCCTGGGTGGTCAGAGCAAGGGCAGGTACAAGCAAAGTATCTTCACCTAGCCCTGGCTCCCTGTTCCAACAACATGTCCCTCGACATGATTAGCCCTCTACATCACATTGTTTTGTCTACCACATCTTGCGTTCTGGTACTTACTTTCTTGAGGGCATCAGATCACTGCCAGTTTTCAGTCCATCAATAAGCAAGTACATGAGATGCATAACTACAGCACAAGAAACCACATATAGTTGAGATTGGTTATGATACATCATATTTTATTGATTTGACTATTTATAAAGTGAAATGTAGCAGCCTTTCAGTCATGTTCAAGAAATAATTGCCCATTTGTTTCTGTTTTGTTAAAACTATCATGATCCTCCAAGGCCTCTTCATAGGATAAATTGAACAATTATATCTGAATTGGAATATAGTAACTTTGTCAGGAGACAAAAAAATCCAAAGAAACTAAAACCTTGTATCTAAATGTATCAGTTTGTGTAATATGCTACGCTAGTTAAGGGTATAGCATTATACTGTACATCCAGGGGAAAACATATTGTTTTAATAAACTATAACAGAAATATGCTGAACTCTTTCTTATCCTTCAATTTTAGTCCTATAATGTCCTGGTGCTAAGGGTGTTGTATGGAGAGAGCTCACTGGCCGTTACTGCCGCAGCACCTACTAATTGGTGCCACCATGTTGGATGGCCAATCACTGTGACGTCATCGGAGGGTGGCGATTGGTTGCTATGGCAGCCTACAGTCTCATTAGATATCATCAAAATTGCTATATACTGCAATACAGTAGTAGAGCAGTATATAGTATGAGCAATCAGGGCCTGTAGGGTTAAAGGGAACCTACCACCCAGATTCTACCTATAAAGGTAGAAGGGGTGGTAGGTGGATGGATGGGACGTGAGGATAGCCCTTTTTTGGGCTAATCCTCACGTCCCGGGCGTCTTTTACAAAACTTTATTACATCTATATGCAAATTTTTTTATGCGGCTACTGGGGCGTGGAGTAGCCGGACATGGGGCTACTAGTCGCGGCTACTCCACGCCCCAGTAGCCGCGTTACTCCGCCTACCAGGAAATCTTTGGCGCGCAGCTCCTGGTAGCTGCGCGCCCTCGTCCGAGTCCCCCGGCTACTGTGCATGCGCAGTAGTTCTGGCCCTGGAGCCGCGGCCGCGCAGCCGAAAGCCAGCGTTCTGCGCATGCGCAGAACGCAGGGGACCCGGACGAGGGCGCGCAGCTACCAGGAGATTATCTGGTAGGCGGAGTAACGCTGCTACTGGGGCGTGGAGTAGCCGCGACTAGTAGCCTAATGTCCGGCTACTCCACGCCCCAGTAGCCGCATAAAAAAATTTGCATATAGATGTAATAAAGTTTTGTAAAAGACGCCCAGGACGTGAGGATTAGCCCAAAAAAGTGCTATCCTCACGTCCCATGCATCCACCTACCACCCCTTCTACCTTTATAGGTAGAATCGGGGTGATAGGTGTCCTTTAAAGTACCATAAAGTACCAAAATTAAAATTTTTACCTAGATCACATATAAAAATAATCAGTAAATTCATAGACATGTTAGGTATCGTCACCTATCAAAATATAGAAAAGATTATTCCTGGCCATTAACACTGTAACATGAAAATAGTGCCCAAGTGTCCAATTTGCCACCTTTTTGCCATATTCTATCCATTAATATTAAATTATATTATATTTGAATAAAAAAAATTATTGAACAATCATTTAGGTGCCAAATTGCTATAGATTAAAATGCCAGCACGTACCGAAAAAAAAAAATGATATCTGACATAGGTCTGTACACCAAAGTGTGAAAAAGTTATTGGCCTAAGAATTTGGCTAAATGGCAATTTTGTTTTTGCACAAAAAAAGCGTTATAAAACCCTTATAAATTTGGTATCACTGTCATCATATTGACTCAAATAATAAAAGGGATTTGTCATCTGGAGCGTTGAATGAAAGCTGTTAAAACAGAACCGACAAGAAAGGCCACAAATGTGTATTTTTGTTGATTTAACTACGCTTGGAGTTTTTTTCCAGCTTTCCATTACATTGCAGGGATAGTAAATAACACCACTAAAAAGTACAATTTGTCCTGCAGATAACAAGCTCTCAAACATCTCTGTTAATGTAAAAATAAAAAAGTTATCAATTCTGGAATGAGGTGAGTAAAAAACAGAATAGAAAAAAAACGAAAAAGGGTCCTGTAAGGGTTAAGTAACACCGATTAAATAAATTCATTGTTCAACTTCTTTTGTATTTACAAACTCCATTTTGTGACTATGAATTTTTCAAAAAGGCCACTCTACAATAGATATCATGTACAATAGAAAGCATGTCTAAAGTATGTAGAAAACTTATCTAATTTTTACATTTTCAACACATACAGGAATGCAAAGCAGGAAAATATGCATTTCTCTTTCCAAAAACATAGAAAGACTAAAGAATAAAAATTCTAGGGATGAGAATGTGATTTACAATGTTTTATATGAACCTTAAAATTTAATGAGATACTTTGTGTCATATTTGCAGTGGTTTCTCGCTGCTTGAAAAACCAACTACATAAATTCTATATGCACAATAATTAACTGGTAGAACTGTCTTTTAACCCACAAATGGTGCACGTTTGATCATTTAGAGAATGATTTAACAAAATAAGCTTTGGAAAGGTCTAATGAAGCGAATGCGCGCGCTACATACATACAACACTACTCCTTGCTCAGATCCACCGAATAATTACTCCGTTTATATGCTTTGATTGTAACCCCTGAGGCTTCCAGCAAATTATTACCTCTTAATAATCCTGACACAGGACTTGTTTACCAATGACAGGTAAAATTAACTGGAGTGCATGTGCGCCTCAGAGAAATAAAATTAGGAGCTCAGCACTTTGCTCGCCTTGGAAGTCATCAGATGAGCGCGGTTCCTACTAGTATATAGAAAATAGTAAGAACACATATACAGTACACAGTTCTATAAGCTCAATACAAGACAAAATCTTTTTTTTAATAGACAAAGCACAGCAATACTGTGGAGAGACTATTGAGGCTAATAAGCTACAGAACGTCTTCTGCTGGAACTTGTGAGTAAAAGAAGGTGATGCTGTGATCAGACTGTGGCAAAGATGGCAGCCATATTTGTATGCAGGAACAAATATTTTCCCTACTATGACATTTGACTCTTACGGTACATTTACACTGTAGGGTTCATTCACACATCATGGGCTGAAGAGGAGGAGGGGGTGACCCCTCCATTGAAAACAGTGGCACACGACTGCACACAGGAAAACATAGAGCATGCTCTATCTTTTCCTGGTGTACTGCGCGGAATGGTGTCACAAATGTGTGGCACCGTACCACCGCCGGGCCACCATTATTGTCTATGGGGACATGTATACGGCTGAAAATTTGCGGCTGCATATACATCCACACAGGGTTTTTGTCCTGCATCTGGATCAATACTGAATGTACAATGCATTATAGAATGGACCTGAGTCTTTATTCAGCTTCATCTACTAGACCATCGTCCTACCAACTACGATGCCTGTAGGTCACTTAATTTCTCATTGCTTGCCAATTGGATGTACCGTATATACTCGTGTATAAGCCGAGTTTTTAAGCACAAAAAATGTGCTGAAAAAACTCCCCTCGGCTTATAACAAGTCAAGTAAAAAATAAAAACCTAAATACTCACCCGCCGGTGTCCGGATCATTGGCACGGGTCCCGATGTTCAGCGCGAGGCTCCCAATCTTCGGCGCGGGTCCACACTATGATGCGGCGGTGTCGCTGCCTGGCTGCCTGGCTGTATACTACATTGGGGGGGCTGCCTGGCTGTATACTACATTGGGGGCGGGGGCTGCCTGGTTGTATACTACATTGGGGGGGCTGGCTTGCTGTATACTACATTGGGGGGGGGGCTGGCTGGCAGTATACTACATTGGGGGACTGACTGGCTGTATACTTCATTGGGGGGGGCTGGCTGGCTGGCTGTATACTACATTGGGGGGCTGGCTGTATACTACATTGGAGGGGATTACTGGCTGTATGCTACATGGGGGGGCTGGCTGTATACTACACCCTCGGCTTATACTCGAGTCAATAGGTTTTCCCAGGTTTTGGTGGTAAAATTAGGAGTATCGGTTTATACTCGGGTCGGCTTATACTTTTAGTATGATCGGTATATAAAGACTATACTATCCCTTTTGTTTTATAATGCTTTGTTTTTTTCTATCTGTGTAGTCTTTTACCTTACACATGGACACAGGTGGATAAAATACATAGAATAGACATAGCTAAATTTAGAGATAGTGGTGGAATTATACCTTCAACAATCTTTTATCTATAACGTGTGTCATCTCACAGCTTAATGTATTTTTAGTTGTGCCTTGGAGGTGCCCCTGGCTACATTCCTTTGCCGCAACTTTGGATTCCTCATAGCATTTTCTTCTTAGAAATGACAAATATTCTCATTTTCCTCAAGGATTTGAAGTATCATTAGTGAATGGGAGTATGTGATGTTAAACTGAATTGAAAAATTTACCTTGGTCTAAATAATAAGGAACCTCTTAGCCGAAACTTACCAGCACTTTGTGGTTATAAAAAAATGGGTACACAAAACGCAGTTGAAAACTTTTATTCGCAATATAAAAATTTATAGATAGTCTTTGGGGATTATTTCACAATGACAGAGATGTGAGGAGCACTTTGGCTGATACGGCCATTAGGTTTTCGCTGCAACACTTTTCAATCCATGGAATGTTTATCAGTGGCAACTTGTGCTGTAAAAGGGACTTTAGTTTCTGGGGAAAATATTGGTTTTATGGGGAGCAAGTAAAATGTTTCATAGTTTCATAGTTTATACGGTTGAAAAAAGACACTTGTCCATCAAGTTCAACCAAGGAAGGGAAGGGATTGGATGAGGAAGGGATTTAGGGGAAACAATTCTATATAACATAACCATCAATGTTATTTAGGTGTAAAAAGGCATCTAGACCCTTCTTAAAGCTCTCTGCTGTCCCTGCTGTGACCAGCGCCTGAGGCAGGCTATTCCACAGAGTGACAGTTCTTATAGTAAAAAAGCCCTGTCGCCTCCGGTGATTAAACCTTGTTTTCTCCAGACGGAGACAGTGCCCCCTCGTCTTTTGATTTGATCTAATCTGAAACAACTTTCCACCATATTTTTTATATGGACCATTCATATATTTAAATAAATTAATCATGTCCCCTCGTAGTCGTCTCTTTTCCAGACTAAATAAATCTAGTTGATTTAATCTTTCCTCATAACCCCAAGAACCCCAAGACCCTCCATACCCCTTATCATTTTTGTGGCTCTACGTTGAACCCTCTCCAGCTCCAGGGCATCCTTTTTATGGACCGGTGCCCAGAACTGGACAGCATATTCCAGGTGAGGCCGAACCAGTGCCTTGTACAGGGGTAATATTACATCCCTATCACGAGAGTCCATACCACTTTTGATACACGACAAGATCCTACTAGCTTTAGAGGCAGCTGATTGACATTGCATGCTGTTATTCAATTTATGATCTACTAGTACCCCCAGGTCCTTCTCAACAAGGGACTCTCCCAGATTTACTCCCCCAAGGACATATTTTGCCTTTGGATTATTGGCCCCCAGGTGCATAACCTTACATTTATCCACATTAAACCTCATTTGCCAAGTGGATGACCAAACATTCAGTTTGTCCAAGTCACCCTGCAGCCTATGTACATCCTCCATAGACTGTATTACACTACACAGTTTGGTGTCATCTGCAAAAATAGACACAGTGCTATTAATTCCTACCTCTATATCATTAATAAATATATTAAATAGTAGTGGGCCAAGCACAGAACCCTGAGGTACACCACTCATAACTGGTGACCATTCCGAGTAGGAATCATTGACCACAACTCTCTGGATACGATCCTTCAGCCAGTTTTCAATCCAATTGCAAATGATTTCTGCCAAACCAATAGCCCTAATTTTACCCATCAGGCGTCTATGAGGAACAGTGTCAAATGCCTTTGCAAAGTCCAAGAACACAATATCCACAGCGGCTCCTCCATCCAGGCATCTGCTCACCTCTTCATAGAAGCAGATAAGGTTAGTTTGACAACTTCTATTCTTAGTAAACCCATGCTGGCTGTCACTTATTATTCTATTTGATGTCACATACTCCAGTATGTAGTCTTTTACTAACCCTTCCAATACTTTCCCCACAATGGAAATGTATTAACATATACCTCAGTGTTTTTGTTGTTCTAAACTTGACAATAAGAAAATTACACATACAAATCTATTTGGCAATTACTGCACATGTTTTTAGAGATTGTGTGCAAAGCGGTTATCATAACAGTTGGCATGTGATCGATTTAAAGCAGTAGTGTTAACCAGACAATTTCGAAATATGTTTTGTAGTACTGAGTTAAGTTCTACCCTAACTTTTTTTGAATTAAATTCTTACATTTTTAATTTTTGTTAAATTTAACAGAAACATTCACACTTATTTTATCTCCTCAAAACTACAACAAAGGAACAAATTATAAATGAAAGTATAAAGTATACGGTTCCCACTTACATACAATCTCAACTTAAGAACAAGCCTACAGACCCTATCTTGTATGTAACCCGGGGACTGCCTGTACTGCATTTATTGAGCTACATTAAACATTGGGTGAACACAGCCTGTACTACTTGGAGACATTATTTGTCCCTTTGAATGTTTTATATGTACTTTATCATGTGTCTTTTTTCCATATTAATCAGGTTACAATAATAACTGTTACGTGGTATTTGACTCTTTCTTCTTTTGGTTTGTAAAACGATAAGCATTGATAAATGAATAGTTTTAAATTGTGACCATTCAAAAGAATTTGCAATTATGTTCTACACTGAAATAGTTTCTTAAATCCTTTCTCATGGTTTTCTAGATCTCTGCTTTCTGTCCTCGTATAGAAAGCTTCAATGTTTACTTTCAATTAATAGAAATCTGTCCATGGTCTTGTGATGGGTAAGCAGGTGCTTAAACCATTATTATCACTCTGATTACTCTCTCTGACAATAACTTAAGCTTGTGCACCTGCCTTTCCACCACATGAACATGGACAGATTTCTATCCACTGGAAGTATACATAGAAGCTTTCTATAGCAGGACAGCAAGCAGAGATCTAGAAAACCATGAGGAATTGATACAGAAAGTATATTAGAAAATTATATAACTTTTCCTTACACAAAGTGGACAACCCCTTTAAGATCAAATTTTTTAATTTTGTCTTCAGTAAATGTGGCTTTCTTGTTTCTCTGGGTTACCAATCCCAGCAATAGTTAATGCAGCTGGGAAATGCAGACTTTTATAATCTTGCTAACAGGTCTGAACAGCAGAATTGTTAATATGCAGATAAAGTTTACTCTGATAGTAGTATTGATCACTCATGGCTTATTCATCAATCACTGACAGAAAGTACCTGAGTAGCAAAGATTGCAAGTGAAACAATTCAATCCATGTGTTACTATCTATTACAACTAAAGTCACTAGATTGTAAAAGTGAGAATGTGTTTGGACATTCTACATCATGTGTAATCGATATTCACCAATGCGCACAATGGAAAAAGAAGCAAAAGAAAAACTCCAGCAAGAAGACAACTTTTTCCCATATGTAACAAGCAATTTATAAAAAAAAGAGATAAATTCAATTATAAATTAATTAATTAATTGATCAGTAGAAACTGAGAGTACTACAGGCAGTCCCCGGGTTACATACAAGATAGGGTCTGGAGGTTTGTTCTTAAGTTGAATTTGTATGTAAGTCGAAACTGTATATTTTATAATGGAAGTTCTAGACAATTTTTTTTCTTTTGCCCAGTGACAATTGGAGTTTCAAAATTTTTGGTGTAATTGGACCAAGAATTATCAATAAAGCTTCATTACAGACACCTTACAGCTGATCATTGCAGTCTGGGACTGTAGTAAAGCATCCAGAGAGCTTCACCAGAGGTCACAGTGGGCAGAGGGGTCCGTCTGTAACTATGGGTTGTCTGTAAGTCGGGTGTCCTTAAGTAGGGGACCGCCTGTATTCATAAGTATGAAGAAATCTAAGTTGTATTGAAAGCATATATCTGGCTGCAGCCTAAAAGTAGACCTGTTGGCAGAATTTTAACCCTCACACAAGTCAGATCTGCTGATAAAGGATTACTAGTCCTTCCCATATTACCTAAAATGATGTGTCACTGAGGCACTATACCTTAATTACTGTCATAACCTGTGAATTTCCCTACTGTGACTAAAAATATCTGATTTCCAAATTTACAAATGAGTATAAATGAGTTGTATTCTGAATAGAAGAAACACGCTTTCTCCAAGTGTTAGCCATGCCTCTCCCTTTCCACTGACAGCTCAGTGTCTCTTCATATCTCAACCTGAGTAGACAGGAAGTCCTCTCTCTTCTCACATCCTGTTATTACCATAATGCTGCCCCCCAAGCAGCGGTGTGTGGAGCCGACATAGACAAAGGCAAGGAATGATTTTACTGGAGGGAGGATGCAGATTTAAGCTGTGACATGTGCACTGCCCTTTTCAACAAAGGTACAGTGTGTGTGTGTGTGTGGGGGGGGGTAAGGTTTATTATGCCTGTTCTTGATGACATGTTCCTTTACAGTAAATATAAAGGCAAACACATACATTACAAATAATAAATAAAAATCAAACAACAAAAGATTTAAACCAAGATAGCGGCAAAGTACAAAATTTTAAAGCAAGAGAGTGTGCAAGATAAAGACAAAAGTCATAGTAACAGTGGAATACCACAATGAATCTCAGAGAGTAAGTATATTAGAGGCTCTTTGAAATTGGCAATTATAAAATGGAGTTGAAGCCATCCTTAAAGCCGATAGGTGCAATGTTTTGGCTTAAGAGACACCCCCCCCCCCTTTTCAGAGATGCTTCCTGTCAGAAAATGACAGTTGGGGTGTGGTCCCTAGCCAAGAGAACCAAACTTCTGAAACTTGGACTTGCAAAAACCCAGGAGCAAGCAAGGTTTAGGTCAGAGAGCTTTGAAGGAATTGTAGAGAAAAAGGTTATAGTTATATCCAAAGTGTAAAGTGCCCAAGCTCAGAAGTATCTAATCCTCTCCACAGTCACCAATTCAGAGTTCATGGTATTTCTAGCCTTCTCAGTGCCATTGATATCTAGAAGGAAAGGCACATGTAAACAATATTCAGCTAAAGGCCAATGATGTTGAAGAAGACTATATGGCTTTGAATTTGCCCCAGAGGCAATTGAACTGGATTGGTACTGTAATATCAATTCAGACCCAATTTTCTCTGTAATTTTTTTTTTTTCTCCAGAGACACAGGCACATTTGAACTTCATACCAGCATTACTATTGGTTTGTTAAAGGTAAAGAATTGCCAGATCCTTAGATGGTTTAGAACATTTATATACGAGTATTACCAAAGCAAAAAAAAGGAAGTATTGGGGGAAATTCTCTACTAAGGGAACAACTGGAGTCAAAGCCTTTGAATTCTGTTGACATTTAAGCACAGTATCAAATGATTGGGAAGGGATAGACAGAGAAGAATAAAGGGCTCTGTCTGCTGAAGATTGAATGGCACTGGGGGCTTGGGTTTGAACTTGACAATGAGCAACACCATCTGGGTTTCTTCAAAGAACTATGTACAGTAGTCATGGGGAATTAAGGTGAGCCCTACTTGGAAAAGTAGTTGAAGGAAATACTGATTAAATTACAGTATATCGACAAGAAAAATAAATAAAACAGTAATAACAAACTTAAAACAAACAATGCAGTATTTGTCTGATGTCCTGCTTTTCCAATTTCTGATATGGAGTTCAATTTTTTGTTTTTGTTTATTACTTTATTGTACAAAAAAAATGTTTGTTTTCAAGGCAACCCTCTGACTTTGATAAGATAATCTTTTCATAGTTTGAAACTGAATTATATTTGTTTTATTTAGTACATGTAAAAAATTTGTGTAGTTTCTTTGTGTTTTTCTTTCAAAATATGAGACTTAAATGTTGCCTAAGGAAACTTCCAATTATAACTTGAAATATCTTAATGTAATGTCTGCAAGATGGAAGTACATTACTGTGCTCGATAGGATTAATCATCATTTAGTGTTTTGTTCTGAACATTACAAGGCGAGCAAAACAATATTAGACCATTGTGATTCCACCCAAAATTAATTATAGTTTATTTTATTGCGAGAACCCAACATTCTACTTCTTTTGTTTTGCTTTGTTTTTTTTTTATGATACATACAGGATAAACTCCTTGCATTCATGATCCCCATATGAAAGCATGTCCTTCAAAACAGGCCATCACAATAGTCTACAATTTGTGAAGGGTGTAATCAAGGTGTACTACAGGCAAACATAGAGCTGACATCTACAGGGAAGCAGCAGTATATCTTTTGGACTTATTTCCCTTTCTTTTCTTTTTTTAAAACCCAAATCCTTAAAGATGATGGATGGAAGTGGCTTATTTTGTAAGCATTACAGAACTTGTGAATAAAACCTCTGCCGCAGTAAACAGCTCTTGCACAACTACTGTATACACACACCAATTGTTGACTCTGAATCGCACCATAATACAAAGATACCAGGAGTAAAGAGCAAAGTATTTCCACTACACCACACTTAAGGGAACATTCTTTTACCCATTGAAATTTTGTTAAACAGAAAATTAATTTCAAGGCATTTGATGATACAGAAGAAACAGATTCCATCTTTGTCAACTCTGGCCTTGTACAAAACCTTACCTTTGCCAGCAGGATTGAAACAATTAACACCCACTTTCAGTGTCAGCACTGATCATGAGTGTTACCGATGGAGATTCAGGTCCAGAACAGATCTTTTTTTAAATTCGAGTTCGGACAAAATTTGAATTTTAACAAGTTTGCTCATTACTACTAGGAATTGTAAATAACACAAAAGACACACGTTAATAATACTCATTGGGGGAGATTTATCAGAAGTGTCTGAGACCAGAACTGTTCTAGTTTCCCATGACAACCAATCAGAGCTTAGCTTTCATTTTTCCACAGCCGTTTATAAAATTAAAGCTGAGCTCTGATTGGTTTCCATGGGCAACTAGAACAATTTTACCACTGAAACTTATATTAATCATATATTCAAACTACGCTGAACATTACAATGATCAGACAATTTATTCTAAAGGTACTGAAGACAGATACACCTGTGCCTCCCTACTGGGAATCATGCTGATCTTGAATTTGTAGATCCTTTTAAAGAATTGGTTGCTGATTTTTGCTGTTGCTTCTTTTTTACAATATATTAATGTCTTCAGTGGCAAGGTTCATCAATACGGAGAGTTAAGGGGTTAAAGTAGGAATATTTTTTCCCCAAGCTGAATGGAATATGCCTTCCTCTTAGCCTGGCTCCTCTGCAGATCGTTAACTGAACAGAAACTGCACTACAATTATTTTAACCAGAGGCTGTTCCTGACCCATAAAAATGAACCTGCATTTGTCACAGCCTGAAATAGAATAGCGGGAGCAGACTGGTTCCTGCTAACAAACGCCTGTCATCCTCAGCCTCACACAACCTGGCATATGCCAGTATCATTTCTTTGCTCAATCGGCCTTGAACCAGGATATAAATATGTCTGCAGGAACATTCATTATCCATATAACTGAGCATTGTCTGAACTGCTAAGGAAGGAGCTGGAGACTTGCACTGCTTTGCATGTTACACCTACATTTTGAAGTCATATATATATATATATATATACATATATATATATATATATATATATATATATATATATATATATATATATACACACACACACACACACACACACACACACACACACACACCATCTTCCAATATCATGCATAAACATGACTTGCATTGAATATTACAACACTCTGACACTTAGACTAAATATTATAAAGCACACTGGGGATTGGTACCTACTATGTAGAAATAGATGTGGTTTGCTGTGTATGTTACATGAGGTGCTATATGTTTATTTATTAAGTGCATGGGTATACAAATTCGTTTTCTATGTTTATAAGCCAAACTTAATTAATGGGAAGTGCTTGGGAGAGTTTTCATATAACCCACAGCAATGTGGAGGTCTAAACTTTTTTGACTTGAATTAAACTGTTAATAGCCAAGAAATCCTAAAGTCTGAATGACAGAAGAAAGAGATCAGAAACACAAGAAAATCAGGAACCTATTAAGATAACTCTAAAGAAGGCACAATGTCAAGGGTGGGAAGAACTGTTATGTGATATCAAAGTTCTGCCCCCATAGAGTGATTGGGACAATATTCTCAGATCTGGACAAAACAAAGGAGCAATGGAGTGATGTGAGTGGTGGGAGAACCCATCAAATTAAACAGCAGATTAACCATCAATGAACCAAGGCCAAGCTGTAGGAAGTGCTGGGTATGGTGCTAATCAATCCAAACAGTCAGCAAGTCTAAATCAGTGTTCACATTGACATTGTTCAAGAAAGACACCAAGACACAATGCCAGATAAACCAGGGGCATTTACTCTTAGATTCAGGCATTAGGACAGGGGTAATCTTATATAATCAATTTTTTTATTATGCTAATCAGTCTGAGGGGCTACCCTAGCACCTTTGTGATCTGGCTATACAGGCTGTTACTGTCTCACAATGCCCCCTGCTCCCTCAGTACGCAGTGAGCAGGAAGTAGAGCAGATTAATAAGTGATTATGGACTGTGAGATTCGAATCCTACTCCTACCTTGGAGGTATCAACTTACACAATAAATGGACTATTCAATCTGGTTTAGTCAGAGCAGGTCCATTTAAAAAGATTACTTAAGCTGTACAAATAATAGTTCAGCTTCTGGAGTCCAATCATATCAGCACTAGAGATGAGCGAGCACTAAAATGCTCGGGTACTCGTTATTCGAGACGAACTTATCCCGATGCTCGAGTGCTCGTTTCGAGAAACGAGCCCCATTGAAGTCAATGGGAGACTCGAGCGTTTTTCAAGGGGACCAAGGCTCTGCACAGGGAAGCTTGGCCAAACACCTGGGAACCTCAGAAAAGGATGGAAACACCACGGAAATGGACAGGAAACAGCATGGATGCCTCTGAGGCTGCTTAATCGCACCATTATGCCAAAATTATGGGCAACAGCATGGCCATGACAGAGTGACCGAATGAGGCTAGATAGCATCTAAAACATCCAATAATTGACCCTGACACTATAGGGGACGGCATGCAGAGGCAGCGGCAGCAGCGGCAGGCTAGAGAGTGGCATGGCAACATACCCTAAATGGACTCAGGCTTCAAACCAATGGGTGGCAGAGAGGAACCAAAGGAGGTGAGCAAGAAGCGCTCAAATAATATCGGTACATGATAAAAGTTTGCCAGTATATTTTGTGGATTACACAGCAGGGTGGCGACAAAGTTAACATGGAAGCCATGAAAACAATCCAAAATTCTGCCTGACACAGCTCGTTTGATAAGGGGACCATGTATGGAGGCAGTGAACTAGTAGTAGATTAAAGGTGCTGCAGTTAAAACTATGTTAGTTGGATCTTGGCATGGAGCTGGCGCTCCGCTGCCAGGCGAGCTTTTGCCAATCCAAGCCCCTGTCTCTAGGCTACTCCCCAAACAGCACTTCTAAGAACCTTTTGTATAAGATCAAGTGTAGTAGCGTTCTTATAAGTTTGGGATATGGCGGGTGAGGGGAATGTAAACAGATGCGCAAGAAGCGCTGAAATAATATCCGTAAATGGTAAAAGTTTGCCAGTGTATTTTGTGGATAACACAGCAGGGTGGCGACAAAGTTAACAACTTTGATGTGGAATCCATGAAAACAACCCAAATTTCGGCCTGACACACCTCGTTTGATAAAGGGACGATGTATGGAGGCAGCTATATGGACGACTTTTGGAGGTAGCAATGGAGACAACGTGTGGAGGCTGCTATGGAGACAATTCAATTTGGATAGTGCCTGTATGTGGCAGTCCAAAAAAGTTTTCAAACCTGAGGAGCAGGTAGGTGGCCCTCCAGAAAAATGGAATAGATTGAGTGCCTGTATGTGGCAGTCCAAAAAAGTTTTCAAACCAGAGGAGCAGGTAGGTGGCCCTCCAGAAAAATGGAATAGATTGAGTGCCTGTATGTGGCAGTCCAAAAAAGTTTTCAAACCAGAGGAGCAGGTAGGTGGCCCTCCATAAAAATGGAATAGATTGAGTGCCTGTATGTGGCAGTCCAAAAAAGTTTTCAAACCAGAGGAGCAGGTAGGTGGCCCTCCAGAAAAATTGAATAGATTGAGTGCCTGTATGTGGCACTCCCAAAAATTGTTTAAAACAGAGGACCGGGTCGGTGGCCCTCCATAAAAATTAAATGCATAAAGTACTATAGCTAGAGCCAGTGGGCCCTGTAAAAAAATAGCCAGTTTCCTCTGCTTTACTGTACAAAGAGGAGGAGAAGGAGGAAAATGAGGAGGAGGAGGAGTGGATAAATTATTCAGGTTGAGCTTCCTTCACCTGGTGGAGATTGGAAATTAGGAGAAATCCAGGCTTTATTCATCTTGATAAGCGTCAGCCTGTCAGCGCTGTCAGTCGACAGGCGTATACGCTTATCGGTGATGATGCCACCAGCTGCACTGAAAACCCGCTCGGACAAGTCGCTAGCGGCAGGGCAGGCAAGAACCTCCAAGGCGTACAGCGCCAGTTCGTGCCACATGTCCAGCTTTGAAACCCAGTAGTTGTAGGGAGCTGTGTGATCATTTAGGACGATGGTATGGTCAGCTACGTACTCCCTCACCATCTTTCTGTAAAGATCAGCCCTACTCTGCCGAGACTGGGGACAGGTGACAGTGTCTTGCTGGGGTGACATAAAGCTGGCAAAAGCCTTGTAAAGCGTACCCTTGCCAGCGCTGGACAAGCTGCCTGCTCGCCTACTCTCCCTCGCTACTTGTCCCGCAGAACTACGCACTCTGCCGCTAGCGCTGTCAGAAGGGAAATACTGTTTCAGCTTGTGCACCAGGGCCTGCTGGTATTCATGCATTCTCACACTCCTTTCCTCTCCAGGGATGAGAGTGGAAAGATTTTGCTTGTACCGTGGGTCCAGGAGAGTGAACACCCAGTAATCGGTGCTGGAATAAATTATTTGAACGCGAGGGTCACGGGATAGGCAGCCTAGCATGAAATCTGCCATATGCGCCAGAGTACCAACGCGTAAGAATTCACTCCCCTCACTGGCCTGACTGTCCATTTCCTCCTCCTCCAACTCCTCCAACTCCTCTTCTTCTGCCCATACACGCTCAACAGTGAAGGACTCAACAATGGTCCCCTCTTGTGTCTCGCCAACATTCTCCTCCTCTTCCTCCTCATCCTCCTCCACCTCCTCCGATATGCGCTGAGAAACAGACCTAAGGGTGCTTTGGCTATCAACAAGGGAATCTTCTTCCCCCGTCTCTTGTGAGGAGCGCAAAGCTTCCGACTTCATGCTGACCAGAGAGTTTTTCAACAGGCCAAGCAGCGGGATGGTGAGGCTGATGATGGCGGCATCGCCACTGACCATCTGTGTTGACTCCTCAAAGTTACTCAGCACCTGACAGATATCAGACATCCACGTCCACTCCTCATTGTAGACTTGAGGAAGCTGACTGACCTGACTACCAGTTCTGGTGGAAGTTGACATCTGGCAGTCTACAATCGCTCGGCGCTGCTGGTAAACTCTGGATAACATGGTCAGTGTTGAATTCCACCTCGTGGGCACGTCGCACAACAGTCGGTGAGCGGGCAGTTGGAGGCGGCGCTGCGCTGCCCTGAGAGTGGCAGCATCTGTGCTGGACTTCCTGAAATGCGCACAGATGCGGCGCACCTTCGTGAGCAAATCAGACAGATTGGGGTATGTCTTGAGGAAACGCTGAACTATCAGATTTAACACATGGGCCAGGCATGGCACATGTGTCAGTCTGCCGAGTTGCAGAGCCGCCACCAGGTTACGGCCGTTGTCACACACAACCATGCCTGGCTTCAGGTTCAGCGGTGCCAGCCACAGATCAGTCTGCGCCGTGATGCCCTGTAATAGTTCTTGGGCGGTGTGCCTTTTATCGCCTAGGCTCAGCAGTTTCAGCACCGCCTGCTGTCGCTTAGCGACTGCACTGCTGCTGTGCCTAGAGCTACCGACTGATGGCGCCATGCCCACGGATGGTCGTTCGGAGGAGGAGGTGGAGGAGGGGTGGGAGGAGGAGGAGGCATAGTAGGCCTGAAACACCTGGACCGAGGTAGGCCCCGCAATCCTCGGCGTCGGCAGTATATGACCAGCCGCAGGGTCAGACTCGGTCCCAGCCTCCACCAAGTTAACCCAATGTGCCGTCAGCGATATATAGTGGCCCTGCCCGGCAGCACTCGTCCACGTGTCCGTGGTCAGGTGGACCTTGTCAGAAACGGCGTTGGTCAGGGCACGGATTATGTTGTCTGACACGTGCTGGTGCAGGGCTGGGACGGCACATTGGGAAAAGTAGTGGCGGCTGGGGACCGAATACCGAGGGGCGGCCGCCGCCATGAGGCTGCGAAAGGCCTCGGTCTCTACTAGCCTATAGGGCAGCATCTCCAGGCTTAGTAATCTGGAGATGTGCACATTAAGGGCTTGGGCGTGCGGGTGGGTTGCACTATATTTGCGTTTCCGCTCCAGCGTCTGGGGTATGGAGAGCTGAACGCTGGTGGATGCTGTGGAGGATCGTGGAGGCGACAATGGGGTTTTTGTGGCAGGGTCCTGGGCAGGGGGCTGACTATCAGCTGACACAGGGGAAGGAGCAGTGGTGTGCACGGCCGGAGGTGAACGCGCTTGTTGCCACTGAGTGGGGTGTTTAGCATTCATATGCCTGCGCATACTGGTGGTAGTTAAGCTAGTAGTGGTGGAACCCCTGCTGATCCTGGTTTGGCAAATGTGGCACACCACAGTCCGTCGGTCATCCGGTGTTTCCTTAAAGAACCTCCAGACTTCTGAAAATCTAGCCCTCGCCGCAGGAGCTTCACTAGTTGACACATTTGGCGCTGATGCACCAGCTCTGGCCCTGCCTCTCCGTCTGGCCCCACCACTGCCTCTTCCAACCTGTTCTGGTCGAGGACTCTCCTCCGTCTCAGAAGCACTGTGTTCACCCGGCCTCTCAACCCAGCTTGGGTCTGTCACCTCATCATCCTCCGATCCCTCAGTCTGCTCCCCCCTCGGACTTCCTGCCCTGACAACAACTTCCCCACTGTCTGACAACCGTGTCTCCTCATCGTCGGACACCTCTTTACACACTTCTTCCACTACGTCAAGAAGGTCATCATCACCCACAGACTGCGACTGGTGGAAAACCTGGGCATCGGAAAATTGCTCATCAGCAACCGGACAAGTGGTTTGTGACTGTGGGAAGGGTCCAGAAAACAGTTCCTCAGAGTATGCCGGTTCAAATGGCAAATTTTGCTGGGAGGGGGCAGACTGGGGGGGAGGAGGCTGAGGTGCAGGAGCTGGAGGAGTGGCGATTTCGGTGACATGGGTGGACTGCGTGGAAGACTGACTGGTGGACAAATTGCTCGAAGCATTGTCGGCAATCCACGACATCACCTGTTCGCACTGTTCTGGCCTCAACAGTGCTCTACCACGAGTCCCAGTAACTTGAGACATGAACCTAGGGAGTGTAGCTCTGCGGCGTTCCCCTGCTCCCTCATCAGCAGGTGGTGTCTCACCCCGCCCAGGACCACGGCCTCTGACCCCTGCAGTAGTTGGACGCCCACGTCCCCGCCCTCGTCCTCTACCCCTAGCCCTCGGGTTAAACATCTTGAAAATGAGAGTTATAACTTTAATTTTTTTTTTACCTTTTTTTTGTGTTTTTTTTTTGTGTGTTTTTTAGTTTTTAAAACCAAACGATGCTATCCTATTGCTATGGCTATTTTCTAGCCAAGTATTAGAGCACACTGCTATGCCAGATGAGATGACGCTGAGTTATGAAAAAAATAAACGTAAAATAAAAAAGGAAATGGCAGACTGTGCCTAATTAAAATCCAACCCCGGGCCCTAATAAATTTTCCCACTTCGGTCTATGCGATGGATATGTGCGTCATTAAGCGCAAAACACAGTGGTCGCAAGTCTCACTCCAAATTGCTCACAATTTGCTAGTAGATGCACTGCAACAACTACAGCCACCAGCAGATCAACCAGAAATCAAATATATATAACGCTACTGTAGGCGTAAGTAAGCCGTTTGGATTCTCCTATGGCTATTTTCTAGCCAAGTATTAAAGCACACTACTATGCCAGATGAGATGACGCTGAGTTATGAAAAAAATAAACGTAAAATAAAAAAGGAAATGGCAGACTGTGCCTAATTGAAATCCAACCCCGGGCCCTAATAAATTTTCCCACTTTGGTCTTTGCGATGGATATGTGCGTCACTAAGCGCAAAACACAGTGGTCGCAAGTCTCACTCCAAATTGCTCACAATTTGCTAGTAGATGCACTGCAACAACTACAGCCACCAGCAGATCAACCAGAAATCAAATATATATAACGCTACTGTAGGCGTAAGTAAGCCGTTTGGATTCTCCTATGGCTATTTTCTAGCCAAGTATTAAAGCACACTACTATGCCAGATGAGATGACGCTGAGTTATGAAAAAAATAAACGTAAAATAAAAAGAAACTGGCAGACGGTGCCTAATTGAAATCAAACCCCTAATAAATTTTCCCACTTTGGTGTTTGAGGTGGATATGTGTGTCACTAAGAGCTAAACACAACGGTAGCAAGTCCCCCTGCTAATTCCTCACAATATGGTACTACTACCACACTACTAGTGCCAGCAAGCCCAGCCACAAGCAAATAAAAAAAAAAGGATAACGTTATTGTAGCCCTAAGAAGGGCTGTTGTAGAATCACTCCTGCCTAACAGTAAGCTAATAGAACACCCTAACGCTTTCCCTGACCAGCAGCAGCTCTCTCCCTAGCGGCATCCAGACAGAGAATGATCCGAGCAGCGCGGGCAGCGGCTAGTCTATCCCAGGGTCACCTGATCTGGCCAGCCAACCACTGCTATCGACGTGTAAGGGTACCACGTCATGCTGGGTGGAGTGCAGAGTCTCCTGGCTTGTGATTGGCTCTGTTTCTGGCCGCCAAAAAGCAAAACGGCGGGAGCTGCCATTTTCTCGAGCGGGCGAAATACTCGTCCGAGCAACGAGCAGTTACGAGTACGCTAATGCTCGATCGAGCATCAAGCTCGGACGAGTATGTTCGCTCATCTCTAATCAGCACCTTTCCTACCCAGATCAGTCAATGGCCCAGTTAGTTTAGACTTCTTGAGGTAGTTCTGTAAATTTATTTTAAAAATGTGTTCTATGGTAAAGGGCTTTAAAACAGGTAGGACATTCCCAGTTCTCAATAGCCATGACTTTGAGTGGAAAGTCATCCATACAAAAATAATCAGGAGTGATGACATAATACAGGACGGTGATTTTTTTTTTTCAAACAAACACTTTTGAAATCTTAAAAGAAAGTATAAGAATATCATCCAAATAAACCACAACATACTGACAAGGAAGATCCAAAAAATAGGGTCATCAGTATTTTTGATACATGTACCTTTTTGGCATAAGGCCATGGCCCATTTTCTCAGGCCACACCCCCTTTTGTCAAGCTTGTCGTGGGAGAGCCAAAAAACTGTCTAAAATCCTTTATAAATGTTGTGTAAACAGTTATTTTTTGCTTATACCGGGGTCGGCTTATACTCGAGTATATATGGTACATTATTATTTTCAACAAATATGCACAAATATAGACTTGATAAGGCATTACAGACAAGTGTACTGATATTAAGACATATGGTTGCGCATGGTGGCGCATGGTTGGTCAGTGGACTTTCCATTTTTTTTCCCTTGATTCATTATTTTGGCACACGTACCTACACTAAAGTGGTATTGTTTCAGGTACAGAAATTTTGACCATCTTTTACCTGTTCTAAGCACTGACACATAATGCTCCCAAAAAATAAAAAAAAGTCAACAAATAAAGCGCAATTTTTGATTCTGTAAAGCCACATTTGGAGAAAAAGAAGTTGGTGAATTTTAAAAATTTATTATTTTGGGCAAAAAAACTAATTAATCAACTCTAAACATAAATAATGTGGGAAGTGCACCAAAAACAGCCCAAATGCAAAAACATTAACTCCCCCACACATGTTATTTTGGTACTTTTAACGGACACAATGAAAGGTAGAAAAAAAATCGGTGATTGATGAACAGAGAAAACTGTATAGAAAATCGCAAGGAACGGTCAACAGGGCGGTCTCCTGTGAAATCAATGTCTTTATGCTTATATACACATGACCGTATTTTGTAGTTTAATAATACACATTACTACACAATTTTTCCATGAGCAGAATATTTATGGCTTATCATTAGGAAAGGCAATCGCTATCATATTTTTTCTTTATCCCATTCAAGTATGCAACATACAGTAGGGTGCAAAGTATGAGTAATGTATCAGCTGATAGTTTGAACCCCATTATAATGATATTAATAACATTTTTCAATATGTTATTGATGCCAGGCTTTTTTAATTCAATTAGGGTTTTTTAAAGATGGGACACATTGTACACCAGTCTTCACATTCCTTCTGCCGGTGCACAACTATTTAAAACAGGCTATGTTTCCCACCCTGCTCTGTACCCTTATAAGCCAATTTGATATGTGGTTGGTGTATGGAAGGAAAAGTCAAAATTCCTGGTTGTGCAACAGGAATTGGGACTTTCATACATTGTACTCAAAGAAACTGGGCTACAAGATATTATAAATGTCCCCCAATATTTTCTTAATAACATACGCTGCCATTCATACTTTTATTTTTCAGATGAGTAGCAACATGAATAGAAATATTTTTAAATTTTCTTTAATTTTTAATTTTTTTAATATTTTAAATTTTTTTTTTTCATATGAAATAATAATTTTCTCTTTCAAACTTTTTTTTCATCAAAGAATGTTTCCTTTGTGGCAATTACAGAATGGCAGGCCTTTGGCTTTCTAGCTGTTACTTTGCTGAATTAATCTAAAGAAATTTCACCCCGTGCTCCCAGAGGCCCCTCCCACAAGTTGGATTGGCTTGATGGGGTTGCGATCTGGTGACTGGTCTTGCCACTCCATTACAGATAAAATACCAGCCGTCTGCTTCTGCCCTAAATAGTTCCTGCACAATTTGGAGGTCATTGTCCTGTTGTAGGATGAAATTGGATCCAATCAAGCACTGTGCACGGGGTATGACATGTTGTTGCAAAATAGAGTTATAGCCTTCCTTATTCAAAATCCCTTTGACCTTGTACAAATCTCCCACTTCACCAGCGCTAAAGCAACCCCAGACCATCCCATTACCTCCACCATGCTTCACAGATGGCATCAGGCATCTTCCAGCATCTTTTCAGTTGTTCTGTGTCTCACAAATGGCTTTCCGTGTGATCCAAACACCTCAAACTTAGATTAGTCTATAACACATTTTCCAATCTTCCTCTGTCCGATGTCTGTATTCTTTTGCTCATATGAATCTTTTCCTTTTATTAAACAGTCTCAGATATGGCTTTTTCTTTGCCACTCTTGCCTCAAGGTCATCATCCTGGAGTTGCCTCCTTACTGTAGAGGTTGCCACTGGCATTTAGCGGTCAATATTTAATGATGCTGCCAGTTGAGGACCTGTGAGATATTGGTTTCTAAAACTAAAGACTCTAATGTACTTGTCTTGTTGCATAGTTGTGCAGCGGGCCACCCACTTCTCTTTCTTCTCTATTTAGAGTAGTAGGAAATTGTTGTAAGAAATCTTCAGTTCTTTGGCAATTTGTCAAATGTAATGGCCTTCATTTATAAGAACAAGAATAGACTGTTGAGTTTCACATGGAAATTCTTTTTTCTGGCCATTGTGAGAGTTTCACAGAACAAACAAATGTGATGCGCCAGATTCTTAACCAGCTGAAAGGAAAGTCAGTTTTTTAGCTTCTCTTATAAACCAAACTGTTTTCAGCTGTGATGGCATACTTTAACAAGGGTTTTCATAGGTTTTCTAAATATCCATTAGCCTTCTAACACAGTTAGCAAACACAATGGGGAAGATTTATTATCGTAGCTGTGCCATAAGGGGTCAGGAACTCAGTTTTTTTTTGGCGCATAATTGTTGCGGATCATTTATAATGAGTTTGCAACAGAAAGAATAGTTGCTTCCAACTATCCCGACTTGTCTGTCTTTTTTCAGTGCAAGTAGGCACCTGTCACATTTATGTGAAGTTTGTCTGCATTTTTAGGTGCAAAACAGACCAGGAAAACAATGTTCTGAAATAAAAATTTTAAAAAAAGGCGCAGTCCGTGTAAGATTTTGGCGCACATCTCATTTGTGTCGCCATTTTTATGGCACCCGACTGATAAGTTCCAACTGCGCATTAATTATTTACATCCGTGCACTACTTTAATATATCGGGATATGATTTCTGTAGTCTGATCTCAGATGCCGACTGTCGAGGTTGCGACAGAATTAATAAATCCCCCCATTAAACCACTGGCCTACATACATCTATGTATATATTGCATTTAAAACCAGACATGCGCAGCTAGAATAGTTATTTACCACATTAGCAATGTATAGAATATAATTTATGATTCACTTAACCTCTTTAGGATGCAGCCAGTTTGTACGTTAAGGCTCAGCCTCTTTTTTTGTAATCTGGCATGTGCCACTTCTGAACACTAACTTACAAAAACAATTTTGTGATTGTTTTTTCATGACACATTGTACTTAATGTTGATGTTACATTTTGGTTGATATGTTTTACACACACAGCCCTACTTCATCCATACATTTATACACATAGCTCTGCTTCATCCATACATTTACACAAACAGACACCCACAGACCAGCTATACAGACACAAACAGAAATCAGAGCAGACTCATTACTCCTACATATACTGTGGACTGGGAAGTACTCTACACATGAATACACACACAACACTACTATAACCAAATAAGGAACACACTGGGAACTACTCTACACATGAATACACACGCACAGAACCCTCCTTCCCCCTTCCTCTTTCCTTGATGAAAGCTCCGGTCCAGAGCTGAAACACGTCACGTACTTTTTAACCAATAAAGCGGATTCTTCCTTGAACACGGATCTCCGCGTATCTTTTAAATACAGCGCCATCCTGACTATTCCTTCGGGTAGTGATATATCTCACAGCAAAGATCATTGGGAAAGAGACACCCAGCATGCAATTTAAAGGACATCTACAACCAGGAAAAAAGACCGTATGTAAATGAGCCTGAGAGGCCCCAGACTTCAATAATGCCTATGGAGCCTGGAGTCCCTCAGGCTCATTTGCATATAGTCCATCATCCTGGTGGTAGATTCCCTTTAAATCCCTTGGTCATGCAAAACTACAGTGCCCAGCGTCTGACATATCAGATGCTGGGCATTAGAGGCATAAAGCCCCTTCCACACTGGCGTTTTTCACGTGCGAGTTCTGCGCGTGCATTTGACGCGCAGAACTTGCATTGCACTCTGTCCCATTGTATTCAATGGGTCTTTCTTCATTAGCATTGGTTTTCACGCGCGTGCTTGCGTTCGTTTTCACGCGCGTCAAAATCGCAGCATGCTCTACTTTTGCGTGTCACGCGCGTTTTTCCCGCCCCATTCAAGTCTATGGAGATGCATCAAGAACGCATTGCACTCGCAATCATTGCAAGTGCAATGCGAGTGCAATGCGTTTTAAACGTAAGGGTTGCTAGGTGACCAGAATAACAGTATTTCCCCTGCTCGCGATCGAGCATTTAATTAAAAAAACACAATGAAGAACAGTGAAGAATAGAATAAAACCAGTGAACACAGTGACCACAGGATCATTTAAGAGAAAAACACAGTGCAGTATTTAAACATCTGCAATGTGTTCTTCACACACATATATATTGTTCTTCACATGCTATTTTGGGCGCACCGTTCCGTGCGCATCTCCCGACAAGTAAGCAGATGTGCCGAACATCTGTAATCTATTCTGCACTGTGTTCTGCACTGTGTTTTTCTCTTAAATGATCCTGTGGTCACTGTGTACAATGATTTTATTCTATTCTTCACTGTTCTTCACATCTGCTAACTTGTCGGGAGATAATATACACGGGGAACAGTGCAGAATAGATCGCAGATGTTTGCAACTTATCAGAAGACATTCTTTTTCAATTAAATAACACATTTTAATCCCAAATCATGGTCCCTTTGAAAAATGCTCGAGTCTCCCATTGACTCGCGCGTGAAAAACGCGCCGAAAACGCAAAAACCCTAACAACACGCACGTGAAAAACGCAAAAACGCTAATTACTCCAAGAAAAAATGGAACAAAAACGCAGCCAAAAACGTCAGTTTTTCACGCATTGCACCCTGACGTGAAACGCAACGCTAGTGTGGAAGGGGCCTAAGAGGTTAATGTTAGCTTAATTTAAATAAAATGCACTTTTTTTCAATAATTACCCCAAACAGTTGAGTGGTAGTGTACTTTAATTCTCATAAATTTGTATCTCTATAATCACCATATTGTGAAATATAATACAAAATCATGACTTGTCCCTACCAAAATTAAATTATTAATATCAAAACACATTCATACGCAAAATGCCTCAAGATAAAGCACCAACTTTCTCATTGCTGTCAAGGGAGTGGTAATGGGTATAAATAGGTTGAAAAGGTTTTAAATTGAACATCAGTTTCTATATTGTAGACTTTGACATATTTTAAAATAACTTTATTAAATAAGAGTTTTATTTAATGAAGTTATTCCTTACATAATGGTATACCATCTTGGTCATCATTTTTTAATAACTTAATAAATACGTCATCTCAGGTATATAGAGAAAACTAGTTTGTCCTAGAGAAATAGAGAAATAGACCTAGACTAATAGACCTTGAAAATTAAAAATAGAAGTTTGGCAATTACTGAGCTTCGCTCCTCAGAACCCCTGGGTGAGTGCCATCCGAGTCAAGCATCTCCTTGAAGTTGGAAATTATTAATGTCCTAAATCTGGATTGTTTTCCAGATAATGTTGCATAGTGAGCTTAAAGTGTGAACTACATTTGCTCCCTGGGGCAGAATGTCATCATATGAAGTAGTATCTCAGAAATATGTGCTTCTGAAGTAGGTGACTCTGGTTTATATCCCAGATGTCAACTTCTAGTGACCTTGGGCAAGTCACTTAACTGCCAAAGGCAACAAAATGAGATTATTAATGCTTAAGGGCAAGAACATACTCTGCTGTCAATTTCCATTTGCCACAGTCCAAAATGGCTATAGTAAAAAAAGGGGCAAATATGATATATTAATTGTGCAAAAACATATTATGATAAAAACTTCATAAATTTGATGGCCAGGCTCTTGTTATTTTCTTAATTTGGTTTAGAAAAGAAGAAATGATTGTTTTTTCGAGTGTCCAGTATTCCATATCCTTATGTAACTATAACTAATTATACTTGATTATTTGATTCACTAATATTTTGGTTATAAGAAAAACATCATTGAGAAATTATAGCATAAGCTGCATCTTGACTTCACATAGGAAAAAAATCTTAAATAATGTATAATAATTCCCTTGTTTTCCCTAGTAATAAAACACCCAGTTGTGAGTATTGTAAGTCGTCCAAAAATTAAAGTAGCAGCCCCAGTTCAATTTTATTCCTTGAACTGGTAAATTGAAGATGAGATTATTTATGAGATTATTTAAGAGGTCTATTATTTGTTGTAGTCCTCAGCTGTGTCATGTGATCAGCAATGTGTCTCTCCAGCTGGTGCAGTGTTTCCAGAATGGACAGGAAGTCAGAATCCCCCCCCCCCCGTGCTAGAGACTATGTAGCCAAAATGGGACCTTGGTGCATGGCCAAAGATGCAAATACTATGGCAAGCAGCATTTAAGGTTATATCAACTCTAAACAGCCCCAATACCTCAACTGCACCAGAATTGGCATTACTTATCATAGACATAGGCAAAGTAGCACACAAAGCATGACTAATAATCACTCATCAACTCATGGCTACAAATCTAATCATAACATGACATTGGAAAGAAAAGCTATGCCCAGGAATCCAAGAGGTTCTCAAACAAGTCAACACTAACTGTCCATACGAGAAAGCAATTGCCTTTCAATTGAGCAGGTACTCACTTTTCCGGAAAAATTGGGATTTGTAGATTTGCAGCTTATATTTTATAGAATAGTAGTAGAAGGGAACCAAGGAGGATAGATTAATGGGCCTGACATAGTTAATGTTTATAGTCACATATATATATATATATATATATATATATATATATATATATATATATATATATATATATGTGTGTGTGTTATGTTTTGTATTTTCTTCATAACAACCACTAGAGTTTCCACATGTATGTGTCAGACATCCATAACAACAGCATCTCCTGAAAACGAATGAAAGGGGGATAGGTGCAGACGACAACTCATTTTCATCCCGAAATAAGCCAGGACAGGGAATAGTAATTAAAGTACTTTTACAAACTAAAACTATCATTAAAGTGTTTGATTCATATACTTGCAATATAATACATCAGATGTAAACTTCAGATACTACCATTGTAAATCTGGGGCCAAAGAAGGCCGCTGTTGTATGGCACATTAAGATGTATGGAAAACCTGAATAAAAAAATGTTTAAAAGGGATCAAGAAGCACTGCTGAATAGATGGCCCAATAATAAGACAACAAGTGAAGAATGCTTTTTCTACAGTTTATTGTATATAAGAGCAGTGCATTTGGACCAAAATAAGTGATGTTGACTTATCTCTTGACAAGTGTAGGAACCTAAGACCTTAGCCAAATGCACTGCAAGAGTTTGGAAAATTACTTTTAAAGAATATATGGGACCAGTGTCGGACTGGGGTTCCTTGGGTCCACCAGATAAACTATACTAGGGGCCCACCTCTCATCAGCTTTAAGAAAACAGACTCCAAATGAGGTGGTATTCTGCTGTACCTCTGCGGTCCAGTACTGGGTTAGAGCCTGGGCACACCAAAGGATCCTCTGGTACTCTGGTGGGCCAGTCTAACACTGTATTGGATGCCATTCAGCAGTGCCTTGTGTTCCTTGTTTCTTTGGTAATTGAACCCTTGTCAGTTGTTAGCATTGCATCACTAGTGTTTGGCAGATCCGAATCCAGACTTAAGCCAGAAGATTGGGTTTGGTGTTCGGGTTTAGCCCCCATTAGTAACAGCTGTGATTGGTGCTAGCACCAATTGCAGGTGATAACTCTTTAAATGCTGCTGGCAAAACTGCTGGTGGCATTTAAATGCTGCCCGCTTGTGCACACTACCATTTACTCTAGGGTCGGTTTCCGCATTACATCACTGAGAGCGATGATCCTCCTTTATATGGTAACACCTGAAATTGGTGTCAGCACTGATCACAGGTGTTACCGATGGGGGTGAGAACTTGGGTTTGGGTTCCGCTCCCCGATCCTGAACCAAACTCAGCGAACCCGAACCATGACATACAAAGGATGACATACAAAGGATTTCTCTTGTAGAAAGGCTCTAATTCTAATGATGATGGCTCACTCTTGAGCATGCTTGTAAAGATATGCCCACTGACTTATACCCATGTCATATTTTATATCTTAAAATAACAAAAACATTCAGACAATAAAAACAAAACATTGATAAGGGACCACATACTTTACACCACTGTTTTACAAGCTTTTTTAACATAATATCATATATATATGATATATACTTTCAGTGCAAAAAATGTGCTGAAAAACGTTCCCTCGGCTTATACATGAGTCAATATAAAAATAAAAAATACTTAAAAAATAATAAACTTATATACTCACCCTCTGGTGGCTCCGATGTGCCGCACTGCTCCCCCGATGTCCGCACGGCTCGTCTTCAGGCTTCTGCGCCGTCTTCTTTCTTCTGCTGGGCACCGCAATGTTTTTCCCCGGGGCGGCGCCTAGTATGACGTGAGCAGCGGTGCGTTATCCTATGTGCCTGCCGGGGAAGATCAATGGCGCCACCCTGCAAAAGAAAGAAGACAGCGTGGAAGTCTGAAGACGAGCCGCGCGGACATGAGGGGAGCAGTGCTACACATCGGGGCCACCGGAGGGCGAGTATATAAGTTTATTTTTTTTAATGCTGGGCTGGGCTGTATACTACATGGGGGCAAGCTGTATACTACATGGGGGCAAGCTGTATACTACATGGGGGCAAGCTGTATACTACATGGGGGCAAGCTGTATACTACTGGGGACTGGCTGTATACTACTGGGGGCAAGCTGTATACTACTGGGGACTGGCTGTATACTACTGGGGACTGGCTGTATACTACTGGGGACTGGCTGTATTCTACTGGGGACTGGCTGTATTCTACTGGGGGCAAGCTGTATACTACTGGGGGCAAGCTGTATACTACTGGGGGCAAGCTGTATACTACTAGGGGCAAGCTGTATACTACTAGGGGCAGGCTGTATACTACTAGGGGCAGGCTGTATACTACTGAGGGCAGGCTGTATACTACTGAGGGCAGGCTGTATACTACTGGGGGCAGGCTGGGCTGGCTGTATACTGCTGGGGGCAAGCTGGGCTGGCTGTATACTATAGGGGGCTGGTTGGCTATATAATGGGGGGGGGGTCTGTGACCAATGCATTTCCCACCCTCGGCTTATATTCCAGTCAATAGGTTTTCCCAGTTTTTGGTGGTAAAATAAGGGGTCTCGGCTTATACTCGGGTCGGCTTATACTCGAGTATATACGGTAATCCTATGCTAGGATACAGAAAGATTATTTAAATGGGTAGTTATAAATGGTTGTTATTAATCCTTACCCTTTAAGAACATGAAGTTTGAACAGGTGAAAGAAAATACAAAATAGCATTGATAGCATGGCTGCTGCTGACAGTGCAGCCCTACACCGTCAGCAGCCTAACGACTAAGGATTTATTTTTATGTTAAATAATATTCATTTTTTTTCTTGGCTCTCATTTCTCTGAGAAGACATTAAATGCCTGCTTTGTTGCTTCTAGGCTACCATTACTGCTTTCCAACTAGGACAAAAGCAATCAACCTAGTTTCAATATAAAGAAAAATGTTCCGCTCTCTCCCCTTTCCTCATTTGTCCCATAAACAAGACAGCTCAGGGTCCGGGTAAGAGAGACGGAAGGCGGAAGCTGGCAGTTTATACCCAGCACGCTGCTCGATTTAATTTTATGTCTCTCATCAGCAGGTAGCAATTATTTTCTGCAGAGAAATTCCTCTCTGAATTAGTTGCCGAATGTTTAACATCTGCTTATGGTTACACAGCCATGGTTGTGTGATGTGAGATTTAGCGCTTTTTACACATGAATCAGTTACCAAGCTAATTTAAATGGCATGCAATTGATACATTGCTTTGTTTTTTTGTTTTAGTTTTTTTGTTATTCCATTGTATGCTATTTGAAACAATGTAAATATGCATCTTAAAAAGAGAATCCGAAAGGAAAATTGTGCGGAAAGATATATATTCATTTTAAATTTCACTTATAAATTACTGTATAAACTATTGAATAAGAAAATACCTTAACATTTTTTTCTGTTTTAGTTATATATTCAATAGCATTCATCTTGTTATTTGAAAATATACCACCTAAAAGGACCTGAAAAGCTTGAGAAAGTAAGTCCTGTGTCATTAACTGTATTGACATATTGAATTTATGTAGCTTGCAAGTACAGTAATAATATTTCTTTATTTATATAGCACCTACAGATTATGCAGCGCAACACAGAGTTTGCCAAATTGGCCCCTGTCCCTATGGGGCTCACAATCTAATCAACCTACCAGTATGTTTTTTTTTGCAGTGTGGGGGGAAACCAGAGGACCTGGAGGAAACCCACGCAAACACGGGGAGAACATACAAACTCTTTGCAGATATTGATCTGAGTAGGACTTGAACCAAGGACCCCAGCACTGCAAAGCTACAGTGCTACCCACTGAGCCACCGTGCTGCCCGTGAATAAATAAATAAATTAATTAATTACATATATTGTGGAATATTGCAGCATAAAGGTGAATTGGATTTCTGATTCTACCAAAATATCTTTTTTGATATTGAAGTCTGAACTGAAGGGTCCGTGTGGCTTGTGTATCTTAGACAGATACCACAAAACATTATGGGAATTTTCAGCTTTACAAAAATTCCCTAAATAAAGTTTGCTTTTCCGCTAATAACTAAGAGCTGATGTCACAGCATATGGTTAGAAGGGAATCAATGTCAGGCCAAGAGGAACAGAATGTCTGATATTACCAGAAGAGAAGGAAACCTAGTGGTGAAATAGATCAAAAGTCAGAGCACCAACCAATAGAAAAAACAAGCCATGGACCAGAGGCAAGACCAGTTGTCAGAATTCTGAATGAGTGTATTGGTGTTGTACAGAATATGTTCTCAGTCAGTAGTAGATCATTTTTAAAGTTATTTTTTACCAGTTGTCAGTGAACTTGGTAGCGGACTGATAGAAAAAAGATATTGTGTAATTTTTACATAGTAGAATGGAGAAATATTTATTTTAAAAAATATTTCCCTGACAATAATAACAATAATTATAATAATGTAATATTTTTTTCTTATGATATTTAGCAATATAGACCCAGTTAGTAAAAAAAAAAGTCCCAAAATATTAATACAAATGTGCAGCCTGGCAATTGTGATCCAGGAATAGCATAATTTATCTACCATTTACTTGCACAAAATTGAGAAGTAATAAGTGGGCATAAGTGATGGATACTGACACGGCCATTCTGCTTATAACTTAATGATGTAGAAATACATACTTCAGCTGAGATTAGTTCACTGAAAAATCATTTGATTCCAAATGCTCCAAACTTAAGCAGGCTTTACAGGGGTTGAACATTTGCTTTCGACACGGTTAAATGATTTTTGTGGATAGAATGCATGATCTCCTGCTTTATTTCAATTATGCCATTAGAAGAGCAATGAGTGGAAAAATCCTCCTATCTACTCCACAGGTAACACATGCAGAAAAATGTTAATATTTAGTTTATCTCTAAATTGTAACAGATTTAACCTATTTAATTACAATTGATGCGGTATGTTTAAATAAATATTTTGAAAATATCTATAAACAAATAATCAGAACTGGGTAGAGAGTTTCTTATCATTACATTGCCATTGTAAAAGTCATCAGGTGAGTTGGACATGAATCCAAATTCTTTATCTGTTATACAGTGCCAATGCTAAGTGTATCAATATTTAACAAACCTCGTCATCAGGGTGAAAATTAAAAAGCTATGTACATATCTGCTCATATTTAAAATGTAAAAGGGCACCAATGATCTCCATCACTCTGTGGGCAGTAGAGATGAATTAGTTATTCAAGATTCGGTTCAATACATTTTTTTAAAAGATTTGGATCCAAACTGATCCAATAGTCCTGAAATTTGGTATAAGACCCCCAATCTTCTGAAACCCATCTTTTATTTATGAAAAAATGTTCCTCCCTTGTTTTGATCATTATGGGATTAACATAAGGTTCAGGGTTAGGGTTAGAATTAGGGGTAGGGTTAACCCTAACCTTACCACTAACCCTAATGCTAACCATATCCCTAATTCAAATCCTAGCGGTAAACCTAAACCTGATTTAAAAAATTGTAGAACTAAAGTTAGTACTAGTGATAAGCAGACCAAAACGGCAATGTTCAAGTTTGTTCTGTTTGGATCCACAGAGCCACAAGATCACTGACAAAATGGCTCATCGCTAGTGGGCATGGGAATTTCAAGCAGGTCAGGTTCCTTCATAAAAACAAGTCTATTATAAACTCCTAAGGTTATGGCCTGAACATTTCTATTTAGGTGGTGAAATAATTACGTGCACCATAATCAGGCAAAAGATAAGCGCAGTGACAGAATATATGTACAAGAAAGTACATTACAAAGAGTGAAGTCAATTTGGCAATATATGCATCAGCTTGGTAAACGCAGAAAATATTGAACAAGTTCCCACGCAGATTTTGACGGCTCCTAATTCATTATTTATAAATCCATCATAAAACCTACCTTTTAATAAAGTACATTTTACATGATTTAGCACAGACTTCTAATAGTAGCTGAATAAGTAATGACTTCTACAGTAGTTTTATTATTATTCAAATCCATTCCTCTCGCTATTTATATACAGCACATCTGTTAACCATTTCATGCAAGAATCCAAGAAATTCTGTTCATAGTAACTGTACAGTATGTGAAAAATTTACTTTTTAAGCCATATCTTTAAAAAAAATGAAGAAATAATTCAGGGCTGACAACAAATTATGTTTGTATTATATTTGCTTGAGTGAAAAGTTTCCAGCTTCACTTCTGCTACGACTTCTAAAACAGTTTCCATTAAGACACATTTAAGTTGTGAGAGTGACCATGTGGTTTATATGGTTTCTTGTATTTTATTTGGCTGCAACATTCAGAAATTTAAAAAAAAAAGATTATTGGAATATTGTACTGATTTGACTTTAAGTTAGGGTATGTCTGGTTTATCTAAATATTGTAAACATACAATGGTGATATGTCCAGCTTTACACTGCTGGTTCCCACACAGCTCTTTGTGCATCGATTCTCTTATTCACCAGACATCAGGAAGGTAAGCTGAACCTTTTTCTTTTCTTTGTTTCATTATAGTCACAGAGAAAACCTCCCGGAGTAAAGCATCTGTTAGTATAAAACTGGTTAAGATAAAGCTCTCCTAGAACATGGTTAATTAAAAATTAGAGAATAACATCCTAGACTGTGAAAATGTGGATGGATAGAGGTTGCAGAAAGTATTAGATTATAATATAGGCAATTTGGGCAGTAGCCTGGGGCCAAGCCTTCTAGAGGCCTATGGCCAACCATACCATCCACCAGATATACTCAGGAAGATCTTCGCCCATTAAATCTTTGAACATATGTTTATACACTCAATACACATACACATAAGCCATTTCAGAAACTTTCAAGGTCCTTTAAGGATCCTGAAACCACATATTGAATGCAGACAGACGGAATGCATCATCCATTCCCCGAGAAGCTTGATTTTAGAAAAATATGGAGGAAGTGAAGGGCCCATGGTAGTCTTCATCCATCCCATCACTGACCAGTAGCCAGTAGAACAGCTCCAGCTCTCCATCAATTACACCAGTTAGCCATTATAGACCATTTCTACCTGCATCAAGCCTGTTTTATGGCTTTAAAATGTTGATTGAAATGGCAAATTAAAATGCTTTTCTGATACCAGTCCTATTATGCACTGATTTGATGGGCTTGGGGGTGCAGTACACCCAAAATTTAAATAGTTGGGGCAGATTTTTCATCACAATTCCAGGGTGTACATGATACTTTCTATTCACAGTGTATTGTAAAGCAACATTTGAACTCAAATATGAAATTGTACAATTTTTTGCATGAACACCCTTTCCCCTTTCTAAAAGAAGCAAATGTTTCAGAGTGAACATTATAGGATTCTTTAGAGCAAAACAACATTTTTGTAATGATCTTCAACCAATATAGTTAAATGAAGGTTATAGTTTAATACATGCATTAAAGTTAGAAAAGTAAAATCATGCATAAAGCCATTAGGTAAAAGCTAAGCTTTTGCATGAAGATGTCCCAACCACTCCGTTTTGTAATTCCTAGCATGGCTTGCTTGCTCATTTCTGAGTCTGTACACAAACCAGACACAATGAAAGAGACCCGAAATAATCAAACTCACTGCTCAGCTATAACTGCTATTCCCCTTCATACTGCCTGTATAAGAGCGCCTGGAGAATTTCAGCTCACACTAAATCCGTGACAAATGCTTCTTTACCTAAATGGATATTTGGTAAATGATCACGAGGTTTCCCTTACCACCCATCGCTGAAAATCAGTCCCTGGCTTCCTTTAGCTCTAACTTGTTAAGGCTGAACACCGGAGAGGCCGAGGACTGCCGCTTTGTGAAATATTAGGCATTCCCAGCGGCTGACACCGTCTGAATTATTCCCCGTAAGGGAGCTCTTAAATGGGTTCAGAGCCAGGCTAGCTTTAATTGTAGTCTGAGAAGTGACACTCGGAGAGTAAATGATATGACACTTGTTTATTTTCCCAACATACTATGAATTTTAGGCCCGTTCGATTTCTGCAGTCCCTTTCTATAAAATAGTTGCTCTATTTAACTGCTGCTAAGAGTCTTTTCCTTATTACTTTTTCTTTTTGTTATTAAGGGTAAGAAATGTTTGCATTTCTTAAGTTATATTGCAGAGAGAATTATGTCGGTCTAAAAGGCTTTTAACCCTTTTTAGAACAAGTAATTTGAAATTGGAATGAATGCATGTAATGCCTTTATCAGAGGATCATACATGCCACATGTGATTCAGATGTTTTATTAGTTTTAATGCATTCTTTCTATATGCAATGATCTCCAAGTCAATGGGGCTAAAGTATTCAGATGTGTTGTGATCGGTGGCAATTGGCGTGCAACTTACCATAACTAACTAACAACTAAGTGCAACACTTACACATCAGAATTTTAATTTATGCTGGTGTAGATTTCAGCTATAGTAATCTTGGCTGGACAAAGTGGCTCCACCCTGGTTCACGTTGTTTCACAATCTGCTGTGATAACATTTTTGTGTGGTGCAAAAAGGGAGAAAAGTTAAAATTTCTAGATTGTTTGTCTGAAATTGCAAAGTTTCCATGATTTTAACACTAACAAAATGGTGCACAACGCATAATACATTCTCCCACCCAATGGAAGATGTATGTGGCGAAACTGACTTTTTTGTAAAACAAGATCAGACATGAGCCTCATCTCATTCATAGTGTTTTGTTAAAGCCTCATGCACATGACTGTAAATGTGTGATGTGAACCAGCCGCTCTAATGGCAGTTAGCTCACAGCGATCATTGAGGGACATGTTTCTTTATTTTGGCTTGATTTTTATATTATTTTTGCACATTTCTTAATGTTATGCCCCTTTTCGAGTATGTGTGCGTTTTTGTAATGCCTACGCCAGGGTGTTAGAGCAAACCTGTCACCAGGAATGTAATTTTTAGCTGGTGACCAGTTCCAATAGCCTATACTGTGCGGATTAAAAAAATGCCTTTGTCAGCATTCTGAATTACTTCAGTACTTTAAATAAGTTTAATTCACATTACCTGGTTTCCTGCCAGCAGCATGTGATGACTCTCTGGGGAGAGGGCAGCTGCGGTTGGGTGTGTACATGAATAAATGTGCGCATGGCTTCTTGATCCAGCCCTGAATAAATGGTTTGTGTGCCCTTAGCTTGAGCCCTCACCAATATGTCAGGTTTACCCCCAGGTGTCCCTTCTGCACCCCAGGACAGCAGCTTCCAGGACAAGTAGCCACAGGGAATTAGAATAAAGAGATATTATTTCTGAAAGCCAGAAATAAATAAATAATATATATATATATATATATATATATATATATATATATATATACACACACACAAATATTTATATAATTTTTTCTCCCAATACTGTATTTAGTATGGTATTCAGCCATCAAACAGATCTAATTCAGCATTTTGTGTTGTAGAATTGCTCATTTGCCCATCGTTTTCTGCATCACTCTTGCTGCAAGTTAAACATAATCCCCACCGATTTGAGTGGGAGTCACTACAGACCTGCCGCTACATGGCTGAGTGCTCATCCTCTGGATGTGGCAGAAACATTGCTCGTAAAATAGTAATTGCAAAGATAATGGCCACAGAGTCAGAGATAAGTCATTTTTACAGCGCATTTGTTCTGAACCTTGTACTAACATACATTGCAGAATCTGTCTGTACCTCTGCTAATGAACAGTGATTAATAGAGCTCAACTCCTCTTCTCAATGCAGCCATGTAGACACAATGGATACCAGGACATTTAAAGTAAAACATCCAATGTAAATGTCACCAGACCGACTGTCCCAATACTCTATTAACTGCTCTATTAGAACACTGTTCATTCATTTTTCATATACATTAGTTTCCTCTAATAAGAAATAATTAGACTTTGGAAGCTGAGATCCTCATACAAAATAACTTTATCATTAGTAAATTATTACAGGTCGTTTTGACAGCCTGTTCTGCTGGAAAGGACAATACAAGATCTAAAAATTTTTTTAACTTTATGTTGCTAAATTTCATATAACTACAAACTGATACTTACCAAAGCTAACTACATAATAGAAATAATCCTATACTCTCTTGAATCTATTGTAAAATGACATGATTATTTCTGTCAAAGATGAGGGTGATTAACCATGAAGTGTAGGTAGCATCTGTGCCTCTTAGGGGTTCAGCCCTATTTTCTACCCATAAAGTATGGCAGGAGATGTGCTGCTGACTGTGATTTGGTACTAAGTTTACATTCTGTCCTGCAATCTTATTTCACTCCTGATTGTCGTAATTGATTTCCACAACATTACCTGTCTCCTGTTGACTTTGTTTTGGGTTGAGGACGGAAAAGATTGCTGTGATGCCTCTTCCACTCACATGCTGCCCCTGCACAGAGTCACAGTTTACACGAATGCAGAAAACCGTGTAGAGAGCAGCAAGAGCTAGGGAAACAAGGAAGGGAAAACTGTTCCTTACTCTGTGGCTAAGCTAGTCCCTGCCTGCAGATGATGGTCAGCTTCCCGGGAGTAGCTCTGGACCTGACAACTTCTCTCTCTCAACATGAAGACCTACTCAGAAAGCACTAAGGGTCCTAGGTCTGAAGTAGTAAATTTAAGCCCCCTAGCAAAAAGCTTGATGCAAGTTAAACTTGGAGAACTGACAATCCCAGAATGTACACACAGCCGAATATATGAAGAACAGGAATAACAGGTAACAACCAGAGCAGGTCCTCAGGGCACTTAGGGTATGGTCACACGTTGCAGTTAAAACTGCATCGCAATTAGTTTTGAGGTGGTTTTAGGTGCAGTTTTGTCAATTTCACAGGTGAAAGACATGAACTGAATGGGTGAATTTGATTTTGAAGGAGAAAGCTGTTCCACAAATTTCATTCACCTATTGATTTGATGTCTTTCCCTAATTGTGATGCAGTTTTAACGGCAATGTGTGACCGCATACTGGCAATTACATAAACACAGACAAAGGGGAACAGACAGTAATTTGGTGAAAGAATACAAGCTTCTTAGTAAGTATAGATGTTACAACAGCCAGGGATAAGCTGCAGATAATAATACTTAGCAACTACTGAAAGACAAAACCAGCCTTAAATGGAACCTGGCCACTCTTGATAGGACAATACACATTAACACAGCTGAGACCTAAAAACTCCAGCACGTAAGGCAGAAACACCAATAACAAAAAGACAGGCATAAACAATCAGGCTACATAGCACAGTGGTAGAGAACTAACTAGAAAGACTACAGGACACCAGTTCAAATCCGGGTAGTTAGTCTGGATGTCACGAAACAAGTCCTATTATTCTCTGGACTTTGATTTCTTTGAAGAGGATTGTCTACCCACTTCTCAGTGTTTGCTATAAATCTTCTTTCGAGCTTGCTAGCATATACAGTACTAGATCTCCGATTTTCTTGATCTTTTGACCCTTGCCTGTTCATTTGTCTGTTGGCTCTGTACTGTATTGTCCTCTTGGTTTTGTCCTGTATTCATATGATCATTCTTCTGTGTTTCCTTGATCCTTAATTTTTTATCATGTTTTCACTTGGGAACATTGACCAATTTTCTCCTAATGTCTAGGGTAGGATAGGCAAGAAGGTAGGAACAGCTCTGTGGCTCTAGCTTTAGGAACCATTGTCTCTTTTTGTCCTTTCCTTTCCCAACTTATTATTCATAATTCAGAAGAACTACAGTTTACTACCTACACTTTTTTGCTCATATAACACCAACATATTCTCTAGCACTGCACAGAGATTGTGATTACTGACATAAACGTTGTCACGTTTGTCACAATCTTACGTGGAATTTCACTTTTTCACATACCAATACTAGGAATTATACACTGGTGGTGATGTGAAGATACTCTGCATAAGAGAAATCTAATTTTAGTTTCTGAACCTGGCTCTTCTAGGGGGTCATAATAGGATCCCATAGATAAAGACGTGTATGCTGAAATGAACCTTGGGGAGGTGACTTGCAGCTGACCATGGGGAGGATGCATCTGATATATACTCACCGGCCACTTTATTAGGTACACCTGTCCAACTGCTCGTCAACACTTGATTTCTAATAAGCCAATCACATGGCGGCAACTCGGTGCATTTAGGCATGTAGACATGGTCAAGACAATCTCCTGCAGTTTAAACCGAGCATCAGTATGGGGAAGAAAGGTGATTTGAGTGCCTTTGAACGTGGCATGGTTGTCGGTGCCAGAAGGGCTGGTCTGAGTATTTCAGAAACTGCTGATCTACTGGGATTTTCGGCAGTTCTGTAGGCGGAAATGCCTTGTTGATGCCAGAGGAGAATGGGCAGACTGGTTCGAGCTGATAGAAAGGCAACAGTGACTCAAATCACCACCCGTTACAACCAAGGAAGGCAGAAGAGCATCTCTGAACACACAGTACATCGAACTTTGAGGCAGATGGGCTACAGCAGCAGAAGACCACACCGGGTGCCACTCCTTTCAGCTAAGAACAGGAAACTGAGGCTACAATTTGCACAAGCTCATCAAAATTGGACAGTAGAAGATTGGAAAAACGTTGCCTGGTCTGATGAGTCTCGATTTCTGCTGTGACATTCGGATGGTAGGGTCAGAATTTGGCGTCAACAACATGAAAGCATGGATCCATCCTACCTTGTATCAACGGTTCAGGCTGGTGGTGGTGGTGTCATGGTGTGGGGAATATTTTCTTGGCACTCTTTGGGCCCCTTGGTACCAATTGAGCATCGTTGCAATGCCACAGCCTACCTGAGTATTGTTGCTGACCATGTTCATCCCTTTATGACCACAATGTACCCAACATCTGATGGCTACTTTAAGCAGGATAATGCGCCATGTCATAAATCTGGAATCATCTCAGACTGGTTTCTTGAACATGACAATGAGTTCACTGTACTCAAATGGCCTCCACAGTCACTAGATCTCAATCCAATAGAGCATCTTTGGGATGTGGTGGAACGGGAGATTCGCATCATGGATGTGCAGCCGACAAATCTGCGGCAACTGTGTGATGCCATCATGTCAATATGGACCAAAATCTCTGAGGAATGCTTCCAGCAACTTGTTGAATCTATGCCACGAAGAATTGAGGCAGTTCTGAAGGCAAAAGGGGGTCCAAGCCGTTACTAACATGGTGTTCCTAATAAAGTGGCTGGTGAGTGTATGTTATACTTGCATGGTTCCTTTATCTTATTTATGAAATTTTACATTGTATGGGTTACTTGGGGTTTTTGCCCTAGAAGTCAGGTCATATATATAGTATTAATATTAATTTGATGTGTAGTCTTTCCCAATGTGTAAATGTATGAAATTGTCATTGCACTTTATTTATATGAATTGTAATATTGTACACCTGAATGCTACATCCTAAACACTTTGGGGCACATTTACTTACCCGGTCCAGTCGCAATCCAGCGGCGGGTTCTCCCAACGCTGATTTGGGTTCTGCCGGGATTCACTAAGGTCCGTGCGCCGATATTCACCAGGTGTTGCTGCTGCACAGAGGTCCGCCGGAGTTCACCTGCTTTTTTCTGGTGCATGTGAGTGCTTGATCTTGCGACACAAATGGCTTTTTAAATTCTGCGGTTTTTCCGGATCCTTCGGGTTGTCTGGTGGCCATGCCCCCTGATTTCTGTTGCGTGAAAGTCGGCGCGATTGCGCCAAAAATCGATCACGTGCGCCACAATCCTGTGAAATACAGCACAAAGCGGAAATATTCGGGAAAAACTCGACGGATTCGCGGCTGCGGACCCTCTGTAAATGTGCCCCTTTGTGTTACTTAGTACCTTGCTTTTTTGGTTAGATTAATGAAAATGTTAACAACATGAACAACATGTACCTGAAAGATTATTATTAACACATCTTAACATTTATGCACCCAAAAATGCTATGTGTAAAATTATAAGTCCTGTAAATAACTATATTATAAGTTTTGGAATGGAGAGACAAAGAATACTAAATAATGCATGTAATTTTGATGGCCAACAGTTACCTGGTTCTTAATGGGTTAATTTAAAAATTTTCTTAAATATTAATTATATAGCGGATTGTTATTATCTTAATTTCACTTATCATCATCTTATATATTTGTATTCAAATAACATACCGCACTCTGTGTAATGTGTCACATAATGTACATGCCAACTAGGACCTGTACTTTGTTTTCACTTGTATACATTTTGGATGGGACCATGAAGTCATCTCATTACCACCTCCAGTGGTTTTGATACTGCAATCATATGTGTCTTGTAATGTTATATTCAAGGTTGTCATAGGCCTCGTTTAGTACTTATTTTATATTTTCCTGAAACAAGTACCATCATAAAGTAGCTTCAAAACCCTGCTGACCAGTTGAAATGCATGTGAAAAAACTCTTTCAGACCCCACTGCCTTTTTTTCTTTATGTGCTTGTTAGGTTGTTACCCTCTGCGTAGCCAGAAGGGCAAGTGGTATAAAAGGTGATGGAATCCTTGGCTCCATCAATCCTCCAAAAAGTAGACTTAAAAAAACAAGATACAGTGTAAGGCAAAAATGAACTTCTATATGTTATTATGTTATCCTAGGTATGAATGTATTCCTCATCATCACATGTTTTTTATGTTTTCTCTTGTGTGCTATGATAGCTTGTTCCAGCATGCCTCTGCAAGCCTCCACTATGATCAACATGACACCTCTGATTCCTTCTAGCTCAATCATCCAATTAACTCACCATCATCTCAACTCATGCCACTTTCTTCCAGGGCTTTCTCCATATCTATTTCCAAGGACACCTTCTAATAACACAATGACACCACTAACAAATGACCTACCTGGCATGTAATGTCTTTTTATTTATATCCTATCTATGTATAATTTCCATCTCAGCAGGAGTGAAGTCTATTTACAAGCCTGTCTCTTCTGTTAGCTCTCTTTTATATTGTTACTATTATTTTTATCAGTTTACTGGACAGCATGCATCCAAGTTTTTATTCTTATTATGCCAAATATATAAACATGTATGACATAGTTTTAGTAATAAAGGGAGTCTACCACCTCCCAACACATTATAATCTACCCAATTCTACACAACAAATTCTCCTTCCTAGTGACACTAAAATTATCCTTGTACAGTGGTGAAAAAGGCGAAATATGAGAGTCTTCGGTTGATGATGCATTTTTTTGGCTAACTAAAAAGGTGATAACAATTGCAAGCTTTCGAGACTACTCAGGAATCACGTCAGGCGCGGTATAAGACAACATAAGAATAGAACACACATTTATACACAAATGGACACAGTAACGCTATGGTTGATGAAACAGGACAATCAATGGATGAAGAAAAGAAAACACTTATGGCAATAAAGTAATATAAAATAAAGCGTATACATCAGGAAAGCACACGGCATATATGCTTAGCATATACATTGACAAATAGTGGCAGACAGATGCATAGTTGTTGCCTGTGTCTGGCTATTATACACCCTGTCCACCAAATAAAGCAGGATGGAAAGACATAGCAACTCTCCCCACAGCCCCGATGAGCATATACGTCACTCGACAGGGGGAGGGAACCTGGTGATGTCACTGTCCATACTTGGACAGTGACATAACAGGGGGAACGCCCCATTCCTTGATGTACCCTCCTCCCCCTGCATTCTGGAGGGGAGTTCTGCAGACAACATATCTCATACTCCGCCTCCCACATGAGGATGTTCTGGAACGTCCAAATGCGGTAAGGAGTTAAAACACTCTACTTTCTTGAAAAATAATTGACTTCCACAATTGCTCTGTATGTAATAAGATATCAAAATTGTTAACCTGAACAGCAAGAGGCTTCTTGGCCAGATAACAACCCTCCCCGGTTCAGTTCAATTACGTTACTGAATACAGGTCAACCAAAACCTGTGAATGCAGCCTAAGAAATCTAGAGCAATTTGAGGGGGATATTTGGAGGATTGTGTGGGTTGACAAACAGTATTGGCCAATTTATGTTCTGCTTATGTCCTTGATTCACTTCTAGTTTGAGTGTTTCTTTAAAGACTCTGACAGCAGAGAGATTTTTTATGATATGTGCAGATGTAATGAAGTTGACAACACATTAAATACCCAGATTCAAGTAAAATGAACACTTCACACAAACAAAGAAATAAATAATGACAGGTAAAGTTTGCCACTAATGTGAATTTAAAGCGTAAAAACTCAAGTTAAACTTTGCTACATCTTTACAATATACTAAAAAAGTGGAAACTGGAAGGATCTATAATAATAGCTAGTGTTACTGCCAGCTCTGGGTATCATGTTAGCTGCCATGGTTCATATAATCTGAAAAGTAATATAAATCACTCTATACATCTCAATTCTGCGCCTGTTTTGGGATGACAGAGGCAGAAAATGATTTACTAACCCCATAAGCAATGAAGTGTGGCTAATGTGAATTGTAAATGTGCTGCTGGTTTATGTACGCCAGTGAAAAGCGCTCAGTTCCTAGCTTCATTTTGATGTGGTAAATGTAAGAAGTACATCTTCATCTTATCTTATCTTGTCGGGGAGGTGGGTACTCGCAATACACACAAACAGTCGTTAAATAGGAGATCTCTATGTAGATATAAGATATATTCAATTCAATTGTTTAAAACTTCTCTCTTTGCATACATGTAGGGAATCATTTATTTTTGTTTGCTTTGTAAAAAATGTATTGCATTTGTATTAGCATTTCTAGAATTGACTTCTGAAAGGGGTATCCCCATTTAAACACATTTATGGCATGTGCACAGGATAAGTCCTACAGGTGAATGTATGGTATCTGTCTCCATTAAAGGGGCTTATTTACTAAAGGTCTGTGCGCACTGTTGTTGGAATTTCCAATGTTTTCGGGGATTGCACTAATTTAGACTGAGCGCAGGATTAAACTTTTAAATTGTGTCACAAGACAATGCACTTACATGTACCCCAAAGAAGAAGGTGAACTCTGTCGGACCTGATCGGGGAAGCGACAAATGCAGGATATCGGGTGCATGGTCATAGTCATTCGCGTCAGAGTGCATTTTCATTGGACAATGCAATTTCGAGGAACTTCATCTGACAGGCAAGTAAATGTCCCCAAATACTATGGGAGGTCTCTAGACCCCATTAGGAAGATACATGCATCTATTTAATAGTTGTAAAATAAAAATCTCAATGAAAAAGAGCAGAAGGTGATTGATTTATGATGTTTAAACTGCCAGTCATCAAGGGATATCAAAGTGTTCTGAAAGTGGCTTGTGGACAACTTTATCCAATGAGACCCCTTATACTATGTTGCTGGTGAAAGCCTGTATGATTAAAAGTAACCAGAGCTAAACTGAACCTGACCAATTATGGAAGACCTATTTGCTCTATGATGTATATGGAGAGTCCTGAAGGATGGGGCATGCCAAGACATGTGCACCAGTAGACATTGCCCATCCCTGGTGCACCAAGAGGCTCATTTGGATAAGAACAACTATGTCTAAAGCTTATAAAAGGGGGGGCTGGAAGACTTCACGTAAATGGTATGAAGGAGCTTGTAAATGCCTGCCTTTGTGTACACAAAAATGCTTAAAGGGAGTCAAAAATATTAAAAATAACTCTCAAACCAACACCCGTTGGCCATGCTCACACAAAGCAGTTTTTTTAAACTCTAGAAGTAAAAGAAAAGGTTTTATTGTGAATATTAAAGGAAACCAGTGTAATTTGGGACACTTAGCTACCCAGAGGTCCTTATGGACGAGTGATTTAGAGTTCCAAATTGTCCATTAGTTTATTTACCTTGTATACTTACCTTGGTCCAGAGCTCTTGGCCCCAGCGCAGTGAAACAGTAAAGCTGGTGGAGTGTATCCAACCTTCACTGCATATATTCCCGAAGGTATGGAGCATCCTCAATGAAGCTGGGGTGTACTCACTTAATCACTGCGGAAGCACCTGGATGAGTTCAATGTGCCGTATTATACTCATACATGAGTATAAAGGTTTATATATTTTTATGGCAGCAATAAAAGGGCAATCTGTGGCACTAGAACAAAGGTTCACAAGGATATGTAGCTGGTTTCCAAATCTCCATAACAAGTTCAATTTGACGCATGCTGATCCAGAGTGGCGCTGCTTAGAAAATACACAGGCTTGTCTATAAGTTTTTCTTTCAATAAATATAATTTAACACCTAAAATCATTTTTAAAGTGTAGCAAAGCTGCCCCATGGCTGAGAGCTGTGCAATATATCAGCGGCTACCTCTGAATAATAAGCGCAATGTTTCTCCGCCTGCTGCTCATGGGAGAGATGCCTCCTCTCGGAAGGTTTGCCAGTTGTCATCATGTTAAATTAAATCACTGATCACAGAGTATTCTGCTGTCTGGAATGATTTGCTTGCGACCAAAACCTTGACTTCCTTAATAAAATTATATTTTCTCATTTTATCTCACAATAAGAACTAATTAAGTATTTTTTTATTATTCAAACAGTATTTGGGTAAGCGTGACCTCAATTACAGGAGTGGAACCGTTTAGATTGGCGATTTCTGATGGCTCGAGGATTGCAAATTAAGTGAAACCGCATTTCATAAAATAATTCCCTCCATGTCTGGAGGGCAAGAGACTGCGCTGCATGCTGTACAAGCTCAATATGTGAAACATATTACATGCACGCCATATGTTCCATACTTTCTGCACATTGTTTATAATCCAGATGCAAAGCATGTAAATTCCTGGACAATAATGTGTATGCGCTCATTTGTCATGATGAATATACAGTGTCAGAGATTATATACATTGTGGGCATTAGCTCCATGCCCTCACTCCACAAATATTATCTCCCTGCACGATATCTACACTAGTTGACTTCTTTATATGCAGGATACAAAAGACCACCTGTAATTAATAGCAAAAGTAATTCAGCAGTCCTCGGCCTTTAAATATAACAGAAAAATAATTGTAACCTTATATACAGTAACATCTATAGGGAACAGAAGAATTTCTGTTTACACTACATTTTTCATTTTCTTCATACTCTACTGAAACTCCAAAGTCAAGTGTGAACAGGGCTACAAAACAGATGATTGGTAGCACTTGGACTGACAGGTGCTGGGAGATGCAGCAGCAGCAGAGCTTCGGCGCCTGGATCCCTGAGCAGCCGCCAATACCGGCCTCATCTACAACCTCCACTTGGTGGCCCTGGGCTGAAGTATACAACTGGGCTCCAACCATCTTACAGTAGAGGTCCAAATACATTGAGGAACATTACTTAGAATCAGTTGAAACTAGAGAACCACACAGGATCAGGAAATTGGCATCTATTAAAGGATGCCACAGGCAACTACGCACGTGTTGAAAGATATGAAGAATACAGCAGGACTGTTTTGTTTGCAGCTCCTCTCCCCTATAGGCCTTATCAGATGGTTTTCCCTGCAAACTACTTATCATTTGACAATGTAGAGCGGGCAGCCTCTACAGTTTGCGGCCCATATGTCTCACTCTCACTGTCAAATCCTATACCAGAGACACGTGACTGCAGTATGGTACTTATACACAGGTACTTTATCATATAGGATATCAGCAACATACTGTATATATGTCTAATAGTGGTGGTATAGGATCAAGGATGCTCGGCCCCACTGAATATTACAAGTATGCAGGATCACTGTATTATAAACTTTAGGATCCCATGGACAATTGGTAAGAGAATTTAAATGGGACATACTCCCAAGTGGCTTGCAACCCTGTCACAAGGGTGACCAAGTGTCTGTACTAATCAGTTGCACACAATGATCATTATTTTATGCAAATAGTGTTCACACAACACACACTTTTTAATAAATATAACAAATGAAAAACAGGCAGTTCTTGGGTTGCGTACAATATAGGTTCTGTAGGTTTGTTCATAAGTTGAATTTGTATGTATGTCAGAACTGTATATTTTATAATTGTAGATCCAGACAATTTTTTTTGGCCTATGTGACAATTGGATTTAAAAATGTTGGGTTGTCATATGAACCAGGATTACCAATAAAGTTTAATTACAGACACCTGTGATAACTGTTATAGCTGGTTATTGTAGCCTAACACTAAAGTACAGTAAATTCCCAACAAGCAGAGGTGCGTTGTAACTAGGGGTTGTCTGTAAGTTGGGTGTTCTTAAGTAGGGGACCGCCTGTATATGTTTTAGCACCCTCCACTTTCCCCCTCCCTAATTTTATGTACATTATGTGATACAATGCACAGTCAAAGCTTTTACCTAATATCACCAACCCATTGTGCTTCCTTACATATTTTCTTTGAAAATAAATGAAACTGATTTATTGAATTCACTCTTTCAGATAAGTAAATCTCGCTGATCGTGTGAAACAATTTACGTTTCCAGGCATTTAACAGCTTGGTTTTCCTAACAGCAAATTGGTTCAGAACGCTGCTTTGATTACAGAGACAATGTCAAAGAGCGACGGTACTTGTTAACAGAATATCTGATCATGCGTGGCTTGGCATGTCACATGGGTCATTTGCCCTTCTTAAACGTTATCATTCATTGTGATACATGGCTGCCGGTGAATTCCATAGTAGAGCGATGAGTACTGTACGTTACATTATGAGGACGCTGTTTTTTAATTTGCTGTATGTAATTATCTTCAGAAGCATTTAACATTGTTTATTCAGACAAGGTGTTGTTAGAGATCACCGCTAGAATTGCCTCTGAGTGTTGAAGCTATTAGCCGTGTTTGCTTAATGGTGTCATTGAGAGGACAATACAGCGAGTGTAGCTCATGTCACTCAGTCATGCTTAACGCCTCAGCGAGGGAACAAGACTGCCTAATCATGGTACGTCTATCATCCAAATGATATCTGTCATATGTATGTAAACCATGAATGTTTCCTCCATACAGATGTACACAGCTCAATGATTCTTATGAAGCTGAAATGGGTTTTAATAAACCAAGTTCTAAGCCATAGATCTATTTGCCACACCTGTGAGAGGGGCTAAAATATCCAGAAACGTACACATACACCACGTTCCAAATTATTATGCAAATGATATTTATCTCTGATTTTCCTAAATGCAAGTGACAGTCACTATAATAAAAGTCATCACCCGTTAGAGTATAAATAGAATTTATACCCCCCCCCCCCCCAATGATAACTCAAATCAAAATTTAAAATCACAGTGTTAAGAGGGACAAAGTTCAAGGAAAGACTCCAAAAGTAGATTACTTTCAGGGCTTTCAGGACCGTAAAGGCCTAAGTAAAGATCTATAGGGTTTTTTGCCAGGTTCTCAGTTTGACATGTTGGAAATCATATTGACTGATTACTAAGATATTCTGGTAAGGATCCAGCGGCCATGGTCCATATTAGCACAAATGACATAATAAGAGGTAGGTGTAAGGTCCTAACAAATTGTTTAAAGTATGTAAGTCATAAACTTGGGGTCAGGTCTCCAAAGATAGTTTTCTCTGAAATATTAGCTGAACCATGTGCCACAGATCAGTGAGGTAAACAAGTGCCGCAAAAGTGTAGTAAGGAGTGGTTTGGGTTCATAAAGACATGGGATGACTTTTCTATCAGCTACAGGCTCTACAGCAGGGATGGGTTGCATCTCAATAGGGAGGGTTTGGTTGTTGTTGGGGAACAATGACTAGAAGGTTGGTGGAGTATTTTAACTAGGAACATGGGAGGAGGGCAACTAGACTTGTACAGAGCAAGACATTGTAGTTAGGGAACTGGGAAGAGTCATGGCACATAGGAGAGGAAGGAGGGCTGGGGTAACACCAGTAAATAACAACAAAAGGAATGGAGATAGAGAAAACCATGGAATGCCAGAAGCCTTAGTGCCAGGAGTCTTAATGTTGTAGGGCAAATATGATATCAGTGATGCATGCTGGACAATCGCTACTGGAAGCCATTTGTATTCATATGGACAACGAGGGAAAGAAAAAAGAATAATTAACCAATTAGTCACCAAGCTCATTTGCACATTGTTGGACAAGGCCTATTACTCAAAACCAGCATATGTCACTTTATCTGGCTATAACTTTAGAACGCTTTAACTTACACAATTGTTTTTGAGTTGGTTTTTTTCCATGACATTTTGTACTTCAAGATAGCGGGAAATTTTGGTTGATATATTGTGAATTTATTTATGAAGAAAAGGTGAATTTGGTAAACATTTAGAAAAAAATTGCTTTTTTTCAAACTTCAAAATTTTCGGTTTTTCAAACAGTGTCCTTTTGTTTTATTACGACGCTAGAAAGATCACATATCGAACAGCATTCTCTCAAATTTTTAAGAAAATTTTAGAATAAATTACGTATTTTAAGGACCATTTCATTTCTATAGTTTTTGGAAGTGTTAATTGAAACCCCCCACATATTTTCATGTTCTATTAACTTCACCCCTCAAACTATTCAAAACAGCAGGTAGGAAGCTTTATGTATTTTACAGAAATTCAAACAAAATGTAAGTTTGATTTGGAATTCACTAATATTTGTCATTAATACATTCATTCAGCTGCAAAATTTACCCACATTAACTGAATAAAAGTAGAAAATGCATCTAGGAATATATTGGGCATCTTTTTCAGAGTAAGAGGACACCCACTGTCAGGGCACATAGCAGGGGCAAAAGGGAAGAAACACCATTGAGCTTTTGTAGGGCAGAATAGTTTTCAGGTGCCATGACTTGTTTGTAGAGCACCTGAGGCTTCATTCACACGTGGCATTTTGGTTGCATTTTGAAACACAATCCAAAGGCTCCACCTACAGTCATACGTTGAGTCATACTTCCCCCTTTCAAAAATCAATAACTTTTTTTTTCTTTGTACAGAGCTGTATGAGGGCATGTTTTCTGTATAACAAAAAATACCTTCTAGTAACAGCATTTTATATTCCATGCCATGTACTGAGAAGTGGAAATACAATTCAAAATGAGGTAAAATTGACAAGAACCCACATTTGCGCCATTTTATTGTGGGCGCTTTCACTGTACACTCCAAATAGCATCTTTATTAAATATTCTTTGCTTCAGTACAATCACAGGGATACCAAATTTATATAGGTTTTATCAGGTGTTAAAGATTTTTTTACCAAAAATTTTAACTTTTGTACTCCCCAAAAATTATTACTTTTACCATATGGTAAACTAGCTGACATGATTATTTCTACCAATTTTTGGACTATGCAATCTTTAGATCAGATTTTATTACATTTTTATGTGCTGCAAAAGGGGAAAAAATGGTGATTCGAACATTCAATTTTTCCATTACATGGTTCACCGCCGGGAATATCCAGCATCTTTTTCATTATTTATTGATTTATATGTGTTAGGGGCTTTTGGGACATTTTAATTAATTTTATTTAAACTTTTTTTTTTTTTTTTTTATTTATACGATCATAAGAACAAGTAATCATGTGATCCCTAGTTCATACTAATGCACTGCAATAACCATGTATTGCAGAGCATTAGAAGTGTCAGCCTATGCATCTGCATAGGCTAACAGGCAACTACTCGATCCATCCAGGGGACCAAGCATGCATGTGCCAATTGCAGACCCAGGGACCTTCATTAGGTCCCTGGCTGCCCGGATATGAAAAAAATAACATTTTAAAAAGGTCCTGTTAAAAACACATACCTTATGGGGAAAAGTATATGAGAAACATCTTTTTGAAGCCATGGACAGGGGCAGCAAACACTATGGCTCAGGCCGTATGCCCACTTCAATTGCCTAAAGCCCACGTGTGAAGTACTAGTACGTCACATGTCGGTTAGGGGTTAAAAGGTGTGGAAGATTCATTAAGGACAGGTTCTGTTGCACAGGACTGGTGCATTGCAAATGCAGTGCCAATATACAAAACAACTATCAAAAACAGATCCTGGAAACTACGAATCTGTGAGTTTAACTTTGGTTGTGGAGAAAATATTTGAGGGGTTTGTTAGAGAGGATATCCTGGAGTATCTCACATAACCTTATAACCCAGCATCAGTATGGATTTATGAGGGATTGGACTAATCTGATCAACTTCTATTAGGTGGTTAATTCCATAATGGACCTGGAGGGGGCTGTGGATGACTTTTCTCAAGGCATTTGATACAGTACCGCAAATTGTGTACAGATTTTGCCACCAGTGTATGAAAAGGACATAGGTGCAGAGGAGAGCAAGCAAGATTATTCAGAGGGGGGGTCACTAGAATACAATTACAGATTACAAAACTTGTGAATGTTTAGCTTAGAAAAAAGACCTTATTGCAATGTACAAATACCTCAATGGGCAATACAGGGATCTTTACAAAGATCTTTTCATACCTAAGCTTGTGGCCAGGACTAGAGGTGGCTCTAACATCGCCAAACAGAGGGATTCTTTACTAAGAGTACTTTCTGCTGCAGGAGGTTGTTATGGCAGATACTTTGAGGTCATAGGGGCCTAGATGCTTTTCTTGAGAACAAATATATCAAGGTTTATGGGGAAAAAAATGTTTGATTTAATTAGATAGGTTGGACCTTATGGATGTGGGTCTTTTTCCAACCTTATATACTAGAATAAGCTATTGGAATTCAAATAACCTAGGGGGTCTAAACATACAGTTGAAAAATGTTAAATGTAAATTGTTTAATAAAGTAAAAATTCAAATCATTCCTTCCCGCTAGAACTGATATCAAAATAAATATACTATATATAGAAAAGTCCAATTCAAAACCAACGACACCACCTTCTACCACCATATACACTCACTGGCCACTTTATTAGGTACACCATGCTAGTAACGGGTTGGACCCCCTTTTGCCTTCAGAACTGCCTCAATTCTTCGTGGCATAGATTCAACAAGGTGCTGGAAGTATTCCTCAGAGATTTTGGTCCATATTGACATGATGGTATCACACCGTTGCCACAGATTTGTCGGCTGCACATCCATGATGCGAATCTCCCGTTCCACCACATCCCAAAGATGCTCTATTGGATTGAGATCTGGTGACTGTGGAGGCCATTTGAGTACAGTGAACTCATTGTCATGTTCAAGAAACCAGTCTGAGATGATTCCAGCTTTATGACATGGCGCATTATCCTGCTGAAAGTAGCCATCAGATGTTGGGTACATTGTGGTCATAAAGGGATGGACATGGTCAGCAACAATACTCAGGTAGGCTGTGGCATTGCAACGATGCTCAATTGGTACCAAGGGGCCCAAAGAGTGCCAAGAAAATATTCCCCACACCATGACACCACCACCACCAGCCTGAACCGTTGATACAAGGCAGGATGGATCCATGCTTTCATGTTGTTGACGCCAAATTCTGACCCAACCATCCGAATGTCGCAGCAGAAATCGAGACTCATCAGACCAGGCAACGTTTTTCCAATCTTCTACTGTCCAATTTCGATGAGCTTGTGCAAATTGTAGCCTCAGTTTCCTGTTCTTAGCTGAAAGGAGTGGCACCCGGTGTGTTCTTCTGCTGCTGTAGCCCATCTGCCTTAAAGTTCGACGTACTGTGCGTTCAGAGATGCTCTTCTGCCTACCTTGGTTGTAACGGGTGGTGATTTGAGTCACTGTTGCCTCTCTATCAGCTCGAACCAGTCTGCCCATTCTCCTCTGACCTCTGGCATCAACAAGGCATTTCCGCCCACATAACTGCCGCTCACTGGATGTTTTCTCTTTTTCGGACCATTCTCTGTAAACCCTAGAGATGGTTGTGCGTGAAAATCCCAGTAGATCAGCAGTTTCTTGAATACTCAGACCAGCCCTTCTGGCACCAACAACCATGCCACGTTCAAAGGCACTCAAATCACCTTTCTTCCCCATACTGATGCTCGGTTTGAACTGCAGGAGATTGTCTTGACCATGTCTACATGCCTAAATGCACTGAGTTGCCGTCATGTGATTGGCTGATTCGAAATTAAGTGTTAACGAGCAGTTGGACAGGTGTACCTATTAAAGTGGCCGGTGAGTGTATAGGCACATGCATGGATGCAAAGTCCAACTGCAATACTTATCGCAGGTGCAGTGTCCACCAGGATTTCTTTGGTGCACAGACCCAAAAATAGTTAATCCATACGAAGAATACAAGCAAAATGAAAGGGACTGCACTCACCCATATCCTGCAGAAATCAAGTTACTCTTTATTTCGGTGACAAGTACCAAATACTCACAAAAATAGGACCAAGGAGGGAGGGAGTGCAAACATGATGCTCAAAAGAAGGCTACGGCCGTTTCGCGTGATCTGTGCTTCTTCCGGCCTCCGTGCAACATATAGAGATGTCAGACATTTCCAAAATGCCCCAAATTTCAAAATCTAGCAAAATATAAAAATGGTTATTCCCAGTGATGAGCCCGGTATTAAAAAAATAGCACCCATATGTCTGAATCGACACGTTTTTGACATTTTACAACATATAAAATATTTAATAAAAAGGGATTGAATGGTCATATAGTTCCAAAAATGGCAGCAGTGAAAACATCAGTTCATCCCACAAATAATGACACATTACATAGCTCCGTAAACCGGAGTATGAAAAAACTATTAGAATATGGCAAAATGAAGGCTCTTTTTGTACTAAGGTTTAAATGTAATAAAACCTATATTCACTTGGTGTTTCAATTATTTTGCCACCCCAAAGAATACACGAGAGGTGTCATTTGTAGTGGGTGTTGTCAGGAGGATTCTGTGCTGTAGCTTCACTGACTGTTACACTGTCTCTTTCCCTGCTCTCTCAGCACTTACCCTCCCTCTGCCTGATGTAATTTTAGTGCAGCAGAGGTGAAGCAAACTGAAATAGTTTGTGAAGCTGCAGCATAGAGAGGCTCTGGTAATCCCCCCAGGAGCCCTTCAGGTGCATTAGCATAGTTTTAAAAGTTGATTTCAGAAGGAAGGAAGTCATGGATAACAAATAGAAGAGGATAACCACAGTCACGGTGCCCGGATCTATGGGTAAGTGTCACTGGTTTATCATGCCTGATTTGGGTAGATTGTAGATTGATGGTAGATTTCCTTTAAGAGGAACTAAACTCTTGTCATTGGAGGGGGTACCAGAAGCTGAATTATGATCAGCTTATTATGGGGGAATTCGCTGAACAAAAAAAAATGTTTTACCCCCACTCATCTTGTGGCTCCTTATTGTGCCATACTAAATAATGGAGTGTTTTCACCTGATCCCTGGTTAGTTGGACGCTCATGTTTCAAGTTCACAGTATTTCACTTTCATTGAGGCTAATTCATCCTTAATTCTTTACAGTGAAGCAGCTGAGCCAATGAAGAATCTGAGACTGAGAAAGGGTTAATGGTTTATTGTTGGCTCTGAAAGCCCAACAACTGTTTTCACCCCCACACACAGGCTGAGGCTCAGTCACATCTAATACAGCCTTGAAAAGCACTTCCAGCTGCTATTGAACCACACTTACAATTAAAAACATTCAGAAATTCATTTTCTGACCGTGCAAACAGTCTGCTTAGGCTTTCCTCTAATGCAGAACCGCAGGGGCAGCTCCACGCCATCCCATTTAGGCTAAATACCAAACCATAAAACTTAGAGTGGACTGAATCAAACCCCAGGCTGTTAATTGCATTTAAACTTTCATATTGAAGTTGTTACAAAGTTCTAGTTTTGTTTTTCACGAGTTTCATAAAGAAACTTCGCTATGTGGCATTATGTTTTCTTAATCCTGACACAAAGAGTTAGACATTGCTAGCACAGTACGACCGGTTGCATTCTGTACCTGCTTCTACCCATTTGTATATACTCAATATAAAGCACAGTCTACATATGGTCAAAGCACTGGCAGGTATTGGATACAATGTACCAGAGTTAAGCTAAGGGTTATCATCTACTGTAGTCGATAGACGTGCTTGTAGAAATGCAAATCTCGGCTCTAAACCCCTTGGCACCTGCTTCTCAGAGTCTATACCCCGGTAACCCCCCCCCCCCCTTGACAAATAACTAAGAAGTAGAATGCAACAATACAATAATTTCTACAGTGATGTGTGGATGCAGATATGACAGACATCTTGTGGAGAAGGTGTGTGGCACACAACATATGAATTGCACTCATCACCCACAAGCTAAGACTGCTAAAGCCAAGCAAGGCACCTCAGGCTGCAGAAAACAAGTGTTTGGTATTAAAGTAGCGTTAATAAAGAACCTGACTGGGCTGGAGATAGAGGACCACGCGGGAGCTAGACTATGGTGTGATGCGTAATGATAAACACTAGAGATGAGTGCACCTATTCAGGATCGGTTCAACCAAATATGAAAGTCATCCCCACCAGGAGCAGCAGCAACGGTATTGGGTGTTATCTTTTATATGCCACCGGTAAAACCTGATGTCATCGGGCTTTGCTGGCATTAAAATAGCTAACTGTTTGTGATTATTACCGGCGGGGGTTCAACATTGCAGTTCCGGTCTTCATCACTAATGAAGACCTTTCCCAGGGCTAAGGAAGGTAACAGCAGTGACTGGGAATAAGGTGAACCACAAGAGAATTGTTACACCAACAATATGCATAAATTTGTGATAAAACAGTTAGGGCTGCATCTTCCTGGCAATGTCTGTGGTTTTTCATGGTCAAAACTGCTGACTTCCTCTTCCTGAACTCCTCTTAAACCCTTTCTAACCTTAAAAGGCTTTACTGACTGGAGAATCTGTAACAAATTTTCATACTTATTGGTTTGAGGGCCATAATTTGGTGACTGCATTTTTTTCCTGTCACATAGGGTTAGTTAAAAATAAAAAAAGTTACAAAAACTGGAGAAAAATAAAACAAAGCGGGAAACAAAAACAGGCTGGTCTGAGCACTACCTGTACATCAGTAAGTCCCTCTCTAGAAAAACAGTTTACTCACAGCGGCTAGTGACATACGGCTGGCAAGCCTTCCAGAGCAATGTCTCTCACACAGTCCTCCAGCCCAGTATGCAGCTCTGGGTTATAACCCCATCTCCCAGCTGCACTTGGTAATTAGGGCTGTGCAGTCTCTGGTCAGTGCATTAACCCTTTACCCCAGGTATGGAAGTAACCTGAAAGGAATATATACACCATCTATTACCTTTCCAGCCGCTGTCCTACATACCCTCCCCCTCTGCTCAGACCTGTGGGGAGGAGCACTTTGTGCCCCTAGAGAGTGGACACGGGACAACGCATCAGCATTACCTTGCTTAGACCCTGGGCGGTGTTCCACATAGAACTTATAGTCCTGAAAGGCTAAAAACCACCTGTTTTTTCCCTTTATTCTGAGCCATTCAGTTTAAGGGAGAATGATCTGTCACCAACCTGAACTGTCTCCCTAGTAGGTAATATCTTAGGGACTCAAACGCCCATTTCAGCGCAAGACATTCCCTCTCAATGATGGCGTAATTCTTTTCTGCAGAGGACAATTTCCTTCTCAGATAAACAACAGGATGTTCTTCTCCATTGACTATCTGTGAGAGGACAGCTCCCAAGCTGACATTAGAGGCATCTGCCTGGACCACAAATTCTTCTCTGAAATTTGGGGCTATCAACAATGGCCTTTTGCACAACACCTCCTTTAACTGTTGGAATGCTTTGTCTGCTTTCTCATCCCACTTGACCAAAGCAGATTTTGACCCTCTGGTAAGGTCTGTGAGGGGTGATGCAATTGTGGCAAAGTTTGGCACAAACCTTATCTAATACCCGGCTAGTCACTAGCTTAATGACACCTCGCCCAATGGTATATCCCAAATATCTGGCTTCCTCCAGGGCTATTGCACATTTTTTTGGGTTGGCAGTCAAGCCCGCCTCTCAAATTGAGTCTAACACTCCTTGGACCTTTTTTAAATGAGACTCCCAGTCTGGGCTAAAAATAACCACATCATCTAAATATGCAGACGCATACTCCTTGTAAAATAAGGTCCATCCATCTTTGAAATGTAGCCGGCGTACCATGCAGGCCAAATGGGAGGACTACATAATGGAAATGACCATCAGGCGTGGAAAATGCTGTTTTCTCCTTCGCCGCTTCAGTAAGTGGCACTTGCCAATAGCCTTTGGTCAGATCCAAAGTAGTAATGTATCTTGCCGGGCCAAATCTTTCAATCAATTCGTCTACTCGTGGCATAGGGTAGGCATCAAATTTTGAAACTTCATTTAACTTTCTAAAGTCATTGCAGAACCTAAGACTGCCATCAGGTTTGGGAATCAGAACTATGGAGCTTGACCAACCCCTGTTAGACTTCTCTATAACCCCCAGAGACAACATTTTTCCCACCTCCTCTGAAATAGTCTGTCTTTGAGCCTCTGGTACCCTATAAGGTCTCAACTAGAGATGAGCGAGCACTAAAATGCTCGGGTACTCGTTATTCGAGACGAACTTTTCCCGATGCTCGAGTGCTCGTCTCGAATAACGAGACCCATTGAAGTCAATGGGAGACTCGAGCATTTTTCAAGGGGACCAAGGCTCTGTACAGGGAAGCTTGGCCAAACACCTGGGAACCTCAGAAAAGGATGGAAACACCACGGAAATGGACAGGAAACAGCAGGGGCAGCATGCATGGATGCCTCTGAGGCTGCTTAATCGCACCATTATGCCAAAACTATGGGCAACAGCATGGCCATGACAGAGTGACAGAATGAAGCTAGATAGCATCTAAAACATCCAATAATTGACCCTGACACTATAGGGGACGGCATGCAGAGGCAGCGGCAGCAGCGGCAGGCTAGAGAGTGGCATGGCGACATACCCTAAATGGACTCAGGCTTCAAACCAATGGGTGGCAGAGAGGAACCAAAGGAGGTGAGCAAGAAGCGCTCAAATAATATCGGTACATGATAAAAGTTTGCCAGTATATTTTGTGGATTACACAGCAGGGTGGCGACAAAGTTAACATGGAAGCCATGAAAACAACCCAAAATTCTGCCTGACACAGCTTGACACGTTTGATAAGGGGACCATGTATGGAGGCAGTGAACTGGTAGTAGATTAAAGGTGCTGCAGTTAAAACTATGTTAGTTGGATCTTGGCATGGAGCTGGCGCTCCGCTGCCAGGCGAGCTTTCGCCAATCCAAGCCCGTGTCTCTAGGCTACTCCCCAAACAGCACTTCTAAGAACCTTTTGTATAAGATCAAGTGTAGTAGCGTTCTTATAAGTTTAGGATATGGCGGGTGAGGGGAATGTAAACAGAAGCGCAAGAAGCGCTGAAATAATATTGGTAAATGATAAAAGTTTGCCAGTATATTTTGTGGATAACACAGCTGGGTGGCGACAAAGTTAACAACTTTGATGTGGAATCCATGAAAACAACCCAAATTTCTGCCTGACACACCTCGTTTGATAAAGGGACGATGTATGGAGGCAGCTATATGGACGACTTTTGGAGGTAGCAATGGAGACAACGTGTGGAGGCTGCTATGGAGACAATTTAATTTGGATAGTGAAAAATTGAATAGATTGAGTGCCTGTATGTGGCAGTCCAAAAAAGTTTTCAAACCAGAGGAGCAGGTAGGTGGCCCTCCAGAAAAATGAAATAGATTGAGTGCCTGTATGTGGCAGTCCAAAAAAGTTTTCAAACCAGAGGAGCAGGTAGGTGGCCCTCCAGAAAAATTGAATAGATTGAGTGCCTGTATGTGGCACTCCCAAAAATTGTTTAAAACAGAGGACCGGGTCGGTGACCCTCCAGAAAAATTAAATGCATAAAGTACTATAGCTAGAGCCAGTGGGCCCTGGCAAAAAATAGCCAGTTTCCTCTGCTTTACTGTACAAAGAGGAGGAGAAGGAGGAAAATGAGGAGGAGTGGATAAATTATTCAGGTTGAGCTTCCTTCACCTGGTGGAGATTGGAAATTATGAGAAATCCAGGCTTTATTCATCTTAATAAGCGTCAGCCTGTCAGCGCTGTCAGTCGACAGGCGTGTACGCTTATCGGTGATGATGCCACCAGCTGCACTGAAAACCCGCTCGGACAAGACGCTAGCGGCAGGGCAGGCAAGAACCTCCAAGGCGTACAGCGCCAGTTCGTGCCACATGTCCAGCTTTGAAACCCAGTAGTTGTAGGGAGCTGTGTGATCATTTAGGACGATGGTATGGTCAGCTACGTACTCCCTCACCATCTTTCTGTAAAGATCAGCCCTACTCTGCCGAGACTGGGGACAGGTGACAGTGTCTTGCTGGGGTGACATAAAGCTGGCAAAAGCCTTGTAAAGCGTACCCTTGCCAGTGCTGGACAAGCTGCCTGCTTGCCTACTCTCCCTCGCTACTTGTCCCGCAGAACTACGCACTCTGCCGCTAGCGCTGTCAGAAGGGAAATACTGTTTCAGCTTGTGCACCAGGGCCTGCTGGTATTCATGCATTCTCACACTTCTTTCCTCTCCAGGGATGAGAGTGGAAAGATTTTGCTTGTACCGTGGGTCCAGGAGAGTGAACACCCAGTAATCGGTGCTGGAATAAATTCTTTGAACGCGAGGGTCACGGGATAGGCAGCCTAGCATGAAATCTGCCATATGCGCCAGAGTACCAATGCGTAAGAATTCACTCCCTTCACTGGCCTGACTGTCCATTTCCTCCTCCTCCAACTCCTCCAACTCCTCTTCTTCTGCCCATACACGCTGAACAGTGAAGGACTCAACAATGGTCCCCTCTTGTGTCTCGCCAACATTCTCCTCCTCTGCCTCCTCATCCTCCTCCACCTCCACCTCCTCCGATATGCGCTGAGAAACAGACCTAAGGGTGCTTTGGCTATCAACAAGGGAATCTTCTTCCCCCGTCTTTTGTGACGAGCGCAAAGCTTCCGACTTCATGCTGATCAGAGAGTTTTTTAACAGGCCAAGCAGCGGGATGGTGAGGCTGATGATGGCGGCATCGCCACTGACCATCTGTGTTGACTCCTCAAAGTTACTCAGCACCTGACAGATATCAGACATCCACGTCCACTCCTCATTGTAGACTTGAGGAAGCTGACTGACCTGGCTACCAGTTCTGGTGGAAGTTGACATCTGGCAGTCTACAATCGCTCGGCGCTGCTGGTAAACTCTGGATAACATGGTCAGTGTTGAATTCCACCTCGTGGGCACGTCGCACAACAGTCGGTGAGCGGGCAGTTGGAGGCGGCGCTGCGCTGCCCTGAGAGTGGCAGCATCTGTGCTGGACTTCCTGAAATGCGCACAGATGCCGCGCACCTTCGTGAGCAAATCAGACAGATTGGGGTATGTCTTGAGGAAACGCTGAACTATCAGATTTAACACATGGGCCAGGCATGGCACATGTGTCAGTCTGCCGAGTTGCAGAGCCGCCACCAGGTTACGGCCGTTGTCACACACAACCATGCCTGGCTTCAGGTTCAGCGGTGCCAGGCACAGATCAGTCTGCGCCGTGATGCCCTGTAATAGCTCTTGGGCGGTGTGCCTTTTATCGCCTAGGCTCAGCAGTTTGAGCACCGCCTGCTGTCGCTTAGCGACGGCACTGCTGCTGTGCCTAGAGCTACCGACTGATGGCGCCATGCCCACGGATGGTAGTTCGGAGGAGGAGGTGGAGGAGGGGTGGGAGGAGGAGGAGGCATAGTAGGCCTGAAACACCTGGACCGAGGTAGGCCCCGCAATCCTCGGCGTCGGCAGTATATGACTAGCCGCAGGGTCAGACTCGGTCCCAGCCTCCACCAAGTTAACCCAATGTGCCGTCAGCGATATATAGTGGCCCTGCCCGGCAGCACTCGTCCACGTGTCCGTGGTCAGATGGACCTTGTCAGAAACGGCGTTGGTCAGGGCACGGATGATGTTGTCTGACACGTGCTGGTGCAGGGCTGGGACGGCACATCGGGAAAAGTAGTGGTGGCTGGGGACCGAATACCGAGGGGCGGCGGCCGCCATGAGGTTGCGAAAGGCCTCGGTCTCTACTAGCCTATAGGGCAGCATCTCCAGGCTGAGCAATCTGGAGATGTGGACATTAAGGGCTTGGGCGTGCGGGTGGGTTGCACTATATTTGCGTTTCCGCTCCAGCGTCTGGGGTATGGAGAGCTGAACGCTGGTGGATGCTGTGGAGGATCGTGGAGGCGACGATGGGGTTTTTGTGGCAGGGTCCTGGGCAGGGGGCTGACTATCAGCTGACACAGGGGAAGGAGCAGTGGTGTGCACGGCCGGAGGTGAACGGGCTTGTTGCCACTGAGTGGGGTGTTTAGCATTCATATGCCTGCGCATACTGGTGGTAGTTAAGCTATTAGTGGTGGAACCCCTGCTGATCCTGGTTTGGCAAATGTTGCACACCACAGTTCGTCGGTCATCCGGTGTTTCCTTAAAGAACCTCCAGACTTCTGAAAATCTAGCCCTCGCCGCAGGAGCCCTCGCCACGGGAGCTTCACTAGTTGACACATTTGGCGCTGATGCACCAGCTCTGGCCCTGCCTCTCCGTCTGGCCCCACCACTGCCTATTCCAACCTGTTCTGGTCGAGGACTCTCCTCCGTCTCAGAAGCACTGTGTTCACCCGGCCTATCAACCCAGCTTGGGTCTGTCACCTCATCATCCTCCGATCCCTCAGTCTGCTCCCCCCTCGGACTTCCTGCCCTGACAACAACTTCCCCACTGTCTGACAACCGTGTCTCCTCATCGTCGGACACCTCTTTACACACTTCTTCCACTACGTCAAGAAGGTCATCATCACCCACAGACTGTGACTGGTGGAAAACCTGGGCATCGGAAAATTGCTCAGCAGCAACCGGACAAGTGGTTTGTGAGTGTGGGAAGGGTCCAGAAAACAGTTCCTCAGAGTATGCCGGTTCAAATGCCAAATTTTCCTGGGAGGGGGCAGACTGGGGGGGGAGGAGGCTGAGGTGCAGGAGCTGGAGGAGTGGCGATTTCGGTGACATGGGTGGACTGCGTGGAAGACTGACTGGTGGACAAATTGCTCGAAGCATTGTCGGCAATCCACGACATCACCTGTTCGCACTGTTCTGGCCTCAACAGTGCTCTACCACGAGTCCCAGTAACTTCAGACATGAACCTAGGGAGTGTAGCTCTGCGGCGTTCCCCTGCTCCCTGATAAGCAGGTGGTGTCTCACCCCGCCCAGGACCACGGCCTCTGACCCCTGCAGTAGTTGGACGCCCACGTCTCCGCCCTCGTCCTCTACCCCTAGCCCTCGGGTTAAACATTTTGAAAATGAGAGTTATAACTTTAATTTTTTTTTAACTTTTTTTTGTGTTTTTTGTTTTTTTTTGTGTTTTTTAGTTTTTAAAACCAAACGATGCTATCCTATTGCTATGGCTATTTTCTAGCCAAGTATGAAAGCACACTGCTATGCCAGATGAGATGACGCTGAGTTATTAAAAAAATAAACGTAAAATAAAAAAGGAAATGGCAGACTGTGCCTAATTGAAATCCAACCCCTAATAAATTTTCCCACTTCGGTCTTTGCGATGGATATGTGCGTCACTAAGCGCAAAACACAGTGGTCGCAAGTCTCACTACAAATTGCTCACAATTTGCTAGTAGATGCACTGCAGCAAGTACAGCCACCAGCAGATCAACCAGAAATCAAATATATATAACGCTACTGTAGGCGTAAGTAAGCCGTTTGGATTCTCCTATGGCTATTTTCTAGCCAAGTATGAAAGCACACTACTATGCCAGATGAGATGACGCTGAGTTATTAAAAAAATAAACGTAAAATAAAAAAGGAAATGGCAGACTGTGCCTAATTGAAATCCAACCCCTAATAAATTTTCTCACTTCGGTCTTTGCGATGGATATGTGCGTCACTAAGCGCAAAACACAGTGGTCGCAAGTCTCACTACAAATTGCTCACAATTTGCTAGTAGATGCACTGCAGCAAGTACAGCCACCAGCAGATCAACCAGAAATCAAATATATATAACGCTACTGTAGGCGTAAGTAAGCCGTTTGGATTCTCCTATGGCTATTTTCTAGCCAAGTATGAAAGCACACTACTATGCCAGATGAGATGACGCTGAGCTATTAAAAAAATAAACGTAAAATAAAAAAGGAAATGGCAGACTGTGCCTAATTGAAATCCAACCCCTAATAAATTTTCCCACTTCGGTCTTTGCGATGGATATGTGCGTCACTAAGCGCAAAACACAGCGGTCGCAAGTCTCACTACAAATTGCTCACAATTTGCTAGTAGATGCACTGCAGCAAGTACAGCCACCAGCAGATCAACCAGAAATCAAATATATATAACGCTACTGTAGGCGTAAGTAAGCCGTTTGGATTCTCCTATGGCTATTTTCTAGCCAAGTATGAAAGCACACTACTATGCCAGATGAGATGACGCTGAGTTATTAAAAAAATAAACGTAAAATAAAAAAGGAAATGGCAGACTGTGCCTAATTGAAATCCAACCCCTAATAAATTTTCCCACTTCGGTCTTTGCGATGGATATGTGCGTCACTAAGCGCAAAACACAGCAGTCGCAAGTCTCACTACAAATTCCTCACAATATGGTACTAGCTGCAAATAAAAAAAAAAAAGTATAACGTTATTGTAGCCCTAAGAAGGGCTGTTGGGTTCTTGTTGAATCACTCCTGCCTAACAGTAATCTACTAGCACCCTAACGCTGTCCCTGACCAGCAGCAGCTCTCTCCCTAGCGGCATCCAGACACAGAATGATACGAGCAGCGCGGGCAGCGGCTAGTCTATCCCAGGGTCACCTGATCTGGCCAGCCAACCACTGCTATCGACGTGTAAGGGTACCACGTCATGCTGGGTGGAGTGCAGAGTCTCCTGGCTTGTGATTGGCTCTGTTTCTGGCCGCCAAAAAGCAAAACGGCGGGAGCTGCCATTTTCTCGAGCGGGCGAAGTATTCGTCCGAGCAACGAGCAGTTTCGAGTACGCTAATGCTCGACCGAGCATCAAGCTCGGACGAGTATGTTCGCTCATCTCTAGTCTCAACCTTACCTTTTGGCCTGGCTCTGTCACTATGTTGTGCTGTATGACATTGGTCTGTCCTGGCAGGTCAGAAAAAGTCTCTCTATTTCTCTGTAGGAACTCCTTGACCTCCTGTACCTGTACTGCAGACAAGGATTTTGATATGTGGACTGCTGGTAGTTCATGACTAGGTGAATCTCTTGACCAACTTCCAGCAGTCAGCACTTCTCTGTCTTTCCAAGGCTTAAGCAAGTTCACATGGTAAATTTGGAGTGGCTTTCTTTTCCCTGGTTGATACACCCTATAGTTTACCTCACATAGTTTTTCCCGAATCTAATAGGGGCCTTTCCACTTTGCCAAAAATTTGCTTTCAACTGTCGGCACAAGCACTAACACACGGTCACCGGGTTGAAAGGACCTGACTTTTGCAGACTTATTGTACACCCTAGCTTGAGCTTCTTGAGCCTGCAACATGCGCTCCTTCACAATGGGCATTATGGCGGCCAACCTTTCCTGCATTTCACTCACGTGTTCAATAAGGCTACGGTGTGGTGTGCGTTCCTGTTCCCAAGTATCCTTGGCTATATCCAATAGCCCCCTGGGGTGTCTACCTTATAACAATTCAAATGGGGAAAACCCTGTGGATGCCTGTCACACCTCCCTTATAGAGAACATCTAGTAGGCCAAAAGGCGGTCCCAGTTTTTCCCATCTTTGTCAATTACCTTCCGGAGCATCCCCTTTAAGGTTCTATTAAACCTTTCGACCAGACCTTCCGTCTGTGGATGATATACAGACGTACATAATTGTGCAATGTTTAGAAGATTACATAGCTCTTTGGTGACCTTTGACATAAACGGTGTTCCTTGGTCAGTTAGTATCCCTGTTCGAGTGAACATTTGGAATAGTTCCCTTGCTATTGCTTTTGAAGAGGTGTTTCTCAGAGGGATGGCCTCTGTATAACGTGTGGCATAGTCAAGTACGACCAAAATATGCTGGTGCCCCCTGGCAGACTTAGGAAGGGGCCCAACCAAATCCATAGCTATGCGCTCACTGGGTGTTTCAATTATGGGTAGTGGGATCAGCGGACTATGGAAGTGTGGTCTAGGGGTGTGTATTTGACACTCTGGGCAAGACTTGCAGAAGTCCTCTATTGCCTTATAGATACTGGGCCAAAAGAAGCTCCGCTCTATACGTTCCCTGGTCTTTTCTGCTCCCAGGCGCCCACCTTTTTCATGAGGGGAATCGGAAGATGAATGTATGTCATAATAAAAGAAAGAAAGATCCGATTTTAAATTCAAACCTGAAGGGGCCCCTGTGCCTAGCTTGAAAATCCACAATGCCTCACGTTTTAAGAGAACCCTGCGCATGTCCCCTCCTCTCTTTCCTCTGTGGATTTTTTCCAAGCCAAAGAAACGGAATGAGGAGACATCTCCTGTATGAACAGTGGCAAAATGCCTGGAGGCTCCCGACATGTTATATTCTATTCTTTTGGAGCAGTCCCGTAGATGCTCCGCAATCCGTGTCTTTAATTTTCTTGTGGTACATCCTACATAGAACAAATTGCAGGTTTCACATGTTATTACATAAACTAAAAATGTAGTGTCACAGTTGATAAAAGTTTTAATCAAATGTGGTCTCACATCAACATCGAGTGATAAAGAAACTGTATGTTTGGCATATTGTCATACATTACAACGTGTAGACCCACAGCGATAAAAACCCCTTGTACTTAGCCAAGTTATCTTGTTATCATTATTGGTATAATTCTGAAAAAGGCTAGGGGATAATTTTGTACCTAAAGTGGGACCTTTTTTAGAAATAAAATTGCAACCATTTTTGAGTATTGAGTTCAATCTGTCATTTTGGTATAGAATTGGAAGGTTCTTTTTTAGGATTCTTATTATGTGGGGAAAATCAACACTATACTACAAATCGGACCTTAGAATGTTGGAACCTTTTGGTGTTATGTCTATTTCTTTTGGTTTCTAAGCGACTATGTCGATCCTTAGATATGGCAATATTAAATGCTCTATCGATGGACCACTTAGGATAATCCCTGGACATTAGTCTCTGGCTAAGGATTTTGGCTTGATTAAAAAAATCTACTTTGCCCGTACAAGCTCTTCTAAGTCTGATAAATTCTCCCACTGGTATTGCCTTAAGTGTGTGGGCTGGATGGCTACTGCTGGCACTTAACACTGTGTTCCCTGCTGTTTTTTTCCTAAATAAAGTTGTCCTAACTCTTTTCTCTGATGTGCATCCTGTCAGCATGAGGTCCAAAAATGCTACCTCATTTTTATTAGAGTCAAAAGTGAAACTCAGATTGGCATTATTGGTATTTAAGTGGGTAACAAAGCCTGGCACGGAAGACTCATCTCCCGACCACACAATAAGTATGTCGTCGATGTATCGCCCGTACCAGGCAATGCTCCCCAAAAATGGATTCAATTCTGAATAAATAAATTCCTCCTCCCACCAGGGCCCTCACCGAATTAGAATCTAATAAACAAGTCATCATAAAAATGGCTCCGCATGCAGCGCTGAAGCCTGTTCTGCTCTAGAGTTTAAAAAGTGTTAAAACCGCGGTTTATAACACTAACGAAAGTAAGTACCGGCACCAGCTCGTCCTGAGCTGGTGCTCGGTATTTACTGCTTACACCGACCATTCTAAGTGGTAGGTTTCCTTTAAACCCTAGAGAGCATGTCACTGCATTAGATCCTCGATTTGATGGTCCCTTCCAAGTCTAGCTGACCACGTTAACATCAATGTTCTGTCATGGACCCACTTTCAGGGACACTTTAATACATCTGAAGATCCAATTCAAAGGTTTGAAAAGTGTGCCGTATATTCCCCCCAAATGAAAACCGATATATAAAAAGTAATGGTCCCCATATATCATGGATATAAGATTTCATTCATATTTTCAGCAGTACTACTATGCACTGCCCATATATGCATAATAAGAGTAAGCACATAGAGATTAAGGTGATACTCACAGAGGGGGCCCTGCTGCCCAATGGTCTGGTACAGCTACACCATTTGATATGTGAACAGAGAGGACCTGCTTCCAATATAAATCTGGAAAGTAGTAAAACACTAATAAGGGGAGAAAAGTGCGGGTTGGGGGAGGTTAAAGGAGCCCAATACTGTTTTTTTTGTGCTTGAATGAAATGTTCTTGAATGAGATAATAATCCATGAGATTGTCATCAACTTTGACGATGTTCCCCTCAAAAGGCACAGAGGTCTCATATGTGAAATATGTTAATTAAAAACAGAAAAAGTCCTCTAAATCTCAGCTTATGGAGCAATGCAGGTCCCCAAATGGGGTGGATTACCTGAACTTTACTGTATTTGTATTAGCTCAGTTTAGCTCAGTAAAACGTACAATGTTAGCCAAGCAATGATTAATTATTCCCTATTAGATGAGCTTAGACATCAGTGGTTGTGGCTGATGTTTAATAAAATAATAAAGATTACTAATTATATCCCTGATGAATTACGACTTGCCAAAAACAGTTGCTGCGCAGATGTTAGAGATTGTTATTAGTGTTTGTAGAAAAGAGAAACTATTAAGAAGAAATGATGATTCGAGGTGAGGAACCGAATGATGAATAAAATCATTTACCTAACTCTGCTTCAAAGTTGTGTCTACAAAATCAGAGTAAGGGCATTCAGAGGCATATTAGAGACATACTGCACGTCTATGTAACTGTAGGTGATATTAACTCTATTGAGTCTACTAGACCATAGTACAAGTAGATGAGGTGTCTTCAACTTTGAAACTGTGGTGAACAAGACCACAAAACCGGTGGAAAGTGAACATATTTATCACTTTCTAACAGGCCAGTGCAATCCCATACCCCCAGGACATAGCAGTAAGACTGAATAGAACATAAACCTGTCAGACACAAAACCATATTAAGGAAGAACAAATCAATACTGGCCGGAAACAAGCAACTGAACTGCTTATGGTTGTCAAATGCATAAGGTTGTGGAAGTAGAAGAAGATCCATTTATGGAGTAGATTGAAGATGCATAGTGTGTAGGTAGATAGCAGAAAAAGTAATAGTGAACAGAAGAAAAGCGATACTGAGCTGTCCCTATCTAGATTCAATCCAGCAAAATGTCACCACACATCCTCAGACTAAATACAAACACAAAACCAAACTAAAATTTGTAGAAAATATTCAGAGAAGATGATAGACTCCAGATCGAAAGAAAATACACTAGACAATAGAGATGAAACAAATACATCAAATAACTAGGCTACGTATAATCCTGGTAGCTTCACCTTAATGATGCAAAGACATGAAGCATAAGGTGAAGCATAGATTCAAATTTAACTTTTAATACATTTTATAAAAAGTAGTCAAACACAATGGGGGGGGGGGATTTATCAATGTGTCCCAGGTTCCGTCAGTTTAGTGGAGGAAAATTCTCTGCGCCAGATTTATCACTTTGTTAATGAATCTGGTGCAGGATAAGCCTGTTAGTTTCCAGTTTAAAACTACTTTAAAGTGATCTAAACTCTGCGTCACAATTTTTGGCACACGGAACATTCAAATAGACCACGCCTCCTTTCAGACTAAACCAAGCCCCTTTCCTGAAGGTCACGCCCCCTTTGTCAGACAAGTTGGAAAATGGCTGAAAACAGGTCTAAAAAGCCTTGATAAATGTGGTTTAAAGCTTTTCACACAGGTTTTTTAGCGCAGAACTGCTAAAATTGTGGCGCAAGTCCGTTAATAAATTCCCCCCAATGACTCTACAAAATGAAATAAATACTAGAATTCCATCAGCGTAAAAACCATGCAGTGAATCCTTTAAATTAACATGCCATCAGCAGGTAATAAACCACTACCACTATCTTGTCAAACAGCGTAACTTCTAGCATTTGTATCTTTCACGGCCCAGTGAGGAGGCATCATCCTGAAAATCAACTTTGAAGTGAAGTGTAAATTGGTTGTATCAAGTCAAGGGGTGGAAGCACTAAATGCCTTTTCCACTGTGGTCGATATCATACATTGGACTTCAGGAGATCTGGTTAGTGATGTTTCTGGATGCAGGACCTTTAATTACAGCAAAAAAGGGATTTCTGAGAAAGAGAGAGCTTGACTTCCGTCTTAAAATCTCTGCCTCCTTGACTTTATACAACCAGTTTACATCTCACTTTAAAGTTGCTTTTTTGGATGCTGCCGCCACACTGGGTCATGAAAGAAGGTGTTCGGCTGATTGGCAACATACTCGTAGTGGATTCTTAGGTCAATATCTGCTGACAGGTTCCCTTTAAGTACATTAGCAAATTACAAAAAGGTTCACAACCCAAGGAAATAAGTTGTATGAAAAACCATTGAGTTGCACTGACCCGGCACGTGTGAGGCAAGATCGCTCCCATCGGCAGTATACAAGCCGACCTTCTTTCCTCACCTACCTTAGCCTCTTGGAACCGTTACAGCGATTTTACGTGCAGCATTACTAGACTACTGCCCTGATCTCTATGAGTTTCTCCTGCCTTTGAGCATCTGACTTTGTTTTCAATTCTTCACATATCCTCACACATATTGGACATACTGGTCTCATGAAGACAGGCTAAAAATGTCATGTAGGGACCTCTATTGACCTCTAAACACCCCGGATTGGGGCACACATTTCTTTTCATATGGGACCTCTATTGACCTCTAAGCAACCCCGGATTGGAGCATAAATTTCTTCTCATATGTACTACTGTACAAGGGCATTACTGAAAACAATCTCTTCTTTCTGTCTAAAGTGACATACAGAAAAACTAAGCCATTGGAGTCATTGGATTAAGGAGGGGATTGTGTCACACGCGATCGGATTTTTGGCACATCTGCATCTACTTTCATGCGTCATGATTCGGACAGAGCGCAGGATTTAACTTTAAAACTGTGCCGCAAGCCATGCACTTACATGCACCAGGAAGAAGAAGGTGAACTCAGGCGGACCTGAGTGGGAAAGCGTAACATGCAGGATATCGGGCGCACAATGTAAGTGAATCGCGGCAGAGTGCAGGATCGTCAGACACTCCGGAACGCGCCGGACCAGGTAAGTAAATGTGCCCCAATGTGTTTGACTCTTACTTTTTATAAAATGTATTAAAAGTTAGATTTTAATCTATACTTCACCTATTGCATTCAGGTCTAGACAATAGAGATTAGCGAATCATTCAAGATTTCCTGTGCTGAAGCTTCTTAAATATTTTCTAAATACAGGCAGTCCCCGAGTTACATACAGGATAGCTTCTGTAGGTTTGTTCTTATAGTGGATTTGTATGAAAGTCGGAATGGTATATTTTATGCTTGTAACCACTGGAAAAAATTTTTGGAGCCTGAGACTAAAGTACAGTAAATTACCAGCAGCCAGAGGGCCGTTTGTAACTAGGGGTCATCTGTAAGTCGGTTGTCCTTAAGTCAAGGATCGCCTGTATGTGGTTTGGGTACTAACCTTTTTAATCCAAACTGATATAGCTACAAATGTCGAGGATATTGGTATGTAACCCCTTCTAGTCTTCTAAAACTCCATTTTTTTATGAAAAGCTCCTATCTGGTTCTGCAAAAAAAGGTTAATCTGAAGTGATGAAAAAAATAATTTGGATTTTCTTTAATGTCTAGAAAAATCTGAGGCGACATGCACAAATGTCAAAAAATATACCTAGCAACCATAATGAGATAAGACCTGGAAATAGGTAGGCTCTGATAATAGCAACGCCAACCTATTATACCGAGCAACACTTGATAACCAAATCCTTACTCTGGTGCTTAGCAGTTAAAGGAAATCAAGCAGTATTAAAAAGTAAAATAAATACTCACCTACGCTGCTGTTCATCTTGATCCCTGCAGTGCTCTTCGCTAGTCTTTACACATCAGGATCACCTAGATAAGAGATTTCTAAAAAGCATACCGGAGCGCAGGGATGTGATCTAATTAGCCATACTGAGAGAGGGAGGTGACGTCATACATTTAAGATGAAAAGGAGGATAGGTGAGTATTTTAATTTTTTTTTTACTTTTTCATACTGGTTGAATTCCTTTAAAAGTCCCTGGCTAGGTACAGAGATAGCAGTACTATCCAGATCATAGCACCCAAAGTGGACCAGAGGACTCTCTTCAACACAATAAGATTTCAACATTCTAAATGGCTCATGGTAGGTAATCAATACTTTGCATCACAATTTTATATCGATCTATAACAATTCCTTGAGAGGTTCTGCAGAAGGCATGTTCTCCTGAAAGCAGGAAATTTATTAAAAATAAAAGTTTCTAGCCTATTCTAGTGCTGTTTCTCAGATGGTCTTGTTCAGTTTTGTCTTATTTACTGTTTATGCATGTATATACTATACATCAAGATCAATACTGTATATGACTTGACAAGGTGTCATGTAGCCAAAGTCACTTTAAAGCCCTGACTTGATCAATCATGATCCGCTTTGTTAACAAATAGAGTAAAATAACATATTGGTGGGGATCTACTTTTATTCTGACACTATGAGATACAGTAGTATCTGCATGTGCTGATAGACCTGCAGGGAAACCCTATTGATGATTATATCACTCCATTATTTACAGTATTTTCTACAGTATTCAGGCTGAAGTCCTCTCTTTTCTCATGTCCTTTCTATATCATTAACAAGATGCTCATATTGAGGAAATAAAGATGAAAAAAAAAACTTTACAGTCTACACTTTGTTGTTACAGGCTGAATTGGACAGGTGCTAGGGAGGATCCGTATCCATGAACATCACAGGGAGCTGGAAGAAACAGAGATTCCTCCAGAGTCATTCAAAAGAAGGACTTTCCTTTCTATTCATCACGCAGTAAAACCAGTCAACCACTGACCTCTGCTGTGTAATTAAAAAAACATACCGCATTCAATTACCTAATTCTTTTAATTGTTCCCATTCTAACACAAAGTCCTTTTCATTTTTGCTTTTACGTTTGCCTTCCACAGAGCTATAACTATTTTATTTTTCTAGTTCAGAATCATATGTGGGCTTTTTCTCTCTGCAGTACAAGTTGTACTTCCTATTGGCTTATTGCATTTTATGCTGTGTCCAAACATGATTCCTATTGGCAGCAGTTTATATTTTGTGCTTGGAAGCAGGAGAAATATTTAAAATGAGGTGGATTTGACAAAAAAACCCCAGTTGCTCAGTTTTCTGCTCACTTTTTTGAATGGATTTCATTGTGCAGCACACATTACACATTTGTTTTATTTTTTCTTTGGGTCAGTAGGGTCACAGAAATACCAAGTTTTATTCTTGATGAAGTAGTCTCCTGGCCAGAATCAGTACCTAGCACCTTTTTTATATAACCACCATGAGGGGTTAAAGAGAACCAATGAATCATTATCATATTCAGCTGTCCCGCTTATTAATGAATGCCAGGGACAGCCACAACCCCAAGTGCTGGACTGACAGCATGTATAATAATGTGACACTCCTGGTGCTGGCTCCTCTCTATGCTTCTTGGTGTAAGCAGCCCCTGCAGCCTGTGTGGGATATAACTGCTCCAGGATGCAGCCATTTTTATAGCACAGCATGTCAGGTACTTGTGTGGCTGATGTCTGGTTTTTCTACATGTGTATAGCAGAACACAGCATGACAGGTACTTGTGTAGCTGATGTCTGTGTCTCAAACATGTATATAGCAGAGCACGTCAGGTACATGTGTAGATGATGTCTGTGTCTCACACATGTGTATAGCAGAACATGTCAGGTACTTGTGTAGCTAGTGTTTGTGTCTCACATGTGTATAGCACAGCATGTCAAGTACTTATGTAGCTGATGTCTGTGTCTCACACATGTGTATAGCAGAACATGTCAGATACTTGTGTAGCTGATGTATGTGTCTCACACATGTGTATAGCAGAACATGTCAGGTACTTGTGTAGCTGATGTATGTGTCACACATGTGTATAGCATAACATGTCAGGTACTTGTGTAGCTGATGTCTGGTGTCTCTCACATGCGTATAGCAGAACACAGCATGACAGGTACTTGTGTAGCTGATGTCTGTGTCTCACACATGTGTATAGCAGAACATGTCAGGTACTTGTGTAGCTGATGTATGTGTCACACATGTGTATAGCATAACATGTCAGGTACTTGTGTAGCTGATGTCTGTGTCTTTCACATGTGTATAGCAGAACATTTCATGTACTTGTGTAGCTGATGTCTGTGTCTCACACATGTATATAGCAGAGCATGTCAGGTACTTGTGTAGATGATGTCTGTGTCTCACACATGTGTATAGCAGAACATGTCAGGTACTTGTGTAGCTAATGTTTGTGTCTCACACATGTGTATAGCAGAACATGTCAGGTACTTGTGTAGCTGATGTATGTGTCACACATGTGTATAGCAGAACATGTCAGGTACTTGTGTAGCTGCTGTCTGTGCCTCTCACATGTGTAAAGCAGAACATGTCAGTTACTTGTGCAGCTGATGTTTGTGTATCTCACATGTGTATAGCACGAGAAAGAGGAAGGCAAACAGGGAGAGACTGAAAGGTGCTCATAGGGTAGTATTGTTAGAATATAGTGTGGTGATATCAAAGATATATGGATGGAGGCTCACCAGATCCGGTATTGCTGAGTTAGGCACAACGCTATTTATCGCTTGTTGGGTACTGGTGAGGGTATCACAGGTGCTGCCTCAAGACAGTCGTCGTCTTGACGTGGTTTCCAGGACGGTCTGGATCGAGGTCAAAATGGAGTATACAGGGAACTGTCAAGGATGATGCACGCAGTGAATCAAATGATTCACGTCTTCAGGTTTTAGGAAATGTTTATTTGATATCTCGGGTCACAACGCGTTTCGGAGTCAAAATGTGAGACTGCAGCGTGGGAAGTAGAGATGTGTCCCAGAGATGTGTATAGCACAGCATGTCAGTTACTTGTGTAGCTGATGCTTGTGTCTCACACATGTGTATAGGAGAACATGTCAGGTACTTGTGTAGCTAATGTTTGTGTCTCTCACAAGATGAGTTTAGAATGATTAATGTATAAATTGACTAGATAAATGCTGGGCTGGAATCCTTGTGAGCTGCTCCAACAGGTAGTGGTGACAGAATTAGTGACCTAATGATAGATGTCCTTTAAAGAGGTTGTTTCATAAAATATTTTATTAACAGTTATATTTATCCCATAATTTTAAACATACTTACATCTGTAGATATTTCATAAACAAAGTTAGCGCCACCTGCTGTTTTCTAAGGATTGTTTACAGCTTGTCCATAGTAGATGTCCTAATGTGGACACACATAGTGGGGGAGATTTATCAGTGCTTCTTAGCACGTAGAAGAACTAAAATTAAATTAAACTTAATAATGTAATTATGCAACTGCTCCACCTTCATGCCATGTGGGTGTGGAGGGGGTGTGAAGGGGCACAGCCGCTGGCAAAGTGGGCCGGCACAAAGTGTTTGTGCCCTTTGTCTGTGCACTTTCCATAAACCTGTAACATTCACCACTGAATGTTCATAGGTGTTTACATAAAACTATTCCTAGATTGAACCTGGCATAGTTTGGTCTATCTGTGTAGTATGGCCGGCAGAAACATCTAAGCCTCATGATGTATCCCCCAAGGTGGGGGCTTTATCATGTGTTTTTGGGAACAAGTTTTTGTGCATTTTTTAAATTTTTTGGGACTTTTTGGGCTGGAGGTAAGTATGGGTCAGTACTTCAATTTGAGACTAAAAACTCTCTAATTTAATGAGAAATAGGCGAAGAAGAAGGTGCAAATAAAACAGCTGTCTTACAAAGATACATTAGGAGCACAGCAACACACATTGTCCAAAAATTGTCCAAATAGAAAAGAAAAAAACCTGCTCTAACACACATGATAGGAAATACCTGGTTGTTAACCCCATACATGTGTTTGCAGAATACTCATACCTCTTTCCCCCTGGACTGAACACACTGCTATACATTTGTTCAAGCCAAGCTGTGGGGGGGGGGGGGGGGTAAAGTGACAAAAAATTTTTTAAATAAAATAATAATAAAAAAAATAAGGAGAAAGTTCAAATAACATCCCCATTACATATGTAACACATATAGACCACGTATGAACATGAAGTCTTTTGATTTAAGGATGCATAATCTTATTTACATATTATTGCTACAAACCCTCCCCCTTTTTGTTTCTTCTTACTTACCTAATATTATTGAAGTTCATGTGTTTATTCAAAGTTTCTTTACGGCTGCGTGGTTTCGATGCCTGTTTCGATGCCTGTTTGTCTATGTACCAACTATGTTGCACTTTGTATTCACACTTTTTTTAATGTGATTATTAAACTGAAGATGATTTTATTAAAAGTGGAGTGCAGGACAACATTTGTCCATTTTCCATTCTATTGTTCCGAGCTGCCTACTGACGCGGTATTGGAGGTCTGGAGTTTGTCTTCAGCTACCACCCTCTCCTGAGCACCGGTGGTTACGCATTTGATTTCGGACTTATAGGTGAGCTGACATTCCTCTAAAAATCTGAAACATTATTTGACCCGCACACCGTGAACATCGTAGAAAAAAAAACTCGCTAAACGGGTTGATAATTCATTAAATCCCTTGAGAGTAAATGTTCTAAAACATAAAAGCAATACATACCCGAAAATGAAGAACAACTATTCACACAAAAAAAAGCCCTCAGCCAGCTTTTTATTCAGAAAAATTAAGCAAATATATAAAAATGAGATATCACTAGAATTGTAGTGACCCAGAAAATAAAGATATTGGGGGTTATTTGTCATATGCCAGCGATCATGCACCAGTGTACGATAGCCCTGCCACTGCACTGGCGCAGCCAGATACATCAAGAGGTTGGAGCCTCTTGACGTATCTGGCAGGGGGCTGCCAATTTTTTTGGCCCTCCGTGTCCCCCCTCACGCCCTTCCACGCATGGCATGGAGGTGGCAGAAAGGAAAAAATAATTGCTATCTTCCTGAAAATATGCTAAAAATCTAAAACAAGAATTGATGGTTTTCTTTTCCTCCACCAGGAAGAGTTGATAAAATCTCATCGCTAAGGATTAACAAACTTCCCAAAAGTTGTTTTTCATATGTCGGGGTGTAGTTTCTATAATCGGGTAATTTATTGGATTTTACAGCTTTTGAAAGTCACTTAAAAGATGAGTTATCCCTCAAAATGTGAGTCTTTACTATTTACATGAAAATGTGAAAGATCATGCCTAAAGTTCTCTGCCTCCAAACATTCTACAAAAATGAGAGGATACATAAAAAACATGCAAACGGAAACATCCAGGAAATATTAGCTGTCAAGTTAGTTTGGTGGTATGACTATTTGTCTGAAAAGCCAAAAATTTCAAAATTTGGAAAATGGAGACTTTTGCAGAATTGTATCCAAAGTTTCAACTAACATTAAGTGCAATGTGTCACAAGAAAAAAAAATTCTAAGTCACCTGCATATCTTAAAGTGTTCAAAAGCAATGAATCATAATTGTAACAATTTTCAGATTAAAAAAAAAAAAAACTGTGTCTGTAAGTTGTAAAATGGCCCAGTAGTTAAGGGCCATTAAATAGGTAAAGAAAAGGTGAAATGGCCGGGGAGGGTCTGAATTAAAAAATAAATACATACCCACCTCTTCCTTTGCTTCTGCACAGTCCTATCTCCGGGCCATGCCCCTGTTTGGCACAAAATCTACACTCAGGTGGCTATCTAGACGCCCGCTCATCAGCGCCTGATACAGAACAGGTGGACATGGGTGTCTAAGCGCAGCGTGGGTCTTCCCCCCACGATCGCCCCCCCCCCCCCCGAACAATTTTCGGGGGGCACGAACATTGCTATAGCAACTCTGGGGTCCGATCTGGACCTCAGAGTTACCTGCAAGAACTGCCGGTGCCGGTAAGATGGCGTCTGTGACTTCATCTAACTGGCACAGTGCCAGCCTATGCAGGTGTATAGGCTGACACTGATAATACTCTGATGATTGCTTGTTCGTGTCCCATGGTATAAAAGTGAAAAATTAAAAAAAAAAGTTATTCAATAAAAAAATAAACTAATAAATTACTAAAAATGCCCAAAAGCCCCAAAACATATAAAGAGACATATAACTCAAAAAAGTCTAAATCATAACAAAAAACCCACATATATAGTATGACCGCGTCCGTAACAACCCGTAGAATAAAAGTAAATCATTATTGAACCCCCACGATAAACGCTGTAAAAAAAACTGTTATAAACCCTCCAAAAATTATGATTTTTACCTATTCAATCCCACAAAAAATGCTATAAAAAGTGATCAAAAACCATATGTACTCCCACATGATACTAGTGCAAAGTACAACATGTCCCGCAAAAAACAAGCCATCAACCAGCTCCGTAGCCAAAAAAGTAACAATGTTATGCCACTTGGAAGACGGCAATACAAAATTGATAGATTTTTCCCCACATTAGGGTTTTGTTTGACAAATTGAGTAAAACGTAAGAAAATATATTCAAGTCTGGTATCTCCGTAATCATATCGACTAAAGAATAAAGATAACATGATTATTAGTCTATATGGTGAACACCAAAAAAAAAGTAAAAAATCCAGTACAGAATTGATGCTTTTCTACTCCAGCCCTCAAAAAAAGTTCCTAAATTTTCAAAAATAGGGGATACCAACCCCAAAATTGTAACAATGGAAAAAGCATCTCCCGCAAAAAAAATGCCATCACATGGCCCCAATAACGAAAAAGCGAAAATTTTATAGCCTACAAAAGGGGCGAATGAGGAAACTAAAATCCTGGCAGCTGCAGGGCGCCCCTTCCCTTCTGTACCTCGCTGTGCCCCCATAACACAAGTCATGGCCACATGTGGGGGGTCTCTATACTCAGGAGAAATTCTAGAACACATTTTATGGTGGGTTTTCTCTTTTTATATTTTGGAAATGTGTAAATTTTTGTGCTAAATGAACGTATAAGGGAACAATATGACCATTCTAAATTTCACCTCCATTTTGATTCAATTACTATAAAGATCTCAAGGGGTAAACAATCTTCGTAAAAGCGGTTTCTGATAGCTTGAGGGGTGCAGATTTGAAAATGGGTTGGTTATATAGGGGGTACTGATGCTAAATATGTAAAATTTCATTCAAAACTGAATTTATCCCCAAAATAGTCAATTCTGAAAATCCGGAAAATCGATATTGGATTTGTAAGCCGAGTGACATCAAAATAAATGATCCCGTCATTTCAGAAATTATGAAAATGTAAAGAAGACAAATGGAAAATGTTATTCAGCAACTTATTTAGGTGATAAATTTATCTACCTGAAAACGCAATGATTTTGAGTTTCGAAAATGGCAAATTTTTCAAAAAATTAATCATATTTTCTTTTTTTTTGTAAATAAATCTGCCAAAATTTACCACTAAAATGAAATACAACATGTGGGGAAAAAACAATCTCAGAATTGTTTTGATAAGTAACAGTGTTCAAAAGTTAACCATAAAAAGCGACGCAAGTCAGAATCCAAAAAATCGGGCTGAGCCTTAAGCTACAAAATGGCTGCGTCCTTAAAGAGAACCCGTCAGGCAAAATAACCCCCCTAAATTAAATATATTTTCATAAACTGCCTTTAGAGAGCATTGCCCCTATTTCTTCATTGTCCCTCTACATGGCTGTAAACCTAAGCAATGAGGTCCTAAAGCTGTATGCAAATGACCTGTGAAATGTCCAATGAGTCATTAGCATATTCAAGCTGTCCAGCTTATTCATGAGTGGGAGGCACAGCCACACCCTCAGTGCTTGACTGACAGCCTGTATAATGATGTGAGGTATAATGGTGTGAGGCTGTATAATGATGTGCTTCCTGGTGCTGGCACCCCCTGCAGCCTGTGTGTGTATAGGAGAGATACAACAGCTCCAGGATGCAGCCATGTTATAGCAGAACATGTCAGGTACCTGTGTAGCTGATGTCTGTGTATTAGGAGGATGCAGCATGTCAGCAGATGCAGCACAGACACTAGCTATTCTTTCCTATACATTACACACAGACATGAGCAGGGGGAGGAGAGGTGTGGGGTAACAGGAGTGACATCACTGCCTCTGACCATATGACCAGCCTCATTTACATAATAAAGAAAAGATGATTTTGCAATGATTGATGTATGCATTGATTAGATAAAGGCTGGGATGGATCCTTGTGAGCTGCTCCAACTGATAGAGGTGACAGGACAAGTGACAGGGACCCCTGAGGAAGCCAGTTGGGTGGCGATACGCATGGGGATGTGTGCCCCAGCTTCCCCTCACCTCATTGCACTTGCTTATAGATTGTTCTGTTGGAGGATTGCTGGTTTACTTTTTGCTCATTCTCCCGGGATTATGAGCTTTGACCACACACAGTGGATATCTCATCCACTATAAGATACATTTCTGGATTTTGTGCGGCTAGGGGGGTGTTATTTCAGGAGGGGGAGCTGGTGGTTTGTAGGGGTGACCAGCACTATCACATGCTAGGTCCCCTTGCTTGATTGTTTGTTTGTGTGTTGTTCACACTTTTAAATGTTTTTATGTTTTTTTTTGTGTTGTGGTGTAATTTATATATCAATAAAAGTTGTTTATACTTTACCTTTTTTGGTCCTTTGGCATACTTCTGTTTTCTTGTGAGTTCCATAGTTTATATGTATAGCATTGACCCTCATTATACTCATCCTAGGTGTGCTAGTCCCGCTTTTTTCGTTTCTGAGGACAAGTGACAGAGACCTGATGACAGGTGTCCTTTAAGGAGTTAAAGATTGGTGTGGGGCCCATATTCCTAAGAGATTGGACCGTTATAACCTTATTCTATCCTTGGATGATACAGTAAGTTTTTGTTTTTCATATGTGTATTTTTTTCTTATAATAGAATTAATTTATATATATAAAAAATATCCTTCCGAGGACCTTCCTTTTAAGTAAGTGGCTATAGAAACCTATACAATGAGTCCTTGAAGTATTTCTGGACCAGGCAGATAATGACATGATGCTTGGTGTTCTGTACGTAGCACATTCAGTGGACACTTAGGTTTGATCCTCGCAGCTGTATTTAATAGTTTAGTTTTAGTGACAATGTTCTGTTTGCAGTACATGTTTTTCTGTCTCCCCTTTGTTAGGGTTTCAAGCAGCTACAATGACTGTTTGCTCTCTTTCACCTCTCTCCCTTGTATGTCACTGCACACAATGGCGCAGGCACAGGAAGATCTGATGAATCTTCTTGCAATCACAAAGGCATATAAAATGTGTTCAGCATGAAGTGAACGAGAAATATTTAATGTATATAACCCTGTTATACAGTGTATCACTTATACAGGAGATGTCTGTGGTCTGCAACAAACACTGTCATCTGATGTCTTTATTTGACTTTACTTTGACTTTTTTTTTTACCTGTCACTATTTACCCACAATTTCAGCTTTTAGGGAACTTTCATGAAACTTTTAACACATTGGGGCAGATTTATCAAGCTGTCTGAAAGTCAGAATATTTCTAGTTGCCCATGGCAACCAATCACAGCTCAGCTTACATTTTACCAGAGCTCATGAATATTTCAAAGGGCAGCTGTGATTGGTTACCATGGGCAACTAGAAATATTCTGACTTTCAGGCAGCTTGATAAATCTGCCCCATTGCGTTTGAGCAAATAAGTTTTCATAAAGTTGTCCTGTAATGGTTTTCAAATCAAATAGCAAAAGTACAGATGACGTTTGTTTGAGTTTTCAAAAGAGTTTTTTGGGTTATGCTCTTTAAGAGAACCCGTCAGGCTAATTAACCCCCTAGACTAAATATATTTTCATAAACTGCCATTAGAAAGCATTGCCTCTATCCCTTCACTGTCCCTTTACATGCCTGTAAACTTAAGCAATGAAGTCCTAAAGCTGCTTACAAATGACCTGTGAAATGTCAGGGGGAGGTGTAACAGGGGTGACATCACTGCCTCTGATCACGTGACCAGCCTCATTTACATAATAAAGAAAACAAAATTATAATGATTAATGTATGAATTGACTAGATAAAGGCTGGGATGGGATCCTTGTGAGCTGCTCCAACAGGTAGAGGTGACATAAATAGTGACAGAGACCTGATGACAGGTGTTCTTTAAAAATGAGAAGAACAACGGGATATGATAATACTTCTTAATTTATGCTGCAGATTTAAAGGGGTTTTGCCTATGAAAGAAAATTCTTAAGTTTTAATCCCCTAGTTATATTTACACAATAAAGTTAATTTTTGACTCCTTATTTTACTCAGACTCTGTCACAGGTGCTTCCGCGATCCACATCTCGGGTCGTGGGCTCACCCGTGATCCTTGGTGGGCCCCAGCGCCTCCCCGCCGTGTCTTCCCGGTTCCTGATTCCCACCCATCGGCCGTGCGCACAAAGTGCCATCTCCTAGGGAGCATGCATGCCGGCTTCAGAAGATTTAAAGGGCCAGCGCACCGCTAATTGGTGCTGGCGGAAATCAGGAAATGGATAAAGGCCAGCATCTCCCAGCATTCCCTGATGGATCTTTGTGCTTATGCCATTGTGAAAGTCTCCCTACAATATTCCTGTGTGTACCTGCGATAATCCTGTGTGGTCCTGCGGTCCTGTTCTCGTGTTCCTGTTCTCGTGTTCCTATGTTCCTGTTCCCATGCTCCTGTGTGTTCCAGTCTGTTCCTTTGTTCCCGTTTCCATTCTGCCTGGACCTCCCATTGCTGAGCCCTGATTGGACTTGATCTTGCATCTCTGCCGTCTGCCTTGACCCTGTGCCTGAACCTGACCACGAGACTGTCTTCTGTTAAGGTACCTTGACCGCGGGCTAGTCACACCTGTGGAACGACCAGGTGGTACCCTGCCGCAGCAAGACCATCACGCTTTGCGGTGGTCTCTTATGAAGACCAGGTGCCACTTAGATTCCGGTCCTCGGTGGTCCAGAGGATCCATGATCCCGAATCCTGACAGTTTTATTGCTATTACTAGTATCTGACACATAGAAAAAGGCAAATCAGAGATGAGAGATGATGAGAGATGATGATATCGATGAGATGCATATTACACATGACTACAGGCAAGCAAAGGATATGGAACAGCACTGTGTAAGGGAAAAACCGGGTGCATGACTTCGGTAAGGTTCAGACAGGAACCGCAACACAGCACAGTCAGACGATGAAGCAGCACTCTGTATGACTACTATATAGACATAGCAAGCATAGCTCTACTATATCTCACCTATAACACATACTGTCAGATCTGCTGAGCCTCCCCCGGATAAAGATCTTCTATTTCTGTAGCTTTACTTTCCTCAGGAGCAGGCCGACAGAAAGTCAGTGTGTGTCTGAGAATGCAAGGATGAGGGCTAGAGGGAGAGAGCAGCTCAGTGCAGCATCAGGCAGAAGAACAAGATGTCTGCCAACCCTAAACTTCAGGGACGGTGACTTGTGTATGGATGGGTGTCGTGCATCGCTCCCCCTTCCTTCTCTCCAGTCCATGGCTGTAGGCTCAACTGTGCTATGGCCGTGCGAGCCTATGACTGTATGATAGCAGCCTTAGCCCTCTTTGACATGAATGCATGAAAACGGCCATGGCAGTATGCTAGTCGTACCTTACCGTTTCCATAAGGGAAGCATATGGACACATTTATTTCAAAGGGGAAAATTGCCATCAAATTATACTAATGTATTGTCCACCTTATCATACCATGACCAAGATGTAAAAAAAATATATAGATAATGTCTTTATTTCTCCAGTATTTACATTTTTATATATGTGCTGCATATGGTTGTGCACTGTATGCAGGAAGACAAGAACCAGTTGGAGGTGCATTCTGACAGCCAGCCAATAGTTAACCATCCATCATTTGCCAGCCCACCATATTTTATACAGCTACAGTATGGAAACAGTGGCATATATACACATACAGATGAAACACATCACATATACACTCACCGGCCACTTTATTAGGTACACCATGCTAGTAACGGATTGGACCCCCTTTTGCCTTCAGAACTGCCTCAATTCTTCGTGGCATAGATTCAACAAGGTGCTGGAAGCATTCCTCAGAGATTTTGGTCCATATTGACATGATGGCATCACACAGTTGCTGCAGATTTGTCGACTGCACATCCATGATGCGAATCTCCCGTTCCACTACATCCCAAAGATGCTCTATTGGATTGAGATCTGGTGACTGTGGAGGCAATTTGAGTACAGTGAACTCATTGTCATGCTCAAGAAACCAGTCTGAGATGATTCCAGCTTTATGACATGGCGCATTATCCTGCTGAAAGTAGCCATCAGATGTTAGGTACATTGTGGTCATAAAGGGATGGACATAGTCAGCAACAATACTCAGGTAGGCTGTGGCGTTGCAACGATGCTCAATTGGTACCAAGGGGCCCAAAGAGTGCCAAGAAAATATTCCCCACACCATGACACCACCAGCCTGAACTGGTGATACAAGGCAGGATGGATCCATGCTTTCATGTTGTTGACGCCAAATTCTGACCCTACCATCCGAATGTCGCAGCAGAAATCGAGACTCATCAGACCAGGCAACGTTTTTCCAATCTTCTACTGTCCAATTTCGATGAGCTTGTGCAAATTGTAGCCTCAGTTTCCTGTTCTTAGCTGAAAGGAGTGGCACCCGGTGTGGTCTTCTGCTGCTGTAGCCCATCTGCCTTAAAGTTCGACGTACTGTGCGTTCAGAGATGCTCTTCTGCCTACCTTGGTTGTAACGGGTGGTGATTTGAGTCACTGTTGCCTTTCTATCAGCTCGAACCAGTCTGCCCATTCTCCTCTGACCTCTGGCATCAACAGGGCATTTCCACCCACAGAACTGCCACTCACTGGATGTTTTTTCTTTTTCGGAGCATTCTCTGTAAACCCTAGAGATGGTTGTGCGTGAAAATCCCAGTAGATCAGCAGTTTCTGAAATACTCAGACCAGCCCTTGTGGCACCAACAACCATGCCACGTTCAAAGGCACTCAAATCCCCTTTCTTCCCCATACTGATGCTTGGTTTGAACTACAGGAGATTGTCTTGACCATGTCTACATGCCTAAATGCACTGAGTTGCCGCCATGTGATTGGCTGATTAGAAATTAAGTGTTAACGAGCAGTTGGACAGGTGTACCTAATAAAGTGGCCGGTGAGTGTATATGGTTTCATAAACCACAGAAATAAAGGAAGAAATCATACATTTGTGTGAAAAAGCCTAAAGAAAATCATTTTAGTTTTCCAACTACATATGGCTTTTTGCTCTGTGATCTACAAAACACATATTGAGTCATAGTTGCCAATGCAAGTTGCTGAAAAATATCCAATTCTTTATGATATTTTTGCCTCCCTGTATATCAGGCTCTATAGCTTGCAGAATCACAAATCTGATTTGAAAGGCGAGATTCTCTTCTTTAAAGGAAATCTACCACTAGTTGGTAGTAAAATGAAACAACACATACTTACCTAGAGCCATCTTCTCCGGGATTCCGATGCTGGTTTTCTTTAATGTTGACACGCTGGGATCACTGTAAAAAAGGAGTTCTAAAAAACAGCTACAGTGCAGCAGGCACAATGTCCGGCATTCGGGGCAGTTAATTAGTCGGGCAACAATCAACCATACTAGTGGTAAATTTCCTTTAATCTCATATCAAATCCATGGTGCTACGCACTACACTGGATATGGATAGTATTCGGATACGTTTAATTTTTTCAGTCTTTGTTTAATTGCAGCCAATTGGCTTTTTATTTTTTGCTCATTTATGTACATTCTGCCCCCCATCTTGACAAATAAAAAACTGAAATATAGATAAGTATTTAGAACCTTTGCATATTTAACTCACATGCTGACCATGTCCTTCTGATCCTCCTTGAGATAGTTCTACTCCTTCATTGGAGTCCAGCTGTGTTTAATTAAACTGATTGGGCTTGATTAGGAAAGACACATTTCTGTCTATGTTAGACCTCACAGCTCACTATTCATGTCTAAGGAACAGCCCAAGGAGCTCAGAGACAGAATTGAGGCAAGGCACAGATCTGACCACAGTTAAAAATGAATTTTTTGCAGGAATCAAGGTTCCTAATAGCACAGTGGCCCTGATAATACTTAAATGAAAGTAGTTTGATATGACCACAACTCTTTCTCAACCTGGCCATCCAGCCAAACAATGCAATCGTGGGAGCAGAGCCTTGGTGAGAGAATTAACGAAGAACTTCAAGATCACTCTGGCCAAGCTCCAGTGACGCAGTAGGGCAGAAAGATCCAGAAAGTCAACTATCACTGCAGCATCCACCACTCAGGACTTCATGGAAGAGTGTGCCGACAGAAAACTCACCTCAGCGCATACAGTTTGAAAAAAAAAACATGAAGGACTCCCAGACTATGAGAAATAAGATTCTCTGGTCTTATGAGACAAAGATTGAACTTTTTGGTGTAAATTCTAAGCAGTATGTGTGGAGAAAACTAGGCACAGCTCATCACCTGCCAATTCAATCCCAAAAGTGAAACAAATTGTGGCAGCAATTGTGGCAGTATTTTTCAGCTGCAGGGATAGGACTACTGGTTGCAATTGAAGGAAAGATAAATGCGGCCAAGTACAGAGATATCCTGGATGAAAATCTCTTCCAGAGTGATCTGGACCTCAGACCGGTCCAAAGGTTCACCTTCCAACAAGACAATCACCCTAAGTACACAGCTAACAATAACAAAGCAGTGGCTTCTGAACAACTCTGTAACCATTCTTGACTGATGCAGTCAGAACTTAAACCCTGACCTAAACCCAATTGATCATCTCTGCAGAGACTTGAAAATGGCTTTCACCAATGTTTACGATCCAACCATAGGGAACTGGAGAGGATCTGACAAATGGCAGAGGATCCCCAAATCCAGGTGTGAAAAACTTGTTGCATCATTCCCAAAAAGACTCATGGCTGTACCAGCTCAAAACGTGCTTCTACTCAATACTAAACAAAGGGTCTGAAAATGTAATAAATGAACAAAAACATCTAAAATTATTTTTTTTTTCTGTCAAGATGGGGTGCATATTGTACATTTATAAGCATTGAAAGGAACTTTCTTGATCTCACCAACTGGCTGCAATGAAACAATACTTTCTGTACCTACTGTATAATGGCCAGTGTATGGGCATCAGAAATAAGTCCTACCTTCCAGTGTCTCTCAGCCTGAAAAAGAGGGAATTGGATCTTTATCTGCAGCTTGCATTTCCAACTATGATTTGACCTGCCCATATTTCTGGTTGTGTAGCTCACAGATCCACAATCCTGACTAGAGATGAGCAGACCCGGTAAAGTTTGATACCAAACCCTAACCATGCTGGCACTGATCAAGGGTGTTAGACTTTAGATTCTGTCGTAAAAGCCGTCATGAGGAGCAAGGATCTTAGATCTTAAAATGTTTCTACTATTACCATAGTTCTAGCTGCTCTAGAACCCTAGAAATAGGAATCTAAAGTGACGCTCCCCCTCCAGAGTCTCAGACTCTTCTCAGGCAAAATATGACCGTTTTATGCTCATTTTCACATGACTTTGGAGGAGGATTTTGAAACCTACTTAAGGGGCTGCTAGTTTGGTAATCTACTTGGGGAGACCAGGGAGGGGTGACCACCGAGTGCAGTCTACACTCGATATCTGACTGTTGGGCAGCTCCTCCTGGATATTTAATGAAAGGCTTAAACCAAGCCTTTGATAAGGTAAACCCCCACACTATCTGGGAGAAATAGTGGTCTCCACTATATGTTTTATCTACCTTAGAGGAGCACAATCTTGTTGTCAGTACCTGTCCAGCAATCGCGCAACCACAGATAGACCACCCTGATAAGGGCTAACCCACTATCAGGAACCTAACTGATGGTCCCTGAGTGACCTAGCAAGATGACAAGGAAGACTTACTTCTTCTGGCAGCTGCTGGATGGTGGTGCGGACAGGTACCCGGAATACAGGAATTGACCAGTGTTCACACTGGTGCACAGAATACTAACACAGGACTGAGACAGGAACAAACAACGTATATACAGGACTTCAGGCAGGTATAAACAGGTCAGGTCAAGATACAGGTCAGGTTCAGATACAGGTAGACAAGTGGAGACAGGTCAAGATCAAGCAGGTTATATACAGGTCAGGTCAATATCAAATGGGTTATATACAGGTCAGGTACACATACAGGCAAACAAGTGGAGACAGGTAAAACTAAACTAGATACACAGATAGGACAAGACTAAAAATAACCAGCAAGGTCTGATGGGAATAGGCAGGTATATAAGGCAGTTCCCGGACACGCCTCCAGCAGCACACTGGGGGAACTGTCCATCAGGCTAGTAACCCTTGCTGGGCAGGACTGAAATACAAGAAGCAAGGTGTGGCTCAGTTAATCCAAACACAAGCAATAAGCCACAGTTCACACACAAATGAATGCCATCTTTTCCGCAAACTGCGGATAGTGCAATATTTAGGCACTGACGTTACACTTGTTACACTTTTGTATCTTCTTATAGTTGTTTTGTAATGTGTTAGTGTCCTGACTGTGTATGACGGAAATTTCTGCCTCTAAATAAGGCCCCAGTATCATGTGCAGAGTGATGCATGTTTGTTGATGGCTGCGCTCAAAGGAAAGGTGACATAGGGAGAACACGGAAATAAATGAAGATAGGTTAATTTCACCTTAATTGAATTAAAAACCTGTCTCGAGAATACAGAAGAGATGAGAGTTCAGCATCATAGAAAGTGCTAGCTTAACAGAAAGGGATTAATCTATTGGTCACTGTCAGCTTGTTGACTAATAACCTATTGATTTATCTGTGATATATGCGCCCAGTCCATGCAACTGGAAACTGCTAACTTGCTTGACACCATCAAATTAAGTTACTGATGAATGCCAATTTTCTGCTGCCTAAGCCTTGTTTCCTAGTGTGGTAATTATTGGGTTAAGTATGCAAATTACAATAACTGTAATTTGGATATTACATTAGTTTATCATTAACTAGAGAGAAAAAAATGACCAAACAATTAGACTATTGAAGGTTTTACAAGCCAGGGAAAACTCTATGGTTTAATATTGAATAACAGAGGAAATCTTGTAAAAGACTTATTGAAGTTTTGGATTTAAAGATGAAAAAAAAAAACAGGGCTTACTTTAAGAAAACAGCGCCACACTTATCCATAGGTTGCGTCTGATATTGCAGCCCCAAACTATTTACTACTGTGGTTCTTACTGACACTGCAGGACCATTGTTTCTGGAAGAGTGCTGTGTTTTTATCTAATTTTGGGAATCCTGTTTTTAAAACATTTGCAATTTTTTTTTCAATTATATAATGTGACTTCTGTTTGACTTTTCATGACTTTTTGCAATGTTTTGTAGATTTTGGTTACAACGTTCGGCGGTGTAAATAATTTGACAATCGATTTGCTTAGGAGGTCGCAAATGTAATACTTTTACTTTGTGTGAGAATTACCCTAAAAAGTAACAAGAAAAAAACATATTCTTATGTATCTCAGACTGGGATACATAAGAACACACAAGTGTTCAGACAGCAGACAGTTTTGAAAAGAAGCAGCAGAAATTCAATGATCGATGTCCCCCTTGTCTTGTATTACATTTTAAGACATATGTGTCCCAGTTGAGACAAAAAAAAATCTCAATTGAGACAAAATAGTCTTTCTTTATTATAATTGTTTTTTTACTTTTTTTAATTTTTATTTTTACTATTTATCAGGCTCCCTAGGGTACTTTAACCCTAGTTTGTCTGATCAATCCTAATAATAATACAGTATGGCAGTATATGGGGATTTTTATCCTCACTCATTACAATGTGCTGGCGACGGATCACTGCTCCCTGATGACGTCACAGGGAGCGATGATTCACGGCAGGATGGTGGCGCCGATGCAGCGCCATCTCTTTAAAGCTGCTGCCAGCGATCGGTGGGAAAAAACCATATTGCAGCAAAGACTTACCGGCTATGGAGAGGGCTCGGCCCGCGAGCCCTCTCCATTCACTGGGACCCGGCGCGCACCGTCAAAAGTCACAGGTTCTGCCACTTTACCTAGTATAGTCACCTGTTCCCCCATTATAGCCAATGTAGTCAAAGTTGCCCCCATGGTATCCAATATATTCACAGGTTCCACCTCAAAGGCCAACAGACACAGGTGCCTGCACAGTGGGCAATAGTCACAGGTCCCCCACTGTAAACTAATTTAGTCACATGTTCCCCCACTGTAGACCAATATAGTCACAGGTGCTTCCACTGTAGCCGAACATAGTAATCACAAGTAGTCACTGTAGCCAAATGTCAAAGGTGCTGCCATTGTAGCCAGTGTAGTCACAGGTGCCCCCATTTTAGCCAATATACAGGTTCCCCCTCCCCTGCTGCCCCCACTGTGGCGAACATCAGGATGGAGGTGAAAGTAAGCATTATGATTCTGGGAGCATCGTAGTTATGGTTCTAGGAGCATAAAGTATTTTTCTATACCAGAAAGAGCCTCCCACTGTAACCAATATAGTCACAGATTCCCCTATTGTAGCCAATATAGCCAAGGCTTCCCTTATTGTAGCCTAAATAGCAACAGGTTCTCCCGTGGTGGAAAATAGTAACAGATGCCCACACGGTGGCCAATAATCACTGGTGTCCCCAATGTAGACCAATATAGTCACAGGTGCCCCAACTGTAGCCAAATATAGTCATCTGTGCTTCCCCTGTAGCCAATATAGTCACAGGTTCCAACTCAGTGGCAAAAAGTAACAGGTGCCTGCACAGTGGGCACAAGTCACAAGTACCCCCCTGTAGCCCAATATAGTCACATGTGCCCCCATTATAGCCAATATAGGCAAATGCACCCCCACTGTAGCATAATATTGTTACAGGTACCCTCACTATAGCCAACAGGTGCCCCTTATGTAAACAATATAGTCAAAAAGGACCACTGTAGCCCAAATAGTAACAGGTGCCCCCACTGTAGCCAATATGGTCACAGATGCCCCTACTGTAGCCCATATAGTTAAAGGTACCACCATTGCAGCCAATTTTAGTCACAGGTTCCCCCTTAGGGGCCTATAGTAACTGGTGCCTACACAGTGGTCAGTAGTGAGAAGTGCCTCACTGTAGCCAGTATAGTCACACATGCCCCCATTGTAGCACAATATAGTCACAGGTACACTGGCTATAACTAATAGACACACGTGCCCCCTCTCCTCCTCCCGGTGGCCAACAGTACTGTGCAAGCGCCAACTGCCCTGGCCACAAAAGATTACTCAAGTTTGCGTCTCTGTGAATCTTTTTCTATTGTCATCCTCACCTTTGCAATGCTCACCCAGACATGCCACAAACAAGGGATCACAGCATTATATGGGGCCTGCAAAAAGTGTGCATAAGCCTTATTAATGGCAATTGGCTGGGCAAAATTCTTTTGTTCCTGTTTCCTAATTTATAAGCCCTGATAGCTAGAGTATAACAATAACTAGCAGAAATAAGTAAAGTAAAGCTCTTTCAATGCATTATAGTCTAGTGTATGCTGTCTTGCATGTTACTATGCACATTTTACAACTATTGGCAGCAGATGTCCGATGCGTTAAAATTGAATTATTGTGAATATTTGAGTTAATACCAAGAGACCATTCAGTGAAGCAAAGGGGTGATGAGTGATCATTAGTATTGACTATAATGTCAGCTTATGCAGATAAGGCTGTGGGTGAATATAATGCTTTTTTTCATTCCTTATAGCAATTATTTAGTGTGGAAGGTTCATTTTAAGATAAAATATAGTAAACAACTAAAACTATTCATCACTTACATTTATAATAAGAACTTTGTTCGCTAATAACACAACTTGTGGACCTAATTAACTTCTTAAGGGATTTAAGGACACCAGAATTTATCTTGCTTTTCATTGCTGTACCCAAAAGCGATAACATTTTACATTTTTATCTCCTTGCAGAAGGTTTCTTTTTTTTACAGAATGAGTGTTTTTTTTAATGACTCCATTTTAGGGGACATACCATGTGCCATTTATTTATGGGTACTGTGCAGTATAAACGACATGTTAGTGTATTCTTCAAGTCATTAGGATCATGGTATTATCATCACATATATGTATTTGTATGCTTTTTTATTTTTACTTCAAATTGAGATAATTAAGAACAGGGGCACATTGGTTTCGCATTCCCCCCTCCATGGAATTTTAGGATCCCGAATTTTGTACTTTGAAATGTGATGGTGGCTGCTGACTGATTTGGCAACCTGTTTTCTTCAGATCCTGTTACTGACTATACAACTTAAGGAAGGATTCACATGTTAGCTGCCCAAAAATCTTAAAAGCTGGTTCAGTTACAGCTGGTTAGTTACATTTACTGACCGGTGAATTTGTTCAGAGAAAACTCCTTCATTTATGCGATTTTACGAACCAAGCCTTGAATCAGTGAACTGAACTCAGCATGTCCGTTCAGTTCAGTAGTTTGAGGTTCGGTCCTGAAAATCTTGCAAGCACACAGAGCAAGCTTCTTGGATAAAACCTGCAGGCAAGCAACAGGTTTTAAGCTTGCAGCTGTTCTGCTGAAATGTCCTGGAATTTGGCCATTATGAAAACTGCTACCTGAAGTTCTTGCCTGAGTCACCCAGTGGGACTGATCACCACACTGGATCTGCAGCCCAGGTCACTACTTACTTTCACGCTCCAAATCATCTCTTTCAGGCACTAAAACTGCATTTTTCATCCCTGGTTTAGGCTGCATGGTACAACACCCAGAGCTTTATTTGGAGTTGATGTGCCCCGGGAACTCATGATGGTTCAGCAAATGCCCCTGGATAACATTTTATAAAGTGTGAAAAAGCCCTGACAACTGTCCCATATACATGCATGCTTTGCCAGGATTGCTTATGTTCAAAAGACCACCCTGAGCTGGTGCTCGGTGTTTACAGCTTACACCGAAGATCTGAAATGGTAGGTTTCCTTTAAGCTTGTTTACTTGGACAGCGACTTATTTTTTGTGGTTTGAAGTTCTAAAATTGAATGAAGCAAGTGATGTAAATAGAGATTAGCGAGCATACTCGTCCGAGCTTGATGCTCGTTCAAGTATTAGCGTACTTTAAACGTCTCGTTGCTCAGACGAGTATTTTGCCAGCTCGAGAACGAGCTTTCACTTAAGGAAACACAGTGAAGAACACAATAAAGGATCATTTAAGGATCATTAAGGATCATTAAAGTGAATAACACGGTGAAGAACACAGAAAACACAGTGAAGAACACATTGCAGATGATTCCGTACATCTGCTAACTTATCAGAAGACAGTAGTGCAGAACGGTGTTCTTCACAATAGTATGTGAAGAACAATATGTGTGAAGAACACATTGCAGATGTTTAACACAGGTCATTCTCCTTTTTGAAGTTCCACGAATATTCCATTGAATAAAACAACTAAGAAACAGGACTGACTTCCTTATTTCTCAATAAAAAGACAAATGGTCCCCTTGAAAAATGCTTGAGTCTCCCATTGACTTCAATGGGGTTCATTATTCGAAACGAGCACTCGAGGATAGGAAAAAGTTGGACTCGAGTAACGAGCACTCAAGCATTTTAGTGCTCGCTCATCTCTAGATGTAAACTATCTATGTTCAAGCTTATTGTATAGACATAAAACATAATCAAGCTTACTATATAGATATGGTAATTAGACCAGGTTACTGTATAGATATGATCACAGAACCAGGGTTTCTGAAAGCATATGGTAACAGAAACAAGCTACTGTACAGATATAGCAATAGAACCAGGCTTACTGGTTATATATGGTAACAAAAACATGCTTACTATATAGATATGGTAACCAAAGTGTGAATGAATTGAGAGCATGCCATGCTTTTATTATACATATCACAAACAATAGTTAAACCTGCATTATAAATTCTGTCCTCTATAACTGAAGCATGGCAGTAAAGCCCCTTATATACATTTACATATAAAGTGTATGGGAATTGGTGGAAACGGAAGAGCTTCCATTTCTTAGCCATATTTATTCTTGCAATTCTCCTAAATGTTTTAAAGCCTACCTAGGACTGTATTTATTAATTGCAATCTACAACTTAATTATTTGAATAGACACTTAGCAAATACATTATACAACATCTTAAATACCACAATATGCATCATGCAAATACTGTATTCACTCTCATACGCATGTAATACACCCCCATCTTACACACTCCTGCACTTACAGTATAAAATAAATGCATGTACACCCACTATACATATAAACCCATATACTTGCAGTACACACTCATGAACTTATAATAAACATGTAGTGTAAACTTGAAGTGGGCTGGTATGGGGCATTCCTGCCGCCCATGGCCTGGCATAGAATTATATACCAGCTCAAGCCATCCACTGGATACATCAGAAAGCAGGAGACTTGTGATATATCTGGTGCACTGAAGGGGCTGGGCTCCCAACATAATACATATATACATACATACATACATAAGGAGGGGGGGGAGCAACCATTCTAGCCAATATAGGCTCTGTCTGGGGCTCTGGGACCCTTCAGGATAAAGCCTTTTGGTGTTTAGACCCTTGTTACTAGCCACTACATGCTGCTATCCTTTGCTGCTACTGACCTTCTGAAGATTGCTGCCAGCCAAGCTGACCAAGGGTCCTGGCTGAGGTACCTCCATTGTTCCTGCTATCTAGAGGACTTTACTCCTGCTAAGTCAGGCGTAAAATACATTTGTTACCAGGCTGTTATCTGTTGCTGTTCCATGAAAAGTTCTCCTAATAAAGGAACCGTAAGTTTTTAAGATCTCCATTTTCTGTGTACATCCCTGGGCCTGCCCCTTCCACCCTGGGCATCCATTCAGAGAAGGTTACCTTGACACATGCGGCCCAGATGACACCAAGCCAGCCGCTCTGGTTCAAGTTAAAACCTGCCCCCATACATTTTCTGCCCCCAGTGGGCATGTTGCCTTCCATCTGTCTTTTACTTGATGGTTTAAGTTGCTTTTAGCTAGCATGTGTACAGTCAGTTATCAAGAAGAACCAAAGCAGAATGATGAAAAAGACATATAAGTTATTTGAACAAGTATACAGTACATAATGGCTATTAATAAAAATTGAGGCAATGCATAGTGACATGGTTGAAACCTGCAATAAAATTTGTGTTTCCTTGTTTTCCACCCACTCTAGAAATACACTACATCATACTTTGGATTCAGTATAATAGTTTACTGATTTGGACTGAGCGCGGGATTTAACTTTAAAATTGTGACGCAACCCCAAGCACTTAGCTTCACCACTAATATAATGGTGAACTCTGTTGGACATGAGCAGGGAAGCCACACATGCAGGATATTGGGCACTCAAAAGCGCAAAACAGTGTATTATTATTGGACAATGCACTTTCGGCCCACTCCAGCGGATGGCTAAGTAAATGAGCCCCATTGTTCTCGTGTGTTATTTAAGTAGGCAGTTAATTCCTTCATTCTCTGAAGTCTAAGAATCTCTGCAAAGCAGTCCGAGATCGAGGGGGTGCGTGTGGTTTTACATTATCTAGGAATCAAGGTTCTGGAGGCAATTTATAGAAAACCAACTAAAGAGTGTTTGGTTTTACTGATGGCCATAGGGAACATGAATGATAGAAGTACTGCTGGGGAATTTTTTTCATGTGGTTTCTAGACACTTTGTGTATCAGGGTTATGACTCAGACTCTACAGAATGGCTGAATTACAGGACATTTCCACCATATGTGCAGCATGGTGGCAGGAGCATGCCTGCAACTCCAGCATTCCGCTTGGCATGAGGGGTTTATCTTATGCAAGCAATCAGGGATCCAATACTACTGGGATAAGACTTTGTAATTGGTCTCCAGAAACTTGCATCCTGCATCTTCAGGAGAATAGGTTGTTCAGATTTCAGACTCCCAGGCTCACACAAAATGAAGCTCTGGTTCAGCCCATTTGTCCAGCAGAAGGTGGTATATGGCTGAGATCACATAATAGAGAAGGGGGGAAGCATCAAGTGTCAAAGGGTTGTAGAGATCTAAGTTCAATGTGACCTTGTTAGTGTTGTAGAAATGTGTCTGTTGTGTTTAATCCCCCTGCATTCTGGGTTGACATGGAAAGTGTGACAGTGCCTCATCCTACATAGGACGTCCAATTGTAGTCAACAGCATTTTGAAGGTTAATGGAACATGGGACCTACAGACAGGGCGGATTTTAGCCTTTTTGCTCCCTGAGGCAAAACTTGAAAATGCCTCCCCCTCCGCGCCCAGTGATGCTACCTTAAACACTAGTAGTCAGTCAGTGACACAGACATTAGTGACATCTAGTATGTAGTAGCTTACAGGTGATGATCTGCTCTACCAGGAAGAAGACTTATTTACAATTTCTCACGACTATGGTTTTTCTCTGCAGAATTCACAGTCAAACTGTCAGCACCCGTCCAGCAAACCGCACAACCACAACCAGGCTTGGCGCTAGCTGTCAGACTAGGTAAGTGGTGGCGAACTCACTCTGCGACGTCCCTGAGGACTGATGTCCAGGGCATGTAGAAAAGCAGGAAGTTCCTCAGGATGTTTCAGCAAGAGTTGGTTTGCCCCAGAGCAAACATATAAGGCAAAAGAGGAAAGCGCATATTTAGAAGGACACCCTTTTCCTGGAGGAAGGACAGGAGTGGGTGCAGGGCAGCTATGCTTCTTTAGGGGGTAGAAGTGCACCTTACAGATGACATCTCATGGCTTGGATTGGTTATCATTTCTTGCTCTGAGAGCCCTATGAGCACTGTCCATCTCTACAGGGGTATCTGCCAGACGATCAAGTAGCATATTGAAAATACTCGTTATGGTGGGAGCAAGATCTGATGGGTGGATTGCTTTCGGGAGGTCCTCCTGTTTTTATTTTGAGGATCATCCAGCTGCACAGCTAGTTGATGTTGTTGTGTGGCGTTGGTACCCGTTTTCTCCAGTTACCCTTGGATTGAACTTTATGAGGTCTTTACTCACGCTTCCTTGAGGTCACATGCTAAAGTATCCATGTCCTTCTTGTAAGCTGACTAATTCATAAGTGTTCACATGTGTGCCTACAGCATGAGAGAGGAGAAGGAGGAAACTGATTCCTCTACAGCGAGTCACACACAGCAAACATCTCTCTCAACTCCCTCATTCACACCTACCTCAGCAATTCTCTTCAGTGAGTCACACGCAGCAAACATCTCTTTCAAGTCCCTTTATCTTCCCCCTCAGGAATTCTCTTCAGTGAGTCACATATACACACATATACACTCAGCTTTCTGTTTTAGATTGTGAAAATAATAGGAAAAACAAAAGAGCTACAAGCATATTGTGTAGTATTTTCGGGCACCATAAGGATAAGAGTAAATTAGGTATGTGGTAGTATGTACATCGGGTCAGGGTGTGAGTTGTCACTACAACATAAGAAGTATTTCAATAATAGATCCTGGATTCTTCTCAGTGTGATCCCCAGTCCTGGAGCTTCAGATCATTTACATCTCCCTTCCTGCACTTTTTCTTGCCCTTGTCCCTTTTAGATGTAACACTGTATGATACCTTGCTTGGTCTTAACCAAGATGAACCTGCTATGGTCTTAAAACATGTATTTTATTTCAACAGATGCCATTGGAATCTCCTGATTATTGTATATAATATAATAATAATAATAATAATCACAACTTTAATCAGCCCCTTTCAAATAGTAGAACAGTTCAAATTTTGTTTTTTAAAATTTTAGTTTTGTCCCATAATACAATAATTATTTACAAAACAGACAAACAGAACTGACAGATCTTTTCTGATCTTGATTAGAGTTGAGCGGACCCTGAACTGAACTTCAGTAGAAGTATGGGGCTTGATTTGGCTCAGCTTCTGCCTGCGGTTCACTCCTGTGATCGTTTCCGGCACAGATGTTAACTCTTTAAATGCTGTTTGGTGCCACTATTTTTGGGAGGGATCATCGCTCCTCAATTACATCATTGGGTGTGACTGACGCCCCTCCCCAAAATAGCAGCGTGCCGTTTTGTTGGGATTGGGTAAACTCGGCTGAAGCCAAATTTTATGGGTCCGATCATTACTAACCTTGATGGGTTACCCTTTATTATACCATGTACTGAATATGCATCTAAAAGTAATTTCCCACTCCACTGTATTACACTTTTATTTCTGATGCCTTTGTCTACATTAGCTCCTATTATTTGTAAAGCAGTCTATAGTATTAGATGTAGTACTAAACATACACATGAATCACAATATAGTTTCCATTTCGGGTGCATTTGCTTATCCGTTTTCTTTTCTTCTATATATTTTGTGTCATCAGTGGCTTTTTCCTTATGCTTGAAACCTGGTTGAATGATATTTTCATCCAATGACGTAAGCAGTTCCATATCTCCTGTGTTTCATTCCCACCTGCAACACAGATATTATGAGTAAAATGAGACATAAGCTGAAAAATACCCAGCACTTTACACAAGGCACTACGGCTGAAGTACAGAGCTAGTCTTAGATGAAAGACTGACAGGCTTGCGCCTCTCACTTTGCTTCATCCCCCTCCACTTCCCTGCTAATGTTTTCCTGCAGACATATTGAGCAGTACAGAGTAATCCCACAGGACCTGCAGATGGTATTGTCCTTGCATTGAAGAGTTATTAAATTCTTAAGGTCACCATAAAAGAAGATTTCCATTAAATTGAGTTAATAAAAACATCGGGCAAAGGTTTTCTGAAAGCGCAGATGTCAGAGCCACGAGGGGCCCCGGTTCCCAGGACAGATTCAGGGAAAAGAATGAAATAAACACAGTTTTAAAGCAGTCTCTGTCTTTACCTAGAGGATATAGAGCCATGTATCTTATTAATTAATAGAAGTACACGTGGCCTATATTTACTGTATGTCTTGTATTAGTTAATACAACTGTATATAAACTATAAATATGCATCTACCATTGGTTATTATTGTGATTATTTTCTTAAAGGGAGCCATCAGAATATAAAATAATAAGGGCTAGTATCTTCATGTCTTGTATGATATATGCTAATATATGCTTACATTAAATGTTAAGTTTGTGTTGGTATAGTTATCTTAAAATAATCTTAGATGCTACATCTCTTTAGAATACAGCCAATGTCTCAATACTTTCTTTTTACAATAGAGGTATGACTATATAAATCATGGATTTTCTTTCATACACCACATGTAGGTGCATCAGCTTTTGTTTGACATGATGGTAAACATTCCCCTTTGACCTGGAGGAGCCGCAGGTCACATGACCCACCCGCAGCAGGCTGGGATGTCTCAAATCTTGCCGGGTTTGGTGGGTCAGGGGACTGTGCACTCTTTACTGCATGCATGCCCCTCCTTATAAACCACTGGTGTTCAGGGTGGAGAAGGGTGGAGAAGCAAGCCAGCAGGGCCAGGTGGGTAGCTGGGTTACTGTAAATAGAGGGGGTAGAAAGGGGTCCAAGAAAAGGAAGGCCAATTCTAACTCTGAACACTTCAGCAAAATTACAAAATTGTGCAATGATGTAAGGATGTCAGTGTCAGAAATGGCAGCCATAGCGGATCCTGCTCTCCCTAACAGCCAGGGGAGCAGGTTAGCTAGTAGTAGGGTGGATGGGAGTTCAGGACGGCCATGGCAGCTAGTGGTTGTAGGTGACTCTATAATCAGGAAGACGGATAGAATAATTTGTCGCCAAGACCGCCTCAACCGAATGGTTTGCCGTCTCTCTAGTCCCAGGGTTCGGCATGTGTTGGAAAGGATGGATAAATTACTGGGAGGGGGTGGGAATGACCATGTTGGGACCAATGACAGAATAGATGGTAGGTGGAGGAACCTGAAGAATAGTTTTAAAGAATTAGGTTCAAAGCTTAAGGGAAGGACCTCCAAGGTAGTATTCTCCGGATTTCTACCTGTGCCATGTGCTACATAGAGCAGCCAGGGGGAGCTCAGGGAGTTAAATGCATGGCTTAAATCCTGGTGCAGAGGGATTTGGGTTCCTAGAGCACTGGGCTGACTTTTCATTGGGGTACAAGCTGTTTTTTGCAGATAACTTGCACCTAAATGAAAGGGAAGCTGATGAGCTGGGGGAGAAGATCCTAGCAGGGGTGGCTAAAGGGGTAGACAGGTCAGAGAGGGGACAGGTTATGTTGGTGGATGGTGAAATGGGCGGTGTATGGGGGACTTGGGCAGTGGAGAGGGAGATACACAGTTTAAAAAACAATAGTGAGGAAATTATGTGCCAGTAACATTACTATAAATCAGATAAATAACAGTGGAAAATTAAACTGTATGTTCACAAATGCCAGAAGTATCACAGGCAAAATGAGCGAGCTTGAGGCTCTGGTATTAGAAGAACAGTTGTTGGTTGTTGGTGTAGTGGAGACATGGCTCGATGCATCACACGATTGGAGTGTTAATATTCAGGGTATTAAAGAGAGTTTTGAGAAAATTATTTTTGGTGTAATTTATAGACCCCCTAACATCATTTGCGGAAATAGAGGGTCACCTATATAAACAGTTAGAGTGGGCTGCACAGGAGGGGACAGTAGTGATAATGGGAGACTTTAACTTTACAAATATAAAATGGGGTCAGGGCTCTTCTTCATCTGTGAAGGGGAGACATTTTATCAACTTTCTGCAGGATAATTTTATGGTGCATCTTGTTGAGGATTCCACAAGAGGTGATGCATTGTCATAGACCTTGTGATTGCAAAAAAGGCAGAGATTTCCAAGATTACACCCCGTGTGGCATAGAGCTACTGGTAAAAAGGCAATTAATGATAAAAAGAGGGCATTCAAAAAAAAAAAATCTGATCACCTGAGGCTTTCAATTATTACAGCCAAAATACAAAATGAAAGACAGATGTATAAAAATGGGTCAGAGCAGGTTGCACCCGTATATTCTGAAACTGGGGCATTAGTGCCTGGCGACCAAGAGAAGGTGGAGATACTAAGTGTTTTAGCTCCGTTTATACAATAGAGGAAAGAACTTCTGACGTGGGTGGTGCCAGTGCAGTCATGCATCCTGTAATATACTGGCTGAATGTAGACATGATCCAATCTAAGCTCAATAAATCAATGTGTACAAGGCTCCTGGACCAGATGGGCTACACCCCAGAGTTCTTAACCCCTTCACGACTGCCATACAGCTATATACGTCCTATTTGCACATAACCCGTGCAAAAGGGACATTTATAAATGTCTTGACAGTGACTAAATTCAAACGGCCATTTCTCCTGAACCCTGGCACATGGAAACACAATTTTTGTGTCATTTTAAACAGAAGCATTTCCTCTTTAATGATAATTGTCTATGGATGCCTAACTTAACTAGAGAAAGTTGAACTTAAAAAAATTATTTTCATGTACATCTTTCTATTCAGGATTGAAACTTTAAGAGTGGATCTCTCCTGCTCTCTTAAGCATTCATGCACAATCCATACATCATTTTAAAGAGGAGACTCTCTTGTTTAATATGACGCAATAATTAAAAGGGTTCAGGAGATATGAGCATTTGAAATAACTGTCAGCTGAGGGCAGAATATAGAGGAAGCTACAGGAGAATTTCACTTTCACTTTGCAGAAGTACATGCACCCTCTGCATCTGTAGCTCAACCTTGGAAAGAGTGATGGAATAATGCTGTACATATTCATGACATATGTGTGTAAGTGTAAGTAATAAATCTATTCTATCAAGATAAAGTCTCACATCAAAAAAATTAAGTAAAAATTGTTATGATATGTAAAGCTTTTCTAGAGATATCTAGAGGTTTAATCCTCCAGAAAGGACAGGATTGTTTTACTATGAGAACTGTTAATCTGTGGAATAGCCTGCCTCAGGCGCTGGTCACAGCAGGGACAGCAGAGAGCTTCAAGAAGGGTTTAGATGCCTTTTTACACCTAAACCATTTATGCTTATGTTATATAGAATTGTTTCTCCTAAATCCCTTCCTCATGCAATCCCTTCCCTTCCTTGGTTGAACCTGATGGTCTTTTTTCAACTGTATACAACTTTTCAAGATGCTACAATATAAAAAATGAAAATGAATGTGTTAAATACTTACTTTTGCAAAACGTGCTCATCCTAAATGTCCCCATGACATCACACATTAAAGCAGTTGTAAATCCACTGACAACCTAACATGGAATGAAATTAAAGCAACTTCAAAACAATGTTTTTTTTAGGGCATGCATCATAAAAGCTTTGTAGTAGAGCATGTTGTTTTATGGTGTTTGACGGGAAAATAGAGCTGAATTGAGTGATGAGTTAACTTGTTATTTCAAAAGCTCGGCTGAAAATCTATTTTTATTGCGGCAGATCTTGGAGGATGTAATAAACTGCTTGTTTCATATAAAGTACTCGACAATAATGTATAATGTCACCAGATTTTACCTCTTTAAAATACTAGCCCTCTCAAGTAGGGTATGAAATTATATTTCTAGACTTACCTTTTTCAAGGGAAATATTGTCTATTTACATATATAAATCATCGCTCATAAAAAAAACACATGAAAATGAGCAGAGAAGAGTCATATTTTGCCAAAGATGTGTCACTGTTAGGAGCTGAAGGAGAAACGTCATTGCAGATGCCCTCTACCAGATGATTACAAAAATTTCAATTTGGTCACTGTTTTCATGTGATTTGTCGTACTGGATAAATACTATTACAATTTTCTAATTTTCTGTGAATTTTTGTGTGTTGGTATTTTTCTTAAAAAAATTTTCAGACTTTATTTTTCTCATTTTACATAAAACTTATATATATATATATATATATATATATATATATATATATATTTATTATATTATATATATTTTACAATGACATGAAAACGTTATATCTCTTGTTTAAAGCACTGCACAATTTGAAGTACATAAAGTAGTTGTACATGTCGTGCAGCGCAATATATTGTCAGACACTGACAGGCAGCTATTAACACTGGCACAGGCAAAGTTATCATAGACAGCCCTGGGGTGCTTCAGCGGACTCCAGGTTGCTGTGTGACATCACCGACACCCCACAATAGCAGCTAGGGGTTCTGATGTGACAGAGGGATCTCCTTAAACAGTTCTTTGGGCCTATTGCCCACTAGTGAGTTTGATGTAACTCACATCGTGCGCTTCCTCCAGTACACAATTCTTTTTTAAATTCTGCGGTTTGTCAGAATCCGTCGGGTTGTCCGACGACCATACCCCACGATTTCTGTCGCATGCATGCCAGCGCCGATGCCCTACAATCCGTTCGCGTGCGCCAAAAACACGGGGGCAATTTGGAGATATTCACGAAACCCGTCATAATTGCGGCCCCGTAGACCCTTAGTAAATAAGCCCCAATGTTCTGGTATTTTCTTCTGATGTGATAAGCTCGTCTCTCATTATAACCTCATTTACTTGTATAAGAGCAGGACTTTTGGCCATAATATGGCTGCATTTATGCAGTATCTTGCGGTCACTCTAAAATACTCAGCCCTTGGCTCAGGAGAGTTCTTGCTACATACATCTGAAATGAGGAGATACAATGGGAGGCCTTTATCATGCACCCAGGAAATTGTGACTTTTGCCCCTATAATGGACAATGCAGGCCGGGGATATCCTGGCCCACTAAATTTACTACAAGTAATATCTATCTAGAGGATTTTCTATCATACCCTAGAATCACTGGAGGCTGGGACATCTTAGTAATTCTGACTTGTCGTGTGCTGGTGCCATACAATGTTTCCTATTGTATTCAATAAAATGAATGCAAAGTTACATAAATGCCAAATCCTGGAGCTTTTGAGAGGAGAAAGTTGCTTCTTTGCAAAAAGTCAATAACATTTTTATATGACCTATATTTTTACTACTTTCTGTCTTCATGCAGCAACAGAACACCTTTGTGTCTTTCCATTGATCCTGAAATACTCGAGCATTGACTGGTGTCTTTCTATTGTATTTGTATTGACGGCTTGGTTTCACTATGTCTCTCATATTTTGTTTTTCCATCCTTTTTTCCATATAAAAGTGTAGTAGACAGTGAATTCTGTTAACCACAAAATTGCTGTTTGGATGTGCAAAGTATTCCTGTAAAGATGTGGATGGATATGGTGCCGTTCCTTCTGTATACACCAGAGGCTGATGCCGGTAATTAAATTACAGTTAAACACAGATGGTTATTTCACAGCAGGTTCCCATCTCGGAGCCGTGCCTCCTGCCCTCTCCTGTTACAATATGTTGCCTGGTCCCCAATGTGTGCCTGACAGCGCTTGCGTTAAAATAGAGAATTTCTCATCAAGCGTCTCTTGGTCGCTTCATATCAAGTAAACTCTGTAAATCACCACTTTCATTTTACAAGAGAATTTATAGCATGAGGAATAAAAGAAGTAGAAATGTTCCCACTGAGCTTTCACAAGAGAAGTTACTCTGAGCACTGTGCCAAAAACCGAAGTGTGGAGAATGGCAGGACACAGTGCTGAACAAATATTTCATTGTTCATAACCATATAATTGCATAAAATAACCGTGTAATTGTGATAACACATGTTAATTTCACAATTATGTATTGTGCAGCCTTAGAAAATGTTGTTTGCCTGTTATGCTGGTTATGTCCATTCAAAAGCCTGGACTGATGTGCAATGCAAGTGGCAAGTTGTCAATCTGTCAATCTGCTTTTCTTTGTTGTACATTTTGGTTAGTTGGTGGTTTATAGTCACAATTTTTTGTTGCATTTTGCTGTACATCTAGACAAACAGCTTACTTGGACCCACGCAAACAACAAATAAAAGGTGTGAACCCTCTGTATCACCAAACCTTGTGGTTTTGGGCTAATACCCATGGTGTTATTTCATAGTTCCTAAAGCGACCAGCACACCCTCCAGGCAAGTTTCCTATTTGCTATTTCTGTGATTTTCTGCTCTTTAACCGTCCTTTGACCTGACTTTGTTTCTCAACCTAACTACTGAATCTCTTAACCTGCATCTGATATTGATCTTACATTTGGCCTTAACCTGTCCTCATAGAGAAGAGCAGATTGTTCAAAGGTAACCTGGACCTCATTTTCACTAAAGAGAGTAGCAAAAGCCTATTACAGCTGCATTGCAAGTATATCTTTCTGCCTTTTCTAAGCATTTGCATTACATTATAATTGTGTGTTATAACTTAATTTGTACCCTGACAGAATCATCTGTGTAGTCCCAGGGGTTGGGCTTTGTTTTGGATGCATTTCATAAAACAACATCTGACTTGTCTGTGCTGTTCACTCTTTAGCTCTCAGCTGTACAGGAGCACAAAGGTGGGGGCTGAGAGTTGAGCAGTCTTCACCACAGACAAGTCACATGTTGTTTTTTGAAATGCATCCAAATCAAAGCCCAACCGCTAGGACTACACAGAGAATTCTGTCAGGGTACAAGGTAAGTGATAACACACAATTATACTGTAATGCAAATGCTTAAGGAAGGCAGAAAGATGTATTTACAATGCAGGTGTGATGGGATTCTGTCACCTGTCTTTAGTGAAAATGAGGTCCCTGGTGACAGGTTCCCTTTAAACGATCTGCTCTTCTCTATGAGTTCCCTTTAAGATTCCCTTTGTTGAAGCCGCAACAAATTTTTTGTAAATCAATTCAGGTTTGAATTTATTGGAGCTCAACCAATGTTCCTTTTATTGACCTGAAAATTGGTAAATAAACCACTCTAGTCGTCTAAAATACATTTTTGTTAACTCATGACCACCAAAATAAAATAACTTGGACTGTACAAATATACAGGCTTGCAACCCTTTTGCTGCTTATAGATGGACATGTTCTGCAGGACAAATAAGTACCTTCCAAAATTCCAAACACAGTGGAATTGACAAAAGAAAGGTACTTGCAACATTTTCTCAAGGACCTTGTTTTACTTGAGTTGTCCACATACCCCCATACTACTTAGTAAGGAATTTAGGAGGTTTGGATACCGAGCATGTTTATTATTTTATGTGTCATAACAATTGATCAGTCCACCCTGATGCTGTAGTTGCAATGGCTAACAACTAGTTATCTATGGGTGAGCGACTAAGACAGACAGACTGACATACAGAGAGAACAGAGTCACCCCCCCTTGGGAGATGGTGGGGGTAGAGACAGAGACACAGGTGACACATCTTGCTTAGTGCTCTATCCACCCCCCCCCCACCCCAGAGCATTCAAATAAACTTTATTATATATAGTGAAATCCTGGGACTGCCCCTCACAATCAACATAGACATGTGACTGATGACATAAGAGAACACATGATGCCATATATGCCCTTTACATAAAGCTGATGAGAAAGCTAGAATGTGTAACTAAATATAAAAATAGTCTTTAGTGAGGGGAAAGTCTTGCAGAGTCCAGCTACAGCTGTCATTCACAGAGCTGTACAATGTCTATTCTTGTCAGAGGTCAATGACCAAAGACAACCTTCACATGGTAATAATTGTGTTCACATAAACTCATTAAATGTGTTACTTTATTTGCATTCACAGTGGTGACCCAACGCTGTTGAGTTAGACTAAGATTAAACGCGATAGACACAGATTAAACGCGATAGGTGCTCCTTGATTTCAATCTCACCAGGACATATTCCTTTGGTTTTAACCTGCTATCCTGCAAACATAATTATTTAATTATAAAACTAAAAACCATTGTCAGCCTCCTCTCATCCACTGTACTATAATTTAAATATGCTTAACAATACATAGGGTGTGGCCACAAGTCAAGTAAAAAAGAGACTCATTTCTGATACAGGCAGGTTTGTTCTTAAGTTGAATTTGTATGTAAGTCGAAACTTTATATTTTATAATTGTAGTTCTAGACAATTTTTTTTTTTGCCCCAGTGACAATTGGAGTTTCAAAATTTTTTTGCTGTAATGGGACCAAGGATTATCAATAAAGCTTCATAACAGATACTTTACAGCTGATTGTTGCAGCCTGGGACTATAGCAAAGCATCCAGAGAGCTTCACCAGAGGTCACATCTACAGAGGTCCATCTGTAGCTAGGGGGTCGTCTGTAGATCGGGTGTCTGTACTTCTATATTTCATATATATTTATATTTTATCCTGACAGTTATATTAGTAAAGAGTATCAAGAGAAAGAATTACACATTGCAGGTCATATATCCCAGTTGGGGAATTAATCAGGAATTCAGGTAATAGGATTTGAGCTGTGTCTGCGATAACATTACATTTTACCAGTTGGCATGGTTCATTGTTTACTGTACTAAAAATGGATCATTGTCTCTTATTTCTAGGTAATAACTCTTTGTAATTTTTAAATTTTTCAGTATTATTTTTGTTGCAGTCGCTAAAATGAAGCTATTCTCATAAAAAAGAAGTGCAATCTGCTGGTGGCATGATACAGAGCAAAACAAACTGATCAGATTGTACCTAGTGTCCTATCTGTAGGCAGCATGTTATAGAGCAGGAGGAGCTGAACAAATTGTACATAGTGCCCTGAGCTGAGCAGATTGTACAAAGTTTCATATCTGCATTCAGCATTATTATATGGAGCTGAATAGATTGTACATTGTGTCCTATCTGCAGGCAGCATTGTTATAGGGAGGAGAACAGATTGTACATTGTGTTCTATCTGCAGGCAGCATGTTATAGCGCAGGAGGCGCTGAGCAGATTGTACAAATTTTCATATCTGCATTCACCACATGTCAGCCTTGAGTTATGTGACTGCTCTGCGTGAATTTATTTGTATTGAAGAATCCTTCAATAAAGAATATATGATCTTTAATATACAAGTGGATGTTCGTATATCAGAGCTGGATTATGTGTATGCATTCAGCATTGTTACATAGAAGGAGAGCGTACCAGGTTGTATGTAGTGTCCTATCTGCAATCAGCATGTTTAAGAGAAGGTGGAGTAGAGCAGATTGTAGGGAATGTCCTATCTGCAGGCAGCATGTTATAGAGAGGAAAGTGCTGAGGCTGAGCAGATAGAACATGGCAACTTATCTGAAGACATGTAATAGAGAAGAAGGAATTTAACATATTTATAGAGGGTTCTATATATAGTTTTGAGAAATAAGATTAAATCTATTTCAGCTTTTTCTACGCTATGAAGTCATGGGGGTGGTGCCACCGGTAATTGACATGTGTATTGGTGTATGGATGGAGGACCACCTCCTTGCCTTTACAGCATTGGAAGATATACATATAGAAAGTTAATACTGAATCTTTTGATTCCCAAACTATAAATGAGAGCTCTTCCTGCTCTACAACATGCTGCAAACATGTTACATTGTGTTTTCATGGTGACTGATTTCTTTAAAATGGAAATTGGTGTGGAGACATATTGGAAACGGTGATGTTTGCTTCAGGTACTTGTCAAACACTTGTCCTGATGAAAGGTGACAATAGCATCTTACAATTCAGCATTCTCCTCAGCATTCAGCCTAGTGTGAAACCAAACCATTGCATCTGCTTACGCAGTAATGGCTCGTTTACGCACAAGGAATTAATATCTCTCCTGCTGAGCAAAGAGTTAACCTCTTGGTTCATTTCTGTCACGTACTTAATGGACAATGAAATTACTCCTGTCTATTGCAGGATAAAGGGCCGGTCTGTTGTTATGAAAGCAATAGCCTAGTATTATGAAGGAAAATAGATGTCGATAACAAGAACAGCAAGGTCATTTTCAGCGCTAACAGAAAAGGTGAAAAGGGGATCGTCTTCAAACTTGGAGCTGATATGTCATTGTACAAACAGCTGTGAATGTTACTTCTCCTAAACTGATTTTACTTTTTACACACACACACACACACACACACATATATATATATATATATATATATATATATATATATATATATATATATATATATATATACTCCAGAGTTTGGAGGAGGGTAGGCTACTGCGTCTGATAGAAAAGATATAGCAATGTAGAGAAGCATATTGTTTCCACATTGTCCAGTTGGAGCAGTATGCAAAAAAAGCCAAATCAGAGACACACACCTGTACACAGCACTGTTGTTTCTCAGCAATGTATGGAAACACTTATGGTTCAGTTCAGTCAGTTGCACCATTAATTCCTATTCAGTCAGCTCCCCCTAGAGGTGGCTGCAGGCAGTTTGTTTTATTACTATATGAAAAGAGGCAGGACATTAATAATAAATGTATTACAGTTATAAAGTCAAAGAGACCCATTTTATCATCTGATGTAAGTCCAATGATAGTAATCAGGTATGGTATATACAGCGTTCACTGCTCTGCGTTGCATCCTTGTTCCTAATTGACAGGACACTGCTAGAACATGCTGCTGTGTGGAACATTGAGATGAGCTCTGTTACATTAGTGGACACTAAAGTTCATGTGACCATGGTGATGTTATCTACCCTGTATGTATCTGATTACAAGAAATCACAGCAGCCTTAATGGAGGATGGGAGGTCGAAACTCCCTGCCTGCCCATGGAAAGGTCCTAGTTTCCCTCCCATTGGTTAGTGAACTTACTAAACCTAGGGCAGATCAAAACTTCTCAGTGGAAGGTCATGTGTTGGTGCTGTCATTAGATCTGGCTGGACCCACAGCACAATTTGACATTAATCATGGCTCTTCTCCTATGTTTTCACTAGGAGTTTTGCATATCTTCTCTCTCCAGGTTCCTAGGACAGATTGGGATCCAGATGGGTGTTCAACCCACCCCTGGATCCAGAAAATGTAGCCTATAAACTGCTAACATGTACCATAATACCATAATCTTCAAATGGAAAAAGGATCCGGCACTCACAATTTAGGTGAAGAAATCCTTTTCTTTATTGGTTAAAATCCGACATAGCGATCACAAATACAGGTGCATCCTAATATTAGCAATCAAAAAATAATACCATACTCTATTATGAAAATTTGTCTAGGAGTGTTTCTTTAAATAAGGCTGTACATCTTAGAAAAACTTTGCTTTCTGCTACTCTGCCAAAGGCGTAAGATTAACCTCTCAGAGCCCTTGCAGATAGGGTCAGCTGCAGGACTGTATATTGCAAAGTTTGCAAATAAAGTCATAGTTCTTGGCCTGACATAAGCTAACAAGATGTTATTTCCACAGTTGTCCATGATAAATTCAGAATGTTTTAGTACACCACAGAAAGGTCGACCCCTTTACAAGACAAATGTACCTACAGCTGAGAAACATGCACCTATCATCTCAAAGAGACAACCAAACCCACAAATGATGCAGTTTGGCACAAATCTAAGGAGATAATCATACTAAGTTGCTTTATAATACAAAGTACAAAGTTCAAACTATACTGCAGAATAACGATAATGACCCAACACAACCCTCCAGCTGGCTGCACGCGTTTGGTATATGCTCCTAGGTCAATCTCTCCATGAAGAAGGCAGGTTTTGATGTTGTTGTTGTATAAGTGGGATTTAGAAATTCCTTCCATCACTGCAGTTAATTAAGTTGTAAAACTGCACAGTGTACACATCTCCCAAAGGTGGAATTATACGCAGACAAATTCTGACTGACAATATTGTCAGCCGACCAAGGGAGACGTAGCGCATTCATTTTGAGAAAAAAGGAAACCTAGAATTCCCTTTGCTGGGTTCGGATGTGCCTGCAATCCCTGATGTATCTGCTGGAGAGTTGATCTGACAAACCATTTCCATGTATCAAGAAAATCTAAGACACACCAGGAAAGGGCTGAAGTTTGATGGGTGAAGTATACACTGAATTGTGCTATTTACCAAATGCAGTTTTGACTTTCTTTTTACTATTTTAGAAAATGGATTTCATAAATTTGAAAATACTTATGTTTTGTGTCACTGATGCATAACCCAGAGCTCACTCAGTATTCTATTCTCCACTCTTATAGCATAGATTGTAAAATGCTTTAGCAAGAAAAAAATCCTGCTATTGGGCCATGAGGGAAATATAATCATGACAGAACCCTCCAAAGTTGCTTTTGCTGTTGTCGGTATTGCTGGAAATTGTGTCAAATTTTATAAAATTGTTTGATGTTTAATAAATTTGTCACCACTGTACTTATAATACTGACCTGAGATGTTGCTGTACTTTATACAACAACACTTTACTGAAGTGATAGCAGCAATTTAAAAAAAATATATGAATATTTCATAAATATGGGAAAAATCAGACTAACCACTCCTACTTTACCACCCACATTTTAAACGTAAAGTAAGCATAGACGTGCCGCCTCTTTGGCTTAAGCAAGCACAACGTATACCAAAGAAAAGTGAGTCAAGCTAACAATTTATGATTAGCACAGGCAACTGTCTTGTTTGTAAAAGTTGTGCTGAAAGGTGCAAGGGAGGCTAAAAGTATTATTATGCAGCGGGGTAATTAAAGTATGTAGGAGCATTGACAGGAACCTGTCAGTATGTTTAACGCTGTAAGGTACCAGCAAAGACCTCCACTATTTAACTTACTTGTTTGGGTTTTTGGGTACTGTTGTTAACAGAGGTAAAAAAAGGCTAGAATCCTGGAGATAGGATCACTATGTACAATGATGATGTGCTGGTGGTCAGAATTGAAGTCAAGTCACTGGTCTGCTCCTGCAGTAGGGATTACATACCAGACATATTTGGGGAGATTTGGCCACCAAAGAGCATATAAGAGACTGCAGGAAAGGGCTGCCATGGTCACCCCAATATTTAATTATTTCCCCTCATTGGGCTGTGCTTCCCTCTGTACTTGCTTCTGTTCCATCAGGAGCTCCGGCCAATGAGACAATCATGGGATTTGACCACCGAGCCTTGCTGAAAGCCCCTGCACCAGCCGGCACATTGATCGATCCATCCTGTGCAGCAATGCAGCTGACACCTCCTTGGGGTCCTGTGGGGTCCTCCTGCCCACTTTCCACCTAAGAAACAATGGCATCTCCACGGAAGGAACATTCTAGCCAGCAGAGTGCCTCTCAGCTGAGCTGCACTCCTAGGGCACAAGCTGTAGGAGACCAGGGCAATGCTATATATAGCCTACCCCCTAATGGGTCTCTTTTCAGACCATATCTCTCCTCTCTACATCAAGGAGACACATTTTAAGACAAGGCACATGCCTACTATAAATAATAGATACTATCCTACTCATTATCATAGTACCAATCCGAAAGGCAAATCCAAGGGGGTATCTGTCTTAATACATAAGGTCCTAGATAGATAGTGAAATTGATCCACAAGCTAAATATCTATTTTTGAAGTCTGAAAACCAGGGGCTCGCTGACTTTATGGGCTGATCTGAATATGGTGCCTAACCTTCTTCCTGATTCCTCTACAACCTGCTGCTCTATTTCTTACGAGATTAACAGGCTTGGGAAGAGTCTGCATTCTCTACAGCTATGTGATGCCTGGAGAATTCACCACCCTGAGGTTAGAGATTACTCTTTTTGTTCTCCAACAACTCCTATGGTAGGATCAATTGTATTCTTATTCAACATGTCGATCATGGTGGATATTGGCATTGGGTGCATATGCCAATCAGATTATGCCACTGTTTTCTGTGCCTCTTCACAATTGTGTCCCAGTTGTTGATTCTTCACCCAAAAAAATTCAATTTTATATCTTTTATGTTTGAGACCTGAAATGTGGAAAAGGTTGGGCACTATATATATATTGTTGAGAGAGAGAGAGATATGTTAATATATAATGTATATAAAATAAATATCAAAGAATAGCAGCACTCCGAGACTCCAGTGAAAAAAATGTGTACTTTTTAGTTCCTAAAATTAAATATCATGCATCATAAGTAGATTTCATGAAATAACTGCAAGCATCAAATAAGAAGCAATGATGAATTTTATAGTTTGTGTACAATACAATATCACAACATGTCTGTTTCATTTGCCATGAAAGTTACATGTTCTGTTTCCTATCCAAGCTACACTGAGCTGTTGATGACGCTTGTCATATTTAAGACAGGTTGAGGACTAGAGGGAGAACTAAAATTCTAATTGAATGATGATCATTCTCTCAGAGATTCTCAGCTAGATTTCCGTGAACCCAGGGTTCTACACAAGTAAGCTCTACATAAATACTTCAAATCTCTCAAAATTTTTCACAAAATCTTTTGTAGTGGTGGGGGTCAGTGCAGGCAAGGAAGGACAGTAAACTCAGGATTCAAGTACAGTGGAGAATCAAATATGACTAATATTAAGGTTGTATTAGAAAGTGCTGGCAGGAATTGTTCATGTGGTCATTTAGACATAGGGGGATATTTATCAGGACCTCTGCGCACCGCCAGTGGCGTAGAGGCCCTGAAATAATCGCAAATGCTAGCTTATTGCTAGCTTTTGCAATTATTTTCCCCAATCCGCCACCTTCACGCCAGTGGGGCGTGAAGGGGCGTGAAGGGGGGACGCGGGAGTGGGCCCGCGTGGGGCATTACTGTCCCCGCGCCTGCGCACTCGCTGCTGTCGGCGACTTTTCATACGTGAAAAGTCGCCGGTTGCGTCATTTTCTACGCCAGGCGCTGTGCTAATGGATTACCAGTATTCTCCAGAAATAGGTTCTTTGAGAGTATCTTTAATTCTTTGGGTTCAGTCTCCAGACCTATGGTGGTCACCTGACCATCAGCAGTTCCTTATTTAGAGAATGGATGGCGCAGGTCTAAAAAACTAACTATTATTATGTTTCATTTGCTGCTTGATCTTCCACTTTCTTACCCTTTTCAGATCGGGGAAGGACCACAAATAAATATTGTAGAAATTGTGTATGCCATTCAATTCAACTCAATTTGATGAGTACCATTTTTTTCAGACTATAAGGCGCACCATCAATAAATGCTTCTAAAATGTCTAGGTTGATATATAAGGCGCACAGGATTATAAGGCGCACCTGATTATAAGGATGAATGACTAGCAGGTGGCAGACCTGTGCACATGTTGTCTGTAAGTACGGTTCATATATAAGGTGCACTGGACTATAAGGCGCACCTTTGATTTCTGAAAAAATCTAAGGATTTTTTGTGCGCCGTATAGTCTGAAAAATATGGTAAACCTGCCTTAACCCCTTCGTGTCTATGCCATTTTAGACCTTTAGGACCAGGCCTGATTTTAAAATTTTGCCCTGTGTCATTATAGGAGGTTATAACTTTTTGACACTTTAACATATCCAGGGGATTTTGAGATTGTTTTACCGTCACACATTGTACTTCAAAGTAATAGAAAAATTTTGATGATATATTTTGTGTTAAGTTATGAAAAAAACTTAAATTTGGCAAAAATTTCTAAAAATTCTTCATTTTCATAGTTCAAAATGTTCTGCTTTTCAGGCAGATAGTCATAGCACCCAAGTAACTTTATAACTAACATTTCACGAATGTCTGCTTAATATCGGCATAGGGTTTTATGCATCCCCTCTCTTTTCTAGGTTGTTAGGAGGTTCAGAATTTTGGGAGCAATTTTTCTCATTTTTATGAAAAACGCCAAAACCCTTATTTAGAGGCACCTGCTCAGCTTTAACTGACTTTGAGAGGCCTAAACAGCAGTAAACCCCCATAAATTATGCCATTTTAGAAAGTACACCCCTCAATGTGTAAAAAATCAACTTTAAGAAGTATGTTAACCCTTTAGATGCTTCACAGTGGTTAAAACAAAATGGAGGTCTAATTTACAAGCTGTCATTTTTTTTAGACAATATATTCATTTTGGCCAAAAATTAAACCGTCACAAAGTATTAAATGACAAAAAACTCCACAAAGTTTGATACCCAATGTCTCCCGAGTATGAGGATGCCCCATATGTGGTGGTGACTGCTGTACGGGCGCACGGCCGGGCATAGAACGGAAGGAGGCGCCATTCAGAGCAGATCTGCAATGTCACATCTTACAGGCTATAAAATGTTTATTTTTTTTGTAATTTGGATATATGGGGGATTATTTTTTTGTGGATGAGATCCACTTTTCAGGTACATCATTTACAGGGGGGCTCATAGCCAATAATCAGATTTTATTAACTCTTTCTTGGTGGTGGTTAAAAAAATCATTAATTCTTGTTTATGGTTTTTAGCATTTTTTTCCTCGGACGTTCACCGTACCATAAAAATAATGTGTTATTTTTATTCTATGGGTTATCACGATTACGGCGATACCCCATTTGTATGGCTTTTTTATGGTTAACTTGTTTTGCAGAATATAGAACTCATTTTGTGAGACATTTACTTGTTTTTGTATCGCCATGTAACAATGGGCAGAACATTTATATTTTTTTGTTTACAGCGCTGGTTTAGAGCTTATTTTTTGCGGGACAAGCTGTACGTTTTCTTGGTATCATGTTGGGGTACATTTTACTTTTTGATCACTTTTTATGCACTTTTTATGCGGTCAGATGTGAAAATGTAATAATTTTTGTGAGGTTTTTTGTGTTTTTTTTTTTACGGCGTTCACCGTACGGGTTCAGTGACCATTTTATTTTATTGTACGGGTTGTTACGGACATTGTGATACCCAATATGTTGTGGGTTTTTTGGTGATTTTCACTTTTTTTATGTTTTATATGATTACTGCATGGGACGGGACTTAATGGGACTTTTATTCTTTTTAAATAATTTTTTTTTAGTTGCACCTTTTTTTTTAACTTTTTTTTTACTGTTTTATTTTGTCCCAGGGTGGGACATTAACAAGTGATCATTTGATCACTTGTTCATTGTAATATGCTGCAATACTAATGTATTGCAGCATATTACATAGTCAGCCTATGCATTCTGCATAGGCTGACAGCTGCACTGTTAGATCGTGCACAGTGCACGATCCTAGCAGGCAGCTGCCATAGGCAGCCCAGGGGACCTGATCGTGCCTCTGGGTTGCCATGGCAACGATCGGCACCTCCGTGCCCTGCACAGAGGGTGCCGATCGTCGCGCCGATACACCATAGACGCCGCGGTCACTATGACCGCGGCGTCTATAGGGTTAAACAGTCGGGATCGCGATAGTCGCGATCCCGGCTGTTACTGCGGGATCCCAGCTACCGCGTACCGCTGGGATCCCGCGGCGATCGCAAGGGCTCAGCTTCTGAGCCCGGGCGATCGCCATGACGTGATTTTACGTCAAGGTGCGGGAACTACCCGCATCCTATGACGTAGAATCACGTCAGGGTGCGGGAAGGGGTTAATGTTTTGGTCTTAAGTTCCTTCTTTTATTTAACATCTTCCCTGAGAATCACAAATTCCATTCAGGTTTTATTTTGCAAATAACTATTTCCTTCGGGAAAGGTCCCATGGGTTGGCATCAGACAGCCCTCTTGATCTAGCAAAGGAGAAGGTTTTAGCGCGGAATACACAATCTATATGCAGTAATAACAGAGCTCTCGCTTGCCTCCCACACCATTGCTTAGCTCTACACAAGACTGCAAAGATGAAATAAAGTGACTGATGGATATATCTCTCCCTGACATTATAGAAATTCTGTTCTGTGGCTAGTTTTAGGCGTCTACTGATATAGACTAACAACCTCAGAACTAAATACATATTATTTTCTAAAGTGCACATCTGTACACAAAACATTTTAAGATTCTGAGTCTGATGCATCCTTAAAATTGTCCAAATTTAGGTAATCTGCAGTTATAGAACTTTATCAATTGAATGATTATTGACAACATGCTAATTGCAGCTTCTGAAGATCCTTGTGATAATCTACTATAACAGGAATTGTTCTTAGTTTATATCCAGTTAAAGAATACCTTAAAGAGTACCGATTGATGCTGGGCCCCTGATCAATTCGGGGTTTGTTTTTAAATCCATCCACCAAGTCAAAGAATATGGTCCCAAAATGATTTTACTGCAGGCCTTTTAGCGGCACATATAGCTGCTATGGTATCCCACCCGACACTGATCAATAATATAAGAGCAATATAAGAACAATATTTTAAACATTGTTATATAAGGATTTAAACACGCCTGATAAATCTAAATCTAGAAATGAAGCAGACTCTTAATTTGGACCATAAGGTCACGAATTAAAGGTATTGTCCAATTTAAGCACATTACAGCAAATAATTAATATTGTTTGTGTAAAAATAAGTTATTACATTTTCCAATACACTTTCTGTATCAACTTTCTAGATCTCTGTTTGCTGTCATGCAACAGGAAGCTTCATTGTTAGCTTCCTATAGATAAACACTGTTCCATGGTCATGTGATGTCATGGTGTACAGCTCATTTGCATCACACAGCAATGATTACTGTAACGGGTGCTCCGGCGACCCAGACACAGGCACACACGTGTTCCTCCCTGTTTCCCAGTACGGCTGTCCCGGGCTGACTTACCTTCCCGCGGACCTGCGACGGCCCATGTGTTCCGAAGTGTGTGTCCCCGACGTCCTAGGGTGTGCAACCTGCCGGCTCTCTGAAATTTATCAGGCCTGTGCACCGCTAATTGGTGCTGGCCATCCGCTGATCTAATAAATGTCCTTCCTCTGTCATCCCTGACCGATCTTTGTGCTTCCATGCCTCAGAGAAAGCTGTATTCCAAACCCTGTGCATTTATCCTGATTTCCCGTTGTGACCTCGGTTCTGATTCTGACCTTGCTTCTGTGCTTCCTTCCCTGACTACGATACAGTGCTGCCTGTCCTGACCTCCTGCCTGTCTCTGACTATGATTCTGCTCTTCGACTCCTGTGGAGCGACCTGGTGGTACCACGCCATGGTAAGTCCAACCCGCTTAGCGGCGGGCTCGGATGAAAGCCAGGTGCCACTTAGACTCTGCTCCCAGGTGTTGGCTTACACCATCGTCCGTGGTGATACAGTGGGCCCACTACCACTGATCCTGACAATTACACTGTGCATTATAACGAGCTGCACATGGACTGGTGTCTATCGACAGGAAGTAAATAATGAAGCGTCCTGTTGCATGACAGAAAACAGAGATCTAGAAAATGGTGAAGTAAGTATATTTTAAAATTGTAAAGCTTTTCATACAATATTACTTATTTGCTGGAATGTGCTTAAAGTGGGAAACCACTTTAAATAGATTTAAAAACCTATATCTAACATGCAAACCCAACTCTGGGAGATGAATGTTGCATTGTCTTGAAGATGTACTTTGCTGCAAGTTTACATTTAATAATAGAGGTTATCATTTCCATTGTGCTTAATGCAATAATTTATTTGGTTTAAATAAAAGTTATATTTTATGGCTAAATATCAATTGCAGTGGGAGATCAGTGAGATTTTGCAAATGCAAAACCTGCATAATGAAGCAAATGAAGCCAATACCAGCCGCTAACTACATTGAGTGAAAGAGACAATGAAGCTACCAGGAGGAGTCATGTTTGAAAGGGGACAATAGTGCTACTAGTGGGACAGGGTTACAAAGGGGACAATGCTGCTGCCAGTAGAGAGGGTTAGAAAGGTAAAAATGCTGCTGCCAATTGAAAGGGTTAGAAAATGGGCAATGCAGCTTCTAATATGCAAAAGTTTGAAACGGAAAATACTACTACCAGAGTTAAAAAAAGGCACAATGCTGCTGCCGCTAGGACAGGGTTAGAAATAGGACAACGCTACTGTCAGTAGTACAGGGTTAGAAAGAGGACAACGCTGCTGCTAATAGGAGAGTGTTAGAAACAGGACAATTCTGCTTCCAGTAGGACACAGTTAGAAAAGGGAAAATACAGCTGCCAGTAGGACAGGGTTAAAAAAGGGACAATGCTGCTTCCAGAAGGACAGGGTTAGAAAAATGACAATGCTGCTTCCAGTAGGACAGGGTTAGAAAGGGGACAATACTTCTGCTAAAAGAGCGTTAGAAAAGGGACAATACTGCTGCTGATAGGACAAAGTTAGAAAAGGGACAATGCTGCTTCTAGTAGGACAGGGTTAGAAAAGGGAAAATGCTGCTTCCAGTAGCACCGGTTTAGAAAGAGGACAATGTTGCTGTGGGTAGGACAGGGTTAGAAAGGGGAGCAATGCTTCTACTAATAGGAGAGCGTTAAAAAATGGACAATGTATCCTTTTGGATCAGCTATTTGCATTTTACTGTAATTTAAAATTCAGAGAGAGAGAGACAAAGAGAAATGCAATCCCTCTACACAAATAAGTATATGCGCCCACAGCTGGATATGTAAAGACACATACATAGCAGACATCCGCGCCGCTTTGTACATTCATAAACATTGCAGTTATTAATTTGCAGCACACCGGGCTAGAAAGGGAATGAATCGATGCTGTAATTACAGGTCTCTGATACATTCATTCTGCATGTCTGGTAACATCATGCTGATAATTACTGAGATTTGGCATAGAACAGAGTATAAACACAGCCAATAAATTCCATCTTGGGCCGGTCTCTGACAGGACAGCTGACAGCTCCCATTTACTGGCTGCCATTGTAGTCGAAGTGAACGAGGTGCTAGGGCGAGGGGTCAGGAGCAGCTCAATACCTGCCTGCTATCTACAGGACCAATTACCTGTCGGACAGAATCACTGTGACAGCTTTTAACAGGGGCACCACCTGCTGGCTGCTGCTGGAGCGACAGTAACATATATAAATTGTACAATTCACTTTTCTGTTATAAAATCCAATGTTGACTCTTGACTTTTTCTTATTCTTTCTGTGCATTTCTACAGAGTGGGTGTATTTTATTTTAAACACATGCAAATTCCAATTCTGCTTACTTAATGACTAACTTTTGAGTTGAATAGCTAACTTCATTTTATTTAAAGGCGTTATTTGTCACATTTGCGAGAATGTGTCATGATGGCATGACATGTACTTCTGAGAGCAGCAAGATATAATGTTTTAATCACAGTTTGGAGTGATTTTACTGATACAGTCACCAACCTTTGGAATTCAGATCTGCTGGCAACGTACAGCTGCTATTCTGGGTTACACAGCAGTGGAAGCTGCTGAGAGAATTAATTGTCTGTAAAACCAGATTATATAATAATAAGCCCAATGTAAAATAGTTACATATACAAAAACCTGTCAGCTGAAGATTCTTTAGCTGTTATAGGGGTGATGCTACAGTACTGTACATTTACATTGAGAAATACCATGGTAACTGGACATCACTATTGGTAGATTTATGCTGCCACCCTATAAAATAGTGACAGACACTCTGATTTCACTGGTCCCTTACTGTTAGTTTCCATAAAATTCCACTTTATATAAGTTGTATCCACATCTTCATAGCCATGATTAATGGCTTTCTCTCACTACCGTTTCCTCATAGCTGACAGCTTCCTCCTTGTGCACCTTAATAGATAGAAAGTTATCAATCAGCAGCTCTAGAATCAGAGTACTAGCTTATGAATATTAACAGGATATTTATTTTAATTTATCTTCCATATACATACATCTCTTCACTTGAACGAGGTAAAGAAATGTACCTATATGAAGATAATATGCTATAGATGTAGCCATTTTGTCCCTTCAGCAACAAGATTGTTGTCTTTGGATATGACCACCACTTCTGGAGTGATTGCTGACAGAAACTAATTGTTTTTGTGTTTGAAATTGCTAGTATAGTAATGAACATTTAATCCAAGTGGCCGGGTGCCTCAATAGAGCATGTGTGGTCACTGCTGCCAGAGCATGTGGGTGGTCATATCCAAGGACAGCTGTCTGGTTTCTAAGGGATAGCATTGCTACATTTATCTTCACACACGTGACACGCAAAGCTCATGAAGATACTGTACTACCATGGGCGAGTAAGAAGTCTGTCGGCACGAGAGTAGGGTGGCACGAGAAAAGATTTAAATCAAGAAGTTAGAACACATACACCACCAGAACCAAGTTACAGACACAAACTCCAAGTAAGCAGCACTTACAAAGTTACAAAGCTTCAGCTTGACCTCCATGAGACCGCTTGGAGTTGTGTTGGTTAGAGCTGTGCCCCTGTGTAGAGATGAATCGAGTAATCCCATGCACCACGTAGGAGCTATATTTGTCAGAAAACTCTAATCATTTTTCATCTCTGGACAACCCCTTTAACTGCAGTACTCAGTGGGGGTTGCAGAATATGGCAAACAAAGCTCTATTTTTAAAGTTAGTTAAACATAAATATATATTTCTTAACATGTATCACAGGTGGGAATGAAAAACACTGGCTATTGTCAGGTGTGCAAACTTTTGCCTAAGTGCAGAGAATGCTGAAAAACAACTTATAGTTGCCAATCCTCATGCTTCCAGCGATGGTCCTGAGCACTAGCATTTCTGGAGTGGAGAAGTGTCCATACACAAAAAACAGCACTGCAGCCCATCATTGGAGTCAATTGTTTCATACCGAACACAGCAGAGTCCAGTGATTGTCCAGAGTGTCACATGGACCTGCTGCACTATATATACTGGGGAAGGGGGCTGGCTTTATTTTGGGAGAATCCTGACTATATACTGGGGCATGGGGCTGACTATATACTTGGGAAGGGGGATGACTATGTACTGGGGAAGGGGGCTGGCCATATACTTTTGGCAGGGGCTGGATGGCTATATACTAGTGGTAAGGGAACTGATTAGCTATACACTGACTATGACCAATGCATTTCCCATTCTAGGCTTATATTCAAGTCAATAGGTTTTCCCAGTTTTTGCGGTAAAATTAGGGGCCTCAGCTTATATTCGGGCTGGCTAATACTCAAGTCTGTATGATGATTCACTAATAAAAATCTCTCATGCACTGCCACATGGCCATCTTAAAAACCTATATATGCCATAATAACACTGCCCCCTATACAGTCACAGTCATAATGCTCTCCCTCCTCAAAACAAAAGAAGTCCCATACATATAGTAGTCATATTCATGCTTCATTTATTATAGGGATTAGTGTGTCTATGCTGTACCATAGTTGCTATTTACTCTTGTAACTCTGGCTACTCACTGCTAGCATTTAGGGCTGTGATCATGTGACTATGATGTCACTAGAGGTCGTACATGCTACAGTTTACAGTGTGAAGTGCTGTATATATATACAGTAAGAAAAGATCCAAGCAGCACTATCAAAACAGAGAATGGGTCAAGCTGAGAAAGGCTCACTGTTTGGAGCCGAAACATTGCTCTTTCACATGGAATAAATTCACTAAGGTATTTTTTCACTACAATCTGCTCTTTTTTTCCTTTCACTATATATATACAGGCGGTCCCCTACTTAAGGACACCCGACTTACAGACAACCCATAGTTACAGACGGACCCCTCTGCCCCATGTGACCTCTGGTGAAGCTCTCTGGATGCTTTACTATAGTCCCAGACTGCAATGATCAGCTGTAAGATGTCTGTAATGAAGCTTTATTGATAATCCTTGGTCCAATTACACCAAAAATTTTGAAACTCCAATTGTCACTGGGGCAAAAGAAAAAAAATTGTCTAGAACTTCCATTATAAAGTATACAGTTTCGACTTACATACAAATTCAACTTAAGAACAAACCTCCAGACCCTGTCTTGTATGTAACCCGGGGACTGCCTGCATATATATATATATATATATATATATATATATACACTCACCGGCCACTTTATTAGGTACACCATGCTAGTAACGAGTTGGACCCCCTTTTGCCTTCAGAACTGCCTCAATTCTTCGTGGCATAGATTCAACAAGGTGCTGGAAGCATTCCTCAGAGATTTTGGTCCATATTGACATAATGGCATCACACAGTTGCCGCAGATTTGTCGGCTGCACATACATGATGCGAATCTCCCGTTCCACCACATCCCAAAGATGCTCTATTGGATTGAGATCTGGTGACTGTGGAGGCCATTTGAGTACAGTGAACTCATTGTCATGTTCAAGAAACCAGTCTGAGATGATTCCAGCTTTATGACATGGCGCATTATCCTGCTGAAAGTAGCCATCAGATGTTGGGTACATTGTGGTCATAAAGGGATGGACATGGTCAGCAACAATACTCAGGTAGGCTGTGGCGTTGCAACGATGCTCAATTGGTACCAAGGGGCCCAAAGAGTGCCAAGAAAATATTCCCCACACCATGACACCACCACCACCAGCCTGAACCGTTGATACAAGGCAGGATGGATCCATGCTTTCATGTTGTTGACGCCAAATTCTGATCCTACCATCCGAATGTGCAGCAGAAATCGAGACTCATCAGACCAGGCAACATTTTTCCAATCTTCTAATGTCCAATTTTGATGAGCTTGTGCAAATTGTAGCCTCAGTTTCCTGTTCTTAGCTGAAAGGAGTGGCACCCGGTGTGGTCTTCTGCTGCTGTAGCCCATCTGCCTCAAAGTTCGACGTACTGTGCATTCAGAGATGCTCTTCTGCCTAACTTGGTTGTAACGGGTGGCAATTTGAGTCACTGTTGCCTTTCTATCAGCTCGAACCAGTCTGCCCATTCTCCTCTGACCTCTGGCATCAACAAGGCATTTCCGCCCACAGAACTGCCGCTCACTGGATGTTTTTTCTTTTTCTGACCATTCTCTGTAAACCCTAGAGATGGTTGGGCGTGAAAATCCCAGTAGATCAGCAGTTTCTGAAATACTCAGACCAGCCCTTCTGGCACCTACAACCATGCCACGTTCAAAGGCACTCAAATCACCTTTCTTCCCCATACTGATGCTCGGTTTGAACTGCAGGAGATTATCTTGACCATGTCTATATGCCTAAATGCACTGAGTTGCTGCCATGTGATTGGCTGATTAGAAATTAAGTGTTAAAGAGCAGTTGGACAGGTGTACCTAATAAAGTGGCCGGTGAGTGTATATATATATATATAGAAGGGTTCGCAAAAATACATTGCAGCATAAATATGAGTTTTATGTTGTGCTTTCGGAAGTAACCAGAGAAATCTAGCAAAATAAATAACATGATTCCAGTAAGTCTTCAAGTTCTCTCAGTCTGTCACAATCCAATATCTATTAAATTGTGCTCTGCACATTGCCAGTGTGTCAGATAGAATAAGTCCCTGTATAGGATACATTTGCTCTTCATTCCTAGTTGTGACCTTCGAGACAAAGCATCCTGTCTGGGGAAAAAAAAAAAACTAATTTATGGAGCTGCTGGAATTAGACATTTTCAGCATCTCTTTGATTTCATTACATCCTTATCAATGGATATTAAGATTGATCTGTGTGTAGCTGCAAGTAACATAATATGAGAGTTAGGAGATTAAAATTGCTTTCTAGATCAGGTCAGAAAAAAAAAAGACTTTCAGTTCCCACGAGGAAAAGAATATAGTGGGTAAAAAATATTAGTGCCATTAAATGGAATATTTCCTTCCATTACATTAAGGAATAGACCTGGGATATGATATGAATAGAGATGAGCGAACATGCTCGTCCGAGCTTGATGCTCGGTCGAGCATTAGGGTACTCGAAACTGCTCGTTACTCGGACGAATACTTCGCCCGCTCGAGAAAATGGCAGCTCCCGCCGTTTTGCTTTTTGGCGGCCAGAAACAGAGCCAATCACAAGCCAGGAGACTCTGCACTCCACCCAGCATGACGTGGTACCCTTACACGTCGATAGCAGTGGTTGGCTGGCCAGATCAGGTGACCCTGGGATAGACTAGCCGCTGGCCGCGCTGCTCGGATCATTCTGTCTCTGGATGCCGCTAGGGAGAGAGCTGCTGCTGGTCAGGGAAAGCGTTAGGGTGTTCTATTAGCTTACTGTTAGGCAGGAGTGATTCTCAAAGAACCCAACAGCCCTTCTTAGGGCTACAATAACGTTCTACTTTTTTTATTTTAATTTGCATCTTTTACCATTTTGTGAGGAATTAGCAGGGGGACTTGCTACCGTTGTGTTTAGCTCTTAGTGGCACACATATCCATAGCAAAGACCGAAGTGGGAAAATTCAGTAGGGGTTGGATTTCTATTAAGCAATAACTCAGTGTCATCTCATCTGGCATAGTAGTGTGCTTCCTTTGATACTTGGCTAGAAAATAGCCATAGGAGAATACAAACAGCTTCTTGAAGCCTACAGTAGCGTTCTATATATTTGATTTCTGGTTGATCTGCTGGTGGCTGTAGTTTCTGCAGTGCATGTACTTGCCAATTCTGAGCAATTTGTAGTGAGACTTGCGACCGCTGTGTTCTGCGCTTAGTGGCGCACATATCCATAGCAAAGGCCGAAGTGGCAAAATTCAGTAGGGGTTGGATTTCTATTAGGCAATAACTCAGTGTCATCTCATCTGGCATAGTAGTGTGCTTCCTTTGATACTTGGCTAGAAAATAGCCATAGGAGAATACAAACAGCTTCTTGAAGCCTACAGTAGCGTTCTATATATTTGATTTCTGGTTGATCTGCTGGTGGCTGTAGTTTCTGCAGTGCATGTACTTGCCAATTCTGAGCAATTTGTAGTGAGACTTGCGACCGCTGTGTTCTGCGCTTAGTGGCGCACATATCCATAGCAAAGGCCGAAGTGGCAAAATTCAGTAGGGGTTGGATTTCTATTAGGCAATAACTCAGTGTCATCTCATCTGGCATAGTAGTGTGCTTCCTTTGATACTTGGCTAGAAAATAGCCATAGGAGAATACAAACAGCTTCTTGAAGCCTACAGTAGCGTTCTATATATTTGATTTCTGGTTGATCTGCTGGTGGCTGTAGTTTCTGCAGTGCATGTACTTGCCAATTCTGAGCAATTTGTAGTGAGACTTGCGACCGCTGTGTTCTGCGCTTAGTGGCGCACATATCCATAGCAAAGGCCGAAGTGGCAAAATTCAGTAGGGGTTGGATTTCTATTAGGCAATAACTCAGTGTCATCTCATCTGGCATAGTAGTGTGCTTCCTTTGATACTTGGCTAGAAAATAGCCATAGGAGAATACAAACAGCTTCTTGAAGCCTACAGTAGCGTTCTATATATTTGATTTCTGGTTGATCTGCTGGTGGCTGTAGTTTCTGCAGTGCATGTACTTGCCAATTCTGAGCAATTTGTAGTGAGACTTGCGACCGCTGTGTTCTGCGCTTAGTGGCGCACATATCCATAGCAAAGGCCGAAGTGGGAAAATTCAGTAGGGGTTGGATTTCTATTAGCCAATAACTCAGTGTCATCTCATCTGGCATAGTAGTGTGCTTCCTTTGATACTTGGCTAGAAAATAGCCATAGGAGAATACAAACAGCTTCTTGAAGCCTACAGTAGCGTTCTATATATTTGATTTCTGGTTGATCTGCTGGTGGCTGTAGTTTCTGCAGTGCATGTACTTGCCAATTCTGAGCAATTTGTAGTGAGACTTGCGACCGCTGTGTTCTGCGCTTAGTGGCGCACATATCCATAGCAAAGGCCGAAGTGGGAAAATTCAGTAGGGGTTGGATTTCTATTAGGCAATAACTCAGTGTCATCTCATCTGGCATAGTAGTGTGCTTCCTTTAATACTTGGCTAGAAAATAGCCATAGGAGAATACAAACAGCTTCTTGAAGCCTACAGTAGCGTTCTATATATTTGATTTCTGGTTGATCTGCTGGTGGCTGTAGTTTCTGCAGTGCATGTACTTGCCAATTCTGAGCAATTTGTAGTGAGACTTGCGACCGCTGTGTTCTGCGCTTAGTGGCGCACATATCCATAGCAAAGGCCGAAGTGGGAAAATTCAGTAGGGGTTGGATTTCTATTAGGCAATAACTCAGTGTCATCTCATCTGGCATAGTAGTGTGCTTCCTTTGATACTTGGCTAGAAAATAGCCATAGGAGAATACAAACAGCTTCTTGAAGCCTACAGTAGCGTTCTATATATTTGATTTCTGGTTGATCTGCTGGTGGCTGTAGTTTCTGCAGTGCATGTACTTGCCAATTCTGAGCAATTTGTAGTGAGACTTGCGACCGCTGTGTTCTGCGCTTAGTGGCGCACATATCCATAGCAAAGGCCGAAGTGGCAAAATTCAGTAGGGGTTGGATTTCTATTAGGCAATAACTCAGTGTCATCTCATCTGGCATAGTAGTGTGCTTCCTTTGATACTTGGCTAGAAAATAGCCATAGGAGAATACAAACAGCTTCTTGAAGCCTACAGTAGCGTTCTATATATTTGATTTCTGGTTGATCTGCTGGTGGCTGTAGTTTCTGCAGTGCATGTACTTGCCAATTCTGAGCAATTTGTAGTGAGACTTGCGACCGCTGTGTTCTGCGCTTAGTGGCGCACATATCCATAGCAAAGGCCGAAGTGGCAAAATTCAGTAGGGGTTGGATTTCTATTAGGCACTAACTCAGTGTCATCTCATCTGGCATAGTAGTGTGCTTCCTTTGATACTTGGCTAGAAAATAGCCATAGCAATAGGATAGGATTGTTTGGTTTTAAAAACTCAAAAAAAAACAAAAAACACAAAAAAAAAAAAAAAACACAAAAAAACACAAAAAAAAACAAAAAGAAGTAAAAAAAAAAAAAAAGTTATAACTCTCATTTTAAAAATGTTTAACCCGAGGGCTAGGGGTAGAGGACGAGGGCGGGGACGTGGGCGTCCAACTACTGCAGGGGTCAGAGGCCGTGGTCCTGGGCGGGGTGAGACACCACCTGCTGATGAGGGAGCAGGGGAACGCCGCAGAGCTACACTCCCTAGGTTCATGTCTGAAGTTACTGGGACTCGTGGTAGAGCACTGTTGAGGCCAGAACAGTGCGAACAGGTGATGTCGTGGATTGCTGACAATGCTTCGAGCAATTTGTCCACCACCAGTCAGTCTTCCACGCAGTCCACCCATGTCACCGAAATCCCCACTCCTCCAGCTCCTGCACCTCAGCCTCCTCCCCCCCAGTCTGCCCCCTCCCAGGAAAATTTGGCATTTGAACCGGCATACTCTGAGGAACTGTTTTCTGGACCCTTCCCACAGTCACAAACCACTTGTCCGGTTGCTGCTGAGCAATTTTCCGATGCCCAGGTTTTCCACCAGTCACAGTCTGTGGGTGATGATGACCTTCTTGACGTAGTGGAAGTGTGTAAAGAGGTGTCCGACGATGAGGAGACACGGTTGTCAGACAGTGGGGAAGTTGTTGTCAGGGCAGGAAGTCCGAGGGGGGAGCAGACTGAGGGATCGGAGGATGATGAGGTGACAGACCCAAGCTGGGTTGAGAGGCCGGGTGAACACAGTGCTTCTGAGACGGAGGAGAGTCCTCGACCTGAACAGGTTGGAAGAGGCAGTGGTGGGGCCAGACGGAGAGGCAGGGCCAGAGCTGGTGCATCAGCGCCACTGTCAACTAGTGAAGCTCCCGTGGTGAGGGCTCTTGCGGCGAGGGCTAGATCTTCAGAAGTGTGGAGGTTCTTTAAGGAAACACCGGATGACCGACGGACTGTGGTGTGCAACATTTGCCAAACCAGGCTCAGCAGGGGTTCCACCACTACTAGCTTAACTACCACCAGTATGCGCAGGCATATGAATGCTAAGCACCCCACTCAGTGGCAACAAGCCCGTTCACCTCCGGCCGTGCACACCACTGCTCCTTCCCCTGTGTCAGCTGCTAGTCAGCCCCCTGCCCAGGACCCTGGCACAAAAACCCCATTGTCGCCTCCACGATCCTCCACAGCATCCACCAGCGTTCAGCTCTCCATACCCCAGACGCTGGAGCGGAAACGCAAATATAGTGCAAGCCACCCGCACGCCCAAGCCCTTAATGTGCACATCTCCAGATTGCTTAGCCTGGAGATGCTGCCCTATAGGCTAGTAGAGACCGAGGCCTTTCGCAACCTCATGGCGGCGGCCGCCCCTCGGTATTCGGTCCCCAGCCGCCACTACTTTTCCCGATGTGCCGTCCCAGCCCTGCACCAGCACGTGTCAGACAACATCATCCGTGCCCTGACCAACGCCGTTTCTGACAAGGTCCACCTGACCACAGACACGTGGACGAGTGCTGCCGGGCAGGGCCACTATATATCGCTGACGGCACATTGGGTTAACTTGGTGGAGGCTGGGACCGAGTCTGACCCTGGGGCTGCTCATATACTGCCGACGCCGAGGATTGCGGGGCCTACCTCGGTCCAGGTGTTTCAGGCCTACTATGCCTCCTCCTCCTCCCACCCCTCCTCCACCTCCTCCTCCGAACTACCATCCGTGGGCACGGCGCCATCAGTCGGTAGCTCTAGGCACAGCAGCAGTGCCGTCGCTAAGCGACAGCAGGCGGTGCTCAAACTGCTGAGCCTAGGCGACAAAAGGCACACCGCCCAAGAGCTATTACAGGGCATCACGGCGCAGACTGATCTGTGGCTGGCACCGCTGAACCTCAAGCCGGGAATGGTTGTGTGTGACAACGGCCGTAACCTGGTGGCGGCTCTGCAACTCGGCAGACTGACACATGTGCCATGCCTGGCCCATGTGTTAAATCTGATAGTTCAGCGTTTCCTCAAGACATACCCCAATCTGTCTGATTTGCTCACGAAGGTGCGCCGCATCTGTGCGCATTTCAGGAAGTCCAGCCCAGATGCTGCCACTCTCAGGGCAGCGCAGCGCCGCCTCCAACTGCCCGCTCACCGACTGTTGTGCGACGTGCCCACGAGGTGGAATTCAACACTGACCATGTTATCCAGAGTTTACCAGCAGCGCAGAGCGATTGTAGACTGCCAGATGTCAACTTCCACCAGAACTGGTAGTCAGGTCAGTCAGCTTCCTCAAGTCTACAATGAGGAGTGGACGTGGATGTCTGATATCTGTCAGGTGCTGAGTAACTTTGAGGAGTCAACACAGATGGTCAGTGGCGATGCCGCCATCATCAGCCTCACCATCCCGCTGCTTGGCCTGTTGAAAAACTCTCTGGTCAGCATGAAGTCGGAAGCTTTGCGCTCGTCACAAGAGACGGGGGAAGAATATTCCCTTGTTGATAGCCAAAGCACCCTGAGGTCTGTTTCTCAGCGCATATCGGAGGAGGTGGAGGTGGAGGAGGATGAGGAGGAAGAGGAGGAGAATGTTGGCGAGACACAAGAGGGGACCATTGTTGAGTCCTTCACTGTTCAGCGTGTATGGGCAGAAGAAGAGGAGTTGGAGGAGTTGGAGGAGGAGGAAATGGACAGTCAGGCCAGTGAGGGGAGTGAATTCTTACGCGTTGGTACTCTGGCGCATATGGCAGATTTCATGCTAGGCTGCCTATCCCGTGACCCTCGCGTTCAAAGAATTTATTCCAGCACCGATTACTGGGTGTTCACTCTCCTGGACCCACGGTACAAGCAAAATCTTCCCACTCTCATCCCTGGAGAGGAAAGGAGTGTGAGAATGCATGAATACCAGCAGGCCCTGGTGCACAAGCTGAAACAGTATTTCCCTTCTGACAGCGCTAGCGGCAGAGTGCGTAGTTCTGCGGGACAAGTAGCGAGGGAGAGTAGGCGAGCAGGCAGCTTGTCCAGCACTGGCAAGGGTACGCTTTACAAGGCTTTTGCCAGCTTTATGTCACCCCAGCAAGACACTGTCACCTGTCCCCAGTCTCGGCAGAGTAGGGCTGATCTTTACAGAAAGATGGTGAGGGAGTACGTAGCTGACCATACCATCGTCCTAAATGATCACACAGCTCCCTACAACTACTGGGTTTCAAAGCTGGACATGTGGCACGAACTGGCGCTGTACGCCTTGGAGGTTCTTGCCTGCCCTGCCGCTAGCGTCTTGTCCGAGCGGGTTTTCAGTGCAGCTGGTGGCATCATCACCGATAAGCGTACACGCCTGTCGACTGACAGCGCTGACAGGCTGACGCTTATTAAAATGAATAAAGGCTGGATTTCTCAGAATTTCCAATCTCCACCAGGTGAAGGAAGCTCAACCTGAATAATTGATCCACTCCTCCTCCTCCTCCTCATTTTCCTCCTTCTCCTCCTCTTTGTACAGTAAAGCAGAGGAAAATGGCTATTTTTTGACAGGGCCCACTGGCTCTTGCTATAGTACTTCATGCATTTAATTTTTCTGGAGGGCCACCTACCCGGTCCTCTGTTTGAAACAATTTTTGTGAGTGCCACATACAGGCACTCAATCTATTCCATTTTTCTGGAGGGCCACCTACCCGGTCCTCTGTTTTAAAAAATTTTTGGGACTGCCACATACAGGCACTCAATCTATTCCATTTTACTGGAGGGCCACCTACCTGCTCCTCTGGTTTGAAACATTTTTGGGACTGCCACATACAGGCACTCAATCTATTCCATTTTACTGCAGGGCCACCTACCTGCTCCTCTGGTTTGAACAATTTTTGGGACTGCCACATACAGGCACTCAATCTATTCCATTTTACTGGAGGGCCACCTACCTGCTCCTCTGGTTTGAAACATTTTTGGGACTGCCACATACAGGCACTCAATCTATTCCATTTTACTGCAGGGCCACCTACCTGCTCCTCTGGTTTGAACAATTTTTGGGACTGCCACATACAGGCACTCAATCTATTCCATTTTACTGGAGGGCCACCTACCTGCTCCTCTGGTTTGAAACATTTTTGGGACTGCCACATACAGGCACTCAATCTATTCCATTTTACTGCAGGGCCACCTACCTGCTCCTCTGGTTTGAACAATTTTTGGGACTGCCACATACAGGCACTCAATCTATTCCATTTTACTGCAGGGCCACCTACCTGCTCCTCTGGTTTGAACAATTTTTGGGACTGCCACATACAGGCACTCAATCTATTCCATTTTACTGGAGGGCCACCTACCTGCTCCTCTGGTTTGAAGAATTTTTGGGACTGCCACATACAGGCACTCAATCTATTCCATTTTACTGGAGGGCCACCTACCTGCTCCTCTGGTTTGAAACATTTTTGGGACTGCCACATACAGGCACTCAATCTATCCCATTTTACTGGAGGGCCACCTACCTGCTCCTCTGGTTTGAAAAATGTTTGGGACTGCCACATACAGGCACTATCCAAATTAAATTGTCTCCATAGCAGCCTCCACACGTTGTCTCCATTGCTACCTCCAAAAGTCGTCCATATAGCTGCCTCCATACATCGTCCCTTTATCAAACGAGGTGTGTCAGGCAGAAATTTGGGTTGTTTTCATGGATTCCACATCAAAGTTGTTAACTTTGTCGCCACCCTGCTGTGTTATCCACAAAATATACTGGCAAACTTTTACCATTTAGGGATATTATTTCAGCGCTTCTTGCGCATCTGTTTACATTCCCCTCACCCGGCATATCCTAAACTTATAAGAACGCTACTACACTTGATCTTATACAAAAGGTTCTTAGAAGTGCTGTTTGGGGAGTAGCCTAGAGACAGGGGCTTGGATTGGCGAAAGCTCGCCTGGCAGTGGAACGCCAGCTCCATGCGCATCATGCGCTTCTTGCGCATCTGTTTACATTCCCCTCACCCGCCATATCCCAAACTTATAAGAACGCTACTACACTTAACTTGGTGCAGGCTGGGACCGAGTCTGACCCTGGGGCTGGTCATATACTGCCGACGCAGAGAATTGCGGGGCCTACCTCGGTCCAGGTCTCAAAGGCCTACTATACCTCCTCCCACCCCTCCTCCACCTCCTCCTCCTCCGAATTACCATCCGTGGGCATGGCGCCATCAGTCGGTAGCTCTAGGCACAGCAGCAGTGCCGTCGCTAAGCGACAGCAGGCGGTGCTGAAACTGCTGAGCCTAGGCGATAAAAGGCACACCGCCCAAGAGCTATTACAGGGCATTCCACATCAAAGTTGTTAACTTTGTCGCCACCCTGCTGTGTAATCCACAAAATATACTTGCAAACTTTTACCATTTAGGGATATTATTTCAGCGCTTCTTGCGCATCTGTTTACATTCCCCTCACCCGCCATATCCTAAACTTATAAGAACGCTACTACACTTGATCTTATACAAAAGGTTCTTAGAAGTGCTGTTTGGGGAGTAGCCTATAGACAGGGGCTTGGATTGGCGAAAGCTCGCCTGGCAGCGGAGCGCCAGCTCCATGCCAAGATCCAACTAACATAGTTTTAACTGCAGCACCTTTAATCTACTACTAGTTCACTGCCTCCATACATGGTCCCCTTATCAAACGAGCTGTGTCAGGCAGAATTTTGGGTTGTTTTCATGGCTTCCATGTTAACTTTGTCGCCACCCTGCTGTGTAATCCACAAAATATACTGGCAAACTTTTATCATGTACCGATATTATTTGAGCGCTTCTTGCTCACCTCCTTTGGTTCCTCTCTGCCACCCATTGGTTTGAAGCCTGAGTCCATTTAGGGTATGTCGCCATGACACTCTCTAGCCTGCTGCCGCTGCCTCTGCATGCCGTCCCCTATAGTGTCAGGGTCAATTATTGGATGTTTTAGATGCTATCTAGCTTCATTCTGTCACTCTGTCATGGCCATGCTGTTGCCCATAATTTTGGCATAATGGTGCGATTAGGCAGCCTCAGAGGCATCCATGCATGCTGCCCCTGCTGTTTCCTGTCCATTTCCGTGGTGTTTCCATCCTTTTCTGAGGTTCCCAGGTGTTTGGCCAAGCTTCCCTGTGCAGAGCCTTGGTCCCCTTGAAAAATGCTCGAGTCTCCCATTGACTTCAATGGGGTTCGTTATTCGAGACGAGCACTCGAGCATCGGGAAAAGTTCGTCTCGAATAACGAGTACCCGAGCATTTTAGTGTTCGCTCATCTCTAGATATGAAGAATGTACATACAATCCATTAACGTCTTCATATTTAAGAATAAAGGAATCAACTAACCATAATAAAATATATATACACAAGCACACACACATATATATATATATATATATATATATATATATATATATATATATATATATACAACAAAATACAATAGATTAACAAAAAATATTTAACATGTATCTATAGACTGTCTCAGACTGTCTCTGTCTATGACTGTCTCTTTCAGCGACTGTCTCTGGCAGTCTCTTTAATTGACTGGCTGTTTCTGGCAGTCTCTTTCAGTGACTGTCTCTGACACTCTCATTCAGTGACTTTGACACTCCCATTCAAATGACTCTCTCATTCCAGTGACTCTGACATTCTTTTTCCAGTGACTGTCTCTGTCTCAGGCTGTCACTTTGTCCATTTATTAGAAGTGTCTGAGAGCAGAACGTCTCTGTTTGCCCATGGCAACCAATCAGAGTGCTACTTTCATTTTTGCACAGCTATTTATAAAATTACAGCTGATCTCTGCTTTCACCCTCCGTTGCCCCTGGGGGCAAGCTGTATACTACTGGGGGCAAGCTGTATACTACTGGGGGCAGGCTGTATACTTCTGGGGACTGGCTGTATACTACTGGGGGCAGGCTGTATACTACTGGGGGCAAGCTGTATACTACTGGGGACTGGATGTATACTACTGGTGGCAAGCTGTATACTACTGGGGACTGGCTGTATACTACTGGGGGCAAGCTGTGTACTACTGGGGACTGGCTGTATACTACTGGGGGCAAGTTGTATACTATTGGGGGCAAGCTGTATACTACTGGGGGCAAGCTGGGCTGGCTGTATACTACTGGGGGATGGCTGTATACTACTGGTGGCAAGCTGGGCTGGCTGTATACTGCAGGGGGCAGGCTGTATATTATAGGGGGCTGGCTGGCTATATACTGGGGGGGTCTGTGATCAATGCATTTCACACCCTCGGCTTATACTCAAGTCAATAGGTTTTCCCATTTTTTGGTGGTAAAATTAGGGGTCTCGGCTTATACTCTGGTCGGCTTATACTTGAGAATATACGGTATAAACTACTAATTCTAAACTGACAGCCTACAGGCCTCGCTTCCTCTTGGGGACCGGTTGACCATGATTATTATGCCACTGGGCATCTGCTATATGTGGCATGGGTTCAGGAGCCAAGCCTCATCATAATTCCATTTTCGAACACTACATAGAAAGGGGATGCTAGGATGTTAAGATTATTTATTAGTATAAACTTTACATGCCCTTTAAGAAAAACATGTTCAGTTTACTGTTCAGTAGGATTAATGTATTATAGTACTGGTCTTACCTTATCGTCATGAACCAATGTTACCGATCTTACATTTTTCAAGAGGACTTGGGATCAGACAGACTAGCACAACATTTAAGAGATTGGAGCAAGATTGGTCCATGAGTGCATGACTGGACACATCTGCTCTCTTCCCAGGCCAGGGATGAAGTGTTTGCATTCTATGGTCATGTCAATTGTTTGAATCTTCGTGAATGTACCACAAGATGGCATCTATGTTTAATACTTACATTGAGCACACATAAAGGAGATATATTACCATTGGTGGGATATTTCTACAGTATATACATTAACTGGTTCACGACCGCCCGCCGTGTATTCACGGCAGCGGTCGGGTCCCACTGCACGGGCTGAGCCCTCTCCACAGCCGGCAAGCACCAATCGTGGGTGTTATCATAGCGATCGCTGCCGGCAAAGCTGTCGGCAGCCTCAAAAAAACAGGACCGTCGCTCCCCGTGACGTCATTGAAGACCTGAGGCTATTTCGTTTTAACCCCTTCATTACACTGTGCTGATAGCACATTGTAATAAATGAGGAGGAAAATCCCCATATACTGCCATACTGTAGTATGGCAGTATATGATAGGATCGATCAGACAACCTAGGGTTAAAGTACCCTAGGGAGTCTGAAAAATAGTAAAAAAAAATAGAAAAAAGTTTAAAAAAAAAATTATAAAAAAACCCCTAAAAATTCAAAGCACCCCCCTTTCCCTAGAACTGACATAAATAAACAGTAAAAAAACATAAACACATTAGGTATCAACGCATGCCCTATCTTTCAAAATATATTAACGGTTTTTCAATGGCAAAATCAAAAAAACATTTTTGTACAGGAGGTTTTAATTTTTGTAAATGTATGAAAACATTATAAAACCTATACAAATTAAGTATCGACGCATTAGAAAAAGCCCGATCTATCAAAATATATTAACATTTTTGCAATGCAAATAGCGCCCAAAGTCAAAAATGGCACTTTTTTGCCTTTTTGAAAAATATTTTAAAAATCTATAAAAAGTGTTCAAAACGTCTTACAGTCCTAAAAATGATATCATTAAAATACTATCAAATGTTGCAAAAAAATACACCACCATCAGCTCCGTACACCAAAGTATTAAAAAGTTATTAGCGCCAGAAGATGGCAAAATCAAAAAAAAAAATTTTGTACAGGAGGTTTTAATTTTTGTAAATGTATGAAAACATTATAAAACCTATACAAATTTGCTATCTCCGTAATCATACCAACCCAAAAAAATAAAGTAGACATGTCATTTGGGGCGCTCAGTGAAAACCGTAATATCAAGCCCACAAGAAAATGGCGCAAATGCGTTTTTTCACCATTTTCACTGCATTTGGAATTTTTTTCCCCGCTTCCCAGTATGGTATGGCATGGAATATTCAATACCGTCACTATGAAGTGCAATTTGTTACGCAGAAAACAAGCCATCACTCAGCTCTTTAACGTGTAAAAATAAAAAAGTTATAGATTTTTGGAGGTGGGAAGTGAAAAATGGAAATGAAAAAACACGAAAGGGCCCGGTCCTTAACCGGTTAATCTGGGTCTTTACATAGCTACATAGTTTATACGAATGAAAAAAGACAGATGTCCATCCTGTTCCAACAAGGAATAAATGGATTGGATGAAGAGATGCAGGGGAAAACATTCTATATAACATAACCAAAAATTATTTATCATTGAAGGTCTAAGTGTGATCCTGTTTCTCGTGTTTACACACATATCAAATGCACTTGTACTTTTATTTCAGAGTTTCTTTTTTAATTTCATCTTTTCTTGGTAACGGTTTTTGTGTCAGGATGCACCTGAATGCTGTTTCCCTGTTTTGCTTATATCAAAATGGACTTTTTAATATTGTGATTAATTAAGTATATTGATTATTAATATTCTGTATATCTCTTTTCCCTTTAGTATTAACATGTTTCTTTAAGGTTACCACAACTTTTGCACTGTATGATGTCATGGCTTGATTTTTGGTTTGTGCTTTAGTACTAGCCTTATCCTCATGAAAAAATATTTCTACCAAATCATAATTTTATAACTTCAAGGAGTCTTGGGACTTAGGAGAAGTGGGACTTCACCCATTTTGGATAAGGTTTCATAAAAACCAGAATCAACTATAAACAAAACTATTTTGACCCTGTCTTACAAAGTACAACAATGCCAGTGTGTCTGTCATTGTAACGCGTGCTGCATGGGGAGCACAACATCCCACATAGTGTTATAAAATGTATGTTCTATAAAAAAAATAGACAAATGATACATTTGAGCCATGACTTTGTGTTCTGAAGATTGATAAAGGGACAATAAAGTCAGCGGTAAATTAGGACATCAGTTCACACTGTCACAGAAAGTTAGTGTTGGAGTCTTTGTCAGGCGCGAATTCGTACGTTGCCATTTGTGTTTAAAGTACAAAAAAGCTCCTGTTCAAAGACACTATTTTTCTTCTTTTTAACAAGAGAGATCTATTTCTGTGTATAAAAGGTGAAAGCTTACATTGAGAGACCTCGTCATCTCTTTTCTCAGCCGTACACCCTCTCGCTATGAATCATCACATTCGTAGTCTGCATTCTTGAGACATCGCGTTTGATAAGGCAAAGCTGATTGTGATCTGCAGGCCTGAACCAGGGTAGAGCTATGTGTATAGTGACCTTGAAGCACTCACCTTCTCATCTTAAAATTAGACACTGATTAATATGATAAGGCAGTTTTCCTGAGGGCAAGTAGCAATTTGGTATTTTTCATCATGTATCATTTACGTGTAGCTTGTAAGCTTTTCTCATGATTGCTTTCAGTCTATATCAAAACTTTGCCAGTTTTCTAAAGTTATTTTTGGTTCATGGAACCTATTTTCAAAAACTCTTAACAATTTCAGGGTAATAAAGAAGAGTGCCTCAAGTGGGACTAACCGTAAATGGGTTTTCTATCACTTACAAAAGGGATTCTTACGGCATCTTATGGCTATAAAAAAGCAAATGGAAAAAAATAGACTTTACAGTACTTACTTTTCCATTAGTCCCTTGCTTACATCTTCAGCACTCTGTTCACAGTGGCTTATGATCCCCATCAGCCTGGAGTTGATATCATTGGCAGGAGATCATTGATCCAATCATAGGTCTTGATGGTTATGTAGACATGTGCAAAGAGGGTCAGGAGTCATATGACCAATTTAAGTAGCATGTTAAAAAGAGGTACCCCTTTAGCATCACCCATTGAAAACTGAGTGCATATATGTATATTCAAGTATATAAAACCTCAGTTGAACAACACACAACTAATTCATTTGTGTCATTAGTTATTTACCATAAACTAGGCAAAAGATAAAGTATATACATTAAATGGGTTAGGCATGTTGCTTTTATAGGAATTAAGAGGGTGTCCATGTTAAACTGATCAGCAGCAGTTAGGACCACCTCAATAAACACTCACTTTTGTCAGGTCTCTGGAGCAGAGTTAAACAAGCATGATTAAAAGATCAAGGATTGTGCCCACTGACACACTGGTATGTGCCACCTGCTCTTCTTTTAAGCTTCATATGCCCTTGTTTAAAAAAATTGCTTTAAAAATTATGTAGCCCTCAAGCTCATTTGTATAAGCCTTTTTTTAGTGAAAACAGAGGCATAAGAAGCAAAAAGAAGAGCAGATCCTTGCAGAGGGGACACATACCTGCCAGTAGTTGCCAGTGGAAATTCTTATGTTTTTAAAGTTGCATCTGAATAAATCACAAGACCAGACTAGACTAGACTAGACCAGGCATGCCGTCTTTACCTCTAACCTGAGGGCTCTACAATGACCAGACTCGGTAGGAAGAGGAAATCTCCACCACCAGGCTTGTTCAATTCTGAGATTATGCAACAACTACAGGTCACAAGCTGACCTGTCATATCACTGAGTACTGCTTTGTGATCACAAGCTCATCCTCACAGACATTGCTTGGTAGAGAGATAATCCAACTCCATCTCCCTCTCCTTTGGCCCAATTGACCACAGAAAGGTTCCTGCACTCTATAGAGGAGACTTTTGGCACAAAATTATCCCCACAGTAGACTAATTTGCCAAGCAGAGACTCAAAAGAGTAAACCATATACCCCCTTTCTAATCCAGACAGAATATATGGTGTCATTGAGGCCTTCTGCCAAACTCTATGTTCAACCACCACAAGCCCCAAACTAGGCACCATTGATCGATTTCTAGTCCTTTTTTCTCTTGAAACGTTTACCCAAATGGCCTCTGACTCCTAACAATCTGCAATTATGGATGTAGTAGTAATTGCTACTGTCAAAAACCTTAAAGGAAACCTACCACTTGTAGTGGCAGGTTTCCGATGGAAATACCGGGCACCAGCTCAGGGTGAGCTGGTGCCGGAGCTTATTTTAGTTAGTGTTTTAAACCACGGTATCGCGGTTTAAAACACTTTTTAAACGCTATAGCCGGCGCAGGCAGGTACGCGCTCGGCGCTTACCGTGCACGCGGCTACATAGGAAGTGAATGAGAGCCGCGTGCACGGTAAGCGCCGAGCGCGTACCTGCCTGCGCCGGCTATAGCGTTTAAAAAGTGTTTTAAACCGCGATACCGCGGTTTAAAACACTAACTAAAATAAGCTCCGGCACCAGCTCACCCTGAGCTGGTGCCCGGTATTGCCATCGGAAACCTGCCACTACAAGTGGTAGGTTTCCTTTAAGCTAAGGAAGGCCCCAGGACCTTTTGGAGTGTTACACGCCTTCTAAAAAAACGTATTGACTTGAGTATAAGCATAGTAAAGGAAATGCATTGGTCACAGCCTCCGCCAATAAGGTAAGGCCCAGCAGCTTTCCCAAATAATAAAATATCCCATGCAGCCTCCCATAATAAAATGCCCTGTAAAAGTCCCCCTAGTAATTAAATACCCTGCAATAGACCATCTAGTAATGCCTGATATAACCACCCTACTAATAAAATACCCTGCAGCCCCCACCGGTAATGAAATTCCCTTCAGCCCCCCTAATGATAATGTGCCCTGCAGCCCCCTAATGATTAAATGTCCTGAAACCAACACCGGTTGGTGTATCCCCGCTTAACACTGAACATCTGGCAAAGTTTAAGATTCCGTGTTGTAAGTTTGCATACACCGTATTGTTAGATAATGAACTAAGCCAAGATATTGCCACATGACCCATTTTTGATTGCATTGGGGCTTATTTACTAAGGGTCCTGTGGCCGCATTTCCGTTCGGGTTTTCCAACTTTTTGGGTGATTGCATCACCGCGGCAGGGATCTAGAAGGGTATTGTGTCGTGTACAATCACATTTTGGCGCATCAGTGCTGGCTTTTTTGCAAGACTATGTACTTACATGGACCAGGAAGAAGAAGATGAACTCTGTTGCACAATCTTAGTGAATTGCGCCGGAGTCCATGAAGGTCGGACAATGCACAGTGGGGATCGCGAGAATTGTGTTTCAACCAAGACCACTTTTAGAGGAACCAGTGCCCCGTTTATTGTAATTCATATAATTGTGATCAACTTTTAAAGGGATTATCCGCAATTTGAAAAAAAAAATTCTTTTTTTTAAATAATAAAAATAATTCCTTTATTCATATAGCGCACAGATTACGCAGCACTACACAGAGCTTATACTTGTAGAAGCAACACTACATCTGTGGCATTGTGGCTCAGCCTCATAACCTTAATAGAAGCTACAGTACCAAACACAACCTGTGGGCCAGGTGATGCTGTTTCTGGATGGGATTAGGCATGTCTTTCTCATCCTCTAGTTCTATAATAAAATGTTGTTTAAATGATTTTAATTCTTTTTGATTTAATTTTCTGCAGAAATCTCCCAATGACCATAGCAACTTTGACCGGGAGTTTCTTAGTGAGGAGCTACGCTTGTCCTATAGCCATAAAAACCTCATTGATTCCATGGACCAAATGGCATTCCGCGGATTCTCATTCATTAACCCCAGAAAGGAACAGGTGCTATACAAATGACAATAGCAACTCAAGTCTTTTAACCTGAACTGTAGGTATAGATGTACACTAAAGGGAATGATGTCCAGAGTAACATCAATACAATCCTCCGTACTGCGGAATACAACAACCACATTGGAGCTCCTTTATTATCTTTTTTTTTAATATACAGATCACTCCAGATACAGATGGGTGTTATTATAAATGGATCTCTCTCATGCCATCTGGGTACTGTACTTGAATGTAGTTTATATGTCCAAAAATATAAATATGACTTTTGCTGTATATACTGCTAGGGGGTAAAAGTAGTGTAGATGGGCAGAAGGGTTATGACAATGAAGTGACTTGGATGAAAATATTTTTTACAGTCCACTCCAGCCTAGTACAAGACAATAAATACTATGTCAACTCAGATACAACCCAGTGCTTGTGTTATTACAATTTCCTTTTGTATATTACATGTTTTACATCATATAGACCAGCTTATAAACACTGATGATGACCTACCCATAGAGCATACCACCATAATATGCTACACCTTGTTGTCTATTCTTGTGCAGTTCCCCCTAATAAACTAAGGCACCCATGGTGCTAGTTAATGTATTTAGTGGTCATATTATGTGCCAAGGGAGTGGCTCTCCTGTGTAGGGTTAACATGCGGAGGAGTGGCACCGGATCCGTATTCCCTGACAAGCTAATTGTATGCTACAGGGTGGATTAGATGCCCGTGGGTTCTTGTCCCCTGAATATACAGGGACCTGACCCGTTACCTCCTCCTCCATTTGCCATTATTGGCCCCTCGGACACTAAATGTGCCGATTTGACATAACTATATATGCCCTCTTTTTGTGCCATTGACCCTCATCTATTTAGCGTGACACACGAATATAATTTACAATGTACCGCTTTGGATTACACCGATTGGTCCTAGGAATATGAGTGACAGCGGAGTGATAGCGGCGTTGGTCTCCTAGACAACGGTATAGCAGCATTTCCGGTCATGCGCATTACACCTCCTTTGGCTTGCGTTCCATATATGCGTACCACGCACGGAGGTTACCGGCGCGCTTACAAGCTGGCTACTTACTCTTTGCAGCGCGTGGATGGGGTGGTGAGATCCCGTAACCTTTTTTCATTACCTTTGATTGTAATTTATTTTTGTTACACCGCACTTAGCACTTTACACTACACAATCTAGATGATATTTGTAAATCAATTGTATGAATTGTACCATAGCACATGCACTTTTATTATGTATATATTTATTGATGATTTTGTGGACATCTAATGCTTATCATGTTTGTGAATGTAGACACAATATGCAAATTAGGGGGTGGGGGCTATTTAACCATGTGACCACTATGTTTGCCTATTGCCTATTTTCAATTACCTACCTTTGGAGGACCTAAAGCCTGGTTCTGAGTGCCTGCACCCACCACTGCTGTTTCTTTGATGTGCTGTTCTGGACTTTCCCTACGTATATATATATAGACCAGGCAGCGTTTTTTCAATCTTCTACTGTCCAATTTCGATGAGCTTGTGCAAATTGTAGCCTCAGTTTCCTGTTCTTAGCTGAAAGGAGTGGCATCCGGTGTGGTCTTCTGCTGCTGTAGCCCATCTGCCTCAAAGTTCGACGTACTGTGCGTTCAGAGATGCTCTTCTGCCTACCTTGGTTGTAACGGGTGGCGATTTGAGTCACTGTTGCCTTTCTATCAGCCCGAACCAGTCTGCCCATTCTCCTCTGACCTCTGGCATCAACAAGGCATTTCCGCCCACAGAACTGGCGCTCACTGGATGTTTTTTCTTTTTCGGACCATTCTTTGTAAACCCTAGAGATGGTTGTGCGTGAAAATCCCAGTAGATCAGCAGTTTCTGAAATACTCAGACCAGCCCTTCTGGCACCAACAACCATGCCACGTTCAAAGGCACTCAAATCACCTTTCTTCCCCATACTGATGCTCGGTTTGAACTGCAGGAGATTGTCTTGACCATGTCTACATGCCTAAATGCACTGAGTTGCCGCCATGTGATTGGCTAATTTGAAATTAAGTGTTAACGAGCAGTTGGACAGGTGTACCTAATAAAGTGGCCAGTGAGTGTATATCCCAAACTACACAATATTAAAACATATATAACATACACAAAACATACATTGTGTGGCCCTCCCGATGTATTTTGATACATACTATATTACACAGAGTACACCCACAAAATTGATTGATAGCCCACCTCTCTGATTTACAAATTTAATATACAGCCTCCCTATAATTTAATATATATTGCCACCCAGATAAATAAATATATAAAACCACCCAAATAAACTTGTATAGAGCCCCCAATTAAATTAAATACTTCCCCACCAGTTTAATTATATACAGTGCCTTTTAAAAGACCTCAGTTTTAATATATACAGTACAGAATAACAGCCCTCCTCATAAATGCCCTCTATCTTATGTAAGATCTTCCCCCACATACAATTTCCCCCAGTTAAGTTATATAATGTACCCCATCAGCCCACCCTCATTTTATTTAACTTCTATCTCTCATAAACAGGCCCATCCACCCCAGTTTAGTTATATAGAGTACTTATACAGAGACTCCTACACCCATTTTAATCATGGGTACCATATTCAGTCATCCTTACCCCCTGGTTTAGTCATATAGCCCCCATAAGCCCCTTAATGTTATTATTAATATTTTGGCCAGCCCGTCTTACTTTGCACATAAATACACATACAAACTGCTTGCAAATGTATTTATGAAGTTTTTGTGCCAGTTTTGTGTTGTGGCTTCTGTGTGACCACCGCAACACAAAACTCTGCATCTAAAAGGATGTTCCATTCATGGCTCAGCCCACCATGCCCCCCTGTTCCTTTTCCCATTGTATAATGAGGGAAAGGTGGGCGTGGCCAGCCACCTCGGTCGGCCTTAAGCTGAACCCAGTTTGTTTACATGGGGCACGGAGCATTGCTGGTTCAAGTTCAAGTTTGTATAAGTAATAAAAGTTAAAAACACTGAAGTTTTTATAAGACTAAATAAAAAATAAATACATAAAAATATAAGCCCTTAAAATGTCACTTTCCCACAAAAACACTTAATAAAGTATAAAAAACACAAATACACAACCCCCCCCCCCCACACACACACACACATGCACACATATTTGGTATTGCCATGTCCGTAACAATAATTGTTAAACAGAATTGTAACTGGACCAGCATAGTAGATGGCGAAAAAAAAACCGCAAAAAGTATTCATTATGTAATCAGCTGCAAACAACTGCTGGGAAATTGTTTTGCTTCAAAGAAGTTCTGGTGTCCACCCAAAGATGGCATCTGTATTTTGGACTTCACCCAAAGATTTCATTAAGCTTAGATCTTGTTATGCAGGGATGTGTCCACCATGAAGTCTTGGTCATCTCGGATCTTCCTATGAAAAAGAGACACAGAACAAAGCTGGCAACGCCTACTCCTACTTCTATATAGGAGTCTATTTCCTGGTGTGATTCTTTATGCATGCACTTGGTCTTACACATAGTCAACTCACATGAAGGGGATCTCTTCATAAGGACGTCTCCTACACCAACAATTTACAAAGTTAAAAAATTTCAATATTGAAAACCGATCTTATACAACCATGTTAAAAAAAGGCAACTGTGAAAATATACAAAATATTGCTTTCTCCTTATTTAGATTATGTGGCCGCAGGTTTAAAGGGAACCTGTATGTTGTCAAATTTCTTTAATCCTTATAGTTATTGTTTCTTTCTTGTCCCAGCAAGTTCACATCATCCATAAGATCTAATTTGAAGTGAGATGTGAATTGGTTGTATAAAGTCAAAAGTCAAAAGTGAAAACATTGCTTTGTTATTACTTCTGATACAGAAGACAGCGGCAGCGAGGACTAAGTAAGTTTCATTTTTGGCAAAAAAATTGGATCACTGTTAGAGATGAGCGAGCACTAAAATGCTCGAGTGCTCGTTACTCAAGTCAAACTTTTTCCGATGCTCGAGTGCTCGTTTTGAATAACGAACCCCATTGAAGTCAATGGGAGACTCGAGCATTTTTCAAGGGGACCAAGGCTCTGCACAGGGAAGCTTGGCCAAACACCTGGAAACCTCAGAAAATAATGGAAACACCACGGAAATGGACAGGAAACAGCAGGGGCAGTATGCATGGATGCCTCTGAGGCTACCTAATCGCACCATTAGAGGGCAACAGCATGGTGATGACAGAGTGACCAAGTGAGGCGAGATAGCATCTAAAACACCCAATAATTAACCCTGACACTATAGGGGACGGCATGCGGAGTCAGCGGCAGCAGCGGCAGAGTGGCATGGCGACATACCCCAAATGGACTCAGGCTTCAAATCAATTTTAAAAATTCCTTTTGGCGAGGATAACGTGTAGCACTGTAAGTATCAGTATTTGGCCTGGTTATGGCGGCAGTGAGGAACCAAAAGAGGTGAGTAAGAAGCGCTGAAATGATTCCCTGTGTGAACAAAAGGTTGACGGTATATTTAGTCGATAACACAGCATGGTGGTGACAGAGTGACCAAGTTCCATAACGTATCTGATGAAACACCCGAAAAATGTGCCTGACACAGCTCGTTTCCTAAGGGGACGACATGTGGAGGCAGCTATGGAGACAAATTTTGGAGGCAGCTATGGAGACGGTGTGTGGAGGCAGCTGTAGAGACGGCATCTGGAGGCTGCTATGGAGACGACGTGTGGAGGAAATGGGGATGGTTATGGCACCCGAGGTGAACGTAAGGAGGTGAGAAAAGAGGAGTGAAAAGATAGATTTTAGAGGTAAAAGGTTATAGGTTGTGGGTTGAAGGTTGCTGCAGTTCAAAAAATGTTAGTTGGATCTTGGGATGGAGCTGGCGGTCCGCTGCCAGGCGAGCTTTCGCCTGTCCAAGCCCCTGCCTCTCGGCTCCTCCCCACCCAAAATGGGCATGTGGGCCTGAAGCGTATACTTTGAAAAAGTTATAATTTTTAATCGTTTGAATATTTCATCTAGGAATAATGGAATAGCATAGCGGATCTATTTTTTTATTTTTTCGGAAATGGTTCCATGAATAAGAGCGACAGTATGGGGCATCCATATTGCGCTGCTACGATTGAAACTTCAGGTCTCCAGCATGGCGGTGACAGATGGGCCGAGTTCCACTATGTATCTGGTGAAACACCTGAAAATTCTGCCTGACACAGCTTGTTTGCTAAGAGGACGATGTATGGAGGCAGTAAGGTAGTAGTAGATTAAAGGTGCTGCAGTTAAAACTATGTTAGTTGGATCTTGGGGTGGAGCTGGCTAAGCCCCTGCCTCTTGGCTCCTCCCCACCCAAAATGGGCCTGGGGGCCAGAAGCGTTTACTTTGAAAAAATTATAATTTTCAAGGCAGGTGGGGGCTACAAACAGCACTTCTACGAACCTTTTGTATAAGATCAAGTGTAGTACTGTTCTTATAAGTAATTGGCCTGGTTATGGCGGGGGAGGGGAACGTAAACAGATGCGCAAGAAGCGCTGAAATAATATCGGTCAATGTTAAAAGTTTGGCGGTATATTTTGTGGATAACACAGCAGGATGACGACAAAGTTAACAAGTTTGATGTGGAAGCTGTTAAAACAACCCAAAATTCTGCCTGACACAGCTCGTTTGATAAGGGGACGATGTATGGAGGCAGTAAGGTAGTAGTAGATTAAAGGTGCTGCAGTTAAAACTATGTTAGTTGGATCTTGGGATGGAGCTGGCGGATCGCTGCCAGGCTAGCTTTCACCTGGTCAAGCCCCTGCCTGTCGGCTCCTCCCCACTCAAAACGGGCCTGGGGGTCAGAAGCGTTTACTTTGAAAAAAATTAGAATTTCCAAAGCAGGAAGGGGCTACAAACAACACTTCTAAGAACCTTTTGTATAAGATCAAGTGTAGTACTGTTCTTATAAGTATTTGGCTTGGTTATGGCGGGGGTGGGGAATGTAAACAGATGCGCAAGTAGCGCTGGAATAATATTGGTAAGTGATAAAAGTTTGGCGGTATATTTTGTGGATAACACAGCAGGGTGGCAACAAAGTTAACAAGTTTTACATGAATAAAAAGAAAAAAGAGGAAAGTGCTGTATGACAATACAAGAGTAAACCTTTATTCAAATACAAAACAAAGCAAATCTCCCAGAATAGGGATGATAGAAAGCATAAAAACATTTAAAAATGTACCAAGTACATATCAAACCATATAGTTGGTACTGCCAGGTAAGGCAGTCCAACAAACCATTTCCTCCACCAACAGAAGGTATGAGAAACACCCCTGATGGTGTATAAGTCCAACAGATAATATCTAAGTAGGCACACAATACAAGCTCTAATATAGGTAACACAGTAGTAGAGGTATCACAATAGTATGAAAAGCAATGTGCTATCCCTATTGTATCTAGCAGTAAGTCAGAGAGAGCGTACAGTAAATGTAACAATCAAAACAATATGTAACATGTCCATACATTACAGGTCAGTAAGACAAGTCAGGAAGCTGTGTGGGACAAAGTCCCATGCTGTCCACAGTCAGGGTGGTTCAGTTGGTGGATTGGAAAGGGAGGGCTCTCTTTAACAAGTTTGATGTGGAAGCCGTTAAAACAACCCAAAATTCTGCCTGACACAGCTCGTTTGCTAAGGAGGCAGCTATATGGCCGACTTTTGGAGGCAGCTATGGAGATGACGTGTGGAGGTAGCAATGGAGACAACGTGTGGAGGCAGCTATAAAGACGACGTATGGAGGATGCTATGGAGACAATTAAATTTGGATAGTGCCTGTATGTAGCAGTCCAAAAAAGTTTTCAAAACAGACAAGCGGATAGCTGGCCCTCCAGAAAAATGAAAGACATAGAGTACTTATATGTGGCACTCCCAAAAATTGTTTAAAACAGATGGCACTCCAGAAAAATTAAATACATAGAGTACTATAGCTAGAGCAAGTTGGCCCTGGCAAAAAATAGCCAGTTTCCTCTGGTTTAGTATACAAGGAGGAGGAGAAGGAGGAAAATGAGGAGGAGTGCATACATTATTCAGATTGAGCTGCTTTCACCTGGTGAAGAATGGAAATCATGAGAAATCCAGGCTATATTCATCTTGATAAGCGTCAGCCTGTCAGCGCTGTCAGTCGACAGGCTTGTACGCTTATAGGTGATGATGCCACCAGCTGCACTGAAAACACGCTAGCGGCAGGGCAGGCAAGAACCTCCAAGGCGTATAGCGCCAGTTCGAGCCACATATCCATCTTTGAAACCAAGTAGTTGTAGGGAGCTGTGTGATCATTCAGGACAATGGTATGGTCAGCTACGTACTCCCTCATCATCTTTCTGTAAAGATCAGCCCTACTCTGCCGAGACTGGGGACAGGGGACAGTGTCTTGCTGGGGTGACATAAAACTGGCAAAGGCCTTGTAAAGCGTACCCCTGCCAGTGCTAGACAAGCTTCTTGCTAGCCTACTCTCCCTCACTACTTGTCCCGCAGAAGTACGTCCTCTGCCGCTAGCACTGTCAGAAGGGAAATACTGTTCCAGCTTGTGCACCAGGGCCTGCTGGTATTCATGCATTCTCACACTCCTTTCCTCAGAGGGATGAGAGTGGAAAGATTTTGCTTGTACCGTGGGTCCAGGAGAGTGAATGCCCAGTAATTGGTGCTGTAATAAATTCTTTGAACGCATGGGTCACGGGATAGGCAGCCTAGCATGAAATCTGCCATATGCGCCCGAGTCCCAACGCGCAAGAATTCACTCCTCTCACTGGCCTGACTCTCCAATTCCTCCTCCTCCAACTCCTCTTCTTCTGCCCATACACGCTGAACAGTTAAGGACTGAACAATGCTCCCCTCTTCTGTCTCGTCAACATTGTTCTCCTCTTCCTCCTCTTCTCCTCATCCTCTTTCGATACACGCTGAGAAACAGACCTGAGGGTGCTTTGGCTATCAACAAGGGAGTCTTCTTCCCCCGTCTTTTGTGACGAGCGCAAAGCTTCCGACTTCATGCTGACCAGAGAGTTTTTCAACAGGCCAAGCAGTGAGATGGTAAGGCTAATGATGGCGGCATCACCACTGACCATCTGTGTTGACTCCTCAAAGTTACTCAGCACCTGACAGATATCAGACATCCATGTCCACTCCTCATTGTAGAACTACCAGTTCAGGTGGAAGTTGACATCTGGCAGTCTACAATCATTCTGCGCTGCTGGTAAACTCTAGATAACATGGTTAATGTTGAATTCCACCTCGTGGGCACGTTGCACAACAGTCAGTGAGCGGGCAGTTGGAGGCGGCGCTGCGCTGCCTTAAGAGTGGCAGCATCTGCTGTGTTCCCCTGCTCCCTCATCAGCAGGTGGAGTTTCACCCTGCCCAGGACCACGGCCTCAGACCCCTGCAGTAATTGGACTACCACACCCTCGTCCTCTACCCTTAGCCCTCGGGTTCAACATTTTCAAAATTAAAGTCTATTATATAGACAAAACAGAAAAAGTTAATTTTTTGTGAGTTATTTTTTTTATTTTTTTGTTTTTTTTATTTATTTTTTTGTGTTTTTTTTTTTATAGAACAAAACGTGCAGAAGAAATCAGACAGAAACCACATAAAATGATTGCTATGGCTATTTTTTAACCTACACTGACAGCACACAAAAGGAAAGTGTGTCACTTTAACTTTTGAAAAACGCTAATATAGCCCTTACAAGGACTTTTGGGTTCTTGGAAAATCACTCCTGCCTTCCAGTAAGGTTCTTGGAGAATCACTCCTGCCTAACAGTAGTCTACTAGCATCCTAACTCTATCCCGGACCAGCAGCAGCTCTCTCCCTAACGGCATCCAGACAGAGAATGATGCGAGCAGCACGGGCAGGGGCTAGTCTATTCCAGGGTCACCTGATCAGGCCAGCGAACCACTGCTATCGACATGTAAGTGTACCACGTGATGCAGGGTGTACTGCAGAGACTCCTGGCTTGTGATTGGCTCTGTTTCTGGCCGACAAAAATCTAAACACAGCGAGATGACATTTTCTCGAGCAGGCGAAATACTCGTCCGAGCACCGAGCAGTTGCGAGTATGCTAATGCTCGAACGAGCATCAAGCTCAGAGGAGTATGTTCGCTCATCTCTAGTCAGTGTTATATCTTACATATAATATAAAAACTTGACTACATCCACATTCCTGATATTATAGCTGACTTTCCATGTTCTAGTTACTTTATATAGCAGTGTCTATCATATCCCTAATGTTACGGTCCCCACAGGAGAACTTAGGGGTCACCTCAGGAGCTGATTCTGGAGTTTTCTGCCCTCTCCCTGTACTGTAGCAGGGCTCAGACTTGTCTCCCAGTCATGTGTCAGGGCACATATCCTCCTAATAAATCAGTGCACAATCCATCATATATACGTAGTAATAGTGTTATGCTGCCTTATGCTAAACAACATGTATCTAGAATTTATCCAGGTAAAATCATGTCAATTTGTTAATATTTTACTTCCTAGATTCTGGTTACAAAAAAGAGCCGCAAATTTGACGATAATGAGACTGGTAAGTGGCCGCGTCTCTACAGTCTTCTCTATCGCCCTGAGCGTCTTCTGACGCTCAGTTTTATACTGTTTCTTTGCCTTCTATGTAATAATCTAGGCCTTATATTTCTTTATTCCAGTCTCATCCATTCACTCCAAGTTCTTCATGAAGCCTTGAAGAGGAGGTTGGTGGCTCTGGTCCCTACCAGCCACCCATAGCAGGTATCCAGGATACTTCTATCATGATCAGGAATACCTTCCCAGTAGGATATTATAAATTACACTTTCATTACTGATATGATGTTATTATTTGTTATATTTTCCAGATCTGAATTCTCCATCCTCGAGCATTGAGCTGGTGGAGGAAAGGTACAGTATTTATATATTCATCATGTTATCAGGTTCATATTATTTGGTCCCTAGATGGCAGTATAATTAGTTGTACACTATATTGTCAGCTTAGCTATCAGATGTGTAGCATCTGCATGTTGTGTATGTTCTTACAATAAATTGATTATTGATCTGTGATCCTCCGTTATGTTTTCTTACAGTATCGGGAGACAGGAGCATACCATCAATTACGGTCTCCTGAAAAATCTTGCTTTTCCTCATTCAAAATATGTGAACAACTTTCATGAGAACAAAATGGAGCTGACAAAACTTCTTTATGAGTTTTTTTAACCATACTGTCTTTAACAATGAGGTACACAATGAGTAGATTGAGTATATACATAGAGCTTATATTTCTTATATGTATATTCTTATTCTTCCTTCTTTGTAGCTTCCTGCAGATATGGAAGTGAGATGCACCAAAAGAATGACATCAACAGCCGGGGTCACCAGATTGCGAGGAGACAGCGGCGATCCTTGTGCCATCATAGAGATATCAGAGAAGATCTGTGATTCTGCAGGTATATGTCTCCTCATATACTACAGCTGCTCTGAAATCTTCCATGTCTCTTATATACTGAATGTAAGTTTCTTTCGCATTCTTTTCAACACGACTTCCGGACACCTTAATCCATGAAATGTGTCATGCTGCCTGCTGGGTCATTGATGGAGATGTAAATGCTGGACACGGCTGGCGTTGGCTGTTCTTCTGCCAGACAGCTGCATAGGCTCACCCTCCCCAATCTCCAGATACCACAAATATGAAATCCACTACCCGTTCATGTATGAGTGCACAGGGTGCCAGTCCAGGTAAGATGCCACCTGTTATAATGTCCAGGGTTGTGTCCTAGAGTGTGAGGTTCTTGTATTTTACAAGTTTTTCTTTATTATTTGATCATGTACAATGTGTTAGTTACCACTACTGCTTGCTTCACTGATATCTAGAGACTGTTTTCCACAGTAATGAATAAAGGAGGCTCTATTATTGTTTATATATTTTTTCTGCTTATATATTTTATCATTAATATAATATTTTCTATCTCTTTAGGGTTGGACACTGGAAAGCCTCTCTAGACACAGAGGTTTGTGTGCAGTCGTTGTGAAGTAGACTTCATCTTCCTAAACTCCACCTGAAGACATCAGTCAGTAAATCTCCAAATCCATCATCAGTCACAATAAAGATATAACCAAGATCCCAGCAGAGAGAAGTCACCAAAAGACCCATGATATGTAACATCTATCATCTTCCTATCTGGGCAGCACAGAGGCTCAGTGATTAGCACTGTGGCCTTGCAGCACTGGGTCTTTATTCACTATCGTCTGCATGGAGTTTGCATGTTCTCCCCGTGTCTTTGTGGGTTTCCTCTGGATACTCCGGTTTCCTCCCACATAACAAAAATATATTGATAGGTTAATTGGCTTTAGTAAAATCTTAAATTATCCCAAAATATTTGCACAATGTCATTAATCATTTTACAAAAAAAATACTCAAGGCTGATAGAATTGGGAGGTAAAATGGAACAGTCCAAGTGATTCTATAACCCATGAGGTGTATTATAACCAAAAGCACAACAGCAAAACTGGGGTGGGCAATGTGTATACATGGGGCTGTGGCAACTCTCACATAGATATCAATATGATGGTGAAGAGAGTATAACACAAGGAGGCACTGCATATCTTTTTGGGCCTTGTGCCCATTGCTAAGTGACACACTCCCAAACAACAGCATATCATTTAGAAACAATATACATGAGCTCGATGAGCAGACTCTTAGGGATCATAGCAAGTATTTTATAATGGGTTTTGTGTCCATTCCATCAGAAAGTAGACCTCTGATTAACTCAGAGAAGATTAACTTAACGTAAGAGCACAATTAAGTGTAAACAAACATAACTAATGGCACTTCAAAACATGGCTTTGTGCAAAAAGAATTCTTTTTCCTGATACCTAAAACAATAGAACCAAAAGTGGGTGTAATTTCTTTTTCTCATATAAAGAAGATGCACATTGAGTAAATCTTATACATTGGCCAAGAGACACAAGAGAATAATAAGGAATACTCATTGTTATGTTTTTGCTTTTATACATTTTATGTATACATTTTATATGGACGATAACCAGCACTTAGCCTACCAAACATTTCAGTCAATGGGTCAGTCAAATGTTGAGTGGATGTGTCCCTGAGATGAGAGGAAAAGTGTCACCGGTGTGACTGTTGTCACAATGTCAGTAACGGAACTCGGTAATAGACGAAGCCTTTTCCTCAATGTCATTCCTTCACTGATGTTCCTTCTGCTCCCTGCTCATTTTCTTGTCTGTCTAGAAAGTGCTTTGATCATCTCTGCCACTTGAAATATATGATTCGGACGGCAGAAATGAGATGAAATCCCGGCATAACACAGAGAATAAAAAAAGCAATTACAGGAGCCAAGACTATATGTTACTATCATGGCCAAATGGCAAAACACACGTCCTGGTTTTTGGCACATGATGTTAATACTTGCTGGTGCTTTACTCAAATCATTTTTAAAACCACTGCAAATCAAACAGCAGACTAGACTCTATATAAGTAATATGTAAGAATAGATTATAATGAAACAAATTTTTACTCAGGTTTTAATCTTCTGAAACAAACATATTACTGCAGAAGGTATCCATCATTCTTCAGGCTTAATTTCTATTAAAGTTCCTATTTATAGTACATTGGCTGAAATAGTCAGCACGTTAAAGGGGTATTCTCGTCTCGGCATTCACATTCAGTTTCATTAATCTTCCATATATAAACATTTCTTCAATTGGATGTTATGAAAAAAAATATTTCTGTGTGAAGATAATTTCCCATAAACATAGCCATGTTGTCCCTTAGAAACGAGATAGCTTCCTCGGTTACGACCACGTCACATTTAGGCAGCAGTGGCCAGACATGTACTATTGAGCCCTGCCTGACCACCTGGATTCAGCGATCATCACTACAGGACGGCTGTGGGACATGTAGTAATTCTCAGATATTTCATATACAAAAACTTTTTGTTTATTTGTGCAATCCCTTCAGCAGAGGTGGCCGTATCCGAGGAAGCTATCTCGTTTCTAAGGGACCATATCACTACGTTTATGGAAAAATATCTTCACACAGGAACATTTTTTTTAATAACATCTAATTGAAGAAATGTTTATTAATGGCAGATTAATCAAAGTGAATGTGAATGCCCAGACGAGAATACCCCTTTAAGTCTTTCATTTAAATATTCTTTTTAAGGATTATTTTGTAATTATTTGCAAGAGTCTGTACAGTACTAGGATATGAAACATTAATAGTTTGGTCTTATGGTTTTCTGAAAATCAACAGCTTTTTTCTAATGTATTCTGTCATACTTTAAACTTTAATCATTATTACATGACTAATAAGGACAGAAAGTGTCCTACAGGACAGACACCATTATTAAGTCATAAGACAAAACACGTAGGGCTGTCTTATGTTGTCCATTTGCTGCTTGAATCGGGACATGGATTTTATATCATGAAATAAAGAAAACCAAGTTTTTATGTATCTTCTGTGATTGTGCTGGATTTTCTTTTGGATTTCCTACAGGACAGACCCCAATCATCAACCAAAGTGTTGTCATAGTTCCTCTATTTCTGTAATGATGTAGGTAATCTTCATATGGATGAGATTTACCATACAATTGAGTCACATTCAAAGCTGTAGTTCTATGTGAAGATAATGTGGTTAGATTATCAGCGTACAAGGTTTATATACAATTTCATTTAGTTTCTGAACATTGTACTAGTATCTGAAACCGAGTATCTGAGAGATGATGAGATCCATGTGCTGCATATTACACATGACTTTCTCCCCTGCTATTACAGCCATTACATACTGTGCATTATACTATATAGCTCCCACCCTATGCCCTGGATAAAGAAGTTATCTGCCTGTAGTTTTACACTCCTCACGCTGTGTACATCTCAGCAGGAAGTAAGTGCCTGTGAGAGCTCATACTGGAATGCAGGATGGGGGACTTTGCAGGGATCAGAGGGAGAGAGAAGCTCAGTGAAGCGTCAGGCAAGATGGCCAGTGACCCTAAAGTCAGGAGCTACAGGGTCGTGCCAACCAAAATTGTATACACCAGGGCTGATAGAGACAGGTTGGAATTATATCTGTTTGTGTTATCTATTTGCTATTTGCTATCTATTTTTGTTAACCCCTTACTACAGAGGCGCCATATTAGAATGCCGCGCGTCGGATCCCATTGCATGGAGAGGGCTTGAAGGGCTGTGCCCTCTCCATAGCCAGTAAGTCTTTGCTGCATATTGCAGCAAAGACTTAACAATAACACTCGTGATCGGTGCTAGCAGCGGTCGCGGGTGTTTTCCCACCGATCTCCACCTCGCCATCTTGCCGAGGATTGTTGCTCCCTGTGTCGTCATCGGGGAGCGGAGATCCATCACCATGACAGCCTCGGGTCTTCTAAAGACCTGAGGCAGTCTCGTTTTAACCCTTTCATTAAGATGTGCTATTAGCACATTGTAATGAATGAGGAGGAAAATCCCCACATACTGCCATACTGTAGCATGGCAGTATATGATAGGATTGATCAGACAACCTAGGGTAAAAGTACCCTATGTAGTCTGAAAAATATTAAAAGTAAAAATAAAAAAAGTTAAAAAAAAAAATTATAATTAAAAAAGCCTAATAATTCAAATCACCCCCCTTTCCCTGGAACTGATATAAATACTAGTAAACAGTAAAAATCATAAACACATTAGGTATCGCCACGTACAAAAATGCCGATCTATCAAAATATACTAATGGTTTTTCACTGCATTTGACGGAAAGTAGAACCCAATGTCGAAAATGGCACTTTTTTGCCATTTTGAAAAACATTAAAAAAATCAATAACAACTGATAAAAAGGTCTCACAGTCGTAAAAAATTATAGCAATGAAAACGTAATCAAAAGTCGCAAAACATTACATTATTCACAGCTCCGTAAACTGAAGTATGAAAAAGTTATTAGCACCAGAAGATGGCACAATTAAAAAAAAATATTTTTGTACAGGAGGTTTTAATTCTTGTAAATGCATGAAAACATTATAAAACCCATAAAAATTTGGTATCCCCGTAATTGAACCAACCAAAAGAATAGAGTAGACATGTCATTTGTGGTGCAAAGTGAAAGCTGTAAAATCCAAGCCCACAAGAAAATGGTGCAAATGTATTTTTTCACCATTGTCACTGCATTTGAAATTTTTTTCCCGCTTCCTAGTACATGGCATGGAATATTAAATACCATCACTATGAAGTGCATCACACAGCTCTTTACATGTAAAAATAAAAAGGTTATAGATTTTTGAAGGTGGGGAGTGAAAAATAGAAATGAAAAAACAAAAAAGGGCAGGTCGTTAAGGGGTCTTTGTGGGAATACCCCTTTAACTTTTTACACACAATCCCTGGATAGACTAATTACCAGAGAATTCTATCATCAAGATTTTATTATCCTCTTTTCCTTATCTGTATTCTTTATACTAGGCTCACTAGAAGAGAAATGGGAGCAGAATAAAGACACAGAAATACTGTTTTATTAATTAATTATATTATACATTTCTTTTGCTGATGTGTATTTTGTACACTTTTTAAATGTTTTTGTGTGTGTCTTCAATATATTGAAATAAAATTTCTATACTTTTTCACTTCTTAGCCTTTACACAACAACTTGTTCTTTGTTTTGATCATATGTTGTGTATGGTGTGTTGGCTGTATGAGATATTGCATTACGTATCTTGTATCAAATTTCCACTTTTTTGCATAATTAATTATATTTCAACATTTTCTGTTATTTTATTTATTATTTTTATTATTATTATTATTATTATCTAAAATTAGCCTGGCAGTTCCACTAAACATCCACCAAGCTTTAGGAATGGGAGATTATCCTTCAGCTGGTCTTCTACCAGTTTCTGAGAGCTTGTATTGCTTAATAGCTAACAATTTTCTTTACTGGGAAAATAAAAGATGAAGGTTGACTTCTACTAAGGGCCACCTACTAAGGGCATCCCACTCCAGGATCTGCACAATCTAAGTGAAGATGATTGAGACCATCTTCACCAAGGAAAACATTGTAGCTGGTCCCTGTCCTGGACAGAGTAACTGCCCTTAGAAACTGTGGCAACAAATGTTTAATTATTTGGGGAATAGAGAAAATTGTATTGTTGTGGTTATCATCAGCCTTCCTAAGTCGCCTGATGGCTCAACTCAACCAATATCTTGTGTTTTTTGAAAAAGAATTTGTAGTTTGATTAGCACACAGAGTAAGGTCATGGCTCCAATACCAATGGCACAATATTTATTCGGCACATGAAATAAATTGCTGCTAAAGATGATCTTGGTCCCTATTTGCTTGAAACAAAAGGACTTACTAACTCCATATACCATGAGCCCCTGCAGAAAGATATAGATATTTTGCATCTTAAATGATAATGCATCCTTGCTTGGTTATTTTGGAAATGTTGACAGATTTGTTGGTACTTTTTAGCCCTAAAACCTGTCTTAATGCATTACTGATATTGACGCCTCAAGAATTTATTGAGGGAGACATGCTTGGACTAGAAAGTTTTGCCATTCAATACCAGAAATATGAGTTAGTTGGATTTCACCTAGTTTATCTTGTATTTCACCATGTTTTCACTAAATTCCTTGGATTACTAGTTGTCAGATTATAATCAGTTGTTCCACTGTGACCTTATGTACTGCGCTAAATGCTATTGTACTATATGCCTAGCATTTACCAAGAAAGCTGTCACCAGATTTTCAATAATAAACCTAATGACAGGTTGCCACAGCACTATCCTAACTATTGCCTACACAGGTTATCAATGGTGACAACTCGATACAAAAACTTCTTTGGATCTCGCGTAAATTGCTCCAAACACTGTTTTGAAGTTAACAGCCGCATCCGCTTGTTGTCCACCGGGAGCAATCGCAGCACCCATCGGGCCAACAATATTTTCATCGCCAACTTATTATGTAAATTGCCATTCCGGTCAACACACCTACAGCCTCTGGTACTTAGCGCACTTTCATTCATCGATCAGCGAGTATCATGTTAAGTCATTTTTGAATGATTCCCTTGGTAACCACACCTGGCGTCCTGGTTGCTCCCCATCAAAAATGGATGTTCGCTTACGTTTAAATTTGTGGAAACAATATCTAACTGTGGTCATAGTGTCCCCATAAACAGCATCCAACTTTTATCTCCTCACATTTTTTCCCATCCAAAAACAAATAGCTAATTAATGAACGATACTGCTCTTTACTCAAATGGCTGCCATATCCAAACTAACCTATCAATCAGTCTGCAATTTGTTTTGCTGTCATTTGATAGATGGCAGCACACAATGATAACACCAACTTCCCTCACGAGCACCATTTGTCGTGAAACACGGGTACTTATTGAACCACCCTCGTAATACCAAGCACTTATCGTTAACTTAAGCCACCTGCAATATACTGGATGTAAGTGCTTAGTTGCACCATTGTACCTTAACTACAGTCTTCTAATTTCTTTGATTGAATAATAAATCACAATGTGAACAATTCCCTCTCTTAGTAAAGTCAGGAGATTTGATTTGACTACAGACTTTAACACATATTATTGACTTGTGTAATCCTTTAAAGACTCCATAAAAGCCAAGGACAATACTTACCAAGATATTCATTAAATGTGACAAAATGACTGCACAGATTCCATTATATATAGAGACAACTGTCATTGGTATGGCAAGAGTATGCCATGTCCCATATCTATCTTCCAACACACAGCAGGGGCATGACTATAGGGGTGCAGAGATAGGAGTTCCACACTAGTTGTGCTGTCTGAAATGGTCCAAAGGAACCTTTGCCATATGAGATCATGCTTGCAATCGGGTAGAAAGAAGAACCTGTTGCAGAATTGTCTTGAGGGTTTACTTTTGATATAAGTATAACGATAATGTAGCTAAAAGTCACAAGAGTCCCAGTTGCAACCAAGCATCTAAGCCTTTAGGGATCTATACCTCTTAAAATATCCAGCATGATGGGAGGGTATTAGCAACATGAGGCGCTTATGATAAATCCCCCCCTGTGAGTCTATTTCTACATTCCTGAAAGTAATATAATATGAAGATTGAAGCTATGCCATTCCATTGACTGTAAACTCAGATTTTTATTATTTAAAATCCTTGTGGGTATTACTACATAGAGTAAGGCCTCATGAACATTAAAGTGTTCATTTCCTGGGCCGCTAGCACTGGGCCGTGTACCATCTGACATCAGTGGGTGAGCACTTCTCAGCTCTCCAATATCCATAGTGACTTTCCCCTCTACAAAGATGGGTAGGAATAGGACCTTTCCTATCTTTTGTGGTGCATAGAAATCTATGGACCAGCTCATGGCCAAAGCATATGTTCGTGTGCGTGGTTACTAAGTGTGGAGTGACCACACAAAAAATGTTAACAGTTCCTTAGTTATGTCATGTGACATTACTAACTATATTCTATTACATTTATAATCCAATGTTTATGTTACACACAAATTTACATCACGTATACAATTAGTTGTGTAACTGCACCTTTCTCAAGAAGTAACACTAACTTGAAAGTCTTTCATATAGGTCAGTGGTGGCGAACCTATGGCACTAGTGCCAGAGGTGGCACTCAGTGCCCTCTCTATGGGCACCCGTACCATCACCCCACCGCAGACTCCGCCAGACAGGACTCAAGGCCTCTTGCAGTCCCAGGCAGCCCAGAACCTTAGAAAGAAGCTGCAATGATAACCTAAGCTTTTTATCCTTCTTTCTACTGTATTGGTGTCCTCAGGTGTCTATACAATTTAAACATGTGACAGAGCAGGGAGTAATAAGTTACTGTTTATATTGTCGCATCGGCACTTTGCGAAAAATATGTGGGTTTTGGGCGTAGTTTGGGCACTCGGCATCTAAAAGGTTTGCCATCACTGATATAGGTCCTCATTGACAAAACGATACAAGATGCAAGGGGATCTGAGAATTTGAGATAATTATAAAAAAGCAGGTAAGTAACAATTTTACTTTATTGTGATATAAAATGTCTATTACAGACTTGTATTTTCTTGTCATGTAGAGTTATTACTTGGCAGTTTCACTATGTATCATTCTGATTTGTATTATCGCTAAAATACAATACTTAAAAGCAGAATTGCAGCCTGCTTCGCTTGCTGGAAATGTGGCGACACATTAAAGTGAATTTACTAAGGTTCATATTTTTTACATCATGCAAATTGTAAACTGCCAAAAGGGATAAATAGACTTATCTAATCAACCTTCAAATGGCAATAAGCCTGGGATAAATCATATGATTTTTCTCCCTTGATATTACTAACTTTTATTCACTTTCATATATTTTGCTAATTTTGTTTGGGTAAAATATAGGGAGTTGCTGTTTCTGTTCTGTAGCTTCTTATAAGAAGTGCAATGTGTGGCTCTATAGACTCTGATATACATATTCACACTCTAATCTCTGTCTCTTCATATAGCTTGCTATACTATAATGTATCCCTAATTTACAGATATAGCCATTTGTAAATGAAATTTAATAACGTGGTTGCAACTGCTTACTTAATGCATTAGCTCTGAAGTTAAACTTTGCTTCATCTGTATCATTTAGAGCTGATGGCTTCAGAAATTGTGGTGAGGAGTTGATGTCCCATTTTCCCAGTTAGACAAGATAGCAGTATCACTAACACTGTATCAGCTGATAGAGGTAATGGATAGTGACTAGAGATGAGCGAACATACTCGTCCGAGCTTGATGCTCGATCGAGCATTAGCGTACTCGTAACTGCTCGTTGCTCGGATGAATACTTCGCCCGCTCGAGAAAATGGCAGCTCCCGCCGTTTTGCTTTTTTGGCGGCCAGAAACAGAGCCAATCACAAGCCAGGAGACTCTGCACTCCACCCAGCATGACGTGGTACCCTTACACGTAGATAGCAGTGGTTGGCTGGCCAGATCAGGTGACCCTGGGATAGACTGCCCGCGCTGCTCGGATCATTCTGTGTCTGGATGCTGCTAGGGAGAGAGCTGCTGCTGGTCAGGGAAAGCGTTAGGGTGTTCTATTAGCTTACTGTTAGGCAGGAGTGATTGTAAAACAACCCAACAGCCCTTCTTAGGGCTACAATAACGTTATACTTTTTTTTTTTATTTGCTTGTGGCTGGGCTTGCTGGCACTAGTAGTGCAGCTAGTACCATATTGTGAGGAATTTGCAGGGGGACTTGCTACCGTTGTGTTTAGCTCTTAGTGACACACATATCCACCTCAAACACCAAAGTGGGAAAATTTATTAGGGGTTTGATTTCAATTAGGCACAGTCTGCCAGTTTCTTTTTATTTTACGTTTATTTTTTTAATAACTCAGTGTCATCTCATCTTGCATAGTAGTGTGCTTTCATACTTGGCTAGAAAATAGCCATAGGAGAATCCAAACGGCTTACTTACGCCTACAGTAGCGTTATATATATTTGATTTCTGGTTGATCTGCTGGTGGCTGTACTTGCTGCAGTGCATCTACTAGCAAATTGTGAGCAATTTGTAGTGAGACTTGCGACCGCTGTGTTTTGCGCTTAGTGACGCACATATCCATCGCAAAGACCGAAGTGGGAAAATTTATTAGGGGTTGGATTTCAATTAGGCACAGTCTGCCATTTCCTTTTTTATTTTACGTTTATTTTTTTAATAACTCAGCGTCATCTCATCTGGCATAGTAGTGTGCTTTCATACTTGGCTAGAAAATAGCCATAGGAGAATCCAAACGGCTTACTTACGCCTACAGTAGCGTTATATATATTTGATTTCTGGTTGATCTGCTGGTGGCTGTACTTGCTGCAGTGCATCTACTAGCAAATTGTGAGCAATTTGTAGTGAGACTTGCGACCGCTGTGTTTTGCGCTTAGTGACGCACATATCCATCGCAAAGACCGAAGTGGGAAAATTTATTAGGGGTTGGATTTCAATTAGGCACAGTCTGCCAGTTTCTTTTTATTTTACGTTTATTTTTTTAATAACTCAGTGTCATCTCATCTTGCATAGTAGTGTGCTTTCATACTTGGCTAGAAAATAGCCATAGGAGAATCCAAACGGCTTACTTACGCCTACAGTAGCGTTATATATATTTGATTTCTGGTTGATCTGCTGGTGGCTGTACTTGCTGCAGTGCATCTACTAGCAAATTGTGAGCAATTTGTAGTGAGACTTGCGACCGCTGTGTTTTGCGCTTAGTGACGCACATATCCATCGCAAAGACCGAAGTGGGAAAATTTATTAGGGGTTGGATTTCAATTAGGCACAGTCTGCCATTTCCTTTTTTATTTTACGTTTATTTTTTTCATAACTCAGCGTCATCTCATCTGGCATAGCAGTGTGCTTTCATACTTGGCTAGAAAATAGCCATAGCAATAGGATAGCATCGTTTGGTTTTAAAAACTAAAAAACACAAAAAAAAACAAAAAAAACAAAAAAAAGTTAAAAAAAAAATTCAAGTTATAACTCTCATTTTCAAAATGTTTAACCCGAGGGCTAGGGGTAGAGGACGAGGGCGGGGACGTGGGCGTCCAACTACTGCAGGGGTCAGAGGCCGTGGTCCTGGGCGGGGTGAGACACCACCTGCTTATGAGGGAGCAGGGGAACGCCGCAGAGCTACACTCCCTAGGTTCATGTCTGAAGTTACTGGGACTCGTGGTAGAGCACTGTTGAGGCCAGAACAGTGCGAACAGGTGATGTCGTGGATTGCCGACAATGCTTCGAGCAATTTGTCCACCAGTCAGTCTTCCACGCAGTCCACCCATGTCACCGAAATCGGCACTCCTCCAGCTCCTGCACCTCAGCCTCCTCCCCCCCAGTCTGCCCCCTCCCAGGAAAATTTGGCATTTGAACCGGCATACTCTGAGGAACTGTTTTCTGGACCCTTCCCACAGTCATAAACCACTTGTCCGGTTGCTGCTGAGCAATTTTCCGATGGCCAGGCTTTCCACCAGTCGCAGTCTGTGGGTGATGATGACCTTGTTGACGTACTGGAAGAAGTGTGTAAAGAGGTGTCCGACGATGAGGAGACACGGTTGTCAGACAGTGGGGAAGTTGTTGTCAGGGCAGGAAGTCCGAGGGGTGAGCAGACTGAGGGATCGGAGGATGATGAGGTGACAGACCCAAGCTGGGTTGAGAGGCCGGGTGAACACAGTGCTTCTGAGACGGAGGAGAGTCCTCGACCAGAACAGGTTGTAAGAGGCAGTGGTGGGGCCAGACGGAGAGGCAGGGCCAGAGCTGGTGCATCAGCGCCAAATGTGTCAACTAGTGAAGCTCCCGCGGCGAGGGCTCCTGCGGCGAGGGCTAGATTTTCAGAAGTCTGGAGGTTCTTTAAGGAAACACCGGATGACCGACGGACTGTGGTGTGCAACATTTACCAAACCAGGATCAGCAGGGGTTCCACCACTACTAGCTTAACTACCACCAGTATGCGCAGGCATATGAATGCTAAACACCCCACTCAGTGACAACAAGCCCGTTCACCTCCGGCCGTGCACACCACTGCTTCTTCCGCTGTGTCAGCTGATAGTCAGCCCCCTGCCCAGGACCCTGCCACAAAAACCCCATCGTCGCCTCCACGACCCTCCACAGCATCCACCAGCGTTCAGCTCTCCATACCCCAGACGCTGGAGCGGAAACGCAAATATAGTGCAACCCACCCGCACGCCCAAGCCCTTAATGTGCACATCTCCAGATTGCTAAGCCTGGAGATGCTGCCCTATAGGCTAGTAGAGACCGAGGCTTTTCGCAACCTCATGGCGGCGGCGGCCCCTCGGTATTCGGTCCCCAGCCGCCACTACTTTTCCCGATGTGCCGTCCCAGCCCTGCACCAGCACGTGTCAGACAACATAATCCGTGCCCTGACCAACGCCGTTTCTGACAAGGTCCACCTGACCACGGACACGTGGACGAGTGCTGCCGGGCAGGGCCACTATATGTCTCTGACGGCACATTGGGTTAACTTGGTGGAGGCTGGGACCGAGTCTGACCCTGCGGCTGGTCATATACTGCCGACGCCGAGGATTGCGGGGCCTACCTCGGTCCAGGTGTTTCAGGCCTACTATGCCTCCTCCTCCTCCCACCCCTCTTCCACCTCCTCCTCCGAACGACCATCCGTGGGCATGGCGCCATCAGTTGGTAGCTCTAGGCACAGCAGCAGTGCCGTCGCTAAGCGACAGCAGGCGGTGCTGAAACTGCTGAGCCTAGGCGATAAAAGGCACACCGCCCAAGAACTATTACAGGGCATCACGGCGCAGACTGATCTGTGGCTGGCACCGCTGAACCTGAAGCCAGGCATGGTTGTGTGTGACAGCGGCCGTAACCTGGTGGCGGCTCTGCAACTCGGCAGACTGACACATGTGCCATGCCTGGCCCATGTGTTAAATCTGATAGTTCAGCGTTTCCTCAAGACATACCCCAATCTGTCTGATTTGCTCACGAAGGTGCGCCGCATCTGTGCGCATTTCAGGAAGTCCAGCACAGATGCTGCCACTCTCAGGGCAGCGCAGCGCCGCCTCCAACTGCCCGCTCACCGACTGTTGTGCGACGTGCCCACGAGGTGGAATTCAACACTGACCATGTTATCCAGAGTTTACCAGCAGCGCCGAGCGATTGTAGACTGCCAGATGTCAACTTCCACCAGAACTGGTAGTCAGGTCAGTCAGCTTCCTCAAGTCTACAATGAGGAGTGGACGTGGATGTCTGATATCTGTCAGGTGCTGAGTAACTTTGAGGAGTCAACACAGATGGTCAGTGGCGATGCCGCCATCATCAGCCTCACCATCCCGCTGCTTGGCCTGTTGAAAAACTCTCTGGTCAGCATGAAGTCGGAAGCTTTGCGCTCCTCACAAGAGACGGGGGAAGAAGATTCCCTTGTTGATAGCCAAAGCACCCTTAGGTCTGTTTCTCAGCGCATATCGGAGGAGGTGGAGGTGGAGGAGGATGAGGAGGAAGAGGAGGAGAATGTTGGCGAGACACAAGAGGGGACCATTGTTGAGTCCTTCACTGTTGAGCGTGTATGGGCAGAAGAAGAGGAGTTGGAGGAGTTGGAGGAGGAGGAAATGGACAGTCAGGCCAGTGAGGGGAGTGAATTCTTACACGTTGGTACTCTGGCGCATATGGCAGATTTCATGCTAGGCTGCCTATTACAGCACACTACTATGCCAGATGAGATGACGCTGAGTTATGAAAAAAATAAACGTAAAATAAAAAAGGAAATGGCAGACTGTGCCTAATTGAAATACAACCCCGGGCCCTAATAAATTTTCCCACTTCGGTCTTTGCGATGGATATGTGCGTCACTAAAACACAGTGGTCGCAAGTCTGACTCCAAATTGCTCACAATTTACTAGTAGATGCACTGCAACAACTACAGCCACCAGCAGATCAACCAGAAATCAAATATATATAACGCTACTGTAGGCGTAATTAAGCCGTTTGTATTCTCCTATGGCTATTTTCTAGCCAAGTATTACAGCACACTACTATGCCAGATGAGATGACGCTGAGTTATGAAAAAAATAAACGTAAAATAAAAAGAAACTGGCAGACTGTGCCTAATTCTACTCAAACCCCTAATAAATTTTCCCACTTTGGTGTTTGAGGTGGATATGTGTGTCACTAAGAGCTAAACACAACGGTAGCAAGTCCCCCTGCAAATTCCTCACAATATGGTACTAGCTGCAAATAAAAAAAAAAAAAAATTATAACGTTATTGTAGCCCTAAGAAGGGCTGTTGGGTTCTTTTAGAATCACTCCTGCCTAACAGTAAGCTAATAGAACACCCTAACGCTTTCCCTGACCAGCAGCAGCTCTCTCCCTAGCGGCATCCAGACACAGAATAATCCGAGCAGCACGGGCAGCGGCTAGTCTATCCCAGGGTCACCTGATCTGGCCAGCCAACCACTGCTATCTACGTGTAAGGGTACCACGTCATGCTGGGTGGAGTGCAGAGTCTCCTGGCTTGTGATTGGCTCTGTTTCTGGCCGCCAAAAAGCAAAACGGCGGGAGCTGCCATTTTCTCGAGCGGGCGAAATACTCGTCCGAGCAACGAGCAGTTACGAGTACGCTAATGCTCGATCGAGCATCAAGCTCGGACGAGTATGTTCGCTCATCTCTAATTATAACCTTATACAAACCCCGTCCTTCTCCTGTGACACACTGATAAACTTTTGTGGCTGCATCTCCCAGTGTACCACTATTACTACTAGGGGACTTTAACAATTATGTACAATCATATTTAGATAAGTAACATACTGGATCCATGCCTTAAATGCCCCTTTCACAAATCTTCCAAAACTCCTACAGGAGTGTGTGCATATCTTGCTTACAAGACAATATTCCTGTTACTTCAGTTCACATAGGACTCTCTCTTGAATTAGCCATAGGTTCTGAACAGCTTCTTAGGTCCCCAGGATTAGTGGAGTATCTCCCGCGTAGTCTATCAGACCATAGTCGAATACAAGGCTCAGCCAACTGTCCCACAAAATGATGCACTGTGGAGGTTACACCCGTTCTGATTACAATTAGTGGAAGGAGGAGCAGGGACAAGTCATCTGATCAATGAATTTCTGCAATTTAATACACACACTGACTCCTGTGGTACAGTTTGAAAATGCCCTGAGTGATCACTATTTGCAAAAAATCTCTGTACATAAAAAGGCTAGTACTGCTCTTATGTAGACACTGGGGCTCATTTACTAAGGGTTGCTCACTACACTTTCGTTGGACTTTGCACCTCTTTCGCGGATTGCACATCTTGGACAGGTATTTAACAGATGTCTGCACTGGGATTTTGTGACACACAATAGTTTTTTGGCACAGCTGCACTGGCTTCCATGTGACACAAATCGGGGGGCATGCTGTCGGATGAACCGACTGATATGGACTGAGTGTGAGATTTAACTTTCAAATTGTGATGCAAGCTATTGCACTTACATGCACCAGGAAGAAGAAGGTGAACTCTGGTGGACTTGAGCGGGGAAGTGACACATGCACGATATCGGGCGCACGATCTTGGTGAATCCCGGCAGAGTGCATTATTGTCAGACAATGCATTTTTGGGTGAGCCCCGCGGACCGGGAAAGTAAATGTTCCACTCAACTAGGGCTGTTACTATGGCAGAACAGGATTACATCTCAGACCTGTCAAGTGACAATAAACAAACTTTTGTATTTGTTGATCCAAAGTTCTCCTCCGACTAAATGGGAATTTATTTATTAGGTCAATAAAGTGGTCAATAAGGTGGATAGACACTGGGTTTACTGAGTAATGTGCTTTCAAATTTGCGATGGAGTCTTGGTTACTGAATGTCTTCCCTGGGTCCATAATTACTGATAATTCAATATTATGATGGGGATTCCTTGTTCCTTGTATGTACTTCTCTATGGGGTTTTGCCTTACCCTTGGAATCGTGCATGGACTTACGGACTTCTACTGGTTCTTAGATGCGTTTGCTTGCCTGTATATTTTGGGGGAGGGAAGGGAAGTTATATATATTTTAAGTACTGCATATAATGTTTTTCTTTTACTCTCTATGTTTTTGACTGTATACTGGCAACCCCCTGAGCAAACACTAATACAGTAGACAGCCAGTGCATACACTAATATTGGAGCTTCTGTGTGTTGCTGTTCACTGTGTTTTGCTGCTGGTTTTATGAGCTGTTGTAAGAACCCAGAGCAGAGTGGCACCTGGAGCAGGAGAGGACCGGGAAGCAGTGAGAACTGGTCAACTGTCCTCTACTCCCTGCTTGCGGGTTTTCTTCACTTCAGGCCTGGGCACCGCTCTTCTCTGGGTCCTGACATGGCTCAAACAGCTAGGGTCAGAACAAAGCAGTAGGGGAGGTTCTGGTAGTGGTGTGTACAATCTGTACTGTTAGATCGCGGGTTTTACTTGAACTGTTCAAGTCAGTGTGCATACAGTACTTTCATATGTTTTCAATGTAATAAAGAGGAGTAGAAAGTTTCTCAGATTCATACAAACTACAGCAGGAGAAATCCTCAATATGTTCTTTTAAATGTTATCTGAATCTTGATACATCTTTTTCTTGGACGCAATGGTGGCCTCAAAAGACAGAGACAGGGGTGCACCGGCCATGAGCCAAGTACGGCCTCTCTCTTCAGGCGGCAGCACCTGAAGCAAAGCAGGACCTGACACTTAGAAATAGTGTCTCAACAGCCCTTATGTTAGCCTGGGTGTGAGACACTGCAATAGGACACACAAACATGTGCTTTGACTGTCAGTTAGCTGCATGAACTGGGGTTCATTCATGGGCTATAGGCTTGTATTGACAAGTTCACAGTGCCTCTGTCCCTCATTACACTAGGAACATGCCGAATGCCCGTACCACAAAAGATTGGTAGATCCTGTTCAGACTATGTCAGTTGGGCCACAAGAAACAAGGGAATATGTACACATTTGTATGTGTGAGGCCTTATAGATGTGCCATAATTGTAGTGCTTTAGAATCCAAACAGGTTGACGTCATCAGCCTTTTTTACACTCTTCATTTTTTAGGTCCAACATACAAGGATTTCTCACCTTATCTCTGTGCGCTGTCTTAGCATTAGTCTTTAAATGACAACACAATAATGGTAGCAGTATGTGTACTTATTGTATTTGCTTAAACAAGTACTCCCTCTTCTGGTAAAATGCTGAGACAAACAGATGTAGAAGTGCTAAGTGTTTTAGAAATAGGTCAATTGAATTTGTTACTTGCCACAACTTATGTCCCAATCAAAAGTGGGAAAGGCAGCAGATGATCAATGCAAAGACAATTCATGATGCGTTTGATCAATAAGACCCACAAATTTAACTTGACATTTTTCATTGTTGTGATATTACGTCACAAGTTATTACATTCAAGTTATTCTGTATGCTTTTTTATTTATGAATAAATTATAAATTAATATAATTTGAGTGTATAATGAAAATGTTCGCATTAACCCAAGACCAAAAGTAAGTAAAGGAACATGGCAAAATGTTGCTAGGGAAAGTTGATGAGCTATTTGTTATTTTTTAACCTGTTCTCACAAATACCATAAAATAAAATGAAGTCTCAGATTATGTGTAATTTAAATGTCAGACATGTCTCTGAAGCATTCCTATAATCTAATAAAGGGTTTATAAGATCATTTCACAAAGACCTTGCTGGGAATGTTGGGTTAACAATATCAGTTCTGAAATTATTCAGACCAGACAAGTCTCTTGGTGTTTTATTGTAAGACATCAAGAATTTAATTGTCATTTACACAGAAAAGAAAATCAATAACTTTTTGGAAAGCGAATATGCAGTTTCTATTTAAAAAAAAAAAAAAAAAAACAGGAGCCACAAACTCATTCCAGTAGACCAGATGACTGCTGCACTCAACCAATTGTCAAGTGGCTACAATGCCGACTATATTACCACTAACAGGATGGCCATGCTGCTGGTAACATGTGACTGCTGAGGTCGCTAGTTGGCTGCTTCTATACTGAGAACAAATGTAATTGCTAGATTGCTAGCAAATGGAGTAGTTGAGATTTTCTTTCGAAACCAAATAGCGAAAAGACGGGAATGTGATAAAGTACATATTATTGACCAATATCACTGTTGCTTCTTCTTCTTTTGATTGGCACCCTGAGAAGACTCAGAATATAAAGACTCAACTGTCTTGTTTTCCTCTATTGCTCTTCCAAAACTTTTAGATTGCAGTGAGTGATGTGATCTGCTTATCTTGCTCTTATATTGTGCTAACCTATAGTTAAATACAAGCACAGTATAGGGTTTTGCTTTATTGTACAGGGTTTTATAGTCTAATGATGCCCCAATATTGCTAAGGTGGGGTAATATGTATTCTGGTCATATCAAAAGGACCAGACACTTATCAGGCGAGAAATAAAATTATTTAATAAATAATCCCTTATCCTGCTCTGCCCATTTGGTACTCGTCTGTCTACATAATACAGAAAGACACAGACAGGCAGATGCTAGCAACTGAGGTCATCAGTTGACCCAAATCACCTACACGTTGAAGACCTCTAATATCTTCTTGCAGCAGACTGATATTCTGAAATCATGTCACCACAGCTACAACCTGAGAAAGTGATTCTATAAAAAAAATGGCTGTAAGAGTTGACTATACTGTAACAAGAAGACATTTGAGGACCATCGGATTATATAAATGCTTGGAAATATTTTGGAAACATCTGACCTATGTTGATTTCAAAACCTGTTCAGAATATTTAATGAAATGATGTAAAATGTTTTATTTTATGTGTTCTGAGGTTTCCAATTTGTATGCATAGTAGACTGATATTAGTAAATGGTGGAAAAGATAAACATCAAAAACAGAGAAAACATATAAGCTTTCCTTTTCTTGTCCAAAAGTCTCTGTTCTGTTAAATAATTAGCAACAGACTAAATACAAGGTTTGAAAAGTCTTTGAATCTATTCATTTTTAAAAACAAGCTTGATCCTGCATACTGAAGACTCATCACTGGAAAAATGAGAAAAACAAGAAAAAATGAGTCCGTAAGAAATTGCCAGGATTAAGAGTTTAGGTTAAGAGTTTTAGACTATTAGACAAGGAAGAAGTTACTTTTATTGAACACTTAGAAAGACTATGTCACGCTAAGTTGTCACTTTATGATATAAATCCTCAATAAGTGACTCGTTACTCAGTTTTTACTAAATTTGGATTTATTAGAAAAGAGAATCAAGGGTTAGGATAGGGTATAACATTTATTAGTCATTCCAGACTTGCTGAGGAAGTATCCATTCACTAAATAGATTGTTCCTTCCTTGAGACTTAATAAAATAATTCTCACAAGTGATTTTCAATGGGCTTAAAGCTCATCTCACAGCCACATTTATACACTGCTCAGTTCCCGACTGGCCTCTACTTCTGTTTCTTCTTGAAGCACTGCTAGTTAGCTCTTCATCTGTAACCATCTCCCTAGTCCTCACTGTGAGGCTTTCTGCACACTATTGTTGTATTTCATGTCTGCAATCTACGGCTCTAATGGCCGTATTTGTATGCAATGTCCAATCCATATTTTACTTGTGTTATTGCTATACATCACCAAAGTTGTTCAATGTGTAATCTGTGTGTAAACTGTGTTTTCTTGATCTAGGCCAGCACATATGGTCATGTGATTGTTGTTTAGCAACCAACCTCAGGAATCCTCAGCCCATAGCCATACATGAAGCTCCTCAGGAAAAATGCTTGTGTACAGGAGGGCTGAATTTGCGTTTCACACCTGACCTACATTCCTGAGGAAATACTGTCTGCCCTGACATCAACTTGTTCGCAACTATTCTGCCTGGTTCCTCGAGCCTCACACTTGTCTATTTCATCAGATCCCACCCATGCCAGAACTTCTTCGAAAGATATTGGTCTGCTGGCCCTTTCATAGCATTTGGTAAAAACCAACATGTTGACTTAAATTACGAAACCTTGGTAATCCTAAACCAATCTGATTCTGTTCCAGATACAAAGCATACTGTATTGATTATTTGGAAATGTTAGAAGGTAACCAAAATTATTTTAAAAAATACCGACTTAAGCTTCACCAATAAATATCAAGAAGCAAGATGAAAGGTCCTCAAGTCTGCGTTGCTGTATGCATGAAGACAGTATGTAAGAGAAAAGCTCTCAATTGTGAAAACTGGGATCTTCACTGATATCTGCTACAGGATGTATCGTGGAACTTGATGCCCCTGAAGCTTTGGTGTTCATCTGATATTTCTGTTAGTTTAATAGTGAGTCATCTTGAAGACCTCAGATCATAGTGGATAGTCCTAGTTAATATTTAAAGCAATAAAGCTTTATTGTAGGTCAAAAACACAATCCTTGTTGATTTTGATTCATTTTCGACATTTTTATAAATAACCTGAGATATTCTAGGGTAGTGTTGCTAAAGTCCTCATTGACAATGCTGCTTTTCATTCAGTTGTAATATTGCCAGCTGAAAAAGTGGATGATTAGTCAAAGTGACAGGCCAGCACCAGGGGACTGCCTCCTGTGCATATCATTAGGAAATCAATAGGGTTGATGTGTGAGGGTATGAGCTATTTACTGAAGCTCACTGAGAGAATGCAGAGGAATATGCATTTAACATTCACTGTACAGCAAAAACATTGCCTGAGATGGACATTAGTAGTGAAGGTGAGAAATGTCACCTTCTCTAACAGATTGCTCCTCTCTAAGGGTCTCTAATATGTTCCTGAAGTATAATTATTTTCATATTTTAATCCATATTGTGAATCTAATATTCATGTCAAAATGTGACAAGCATTTGCATATTATCACAATAAAATATTGCTGTCTTATGATATCCCAGAGAAAAAAGAGGTAAACTGGAAATCATTGACTACATAGCAGTTCACAAAGCAATCGGAAATTGTTCTGTCCATGGTGCTGAAAGAGCCACATTACACTGCAAGTAGTTACATAGCTGTGGCAATATATCATAGGATAATAGGAAGGATTAATATAGCCTCTTCTCTTCAAGATGACATTACCACTTGTACTTAACATAGTAACAGATGTTTGAAAGATAAACTATAATATGTGAACTATACTATTCTTATTACTGGGTCTGTTACTTTATTAAGTGTTACTTTTCTTATCATTTCAATATCTTCAATAAGAGAATCTGATATCTTTAAGGAGATTATCTTTGCAGGCATAAAGAGTCTTTAGGGTTTTATTGTGGGTAAGGAATATACAAATTTGTTTTCCAGGATAGGAAAAATCCAAAATATGCTATAAATTGTGATAATAGCCAAATAGAACCACTGGATGGCCGGAAAGACATTCCATGAGTATCGCAAGATGGTTATCTTGAATAATCTGGTCATTTTGTCCACACAATTTTCAAATGTTTTGCATCAAATCAAAGGTAAGGAAGAATACTTCTGTAGGTTATTTAGATCAATTATTATTTTGGAATTCTTCAAAAAATGTAACATCACTTCCCCTTTTCTGTAGCCATCTTTGCAAATATACAGTCAGTCAATTTTCATTTCACTGCCACTGTCAAAGATGTACCCATTGCAAAGGGATTTTCCAGGAATTCTTACATTGCATAGCTTGTAAAAGAATAATGCAGTGGGTGACTTATCTCCACATTGTCTTGTTTCTTTTACTACTTTTTGAGACTTATTTCTCTTAGTTGATAGACCACCCCATTATTTATTCCCTGGGTAACTCCAGTTACTCTGTTTCATGACTTTGCACTCGGCCGGAAGTTCCAAGGGTCAAGGATACCGCTTTAGCCAATAAGTGACCTCCTTGGACCTCAATTGGCTGAAGCAGGGGACTTTGACTCCTGGAATTGCCAGTCTGGCACAGGGCCAAAAATCTGTACCAGAGCTACCCAGTAGCCAGAGCAGGGTAAACACGCTTTCAATCGAGAAGAATCCTTCTTTCCAGAAAAATCCTTCTTTCCAGAATTCGTAGAAAACCCTTTCCTTATGTGAAGACAGCAGGAAAGAAGCTGAGGTATCACCAGCATATTTTATGACACATTTGTCAACGTAGAAGTAGAAAATGTTTCTTGCATGCTATTGTTGTATGTTAGCAGCTGCCAGAAACCACCCAGCATGTCATGCATTCATATGCCTTCATTTATGCCCTTTGTATGATATACTAAATATGTCAAAGCTATAGTATGGAAGGAACACATAAAAAGATTGGCTAGGTTCTGTAGCCCACTTCTTCAAGTGTTACAAACAGAAGAGCTCCTAAAATGTAGGAAATGCTGGGTGTTTTGTGTGTTACAAAGGGCCTCTCTGGCACCGCAGGAGTATGGAGACCTCAGAGTGAATCCTCTGTTATGCCTTGTATCTTACACTTTTCTCATTTCCATCTATCTGTGACATCTCAATCACTTTTACGATGCAATCGTTCTGGCTGCTGATTAGAATTCTATTTTAAACTCTCTCCCTTTTTAATGTTTCTCCTTTGCAAAGGTTTTATTCAGCTGCCATAGATATATATATTTATTTCTCTCTCTGTGTATTATCCGTTCTCAGCAATCTCCTATTATCATTGCAACCTGAGCGTGGATGAAGCACAAAGCAGCCGCTCGCTATAACAGGATACAGACAGAGCATGGAGGTTTACATTTTCCCTTGTTGAATTAGGAACCCCTCTGTTACATAAGCCATTAGCAAAGTATTCACCTCCCTTATAAAAAGCCTTTTATTCACTGTGCAAATATTTCTTTCCATTGACAGTGCCTGAATTTGACGGCTCCTGCAGAGCCCAGTTTAGCTGTAACAGGATGCAACTGCATAAAAAAAGCAGTTTTGTTTAAAATGTTCATTGTTAACCATTTCATATTTTTCAAAACCCTTTTCCCTTACCTGGACTGAATGGGTCATAATTACTAGTTAACTGAGTGGAAAATTGTAAATTTACAGTAGGTTTAATAATCTAATTTATCAATCTGTACATAAACTGTATATATCTCACTATAGAGTATTATCAAGCTAAGGCTCACAAATGTGTGCTTTCGCAATGAGTTAGCTGGTTAAACAGGGGTCAACTCATGGCCCCATTGATTTCACAATGCATCAACGCAACACATCTTGAACATGTGAACATGCACTACAAAAGGGCAGGTCCTATTCTTTCCCGTGTTTGCAGTGTCGGCAGTCAGCTCGTTGTCAGAAAGGTGCATGAAGTCTTAGATGTACAAAAGAACATGTTGTTCAAGGGTTTCTATACATATCAATATGGTACCTATATTTGGCACACTGCTTTTAAATGGGAATATCCCATTATATCTATTATTTATATCTGCAATGTATTTATATATGGTAGGTGCTGAAGGCATAAATATGTGGTTGTATGTGTCTTGCTATAGCTTCGATACAACCGAAATGTTGAATATACTAAAAGAAATTGGATTAAATCAAATGGATGCCAGACAAATAATTTTTATTAGATACACAATTACACGGCAACAAAAGAGTAGCAATAAAAGTATAAAAACAGAGAGTGCCAGAGTACATATATAATCAAAAAACCAATAAGAGGAGTAAGAAACAGTGTATAGGAAAGGATACCACTTTGAGCCAAATATATAAGTTCCAGCAATGGAGGGAACAAAAAGTATCTCATATGGAGTAAGCGCTGAAGTGTAAATACCTATACCAGTTGAGCAGGCACACGCTGTACACCCCGACACGTGTTTCGCAAGTAGCTTTATCAAGGGGAGTGTCTTAGATTAGGCTGGGTAAAGCTTATATATAAGAGTCCACCAATGAAAGAGAATGTAGCTTAAGTAACATATTATGTGCACCTGCGTGCAAAACAGGAATGGGAGGATAAGTAGAATCATAGTGTCGCGAGATCAAGAGTCACAGCCGCGAAATCGCGGATCTCGCGATACTCAGGCCAGAGCTGCATAAATGGATTGCGCATGCGCCAAAATGCGCCCGTGCGACAGAATTACCATATTCAGGCGCAACAAGTATGCGGCCGTGCGACAGATTAACATATTCTGGCGCAGCCGCAAAGGAGTAAAAGTTAAACAGGAAGTATCCTTTTGTATGGGGCAGCGCAGAAGGAAGGATCTGATATCTGTTATGTGCAAAATATCGCTGGAGGAGAGAAGAGAGGGAAGGGGAAACAGGACAATATGTGCAAATCTATTCAAAGTAAAGAGACGACTGGGTGTCAGTATGCAGTTAGTTATAAGTGGAAAACAAGCATAATAGAAATGATGAGTGCTCAATAATGAATCAATAAATATATATATAAATACAACAAGTAGGGCTGACTAGTAGTCACCCGTTATATATAATAAAATCAAACAGCATACAAATGATGAAAGTGACTGATGCATTAGCATATACTAAACATATGTGCAAATCGCGCTATAAAAACATGATGACCATTGATGTAAAAAGCACCTAAAATAGAAATATAGTGGAAAGTATATATATAAGACCATCTAATATGTGCATGTACACAGTAATATGCCATATAAAATTTGCGGCATAATAACTAGTATAATATATATACATCATGAATAAATATTAGAATGGGAATCCCGGCAAATAGTTATATAAAAAAACCTAAAATAAGCAAGAAGTGCAAAAAACCACAAAAGTGACATGCTGTGCAAAATCGTGCAAAGTGCAAAAAGTGACATGCAGTGATATAGGTAAAATACATATGTAGTACAAATGAAGGGGAGGGGGGAGGGGGGGGGGAAGGGAGGGGAAAATGTCCAGTGGAATGGAACATGAGGTATGGAGAACAGATCCGTGATGCAAATGTCCGAGCTAATATCTGTTTGGTGGAGGCTCCTAAAAAAGAAAGAAAGAACAGAAACATAGAATAGAGAGGATAAAAAAGATAAAAAAGATAAAACATATTAGTAACAATACTGAAATGAAATGCCATACTAGAATCTAGACACTAGAAAGTATTACTTAAAAGAGGAACACAGCTATATCAGATAAAAAATAGTTATTACAAATACGGGGCAAAGCTCAGATTCTCATTTAAGCCCCGTATTTAACTATTTCATTTCAGTATTGTTACTAATATGTTTTATCTTTTTTATCTTTTTTATCCTCTCTATTCTATGTTTCTGTTCTTTCTTTCTTTTTTAGGAGCCTCCACCAAACAGATATTAGCTCGGACATTTGCATCACGGATCTGTTCTCCATACCTCATGTTCCATTCCACTGGACATTTTCCCCTCCCTTCCCCCCCCCCTCCCCCCTCCCCTTCATTTGTACTACATATGTATTTTACCTATATCACTGCATGTCACTTTTTGCACTTTGCACGATTTTGCACAGCATGTCACTTTTGTGGTTTTTTGCACTTCTTGCTTATTTTAGGTTTTTTTATATAACTATTTGCCGGGATTCCCATTCTAATATTTATTCATGATGTATATATATTATACTAGTTATTATGCCGCAAATTTTATATGGCATATTACTGTGTACATGCACATATTAGATGGTCTTATATATATACTTTCCACTATATTTCTATTTTAGGTGCTTTTTACATCAATGGTCATCATGTTTTTATAGCGCGATTTGCACATATGTTTAGTATATGCTAATGCATCAGTCACTTTCATCATTTGTATGCTGTTTGATTTTATTATATATAACGGGTGACTACTAGTCAGCCCTACTTGTTGTATTTATATATATATTTATTGATTCATTATTGAGCACTCATCATTTCTATTATGCTTGTTTTCCACTTATAACTAACTGCATACTGACACCCAGTCGTCTCTTTACTTTGAATAGATTTGCACATATTGTCCTGTTTCCCCTTCCCTCTCTTCTCTCCTCCAGCGATATTTTGCACATAACAGATATCAGATCCTTCCTTCTGCGCTGCCCCATACAAAAGGATACTTCCTGTTTAACTTTTACTCCTTTGCGGCTGCGCCAGAATATGTTAATCTGTCGCACGGCCGCATACTTGCTGCGCCTGAATATGGTAATTCTGTCGCACGGGCGCATTTTGGCGCATGCGCAATCCATTTATGCAGCTCTGGCCTGAGTATCGCGAGATCCGCGATTTCGCGGCTGTGACTCTTGATCTCGCGACACTATGATTCTACTTATCCTCCCATTCCTGTTTTGCACGCAGGTGCACATAATATGTTACTTAAGCTACATTCTCTTTCATTGGTGGACTCTTATATATAAGCTTTACCCAGCCTAATCTAAGACACTCCCCTTGATAAAGCTACTTGCGAAACACGTGTCGGGGTGTACAGCGTGTGCCTGCTCAACTGGTATAGGTATTTACACTTCAGCGCTTACTCCATATGAGATACTTTTTGTTCCCTCCATTGCTGGAACTTATATATTTGGCTCAAAGTGGTATCCTTTCCTATACACTGTTTCTTACTCCTCTTATTGGTTTTTTGATTATATATGTACTCTGGCACTCTCTGTTTTTATACTTTTATTGCTACTCTTTTGTTGCCGTGTAATTGTGTATCTAATAAAAATTATTTGTCTGGCATCCATTTGATTTAATCCAATTTCTTTTAGTATATTCAACATTTCGGTTGTATTGTATGAGACAGCAGGGGTGGCATGTGACAGTGATCTCACGCCCACACCCCTTGCTTTGCCATTTTTTTGGTTGTTGCTATAGCTTCGGTAAACTCAACAAGTTCATGGAGCCAAGCCCCTGGTTAACTAGGCTTGCCTTTGTTAAAGGATGCAAGTGTCAGCTCTCAGCAGCAATGTTACCAATTACAAAATGCTGACAATAACCCCTCTGCACCCTGGGGTATAGTGTACTGTATAGTGTCCCTAGCATATATGAATTATTATTTTTTTCTATGTGGTGCCCCTCTAATTAATTGTTTAAAATCTTCCAATTGTAGTACATAGGGCTCACCAGAATTAATGAATTAATTCTCCTATAGGACCCCACAAATAATAATGGGGGGGGGGGCTATATATGAACTTATATACAGTGCCCCTAAATTAATTTATATATAGGCCCCACAAATGATTAATTCATGTACAGGGCCCCATGTGTTATTAATTCATATAAAGAGCCCACTCAAATATTAATTTATTTATAGGCTCCCTAAATTAATAACTATACAGGGCCATGCAGTACAAAGCATGCAGAGGAAAGTCTCCCAGCCCCATTGCACTCTGTGACATAGCATCTTAAAGACACCAATGAATAATAAAACTGTAGTAATAGTACTAGAAAGACCGTTTGCATCTTCATGATAAAGTACTATTACAAACATTGACAGGCGCCTACTATGGGGATGGAGGTCCCTGCCAAAGAGAAAGGTGTCGGGACCCACTGGTCCACTGGTGGGCCAAACTGACCCGCTGTGATCCCCACCACGTCTGCTATGTACAAAAGATGGTATTTTATTTTTTCCCATACACATACAAATAGCTTGTGGAACTGACTGTATTGGCTAAAAGCTTGAAGGAAAAGATTCAATATAACTTTTACTTTATATGAATATATCTCAGTTGTTTCTATGCGGTAAAATCTTGACATAGAAGACAAATGCCCAAATTTTAATTTTGCTCAGAGAACTCCTCTCCCTTAATGATGCAATGGGAGAATATCTCGAGCATGAATGAAAGATTGTTTGAAATCCATACAATGATAATGTGTCTGATGACTGCAGTTGAGCTTTCAATTGATGTATAGATAATATAGATTGTAAATTAAAAAAATCTTTGACTTCCCGTGCTTCGTTACTTATTTATAGATACCATGTAAACATTTCAATTATATTTTACATAGTTAGCTATTGGTTCCAGTAAAGGAAATTGGTTTGTTGTAATATGACATACAAATTAATTAGTTTGCATGAAATTCCATATGTGATGAAATAACCTCCAAAATCTATAACAACAAATTAGCATCTAATATTAGCATATGGGAATATCAATAGCACAGAGGTCACTCTTCTGGAAAAACTGGCCTTCCACTTACTTATACTGTGTGATAAATTCTGGTCAATGTATATGTCAGTGTGCCCACTCTACATACAGATGTCCTAACTCTTACATTATTTCACATTTTGTTAAAGTGTCCAGAATTAGGGGGTCTTTATAATATGGTTGTCACAGTCCATGGGAATAGTCCCTTAGGACTAAAGTCAGTGGACTCCCTGGACCACCGCAGGAGATAACGATGCCAGCCGCAACCCGGGAGCAGAGTCTATGTGTACCTCGGGAAGCTCGCAAAGCAACCTCGGGATGGCAGGACCTCAGGACGGCCAGACCTCAGATGGACGGCTGGCAGGACCTCAGATGGACAGCTGGCAGGACCTCGGATGACCACTAGGATACCGGACTGCCACAAGATAACCGGACCGCCACAGGGTAACAGGACCGCCACAGGATTACAGGACCGCCACAGGATTACAGGACCACCACAGGAATGGAACACGAAAACACCACAGGAACACGGGAACACCACAGGAACACCACAGGAATGCGGGAATACCACAGGAACGCGTCTGGAAACGCTCAGGAATCATGGAGGCGTCTGATAATGCTCAGGAAGGCTTTCTCTTCAGTAGAACGACCTGAAGATTCGGCAGGGGATGCTGGGAGCTTCCAGAATAAATAGCAGAGCCAGGTATGCCAGTGCCAATTATGAGGACGCTGGTCCTTAAAGAGTCGGCACGCACGCGCCCTACAGAGCTGGGACGCGCACGGCCTAGTTCAGGACGAGAGCGGGAGCCAGGAGGAAGACCACCGAGATTGGAGCCGGACCAGGAGCGGGAAGAGTGGCTGGTCCGGGATGGGGCAGCCACACATAACGGAGCACGGAGGCACCTGCGATCCGCAACATGGATTGTGGGATCACCCGTGACAATGGTCCAGTGCATATAGAAATAACGAAGAATTCTTCTTCATAAGCATCTCCGAAACAATACAATCTTAATGTGCAAATGATTGATGCGTTTCGACACTATGCATCTTAGTCATGATGATAAAAAATATATGTTATATTTATTCTATGGGTCTTTATAATTATGGCAATACTTCATTTACATAGCTTATTTATTTTTGCCCAATTCTACTGAATAAAAACTAATTTATAGAAAATCTTGTTTGTTTCAGCATTGAATTTTAAGAGGTATAAATGTTTTTATTATTCAGTTGAAAAAGCTGATTAAGGACTTTTCTGAGAGCCAACTTTTGGCTGCCATGAATAGTATTGGATCCTTTGGTAAGTTCACGGGGTCATGCTTGACTGCAGCATGTAAGGGGTTAATACCTGCAATTAGAGGCAGCATCAATCACGGTAGGGTATCAGCTGAAATATACAGTTGACACCCACAGCTTCAGGCGCCAGCTCCACCCATGAGTCAATGCTAGAAATTGAACGTAACTGTACATCCATTTGAGCCCAAGCACTTGCAAAATAGATGTACTGCATGGCTTTTGGCAGTTTTCTCAATCTGGAAATAGTGATACATCCTAGAACAAAGATCAACAACCACCCAAATCATCAGGGGACTTTTCGTGGGAACCTTTGTCTTAAAATAAACATCCATGCAGCAATTATATTTCACAACATCCTGTGACCAATTAGGCATTCAGTAAGATTAAGAAATCAATTGTCCAGAATGTTCAGCACGTGCAGAACTGTGACATACTTCAATAATAGTTTTATATATACTAGGTACAAACAATTTTTCTTCAGGAGTGATATCAGGTGCCAGAGGTTTTACAGATGACAGCAAACAAATCTGGAACCTAGAAAACTTTAGGAGGCAAACTAGTTACAGACTAAGAGTTTTGCAAACCACAGAAACTAACACGGAGGGTGTTCTTTGGCAGTGAACTAGGAATGGCCTCGTCCGACACCTTATTCTTTGCCAAGGTGAACTTACCAAAGGTTTCAGAAATACCTTGGCATGTAAGGGACCTCCTTGATTATCACTTAGATGTGGATGCTTTTTCACTGGAGGTCTAGTTGAAATGACTGGAGTTACTTCAGTAGAAGCACAGGACATTCTTCTTACAGAGATCTCTGTGTTTCTGAGGTGACATAGATTCTACTTCAACTTATAGGAGTTCATATGACTCTACTTTTGTAATAACAGGAGGGGAAGGTGCAGAAGAAAAAAACAGAGAAGTGTGACAAGGAGTGGATTTTTACGTGCATTTCCTGCTAGTTTTAACATTCATGGCCCCCAGTTGCATAGGATCTTGTTCAGAGACAGTAAAATTATTCAAAATCAAGTTTCTTTCATTGCTCAACATTAAAACACAACTTTAAAGTGAGATATTAGTAGTTGCATAAAAACCGTGAGATGGATATTTTAATTTTGAAGTCAATCTCTCCCACAACACCCTCTATGCTGTGATTGAAATCATGACTTAAAGAGAGGAGGTCTAGTGGTGTCCCTGGATAAAGAGATAGAGGTGAGAAGAGCTGGACTTCAGTGATAAACTTGTAGCCTCTTTGACATAATGGGGCAGATTTACTTACCCGGTCCATTCGCGATCCAGCGGCGCGTTCTCTGCGGTGGATTCAGTCTGTCCGGGATTCATTAAGGCAGTTCCTCCGACGTCCACCAGGTGTCGCTGCTGCGCTGAAGTCCGTCGAGGCCCGCCGGAATGCACTGAAGTTCACCGACCTATTCCTGGTGAAGGTAAGCGCGTGTCCCGCAACACTTTTTTTTTTTAATGCAGCGTTTTTTCCGAATCCGTCGGGTTTTCATTCAGCCAAGCCCCCCAATTTCCCTTGCGTGCATGACAGTGCCGATGCGCCACAATCCGATCACGTGTGCCAAAATCCCGGGGCAATGCAGGGAAAATCGGCGCAAATCGGAATTGACCAGATTTGCCGAATTTTTCAAAAAAATTCCATTCGACCCAAATTGAATAATGTCGAATCATGTTAAAAAAAACAGGTATTTCCTGGCTGCAGAGAGCCTGTAGGGTGTTGTAGAACGCTGTGCCATGCTCAAATATGCATACTGAGCGTGGCTTGGTCTTCAAACTATGCTGTGTTTTAGTATGACACGCACATGACAGCTGCTGCTCTTAGAATCGCTGCACTCTTCAATTCCCTTGGTACAATGACAGAGTGTGGAAGTGGCAGCAACCTGGTAGGTCACAGTGTGGCACAATGACAGTGTGTCAGTGGCAGCAACATGGTAAACCACAGAGTGGCAAATGACAGAGTAAGGAGATGGCAGCAACATAGTAAACCAGAGTGGCACAATGACAAAGTGTGAAAGTGGCAGCAACCTGATAGGCCACAGAGTGGCACAATGACAGAGTGTGGAGGTGGGGGCAGCAGCAGCATGACACCACATAGTGGCACAATGACAAAGTGTGGAGATAGCAGCAGCAGCATGAAGTCAGAGAGTGGCACAATGACAAATTCTGGAGGTGGCAGCAACAGCAGCATGAGGTCAGTGAGTGGCACAATGACAAATTCTGGAGCTGGCAGCAGCAGCAGCATGAGGCCACATAAGGCACAATAACAAAGTGTGGAGGTGGAAGCAGCAGCACGAGGTCAGAGAGTGGCAACTGGCATCAGATGTGTGGCATCAGGCGGGTGGCAGCATCAGAATAGTGGCTAAGGCAGGTAGTTAGAATCCAGACTCATTTCTCAACGTTTGGGGGAGGCGTCATGCCTGATCTAATCTGATGCATAAGGCATTGGTGTGTTGAAATCCTGGCCGATCCACGCCTGATTCATCTTGACAAAGGTCAGTCTCTCCACATTACGGGTGGACAAGTGGGTTCTCCTTGGGGTAACGATGGCCCCGCCGCACTGAACAACCGTTCTGATGCCACACTACTGGCCTCCACTTCAAGCTACGCAAGTTGGGGCCACACATCAAGTTTGGCTGCCCAGTAGTCCAGGAGATCCTCTACCTGGGGTGGTACAGGGCTGTCCAAGTAGGCCACCACCTGCTGGTGCAGGGTCTGCCCCATGTCCTGCTGCTGCTGGTGGCGTCTTTATAGTATTTATCTATAGTACTCCAGTTGTTCCTCCCTCTCAGCAGCTTGAAAAGAGTCACCAATTTCTGACCGGTAGTGAGGGTCCAAGAAGGTGGAGAGCCCAAAGTCATCCCTTTGCCGGATGTTCATTATTTAGCTGTCACTAGTCAGGCAAAGCAGCATGCTGCGGGCCATCTGTGCAAGGGAATCTGAGGGACTCCCGGCATCCATCTCCACTGTTTATTGCCACGGTGCTTCTGGGTCATCTGTCTTGTCTTCTACCTCCTCCAGATGCTCCTGTTCCTCATCTCTTGTCACCTGAGTGGAAAAACCACCGATTTCACCAGACTCTGCTTGTGCTCCAATGTCCTCCTCCAGTTCAGCCCCCACCGGATTCATGTGGGCATGCAATGTAGTCGCTAGTTCTCCAGTGCCCTGACCAGCCAGATTTTGCAGCATGAGTTCCAGGACATGAAGCAGTGGAATGACATTATTCATCATGCAGTCCTGGTGACTGACAAATAACATGCCCCCTTCAAAGGGCCTGAGCAAACGGCAGGTGTCACGCATGAGCTGCCAGTGGCTGACTTCACAGTTACACAAGGGAGTACTATGGTCCTCTTGCATCATCAAAAAATCATTAATGGCTTTTCTCAATTCATACAGGCGGTCTAACATATGGAGGCTGGAATTCCAATGGGTGGAAACATCGCATATCAGACTATGTTGTGGGAGGCCGTTCTGCCACTGCAAATCGAGTAGGGTGTGCTTGGCTTTGAAAGAGTGGCTGAAGTGCATGGACAGTTTCCTGGCCATTTTTAGAATGTTTTGCAGATAGGTGGAAGACTTCAGGAACCTGTTGACAACCAGATTGAACACCTGTGCCATGCAGGGCGCATGGACCATCCCTCCTCAGTGCAGTGCAGACACCATGTTCCTCCCATTGTCTGTCACCATGATCCCGATTTGCAGTTCTGGCAGAAAAAGACACAGATTGATTTCTTCTTCCATGACTCGGAGCAGTTGCTCCCCTATACCTGGTTTGCCCAGGCAAACCAGGTATAGAACTGCGTGACACCGCTGTGCCCTGCACATGTGGTATGATGTGGAGCCTGAGGTGGTGGTGAAAAAGGAGGGGCGGACACTGGTGCAGGAGCAGCAGTTTGACAACGTGGAGGAGAAAGTGGCATCTCCTAGTGTGGCTGGACGGAAAGCACATTCACCCAGTGGGCTGTAAAGGACATGTTTTGGCCCCCCGTAGTTACAGCTCCACACATCTGCCGTGCAGCTTGGAAGCAACCAATAAGCTCAAGGACTGCTCCACCTTCTTTCTACATATTTGCGAAGGGCTGGCACTGCCTTTTTCGAAAAGAAATTTTGGCTTACTACTTGCAAGTGCAACATAACCTCCCATGCCAATCTCCACATCTCTACTTTCCCGCCTACTGAATAAAGCAGCAGATGTCTTTCCCACCTCCATGCCATGCAGCTGCTGACTGTCCTCAAATTAATCCTTGCTACATAGTGGCGCTGAGTCCAGACCTGCTAGTAGATCTCTGAATGAGTGAAATGAACAGGACAGAGGCTGGTTGAGGACAGGTGAGCGCCACTGACCTGCTCCTGGGCCTTGCCAACTAGGGGTTGTATTTGACGAACCCACGGTCTCTTGGCTGGGGTTGTCAGATGGCATTTGGGAGGAAGTGGATGATTTAGTCAACCAATCGACAACCTATGGGTTGTTTATCAACACACTGCCGCTAGATAACACCAGAAGTTCTGGCTTCACAGAGTCACCCCTGCCGCAAAGTCTCCTTACTGTGCTGCTCCACCTGCCACCTCTCTGTCTGACATAATGGTTAATCATCTATGTTTATTTGACACGTATCTACTTTATCTACCAAAAAAACCTTGACATTTGGGGCATACAGAAGCACAAGAACTGACCAGAAATCATTTCAGAAAATATGTGGATTTTACACAGATTTCTTCCTATTCACTTCAACAACAAAAAAGAACTGCTATTTGGGGTATATACATCCCCCAAAATGGACACCTTGGGATTGGAGCAGAAATCACTATAGAAACTATGTGGATTTTTCACAGATTTCTTCCTATTCACTTCAGCAAGAAAAAAGAACTGCTATTTGGGGAATACAGATCCCACAAAATGGACACCCTAGGATTGGAGCAGAAATCGCTACAGCAAAGTACAGTACAAACAACTAGACCCAGGAGACGGCATATGCAGTGTGAAATCCCGCGATTGGAAATAGCTGCCTGTTTTGATAGGGCTGTGACAACACACAAGCCACTCGCTGATTGGCTTACAGGTCTGCATATGGGATCGAGGGTGTTCCTTTCTTCTTCCCAGTTCTTTGCCGCATGTAACACATTGTGCTCACGCCAATTTTGGTAATAAAGGAGAAAAAAAACTTTGTTCCCACGAACCACTGTAAACTTCGGATTCGTGACTAATCGAATTTTCCCTGAAATTCGGACCGAATTCCACTTCGTTCGAATCAATTCGCCCATCTCTAGATATGATCTTGAGGGTGTTAAGTGGCTTGTAAACAAACTCCCTTTAAGTTATATGAAACAAGTAAAGCAATACTTGATGCATCAATTAGGTGACATCATACGAAGATCCATACATATTATTTTCATTTTACCAATTCTTTACCTCAATTACAATGCTGACTTTAGTTTAAGTGTTTCACCTATCTCTAATCCTTAGCAACTTATCTCAGATGTCTGTGATCTATAGCTTAAGACATAGTTCTTAATAGTTAGAATTCAGGGATGGGCTAGCAAAGCTTGGCAACGCTTAAAATGTAACTAACCTTTCAAAAAACTTTGCATAAATCAATAGCACAGTGTTTGTACGTGAGGAGTAACTTTGTTTTTGACATTATGTGACTTTAATTTGGTAGCAGTCAATTTTTCCTGGGCAGGTGAAGATCCACCTGCTTAGACTCAACCCTTACTCAATTCCACCCCTACCATTTCGAAAGAGCTTCTAAGTTATCTGACATCTCAGAGACCTTCTTGCTAGCAAGATGGAATACAACAATACTTTTTGCTAAATTTCTTGTTTCTCACTATCCCTATAACTACAACGTCATAAAAATTTTGATGGAGTTACATATTTAAAGATATTTTACCTGCCAATTGGAGGCTGGTCAGAAAATTGCAGGACATTTGATGTCCATACAGATCTGAAAAATAAGGAAACTATGGTTATTTGCAGTTATGATGCAGGATGTGTTATTAATACATGATATAGATGGGACATGAATCTGTCTTGAAAACAAGAGTCCACTGGACACCCTTCTATGGTTAGGCTGAGAGAATTGGCTGTGCATGTGTGGTCACTCTCAATTTAAGTCTATGGGACTATGGGAACTGCAAAAATAGTAGAGTGACACGTTTGGCTGCAGTTCTACAGTTCCATAGACCTAAACAAAGAGAGGCTGAGCATAAACGACCAACTCTTTATTAGGCTTGGCTGCGGAAAGGCCGATAGTTGCTAATTCCAAAGGAGCGATCTATCCCACTTGCATTTATCATGTTTTTTTAAATGACCCCTTCAAGCCATTGCTCTGGCTCACAGGACACAGATGATTAACAATAAATGATTCTACTCTTAACTTATTTATAAGACATTGTACAATTGTCACGGGTGCTCCTGCGACCACTGTCCCAGGCGCACCTGTGTGCCTCCGTATACCCTGTCACGTGTGGGGCAGGCTCACTCACCTGTCCACACTTCAGCGTTGTTTCCAGCGAACCAGCGCGCGCTTCACTGTCTCCTTGGCCGTGCGCATCTCGGCTTCTCACAATTTAAAGGGCCAGCGTGACATTGAACCTGGCCATTCCAGCTTTTTATAAATAGTCTGCCTCTTCCTGCAAGCCTCACAGGATCTTTATGCCTTGTGCCTTGGGGAAAAGCTTGTTCCCTATGCCCTGCAATTGTTTGGTGAATTCCTGTTGTGACCTTGGTTCTGTTCCTAATTACGCTTCTCCACTGCCAGCCCTGAAATTCTCCCTTGCTTCTAACCTCTATCCTGTGCTGCCTGTCTTGACCTCATGCCTGTTTCCAACCATGATCCTGCTTCATTAATCTGTACCTCTCCTTGGCCACTACTGCAGGCAAAGCATAGCCTGTGGAGGCTCTGGTGAAAACCGGTTAGACTCCGACTCCGCTCCCAGGTATCGGCTTACGTCATCGTCTGCAGTGGTTTAGTGGGTTCACTACCCCTGAATTCTGATAAAAATGTTTTCAAGTTTAGATCTATTATAGGTAGAGGTAAACATGTAAGTCAGGAATCTCCATTAATTTATCGGAGGAAAACAGCTTTAATAATTTATTATTCAGTTTTATCATAGTAAAATTAGTTTTACATAATTTCCAAAATGCTATCTTAATACAGTTCTCCAAAGTGTACACATCATAATTCAAAGTGCCCCAAACATTAGAAAGTATGTCTGTTTTTACTAAGTGGATCATATGCCGAAATCATTATAAAATAATCTTTGTGATATGCAGATTTGCTGAACAAATTTTAATGAATTTCTGCACTAGCCTTATTAAAAATCAAAGCCCAAACCACAGAGTCATTTTGGAAGGTGCCAAAACAGCTCAGAACAAAGCGAAGGACAAAAATCTCATTATTGGATGTGTATTTACCCGCTTGAGAACAAATGAACAGCACCACAAATACCTTCTTTCAAAGATTCCTAATAAATACAAGAATCCCATTCTGCCCCTTCTACACAATAATTATTCAACATTTAAACTTTTTCTGAATGTATTATAAATTATTTCATTTGCTTCTGAATCTTTTTAAAATAAATTTGCACTTCTGACAAATCTATTCTTGCTTAGGGCTTTTTTAATTTCTCGCTGTTCTTTTTTGTGTATAACACATGCGATGGGTATTAAGAGTCTCTCAATGTGTTTTTATTGCGAAATTCTAAAATCAGTTCAGGAAAGTGATTAATTTCTATGGAGCCACACCTTGATTTTTACAATGAAATTGCTGAATCCATGCCAGGTAATATCAGTTCTAACCTATCTTAGTTCATATTCTTGGTCGATGTCCCATTATTTTGTCATAATTAACCACTGCTCTGTACTGCCACTTAACTTGCAATTTACTACAAAACAACGGTACACAGATACAATTAAGAAATGGTAATACGTTTTCTGTACAACTAATACCTGTATCTTCTACTGTATAAGTAATAGCGCCTTGAACCATTGGGTAAAGTTATGCTAATTCTAACAACCCTGTTAAGGTTAACTCAAAGAGAACCTATCACCAGGGAACCTCCCTCCACAGACAACACACAGTACCTTTATAGTACCTACATACTATTTTACATGTCACACTGATGCTTCTATCCATGTGATTAGAGCCACCATTTATCTAAAAAGACTTTTATTGATGTCCTCTGTCCTGGAGGCAATGAGCTCCCTTGCCTCTTCAATAACACAGCTAACTCCGCCCCCCTCATGAATGAGAGAGTCAGTCATGTGACACTATAAAAACAATTCTTTAGGGCAGCTTGAGGTTGATTTATTTTCACATTACCAGGTCTCACTCAACTCTACCTTCTGAGGGAGTGGTTTATGATGTAGCATTGCTGATTAAAGACACTATTTGTCTCTCTCTCTCAAAGTTCCAGCAAGGGCTTGTGTACAACTTCCCGCTGCCCCTGAAGGTGAAAATAAAGGGAGCTGTATATGTCTGTTGTTGAATAAAGGCATGTCAATCAGGAACAGAGAGCCAGGGCAGTGCAGTGATATTTCTGTGGATGCAGAACCCCATTACTATCATTGGACTCACATCAGATGATTTGCTTATAAGTTTACAAACTGATTATTTAACATTGCAGTCATAGAAAGCAACTATTTAGGAATAAAAGCAATACTTTTTAAATGATAGTTTTTAATGAAGAATTTATTTTGGACTGGTTAATTTACATGGCAGGGATCCTTTAAAGTAGAGAGGTGTTTAAGGAAAAAGGTTTTATTGTTAGATTACAAAATGCCTATTTTGACTCAAAAATAGTCTACGATTGTCAACAAGATGTCCAGAATCTCAACAATTTCAGCCTGATTTCAGGCCAATTTATTTGGGATTCTTGACCTGTTGTGTAACCCACTTTAGACCACATTGTAGTGCTTAAATGGATGCCCTAACATATGACTCATCACTTGAATTAGTTAATGACTGCAATGTTCCTAGGTCCTGTGGTTGCACATGAACTGTGTCTTAGTGTCCATTTTAACTTCCACTTCTACTATGTGTACTATTAAGCTATATTTTTAAATTATTTTTATAATTGAACTGTCAGCTGAATATTGCATGATATGAATTTGGTCTGGGACATCCATCTTAAATGTGTCACTTGTGAATTAGATTTCTCAGTGTAAAAGGGTGGACATTAACCCCTTAGTGCTCTGCGTCCGATACAACAGATGCTGAACGCAGTGACTTAGCGTTCAGTGTCTGATATATCGGACGCAGAGCTGATGCCGGTTCAGCTCAAGATCTGAGCCAAACTGGATACAGGATACATGGGGTGCCAGCTGTAACTAATAGTGGGCTCTGAACGTGGGTGTTTAACCCATTAAATGCTGCAGTCAGTGCGACCGCAGAATTCAACCTGCCTCTGAAGGGTCTTTCCCCCACGATCGCCTTCCCCGCCCGCACCTTTTTCGGGGTCGCTGACTGTTTTTTTATGGCAGCCCTGGGGTTCATTTTCTCCTGAGACTGCTGTATATGCCAGACTCCGCGGAAGCACTCACATGGAAAGCTCCACCACACAGATAAGCTAGGGTAAGTGAGTTTTTCTTTTTCATTTTTGTACTATAAATAAAATGCTATTCAATAAAAAATAAAGTAATAAATCAATAAAAATGCCCATAAGTCCCATAACATATAAAGAGACATATAACTCCCAAATAAGTATATATCATAACACAAACCCCACATATATAGTATCACCGCGTCCGTAACAAGTCGCAGAATAAAAGTAAATTATTATTGAACTCGCACAATAAACGCTGTTAAAAAAAAACTGTTAAAAGCCTGCCAAAAATTATGATTTTTTACTTATACAATCCCACAAAAAAAACTAAAAAAGCTAGAAATACCTAGAATACTTTGGGAATTCCAGGGTGCCAAGCTTAGGAGAGTGCCAGGATCAAGATGAAGAGGAGAGGGGGAGAGTTATTTTAGGTTTTTTAATGTTTTGTATGTGGTTGATTTCCTTTAAGTTGTTTGGAAATAGCCTTTCCAGGCAGCAACAATTAGTTCACATTGTACACACTTGCTTGAGAAGCCACTCTCATTCGGGTATTTTGATATCACTTATCCTTTTTTATCACATGTTTTATTACAGGTTATCACATTGCATTGTACATTTAATTGTACAGACCTGCAATTTTAATTTCTGTACATGCACCATATATACCCGTGTATAAGCCAACCTCAGTATAAGCCGAGGTACCTAATTTTACCACAAATAACTGGAAAAACGAATTGACTTGAGTATAAGCCTAGGGTGGGAAATACAGCCGCTACTCTAAAATAAAATGTCCATTAGTTTCTCCACTTCAATATAATGTCCACAGTAGAATTCCCCCATTGGTGTAATGTCCACAATAGAATTCCCCCATTGGTGTAATGTCCGCGCTCGGCGTACCATGCGCGCTACCACTTCCTATTCAGATGCACGCACGGTCGCACGCATGGTGCGCCGAGCGCGGACCTTGGTGCGGGGAAGCTAGTAAGAATATAAACATTAATAAACTGTTAAAACACTTTAAAACAGTTTAAAAACATAACGGAGATAAGCGCCGGCACCAGCTCACCCTGAGCTGGTGCACGGCATGTGCTGCTTATAAGCCCTATCCGAAGTGGTAGGTTTCCACAGCAGAGTCTCCCCTTAATGTCCACAGCAGAGTACCCCTTAATTTCCACAGCAGAGTGCCCCCTTAATGTCAACAGCATAGTTCCCCTTAATGTTATGGCCACAGCAGAGTGCCCGATAAAAAAATTAAGTTAGTACTCTGGCACTGTGCCCCGCAGCAGGTCTTCAGGTTCCTGGCCGGGCCAGCAGATGCACTTCTATGCGATCTGACTGCAGAGAAACTAAGAAGCGGCAAATTAGCTGCATGCTGATGTCATAGTTCTGTGCCGGCAGATTGCATAGACTTGCATCTGCCGGCTCGGCCTGGGAGCTTGAAGACCTGCTGCAGGGTGAAGAGGGTGCCATGGGACAGTTCCAGAGGGTGAGTACAAACTTTATTTTTATATAGATTCAAATATAAGCCGAGTAGGGCTTTTTCAGCACAAAAATTGTGCTGAAAAAGCTGGCTTATACTCGGGTATATACAGTAATTAATTGTACAAACAAGAAATTTTGAGAAATCAAAAAAGATGTAGCACTGGTTAACAGGACTGGCTTAACCGATTAAATTGACATGAAAACTATGTCTATAGTAAGAGGTAATGCAGGAGGGTCTTACTTTTGTGAATTTACTAATTGAATAACACACTTTCACTCATGTTAGCTAGTACTACATCAGTTCATGGTTGCATTGAGTACAATGGGACCTGCAGCAGCATGCCTGATATTTAAAACCCTGCTGACAGGATCCCTTGAAAGACAAAGGTAGCTGGCTATCTCAGGTTAATCCCATTGAAATCTGTAATCTGCTGGCTGCTGTAGGGCTCACTTAAGTCTTCAAAAGCTTGAACCATGTAGTTGCATCTCCAAATTACATTCCATGAATGCACAATCGTATAATAGGATAGGGACAATGTTAGCATCTTATATACCGGACAGTTGAATAGCTGTGGCAGGAGAAGGGTTACAGTTTGACATTTCATGTAGACACGCTGAATAAAGCTGCACACATAATATTTACCATATCACGATGGCGAAGTTTTGCTCTCACACTCAATGCATTAAATCTGCATTATGAAACCCAATGCGGATTTGCTTGATGATGGACTGTGCAGAACACAGCTCAGCAGAGAGCTTTCTGTGCCTCCATAATAAAGGGCTGATGAATATTTGACCTTCCTTTCAGACTGGGCCCAATAGCAAATATCTCAGCTTTCCCTAGAGATGGGTGTTCATTTAAATGCGTCCTGCAGGTTTTTCCTAGGATGAAAATGTTCAGGTTATGAATTACCTATTTCCCAGTACAGTTACCTTGCAGAGATGGATATGCTAATGTAAACATATCCGTAGATCCTTTAACACCTCTGTTACAGAAAAGAAAAGCACAGCGTTATCATGGTGACACACATATACCAGCCAGACTGTTACGTATTCACATTTCCGAAAGAAACTATTACATACCCACAGTGACCTACTTGCCATCTTCACCATATCAGCCCTTTGCATATAGAATCCGTGGAAAATCATTGTATATGAATGTGAGGCAGACATATTGCAGTGCTACACAGAAGGTCTCTTACAGGTAATACTTTCCTCTGCTACACTGTTTTGTATTCTTTTGAGACGACTTACATTGGCATCGACAGTAATAGGGTTATAGTGGCACTTGTTTTTTTGCCAGTAAGTCATTCAAGACTTTGATAAGTCTCCGATCTGTAATAATTTTGTCCAATAATCTCCCCGCTGACCTATCCTATCCAAACCATTAGGACAAATCCGACACGAACTGTCGACTTCATTGATTTACAATCCATTACTGTGTCAGGCGCCCATAAATCATATTACCTTTTGTGTGACATAGCATGCCTTTCAACACCAGCAAGTTAAGTGGATATGACAAAATATAGCCAAGCTCTTGATTTGGTGCTTGGATAAATAATGCACAAAACCGTAGATTTTGTTTATCTAACATTTCAACATACAGTGGGACCATGTTGTTAAAGTGAAATACTTCAGTGAAATCGCATATAATTACTAGTGTGACTTGTATAATGTGTGAAATGAAGAGTTAAGATGTGAAATTAGCGTTAATACACAATTCAAAGTAGGCAGGTTTTTCTCAGTATCTGACATGAAAATAGGAATAACTTTCCCTTTTTGAGTCAATTAGGATTACCAAAATGATTTATATTTGTCAAATGCCCGAATTATGAGATAGAGGATTTTTATTACTTTCTGTTTTTACAAACAATTCATTGGTACTCGATAGCATAGCCATTAGGCTGCATTCACACTACCGTATTGGGGACGTATGTACAGCCGCAACCTTGCAGATGTACATACTTCCCTATAGATGGCAATGGCAGCACATGTGTGGCACCATACCGCACCATATGCGGGAAAAAGATAGGACATGTCCTGTCTTTCCCCATGTTACGGAGCTTACATAATGCATTTCTATGGAGAGGGGTCGAGAAGAGATTCTATTCCAATGTGTCCTGCAAAAAGTTCCTGTTCTGAGAAGAGCAGTCCCATAAAACTCACCCGATGAAAATGTTCCCCTTGTACTACCTTGACATGTTTTTGTTGCAGGAACTAAAAAGATAAAAGTACAGGGGGACTAGTAAGACAAAATGTTTAAATCACCTGCTTTTGTAGATTCAGGGGTGGTAAGGGTCTAGGTAGCCTGGAGTGCATACAGGATTTTTAAAATACAGTCTACATGATGATTGGGTATCTTGTCTTTCAGAAAGATTGCGGTGGAGTTAAATGTACATAGTATTTAATACTGTTTAAGTTCCCACCTCCAGTGATGGGTGGCTCAATTTATGCCTTACCCCACCAATAATTATGGGGGTACTCTGATTGCTACCTTTTTTTTTCATAACTAGGTCATTTATCATTATTTTTCTTCCTGTTTTTTTCTGTCTTTTTTGAGACAATTTTTGGCAGATTGCTTTTTTTGCATGTTTTTGGAGACATTTTGAAATGTCCGCCAGACATTTGTTTTTTATCAGTAAAACACATTTATCTTCTATTCCAGATGTGCTAAATGTTGCAAATGACATTTATCATTTCAAATTGTCTCAAATTTGCGACATTTTTAATCCCAAAAAAACTCCAGACTAAACCATACTTAGAAAAACTTTTAAAATGGAAAGAAATGACTTGAGACACTTGTTTGACATTTTTGCAACATTTTTAACAAATGTCTCAAAAAATGATCTTTAAAAGACCCCCATTTAACACAAAGAAAAAGTCAGATTGATAAATTACCAAAGAAGCATACGGGCAAAAATGTAAGGCAAAAACTAGCCAAAACAAAACATAAATAAGATAAATGACCCTCAAACTTTCAGATAAGCGTATTAAATGAGACAAGCTAATTTTTTAATTGGTTCTTAGATTTGGTAAGAATCTGTCACTTTTCAAACACTGTATTAAATCAGAATATTTTCTGATTTGTCTAACTCAGACAATTTCATAGATATATACAATTATAGATACACTATATACAATTCTTATATACACATACAGTATATATACTTTTTATACACACCTACAATATATACACATTAAATACACACACATATATTATATATACATCAAATATGCACACACATTTAGAGCATATTCACATCAAATTTACACACATATACACACATACAGTAAATACACAAATACATACAATTCCATATACACACATATAGCTTATATACATACCACACACACACATACAGCATATGCATACACACATCAAATACAGGCATATATAGAGCATATACACATCACATATATATATAAAAGCATAAAGTATACACATAAAAGCATAAAGTATATATACAACCACATACAGTAAATACTCCATATATACATACTTACTATATCAACACAGTTATAAACACACACATATAGCTTATACACACATATACCACGTATACACATTACATTTACACATATACGCACACAGAAAGCATATCACATATTCACACCTGTACATTTATGCACGTATACACACATACGTATATACTCACTCTTGGGCAGTCTTCCTATCCATGGGTCTGTCCCATTGGCTGTTGACCACAAAGGGGAAGTAGATTCCAGTCCTGTCGTACTGCTGTACTCTCCTTCTCCTACAACTTTTTTTTATCTGAGCTGTCAATGTGTGTACTTTGGAAGATGTACACTGTTATATACATATTATGATGTACAATGTGCAGCATAACATGTATATAATGATGCACATGCTCCATTTTTTAGTGTGTTAGGTCAGCTACCGGGGCCCCCGGACACTTGAAGCCCCATGGCAGATGCTATGGCTGATACCCCTGTAGTTATGCCCATGGGATAGGGATAACATGAAAAGTTAGTACAACACTGTACAATATTGTAAATTTTTCCAAAATGCGCTGTATATAGTTTCAGATGCTGTTAGATGCTGGTTTATCCCAACAGCTGCTGTCAATTTTAATTTGATTTTTATGTCTCACTATTATTTCATACTGTTTTCCTACACATGTGAGTTTAGTGATTCATATAACTAGCTGTCTTATTATTACTAAAGATAGCTTAGGACTATTTCATGATCACTACCTTAAAGCAGTTACATAGGAGCAAGACTAGGTGCTGGGATAAGCCACCATATCTTGCATCCCACGTGTTCTCTTTTCTATTGGCCTACAATGCATTAAAAGCTACACTATAAACATGTCATATATAGAAAACTTGTGGAGCTCACACATCACATTCCCATTATGATTATTCCAGAAAAATATACGAAGCAGTTCAGGTATTCACTAACCCAAGATAAAAATGTCACATAACTACTAAACTGGACATGCAGTTATGTTACCTGAGTAAATCAGTTTTGCTATGGTCTTATTACAGAAGGGTTGGAGTGAGTTTCTGCTGCCACATTAACTGACTCTTAGAACTCACAAAAGACTCTAAGACCAAACAACAATGTGGTATGATATGTTACGGTGTCATACTGAAATACATGTCTTGTTAATCTGTGTTAAAAAGGAATAAAAATAATTTGAAAAAAAAAAGTTACTTTGCCTCTTGATGAGAAATTGTTGACTGCTGCGCATGACTCTATAACTCGCAAATGCCTAGTTGACAAATTTTGTGCCGGAAGCAGGGGTTACATTAGGGCAAGCATACACACCAGCATAATACTCACCTACGAACAGCAAGGATTCCCCAGGAATCTGCCAGATTGTTGAACTTCCTCAGATGAGTTGAGTCCAAAGTACTGGATAAAGAGAATGGCCCACATTTATTAAAAACAGTGCAAACTACACTATGGGGGTTATTAATCATTAGGCGGCTCCTTGGGACAGTTCTATGTCTATTTTTGAAGCTCTGTTGCCCATCAGATTCATTAAAGTGGCTTTAATAAATGTTCTTATGGTCTATTTTCTGCCTGTGATATTCATTTCAAAAAGACCCCAAAAAGTCTCAAAATGCATAAAAAGTCCCAGCACATAGACCAACAGGGGACTGGAGTAACTATGAGACTTTTTTATAAGACTTTTTGCAAAAGTCTCAAGTCATGAATCTGGCTTTTCATGGTGTTTACACTCGTGCGCCAGCGTATGATAGCCCCGCCGCTGCGAATTCGCCTCTTGATAAAGGTGGCGGATTGGGGAAAATAATCGCAAAAGCTAGCAATAAGCTAGCATTTGCGATTATTTCAGGGCCTCTGCGCCACTGGCGGTGTGCAGAGGTCCTGATAAATATCCCCCAATGTGTATATAGTCCTGTGAGACTTTTTAGCAGTGAAAAGTCTCAAAACCCCTCAATTTGACTACTTTGAGACTTTTTTACACAAAAAAATCCCAGGCAAATTAATGAGAAATAACCCCCTATGTGCAGTTTGCTTGAGGAGTGTATAGAGGGTGCCAGGTTCATGAATTGTGGTGCACATTCTTCATGGCTTCTGGCGCCCCTGCACTGAACCGACATTCTTTTGGTGCACCTTTAACATGAGCGTGAGACACATTTCTGTCTGATACTGCATTATAAATGTGGTGATTGGACCGACTTAAATTCAGTGCAGAATTTTAAGTCGTGGCTGCACTATACCCGAATGTGTTGCAGACACTTAAATATAAATACATGTGAAAGCAGCTTGCACTGAAAAGAACGTGCAAAATCAGACAGAAAACTGGTGCAGGGGCTTTAATAAATATGTGTTATATCTGTGGCTCCTTTCCAAAATCCCCTGCAGCTCACAGTACCAGACATATAGTTAGTGAGTTATTCCAGCACAGAAATTGTACCTAATTTTATACACAAAAAAAAGAATAAATCTTTGTGTATGGACATGATTTATATTTTTCTGTACATGAACATCTAAATTGAGCTAATGTTTGGCAGAACAAGAATTTTTCCCCAGCTCTCAGTCTCTAGCGATCAGGGGGATAATTCAGTCACTTAAGTTTTGTACAGTGTTACAATTCAGTATGTCTTTTAGGCAGAAGTGCATAATTTGCATTTTATAATATAATGAATAATCTACACTAGCAGATCACCTCGTGGGCTTTAAAGCACCAATAATTCACATTTACAGCCTGAGTAGCGTAGAGATTTGTGGCTCTGAAGAGAAGGTTAAATAAATTCAGTATTAAATAAGTAAAAAGGTCTTTTATTCACAAGGTCAACACAGTAACTCAAAGCAAATGGTAAATAAAGCCATTACGCTGCAAGTCAGAGAGTAACCTGCCATAACTGAGCATGAAAACCTAATGATATGAAGTAGAAGCTAACTAGCAGGTGATTACATCTAGTAAGTTATACACAGACCGGAAATCACACCCAAAGAAGGCAGTGGAATAATAATGAGCATACCTGATCAGCTATGTTCAGTTACATGCCGAACATTACAGCTTCATGGCCCTGGACTGAGCTGGCATCCAGCTCCCCCCACCACTGGTAACACCCGTTGTCAGTGCTGGCACCAATTTAATCTAGGATTCAGAATAACTGAAGCATTCCCGTATCAAGAATATCAAACGAATATTGTTAAGATCAAGTCTTCTATGAAGTGAACAACTTGGTATTCTAAATGTCAGCTTGAAGAATTTTTTTTATTAATGTTTTTATTATCTTTTGTTGTTTTGCCCAATCTTTGTGCAAAAAGTGCTACAGAGTATCGTAGAAACATCTATTTTTAATATAAAGGCCAGAAAGAAGTGGGGGGGGGGGGGGGGACACCAGTCACTCTCACCCACACCAAAAGAAAGAGGCACTTGGGGCAGTTACGTTGATATGCAAACGTTTCTACTGATAGTAGACTGTCCACAGCACACAGCACAGCACATTACCTGCTCCTGCTACAGGATGCTGTTTAATTTAGCTGTTTAAGTTAGAAAGGTTCCCTTCAAATTAAAGGAAACCTACCATTTCAGATCGTCAGTGTAAGCTGTAAACACCGAGCACCAGCTCAGGGTGAGCTGGTGCCGGTGCTTAGTTTCGTTAGTGTTATAAACCGCGGTATCGCGGTTTTAACACTTTTTAAACTTTATAGCAGAAACTGCTTCGGCGCTGCGTGCGCACGATCGTGTGCGCGCCTACATAGGAAATGCCGCAGGCGTTGCGCGCGCACGGCCGCGCGCAGCGCCGAAGCGGCTTCTGCTATAAAGTTTAAAAAGTGTTAAAACCGCGGTACCGCGGTTTATAACACTAACGAAACTAAGCACCGGCACCAGCTCACCCTGAGCTGGTGCTCGGTGTTTACAGCTTACACTGACGATCTGAAATGGTAGGTTTCCTTTAAGCAATAGAAGTGAGGGTAATGTTCGCAAGAGCTTACAATCTATAAGATAATCTTTGTGCTTCAGAATGAAACCCTGCTCACACTACCAGCTTTTTATTTTCACTGCCGTAATGATCATGCTGACCCTTGACTTACACTGTATTACTGTACATTGTCCATGACACTTCTATTGTTCATTACTACCATTAATAGATCCATACTTCCATGCTGAACCTTGAAACTTAAAGGGGTTGTCCTCTTATAGAAAATTTAACAGGGTAAGTACAAGACCCATAATATACTTACTCTGCTAATGTTTTAAACTTGTTGCTGGGAGTGGAGGGCTCTCTTGACCACGGGGCAGCGGAACTGCCTATAAAGTACCATATCCTGCTTGCTGCTGGCAGATTAAGGGAGCCATTCAGTCATTACTGCATACCTGCCCCCTCCATATGAGAGGTTGGAGGGACCAACTGCAACCAGGGCGGGGTAAGTTTGCAGGTCAGCTATGTGTGCCTATTTCTCAGTCTCCCCCTGCATACTTCCTCAATTCCATACCATGCCCCCTCCCCACGCTTTTCAATGCACATGACAGATAGTGGAGAGGGGGGAGGGAGCTGGATGAGTGTGGAGGAGAGGAGACTTAGACATAGGAACACAGGCTGTCAAAACTGCCCTTCACCTTCCCCTAGGACTCACCACACACTGTTGGCATGGAGCCAGGTAGTGTGAAATAAAGTTTTATAAAGTACTTATTTTTTAGAAAGCTACCATAGGGATTTTTAAATCAGTATAGCATAGGCTAGTGTATGGCATGGGTGTCAGAGGTGGCACTCAGAGCCCTCTCTGTGGGCACCCAGGCCATCACCAAAGTGGGCTCAAGATATCTACTTGCACTCACAGTAAGCCTGGGACTCGTCACGCTCAATGCTATTTTAAAGCAGCAGCGCAGCCTGGGAGTACAGTAGGAGTGGGAAAGTGTGGACATATCTGAATTATCATTGTAGCTCCTTCTCCAGGCACAAAACTTCTTGATTTTGTCCTCCTTCTATCTACTGTATTGGTGTTCTCAGGACACCGAAACAATTGAAAGCCACAACAGAGCAGGCAACAATAAGTTAATTGAAGTGCCATTTTGGCACTTTGTGATAAATAAGTGGGTTTGGGTTGTAGTTTGGGCACTTGGTCTTTAAAAGGTTTGCCATCAGTGGCATAGGCTATTGGATGCTGCCACCAGCTTAAAATGACAGGTTTGCTTTAACTATGTTCTGACATTCTACTACTTTGTACATTTAAAATGTCAACTATCTTCCAACAAGGTAATACAGAAACTGGTGTGCCCCCTGTAGGTATGCTACCTGAAATATTTTCATAATTTTATTGTAAATGGACATTACTAACAAGTAGACACTTCCAAAATTGGGAAGGCATTTCAGAACATGTGTGTTACTCAGCATTCTAGCAGTCGTGCACATGCAGACTAAGCAAATGTAGTCATATTTTTAATCATAGGTGACAGGAATTGGTTCTCTAAAGGAGTTGTTAATAATCCCAAGCTTAAAATATAACTGAGGAGCCGTCAGGATAAATTATGCATTTTCTTATGTGGACAGATATGTGCAAGGAAGTGTAACTATTGTCAGGGCTTTCAACTTTTTTCTGCCTGCCCTTCCAATATTTTATGTGTCCTTAAATGACATGGATAATTTATAGGAATTTGATCAACCAGCATATTTAAAAAGTAGTATAATATTTGTCTCCTACATCAGTGGTCCCCAACTTTTTTGTATTTAAGGCCCAATGGCCCCTTAAAAAACAATGTGTGCACAGCAAATACCCCATATCTAACCCCAATCCATATAAAGTGTAATTTCCAGCAGCCCCAAGCTAAAATGCCCCTTTTTCTGTAAACCGTCTTTATGTCCCCTGCCCAGCCCCCATAATAGTGTCCCCTGCCCGGCCCCCAATAGTAATGTCTCCTCCCCAGCCCATTTAAAAATAAAATAACATATACTTATCTCAGTATAGTGGGGTCAAGAACAATATGCGCAAATCAAGACCGGATATTGGTTTCAAGGATAATTTTAGCTTTATTAATTCGATTATGATATGGGCACGGAAAAAGACACAACGCGTTTCGGGGATCTGGGTCCCCTTTTTCAAGTGTATGGGTATTCAGATGCTGGAGGGCCGTGTGTATCACTCCACACGCACTGGAGTGATACACATGGCCCTCCAGCATCTGAATACCCATACACTTGAAAAAGAGGACCCAGATCCCCGAAAAGCGTTGTGTCTTTTTCCATGCCCATATCATAATCGAATTAATAAGCTAAAATTATCCTTGAAACCAATATCCGGTCTTGATGTGCGCCAATTGTTCTTGACCCCACTATACCGATACTCTGACCTTAACCGACCTAGCATCTCGTGCTTGGATTACCTCAAGACGCAGGCTGCACCTTGACCTAAACCATACATGCCATTACGAGAGTTGTGCCTTACAGGTAAGCACAACTAACCCAGGTAAGCGACTGTGAATTCACGTCCAATACCTTGAACCAGACAATATCACCCTATGAGCGCTGTTTTGTTCCCTTTCCGCTATCTTCCTATATACTTATCTCAGACAGGTTCTTCTTCGTCCATGGCTTCCCGGCAGATGGCCAGAGGCACTTCTATATGCGGTGCCCGTGCACACACACTATGATGTAATCGGCCACATCAAAGTGTGTGTGCACAGTCTGTGCACATAGAAGTGCCTCTGACATCTCCCAGGAAGCCGTGGTGCAAAGAAGAACCTGGAGCCGCCGGGAGAAGAGGAGTGTCAGAAGTGTAAGCATACAGTTTTTTATTTTTAAATTCTTTCGCCCGTGGCCTGGTTTTGGGCCGTGGCCCAGTGGTTGGGGAAATAAGTGGCTAAGTAATTTCACCTCCCTTGGGATACTATGTCCCCAATATAAGAGTGGGTTGCACACGAGTGTGACAATGCTGATTTTTACATCGTTTTTATAAACTGAGAACCAAGGGACAGCCCCGACTGTACAGAATGCTCAGTCTGAATCTGTTATTCAGAGTTTGGTATCTGAACCAATATGGAATTTTTTATAAATTCTTTATTTAGATTTTTTTAAAATATTTACATATGCTTCAGCAACATATGCACAATCCATATGTATATAGCAAGCCCTTCCTCCCTCCCACCCATCATAGCATCAAAATAATGATCCTACTAGTAACACAGTGAAAAAAAAGAAAAGAAAAAAAAAACAACTCCTCTCCCTCATTCTCCCCTCATCCCTCCTAGGCCCTTAATCTTCTGGACTTTTCCCTGTGCCTTCACAGGAATATTAAGGGTATTATTTTTCAAGAAGCCTCTTATAATCTACTGTGACCTGGAACTCTACCCAGTTTCCCCAAATCTTCTGGTATGACACATATTTTCTTTTATATAAGCTGTTAGCTCCTCCATCCTCCTTATCTCCTCCACTCTCTGTATACATTCTCTTCATGTAGGCACGCTTGTAATCTTCCAATTTGAAGATATGAATGCTCTTTCTGCATTAAATAGGGGGCCAACAATTGAGGATCTATATCCCTCCAATTAAATTTTTGACACATGTAGAAGGCAGAGTGGTGGATCCAATTCTATTTCATGCTCATCTAATTGGCTCAACACTTGTCCCACTAAATACCAAAGGAAAGGGATTTTGGGGCACTCCCAAAAGATGTATATCAAGGAGCCCCTCCCCCCCCACATCTCCAACACAGTGGAGAAATAGATGGATACATCTTATTCAATACAACGGGAACGCTATACCACCTTGATAATAATTGAAACCCTAGCTCCTATTATTGGAAGCTATTGAAGAGCTATGGACCAGATTATAGATACGTTTTTCCTGTTGTTCTGTTACATTTATGTTTAAATCTTTTTTATTAGTTTTTTGTACATTATAACACATTAGGCATGCAAGCCTATTGCAAAAGATAAACAGTCAGTCTTGTCATACATATTATACAGAAAAGGTGAGTAATTCATATCATTCTGACTCTACTGGTTGTAATCCTGGATGGGAAGATGTGGGAGGGTGAAGGGGGGGGGGAGGGGAGGGTGAAGGGGGGGGGGAAATGGGATCTTGGTTAGGCTTTGGGTTAAGATAGGATTTGAGATACGGGTCTGCCCCTTTACACTGTTCGTTTAGTGGTTATTTATCTGTTCATGCCAATTTAGGCGCTGTTTGTAAATTTGCAAGTTAGCCCTCCTTTTCATTTTGAGAGTTATAGCGGTTGCAATGCATAGAGGCAGTGGGTGATGAGGGGGAGGAAGAAAGGGATAGAGATTATGGGCTTTGTTTTGGGAAACGGGTGTATCCAGTTTTCTTATGTGTTGTATTAAGTGCAAGCTTAATAGAAACTAGTTTAAACTGATTCAACAGATAACTCCCACTTGCCACGGTGGGTTAAAACCTTCATACTCCAGTTTTGCCGATCATGTCTTTCCTCGCTGTTAAGTACCTATTTATGAAGTGACTACCTGATGTCCACCTCACCTTTGAAGCTTTATTAACAGGAAAAGATCCTACATCTGCTTGCCGTTATCTACGGCTGATTTCAATAGTTTAAATCTATAGTTTTTCCAAGGTTCCCAAAGGGTCATGAATTGTTGGTGTGTCCTTGATTCCCAGCTGGCTAGTTCTTCCATTTGCCAAATACAATCGATTCTTTCTGCCCATTCTGTGATTGTGGGTGCTCCCTTCTGGAGCCATTTGGGTGGTATTGTGAGTTTTGCTGCTTGTACCAAGTGGGTGGGTAGGTTCTTCTTATGTGGATGCCAATGTTTGCTTGGGAGCCATAGTAATACCGATTCTGGCGACAAATGTATGTTTTTCCCCACTATCTTAGTGATGTGATTGTTTACTTCTTTCCAGAATGGTTGGATTATTGGGCAATCCCATAAAATGTGGCCAAGTGTACCCTGCTCCTTTTCACATCTCCAACAGGTTTCTGATTTTGTTAACCCTTTTTGTTTTAACATTTGGGGGGGTATTATACCATCTACTCAACGTTTTATAAGAGTTCTCCTGTATCCTCACACATTTAGAGAACCCATGTGATCTTTCATGCATCTTTTTTATTTGTGTGTCTGAGAAAGTTTGTTTTAGGTCTTTTTCCCATTGTCCAATATATGATGGTTTTACTTCCATATTTTTATTAAGGATAAAATTGTAAAGTATGGATATGGTGCCTTTTGGCATTGAGGTATGTATCAGCCACTTTTCAAACCAAGTTGGGTCTTTTAGTGTAGTTTTTGCTTCTTTTAGTTTTGCATGGTGGTATTTGATTTCTTCCTCTTGTAGGAAGGTTAATGATGCGCCCTTGCTCTTCAAATCATCTATCCAGTCCTGAGTTGATTTCCCTAGGAAAGCCTTGAGTGTGGTGCTTTTAAATAGTTTCCACAAATCAGTGTTATAGTCTGTAGTGTGTTCCTGGAGAGTCGGAATAAGGTTGCCCGGAAGCAGGGGGGATGGTGTATTGAATAGTTGATGGCTAGTGGCTATGTCTTTAATTGTATTCCTAATCCCTTTCATTAAGGGGTTTGTGTTAGTTGTTGTAGGAAGGGTATTCCACATTTCAGCTTTTTGGGTATTTGTTAGTGTGTTCGTCTCTAATCTAGTTCCTATTGTTTTTAGTTTTGTATTGTTCATTTGGATCCATCTTTTTAGTTGTATGGCTCTGTAATAAGTCAGTGCATCTGGTAACCCTATTCCTCCCTTATTTTTCTTGAGTATCAGACGTTCGTATTTTATTCTAGCTTTGTTGCCTTTCCATAGGAAGGCGGAGAATAATGATTTAATTTTTAAAAAGAACTTTTTAGGCACATATATTGGTACTGTTTGGAGTATGTATAGCACTTTTGGCATTATGAATGTTCTGAGTAAATTTTTACGACCTAGCCATGACACATATGGTATTGTTAGTGCGTCTAACGATTGTTTAAGCTGGTGCGTCAGGGAAACATAGTTCTCTTTATATAGTTGGGAGGTGTCTTTAGTTAGGTTTATTCCCAGATATTTAATTTTTGTCGTTTGCCATTGGAAAGGTGTGCTTCTTTTTAATTTTTCTATTTGTTTATAGGGCGTAGAGATATTCATTGCCTCCGATTTTGTAAAATTTATTTTAAAATTCGATATCAATCCAAATTGCTCAAATATTTCTACAACATGTGGTAGTGACTTTTCTGGGTTTGTTAAGAGTAGAAGTAGGTCATCTGCGAATGCTGCATTTAAGTGAACCGTTTCTCCCACTTTGAGTCCTGTAATATTCGGATGTTGTCTTAACGCCTGAAGCAATGTCTCCATTACTATTATAAACAGTGTAGGAGACAATGGACAGCCTTGCCTAGTCCCGTTCCTTATAGGAAAGGATTCAGACAGGACACCGTTAATTCTGATGCGTGCTGAAGGTGTCTGATATAGTGTCATAATTGCCATTATGTATTGGTGCGGGAATCCGAATTTGGTAAGTGCCGCTACCATATATTCCCATGACACCCTATCAAATGCCTTCTCGGCATCTGTGCCGAGAAGGATCATAGGTATCTTTTTTTGTGTTGCATATTGAATGGCACTAATGACTCTAGTAGAGTTATGATTACCCTCTCTACCAGGGACGAACCCCGTTTGCTCTTCATTAATGAGAGTTGGTAGATATTTGCCAACTCTTCTGGCTAGGATTTTTGCCCAAATCTTTATATCTACGTTCAGTAGAGAGATAGGCCTCTAACTTCCGCACACTTCGGGGTCCTTCCCTGGTTTAGGGAGAATAGTGATGTTAGCTGCTAATGCTTGAGGGGGCAGTTTCCCTCCCGAAAGAAGATCGTTGCACCACTCTACCATTTCAGGGATTACTTCGTTGGCGAATTTTTTGTAGTATCCTATAGGTAGGCCATCTGGTCCTGGGCTTTTACCCTGTGGCATTGACATTATTATGTCTCTTATTTCATTGTCTGTGATAGGCTTTGTCAATTCTACATGTGCTTCATGATCTAACTTAGGAAGGTCTAGTTTCTCTAAGAATTTTGCGATTCTTATTTCCTTTTCCTTGGCGTTTCCTTGGTTGTTATTGTCTAAGTTGTATAAATCATGGTAGAAAGTTCTAAAAACTTCTGCTATTTTGTCAGTTTTATTTATCTTATTGCCTTGCTCTGTTCTAATTTTTTCTATAAAGGTTGTTTCCCTTTCCTTTTTTATTAAGTGTGACATTAGTTTATTCCCCTTATCCCCGTGTGCATAGAATTTAAATTTTGCATACTGATATTGTTTGGCCGATCTTATATTTAATGTGTTTATTAGATCAGTTCTTAGTTCCTTCAGTTTTTGGAGATTGGTTTCTACTGTCTTCTTCTTAGTCACCCTTTCTAGTTTGGATATATCGTTAAGTAGCTGATGTAGCTTCTTGTTTCTTTGTTTTTTGAGCCATGCTCCTAGGGACATTAGTTCCCCTCTTATTAACATTTTGTGTGTTTCCCACTTGACCCCTTGCGTGGTGTCTTTAGTCATGTTTCTATTAAAGTATGCTTTTATTTTTTCCCTAAATTTGTCCACCTGAATGTCATCGTCAAGTAGTGTTTCATTTAATCGCCACGTGCGAAACTTTTTGGGGATTTCTGTTAGACAGAAGGTTGTTGAAACTGGGGCATGGTCCGATAGTGTGGTTGGCCCGATATTTACTGAGCTGATTATTTCTGGGCTGGTGATGGGTGAGAATATGTAGTCCAACCTTTGGAAATTTTTATATATTTGCGAATAGTGTGAGTAGTCTCTTGTGTCTGGGTTTAAAAGTCTCCAGCTATCTAGTATCCCTGATTCTTGTATTGCCTTAATAGCTATTTTCAGCGTTTTTTGTGAGTGGGCTGACTTTTTTGTCGAGCAATCCATTACGGGATTTAACGCTAGGTTTATATCTCCTCCTATAATTTTAAGTCCTTCCGCCATGGTGTCTATTTTCTTGAGTATGTCTCTCAGCCAACTTGCTTGTCCTGAATTTGGTGCATATAAAGATACTAAAGTTACCTGTACTGGGCCTATTTTCCCTTTGATGAGAAGAGCCCTCCCCTCTGAATCTCTCCATGTGAAGCTGTGTGTGAATGGGATATTCTTAGATATCAAGATGCACACCCCCCTAGAGGATTTAGTATATGTGCTGTGAAAACAGTGTGAATATTTGGTGCGTGAAAAGGAGGGGGTGCAACCCGATTTAAAATGTGTCTCTTGTAAAAGACATATGTCTGACTTATCTCTTTGTAGGAGGTTCATGATTTGTGACCTTTTCCTAGGTATATTCAAACCTCTGACGTTGTAGGTGGTGACTTTAACGGTAGTCATTGCTTAGGGTGCAGGGGTGCATAGCAAGGTTAGACATGTCGACATCACTTCTGGAGTATTCTGGCAACAAAGACATAACAATAGTAACAACATTAACTGTGAATAAATGCAAACTTAGCAGTTTTCGTTGTGGTGTTCGCCCTCGGATGTTCCTTACCAAGAAAATGCTTGGTGTTTGACCCTGGGCTATTGGGTGTAAACTTTTTTGATTGTATGTGTAGTTTGAGTCAACTTCGTGTTGGTTCTGGTCCTGTATGTCCCTAGGGGGCGTAATCTGGGGATTAAGGACATCCATGTAGATTGATTGTGTGTGGTATTGGATGTCTTGTACAGGAGAAGTGAAAGTGTGTTTGTGCTGGTTGGGGTGTGGGTTGTTTGAATAGCCTGATTGGTATGTACTAGCCGGATCCTTCATTTTATGTGTAGTGTAATTTTAGACCAATAAGTTTCTATCCTCTTGTCTATCCATTTTTTTTTTTTTTTTTTTTAAAGGATAGTTTCCCTAGTGTAATGTATATTGGGCATCATGTTCAATGCTCTCTGGTTAAGTGCAAGCCCTTTGGCGCGTATATATATATATATACATATATCAAGATGAAAGATACTTATACATTTGTATAGGATTATAATTAAGCCTATCTTTGAGTATACTCAGCTCTGCTGTAATGTTGAGGTACATCAAGTACATATTAAGCAAAGTAATTGCTTGTGGTATCAACAGGGATCTGTATTCTGCATCTTCTTCCCTCTTTGTTTCGGCGACTTAGTCTTCCTCACCGTTTCCCATCCTCCAAGTTTGGGCAGCTGTGGGAAGTCCATGTGTTGGTCGCTGATTGGGAGCCAGGATGGTATGTCCATTGGAAGTACATCTAAAAGTTCCCATGCTCTTTGTAAGTCTTGGGGTTTCTTGATGGTGCATCTTCTCCCATTTTTCTGGAATGTGAGACCAAAAGGGAACAGCCATCTGAACATAATTTTCCCATTTCGCAGCTGGTCTGTGAGTGGTTTCAGCATTCGCCTCTTGTAAAGTGTGGAGGGTGCTAAGTCTTGATAAAATGAGATTTGACTACCTTCCGTTTCAAATGATTTCCGCTCTCTTGCCGCTTTTAATATGGCCGCAGTGTCTTTATAACTTAACATCCCGCATATCACATCCCTCGGGGGCTCATCTGCTTTTGGTGGTGGCCTTAGGGAGCGATGTATTCTTTCTATAATCATGTTGTCTGTTGTTTCTTTTGATGTCAATTCAGAAAAAATTTCTCTGACTTTCTTTTCTAGGTGATCATGTGTGACCATTTCTGGAAGACCTTTTATTCTGACATTTTTACGCCTGCTCCTGTTCTCTTGATCTTCTATCATTAATAATGATGAGTTGATCCCCTCAGCTTGTGTTGAAAGACAGAAGGCTACTGCCGCGCTATGTTCTGTAATGGCGGCCTGGTTCTGCTCCAGGGTCTCCACTCTCTGCCTCGTGGCGCGCACTTCTGCGTGTATAGCCGTCAGCTCTTTCATTACTGGCGCTAGCGCTTGCGCTAATATTTTTTCTAACACGGACCTTGACAATGGTGCTGTGTCTGCTGCGGTGTTGGCAGTTTCTTGTTCCGTCATGCTGTCTGCATCGGAGTCTTCTATATCCTCTTGATCTCGCGGCGCCATCTTTGATCTCTGCGCCGGAGGAGTCGACAGCTTTTTCCGCAGGTACTTGTCGAGGTCTCCTTGTCCTTTCCGCGTTCTGGGGGTTGCAGGTGGTTCGTACCCCTTGTTTTTATCTGTTTTGCCCATTTGGGGGCAATTGGTCGCAGAATTTCTCTGGATCAGGCTTAGTACAGCGGGAGCTCCGGGATTAAGCGTCCGCCATGCAGCTCAGTCAGGCTCCGCCCCCTGTTCTGTTACATTTAATCTCTTTCTATTTCTCTACAAAATTTGGTCTACCTCTATCCTCCCCTCTTAGCTGTATATTTATTGCTGAAAGAGAATGAGCTATATGACCTTCGCCTAAACATTTTTCCCCGAAAGCTGTTAATTCTCTACTGAAAGAGCTGGCATATGGAAATGAGTTAAAAAATTATGTAATTGATTTGCTCTCCAGTAACCCAATGACTAGGTGTCTCTTGTGTGACTAAATCCTCCAATGACCACCAAGCATTCTCCTTTATGTTATCCCTGACATGCACCCACCCATGTTGTGCCCATTCTATAAATCTCCAATCTTCTGTTCCTGGTGTAAATTTAGGATTATTCAGAATAGGATAGATTGGAAAAAAAAAGAGGGGATAAAGTACTGCCCTGTAAATATTTATTGCAAATCCTTAATGAAATATGGTGGCATGTTTAAAGTCAGTCAAGGAAGACAATGGGATCCAAGTGGCACTTTTAAGGGAGACTGGAATTACATTCTCTTCTATTTCTACCCACAATTGTAGGTCTTTATGTCTATACCAATCTACTACTTATTATTTTTTGGCAAATATAGAATCTCCCTTGATACCTTTTTTCCCCTCCAAATGAAGGAGAAAATAAGTGATGCAATTTTCTCAAAAAATTATTTATGAATAGGGATTGGAATTGCCTGCAAGAGGTATAAAATCCTTGGTAGTAGATGCATTTTTATAATAGAACATCTTCCAAACCAAGTGAAAGCCCCTTTACCCCATTGATCCAAATCCTTCTCTACCTGCCTTATTAAAGGTGTAAAGTTATTTCTGAATAACTTATTTAGGTCCGCAGTCAATGATATTCCTAGATATCTGATCTTGTCCATCTTTCACTTAAAAGAAAATTTCTCCTTTAGCATGGTGACTTCTTCACTAGAAATAGACATATTTAATATTTTAGATTTATTTAAGTAAATTTTATAAAGGGACACTTTAGAATAATGTTGGGTAGATAAATATTCGGCCTAGCTATTAAAAATAGTAAGTCATCTGCATAAGCGGCATCTTTATGATTCTTTTGACCAATTTTAATACCCTCTATATCCACGTTTGTCCTGACCATGCATAGAAGGGGTTCCATGACTAGGGCAAATATGAGAGGAGAGAGATGGCATCATTGCCTAGTTCCATCTGATATGGTGAAATAGTTGGATGTCACATCATTTATCTTGACCGCAGAAGTTGGGTTTCCATATAGGGCTCCAATCCATGTTTGCATTCCTGAGCCCAGCCCCACATAACTTAAAGTGCCCTTAATGAAATCCCAACGGATCCTATCAAATGCTTTTTCTGCATCAGCAGATAATAGAACAGCAGGGATGCACCCTCTCTGAATCTCATGAATCACGTTAATTGCTCCAGTTGTCCCATCTCTAACTTCCCTATTATGCATGAAGCCAATTTGATCTTTATTTATTATATGTAACAAATATGGTAAAAGACGAGAAGCTAAAATGTTGGCAAATAACTTCAGGTAGACGCTCAGAAACGAGATGGGCCTGTAGTTAGCGCAAAAATTTGGATACTTGCCTTATTTAAGGAGTACAGAGATATGTGTTCTTAGGAGCACAGGGGGTAGAATCGCATTTGATTGTATCATATTAAATGTCTCCATAAATATACGTTGAAGCTGTGGGCCGAAAATTTTATTGTAAACCCATCAGGCTATGGGGCTTTTCCTGTTGATGTTGTTGAGATAGCATCTTGTTATAGGTCTATCTAGCTCTTCAATCGCCCCATGAAGGATCTTAGGCATCCCTGAGTATTCAAGGTATTTTTGTTTTACCATCTTTGAGGCCGAAATGTCCTCTGTCTCCTCAATATTATACAAGTCAGAGTAGTATTTAGCAAAGAGTTCCAGGATTTGGGAGGGCAGTGTAACCAATTGGTTTTGTATGTTTGCAATTTTTGGGATATACGTCCTATTTCTCTGATTTCCTAGCTAATGTCTTCCCTGGTTTGTTTCCAGACTCATAGAAGTGGCGGCGACACTTCTGAAGAATTGCCTTTGCTTTATTAAATGTCAATTTTTTACATTGTTCTCTGAGTTGGCATAGACATGCTCCTAAGTTCTGCTGAGTTGACCTTTTATGTATTTTTTCTATTTGCTGAATTTGTTTTAATAAATCATCTACCTGAAGATTATGATTTTTCTTAATACGGGAACCTATTTCTATCAACATACCCCGATATGATTTTTATGGGAATCCCATAACCACTGTTTAAGGATACCTGGTGTGTCATTTTGTTCAAAAAAAATATCTATTTTCACTGAAAGTTCATTGATAATTGTATCATCTAGTAGGCTCTCATTTAATTTCCAATCCTAACCCCTCACATAGGAAGGAATAGGGTAATGGAGATCAGAGCATGATCCAAAAAAGTCATCGGAAACATTTTTCCATCCATGAGATGTGACATAAAGTGATGTGACATAAAAAAAATATTCAATTCAGGAGTATACATTATGGACATTAGGAAAAATATATATAATTTTCTTGTTTGGGTTTCCATTTGATGGAAGGAGTCATGTACTTTGTGCTGATTGTATTGCACCCTGGGGAAATGATGATATACCAATATAATTCCTTAATTTTTTGAAGGATCCCTTCAAGGGCCTTAGCTTGACCACTGTTTGGTAGATATATTGATCCCAGTGTGTGTATGGCCGAGGCTATCTTACCTTAAACAAATACATATCGCCCCTCTTCATCCGTTTTCCTGTCTATTAATTCCCAAGGGTTATTCTTAGCAAAAATAATAGAGGTCCCTTTTGCTTTAGAATCTGTAGATGGGCTATGACATACTACTGGACAATTTCTATCATAGAGCCTAGGGATTCGGTCCTCCCGGAAGTGTATTTCTTGTATAAATGCTATAGAAGCTTTTTGTTTTTTAAGTAAACATAACAAGAAGAATCTTTTTCAGGTATATTTAGCCCTTTTGCATTCAGGGACACTAAGTGAAGCTGACCAATTGCTATTAAAGGACACTACTGTATCTAACCACAATTCGGGTAATTAAAGGACCATGCATGATAAAGGGGAGAAAAGGGAGAGGGAAAGAGAGAGAAAAAAAACCCCACTCAACAGAAATGTCCCTCTTTTGCCTCTTTTAGCCTCAGCTAGATCAAGATAGGTAGGAAGCACCTAGAAGTGTAGAATCCCAAATAAAGTAGAATCCCAAATCGTATGGATGCTATCTCACATAACCTATTAGAGAGGAGTATTCTGTCAGACATTTCCAAAATTCCATGACTAAGATGCGGCTTAGATCCATCTCCCCCCAAAAGCAGAACCTCCCTTGAAGTGTCCATTAATTTGTATTTAATTGATCAAGAGCTTACAATCTATGAGGATGAAATAACAGCAATGTCTATTGACAGCTAAGTAGTGATAACCAAAATATTGAGGTCCATGCAGAACATTGTAGTGTAGCAATTGTAGTGTAGCAATTTACCCTAGGACCATTGCTCCCTGGTATGTCATCAGGGAGCGCCGATCCTAGGGAAAATTGTACCTGATAACACGTTCCTGTCCTCACGGCTGTGCACTCGTTGTAGCCAGTGAAAAGTCGCGATCAGACCCCTGCTGGATACATCAAGAGGCCGGAGCCAGGGTGATTTTGCTAAAAAAAAATTTATGACACAAACAAGAATTCCACAAGAAATCTGGAATGTGGCGATAACTCAAGCAACACTGCAGAAAATGCATCCACCATAAACAATGAAAGGAGGAATATCTTAAGAGCAAAATAAATTTCCCTACTGCATTGAAAATTGTTGCAAAAAAGCAACAAATAAGCAGAGAAAATTATATATTTGCCCCCAATGAATTCAGTCATAAGCAAAATACCTGGAAAGTAATAACATCTGATTTGCCACCTACTAATAAAATTTGGGAGAAATCATGACAACCTTCACAAGTTGCTTCTTTTTAACTCTCAATGCACACAAACCTGTTTATGCGGCCAGATCACGGCCCCCAATACGGTCATGTGTATGAGGCCTTAGGTTTCTTTCGCATTGGCTTATATTTTTCACGGATTGATGTTTTCAAAGCAATGTTTAACCATCAGATTTTTTTATGCGGTATTGGAGACAAATCGGATGCATCATGGAGACAAAATGGAAGAAAAACATAGACACAATGGAGACAAAACGCAACGGAAGCTGAGCGCACATGCCAATGTGAAAGAGCCCTTATTCATATACATATACATGTAGCAAGGTCAATATTTGCCATGTGGAGTTCTTCTATCAATATTTATTTGCCTTATTCTTTGGCGCATATGTAAAAATTAAATTCACACTAAACTACAACATGTCATACATATGTATGAATACCAAACTTTGTAGTGCTCTCATTACTGACGTTTGTCAAATAATTCAATTGGAGCTAAGCTTCGGCTGATTAGAATTCTGAGCCTTGGAAAGCGAAATTAATTCTCTATCAGCAAAGTTCTGGAGCTGATTGACCAGTTCAATTAAGACTTTGCGGCTGCCTGGAGACTAGACTTTAATGGATGTTCCCTGTAATGGGCAGGGAAGTCCTGCCGAAAAATGTATTGCACATCCAGATGTGAGTTTCTTACTTTGCAGAATTATCACATATCAAGAGTTAGATAGTCTGCATAATCAAACAGTCCCTAACAAGCTTTGGGCTCCTGCTACATTCAGAGCTTTGATGTTCTTATTCTATTACTGCTATTCTATCATTGGAAATGTGAGTGTCTCAGATGAATTTTAAGAACACAGAAGAATGTCCGTTCCTTAAACATTCTTCTCCTCTACTTTATCAATATTTGTTCATAATTTAATATGTTCCACAGATATCCGGTTCTTGACCAAAAATTTATTCCACTGAGAACATCTTAATGATGCGGAAGGTTTCAGGCTACAGCTTCACACATTTAAGGATATTGAGCATCAATACGATTTGTTATGTAATCTCAATGTAATATCTCACTAGAGGACAATTAAGCAACTGTAGGTTTTCCATTTAAGAATTTTTCTGTAAGTCCTAATAGATAGAGGATACTGTTTATGTGTTTTTCACTTTCAATTAGGGCTCTTTCACATTGGAGTTGTTGCTCAGATTCAGTTGCGCATCCGTTGGTTTTGTCCCCGTTGTGTCTCCGTTTTAGTACAAAGTATAATATGCAGTAGCAAGAGCGTTGACCAAGTGAAGCAAAATGAATTTATATGGATGTCAATATTGTATGTAAGTGCTAAAGTTTGTTTGTTAAGGGTGCTTTATAGACCCATGCAGCTCTGTCTGTGATCCTAAAAGTGGTCCCAAAAATTTCCTCAACATCCACAACCCCCCCCCCTATTTCTCCTAAAAAAATATACATATTTGTATATTCACACATTTATACACTTATGTCCACACATTTATGCAATGATTTTTACATTTATACTTACACAGATCTGTCCCAGTAGCTTCTGTCCACATGGGGGAATTAGACGGCAGGAAGTAGAGATGAGAGATTCCTTGTTGTGCTGTCCCCTTTGTGTCCCCTGCCTCTCCACCAACATTACTTATCTGATCTGTGTACTGTGGTTGATGTGCACTATTATATACAGATCATGCTGTAAAATGTGTAGCATAATATCTATGTAATGGTGTTTAGTGTGTCAGCTCGGTAACCGGGGCCCCATGGCACCGCGGGCCCCATAATAACTGCTATGGGTACTACCCTTCTTGTTACGTCACTGTGGCCCAGTCAGTGTATCACGTCCTTACAGTGTGTGTCTATATCATAACAATCATTTGCAGAATGCACAAAGAATGCAGCAATCAGGACATTTAACAAAAATGTGTTATATAACATTGTTCATGCTAAATCATCAAAAGAGTTCAGTAAACTCTTTAGGTTGGCTAATCTGTTAAATTGAATAACAATGGTGTATAACCATTTTTTTTAAATGATTTTATTTATTTTTTTAGTTTAAAAAAATTGGAAGCAAAATGTAAAAATAGCAACAACCACAGATGGCTCAGAACAAAGTTCCACCACAGGCCAAGCAGAACTTTTCACTTAATCTACATTTTATGATCAGCGGCTGCCTTCATCTTGTTGCTAACCCATCATATGGCCAGTTCGCTTCCCATGCATTTCAGGCTCATTTGTCTTGGGCTGTCCTTTTGTGTAAAAACTGGAAGGTTCACTACATACAGCAGCATCAGCTCTGCCAAGTGAAGAGCTTCAACAGAAACAGCTGAGGGTTATCCACATAAAGCTCCACTTAACCATCCATGCCAGTGTATCTTATGTCAAAGCCATAGACTATTTCACAATACATTACACAGCTAATAGCAGTCGGGATGTTACAAACTTATATGCTAGGAGGTTTTATTTAGAAACCAACAATGGAGAGCGTTTATCACAATACATTTGGACAATATAGATAGTTGATGTTGAGCAGGTGTTGATGTATTATGAAGAGCTGTGGAGAAGTACATTATGTATCCCATTTCACAAATCTCTATTTATTGGCTATTTATCAGTGCTCTAAGAGCTCAATAACAATAACCTATATCTTCATCTATCAGGTGCACATATCCATAATCTCACTGCTAAGCATAACTAACTATTCCAGTGGCAACGAGATTTACTTCTTCCTCTTAAAAGGTCACTTTTTATTCCTCAGCTTGAACAACAATTCCATACTACAGTGTTAAATGTTCAACTTATTGAAAATTAAAACCAACCACTTCTAAAAACTCAGTTCTTTTTTTTTTTATTTGCATAAATATCTTAACATACAATGTGCAGTCAAATACAAAAGGTACGCCATTTACATGGTTTACAATTACAATCGTATATAGCTTAATATTTTTTTTCTTTATAAATACCCACCCCAACCCTCCCCGAGTGGTTGACGATGAGCTGCACACAAGGAACATATACAATTGGGAATCATTGGATATAGTAGTTAGAATATTTCTAATCCCGAGATTTTGCCATTTATTATAACGCAAGGATTATTTCCATTTGTTTTATTCTTGAGCTGGTCTTTCAAACCAGAATTTCCTTATCTTTTCGATCTCTTTACCTTTTCCTATTCCCTCCTGTTGTTCTGCGTATAGTAATAAATCCATTCTACCTTCCCACTCCTGCAGTCTCGGAGCTACTTTGCTTTTCCATTTGAATAGGATTACTTTTCTTGCTAGTAATAGGCCCTTCATTGCGTACATCACTGCGCCCGCTGAGCCTATCACTCCCAGTTTTGATCCTAAGATACAGACACTTTCGTTTGTTGGGATGTTACAATTAAATATTGTCTCAAATCTACTTATAACTTTAACCCAATATATATGTAACTTCGGACATCGCCAGAGCATATGTACCAAATCTGCATCGATCAGGTTACATTTTGGGCATTTTTCCTCTTAGTTTTTTTAAAATTGGTTCAGCCGTTTCGGCGTATAATGAACACCGTGTAATATGAATATCTGGGAGATTATATGTGACATATTTTTAGTACTACCTTTGACCATTGCCAGAGCGTCAACCCATGTTTCCATAGATAATTCAGGAATCTCTTTTTTCCATCGTATATATCTCTCTTTGACCGGAGGCGACGTTCGATTTACCACAAATAGTTTATATACACGTGCCGTTAAACCTTTTCTAGCTTCTTCGTAATTTATGAGGGATTTTAGTGGATGATCTTCTAAGGTGAATTTTTCCCTTTTAACAAATTCTTTATATGCATTTTTAAGTTGCATGTAAGTATACCAATCTCTTGTATGCAGATTGAACTCTACAGCCAGGTCCTCAAAAGATTTTAATACTCCTTGCTTCAATACTTGACTATGAAACCATACCCCTTTCCCTATCCAAAACTTAGTATACTCTTCTGATTTTAGATTTCTATTTGTAAAACCCCATAGGGGTGATATGTCCATATAACCCTTAGGCTATATTCACACTGCCGTTGCCCGCCCGTACTGTATCGGAGCGGGCAACGGCAGTGTACGGGGAGAGGAGGAGGAGGTGAGCGCAGCTCACCCCCGCCCCTCTCCATAGCAACCTATGGCGCACGGCGCCGTATTACGGGAAAAGATAGGACAGGTCCTATCTTTTTCCCGGGTACGGAATGGTACGGTGCCGCACGTGTGCGGCACCGTACCGCTCCCGTAGGGTGCCGTGCGCCCATAGAAGTGTATGGGGGACGTATATCGGCCGTATATACGTCGGCCGTATATACGTCCCCCATAGGTTAGTGTGAATGTAGCCTAATAGTGCATCTTATCCTTAGTCCTTTCCCGTATCCATTGTATTAGCCTAAGCATAGGATACAGTGTTTTAAGTTCTTTATTCCAAAAAAACCCCATTTCTAACAGTGACCATATATCAAAAACCCTCAAAATTGTGTGATTTTTCGCTATTATGTGTTTTATCATGTGTATATCGTGATCTAACAAATTTTGCCACTGTGCTGCTATGAAATAGGATGATAAGTCCGGAAGCGCAAGTCCTCCTTTATCTGTTTGTGAATATAATTTTTCTAAACCAATACATGCTCTATTCCCATCCCATAGAAGTTCCCTCAAGAGTGCGTTCATTATTTTATTATATTTATTTGGTATAACTACTGGACTGTTTTGGAACTTAAAGAGAATTTGGGGCAGAATGATCATCTTAAATAGAACTAATCTGGCTGCCATGGGTAAATTCATTTTCCTCCATACTAATACTTTCTGCCTTATTTTATGGATCAAAGGGATAATATTAAGAGAGATATAGTCATCTAGGTTTTTACTTACTATTATCCCCAGATACTTCATATTCTCAACTACAGGCAGTTGGTCTATCATTTTCCAGAGGGGGCCAACTGAGTCCAGAGGGAGACATGCAGATTTGCTCCAGTTGATACAAATGCCTGATAAATTACCATGTTTTTTTATTAACGTAATAATTTCTTTTATACCTTCCCCCCCATTATCTAGATATATCAGCATATCGTCCGCGTATATAACTGAACCTTGGATTCTCAACTGCCCCACTTAAATCCTTTTAGCTGGTTAGAAGATCTTATAGCTAGAGGCTCTAGCGCTAATGCAAATAACAGTGGGGAGAGAGGGCACCCTTGTCTCATGCCCCTGTGTAGCTGCCATGATGCGGAGGTCCGCCCATTAACGCTCACTCTTGCCGATACCCCTCTATAGAGAATCTTCACCCAGTTAATAAACTGGGATACAAAGCCCATTCTTTCCAGGGTGAACCAGATGAAGTCCCACTCGACCCGGTCAAAGGCTTTGACCGCGTCGAGCGCGACCACTATCCGCTCCCCTTCTGAATCACTTGGTGTTTGTATGCTCCACCATAGACGCAAGATGTTGTCCCGGACCGACCTCCCCGGCATGAACCCCGACTGATCATCATGGACTACTGTGCTGACTACTTTCAGTAGCCTTGTTGCTAAGATTTTTGCTAACAATTTGTAGTCGGTGTTCAGCAGGGAGATCGGTCTATAGCCGTCCAAATCCAATGGGTCCTTTCCATCCTTGTGGATTAATATAATAATCGCTTCTCTCATGGATTCTGATAGTTGACCCTTGGCTAATGAGTGGTTATAGACTCAGTTCTTTATCTGCACATAAACCTCATACCCATTGTATGGTTTTGGGTATGATCTGCTGACCAGGTTTGGCCAGTTTGGTTTTTTTTTGTGAATAACATACACACACACATACACGAGCTGCTTTACATTTTCTGCTTGTTTTGTTTTTATAGTGGTTAGTTTAACACTAGGCAATTTAGAAAAAATATATAAAATTTATTAGAAAATTGTGCTTTATATTTATTTAAGTTAGCACTACCCAATACAGGCATATTTTTATGATTTAGGATAAAATAAAGTCTATTCGCTGTAAAAAAAAATCTATTGTGTTTTATCTAGTTTGTTTTAATTAAGATTTTTCTTTAAATCCAATATTGAGATTTTGCCCATCCTTTGCTTTTTTGACTGATGTTTCAAAGAAATTGGCCCATGTTCAATGTCACATGCACAGTACATATCAAACTGTAACATCAGTGTACAAAAGAATGATGTCAAACTTTGGACATGTCAACTAAAGGGGTAGCACTGGGGTGGGATCATATAGGTCATCCCAAACACTTACTGTAAAATACTTTATAGGAATGCATGTGTGTGTTTGTGTTCTTTTTAAGGCACTGAAAGACTGTCTTTGCATAAATAACCTTTAACCCTCAACATTTTTGAGGTATATAACTGTTAACCTCATCTCCATGGTCTCACACTACAGCAGAAAAAAGAGACCATCAGAAAGCTGCAGGGCCCATCCGGAAGTCAGCAACGGGAACTGCCAAAATGAAGAATACAGCACTGGTGGCAGGGTCCCTCAATATCTGCCCCATTCTCAAGCCTTGGAGGCAAACTGCAGTATCAAGGCATTGCCTCAGCCTCCTAAACCAATGTACAGTTTTACTGTATGTTTAATGCAGCTAGAATTATAAATTCCAATTTTTAGTTCACCCAAGGTCAGAGAAAAATAGTCCATAAATTAGAAGTAAAAATCTTCATTCAGGGAACTGTTTTTTGGGTGATATTGTTCAGCCCCCTGAGTATTCAATCACAAATTCAGACTAGTGATAAGGGGACCCAAACTGTAAAGGTCAATATGGAATTTGGCAAGTTCAGCAACCACAAATCTGGAGACTGAACAAGAATTGTTGTTTGGGATCTGGGTCTGTGTTTGGGAAAAATCACCAAGCTGCTTGATTGCCTGCTAAAGTTGCCATGTTACGTCTTTGCCTGCATGTTACGTCTTTGCCTGCTACAAATTGCTTGTGTACTGGTAGGCCCCAATAGGCCACACGAAGGTGGGGCATTTGTCATTTACATGGTACAGTGCTTCAACTTCCATGGTCTTATCTTTGTCACTCTTATCCTCAGTTGGAAGTGCAGAGCCCTCAACCTCACCTCTTTTGAAGTAGCAAAGTCATTTCAGCCATGAAGTTAAGGAGTGGTCAGTCATGCTGTATGATGACTATCCTCGCTGGGATTCTGTGGAGACTGAGAGCTTAGATGGTGGATCGTCATAAGAGACCAATGATGACAATAAAACACAAGTGCAAACAGCTGTGGCTTTCTGCAATGTGCAGAAGGAGAAGGTGGACAGTGGTGAGGGCTTGGTGGTAGAAGAAGTGAGGGGTTCATGATGATTATGTGTGAAGAAAACTGGGATTTTGATACAGCGAAAATAATTCGTCCAGTGAAGTGTGTAGTTAAAATCTTTTTATAGTTGAGGCTCTGTGTTTCATCGCCGGAAAAACATCTTCATCAGACCATAAAAAATAACAGTTATAAAAACAGTACAATAGGAAAAAACTAATAAAATATATTTTAAAAAAGTAATCAAAATACATGGTAGGGCAATTGAACTATTTTACATGGTCAGAAAAATGATAGGTAAAGTAAATAAATGTACTACTGAAGGGAATTAATGATGACAAAACAGTATTGTGAAATACATTAATTCTGGTATGTCAACCGATGTTCACCTGCTGCATGGGTCTATCTTTTGCCCATTACCCCTCATTTACCAACAATGAATTCCTAGATCTGACTATTCAACTTGAACAATGACGGGTTTCTCACTACCAGCACATATTTCAAATCAGTTTATGTCAATAGTTACCTGGAATTTCATCATACCAAACAGACTCATGGTTGCGCAACATTCATTATGGACAGTTCAAATGCATTAAAAAAATGCTCAGATATCACCACCTTCGAAAAAATCCATAACACTCAAACAAAGATTAAAAAAAAAAAACATTATCCCAAATCCCTAATACAGGGTGCATAAAAAACATCTTACATCCACCTCAAAAAACCTCCAAATTGGACCCCTCTCCTTGGCCACCCACAGCTTCATCGTCACATATAACAGGGAGCACACCGAAATCAGGTCGATTTGGTTGGTCCATACTTTTTTGCTCTTTTTTTCCCTCATTACTACATGGGTAGAAGGCAGTGATAATTTGGAAAAAGAGGTGGTGGATTGGGGGCTCCAAAAAGCAACCAGAACAAAAGAAAGTGGGGCAAGGCTCAGCATCCTCGACTGCTAGTGCATGCACCTAAGGACCCAGGAAACAAAGGCCACCCCACCAGGTGTCTGCAGCGTGGCATATTTTCTGACCAAATGCAAAAGACAGAACACATGTCATTTGGAATCTGAGCCGCCAGTCCACAAAGCCTAAGCAATCTGAGCACCGAGGTGCATGATCAGGCACCCAGGGAGAGAAAGCATAAGCTGTGACACCAAAAAAGCCTGAAAGCACCTAAGACTCCCTATGCTTCTTTTGTTGGCCCAGCTTGTTACACTGTCTACCTGTCACTATGTCACCTGTCTCAGAAAAGGATGTGATGCCACCAATACTATCATCACCATCACCATTCCTGTCCACACATCCTTTCAGCTCTCTATCCCCCGAAAATTCTGGAGGGAAAGTAAAATGTTGGTCCATCACATGCACAAGCTCTGGTCCTGAATAGGAGCATTTTCAACTGGACTCAGAGGAAGGGTTTTTGGTTTTAGCATTGCTTCTTTTACCACAGAGATAATACAGTAACTAGGTCTGAACACTTAGAGCACCTTTACCTTGGACACCATACCTGTAATATACAAACACAACATAGAATTGTATTCCATGCAATCTTATTAGCCAAAACACTCAACTGTTGGGCATGCCTCCTTTCACACCCCTCCAGGCCCACCCAGGGTGGAGTTGGTGCAAGGGGGGAAATAGGCAAAATTCCTGACCGTGCACTATTAATTGTACCTATTTCAGCGCTTCCAGTTTTCTGATGTACATGCTCGGATAAATTCTTCACATGGTTTGTAAATTATCACAAGTATTTCAGCAACTAGCCCAAAAAATGCCATGGGTTATTGTAGAAGCTAGCAAACCCTTGCAACATTTAGCTGCTATAAAGAATATCTTATTTAAAACATATTATATCAGTTATGTATAATGAATAGTAAAACATATATGAGGTTAAAAATAAAATCATATCATTTATAAAAAAAAGTGCATAAAATAAACATTTGCTCTTCTCTGCACTCATTCCGAAACCAAGAAATGTGTAAACATTGTACATTCATTATTTTGTATTTGGAGCTGTGAAAGTGACCCAAGCCCAGTCTCTCTGGATCATGTTAATGCATTGATTTAGTAATTAGCATCTGTTTTCAGTCGTGTCTTACGGGAGTTTCTAGCAGTCTACAATTTCCTGCTGAACTGGTAAAAATTAGAACGCTGATGAGAAAAAAAATGGAAGAGAAACATTGTTGGAAATATATCATCTGCATCTCATAAAAAATGAGTTAGCTTTTAATTAACAAGGGGAACTTCAAGCACTCCGAGGGAGCAGATCCCAAGGTACAGACCTGCAGTATCAATATGCTTGGCATCATGCAGGTAGCTAAGGTTCTGCTTTATGCAGACTAAACAATAAAATATTCAAAAATAGCAAGCATGTCAAACATTGCTTCATATAGAATCACTAAATAACAAGAAATAATACATGAAATGCTGGTAACCCAAGTAAACACATCAAATTAACAAAAGAAGACTAAGTATAAAATGTTTATTTAAAATATCGATCTCTTAATTGAGATTTATGGTCCTAGTGACCAAATATTTGACATTATATGGGGGTTACAAAGTAAATATATCAAATTATATATTAAAGGAAACCTACCATTTCAAATGGTCGGTGTAAGCTGTAAACACCGAGCACCAGCTCAGGGTGAGCTGGTACCGGTGCTTAGTTTCGTTAGTGTTAAAACCGCGGTATCGCGGTTTTAACATTTTTTAAAACTTTATAGCATAAACTGCTTCGGCGCTGCGTGCGTGCGCCTACATAGGAAATGCCGCAGGCGTGCAGCGCCGAAGCGGCTTCTGCCTATACAGTTTAAAAAGTGTTAAAACCGCGATACCGCGGTTTTAACACTAACGAAACTTAGCACCGGCACCAGCTCACCCTGAGCTGGTGCTCGGTGTTTACAGCTTAAACCTACCATTTGAAATGGTAGGTTTCCTTTAAGTTCCAGAGATGGCAGAAATATTCATCCTTTAATCAATGGAAATAAGGCAACTCATTGTCCAATATTCTTAATGGGAGAACTAGCAACAGTACACTTCTGTTTTTGGTTTTAACAGAGCAACAGCCCTTTGAGTCACCCATTGAAAGCACGGTGTATTGTATCTCTAAATTAACAATGTTTCAGTAGCTCCACCATAATCTAACATAGACCCTGGTTTCTCTTGTATAGGGTGTACAGGATAAAGTTTATTTGATTTCATTCGGCACAATAGTCTTGCAGTAAAATGGTCACTTGTTACCCAGAATGACCGATCAACACTCAGCTTTCCTCATTAGCTGTGTGAGAAACATATTAGGTCCACCAAATCCTTTTCCACCAGCCTTGTGGTACTCTTTGTGGAAGGCAGTAGTGTTGTGTGAAAATATGTCCAATAGGCTGTTTCAGTTCCAGCAAGCAATCATGATAGGGGAGACTTGCACATAATTCCTGACCAGTGGTGAAACAGAAAAGATAACTACTTGTTCAAACATCTATTGTTGTTGCGGACAACCAGGAACAGATGAAATATCTTATATATGAAAAATAGTATAAGTATTTATCCTGGATTATGACTCAGTTTTGGCCAAGCTCCAGGTCTTGGATGGATTGCATCATTTTGACTCTGGTATACTTCGGGGATTCAGATTAGTTCATAGTAAAAATAAAAAATAGTGAAGAGTAGTGTTCTGTACCCCTGTGCTGGATCCATTTGCCTATTTTATGAAGAGAAGCATAACTTGTATCAATTTGGAACATGAATCCAAAAGTCCAAGAACTTTTTTTTAATCTAAGGCCACTCATAATTTGAATATATTTTTATAATCATGTTTACCAATGAAAACAATAATAAATTCCGCCAAGGTTAATGACCTCATCCTCTCTGTGCTTACAGATGGGAAAAAAGCTGTTGTAATTGAACAATAACAATTATAATGAATGATTTTTGAACTCTTTACCACAACATGACATAAGGGAATGTCATGGTTTGTTTGTGGGTGTATGAGAGTCCTCTTCATATACAACAAGTGTGTGCTGCATCATACAGCAAATGAATTGCTAATACCCACGATCGGTACTATCACCCCCAGAAAATATAATGCAATATAGGGGAGGTCTTAAAATACAGTAAAAGTTAAAGATAAACAGCATCCAAATCCTACAAAATGCTTGCATGGAATCCAAAATTGCAACAATAAAAATATAATCTCGTGCTGCAAAAAGATCACACCTTGCACAGTTCCATATACAGATACAGTATACAGTATGAAAAAGTTATTGGCCTCGGAATATGGTGAAAAACATTTTGTAATGGAAAATAATAGAACCTATATAATTCTGCTATATCTGTGATTGTACCGACCCAAATAATAAAGGAGAGTTGTTATTTGAATCACATAGTGAAAGACATTTAAACAAACCCCCCAAGAAAATGGTGCATATTTCTGAATAAAGTGCATATCTGAAATGACGTTTACTCTTTAATACATTTTTATCAATAAAGCATAGCCACCCCAAAATAGTATTACGGAAGAATGCAAAAAATAAAACCTCATATGGCTACATGAATGGAAAAACAAAAACTTTGCAGCTAATGAATAAATTCAAAACATATTAACCAGAATTTACAGCTAATATGAAGTATACAACATGTTGTGAAAAAAACTGTCTCAAAATCACATTTAAAGTGACGCATATCAGGTTACAAAAAAAGGGGCTGATCATTAAACAGGTATTCTCGTCTAGGCATTTATATCTGCCATTTATATAAATTTCTTTAATAAGATGTTATTTAAAAAATTACCTGTGTGAAGATAATTTCTCATAATTGTACTCATAAGGTCCCATAGAAACAAGACGGTGTCCTTGGACACGGCCACCTCTGCAGAAGGGAATTATACAAAAAAACAAACGGTTTTTATATATGAAATGTCCGGGAGTTAGTGCATATCCTACAGCCGTCCTGTGGTAATGAACGCTGAAGCCAGGTGGTTGGGCAGGGCTCAATCGCGCATTTCTGGCCACCACTGCCAGAGTGCAGGGTGGTCATATCCGAGGAAGCTATCTTGTTTCTAAGGGACTACATGGCTACATTTGTGAGAAATTATCTTCACACAGGAACTTATTTTTTAATAAATTGAAGAAATGTTTACATATGGCAAATGAATAAAATTAAATGTGAATGCCCAGATGAGAATACCCCTTTAAGTCACAAAATGGCTGCATCCTCAAGGGGGTTAAGATTTAGGCAAACTATAACAGAGCATAAAATTACTGGTCTATCTGTATTAAATATGAAGCCTTGCCCCTCATTCTCGTAAAACATACTAGTATATTAATACATACAAGTTGCCATTTCTCGGTTTGTATTAAGCACTTTTCTGGCTAGTGCAGCCTCTAAATAAACCATCTTGATTCTGCCTTGCTCCTTCAAGGTTACCCCCTTGTCCGCAAACACAACCAGCCCTGCATTCTTTTAACGAGCCTGGCTGATTAAGCCTGCTGGAATGAAAATGTTTTCCTCCAAGAATCTTAATTAGTTTGACTTTCGGTTAAGACAGAAGACTCCGCCAGCTGCTTGCTACACGGCACGGCTTTCTCTAATTAAAGTCAGAGAGAACCCATTAAAAGTGGCCACAAACTTACTGGCCTTATAGAGCCAACCAAACACAAATGAAAAAGGCGTGACTTTCTGGAAGGAGAACTTTGGCAAATTTCCATCTTGAAAATAGTTAATCCAAAGTTAGCAATGTTTTTTAGTTTGCTGTCTTTGCATACAGTGATTGCTGCCTCTGTATCATCATCCTAAATTAGTATATATTATAGAGAGGTTACATGGCGAAAAGTTTGAAGAAGAAATATCTTTAACACATATTATGCATCAATTTGTGAGTTCTATACTTAATTTATCAAAGAAACGCCAAATTACTTATTAAGTAATGTAGCAAGGGAGCCAAACTCCTGCAGTAGAAAAATAATATTCCTCTCCTTCTGAAAGTAAATTAGTAAAAATGTTATAGGGCTCAGCAAAACAACTTCCTACAGGAGTTCAGATCTTCTCTGGTTCTACAGAAATCCTTCTCAAAAAACATACTTACGGCCAATTCCTGGGAGGAAAAACAAGTTTACTATGAATTTTTTTAAAAATTCTATCTTGGTAACAGAACAGTGAAAGCCCCTAACGCATTATCCCATTTTAGAAACGATACCCCTTAAAACAATGGATCAAGGGGTACAATGGACATTTTAAACCACAAGTATTTCACAGAATATTAACACTAGCCCATGAAAAATTACAATTTAGGAAAAATAATGTTGGCCCACCAATTTTTGGGGGGGATTTTATTGAGAAAATGTACCATATAGCTTGTTGGGCAATGTCTCCTGAGTATGGAAATACCCTAGATGTTGTTGGAAACTTAAGCTGGACACAAGACGGGACTCGGAAGAAACAAAGAATCATTGGTCTTTTGGTGAGAAAAATTTGCTAGACTAGGGCTATGTCACATTAGCAGAGTGGATGATATACAGTCAAAACAATAAAAGTCACCCCATTTTGGAAAATATATCCTCCAATATATTTGTAAAGGGGTATAATTAGAATTTTGACCTGCTAGTGTTTCAGACGATCAATTAGTAGAAATGAATGAACCTGAACTTCCAATTCAGGTTTGGAATTTGGGTACACTCCGCGCGACCCGGACACATTGCAAGATTGGCTGCAGAAAAGCCCCCCCACACACAGCATAGTGAAACCCCTCAAAAGCGTGATCCCATTTTAGAAAATACACATATCTCTACTTATTATGCCATGGTTCCAAATGTTATAAACACCCTACATGTGGCCCTAATTCTTTACCAGGAAATACGATAGGGTTTTCAAATAAAAAGCATTGTGATCATATAAACCCTAATTTGACACAGCACTGGCTAACAATTGTGGAGGCAGAGAGAAAAACCTGCACAAATGAGCACATTTTGGGTTACGGTTAATGTGAAATAGCTGGTATAAAGTAAGAACTTCCAATTTTCCAGAAGTATACCTTTTCAGTGCTAAATCTATTGTGCCACACTTGTGCCCACAAAGATGTTCAGTCCATGTTAAAAACTAGGAACAAGATATTGGGTGCTGAAATAGAGACTTACGTCAAAATTTCTCATCACTTTGCTCAATTGTGGATTCATTATTTAAACTAAATTACTAAAACACCTGGGGGTCAGAATGTTCACTACACCCCTGGATATATATACTCCATAAGGGTGCAGTTTGCAAAATGAGGTCACCTCATTGGCAATATCAAGGTTCTGCAATAGGGGCATAGTGGCCAAAAACCAAGCTGTCTGCATGTGATCCAAAAACTAAATAGTGTTCCTTTTCTTCTGCATCCTGCTTTGTGCTCAAAGAGCGGTTTATATCAAGATATATGATTGAATATGTGGGTTACCCTCAGTCAAAAACTTTCATACATTTGAGCATAGCCTAGTAACAATTGTAATTTGGCTTATGACCACAAGTTTTGCTGAAACAGACATTGGGTGAGGATGTCACATCTGTCACATACCAGTATCAGATACCAGAACAGTAACATAAGGATTTGATCCTTATGTACCCTCGAAGGATTTGATCACAGGTCATTGGGGCATTTTGCTCTACAGATGTTGCAATCATGTATTTTACAGATAACGATAATATGTAGGCCGTGTGGAGCACGTTGAACAACAGATCCTGCACTATTTGATCTCTATAATTGGGGGTTCATTCTTGATTGCTATTTCTTGGGGCCCTTTTTCTCATTTCTGCTAAACCTAGGGCTATACTGTGATGTAGCCTCACACAAGATACATTCCTTTCCCTGTTCCAGGTACATTTCTCTTAGATCACATGGCTTATTTGGGTGGGGGGAGGGTTAATGATATACTTTACAAGCTATAATTTTTTATTTTTTCTGTTATTTTTCTTTTAAGTTTCAGGGATTATTCTTTGTAAGATAAGACAATTTTTTTTTAATAGCAGGCAGACTAAGCTGGCTTATACCAAGTAAAGACCTGTGGATAGTTTGCAGGGTGCTGTCAGAAGTAAGTACAAGATTAAGTTTTACATGGAAACTGTGTGAGATACTTTGGTCACTATAACTGGAGTAGAGTTACCCGCCGGACTGTATAAATGGATTTTGTGTAATAGTGTACAGGTAAGACAGTGGACAGCTATACTAGAAAGTTTTATGCTGCATTAGGTAGATCCTACAGCCCTGTCATACTTTGCGCCTCCTATTTGTTGGCATAGTTTATGTCAGAAAGCTGCTTCAAAATTATGACACACTGGTATCATTATTGAGTCATTAACGTTCCCAGCAAAAGCTTGCCCCCCCCCCTTTTGGAGGCCACACCCCTTTTGTCATATTACTCATTAATAAACCTGCCCCAGAGTCTCTGAATAACTTCTGAAGTATCCAACCAGGAGCTTTCTACAGCTTTTACAAAGAGCAGAGGGCAATGGCTTTGCATAGATCAGTGCAAATAGCAAATCTAGGTGCTTTTCTAGTGCTCTTAAGAAACTACAACGCAGACATATGAATCCAAGTTTCAGTCCTGTTGCTACCTACATTACACAGGGCTGTCTGTAGCTCTGTATTACTGTAAACTCTCTCTGAACTTTAGGGAAATACGATTTTATCCCTATTAAACCTTTCACGACTTTAAACCCCTATAAATACTAGGCATTGTGTCTTATTCTTATTCTATATACACAGCACATAGCAGGAGAAATGTGACAGTGATAACTGATTCCCAAAACTTGTCTTTGTACAGAAAAAATGGTTATATATTACATCGTATTATGACCGTTTCAGAACTGAAATAAATATTGTAATTATTCACACTATGTCAGAATGCTTTCCAAAAAGTCTAATTATTCAGCATTGACTGATATATATTGTCTCAGAGCAGTTTGTATTCCATGCATCACTTTAATATTTCATCCTGAATGAGATCCGACAATATAGGGTTTTAAGGACTTGTCGACAATTTCACTCTCCGACGGTATAGATCATCATTCACTCTAAACACGCCTGCTAATTTATGTGATAATTTCCTTATTAAAATGCAAAGCTAAATCTTGGGAATCTTGAACTCTGTGGAGAAAAAGGAAAGTAAATTGCTTATTCTATGTAAAATGTCTGAGAGAATAGGTTGTAATTAACCCCAGCTGATATCATGACTTCTCTTTAACCCAACAGCGATGTCACTAGACACATGACCAACTCATTTAGTTTAATAAAAGCTTAACCAAAAGCGTTGCATGCTGCACCGTTTCGCCAGATTACTAATTTTCCCTACATAAATTAGCACTTTAGACATTAGATATGATATCATTTTGTGATTTTTAAAGTTTAATGGAAGATCTCAAAAGACATGCCATTTACTAAAAGCATCTAGTGTGTAACATGGAGCCTCAGAGAATAGTTAACATGAAGTGATAGGAGTTTCATGGAATTTCATTCATCCATTTAAGAACCATGAGCCCCAGTGTTTGCCTCCCTTCTCTTTTAAGAGGTTTTGTTATGAACACAATGGGGCAGATTTCTTAATCCATGTACTACAGAATGATATTATAATTTACACGTTTTCGGGTTTTGTACGGCTGTGACAGGTATTTGACTGGGGATTTTGTCGCACACGATCAGATTGTGGCCTGGCTGCGCCGCTTTCATGCGGCGGCCCGTTGGACGATCCGACTGGTTCGGACTGAGTGCTGGATTTAACTTTCAAATTGTGTCACAAGACCGACCACTTACATGCACCAGGAAGAAGAAAGGTGAACTCTGGCAGACCTGAGAGGGGAAGTGACACATGCAGGATATCGGGTGCAAAATCTTGGAAAAACGTTGGAAAATGCACTTTCAGGGAGCACATCAGGACGGGTAAGTAAATGTGCCCCTATATATCACCCTATGAAGATGGGAAAGGTCACTCACCTCATGGTCTGCTTCTCTTCTTGATGAATGCATTTCTACAATATTGAAGGGAAAAGTTCAGCTTTCCAACAATTTGTGGACAATAGATTGGAACTACCTTTAAAAACTACCATGAAAATATGGGAAAAGTCAGAAGAATAAAGAATAAACATTAATTTTGTAGAAATATAAACAAAATATTAATAGACACCACTACCAATTGAAAGCTGAGTATAAGCTCCACCATGATAACCTAAAAACATTCAAGCTGTAACTGCATGTTGCCACCAAGATTATTTATTTAAAAAGCCAAACATGTGGCATTTAATATGTATTTAAAAACACTGCACAGAAGGAATAATAGGCAGGATTCTCAATTTAGCGACAGTTATATTTTCTGTATATCTGTATTCATGTTTCAATCTCAAATGTCTGTGTTTTTTGTGATACTAACCCAATAGTCAGCATTCATGAAATCCGCCCCCCCCCCTTACAGAAATATAACAGGGAATAAGGGACATGGAATAAACAATATATAAAGCTTATGGAGGCAGTTACACAATATGCTTCATCTTTATGGAGTCCCAGCATAATGAGGTCCTAAATATAGTGGAAAACAATGAGCTGAACACCTTGTCTAATAGGATGCTCCCTCCACTTTTCCAGTGATTTAACATTGTGAAGTATAGCCTACACACCGGGGAGATTTATACCCATAACTCTCCTCGCATGTCTCCCAATTAATTTATGTCCCAACCCAGCAAATGAGTGGTCAGTGCTGTGCTTAGAGCACGGCTCATTACAAGGGAGACAGACTGCAGAATATCTACAGCTCTCCTAGTAGCTAGCCACTAAATTCTAAATTCAATTACATTTATTGAAAAAATAGTTCCTTTTTTCCAGCCACATAAATTCATTTAGAATTTAGTGGATGGCTGTTGTGATTTGATGGATTTATGGTCTGTTTGTATAGGTAAGTTTCCCTTTTCATCACTCCGAGTGCTCTGACATTACCATAAAACTATTTTCCTTGCTGCTTCACTGGGTTAGCGGCTCTGATTTATTTCCCCCTTCCTTGTCGTACTGAGGATATGTATTATTGGCCCTAATGCTGCAATAAATCCCGCGGAACTTAACACTGAGATGACATTTATTTCAGAGGCATATTGCAAGATATGGCCCCATAATTTAGCCCTTGTTGATGGGGCTAAAAACAAAGCAGCAAGCAGCAATCATTCTATTCGCTTGAATAGTAACCAGCTGGACGCCAGCCATCCTTGTGTAAAGATGGCCAGCAAAACTTTTTCCTACACATCTGAAAAATAAACACTGAATAGGCAAACTTTAATTTCTTCCCCAAATGTAGCAAAAATATGTTAGATAAAGCTAAAGAATGACCTGAGATGCAGCAATGTACAGCAGACCTTCCATATTTGTGAGTGTAAAACTGTCTAAAGGTCAAAAGCACATACAGAGAAACTTTGCACAAATTAAGGAAACACTTTAAAGGAAATCTACCATCAAAATCCATCATGATAAACGAGTGACACTTACTTATAGATCCAGGCAGTGTGACTGTGGTAAACTTCTCATATTTATTATCCATGGCCTCCTTCCTTCAGTTACACTGCTTCCCCCTTTCACTGCTCCTTCAGCACTTCCCAACTCCCTCTGCCTGCTGTAAACTCACACAGGGAGGACGTGATCTGCACAGTGTAACAGCCTGTGTAGAACAGGAGAAGAAGGCCATGGATAACAAATATAAAAAGATTGCGGTGCCTCGCTCTAGGGGTGTTCCTGGTTTATGATACTTGAATTTAGTAGACAGTAGGTTTCCTTTAAAAATTGTGTAATTAAATTGTAATTATACAATTATCTTTCCCTAAATATTTATACTCAAGGGTAGTGATGAACGGACCCAAACTGAATTATTTGGTTCCCCTAAACCTGAACCTAAACTTAAGTCCGAAGTTCAGGTCTGGGTTCAGTTATCATCACCCCTTAACTCCTAACACTGGTAAACGATCTTTGTACCGATCGTGGGTGTAAACTGTTTACATTCCCTATTTTGGGGAGGATTGGCGCTCCCAATTGATTTAAATACCACTGGCTGAATGTTTTGCCATAAGCATTTAAACTGTTAAAACTGAGGGGTTCGGGTCTGGGACCCAAACTTTATTGGGTCCCCTCATCACTACTCAAGGGCTTTGTTATATATCCACAAATACATATCCTTAATAAAGTGAAAGAAACATGTTACCATTAATATCTGCAGGCAGCATGTTATAGAGCAAGAGGTCCTTAGAAGATCGATATACGTCTTTACATTCAATACTGTATTTATAGAGGTCCATGCCCATTAGTCAATGACAACCTCTCTACGCAAGAAGAGTGCAATCTAAAGTAGAACCACCCATACAACTCATAAGCCCACAATGAGCAGAATTTTAAATGAAGTACCATATATACTTGAGTATAAGCCTACCCGAGTATAAGCGGAGACCCCTAATTTTTCCACCAAAACTGGGGAAAACTATTGACTCGAGTATAAGCCGAGGGTGGGAAATGCATTGGTCACTGCCCCTCCCGAGAATATAGCCAGCAAGCCCCCATTAGTATATAGTCAGCCAGCTTCCAGTAGTATGTAGCCAGCCTGCCCCATGTAGTATACAGCCAGCCCCTGTAGTATACAGACTGCCAGCCCCATTTAGTATATAGCCAGCCAGCCCCGAGTAGTATACAGCCACCCCCTAGTAGTATACAGCCAGCCAGCCGCCAGTAGTATACAGCAAGCCAGCCCCCAGCAGTATAAAGTCAGCCAGCCCCCAGCAGTATACAGCCTGCCAGTCCCCATGTAGTATACAGCCTGCCAGCCCCCTGCAGTATATAGCCAGCCCCTAGTAGTATACAGCCAACCCTTGTAGTATACAGCCTGCCCTCCCAGCACTTAAAAAAATAAACTTATATACTTACCCTCCTATATACTCACCCTCCGATGTCAGCTCGGCTCCCCAATGTCGGCGCGGCTGCCCGATGTCCCTTATGTCGGCACATCCCGTCTTCTTTCTACTCCGCGGCTCTTCTTCTTTCTTCTGTCATAGACGCAGCCATGTTTTCTTCCAGCAGGCGCATACTATGACGTCATAGTATGTGCCGGCCAGGAAGATAACATGGCCCCGTCCATGACAGAAGACAGAAGAAGAGCCGCGAGGACGAAAGAAGACGGGACGCACTGACATCGGGGGCATCTTGGAGCCGCGCGGAGCATCGGGCTGCCGGAGGGTGAGTATATTAGTTTATTTTTTAAGTGCTCATAATAGACTTGTGTATAAGCCGAGGGGATGTTTTTCAGCACATTTTTTGTGCTGAAAAGCTCGGCTTATGTACGAGTATATACAGTAATAATAATTTATACTAAATGTTCTCAGAAAAATATTCTGCTCTAAAAAGTCACCTTAATATGTATTAACAGTATAATCTTGAAACTAGGCATCCCCTTTTGATGTGAGATATCTGTGGAGAATGGTCATAATGATTCAGCCTCTGGTATGGGTTCAACTTCTTGAAAAATTTACTGTACATGGCAAAAAAATTTAGAACAAGTTTGGATGATGATTTTCATCTTTCTTTCATCTTAGCGGGGTATATATGTGTTACAAGATAACCAACATTTTGAAAAATGAATCTGCAATATTCTGTATAGAGTCAGGCAACACCACCTGAAAACAGTTCTTGTCCTTCATCAGTTTAGAGCTGGATGCTAGCTGTCTAAGAAGCCATTGCTAAAGTCCAAGGGGTGTCATGTTTCTTTTTGTAATAGCCACTAGTTGGCTTAAAGAGTTCTAAAGGGGTGTCTGTGATACTTACGAGCTGTATACATGTGTGATCATGGTCGGATTTCTCTCCACTAGAAACTTTCTAAGATGGCAACAAGCAAAGATCTAGTGAACCATGAGGAATTAACCCCTTATCACCGACACTAGTTTTAAGCTCAATGACCAGACTTGATTTTTCAAATAGGAAATGTATCATGATAATTGGTTATAACTTAGGAAAGCTTTAACATATCGAGGTGATTTTGAGAATGTTTTCTCGTGACACAATGTACTTCATGTTAGTTCTAAATTTAAGTGATAAGTTTTGCATTTCGTTCTGAAAAAAAATGAAAATTTGGCAAAAGTTTCTAAAAATTCTTCATTTTCCAAGTTGGAAATGTTCTGCTTTCCAGACAGGAAATAAAACTACCCAAAAAGCTTGATAATGAACATTTACGGAATGTATTCTTTATGTTGGGATGATATTTTATGCATCCTTTCATTTTTCTAGGATGTTATGAGGTGCAGAACTTTAGGTGCGATTTTTCTCATTTTCATGAAAATTGCTAAAACTCACATTTTGTGGGACAACTGAGCTTTCAAGTGACTTTGTAAGGCCTATATGATAATAAAACCCCATAAATTACCCCACTATAGAAACTTCACCCCTCAATGTATGTAAAACAACTTCTATTGAGTCTATTAACCCTTTAAGTGTTTCACATGGGTTAAAACAATATGGACCTGCGATTTAGAAACTTTTGGATTTTTTTGGAAAATACATTAATTTAGGCCAAAATTGACAGTTTCATAATAAATAAAATGATGAAACGCTCTGCAACGTCTAATGCCCAATTTCTCCCGAGTGTACTGATACCCCATACTTGGTGGTAAACTGCTGTATGGGCGCACGGCCGAGCATAGGATCAAAGCAGCACTAATCACAGCAGATTTTGTGGTGTCACATTGTACAAGCTATAAATTTAAATTTTTTTGGTAATGCGAACATATAAGGGCTTATTATTTGCGTGGTGAGTTACAATGTACAGATATTCATTTTGGGGGTCTATAGCTTATTAACTCACGGGTGGCACAAACAAAATCATCAATTTTTATTTGGATCTTTAGCACTTTTTTTCCCCGCTCACCATAACGTAAAAATAATATTTTATCTTTATTCTCTGGTTCACTACGATTACGATGATACCTCATTTATATAGTTTTTCTTATCTTTGTTCAATTTTGCTGAGCAAAACCAATATTGGAGAAAATCACATTTTTTTTACTATTGACAACTTTTCAGGGCCATAACTTTTGTATTTTTCGATTGTCAGTTCTGGTTGAGGCCTTATTTTTTGCGAAAAGAGTGGTTCTATTCAGTCGTATCATATTAGGGAATGTAGCTTTTTTGATCACTTTTTAGAACATTTTTTGTGATGGTGTTTGATGAAAAATTGTATATTACGGGAAGTTTTTCCTAGTTTTTTTTTTTCCGTTGTTCGCCGAGCGGGTTCAATATTGATTGAGATTTATTGTACGGACTAAAACGGACGCAGTGATACCAAATATGTACATTTTTTGTGTGTTTTTGTGTTTTATATACTGTATTTACATTATATGTGTAACTGGGGAGATTATGGGACTTTATTTTATTTATTTAATTATTATTATAAAATGATTTACTCTTTTTTTTTTTACTTTCATACATTTTCCACCTTTTGGATTGACCAAGCGATCATCAGATCGCTTGATGAAGCCTCTACACTGCAATACACTTGTATTGCAGTGTATAGTGTAAGTAGTGTGTATAGTGCTGCGCATGCTCAGTTACATACAGCCGGGTCCTGCCAGGAAGGCAGAACCCGGCGAAAAGAGGAGCAGGAAGCCCCTGGTCACTCGCCGGACCCGGGGGCAGCGGCAGGAGGGATCGGATCCCCCGGTAAGCACACCGGGGGGGGGTCCGATCCACGTGGGACACACTTGCACGCAGCGGTCATACTTGACCATGGCGTGTAAGGGGTTAAACACCCGGGATCTGAGTTTTTCCGATCCCGGGTGTTAGTGCCGGGTCTGGGCTGTGATATCACTGCCCGACACTGGCACTATACTGACCAGATGTCCCGAAATCTTTTTTCTGACGCGGCGCCGTAGAAAGGCGTAGATTTCAAATAGGGCGGTCATTAAGGGGTTAATGAAGAAAGTATATAATTTTTATAACTTTTCATTATTCAAACTATAAAAGTATTTTAGCCAACTGCTTGCTCCAAAGAAATATCCATCTATAGGTAGCCGTTTTAGGGTTCTGGTTCCTCACAGTTTCAGAGCAGGGTGAAGGCTGATTGTAATGGTGGGTTATTTAGGAAGGAACCGGCTCTAAGAGTTGCCCTTTTCAAGTGAAGGTTGCTCTCTTAATCATGCCCTCTTTAACCTACTGAAATGAGACTCTTTTTATGAGCTGAGCATTATTTTTTTTTTACTCCCAGAAAGTGCTCCATTTGCTACACAAAGTCCAAGTCCAAGAAAACACAAGAGAAACAAGGGGGAAGAATTGGGCTTGTCAGTCCCCATTGTGTGGTTGCCTTGGAGCAGTTCATAAAGAGCAGCATTGCAAGTCGTGGTGTGACTAGGCACAGAATGATGTAGTTTGTGTTTCAGGGCTCTCAACAGGCCCTGAGCAAAGGGGCATTCCCACAAGTGCAATGATGTCTCTTCTACGAGGGGACAACCTGGAAATGACCGGGTGAGGAGACCCCCCTGGATGACCATCCATGACAAATCCTTATTGGTCAGCCTGTAGCACGGCACATAAGTCCATATTTTGTCCATGGTGGCCAGCCCTGAAACACACTCCACAATGTCCTTGGCTCTGATGAGTTTGTGGAGAGTCTTGGGCTTACACAAATCCAGTTGTTGAACCCTCACAAATTGAACAGTCCTGGCGTAGTACCAGTAAGGGTACAAGTTGTAAGGGGGGGGGAGCATTCCACTTGCCCAAGCCAAGCCCCCGCCACAGGGGAAGGAGGAAGAATTGGGACATGGACTTCCAATGAGCTGAGCCTAATGATCCATCTCACTAAAAAGAGACAGACTTACGACCACTAGCTGGCTGAAGAGTAATTGATGCTCAGAATCTCTCATATACACCCATATGCCTGTTACAGGCTATGCTCACATCACATTTCTATCTAAATTAGAATCAATGTATTATTTCATTTTTTTTTTATGGCTAATAAAAAATGTATTTTAGCATTGAAACCATTTAACATATTAATAGGAAAAACTCTCCCGACACTCTTACCCAAAACAGTGTTTGGATATTTTCACAGGAATTGTGCCTGGCTATGTAGAACCCTCATAAACTGCAAAGCACTTCTCATCTCTAGCCCTCCACCGCTGATAAGGTTAGCTGATAGAAAAACATTTAGACAAGAGCATTGCATAAGCACGGTGTTCAAAAGCAATCCATCAAATTCCAATTGTCTCTGTTTCCAGCTAATGCTGAGTGCTCCAGGCAACTGAACCCCATGTCATATTTCTCAAATTATTTTTACTCAAGTAATATTTTTATTATAGCGACAATTGCAATATGTTGGAATTCCATGTTCAAATGATGGAATGCTAATACAAATGGCTGTAGAGGATATTATTTTTCACTAGAAAACCATTTCTTTTACAGCAGCATTACAATCAGATAAAGTCTGGGGGTCTAGATTATGCCCATAAAGTTTATTTTCTTATGGCTCATTATGTATTTGGAAACCCTAAAATTTCCCAATACTATGAAGAAATAAAGCATGAAATAATGTTGACAATGTTATCAAAAATTTAGTCATTAAGTAGCTCTTCTGACTTCTTGCAACAAAGCGGGCATTTGCCCAGGGTTCACTGCCCTAAAGGGGCCAAACTGCATGTGGACTTTTGTGGGCAGAGGATGTATTGCTCCTTTAATACCCCTTGGTTGAATGCCTGAGTGAAAATACTTATCATCTATCTCCTGTCTATATCAATCTAATATCTATCTATCTATCTATCTATCTATCTATCTATCTATCTATCTATCTATCTATCTCCTATAGTTATCTATCTCCTATAGTTATTAGAGATGAGCGAGCACTAAAATGCTCGGGTACTCGTTATTCGAGACAAACTTTTCCAGATGCTCGAGTGCTCGTCTCGAATAACGAGCCCCATTGAAGTCAATGGGAGACTCGAGCATTTTTCAAGGGGACCAAGGCTCTGCACAGGGAAGCTTGGCCAAACACCTGGGAACCTCAGAAAAGGATGGAAACACCACGGAAATGGACAGGAAACAGCAGGGGAAGCATGCATGGATGCCTCTGCGGCTGCTTAATCGCACCATTATGCCAAAATTATGGGCAACAGCATGGCCATGACAGAGTGACCGAATGAGGCTAGATAGCATCTAAAACATCCAATAATTGACCCTGACACTATAGGGGACGGCATGCAGAGGCAGCGGCAGCAGTGGCAGGCTAGAGAGTCTCATGGCGACATACCCTAAATGGACTCAGGTTTCACCAAAGGAGGTGAAATGATTTCTTATGTGAACAAAAGGTTGACGGTATATTTAGTCGATAACACAGCATAGTGGTGACATAGTGGCCAAGTTCCATAACGTATCTGGTGAAACACCCAAAAAATTAGCCTGACACAGCTCCTTTGATAAGGGGACGACATGTGGAGGCAGCCATGGAGACGAATTCCATGATTAAGAGCGACAGTATGGGGCATTCATATTGCGCTGCTATGATTGCAACTTCAGGTCTCCAGCATGGCGGCGACAGATGGGCCGAGTTCCACTATGTATCTGGTGAAACACCTGAAAATTCTGCCTGACACAGCTCGTTTGATAAGGGGATGATGTGCTGCATATCCTCTCGTGCTCCAGCGTCTGCGGTATAGAGAGTTGAAATGAGACATTGGTGGACGCTGTGGAGGATCGTGGAGGCAAAATGGACAGGAAACAGCAGGGGCAGCATGCATGGATGCCTCTGAGGCTGCCTAATCTTTGGATGGAGCTGGCGGTCCACTGCCAGGCGAGCTTTCGCCTGTCCAAGCCCCTGTCTCTCGGCTCCTCCCCACCCAAAATGGGCCTGGGGGCCAGAAGCGTTTACTTTGAAAAAATTATAATTTTCAAATCAGGCCGGGTCGTTTGAATATTTCACCTAGGAATAATGGAATAGCATAGTGGTTCTATTTTTAATTGTTTTTACGGAAATGGTTCCATTATTAAGAGCGACAGTATGGGGCATCCATATTGCGCTGCTATGATTGCAACTTCAGGTCTCCAGCATGGCGGCGACAGATGGGCCGAGTTCCACTATGTATCTGGTGAAACACCTGAAAATTCTGCCTGACACAGCTCGTTTGATAAGGGGACGATGTATGGAGGCAGAGAACTAGTAGTAGATTAAAGGTGCTGCAGTTAAAACTATGTTAGTTGGATCTTGAGATGGAGCTGGCGCTCCGTTGCCAGACGAGCTTTCGCCAATCCAAGCCCCTGTCTTTAGGCTACTCCCCAAACAGCACTTCTAAGAACCTTTTGTATAAGATCAAGTGTAGTAGAGTTCTTATAAGTTTGGGATATGGAGGGTGAGGGGAATGTAAACAGATGCGCAAGAAGCGCTGAAATAATATCGGTAAATGATAAAAGTTTGCCAGTATATTTTGTGGATTACACAGCAGGGTGGCGACAAAGTTAACATGTTTGATGTGGAATCCATGAAAACAACCCAAAATTCTGCCTGACACAGTTCGTTTGATAAGGAGACCATGTATGGAGGCAGCTATATGGACGACTTTTGGAGGCAGCTATGGCGATGACGTGTGGAGGTAGCAATGGAGACAACGTGTGGAGCCAGCTAAAAAGACGACATGTGGAGGCTGCTATGGAGACAATTTAATTTGGATAGTGCCTGTATGTGGCAGTCCAAAAAAGTTTTCAAACCAGAGGAGCAGGTAGGTGGTCCTCCAGAAAAATTAAATAGATTGAGTGCCTGTATGTGGCACTCCCAAAAATTGCTTAAAACAGAGGACCGGGTAGGTGGCCCTCCAGAAATATTAAATACATAGAGTACTATAGCTAGAGCCAGTTGGCAAAAAATAGCCAGTTTCTTATGCTTTAGTGTACAAAGAGGAGGAGAAGGAGGACAATGAGGAGGAGGAGGCATACATTATTCAGGTTGAGCTTCTTTCACCTGGTGGAGAATGAAAATCCGGAGAAATCCAGGCTTTATTCATCTTGATAAGCGTCAGCCTGTCAGCGCTGTCAGTCGACAGGCGTGTACGCTTATCGGTGATGATGCCACCAGCTGCACTGAAAACCCGCTCGGAGAACACGCTAGCGGCAAGGCAGGCAAGAACCTCCAAGGCGTACAGCGCCAGTTCGTGCCACATGTCCAGCTTTGAAACCCAGTAGTTGTAGGGAGCTGTGTGATCATTTAGGACGATGGTATGGTCAGCTACGTACTCCCTCACCATCTTTCTGTAAAGATCAGCCCTACTCTGCCGAGACTGGGGACAGGTGACAGTGTCTTGCTGGGGTGACATAAAACTGGCAAAGGCCTTGTAAAGCGTACCCCTGCCAGTGCTGGAAAAGCTGCCTGCTCGCCTACTCTCCCTCGCTACTTGTCCCGCAGAAGTACGCCCTCTGCCGCTAGCGCTGTCAGAAGGGAAATACTGTTTCAGCTTGTGCACCAGGGCCTGCTGGTATTCATGCATTCTCACACTCCTTTCCTCTCCAGGGATGAGAGTGGAAAGATTTTGCTTGTACCGTGGGTCCAGGAGAGTGAACACCCAGTAATCGGTGCTGGAATAAATTCTTTGAACGCGAGGGTCACGGGATAGGCAGCCTAGCATTAAATCTGCCATATGTGCCATATGTCCCAACGCGCAAGAATTCACTCCTCTCACTGGCCTGACTGCCCATTTCCTCCTCCTCCAACTCCTCTTCTTCTGCCCATACACGCTGAACAGTGAAGGACTGAACAATGGTCCCCTCTTCTGTCTCGCCAACATTCTCCTCCTCTTCCTCCTCATCCTCCCCCACCTCCTCCGATATGCGCTGAGAAACAGAGCTAAGGGTGCTTTGGCTATCAACAAGGGAATCTTCTCCCCTCGTCTCTTGTGACGAGCACAAAGCTTCTGACTTCATGCTGACCAGAGAGTTTTTCAACAGGCCAAGCAGCGGGATGGTGAGGCTGATGATGGCGGCATCGCCACTGACCATCTGTGTTGACTCCTCAAAGCTACTCAGCACCTGACAGATATCAGACATCCACGTCCACTCCGCTGCTGGTAAACTCTGGATAACATGGTTAATGTTGAATTCCACCTCGTGGGCACGTCGCACAACAGTCGGTGAGCGGGCAGTTGGAGGCGGCGCTGCGCTGCCCTGAGAGTGGCAGCATCTGTGCTGGACTTCCCGAAATGCGCACAGATGCAGCGCACCTTCGTGAGCAAATCCGACAGATTGGGGTATGTCTTGAGGAAACGCTGAACTATGAGATTTAACACATGGGCCAGGCATGGCACATGTGTCAGTCTGCCGAGTTGCAGAGCCGCCACCAGGTTACAGCCGTTGTCACACACAACCATGCCTGGCTTCAGGTTCAGCGGTGCCAGCCACAGATCAGTCTGCGCCGTGATGCCCTGTAATAGCTCTTGGGCGGTGTGCCTTTTATCGCCTAGGCTCAGCAGTTTGAGCACCGCCTGCTGTCGCTTAGCGATGGCACTGCTGCTGTGCCTAGAGCTACCAACTGATGGCGCCATGCCCACGAATGGTAATTCGGAGGAGGAGGAGGTGGAGGAGGGGTGGGAGGAGGAGGAGGCATAGTAGGCCTTTGAGACCTGGACCGAGGTAGGCCCCGCAATCCTCGGCGTCGGCAGTATATGAGCAGCCCCAGGGTCAGACTCGGTCCCAGCCTCCACCAAGTTAACCCAATGTGCCGTCAGCGATATATAGTGGCCCTGCCCAGCAGCACTTATCCACGTGTCCGTGGTCAGGTGGACCTTGTCTCTGACACATGCTTGTGCAGGGCTGGGACGGCACATCGGGAAAAGTAGTGGCGGCTGGGGACCGAATACCGAGGGGCGGCCGCCGCCATGAGGTTTCAAAAGGCCTCGGTCTCTACCAGCCTATAGGGCAGCATCTCCAGGCTAAGCAACTTGGAGATGTGGACGTTGAGGGCTTGGGCGTGTGGGTGGGTTGCGCTATACTTCCTTTTGCGCTCCAGCGTCTGGGGTATGGAGAGCTGAACGCTGGTGGATGCTGTGGAGGAACGTGGAGGCGAAGATGGGGTTTTCGCACGGGAGGTGTTTGGGCCGTGGTCCTGGGCAGGGGGCTGACTAGCAGATGACACAGGGGAAGGAGCAGTGGTGTGCCCAGCCGGAGGTGAACGGGCTTGGTGCCATTGAGTGGGGTGTTTAGCATTCATATGCCTGCGCATACTGGTGGTAGTTAAGCTAGTAGTGGTGGAACCCCTGCTGATCCTGGTTTGGCAAAGGTTGCACACCACAGTCCGTCGGTCATCCGGTGTTTCTTTAAAGAACCTCCAGACTTCTGAATATCTAGCCCTCGCCACGGGAGCTTGACTACGGGCAACATTTGGCGCTGATGCACCAACTGTGGCCCTGCCTCTCCGTCTGGCCCCACCACTGCCTCTTCCAACCTGTTCTGCTATAGGACTCGCCTCCGTCTCAGAAGCACTGTGTTCACCCGGCCTATCAACCCAGCTTGGGTCTGTCACCTCATCATCCTCCGATCCCTCAGTCTGCTCCCCCCTCGGACTTCCTGCCCTGACAACAACTTCACCACTGTCTGACAACCGTGTCTCCTCATCGTCCGACACCTCTTTACACACTTCTTCCACTACGTCCATAATGTCATCATCACCCACAGACTGCGACCGGTGGAAAACCTGGGCATCGGAAAATTGCTCAGCAGCAACCGGACAAGTGGTTTGTGACTGTGGGAAGGGTCCAGAAAACAGTTCCTCAGAGTATGCCGGTTCAAATGCCAAATTTTGCTGGGAGGGGGCAGACTGGGGGGAAGGAGGCTGAGGTGGAGGAGCTGGAGGAGTGCTGATTTCGGTGACATGGGTGGACTGCGTGGAAGACTGACTGGTGGACAAATGGCTAAAAGCATTGTCCGCAATCCACGACATCACCTCTTCGCACTGTTCTGGCCTCAACAGAGCTCTACCACGAGTCCCAGTAACTTGAGACATGATGAACCTAGGGAGTGTAGCTCTGCGGCGTTCCCCTGCTCCCTCATCAGCAGTTGGTGTCTCACCCCGCCCAGGACCACAGCCTCTGACCCCTGCAGTAGTTGGACGCCCACGTCCACGCCATTGTCCTCTACCCCTAGCCCTCGGGTTAAACATTTTCCAAATTAAAGTGTAAACTTTTAATTTTTTTTTTTTGTGTTTATTTTTTTTTATTTTTTTTTTAACAAAACGATGCTATCCTATTGCTATGGCTAGTTTCTAACCTACACTGACAGCACACAACTGGATTTTGTGCTGTGCCTGATGACTTTGAGCTATAAAATGAAATAAAGGTAAAAAATAAATAAATCAGCAGACTCTGCCTAATTCTAATCAAACCCCTAATAAATTGTCCCACTTCGGTGTTTGAGGTGGATATGCGTGTCACTAAGAGCTAAACACAAGTCTCCCTGCAAATACCTTACAATATGGTACTAGCTGCACTACTAATGCCATCAAGCCCAGCCACAAGCAAACAAAAGAAAGGAAAATATAACGCTATTGTAGGCCTAAGTAAGCCATTGGGGTTCTCCTATGGCTATTTTCTAGCCTACAGTGAAAGCACACTGCTTTGCAAGATGACTTTGAGCTATAAAAAGAAATAAAGGTAAAAAAAAATAAATCAGCAGACTCTGCCTAATTCTAATCAAACCCCTAATAAATTGTCCCACTTCGGTGTTTGAGGTGGATATGCGTGTCACTAAGAGCTAAACACAACGGTCGCAGGTCTCCCAGCAAATTCCTCACAATATGGTACTAGCTGCACTACTAATGCCAGCAAGCCCAGCCACAAGCAAACAAAAAAAAAGGAAAATATAACGCTACTGTAGGCCTAAGTAAGCCGTTGGGGTTCTCCTATGGCTATTTTGTAGCCTACAATGAAAGCACACTGCTTTGCAAGATGAGTTTGAGCTATAAAATGAAATAAAGGTATAAAAAAAAAAATCAGCAGACTCTGCCTAATTCTAATCAAACCCCTAATAAATTGTCCCACTTCAGTGTTTGAGGTGGATATGTGTGTCACTAAGAGCTAAACACAACGGTAGCAAGTCCCCCTGCAAATTCCTCACAATATGGTACTACTGCACTACTAGTGCCAGCAAGCCCAGCCACAAGCAAATTAAAAAAAAAATGTATAACGTTATTGTAGCCCTAAGAAGGGCTGTTTGGTTCTTGTAGAATCACTCCTGCCTAACACTATTCTAATAGAACAGCCTAACGCTTTCCCTGACCAGCAGCAGCTCTCTCCCTAGCGGCATCCAGACACAGAATGATCCGAGCAACGCAGGCAGGGGCTAGTCTATTCCAGGGTCACCTGATCTGGCCAGCCAACCACTGCTATCGACGTGTAAGGGTACCATGTCATGCTGGGTGGAGTGCAGAGTCTCCTGGCTTGTGATTGGCTCTGTTTCTGGCCGCCAAAAAGCAAAACGGCGGGAGATGCCATTTTCTCGAGCGGGCGAAAATGAGTATGTTCGCTCATCTCTAATAGTTATCTATCTCATATATATATATATATATATATATATATATATATATATATATATATATATATATATATATATATTGTCACTAAGTTCTAGGTGCAGTTGGTAAGACGAAATGCATGGTATAGAGTCTTCTGTACTAGTGGACATATATATGTCTGCGAGAGGAAGACTCCTTTGTGAAACTCATATATATATATATATATATATATATATATATATATATATGTATCCTATTGCTATATATGTCTATTTAATCATTTACCCATCTAGCTTTTTGTCTATAAATCTCCTTTCTACCTTTTTATCTACTATGAATTATTTATCTATCTTCTGTCTCTCTTCTACTGTATCTAGCTCTTATACCTATATACCTATATATCTATCTCTCATATATATCTTCTATCTAGCTATTCATATACATATGAATATATATATATATATACACACAATGGGCCACACTTTTGTGCGCCTTAGTGTAGTAGTCGCACTGTTGCGCCAGAATTATCACAAGCTACAACCATCTGTGATAAGTTAATTTCCTGCCTCTTATTAATCACTTTAACACAGTTTAGGTGCAATTTTGGCGCAATGTTATATTCGGGCAGTTACATGTGATCCTGCTGCAAGCTCCTCTCTGCTTCTCTCACATCCCAGAATGAAGATAACACTCAAAGCAGCACCCAGCTGTGTGACACCCAGCACCCAGTGATCTCCTCAGCAGAGCCTTCTCCTGGAGGGGATCCCCAAGTGCTGGTCTCCTGCTGCACCCCTGTAATTCTGCACAGTATCCCCCTCAGACACATTGGTGTACTTGTCTGTACTATCTGCAAAATTCTGCAAAGTTCTCTTCTCTCTTGCTCTGAGCTGAGGATTTTGCAGATTTTATTTGTAAATGGAAGGTGATGAACTGTAAATAGAGTCTGCAGCTCCTGTCTGCAGAGTATCTCATGTCTGTATTATCTGTACTAGTGTCTGGCTGAGCTCTGCTGCTGGGGATGAGCTGCTCTGCAAAGGGGCTCAGTGTTACTTCTTAGTTAACGCCACCTTCGGGCTGGAGTGTTTTTGCGCACATTTTTGCGCCTAAATGAAAAGTCGCGAGTGATGAATATCGTTAGGCGCAGCAAAACATCTGGATTGGTAAGATAGATGAGGGAAACATGGTTATTTTTTCTGTGCGGCTAGATTGGTGTTTAATCGCAAAATGGTGCAGAAATGGTGTGACCTTATAAAAAGGTGCAAAAACAATAGAAAAACGAGTGATGCATGTGGCCCAATATACTGTATATTTATGCATCTATAAATCTATCATTTATCTATAAATCTATTGTCTATCATATTTATCTTCTATCATCAATCTATCATCTGTTAATCTCCTATAAAATTCTCCTACAGTCTCATATTACAGATTGTAGTTACACGCAGTAGTAGGTAAGACAAAGTGTTATTATTGTGCATGGCTAAAGGAGCCTCTTACTGAATGTGACTGTTTATAAAATAGTTGTATTTTTGGGGCCCCACTTTGAGTTTATGTCTTTCCTTTATTTCCATCTACTGTATTTTTACAGTAGTTTTATCACAATACTATAAGGGTTAATATCTCTTTTTTCCTTGTTTTTATTATTCCTAAACTATCAGACATGTGGTATGATTTAAGTAACTTAATAATACTGAGTATGTTATATATGTCGTGTGAAATTTTTGTGTTTATTATCTTTGTACTGTGATATCACTGTCTATATTAGTATGTATTATGCCTGCACTGTGACATCACTTTGTGTATTATCTCTCTACCATGACATTGAGCCGGTGATGTCACGAGCTCTCGGTCACACTCACGCCTGCGCAACTAACTTTGAGTTGCGCAGACGCGAGTGTGACCGAGAGCTCGGTGACGTCTCCGGCTCTCCGGCACTTCCTATTCAGGCACATGCAAGGTCGTGTGTTATGGTGCGCCAAAGGGGGCTGAAATCAAATGCATAAAGAAGTTTTTCAAGCGATAACGCGGTTTGTGAAAATTAGTTATAAGCCTTAAATACCTTGCACCAGCTCAGTGTGAGCTGGTGCCAAAGCATATCTTTTTAACATTTTAAGTGGTAGGTTTCCTTAAAGCATATTTTAACCTATCACTTAGACATGTTTTAAGATGTCACTGGTGAGGTTCTGTCGAACTGGAAAGAGTGCTGCTGCCCTTTGGTCTCCCTACCTCGAGATAATTGAATTATCCAGTCAGCTACAGTAGTAGACAAATAGGCAGAGGTCTAACATATTATAAAAGGTATAACTTTTTGTGTCCGACTGTTTTACCACCCGGTGTAGGTAGGTGGGTGGAAAGGTAAATTATAGTTTCTGGATAGCAAAATGACCAAAATGTGCTATGATTATCAGGAGGCATACACTTTTGATTCATCTCTTTTTGATATGGACTCTCAGAAAGTCTGGTATACAACACAAAAATGGGCCCCATGTGACTCACACTGAACATGTCACGTAATGCATTTTGTACTACTGTACATGTAATTTTTATTACTATATACAATTTTTTTTCTTTAAATAAAGCATGTATTTAGTTTGTCACGATTGGGTTTTTGTGTTGAGTCAGTGTCACTTTTCTCCAGCTGAACAGCTCCCCCTACCACAATACAGAACGAAACCCACTTCATAGTTAAGATGTCAGAACCATGTGCGGCCAAGCTGAGTATTGGGTAAAACTCTTGTGAAAAAGAAAGGTTCTTTTCTTGGTCTTTTTTGTGTTCTTGCCACATACAGTGATAAGAGCCTCTCACCATGACAAATGACGCATGCTGGGACACAGAATAGCTTGGATTTTATTTCAGCGTTACTTTCCTTTTACCAACCTCTTTAGAAACTGTTCAAAGCTTTTTGCATTATCGATGAAAAAGCCAAATAGAATGCTTTGTTTAACCTTTTCTCTTTACATGCTCAATTGATCTACTTTTTGGTTTTTCAGTTGATGTAATGCATTTTTTCTCTTGTTCTGCAAAATTAGATTAATGGACAAGGCATTTACTAATTGCAAGTGGGCTAGTAGGTGACCAACTCACATCTATAAGAGACAATCGATAAAGTTTGTAGGAAACTTTTAAAGACAATGGAGATAATTTATTATATACCTGTACTTGATGTAAAATGTTATAAATAATTCTAAAAGTAAAATTTTGCAGCATGACTATTTTTGCTCCACATTTATACTCAGCAGCTGTACAATTTTATTACAATTGTGAATGAAACCAGCATACAATGGGTCACATTTACTAAGGGCTTTGTGATGCACTTTTGTAGGACGGTGCACGTTCTTCTAGGCTAAAACGGCTTGCACAGGTATTTAAAAAGTGTCTGTGCTGCTATTGTATCACACGTGACCCATTTTTGGCGCAGCTGCAGTGGCTTCCATTTGACACAAATTGGGGGAGGGGGGTACCGTTGGTTTGTCCGACTGATTCAGACAGAGCGCTGTATTTAAATTTCTATTTGTGTTGCATGACGGAAGCGCACATCTTCAGTTCTTTTACACTGCTCTATTCATACTTCAGATGCAGTCTCCTTCCCCTCTCCCTTACTTTATATGACATATAGACACAGAGAGTTATCTAACAGAGATATACCTCATCTATTTTGTACTCATAGTTGTGATTGAGGAAGACTGAGAAGAGAGGCATGGATGACATAAGGTAGCAACAGGGGGAATTATATATTTATCAGATTTAACTATCTGCTGTAACATAGGAGAGGAGAGACATGGCTGAGGGAGGGGAGCAGGAAGATTGAGCTTTATCAGACTGAGCTGTCTGCTGTGAGATGGAATGGGAGGGGTATGATTGAGGAAGGGAAGCAGTAGAATTGAGCAGTATCAGACTGAGCTGTCTGCTGTGAGATCATAGGAAAGTGACTGAGCTGTATGGCTTGGTGGAGCTTGTAGCTGAGGCTCTTGCATTAGGGAACAGACGGAGTTGATCTTTTGAATCTTACTCAGACACTGGAGCTGTGCTGTGTACAGCTCTCCATACAAATTGGTAAATGATTTAGTTTCTTTATAAATAGATGTTCTCCAAAATGATAGGGTCCCAAAACCAAGAACCACAAGTGCTAGACATCAATTGCATACTGTAGCTTGCTTAAAACCCATATAATCAATTGTCATCCATACTTTTGTAATCATAAAGCAACTTAAAGGATCTCCTTGCAAAGCTATATGTTATGAAGTAATGTAAATCTAAGGAAGACAAAAAGGAGAGATATTTTTAAAATTAGCAATTTTGACAGAAAATATAATAGATATTGGAGGAAGGTGAACAATAGACGTCAAAGCAGGAAGGCTACAGGGGCATAATGTTTACAGGACTGAGGGAGCAGTATAGTAAATTATAGAGGAATGACTCTGCTTCACCTTTGTACTGTTACTCCTCAATCACTCTGCCAGGTACACGTGTTTAACCCCCAAAGGAAACATAGCAGTGAGGCATTCCCTGTCCCTGTGCCAGGATTTAAGACCTGGCTTCCCTAACTGTAACCAGTGAACTGAGCATAAGCAGAGATAAAGAGGAGACATGGCTCATTTATCTTGCTCATTCGTTCACATGGGAAGATCTCCAGGCAGAGATTTCAACCCTTTCTACTCATTACCTTTTAATTGCTTCTAAATTGCTGTGTGACCTCTGTTGATTCATCAATAGCAGAATCTGTCTGTCTGAAAGTAAAACAATTTTGGTCCTACATGTCAAGGGATACAAATTCCCATTCTGCTGTGAAATAACGTGGATAGAAGCATTTCCTTCCCCAGGCACTTTTACATCTATGGGTCAAGTGTCTGTATATGGAAGAAAAGGAAGGTACGGTAAAAAATGTCTTCATGAAAGAGCAACAATGTAAACATTATAAGTAACAGGATTATGGATAATATTATTATGAGGAGGAATACAAGCTTAGTAGCAGACATGCAGATTCTTTATTATTTTTTATCAATTGTATTTCATATATTAAAGCTCTGGTTATGCTCTTTCTTTCAAAGCCTTATCCACTATTGCCTCTTTCATCTTGAAAACATTTTCCAAACAATTTCTGCAACTTCAAATACACAAAAATAACTACTATGGTCTCTCCCTAGTAGTAATGAGCAGGATGGGAAAAAATTAGGTTTGTATGGGTCGTCCAAATACCAGTAAAAATTAGTTTTTTTTGTTAAAACTAATGGGGAATTGAATTTTAACATTCAAAAATGGCTGTAAAATGGGGGTATGAAGTTCTAAAGGGCTAAAAAATTATGGGAATAACATGACCGATAATGAAAATAGGCTTTAAAAAGTACTGAAAATAATAACATAACATAAAAAATAAAGACATAGACAAAGAAATAAAGGATAAATAAATAAATAAATTAATTGATTAATTAATTTATAAATGCTGTTGACACCTTAAGGACATGATCTAAAATGTCATCCAGGACAAAGGCCTCCACTTTTTTCAGTTTTTCCCTGTTCGAATTCCAAAATACAAATAAATAACTTTATTTTCGTGATCAAGTAAGGATTTATCACGGCAGTCAAGGGCTTAAACTGCCTGGCAAAGAGAGATCTCCCTTCCGGGTAGATGCAATGGCGACCAGGCAGTATGTAGCAGCTGGTCACTTGCCGTTGTATCGTGCTGGCATATTGGCAGTGCCAGTGCGATCCCCAAGACGATATAGATCATCCTAATGCAGCAATGGCCCGCTAATCAGAACAATCTATATCATCCTATTTCCTCAACTAGTGAATGTCACTTTGCTTTAAGACAGTATGGGTAATGATGAGTGGAGCTGACCAGCAGCTAGAATGAAAGTGAAAGTAAGCTAGAAATGTTAAATAACTGACCTTTTTAAGGCAGTGTGAAGTACTGCATATTTATCCCCACAACAGAGAGCCCAGATGAAGACATTGGTCAATTTCATGGAACAGAGTGCACTAAGTTTCATTGGATTGTCTTCACTTCCCTCCACCTCTTTTGTGCAAAGTCCTCAACCTCATCCCCATTCAAAACAGCAAGAACATCTCAGTCACAGGTCATGGAGCAGTCACTAATGCTCTATGATAAATCCCTTTGCTGGGATTCTGTGGTCAATCCACCTGCCCCAACCCTATCCGTAGCCCGGATGAGCACAAGTCGACATGCTTGCATTTATGGCTGGATATATGTGCCCCCGATAGTTGTGTGAATGGGGCCTTACAAACATAGTTTTCCCAGATGCCCAAAAACTTGTGCAGGAAATCTACATTTTGAGAATGAAACCAAAGTGCCAATTTTGTGGCTTTCTGTAATGTGAAGGAGGGCAGTAGTGAGGGATTGGTGGAAGAACATCTGAGGGGTGATGACAATGTCAGAGGCAATGATAATTTGTAGGAATAATTGGTGGTCACAAAGTGATAGAAAGCCATTGGAAGATGGGAAGGGTGCGAAGATCCATTGGGCAGCCCAAAACTATATTGTGGCCTGCTACCTTCCCCTGTTCCCAGGGCTCACAAAGGCTGGCCCAAGAGATCTCCTTGGTGTGACCTTTATTCAAGGAATTTTCAGAAGACAAAATGAGTCTCATTTACTAAGTTTTGTGCTGCTTACTTTTGTTGGGCTGTGCACTTTTTTCGGGGATTACAGGGCTTGCACGGGTATTTACAAGTGTCTGCGCTGGGATTTTGGTGCATGTGATCCTTTTTCAGTGAACTCCAGTGGCCAGGTAAGAAAATGTGCCCCAATATGTGTTATTTGCATGCTGTGCTGCCTGTCCCTGAAGTGAGCAACAGTCTATGCATCACGTGTATGGACTTGGAAAATAAAACATGTGCAGCAGTGGTTAACATAGAAACACTTGATTCTCCCTCTGCTGCATTGGTTGTCTAAAATTCTACCACTTCCTCTTGAGTGACAAGGTTACATTTCTCCTTGCAAAAGGAGTTTGCAACACCACAAGCACCACAACCATCAACAAGTTTGCCCACACCATCCCAGGGAAGCCTTCAACTTTCTATACACCAAAACCATAGACAAAAACCATAAGTTTGGCCCATCTCACATGCAATTTCTGGTCCTAACAGGACAGCTTTAAAAATCTTTTAAAGGTGGTTGTCCCACAATACATGACTCACAGTTGCCATTACTTCTCTGGGCAGGATACCCCCACCCGTCACCAACAGGTTGTGGAGAAAATTAGCATGTGCACTGTGAAATGCTATTATTTGAAAGGTGCACATCACAACTGATGCATAGGCAGGGACATTATAGCTCTTTAACTGCCCACTGGGTTAATGTAGTGGCAACTGGACCCTAGGTAGAAATTTCCGTGGCGCATATACTTTCACCACCATAGATTGCAGGACCTCACTCCTTGCCTATGGTTGCCGCTTTCATTTCCTCTTCTCCTGCCATCTCATCCAATCAGTGTCAGGCCAGCACCACCAGTTTCACCAATTCCATGGGGAAATGGCAGCAGGTTGTGCTGAAACTCATTTGTCTTGGCAAAAGACCACACACAGGGCATCTTACGGCCAAAACTGGAGCATGGCTAAGTGAAGAGGTAGAGAGACACCCCCAATGAGGACAGCATGGCCTTGGATCTGGGCAGTGAGAGGAAGGGACAGATTGCATCTTTTATAGCAGTAGGATAAATGACTAGGTCTTTCCATTTGCATGTTTAGGCAGTGAGATGGAGGACCATTTTTATTACATCTTTAAAGTCAGTGAGAGGAAGGGCCAGGTTAATCCCATCACCACATGTGACAATTACTGGGTGGTCAGCCTGCTGGACATGCACTATAAAGACAAAATAATATCCTTGATTACACCACTGGAGCTCATTATAGAAAAATGTTAGTGGTTGAGTTCACATTTGACATTGAGGGTTCAGAGAACTGGTAGTGTAAGGTAACAATGATGCATATGGGTCTAAGACTGGTATTTTACCTAACATGTAAGACTAACACTGAGACTACACCTTTAAGAAATTTCTGGATGAGGTTTGAAATGCAAACAATACTTGTAGATAATTGTGGATGATGCAGGAACTGCAAACTGTACTTTGATTGCACCATGTAGTGGAGCAACTGGACTACCGTGGATAGTGGCGTAAGCCAACACCTGGGACCAAAGTCTAAGTTTTCACCAGAACCCGCCGCAAAGTGGGTTGGGCTTGTTGTGGTGTGGTACCACCAGGTCGTTCAACAGATGCAACTTTGTATGCAGTGGTGGCCGAGGTGAGGAACAGAGATGTTGAGCAATATTGTAGTTGAGGACATGCTGGTGGTCAGGATGAGCAGCACAAGTTCAGAAAATCATGAATGTAGCAATAGGTCAGGACAGGAAGAACTGGATCAGAGTCAACAACAGAACCGGGGTCACAACGGGAATTCAGAATAGTAGCACAGGGCATCAAACAATACTGTGAGGCACAAAGATCAAGCAGGGTGTGCAGGAAGAGGCTGGCTTATGAATAATCCCGGGAATAGCCAGCACCAATCAAAGGTGCTCTGGCCATTTAAATAACCGGGAGGCGGGGACACACACTTAACTGCCGGACCAGGAATAGGAGCTTGGACAGGTGGGTTGGAGCTGTGGGGAAAAGGGGCACTGAGAGGGGTATGGGTGAGCCCGTGATGTGGGTCATGGGGGCACCTGTGACATTGCTCCTTTAAAATATTTCTGGATCATGCTGGAACTGCAAATTGTAATGAGGCTGTAACTGCAAAATGTAATGAGAGGGAGGTCATACTAGTACGTGTGGGATACAAACAATACTGAGCCTCAGTTTGTCTTGTTTTACGGACATTACATCAAAGTTGGATCAGCCTCTAGTGTCTTTTTCCAATTTAATTTTGTTGTTGACTCCAAACCCAGGCCTCCATTGGTCAATAAATTTGATTTCCATTGAAAATATTTTTGCGAATTTGTTGTCAATACATTCAGCTTTGTACAGAACAAAGTTTTCAACGAGGATATTTTATTCATTATGATGTGTTATTTCAGTGTTCCCTTTGAGCAGTGTAGTATACAATATATAGTATATATTATATATTCATATAGTTAGCTATAAGAATACAAGGGACCTAAAAATTTGGACTCCATTTGCTCTAACTGGGACCAACAATATCTTACTGGGATGCAAGAAGTTGGCTTCACATGGTTATTGTTGGTCTGTGAAATGTGGTCATCACACAGACTCTTATAACGTTATATGAATGCATCACTCTATATGTATAATGCTTCAACAAGTGTTTTCATTTACAATAGGACTGCAATCCAATCAGTTTTGCAACTGAAAATTAATGCAAAAGACATATATTACACATAAAGAAAAAAATCATCAAACAAATATCATAAGAGGTTATATAATGTTAAAGAAAGTATGCAAACACAAAACAGCATTGTAGATATATATCCACAGCCATTGGATGATTTTTAAACCTAAATTTAAGAATAAGCTATCAATATGGACTAAGACTTTAATATCTGAAACAGTTGGTGGACCTACAGTATATCAATACTAGGAGCACCAGAGATTGGTGATGCACAGGTACATAGTATAAAAATCACAGTTATACAAAGAGATACTGTAACTACAGATTATATAGTATAGATAAGATTTACGTATGGCATCATTGGTTGTCAAGCAATTTAATATCATTGGTGGTCAGTGTTACTTACCGGATTGCATAAGGTATGAATAATACATCTAAAAAATGTTGCAGGAGCTGCGGCACTGCCATACAACATCAAAACTTTATTTTCATAGTAGACTAGATTTACGCTTTTCGAACCTTACCATGTGGAACTACACATATACCTACCATGAATAACCTGGGCGGTTTATTCATGGTAAGAATACGTGTAGGTCTACATGGTAAGGTTCAAAACACATAGGTCTAGTCCAGTGTGACCATGACTTCTGTACATATTTTTAAACTACTGTGAAGATAAAGTTTTGAGGTTTTAAAAAGTTTTTAAAAATTATGAAAAACATTTAAAAAAACTAATTCAAATCAACTAGAACACATATAAAATTAAATAAAAAAGTAAAATCATAGACATATTTATATTAACTTTTTATATTAAAATATAAAAACTATTATTCCCAACAATGTACTCCTTGAGTTATAGCTCCTAAACGTCCGAATCACCACTTTTTAGCCATTTTGGCTATGTTTTTTTAGCTTCCCACTACAAAACGGAATTGCAAAAAAACAAAAAAACTTGGTCTTGAAGGGGTTAAAAAAATAAATAAAATAATGTGTAATTACAGGTTTCTCAAAAGAATCATAATATTAATAACCTCAGCATTCTAATAATGTACAAAATGATGTGTATCTACTTCCTCCACCCCGAAGTTCACATTTAAATAATAACATCTGGAGAAAATTCGCTTTTACATGCATTTACATAATGAGATGCATTTGCATCCCTAGCCCACATTCAGCGAGGAACCCCACTTGGCCTTGTGCTACTAACCCAAAGATGCAGAAGATGGAAATGGAGGAGGAATTCATGATGAGGAAGGCACCATTGCCATCACAAGGGATACATAATTTATCCTTTTCAGAAAGGCCTTTAAACGCTTTAAATATGCCCTGAATGTTAGTATTTAAAATAAATTGAAATTTGATGCTGTGTTTAATGGCCAAATTGTTTTAGGGAATTGAATTCTCCCAATGTGTTCAGCAGCTGAGATAATATTCTTGGGAATATTGGCCTTGTGACATTATACTGAACTGTCAGTCTATTATAAGTGTAAACCACACATAGCTAAATGAAAGTCAAGAATCCACAGAGAGCAGGTGCTGCTCCGTAAGAGTCTCTGATATATGTGCAACCTGTGCCGCGAGAATTGGACAATCTGTATTATCTGTAAGCCGAGAAATATGGTCATAGATGAGTATCCAGAGACCAACTAAAGTCAGTGCAATAAAAGCAGAAATACAATGTGTTAACAGAAGTATAACTCAATTAAGATTTTCATTAGAGCACTCATATTTCTACGGTTATTTTGCCTGAACAGAATTTAGTGTTTCATTTTGGATATTGAAACATCTGTTCTAGGCTTCCCATAATCATTTCAGAAATGCAAATACAGATTTTACTGAATAGTTCATTTTTTTATTTGCAAAACTCATGAAATCTAGAAGAAATATTTGATTTATAATACAGCTTAGCTTATCCTACTAAAATCCGGAATTTTACTCAATCTCTAAGATCCCTGGTAATAGTTTTATAGGTACAAAAGAGTTTAAGTTCCATGCTACCAGCCCTTATTTCATACTGCCGTATAGTATTTAATAGACCGTTTTTTATTACTCTGGAACAGGAAAAAAATATTTGCATCCATCTGAATGAAACAATGGGCTAGTGGAGTTACAAGAAGTGGCCATAGACTTTTTGTGGATTCAATATTTTAGGCTTTCCCAAAATGGAGTTTCTAAAGTTTCTGTTAATTTCTCTTCATCCTAATCCTCAATAATCATTGCACTTTTTCACAATAATCAAAATAAAATTTAAAAAGAAAATAGAAACAACTTTCTAATATAATACATATATAAATATCTGGGAAAGCCATGAGGTGTTGTATGAAGTGCCCCATATAAAAATATGAAAGGAGATATTTAGATACAAAAAGTATTTGAGAAACAAATCATATCCTTAAAGGGAACCTACACCACAAATCTACCAATAAAGGTAGATTGGGTGGTAGTTGGATCAATGGGACGTGAGGATAGCCCTTTTAAGGGCTAATCCTCACGTCCCTGCACTTTTTTGATAACTTTTATTACACATATATTCAAATTTACTTATGCGGCTACTGGGGCGTGGAGTAGCCGCATGTGAGGTTACACGAGACGGCTACTCCACGCCCCGGTAGCCTCTTTTCCCCTCCTACTCACCCATCTTCGGCGCGCAGCTCCGCGTAGCTGCGCGCCCTCGTCCGGCGATCCTGCCGTCTGCGCATGCGCAGAAGATGGGTGAGTAGGAGGGGAAAAGAGGCTACCGGGGCGTGGAGTAGCCGCCTCGTGTAACCTCAGATGCGGCTACTCCACGCCCCAGTAGCCGCATAAGTAAATTTGAATATATATCTAATAAAAGTTATCAAAAAAGTGCAGGGAAGTGAGGATTAGCCCTTAAAAGGGCTATCCTCACTTCCCATTGATCCACCTACCACCCAATCTACCTTTATAGGTAGATTTGTGGTGGTAGGTGCCCTTTAAATACTCCATACCATGGGGTGTAACTAGGAGAGGCAGGGGCTCATGCCAGGCTTCTGGATGGGGCCCCCCTTCCTACTTAAACAATATACATATGTGTATACTCATATGGTGTATATACACACATTAATGCACTCTTACACACATTATACACATGTACACACTCAAAGAGCATATACACATCACATGTAAACACATTTAGTGCCATATACAGATGTACAGCATATATACACATACAATACATACACACCTTATACACATACAGCATATAAACATCACAGATACACACAGCATATATACATCCCATATATGTGTACAATGTGCAACATAATATGTAAATAATGATGCACATCCTTCATTATTTAGTGTGTCAGGTCAGATGACGGGCCCCCTGCACTGTGGGTCCCATAGCAGCTGCTAGGGCTGCTACCCCTATAGTTACACCCCTGCTCCATACTATCTACAAACGCATACAAATATAAAAACAATGTTAATATTAACTTGCAAAAAAAGGATAATAATCCATCAACGAATTGGCCCTTTTCTGTTTGTGTTTTTTTTTCACTCAATACCTTCAAAAATCCATAACTTTCTTGTTTTTCCATAACTTTCTGACTTTTTTTTAGTGTACAGATCTGATGAGGGCTTATTTTGTTATTTTGTTACAATTGTACTTCTTAGTGATGCTATTTAATATACCATGTCGTGTAATGGGAAGCTGGATAGAGAACAGGAGAAAGAGAACTCTGAAGAGTGGACAGAAATCTGACCATGGTCACACAGGTACATGGCTCTGCTTAATCTCTGTGATAGTAATGATCTGTGCATCTGCGTGACCATGGTCAGATAAATGTCCACCGGAAATAAATGATAAAGCTTTCTATAGAATGACAGCAAGCAGAGATCTACAAAACAGTGAAGAATTGATACGAAATGGGCATATCCCTTTAATATACTGCAATACAAGTGCTATTTTAGTATTGCTGACACTTAACAGATGGTCACAGTGGCCTGACTCCTGATGAATTAACATCAGCAACAGATTTCAGTGGCTCGCCAATATCTTTCTTATGTATATTGTTAGACAGGAGGAAAAACGTGTGCTTTGAGAGTTAGAAGAGCTAATTGTTGGCTCATATAGTTATATGAAGCATAGGGACTTCACCCATTGGTCACCAGCTCACAATCTACACAACCTGATAATAATATGTTCCCTGGGATGTAACACAGATAGTTCTAGGTGGAAGTAAATCCCAGCACTGCCTCTACCTGTACAATTAGACAGTTGTATTGTATACAGGTCAGGTTTTATGATAATACGATCTGCTCATTTGTATTCCGCACAATAACGAATGATTTACGTATAGAAAAGTTATCTGTACAGAACTTTCTGTTTCCCCATTTGAAAGCATGACTGCAGATATTAAAACTCATGAACAGTTTTTTTTTACTCCTGAACACCCCAAGGATGAAATAATGGAGCTTTAGATTAAAATAAAAAAGCCTTTAGAATTGTACCTGTGGGGACACTTTGTGTACCTGCACTGTGACAAGTCCCTTCAGATCTGTTAAATGCTCTCGAAAGGCTTTAGAAAGGACCTGATTCATGCTTCCATAGCTGGAAACGCTAGCAAAATAAAATTAAAGAGTAAGAGAGATGGCAAAAGATATATAAAAGGGTTTAGCAAGAGCTGCAGGATGCTCGACAATGCATCACCACTAACAATCCTACAAAAGACGTCTAGCTAAAGAACGGAGTACAATTATTACCTGTGTGACGTCTCCTAATTGAAAGCGCTCTCTGTGTAAACCCTCAGGTGAAGGGACTTGAAAAGTGTATTCTCTATGCAGAGAAAAAAGCAAAAGCACACAAAAATGCCTTTTTCTTTGTTACTGTTTTTAATTGTACCATTGGCCTTTTAACCTATTCAAAGCCAGATTGAAATATTTATGATATTTTGAAAGATAAAGCAGAAAAACATTCAAATTGGCCAATGTATTGTACATCTACATATAAAGCAAAGGAGGCAGGAGCAGCAGAGCTGATTTTGTGTTTTAGATGTATACACAGCATATACACTGTATATCTACACCCATCCTCTAGTCTTTACTGATGAGACCACCATTAATTATTAGGACAGAGGTCTCTCCATTTAAATACACAGTGGTCATGCAGGGCAAGGGTACTATCACTGCCACCAAAAATCAAGCATGATAAGTCATAAAAGAAACCAGAAGCAAAGAGTCAGCTAGCAGAACTGTTAAACCCCATAGCTGTACTTCCGATCTGGGAGGCTTGGCGCAAGCTCCAAGTAATCTCTGACAGCAATTTGCTGTGGAAGCAACATCAGAGTGCCTCATACCAGCCCTACCCAGGACCAGACCTGTAGAGTCCCGTCAGTCATGGGTCTGCCTGGAAGGCTTCCGTCACCCTCTTGGTGCGCCGCAGGCCCGCAGCACACTACAAGAGTGCCTCCACCGGCAACAGCCCCCACCCTGGCCCTGGCAATGCATGTGGAGAAGTCCAGGACCGGGTACAACACAACATGTATAGTGAAAGAACGCATGAGTCACACATGAAGAGTGCTTGCAACCCACACCATGATTCAGAGCCTCACAGGATCCTTAAGAACACCAGTGCAACCCAACACTGTAGAGCCGCAACACCAGCCTACATAAGGTGCACCAAAGCACCAGGACTTAGTGCAATTACAGTGCTGGCAACAAGCAGCTCTAGCACCCACCTCAGACATGGTGCCAAGTTACACAGTGTAATGCCATGTCTCATGTTTCCCCTGTTCATTCCAGCCCCTTGTATCCTTCAATGGATCGGAGGGCCTGCACATGGTAGCATCCGGTGCCCAACCAGGTGCATTAGAGCACTGGTATCTGGCTGCCCACAGCGTCTTCTACTTGTTGATCAGTGTATTTACTTGTAGAAATCCCATTGGAGTTGACAAATTACTTTATGAGAACACATAAAGAGAAGGTATTTTATAACTGACTCAACTTTATGGCAAAGACAAGAAGAGGACTTTGCCCACTTCACTGCTGCTGAGGTATATTTCTGACCAGGAACTGAAAATTCAATAACTCTGAAAAGAATAGGGAAAACAACACTATTAAGGCCTTATTTCATATGTTTTGAAAGGGAGAGTCACATATAGCAATTGGATAGAAATCATTTTGAAATCAGACTCACATTATAAATACTTGGAACAACAACACACTCGCATTGCACTATGTTACGTGGTTTTCAATGGGCTTGTTCTTATTTGCATTTTTTTTTTACCTTCTTCGTGCATGCGTTTTTTTCATGCTCGTTGAAATTGCTGCATGCTCTACTTTTGCATTTCACGCCCCCCTCAAGTCTATGGAGACGCATCAAAAATCGAGGCTGAAATGGAGATGGTTCGGCGCTCCCCGATGACGTCACGGGGAGCGACGATCCTCGGCAAGATGGCGGCGCCCATGCACCGGCATCTTTTTGAAGCCTTCGGCAGCTTTGCCAGCTGATATCGCCAGGAAATTGTTTGATCTAATATGCAGCTAAGACTTACCCGCTATGGAGAGGGCTCTGTCTGTGAGCCCTCTCCATGCACTGGGACCCGACCCCCGCCGTGAATACATGGCGGACGGGCGTGAACCGGTTAAACAAGTTGTGACTATTGGTCTCTTCAAGATTCTTTAAGGAATCATATTCATATGTAGATTTTTATAGTGTATTGATCATAATAAGGAATCATTTTTCATGTACATACTCACTTTAACAGGAAAGTACAGACTAAACTGGTTTTCAGAACGTAGATATGTTTCAGAACATAGATATATTACCCATCCACCCACAGTAGCCATAAAATAATCAGCAAAATGATTCCGAAAACGCCTTCCAGCTTCTCCAGGTGATGCCAGGTGACGCCTTCCAGCTTCTCCATGATGAGTGGGTTCAGGAGTGGCAACATCTGGAAATATATCTAGATGTGGCTTCTCAAGCAGGTCATAAATACCAGAATAATTATGTAAAATTACACATGCTTTGATCACACAAATGATATTTTGGGGAGACAGCTGCATTATGATTGTAAAACCCTCCATCTGCTTGCACAGATACCAGTGAAACCCATCACCTGCGCTTACGCCGGGCAACTCACTCACTCACTCACTCACTCACCATATTTCATATTTTCATATTTCCTCCAAAGTAGCTGAATCAGACATGGTTCAACACACAACAGCAACAAGCAAAAAGTGATAGCACAAGCCAATAAATATAGACCATGTGCAATCATGTGACATCTAAGAAGCACTTTTTATGATGGTTTTGGGACATGTGGGTACCAATTGAAGAACCATGTGATTTGAAACACGCCTGTGAAAAACGCACTGAAAACACGGTAAAAACGCAAACACCCCGAATGTAAAAAAAGGCAAAAACACTAATGACTCCAAGCACAAACTGACAAAGAATGCAGGGAAAAATGTAAATTTTTCCATCATTTCACTCTGACGGGGCATTCACTCTGAGGGGCATTATTTTTCCTTATACTTAACTCCTTTACCACCGCGATACTGCTATGAACATCCTATTTGCACATGCCAGTGCAGAAAGAACATCTATAAATGTCTTGCCAGTGACCAACTTTAAATGGTCATGAATTGGTCAACCCTTAAACATAGAAATATAATTTTATGACATTTTAAACAGGAGAATATTTGGATTTTGTATGGATGCTTACCACAATATTCCAATATTCACCCTCAACCCCCTATGCGCACCAGATACTTCCCACACGGGGACATTCTATAACGTCCCACTTCTGGCACCGGCGCACGAATGGAGCCGACACCAGAAGCCGCGGCTGTCAGCTATACAGTATAGCTGACACCGCGTACTAACACCAGCTCTGATCGCTAGTGTTAACCCCTTACATGCCGCGGTCATGCTTGAGTGTAAGGGTGTTCCCCCTATGGATCGTATCCCCCGTGCCGCTTACCGAGGGGTCAGATCCACTTCTGTGCAGCCCCGAGGTCTGCCAAGTGCCCCGGGGCTGCCTGTGTTCCCCGCAGTCAGACCCTTTCCGGTTCTGACTGTAAACTGTCTGCGCATGTGTCTGCATGCTCAAACAGTTTACACTGATCTACAATAAATCAGTATTGTAAAGCAGTGTATTGGACTTGAACCAGCGATTAGAGCATTGCTGGTTCAAGTTAAAGTACTGGACGTATTATTATAAAAGGTAAAAACAGTAAAGTTTAAACATTAGAATAAATAAAAAATAAATACATAAAAATTTAAGCCCCCAAAATGCCACTTTTATTATACAATCTGTATAATAAAACAGAATCGTTAATGAACCTGCACAGTAAAAGAACAGTCCTTCTTGCAAAAAATTAGCCCTTAACAAGATTTGTCAGTAGAAAAATAAAAAAGTTATGCATATGCAAGTCGGTCATGCTTTAATTAACAATTTTTTGTTTTATTCAACAAAAATAGGGAAGAAATAAAAAATCTATATAAATGAGGTATTTTCGTAATTGTGGTGAATAAAAGAATAAAAATAATATACGATGTTTATGGTATGGTAAACGGCCAAAAAAAAACACAAAAAAATCTTCCAAAAAATTGATGATTTTCATTTCCTCCACCAACAAAGAGTTAATAAAATCTCACCAATTAACTATAGATGCCTCACAATTATGTCCCAGAAAAGTGCATCTTATGCAGCAAAAAATAAACCTTTAGGTGAAAATTAAAAGAACAAAAAAAATTATAGCCTGTACAATTTGACAAAGCAAATCTGCTCCTTCGCCTCCTTCCATTATTTGCCCAGCCGTGCGCCCATACAGCAGTTTACCACCAGATATGGGGTATCACTGTACTCGGGAGGAATTGGGTATCAAACTTTGTGGAGCCTTTTTTCATTTAATCCATTGCACATGTAACCAAAATGAATGAATTGTCAAAAAATATTACAAATTGTGGACCGCACCTCCATTTAGTTTAAACCCCTTTAAAACACCTAAAGGGTTAACAAACTTTTTAAAAGTTCTTTTTCATACTATGAGGGGTGTAGTTTCCAATATTTACAAGTCTAGATATTATTTAGGACTCTCACAGTCAATTAAAAGTTGAGCAGGTCCATCTAAATACGGGTTTTGTTGATTTTCCCAAAAATTTTAAAAATGGCCCCCAAATTCTGAGCCTCATAACATTCTAGTAAAATATGTGGAATCTTAAAAAAACATGCCAACATAAAGCAGACACTTAGGGAATGTACGTTATTAATGTACTTGGGTGCTATGACTATCTGCATTAAAAGTAGAGGTATTTTACCAGGGGAGAACCTGTCTGGTCAATTCTCAGAAATTGATCAGATTAGTTAGGGGTGATATAATTAAGTGTAGAGGTATGTATCCATGGATTGCGAGGATAAATCTGGTGGAGATGTTGGTACTACCAAAAATACTGTACACACTCTGGTGTTTTACATTTCTTCCTAAGAAACCATTAAAGGTTATACAAAGTATGTTATTTAAATTTATAGGGGAGTGGCCGGTAAAATACCATCATTACCATGGGATGATGGTGGAGTGGGGTTTAACTTTATATAATAGAGCAATAAGTCTACAATACATTATACCACCAACAATGTTATAAGTGGAAGAAGCACTGTTAACTCCAAGTTGTTCTTTGAAAGAGATATTGTTTAGGTCTTCCGCTGGTCTGCTAATACTGTCATACAAATCTGTCACAATTGATCACCTTCGTGCAGTTTGGAAGGATTCTAAAGAAACTAACTGGATATATTTTGATAAAAAGGTAATTTAAATAGCTTGGTTGGTTGAAAACCCGGCTATGGCTTCTAAGAAATTTCAACAGAGATGTGAGAAGTTTACATAAGAAGACTTATTTTTAGGAAATAGAATGATTTATTTTGATGAAGCAATAAAGGCAGGTATCCTTGAAGGGGGTGATTTTCTGATTTATACCAGTATCAGCAGCTCTATGAAACAACATGATGTCTTAAGGAAAATGACTATCCAAAAATGTACCTCCCAGTTTGTAAACAAAGTTGCAAAACAAATCCAGCGCCAATACAAACTGCTTTCCGGGATCTACAGAAATCTCTTAACCATGATATAGGAAGGTATAGGTATAGGAAAAAATGGGATGTAGGTTGAGAGCATAGTTTGAGCGAATGGGAAAGATCTTGGAAGTCTATTTCACAATACTCTATTTGTATAAATTGCATAGAACTAGCAAAAAAAAATTCAGTAACAGAGGAAAAAGTGCATCTTGCTGGAAGGGGGTGGTCTAGATGGAAGCTTTTTACATTCTTGGTGGGGATATACATAGTTTCAAAAATATTGGAAGGACTTATTTAGGATTACTGTATTTTCCGGGCCATTAGACGCACCGGAATATAAGGCGCTTCAGTCCTAGACGCCTTATATATGGAATAATTCCATATATAAGGCGCATCGGACTATAAGGCGCAGGGTGGCCGGGGGCGTGGCGGAGGTCTGGGGGCGTGGCAGAGCAGAGACAGACCGACCGGAGAGGTGAGCGGGGAAGGGGGTCCCTTCAGGTGGAGGAGGGCAGTGGACCCTACTTACATAGATCCCCGCTACCGGAGACAGCAGATCTCCAGCGGGAACTGCAGACCGACGCGGCAGAAGTTGTTGCATGGTCTGCAGTTCCCGCTGGAGATCTGCTGTCTCCGGTAGCGGGGACCTATGTAAGTAGGGTCCGCTGCCCTCCTCCATATTTTGGAGTCATTCTCAGATATACATTTCCTGCGTGGCTGCTCTGCGGTACAGTCCCCCGGAGACGAGCATCATATCATGAGGTAATTGTGTCTCGCTGCAACATTAAATAACGCTACAGAAGGGAGCAGAGTTATGAGGAGAAAAATCCAAACAGCCGCTGTGACTATCTCCAGATACGGAACGGGACCGTGTAGAAATATCTTCTGCTTCATTAGCTCCATGACACCGCCAAATGCCACGTTCTGAAGGAACGCCACACACAGGGCGCACCGGAGTATAAGGCGCACTTTGGATTTCTAAGGAAATCCTTGGCTTTTATGTGCGCCTTATAGTCCGGAAAATACGGTATATCTAGAGTTGTTGGGAAGGAGGTATCTCCGTATGTGGAATTGGCTCTCTTAACAATGAACTTGGATTTGCTTCCAAAAAGACCAAAAGATTTTTGGTATCTCACATACTTTATGCAGCTAGAATTGAAATAACTCAACATTAAAGAGACGAGCAGGGTCCCACACTACAATAATGAGAATAAATAAATTCTATCAATATGAATTTTGGATAGCTATAGAGAAAAGAAAACTTCCAAACTTTGAAAAATGTGGAGTTCTAAGCCAGATTTATTTGGGGGTCTTTTATAGAGTAAAAAAAAAGGAAAAAAAATATAATTAATAGTGTTTTTTTCTCTTCTTTTTTTTCTTTCTTGTATCTTCTTTTGAGGGAATGTTGGTTTAGAAAGGGATAAGATATGATTCTAATGGATTTTAGTGACTTTGAAAAATTAGAATATCAGAGTGGGGAAGTGAGCATGTGATGGATATGTCTAAGTTTTGACATGATATGACATTCTCTTTTCTTTTTTTTAGTGTCTTATGTTAAAGATTATTTCTTGTGCTTGTTTGTATGTTTCTCAAACTATTTAATAAAAAAAGTAGAGAATTCAGAACTTTGAAAATAAAGAATTTTTCAAAGTTTTTGCCAAATTTTGTTTTTTTTCATCACTAAACACAAAAGATATCATCCAAAATTTTAAACTAATTTAAAGTACAATGTGTCACAAGAAAACAATCTCAAAAGCCCCCAGAAATCTTATAGCGTTCCAAAGATATAAGCACTTATAGTGACACAGGTCAGATTTGCAAAATGGGGCCACGTCGTAGAGGCCAAAGGGGTTAAAGTTGTACTAAAAAATATATATTTTTATGTACAGCTTTGTATTCCCAATTGTAAATTCAAGAGTGAAAATCTCTGGTTCTCTTAAGCACAGATGCACAATCTATATATCCATATTAACGACTCTCCTGTTTAACATGACACTAGAATTGTGGCTCAGGGTTCAAGGTGCAAGGTGCAATTGTGGTGCAAGGGTTCAGGAGATATAAGCATTTGAAGTCTGCCCACCTCAAGCCTGTCAGCTGAAGGCAGAATAAAGAAGAAGCTGCAGGAGACTTTCACTTTCACTTTGCAGAAGTACATGCACCCTCTGCATCTGTAGCTGAACCTAGGAAAGGGTGATGGAATAATACTGTACATATTTATAACATATTTTGGTAAAAGTTACTACTTATTTAAAAAAAAACTTTAATTGGAAAAATTATTTTTTCACATTTGCAGTCAATTGTTGGCAAATTTTATAAAGAAAAAAATATGTTATTAATAAAACTATCCTATCAAGATAAAGTCTCACATGTTCTGAAAAAAAATTAAGTAAAAATTGTTATGATATGTAAAGCTTTTCCAGAGGTATTGTCATTTAACCCCTTAATGGCTTGGCCCTTTTAGTTTTTTCACTTCCATTTTTCCCTCAAAAATTTCTTCAAAAATCTATAACTTTTTTATTCTTCCACAAACAGAGCTCTGTGATGGCTTATTTTTTGCATAACAAATTGAACTTCATAGTGACAGTATTTAATATTGCCTGCTGTGTACTGGGAAGTGGAAAAAAAATTTCAAATGCAGTGAAAATGGTGAAAAAATGCATTTTCTTGTGGCCTTGGATTTTACAGATTTCATTGTGCGCCCAAATAACATGTCTACTTTATTTCTTGGGTTAGTACGATTATGGGGATACCAAATTTGTATAGGTTTTATAGTGTTTTCATACTTTTACAAAGATTGACTGGCACCAATAACTTTTCTATACTTTGGTTTACGAAGCTGTGAGTGGTGTTATTTTTTTGCGAATTTTGATGGTGTTTTCAATGCTAAAATTTTTTAGGACTGTGCGATCTTGCTATCACTTTTTGTTGATTTTTTTTTATTTTTCAAATTGGCAAAAAAGTGCCATTTTTGACTTTGGGCGCTATTTTCTGTAAATACACAATGAAAATCCGTTATTATATTTTATATTATATTATCTTGATTTGTAGCATTTTTTCTATGCTTGCCTAAAAGTTTTGCTTAATAATGTACATATTAGACATGAGCTGTTACTTCTGTGCTTTAATTAATCAGATCTCTCAAACCCAGACTTAGACTTAACACATGTTGCATCTGCTTTCTGTATTTCTTTCATTTCTGTCCCTGGGGTCTTGCTAAATATTTTATATCAGTAGTTCTGAATACCAGACCACTACATTGGAATGTTCAATTCAATTATAAAATGTTTGGAATTTTCTACAATCCCAGTGAAATGTCTGGAGACGGTTAATTACGAGACTGTTCCTGCAGAGCGCTAGATCAAAATATTAACACAAATGCCCAAAAATCTTCCTGTGCCAGCAATGAGCATTGACTCTTATAATTACTAATTAAGGGCGATTTTTAGTTTACCCCTAAATTGCTTGATTAAACAAAACACAGTCTCCACTGACTGTACTTATTACTTATTAAGCTGAATCTTTGGTTAGCCTTAGGCTTCAGTTCAAAACAAAAACTATTTAATGTAATAAAATTAAATGATTAACATAAGCATACAGATTCAAATAAGGTAAAGTTACAAACAGATAGTTGTTGTCAAGAATTGCGGGATGAATGTCCGCGCTGCTCCAACGTTCTGGCGGGATGTTGGGGTGTGTGTGCCTGCGTGCTCGTATGTTAGACACCAGAAAGATGGCCTCTTGATCTGAGGCGACCTGATTTGAGCGGTGCTCACTGTTCAGGTGCCCCGGAGCGATGAAGGTAATGATTTGCTGTTGTTTAATGATGTTGTTTAATGATAGGAAAGAGTATTGTGGGGGAAAAATTGAGAATTTCTGTATGGAGATGAGTTGAGATTCGATGTGGAATTGGGGTTATTAATTGGAAGTTGGAATACTAAGGAAATGATGAATACATAAATGAAGGAATAAATTAAAGAATAATAAATTAATGATAAATGAATGAATGAGTGGCAAGGTTGCATTTTGTTGGTTGACTGGGTTGAGAATAATAGAAGTGTAGGAATATGATAGTAAGAATATGACTAGAAGAACAGGGGGGAGAGGTGATGGTGGTGTTTATCAGAAGTTGTCCTCAAACATCTTATTTAGGCTTCCTGGATGTAGGCAGTTCAATTTAATAATCCAGTACATTTCCCGTTTGGGTTGTGGTGTTTTTTGGGTATAATTTCAATAGGTGTTACAGTGAAGGCTGAGAAGTTTTTTTTCCTGGCAGGCTAGAGCATGTCTGGAGATGCTGTGTTTGGTGTATCCATTAGTTACTTTGCTACTATGGTCATTCATTTATGTTGCAGGCTTAAGCATGTTTGTCCTATGTATTGTAAACCACAGGCGCACTCAAGTAGGTATATTACAAGATGAGGAACAGTTGATAAATTGGTGGATTTTAAAGCTTTCACCAGTTTGAATGCTGGTGAAGGATTCCCTTCTATGTTGTATATTGGAGCAGCATTTTCAGTTTGTCATTTGTAGCTCCCTATTATTTGAGGGAAGAGAGACATTTGTTTTGTCGTGGTCTTCTTCAACCATAATCTGGTTGGGGCTAGTAGGCCTTCTAATGTTTGGGATCTTCTATATAGAATTTTGGGTTGTCTGGATAGATGTTTTTTGAGGAAAGGGTTGTTCAGGAGGATGGGCCAATGTTTTCTCAGGATGTTGGCCAGGGTTTGGTGGTTGTTGTTGTAACTAGTGATGCTAGTGAGCTGAACTACTTACTGTTGGAGGTTGTGAGGTTCTTTTTAGTTTTTATAGAGGGTTTCAGGCATTCTGCTTGTGTAAGAGTGAGAGCCCTGTGAAAAGCTGTGTCGATTAGGGGTTTTGGGAAATGCTTTTCTTTAAATCTCTTTTTGAGAAGTATGCTCTGGTCCTCAAAGATTTCTGTGTCGGTACAATTTTTTTGTATTTGTCTAAATTGACTTATTGGAATATTTGATTTCCATGTATTGTGGTGGGCACTTCTTTAGTTCTTTAGTGCTATTTCTGTCAACGAGTTTGAAGTGGGTACTTGTGGAGATCTGATTGTTGTTGGAAGATAAATGAAGATCCAAGAACCCAAGGTCCGATGGTGAGAAAGAGGTCGAGAATGATAGGACCCAAAAAGAAAAGGATTTCATCTGGATCGATTCTCCCATCAACCTTGCACCACCTCCCAAAGGTCCATAAAAACACAACAACTCCACCAGACCAATAATCTTGGTGATCTCCTCTCTTACATGTAATTTATCCCACTATGTGGACACCCTACTCCAGAAACATGTAATTGGACTTAACTCCTATCTAAGTGACTCAACAAGTGTATTGCTTACACTTGAGAACATCAAATGGGAAATGACCTACACCTGGCTTTCATTAGATATCAAATCTCTATATTCCAACATTCCCCACCAAAAAGGCCTAGATGCCGTGAAACACTACTTATACAATGATCCAGATATGCCTATTCAACAGAGCCATCAACTTCATACTTACACATAACAATTTTACCTTCCAAAACACCACTTATAGACAAACCAAAGGTACTACCATGGGAAGACGATTCGCCCCAAGTTACGTGAATCTATACGTGGGAAAATTCGAGGAAGACTATATCTATAACGATCACATTTGGAAATTAAATATAATTATATACAAACACAATATTGATGATCTTTTACTCATTTGGGACAGACCTCCAACTTCCATTAACCAATTCATTTGCTAACTGAATGACAACGATCGTGGCCTATCATTCTCGGACTCCTTCTCAACATCGGACATTGAGTTCTTGGATCTCCATTTATCTTCAAACAACAATCAGATCTCCACAAGTACCCACTTCAAACCCGTTGACACAAATAGCTATCTGCACTATAGAAGTGCCCACCACAATAAATGGAAATCAAATATTCCATTCAGGCAATATAGATGAATATGAAAAAATTTTACCGACACAGAAACCTTTGAGGACCAGAGCTTACTTCTCAAAAAGACATTTAAAGAAAAGGGTTTCCCAAAACCCCTAGTCGATGTAGCTTTTCACAGGGCTCTCACTCTTACACAAGCAGAATGCCTGAAACCCTCTATAAAAACTAAAAAGAACCTCACAACCTCCAACAGTAAGTAGTTCAGCTTTCATCACTAGTTACAACAACAACCACCAAACCCTGGCCAACATCCTGAGAAAACATTGGCCCATCCTCCTGAACAACCCTTTCCTCAAAAAACATCTATCCAGACAACCCAAAATTGTATATAGAAGATCCCAAACATTGAAAGGCCTACTAGCCCCAACCGGATTTCAAAAGAAGAACACCACAACAAAACAAATGTCTCTCTTCCCTCAAGTAATAGGGAGCTACAAATGCGGCTAGACAAACTGCAAATGTTGCTCTAATATACACCATAGAAGGAAATCCTTCACCAGCATTCAAACTGGTAAAAGCTTTAAAATCCACCAATTTATCATCTGCTCCTCATCTTATGTAATATGCCTACTTGAGGGCACCTGTGGTTTACAATATATAGGATGAACGTGCTTAAGCATGCAAACGTGAATGAATGGCCATAGTAGCAAAGTAACTAATGGATACACCAAACACAGCATCTCCAGACATGCTCTAGCCTGCCATGAAAAAAACTTCTCCGCCTTCACCGTAACACCTATTGAAATTATACCCGAAAAACACCACAACCGTTTTGAACAACTACCTAAAAGGGAAATGTGCTGGATTTTTAAATTGAACAGCCTACATCCAGGAGGCCTAAATGAGATGTTTGAGGACAACTTCTATGCTCCTCTTATGGATCTACCAAGCCAGCCCATTGCTTTTTTCTTTTAACCATTGATCCACTATTTATATAACATCATTCCTGCATTGCGTGTGACCTTATATATTATATATTATTTATTGTACATTTATGCATACTTTTCATGCAATTATGCCTATTTTTTTATATATTCATATATGTGCTTTCTATAAGGTTTTATATATAATACATGCATTTCTATCAAATTAGCTTTATCAATTTACATATCCATCGATTTATTTGTGAACTTTTTATTCCCTATATTACATTAGTAACTATCAACCACATTACACTATGAATGTTTTATGAATACATTTGCCAATAGCCTACCTGCAAGTAAAACTATATATATACACATGGATTTATATAAGTTTACACCCTCAGATCAAAACTGGCAATTACAACCTTATACAGTATTTACTGACCTACAGAATTTGAATTTCACTTGAAAAAGGGGACGCCGATCCCCAAAGCGCGTTGAGATTTCCTGTATGGTCCTTTTATAATAATAAAACCTTTGAAGAATTATCAGTCTGGCTGAGCGCCTCTCGTCCTTGACCCCCCTGAACCTATTGCCTGACTTCTACCAATGTAGCACCCTGAGTTTGGAGATCACAAGGACATTGGCTGGAGGTAGGGGGCGTGGGCATGTAATTGACCAATGTCTTAACTTTGTATGACAAGTTTTTTGTTGTTGTTTTGCTTATTTTTTGTATTTTTTAATTGCAGAACAAACATAAGATGTTAACCCCTTCCTGCACCCTGTTGCAACTGTTCATAGAGTGTTTATAGTTACTGCACCATGAGATACAGTTATTTCTTGATGACAATTCGGGCTCAAAGCACTTTTATGGCACCTTTACAATCATTCCACCTCTGTACAGGATGGATTACATGACAAATGGGAAAAAACCTGGGAGTGAGATATACATGAATTGCTTTATCCAACGTACACTCAGCTGCACATATGCACTCATTCAGGACTTACTCTCCTGCAGGTTTCCTGCTTCAATCTACTTTGTTTGAAAGTTGAACTGTGTTTTTGGAATATTTGACTCCCACTCATGCTTTCTGTAAAAAAGCTGCAGGCATCCAGCTTAATAATACACATTTTCACATTTACAAAACCTATTTAATTTCCATGACAAAAGATATTCAGTTTGCTTGTAGGAAATCTCAACATTTATTTGCAGCCAGGAAAATAGACTAATAGATTTTAATCAAAGGTGGAAAGCAGAGGAAGACATTCAGTGCAAAGTATTAAATCCTCTTTGGAAAGTCAGAAGCCAATGTACTTCTTACCAGGATGACTCTTCAAATGTGAACAGTTTTAAAGAAAGCATCATGTGGTATTGTGCTCACCTGTAATACATTTTACTGCATTAAGCTATTTTACCATCTTGTGGAGTCTATGGGGCAGATTTACTTACCCGGTCCATTCGCGATCCAGCGGCGCGTTCTCCCATTCGGGATTCATTAAGGTAGTTCTTCCGCCGTCCACCAGGTGTCGCTGCTGTGCTGAAAAGCATCGGAACGCACTGGAGTTCACCGAGCCGGGCTGAGTGAAGGTAATTGCTAGCTCCGCGACAGATTTTTTTTTTAAATGCGGCGGTTTTTACGAATCCGTCGGGTTTTATTTCGGCCACGCCCCGATTTCAGTCAAGTGCATGCCAGCGCCGATGCACCACAATCTGATCACGTGCGCCAAAATCCCAGGGGAATTCAGGGAAAATCGGCGCAAATTGGAAATATTCGGGTAGCACGTCGGGAAAACGCGAATTGGGCCCTTAGTAAATGACCCACAATGTCTCTCACTATGATAAGAGCGCGGCATCGGATATTTTTATGGACACATTTGTTGCAGAAAATGCAATTTGTAAAAGGGATTAAGAATGATATGAATAAAGTTTGTTCTAATGTCTCAGAAACAGCAATAATATGTATTTTAAAAGAATAGTAAAAATATAAAAAATGCACAGTAAAGGCTGTTTCAGATGTGTATTACTGACCAGCAGTGGCTGAATATCATCGACCGACCAGAGTTCCGGGGGTGATTCAATAGAGTGTACTTGGAGGGGACCCCATTCTTTTGATTGTGGAGTTTATGAGAAGACTTCTTTAATTTTGTGCTAATGCACAAAATATACTGGACCACATCTCCCCATACCATACAACAGTGTACTGCCACTAGACTAAATTAATAAATCTAAAGACAAAATACTAAGTCCATATCTTGATCAAATTATGTATGGAGGGCAAAAAGACAACTTCATTGTGACCTCTTACTAAAGTAGAGTGTCTCTGTAAAAACAGATGCAGTATTTTGTGGTATCTTCCTGCACTGCAATCTAGCACCTTTATGTAGTGGGTCCCATTAGCACAACACCTGTTGCCTGCCTTCATGGTTCTGAGCCTGAGCACACCATAACCAGAACACCATGCTATGCAGTCTCAAACAACTGATTGAGAACAATTGGTCAGCCAACTTTAGTCAGAACCTTTACCAAAAAATGTCAGAATACTGGTACCAGGGTTAAATGTTAAAACTAGAAATGGGCAAATCGATTCAATCGAAGTGGAAATTGGTCTGAATTTCAGGGAAAACTTGATTCGTCACAAATCCGAAGTTTACAGTGATTTGTGGAAACAAAGTTTTTTTTTCTCCTTTATTACCAAAATGGGCGCAAGTACAACGTGTGTCACGATACTAGTGGTACGGGAGCAGGAGTCCAGTAGTCTGGTAAGGCAGAGGAGGCTGGAGGCAGTACACATATAGCCCGCAGGGGGCTGCAGTAGCAGTCTTGAACAGGAATGTAGAGACCAGAGTAAGAGTCTGAGTATCTCAGGAGCTGAGGGTGCAGTATAGACAACTTGCAGTCAGCAAAGGAGATGTTCCAAGGAACTACAAGAAGATCTCCAGCAAGGAGGTTTCCTGGGTGTACAGGCTGCACTCAGTAAACTGAATACAATACTAACACAAGCAGATACAAGTGTCAGAGACACGTATATAGGCAGACCATTCAAGGTGAACTCGGGGCAGTTCTAATCAGGAGACACAGGTGGTGGGTTTTACAAGTAGGCAGCAGACATCTATTCAACTAGTGGAGTGGCTCAGCAAACAAGGAGACACAGAACCATGCACCAGAACACAGGTTTGAATCCTGACATTGTGTTACATGGGGCAGAGAACTATGGGAAGGAGAAAGGAACACCCTCGATCACATGTGCAGGCAAATCGACACGGTTGTGCTGTAAATCACTGCATGAATGCCTGAGCCTTGCTCTCTACTTGCACTGCCAGCCTGAATGGATGGGAGTGATTGACTGACTGACGTGTGCACACACTGTATCGCTCTCTTCCTCCATGGCACGTCACCTGGATGAGCGATCAGAGCATGCAGCCACCCTCGCCCGCATCACAATCCGCCATCCACCATTCACTCTTTCAAACATGGAAGTCTCTGGTCTCAGCTCCACTCCTGTCCTCTCGTCCCATGGTCTTCACCCCAGGGTTCTTGATACCCCATTAAATTCACTGTGTAAGTCTATCAATTCGACCGGTACTCACATAAGCCCCCTTCCCGATTCTTTGTTACTTTCCCACCCCCGGGAGTTTCCTGGACCTCGCTGCTGGAACCACTTCCACAAGAGCGGCTAGGGGAGGGTGGTTTCACTGGTCCTGGACAAAATTCCACACTCTGCCATTTTCTTCCATCGCAGTCACCTCCATACGATGGAGCAAGGCACCAGGAGCTCCCTGGACCTCGTGGCAAGGAACCACTTCCATGAGGGCGGCTAGGGTAGGGTGCTTCTGGCACCTCCACACACTATCATTATGCCACACTGTGGCATACCATGTTGCTGCCAACTGACCGCTGTCTCCCTGGAACACCCTGTGATTTCCATAATGCTGTTTCCACCCTCCAACACTCTATGATGTTGCCACTATGTTTGGTTTTCCCCTTCATTTCATCCTCACTTCATCCCCCTAAGGATTGATAGCCAAAAGCAGGAGTGGATGCAGAACACAGAGGATATGCAAATATCCCATTTACTGGTCATCTCTGTTTTGGATCAACTCCTGTTTGTTTTTGGCTTTAGCAATAGTGATGGATTATTGATTGATTGAAATCGAACACTGAAGGATGCAAAGAAGGGCAAAATGATCATTGACGTCAAAGCAAAATTACTGCCGACACCCTCTCCACTCTTTTGGGGGGTTTCTACATGTATTAGCGTTTAACAGAACAGATTCTCTCATCATCTATGGAATCATCCAGGGCCGCATATGCCATGAGGCAAGATGAAAATCTTGCGTCAGGGGCAGATGGCAGCTTCCTGTAGGGGGCGGCATTGCACAGCCCAATAACCTCAGGCAGACCATGATGATGCTGCTGCACAGAAGATCAATCTCTCTCCTGCCGAACCCAGAGCAGGAGAAGCTTTCACGCGACAAACACTTTGTTATTGAAAGGAGTGTGCCAGTGCTCAATGGGACTGTCACATTTATCATGCAGAGTCTGACAGAGATTATGTCGCAGGCCCCATGATAAAGGTGAACCAAAAAAAAGTGTTAGAGGCACCAGATTCATGAAGAACGTGCACCAGAAATCCTGAATCTGGCATCCCCTGCACTATACTCACACTGCACTGTTTTTAGTAAATGTGCCCCAGTGTATCAGTGGTCAATATAAACTTCTACACTATGGGGACATAAATTATGTTTATGTATAGGCAAAGTTAGTCAGAAAAAAGTTGGCACTCACCGCTTCTTTAAAACCTCTTCTTTTATTAAATCGTCTTTAAAATGACATAAATGACAGTAGAGGGTGACATAGAGGGATGCGTTTTAGGTACAGGAATGAATCGTTTGGCGCTAGTCCTAGCACTTCATCTTGCCTGGTTCTCCGGGCGTCCCCACCTGTCTTTTAAATGGGGGTGCCAGGAGACGATGCTACGTCATGTAGCCGCACCTACAACCCCAAGGACACAGTTTTGGTTAGGTTAAAAACATTTAGCTGGCGGAGACAATCATTTGCTTGTCCCGCCTCTACTGAACATGGCGACGAAGATGCGGACCCGAGTGAGAACTGGTGCCGGACCTAGGTAGGAGGTCCTATCCTGCATGTTTCAAATTGGATTGGAGCGGTCTGGAAGGTGGGCGTGGGCAGAAGGCATGATGGAAACTGGTAATGAAAGCTATCTAGTGACAGACAATCGGAGCTGTAGGGGAACAGTCAGGTAACACAGGTCAGAGTCCATTTTCAAGAGGGGGCAGGTCTTACATGTGATAGTATGAACATGCATTTTCACATCAGAAGTGAAACAGATCATGACAACACATTTTCATAACTGGAATATAACGGATTATACAGGCTTTCAAGTATACAAAATATGCCATTTTATCAATTCTTTGCAGACAAACCAAGTGTCCTTTCTTTACGTCTGAACAATCATTCTGAATCAAACTAATACTATTATAAACTCACTGGCCACTTTTTTAGGTACACCTGTCCAACTGCTCGTTAACACTTAATTTCTAATCAGCCAATCACATGGCGGCAACTCAGTGCATTTAGGCATGTAGACATGGTCAAGACAATCTCCTGCAGTTCAAACCGAGCATCAGTATGGGGAAGAAAGGTGATTTGAGTGCCTTTGAACGTGGCATGGTTGTTGGTGCCAGAAGGGCTGGTCTGAGTATTTCAGAAACTGCTGATCTACTGGGATTTTCACGCACAACCATCTCTAGGGTTTACAGATAATGGTCCGAAAAAGAAAAAACATCCAGTGAGTGGCAGTTCTGTGGGCGGAAATGCCTTGTTGATGCCAGAGGTCAGAGGAGAATGGGCAGACTGGTTCGAGCTGATAGAAAGGCAACAGTGACTCAAATCGCCACCCGTTACAACCAAGGTAGGCAGAAGAGCATCTCTGAACGTACAGTACGTCGAACTTTGAGGCAGATGGGCTACAGCAGCAGAAGACCACACCAGGTGCCACTCCTTTCAGCTAAGAACAGGAAACTGAGGCTACAATTTGCACAAGCTCATCGAAATTGGACAGTAGAAGATTGGAAAAACGTTGCCTGGTCTGATGAGTCTCGATTTCTGCTGCAACATTCGGATGGTAGGGTCAGAATTTGGCGTCAACAACATGAAAGCATTGATCCATCCTGCCTTGTATCAACGGTTCAGGCTGGTGGTGGTGGTGTCATGGTGTGGGGAATATTTTCTTGGCACTCTTTGGGCCCCTTGGTACCAATTGAGCATCGTTGCAACGCCACAACCTACCTGAGTATTGTTGCTGACCATGTCCATCCCTTTATGACCACAATGTACCCAACATCTGATGGCTACTTTCAGCAGGATAATGCTCCATGTCATAGAGCTGGAATCATCTCAGACTGGTTTCTTGAACATGACAATGAGTTCACTGTACTCAAATGGCCTCCACAGTCACCAGATCTCAATCCAATAGAGCATCTTTGGGATGTGGTGGAACGGGAGATTCGCATCATGGATGTGCAGCCGACAAATCTGCGGCAACTGTGTGATGCCATCATGTCAATATGGACCAAAATCTCTGAGGAATGCTTCCAGCACCTTGTTGAATCTATGCCACGAAGAATTGAGGCAGTTCTGAAGGCAAAAGGGGGTCCAACCCATTACTAGCATGGTGTACCTAATAAAGTGGCCGGTGAGTGTATAACACCCATCTAAAAGTTACATTAGTTGTCTAATTAGTTATTCTTAGGGATATATAGTTATTTATTATGATTGGATGATTGGTGAAGGTGTTAGTGAGGGCGGCATTTTAATTTTCTCCTCAAGCAGCATAAATGGTAGAATCGGCCCTGGAACCACTCTTTGATGTTATAGTGGGATCTTGGCAACAACTCAGTCCTTTTGAGCAGGCACAGACATTAACCTGTCAGTCTGCGTTCCCGCTTCGCTTACTTGGTGAAGTTGGCCTCTATAAGTGCACATGAAAGTGAAGAGTGAAGCGATTCTAAGAACGGTGGCTTTTTATGTACATGTCATACTGAAACACAGCATTGTTTGAAGACTAAACCACACAATCCTATGAATATTTAAGCATGGCACAATGTTCTACAACACCCTACAGGCTCTCTGCAACCAGGACATGATTCGATTCAGGTCGAATCAAATTTTTTCGAAAAATTTGGCGAATCGGGTCAATCCGAATTTCAACAAATTCGCCCATCTCTAGTTATAGCCCACAGAAAACTCTTACTCCAGCAGAAAAGAAAGGTGAAAAATGGCAATGCCCCCTATGTATTTTTGTTTTTAATAATCTTATTTGTTTTAATCAATGTTGAATGTTATGTGACATAAATGCATCAATACATAATATCACATTGTAAAATTTCATAAGCAGTAATGATCTTCAAAGAAGTATATTAGTCCACAACAGCAGTTCTCGTTCATGAATAGATACTATGGGGGTTATCTATCAAGGATTGTACTTCAGTTTTCTGACATACAAACTCTGAAATATTGGAAATTTCTGTCGCAATGCAGAAAATTGTGATTATTTCCACTTTTACGCCAACTGTTCCTTAGTGGTTTGAAGAGGGACCAGGTGTGCAGTTTGGTGGGCCTGCGGGGGGATGAAACCTGAAGGGGTGCAGGTTACGATGCAAATTTACACTAGGAAGGGTTAAGTTTCTTTTTTATGTGGTGACCTTTGAAAATAGGTTACCCAACATGAAAGGCCTGTTGCCTGTGTTTATTCCAGTTAGCCATATTAGCCTATTTATCACCATGACAGATAATATTAATCATGTTACCCATGTCTATAGGTTTCTTCACTTTAGCTTCGCTGTTGATAAAGTCCGAGAAAAAATTGATTTTCTTTCCATTGGGACTATACTGTTAAGCCACAAATCTGCTAACTTTGACATGGAAATATTGGATAAACATTTTTGATCGGATTCTTGTTTTCCACTAAACTGAGCGTGTTTCATTCTGTGGGTGCATTCTAACTTTAGCTTTTCCAGTTTTAACTGTCAGATTTACCCAACTTCAGTCGGATTATACAGAATGTGTCATGTTAAGGCAAAATCTCTGCCCTGGGCTCATCCAGCCCTGGAAATCACAATATATTAATCTTCAAAGGAGCCGTTTCTACAGTCTGACACTGTTTACAGGAGTGCTAACTATCTAACTACTGGATCTTTCATTCTCCCTTTGGAAGTGTCTTAGTAATACATGACCCCCCTTCCCCCTCAAACACACAAGAACTGCTCACATGTCTCCTGACAGGTCTGTTTTAGTAAATACTTGCAGTTCTCATAGAATAATAATGCGGGAACATATTTTCTTAGATCTATTCCTTCGATCTATTCTTTTCTGGTTTACCTTTTGCCCAGATCATTTTGCCATATAAAAACACACTTTTTGACATAAAAGATTGAAACATATGCCCATTTGTGTCAGTTTGGAGGGACATGCGCAAAGGAATCTTTGCTAAGGTTTCGAGAAGCTATATCTCTTTATCAACTGATTGTTGCCAAATTATATTTTAAGTGAGCACAGCCCTTAACCTTCCCGCCGAGGCCCTTTTTCGTTTTTGAGTTTTCATTTTTTACTTGAAACCTTCATAAATCCATAACTTTTTATTTTTTCATGTAAAGAGCTGTGTGAGGGCTTGTTTCCTGCGTAACAAATTACACTTCATAGTGATGGTATTTAATATTCCATTCTGGGTACTGGGAAGCGATAAAAAAATTCCAAATGCAGTGAAATTGGTGAAAAAACACGTTTGCACTGTATTCTTGTGGGGTTGGATTTTACGGCTGTAAACCCCAAATAACATGTTTACTTCATTCATTGGGTCAGTAGCAATACGGGGAAAAATGCAGCAAACTACAACCTTGTATCAAGAGGGTTTAGCCCAGGAGCCCTCTCCATACCTCCGCAGCCGGCATATGACGTAATACTGTGTCAAATGTCGGTAAGGGGTTACACTACAATACTCATCTACTCAAGGTTTCATTTGTTTACTGGGTTCTCCAAGTGACTCCCTCCTCCTGCACTATAGCTAGATTAAAGATGCTCAGCAACTGCTACCCGGCTATAAGGTATGTACTGGTTCATGCCTCACAGTTAGGCCTTTTAGCCCACCTTCACCTTGTATTCCAATGCAGTATACTGCTCTAACATCGGTAATGGCATCATGGACTACTTAAAGAATAACTGTCATTTTAGATAATTTTTGTAAATTTTCCATTGTGAGGGGATGTGGTAAACGTTTCTCTAATATACTTCATTAACAAAATCTGCTTAGTTTGTGAAAAAGCTACGCAAACTATTCCATCCCACAGAAATGCTTATGCCAGCCTCTACAATATGTGTCACTGAAGGCTGCATAACCTCACATTCAATCTCCCTGTGTTTAGTTAAACAGCTCTGAGATCATAGAATCATAGTATATAAGGCTGGACAAAGACACAAGTCCATCAAGTCCAACCTTTAAGAATTAAATAAATGTTTTATCCATAACCCGTGATATTTTTACTTTCCAGAAAGTCATCCAGGCCTCTCTTGAACATGTACGTAGAGTCCGCCATAACAACCTCCTGCGGCAGAGATTTCCATAGTCTCACTGCTCTTACAGTAAAGAACCTTTGTCTATGGCAATGGTAGAATCGCCTCTCCTCTAGGCGCAGAGGATGCCCCCTTGTCCTGGTCATAGACCTAGGAATAAAAAGATCCTTGTACTGCCCGTTCAGGTATTTGTAATAATGTCTCCCTTCAGTTGTCTTTTTGCGAAATGGAATTATCCTAAAATTTGTAATCTGTCATTATATTCCAGTCCCCCTATTCCCCTAATAATCTTGGTTGCTCTCCTCTGCACCCATTCCAATTCTACTATGTCCTTTTTATACACTGGTGCCCAAAACTGTACACAATATTCCATGTGTGGTCTGATCAGTGATTTGTATAAGGGCAAAACTATGTCTTTATCATAAGTATCTATTCCTCTCTTGATATATCCCATAATTCAATTAGATCAGCAGCCGTTTGGCTCTGGTCACTAAAATTAAGTTTACCATCCACCAATACCCCCAAGTCTTTTTCAGCTCCAGTTTTACCAAGTAATTGACTGTTTAGAACAAAAATATACTTTTTATTTTCCATGGCCCAAGTGCATAACTTTACATTTATCTACATTAAACCTCATGAACCATTTCACTTCTCAAGCTTCCACAAATCCTAAACTATACTTACTTAGTTTACACAGCTCAGCATCATCTGCAAATATTGAAACTTCACAGTGTAAACCCACTACAAGGTCATCAATAAAAATGTTAAAAAGAAGTGACCCCAATACTGACCCCTGTGGCACTCCATTGCTAACGTCAACCCAATCTGAGAATGTGCCATTAATGATGACCCTCTGTTTTCTATCAATAAGCCAATTGCTTACCCAAATACACAGATTTTCCCCCAAGCCCCAGCAGTCTCATTTTATGTACCAATCTTTTATGCGGCACAGTGCCAAATGTCTTTTAAAAGTCCAGATATACAACATCCACAGCGACCCCAGATCAGTCTGGAACTTTCTTCCAATCAGATAAGTTTGACAGGATTGATCTCTCACAAACCCATGCTGATGCTGGGCTATGAGGTTATGTATATTGAGATATTCCAGGATAGCATCTCTAACAAACCCCTCAAATATTTTCCCCACAACAGTTAGACTCGCTGGTCTGTAGTTTCAGACTCACATTTGTGTAAAAAACACAGGAGAGACTCATCTTCAGTACTGTAGACAGATTTGTCATAGCAATGTATCTAAGAAACAATTTGCAGTCTGATATGGAGAATTTCTTAAGATAGATAGAAAAACGTTATTGATCCTCAAAGAGTAAATTCTTGTCATTTCTGCGAACCTCGTTTGGAGTTAGCAAATTAGCAAGGCCCCACGAGCTCTTTATTATACAAAGCAATTGCAAATGGTATTAAAGATTTCCTATAACATTCCGTACGTATTTGCATCTGAATAAATCACCCACTAAACCAGCTTTTCCGAGCCTTAAATTTGGCCCAAACTCTTTTGATCACCTTATTCAATCTAGTTCCGTATTTGGTGCACATACCAGATCCGAAACAAACCCCACTGTAAAAAAATGGATCCCGCTATCACAGTCTCATAAATAAACAAAATATCTTGTCATAAATCTCAAATGACCATAGTTTCCTTAAAAAACAGCCCCTTTTAATCAATTTATCAGAGTTCACCTTCCAATTTAACTCCCTATCCAATTCAACTCCTAGGTATGTATACTTCTCTACCCCCTCCACCCTAATGCCATTTATAACTATTTGCCTGGTAGAGAAGTAGAGTTATTCTTGCTAAATGTTACAACCATCTCTTTTGTTTTACTTGTATTTAACAGTCATGATTCAGGATGAGTGGATCCTCTGGACCACCGTGGGAGGTGGTACTAGCCGACAACTGGGACCAGAGTCTAAGTGGCACCTGGTCTTCACCAGAGCCCACCGCAAAGTGAGATGGTCTTGCTGAGGCAGGTTACCACCAGGTCGTTTCACACGTGAGACTATCCTGTGGTCAGGGCAGGTGGCAGAGATGCAAGGTCAAGTCCAATCCGGGGTCAGCAACAGGAGGTCCAGGCAGATGGGAACAGGAACACATGCACACGGAACACAGGAACGCAGGAACGCAGGAACACAGGAACACAGGAACATAGGAACACAGGAACGCAGGAACACAGGAACGCAGGAACAGGACATGGGAACACAAGAGCAGGAACACACAGGAACGCAGGCATATTGCTGGAGGGCTTTCTCTAAGGCGTAGGCTCAAAGATTCTGCAGGAGTTTGCAGGAAGAGGCAGGCTTGTATTGAAAATACAAGCGCCCTTTAAATTTTTGACAGCCGGTGTGCAAGCATCCCCGCCTCCACGGCAGGAGACGGGAGAAGTGAGTCCGGGGCGGTCGGAGTGGGGACACATGGAGGGAGACGAGTGCGGCCGTGATCCGAGACAAGGACCATGGTAGCACCCGTGACAACAGTAAATTTTGGCACTCCAGGTGACAAAGGGCTTAATGACACCAATGTACTCCCCCCCCCCCCCCCTCCATTCACCACAACTTTACCCAGCACAACAGTATCATCTGAAATTCACAGCAGATGACAGTTTTGTGAGTTATAAGTAAAGTTGGCTGAATATAGGGAAAAAAGGAAGAGCAATAATACTGTTCCCTGTGGGGCTCCAATATTACTGAAACCATTTCTGAGACACAACTGCCCAAAGTACAAACTGTGAACGTTCAGTCAGCTAATCCTTTATCCATTTATTTAATCCAGTCTCTACCCCCATAAATTTTAACTTTGAACATAAAATTTAAGGTTGTACACAATTAAAAGCACAAATCAAAAAGTATCATCCAAGTCAACGCCACCCCCACCTCCATAATTAAATTATTGCATCCTCCACACCCACTTTATTCTGTAGGCAAACTGTCATCTGAAAAGGGGCTGGTCACTGTCCTAAGATGACCCAAGATTAGTCTTTCTAGTGTCTTCATGACATGAGATGTTATGACAAAAGGTCAGGAATTGTCCGGCTTGACTACCAGAGACTTCTTAGGCACCGGAACAATATAGGAAACTTTCTATATCCTATGAATACATGGTTCCTGTAAACTGAGAATACCGCTTAACTCTGAAGCACATACTTTCAGTACTCGAGGATGGACCCCGTCTGGTCCACTTACCTTCCAATAATAATTTTTTTTCAACTTTTTTCCTCCACCTTAGTACTGTTACACTTAAAAATACACCAGACCCCATTTCCGACATGACCAAATTGTTGTAATGATCTGTAATATCCACCACTTCTACAAAATCTTCGCTAAACCAATTAAAGTGTCTATTAAGTGAGTTTACCACTTCATAACTGCCATTCTCCATGTATTTCCCCTTGTTCATGCCACATATCTCTTTTAATCCTTGCCAGACCTCTCTACTTTGATTTCTAATTACTTTCCTCTCCAATTTATCCTTATATGCCCTCTTTGCCTTCCTAATTCCTACCTTTAACGCTTCTTATGTCATCCTTATTCTTATTCCTAAAAGCTCTTTTTTCATATTCAAAAGACCTTTCAACTCTGGAGTTATCCATGGCTTGTTATTTGGATAAATCTTCACCAACTCCACCAGTACCACTAGATCAGTACAAAATTTTATGTAATCCATAACGTTCTCTGCCCAAGAATCGAGGTCTTTATCTGCCACTGGTGCAAACACGGACCAGTCTGTCATCTCAAAACAAGTTTGTAAGGCCATTTCTCTTTCTGTTGACCAACAACGAACCTCCTGGTGCACAGCAGACTCCCTTTTACTAATGAAAAGTAATGTGGTGGCAAGAATATTAGAGAATGTTAAGAATTTCCCAAAGGGGGGGGAGCGCTACACTTATAATCCCCAGCACTTACATTTGCATACACCTTATCTAGTATTGTTTCACCTCAAACTGAGACAAATCGGGACATACATTAACCAAGTCCAGATAATTAAAATCACCAGCCACTAGGATTAAGCAATTCGGATTTAACACCTAGAGACCATCCACCCTATTACCGGTCAAATCCCCAGCAGTAACCTCATTAGCAGATGGAGGAACATATACACTAACTACATAAACTACCTCAAACTCAAGAGGGATATAGTACGGGCATAACTTCTACATCGGGGGTGCAAACCTCTCAATAACCATTAAATGGCCAGGTGAACTCAGTTTATTGTTTACAAATAAAACCATGCCATCCCCTTTCTTTTTTCCTGAAAGCCAGAGGTTACAGGCAAGAAGGTAGTTTGGTACCTGGAACCCCACTATTGTAGCACCTGATAGGACACAATCCCAAATTCCAGTCCAACTCCAACTCCAGAAACTGGTACACCCTCATACCAACCCCCCCGGATATAGACAGAAAAATCACCTGCCTTGCGAGCTCCTCCAGGTACTCAGCCCTGTGCAATCCCAGCCTCACTTGCAAAGTAGACCAGTCGAATCCCACAACAGTCACCTGGCAGTGAAGGTAGTCTTCCCGGAGATGTCCTCGATATAAGTCCAGTCCAGCCAGGGGTTAGTTCCCCTGCTGCCAACTCCAACCACGGTGTTCTCCTCCCCACCCAATTAGCAGGATTCATGAGCAGTTTCCATGAAGGCTCCACCACGTACTGCACCACTACCAACCAGCAAGGATCCACCCCCGTCACCACCCCTCTCCACTTTCCGGCAAACAAAGCGAACTAGCAATCTCAGCAGGCTCCCATATACACATCCTCCGAACTCCAAATGGGCCCACCACTTCCAGCAACCAATGGGACTCACAGCTAACATGACTCAATAGCACACAGATACAGGTAACAGGAACTCAGCACCAGGAGGGGAGCACCTTACACAGACAACGAGCAACAGCTGAAATGTGCAGCCACGTAATGCAGCGTAGGAAGTAAAATCTAAAAATAACAAAATCAAAAATCAACACCAATCCACCATTTAATTTCACCCCTACAAACTCCACCACTACTTTTTAGAGGTGATCATTAGAGATGAGCGAACACTAAAATGCTCGGGTACTCGTTATTCGAGACGAACTTTTCCCGATGCTCGAGTGCTCGTCTCGAATAACGAACCCCATTGAAGTCAATGGGAGACTCGAGCATTTTTCAAGGGGACCAAGGCTCTGCACAGGGAAGCTTGGCCAAACACCTGGGAACCTCAGAAAAGGATGGAAACACCACGGAAATGGACAGGAAACAGCAGGGGCAGCATGCATGGATGCCTCTGAGGCTGCATAATCGCACCATTATGCCAAAATTATGGGCAACAGCATGGCCATGACAGAGTGACAGAATGAAGCTAGATAGCATCTAAAACATCCAATAATTGACCCTGACACTATAGGGGACGGCATGCAGAGGCAGCGGCAGCAGGCTAGAGAGTGTCATGGCGACATACCCTAAATGGACTCAGGCTTCAAACCAATGGGTGGCAGAGAGGAACCAAAGGAGGTGAGCAAGAAGCGCTCAAATAATATCGGTACATGATAAAAGTTTGCCAGTATATTTTGTGGATTACACAGCAGGGTGGCGACAAAGTTAACATGGAAGCCATGAAAACAACCCAAAATTCTGCCTGACACAGCTCGTTTGATAAGGGGACCATGTATGGAGGCAGTGAACTAGTAGTAGATTAAAGGTGCTGCAGTTAAAACTATGTTAGTTGGATCTTGGCATGGAGCTGGCGCTCCGCTGCCAGGCGAGCTTTCGCCAATCCAAGCCCCTGTCTATAGGCTACTCCCCAAACAGCACTTCTAAGAACCTTTTGTATAAGATCAAGTGTAGTAGCGTTCTTATAAGTTTAGGATATGCCGGGTGAGGGGAATGTAAACAGATGCGCAAGAAGCGCTGAAATAATATCCCTAAATGGTAAAAGTTTGCAAGTATATTTTGGGGATTACACAGCAGGGTGGCGACAAAGTTAACAACTTTGATGTGGAATGCCCTGTAATAGCTCTTGGGCGGTGTGCCTTTTATCGCCTAGGCTCAGCAGTTTCAGCACCGCCTGCTGTCGCTTAGCGACGGCACTGCTGCTGTGCCTAGAGCTACCGACTGATGGCGCCATGCCCACGGATGGTAATTCGGAGGAGGAGGAGGTGGAGGAGGGGTGGGAGGAGGTATAGTAGGCCTTTGAGACCTGGACCGAGGTAGGCCCCGCAATTCTCTGCGTCGGCAGTATATGACCAGCCCCAGGGTCAGACTCGGTCCCAGCCTGCACCAAGTTAAGTGTAGTAGCGTTCTTATAAGTTTGGGATATGGCGGGTGAGGGGAATGTAAACAGATGCGCAAGAAGCGCATGATGCGCATGGAGCTGGCGTTCCGCTGCCAGGCGAGCTTTCGCCAATCCAAGCCCCTGTCTCTAGGCTACTCCCCAAACAGCACTTCTAAGAACCTTTTGTATAAGATCAAGTGTAGTAGCGTTCTTATAAGTTTAGGATATGCCGGGTGAGGGGAATGTAAACAGATGCGCAAGAAGCGCTGAAATAATATCCCTAAATGGTAAAAGTTTGCAAGTATATTTTGGGGATTACACAGCAGGGTGGCGACAAAGTTAACAACTTTGATGTGGAATGCCCTGTAATAGCTCTTGGGCGGTGTGCCTTTTATCGCCTAGGCTCAGCAGTTTCAGCACCGCCTGCTGTCGCTTAGCGACGGCACTGCTGCTGTGCCTAGAGCTACCGACTGATGGCGCCATGCCCACGGATGGTAATTCGGAGGAGGAGGAGGTGGAGGAGGGGTGGGAGGAGGTATAGTAGGCCTTTGAGACCTGGACCGAGGTAGGCCCCGCAATTCTCTGCGTCGGCAGTATATGACCAGCCCCAGGGTCAGACTCGGTCCCAGCCTGCACCAAGTTAAGTGTAGTAGCGTTCTTATAAGTTTGGGATATGGCGGGTGAGGGGAATGTAAACAGATGCGCAAGAAGCGCATGATGCGCATGGAGCTGGCGTTCCGCTGCCAGGCGAGCTTTCGCCAATCCAAGCCCCTGTCTCTAGGCTACTCCCCAAACAGCACTTCTAAGAACCTTTTGTATAAGATCAAGTGTAGTAGCGTTCTTATAAGTTTAGGATATGCCGGGTGAGGGGAATGTAAACAGATGCGCAAGAAGCGCTGAAATAATATCCCTAAATGGTAAAAGTTTGCCAGTATATTTTGTGGATAACACAGCAGGGTGGCGACAAAGTTAACAACTTTGATGTGGAATCCATGAAAACAACCCAAATTTCTGCCTGACACACCTCGTTTGATAAAGGGACGATGTATGGAGGCAGCTATATGGACGACTTTTGGAGGTAGCAATGGAGACAACGTGTGGAGGCTGCTATGGAGACAATTTAATTTGGATAGTGCCTGTATGTGGCAGTCCTAAACATTTTTCAAACCAGAGGAGCAGGTAGGTGGCCCTCCAGTAAAATGGGATAGATTGAGTGCCTGTATGTGGCAGTCCCAAAAATGTTTCAAACCAGAGGAGCAGGTAGGTGGCCCTCCAGTAAAATGGAATAGATTGAGTGCCTGTATGTGGCAGTCCCAAAAATTGTTCAAACCAGAGGAGCAGGTAGGTGGCCCTGCAGTAAAATGGAATAGATTGAGTGCCTGTATGTGGCAGTCCCAAAAATTGTTCAAACCAGAGGAGCAGGTAGGTGGCCCTGCAGTAAAATGGAATAGATTGAGTGCCTGTATGTGGCAGTCCCAAAAATTGTTTCAAACAGAGGACCGGGTAGGTGGCCCTCCAGAAAAATTAAATGCATGAAGTACTATAGCAAGAGCCAGTGGGCCCTGTCAAAAAATAGCCAGTTTCCTCTGCTTTACTGTACAAAGAGGAGGAGAAGGAGGAAAATGAGGAGGAGGAGGAGGAGTGGATCAATTATTCAGGTTGAGCTTCCTTCACCTGGTGGAGATTGGAAATTCTGAGAAATCCAGCCTTTATTCATTTTAATAAGCGTCAGCCTGTCAGCGCTGTCAGTCGACAGGCGTGTACGCTTATCGGTGATGATGCCACCAGCTGCACTGAAAACCCGCTCGGACAAGACGCTAGCGGCAGGGCAGGCAAGAACCTCCAAGGCGTACAGCGCCAGTTCGTGCCACATGTCCAGCTTTGAAACCCAGTAGTTGTAGGGAGCTGTGTGATCATTTAGGACGATGGTATGGTCAGCTACGTACTCCCTCACCATCTTTCTGTAAAGATCAGCCCTACTCTGCCGAGACTGGGGACAGGTGACAGTGTCTTGCTGGGGTGACATAAAGCTGGCAAAAGCCTTGTAAAGCGTACCCTTGCCAGTGCTGGACAAGCTGCCTGCTCGCCTACTCTCCCTCGCTACTTGTCCCGCAGAACTACGCACTCTGCCGCTAGCGCTGTCAGAAGGGAAATACTGTTTCAGCTTGTGCACCAGGGCCTGCTGGTATTCATGCATTCTCACACTCCTTTCCTCTCCAGGGATGAGAGTGGGAAGATTTTGCTTGTACCGTGGGTCCAGGAGAGTGAACACCCAGTAATCGGTGCTGGAATAAATTCTTTGAACGCGAGGGTCACGGGATAGGCAGCCTAGCATGAAATCTGCCATATGCGCCAGAGTACCAATGCGTAAGAATTCACTCCCCTCACTGGCCTGACTGTCCATTTCCTCCTCCTCCAACTCCTCCAACTCCTCTTCTTCTGCCCATACACGCTGAACAGTGAAGGACTCAACAATGGTCCCCTCTTGTGTCTCGCCAACATTCTCCTCCTCTTCCTCCTCATCCTCCTCCACCTCCACCTCCTCCGATATGCGCTGAGAAACAGACCTCAGGGTGCTTTGGCTATCAACAAGGGAATATTCTTCCCCCGTCTCTTGTGACGAGCGCAAAGCTTCCGACTTCATGCTGACCAGAGAGTTTTTCAACAGGCCAAGCAGCGGGATGGTGAGGCTGATGATGGCGGCATCGCCACTGACCATCCGTGTTGACTCCTCAAAGTTACTCAGCACCTGACAGATATCAGACATCCACGTCCACTCCTCATTGTAGACTTGAGGAAGCTGACTGACCTGACTACCAGTTCTGGTGGAAGTTGACATCTGGCAGTCTACAATCGCTCTGCGCTGCTGGTAAACTCTGGATAACATGGTCAGTGTTGAATTCCACCTCGTGGGCACGTCGCACAACAGTCGGTGAGCGGGCAGTTGGAGGCGGCGCTGCGCTGCCCTGAGAGTGGCAGCATCTGGGCTGGACTTCCTGAAATGCGCACAGATGCGGCGCACCTTCGTGAGCAAATCAGACAGATTGGGGTATGTCTTGAGGAAACGCTGCACTATCAGATTTAACACATGGGCCAGGCATGGCACATGTGTCAGTCTGCCGAGTTGCAGAGCCGCCACCAGGTTACGGCCGTTGTCACACACAACCATTCCCGGCTTGAGGTTCAGCGGTGCCAGCCACAGATCAGTCTGCGCCGTGATGCCCTGTAATAGCTCTTGGGCGGTGTGCCTTTTGTCGCCTAGGCTCAGCAGTTTGAGCACCGCCTGCTGTCGCTTAGCGACGGCACTGCTGCTGTGCCTAGAGCTACCGACTGATGGCGCCGTGCCCACGGATGGTAGTTCGGAGGAGGAGGTGGAGGAGGGGTGGGAGGAGGAGGAGGCATAGTAGGCCTGAAACACCTGGACCGAGGTAGGCCCCGCAATCCTCGGCGTCGGCAGTATATGAGCAGCCCCAGGGTCAGACTCGGTCCCAGCCTCCACCAAGTTAACCCAATGTGCCGTCAGCGATATATAGTGGCCCTGCCCGGCAGCACTCGTCCACGTGTCCGTGGTCAGGTGGACCTTGTCAGAAACGGCGTTGGTCAGGGCACGGATGATGTTGTCTGACACGTGCTGGTGCAGGGCTGGGACGGCACATCGGGAAAAGTAGTGGCGGCTGGGGACCGAATACCGAGGGGCGGCCGCCGCCATGAGGTTGCGAAAGGCCTCGGTCTCTACTAGCCTATAGGGCAGCATCTCCAGGCTAAGCAATCTGGAGATGTGCACATTAAGGGCTTGGGCGTGCGGGTGGGTTGCACTATATTTGCGTTTCCGCTCCAGCGTCTGGGGTATGGAGAGCTGAACGCTGGTGGATGCTGTGGAGGATCGTGGAGGCGACGATGGGGTTTTTGTGCCAGGGTCCTGGGCAGGGGGCTGACTAGCAGCTGACACAGGGGAAGGAGCAGTGGTGTGCACGGCCGGAGGTGAACGGGCTTGTTGCCACTGAGTGGGGTGCTTAGCATTCATATGCCTGCGCATACTGGTGGTAGTTAAGCTAGTAGTGGTGGAACCCCTGCTGAGCCTGGTTTGGCAAATGTTGCACACCACAGTCCGTCGGTCATCCGGTGTTTCCTTAAAGAACCTCCACACTTCTGAAGATCTAGCCCTCGCCGCAAGAGCCCTCACCACGGGAGCTTCACTAGTTGACAGTGGCGCTGATGCACCAGCTCTGGCCCTGCCTCTCCGTCTGGCCCCACCACTGCCTCTTCCAACCTGTTCAGGTCGAGGACTCTCCTCCGTCTCAGAAGCACTGTGTTCACCCGGCCTCTCAACCCAGCTTGGGTCTGTCACCTCATCATCCTCCGATCCCTCAGTCTGCTCCCCCCTCGGACTTCCTGCCCTGACAACAACTTCCCCACTGTCTGACAACCGTGTCTCCTCATCGTCGGACACCTCTTTACACACTTCCACTACGTCAAGAAGGTCATCATCACCCACAGACTGTGACTGGTGGAAAACCTGGGCATCGGAAAATTGCTCAGCAGCAACCGGACAAGTGGTTTGTGACTGTGGGAAGGGTCCAGAAAACAGTTCCTCAGAGTATGCCGGTTCAAATGCCAAATTTTCCTGGGAGGGGGCAGACTGGGGGGGAGGAGGCTGAGGTGCAGGAGCTGGAGGAGTGGGGATTTCGGTGACATGGGTGGACTGCGTGGAAGACTGACTGGTGGTGGACAAATTGCTCGAAGCATTGTCAGCAATCCACGACATCACCTGTTCGCACTGTTCTGGCCTCAACAGTGCTCTACCACGAGTCCCAGTAACTTCAGACATGAACCTAGGGAGTGTAGCTCTGCGGCGTTCCCCTGCTCCCTCATCAGCAGGTGGTGTCTCACCCCGCCCAGGACCACGGCCTCTGACCCCTGCAGTAGTTGGACGCCCACGTCCCCGCCCTCGTCCTCTACCCCTAGCCCTCGGGTTAAACATTTTTAAAATGAGAGTTATAACTTTTTTTTTTTTTTTACTTCTTTTTGTTTTTTTTGGTGTTTTTTTGTGTTTTTTTTTTTTTTTGTGTTTTTTGTTTTTTTTTGAGTTTTTAAAACCAAACAATCCTATCCTATTGCTATGGCTATTTTCTAGCCAAGTATCAAAGGAAGCACACTACTATGCCAGATGAGATGACACTGAGTTATTGCCTAATAGAAATCCAACCCCTACTGAATTTTGCCACTTCGGCCTTTGCTATGGATATGTGCGCCACTAAGCGCAGAACACAGCGGTCGCAAGTCTCACTACAAATTGCTCAGAATTGGCAAGTACATGCACTGCAGAAACTACAGCCACCAGCAGATCAACCAGAAATCAAATATATAGAACGCTACTGTAGGCTTCAAGAAGCTGTTTGTATTCTCCTATGGCTATTTTCTAGCCAAGTATCAAAGGAAGCACACTACTATGCCAGATGAGATGACACTGAGTTATTGGCTAATAGAAATCCAACCCCTACTGAATTTTGCCACTTCGGCCTTTGCTATGGATATGTGCGCCACTAAGCGCAGAACACAGCGGTCGCAAGTCTCACTACAAATTGCTCAGAATTGGCAAGTACATGCACTGCAGAAACTACAGCCACCAGCAGATCAACCAGAAATCAAATATATAGAACGCTACTGTAGGCTTCAAGAAGCTGTTTGTATTCTCCTATGGCTATTTTCTAGCCAAGTATCAAAGGAAGCACACTACTATGCCAGATGAGATGACACTGAGTTATTGCCTAATAGAAATCCAACCCCTACTGAATTTTGCCACTTCGGCCTTTGCTATGGATATGTGCGCCACTAAGCGCAGAACACAGCGGTCGCAAGTCTCACTACAAATTGCTCAGAATTGGCAAGTACATGCACTGCAGAAACTACAGCCACCAGCAGATCAACCAGAAATCAAATATATAGAACGCTACTGTAGGCTTCAAGAAGCTGTTTGTATTCTCCTATGGCTATTTTCTAGCCAAGTATCAAAGGAAGCACACTACTATGCCAGATGAGATGACACTGAGTTATTGCCTAATAGAAATCCAACCCCTACTGAATTTTGCCACTTCGGCCTTTGCTATGGATATGTGCGCCACTAAGCGCAGAACACAGCGGTCGCAAGTCTCACTACAAATTGCTCAGAATTGGCAAGTACATGCACTGCAGAAACTACAGCCACCAGCAGATCAACCAGAAATCAAATATATAGAACGCTACTGTAGGCTTCAAGAAGCTGTTTGTATTCTCCTATGGCTATTTTCTAGCCAAGTATCAAAGGAAGCACACTACTATGCCAGATGAGATGACACTGAGTTATTGCCTAATAGAAATCCAACCCCTACTGAATTTTCCCACTTCGGTCTTTGCTATGGATATGTGTGCCACTAAGAGCTAAACACAACGGTAGCAAGTCCCCCTGCTAATTCCTCACAAAATGGTAAAAGATGCAAATTAAAATAAAAAAAGTAGAACGTTATTGTAGCCCTAAGAAGGGCTGTTGGGTTCTTTGAGAATCACTCCTGCCTAACAGTAAGCTAATAGAACACCCTAACGCTTTCCCTGAGCAGCAGCAGCTCTCTCCCTAGCGGCATCCAGAGACAGAATGATCCGAGCAGCGCGGCCAGCGGCTAGTCTATCCCAGGGTCACCTGATCTGGCCAGCCAACCACTGCTATCGACGTGTAAGGGTACCACGTCATGCTGGGTGGAGTGCAGAGTCTCCTGGCTTGTGATTGGCTCTGTTTCTGGCCGCCAAAAAGCAAAACGGCGGGAGCTGCCATTTTCTCGAGCGGGCGAAGTATTCGTCCGAGTAACGAGCAGTTTCGAGTACCCTAATGCTCGACCGAGCATCAAGCTCGGACGAGCATGTTCGCTCATCTCTAGTGATCATTGATCACTCTCACATTTGTGTAATTAATAGGCTCCTGCCAATGTTCACCTCTACAAAGCAGTGGTGGAGCTTTCTAGGAGTGATATTAAGTTGTAGATTTCCTCTCTTTAAAAACCAGTACCTGATTCTCATTCTCTTTCCAATCATGACAACTGCAATGGCCTGACTTCATAGCTTGTGGTAGACAACTGCATCAATTAAGAGGAAATTTACCTTATGGGAATGTATAAAATGTATCTTAGTGCTTGTGTCCTTACTAAATGGTTTATTAGTTTACAGTACTATCACTAGCAATTAACTTGTACATGTCATCAAAACCATTATCCAACAAAGTGTCAAAAGTATTCACCATGGAAAGAACTGGAAACTGTGAACATTGTTTAGAATTGTCTTTTTTACTATAAACAATCCCTAGTGGGGATTTATCCTGAGAAGATGGAAAGGAAATGTCTCCAACCTCCTACAATCATTTATCAATGTGGATGCCAGTTGTCAGGCTGGAGCAGTGAAGGTTGTAGTTTTGAATGGATAGCACGAAGCGTGACGCCAACACCTGTATCTTTTATTCTAATTATCTTTTTCATAATGTCTCTGAAAAGACAAAAGTAAAAGAATTTCTAAAATGAGTTCATTACTTTAAGATATTTTTCCAGGAATTTTATATAATTACAAAAGTTCTTTGCATATGTCATATGAATATTGGTAATGATAAGCATTTACTGGATTATGCTCCAAGAGAAGTTTGAAATTTTTATCATTCTAAGATGGCAAAACTATCAGATTTTGTAGAGAGGCTGGATGTGCATTAAATATGGAAGAGAAATAATACTTTTTGGATCACTTTGTTGGAGAATGTTATACATTTTTATACAGGCATTTCTCATTGTATGGAGTTGAAGAGATATTCAGGGGGACACCCCTAGGACAAATGTAAAATGCCTTCTCTATCAGAGGAATTAGGATATAGTGTACTATTAAACTTCATAAGGATATAGTTTATCTTCTGAAAGGTTAGCACGATTAATGAAGAGTCAGGTGGAAACCCTGGCATTTAGTAAGTTATTGGAAGAATCAGAATAATGGTTTCTGAGCTGAAAAATATCATAGGGGAATTTGTTGAACTATCCTCTGAATGCTGTCATTCAAAAAATGTTTACATTTTTAGAAAAAGATGCGGTTTTGGGTTAAAGAATATCTATTCCCCCAAAATGGATGGGAGTCCATTATAGCAAATGTCAGAAAAAAGCAATATTGTACTTCTAATTATTTCTGATGTTTTTGAGTTTTATATTACAGAGAGCAATGTCGCTTTAACAGTGCAATAATGCCAGAATAAGGGACAAGACAAAATAAAAAGACAGCAAAATTGGTAATCTATAGAAAGTAGAAAAGACATCCAAGAACTAGATATCAGTCCAAATAAGAATGGTTCCAAATGGATTGATGTAGCCACCATGACTAGAAAAGTTTGCCAAGAATGGGACAAGGTACCAGGCCATATCAGAGAGGGCTACAAGAGGCTTAACAGATCAGCTACAGCCTCCTGGTCTACTTAAGAAGCCCAGGCCCATTTCTCTTGTCAAATCTATGCTCAGGGATTCTGGGAACTACAGTTTTGGAACACCACCAGCAGCACGTGCACCCCCCAGGCAGAATCAAAGCATCAAGGGCATCTACTGGATCCTAGTTCTTTCTGGTAGTGAAACATCCACTGAAGCACCAGCCAATAGTCACACAGCCTCTAGTAGCAAATAGTTATGCAGCCCCATTATACTGTCACACAGCCCCCATTAGCTAATATTCACTGGCTTCAGAATCCAATATTCACCTAGGCCCCATTAGACAATAGTCATGCAGCTCCCCTTTAACCAACAGCCATGCAGTCCCCTTTTAACCAATAGCCACACAGCCCCCATAAGTCATGCAGCCCCCAGTAGTCAACAATTATAGAGCCTCCCATTAGGGAAGCTCCCCCTGCAGCCCCCAGTATCCAATAGTCATGCAGGACCCATTAACTGCTAGTCATGCAACCCGAGTAGCTAATATTCATGCAGTCCTCATTAGTAATGAATAGTCATGCAAACCTATCTGTGTTTTGTAAAGGCATTATCTATATGTTTTCTGAGTATTTTATACTATGATTTAGAAATCCTATAATTTATTTGTATTAAATTTGCAGCCTTGATTTAGAAAACTGTATTGATTTAATGGAGTAATCACATACAGGTTAAATGAGTATTTACACCTGTAAAAAAAATTGAAATGCATAATCATTTACCAAAAAGTGATAATGAGGAGGATATTGATGCGCAAACTCTGCTTAACCCCTTTATTGTCATATATGGGGCAGATAATATTGTAAGGGTACGTGGAAAGGTCCAGAATAAAACTGGAATTATTTGACTTCTGGATGTGACATAGCACCTGAAGAATATTTTTAAAAATCTTCCCTCTAAAAGCCTAGTGTTGCTCTTTCCCATTCATGCCCAGACGCCTCCGTGTTTCCTGTGGTATTCCCGTGCTCCTGTGTTCCTGTGGCGTTCATGTGTTCCTGTGGTGTTCCTGTGTTCCTGTGGCCGTCCTGTGTTCTTGTGGTGGTCCTGTGCTCCTGTGGCGGTCCTGTGCTCCAGTGGCAGTTCTGTACTACTGTGGCAGTCCTGTACTCCTGTGGTGGTCCTGTATTCCGGTGGCCATCCTGTGGTCCTGCCATCCTGTGGTCCTGCCATCCTGAAGTCCTGCCATCCCGAGGTCCTGCCATCCCGTGGTCCTGCCATCCCGAGGTCCTGTCAACCCGAGGTCCTGCCTTCCCTAGGTCCTGCCTTCCCTAGGTCCTGCCTTCCCTTTGACATGGTGGCTTCCTGCCACAGCAAGACCATCCTGCTTTGTGGCGGGCTCTGGTGAAGACCAGGTCCCGGGTTGCGGCTAATACCATCATCCCCCACGGTGGTCCAGGGAGTCCACAGACTTTTGCCCCCTGGTGTTACAGCTCCCTTTACCTCTTGATAAATTCCTTGAGAGGTTTATTTTTCAAAATAGGGACACTTTTCGGGAGTTTAAACTGCTCTGTTATATCAGGGGCTCTGCAAATGTAAATCGTTCCAGCAAAATCTGCCGTCAAAAAAACCCTCCTAAGTTTCACAAAATAAAAAAAATGCCTTCTATTCCACAATTAGATTATTCATTGGAGATTTATAAAACATAAGGTGCCAAGCTACTACCTCAACTCAAGACATGGCATTTCTGTTGAAGATATCAATGAAAGCACTTTTAAGTGCTCCAAATATGCAATAAAAGAGCTTTATACAAAGTGCTATTTTACCGTTGTTTGTGAATAAATACTTTTTTTTTTTTTAAACTGTTTTTATTATTAAACATGTTCACAGCAATCGTTCAGTACATTAAGATATTAACATCTGTATACAATAGTACAAAATTGTATGAATACAGTGATGTAGAGCCTATCAAACTAATATATGACAATGAATAAATCCTATCTCTTTTTAAATAAAAAGGAGTGTTTTCTACCGTGTCTCTGTTTGTTCGGCTGTACAATTGTGCCATGACCTATGATAATACTCATAATAAAATAGACATAAAAAATAAAACATACATGATACGCAACAGACTAGAGTCTGAACTCAACTCTTCTAGTCTCAACTATGAAACATTAAAAACATTACAGGTACTTGATGTGTCAGCCCCTTTTCCATTCCTAAATCCTCCACTCAATATTTCTGATGCACCCTCAGCTCCAATACCTTCCACCATCCGTCATCCCACCCAGGGTCTACCCGCCACCATGTCCAGGGGATTGTCCCCCCGAAGATAGAGTGTGATCTGTCTTTCCCGGTGTTCTGCTGCTTTATACTGTCAAAGTCAGGTCTCTCAATTCCTGTCTCAGTCTACGCGTTGAATAATTTGTGTCTCTCGACTCACACCAGCTCCCCCACACACGTTCAAACTTGTCAGGGCATTTGCGATGTTTATACACCAGTCTTTCGTATGGCAGGATTTGGTTAATTTGTGCTTTCCACATGTTTACATTTGGGGTATTATGATCATACCATCTGAGTGCTATGCTCTTTCGGGCCATGAATAGAGTTTCCCTCAGGAAAATAATTTGGTAATGAGACCAATCTTCTTCAGAAAGAAGACCCAAAAGACATGCCTCAGGGGACATGGGGATGGGAACGTGTAGTAGAGAGGACAAAAAGCTAGTGATGTCCTTCCAGAACTTCTGAATCGGGGAACAGATCCAGCTCATGTGCCAGAAATCCGCCCCGAGCTCACCACATCTTGGACAGGCAGTCGACGGAACTCGTCCCATCCTTGCCATGCGTACGGGTGTTAGGTAGGCCTGGTGGGTGAAGTATAATTGAGTCATCCTGTTGTTTATTGAGGGGGACACTTTGGTATGTGCAGCAAGTAATTCGTCCATCGATTCATCTTCTAGTGTAGGGATGAGAGTCCTCCACTTATCTAGCACCGGGAGTTTGTTGCTGGCTAGCTTTCCCTGAGTGAGGTGGGTATATAGAGCCGAGATAATGCCCCCAGGCCCTTGTGTTTTGCATATTCCTATTAACGGGTAGGAGGAAATGGGTGTCCTGGGGGGAGGAAACTGGGATTCTAAGGCATGTCGTAATTGTAGGAATCTGTAAAAGAAACTTCTCTCTAATTCAAACTTTTGTTGGAGTTCCTGAAAGGAGTGGAGGATGTTCGCATTATATACATCGGCCAGAGTGCGTATACCTTTACTTTCCCATAAGGAACCCCCCTCCAGCTGTTGTAGCTGTGGTAGTGATGGATTGTTCCAAAGCGGCATCTCTGCTATGGTATCCGTGAACCCTGTCACTTTAACTGTTGCCTGCCACACCTGCCTAGCAAGTCTATGTAGGGGAAGTAAGGGAAGTTCTAAGTCCGGATTTGGTACTAAAACCGGCCAAAGGCTAGGAACGCCCAAGTGATGCATGAGATGATGCTCTGCATTTGGCAATGGTTGTTCTGTGACCCAGTGTCTAAGATATTTGAGCTGACCTGCTATGTAATAGAGGTAAAAGTCAGGTAGGGCCATTCCCGCCTCTTCTTTGGGACGTTGTAATGTTGCTAGACTTAGCTTAGCTCTGGATGTGTTCCATATGAAGGTGCCTATAAGGGAGTGTAGTGTTTTAAAGAACCTTTTTGGTATCGGCACCGCTGCATGTTGTAGTACATATAGGCATTTGGGCAGTATAATTAATTTCACTAAATTTATTCTACCCGCAGTTGAGAGCGGAAGGGTTCTCCATGCCTTGCTTTTGTTCCTAGCGAAAGACAACAGTGGGTCCGTTACCCTTTTACTTGTGTTGTGGTATGTCTTAAAAATGGTAATCCCCAAATATACAAACTCCGTGACCACTTTCAGCCCCTCTACCACCTCGGGTCCCTGCCAAGGGGATGTGCCCAGCGGCATGAACACCGACTTGGACCAATTCACCAGTAGTCCGGAGTATTTCCCAAACTCACTGATTAGGGAGATCGCATGTGGCAAGGTGGTCTCTGCATCAGACATGAACAGCACCATGTCATCGGCGTATAAGCCGACTCGATCTTCTCTTTCTCCCACTTTTATGCCACGGTAGAGATTATCCTGTCTAAGTTTCAAAGCCAAAGCCTCAATTGCCAGGGCAAAGAGAAGCGGGGAAAGAGGACACCCCTGCCGGGTTCACCTGTGTAGTTGGAACTGGACTGATAGCTCTCCATTAATCAAAAGTTTGCTAACTGGGGAGGCATATAGGATATCTATCCAAGTGGAGAATCTTGGCCCAAATCCAAACTTCTGTATGCATTGTTTGAGGAAGGCCCACTCAATAGAGTCGAACGCCTTCGCCGTGTCTAGGGAGGCCAAGGCCTGCTTCCCCCCCGTCACCTGTCCCATCTGTGCCGCCACCTGTACCCTTCTGATGTTATCCGATGTGGATTTGCCTGGCATGAAGCCACATTGGTCTGGATGGACCAGGGAGAGAATCACGGTGTTCAGTCTAGTCGCAAAAATCCTAGTAAGGATTTTGTAGTCAATATTGAGTAATGCTATGGGGCGGTAAGACCCGCAATCAGCTGGATCCTTTCCTTGCTTAAGGATTAATACTACCGTGGCCTCATAAAGGGAAGGTGGCAAAGCTCCGGCCTCAAAGGCAGAGGAGTACATTTTTTGCAATCGGGGTACGAGGAGTTCTTTGTACTTGGCGTACACCTCCTTTGGGAGCCCATCAGGACCTGAGGCCTTGTTATTGTTCAGACTATCTATCGCATCTTCAATCTCCTCTGAGGTTATGGGGCCATCCATTTGAATGCGCTGTTCCAGGGTTAGTGTCGGGAAGTGTACCTCCTCTAGATATGCGTTGATGTCATTACCTGTCTTCTCTAATTTAGTATTGTATAGATCTGTATAGAATTCAGTGAATCTATTCAGAATTTCCGAGTGGGTTTGTAAAAGTGATCCATGCTCATCTTTGATCTCTAATATGGGCGGAGACATGGTGTGCTGTCTTGCTAAGTGGGCTAACAATTTTGCTGACTGGTTGCCCAGTTCAAAGGCCGTCTGCTTATAAAAGAACATCTTATTATCAGCTTTCTCTTTTAGGGCATGGAGATATAGGCGACCCACATGTAACCATTTGGCCCTGTTTGCCTCAGTGGGGTCTGCGATATATTGCTGTTCCAGGGCCTGGCTTTGTGTTGCCAGCTCTACCTCCTTCTTCACTGATTCTCGTTTAAGAAATAAGATTGCGGACTGTAAACAGGTGCGCATGTATGCTTTTGTTGCCTCCCAGAGGGATGTGTAGGCAGTCTCTGGGTTGTGGGCCTGGAAGAATGCAATTAATTGTTCAGGCATCCTGTCTGTTGGCCCTATTAACTCTAGCCAGAAAGGATGGATCATCACTTTATGCATTGAGGAGGTGGACCGTTTGCCTATGACACAGGTCACCGGTGAGTGGTCAGATATGCCTCTGGGGTGATATTGTATATCTTGTATGTGTGGAATTGTGCTTATGGATCCTGCAATGTAATCTATGCGGGATAAGGACTTATGGGAAGCACTATAGCATGAAAAGGTCTTGGCCGTCGGGTGTCTTTGCCTCCAAAAATCTGTCCATCCCATTTCTGCAAAAAAGCGTGATAGACTGCTCTGTTGCGCATTTGCTGGGGGGGTATTAGCATTATGAAATCGGTCTAATGATGGGTCTAGAAACATGTTGAAATCCCCCAGACATATATTCCTCGCCTGTGGGTGTGACGTTGCAAACAGGGCTGCTTGGCGCAAAACCTGCATGGATGCAGGTGGCGGTATATATATTGCCATCACATTGTAAGGGGCACCATCTATGTGAGCGTGCACAAACACAAACCTACCCTCTGGATCGGTTAACTGTGATTTCGCCTCCCAGCGCACCTCTTTATGTATCAGTATCGAGACCCCTCTCGACGAAGTGTTGTGACAGGAGTGTACTCCCCATTGAACCCAGGGCTTATGCAAGAACTGTACCTTGGAAGGAACAAGATGTGTCTCCTGCAAACAAATTATGTGTGGGTTCAATTGTTTTAAGTGAGTAGCTACCATCAGGCGCTTATTAGGACTACCTAGGCCTCGAACGTTCCACGTAAGGAATCTAAGTTCTGACATAACGATCCATTGACATACTGATGCACAAGTTAATTGTTTCGGGGGGTAAGAAAAATGACTCCACCTTTTCGACACCTTGACCTTGTGTGGGGCTGCCACGACGTCTGCAGAGTGCAACAAGATACCTGTAATAACAATAACATTGTAACATAAATGCTCCTGATCCCCTCTCGTTTTGGCAACGGCCAAACAGCTGGTCTCTCCACGTAGGGTGAATCAGGGCATAACTGTCTAGCGTTATGGGATACTCATGCCTCGTAAAATGTAACATAGGCATGTAGTATGCACTCCTCTCCCCGAACCCCTAACATTTAACCATATTCCGGGTACCCGGCGTCACCTCTGATCACAAATATCACAAGTATTAGGACACCCCTATAGTCCCCACGTGATTCAGGCCCAGTTCTCGCATAACACATAGCGGATAACCGGGGCTGCCAGTATGTCCGTGCGGTAAATTATAGCTATGAAAAGGATACCCGAAGCCTCCTATGTAGACCGGTTTTTCTAGCGAGGAGGAGATCTTCTATGCTGCGCCAACCAATCGTTGGCTTCACTTGGGGTCACGAAGAATAGGACTTTGTCCCCGTCCACGACTCTGAGACGTGCAGGATAGGCCATGGAGTATGGAAGGTTCTTGTCCCGGAGCCTCTTTTTGACGTCTAGGAATGTTGCCCTCTTCTTCTGTAATTCCAGAGAGAAGTCTGGGAAAATGGATACCTTCGCGTTGTCTACTCTGATGTCAGCCTTTCTGCGGGCCTGTTGCAGGATTAGATCGCGATCCCTGCTGTTCAGGAATCTGGCTAACAGCGGTCTTGGTGTGGCTCCTGGAGGTGGAGCTCTGGCTGGAACCCTGTGGGCTCTTTCGACTGCGTAAGCTGCAGAGAAATGCGCGTCTGGAAATAGGCCTTTTATCCATCTTTCTACATAGTCCTCTGGCGCACGACCTTCAGTACGTTCTGGAAGGCCAATGATTCTTATGTTATTACGCCTCAGGCGATTCTCCATATCGTCCGCCTTTTGTTTCAGAGCTTCAGAGTCCGATTTCAAGTTGGTAACTGTTATGGGTATATTAGCATTTCTGTCTTCCATTTGCGATATCCTCTCCTCTGCATTATGCACTCTGTCTCTCAGGCTCTGGAGATCTTGCCTAAGCAGGCTAACATCCACCCTGACTTCATCCAGCTTCCCGGTCAGAGAGCTCTTACATGCATCTATTGCAGCTAGTACCTGAGAGGTGACTTGCTTCAGGGTGGGTTCTTCTGCCTCCTCCTCAGATGCTACAGGGCCACTGGAACTTTGCTTTGCCCTGGACTGGGCTGAGCGCTGTGGTTGCGGTGCGCGGGACGTTTCCCCTTGTTCCGTGCGGGCAAATTCACGCAGTCTCTCCGCCGCGTTTGCCTTAGTGGGGCCCATTCTGGAGGGTGCACAAGGCTGCAGTCCTGTGGATCCCTGTGTGTCGCTAGGTATATATTGCCCTGCGGGTGACAGGGCTGGCAGGGGGTCTTCCCTCTTCTGACTGAGGCCTGGGGGATAATGGCCGGATCATAGGCACTGCCGCTGCTGCTTTCAGCACGAGGTGGCTGCTCTGGCGCAACTCTCGAGCGCCCCGGGATAGCAGGTCCGACCTGCCGGTACCGCGCTCCCCGCTCCTCTGCTTACCCGGGGGTCAGTATTCGCGGCCTCCCGCGCCTAGATGCGGGACCTCCGCTTCGGTCTCTTGCCGCCCGCCTTCCGAAGATGTCCGCGCGGGAGCAGCCAGGTCGGAGCGCCACTTCCGGCAAGGACTCCCACGTGTGTCGTAGGCCACAGTGTCGGGGCTCCTCTCTCCCGTCGCTCCGTATCTCCCGCCGACTCCACCGGTAAGTCGCAGGTGGGCTCTGGGGTGCACAGGAGGGTTGTGACGCCTCTGGGTTGCCGGTACCTCAGGATGCTGACAGGATTATCCGGGGTCCGCACGGAGCTCTCTCAAGCACGTCCGGCCATGTTGGTTGCTAGCCACGCCCCCCCTGAATAAATACTTTTAATAACACCTAAAACGTGTGATTTGCACTATGGATTTGTTCTCTCTCTAGTCCATACAGAGAATCTGATAAAATCACACAGGATACATCCGAAAACTGCAGTGCATTTTCCTGAATACAGTGTGTACGGAGACCAACGGCTTGATTTTCTGGATGATGCCACCGAAGTGGGCCATTAAAGAAACAAAAAGTGCAGCTTGACAATATTCTGATAGTGGCATCGGTTTAAAGGTTGCCTTTAAGAGATTTCTGAATTATGTCCATCTACCTGGCTAGGTTATTGGTAATTCAAAAACAAGCAGAGCTGTGTCCGGCAGAAAAAAAATATTATCCTTATTTTTCAGTTTTTTCAAATTTAACATCTGAAGAGCTTACAATCATATTAAATAAGTTGTTGTCCATAACAATTAGTTCACTATCGATTTGGAGATGCAGATATCAGATGCACCTACAACTGATATTGAACATAATAATTATCTGTATATCCATGGTAAACCTAAGCTGAGAAATAAAAGACAAAATAAACTTTAACACTATGTGTATGTAGAACAGGTTTTGTAACACTGCAGAGAAGACTTTTGTATCCAGAGACTGAGGGAGTCTGGATCTCTGAAGCACGTACTAGGTCTATTTCATCATGCTATATTAACAGCCCCTGGGAATGTTTCACTTATTTCTTCTTCCCCAAAATGACTTCCTGATTTGCGGTCCCCATGCATATTGGATTAGTTCACATCAAACAGATTAAAATAGGTGTGTGCTCAAGATAAGAAGCTTCTGTGTCTGAGTTAAAATTACATTAAAAAGAGTCAGAGCTGGGCTTAGAGCTTGCAAATGAACAGTCAGTCCAGACTCCTCGCGATGTGAAATACATGGGTTATTTCACATAGTTCAGCACGCATTACATCCCTTGGAGCAAAATAAAACATACAGTATACACATGAGTTAGGTGTAGATTAACCTATATGAAAAAAATGTCATACTTCTTTACTATGAAATGATATGATTTTGTAACATTTGAAACTTACTACATAATTGGCAAACTGCAAATTTATTGAATTAATTCTGAGTAGTTTTTTTGTTATCCCAGTCTATATAACAAATTGGAGCCTACAACCTTACCTTTATTTTTATACTTACAAATGTCTACATAAGCAAGTCCTTTTTTAAAGGGGTTGTCTGAGAGCTAAAAATTTTTTTTTATGTGGCCTGGAGAGAGTTGCTTAAACATTTACTTAGCTCCACAGTGCCTCCTGGTGTACCGCACCACCTTCTTTCCTGGTCCATGCCCCTGTTTGTTTACAGGGGCACAGAAGCTGTGCTGAGTTCAGCTTCCGGCCGGTTGTGCTTGCCGGCCATGCCCACCTGCCCCCATATCTCAGCGCAGTATGGGGACAGGTGGGCATGGTCTGCCACCTCGGGGGTCCAGAAGTGCCCCACTCGCCCCCACAATAGCACATAAGATCAGTGCTGGCCATCAGGGAACGACTAATCACCAGGTGGCAACAATCCTAAAGGAAATGGTAGTCTGCATTCGCAACATTTAAAGAGAGTGTTACCTGATAGGGATGAGCCTGAATGCTGAACCTGAACTTTTGGATGATCTGAACATCATTTTTTTTGCAGCTTTAGGGTTACAGCTAGTAAGAATACATAAATGTATACCATGGTTAACAGCTAGCATTCAGGAGGTATTAGGTCAACTGAGGTCAGAAGAGGCTATTAAAAGCACTACAGCGAACAAAACTGCGATTGTCTCTATGAGTTCTCCAGAACCCCATCCCTTCCTGTGTTTCGTGTGTTCGTAATTGTCCCTCAATAAACAAGAAGCTATTTTTGGAGACGAATTTCTGGGTGGTGCCACTATTGTTCTTGTATATTTTGATATAATTTTTTTACCATTAGGAAATTTTTTCAGGATTGTTGAGCACCCCAACTTCTACAATTTAAACCGGAAATTTACATAAACTATATTAAAAGATACACATGCATGGTTTTTTTTCTTATTATCTGAGATAAAATCAGGATAAACTTTTCCTATTTAAGGTCATTAAGAATTACCAAAGTTATTTTATTTGCCAAAATAAAGAGAGAGTGACTTTTAAAGACATTTTTATTACTTTTTGGCAAAAAACAAAGCTTTCATACAGTTCATTAGCATTTGGTACCATTGCTTTTAAACTGTCTGATTTCCCCTGCCTTTCCAGATTTGCTTATACATTTTCAATAGGATTGAGATCAGTGCTTTCTAACAGCTTCTCCAAAACATTGACTTTGTTATCTGTAAGCCACTTTGTAACCAGTTAGGCAGTATTCTTCCGGTCATTGTCCATTTGGAAGACCCATTTGTGTTCAAGCTTTAACTTCCCGGCTGATGTCTTGAGATGTTGCTTCAGTTTTCCCACAAAGTGTTCTTTCCTCATGATGTATCTATTTTGTGACATGCACCCTCCAGCAGCAAAACCAACCCACAACATGATGCAGCCTCCCCCTGTCACAGTTGGGATCGTGTTGTGTTCAATTTTTCCTCCAAATGAAGAAATGTCTCCAAAAAATAAGGTCTGTGTTCCTGTGTGCGTTTGCAAACATTAAACTGTTTTTTTTTTAATGTTTCTTTTGGAGTAATGGCTTCTTCCTGGCTGAGTGGCTTGTCAGCTCATGCTACTACAGTACTAGTTGCACTGTGGATAATGACACACTCTTACCAGCTTGATGTGCAGATTTTGGACCAAAGCACATTCACCTCTGGGACAATAAACCAGTCTTTTTCCTGGCTGGACATTCCTATCTTGTTTGCACTGTGTTTACCTGTTTGTACAGATGACTAGGAAACCAACAGGTGTCTGGAAATTGCACCAAAGATGAACCAGTTTTGTGCGAGTCCACAATTCTCGTCTTGATATCTTGTGTGATTTCTTTAGATTTTCCACCAGTGTATCCCTAATTAATCTAGATGTTGCCAATAAATCATTAAAGCAGAAGCAAAGACATTATCATGGGCCATCCCAACTTGCTTAAAGACATTGTAATCTTAGTGTATGTAAACTTTTGACTTTAAAGAAAGTAATAAAAATGACTTAACATAATTTTATTATTCTGTCATTTTGCACATATAAATAATTTTGGTAATACTTATTGACTTACTTATGACATTTCATGGCAGACAGTGAGAAAAACATGTATATGTGTCTTTTTATATAGTCTGTGTAAACTTATTGTTTCAACTATATATCCCCAAAGGCATTGCCTTTGCTACAGCATAACAACCATCTTTGTGGACAGTGCGGCTTTACTGTTTATATGACGTTTCTTTCACTCCATATCCCAGCTACATAGGAACCTCTACACTAAAATATAATCTGTTACCTAATTTTTTTTCTGTGACCAAAATATTTGATCCTCTGTATGACAGTAGGTTCTTGTTTTTTTACCCTAGTTTATTAGTTACTTTTGCAGGTTTCCTTTCTATGAAGAGATTACATTCATTTACCTGGGTTGTTTGTAATGGGAAGAATTCTCTGAGCATTGAGATGAATTAGAATTGTGATGTCATTTTGCGTTTTTCACTACTATTGTGGATACTGATGCCTTTAGGTGTAATTGATCATTCTCTATTTTATTGCACAGCACAGGTGATCCTTTCACAGGCATTTTACCAATTATTACTATTAATATTTGTTATAGACAGACATTGATAAGGTCTTTTAACCAAAACATCAGTGAATGGATTCTGCCCTAATTTCTGATGTGATGATGACCATCCGATTTTAAAATGCTATATGGACTGTTATGCATGATTAAATAAAACACAAATGAGTAAACAAAATGAACACAAGGATATAATGTCCAGCTCCACCACATGGAGCACCCGCTTCCAAGAGCACGGACACTGATTCCACCTGAGATTGATCATGCTTGTATTGATAAACAAAATAAAGTCTGAGTGCTGCATATTATTTATTTGCAGGCGATAATCCAGTACATGCTCCAGCTTTGTTCTGTATCTCCAGACTTCAATTTAACCCCTTTAGGACTGCCACCGTCTACAGGCGGTCCCCTACTTATGGGCACACGACTTACATACGACCCATAGTTACAAACGGACCTCTGGATATTGGTAATTTATTGTACTTTAGTCTTAGGCTACAATAATCAGCTGTAACAGTTATCACAGAGGTCTGTAATGAAGCTTTATTGTTAATCCTGATTCTTATGACAACCCAACATTTTTAAAATCCAATTGTCACAGAGACCAAAAAAGTTCTGGCTGGGATTACAATGATAAAATATACAGTTCCGACTTACATACAAATTCAACTTAAGAACAAACCTACAGACCCTATCTTGTATGTAACCCGGGGACTGCCTGTATATACTTCCTATTTGCACATGCCCCATGCAGAAAAGACCTTATGCTAAGGTGTGTTTCAATATCCAATTTAACAGCTGTTCCCAGCCCAACAGAATGAACATGCTAATTCTCATGTTTTCACAACAAAACTCGAAAATAATAATTTATACAATCACAAACCTTTCTTGCAGTGGCTCATTATATTGTACATTTCCACAAGTTGCATCTTTAGTAAGTTAAGATGCCTAATTCTCGAATACTATGCTGCATTTATAAAGCACAGCTGGTGTGAACTGAGCTTCAAGCAATATTTTTAAAAAATCCAAACTTTTCTATATCTTGCATTGACCCTTTTTATCAATTCCACATTAGTTTTACTAATTTAAATGCCACATTCTATAGTCAATTACTGTGTCTACTTACTTTTAACAAAACACTTTGTGCACTTTGTGTCATATTACATATCATCTCAGAACATGCCTTGTGAGGTGGAACCTCATCTGCTTGCCTTACCTTACTCCAAAAAGAGCAGGAAACCACAGAAAAATACAGATAGAGCATTGATACGCTTCGTGTATGGATTCTCCTGATAACAACTAATCTAATATGTTCAGGGAATGTCCTTCACCTCTGGAAATGTATAGTTTGCAACTAGAGCATTTATTCTTTCTTGAATGAATCTCTGATGTCACTATTCATCAAAAAGAAACTTTTATAGCCTGAAGTGCCATTATAAGGATATGTCATCTTCATTATTTCAATTTGAATGCTAAAAGTGACCTTCATGGTTTACCCTCTGAATTGACTCATATTAAGCTGTTAGTAATACTTAAATTATGCATAGAGACTTGTCTAGACCATCTGGCCTTGTACCCATTATTCAGTGGGAGTAAAAACATTCTTCTGAAAGATAAGACGTAGGATAAAGGTTCACGTCCATTTAAAATGTGGAGCTTCTGTCTTCTGACTATAGACCTGACTGCTTTTTAGTAGAGATGAGCAGATCTGATTGGTGGTTTCCACAGTCGGGTACGACCGCCTGACCCAGACATGTTACCAAAATGGTGAATGAACAGCCAATCCGGCAAATTGATATCCCTAGCAACAAGCCATGTTTATGATTAGCCAGGGGGTTGCCTAAGCCACACCCTCCCCTAAACAATGGAGAAAAAGCATAAATTTTGTCCATCTCACCCCCGAGCTCTTGCCTTGACTGGGAGTGTTGCAAATTTGCTGGAATTTGAAAAGCTACTATTCCAGACAGGTTTAAAAATCTTATAGCAGTGGCTGTCCCACAATTTGTCATTCCCAGACATTGCTACTTTTTTGCCAGGCCATCCCTGCCCTGTAGCAACAGGTTGTGGAGGAAATAAGGTTTGCACTGTTTAATTATATGTCTATGATATGTGGACAAGTAAGCATGAGCCAGTGCTGTTATATCTCTTTAACTGCCCATGTGGTTAAATAAATGGCAGCTGGTCCCAAGGCAGGAATTCCACATGTGGCACATATACTTCCAACACCAAGGATTTATCCCCCACATCTGAAATAGAAATTGAAAGTGACACCTCCATCCAAAAACTGACAATGAGCATTTGCAAAGTCCGACAATTTATACTTTATGGTCTTTCCTACCACACCTTCGATTGAGACATCACTGACAGAGGGATGTGTATATACAATTATAAAATATCTTTCGAATTACATACAAATTCAACTTAAAGAGGACCTGTCACCCCATTTATCGGCACTAGGAGCTGCTTACTAAAGGAGCCATTTTTATTCTTTTAATTTAATAATATATTGATGTCTGGACTATAATTTATTCATTTTGCAACTCATTTGAAAATGAATAAAAGTATGAGTTTTCATTGAATACACATAATATATATAATTAGTCAAGTATAGAAGTCATCCCCTAAACACTGATACACTGTCGCTTTGGGGCTCACTGTGTGTCCCATCATCTTCTCTGATACTAAATAATGGAGGGTGTGCACCATTATATACATATTATATAGCATAATATGTGAATAACATATATGTGATTGTATATTAGATGTATATGTGCGTGTATCTGTATTGTGTTTATGGTGTGTGGTGTGTATATACTGAATTTGTATTTATATGGTTTAGGTCTATATATAGCTCTATATATGGCACTGTATATGTGTGTACACATACTCTATATGTGTGTGTGTGCGAGTGTAGAAATGTGTGTGTGTGAGTGAAGAACTGTATATTTATTTATATAGATATATAAAGGTGTGAGTATATGAGTGTAATATGTATATTTTTAAGGCGGGAAGGGGGCCCCATAGCAGACTTCTGCTTTTCCTACTTATGGTCCTGACTGACAGTCCCCATAACAGGGCTTTTACTCTTATTCGCCAAAAACTTAGTTAGAGAAGGATGACCTCTCAAAGACACAGTACAAGACACAGCTGATCATTCTGCTAATACTGTATAGATCCTTGGGCTTAAGACCCTGTCTCATCTCAGAATAATGCGGAATTACATGGCAAGTGCACAACCTCTGCAATAGCTCTGTTGTTTCACTGATAACCACAGCTGGTACTTGCTGTTCATTAGATAATAACCATATGCAGTGCCAACTAAATGACACAACAAAGACATTGAAGACATCACTATGATGAAATGTCATAATAAGAGCTGTCAGCATTTCATTGTAACAGCTTTCTGGAGAGAAGCACCAACTGTAATCAGCACCTGACACATTTCTTTCTTTGGGATCTGTCACTCCGCAGACTGTTTTATTTCCTTTGTTGAGTGATATCTCATCATTGATGTACACAAAAATGCAAATTCAGGAAATAAGGGCATCGTCCAGGAGGAAGTAAATGTTCTGCCTACTTTGTCTTCAGCGGGAGAGTAGACAGATCTATGCATATTTTGCAGCACGATTATAACTAAGCTCTACCATTAGCGAGGAGATAAGTTGATGCCAATTTTAGAAGCATTTCTAGCAAACAAAATCTAGTTTTAGTCTTCTTTTTTCATAATTAAATATAAGAACAATATAAAACTGAACATTTCCAATGTTTTAAAAGGAAAAATGTTACCCGCAGTTATATTAATATTTCATTTGGCCATGCTGTTCTCATGCCCCTACCTACATTGGCTCTCCAACTCCTAGGGTCAAATGAGGTAAACATATGCCCTAATATATTTTTATTTCCGCAGTTCTATATTGTATATAGAAGTGTAATTTATTATATGGTTTTTCATTAAAAGCCAGAAATGGATCCAGCCAGATGGAAATCCATCTATTTTTATACAGCTTTGGTTTTGATTTAAAAATACACTGGGACCAATATTGTCAGGTCTCATGTAGTATTAGGCTGAGAGGCAGACAAAGGGTTAAAATCTTGAATTTAGCTCTGTACCTCAACGTATTGCTTGCTGAACTTGCACAGGTGCCAGTTAATTTCATGGTTCCTGTGGGTTCTGTGTGAACACTGCTTGCCTTACTACTGCTCTGGCTTTTCCTGGCTGTTCCTTGGATTTCTGATTTACATTTACTTCTAGTTGAAACTTTGACACGGACATACTTTGGGTGTGTGATTTTGCTTGTACCTTCCTGATTTTGACTGATCTTTTTGCTACTTTTTGTTCTCCTTTTCCCTCGCCCTTGCCTTTACTAGACAATGTTGCCCAGTCTGGGGTGTCATTTTGGATGTTCATGCAGTAGGCAGGGACAGATATGAGGGGGTTAGTATTTTGCCTCATAATCCTTTTCCCCTTTTATCCTGACTAATTTATGATGTCTCCTCTCATTGTTTTCTGGTGTTTTTTGGCCTTTTATGCCTCTTTCACCAGAAAAAAAGTGGGTAGAAATGGTAGGGAAACAAGGACAGGGAAGATAACTTGCACAGCTTACACAACAGATACTGATGTCCTAATATGACTCATTCATGAAAACATCAGTGTGGCACATGCATTTCCTATTAGGTATAGGATATCGTGGGGCAGTAAGAGCTCTCTGGAGGGGACTCACGGGCTGAGCTTTCTCCATATAAGACAGATGGTAGCTGTATTATACAGCAGACACCTGCAATTAAGAGTGGAGTTTTTGGGGAGTTGTTCCTCGATTCAGTACACCTGTCATGGACTCTACACTGTAAAATACCTTGCATGATAAATCAATATGATGCAAGGAATCTCATCCCCAGCGGTATGTCTCGTCCCCATGACTCTACATGGTCTGTGATCGCAGACTAATCATGAATAGTGTGAAACCGCCATTACCAAGAAAGAAAATTGTACATTTCACAAGACGAGGGAAAAGAAAATGCTTTTGTCAAAAGAGTAAATTTAGAGAGATTTGTTTTTTTGGTAACAAGATTTGTCATTAGAGGAAGAGTGTTTGCAGACTGTTACTGTTACTTGTCACAACAGACTTAAAGGGTTTTAGGCCTAATGTAAGTCAGCCATCTGGCAGCTATTTTCCCTGGAACACGTTAGACCTTAATGTGTAGTTAAAGGGGTACATTCACTAGTGGTAGAAAATATCTGTTTCATCCAACTTTCATCCACTTTATAAACTTGAATGGAGGATGACCATACTTAATTGCCCTCTGTATTGTAGTCTAGACTAGCCTTAAATCAGAGTTTAAGTGTATGCTGATGCAGTGACTTGAAATCAGAATTCTGTTTTCCCACAAGTTTAAGGGCATTGCACAGCCCAAAGCTTCTTTAATGCAACTCTGAGATAAAATAACTAAATTATATTTACCTGCCCCATCGATTAATGGGCTAGTGCTTTTAGATATTGTTTGGTAGTTGCAACCATCGTGTTGATTTGGGCAGATCATCTCTGAATCAGGTAAATAACCTCAAAGGTGACACCCTACACATATGAAACGTCACTACCTGTCCCAAACTGCACATCATCTGACAACTGCCAGGTGGGATTGGAGGAAACAATACTGGACTAGTGTTGTAAAAACTATATTATATACTGCTCACCTACTGTACTGGAGATTCTACAATATGAGAATTAACCTCATATCAAGTGAGCAACCTAAGAGTAAAATGAACATATGAATGTTTTAATGAATAACTATTTCAATAGGGCATTAAATCTTAATATTTGTTTGATGATTAAAAAGATGGGACTTGACTTGTGGTTGTAGAATTTGTTAATTAAAAAAGCTGTTTCTATATACAAGATTTATCTCCTGTAGGACACATATTTTGCTATATACTCCTAAGTGCTATTAATCAGTGTTGTCTCCGCAATGACAATACATAGTTTCCATTAGCAGTCGGGTCAGAGAAACGAAGCATGACAATGTACAATCATCACGTCTAGAAAGGATAATCTCTCTACAATAGCGATGCAAGGCTTTGAACCAATGTCTTAATTGAGTTTTAACTGCCCGAACACATGCACATGAATAAAAGAATGAGCCTTTTATGTCAAGAACATAAACCAATATGCTCTAAATTAAATCACAATGAAAGAATCTGTCCAGGGCTCTGGAGCTATGATATCTAGAATAACAAAGACAAAAGAGGTCAATGTGTGAGTGTAAACAGGAAAACGGGAAAGGAAAGACAATGATATACTGTAAGATGCCAGCAGGTGTTTCATTGTGGAAATTGTCATGTATAAAATTAGATGGAAGGTCAACTCACAGTTGTGTTCTTTGTATATAATTTTTTGATTTTCCCAGAAATCTGCTGAACATTACCATAAATGTGTGTATAGGCAAGTGATTTTCAACGTGGCTATTCCTTTCTTAAAACAAGTATTCTGATTTCCCTGCATCATTATGCAGTAACAAAAAGTCTGTGTGAGCAGCAACGGCATCTCCAAAAGGCTTCAGCTGATTTTCCCCCTTTTTTAAACAGGAGACAATGAGTCATAAAACTCATAGACCAGTAAATTGATTAGGGACAGTTATGGAGTTATGGTCCATCTCAGCCCAAGGGCAAATACATTTTTGGAACCTGTATCACCAGGTTATCATATCAATATGTCTATTTAGGTTCTAGCACCCTTGGGTCCAGAGATATAAATATCTCTGGATAGGACCATAGCAAATGGGTCAGGTTTGGTATCAGTGCGATCCAGGGATTCACCCGGATCCAATGATACCAGAACCCTGACCCTACGACTCCCCATTGAGAAACTATGATTTCTCCAAGGTTCTGCACGTAATACTAGGTAGGGGGGGGGGGCCATGACCCCTCCTGGGGGTGGAGAGAGTGTGTCTGCACCTAATAATATCAGAACACCTCTGATGCCCTTTGTCTTTTGTCTGGGAAACCATTTACCATCAAGTGCAGAGGAAAGATTTTAAGGTGTGGACTATCAGGTTCCTTTAGGCCCACACATAAGGTTACTAACATACGGATTGCTGATACTTGTAGTTCTACTTGTGTATTTTGTACTCTGCTTGTACTCGATGTGAAAAAAACTTACTGATTTATTTTAAAATGTGCCAAGCTATGTTTCGGCTCCTAAAGCCTGGAGCCTTTCTCAAGGCTCAAAATCAAGGCTTAAAATCAGGGGTATTTGACCTTGTTTCCACCTGGCTAAATTTTTAAGATCTAAGAGACGGATACACCTAACTCCTTAGCTCCTTCTGTAAAGGGGAATCATAACCATGAGTTATCATCAAGTTATTGGACAAATATGATTTTCCTTTGTGTGGTGTAGCAAACAATGCTCAGGGTACTGACTAAGCCGTCTTTGTTTCTGAACTGTAAACATTGGTGCCAGGAGAATGTAAGGAGCATCTGCCAAGCCCCTTTCAAGTCTTCCTCTGCACCTAAAAAGGCTCCTAGGAGGAATGTTGTTGTTCGTCTGTAAATACAATTTGGTAAAGTAAAATATTAGAGCATGTGGATCCCAATCAATATAAAAAAATGTAGAATTTGTGTAACATGGTTTTTAAAAGTTAAACCAAACTGAACTGACCATCACCTTCGCTTTTCTTTGGCTTTTGTTTGTAATATGATAATTAACATCAATGGAAATTCACTCATAAGTTCCTAAGGCAGGCAATGGGGCTCATTTACTAAGGGTTGCGCGCTGCACTTTTGTTGGACTTTGCACTTCTTTCAGGGATTGCACGGCTTGGACAGGTATTTCACAGGTTTCTGTGCTAGGATTGTGTCACACACACTCGGATTTTGGCAGAGCTGCGCTGGTTACTATGCAACACAAATTGGGGGGGGGGTGTCGGTCAATCCTACTGATTTGGACTGAGTGCGGGATTCAACTTTAAAATTGAGTCACAAGACAATTCACTTACATGCACCAGGAAAAAGGAGGTGAACTCCGTCAGACCTGAGTGGGGAGCCGAACACATGCAGGGTATTGGGTGCACGATATTAGTGAATTGCGGCACAGTGCATTATCGCAACTCCATCGACAGGTATGTAAATGGGCCCCAATAAGTCACCCCTGCTACACTAATGCTAGAAATGGACTCTCTTTTGAAAACAGGAAAACTGTGTCTAAAGCTAAAATAATAGAAAGTATCATCTGTAAGCAGGAGTTCAGTCTTAATCAATGTGTCAACTCAGTTAAGACAATGCTAAATGTGAACCCTCAGAGCCATGATCCAGATTGTAATGGCATAAACAAGGTGCATAGCATAAATGATTTCCTGTTACTCAAGCATTGCTGGATCATCATCTCAGGGAGTCTCTAAGTCTCCAAAGTCTCCAGAAAGTCCTGGATTAGTGGCAATAGTGCATAGATTTAATGGAAACCTGTCCTCAGGTTGTTATAATAAAACTGTCTTTTTCAGATAAAAAGCAAAGTTAGATGAAAGATTACCTTTCTCTGTGCAGAACAGTGCCCAATGTCCCATGGAAGTGGCCACTGAAGAGTCGTTCCCTCACCCCCACCCTCGAGAAACCTCTCAATCATGTGTCTTTTTCAAATAGGATATGGGTATTTTTTAATTTGAAATAAACGGCTGACAGAGTGCTTTCCCGAGGGTGGGTGGGGCGGACCACTTCTCACTGGCCACTCCCATGGGACATGGGACACTGCTCTGTAGAGAGAAAGGTAAACTTCATCAAATTTTTTTTTCTATTAGAAAAAGCCATTTTTAGTATAAAAAACACTTTGGCAATGTGCATACTATTCTCTAGGTAAACATTGGGGAGCCAGAAAAAGGGCTCCCGATGACAAAAAAGTAGTCTGGGACTGGTTGATTGTAGTCAATGGTGGTCAGCAAGAAAATACTGACAGCAATTATAATTTCAGGTAAGCAACAAACCCAAGATTAATAACCAATAAAGTACAACATGAACCAAATATAGAACCAAGGGAGCAAATAATAGGAAATGTATTGGCAAGCCAATAGTATAAAGTAGAAGCATTGAAACAGAGAGATAGCAAGAAAAGACGCCATCTAGGTTATATACAAATATGTCAACTAGATTAGCTCAAATTTTGTCAAGAAATCCAATTTCATATTAAGGCAATTCATTCATTAAAGCAGATCATTACATGCTAAGAAATATGCATAAGATTGAAGAAATCAACAAGTCTACACTACTAGAAATATGCATTATATGCTTAAAAAAGACTTGTTTAGCTGCATTTTGTAACTTAATGAGGGTAGACACACAGACACATATATGTTGGATAGCATGGAATCGGGGAATCAGGGACAAATATTGCAGTTGGCCGCCTTATCTTTTCTCTTGCTACCAGTGAAAGAACATGATAGGTAAATGATGATTCACAAATATCTTAAGATACGAAAAACAGTTTGACCTTCTGAGTAAGTATACTCAAGAGTCTCTTGTTTCCTTGTTGCATTTATTAAAATAAAGAAAACTGTGAAATATATGTTGAACAATAACAGATCATTTTTATAGATGGTTCTTTGGGTTGTAAAATAGAAATGTAAAAGGAAGCGGATTTGCATGGGAGCATTTGCTATAAATTGTTATATAAATAATTTAGCAGCGGAATATCCCCTAACTGAATATTCAGCATCTGCTTTCAACACTATGAAGAAAAAAATAAAGAAGCCAATTACAGCGGGAAAATCTGAACAGAGGGACTTAAGAGAACAAAGGAGGGCATCAGTAACAATTAGTTTCAGAAGAATAGAAGCAATGGAATTAATTTTGCTTTTGCATTGTGTCCTCTTGGCGCAGAGCTCTGTCTCTCGTGCATACAAATGAGGGTTTCCCCTCATGATGGATAACGCTTCTGTATGATCTTCACGCTGCCTGCGCTAATCAGGTCTTCTGGCTCCTTTTATCACCATCTCTCTATTTGGTATGATCGGTTACTTTGATTTGGAATTTGGATATAATGTTTCTTGGTATAACAACATTTGTGGTTTTCCGGAAAGAATGATGTTTGTATGAGTATCTTCCATATTTAAAATGTATTCATCACATCCTAAAGTATGTTTCTGATGAGCAAACTACCAAAAAGACTAAGTTAGTTGCTATAGGAAAACATTTATGTGATTTACAATGTAGGGGATACACAGATTTGTTTTAACCTAAAAATGTATTTAGACAATAAAAAACAAAAAGTTTAGAGGTTTTTGAACATGACCCAGAAAAAGTATATTTGTGCATCTGTGGATAACCCTGCCTGTTCATGAACATATGCTTTTCCATTGTCCATGGTCCATTGTCACTCATGTAATTGATAGTAGAAATGACTGTCCAAGCCGCAAAATGATATATCTACAGTGTTTTTTTAAATTCATATTTATGTTTTATTTTCTCATTTCAACAATAATATCTGACTTCCATTGTGTTTTCTCTTGGTTGCAGTTCAACATAAGTGCCTGTTGCCACCGCTGTTATGTCTTCTACTAAAAATACACTTTCTAACATAAAATAATTTCTTAGGCATATTTTAAAATGACTTGGATATAATGTTATGTCAATGGTGTTCCCACTGAGAAATTCAGGAAATAACTTTTACAATGTTCAATGTCCAGTTGTAAATGAAACCATAAGTTTAAATAACAGGCATAGCTCAAAGCTGGTTTACGCACACCATCATATCTCATGGAATCATGTGATCTCTAACAGTTAATCCACTGTTATGGACATAATTTTTCCCCAGGCTCATCGCTGCCCTTGTATGATGTCAGTGAACTGACCAATCATGTTACAGTCTAGGTCTCTGGCATGTCTTATGAACTACTGCTCTTTGCTTGCTATACTGTATTCTGGTATCTTTAACACTTTTCTGATTATGCATTTTCCTAGTGATTTTGTACTATATTGTTTTCATGGTCCTTACCCGTGTTTGGAGACTATCCTTTTCAGTTTGCATTGTCTTGTCTTTGTCTCCATGTTTGCACTATGGCACAAGAAGGGAACCTCAACCAGTTGTCTCTATCACTTAGGGTAGGTAAAGAAATTAGGCAGGGACAGATGGGACTGAGTTTACCAGTCTTTTCACGGTTTCTTTTTTGTAGTATGAATACCGCTAGACCTAAACTTTTGTCAGGCTTTGTTACTTGATTACACCTCTGCTTCACACTTGTCTATAAAAGACCTCACAGCTCACAGAATGTCAAAGCACATAAGTTACAGAATTCTGATAAAACACAGATCTGGCCAAGGTTATAAAAGAATTTCTGCAGCGCTCAAGGTCTTCGACCTGACAATGCAGCCAAGCTAAGCAAGAGCTTTGGTGAGAGAAGTAAATATAACTGTGGCTGAGCTCCAAAGATGCAATAAGGAGTTGGGAGAAAATTCCACAAAGTCAAATATCACTGTAGCCTTCAGGGCTTTATCGCAGAGTGTGCTGACAGAAGCCTCTCCTCGGTGAAATTTATATGAAAGCCTGAGTACAGTTTGTAAAAAAAACACACAAAATTTTGAGCGGTATTTGTGGAGGAAACTGGGTGCTGTTCATCACCTGCCAAGTACAATCCCAACAGTGAAACATAGTGGGGGCAGCATCATGCTATGGGGGTGTTTTTCAACTGGAGGGGCAGGACGATTGGTTGCAGTTGAAGGAAAGATGAAAGTGGCCAAGTACAGAGATACAGAGAGATGGATCAAAACATCTTCTAGGGTTATCAGGACCTCAGAATGGACCAAAGGTTAACTTTCCAACAAAAAATGACCATAAGTATACAGCTAAAATAACAAAACAGTGGCTTCAGAACAACACTGTGACCACCTGTGATCACCTGGCTTGTCACAAAACACAAAAAGAAATTACTCATCATTTTATTGCCATTAACTTTGTGATGGCCACTTAAGATCATATTTTATGGTTACAGTGTTAAATTTTACTGATGCATATATGGCACGCCTTATGCTACTAACCCAATGCACAAATCACTGTCATAGTCATAAAACAAGAACATGAGCTGTTACAATAATCTACTTCGTCCTGTTGGGTATTCCTGTCCCTCAGTTCTGCTGCTTCTCTTGTCAGCTATTCTGACTTCAGAAATTGACTTTTTTATTTTATGACCAATATAAAAAATTTTAGTGCTTGTAAAGTGAGTAGTTTCACAACCAAAGCGAATCAGGTCAATGGCTTAATGTTCTGAAATAATTTGAATCTGGATATTTTTTTAGTGGAATGCCTTATTTTCCTGTTACTTACAGGAATCACAGCTGCAATGATTACTCAATGTGCACAATCTCTTATTTCAAACACAAACTTTTTGAGTTTTTCTCTGATCTCTTTTACATGCCTTCTTCATCTAGCCAGATAGTTTACGACTAAATTCCACTTACCGTAAGTGAATTTTTCAAAGGCAATGTAAGTAAATAGTAAGTGTCTTTGATAAATTTCCGCACCAAACTCTACTTTTATTTTAGGCATTGAGCTGTTCATGGGATTAGACAACATGTTACATTGTAGTCTGTTATCATATGTGAATACACCTACAGCTTGTATGAATACACATAACAGTATTTTTAAACAATAAGATAATTTGAAATCTCATTTCATTTATTTTCGTACAGTGAATGCAGGAATCTCCCCATATTATCTCCCCCTTTTCAATTATTTCTGAAAAGCTAATACAACCTGTAACTGAATCATTTATAGTAATAGCCCGCAACCAGTGACTTTGGAGCAATTGCCGGTATTGCAACTTTCTGGCTGCATTGCTTCCAATGTATGTGCTACTCCAGGGGGTAGCATATGTTTGTGTATAAAGAGCCTTAACTTGGTCAAGTGTGAACTCTAACAAGCACTGAGGAAAGGACCCCAGGATCTTTTATGTGATTTCAAGTGTCCTGGTTCACAGCTTATAGGATTAGAACTCCCAGCAGGTCAAATGCTAATGAACTGAAGCATAGCTGCAAGGTAAGGAGTGTGGTGCAATTCAATCAACGCAATCACCAAATATAAACAATTGTTTGCATTAAGAATGCCAGACTAAAATAATATGACAAAATCAATGCATCCTCAGCCGCATTCTAAAGACAGGATGGCGCCTGCCATCAAAAAGAAAGAATGGTTTCGAGCAAGGGGGCTTAGCTTAATATGTGACACAATACACCAAAATTGTACTTAAATTGGCCTTTTTACCTTTATTTTAAAGTACAAGGAGGGAAATTATCATTTCTTTTATGCTAGTTTTCTGGATTAGGAATCATAAAATATTGTGATTCTGGCATTGACATAACCGCCCAACCCTAATGCTGTCTGCATGTCAAGTGGGCAGGGAGTGAACGTTGAAGGGAAGTGAATTGGAGTTTGCCAATTCCTGGTGCAGATTATAGCATTATTCTGTGCCAGGCAGTACCTGGTGTAGAATTAATCCAGGGTCATGATTGCACACCAAATATACTCTTGATATATTCAGCTGATAATAAAAGATACAAAATTGAGATATAAAAATGTATTTATTTTCTTTAGGTTTTGATAAAAATTATCTAATTATTCTATTCTTTTAATAAATATCACACATATTATGGCTAAATATCACGCATATAATGGCTAAAATAAAAAACCTATGCAGTGAATGTTTAAAATACAATGAGGGCCACTCAAGTCATGTAGAAAAGTTTAAAGCTACCCTATGGCGTCCATCGTCAGACCCAGTAAGTAAAATCCTTGCTGCAAAGAACACTGGGGGACTTTTATATAAAGTGTTTTACCTCCACCAGTTTGTTTTCAAACTTGCTGTCAGTAATGAGGTACATATTTTAATTTTGTGATGTGTAGAAGATAATATTTCTGTCTGTGGGACCACAAGAGCATTGTCAATATTTGTACAAAGTATAAAGAGACAGATGATCATCTCATCTCTATAATCTTTTGCCACAATCACTTTCTACCAAAATAATTATAGACATTTTTGCATTTCAACCTTACTTCTCTGAGCCAAAGTATGGCCACCCAACCCTGACTGCAAAATTAACATTAACAACTATGGAGCTCAGAGCCCTTCAGGCTCATTTGCATAATTGTAGACACTTTTTTTTCTGAAAAACAGGGGCATTAGAAGCTAAAAGAAGAGAAGATCCTGCCAGAGGGGACACACACTAGTATGTCAGTGTGCTTGGTTTACATTCCTTCTTCCTGGTGGTAGATTTCTTTTAAAAGTAGAACATATGTGTTGATAAATGTGTTGGTTAATGTTTATACTTAGAATGTATAATGTGCTTTATACATATATAGTAAACCACATCTTTTAATATTGCACTGTGCAGGGAATACTATGGCTTCAGTCAGGAGGGTTCATATTTCCTCTTGCTCTCAGTATAAATCTCTCAGCTTTGGTGAAACATGTTACTTAAATGGGGTTAAACTGATGTGAACAGAGCAGCATATTACAATTTTTCATTGTTCTTCCTGTACAGATAACATTTGCCCTGATTTTGGGAACCGACAGACATCCTGGAGACATTTGGTTAATCAGATATTAAATTAATCAGACCACTCTTTTAAACTAACGAAAGGTTAAGTCTGCTGACATTTTAGTTTCAAAAAGCCGTTTTTAGGGATTAATGAACATGACTCAGTAGATAAATCTCTGGTTTGACACCAGCTTTTAAAATGTCTTGTATGACACATGAGTAATCTTTTCTCATAGCTGTTATATAGCTGAAATTCGGTCATAGAAATTTGAGAAAGTAATGATTTTGTATTAATGTTCCACATCTCATCTATTCATATATTCAAGGCCGAGTCTTATCCAATATCATAATGTAAATAGGGCTACAGTGATGTAATCTACAACAACATGATTATAAAATAATACTCATAAGAACATTACTAAAGCGCACATTTATCTTCAGGTATATTTTATTGAAATGTTCCATTTTATTCATATAAGTGATACACGAAGTTTCTTATATATGAAGATTCTTATATGTCTGACAATGAAGAACAGCTCTCTCCTTTCACTTCTTAAAGAGGTTGTACAAAAATTGATTGTTGTCCTCTATCCACAGATCAGTGGGAAGGTCCAACTGCTTGGACCCTATTATCACAAGAATGCACCCCTCTCCGATCACTAAATGTTGAAGTGGCAGGTTGAGCAAAAGTCATACTGCTCCATTAAATACCGTGGAAGCACTGAAAATTGCAGAGTACAGTGTTGGGTATATCTGGCAATATTATAGACAGTGAATAGGAGTGCTGGAGATAGCCAAGTGTTGTGTTCAGAAATTTCCGACACTCCCATAGTATTGAATGGAGAGGCAGAATTCACTCTAAACCAGGGTTGAATTAATACAGCCATGGGCCTTGGGCTGTATGGATATTATAGCCCCTACATATGATGCTAGGATCAAACATCTTGGGGAGTAGAAGATGTGACCCTTCTGCCTGCTTTCAATCTGTGGTTTCAGGAACTTCAAAAGTCCTGAAATGCCTTTTTTGTATACGCATATTGAGAGCAGGAACAAATGTTCATAAGTGAAGGTCCTTCTGAGTATATCATTTTTTCGGTGGTTTGGGTGGCTATGGGGCCCCTAGAACGCTTGGGTCCCATGCCACCGCCCAACTGCCTATATTATACGTAATCTACTACTGTGCTCACACTAATGCTCACTTAGTGAGTATGGGACTCTGTGCTTGTGATTGGTGGGGGTCCCAGCAATTGGATTCCCCCCATTTAGATTGTTATCCCCTACCCTGTGGTAAATGGATAACAACCAAACTTAGTACAACCCCATTTATTGAGAGCCAAAAAAAGCCAAAAAAGTGGACTCAGTTTTTACTCTTTCAGAGATATAAACAACAAGTCATAGACAAATGGGACCATGTCTGACTAGCGGACACCTCACCAGGTGGAATATAGGTTTGAAAACCACCTTTCTGGAAATATTCCCAGGTTCTGGTAGTACATTTTATCACATTCTATCCTGGGACAAACCTAGATAATTGGCAGTGCATTCATGAACATAAGTAGGAAGGATTTGGATCAGTATCTGCTGCTTAGCCTTAGGGCATGTAAAGGTTACAGACCACATTGAGCAGATGCAACTTGGACAACATTTTGCAAACCCCTTGACTAGTAGGATTATCTACTTTCAAAGCGCGTATGCCAACAGGAATCATGTCCAATTTTAAACCTGCCAACATGATTCAGTTAATGTGTCAAATGCTAAAATGTTTAAAAAAAATAGAAAAAAAACTAAAATAATTAACTTTATTAAAATGAAAATTCCAACATCTGTAATAAAATTTAAATCATGAAAATAAAGAATAAAGGCCTTGTCACAAGTCGATAAGAGTTGTGATGCCAGACTGCTGACTTAGTTCAGTAATGCTGACAGTTGTAAGTAGTCCGATGGGGGAATGTAAATTATTCTGCATGAGCTAGTCAACCAGCCAGTATTTGGCCGACACATATACAACTTGCAATGTAATGAATCTACAAGGAAAGGGAAAGCGTATGGAGAAATAAGAAAATTTGTGTACTTTAAGTGCAGGACATGGAAAGGTTGCATTTTATTTTCAACAAAAAACAGGAAAGTGCCTTACAATCGACCAGGCAAAACAGAAACTCCTCACAGGGGGAACATTAGAAATCAAGGAAAGGTTGCATTTTAAAAATGAATGGTCATATATACAGTACTGCAAATTGATGAATTAAAATGTGGATCCAGAAAAGAAAGTAAAATAGAGAAGGTGAAAGAAGAGCTTTCCATTTTATTCTAAAAGCACTTATCATGTATACAGGCGGTCCCCTACTTAAGCACACCAGACTTACAGAAGACCCCTAGTTAAAGATGGACCCCTCTGCCCAATGTGACCTCTGTTGAAGCTTTCTGGATGTTACTTTAGTCCCAGACTGCAATAATCAGCTGTAAGGTGTCTGCAATGAAGCTTTATTGATAATTCTTGGTCCCATTACAGCAAAAAATTTTGAAACTCCAATTGTCACTTGGGCAAAAAACTTTTTGTCTGGATTTACAATTATAAAATATACAGTTTCGACCTACATACAAATTCAACTTAAGAACAAACCTCCGGATCTATCTTGTACGTAACCCGGGGACTGCCTGTAGTCACTAATATAGACAGAAATCTTATAGTATCCACTAAACAGTAGAATGTACTTGGCTGATAAATTTAGGGTGGGTTCATGTAAACTCATATTGACTTGTTAAGGTATAACTAAGGCCCATTCCACACTTGAGTTCCGGTTGAGTCTGATTAGGGTGCGACTAGTTTTCAATCAGAGTTTGTTCAGTGTCTCAGTTTTTCACGGGCGTTTTCAATGCAATTTCAATGCGATAAAGGATTCAGGACTGAGGTCTATCTTTTCTATGGCAATTGATGTGTGAAAAACTTGCATGTGTCTCAGAGTGCGATGTGTTTTTGATGCATTTCCATAGACTTGTATGGTGCATTTTTCAAGCGCTTGACTTGCAAAAGTAGAGAATGCTGAGATTTAAACGTGCGTTAAAAAAAAGCGTGTGTGCGTGAAGAAAAATGCAAGTCTGAAAAAGTCCATTGATTACAATGTGTCAGAGTGCAATGCAAATTCTGTGCGTCAAAAGCACGGGGAGAACACGCACGTGAATAAGCCGAGGGAAGAAGTGGCCTAAGGGTCACGGATCGCACTTTTGTCGGACTGTTCATGGTTTTCAGGATTTGCACAGCTTTGAGAGGTATTTAATAGGGGTTTGCGCTGGGATTGTGTCACACGCAATCGTATTGTGGAGCAGCAGCGCTGGCTTTCATGCGACAGAAATTGGGGGGTGGGCCATTGGACAATCCGACTGATTCGGACTGAGCGCGGGATTTAACTTTCAATTTGTGTCACAAGACAATGCACTTACATGCATGCGCACAATCTTAGTGAATCGCGGCGGAGTGCATGATTGTTGGACATTGCACTTTGGGTGAACTCCATCAGAGAGTAAGTAAATGTGCCATATAGACAAAAAAGTGGGAATTCAAAATGGTCCGACGGTATACATCAGGGATGTAATTACTAAGAATATATAAAAGCTTGCGTAATATAATATGCCACTCATAACATATGTGATTTTCTTAGTGTAAGGATAAGCTGACTTTTCAAGCAATGCAACTTGCATGATAAAAAATGTAATGTTTGAAACGCGTAGCAAAGCAGCTTGTAGTTTTTTTTTACTCTCCAATAAGCACCTTAAGATGAAGTACTGTGATTTTGGTTGTCAATATTTTTAATGGATTTAAAACAAAAATGTTGTGAAATTTTTAAACATAAGATGCTGGCTTCCTATCTACTGATTTTTACAGATTCACATGTTGCCACTAAAGTATCATTTCACTCCTTAAAGATTATATGCAAAAAGAAAGAGAGAAAACCATTGGGGGTCACCTGACGTCCATCAGCTTACTTCTATAGAAACCATGCGTTTTATAGATTGTCGCGTGCCGACATTCTCAGAAAGGCCTATAAAAAATACAGTAACCCAGATCCAGAAACACCAGGCACATATAACTCTGTTGAAGTAAGTATTAAATTAACTATTAGGATAATCAAAACCAATGACAGGAATGAATACAAGATTATTGGGATAGGGTCTATTTTATTAGATTTTTCAAAAGATATTAAGCCAAAGATATGTGGTTCTTGGGATAAGGTTTAATTTAATGAAATAATCAGCATACTCGTTAAAGAGCCTCTAACTTCTGCAGTAATAGAGCATGAATTTCCCTCCATTTACCATCACTTTAGCTGTGATGAACAAGATGTTGTTTCCTGGTGAGTTTGTTGCTACAGGCAGATGGAAATTAGAGTGGTTAAAATGTATTACTATTAAATGCCTGCACAGCTGCAGATTACTAAGCATGGCAAACCCTATTGAGAATCTTTATGGATGAAAAAAGAGCTTTCAATTGTCCCAAACAACTGCTGTATAGTTTGTATAGTAAACAAGCAATGAGATTCTCTTTTCAGTGAGTTAATATGTCAAAATGACAAGTATGAAGTTCATAGTATCATAGTTTATAAAGCTGGAAAAAGATGCAAGTTCATCAAGTCCAACCTTTAAGAATTAAGCAAATGTTTTTTCCCCATAACCCGCAATATTTTTGCTCTCCAGAAAGTCATCCAGGCCTCTCTTGAACATGTACATAGAGTCCGCCATAACAACCTCCTGCGGCAGAGAGTTCCACAGTCTCACTGCTCTTACAGTAAAGAACCTTTGTCTATGGTGATGGTAGAATCGCCTCTCCTCTAGGCGTAGATGATGCCCCCTTGTCCTGGTAACAGGCCTAAGTATAAAAAGATCTTTGGAGAGATCCTTGTACTGTCCGTTCAGGTATTTGTACATTGTAATGAGGTCTCCCCTCAGCCGTCTTTTTTTCTAAACTGAATAACCCCAAATTTGTTAATTTGTCATTATATTCTAGTTCCCCCAGTCTTGGCTGCTCTCCTCTGCACCTGTTGCAGTTCTACTATGTCTTTTTATACACTGGTGCCAAAAACTGTACACAATATTCCATGTGTGGTCTGACCAGGGATTTGTATAAGGGCAAACTATGTCTTTAACATGGGAATCTATTCCTCTCTTGATACATCCCATAATTTTATTTGCTTTAGCAGCAGCTGCCTGGCTCCGGTCACTAAAATTAATTTTACCTTCCCACAATACCCCCAAGTCTTTTCATGCCCTAAGAGGCGGAGGCCGCGCGCACGGCAGTCCGGTAAAGAGCAGGATCCGGGAGAGGTAAGAGAGATGGCGGGGCTGCAGTGGGGGTACACGGAGGACCACGGGTGCGACAGGGATCCGAGACAAACAAAACTGTCTATAGACCTCAAATCAGTCGACATCAATCCATTGCTCCCTATGGCCATGAGTCTACTGGCATATCACGCCATGTTGCTTCTATAGCTCAGGCAAGATGGAATCAAAACCAATAAATCAAACTTTTGCCCACTAATAGTAATGGACCTGCTACAACATGATATCAATATATACCAATAAGAGTATATAGGTACCAAATATAACCACTAGATGGAAGTCCCCATAATCATGGACAAAATATTAGAAGAAAAAAAATCAACAATAAGAATATAAATACAAATGAGAACAAATAAACTATTTTGTTTTATGGTTTTAATGAGCCCAAAAATCATTGGTAACGCATAGCACAAGGCAGTAGAAGACCTGGGAAAATAAAGAGGATGCCAGCAGCTGCGGGGGAGTGTTACTGGAGTCAAAGTAACTGCTTTATTATTTTTAGAAATGGGCAACTTAAGACAAAGACAATGGGCTGCATATTATAGAAAAATGGGTCTGCATGTCATATTAAAAAGGGGAAGTGTATATTGTATAATAAAGGGGCTGTATACCATATAATATGGGGGCTGCATATTATAGAATAAGGGGGCTTCATATCTTATAAGGAGGGCTGTATATTATAGAATAAGGGGGCTGTATAAACTATAAGGGAGTATATTATAAGGGAGATATATATTATATAGTAATAGAGGTCTGTATATCATATAATAAGGGGGTAACAAATTATGTAAGGGGCTGTATATTATAGAATAATGGACCTGTATATAATATAACTGCATATTTTATAACAAGGGGGGGGCTGTATATTATATAATATGGGAGGTGAGCTGGACATTATATAACCCGTTGGGGTGGCTTTTTTATATTTTAGCCTTAATTTAACTACATATTATATAATCAGGGTGGGCTGCATATAATATACTTGAGGGTGAGGCATTATATCTATATGTTCTATATGGGATGGGACTGTATATAATATAAATATAGGAGGAAGCTGTATTTAAAAGGGTGGGGATACTGTGTGTAATTTAAGTGAGTGGGAGCTATATATAGGGGCAAGATTTATACAAAAATTTTGGGGGAAATCTATATATAGGGGTCTGTATATAGTTAAACATGTGGGAGAATCTGGATATAGGGTTCAGATTTTAATTAAACTAAAGGAGCTGTATATAATTTAATTGGGCGAGGGGAGCTTTTTTTATATATATTTTAAAATAAATGACTAATTCTATATCCGCTGTGTGTGTATGGGGGGGTTGCAGTGTGGTCCACTGTGTCATGAGAGGTATATATGATTTAGGAACACTATTATTTAGGTGACATTATACTGTAAGTGACTGTGGTATTTTATGGGTGCAGTGCAGAGATGTGGTGATGGTAGCTAAAGACATGTGGCAGCAAATTCAACAGCCTTGGGCAGGAGAAGAATCTACCAGCATGGCAGTGAACATCTAAAAACCATATTTTTATTTGATATGCATTAAAATTTTACCACAGAACAATAACAATAACAATATTGACCCGGAATATTAATGAACAAATAAACATCTTTATTGGATACCACATCGATATGCTCATGTGACACCAACAAGGGGATAAAAAACATACCATTCAACTTAGTGTCGTCATTAGAGATGGGCGAATCGATTCTAATGATTCTAACTTCGGTTAGAATTTCAGGAAAAATTTGATTCGTCACAAAGCCGAAGTTTATGCTGATTCGCGGGAACAAAGTTGTTTTTTTTGCGCTCTGCGCTCCCTGGTCTCCGCTCCCCGCTCCCAGCTCCTCGGTCTTCGCTCCTAGCTCCCCGGTCTCCTCTGCCGGTCTCTGCTCCCAGCTCCCTGGTCTCCGCTCTCCACTCCCAGCACTCTGCCCCCCGGTATCTGCTTTCCGCTCCCAGAACCATGCTCTCCGCTCCACGGTCTCCGCTCCCCGGTCTCCATTCCCCGTTCCTCGGTCTCCGCTCCCAGCTCCTCGGTCTCCACTCCCAGCTCCCTGGTCTCTGCTCCCGGTCTCCGCTCCCTGGTCTCCGCTCCCAGCTCTCTCCGCTTCCAGCACTCCGCTCCCCGGACTCCGCTCCCCGGTCTCCACTCCCCGGTCTCCACTCCCCGCTCCACAGTCTCCGCTCCCAGCTCCCTGGTCTCTGCTCCCCGGTCTCCGCTCTCAGCACCCCGGTCTCCGCTCCCCGGTCTCCGCTCCTTGGTGTCCGCTCCTCGGTCTCCGCTACCAGCTCCCAGGTCTCCGCTCCCGGTCTCCGCTCCCAGCTACCTGGTCTCCGTTCCCAGCACCCCGCTCCCCGGACTCCGCTGTCCGGTCTCCGCTGTCCGCTCCCCGCTCACCGTTCACAGCTCCCTAGTCTCCGCTCCCAGCTCCTCGGTCTCTGTTCCCAGCTCCTCGGTCTCCGCTCCCTGGTCTCCGCTCCCCAGTCTCCGCTGTCCACTCCCCGGTCTCCGCTCTTCTCTGTCCGCTATGCGCTCCGGAATCCCCTCCCCGCGCTGGAGGACAAGGCAGAAATGGCCAGAACAAGAAAAGAAAAAAAAAGTAAGACAACTCCTATGTATAGATGTGTATATCTGTATGTGTGTATAGGTAGGTGTGTGTATGTATGTATAGGTGTGTGTGTATGTATAGATGTGTATATATGTGTGTGTGTATAGGTAGGTGTGTGTGTGTGTATGTATAGGTGTGTATTTATAGGGGTGTGTATGTATAGGGGTGTGTGTATGTATAGGGGTGTGTGTATGTATAGGTGTGTGTATGTATAGGTGTGTGTGTATGTATAAGTGTGTGTGTGTATGTATAAGTGTGTTTTTTGTATGTATAGGTGTATGTATGCATAAGTGTGTGTGTGTATGTATAGGTGTGTGTGTATGTATAGGTGTGTGTGTGTGTGCATGTATAGGTGTGTGTGTGTGGGTATGTATAGGTGTGTGTATGGGTGGGTGTATATTTGCTCTATATACTGTTTATATATGTGTATTTGCTGTATGTATACTCAGTATGTGTGTAGATGTTGTATATACTGTATGTGTATGAATATATATTTTTATGCAGTATTGGGGATATTTATTAGGGCTTCTGCGCCATGTCAATTTTAGTTTTACACTACATGGTGGCACGCTGTATGCATTTTAAACTACATGGCAGCATGCTGTATGCATTTTACACTACCCGGCGGCAGGCTGTATGCATTTTACACTACACGGCAGCAGGCTGTATGCATTTTACACTACATGGCGGCACGCTGTATGCATTTTACACTACACGGCGGCACGCTGTATGCATTTAATACTACTTGGTGGTACGCTGTATGCATTTTACCCTACATGGCGGTACACTGTATGCATTTTATACTACATGGCGGTGCGCTGTATGCATTTTATGCTACATTGCGGAACGCTGTATGCATTTTATACTACATGGTGGCACGCTGTATACATTTAACACTACATAGTGGCACGCTGTATCTATTTTATACTACATGTCAGCACGCTGTATGCATTTTACACTACATGGCGGCACGCTGTATCTGATTTTTACGCTGTATCTGTTGTGGGGTATCTGTATAACACACATTGCCATACCTTATTGTGGCTCTAGTTTACAGCCATATTTACGTGTGAAATCCACATAGTTTATACAGTGATTTTTGATGAAATTACACTGTCAGTTGTGGGGTATCTGTATATCGCACATTACCATACCTTATTGTGGCTCTAATTTACAGCCATATTTACATGTGAAATCCACATAGTTTATAAAGTGATTTTCGCTGAAATTACACTGTCAGTTGTGGGGTATCTGCATAACGCACATTGCCATACCTTATTGTGGCTCTAGTTTACAGTCATATTTACGTGTGAAATCCACATAGTTTATACAGTGATTTTCGCTGAAATTACACTGTCAGTTGTGGGGTATCTGTATAACGCACATTGCAATACCTTATTGTGGCTCTAGTTTACAGCCAGATTTACGTGTCAAATCCTCGTAGTTTATACAGTGATTTTCACTGAAATTACACTGTCAGTTGTGGGGTATCTGTATAACGCACATTGCAATACCTTTTGGGGGCTCTAGTTTACAACCAGATTCATGTGTCAAATCCACGTAGTTTATACAGTGAAAAGAAGGGCAAAATGATCAGTGACGTCAATGCAAAATTACTGCCGACATCCTCTGCACTCTTTTGGGGAGCTTTCCACATGTATCCGCGTTTAACAGAACAGGTTCTGTCATAATCTATGGAATCATCTGATGTCAGTGTAAAAAGAGTGCACTCTTTGATGTTATAGTGGGATCTTGGCCCTCACCTCGGTCCTTTTGAGCTGGCACAGACGTTACCTTGTCAGGCTGCGTTCCCACTTCGCTTATTTGGGGAAGTTGGCCTCTGTAAGTGCACATGGAAGTGAAGAGTGAAGTGATTCTAAGAGCCGCGGCAGTCATGTGCGTGTCATACTAATACACAGCATTGTTTGAAGACCAAACCATGCTCCCTATGCATATTTAAGCACAGCAACGTTCCAGAACACCCTACAGGCGCTCTGCAGCCAGGAAATGCCTGTGTTTTAACGTGATTCGTTTTGATTCGATTCGGGTCGAATTGAATTTTTTCGAAAAATTTGGCGAATCGGGAAGAAACGAATTTTAACAAATTCGCCCATCTCTAGTCGTCATATGTATAATCAGCTAACCGGCAGGTAATCAACAACAGTAGTCTTACCGGTTCTGACGCGTACTACCAGTTATGATGGAAATCCTGCCAGTCCTACAGTTAAACTATCTTGGTGCACAGTATGTATATGGCTGGGAGCCAAAACGGCGTAAAGGAACATACCTGTATGTTATAGGACAGGATGTAAGGGTATAGAAAACACCTTATACTGACCCTATGACCTGAAAATAAGAGCTCTTGCCCTTACAAGGGCAGTACCAATTGCATGCCCTCTGCTAAACATGCCGCATCCCCCCTCCCTGACGCGTTTCCTTCTCCTTCTGATTCTTCAGATGAACATAAGTATAAAATTGTCCCCTGTGGTGTACTAAAATAGGTGAGCCCAGGTGCAGGGTCACTTGTCAGTTGTCCGGTGTGGAGACCTGGTTGATGATCCCTATATGGTCCTATAGAGATGCTGAGTCATGGGCAGGAGGATACGTAATCATCACCAGTAAGGCACTAGATGTCACAAATGTGATGTAATGCTATCTGTTCGCATGTGTAGTATCACAGACGGACAGGTACTAATTTTAAGTAATGTTGTCAGCATGTTTTTTGTCAGGTTGTAAAAGCTTTTTAAAAATGTGTAAATTCAGTGGACTGAACATATCCTGGAAGCCGGGTAGATCTGGTTTAGGGGGGAGGTATTTCAATATTCACCTTAGGCAGCTAGTAGGCTAGAATCGACTCTTTGTGGGACCACGATTTGTTACAACTGACCTAGTCCCATTTTATGTGCAGGTTGCTGCAGCTGCTATCGGGTTTATACCCCCTTTTCCCTTAGCCAGGAGCATGCACTGTCTGACTGTAAGGCTGTGAACATGGTAACCACATAGGATGACTGATGAAACCAGGACTTTCTGTGTGGAATTGGCCGCCTATTTTCCATTTCAGCAAAACAGGTCCTTCTATCAGGGTTTCACCAAAATTTACAGCCGAGAATAAAAACCTGACTTCTTCAGATGGATGAAGCCATAATTGTTACATACATTAATTACATCCACTTTGCCACATGGTCTATCAAAATGTAAGCTGAATCTGCTAGTTAGTAGCTAAAACACAGTTTAAGTCGATAACTGGTAGTTAAAATGAAGTTTAAGCAGGTAGAAGGAAACTCAATCTGATACTATGAATCTTGAAGTTGAAGCTGGTTGGAGGTAATTGAAGTAAAGTTCAATGAAATAGTTTGCTAAGTGAAGATATTTAGCTGTAGGTAGCTGTGCAAGAAAAGTCAGCCTGTATTTTATCTGGATTAGCCTGTTTAATATGTCTGTGGGTATAAAGACTTGTCTCTGAGGACTTGAACATGCCCTATACTGTGTTACCACAAGAGTCTTAAAGTGACTAAGTATGGCATTTTTATTTTCACTTCTGTAATAACCAGGAAAACATATGAAACATTAAATTCACAGTCGCATTAAGTTATTTATGTTACAGTGCTATTGTTACTTATGTGTCAAAGTTTGCCCTGGTCCAGCAAGAATTAAAGAGAACCTGTCATGCAAAATAACCCTGTAAACTTAAGCAATGAGGTCCTAAAGCTGTATGCAAATGACCCATGAGTTGTCCAATGAAGCATTAGCATATTCAAGTTGTCCAGCTTATTCATGAGTGGGAGGCACAGCCATACCCCCAGTGCATGACTGACAGCCTGTATAATGATGTGAGGATGTATAATGATGTGCTTCCTGGTGCTGGCGGCCCCTGCAGCCAGTGTGTGTGTATAGGAGAGATACAACAGCTCCATGTTATAGCAGAACATGTCAGGTACTTGTGTAGCTGATGTCTGTGTCTCACACATGTGTATTAGGAGGATGCAGCATGTCAGCAGATGCAGCACACACACTAGCAATGCTTTACTATACATTACACACAGGCATGAGAAGGGGGAGGAGTGGGGAGGGGTAACAGGGTTGACATCACTGCCTTTGACAATGTGACCAGCCTCATTTTACATAATAAAGAAAAGATGATTTTATAATGATTAATGTATGAAATAACTAGATAAAGGCTGGGATGGATCCTTGTGAGCTGCTCCAACAGGTAGTAGTGACAGGACTAGTGACAGAGACCTGACCCTTTCACCTGGCGCAGACATCCCCCTCTCATAAATACCCTGTGTGTGCTATAATCTTTTCTATACTTCTGCAACACTGGCAGGGCCGGCTACAGGTCAGGACAGAGCCTCAGTGGGCCCCTTTACAATGAACTGAGGTGGTGGAATGAAGCATTCAGAAACTAAAACAGTCCCCTGTTCCCTTTAATATTCCCTAGTCCAGTGATGGCGAACCTTTTAGAGACAGAGTGCCCAAGCTACAACCAAAATCCACTTGTTTACTGTGAAGTGCCAACATGGCATTTTAAGCAGTAACGTATCGCTACCTGTTCTTCCACATCTTTCAATCGTATCTGCCACCTGAAGACACCAATACAGTTGAAAGAAAGAGTGCAAATTCAGACTCTCATTGTAGCTTCTCTCCAGGGTCTCTGGAGGGTCCAGCAGGGGGACCTCAAAAAGATATTGCAGCCCTGTCCACGCCTTCTCACTGTTCCCGCAGTTCCAAACAGCCAATGAAGTGTCACTTAAAATAGCGCTGAGAGCAGCATCTCTTAAGTTGCCTGGGACTGCAGAAAGATTTGGTGGATTTGTTCCTTTCTGGTGAACTCTGTCCTGGGGTGATAACCTGAGTGCCCACAGAAATGGCTCTGAGTGCCACCTCCGGCACCCGTGCCATAGGTTCGCCACCACTGCCCTAGTCTATCATCTCAAAGAGCCCCCTCTTGGATTATTTTAGATAAAGCCTCCACTAGCCTGGCACTTGCCCAGGTATGTCGGGTGATGGCGCCGGCCCTGGCTACTAGTTTTTAATATTTGGCTCTCTTTCTTGGCGATCCTTTTGTGTATGCAATTCTGTACCTTATATGTTATCTCAGTTGTGACCCGGATTGTTTACAACCCTTATTATGTGTATCTGTTTGTCTTGTTTCATGTCTGCACTGCACGAAGGGATGGATCATTTTCATGGTTGTCCTGTATCGCCTAGGGTACGCAGAGACAAGCAGGCAGGGCTGATAGGGAGCTGGAGTTTTAGGGTGCAGTGTTTTATCTGTGTTCCCTGAGTCCAGTGTCGCCATTACAGTTAACGTGTGGCAACATCAGGCACTTGTACAAACAATTGTACATTAACATTAAATACTACAATTATATTTTAGAATACAAAGTATTTGGTAGAAAACACTATACAAATAACATTCATTGAAATTGTATTCACTCAATATTTTAGTGGAAAATGGTCTTCAATGGTGAGTATATCCCAATGTGTGGTGAAAATAAAAGCCAAGATTTGAGTTGTTAGAGTAACAATGCCGATAACTAAAAAGTCTCATGGTGACTTAGTTTTCCCACTAAGAAAATCTAGGCTCTATCCACTGGATAGGGCCTAACTTGCTGATCAGTGGGGGTCTCAGTGTTGAAACCCCCACAGATCGCGAAAACGCAGCGTTCAGCAACTTCTGTTAGCTGCATAGAGATTAATGGAGCAGAACAGTCATGCGCGGCCCTTCTGCTCCATTAGTCTGAGGGAGCGACGAGGGGTCTGACGGAGGTACATGGGACACCATCAGACCCCTTGTTTTCGTGATCTGTGGGGGTCTCAGCAGGGAGACCTCCACTAATCAACAAGATAGGCCCTATTCCGTGGATAGGGCCTAACTTTTCTTCGGGGGGAAACCCCTTTAAATTCCCAGAAAACTGTTATTCATGCTAGGATACATCAGAGAATATCACTGATCCAATTTATTGTTTTACATTTATATGTAGTTGTATAAAATATATATATATATATATATATATATATATATATATATATACACACATTTTATAATATATTGCAAGACATGGATATACTGTATTTAGGGCAAATTAGGAATTTGAAATAGATGTGGATTATCATTATCTACAGGGTTTCTAGAAAAACATGACCATATCTGTGTTAAGGGTTTTGCCCTCCTAAATTTGATTTATTGTCTCTAAGCTGTTTGTCCTAAGAATTCTTAGAATCTCTTAAAATAATATTTATGGGTAACATCCTGAATCTCTGATCATGCTAAAGCTGTATATAAACTAAGGGGCTGACCACCTCCGCCCTCCTCAGAATCAGAAAACCCTGGCGTTGTTTGCTTGCACTACTATGGGAAGTAGGGTATTCTGTAAATATCATAAATGTTGTTGGAATCTACATTGACTATCAGATATAATGAGTAGTGATCCTTTCAGGGTAGTGTATGAGTGCTATTTTATGACCAATTACAAACTAGATAGCAGATATTGGGAAACCTTACATGGTCTCCCTTTCTCCAACATTGAGCAAATGAGCAAACATACTTTATATTGACAGACAAGATACAGCAAGTATCACATCAGAGAAGTTGAATATGGTCTGTGAGTATATACTTCAGACAATTAGTACTAATAAGTGTTCTTGCATTACCATTCCCAACTCTTTGTATGCTTTGAGTGGTGCTGCACCACTGATTCCAACATAGTTAGAATTTTGTCTCTAGTTCTCTAGTTACTGATATTTTCCACTCTATACTGTTATAGCTTATCTGCCAATAGAGATCCAAAACTAATATAGTAATGCTGCGCCCATAGTAGCCGATATAGTAACAGTCCCCTCCAATAGCCGATATAGTAACAGTACTTACATTTTAGCAAATATAAGAACAGCCGCCAGTAGCCAGTAATCACAGGGTCTCATTTGCCAGTATTCACAGGTCCCCACTTTAGCCAATAGTCAAAAGGCCCCCACTGTAGCCAATAGTCACCGGGCCTCCACTGTAGCCAATTGTCACAGGGCACCCACTGTAGCCAATAGTGACAGGCCCTCACTGTACCAATTGGGAATGGGCCCCCACTGTAGTAGCAGCCCCCTCTGTTCTGGCAACATTGAGTACTATTAGTGCTATTACCACAGGATACTCAGATGGGGAAGAGACCCTTACCATAGTGCCAGGTGCCGGGCCCATCAGCAGATTTTTTTTTCCTGTGGCCAAGTGGGCCCTGGCACTTGTTGGGATGGACAGTTTTTACAATGGGGGTTTTCCCCCTTGGAGCCCATTCCGCTTATATGAGAAACAGCCATTGTTATGGTATATTTGATGTGGTATTTATTGGACTCTAATACATTTAGATGTAGTTACACACAGCTTGCATTTGTAGTATATGTGAAGATATAATACTGTATATATCATCTTAAGAATATAAAAAAAGCTTTATTATGTTTTGGATTTTAAATTTAATTGACTTACCAGCAATACCATGCCACAGAACATGTATCGCTAAGGTATTCCATTAACATAGTCTATGATCACTGGTCTGTCCTCTGGTTTTGTTACATCAGGAATTTCCCTTCTGCAAATAACATTATGGTTTCATGTAATCAGTCACACATCCTATTGCACCAATAGAGAACCAGCGCTGCTTCTGTTCTATGCCTATGTCTCATTGTGCAGACTTACTGTAGGCAATAATAAACCCCTTCCATCTTCTTTTCTGGGTGTCCCTCAGTCCCTCAGCAATATTACTGTATATGGCACTGGAGACAAGTTATACAATTGCTACCAGAGATCTTTTGTTTCTGCTTTGTATATAACATTTAAAGTCTCCTGAAAGTTTAATGTTACCTTAAAAGCCAGAAGTTTCTTTAATATTTATAAGCACAAAATCATCATAACTTTTACCAAGACAAGATGAGGTCAGAGCCAAAAATCATGGTTGCAGATGTGAAAAGATTGCTAACGTTAAATATTATAAGGTAAGTTGACCTTATCAGGGTCCATAAATAATAAAGTGAGCTTGGCTTGAAGGGCTGTATTTTGGAGTTGCCTATGAATTTATAAGCAGTCTTCTCCAGCATGTCTATAACACATCTTCTCAAGTCTTCTAAAAATTGTTTTTACCCATTTTTTTCTTGGAAACGGCTATATTGTCAGTGGCCAATCTTTGTGTGCAACATTTAACCAGCAGTAGTAGAGAGTGGTGTAGAGCAATGAAGGAAAAGAGTGTTGCATTTTAATTGATCTCTAAGTCTTTAATAAACACTGCATTAATTAATACTTATATAATCTGTGCTTCACTGCAATTCTCTGCCTGTAAAATATGCAGAATGTGGTTTTGAAATTAGTTTTTATTCTGTCCTGCACTAGTCTGAACACACTCCTGGCTGCATTCCTTCCACCTCACTCGTCTTTCTCTAGTTGAAGCATTACAACTAAAAAATGACCACAAAAAACTTAAGAATATCTCCTTATCAATGGCTATGTTATTTTCCAATTATTTTAGCTCTTTTTAGGACCCCTTCCCTTCTGATAACATGATTTGTGTAATATCTCCTGAAGTACTGAGTTATAATTACATAGTAGCTCTATATGCAGAGGGGGAGAAGTGAGTCACAACATCTCCTTCATGGACCCTCCATTAACTCATGGTGAATTGAAAATTTTACAAATAGCCTACAGGGTGGAATACAGTATTGCAAAAATGAGTTACATTATGCACCAAGGTAATGTTAACAGGGTCAGTGTAAGAATCTAATATGATTACTAGAGATGAGCGAGCACTAAAATGCTCGAGTGCTCGTTATTCGAGACGAACTTTTCCAGATGCTCGAGTGCTCGTCTCGAATAACGAGCCCCATTGAAGTCAATGGGAGACTCGAGCATTTTTCAAAGGGACCATGGTTCGGGAATAAAATGTGTTAATTAATTGAAAAAGAATGTCTTCTGATAAGTTAGCAGATGTATGCAAACATCTGCAATCTATTCTTCACTGTTCCGCGCGTATATTATCTCCCGACAAGTTAACAGATGTGAAGAACAGTGAAGAATAGAATAAAAACAGTGACCACATGATCATTTAAGTGAAAAACACAGTGAAGAATAGATTGCAGATGTTCTGCACATCTGCTTACTTGTCGGGAGATACGCTGTCCCGGGATCCGCTGCTCTTCTTCCACTGAAGTCTCCCCGATGTCTCCGTGCCCCGATGTCTCCGTGCCCCTATGTCTCCGTGCCCATATGTCTCCGTGCCCATATGTCTCCGTGCCCCGATGTCTCCGTGCCCATATGTCTCCGTGCCCATATGTCTCCGTGCCCATATGTCTCCGTGCCCCGATGTCTCCGTGCCCATATGTCTCCGTGCCCCGATGTCTCCGTGCCCCGATGTCTCCGTGCCCCGATGTCTCCGTGCCCATATGTCTCCGTGCCCCGATGTCTCCGTGCCCCGATGTCTCCGTGCCCCGATGTCTCCGTGCCCATATGTCTCCGTGCCCCGATGTCTCCGTGCCCCGATGTCTCCGTGCCCATATGTCTCCGTGCCCCGATGTCTCCGTGCCCATATGTCTCCGTGCCCCGATGTCTCCGTGCCCCGATGTCTCCGTGCCCCGATGTCTCCGTGCCCATATGTCTCCGTGCCCCGATGTCTCCGTGCCCATATGTCTCCGTGCCCATATGTCTCCGTGCCCCGATGTCTCCGTGCCCATATGTCTCCGTGCCCCGATGTCTCCGTGCCCCGATGTCTCCGTGCCCCGATGTCTCCGTGCCCATATGTCTCCGTGCCCATATGTCTCCGTGCCCCGATGTCTCCGTGCCCATATGTCTCCGTGCCCCGATGTCTCCGTGCCCATATGTCTCCGTGCCCCTATGTCTCCGTGCCCCGATGTCTCCGTGCCCCGATGTCTCCGTGCCCATATGTCTCCGTGCCCCGATGTCTCCGTGCCCATATGTCTCCGTGCCCCGATGTCTCCGTGCCCATATGTCTCCGTGCCCCGATGTCTCCGTGCCCATATGTCTCCGTGCCCATATGTCTCCGTGCCCATATGTCTCCGTGCCCCGATGTCTCCGTGCCCATATGTCTCCGTGCCCCGATGTCTCCGTGCCCCGATGTCTCCGTGCCCCGATGTCTCCGTGCCCATATGTCTCCGTGCCCCGATGTCTCCGTGCCCATATGTCTCCGTGCCCCGATGTCTCCGTGCCCATATGTCTCCGTGCCCATATGTCTCCGTGCCCATATGTCTCCGTGCCCCGATGTCTCCGTGCCCATATGTCTCCGTGCCCCGATGTCTCCGTGCCCCGATGTCTCCGTGCCCCGATGTCTCCGTGCCCCGATGTCTCCGTGCCGCTCCCCGATGTCTCCGTGCCGCTGCCCGATGTCTCTGTGCTGCTCCCCGGTGTCTCTGTGCTGCTCCCCGGTGTCTCTGTCCTGCTCACCGTGTTCTGCAATATCTTCTTCACACATATATATTGTTCTTCACATACTATTTTGTTCGCACCGTTCCGCGCGTATCTTCCGACAAGTAAGCAGATGTGCCGCACATCTGTAATCTATTCTTCACTGTGTTCTTCACTGTGTTTTTCACTTAAATGATCCTGTGTTCACTGTGTTCACTGTTTTTATTCTATTCTTCATTGTTCTTCACTGTGTTTTTTTAATTAAATGCTCGATCTCGAGCAGGGGAAATACTCGTCCGAGCAACGAGCCGTCTCGAGTACCTTAATGCTCGAACGAGCATCAAGCTCGGACGAGCATGTTCGCTCATCTCTAATGATTACCCATATTATGTTTATCCCGTTGATATCTTATTTTCTGTCAGGAGCTGCAGGTCACATTACCCAGGGTTTGGGACCTTCTGTGATCGATTGAGGGGGCTGTGGTATTACTGTATGAACACACCGTAGACCCTCATTATTTTGAGGTTTTCTCTAGTCAGACTACCATGACCAATCCCAGTGACTACTGTGGTCCTGTGCATGTATGGAAACCATCACAGCAGAACACAACACACACTGGCAGGAATCACTGAAGCATTGAAACTGCTATTGGTACCAGATTTGGAGAAGACAGATTTTTTATTTTACTTAATGTCAAAATGTCCCAATTCCGAACAACTTTAGTTTGTTTTTCCCTTCAATCCCTTTATCCGAGTAAATTTTTATGCATTTCTACAGAATTGATCATATTAAACTGGTTCAGTTACTTTAGTTCTGAACTCTCGCTGGGTTTGTCATATTTTTTTATGAGATGACATATTCTATGAGTGCCAGGTGACATGGCAGTATTCGGGGGCATGCTGCCTGCTTTCCGTCTCCCTGGCGGTGCTGAAGCCTCAGCTGGCCGAGTCCTGAGTTGCTGACAGAGCAGCACTACTTGGTATTGATAGCCTCGTCTGGCTGCAGTAATAGGAACGTTAACCTAAACTTGTATAGTTTCCATCACTGCTCTCCACTCAGGAGCCTCCATCCATCTCTGTGCCACTCGTCAATAACGCTGATGGACCCTCCAGACACTTATCAATATTTAACTCTCTCTCCCATTGACTCAGCAATTACCCAGTAATTGATTTAAGATTGATTATCACCAGGATAACATTTTAATGTTGATAACTATCAGAATGTGAAATTATTTGTCTTTATAGACCTGTTTTCCTGCTGATTGATGTTCTGAGGGTTAATGAGGCATGAAAAAGCAACATATTCTTTAGAATGAGCAGCGATCCATCTTTTCTTGCAGTATTTGTAGCTTTGCATGGCTGGCTTTAGCACCCTGTGTACAATATATGAGTGTGGCATCTCATCTGTGTCCAGGGCAATGATCATTTTATGTTCCGACCTTGGAGACATGAAGAATTCCATTTTATGAATTGAAGATTTCCTAACATGTGCTCCATAATTTGATATCATGTCACAAAATAAGTCATGCTACAACTACAGTCCGATTGAAGTTTTAGTAACTCATAAAACATAACCTCACGTTATTTCGTGCACTTTTTTAATATCATGTGATGTAGCAGAGCTAAAAACTGCATTATCTGGCTGCAAAATGAAGGAAAAATCTTAGCTCTGCTACATCTGTACACATCATTGTAGTGCTATGTGTATTCCAGGAATAGCATTTATTCTAGTCATGGATCAGGTTTGAAAGAAGTTGCTTGGGAAAAGAAATACCTTTGCTGGGGTTTATTTGATTTAATTCATAGTATCATGGGATCCAGGCACAGAGGCAATGCCATGCTTATTTAATAGCAATGTTATGTATTATACATATCTATAACAATAGAGCAGGGTACGGAATTTGCTGAAAGGTAACATAGTCCTTGTAAGAAAAATCAAGAAAATGTGAACTCATCAATAAAACAATTCCATATCTTTTTTGGGGAAAAAATACACAAAACGGAAGTTTCTTCCAGTATAATGTGCATGTTTACTCTATTTTTACACTACTTTCCTGTAAATGTTCTGGAAAATATATAAGTGACGCTGCAGCTAGATATATTGTCTGTATATTTGCATTTATTAATGAGTGGGAGTCACTGCGCTGCTTTCTGAGACAAAGGTTAATCAAAAATTCAGCGCACAGAATAAAAGACAACAGTGCCACCTAGTGGCTATAGCAGTGCCCTGCAGGATGAAGATGGGGATAAAAATCTAGTTTTATAATGAATATGTCTCCCAGAATGGAGACCTGCAGCTTTCAATCTGCTAAATTCATGCTATGGACAGATCCTCATGTGAATGACTGGTATGCAGCACAGTATACAAGATGCTGCAGCTCACCTCCACAAACTTGGGAAGATGGACTATAATATCAATACAAGACACTTTGAATGCAATGGAAGTCCTTATGCTCAAAGGATTTTATGTAGATGACCCTGTCCTCATTTAGGCCATAATATTTGCAATGAAATATTTGAATTTAAATGAAGCAGAAGTGCTTTCAGGGGGCGTTACCAGAGGCTTTTCGGACCCTAGACTCTCTAGCTAATTTGCTCCAACCCACAGATTGTTACTTTGATGCTTCCCCCATACCAACATCACCACTGTTACCTGAAAGCTTGTCACCGCAGTGAGTTCAATGAGTGCAGAGCCATGAGTGGTGACTTCATTGGGAAAGGGAATGGCCCATGGTACAGGGAGGTATGGAAGTGAATAAGCCAGAAAATCTATTTAGTAATGCCCACTATCATCCTCCCTGAAGCCTCCTGATAGACCTGGCTGGTGCCAGGAGCTGGGTTTGCATGATACGCTGGCTCATCATGCACTAGTGTATGATACATCCCCCTCCATATTTCTGTCCTATTAAATACTGGCATATACCGTATATACTCGAGTATAAGCCGACCCGAGTATAAGCCGAGGCCCCTAATTTTACCACAAAATACTGGGAAAACCTATTGACTCGAGTATAAGCCGAGGGTGGGAATTGCATTGGTCACAGCCTCCTGATATAGCCAGCCAGCCCCTGCCGCAGTGTATATAGCCAGCCAGCCCCTGCCCCAGTGTATATAGCCAGCCAGCCCCTGCCCCAGTGTATATAGCCTGCCAGACCCTGCCCCAGTGTATATAGCCTGCCAGACCCTGCCCCAGTGTATATAGCCTGCCAGACCCTGCCCCAGTGTATATAGCCTGCCAGACCCTGCCCCAGTGTATATAGCCTGCCAGACCCTGCCCCAGTGTATATAGCCTGCCAGACCCTGCCCCAGTGTATATAGCCTGCCAGACCCTGCCCCAGTGTATATAGCCTGCCAGATCCTGCCCCAGTGTATATAGCCTGCCAGATCCTGCCCCAATGTATATAGCCAGCCAGCCCCTGCCCCAGTGTATATAGCCTGCCAGCCCCTGCCCCAGTGTATATAGCCTGCCAGCCCCTGCCCCAGTGTATATAGCCTGCCAGACCCTGCCCCAGTGTATATAGCCTGCCAGACCCTGCCCCAGTGTATATAGCCTGCCAGCCCCTGCCCCAGTGTATATAGCCTGCCAGCCCCTGCCCCAGTGTATATAGCCTGCCAGCCCCTGCCCCAGTGTATATAGCCTGCCAGGCCCTGCCCCAGTGTATATAGCCAGCCAGCCCCTGCCCCAGTGTATATAGCCTGCCAGCCCCTGCCCCAGTGTATATAGCCTGCCAGGCCCTGCCCCAGTGTATATAGCCTGCCAGATCCTGCCCCAGTGTATATAGCCTGCCAGCCCCTGCCCCAGTGTATATAGCCTTCCGCTGCTGCCGGACAGATCGCACAGAAGATATACAGGGGTCGCCGGAAAGGTGAGTTTAGATATATTTAGTTTTTGACTCAAGTATAAGCCGAGTTTGGGTTTTTCAGCACATTTTTTGTGCTGAAAAACTAGGCTTATACTCGAGTATATAAGGTACATTACTTTATAATTCATGGCAATTGTGAAAGAACCCTCATGTCGTATTATAAAATAACAGTGTATTATTTGCATTTGCCTGTATTTGCACATACTAGGTGTTTGGTATATCTGTACTAAATCTGCAGTAAAAACAGCACATGAGCATAAAGTGTTAAACGATCCCTAAAGTTTGACCAAATACATTAAGTAATGTCCTGCAGAATTGCTTCCAGATCCCTGTAAATTTGTTACAGAGCCAATTTAGAAAGGCAGAGCTGCAGGAGGAGCAGTCAGCGCCTGTGGTGCACTAATGGGGGAGAAAATAGCCAAAGAGCAAACAAATATCAATTACAAAGAAGTGTACCACATCGGCTTATGCATGAGTACGAGGTACCTAATTTTACCATACAAAAACTGGGAAAAGTTATTGGGGCAGATTTATCAAGCTGTCTGAAAGTCAGAATATTTCCAGTTGCCCATGGCATATACAGGCGGTCCCCTACTTAAGGACACCCGACTTACAGACGACTCCTAGTTAAAGACGGACCCATCTTCCCACTGTGACCTCTGGTGAAGTCTCTGGATGTTACTATAGTCCCAGACTGCAATGATCAGCTGTAAGGTGTCTGTAATGAAGATTTATTGATAATTCTTGGTCCCATTAAAGCAAAAAATTTTGAAACTCCGGTGACTGGGGCAAAATAAAAATAGTCTGGATGTACAATAATAAAATATACAGTTTTGACTTACATACAAATTCAACATAAGAACAAACCTATGGACCCTATCTTGTACGTAACCCGGGGACTACCTGTATATATATATATATACACATTGGGGCAGATTTACTTACCCGGTCCGTTCGCGATCCAGCGGCGCGTTCTCTCCGGTGGATTCGGGTCCAGCCGGGAATCACTACGGTAGTTCCTCTGCCGTCCACCAGGTGGCTCTGCTGCGCTGAAAAGCATCTGAACGCACTGGAATTCACTGAGCCAGACCAAGTGAAGGTAAGCGCGTCAAAGCGACCCTTTTTTTGTTTTAAATGCAGTGCTTTTTCCGAATCCGTCGGGTTTTCGCTAGGCCCGCCCCCCGATGCGCCAAAATCCTGGGGCAATACAGGGAAAATCGGTGCAAATCGGAAATATTCGGGTAACACGTCGGGAAAACGCGAATCGGGCCCTTAGTAAATTACCCCCATTGTGTGTACTGTTTGTCTAGTGTGCCCATAAGGTAATTAAATATAAAATTCAACCTGTGTTGCTCTTTTATTTCGATCCACGAATCCCCATGTCCGTGGCACGGTTAAATACATGTTATTGGGTTTGTTCCTCACCCTATATAATCTCATTATGGGCCGGGTTTATAATAAATTAGAACTGGTGGCAGCTTATTGGGTTGATAACATTCTGTTTCACTGAGCCTAGTAAAAGGGGTCTTATAGCCATTCAGGGTTGTGATTTATTGCTGTGACATATCCAGAAGTTGCGTGGACAACTCTAAATTGCTTCCTGTGCCTTCCAGAACTTGTGCGTTTTGGGAATGTCTATAATAGGATAATTAATTGACCTTGCATACCCCTCAGGGGTCCAAAATGTCACGTTTTCGTCACAAACCTCTTAACCCCTCAACGACCTTGGACCTAAATGCATGTCCAGGTTAGACGGTAGTTTATGTCCCAGGATGTGCATTTATGTCCTGTACTGATGTCACCATGACAAAAGTTAATGGTGACAGCAGTGCAGGAACCCGGCTGTACGCAACAGCCAGGACTCCTGTGGATCACGATAGCCACAAACCCATCAGTGTAACTCTTTTGGTGCCTTGGTCAAACATGAACATGTATGTGATCGTCGCTCCCTATGATGCCATGAGAGACCCGAGGCTCTATGGTTTATGAAAATGTGTTACGGTGTCCCATCATTTGTAAAAACTCAGTATATTGCAATATAGTAGTATTGCATTATATGGCAGGAACAATCAGTCTTTCTACCCCAGAGGGTCTAAAAAAATAGTAACCAATAAAAAGTTTTAAAAATTAAAAAAAAAAGAAAAAGAAAAAATTCCTTAGACCTGATATAAAAATAAATTAACCGTAAAAATCACAAACATGTAAGGTATAACCATGCCCAAATTGTCCAATCTATCAAACTATAAAAATGCTTATTCCCGTGGATGGAAGCCAAATTATTAAATGGTTCTTGGAGCTCACAGGCAACATGCAATCAACACAGACTCAAAGTTAGGCTGCATTCACACTACAGTATGTGGGACGTATATACGGCCGACGTATATGCGGCCGATATACGTCCCCCATACACTTCTATGGCCTTGCGGCGCCCTACGGGAGCGGTACGGTGCAGCACACGTGCGGCACCATACCGCTCCGTAGCCCGGGAAAAGATAGGATTCTGTACAGTGACAATGCTTGTACAAGTATCTTGGAGAGGATCCTCAGGAGTGGATGCAGGGGCAGACTGGGATGTAGCTGTGTCCAATGATGGAAGCTGCAGCTTTAATCCTGAGTATATTTAGTATCAGCCCTGAAGGTGGACTTACACCCTGTAGCTCTGTAGTGTCCTAAGAGTGCTAACTCCTCCCCTGACTAAGGGTTTAGTTCCTTCCTAGTCAGGTGTTCTCCTTCTCCAATCACACTCCAGTTACAAGGGATGCCTATTGAAGCAAACACATATGGCTAACACCCACAATCGCTGCCACCATCACTGCCATTTTGACAGATTGTCACACTCCATGATGTCATCAAGGAGTGACAATATGTTTCCATTAAAGCCTGGAGTCTATATAAGAGGAGTATATATATACACTCACCAGCCACTTTATTAGGTACACCATGCTAGTAATGGGTTGGACCCCCTTTTGCCTTCAGAACTGACTCAATTCTTTGTGGCATAGATTCAACAAGGTGCTGGAAGCATTCCACAGAGATTTTGGTCCATATTGACATGATGGCATCACACAGTTGCCGCAGATTTGTCGGCTGCACATCCATGATGCAAATCTCCCGTTCCACCACATCCCAAAGATGCTCTATTGGATTGAGATCTGGTGACTGTGGAGGCCATTTGAGTACAGTGAACTCATTGTCATGTTCAAGTAACCAGTCTGAGATGATTCCAGCTTTATGACATGGCACATTATCCTGCTGAAAGTAGCCATCAGATGTTGGGTACATTGTGGTCATAAAGGGATGGACATGGTCAGCAACAATACTCCGGTAGGCTGTGGCGTTGCAACGATACACAATTGGTACCAAGGGGCCCAAAGAGTGCCAAGAAAATATTCCCCACACCATGACACCACCACCACCAGCCTGAACCGTTGATACAAGGCAGGAAGGATCCATGCTTTCATGTTGTTGATGCCAAATTCTGACCCTACCATCCGAATGTCGCAGCAGAAATCGAGACTCATCAGACCAGGCAACGTTTTTTCCAGTCTTCTACTGTCCAATTTCGATGAGCTTGTGCAAATTGTAGCCTCAGTTTCCTGTTCTTAGCTGAAAGGAGTGGCACCCGGTGTGGTCTTCTGCTGCTGTAGCCCATCTGCCTCAATGTGCGACGTACTGTGCATTCACAGATGCTCTTCTGCCTACCTTGGTTGTAACGGGCGGCGATTTGAGTCACTGTTGCCTTTCTATCAGCTCGAACCAGTCCACCCATTCTCCTCTGACCTCTGGCATCAACAAGGCATTTCCACCCACAGAACTGCCGCTGTAAAACCTAGAGATGTTTGTGCGTGAAAATCCCAGTAGATCAGCAGTTTCTGAAATACTCAGACGAGCCTTTCTGGCACCAACAACCATGCCACTTTCAAAGACACTCAAATCACCTTTCTTCCCCATACTGATGCTCGGTTTGAACTGCAGGAGATTGTCTTGACCATGTCTACATGCCTAAATGCACTGAGTTGCCGCCATGTGATTGGCTGATTAGAAATTAAGTGTTAACGAGCAGTTGGACAGGTGTACCTAATAAAGTGGCTGGTGAGTGTATATATAGGAGGATAATATAATGAGTCAGTCAGTCTAGGAAGTAGAGGTGTCTCAGGCAAGCTGCTGGACACCTTGGTCAGTAAGGAGACTGGGCCCAGAGCAGAGCTCCACAACAGTACTCTGTTCCTACACAACTAGCCCAGCCGGAAGCTACTTTACCATTCTGTGTGCAACCCTTCCTGAGGACCTGAGCTTCAACCAGCTGAAATTTTGCTGCTGTTAACTGTAAGTCATACTTTATTATGCCTAATTTTGATGTTAGAGTTTCTTGAACAGTAAATGATATTTTGACCTTATAATGTTGGTCAAGAAAATGTTAAATTTGTCATCCGTCACTTCTGCCGAATAAACCTCATATGGTAACATGTATATATATTTAAAGAGATGACTCCAACTCAACTACTCCCACAGGAGGAGAATGAAATACTTGTCTGGGACAAGCTCATGTTTTATTAACTTTTCTTTATGTCCCGTCTCCTATTAAACATGACTTTTTAATTGTCCCTGCCCTGAGCATTATGTCACCCTTAGAAGTGAATTTCTTACTTGCAGTTGGTTTAACTATTGGAATATCAGGATTTACAGTACAGGCGGTCCCCTACTTAAGGACACCCGACTTACAGACGACTCATAGTTACAGACGGACCCCTCTGCCCACTGTGACCTCTGGTGAAGCTCTCTGGAGGCTTTACTATAGTCCCAGACTGCAATGATCAGCTGTAAGGTGTCTGTAATGAAGCTTTATTGATAATCCTTGGTCCAATTACATAAAAAATTTTTTAACTCCAATTGTCACTTGGGCAAAAAAAAAAAAATTGTCTGGAGCTACAATTATAAAATATACAATTCCGACTTACATACAAATTCAACTTAAGAACAAACCTACAGACCCTATCTTGTACGTAACCCGGGGACTGCCTGTATAGGTTGCCCACATCCCAGTTTTTTTTACATTTCTCGATCATTGCCTGTCTTTCACATAGCTTTTGTAACCAGCGATAACAATAAGGCTGTATTCATGAAGCTCAATGGCTACGCCCTCTGCAAACAACATGGCCCATATTTACCAAAATGAATGCAAACTGCTCAAAGTCTGTGGAGTGTGCAGAGTGCCCCAAATTAATCAAAAGTAGTGCACGGTCTTCATTAATATGGTGCCCCTTTCGCTGCTAGAGAAGTGTGCACCAATTTTTTTGGTGCACCTTTAACCCCTTAAGGACGCAAGGTTTTTCCGCTCATTTCTCGCTCTCCAACTTCAAAAATCCATAACTTTTTAAATTTTTACGTGTACAGACCTGTGTGAGGGTTTATTTTGTGCGCAACAAATTTTACTTTCCCGTAATGTTATTTATTTTAACATGCCGTGTACTGCGAAGCTGAAAAAAAATTCCAAATGTGGAAAAACTGAAAAAAAACGTTCTTGTGGGCTCAGTTTTTTCGACTTTGACTATGCACTCAAAATAACACCTCAGCTTTATTCTTTGGTTCGGTGCGATCGCGGTGATACCAAATTTATATAGGTTTTATTGTGTTTTAATACATTTCAAAAATTAAACAAATGTGTACAAAAAAGAAAAAAAAATTTTCCATCTTCTGACGCTAATAACTTTTTCATACTTTGGTGCACGGAGATGCGTGTGGTGTCATTTTTTGCAAAATGATGCAACGTTTTCATTGCTACAATTTTGAGGTCTGTGCGACATTTTGATCATTTTTTATTTTATTTTTTATGTGATGTAAAAAGGTGTAAAAGTCGCATTTCGGACATTTGGGCGCCATTTCCTGACCTCGGAGGTCACCGCCGGCCGTAACCGCTTTTATATTTTGATAGATCCGGCATTTTGGGACGCAGCGATACCTAATATGTTTGTGATTTTTACTGTTTATTATGTTTCATATCCGTTCTAGGGAAAGGGGGGGGATTTGAACTTTTAATATTTTATTAATTTTTTTTTATTTTTTAAACTTTTTTTTAAATTTTTTTTCACTATTTTTTAGACCATCTAGGGTACATTAACCCTAGATGGTCAGATCGTTCCTACCATATACTGCAATACTTCTGTATTGCAATATATGGCATTTTTGCACACTATACATTCCAATGAGCCACAGGCTCATTGTAATGGATATGCAGAAGCCATGTATCCTCGGGTCAAACGAAGACCCGAGGCTACCATGGCAACTGATCGCCGCCCCCCGATGACGTTCGGGGGCGCGGCGAACGTAACAAAGATGGCGGCGCCCGCGCGCCGGCGACTTTGCCGGCGGCAACGGAGGGGTTAATAGCCGCAAGCACCGACCGCGGTTATTAGCGGTGGGGGTTTTCTGCAATATGCAAAAAACCCCACCTTTTTATGAAGAGGACTCAGCCCGTGAGCCCTCTTCATACACTCCTTATACCTCTGCGCCGTAGAGCTACGGCGCAGAGCGTTAAGGGGTTAATATAAATTCACAGTAATAAATGTAATGCATGTTCCAACTCTGCACCCAAAAAAACACAAAACACTTCTCAACCTCTTGATGACCAGGTCCTTTTTAGTTTTTCTGTTTTCATTTTTCACTCACCACATTCAAAAATCCATAACTTTTTTATACATCCATGTAAAGAGCTGTGTGAGGGCTTGTTTTTTTCTGTGTAACAAATTGTGATTCATAGTGAGAGTATTTAATATTTCATGCTGTGTACTGGGAAGCAGAAAAAAAAATTCACCATTTCTTTTGGGCACGGATGTTATGGCTTTCACTGTGCAATACTGTGTGATACCAAATTTATATATGTTTTATAATATTTTTATACATTTACAAAAATTAAAACCTATACAAATAAAAAATGTATTTTGCCATCTTCTGCCGCTTATAAGTTTTTCATACTTTGGTTTAGGAAGCTGTGTGTAGTGTAATTTTTTTGCAACTTTTGGTGACGTTTTCAGTGCTGCCATATCAAAGACTGTATGGCCTTTTGATCACTTTTTATTGAATTTTATATTTATTTGCAAAATGACAAGAAATGGGCATTTTCTAATTTGGGTGGTATTCTCCATTTTGGGTTAAACACAGGGAATAACCAGTATTATATTTTGACAGATCAGACATTTTGTGATGCGGCAATACCTAACATGTTTATGACTTTTACTAGTTATTTATATTTATTTTAATTTTTTCATATCAGTGAATTTTTTTTTCTGCTTCCCAGTACACAGCATGAAATATTAAATACTCTCACTATGAATCACAATTTGTTACACAGAAAAAAACAAGCCCTCACACAGCTCTTTACATGGATATATAAAAAAGTTATGGATTTTTGAATGTGGTGAGTGAAAAATGAAAACAGAAAAACTAAAAAGGACCTGGTCATCAAGAGGTTGAGAAGTGTTTTGTGTTTTTTTGGGTGCAGAGTTGGAACATGCATTACATTTATTACTGTGAATTTATATTAACCCCTTAACGCTCGTATCAGTACTTTAACCCTAGATTGTCTGTTTGATCTTACCATATACTGCAATACTGCAGTAAGGCAGTATATGGGCTAACCTAATCCCCCAGTATATCTTTGTATGACCAATGGCTGCCATAGGGACAGATTGTCGATCCCCAATGACATCACCGGTAGCGACAATCTACCCTACGCGCAACCAGCTTTTTAATGCTACCGGCAGCAAAGGGTTGACACCCCCGATCGGTGCTTTCAGCGTTACTGGTGGGTTTTTACTGCAATATGCAGCAAATGTTCACCAGCTACAAAGCTCTCTCCAGCAGCCGACGTGTGACGTAGTTGTATGTCATGTGTCATGAAAAGGTAAATACATGTGCAAGCAGTTTACATGTTCTTTTCAGTGCTGAGTCAGACAGTAAACTGGTGCAAACTCTTTAATAAATGTGGGCCAGTGGGTGTCTGTTGCATTATGCAGCAGACAACCATGGCTAGCACTCACAATTGATTATCGCACTATTCATGATTTTATTTCCTAAGTTGTCATGGTCAAATGTGACCGTGACTTGTGCACTGCCATATTGGAAAAAATTCTTTCCCCACAAGAAGTGCAATCTGATCTCTTCTATGAGGCTTCCATAATCTAATCTGATCTGGATCCAGTATATTGTCCATTTACTGCAATACAGCATATATGCTATGTATATATTGTAAAGTGCCCACACAGCAATTTAGGCAGCAATTTATTTCTAACTGCTCTGCATTGGTTTTCAATGGCATCGCCATCCTGAGGTTACTAATAGGGTTGAAATATTTAGAGAAAATTCAGATTATCATTGTAGCATCCTTCTGAACAGGAGGAATCGGGAGGCCCGCCACAGGAGCCCCAGAGATAACCCAGCCTACTCTCAACCTTCTGGATGTGTCACTTGAACATAGCACTGAGCATGGCACATCTTAATTAGCTGTGGACTGCAAATGGATTCCTTGAGTCCTGTCTGGCCAACTCTGTACTGGAGCAGCAACCAGAGCCCCTACAAAAAGGGTGCCACCTCTGGTGTCATGGGTTTGCCATCACTGCTCTAGGGTGTTTGAAACAACAGATCTAGTATGTTGCCAATTTACTGCAATAGAGTATTGCATCAGCTATCAGACCCTCTACTGTTTGAGCCTAAAAAAATATACTGAAAAATTATAAAATAGAATTTTAAATAACACCCATTTCCCAAAAGTGAAAAACCCCTTTGGAGAAAAACAAAAAAACATAACCATGTAATGTATCTTTATGATCAAAAATGCCTAATCTATGATAATATAAAAGTCACCTTGTAAAAAAAATCGTAACAATTTGAATAAAATGTCATAAAAAGGTTTCACAGTTTAAGGATAACAAAAACTGGAATCTACGTGATCATATCTATTCAACAAATAAAGGAAAAGTATCATTTGGACCGCAGAGCGGAAGCCAAGATAATTGCACAAGTACATTTTTTGGTCAATGGTACTGAAGTTACAATTTTTCCAGCTTCCCAGTGCATTGCATGGAATATGAAATCCTGAGACTAGGAAGAAAATTTTTTCTCCAACATTTTTGTAAACGGAGAAATAAAAAAGTTTTGGCCTTTTGAAGGGGAATAAAGGCTACGGCATGTAGGGGTCAATACTGTGATCTGATACACCCTCCAGGCGCCAATCACACTTAAGCAGAGTACACCATTTTTTTTTTTTTTGGTGCACTCAGTTTAAACGGCCTGTGCCACAAATGTTGTGCCCTGCCCGGGGCACCTCTGCACCAGAATGCCCCTTTAGGTGCAGAGTTTTGTGTTGCACCAGTCTTAGCATAGCCACGACACAAAACTGTTGCAAACACATCATAAATACATGTGCAAGCAGTTTGTTCATGTGTTTATGCGCAAAGTGCCCCAGAAAACTGTCTTGGGTGCAGAGGCCCTGAAATAATTGCAAATGCTAGCTTATTGCTAGCACTTACCATCATTTTTCCATCTCCCCCACTTTCACACTGCTGGATAACATTGTGTATGGTCACATTTAGGTCCCAAACATGCAACAATGTGCATTGCATTTTCTTATTTCTTGAAATCTTTAAGGGGATAACCAAAAAATCATGCCTAGTCATAGCGACATGTAAAGCAGTCAATACCGGAGTCATGGTTATGAAGTTATTGAAAGTTGGGAAAGAAAAAGGAAGTTCCATCATCCATGATGATTATTTCCATTATGTCCTATATTGAAAAACATTAAATATTCTTATAATTACAAGTAACATTAGACATAAGTATCACATCCTTCATTCACAAGAGCAAAGAAAGTTTTACTTATCACTTCAAAAATAATTTGTAAGAAACCTTTGAAGACACGTGTGGTAAGGGATCACATAATATTTCACATACCTGGACAAGTACCTCGTCATGTGTCAAAAAAGTTCTGATTGGTGGGTCATGTTGTTTCCACCTGTCATCACTTTCTATAGCACCGGTAGCTGAAGACCTCCTGCCTTTGACATTGTCATAAAAGTGATTAGCAATGTACTTTTCAAGGTGAACAACTGGCCTGGAGTTCATGAATATGACACAAGTGGCATCAAAAGTTTTGAATATTGAAGTACATAAAAATGTACCGGTAATTTTTTTTTACATAACTAACATGAAAAAAAGAGTGAAAACAGTAACATTCATTTCTGTATATTAAAATTCTCTGGCTACCAGCACGTGTCCTCCAGTTCGTGTCGAGGGGAGAAGTCCGGGGGTTTTGTGAAATGAATCTGTCGTCCACTAATCTCCTGAGCTGACCCTGGTGATCACTTAGGGCACAGATGTATTGCAAAGCATAATTACTTTGGAGCTAAAATCTTTAGTGAGCAGCAAAATGTGTGAATTAGAAATCATGCCTTGTATCTGAATAAATCCCACGATTAAATAACTGGGAAGCCTATTAACTCCTTGTGCTACATGTGTTACAAAGTACTTAGTCTGGAGCGCTGCCTCATAGCAGAGCCAAATATGTTCATGTTATACCCTTGTATTTCATTATACCTCTTATCCAGTTATGCAGATTGGATTATTGGTTGTCACAGGGCCGGCTCCAGGTTTTAGTGGGCCCCTGGGCGACAGAGCCCTAGTGGGCCCCTTTATGGGCCGCCCTCCAGTAGTCACACTGCCCCCCCCCCATCCCCGTGTACACATTCCTCCCCTCCCCCTGTATACACACTGCCCCCTCCTGTATACACACTGCCCCCCTCCTGTATACACACTGCCCCCCTCCTGTATACACACTGCCCCCCTTCCTGTATACACACTGCCCCCTCCTGTATACACACTGCCCCCCTCCTATATACACACTGCCCCCTCCTGTATACACACTGCCCCCTCCTGTATACACACTGCCCCCTCCTGTATACACACTGCCCCCCTCCTATATACACAATGCCCTCTCCTGTATACACACTGCCCCCCTCCTGTATACACACTGCCCCCCCTCCTGTATACACACTTCCCCCCTCCTGTATACACAATGCCCCCTGTATACACACTGCCCCCCTCCTCCTGTATACACACTGCCCCCTGTATACACACTGCCCCCTCCTGTATACACACTGCCCCTCCTGTATACACACTGCCCACCTCCTCCTGTATACACACTGCCTCCCCTTTTGTATACACACTGACCCCCTCCTGTATACACACTGACCCCCTCCTGTATACACACTGACCCCCTCCTGTATACACACTGACCCCCTCCCTGGCCCCTGTCATGTCTCCCCCTCACCTGATGCAGCTCTCTCCGTGTTGTTACTGCTTTCCCCGGCATGTCATGTGACCATGACATCATCAAAGGTCCTTCAGCCTTCAGCAGTGAGTACAAATGCTGGGGAAAGCAAGGAGTGCAAATGCTCTCATCGTGATCTGTGTCCAGAGGACACAGATCGCAATGAGAGAGGAAAGGAACCTCCCGGGCAGCGGGGCAGATGTCCTGCTGACCCGGGGAGATCCGTGGGCCCCTCCAGTACCCCGGGGCCCCGGCACTTGCCCGGGTTAGCCGGGTGCTGGCGCCGGGCCTGGGTTGTCAGCTTCATTAGTATCTATTATAGTAACTGGTCTCACACGAAAGCTGACAAATGAAATCATGGCATGCTTTACACATCCTCTTCACCACCTCCCTCTTCTGTACCTTATGTGAAAACACTGCAGAAAGTTATTTAACATGAACTGGCTGACTCCTGTAAGTCAATATTATCTAAAAGTGTAATACAGACAGTCCCCGATTTACATACAAGAAAGGTTCCTTGGGTTTGTACTTTTGTTGAATTTGTATGTAAGTCGGAACTGTATATTTTATAATTGTAGCTCCAGACAAAATTTTTTTTGTCCAGTGACAATTGGATTTTCAAAATTTTTAGCTGTAATTGGACCAAGGATTATCAATAAAACGTCATTACGGATGCCTTACAGCTGATCATTGCATCTGGGACTATAGTAAAGCATTCAGAGAGTTTCACCAGAGGTCACAATAGGCAGAGGGATCCGTCTGTAACTAAGGGTCATCTGTAAGTTGGATGTCCTTAAGCTGGGAACTGTCTTTATAGTACTAATCTCTGTATTGCAAAATGCATTATGCAATATTGTTTTTCTGTTCACAATAAATCCTCCTTCCTAAGCATAGTAACATTGTTTTGTCCCTGAACATGGCACCATCAATGGATCTGTGGTCAGGTTTTGCAGCTTGCGTGTAGTCGGTGTTTAAACAATTTGCAACATCCCTGCCAATGCAAGTCCCTAATATGTGTGTTCCCCTAATAGAGAGTCTGATCATCTCCTCTGCAGGACACTACACATACACTTAGGTAATTGTGCAGCGGTAGATTCTACCTTTGTAGGCAAGGGTAAATATTGTTTATTGTTATCATCCAATGATATACCTCAATGCACTTAATTGTGAACTGGAGTGTAATTGGGGAAGGAGACCACCTGACCAGGGGAGGAGTTAAGAGAGTTCAGGCCCAGCTTCTGACTGAGAAGCACCACCTCAGAGCACATGCTCTTGCTACAGGCCCCTAGGCCTCAGCAACTACACAGAGTAACACAGGACAACCAAGACAAAGCTGCAGCTTCCAGCATTGGACACAGCTACATCCCAGCCTTCCCCTGCATCCAGGCTGGAGACCCAACTCCTGAGGTTCCTTCTCCAAGATCACTCCAGTACCGCCTTTGTACAGAATCGTTTGGCTTGTTGCTGCCGTTGGTTCGAATAAAGAACTGTAAGAACTGGTCCCTGCTATGGCTGTATCACCATCAAGGGCACCCCATCTATCTACCAGTACCACAGCCTCTTCCTCATCTAATTTCTTGCACACTCCACCTGCTGGAGACCTGCCAGGCTGTGGGACAGCCCTCCGATCAACATACCAAGCACCGTGACACTAGCGTGCCTAGGCCACAACTCCGGTATTCTGGGCTCCGGCTGCCTCCAGGCCCCAAGAAAAGGCTAGGCCTTGGTGGGGGATGTTGCATATTACTGAACCATTTGTCTGCAAAAATGGTCTGTGTGTCAAATAAAAAATGAAGACTGACAAACAATGTCATCGGCTTGTCCCAACGACTTGAAGCATCACATGATTCTGTTAGCAATGATCCACAAAGACGGCACACAATTGAGAACACCCTGATCATGCAAATGTACTACCAGACATATAAATGGAATTTTGTAACACTTCACTGAGGCTGAAGTTAATAATACAGTATAGGAAATGATCATCGAGGTACTTGAATGTGTTCTAAAACTTTTTACTCTCAGAAGGCAGATGAAGCTCTGTGAGCATCTTACAAAGATGTTAGCATTTCTTGTGCAAGGGTTTGGCAAACATAATGGGGCACATTTACTGAGGGTCCGCACACCGCATTTCTATCGGGTTTCCTGACTATTTCTGATTTGCGCCACATTTAACAGGGGTTTTTGGTGCACGTGATGAGATTTTGCCGCTGACTTTCATGTGTCACATATCAGGGGACGTGGCAGTCGGTCAACCCGACTGATTCGGACTAAGCGCGGGATTTCAAATTGTGTCACAAGATATGCACTCACATACACCTGGAAGAAGACTTCCTCCTCGTCGGACAACACACAGGACAGGGTAAGTAAATGTACCCCCAATATTGCCAAATAGTTGTATGTTTAATTAACCTACAGCATGTAACGCCTATTGGGTATGTACTTGTGATAGTAAGTACCAGGGCCAGCACTGAGCATACCTGGGCAAGTGTCAGGACCAGAGCTGCTGAGGGGGCCCACAAAAGGCTGTATATGAGGAATCAATGCGGGTGAAGAGGGCTGTATCTAATGAATCCAAAGGGTGTGAGGGGGGCTTATAAAATGGTGCTGAAGGTGCTGTATATAAAATAACCACGAGGGGGTTGTATATAAAACAACTATGAGGGGGCTGTTTGGTAGGTTAAACTAGGGAATATTTTAGGGAACAGGAGACTGTTTAAGTTTCTGAATGTTGAATGCTGACATGTGAGTTGACGGCAAAGGGGCCCACTGAGGCTCTGTCACCCAGGGGCCTACTAAATCCTGGAGCCGACCCTGGTAAGCACCATTAATAGATCTCTCTGGCAGTGAATGGGTTTAACTTGCTTAGAGATAATTACTGCAACATTAGTCCATGTTTTTCACATATAATCCTTGTTAAGCTTCTGATAATACATTTTTAGGATCAAAGATGAGTAAATCTTCTCTGTATGCTGTAGGTTATGCATTTTTAATTTCTTTTATATTGGATGGCAGATGTCACCATACTGTACTGGGATGGTGCGACTTCTCATTATACATGCCAGCACTGAATATTCCACTAGGATATTGAGAATATTATGAGTTTCACAGAGCAGTTTTTCATTTTTTATTAGGGAAATTAATCTAATTGCATATTATCCCAATTGTATGCAGGACTGTTAATATTACATTGTCACCGGAGTGATGAAAAGTGACGGATGGACACAATTTTGGACTAGTGAGTCAGACACTATGATTTTAAATTGAAGATTTAATTAAAGATTAATATTTTGCTGTACAATCAATACTCTTAGTGGTAAGCTCACATCTTTTCTTACAGATTTATTTTAAAATTGTGAAATTAAGTAAAATTGTAGATTTTATGTTACAGCATTATTTTAGCATTTTTCTAAAATGTAAGAATATGATGTGCTTTAAACTAATAGATTCATATAATAAAATAGAACAGTGATCATAAAAAACCCACTGTGGAGAAAATTGCAAAGAAGAAAATAACACTTTAAAGCAGCAAAGCCACGGGTAACGAATATGATTTTGATGCCTTTTGTGTGTATATTATGTTAAATAAAGAAAGTTTTACTAAACCCATAAACTTTCCTTTATTGAGGGAATAACAGTGACTTCCTTCACTATGCAGTACTATTACATCCCATTTATGGCACCCGCTCACTAGCAGAGGATTGGTAACCCACTCAAGAGAGATCGGAGATACTAAGGCCTCTTCCACACTAGCGTTGCGTTTCACGTCAGGGTGCAATGCGTGAAAAACTGACGTTTTTGTTCCATTTTTCCTTGGATTAATTAGCGTTTTTGCGTTTTTCACGCGCGTGTTGTTAGCGTTTTTTTTGCGTTTTCGGCGCATTTTTCACGCGCGAGTCAATGGGAGAATCGAGCATTTTTCAAAGGGACCATGGTTTGGGATTAAAATGGGTTATTTAATTAAAAAATAATGTCTTCTGATAAGTTGCAAACATCTGCGATCTATTCTTCACTGTTCCCCGTGTATATTATCACCCGACAAGTTAGCAGATGTGAAGAACAGTGAAGAATAGAATAAAACCAGTGAACACAGTGAAAACAGTGACCACAGGATCATTTAAGAGAAAAACACAGTGCAGAACACAGTGCAGAATAGATTACAGATGTTCGGCACATCTGCTTACTTGTCGGGAGATACGCGCGGAACGGCGCGAACAAAATAGCATGTGAAGAACAATATATATGTGTGTGAAGAACACATTGCAGATGTTTAAATACATCTGCAATGTGTTCTTCACACATATATATTGTTCTTCACATGCTATTTTGGCCGCACCGTTCCGCGCGTGTAACACTGCTGCGTTTGTCTTAGCACTAGGAGCTGCTTACTTTGTAAGCAGCTCTTAGTGCAGAATTTCTGGGTGACAGGTCATCTTTAAGCCAAAAAAAAAGACAAAAAGGTTTAAAACATTCAATATAATTTTTTAATAAAAAAATAATGAAATAAAGTAAAATTAGTTGACCCGGTGAACGCCATGAAAAAAAAAGATTCCAGTAATGTAAAATTTTCATAAAGTCCATTCTCAAAAATGTTCTAAAAAGTGATGAAAATAAGTTATGTGCACAAAATGGTACCACTGAAAAGAACAACTCAACACCTAAAAAATAAGCCCTAAACCAGCTCTGTCAACCATAAGATAGTTATGTCTTCGCAAAGATGGTATATGAAAACAAAAGATATTTTCTCTATATTAGTTTTTCTTCAGAGTTCTTCAATAAGTTATTGACCAAGAAAAATGAAGTATTTTTAAAGTGCATCTAAATTGCAAAAAAAAAAAAGATTGAATAGCCTTTACGAAGTGACAATGCAAATCTGCTCTGAATGGTGCCCCTTCAATGCTCTGACATGTGCCCATACAGCAGTTTACCATCACATATGGGGTATTGTTATACTGGGGAGAGATTAGATATCAAAGTGAAATCTGAGCAGATCCCTCAAGTTTGATTTTGTGTTTTTATGAACAAATCTACACAAATATAAGGATGCATAAAAAGCCAGGTCAACATAATGAAAACCTTCGGTAAATATAAGTTATCAAGGTATTTTGCTTTTATGACTATGTGAAGTTTTTGAATTTCAAAAATCGAGAATATTTCAAAATTTTTGCCAAATATACTGTATTTTTTGGACAATAAGGCACACAAAAAAATCCTTTGGTTTTCTCAGAAATCAAAGGTGCGCCTTATAGTTCAATGCGCCTTATATATGAACCGTACTTGCAGACAACAGCTGCCTTGAACTGTGCACAGGTCTGGTCATTCATCCTTATAATCAGGTGCGCCTTATAGTCCAGTGCGCCTTATATATGAACCTAGACATTTTAGCACGCATTTATTGATAATGCGCCTTATACTCCGGTGCGCCTTATAGTCCGAAAAATAATCATAACATAAAGTACAATGTATTACAAGAAAAATCACATGGATCGTTTTAAGCGTTCCAAAGTTATAACCACTTGTAGTGACACAGGACAGATATGAAAAAATGGGCATGTCAGAAAGTGAAAAGTGGCTTCGGTGGCAAGGAGTTAATATGACCCGCTGGTTGCAGGACTGAGGTCTTCCTGCGACATCCAGTGCCTTGCAGACTTCCAGTGGATCATTGGGCTGTGTGCTAACCTGCACTCATTATGAATGCACACTCTCTCTGTGACCACCACCCACCACCTGACTTGCTGCTCCTCTGGTCAATAGAGGAAAGATTACAAGGGTAAGTATAGCATTAATTACCCTATTAGGATATTGTATGTACCTGTGTAAACTTTCGTAAAAGTGGAAAACCCCTCTAACAGGCAAAGGCCTGTCTGCCTAGGGCAACAATTTGTCCTGGCCTTGCCCAAGGGGTTACAAGGTAGTCATGTGACATTAGTGGTTAGTGTAAAACCGTGAAAGAAAAGTGGCATGATTGATCATTTATGCCTGCAGGCTTTTACCTTCTATTGTTAGGGTCAAACACAGCCCTTCCACTTAAATGCTGGTGGCCATATTGAATGCAGATATTGTCCTCTATGACCTCATTGGCAAGTTTTTTATGTGAATAGAGGCCCATAAACAAAACATATAAACAAAGAAAATTTCATTTTTTCCAGCTTTCCATTGCATTGGATATTAAATAATGCCTCTAGGTAGTACAATGTGTCCTGTAAATGGAAACAATAAAACAGTTATTGCATTTGGGAGGATGGAGGTAAAAACAGAAATGGAAAAGGGCTGGGGTGGCTTAGGTGTTAAAGTACAAAAAAAGCTCACTAACTGAAATGAGGGGTAGGGGGGAGTGGCACTCTGAGTGCTCTCTGTGGGCACCCAGGCCCATGCCCCAGCATAGTTCACAAGACAAGACTAAAAGACTAAAGACTTGTCCTGCACTTTCAGGGAACTTAAAGAAAATCTACCATTTGCTTTTATGCTGTATGAACCAAAAGGTTTGGACAGGGCCTATTTATTATCATGGGTGCCCCTGTGATCCCTGTCTCAGATCGTGGGTGACCCGTGTCCCTCCATGTGCTCCCGCTCTGACAGCCCCAGACTCACCTGTCCCAGCTCCTGCTCCCCAGCGGACTGCCTCCTCGTGCGGGCGCCGGCTGTCGGAAATTTGGCTGAACACCTTCACTTTATTAACCAGCACCTCCCTTCCTTCCCAGTCGGATCTTTGTGCCTTCGCCATTGAGTAAGTTTTCCTGCGACGTTCCTGTATGTTTCTGTTCCTGAGTCCTGTGTTCCTGCGTTCATGCATTGCTGTGTGTTCCTGTGAGTTCCTGGTCCCATGTTCCAGCATTTCTGTATGTTCCTGTGTTGTTGTGTTCCTGCATTCCTGTGCTCCTGTGTGCCTGTGTTCCCATTAGCCTGGACCTCCCATTGCTGACCCCGGATTGGACTTGACCTTGCATTTCTACCACCTGCCCTGATGCTATGCTGACCACAAGACAGTACCTTGACCTCGGCTGTCAACGCGGGCTAGTCACACCTGTAGAATGACCTGGTGGTACCCTGCCGCAGTTAGACCATCCCGTTTTGCGGCGGCTCTGGTGAAGACCATGTGCCACTGAGATTCCGGTCCCATGTGTCGGCTAGTACCATCTCCCACAGTGATCCTGACGGTAAGACCCGGCCATGGATCCCGCCGATGTTCCGCTGGCCGGTCCAATCTTGTCACCATTGTGGTCCAGTAATCCAGGCAGATTGCTGCACAACGCGAAAAGCTAAGGCAAGTCACCGCCATGCTGCAACAGCTGAACCTAGGCTATAGCTGTGCTCCCTGCACATAGAACTCATGCCATCTCAATTTGTTACGGAGCAATCCAAGGTGGCATTCATCGTCAGTCTCCTCTCCGGGAAAGCTCTGGCCTGGGCTACCCCTCTTTGGGACAGAGACGACCCTGGTCACATTTGCTATCTCAGCATTTCTGGTGGAGTTCCAGTCCTTGTTTGAAGAACCTGCATGGGCCTCCTCTGCTGAGACTGCCCTGATGAATCTGCACCAGGGGAATTCTTCCATGGGAGAATATGCTGTCCAGTTCCGTACCCTGGCCTCGGAACTCTCCTGGAACGATGCGGCCCTATCCACAGCTTTCAAAAGGGGACTCTCCTCTCACGTTAAGGCCACTCGTTATCTGCTATCTACCCTGAGTGGTCTCATCACCCTAGCCACTCGGATTGTGAGATGAGTCGCTGCTGTGAGATATCCTGATATCAGTCCGATGTGCCTCATCGACTTACATCTATGTAAGTATTTAAGTTTATTTTTAATTTTTTTTTATTATTTGAAAACCTCATAAAGGTCAATTTGGGACCTGTAATTGGTCTTGAGTCCTTAATCGCCCTTACAGGTCTTCTTTGAGGGGCCCGTCGCCTAGTCGTGGCGTGCATCACCCCTCTCCTGTGTCCGTCCGAATAAAGGTTTCTACGCTGTACATACCGGTGAGTGCTGTGTCTTCTCTCTTCGTGGGATTGTTCGATTTGTACTGCATCCACATGTGCACCTCCTTGAAACAGCGACCTTGATACCAGTCCACACTCTTAGTCGCCACTTAGCTCAGGTTGTGTGGAGAGGGTGGTGCCGGTCCCACTGTTTTCTTTGCTTATGGTACATTTGTTCCATTTGACTTTGATAATATTCACATTCTGCATTTATGGGCAATACATGTTATTAGTAATGTTATGCCATATCTGCTGGTACAAAGGAAAACTTTCCTTTTGTATCATCGTCTGCAAAATGAAAACACAAGGATCCCTTTGAAGCAAATTGGACAGATTGGAAACCTTCTTCATTATAAAGTAGTCTGTGGTGCCATATCTAGACTTTGTAAGCTATTTATAAACTTTATACTGTTGGCTACAATTTTCATACGGCCCAGGGCTCATGACAGTCGTAATCCGCCCCAGCAAGCAGCTGAATAGAGCATTTAAAATGTGGTATCTCTTGTATCTCTTGCAATGACTAGGGAAAGACATTATATAGATAATATATTTTCTTTCATGAATTGACGTTCTTATAACACTTCATCCCATTCAGGCTGAATTCTTTTAGCACCGAGCTGTGATTTACATCTGATGCAGTGCAAAAGGAAATTCTTGTCAAAAGCCATAAATATATACCATCTCCATGTTCCCTCTGCTATGTTTATATCTCACTCTTCACATCGTGTTGTTGCCTCCTTTATTAAATCACTCGAAGATAACACTTTATAAACAGCCAAAGAAACCCATAACGAAGGCTTCTAATTAGCTGATCATCTCACTATAATCACTTCCAGAATACATTATCCTTAGGGTTGCGCGGGAGAGAGAGCTGAAACATATGCCAATTCTATCTTTCTATATATCTGCGTGTGTAGGCAGTGCATTTCAATCAATGTTCCCTGCTGAGGTGGAGAAATTTCTCAATCTGAAATGATTGTGCCGCCATTTGATGATAATTAGCTTATCTGTACACTTCTGTCCCTTACTAATCAACAAAGCGGCTTTGTATACTGACACCGTGCTCCACGACGGTAAATTCTCTGGATGTTAATTTTATAGCATAATTATATTGTATCATATATTAATTGTAGAGATGAGCGAACATGCTCGTCCGAGCTTGATGCTCGGTCGAGCATTAGGGTACTCGAAACTGCTCGTTACTCGGACGAATACTTCGCCCGCTCGAGAAAATGGCAGCTCCCGCCGTTTTGCTTTTTGGCGGCCAGAAACAGAGCCAATCACAAGCCAGGAGACTCTGCACTCCACCCAGCATGACGTGGTACCCTTACACGTCGATAGCAGTGGTTGGCTGGCCAGATCAGGTGACCCTGGGATAGACTAGCCGCTGGCCGCGCTGCTCGGATCATTCTGTCTCTGGATGCCGCTAGGGAGAGAGCTGCTGCTGGTCAGGGAAAGCGTTAGGGTGTTCTATTAGCTTACTGTTAGGCAGGAGTGATTCTCAAAGAACCCAACAGCCCTTCTTAGGGCTACAATAACGTTCTACTTTTTTTATTTTAATTTGCATCTTTTACCATTTTGTGAGGAATTAGCAGGGGGACTTGCTACCGTTGTGTTTAGCTCTTAGTGGCACACATATCCATAGCAAAGACCGAAGTGGGAAAATTCAGTAGGGGTTGGATTTCTATTAGGCAATAACTCAGTGTCATCTCATCTGGCATAGTAGTGTGCTTCCTTTGATACTTGGCTAGAAAATAGCCATAGGAGAATACAAACAGCTTCTTGAAGCCTACAGTAGCGTTCTATATATTTGATTTCTGGTTGATCTGCTGGTGGCTTTAGTTTCTGCAGTGCATGTACTTGCCAATTCTGAGCAATTTGTAGTGAGACTTGCGACCGCTGTGTTCTGCGCTTAGTGGCGCACATATCCATAGCAAAGGCTGAAGTGGCAAAATTCAGTAGGGGTTGGATTTCTATTAGGCACTAACTCAGTGTCATCTCATCTGGCATAGTAGTGTGCTTCCTTTGATACTTGGCTAGAAAATAGCCATAGGAGAATACAAACAGCTTCTTGAAGCCTACAGTAGCGTTCTATATATTTGATTTCTGGTTGATCTGCTGGTGGCTTTAGTTTCTGCAGTGCATGTACTTGCCAATTCTGAGCAATTTGTAGTGAGACTTGCGACCGCTGTGTTCTGCGCTTAGTGGCGCACATATCCATAGCAAAGGCTGAAGTGGCAAAATTCAGTAGGGGTTGGATTTCTATTAGGCAATAACTCAGTGTCATCTCATCTGGCATAGTAGTGTGCTTCCTTTGATACTTGGCTAGAAAATAGCCATAGGAGAATACAAACAGCTTCTTGAAGCCTACAGTAGCGTTCTATATATTTGATTTCTGGTTGATCTGCTGGTGGCTTTAGTTTCTGCAGTGCATGTACTTGCCAATTCTGAGCAATTTGTAGTGAGACTTGCGACCGCTGTGTTCTGCGCTTAGTGGCGCACATATCCATAGCAAAGGCTGAAGTGGGAAAATTCAGTAGGGGTTGGATTTCTATTAGGCACTAACTCAGTGTCATCTCATCTGGCATAGTAGTGTGCTTCCTTTGATACTTGGCTAGAAAATAGCCATAGGAGAATACAAACAGCTTCTTGAAGCCTACAGTAGCGTTCTATATATTTGATTTCTGGTTGATCTGCTGGTGGCTTTAGTTTCTGCAGTGCATGTACTTGCCAATTCTGAGCAATTTGTAGTGAGACTTGCGACCGCTGTGTTCTGCGCTTAGTGGCGCACATATCCATAGCAAAGGCTGAAGTGGGAAAATTCAGTAGGGGTTGGATTTCTATTAGGCACTAACTCAGTGTCATCTCATCTGGCATAGTAGTGTGCTTCCTTTGATACTTGGCTAGAAAATAGCCATAGCAATAGGATAGGATTGTTTGGTTCTAAAAACTCAAAAAAAAACAAAAAACACAAAAAAAAAAAAAAAACACAAAAAAAAACAAAAAAAAGTAAAAAAAAAAAAAAAAAGTTATAACTCTCATTTTAAAAATGTTTAACCCCAGGGCTAGGGGTAGAGGACGAGGGCGGGGACGTGGGCGTCCAACTACTGCAGGGGTCAGAGGCCGTGGTCCTGGGCGGGGTGAGACACCACCTGCTGATGAGGGAGCAGGGGAACGCCGCAGAGCTACACTCCCTAGGTTCATGTCTGAAGTTACTGGGACTCGTGGTAGAGCACTGTTGAGGCCAGAACAGTGCGAACAGGTGATGTCGTGGATTGCTGACAATGCTTCGAGCAATTTGTCCACCACCAGTCAGTCTTCCACGCAGTCCACCCATGTCACCGAAATCCCCACTCCTCCAGCTCCTGCACCTCAGCCTCCTCCCCCCCAGTCTGCCCCCTCCCAGGAAAATTTGCCATTTGAACCGGCATACTCTGAGGAACTGTTTTCTGGACCCTTCCCACAGTCACAAACCACTTGTCCGGTTGCTGCTGAGCAATTTTCCGATGCCCAGGTTTTCCACCAGTCACAGTCTGTGGGTGATGATGACCTTCTTGACGTAGTGGAAGTGTGTAAAGAGGTGTCCGACGATGAGGAGACACGGTTGTCAGACAGTGGGGAAGTTGTTGTCAGGGCAGGAAGTCCGAGGGGGGAGCAGACTGAGGGATCGGAGGATGATGAGGTGACAGACCCAAGCTGGGTTGAGAGGCCGGGTGAACACAGTGCTTCTGAGACGGAGGAGAGTCCTCGACCTGAACAGGTTGGAAGAGGCAGTGGTGGGGCCAGACGGAGAGGCAGGGCCAGAGCTGGTGCATCAGCGCCACTGTCAACTAGTGAAGCTCCCGTGGTGAGGGCTCTTGCGGCGAGGGCTAGATCTTCAGAAGTGTGGAGGTTCTTTAAGGAAACACCGGATGACCGACGGACTGTGGTGTGCAACATTTGCCAAACCAGGCTCAGCAGGGGTTCCACCACTACTAGCTTAACTACCACCAGTATGCGCAGGCATATGAATGCTAAGCACCCCACTCAGTGGCAACAAGCCCGTTCACCTCCGGCCGTGCACACCACTGCTCCTTCCCCTGTGTCAGCTGCTAGTCAGCCCCCTGCCCAGGACCCTGGCCCAAAAACCCCATCGTCGCCTCCACGATCCTCCACAGCATCCACCAGCGTTCAGCTCTCCATACCCCAGACGCTGGAGCGGAAACGCAAATATAGTGCAACCCACCCGCACGCCCAAGCCCTTAATGTGCACATCTCCAGATTGCTTAGCCTGGAGATGCTGCCCTATAGGCTAGTAGAGACCGAGGCCTTTCGCAACCTCATGGCGGCGGCCGCCCCTCGGTATTCGGTCCCCAGCCGCCACTACTTTTCCCGATGTGCCGTCCCAGCCCTGCACCAGCACGTGTCAGACAACATCATCCGTGCCCTGACCAACGCCGTTTCTGACAAGGTCCACCTGACCACGGACACGTGGACGAGTGCTGCCGGGCAGGGCCACTATATATCGCTGACGGCACATTGGGTTAACTTGGTGGAGGCTGGGACCGAGACTGACCCTGGGGCTGCTCATATACTGCCGACGCCGAGGATTGCGGGGCCTACCTCGGTCCAGGTGTTTCAGGCCTACTATGCCTCCTCCTCCTCCCACCCCTCCTCCACCTCCTCCTCCGAACTACCATCCGTGGGCACGGCGCCATCAGTCGGTAGCTCTAGGCACAGCAGCAGTGCCGTCGCTAAGCGACAGCAGGCGGTGCTCAAACTGCTGAGCCTAGGCGACAAAAGGCACACCGCCCAAGAGCTATTACAGGGCATCACGGCGCAGACTGATCTGTGGCTGGCACCGCTGAACCTCAAGCCGGGAATGGTTGTGTGTGACAACGGCCGTAACCTGGTGGCGGCTCTGCAACTCGGCAGACTGACACATGTGCCATGCCTGGCCCATGTGTTAAATCTGATAGTGCAGCGTTTCCTCAAGACATACCCCAATCTGTCTGATTTGCTCACGAAGGTGCGCCGCATCTGTGCGCATTTCAGGAAGTCCAGCCCAGATGCTGCCACTCTCAGGGCAGCGCAGCGCCGCCTCCAACTGCCCGCTCACCGACTGTTGTGCGACGTGCCCACGAGGTGGAATTCAACACTGACCATGTTATCCAGAGTTTACCAGCAGCGCAGAGCGATTGTAGACTGCCAGATGTCAACTTCCACCAGAACTGGTAGTCAGGTCAGTCAGCTTCCTCAAGTCTACAATGAGGAGTGGACGTGGATGTCTGATATCTGTCAGGTGCTGAGTAACTTTGAGGAGTCAACACAGATGGTCAGTGGCGATGCCGCCATCATCAGCCTCACCATCCCGCTGCTTGGCCTGTTGAAAAACTCTCTGGTCAGCATGAAGTCGGAAGCTTTGCGCTCGTCACAAGAGACGGGGGAAGAATATTCCCTTGTTGATAGCCAAAGCACCCTGAGGTCTGTTTCTCAGCGCATATCGGAGGAGGTGGAGGTGGAGGAGGATGAGGAGGAAGAGGAGGAGAATGTTGGCGAGACACAAGAGGGGACCATTGTTGAGTCCTTCACTGTTCAGCGTGTATGGGCAGAAGAAGAGGAGTTGGAGGAGTTGGAGGAGGAGGAAATGGACAGTCAGGCCAGTGAGGGGAGTGAATTCTTACGCGTTGGTACTCTGGCGCATATGGCAGATTTCATGCTAGGCTGCCTATCCCGTGACCCTCGCGTTCAAAGAATTTATTCCAGCACCGATTACTGGGTGTTCACTCTCCTGGACCCACGGTACAAGCAAAATCTTGCCACTCTCATCCCTGCAGAGGAAAGGAGTGTGAGAATGCATGAATACCAGCAGGCCCTGGTGCACAAGCTGAAACAGTATTTCCCTTCTGACAGCGCTAGCGGCAGAGTGCGTAGTTCTGCGGGACAAGTAGCGAGGGAGAGTAGGCGAGCAGGCAGCTTGTCCAGCACTGGCAAGGGTACGCTTTACAAGGCTTTTGCCAGCTTTATGTCACCCCAGCAAGACACTGTCACCTGTCCCCAGTCTCGGCAGAGTAGGGCTGATCTTTACAGAAAGATGGTGAGGGAGTACGTAGCTGACCATACCATCGTCCTAAATGATCACACAGCTCCCTACAACTACTGGGTTTCAAAGCTGGACATGTGGCACGAACTGGCGCTGTACGCCTTGGAGGTTCTTGCCTGCCCTGCCGCTAGCGTCTTGTCCGAGCGGGTTTTCAGTGCAGCTGGTGGCATCATCACCGATAAGCGTACACGCCTGTCGACTGACAGCGCTGACAGGCTGACGCTTATTAAAATGAATAAAGACTGGATTTCTCAGAATTTCCAATCTCCACCAGGTGAAGGAAGCTCAACCTGAATAATTGATCCACTCCTCCTCCTCCTCCTCATTTTCCTCCTTCTCCTCCTCTTTGTACAGTAAAGCAGAGGAAAATGGCTATTTTTTGACAGGGCCCACTGGCTCTTGCTATACTTCATGCATTTAATTTTTCTGGAGGGCCACCTACCCGGTCCTCTGTTTGAAACAATTTTTGTGAGTGCCACATACAGGCACTCAATCTATTCCATTTTTCTGGAGGGCCACCTACCCGGTCCTCTGGTTTGAACAATTTTTGGGACTGCCACATACAGGCACTCAATCTATTCCATTTTACTGGAGGGCCACCTACCTGCTCCTCTGGTTTGAAGAATTTTTGGGACTGCCACATACAGGCACTCAATCTATTCCATTTTACTGGAGGGCCACCTACCTGCTCCTCTGGTTTGAAGAATTTTTGGGACTGCCACATACAGGCACTCAATCTATTCCATTTTACTGGAGGGCCACCTACCTGCTCCTCTGGTTTGAACAATTTTTGGGACTGCCACATACAGGCACTCAATCTATTCCATTTTACTGGAGGGCCACCTACCTGCTCCTCTGGTTTGAAGAATTTTTGGGACTGCCACATACAGGCACTCAATCTATTCCATTTTACTGGAGGGCCACCTACCTGCTCCTCTGGTTTGAAAAATGTTTGGGACTGCCACATACAGGCACTATCCAAATTAAATTGTCTCCATAGCAGCCTCCACACGTTGTCTCCATTGCTACCTCCAAAAGTCGTCCATATAGCTGCCTCCATACATCGTCCCTTTATCAAACGAGGTGTGTCAGGCAGAAATTTGGGTTGTTTTCATGGATTCCACATCAAAGTTGTTAACTTTGTCGCCACCCTGCTGTGTTATCCACAAAATATACTGGCAAACTTTTACCATTTAGGGATATTATTTCAGCGCTTCTTGCGCATCTGTTTACATTCCCCTCACCCGGCATATCCTAAACTTATAAGAACGCTACTACACTTGATCTTATACAAAAGGTTCTTAGAAGTGCTGTTTGGGGAGTAGCCTAGAGACAGGGGCTTGGATTGGCGAAAGCTCGCCTGGCAGCGGAACGCCAGCTCCATGCGCATCATGCGCTTCTTGCGCATCTGTTTACATTCCCCTAACCCGCCATATCCCAAACTTATAAGAACGCTACTACACTTAACTTGGTGCAGGCTGGGACCGAGTCTGACCCTGGGGCTGGTCATATACTGCCGACGCAGAGAATTGCGGGGCCTACCTCAGTCCAGGTCTCAAAGGCCTACTATACCTCCTCCCACCCCTCCTCCACCTCCTCCTCCTCCGAATTACCATCCGTGGGCATGGCGCCATCAGTCGGTAGCTCTAGGCACAGCAGCAGTGCCGTCGCTAAGCGACAGCAGGCGGTGCTGAAACTGCTGAGCCTAGGCGATAAAAGGCACACCGCCCAAGAGCTATTACAGGGCATTCCACATCAAAGTTGTTAACTTTGTCGCCACCCTGCTGTGTAATCCACAAAATATACTTGCAAACTTTTACCATTTAGGGATATTATTTCAGCGCTTCTTGCGCATCTGTTTACATTCCCCTCACCCGCCATATCCTAAACTTATAAGAACGCTACTACACTTGATCTTATACAAAAGTGCTGTTTGGGGAGTAGCCTAGAGACAGGGGCTTGGATTTGCGAAAGCTCGCCTGGCAGCGGAGCGCCAGCTCCATGCGCATCATGCGCTTCTTGCGCATCTGTTTACATTCCCCTCACCCGGCATATCCTAAACTTATAAGAACGCTACTACACTTGATCTTATACAAAAGTGCTGTTTGGGGAGTAGCCTAGAGACAGGGGCTTGGATTGGCGAAAGCTCGTCTGGCAGCGGAGCGCCAGCTCCATGCCAAGATCCAACTAACATAGTTTTAACTGCAGCACCTTTAATCTACTACTAGTTCACTGCCTCCATACATGGTCCCCTTATCAAACGAGCTGTGTCAGGCAGAATTTTGGGTTGTTTTCATGGCTTCCATGTTAACTTTGTCGCCACCCTGCTGTGTAATCCACAAAATATACTGGCAAACTTTTATCATGTACCGATATTATTTGAGCACTTCTTGCTCACCTCCTTTGGTTCCTCTCTGCCACCCATTGGTTTGAAGCCTGAGTCCATTTAGGGTATGTCGCCATGACACTCTCTAGCCTGCTGCCGCTGCCTCTGCATGCCGTCCCCTATAGTGTCAGGGTCAATTATTGCATGTTTTAGATACTATCTAGCTTCATTCTGTCACTCTGTCATGGCCATGCTGTTGCCCATAATTTTGGCATAATGGTGCGTTTAAGCAGCCTCAGAGGCATCCATGCATGCTGCCCCTGCTGTTTCCTGTCCATTTCCGTGGTGTTTCCATCCTTTTCTGAGGTTCCCAGGTGTTTGGCCAAGCTTCCCTGTGCAGAGCCTTGGTCCCCTTGAAAAATGCTCGAGTCTCCCATTGACTTCAATGGGGTTCGTTATTCGAGACGAGCACTCGAGCATCGGGAAAAGTTCGTCTCGAATAACGAGTACCCGAGCATTTTAGTGTTCGCTCATCTCTAATTAATTGCTTTGCCGTGGTGGGCTGTAGAGAAAGGATACGTCAGTATGAGTAAACTTTATGTATGTCAATCTTGTGCCATGGAAATAGACAAGGTACACATTGTAATCTTACAATTATGTCTTAAGTTCCCATTATGCTTTATTTATGCCCAATTTTAACAGATCATTTTCATATTGGCTAACAATTATCCGACTCCAAAATGTCATTGCAATTACTTTAGATGCCGGAGAGGGGAACAACTTTGCCTTCATTCCAGATCACCATACACAATGCATTCCCTACACAGTGCATACCCTTCTCCTGACCTGGTGGACATCTACCACCAGGATGAAGGATTGTGTACCAAAAACACTGACATACTCGTGTGTGCCCCTGGTTTTAATGCAACCTGGGATACCTCAGGCTAATTTGCATAATTTTTAAAGCCCTTTAATTCTTACATAGAGATGAGCGAGCACTAAAATGCTCGGGTACTCGTTATTCGAGACGAACTTTTCCCGATGCTCGAGTGCTCGTCTCGAATAACGAACCCCATTGAAGTCAATGGGAGACTCGAGCATTTTTCAAGGGGACCAAGGCTCTGCACAGGGAAGCTTGGCCAAACACCTGGGAACCTCAGAAAAGGATGGAAACACCACGGAAATGGACAGGAAACAGCAGGGGCAGCATGCATGGATGACTCTGAGGCTGCTTAATCGCACCATTATGCCAAAATTATGGGCAACAGCATGGCCATGACAGAGTGACAGAATGAAGCTAGATAGCATCTAAAACATGCAATAATTGACCCTGACACTATAGGGGACGGCATGCAGAGGCAGCGGCAGCAGGCTAGAGAGTGGCATGGCGACATACCCTAAATGGACTCAGGCTTCAAACCAATGGGTGGCAGAGAGGAACCAAAGGAGGTGAGCAAGAAGCGCTCAAATAATATCGGTACATGATAAAAGTTTGCCAGTATATTTTGTGGATTACACAGCAGGGTGGCGACAAAGTTAACATGGAAGCCATGAAAACAACCCAAAATTCTGCCTGACACAGCTCGTTTGATAAGGGGACCATGTATGGAGGCAGTGAACTAGTAGTAGATTAAAGGTGCTGCAGTTAAAACTATGTTAGTTGGATCTTGGCATGGAGTTGGCGCTCCGCTGCCAGGCGAGCTTTCGCCAATCCAAGCCCCTGTCTCTAGGCTACTCCCCAAACAGCACTTCTAAGAACCTTTTGTATAAGATCAAGTGTAGTAGCGTTCTTATAAGTTTAGGATATGGCGGGTGAGGGGAATGTAAACAGATGCGCAAGAAGCGCTGAAATAATATTGGTAAATGATAAAAGTTTATTAGTATATTTTGTGGATAACACAGCTGGGTGGCGACAAAGTTAACAACTTTGATGTGGAATCCATGAAAACAACCCAAATTTCTGCCTGACACACCTCGTTTGATAAAGGGACGATGTATGGAGGCAGCTATATGGACGACTTTTGGAGGTAGCAATGGAGACAACGTGTGGAGGCTGCTATGGAGACAATTTAATTTGGATAGTGCCTGTATGTGGCAGTCCCAAAAATTTTTCAAACCAGAGGAGCAGGTAGGTGGCCCTCCAGAAAAATAGAATAGATTGAGTGCCTGTATGTGGCAGTCCAAAAAAGTTTTCAAACCAGAGGAGCAGGTAGGTGGCCCTCCAGAAAAATAGAATAGATTGAGTGCCTGTATGTGGCAGTCCCAAAAAGTTTTCAAACCAGAGGAGCAGGTAGGTGGCCCTCCAGAAAAATTGAATAGATTGAGTGCCTGTATGTGGCACTCCCAAAAATTGTTTAAAACAGAGGACCGGGTCGGTGGCCCTCCAGAAAAATTAAATGCATAAAGTACTATAGCTAGAGCCAGTGGGCCCTGTCAAAAAATAGCCAGTTTCCTCTGCTTTACTGTACAAAGAGGAGGAGAAGGAGGAAAATGAGGAGGAGGAGGAGTGGATAAATTATTCAGGTTGAGCTTCCTTCACCTGGTGGAGATTGGAAATTATGAGAAATCCAGGCTTTATTCATCTTAATAAGCGTCAGCCTGTCAGCGCTGTCAGTCGACAGGCGTGTACGCTTATCGGTGATGATGCCACCAGCTGCACTGAAAACCCGCTCGGACAAGACGCTAGCGGCAGGGCAGGCAAGAACCTCCAAGGCGTACAGCGCCAGTTCGTGCCACATGTCCAGCTTTGAAACCCAGTAGTTGTAGGGAGCTGTGTGATCATTTAGGACGATGGTATGGTCAGCTACGTACTCCCTCACCATCTTTCTGTAAAGATCAGCCCTACTCTGCCGAGACTGGGGACAGGTGACAGTGTCTTGCTGGGGTGACATAAAGCTGGCAAAAGCCTTGTAAAGCGTACCCTTGCCAGTGCTGGACAAGCTGCCTGCTCGCCTACTCTCCCTCGCTACTTGTCCCGCAGAACTACGCACTCTGCCGCTAGCGCTGTCAGAAGGGAAATACTGTTTCAGCTTGTGAACCAGGGCCTGCTGGTATTCATGCATTCTCACACTCCTTTCCTCTGCAGGGATGAGAGTGGAAAGATTTTGCTTGTACCGTGGGTCCAGGAGAGTGAACACCCAGTAATCGGTGCTGGAATAAATTCTTTGAACGCGAGGGTCACGGGATAGGCAGCCTAGCATGAAATCTGCCATATGCGCCAGAGTACCAACGCGTAAGAATTCACTCCCCTCACTGGCCTGACTGTCCATTTCCTCCTCCTCCAACTCCTCCAACTCCTCTTCTTCTGCCCATACACGCTGAACAGTGAAGGACTCAACAATGGTCCCCTCTTGTGTCTCGCCAACATTCTCCTCCTCTTCCTCCTCATCCTCCTCCACCTCCACCTCCTCCGATATGCGCTGAGAAACAGACCTAAGGGTGCTTTGGCTATCAACAAGGGAATCTTCTTCCCCCGTCTCTTGTGACAAGCGCAAAGCTTCCGACTTCATGCTGATCAGAGAGTTTTTCAACAGGCCAAGCAGCGGGATGGTGAGGCTGATGATGGCGGCATCGCCACTGACCATCTGTGTTGACTTCTCAAAGTTACTCAGCACCTGACAGATATCAGACATCCACGTCCACTCCTCATTGTAGACTTGAGGAAGCTGACTGACCTGACTACCAGTTCTGGTGGAAGTTGACATCTGGCAGTCTACAATGGCTCGGCGCTGCTGGTAAACTCTGGATAACATGGTCAGTGTTGAATTCCACCTCGTGGGCACGTCGCACAACAGTCGGTGAGCGGGCAGTTGGAGGCGGCGCTGCGCTGCCCTGAGAGTGGCAGCATCTGTGCTGGACTTCCTGAAATGCGCACAGATGCGGCGCACCTTTGTGAGCAAATCTGACAGATTGGGGTATGTCTTGAGGAAATGCTGAACTATCAGATTTAACACATGGGCCAGGCATGGCACATGTGTCAGTCTGCCGAGTTGCAGAGCCGCCACCAGGTTACGGCCGTTGTCACACACAACCATGCCTGGCTTCAGGTTCAGCGGTGCCAGCCACAGATCAGTCTGCGCCGTGATGCCCTGTAATAGCTGTTGGGCGGTGTGCCTTTTATCGCCTAGGCTCAGCAGTTTGAGCACCGCCTGCTGTCGCTTAGCAACGGCACTGCTGCTGTGCCTAGAGCTACCGACTGATGGCGCCGTGCCCACGGATGGTAGTTCGGAGGAGGAGGTGGAGGAGGGGTGGGAGGAGGAGGAGGCATAGTAGGCCTGAAACACCTGGACCGAGGTAGGCCCCGCAATCCTCGGCGTCGGCAGTATATGACCAGCCCCAGGGTCAGACTCGGTCCCAGCCTCCACCAAGTTAACCCAATGTGCCGTCAGCGATATATAGTGGCCCTGCCCGGCAGCACTCGTCCACGTGTCCGTGGTCAGGTGGACCTTGTCAGAAACGGCGTTGGTCAGGGCACGGGTGATGTTGTCTGACACGTGCTGGTGCAGGGCTGGGACGGCACATCGGGAAAAGTAGTGGCGGCTGGGGACCGAATACCGAGGGGCGGCCGCCGCCATGAGGTTGCGAAAGGCCTCGGTCTCTACTAGCCTATAGGGCAGCATCTCCAGGCTAAGCAATCTGGAGATGTGCACATTAAGGGCTTGGGCGTGCGGGTGGGTTGCACTATATTTGCGTTTCCGCTCCAGCGTCTGGGGTATGGAGAGCTGAACGCTGGTGGATGCTGTGGAGGATCGTGGAGGCGACGATGGGGTTTTTGTGGCAGGGTCCTGGGCAGGGGGCTGACTATCAGCTGACACAGGGGAAGGAGCAGTGGTGTGCACGGCCGGAGGTGAACGGGCTTGTTGCCACTGAGTGGGGTGTTTAGCATTCATATGCCTGCGCATACTGGTGGTAGTTAAGCTAGTAGTGGTGGAACCCCTGCTGAGCCTGGTTTGGCAAATGTTGCACACCACAGTCCGTCGGTCATCCGGTGTTTCCTTAAAGAACCTCCAGACTTCTGAAGATCTAGCCCTCGCCGCAAGAGCCCTCGCCACGGGAGCTTCACTAGTTGACACATTTGGCGCTGATGCACCAGCTCTGGCCCTGCCTCTCCGTCTTGCCCCACCACTGCCTCTTCCAACCTGTTCTGGTCGAGGACTCTCCTCCGTCTCAGAAGCACTGTGTTCACCCGGCCTCTCAACCCAGCTTGGGTCTGTCACCTCATCATCCTCCGATCCCTCAGTCTGCTCCCCCCTCGGACTTCCTGCCCTGACAACAACTTCCCCACTGTCTGACAACCGTGTCTCCTCATCGTCGGACACCTCTTTACACACTTCCACTACGTCAAGAAGGTCATCATCACCCACAGACTGTGACTGGTGGAAAACCTGGGCATCGGAAAATTGCTCAGCAGCAACCGGACAAGTGGTTTGTGACTGTGGGAAGGGTCCAGAAAACAGTTCCTCAGAGTATGCCGGTTCAAATGCCAAATTTTCCTGGGAGGGGGCAGACTGGGGGGGAGGAGGCTGAGGTGCAGGAGCTGGAGGAGTGGCGATTTCGGTGACATGGGTGGACTGCGTGGAAGACTGACTGGTGGACAAATTGCTCGAAGCATTGTCAGCAATCCACGACATCACCTGTTCGCACTGTTCTGGCCTCAACAGTGCTCTACCACGAGTCCCAGTAACTTCAGACATGAACCTAGGGAGTGTAGCTCTGCGGCGTTCCCCTGCTCCCTCATAAGCAGGTGGTGTCTCACCCCGGCCAGGACCACGGCCTCTGACCCCTGCAGTAGTTGGACGCCCACGTCCCCGCCCTCGTCCTCTACCCCTAGCCCTCGGGTTAAACATTTTTAAAATGAGAGTTATAGCTTTAATTTTTTTTTAACTTTTTTTTTTTTTTTTTTTTTTTTTGTGTTTTTGAGTTTTTAAAACCAAACAATGCTATCCTATTGCTATGGCTATTTTCTAGCCAAGTATGAAAGCACACTACTATGCCAGATGAGATGACACTGAGTTATTAAACAAAATAAACGTAAAATAAAAAAGGACAAATGGCAGACTGTGCCTAATTGAAATCCAACCCCTACTAAATTTTCCCACTTCGGTCTTTGCAATGGATATGTGCGTCACTAAGCGCAAAACACAGCGGTTGCAAGTCTCACTACAAATTGCTCACAATTGGCTAGTAGATGCACTGCAGCAAGTACAGCCACCAGCAGATCAACCAGAAATCAAATATATAACGCTACTGTAGGCGTAAGCCGTTTGGATTCTCCTATGGCTATTTTCTAGCCAAGTATGAAAGCACACTACTATGCCAGATGAGATGACGCTGAGTTATTAAACAAAATAAACGTAAAATAAAAAAGGACAAATGGCAGACTGTGCCTAATTGAAATCCAACCCCTACTAAATTTTCCCACTTCGGTCTTTGCAATGGATATGTGCGTCACTAAGCGCAAAACACAGCGGTCGCAAGTCTCACTACAAATTGCTCACAATTGGCTAGTAGATGCACTGCAGCAAGTACAGCCACCAGCAGATCAACCAGAAATCAAATATATAACGCTACTGTAGGCGTAAGCCGTTTGGATTCTCCTATGGCTATTTTCTAGCCAAGTATGAAAGCACACTACTATGCCAGATGAGATTACGCTGAGTTATTAAACAAAATAAACGTAAAATAAAAAAGGACAAATGGCAGACTGTGCCTAATTGAAATCCAACCCCTACTAAATTTTCCCACTTCGGTCTTTGCAATGGATATGTGCGTCACTAAGCGCAAAACACAGCGGTCGCAAGTCTCACTACAAATTGCTGACAATTGGCTAGTAGATGCACTGCAGCAAGTACAGCCACCAGCAGATCAACCAGAAATCAAATATATAACGCTACTGTAGGCGTAAGCCGTTTGGATTCTCCTATGGCTATTTTCTAGCCAAGTATGAAAGCACACTACTATGCCAGATGAGATGACGCTGAGTTATTAAACAAAATAAACGTAAAATAAAAAAGGACAAATGGCAGACTGTGCCTAATTGAAATCCAACCCCTACTAAATTTTCCCACTTCGGTCTTTGCAATGGATATGTGCGTCACTAAGCGCAAAACACAGCGGTCGCAAGTCTCACTACAAATTGCTGACAATTGGCTAGTAGATGCACTGCAGCAAGTACAGCCACCAGCAGATCAACCAGAAATCAAATATATAACGCTACTGTAGGCGTAAGCCGTTTGGATTCTCCTATGGCTATTTTCTAGCCAAGTATGAAAGCACACTACTATGCCAGATGAGATGACACTGAGTTATTAAACAAAATAAACGTAAAATAAAAAAGGAAAAATGGCAGACTGTGTCTAATTGAAATCCAACCCCTACTAAATTTTCCCACTTTGGTGTTTGAGGTGGATATGTGTGCCACTAAGAGCTAAACACAACGGTAGCAAGTCCCCCTGCTAATTCCTCACAAAATGGTACTAGATGCTGTTGGGTTCTTGGAGAATCACTCCTGCCTAACAGTAAGCTAATAGAACACCCTAACGCTTTCCCTGACCAGCAGCAGCTCTCTCCCTAGCGGCATCCAGACACAGAATGATCCGAGCAGCGCGGGCAGCGGCTAGTCTATCCCAGGGTCACCTGATCTGGCCAGCCAACCACTGCTATCGACGTGTAAGGGTACCACGTCATGCTGGGTGGAGTGCAGAGTCTCCTGGCTTGTGATTGGCTCTGTTTCTGGCCGCCAAAAAGCAAAACGGCGGGAGCTGCCATTTTCTCGAGCGGGCGAAGTATTCGTCCGAGCAACGAGCAGTTTCGAGTACGCTAATGCTCGAACGAGCATCAAGCTCGGACGAGCATGTTCGCTCATCTCTATTCTTACATTCTTTTATAATTTTTAAAGCCCTTTAACTCTTACATTCTGACTTCCCATGGGTTTTGCACTTTTATTCTCAAAAGTAAGGGTAAAAGAAGCTTAAAGAACAGTGGATCCTTCCAGACGGGGCACACACTTGCAAGTAAGGTTGCTTGGTTTACAATCTTTCATCCTGGTAGAAGATGTCCTTTGTGGTCAACAGGTGCTAGTTTTTTTCCCAATGTGTTGTGTCATATAACTGGATTATTGGAGGTGCTGTGAATTGAGTTCCAACTTGTTTGCACTTAGTAGTTAGTAAAAGCATGCACTCAAACTTAATGATGCAAAAAGAAAAATGTATTTATTAGCAGCTTCAGAGTTTACAAAACAAATGTGTAAAGTTTAACGAAGATGGTCTTACACTAACTCCAATGCTGCATTGGAGACAGAATGGGGGTCATTTACTAAGGGCCCGATTCGCATTTTCCCGACGTGTTACCCATATATTTCCGTTTTGCACCGATTTTCCCTGTATTGTCCCGTGTTTTTGGTGCACGCGATCGAATTGTGGCGCATCGGCGCTGGTATGCATGCGGCGGAAATGGGGGGCGTGCCCGAATGAAAACCCGACGGATTCGGAAAAACCGCCGCATTTAAAAAAAAAAAAAGTGTTGCGGGACTTCACCTGGAATAGGCCGGTGAACTTCAGTACATTCCGGCGGGCCTCGCCGGACTTTAGCGCAGCAGCGACACCTGGTGGACATCGGAGGAACTACCTTAGTGAATCCCGGCTGGACCCGAATCCACCACAGAGAACGCACCACTGGATCGCGAAAGGACCGGGTAAGTAAATCTGCCCCAGTGTGTTCAACTCAATAGTTTGATGCGGTAAAGTACTTTTGTACAGAATGGAAAGTGCCATGGCCTAATAGAATTATGGTACAGGTTTCAAAGGTCCCCTGACTACCAAGTCATTGGCATCCAATCGCAGCTGCTTGGTGCTGTTGAGTGATGGAGCTCCCTCCCTCTGCACACTTAGACACCTGGGTCCATGTTTGACTAAATTGTCTAAGGGGTTAAACACCTTAAAAAAGACGTTACAGCATTTAAAATTTGGGAGAACAAAATGGGCCAGCTGGTTGAGCTGGTTAAAATACAGGTTTAAGGATTAATGTAGATTACAATGTAGTTTACAACTACCTGTACACCTTAGGGAATGTTTTTCAAGATTGAAGTTTTGAACCCTGGTCTTCTCTTTATCTCTTCATCCTAGTTCAGTGTTTGCCTCATTTATGATGAGGTGCAGTCCTCACAGAGGTCTACACCATCTGCGAGCTGGAGTGGATTTTAGCATGTTTTGATATTTGTGTCAAAGATTGAAAATACAGTAGAAGTTAATAAAGTAACATTTAGGATGAAAACCCACAGCATTGACATTGTGGGTTCAGTTTAGTTTAGTTTTTTGTTAAAAAAAACATCTGATAATAAAAAGATAATACACAAGCTCAGCTATGTGACAATCGTAGTTTGCTGGAAGAATTGCTGGAAGAACATTCCTGCACATAAAAATGTATTATTATTACAAGTGTTGATTTACCATTTTTGCTTTCAAAAGCAGACAGGGCCATGTGTTGGGCTCCTATTAAACGGTGTTTTTTACTAAAACACTTGATTAGGAGTTTTGGTAGCGTACCATTGGCATACACTAGTGTTTATGGTTTGTGTCAATACAAAGAGTAATGGCAAGTAAATAAGAGCTCATTCCATAAACATGACCAGCTACATTATCATACCACATCCTCATTTCCATGCCATAGAGATAGTAAATATTTAGCGTAGCGTGTCATTTATTGAGCGGATTGCATGTAATTAACGCTTGTCGCTTACACACACTTGATTGAATTGATTAGTGTACATGCAATTATGGTGATGAATGAATGGCGAAATTAACATCTACTGAAGCAGTAATTGTCAGATGATGAGAGCTGGTTACTGTGTGCAAACAAATGAAAATCCCCATTCATTCTGTTCTGACTTTGCAGCATTTAATATGGGAATATTATGAAGAGATGGATATATAGATAGATAGATAGATAGATAGATAGATAGATAGATAGATAGATAGATAAGTCCAAAAAAATAGGCAGCACTCCAAGGTTGTAGTCAAAAACGTGAGGGTGAAGCTTTATTCCATGGCAACGTTTCGGTGGTTTAATCCAACTTTATCAAGCATAACAACAATCATTACATACCAGCTATTTAAAGGTGCATAGTGCTTCTCATTGGTCAGATGGTGGTAAAGTGCTGCCTATTTTTTTTGGACTTATTTACAAAAGACCGTTTGCCACGGAACTTACGGCTTTGCACCACCTTACCATTTAAACCAGTAGTGCTGCTCCGGATTTTTCTTTTTTTCTAGATAGATAGATAGATAGATAGATCCGTAGTCATGTAGTCAGCCATACAGCATTTGTGAAAAAATTGCACAGAATTTACTGTAGGAACCACAGTAATGGGTCATTCACATTAACATTTGCTTGCCCGGGCAAGCACATTTTGGCAAGCTGCAGAGGAGGGATGAGCTGCTGGATAAACATCCCCACAACAGCCGCCTGAATGAGGCCTAAAGCTCCGACCCAAAGTCACAGACCCCATTTTTGATATGCAACCTTTTCCTCCGATCCAAACTTACAACATGTGCATCTCAATACGAGCAGTGGAAGACAGACAAGCACATCATCCTATGATGGTGCTGATGCTCCGCAATGAGGCTCTAACATAGCACACAGAATGAAAATGAGGGTCTGTTTGTATGCATATAAGGTTCTCCATTATACAAGCTGCTATCTCTCTGTATACATGTGTGTTTTAACCTGATGAAGGCATTGGTTCAATGCCGAAACGTGTTGTTTTTATAGCACCAACCTATCGTAAAATAAATATCTGGAACCTTTGAGGAAGAAGGAATATTTCACACCAACATGTTAAATCCATGGACGTTTATCTCCCATGACTACACCTTCACTACCAGCTGCTCCTCTACGAGAGAAAGAGTACCTACCTTCGTGCTTGACCATATCTTCACTGAAAGGTGAGCATTCTACCTCGCTTTTTATAGCACCTGACCATTTACCTGCACTTGAGTCTCTTGCGGTTTTGTGTTGCCCCACACTCTCCCAGCCAATAGTCCAGTTTGCCGACAGACCACATAAAACTACTGATTAAACTCTGTATTACTAACGAATTCCAGAAGGTTCCGAGGAGAGGAGCAGATTCAGGTCGACATGGACTTCCGGCGTATATCCTTGTGTATAAGCCGAGTTTTTCAGCACAAAAATGATTCAGAAAAACCTCACCTCAGCTTTTACACAAGTCAATAAAAAAAAGAAAAACTTACATACTCGTCCTCCGACGCCCTGATGCTTGGCGTGGCTCCTGGCATCTACTCTTTTGTCTTCTTTATGCTGTATTAGCCAGCAGAGATGCATCCACGCAACTGGCCGGCGCACACTATGATGAGGCGGTGTCGCCACTGATGACGCACAGAGGTGTCTCTGTCAGCTGTTACAGCAAAGAGAAGAAAGAAAAGGAGCCACGTGGACCGGAGCATCTGGGAGCTGTGCCAGGCATTGGGACCACCCGAAGGTGAATATGTAAGTTTGTGTTTTTTTATGTGCTTGGTAAACTGTAGGCTGGCTGGCTGTGTACTACTGAGGCAGGCTGGGCTGGCTGTATACTACTGGGGCTGGCTGCCGGTATACTACATGGGGCTGACGGGCTCTATACTACTGGGAGCTGGCTATATTCTACAGAGGGCTGGCTGTATACTACTGGGGGCTGGATATATACTACAGGGGGCTGGCAGACTATATACTACAGGGGCTGGCTGGCTATATGCTACATGGGGCTTGCTGGCTGTATACTATATGGGGCTAGCTGTATACTATATGGGGCTGGCTGTATACTACATGGGGCTGGCTGTCTGTATACTACATGGGGCTGGCTGTCTGTATACTACATGGGGCTGTCTGTATACTACATGGGGCTGTCTGTATACTACATGGGGCTGTCTGTATACATACTACTGGGGCCTGGCTATATACTACAGGGGGGTGGCAGGCTGTATACTACTAGGGGCTGGCTGGCTGTATAGTACAGTGGGCTGAATGGCTATACACTACTGGGGGATAAAAGTCTATATACTACAGGGGGATGCTGGCTATATACTCCTGGGGGCTGGCTGGCTATACACTACTGTGGGCTAGGTATATACTACTGGGACTGGCTGGCTATATACTACTGGGGACTGGCTGGCTATATACTACTGGGGGCTGGCTGGCTATATACAACAGGGAGATGTCTGGCTATATACTGACCAATGCATTTCCCACCCTCGGCTTATACTCAGGTCAATAGGTTTTCCCAGTTTTTGGTGGTAAAATTAGGGGTCTTGGCTTATACTCGGATTGGCTTATACTTGAGTATACATGGTAGTTATGCGCTGAGCATACAGTTACTACATCAGGTGAACGGACACTCACACATCCACTTTTTTTTTATATTACAGTGTAAACCTATTAGTGTACCCCCTTCTCTTTCCTCTCTTTCTAGCTGAATTCTTAGATATTTTAGATAATTTAAACTTTCAAGTTGTGGGGGATTTATTCGGTAAGTCATTGAGGCATGGTGTTGACAAACTTGACTAGTCTGCACAGAACCTTTACCTCAGTCACATAAAAGATCTACAAAAACATATTTACAAAATTCTCTAGAAAACCTTTCCTGAAATTGGAAGCTATGATTGAGGAACCACCAGTAAATTTTTAATAGCTGTGGATTTATAATATGAAGGAGGGGCTCAATTAAGGCTCCAATAGGTGTAAAATGTAGGTTTGCCAATACGTTGGTTCTTATGATGCAGATTAAATGATAAGGATATTTAGATTTTGGATAGGTTTTAAAATCTAAAATAATCCAAATAACTAAATCATTGCCTGTTTTGCTTTGTTGTAGGACACTTTTTTTTTCAAGTTAATAAATTCACACAGCAAAGTGATCAAAACATATAATAATACATGGTTGCTGTCTTGAGTCCCGCAAGCAATCTGATCATTTCTAACCCTTTCACTGAATCATGCTCATTTTCCTGCCCATTGAAATGAAAAATCCTGGGAAGCGAGAAGTGGATTTCAGTTGCTTGACATTACCCACCTCTGGTTTATAAAATATCTGAGCCTTCTGCCCTGTGCTTCTAAGAATCTCTCTTCCATACCTAATTGGAGTCTCCGGCTCCATAGGGGCTGAGGCAGAAATAAAGTTAACTCAGACACAAGGAACCACAATAAGACCGCATATTACAGCTCTTGGCTACTGCATAAGGAATTTTTACATATATAATTCTGAAAAGATTTTTCTAATACATTCAGCAAACCATCATTATCCCCAAGCGTTTCATCTTCCTCTGCCTTAACTTTCCATATGTAATTTATTGTGAAATACCAGCAGGTGTCTTATATTTTTACAAACAAGGCATTGACTATAATAAATTGTAAGAACAAATTTTTCTGAAAACCATTCTTATATTTTATAGTAATCCATTTATTGCATCAGATGACTTTGCCCAGGGGTAAGCTACCATTCCATTTTCTCTTGGCTTCACAGGACTTTGATCCATAAATACCTAATTATACTCGGTGTTCTGTGAGTTGATTAATTCCAAGCATTGTGTGGGCCCAAAAATTACCTCTTGGGTATTTGTCAGGCATCGATAACAGACTTCTCAAGGTGTATGCAAATGTAAGATCTCAGGAAAGGTAAAATGTTACAATGACACAGATATAGTATACTTATTGTTCAGTATTATTATCAAGCCATATAAAGGTGATTTACAAGACTAGTTTCATCTACAAGTTTTGATTTTTACTTCTGTAGCAACAGGGAATACTAAGTTTGCCACTTTTCCTCATGTTTTTTGTAATATTTGTAAATGTGAGGGGGTAGGATATTAAGTATTGCATATACTCAACTATAAACCAGGTCGGTGCATGCTAGCAGCGCACAGTTTATGACATTAGCAAACAATGTGCCATAGTCTGTGCACCACCAACACGCATAGACCTGTTACTGCTGGCAGAACTGGATCAAGAAGAGGACCTACAGGGGGATGTTGGAAAGGTGAGCACAGAGTATAATAGTTTTATGTGCTGGGAAGGGGGCTGGCTGGCTATTTACTGGGGCTGGCTGGTTATATACTATACTTGGGGCTGTATAGATATGTACTGGGACTGGCTAGCTATATACTGAGGGTGGGCAGGCTATACACTGAGGGCTCGCCTGCTATATACTGGGGGCTGGCTGGCTTTATACTGGGGGCTAGCTGGCTATATACTGGGAGTTGGCAGGCTATATACTAGGATGGCTGGCTATATAATGGGGCTGGAAGGCTATATACTGCAGGCAGGTGACTGGTTTGCTATATACTGGGGCTGGCTGGCTATATTCTGGGGGCTGACAGGCTATAAACTAGGGGCTGGCTGGCTATATACTGAAGGCAGGGGGCTGGTTGTCTATATACTTAGGGGCAGGGGACTGGCTAGCTATATACTGGTGGTAGGGGGCTGGCTAGTTATATACTGAGGCACAGGGGGCCGGCTAGTTATGTACCGAGGGACAGGGGGCTGACTAACTATGTACTGGTGGAGACTTTAACCAATGTATTTCCCACCCTAGGCTTATACTCAAGTCAATATGTTTTCCTAGTTTTTTGTGTTAAAATTCGGGGCCTCGGCTTATATTTGGGTCGGGTTATACTCGAGTATACCAATTATATTAAATCTATTAAAAGTTTGGCACTGCTTTTTTGATATGTAAAGTAAAGCCTCTCATTCTTTTACCTCATCAGCCAGTACTGGGAATCCATTTTTTGTGTGTAAGTGGATGGATGAAGCAGAGCTGTGTGTGAGTGGATGGGAGGATGTAATGGAGCTTTGTGTGTGAATGAATGTATGTAGCAGATCTGTCTATATGTGTACAGATGTAGCAGAGGTGTGTTTATGTATATGCAGCATTATTAGGACCACCAGGGAATTTTTAATTGGTGTAAAAAAAATTTTTCCTTTTTTGATGACTAAATCTGAGGTGTGTCCTATAGTAAGGAGAGCCTACAGTATTCTGTTTATTAAGTGATATTTGTATTGATTAAAAAAAATTACATCCCTACAGACCAAATTAAAAACCTCCCTTGACACATTCAAGAAGGAAGAAGAAACTAAGAAACGCCAGAAATTCTTCAGAGACGCCGCGACTATCTAAACGATAGGGTCTACAAATGGCAGGACAGCTTTCTACTATACAATTCTCGTCGACGAAGATACAGATCACCCGCCAGCTTCAAGCATGGAAGGGGAATATCAAGACCAGCCAACTTTTTCTTTTTTAGGTACAAACCGGGGACACCCGCCAAGAGGAAGATGAGGAGGGGCAAGAGAAACCACCCGAGATCAACCCCCAACAATGGCAACTCGATCCCATCACTTTCCATTGACCTAATCCCAGACAGTGACACATCACTTGTAGTAAACATCTCATCTATATCTTTGAGCCCAGCAGAACTCCTTCTTTTCCAGAAAGGTCTTTCCTTCTGTCCTTCTTACAGATACGATACTTTCTCTCTTGACATGGACCTACAAAGATTTTACAGAAACATAAGACTCAAAGCACATTTTTCAGAATCCCCACAAACAGATTTCCCCACCAACTCCACCAACCAGGCATATCCCATAAACATACGGAACCTAGGTCTCAGAAACAAAAGTACATTCATGTCCCCCAAGAATTCACATGCAGTGGAAACCTTCATCTCACTTATTCAAAAGGAAGTTACTGATTTCAGACGCAACATTGACAACATGCAGATACATGCACCACACAACCTCTCCAGTAGTGATAAAACTGCTCTCTTTGAGCTTATGTCTAATAAAAATATTGTGATTAAACTCGCTGATAATGGGGGCGCAGTACTGATTCAGGACAAAAATAAATACACCGATGAGATATTGTCCCAATTAAGTGACACCACAGTCTACAGTAAACAGGATAGGAATCCTACCAGTAGGATTGCAACTGACATTCAGAAGATTTTAGACAAGTACACTTGGGCATCATTGATTGGAATACACGTAAATTCCTCAAAAAAACGATCCAATAATCCCAGTCATCTACACATTGCCCAAGATCCATAAGAATTTGAACAATCCCCCCGGTCGCCCAATTGTTGCATCCTCTGATTCAATTCTCTCACCACTGTCAATTTTATTGGAAAAAATTCTTACTCCACTGGTCAAAACTACTAAGTCTTTCCTTTTGGAAACATCAGAATTTCTCAGACTTATCAAAGATACTCACAGACTACACCCGGATACCATTCTTACCACATTTGACGTTAATAGCCTGTACACATCCATCCGACATGACCTGGGCATAGCTGCTGTACAGAAACTACTCATTACACACAAATACCAACAACTTGAAATTGACTTCATTATGGATCTCTTATAGAGATGAGCGAACATACTCGTCCGAGCTTGATGCTCGTTCGAGCATTAGCGTACTCGAAACTAATCGTTGCTCGGACGAATACTTCGCCCGCTCGAGAAAATGGCAGCTCCAATCACAAGCCAGGAGACTCTGCACTCCACCCAGCATGACGTGGTACCCTTACACGTCGATAGCAGTGGTTGGCTGGCCAGATCAGGTGACCCTGGGATAGACTAGCCGCTGCCCGCGCTGCTCGGATCATTCTGTGTCTGGATGCCGCTAGGGAGAGAGCTGCTGCTGGTCAGGGAAAGCGTTAGGGTGTTCTATTAGAATAGTGTTAGGCAGGAGTGATTCAACAAGAACCCAACAGCCCTTCTTAGGGCTACAATAACGTTATACTTTTTTTTTTTTTTTTTTGCTTGTGGCTGGGCTTGCTGGCACTAGTAGTGCAGCTAGTACCATATTGTGAGGAATTTGCAGGGGGACTTGCTACCGTTGTGTTTAGCTCTTAGTGACACACATATCCACCTCAAACACCAAAGTGGGAAAATTTATTAGGGGTTTGATTTCAATTAGGCACAGTCTGCCATTTACTTTTTATTTTACGTTTATTTTTTTAATAACTCAGTGTCATCTCATCTGGCATAGCAGTGTGCTTTCATACTTGGCTAGAAAATAGCCATAGGAGAATCCAAACGGCTTACTTACGCCTACAGTAGCGTTATATATATTTGATTTCTGGTTGATCTGCTGGTGGCTGTCCTTGCTGCAGTGCATCTACTAGCAAATTGTGAGCAATTTGTAGTGAGAGTTGCGACCGCTGTGTTTTGCGCTTAGTGACGCACATATCCATCGCAAAGACCGAAGTGGGAAAATTTATTAGGGGTTGGATTTCAATTAGGCACAGTCTGGCAGTTTCTTTTTATTTTACGTTTATTTTTTCATAACTCAGCGTCATCTCATCAGTGTGCTTTCATACTTGGCTAGAAAATAGCCATAGGAGAATCCAAACGGCTTACTTACGCCTACAGTAGCGTTATATATATTTGATTTCTGGTTGATCTCCTGGTGGCTGTCCTTGCTGCAGTGCATCTACTAGCAAATTGTAAGCAATTTGTAGTGAGAGTTGCGACCGCTGTGTTTTGCGCTTAGTGACGCACATATCCATCGCAAAGACCGAAGTGGGAAAATTTATTAGGGGTTGGATTTCAATTAGGCACAGTCTGCCATTTCCTTTTTTATTTTACGTTTATTTTTTTAATAACTCAGCGTCATCTCATCTGGCATAGCAGTGTGCTTTCATACTTGAGTAGAAAATAGCCATAGGAGAATCCAAACGGCTTACTTACGCCTACAGTAGCGTTATATATATTTGATTTCTGGTTGATCTGCTGGTGGCTGTCCTTGCTGCAGTGCATCTACTAGCAAATTGTGAGCAATTTGTAGTAAGACTTGCGACCGCTGTGTTTTGCGCTTAGTGACGCACATATCCATCGCAAAGACCGAAGTGGGAAAATTTATTAGGGGTTGGATTTCAATTAGGCACAGTCTGCCATTTCCTTTTTTATTTTACGTTTATTTTTTTAATAACTCAGCGTCATCTCATCTGGCATAGCAGTGTGCTTTCATACTTGGCTAGAAAATAGCCATAGCAATAGGATAGCATTGTTTGGTTTTAAAAACTAAAAAACACAAAAAAAAACTAAAAAACACAAAAAAACTCAAAAAAAAGTTAAAAAAAAATTAAAGTTATAACTTTCATTTTCAAAATGTTTAACCCGAGGGCTAGGGGCAGAGGACGAGGGCGGGGACGTGGGCGTCCAACTACTGCAGGAATCAGAGGCCGTGGTCCTGGGCGGGGTGAGACACCACCTGCTGATGAGGGAGCAGGGGAACGCCGCAGAGCTACACTCCCTAGGTTCATGTCTGAAGTTACTGGGACTCGTGGTAGAGCACTGTTGAGGCCAGAACAGTGCGAACAGGTGATGTCGTGGATTGCCGACAATGCTTTGAGCAATTTGTCCACCAGTCAGTCTTCCACGCAGTCCACCCATGTCACCGAAATCGGCACTCCTCCAGCTCCTGCACCTCAGCCTCCTCCCCCCCAGTCTGCCCCCTCCCAGGAAAATTTGGCATTTGAACCGGCATACTCTGAGGAACTGTTTTCTGGACCCTTCCCACAGTCACAAACCACTTGTCCGGTTGCTGCTGAGCAATTTTCCGATGCCCAGGTTTTCCACCAGTCGCAGTCTGTGGGTGATGATGACCTTCTTGACGTAGTGGAAGAAGTGTGTAAAGAGGTGTCCGACGATGAGGAGACACGGTTGTCAGACAGTGGGGAAGTTGTTGTCAGGGCAGGAAGTCCGAGGGGGGAGCAGACTGAGGGATCGGAGGATGATGAGGTGACAGACCCAAGCTGGGTTGATAGGCCGGGTGAACACAGTGCTTCTGAGACGGAGGAGAGTCCTCGACCAGAACAGCTTGGAAGAGGCAGTGGTGGGGCCAGACGGAGAGGCAGGGCCAGACCTGGTGCATCAGCGCCAAATGTGTCAACTAGTGAAGCTCCCGTGGCGAGGGCTCCTGCGGCGAGGGCTAGATTTTCAGAAGTCTGGAGGTTCTTTAAGGAAACACCGGATGACCGACGGACTGTGGTGTGCAACATTTGCCAAACCAGGATGAGCAGGGGTTCCACCACTACTAGCTTAACTACCACCAGTATGCGCAGGCATATGAATGCTAAACACCCCACTCAGTGGCAACAAGCCCGTTCACCTCCGGCCGTGCACACCACTGCTCCTTCCCCTGTGTCAGCTGATAGTCAGCCCCCTGCCCAGGACCCTGCCACAAAAACCCCATCGTCGCCTCCACGATCCTCCACAGCATCCACCAGCGTTCAGCTCTCCATACCCCAGACGCTGGAGCGGAAACGCAAATATAGTGCAACCCACCCGCACGCCCAAGCCCTTAATGTCCACATCTCCAGATTGCTCAGCCTGGAGATGCTGCCCTATAGGCTAGTAGAGACCGAGGCCTTTCGCAACCTCATGGCGGCGGCCGCCCCTCGGTATTCGGTCCCCAGCCGCCACTACTTTTCCCGATGTGCCGTCCCAGCCCTGCACCAGCACGTGTCAGACAACATCATCCGTGCCCTGACCAACGCCGTTTCTGACAAGGTCCACCTGACCACGGACACGTGGACGAGTGCTGCCGGGCAGGGCCACTATATATCGCTGACGGCACATTGGGTTAACTTGGTGGAGGCTGGGACCGAGTCTGACCCTGCGGCTGGTCATATACTGCCGACGCCAAGGATTGCGGGGCCTACCTCGGTCCAGGTGTTTCAGGCCTACTATGCCTCCTCCTCCTCCCACCCCTCCTCCACCGAACTACCATCCATGGGCATGGCACCATCAGTCGGTAGCTCTAGGCACAGCAGCAGTGCCGTCGCTAAGCGACAGCAGGCGGTGCTCAAACTGCTGAGCCTAGGCGATAAAAGGCACACCGCCCAAGAACTATTACAGGGCATCACGGCGCAGACTGATCTGTGGCTGGCACCGCTGAACCTGAAGCCAGGCATGGTTGTGTGTGACAACGGCCGTAACCTGGTGGCGGCTCTGCAACTCGGCAGACTGACACATGTGCCATGCCTGGCCCATGTGTTAAATCTGATAGTTCAGCGTTTCCTCAAGACATACCCCAATCTGTCTGATTTGCTCACGAAGGTGCGCCGCATCTGTGCGCATTTCAGGAAGTCCAGCACAGATGCTGCCACTCTCAGGGCAGCGCAGCGCCGCCTCCAACTGCCCGCTCACCGACTGTTGTGCGACGTGCCCACGAGGTGGAATTCAACACTGACCATGTTATCCAGAGTTTACCAGCAGCGCAGAGCGATTGTAGACTGCCAGATGTCAACTTCCACCAGAACTGGTAGTCAGGTCAGTCAGCTTCCTCAAGTCTACAATGAGGAGTGGACGTGGATGTCTGATATCTGTCAGGTGCTGAGTAACTTTGAGAAGTCAACACAGATGGTCAGTGGCGATGCCGCCATCATCAGCCTCACCATCCCGCTGCTTGGCCTGTTGAAAAAATCTCTGATCAGCATGAAGTCGGAAGCTTTGCGCTCGTCACAAGAGACGGGGGAAGAAGATTCCCTTGTTGATAGCCAAAGCACCCTTAGGTCTGTTTCTCAGCGCATATCGGAGGAGGTGGAGGTGGAGGAAGAGGAGGAGAATGTTGGCGAGACACAAGAGGGGACCATTGTTGAGTCCTTCACTGTTCAGCGTGTATGGGCAGAAGAAGAGGAGTTGGAGGAGGAGGAAATGGACAGTCAGGCCAGTGAGGGGAGTGAATTCTTACGCGTTGGTACTCTGGCGCATATGGCAGATTTCATGCTAGGCTGCCTATCCTGTGACCCTCGCGTTCAAAGAATTTATTCCAGCACCGATTACTGGGTGTTCACTCTCCTGGACCCACGGTACAAGCAAAATCTTTCCACTCTCATCCCTGGAGAGGAAAGGAGTGTGAGAATGCATGAATACCAGCAGGCCCTGGTGCACAAGCTGAAACAGTATTTCCCTTCTGACAGCGCTAGCGGCAGAGTGCGTAGTTCTGCGGGACAAGTAGCGAGGGAGAGTAGGCGAGCAGGCAGCTTGTCCAGCACTGGCAAGGGTACGCTTTACAAGGCTTTTGCCAGCTTTATGTCACCCCAGCAAGACACTGTCACCTGTCCCCAGTCTCGGCAGAGTAGGGCTGATCTTTACAGAAAGATGGTGAGGGAGTACGTAGCTGACCATACCATCGTCCTAAATGATCACACAGCTCCCTACAACTACTGGGTTTCAAAGCTGGACATGTGGCACGAACTGGCGCTTTACGCCTTGGAGGTTCTTGCCTGCCCTGCCGCTAGCGTCTTGTCCGAGCGGGTTTTCAGTGCAGCTGGTGGCATCATCACCGATAAGCGTACACGCCTGTCGACTGACAGCGCTGACAGGCTGACGCTTATTAAGATGAATAAAGCCTGGATTTCTCATAATTTCCAATCTCCACCAGGTGAAGGAAGCTCAACCTGAATAATTTATCCACTCCTCCTCCTCCTCATTTTCCTCCTTCTCCTCCTCTTTGTACAGTAAAGCAGAGGAAACTGGCTATTTTTTGACAGGGCCCACTGGCTCTAGCTATAGTACTTTATGCATTTAATTTTTCTGGAGGGCCACCGACCCGGTCCTCTGTTTTAAACAATTTTTGGGAGTGCCACATACAGGCACTCAATCTATTCAATTTTTCTGGAGGGCCACCTACCTGCTCCTCTGGTTTGAAAACTTTTTTGGACTGCCACATACAGGCACTCAATCTATTCCATTTTTCTGGAGGGCCACCTACCTGCTCCTCTGGTTTGAAAACTTTTTTGGACTGCCACATACAGGCACTCAATCTATTCCATTTTTCTGGAGGGCCACCTACCTGCTCCTCTGGTTTGAAAACTTTTTGGGACTGCCACATACAGGCACTCAATCTATTCCATTTTTCTGGAGGGCCACCTACCTGCTCCTCTGGTTTGAAAACTTTTTTGGACTGCCACATACAGGCACTCAATCTATTCCATTTTTCTGGAGGGCCACCTACCTGCTCCTCTGGTTTGAAAACTTTTTGGGACAGCCACATACAGGCACTCAATCTATTCCATTTTTTATGGAGGGCCACCTACCTGCTCCTCTCGTTTGAAAACTTTTTTGGACTGCCACATACAGGCACTCAATCTATTCCATTTTTATGGAGGGCCACCTACCTGCTCCTCTGGTTTGAAAACTTTTTTGGACTGCCACATACAGGCACTCAATCTATTCCATTTTTCTGGAGGGCCACCTACCTGCTCCTCTGGTTTGAAAACTTTTTTGGACTGCCACATACAGGCACTATCCAAATTAAATTGTCTCCATAGCAGCCTCCACACGTTGTCTCCATTGCTACCTCCAAAAGTCGTCCATATAGCTGCCTCCATACATCGTCCCTTTATCAAACGAGGTGTGTCAGGCAGAAATTTGGGTTGTTTTCATGGCTTCCACAACAAACTTGTTAACTTTGTCGCCACCCTGCTGTGTAATCCACAAAATATACTGGCAAACTTTTATCATTTACCAATATTATTTCAGTGCTTCTTGTGCATCTGTTTCCATTCCCCTCACCCGCCATATCCTAAACTTATAAGAACGCTATTACACTTGATCTTATACAAAAGGTTCTTAGAAGTGCTGTTTGGGGAGTAACCTAGAGACAGGGGCTTGGATTGGCGAAAGCTCGCCTGGCAGCGGCGCGCCAGCTCCATGCCAAGATCCAACTAACATAGTTTTAACTGCAGCACCTTTAATCTACTACTAGTTCACTGCCTCCATACATGGTCCCCTTATCAAACGAGCTGTGTCAGGCAGAATTTTGGGTTGTTTTCATGGCTTCCATGTTAACTTTGTCGCCACCCTGCTATGTAATCCACAAAATATACTGGCAAACTTTTATCATGTACCGATATTATTTGAGCGCTTCTTGCTCACCTCCTTTGGTTCCTCTCTGCCACCCATTGGTTTGAAGCCTGAGTGCATTTAGGGTATGTCGCCATGCCACTCTCTAGCCTGCCGCTGCTGCCGCTGCCTCTGCATGAAGTCCCCTATAGTGTCAGGGTCAATTATTGGATGTTTTAGATGCTATCTAGCTTCATTCTGTCACTCTGTCATGGCCATGCTGTTGCCCATAATTTTGGCATAATGGTGCGATTAAGCAGCCTCAGAGGCATCCATGCATGCTGCCCCTGCTGTTTCCTGTCCATTTCCGTGGTGTTTCCATCCTTTTCTGAGGTTCCCAGGTGTTTGGCCAAGCTTCCCTGTGCAGAGCCTTGGTCCCCTTGAAAAATGCTCGAGTCTCCCATTGACTTCAATGGGGCTGGTTATTCGAGACGAGCACTCGAGCATCGGGAAAAGTTCGTCTCGAATAACGAGTACCCGAGCATTTTAGTGCTCGCTCATCTCTAATCTCTTACAGTTAGTTCTTACTGAAAATTTCTTCAAGACACCTTTTACGTGCAAAAACAGGGCACTGCTATGGGCTCAAACGTAGCCCCTCCCTATGCAAATGCATATATGTCGGACTTTGAGGAAACCTTCATCTATCCTAACCCCATATTCTCGGAACACTGCCACATTTGGAAAAGGTATATAGACGACGTATTCTGTATATGGGAGGGCACTGAAACTTCACTTTTAGAATTCCTACATTATCTCATCTCCATCCGACCTGAGCTCCAATTTACCATCCACTATGACTCCATTAAGATACAGTTTCTGGACACACTGGTCAATAAGAATATTGATGGCACAATATGGACTGATATATAAACTAAACCTACCGATCGCAATAATCTGTTACACTTCTCCAGCTACCACCCAAAATTCACCAAAACCAGAATTAGTTAATACACGCTTAGAAGAGATGAAAACTAGATTTACCAACAGGGGCTATCCCACTAACACCTTAGATCTACATAGATCACGACAAACACGCCCACAACAGAACAAACCTCCACGCATTCCTTTTGTACATTCGTACCATCCATTTGCATATAAAATCCACCAATCTATTAGGAAACATTGGCCTATCCTTAATAAGGGACATCCATCCGTGGTTGAGTTCCAACATCCATTTCTACCTTGCTTTAAGAGACCCCCCAATCTGAAGGACAAACTGGTTAAGGCTGACTTAGGCACAACGACCAGAATATCGCGACAGACCTTCTTACAAACACCTAGAAAGGGCACCTTCCCGTGCCGACGCTGTGCCCAATGCACCAATGTACGCAGAGGCGACTCATTCACGCATCCATTGTCAGGTAGACGATACCCGATTAGGGGATACTACACCTGTGATATGGATTACTGTATCTACTTCATCAAGTGCCCATGTGGCCTTGGCTACATAGGCGAGACTACACAAAAAATACGCGACAGGATATCTAAACATAAGTCCACCATTCGCCTGAACAATATATTACTCCCTATTCCAGCTCACTTCTCGGAGGCCAGACACTCCATTAATCAACTTACATTCCAGATCATTGAACAGATCGAGACACCTAGGAGAGAAGTGGATCGAGTTGCCCTCCTTAAAAACCGTGAATTATTTTGGATTCACACATTGCAAACCTTGCAACCGGATGGACTTAACCAGGACTACAACATACAAAGTTTTTGTTGAATATACACTCCACTGATACAATACCTAACGAATTTATTCTCCACAGAGATGATAGAACAACCAAGATGTGAATACCTCAACAGCACATCCGAGGATGGGTAATAACCCTATTCCCCATGTGCAGCCTTCCCCTAATCCCTGTATTGTACTTCCTTTATACTTACCTTTTCCATTCTAATCCCGGTGTCTTCCTGTTCATCCCTCTTTATTTCCTAATTCCTTAATTTTTTATTCTGCCTCCCTTTTATCCTTGTCCTTTATTTTACACATTTCTGCCAATTCCTCCATTTTTACCAATTTCCCCATTTTTACTACTACTTTGCCTACCTAGCCCTCCTCTTTGCATTGGCAATCCCACTACACCTACACTCGGCCAGCATCCCCATATACTTATCATACTGTTGCATCACATTGCCGCTGTGATGTCTTTATCTCCGCCCCCATCTGTCACGGCCCGATTCCCGAATGCACATGCGCGCACATGCGTTCCAGCCCTGGAATGCATAAACTACAACTTCCGGTCGGCAACCGGAAGTACTCCGGTCCGAAACTGGAAGTTCCCTCCCATCACTTCTATAGAGGGTTTTTTAACCCGCCAGCACCATGAGGACAGCAACACCTTCTCTCCAGAGTGGCTACGACCGCCATTCCCATTTCACGGTGCCTCCATTGCTATATGCAATACCTCAAGCCCCATTACAACTTACAAACTGATAAGCTGCCTTTTATCTTTCAGATCACGTTATCCTGACTATATGAATCATGTGTACCCCAGGGCTGAAGGACTTCAGTATATAATTTTGGCTCTCATGATGCTGTATTACCCCATGACAAGACTGGGCCAATCTACCTTTTATGTGACACCATATCTTCTATAATATGCACATATATCATGTCATTTTGTTCTGTATCTTGCAATCCTGGATTGATACAATGGCTTTAAACGATGTTATCTTTAGATTATGACTATGCACTGAGTGTTTTCTGAACAATTTGTATATATGTAAATATTTGTACATTTTGATATTTTGGACATGTTATAATACGCACTTACTGTACCCACAGAGTCTGATGAAGGTCTAATGTAGACCGAAACGTCACATTTGAAGTTTGTGAAATAAATAATCCTAACTTGCAACTAAACAGTGTGACTGGAGTCCAATATTTCTCTATATTTGTATTGATGACACAACCCTTTTAAGAATGAATAATGTATTGTATCACATTAAAATATGAATAGTATATACAGTATACAGGTCTTCATCACAACAACCATATTGAATGTTTTATTACTCATGCCTACACAAGAAGATTTGTTACACTTTCATGTCTAACATCATTCAAGTCCTCTCTTGTCCGTGACTCCGTCCGCTCTTGTTAGGACACAGATGCTTGATCTACAAATTGGAAATGAATAAGCTTTTAGCAATGAGAAAGGTACATAAAAAGAAAAAGTTTAGAGCAACCTTGAACAAGTTTAGATGAGAGAGGACATGATAATTCACTGGAAAGAGGAGGATGTTCAACAGGCATTACTTCATTTAATGAGCTAAATCAAATATAAAATTCATGTAATAAAATAATAATCAATATAGAAATCTTAATAAATGAATATTTTTTCACAGTTTTGTTCAGCAGGGGCTTTGATGCTGAAGTTGGTGACATGAGGTTCACTGTTCACATGGCTTGGTCACAGCTCATTGTAAGTGAATATGGCTCAGCTGAAAACACTGGATGGAGAAGAGACCACAGTGCCCCACCTTTATGTGTATACCTTTCTGAAACACTGGAGTAGTTAGTACTAGTGTACCACACCATTTTTATGATATTTATTTGTTTCTGTGAGCATTATAGAAGCAGTTCTGTACAGCCATTGTGCCTACTGCCATTCCATCTTCTTTTGACCAAGGCAAATCTGAAAAGGTGACCATTCTCTTTTGTTATTTTTCTTCTTCAGAGATACTAATACCTATTATTGTTATGTCATATGAAAAATAGATGAAAACCACAGGGACTGAATTAAGCTCACTATTTCTATCTACCAAGTGTTCTATAATGGTTAGTTATGGTATTGTAACTGAATTGCCATCTGCCTGTGAAAGTAGAGTTAATGATTACACTGCTTACAATGAAATGTTGCCAAATGTGATCTTTTTCTGTAGCGAGGTCAGCCATTAGTTGGAAGCCTGGAAATATATAAACACTCCCTCTGGCTGGGCTCTATGTAAGTCTTGGGAGTCAGTCAGTGTTAAGTTGTAGTCCATATAAGAAGGTCTGCAGAGACAAATGGCCTGCTGCTGTCTTCAGACTAGAGACCCAGTGTACATTCCTCTACAGACCTTGTACCAAACTGCTGCATAAACAGCTCAAACTATTCTCCAGCCCAAAGCCATATGACCAGGGCTGTGAGCTACACCCAGACTGTGAAACCTGCAAGAAGGATCTCCTACCTCAGCCTGTTAATCACTTGAAAGTCTGTAGAATAAAGAGACTGTGAGTAATATGCAGTAGGGGATTATACTACAGGTAATTTAGGTGATAGCCCAGGGCCCAAGCCTTTAGGAGACCCCTGGCCACCTAACTCACCCACTAAATTTTATACTGAGAAATCCATGAAATCCTCATATATCTGTTCCTGCTATCAATGTACATGTACACAAGAAGTATTTTCAGGACCTTTGAGAATCCTCAGCAGCAGCAGCAGGAGCCCATAGTGTCACAATGACAGAGTGTTTAGGTGAGAGCAACATGGAAAGCCACAGAGTGGCACAACGATAGAGTGTGGAGGTGGCATCAGCAGAAGCAGCAGGAGCCCACAGAGTGGCACAATGATAGACTGTGGATGTGACGGAAACCTGGTAAGCCACAGAGTGGCACAATAATAGAGTGTGGAGGTGGCAGCAGCAGCAGGAGCCCACAGAGTGGCACAATGATACAATGTGGAGGTGCCGTCAGCAGCAGGAGCCTACAGACTGGCACAATGATAGAGTGTGGTGGTGGCGGCAGCCTGGTAAGCCACAGAGTGGCACAATGGTAGAGTGTGGAGGTGGCAGCAGCAGCAGGAGCCTACAAAAGTGCCACAATGACAGAGTGTGGAGGTGGCAGCAACATGGAAAACCACAGAGTAGCACAATGACAGAGTGTGGAGGTGGTGGAAACCTGGTAAGCCTCAGAGTGGCACAATGAAAAAGTGTGGAGGTGGTGTCAGCAGCAGCAGGAGCCCACAGAGTGGCACAATAATAGAGTGCAGAGGTGGCAGCAACCTGGTAAGCCATAGAATGGCACAATGATACAGTGTGGAGGTGGCTGGAGCAGCAGCAGGAGCCCACAAAGGGGCACAATGATATTGTGTGGAGGTGGCAAAAGCAGGAGCCCACAGAATGGCAGAATAACAGATTTTGTAGGTGGCGGACAATTCCATTGCTGGCAGCATCATGGTAGGCCACAGTGTGGCACAATGACAAAGTGTGGAGGTGGCAGCAGCAGCATGAGGTCAGAGTGTGGCATAATGACAAATTCTGGAGCTGGCAGCAACATGGTAGGCCAAAGTGTGGAACAATGATAGAGTGTGGAGGTGGCAGAGCAGGAGGTCAAAAAAGTGGCACAATGAGAGAGGTTGGATGTGGGTGACAATTCCAGTCCCTGGTAGAGATGGTAGGAGGCAGATGGTGCAACTAGCAGCAGTTGTGTTGCATCAGGCGGGTGGCAGCATCAGAATAGTGGCTGAGGCAGGTAGTTAGAATCTAGACTCATTTCTCAACATTTGGGGGAGGCGTCATGGCTGATTTGATGCATAAGGCATTGGTGAGTTGAAATACGGGCTAATCCAAGCCTGATTCATCTTGACAAAGGTCAGTCTCTCCACATAACGGGTGGACAAGCGGGTTTTCCTTGGGGTAACGATAGCCCCCGCCGCACTGAACCCCTGCTGTGATGCCACACTATTAGCTGAAGGACAGCTTCTCTACTGTAAACTCCATAACTTGCGGCCACGCATCAAGTTTGGCTGCCCAGTAGTCCAGGGGATCCTCTACTTGGGGTTGTAAAGTGCTGTCCAAGTAGGCCACCACCAGCTGGTGGAGGGTCTGCTCCATATCCTGCTGATGCTGGTGGCTACCCTTCTCACTAGGCGGGTGAAGGAAATAGCTCATTAAGGACTCCAGACTTAAGCTGCTGCTGATGGAGCTTATACTGCTCCTACTCCCCCCTACTCACCACAGCAGCCGTGGCAGTAGTACTTGAGTGATCACTGCCAGGAATCCCTCAGTCAGACTTGACAGAGGATGGACCATGGCGCACAAAGGCAGCGACCAACTGTCTTTTCAGTATTTCTCTATAGTACGCCAGTTGTTCCTCCCTCCCAGCAGCTGGTAAAAAGTAACCCATTTTTGACAGGTAGCGACGGTACAAGAGGGTGGAGAGACAAAACTTATCCCAATGCCGGATGTTGACTATTCGGCTGTCACTAGTTAGGCAAAGCAGCATGCTGTGCACCATCTGCACAAGTGACCCTGAGGGACTTCCGGCCTCCATCATCACTGTATACTGCCACGATGTTTCTGGGTCATCTGCCTCGTCTTCTACCTCCTCCAGATTCTCCTGCTCCTTCTCTCTTGTCACCTTAGTGGAAAAACCACTGATTTCACCAAACTCTGCTTGTGCTCCAATTTCCTCCTCCTCCAGTTCAGCCCCCACCTGACTCATATGGCCATTAGATGTAGTTTCCATTGCTCCAGTGCCCTAACAGACAGATTTTGCAGCATGAATTCCAGGACATGTTATTCATGCCGCAGTCCTGACGACTGACAAATAACATGGCCTCTACAAAGGGCATGAGCGTATGGCAGGTGTCACGCATGAGCAGCCAGTGGCAGACATCATAGTTACACATGGGAGTACTTTGGTCATTAAAAATCATTAATGGCTTTTCTCTGTTCATACAGGTGGTCAAACATATGGCGTCTGGAATTCAAACAGGGAGAGGCTGTTCTGACGCTGCAACTTGAGGACAGTGTGCTTGGCTCTATAAAAATGGCCAAAGTGCATGCACAGTTTCCTGGCTATTGTTAGAATGTCTTGGAGATTGAACTTGTGTGGCATGCAGGGCGGATGAGCCATCCCTCCTCGGTGCAGTGTGGACACCATGGGGCAGATTTACTTACCCGGTCCATTCGCGATCCAGCGGTGCGTTCTCTGCGGTGGATTCGGGTCCGGCCGGGATTCATTAAGGTAGTTCTTCCGCCGTCCACCAGTTGGCGCTGCTGCGCTGAAGAGCATCGGAACACACTGGAATACACCGAGCCGGGCTGCGTGAAGCTAAGTGAAATTTTCTCGACACATTTTTTTTTTAACGCAGCGGTTTTTCCGAATCCATCAGGTTTTCGATCGCGTGCGCCAAAATCCCAGGGCAATTCAGGGGAAATCGGCGCAAATCAGAAATATTCGGGTAACACGTCGGGAAAACGCGAATCGGGTACTTAGTAAATTACCCCCACTGTTTCCGATTTTCAAATGTCGCGGAGAAAGCCACAGATTGATTTCTTGTTGCATGACGTGGAGCAGTTCCTCCCCTGTGTGACTTCGTTCGCACAGGCAAACCAGGTGTAGAACTGCGTGACACCACTGTGCCCTGCACATGTTGTATGATGGAGCACTTAGACTAGTGGAGGATGAGGTGGTGGTGCAGAAGGAGGAGGCAGACAGTGGCGCAGGATCAGCAGTTTGACAACGTGGAGCAGAAAGCACCGTCTCTTGTTCAAGTTGTTGGTGTCGCTGGGCGGGAAGCACATTCACCCAGTGGGCTGTAAAAGACATCTACTGGCCCTGACCGTAGTTACAGCTCCACACATCCGTGTTGCAATGCACCTTGGAAGAAACCGGTAAGCTCAAGGACTGGCCCACCTTCTCTTCTATATATTTGTGAAGGGCTGGCACTGTAATTGGAGCGAAAATCACTCTATAAACTACGTGGATTTGACACATATTTCTTGGTCTCAACTTTAGCAACAAAAAAGTATGGGAATTTGCATTATACAGATACCCTACAATGGACACCCTGTAATTAGAGCGAAAATCACTCTATAAACTACATGGATTCGACACCTATTTCTTGCTCTAAACTTTAGCAACAAAAAACTATGGGAATTTGCATTATGCAGATACCCCACAATGGACACCCTGTAATTGGAGTGAAAATCACTCTATAAACTACATGGATTTGACACGTATTTCTGGCTCTCAACTTTGGAACTATTTACTATTTACTACTATTAAAAAACTATTGTAATTTACATTATAAAGATGCCCCAAAACGCACAACCTGGGAGAGGAGCAGGGTGTGGATATGACACAGATTTCTTCCTAGTCGCTTCAGTAACATAAAAGAACTGCTATTTGGTGTATACAGATCCCCCTAAACGCACACCCTGGGAGAGGGACAGAAATCACTACAGCAACTGTGTGGATATGAAACAGATTTCTTCCTAGTGGCTTCAGTAACAAAAAAGAACTGCTATTTGGGGTATACAGATAACCCTAAATGCACACCCTGGGATTGGAGCAGAAATCGCTACAGCACAGTACTGTAAAAGCATCTAGACACTACAGACAGCCCATGCAGTGTGAAATGCCGGTCGCTGATTGGCTTACAGGTCTGCAGATGTCATTGAGTTCCTTTCTCCTTCCTAGAGTTCTCTACCCCATGTAACAAATTGTGCTCATGTCTATTTAGCTAAAAAAGAGGGAAAAAAAATCTTTGTTCCCACGAATCAGCAAAAACTTCGGATTCGTGACGAATCGAATTTTCCGTGAAATTCGTATCCAATTCCACTTCGTTCTAATCAATTTGCTCATCTCTATTCTTGAAGTTAGCCCATCGTGATGTATTATTCTACATGTGAATGTCAACTTATTTATGTAGGTTTGACATCACATGAATTACCTATGTCTCTACCTATATTAGAGACATTAGCCATTAAGGCTAAGAAAGCCAGAGGGGGACAAATTAAAAACAATACCCCACCATTTTAAACTGTATCACAATTGTGATCCAAAATCCTTTTAAGTGCATGGAATAGAGTTCTCGATCAACGTGAGTAAATTGTGCAACCTCGATGATGTGTCCGCGGTAATGGTTATGTACACTGGAAGTGGGGCAGACCTGCATGTCTGATTGTATAGGCCTCTTAATCATATAAATTCCTGGAACCAGGTATTTCAAGCCTCTTCAGGAAGCTTTGGAAGTGTGAAACGCTTGTTGGGGTACCTGGCATCATCCCCTACAGAGGAGCATTAAAGGGTAAGCAATTAATGTACTTTTTACCTATATGTTGCACTTGGATTGACTATTGAAGGTGAGAGGAAAGTAATATATTCATGTTTAATAAATACCCTGCTCAGTCTGTAATATATAATCAGGCCTACCCATATAACTATACACTACTAAGCTAACTTTTGTTTATATATATATATATATATATCCCTGTCATTTGCTTTTTAATTAAAATTAATAAAATTATAAATTTTAAGGACCTTATTGATTTTTTGTATTTGGGTTTGATAACATCCTACCTGTAGATTTGTTACTTTATATCATCTTATCATCTTCTCCTGTTCTATAACAGGCTACATGCAGACAGGACAATAATGACAATCTGCTCAGCTGCCCCTGCTCCATAATATTCTGCATGCAGATTTCACTACCCCCTTTAAAGTGAACCTGTCAACAGGGACCTCAATTTCACTAAAGACAGGTTACAGAAGCCCATCACACCTGTACTACAAATATGCCTTTATTATTTCTATAAGCATTTGAATTACAATATAATTATGTGTTAGAACTTAACTTGCACCATGACAGAATCCTCTGTGTAGTCCTAGGGGTTGAGCATTGGTTTGGATGTATTTCAAAGAATACCACATGACTAGTTTGTGTTGCAAACTCCTCAGTCTCAGTCTTTTGCTCCTTTATTACTCCTCCCTCTTGGTCCTTCACAGGTCACAGCCTGGTGATCTGACATCAGTGGGAGCGGGAGGAGCTGTAGAGGAGCACAAAGGTAGGGGCTGAGAGTTGAGGAGTCTGCAGCACAGACAAGGCATGTGGTATTTTTTGAAATGCATCAAAACCACAGCTCAACCCATATAACTACACAGAAGATTCTGTCAGAGTGCAAGGTAAGTTCTTACACACAATTATATTGTAATGCAGATGCTTAGAGAAAGGAAAAAGGCATATTTGTAATGCAGCTGTAATTGGCTACTGTAACCTGTCTTTACTGAAATGAGGTCCCTGGGGACAGGATTTACATTTAGAAAAGATAGAAAATAGGACCAAATAAAGCTTACAGTTTTAGCATATTATAAGATAATAATTCCATTTGTCTCACGTGTACACCGCTTTACAGCCAGCCAAATACCTCACAGAGAAGTAGAACTACATTATTTTCTGCGTCTTAAACCTGTAGATCTGGATGTGAAGTTACGTGTGACAAGACGACGACGCCAGATGTCTCTGTATTCGCTGCTTCTGTGTCTGTCTGAATCACATTAAACCCCATCTTGGCAAGTTCATTATTTATAATCCACAGAGACACTATCATTTTGATAACCACTTTATTCAGCACTGGATAACAAAAAGATGGACCCTATAACAGGCAGTTAAATAGGTCTGCTGATAAGAGCAGTCAGCGAGGCTTCTTTACAAGCTTTGTGAGAGACTAGTAATCCTCTAATCTACAGTGTGTGTCTCCCAGCTCTCCTTTCATGCTCTATTACTTCCGTGCCTGCTTGTCTTTCTTCCTTGAGCCTCTCTACAAAACCGTGTCTGTTTTTATTACCAGTAGAAATACGTTTCAGTAACCCGACTGAACTTTGACACTCTTGTTTAAATATATAGGGCATCCAATGAATAGTGGAAAAAAACTCTCTTTAGATTTTTTCTCTTTTCTGTCAGACAAATTGAAAGAGTTAGGAGAAAAGGAATATGGGAGTGTTGCCATAACTACATTTTATCAAATATTATTTCATCCAAAACACTTAAGAACAAAATCTGAAACAGTATTCAAAAAGTATTCTAAGGCTGTATTATAAGGAGTATATAGTACATATGGTTCTAAGAAGATGCACAAAGGACTCTTAAAGAATGGGAAAAAGGGAGATGGTGAAGCGTCTTCTTTCTTAGACCGGCTATACATTTTAAGATTGTGATCCCACTGAGTTCATGTTCCCAATAATTCATTATTGGAACAATATTCTTAGCTGTTAAATTATACAGTGAGATTTTTTTTGTAAGAATTTAAAAAGGAATCAGATTAAATCATCCACCTTGTTTGATGTCCATCTCCAGCGTATATGATAGATGTCTGGGTTTTTTGAAGATAGGAGATAAAACTGCAAAAATTTTACAAGACATAAATAAAAAGTCCCATATTCCCTGAAATGATACCAATTGGGTAATTGTTTGGGTATCTATTTTGTACCGACCTGCAAAATAAATGTAATATGTTGTTTCTACTGCATAATCAAAGGCATAAAAACAGAATTGGTACCAATGGTGAAACTGCATTTTCGGCCAAATTCACCACATACTAAATTTTGTATCAGCTTCCTAGTACAGTAGTACAGAATGTTTAATTGTCCCGCTAGAAAGTACAATCTGTCCTAGAAGCCCCTTATGGCTACGTGAATGGGAAAAAAATGTTTTGAGCGGGAGGGAATGACCTTACAAGTATTCTATAAGTTCCAAGTTCCACGTTTTCACTTTTGTTACCAGTGAGAGAGATGCTAGAGACATGGGCTGAGCTATATAGTGACTGGCACAAATAACACACACCCCTTGTGACTTGCTGCTCCTTATGGCAGGGTGTCTGGTAGTCTGGTAGGCTTACAATTTTTTTTTGTAGGAAGTATACATAGTATACTGCTATGGAAACCTGTTATTAGGTTTACTAATGAAAATCTGGTGACAGATTCCCTTTTATGCCTTGGTGCTGAATTATGTTTAGGGCTCACCGAATTAACAGTATTATACAAGTTGTATACTATTTACATTACCTTGTAGCAGCTCAACAATTATAATATAAGAGGGTGACTCGGATCATCAATACAAAAAATATTAAATATTGGCAACACTCCTTTTTATTCCAACGTGTCCATGCAACGTTTTAGCTCCTACACACTGGAGCCTTTCTCAATCCTTGATATACACTCACCGGACACTTTATTAGGTACACCATGCTAGTAACGGGTTGGATCCCCTTTTGCCTTCAAAACTGCCTCAATTCTTCGTGGCATAGATTCAACAAGGTGCTGGAAGCATTCCTCAGAGATTTTGGTCCATATTGACATGATGGCATCACACAGTTGCCGCAGATTTGTCGGCTGCACATCCATGATGCGAATCTCCCAAAGATGCTCTATTAGATTGAGATCTGGTGACTGTGGAGGCCATTTAAGTACAGTGAACTCATTATCATGTTCAAGAAACCAGTCTGAGATGATTCCAGCTTTATGACATGGTGCATTATCCTGCTGAAAGTAGCCATCAGATGTTGGGTACATTGTGGTCATAAAGGGATGGACATGGTCAGCAACAATACTCAGGTAGGCTGTGGCATTGCAACGATGCTCAATTGGTACCAAGGGGCCCAAAGAGTGCCAAGAAAATATTCCCCACACCATGACACCACCACCACCAGCCTGAACTGTTGATACAAGGCAGGATGGATCCATGCTTTCATGCTGTTGATGCCAAATTCTGACCCTACCATCCGAATGTCACAGCAGAAATCGAGACTCGTCAGACCAGGCAACATTTTTCCAATCTTCTACTGTCCAATTTCGATGAGCTTGTGCAAATTGTAGCCTCAGTTTCCTGTTCTTAGCTGAAAGGAGTGGCACCCGGTGTGGTCTATTGCTGCTGTAGCCCATCTGCCTCAAAGTTTGATGTACTGTGCGTTCAGAGATGCTCTTCTGCCTACCTTGGTTGTAATGGGTGGCGATTTGAGTCACTGTTGCCTTTCTATCAGCTCGAACCAGTCTGCCTATTCTCCTCTGACCTCTGGCATCAACAAGGCATTTCCGCCCACAGAACTGCCGCTCACTGGATGTTTTTCTTTTTCAGACCATTCTCTGTAAACTCTAGAGATGGTTGTGCGTGAAAATCCCAGTAGATCAGCAGTTTCTGAAATACTCAGACCAGCCCTTCTGGCACCAACAACCATGCCACGTTCAAAGGCACTCAAATCACGTTTCTTCCCCATACTAATGCTTGGTTTGAACTGCAGGAGATTGTCTTGACCATGTCTACATGCCTAAATGCACTGAGTTGCCGCCATGTGATTGGCTGATTAGAAATTAAGTGTTAACGAGCAGTTGGACAGGTGTACCTAATAAAATGGCCGGTGAGTGTATATCTGCCGATATGATCCTGAGCTTTTGAGGTTGAGTAGTGCAGAATACCTCCTGCATGCCCTACCTACTTGAGTGGATATTGAGTAAACCTAGCTAGTAGCAACTACTAAAGTAAAATGAAATGTATCCTGAAAAGGAGGATTTGGTGTAGTTTAGATTCGTCTTTCCATTAGAAGTTATTTTCACATCAGAGTAAAAATTTCAATTGTGATACACAAAGTACATTTGTTACTTTCTGTCTTTAATTCATACCAGATACAGCATTGATTAAAAACACATTGCAAAAATTCCTTTTATTGAGCGTTTGTGTGAGACAACATTCTCAGGCGCAGACTTTATGTAAAAACATTATGTTTTAAAGTAACACTCTGGGAAAAATTGATAAACCTTTTCTACTGCAATGTTGATCCAAAGGAAAATAAAGAAAATCTTTACATGACAGAAGCTGCTTTGCTTTCATCATAGGGTAAACATTTCTTACACACTTTAAAAACTTTAAAAACCATACAGAAATCTACTAATTGCCTTGTGGTATATATTTACACTTATAGGGGTTGGCTTTGTCACCTTTGAGAGCTTTAGCATTTTCCTATTCTCAGCATGGTGCCCTCTGTATAAATACACAACTTCCTGTTTCTCACTGATCCCAGCTGTCCTTATGACGTCTGCCATTGTATCTTTAGTTTCACTGTCAGTCCTCAGAGACATAGGAAGGGGGGGCATAATGAGTTATAACTCTCATGCTTCAGTCCCTGCTATTCAGCAGAGCTCAGACATGTAAACAAAGTATCATGGAAAGTCTTTAGACAGCAAGAATCAGGAATGCTGAATTACTTGATGAACATTTAGGGATTATTATTAAGGCAACAAAGGCAGCTGGGAAATTTATGTAAAATAGTAACCGACCTCCTTAAGAAAGAATCCTTCGTCGTAGTTATCCATATATTAATAACTATGTACAAAACATATTCAAAACTCATTAAAAATTCTACTATCCATCTCAACAAAAAAAAAATTGCCAACTTTTTAAATAACTTTCCAGTGCAGAGCTCTGTTTCACTATCGTAACAGATAAGAAACATAGTTCTTGCTCATACTCATACTGCACCTTTGGTATATTACAGAATTTGTTACATTAAATTTCTACACATGGAGACTGAAATTTATCACTGCTTCTACAGCAGTTTCTAGCATAGAAGTAGTGGAATAATTGCAAATTCTTGCGGAGTGTAAGAATTTGTGATTAAAATTGCAAATATGCCACCTCCCCGTCATGTGGTTGTGGAGGGGGCATAGCGGGGTACCCGCCCCATGCCTGCATTCTTTTGCAAAACTTGCGAACTTTCATTTTCTAGTTTTGCGCAAAACTACACTACATTTCTCACCTGGCGTATTTTTGCTTGCTGGCACACCAAGGAGAGGGGGCGTGGCCGCTATCATACGCCAGCGCAGGGTTCATCTGCATATGATAAATCTTCCCATGAGAGTTTACGTTTATTTTTACTTGAGAAATGATAATGACAACTTAATTGTTTATTTTTTTTTATTGAAGCCAAATGGATTAGAGTTAACTGATGCAGCAGTATGTTCATATTAAGTCACTTGCAGATTCACAGCAAAACACAAGTGCCTATTATTTATGAAAAATGGTGAGCTACAATGAATGTCAGACCTCGTCTGAACAGAAGGGTTCTGGATTTACCAAGAAGTGGGAGCCTTAGTAGATCAGGGACGCTGCTTGAGGGGGAGAGTGGGGATGTATTACCACTGACAAAAAGGAAAATATAAAAATACCCCCAATCTCCTATGTGCCATTTATAATACTGATGCATTAAGTTCTCTGGCCTCATACAGTAGGGTAGAGAACAGAGAAACCGAAGTAATTTGGTTATCTAGAAAAGTTGTGATATTTCAGTTCTTGCTACTTGATCCCAATTTTATGGAAAACACATCATGGTTTGATCAAATTAGAAGTCCAGTTTTTACTAGAAGTTTCCTTTCAGGAATTTTTATCTACATATTCCATCACTTTCCTTCAGTAAATCCCATTACCAAGCTGCACCCTTGGGTGCCAGTCCTGTCAAAATTGATCAAGCAGAGAGGCGGCTGCTATGCTTCTGACCCTGTGCTCTGACACTGCAGATCCTAATCTGTGGCTACAGCTTTCACTTAGAATCCAGACTTCAAGCAGCAAGTGTAATGCATAATTCAGCAGGTACAATATGTCCTAACTCTGCATCCAGGGAGGAAAAAAAATCTCTGTGCAGACATCCCCTTGTTTCAAAGAGTCAAAAAGTGCTCCAGATGTCAGGATCCTCCTTGGAGTGCATCCCCTCGATTTCCCTCTGGGCCAGATGAACTGATTTCTCTCCCAAAGATGTTTCTTTTTCAGTTTTTCTTATAGGTTTTTTTCTTTGTTTTCCATTCCGTCAAGGGCGGGGGTTGCCATGGAGATGGAATGAGATGTCCTGCTGTTTTCACCTTTGCTGTCTTGTTTGGTACAGATCGCTGTCCTCAGACCAAACGTGGTGGATGAGATGCACATACAGATGTCTGATTTCCTGGCAGCTGGTCTCTAGAGCCTCCTATAACACAGCACTTCACAATCTGGCATTCATCCTATCTCTCACTCTCTAATGGCCCCATCACATGTCTCTCTGCCTTTCTGATCTTTCTTTTAAGTGGGACAAAGCATCTCATGAAAGTATATTTCTGAAAGCTTTCATGTCCAGCCCCTTTAACTAAACCGTTAAAATAACTGTGCAACTTACTACCTGCTAATTTAAAAAACCCCAGGCAAAAAGGTCAAATTCCATAAGACCTGATTAATCATTTGTCTCCATAGTAAACGCATTATTATTCACACACATCATTATTTGTCTAGGATGGTAGGAGAACTGTGGAAATGAACACATTGTTGAATGGCACTGAGATCCCACTCCCAAACCTGAGTAACTTATTACCATTGTGGACGGATGAATTAATAGGTCATTAGATCAATAGAAAGATGAATAGATAGAGTTTGGATGCGCCAAATTGATAAAATGTGCAAACCACCTACAGTATTTTGCATATCTTCATGGTCTAAGCTCCTGAAGAATAAAGTTATACCAACAACGACTTTTCTTAATCTATTTTATTTTTAGACGTACAGAAGTTTTTGGTTTTTATTTTAAATCTTGCTTCAGTAAGACTAGTGTCATTAAACTGTCCACAATTTGATATTGAGGCTTTTCTGACTTTTCCGAGACTTTTACCGTGTATAAAGTCAGTATAAAGTCGAAAATTATCTGCAGAAAATGTCAGATATGAAAAAAATGCGTCCAAATGGCTCAAAAAGAAATCATGCTTACAATGAAACAATTAGTAAATAACGTATGTTGGTACCTTTCAATTACTTTGTAGAGACTCTTACAAAGCACCCTTCAGAGGGGGGCTGCGGCTTAGGTGTGATGCTGTGAGGAAGCTCCGATGGGAGCTCCGCTGAGTCCAGGGTCCAGACACAAAGCAACGCCGCCGCCGATCCACTCACCTGGGATGCCAGCAAGATGGGGGAACCGTGTCGGGGAAGGCCGAGCGGCAGGCATGGCAGGGGCATGTCAATCCCTGGACATTGGGAGACTTCTCTCCCCGATGAGCAGACATGCAGCCGTGGCAACCTCCTGTGTAACACCGCCATCTGATGGGCGAATGGAGCTGCAGGATTGAGCTACAGCTGATCGTAAGGAAGCGCTGGGAATAGCTGAAGACGTGGGAATCCGAGGGTGCACTGCATGATCGTCCACACCTATGGAGGACGCTGCAGCTGCATCTCGGGGAGAGCAGGGACTGGTCCTGACACCAAGGAAAGAGACGGAGCAACCCAGCAGCAGGACGACAGGTACCGGGGTAGAGGGTCTGCTATTGTCTCGGGTGGGGGGGGGGATCGGGACACCAATGGATGCAGCCCCCGGGTCGGTGGGGCTGATTGGAGGGGGACCACCCCAAAGACGGCCCCACGGAGTAATACTGAAGTGCATTGTGACTTAGCCTTGTAGTACATCAATATGGGGGTGCCAATGTCTGTGAGACAGAGGTGGGGACCCAATTAAATTAGGAGCCTCTTAGGGACCCCAGAACTCACATCAATGTTACTATACAAAGTGGCCAACCCCGTCATCCACTGGACTTGCAAATATTAATGCAGATGATTAAAGCCCTACCCAATAAAGAAGACTTAGATGCAGTTGCAGTATGCCTCGAACAGTCTCAACAAAAAGCGTTATACTCTATTAGGTGAGATGTTCATCACTTAACCTCAAGTTGAGGGGCTGAGCAAGTGTTTAACTCCCTCTCTAATAGGGACCCTTGTGTCATGGGTGCTCCCGCAATCCATGTTGCCGTACACCAGTGCTCCACTGTGTGCCTGTCCCCGCCCCCCTTCCCGGACTTAACTCTCCAAGCTGTGCTCCGGGTCCCGGCGTGTAGGCCGCATGCCTTCTTCCCTCCAGGCTTCTCAGGATTTAAAAGGCCAGCGTCCTCCTGATTAGCGCTGGCTCATCTGGTTCAGCCTTTATAATCCGGCCCCTCCTTTCCTTCCTCGCCAGATCTTCAGCATTCTAACAGAACTTCCAAGGTTGCCAACACCTCGCTTTGCACAGCGGCTACTGTTGAAGTGATTGCCCATCAGTGGTTCCAGACGCTCCTGTATTCCAGCATTTCCAGACGCCTCCTTGTTCCTCCAGCATTTCCAAACACCTCCGTGTTCCTCTAGCATTTCCAGACGCCTCCTTGTTCCTCCAGTGTTTCCAGATGCCTCTGTGTCTCCTGTCTCCAGCGTTCCCATACGATCATGGTGTGTACTGTCTTCCAGCGTGTTTCCTGTCTTCCCATACGCTTCCTGCTGTGCCTTCCATGGCTCCACTCCAGCGGTGTCTTCAGTCCATGCCAGCGTTACCAGTGTTCCTCTGTGTTCCTGCTGTCATCCCAGGCTCGGTCTGTTACCTGCATATCCTGTACCTTGGCTGCCACCACGGGCCTCATACCATCTCCTGCGGTGGTCCAGAGGGTCCACTAGTTCACAGATTCCTCCCTCCGGACTCTTTCCATAGAGACTTTTAGTTCTGTTGTCTGTGTGACCCGTTACAGCTTGAAGTGTTTTGGTGGATGTATGAAAGCTCCGGTAGATATTAATTAATAATAATTATTTAGCAGATGTCACAAACCCGGCTCACCGGAGTTCACACACGGGGATTCCTACTCTATGGAGTCCCAGGATTTAGCCCTTAAACTCCGTCCACTTCCACAAAATTGCGTCCTAGCGCTAAATTTACTCCACGCAATTTCAGCACCCTCTCAATCCACTGACACCACCCACAAGTTACTTACGCAAAGAAGGCCGTAGGCACCTTAACCACACAGACAATGCACCCTGATGATAACTCAGCACATGCACTCACTACTTATATGATATTACAATTATACAGAACATGCAATCGCTTACTACATGGACTATGCTAACAATGACCGTGATTCCGTTCAGAGACTCAGATTCTTTAAGGCTACAAGCAGAGACTAATTAAAAGTTTTAATTTACATAAAAATGCAGTACAAAAAGATTAAAACAATACACATACGATACTTACAAACAGTTAGGGAAGAAAGAAACAAAAAATTCTTGCTAGTGAAATAGGAAGAAATTCTTTGGCCCGAGGACAGGGCATAGACAGTGATCCAGTCTTCTATTGTCATAGAGTCACCCAGACTGAACAACCCCATGTGGCTGTTTCACTAATTTAAACCCAGGGGAATTTTGACCCCACCCCTGGCTGTGATGTCACTGTGAGGGGGAGTTTTTTCTATCTCCCTCCCATCAGTGAGGTACTTTTTGGGTCTTGGTTTTTATCAAAACCCCATAACTTTTGATTGGAAGATGGCACAATTGTGCCATGGCTTCCAACCAAGCAAGTATGTTATTCCCATCAACCACATACCAAACACGGGGTGTCTTAGCCTAATATCAGGGGTGTTCGGCTATTGGCTGCCTTCCCCTGGTGCTAACATTCTGATTTTCGTTCCAGGAGTGTGGCTAGACCCCATAACTGTCCTGTGTAACTGGGGACCCATAATTATGAATTATTCCCCGGTTATGGACAGGTATGATATTCCCTTTGTCTAAATTTGGAGGGAATAACTAAAGTCTGCGGGTTCTTTTCATCCCCCACATCTCTGGCCAAATGAGTCAATTCTACCACTTAAGAAGACCATGCTCCTCTGATCAAAAAGGACTCCCTGGGGTGTTATAGACACACTGCCAGACTCCTCTTCCTGGCTGGTCTTAAAACAAATGGAGCTTAATGACTCATAACAAGCAGAATGAAACAACACAAAAGAAAAAAAAATATAAAACAAACAAACTGTAGAGGAGTAATATTATTATCACAGCAGACAATTGGTGTTTTGTAGGGATGAGCGAGTATACTCGTCCGAGCTTGATTCTCGTTCGAGTATTAGCACACTCGGAACGGCTCGTTGCTTTCAGTGAAAACATCTGCAAACATCTGCAATGTGTTCTTCAGTGTTCTTCTTTCTTTCAGTGAAAAATGCTTGAGTCTCCCATTGACTTCAATGGGGTTCGTTATTCGAGACGAGCACTCGAGCATCGGGAAAAGTTTGTCTCGAATAACAAGCACTCGAGCATTTTAGTGCTGGCTCATCTCTGTTTTGGTCTATCTGACCTTCATCAACCCATAAATCCTTCGGGAAGATCTTTTCTACAAGCAGCAGCTAGTAGTACATTTACCAGTGCCGCCAAAGTAGGGCTTACAGAATTATTTTTTTAATTATATTGATAATATTAATATAACCAAATAATAAATTTTACTTTGAAATTGCAGATATTAAATTTCCTTGTAATTTTGCGCTTTATTTGGATCCAATGGCTGTTTTTACTCACCAGTTGATAACTACTGTATGTTGGTTTGTACAGAAGAAGGTACAAACTTTAAACTCAGAATGCGTAGGGATTTGAATAACTAAATTACAAGATGTATGCAAGCGTGAACAAGCCAAGTATGGTGTAGGACATGTGCAGTGGGGCTCATACCGAATCTCCTTTCACTAATCCCTCCATAGCCTGAATACTTGATCTAAAGTTGCCCCATCAGATGCCAGAACAGTCCCTTCACCAACCTGAACTATCCCTTGTTCTGGAGATGCTGAGTAAAGGAAGAGCAGTGGTAAAAGCTCCTCAGAGGGTGATATGTCTGACAAGCAGAAACCACAATGAAAGCCACGACCAAAGCACCTGCTGAGGAACCAGTGAAATCAGTGATTTGATGCTGGTGGCAACTAAAGGCAATGCAACAACAGCTTTCCTGATGCAGCAGATGTTAAAGGTGGAATTGTCTGTACTTGGACATGTTTTGCTCAATATATTCGAAAGAACCATTACATTGAAACTGTGCAAATCAGGAACTAGAAGATTATATGGGGAAATCTAAAAAAGCCTCTAGGCAAGAACAGTCAGAGATCCTAGCACTTTGGAAGAAAACAGATGATTTAGAAAATAAAGCTAGGCAAAACAGTGTTCATCTGGCGGGTTAATACTGGGTTAAACGCCAGGAATAATCGTTATTATTTTGATAGATCAGACATATTAGACGTGGCGATTCCTTACATGTTTATGATTTTTAATGTTTACTTATATTAGTTCTACGGAAAGGATGCTTTATATGGCTATTTTTCTTTTTATATTTTTCCAACTCCTTAGGGTACTTTAACCCTAGGTTGTCTGATTGATCCTACCATATACTGCCATATTGCATGGGGATTTTCCACACCATCTATTACAATGTGAAAATCACACATTGTAATAAATGGTGCCAAATAAAACATCTTCAGGTCTTTGTGTGACCCTAAGGCAGTCATAGCAATGGATCGCTGCTCCCCGATAACGTCAAGGGAAGCGACAATCTGAGCCAAGATGGCTGCACCCAAGCGGCACCAAATCTTTAATGCCCCCAGCAGCTATGCCGCTAGCGATCAACGGGTTAATATGCAGCAAACACTTACCGGCTGTGGAGAGGGCTCAGCCATGAGCCCTTTCCAATCACTCGCAGCCAACGCATGACGGTCTACTACATCATGCATTGATAAGGGGTTAATTATCCCATTGAGGTTCAGAAACACAGCGCCAGGATTGTTGATATCAAGAAATGTCTTTGAGGTGTGAAAGTGGTGTATTCAATGAAATTCCCTGCCATGTTCCAGGTCGCAGGTGCACCCGTGTACCACCCTATACACCAGTACGGCACGGCAGGCTGACTTACCTGGTCCTGCGACAGCTCCTGTGTTCTGGCACACACTAATTGGCTTTGGCCATCCGCTGATCTAATAAATGGTTTGCCTCTTCCTGTCACCCCTGCCAGATCTTCATGCTCTTATGCCTCTGAGAAAGCATTCCAAACCTGTCTGCATGCTCTTCGTAATCACCTCCTGCTATATTCCAGACCTCAATTCTATGACGCCTGCCCTGACCTTCCACTACAATTCTGTGCCGCGCATGTCCTGACCTTCTGCCTGAACACAACTCTGATTTTGCCTCCTGACTCTGTACCTTGCCTTGGCCGCCACCGTGAGCAAAGTCGTGCCTGTGGAGCAACCTGGTGGTATCCTGCCGCCACAAGTTGAACCCGCTTTGTGGCGGTCTATGGTGAAAACTGGGTGCCAATTAGACTCCGCTCCCAGGTGTTGGCTTACCCGATCGCTCGCGGTGGTACAGTGGGTCCTCTACCCCTGATCCGGACAGTTTATCACCTATGTGTATGTTGTTAAGATTCCCATCCTCCTTGACCTGCATAGCAAAATGATTGTAATGTATTTTTTGACCTTTATGCCAAACTATGTTACATAACCGTAGACTGGTTGGGTGAAGGCGTTGTCAATGTCCTTGTTTTGTTGTAAAAATTATTTCAAAAGTAAAAAAGAAATATCAGATTTTGTGCTGAAGTTGTGCTGAATCTTCTCCCAAAAAACCTTGTTAGCTCCTCCTAGTCTACCACACAGTATTTCATCACTGATGCTCTCATATTCTTCACATTCACACTTGCATTTTGATTGTATTTTTGTGGGATTTAAAATCTCATCCTTTTCAATTTTTTCTGATGTATTTCATAAGGCTTTTCTATTTTCTTCTCACTCCATAGTATACTGTATTTTACTAAGAAACCCAATACTGCGTCCAGAGATTTTTACTATTTCTTTGGTGAGAAAAAATAGATTGTTATTTTATGTTTTTGTCTAATGTTCAGTTCAGTGTTTAAGTAGCCAAATCCCTTTTAGAAAAAAAACTGGATATATAGTATATATTGCCCAATGATCTAGGCTGCTTGAGATCTTCAAGTCCACCTTCAAATATTAATTTGTTCAAAGTAGCTTGATGTTTTTGGGATATTATTTACTTTTCAGTGATACCATTTTAGAATAGCTTTCATTATTGTTTTGGAGGAGTGAATTCAGATATATATCCACACTATGCCCCTGATATCATACCATAAAATCATACCATTCCCAATATCATAAAATGCACTGTACAAAAAATGGCCACATTTTGCCACCTAATTGTGACAACACTGCCATTGAGCCCCATATATTAATATGCATCAGAAATTGTGCATTTAGTGAAAAAGAAGCACCTTCCTCTCCAGTTGAGTATATTCACTTCCCAATTTCATCCAATCAGCCTTTTCTTTAACTGGACCTTATCATAGCAACTGTATCACAAAGAAGGAAATTAAAGTTTCTTTACACTTTTTGGAGGCATCACTAATGTATTTTGTAGTATCAACATCTTAAGGGTATAGATGCAATAAAATTCAAGGAAGGGTCAGGAGATTGTGTGTAGCCCTTTGCCAGCTATGGGGCTGTTCATGTCATACATAGCTTATACCGTCCATGGTGAGTATTAGATATGCACTATTATAGGGTACACTCAAAACTGGTAGTAATGGATAAGGAGGGGTCTAGGCAATAAACTTAAAAGGGTATTCTCAGCTCAGCATTTAATTTAATTCCGCTGCTATATAAAGGCCTCAAATTAAGGACTAATATATATATAACTTTAATTAGATGTTAAAAAATGTTCCTGTGTGAACATAATTTCCCATAAATGTAGTCATGTTATCACTGAGAAACGGATATATGTCCTTGGATACGACCAACACCGCCCTCTAGGAACATCAGTGGCCAGGAATGCACTATTGAGGCGGCCAACCACCTGAATTCATTGTTTATTACTACAAGACAACTGTGAAACATGCAAGAACTCACAGCCATTTTATATGCAAAAACTATTTGTTTCTTAGTGCTATCTCTCCAGCCTTGGTGGTCCTATCTGAGGACGCTGCCCCCTGTATCTATAGGAAGATATGACTACATTTATGGTAGATTATCTTCACACGGGATCATTTTTTACGCAGATGACAATATCCCTTAAATAATTGTCCATTTAATAAAAGCTTGTATCTTCTTATTCAGATACCTTTCCTAATGGGTAAATATTTTATGGGAGTAGATATATAAACAGACAGATCAGGTAGGAAGAAAGAGATAGTTCCAGTTTTTTATGCTTTCTAAATCTATTATCGGTGGTTTATGGCAGCAGTCTATCAGCAGTCTCTAACAAGCTGTGACATTCTAATTCTGTGATCTCTGATCGCATTGCTCCATTTTGGAGGGTGGGAGAATGTTTACAAAACACCTTGTTATTTTCAGGTCAAGGGTCAGAAACAAAACTACAAATGAAGATTCATCTTCAGAAGGAAATTCTTCCACGGCTTGAAAGGATATTTAAATTGCGCGAGTCTGCCTGCCAGAGGACTTATTTGAGAATTCAGAAGGAGGTTCCCCTAGGACATTTCAGAGTGAGAGATAGCTGCCTTCGTTCCTGGCAGGTCATTACGGTGGATCATGCTGGCACACTGCGCAGTGTGACACCGGCTCGTTCCATCTAGATGTTAGAGTCCAAAAAAATGAGATAAAAAAGAAATTTCAAAAATACCTGACAGAGCAGAGGAAATCATCTCTGAGGTGTAAAAAGATGTGCATTATACAGAAATTTAGGTCGATGTTAGTAAACACTTACAGGGAGGGGGGATCTTGAGTGCTTTCCATTGCAGCTCTTGCTAATGTGATTTTTGGCTTAGTTTTGTGATCGTATGAACCCAAACACAGACAGTTGAAAAAAACACCCAAAGGCTTCATCTTTAACATATCCCTGCACTGCACTAAAGGGATTTTATTTTTCTTACTAATTTAGAAAACTTTCTCTTTCATGTAGGATTTAATTCTGGGAATCAGGGCTGTATCTCAGAGTATTGATCCCTGCAGCAATGTGTGTGCATATGTATATTTAGCTTTCAGAACCTGCGGTATGACTGGGGCCTGGAGGGATGTACCAAGCTTTGTTGGTTTTAATGACAAACTCCTTGGAGTTACTTCTGAAGACAGCGATATCATTTAAACTCTGTTCTCCTTGTCAGGAAGTCCATGGCCAGGGCTCCTGTCTCTCTCTGCGGAGTAGTGGTTTACAGTGGACTAAAGTGTTATTAATAAGTAATCTCACTTGCCTGGCAGGAGGATTTAAAACATTTTAGTCATTGAAGGCAGATTTACCCACTATTCCTCATGCCGTATTTCTTTCCAAATTTTTTTACTAACAGTAAATTATTATATTTCTTAAAATTACATTATATTAATCAATTTTAAATATAATATTATCGTTATTTTGATTACTAGTACTACTAGTTGTAAGGTAACATTCAATTCAAAATTGTAAAAATTTAAAGGGTTTGTCCACTGAAGTTTTTTTTTTGGAAAATGTGTGTGTGGGGTTAGGCGAATTTGTTAAAATTCGGTTCGTCCCGATTCACCAAATCTTTTTGAAAAAATTTGATTCGGTCCGAATCGAATCATGACAAATCACGTTAAAAAACAGGTATTTCCTGGCTGCAGAGAGCCTTTACGGTGTTGTAGAACGTTGTGCCATGCTTAAATATGCATAGGGAGCGTGGTTTGGTCTTCAAACAATGCTGTGTTTTAGTATAACTTGCATAAGACAGCCGCCGCTCTTAGAATCGCTTCACTCTTCACTTCCATGTGCACTTACATAGGCCAACTTCACCAAATAAGCGAAGCGGGAACGCAGCCTGACAAGGTAACGTCTGTGCCAGCTCGAAAGGTTCTGACCCAATCACTGTTTGCTACGCCTGCAGGATGGACCAAATCTGATACCCGTTTCTTCCAGGCTATTGGATGCTGATGCTGCATGTGCCGCAGATACGACATATACCCATGCTGGGCTCCTCTGGTGTCTTTACAAAAAATTGCCTCACCGCCGAGGTGATAATTTTACCGCCAACACTCTGCACTGAGTGACTACTACTGCCGCTGCCTCGCTGAGCCCCTGTGCCACTGCTTACTTGGACCTGCGAGTCGGGATTTGTACCTCGCGGACATTTGGCTCTAGTTCTCACACTGCTGCCACCCTGCTGACTCACGGCCACAGTAGCAACAAGCTGCCTGCTCAGCTGCCTGACGCGCAAACTGACACTCTCTTCACCTGACGATAATGAATCCCCTGCTATACCCAGCTCCCAAGTGCGATCAGCTACATCATCGTCAATTTGCGTTTCCCAATCACTGCTACTCTCCTCACCAGTGTCAGTAAGAACAGACTGCCTACTGCAGGAAGCAGCGGAAGCACCTCTTCACTGCCAAGCAGCTGCTGACTGTCCTCAAACACTTCGTCCTTGCTAAATAGTGGAGCTGAGCTGAGACCACCTAGTAGCTCTCTGGCTGCGGGAAAGGAACAGGACAGAGGCTGGTTGAGGACAGGTGAGGGCCTCTGACCTGCTCCTGGGCCATGCCAACTAATTGTTGTATCTGAGGAACCCACAGACTCTTGGCTGGGGTTGTCAGATGTTATATTTGAGGAATTGTATGACCTAGTTAACCATCCAACAACCTTTGGGTTGTTGATCAACACTCTGCCGCTAGATGACAAGGGCAGTTCTGGCCTCACAGAGTCACCCCTGCTGCGATGTCCCCTTACTGTGCTGCCACCTCTGCCTGATCCACCTGCCACCTTTCTGTCTGACAAAATGGTTTATAAACTACGTGGATTTCACACATAAATCTGGCTGTAAACTATAGCCCCAAAAATGTATGGCAATGTGCGTTATACAGATACCCCACAACTGACAGTGTAATTTCTACGAAAATAACTGTATAAACTACGTGGATTTGACACTTAAATCTGGCTGTAAACTATAGGCCCAAAAAGGTATGGCAATGTGCGTCATACAGATACCCCACAACTGACAGTGTAATATCTGCGGAAATCACTGTATAAAGTATGTGGATTTGACACGTAAATCTGGCTGCAAACTATAGCCCCAAAAAGGTATGGCAATGTGCGTTATATAGATACCCTACAGCAGCTGCATAAAGAAATCGCTACTGCAGATGCATGAAAGTCAAACAGATTTGTTCCTATTCGATTTTGTCACTAAATAGAACTGCTGTCTGGGGTATATAGATCCCCCTTAAAGAACAACCAGGGATTGGTCCACCAATCACTACTGCAGTGCATGAAAGTCAAACAGATTTGTTCCTATTTGATTTTGTCACTAAATAGAACTGCTATTTGGGCTATACAGATCCCCCTTAAAAAACAACCAGGGATTGGTCCACCAATCTCTACAGCAGTGCATGAAAGTCAAACAGATTTCTTCCTATTCGATTTTGTCACTAAATAGAAGTGCTATTTGGGTATACAGATCCCCCTTAAAAAACAACCAGGGATTACAGCAAGAATCGTTACAACACAGAACAGTAGCAGCAGCTACACTCTACAGGCAGCACATGAAGTGTGAAGTGCGAGATGTAAAATGGCTGGTTTTATAGGGCTGTGTGACATCACATAAGCCTGCTGGTCGCTGATTGGCTTACAGGTCTGCAGATGTCATCGGGGGTATTCCTTTCTCTTTCCCAGAGTTCTCTGCCCCATGTAACATGTTGTTCTCGCGCCCATTTAGCTGAAAAAAGAGGGGAAAAAAAACTTTGCTCCCGCGAATCAGCATAAACTTTGGTGTCATGCTACACTGGTTCAGAAATTGTTAACTATTTAGCTGCCATTTCTGTCCATGAAATGGCAGGAGATGGAGGGTCATGTGATTCTAAAGGCCTATGACTAGTCTGTGCATTACTTACCTTCCAGGACAATATGATTGTATTCAGTCTCATCTATGTACTGCACTAGGTCAGTACCATGGGAGAAGTGAACTGATAAACTGAATCACATGATGTTCCCTGTCTCCAGTGCAGAGGAGTGACATTAATGAGACTGAATATTGTCATAAGGTCCTGGAAGGTACAGCATGCAGACTGGTCATGAACATTTAGGATCACACGACCCTCCATCTCCTGCCATATTATGGACTGGAATGGCAGCTGATAAGGTAGAAAACATTTCTGAACCAGAGGACTTGACTTTACATATAATGAAAGTGGTTCAGAACTTATAATAGATGTTGTGATGAACCCCCTCACTAAAGGTAATGTCACGGGGTGCAACTGCACTAGGGAGCCTCACAATTTCCAACAAAACATTGTCCATCTGTCCAACATGGCATATTTACTCTAAATTTGCTCCCCTATCTTCCCAGCATCCATGTGATTATGTACAATTATACAAAATATGTTGCCACTTTTACTTTAAATTAATTAAGGCAAAAGGGCCTCCCTTTTACTAATTAATAACATTAAGTACTCTCACAATTTGATATACTACTTCTACATGCACAATAAAACTGCAGAAAGTGTTAGGTATTGGCTCTGAAGATGTAGCGTCTGTGTCGGCATCATCCTCTGTCCGTGAACTGCAGCTGAGGAGTCGCTGATTGTGTCATTGTAGTTTTTTTACATTGTTAGTGTGAACACATGTTTAGGCTTGTTGGATGATTGATAAGCACAGCACATGTAATCTTCTACATCCATGCTCATTGATAGTTAATCTGCTGCTATTGATAGGTTTTCCTTCTACTCTGATTATTCCTTCGATACTCTGTTTTGTCAGGATATCCGAGTTCTGACCCAATCACTGTTTGACAATCTGATATTACATATAAGTTCTGGACACCCACCTGGGTAATGGGCTAAGCATTAGGGCCAACTGTCTTTGTCTTCTTTTCTTGTCTTTTTCCCAAAGTGTGCATTACAGGATATCTGCGTAGTATGCAAATATGTTTTCCAGGATGGGATAGAAAACAATTTCCTACACTGTACAGACAAGATGCAAAGACATGGAAACAGTGTTGTCTTCAGTTGGGAATCTGTTGGAATAAATTTACTGGTTTGGCTTTAAACCTGAATTATGTCATTAGACTTTGTGCAAGTCTTGCTTAATGTAAAGGGAACTGCCTTTCTAGGTGGACATAAGGGACAATTTACTTATCCCATCCTGGAAAATGAATTTGCATACTCTAAGTGTATCTACTGAGACTGTTATCTATAGGCTAAATTCTCACTACCATTCATTCCCTCTGTTAAAAAAGTGAAGAATGAAGGTTTAACGTATCAGTTCAAAATCCCATTGCCATCAATGTAAATTTTATGTCATCCATTATGGTCCATTTTGTCATGGATCCAGTATCCATTCCTCCGTAATGTTTCCATCCAAAAATGCATGTATAATGGATCTCTGCCTAAACTAAACTAAACAGATGACATAAAATGATGTCAATCGGATTTTTAAGCGATACGTTAAACCCCTGTTATACCTTCACTCTTTACTTTTTTAATGGATTCAAGGAACGGAGGAAAGGAACAGTAGTGTAGCAAAACAAGCAGAATAGTGAATGCAGCTCTGAGCTAAATATAACATATGCCGCAATATATTATTAGACGTTTTGAATGGTTTTTATTGAGTTCAGTTTCAGGTGAGTAATGTTTACACATCTACATCACATAACTACAATCTGCAACATACATTAGAATGGACATTTTTGAGCAATGATTTTTACAAGTCATTTGTGTGGAAATATTTACAGAGCTTTACTATTAATAATGTATTGATCTTAATAGATAGAATTCACAGACCACAGATGCTTTATTAGAAGAAAATGAGTTTAGGTAAATATGGAACAAGGAACCCTATTTCCTTTAAAGTCGGCCATGCATGTCTAGTCTCTATATATATGAGTAGCATATATACACTTCACATCTCCACCTTATGGGAAATCTGGGTCCAACATATATCATTCTCATCTCTACCTTCTAAAATATCCAGGTTCCCATAATTCCCATAATCCTTTTCAGCTCAGTGAAGAGGTGACCAGGCATGTTTTGGAGAGTATTTTACAATGAAAGTGTTCCTCCAGTTCAGCGGAGGATAGAAGAGGTCTATTGCACAGAAATTAGAGAAAGGCAAGAAGAAAGAGGTCCAGTGTATTTTTGGGGGGAGGCAGCGTAGACACGGGAGCACAGAGCAGCATGTGTATGGATGGAGGGATCTTTGGTGTCGGAGACAAAATGTGAATTCTATGACATTATTCCCCAATTGTGTCCCAGAGTCTGTATCCTGTATTTGCTTTGCCTCAGCCTTATACAGTATATCACACAGACTTCTGTAGATTAAGCCACAATACACAAGTAATCATCTCTTCTTTCCTTGGTTCTGATAAGTGAGTCCAAACGCAGGATATGGGTCATGACCAGTCTTGAGGGAAGGCACAGACAGGGGACTGGGGGGGGGGATAAGGTATTTACCTCAATCCTACTACCCGTTCCTCCAATGTGGTACTCTGCTCTGGCCAGGCAAGGCCAGAAGTGTTGGCCAACAACATGTTACATCACTTTTATAAGTTATTGTTCTACTTCCTCTGATCACTGCGGTCACCAACTGGTGATTTTCTTTAGACTTCTGTTCTGCTGTATAGGTCCATATTTATCACAGTTTCATCTGAATGAACAATCATGTCCCAGTTTCAACCTCCTTATAAGGATGCAGAAAGCTGTTCTGATGCTTGTCATAGACATTCATTCTGTCTGGTTTATTTCCATACATGCTCATTTCTATACCATTGTCAATCAATCGGCTTTTGGCAATGAATCAAAAAGATAAACTCAGTGTCATACTAAGTGATCCATAACAGTCCGAATTCACAGGAAATTCAAATGCAATATTCCCCACTGGGGCCTAGCCTTTTCTTGGGGCCTGGAGGCAGCCTGCGCCCGGAATACCGGAGAGGCTGGCTAGTGCTGCCTAGGCACTCTGATGTCACGCTTAGTAAATGAGCCCAAGTGTCTCTGTCTTCACTCTGACTCCTGAGACAGACCTGAGACCATGAGGTCCGACTCTCTGCTCTGACCACGTGTTCCCACTGCACAGGGGTTTTATACTCCCCCTGGTCAGGTGGTAGCACCTGTCCAATCACACTCCTGTTAACAAAACAGCCACATCATTGGATAATTACTTACACCGACAGATAAATCCTGACATGGAGAGGGTACTATCCGCAACTATCACCTTGCCTATACGATGGCAGTGGTGTTGCACATAATATAGTTTTCAGCACTGTGCTTATTCTACTATCAGTTCACATATGATTCTGGATGATGTGCTACATACTTATGTTGGTTGACAATTAAGGATTTAGATTGCATTATAAAATCATTTTAGGATCTGACTGCAATGAAAGTAAGAGATTTGATATTGTATATATATATATATATATATATATATATATATATATATATATAAACGGGTGTTGCTGTCTTATTAATATCAGCACATAGAAAAGTTTCCTTCTGTTTTAGAAGTAATTTAGTGAACTTCAGTTTCTGGCTATGAAGGTGACAGGTGTGCAAAATGACTTTCTCACAATGTTCCTCAGCCTATGTGCTATAGATAAGCCAATGCTGCCACCTAGTGTTTGTTAGTGATTTTACATTTACAACAAAAGAGTATTCTTCCATCACCCTCCATGACAATGTCTTCTAGCTATAACTTGTTTGCTGCTCAGAAATGTTTGATAAACCAAAACAAATTACCACCCAGTCCCTGTCAGACCAATTACTTTATCAGGATGCAAGCAAATGCCATATATATCATACACTGTAAAAGAATTAGGCGTTTTCCGTTGTGTTGGGGCATTAAAGGGGTTTTCCCAGGAAACAAGTTAGGACCTATCGTCAGGATGGTCATGCACGGCCGTCTACTACACTCCCGGAGCGAGGAGGGGTTCAACTGAGGTAGCTGGGACAAAATCGGACCCCTTTTTTTTGTGATCTGTCTGGGTCTCATCACTGAGACCCCGCCGATCAGCAAGTAAGGCCCTATCAAAATTGTAAATTATCTTGTTATCAGACACATAGGTATACAACCCAAATAAGTTACTAGCTAACATTTCCCATAGGTTTCCTTTATGTTTATTTTATCATTTTTAAAATGTCTGGATATTTTGTTTTGATGTCACATGGCTAAAAATTAAACATTGGTTTTCTGCATTTTCATGCTGATTTTAGAATTGACGTTTTGAGGATCATTTTTGTTTTTAACGACCAGGCCGTTTTTCCTGTTTGTGTTTTCATTTTTCACTCCCCACCTTCAAAAATAACTTTTTTATTTTTCCATGTAGAGAGCTGAATGAGGGCTTGTTTTCTGCGTATCAAATTGCACTTCATAGCGACTGTATTTAATAATCGTGCCATGTACTGGTAAGCGGGCAAAAAATTCCAAATGCACTCCAAATGCATTTGCTCCATTTTCTTGTGGGCTTGGATTTTACGGCTTTCACTATGCACCCCATATTATATGTCAACTGTATTCTTTGGGCGGGTGCGATCACAGGGATACATTTGCAAAAATTAAAACCTCCTTTACAAAAAACAACTTTTGATGATGTTTTCAATGCTACCATGTTAAGGACTGTGCAGACTTTTTATTGCATTTTTAACATTTTTCAAAATGGCAAAAGTGGGGTTTTCGAATTTGGCTGTCATTTTCTGTCACCATGTTAAACACTGGGGAAAAAAAAGATTCTCCACTGTACGGAATAAAATCATTCCTTATACCTTAGTGGTCAATCACCTACCCCAACAGTCCATAGTCTATCAAGAAAACATATAGAATATACTTGTCAGTCCAGAACTATCGAAAATTAAGCAATGTCATCAACATCTATGAGGAGTGGAAAGGAACACCACCATAATTTTATTGATAAATGTGACAAAAAGTGTTCCAAAAAGATAAAACAGTATGATTTAAATCACGGTAATTGTACAATTACTGGGTACAATGCTTAAGAATAACGTGGTCAAATATCTAAATACACCGACAAAAAGCAGAGAGATACTGGTCATACACCTAAATGACTCCACCCATTTTAAAGTCCCTATTGAGACTCTTCGGCTCCAACATATGCAATTTATAAATCCATTTAAGTTCTAATTTTTTTGATGCTTTCTCCCTATCTCCTCCCCTTCTATGCCGCTGTACTCCGTCAATAATACAGAAGTGTAGCTGGGAAATTCAATGTCCTGATTTTACAAAGTTATCTAGAAGGGGTAGTTCTGTTTTGACAGTTCTGATGGTAGATTTATGTTGGTTAATACATAGACGGCACTCTTGTGTGGTCTCCCCTACATATAAGTAGCCACAAGGACATTGAATCAAATATATTACAAACTCTGTACATGTAAAGAAATGTCTGATGTTATATCATTTACCAGTTCTAGGATGAAAAAAGTGTCTCCTTTAATCATATGACCACAATTACAGCAGCCAAGGCAAGGAGAACAACCTGTTTTACTCATTGTGGCTTTTTTAGGATATATGTCTGCATGGACCAAATGCTCAGGTAAATTAGTAGCTCTTTTAAATGCCATCATCGGTGGTTTTAGAAATTCTAATGTGCAATTTTGGCACTAATTGGGCAAAATGTAGATACAAAGGGTATTCTATTTTTCTTCCTTACTACCTTGGGTTGTAGAAGAGTTTGTCTCTCACAGTTCTTCACCCTATTCTTAACCTGTGTTAGTAATTTTTGGGGGTATCATCTTTGTACAAATTTTTGCCACATAGGGCCACATGTATCATAGTTTGATCTCTCTGTTGTGATTTTTAGAGACTTTGGGTTTTTGCACCCTATGTGTGATCCTGTCTTTTTACTTGTGATACATGTTCAGTTTGTCCGATCCTGGCAGGTGCAAATTTTGGCTTCTTTTTGAGACTTTTGTTGCAAATGTCTCAAATCCACAGGAACATAAGCCACATGAGGGGGTTGTATACAGGAGTGGACACTACTGTTAATTTTGAATTTAACATGTTTTATTTTTAATGCATTTTGAAACTAATTACAACAGCTGAGGGGAGGTGATTTGCCTTATTTCATTACTTTTAACATTCGAATTTACAAAATGCATAGTCAACGCAATGTTAACACATGCATTAATGCAGCGTTTATATTGTGTTTTGTCAACACAAATGTTAACAGTAATGAAATAAGGCAAATCACAGCTCTCCTCAGCTGTTGTAATTAGTTTCAGAATGCATTAAAAACGCAATTAAACCTCTATGTGTGACCTCACCCTAAGAAGTAACCAATAAACAAAAATGCAAAGATTTAAGAATTTTGACAAAAGAGGTTACTGTGCAAAATGTTAAACAGATAAAGCATGTGAAATACAGTAATTCCAATTTACATGTTCAAATTGGGTGAATGAGAAAAAAAACTTCCTTTGCACCTAAAAAGTCGCAAAAAAGGTGCAAAGTCGCACAGAACATCTGGAAAGTGAAGATACATGAGGCACACTGCAAAAGGTGCAGACCGAGGTGCCCTTGAAGAGCGCCAACAAAAGTCGCAAAAAAAGTAGCAAAAATGAGAAAAGTTGCAAAAAAAAAAGACAATTTGCCTAGCTGAAACTATGATACATGTGCCCCATAGTGTCTAGTCTAGACTAGACACTATGTGCCCAAAAATGTAATAAATAAATAAAAAGATAGGACCTAATTCTGACCTACTAATCTCTTATTATAAACTTTTTTTTGTAACAATTGCTTATAATTACTAGATGAGGTAGGCACATCCGCAAACCTACCTGGATGGAGATGGTTTTATACTGATATTTAAAGGGGTTATGCCACGAAACAATTGACTACAAAAAGCTGTCAAAGAGGTTAAAATATTTCAAAAATCTACTTGTAATGGTTACCTGGAAGTAAAGATACCTTTCTACTTGTTATTATGATGCGTGTTCAGCCTCTACTCTGCTCCACACAGAAGCAGATGTGGGAGGGGCCAGGCACATGCACAGCACTGACAGCAGCAGTTATTGCACAACTCAGTGCTACAGAGCGCTCAGACTTCAGAGTCTCCTTCCACCTGCTGTGCTCAAATAGTCCCTGCATTTATTGATCCAATAGAAGTCCAATTGAAATGTGTCATACGCCCCATGTTAAAAGTGCACCAAAAAAAGTTGGTGCAGTCTGTCAAAGCAGTGCAGGGGGCACCAGATTCACGAAGAACGTGCGCCAGAAATCCTGAATCTGGCGCTCCCTGCACACTACACAGGACACTGCACATAGTACACATGTACTATGTATTCTCACAGCATCATAATCGGTCAGGCTGACATGCATGGCGGAAGTCTAGGTGGTTGCAGGGGAGGCAAACCCCACGTGTATCGTCACTCCAAAGTGACACTTACCCCTGAGGAAGTCACTTTGAAGTGAGGATACGCATGGAGTTTGCTGTCCCTGCATTTTTCTAGACCTCCGACATATTTACACTTTACTGTCCGCCTGACCGACCATGATGCTGTGAGAATACATTGTTTTGCTCTTCTTGTATGCATTGATTGTACAAAATTAGGTGCAATAGTTGTTTTTATGACTTTTACTAATAAACTTTTGTATTTTTGCATGTTGATTGAATCTCTTTCTGTGTATTTTGTAAGGAATTGCAACCAAATCACTAGATAGATAGATATGAGATAGATAGATAGATAGATAGATATGTGATAGATAGATAGATAGATAGATAGATAGATAGATAGATAGATAGATAGGAGATAGATATAGATAGGAGATAGATAGATAGATAGATAGATAGATAGATAGGAGATAGATATAGATAGGAGATAGATAGATAGATAGATAGATAGATAGGAGAATGATATGAGATAGATAGATAGATAGATAGATAGATAGATAGATGGATATGTGATAGATAGATGGATATGTGATAGATAGATGGATATGTGATAGATATGTGATAGATATGTGATAGATAGATAGATGGATATGTGATAGATATGTGATAGATAGATAGATAGATATGAGATAGATATGTGATAGATATGTGATAGATAGATAGATAGATAGATAGATAGATAGATAGATAGATAGATATGAGATAGATATGAGATAGATATGTGATAGATAGATAGATAGATAGATAGATAGATAGATATGAGATAGATAGATAGATAGATAGATAGATAGATATGAGATAGATAGATAGATAGATATGTGATAGATAGATAGATAGATAGATAGATAGATAGATATGAGATAGATAGATAGATAGATATGAGATAGATAGATAGATATGTGATAGATAGATAGATAGATAGATAGATAGATAGATAGATAGATATGAGATAGATATGAGATAGATATGTGATAGATAGATAGATAGATAGATAGATATGAGATAGATAGATAGATAGATATGTGATAGATAGATAGATAGATAGATAGATAGATATGAGATAGATAGATAGATAGATAGATAGATAGATAGATATGAGATAGATAGATAGATATGTGATAGATAGATAGATAGATAGATAGATATGAGATAGATAGATAGATAGATAGATATGTGATAGATAGAGAGATAGATAGATAGATATGAGATAGATAGATATGTGATAGATAGATAGATAGATAGATAGATAGATAGATAGATAGATATGAGATAGATAGATAGATAGATAGATAGATATGTGATAGATAGAGAGATAGATAGATAGATAGATAGATAGATAGATAGATAGATAGATATGAGATAGATATGTGATAGATAGAGAGATAGATAGATAGATAGATAGATAGATAGATAGGAGATAGATAGATATGTGATAGATAGATAGATAGATGGATATGTGATAGATAGATAGATAGATAGATAGATAGATAGGAGATAGATGGATATGTGATAGATATGTGATAGATAGATAGATGGATATGTGATAGATGGATATGTGATAGATGGATATGTGATAGATGGATATGTGATAGATAGATGGATATGTGATAGATATGTGATAGATAGATGGATATGTGATAGATAGATGGATATGTGATAGATAGATGGATATGTGATAGATAGATAGATAGATAGGAGATAGATAGATAGATAGATAGATAGATAGATAGATAGATGACAGCTTCTCACATGTTGCTGATGTTTAGCGACTTCCCTGCTAGTCAGGTACAGGGGCCCCTTTGCAGGAGAGCAGGGTAACATGGAGGGACAGTGCATGGTGGAGAGTACAGGAGGAGGACTGCATCAGGAGAGATCAGAGCTCAGCCTGTTACTTGTGATATCTCTGCAGCCTCCTGTGTGACCTGACTAATGGTGGAGGGAGGAAAGGGCTGATACATTGCTATGATCCATGTTAGGGGAGGACTCCTCTGAGCAGACATGTCTGGCTGCAGTTACCTTGTATCTGCTGCTGTAGGCTCCTGTGTAGCTGGTGAGCAGTGGCCATCACAGCACAATCTCTGCCCCTCCTCCTCTCTCACCTCCTATTGGCTGCAGTGTGTCAGGGGATCTCTCAGTGTGCAGAGGAGCTGTGAGCCTGTGGAGTGATCTGTAGTGGAGAACAGCTGACTGACTCCCTGTGCGCAGACTCGGCCAGATCAGCTGTAGCTCAGGACGGGACACAGCTACCACCGGGGGGCGCCAGCAACCAGAACAAAAGGAGTTATCTCAGTAAGCCTGCAGATTTTCTAATAAGTGTAAATGGTGAAAGTACTTTTAACAATGCATTGGACCCAATTACAGCAATGTGCAATGGTGACACAACCCCTTTAAGTCAGATATATAATTATTTTATATATCTTATATATATATATATATATATATATATATATATTATCACAAAATCTATTCTGGGAGGGGAGTGAAGGAAACCACTATGCTTATGTTTGAGGGGTTTTTGTAGTACCTTTCTCCAAGGAGTTCTGATATGTAATGTAATCTTGCCATAGACAATATTTTGTATTGTATATGCTAGTATTATGTATGTGCACTATTATGTGCGCTAATATGAATATATGAATATATCTTTGCTATAAGAAACATATGAATACCACTTAGTCCCCGATGTAATATACTGATGTAACATTCTATATTTTCCATGCAGGTCTTTGTGAAAACGGGTTCTATGCAACAATGGTGACATTTAGTAATTTGTCCACAATTTAGAATTCTCTCGTAGTTTGCACTACTGTCCGCACCACATAATAAAGGGTTTTAGACCTTTTCTGGCTCCCCTACGACTAGCTTGAAAAAGGGGTGTGGCCTAAGAAAAGGGGCGTTGTATTGCACCAAAAAGGTCTGTGCACCAGAAATACTGCTGACCCGACAGAATTGTGTCCTAACTTTCTGGTGTAAAGCAAGCCAACTAATAGGAGGTGCAGAGTACAACTAGACAGTCTTATACTAGGACAGATTTATCATCCAGCATTAAACACTATTATAAATCTGGTGCAGAATAAGACTGTCTAGTCTAACTCTGCACTGTCTAACATTAGGACACTTTTTATAAATCTGCCCCAATATTTTTTTATTTTACTATTTATCCGTGTTTATTTTGTTAACATGTCATTTTTAGTACCTGTCGGTATTCTGATAGAATGTGGATGTTTCTCTCCATATCCGGAAGTGGTCACATGACAGCAGCCATATGGTTAGATCACATGATGCGCAAGTTCATGGTTCCGCCAGCGTTTGCTGGAACGGAGTGTGATACGATTGCTGGCTTCCAGGCATCCAATTTTTTGACACTCCCCTGGGCTTATCGGAATTGGGTAAGTTATAATATATATATGTGTGTGTGCACATATCTCTTGGTAAGAAAAAGATCATGAATAAGATGTGGAACTAGAAGAAGATCTCCAGCAAGGTGGTCTCCTGGGTGTACAGGCTGTACTCAGAAAACTGAACACAATACTAACACAAGCAGGAAGTGTCAGAGGCACGTATATATAGGCAGACCAATCAAGGTAAACTCAGGGCAGTACTAATCAGGAGAAGCAGGTGTCGGGTTTTGCAAGTAGGTTCAGCACCATAGTCCAGCAGACAACTATTCAACTAGCTGAGTGGCTCAGCATACAAGGAGACAGAGAACCAGGCACCAGAGCATAGGTTCGAATCCTGACATCACTCCCCTCCTAACGGCGACCTCTGGGCGCCACAGGACCTGGTTTTGTTGGATACTGCTGATGAAAACGTTTAATCAAGCGAGGAGCATTGATGTTAGATACTGGTTCCCATGAGTTTTCTTCTACCCCATAGCCTTGCCATTTGATAAGATACTGTAGTTGATTTCTGCATTTACGGGAGTCTATAATCTTTTCCACAACAAATTCTTCCTGTCCATCAACTTCAACCGCATCTGGAGGTGGAGAAGATCTTTCAGGAAATGGATTGACTATAACCTTTTTTAGTAGAGACACATGAAAAACAGGATGAATTTTCATTGTTTCTGGAAGTTGTAGACGTACTGCAAGAGGACTAATTATTCTAGAAATTTTATAGGGTCCAATAAATTTCTGTCCGAGTTTGGGTGCAGGAACCTTCATCTTAATATTCCGAGTTGAAAGCCACACTCGATCCCCTACTTTGAATTCAGGAGCCGGTCTCCGATGTTTATCTGCCACTTTCTTATATCGCTCCTGAGCAGCTCCCAATGTGTCCTTTAACATCTTTAGATTTTGTTGCAATGATGTGATTCTTTCTGTAACTGCTGGAATTAATGGAGCAACCGGATTTTTGGGGAAAATGCTTGGATGGTATCCTAAGTTTGCAAAAAATGGTGTTTGCTTTGTTGAAGAATTCTGAGAGTTGTTGTAAGTGAATTCAGCAAAAGGCAATAAATCTACCCAATCATCCTGCAGATGGCAAATATAACAGCGCAGATATTGTTCTAAGGTTTGATTAGTGCGTTCTGTCTGTCCGTTAGACTGAGGGTGGTAGGCAGTTGACAGGTGAAGTTTAATATCTAACGATGTACAGAAACTCCGCCAGAATTTAGACGTGAATTGGACTCCACGATCTGACACTACTTCGTCCGGTACACCATGAAGGCGAAAGATGTTGTTGATCATTAAGTCAGCCGTTTCTTTGGCAGAAGGCAAACCAGTACAAGGGATGAAATGAGCTGCCTTAGTGAGTCGGTCCACCACTACCAGTATTGATGTCTTTCCTTTAGAATTAGGTAGATCTATGAAGTCCATTGAGATCGAACTCCAAGGCCGTACTGGAATGGACAACGGCTGCAGCAAGCCCATCAGTGAGGTACGTGAAGGTTTGTAGCGGGCACAAGTATCACAAGAGAGTACATATTTTTTCACCTCTTCTAAACAGCCGGGCCACCAGAAGTAACGGGATAAAAGTTCTTGTGTCTTCTGTACTCCCTTGTGTCCTGCTAATCTGGAATCATGTACAAACTGTAGAATCTTCAGACGCATGGCCTCTGGTACATATAGATGCTTACCATCAGTCCACACTTGATTCCTAAGGAATAGGTGCACATCACCTGATGGATGTGCTAGAAATGGGTCAGTGTCATAGGCCGCTTTTAAGTCCTTGAGTAAGTCACCTTCATGAATAATACCTACCATCTTTTTCTCAGGCACAATGGGATTAGGTGGAACTGATGGGTTAGAATCACTTGAGAACATCCGTGACAGAGCGTCTGCTTTCCAATTACGAGATCCTGGTTGAAAAGAAATTGTGAAATTAAAGTGATTCAGGAATAGACTCCATCGGGTTTGACGAGGAGAGAGGCATTTAGCTGATCTAATGAACTCTAAGTTGCGGTGGTCAGTTAAAACAAGTATCTGTTGTGAAGCTCCTTGAAGATGGTGTCTCCACTCTTTAAAAGCTGAGACAATAGCGAGTAATTCTTTGTTCCCTACATCATAATTCTTCTCCGCTGTCGACATCCTTTGGGAGAAGAATGCACATGGATGTAACAGCTTCTTCTCGTCTGATCTCTGAGACAATATAGCCCCAACCGCACCATCTGATGCATCAACTTCCACTACAAATGCAAGTTCAGGATCGGGATGACATAGAACCGGAGCTGTGGTAAATTTAATCTTTAACCGAGAGAAAGCTTCATTCGCTTGTGGTGTCCAGGAAAAGTGGCTCTTTTTCTTTGTCAGCTCAGTGATAGAAGCTACAATTGCTGAAAAATCTTTAATAAAGCGTCTGTAAAAATTAGAGAAGCCTATGAATCTTTGTACTTCCTTTATGGTCTTGGGGGTTGGCCAATCAATGACCACTTGTATCTTTCTGGGATCCATACGTAATCCCTGTGAAGAGATAATGTATCCTCGGAATTGTATCTCTTTCCGATGGAACTCACATTTTTCTAGTTTGATGTAAAGTTGGTTTTCTTGTAGTCGTTTTAAAGCACGTCTCACATGCTCTTGATGCTCTTCTAGGGATCCAGAGAAGATTAATATATCATCTAGATAAACTATCATGAATTGATCTAATAAGTCTCTGAATATATCATTTGCTAAGTGTTGGAAGGTAGCAGGAGCGTTGCATAGCCCAAATGGCATTACTAGGCTTTCAAAGTGTCCATATCGAGTACGAAAGGCGGTTTTCCATTCGTCCTCCGGCCTTATCCGGACTAGATTGTAAGCACCCCGCAAGTCTAATTTAGTAAAGATCTTTGCTCGTTGAACCTTTTCCAACAGTTCGGGAATTAGAGGCAATGGATAACGGTTTTTTACTGTAATTTTATTAAGTTCTCTGTAATCTACCACTGGCCGCAGTGAACCGTCCGACTTCTTAACAAAGAAAATAGGAGCCCCTGCAGGAGAGGAAGATGGACGAATAAACCCTTTTTTCAAGTTCTCGTCAATGCAGTCCTTAAGGGCTTTTAATTCCGGTCCTGACAATGGGTATATAGTCCCAAATGGTATGGGTGCTCCAGGAAGCAAGTCTATCGGGCAATCGTAAGATCGGTGAGGTGGTAGTTTGTCTGCTTCTTGTTTATCACAAACATCCTTCAAATCCTCATATACTGCTGGTAACTGAGGCTGTTCTTGGTCTTCAGTAGAAACTGGTATTTCAGGTTGATCTTTGACCTTTTCGTCTTTTGTGGGAAATCTCAGCACCTTGGTTCCCCAATCGATGGAAGGATTCTGTGCCTGTAACCAAGGTAGGCCTAAGATGACTGGAAAATGAGGAGAGGCAATTAATAAGAATGAAAGAGTTTCATGATGCTGAGGTTCTATGAGAATCCCCAGAGGTACAGTTTCCTGATCTACAGGTCCCGAACTCAGGGGAGACCCGTCTACTGTCTCCATCAAAATAGGTGAATGTCTTTTAGACGAACGTATTCCATGTTTCTGAGCGAAACCAAAGTCCATGAAATTTCCGATTTATTTCCAGTTTATAAGGAAATGTCCCGATTTCCCGCAATATAGGCACAGATTTTCTTTAAACCTATGTTCCCTTCGCTCAGCATTCTCCCGTTTCTGAATTGCATCAATTTGCATTGGTACGGGTTGGGATTCACGAGACTGCTGATCAGATGACCTTTTAAAATCCAGTGGTGTTGTGGTAATGTGCTGACCAGTTGTGCGGTTTGCAAAGCCCCATTTCTCTTGTTGACGTTTGGTCAGACGAGTATCAATCTGAATGCAGTGGTCAATAAATTCAGAGAAAACTGAGGGTGCTTTCGCTCGTGCTAATTCATCTTTAATAATGCTAGAAAGTCCACTCTTGAAAAGTGCTAATCTTGCAGAGTCATTCCAGCTAGTGTCCACAATCCATCTTCGAAATTCCATGGCATAATCTGCAACAGAACGTCTGCCTTGCCGTAACGCTAATATGGTAGTCTCTGCTGTAACCGTTCTGTTGGGGTCATCGAACATCCTTTTCATGGAATCCATAAAGTCTTTGTAACTGTTTAAGCAAACGTCATCAGTTTCGATTAGCGGATTTGCCTAGGCAATAGCTTTGTTTGTCAGTAGCATAATAACGCACAGCACTCTTGATCTTTCAGTCGGATACTGGCTTGTATGTGCGTCAAAGTAAAGGTTGCACTGGTTCAGGAATCCTCTGAATTTGTCCCGGTCACCACTGAATCTAAATGGAGGCAATCTTGGAGATGGAACAGAGGCGGGAAACAGGCCTTGCGTATCCAGCAGAGAAAAACGTGTTGTGACCGTATTCACGGATTCCTGCAGAGCTTGGCCTTGCACAGCAATTTTGCCAGTGATCAGCTGATCAAAAGACTCCCATTGTTGGTTCATATCTTGGACTTCCACATACATCGCACACAAGGCAGCTTCTACTTTTTTGAAGCGGACCTACCAAGCTTCTTTCCCAACGGACTCCATTGAAGGTGTTAGTATTCTGTCACGATACTAGTGGGACGGGAGCAGAAGTCCAGTAGTCAGGTAAGGCAGAGGAGGCTGGAGGCAATACACAGATAGCCCGCAGGGGGCTGCAGTAGCAGTCTTGAGCAGGAGTGCAGAGACCAGAGTAATAATCCGGTATATCTCAGCAGCTGAAGGTGCAGTATAGATAACTTGCAGTCAGCAAAGGTAATGTTCCGAGGAACTAGAAGAAGATCTCCAGCAAGGAGGTCTCCTGGGTGTACAGGCTGTACTCAGAAAACTGAACACAATACTAACACAAGCAGGAAGTGTCAGAGGCACGTATATATAGGCAGACCAATCAAGGTAAACTCAGGGCGGTACTAATCAGGAGAAGCAGGTGTCGGGTTTTGAAAGTAGGTTCAGCACCATAGTCCAGCCAACAACTATTCAACTAGCTGAGTGGCTCAGCATACAAGGAGACAGAGAACCAGGCACCAGAGCACAGGTTCAAATCCTGACAGTGGCGCTCGTGCTTTGTGAATCTGCCGCTCCCTGCAATGCTCCGACAGAGTGCACCAACTTTTTTTAGGTGCACCTTTAATATTGAAAGTGCAACACACTTCTGTTGGACTTTGCATGATAAATGTGGCGCATAGTCCTTGGAACGAACATTTCAATAACAAAATGTGTGTCGTGTGAAGAAGCCAAGACACCAAATGGACACTACTTAAATACATGTGTACTGAAAAGAACGTTCAAAGTTTGCTGGAAAACCTGCACAAGCACCTTGTAAATGTGGGCTATAGTGCACTGTATAAATAAAGGTCCCCCGTCAAGGATGCAGTAGTGTTCCCTAATAGGTAATATTGTAGTATTCTTTTTTAATTGATTAAAATATGCATATTTTAAAAGAAACACACTTCCTCTCATTTTGTCTTTTTTTCCAATTATCCTGATTTGTTGAATCAAAATACAGTAAAAACATAAAATATTTGCAGCATTTAACATTCCATTTCATATACCGTATACTTCCTAATTATACTCACAATTTAATGCCCTATCTCTTATTAATAGCATCTACAGCACAAACAGCCAGTAAAAATCTAGAAACCATAAAATGTTTACTGTTAACTTACAAGGAATAGGGATAATATGCAAGAAATAATAGTAAAAGAACGACAATTTAATGCATAAGTCATGAGCGTTTGTTCTTTTCTTCAATAAACCATATTATATGTAAAATCAGTGTTACATTGGGGGACTTTCGGGGACAACTAGACAAGGCTTTATGTCCCCAGCAGCGGCACATTTGCTCTCCAGCCTTGCGTGTCTGCGTCCTTGCTCCATATATAAATATTTAACTAGGCCAAGCACTTCTGCTATTGTCATGACCATGAATAAATTAGCTGCTACAGCTGTGAGAACATGTCCAAAAGTTTTGTATTTTCGCATTGCTAAAGATTTAGCAGCCTGTATACAGTATTTGCAGCAGGTGGATCAGCTTCTAATGTACAGTATCTTCCAGAAAATGTTCTTGTGTTGTTTTGCCAAATCTTACATGGGGAAAGTTTACATGTTAAGTTTGGAGTAGGGACCATCAGAAGTAGCTATTGACTACAACGCACACCTGTAAGATTAGGTAAGTCTACGTGAAATCTTCCTATTTCTACTTAGCTGCACCCGTTAGGCTTCTTTCACAGATATTCCAATTATTTTAAGGATGTTTATTGGGTCTAAGATATTGATAACTTATCGCGATCAGTTGGGGTTTAATATCCCTCACCTGCAGGTATCAGCTCTCTGGGTAGACTGAAGAATTAATGCTGCTGTCTCCACTGCTCATCAAGCGACACCCTCTATATAGACGATTTGCCTGAATTTGCAACTCAATTCCTTTTAATTTATTTAAGTTAAAACTAGGCTTTGTGACCTGATGGATATGACATCACTGGTCTGGGAAGCAACACTGGAGCATGCTGGGTTTGCTGCTTCTTCAAATAGCTGATAGATGTGATATTAGGTATGAGTCCCTTCATTCATATTGTTTCATCAGGCCATGTCATATATCTGTAACGTCTTATTGTGTCTGCTTTTGAAGACATGATGGTGGATGGCAGTGTTACGGCAGTGTCTCAGCTCGCAGGCTGATCCTGTTCCCGACTCTCTAAGATTTAAAGGGCCAGTGCACCGCTGATTGGAAAGACACATTGTTGTATATATATATATATATATATATATATATATATATATATATATATATATAAGGTCTAACAGCTGACACTGCATATAGGAGCAAAATATCATGGCAAGGAAAGAACTGCCAGGAGAGCACAATGACAGGATTGTATGGAGGCACAGATTTGGGAAAGGTACAAAACAAATGATGCCAAACTAAAAGCTCTTACAGGCACAGTGGCCTTCATAAAAGGAAGAATTTTGGAACAAACAGTACACTTCCTAAAGCTAGCCGCTTCACACAACTAAGGCCCCTTCCACACTTGCGTTGCAGATCACGTCAGAGTTTGATCAGGGTGCGATCAGGGTTTGGTCAGTAAAAAAAAAACGCACATTTTGCATCAGAGTGCAATCAGTTTTCAGTCAGAGTTTGTTCAGTGTCTCAGTTTTTCACGCGCGTTTTTGATGCAATTTCAATGCAATTTCAATGCGTTTTTCACGCAAAGAAAATGCGTGTGAAATGGACTCAGGACTGAGCTCTATCTTTTCTATGGCAATTGATGCGTGAAAAACGCATTGCACTTGCAATGCACTTGCAAGTGTCTCAGAGTGCAATGCGTTTTTGATGCGTCTCCATAGACTTGTATGGTGCATTTTTCACGCGCGTGACTTGCAAAAGTAGAGCATGTCGAGATTTAAACGTGTGTTAAAAAAACGCACATGTGTGTGCGTGAAAAAAAATGCAAGTCTGAAAAGACCCATTGATTACAATGGGACAGAGTGCAATGCAAGTTCTGCGCATCAAAAGCACGCGCAGAAAATGCACGTGAAAAACGCAAGTGTGTAAGGGGCCTTAGTCAGAAAGAATGGCCTCTATAAGATGGCCAAGAGCTCAATGGTCAAAAGAGCTCAAAAATCCTATGTGGAGATGGGAAAAATATCTAGAAGGTCTCGACCATATGACTTCAGATTCTCTTTAGTAAAAATCACATGAAAGTGTCTGAAGTTAGCTCAGGCTGTGACATAAAAGATGCTCTCATGCACTCAACAGTTTTTTTTACAGCAAAAATGGCCACTGCAAGGTTTTTGTGACTAAAAAGCCCCATTAATGGTAAATATGGCTATCTATAGGATCACTGTATTTCTTACCCCACCGTGAACTGGCCATCAGACCGCAATGTTAAAAATATAATGCCCTATTTTTTGAGTTTTTGTGGTATGGTCTCTCCATACAAGTCGATGGGGCACATATCTCAGAAGTCTGTATCTCATACAGTCATGTACATGAGGCCTTACAGTGAAATAAAATGATTGTGTCATCTTGCTGTGGGGGTGTTCTCCGGGGGCAGGGAGACTGGTCACGATTTAGTAAACCTAAATGGAGCAAAGCAATATCCAGGGTACTCAGCATCTCATGCTTCATTGGATACATTGATTTTATTTATTAAGATGCTGCTCTCTAAATGTAAGTTTTGAAATGGTAATAATATCATTATTGTATATTAGGATTTTTACAATATAGCCGCAACTTCATTCAGGAACACATAGCTGACTGGCAAGGTATCAAACTTAACTTGGGCCACAATTCATCATTGAGTACATTGGAGTCACAAGGTTAAGTAGTGTTTAAAATGTGGTGTTTTGGAAAGCCACACATAAGTAAAACCAATCCCATTTTTCATAACTTGTTGAGTCTCCACACACTGTGCAATGTCCTCAGCATCATGATTTATAGATGTTGAAATATATAATATTAGCTATCAGAACAAACCACTCTCTCCTCTGCCAAAAGGTAATTTGAAGGGTTATATTTAGTGTAATTGAATGTATTCTCGGCAGAACTGCAAATCTCTTGAAGTCATAAGAAGACAAGCAAGTCTGCTTCTCTACTGACAGGCAGCTGAGCATACAAATAGAGTCTCATGAGCTTGGCTATCTATTTTCATTTTTAGGCTTCACAGCTAGGAATTGTGGGAATATCCATGGCAAACTAAATAAAGCGAGCACGATTCAAGACTAAGACTTCGCCTCAGTAAGATGACATTGCAGAGCAAGTGGAGACCATAGGAATAAAGTTGAGGAAAGATGGCAGCAATCTAAACAATATTACAGAAGGTGAAGTATGTAGATTTTTACATGACAATATTGTTCCCTGGTGAAATGTACCCTGATAAATAACCATACCAACATACGGCATGTGCAGCAACATATTTTATTGTAAATCCACCAAAACATTTTACAACATGCATAGAGTTGTTGTTTATCTGTTTCAAACACATTGGGGCAGATTTACTTACCCGGTCCATTCGCGATCCAGCAGCGCGTTCTCTGCGGTGTATTCGGGTCTTCCGGTGATTAAGGCAGTTCCTCCAACGTCCACCGCCGAGGCCCGCCGGAGTGCACGAACATTGCCCCCTCCCCCCCCATTTCCGTCACGTGCATGCCGGCGCCGATGCGCCACAATCCGATCGCGTGCTCCAAAAACCCGGGGAAATATAGGGAAAATCGGCGCAAAACAGAAAAATTTGCGTAACCCACTGGTAAAACGCGATTCGGGCCCTTAGTAAATGACCCCCATTGTGGTACATATATCATGCATTGCTGTTTAGATCTTTTGTGTTTTATATATTTTGTCACTTACCATGAGGCGTACATAACAGTTTCTCATCAACTACCAGCTATGCCCATAATCTATGGAGGATGCCTGCTTCTGTAATTGTAATCCTTCTTTTGTTAAGAATATGATGGCGGAGAAGTGATCTTTACTGAACAGGAGTTAGACTATTACCGTTATTAGGCTCAGTGCTGTTACTGCAGGTTTTCAGATATTGTTTTTAAGTTTACAGGGGAATTCCCATGAAGACAAGATTCTTAAATATACTCAGGATAAAAATTCTGACCTGTCTCTATCAGTCCTGGTGTATACAATTTTGGTTGCCCCAAGATCTGACCGTAAATCAGAAGTCTAGTGTAGGGCATGGCAGATTGTTCTCCTGTCTGATGCTGCACTGAGCTCCTCCCTGCATTGGCCCCTCTCCTTTGCATTCCAAGATGAGCTCATACACACAGACTTCCTACCGGCAAGCAACAGCGCGAGGAGAGAAAATCTGTAAGCTACATACAGATAAGATTTTTATTAAGATGAGGGAGGCACAGCAGTGCTGACAGTGTATGTTATGGCTGAGATAGAGAATGAGAATATCATTGTGTGTTATATGCATCTCTAGGATCATCATCTCTCATTCTATGTGTCAAATACCAGTGAATGTTCAGAAGCTAAATAAAAGTGTATATAAACCTGTACTCTTATAATATAAGCACATTGTCGGCATACAGCATCTCACAGAACAGAGAAATCATGACCAGCCTAGAGAGTGATGGAAGCTAAAACAGCAATAAAACTCAGTAAAATTTAAAGTTAGGGGTTAAAATGATCTTTATTGTGTAAACATCACTAAGGGATTTTTTCATTGTTAACATTTTTTAATCAATATTTAACACAGGCACTTAAAATATATTGTATATAATATGTATAAACATGGTGCTGTATTCTTAAGCAAATACACACTCTTTGCTGATAATCTCCTTTCTCCTAGAACTATAGCACAGAACAGTTGTTTTGAAACCTTGACTTCTTTTTAACTTTACTAGTTGATTCACTCTAAACAGGTCCAAGGACAGAGCAGGCTTCACAATCTGTTCACTTTCTCATTGTAGAGTTATGAAATGGAAAAGGGTGAACTTGGGGGATGCCCTTCCCACCAGTGAGGAATTTCTAAAGCAAGTGATAAATAGGTGTTTCTGTTCAAAGTTATGTCAGCAGAGGGATGAAACCGATTAGAAAAAGATTATTTCAGCAGCCTGGTGCAAAGACACAAAGAATGACCGATGGGAAACAATCTGAAAGACAGTGAAAGAAGGAGTCTTCCATCAGATACTTAAAAATCATTGTTGGCGACTCAAAGCTAGATGACAGAGAAACAGTTACATTGGCAACCCATGGCTGCAGGTGTGCAACATAATTGTTACATTTAAGACTACCTCTCTCTGTGACAACACCTTTTTGCACTCAATGAGGCCAAACCATTTTGCCAAAAAGTTTCAGTAAAGAATACCGTTGCATTATCATTGTCTGTGCTGTTAATCTGTAACCTTGCCTACATCTTCCTCATCACATTCCAAGGGTTAATGTGTGCTGTTACTTCAGTCCCACCTATGTGAATTTAGTATTGGCTGCAATATCAAACAGAGCCTTTGAAGAAGTGCAGCCATGTTTTTCAATTCAACTTTGTAGATATTATCTGTCATTGTATCTCATACTGGTTGAATATATTTTTGCTCTCATAAGAGACATACAGTTCTCGCTTGAACATCTCCAAATTATCAGCCATAACAACATCTTATGGGAGAACGTTCCACAGTCTCACTGCTCTTACAGTAAAGAACCCCCATCTATGAAATGGTAGAACCGCATCTTTGACCCAAACAAACTGCCCACAATGGGCTAGGGAAAGAACTTAAAATAATTACGTAACATAAAAAAATTAAATAATCATATTTTTGTTATAAAACCATAATCATATTATTCTATCTCTGTGATAACAAAAAAGCTATGTGACAACCACAAACCCTTCCTCTAACTGTGGTTATAGACACTCTGGGTATTCAAACCCAGTTATTTACATAGAGGTTTTAAGTGGCAAATGAAAAACCAGACACCCTTCCTCTCACACATTGTAATGAAAGGGTTAAAACTAGACAGCCTTGAGATTTTCAAAGACCCAAGGCTGGCATGGCGATGGCAGTGCCCTTGAAGTCCCTGGCAGCTATGCTGCTGGCGATCGCGTATATTACTGGTAAGTCTTTGATGCAATATGTAGCAAAGACTCAGGGGCTATGGAGAAGGCTCAGCTATTAGGGCGCGTGTCAGTAAGGGGTTAAAGCTTTCTGTCTCAACTATCCTGAATGGAAGCATTTCAAAGGCCAGCAATTTGGAATTGTTTCTATTCAAGACCAGGACTTGTTCAAACTTCCACTTTCTCTCCATTTTTGGAGAGATGGAGAGCTGAACGGATGTCGTGGACAGGCTTGGTGATGGTGGTGCTTCTGGTGGAGGAAGTGGCTGAAATGTCATTGCTACTTTGAAGAGGGTGAGGTGGAGGGTACTGCACTTCTAACTGAGGATGAGATCGCCAAAGATAATCCCATGGAAGTTGATGCTCTGTCTGTCATGTAATTGACCAATGTCTAGACTTTGTGTGGCTCCTTGAGGCCTACCAGTTCATGGTGCACACCCTTGTACCTACTTGCACCACAGGAACTAAGAGGAGCAGACAGAGACAGAACATGTTTTTTCCCCACAACATCAGCTACATCACCACCTCCAGCAGCAGCACCATGGCCACTTCCCTGTCTCTTAATTCTTGTTTTAATTATTTTGAAAGACCAGGAGTACCAAACTATAAAGTGAAAGCACCTTCAGGATCGAGGTATTACTTCATGCTATTTACTGACAACTGCACCTTCAGGCTCGGCCTGGCCTGCCGGGACACTGGTCAAAACCCATGGGCCCTTATCATAAGTCACCATCTCCTGCCTGTGTCTGTGAGCAGGCACATTCAGCTGAGGCTGGAGGAGGGGGGCAGCAGGGGGGACTATGACGTCCTGCAGGAGGGAGAGACAGGTTCTGGGGTTCTGGCGCTGGGGCAGTGAGTAAGACATTTCCTCCTCCCTGCACTGAGCACCTCAGCCCCTGCGTCACTGCAGGAGAACATGGCCCCTGATTCACTGGAGGAGCAGACAGTGAGCTGTCACTAATTACAGACCAGAGGACATGGCCCCCCTAGTTGTCACAGTGGGCCCCCTTCCTCCTGGTCATGCTGGAGTGTCCTCCCCCTGGCACAGCACAGGCTGCTCTCATGTGCAGGAGCTCAGGATGGATGAGGAGCTGCTGCTCTCCCCATGATGGCTTCCAGCACAAGAAAAAGGCACAAAATAAAAGTGCATCACATCTACACACACACAGTGCACCTCATGACATCCCTGCAATGTGTACATACATATAGAATAACAGTGGAGTCAAGAACTACAACTCCCAGCAGTTGAATGAGATGCTGAAAGTTGTACTACTTTGACTGTATTAAGTATTGCTGTAGAATAAGGAGTGATGTCACACGTAATGCGCTGACTGTGTTTAGAAATGGAATCAAAGCGCACGGGGGCAGGATGCGCTTCTATGCAGACGCATGCGATCGGTAACGGCACCCAGTGTCTTGTATTGTCCAAATGCAAGGGCTGAAGGAATCAGTGCGTTACGTGTGACCGCAGCCTCAGTATTACCAGCATACCCCGCATTACGTGTGACCGCAGCCTCAGTATTACCAGCATACCCTCCGTTGTGTTTGACCGCAGCCTCAGTATTACCAGCATACCCTGCGTTACGTGTAACCGCAGCCTCAGTATTACCAGCAGACCCCGCGTTACGTGTGACCGCAGCCTCAGTATTATCAGTATACCCCGCGTTACATGTGACCGCAGCCTCAGTATTACCAGCATACCCTGCGTTACGTGTGACCGCAGCCTCAGTATTACCAGCAGACCCCGCGTTATGTGTGACCGCAGCCTCAGTATTTTCAGTATATCCTGCGTTATGTGTGACTGCAGCCTCAGTATTACCAGCATACCCTGCGTAAAGTGTGACCGCAGCCTCAGTATTATCAGTATACCCTGCGTTACGTGTGACCGCAGCCTCAGTATTATCAGTATACCGCGCGTTACGTGTGACCGCAGCCTCAGTATTACCAGCATACCCCGCGTTACGTGTGACCGCAGTCTCAGTATTACCAGCATACCCCGCGTTACGTGTGACCCCAGCCTCAGTATTACCAGTATACCCCGCATTACATTTGACTGCAGCCTCAGTATTACCAGCATACCCCGCGTTACGTGTGACCGCAGCCTCAGTATTACCTGCATACCCTGCGTACGTGTGACCGCAGCCTCGGTATTACCAGCATACCCTGTGTTACGTGTGACCGCAGACTCTGTATTACCAGCATACCCCGCGTTACGTGTGACCGCAGCCTCAGTATTACCTGCATACCCTGCGTACGTGTGACCGCAGCCTCAGTATTACCTGCATACCCTGCGTACGTGTGACCGCAGCCTCGGTATTACCAGCATACCCTGCGTTACATGTGACCGCAGCCTCAGTATTACCAGCATACCCCGCGTTACGTGTGAGCGCAACCTCAGTATTACCAGCATACCCTGTGTTACGTGTGACCGCAGACTCTGTATTACCAGCATATCCCGCGTTACGTGTGACCGCAGACTCTGTATTACCAGCATAACCCGCGTTACGTGACCGCAGCCTCAGTATTACCAGCATACCCCACGTTACGTGTGAGCGCAACCTCAGTATTACCAGCATAACCTGTGTTACGTGTGACCGCAGACTCTGTATTACCAGCATACCCCGCGTTACGTGTGACCCCAGCGTCGGTATTATCAGTATATCCCGCGTTACGTGTGACTGCAGCCTCAGTTTTACCAACAACCCCCCCCCCACCCATCATGATGTCCAAATTGCAGATTCATCACCATTTCAATGCACAAACATTTGAATAAAAAGTGATGACAAAGTCCTTCACTTCACAAACTGATATCAATGAAAACGTCAGCTTCTCCAGCTCCGTACATTAAAGTTTAAAAAAGAGGTGTGTGAAACCGAGCCTGTAATAAAAATAATGCAACTTTTTTTGTCATGTATGCCACATTTGGAATTTTTCTCCAGCTTCCTAGTACAATGCACGGAATATTAACCCTTAAAGAGTTAAAGGCCAGACCATTTTCATCTTTCATTTTCCATTTTTACCTCTGTGTCTTTAACCCCTACGGGACGCAGCCTCTTTTGGCCTTAAGGACGCGGCCCCATTCTTCAAATCTGACCTGTGTCACTATAAGTGGTTATAGTTTTGGAGCGCTATGAGATATCCAGGGGATTTTGAGATTGTTTTCTCGTGACACATTGTACTTCAAATTAGTTTAAAAATTTGGATGAAATCTCAAATTTGGCAAAAATTTGGAAAAATTCTTTATTTTCAACGTTCTAAATTCTCTACTTTTGATGCAGATAGTCATAGCTCCCAAATAAATTCATAACTTACATTTCCCAAGTATCTGCTTTATGCTGGCATGGTTTTTTAAGATTCCACATATTTTACTAGAATGTTCTGAGGCTCAGAATTTAGGTATCATTTTTCACATTTTTTGTAAAATCACCAAAACCTGTATTTAGATGGACCTGCTCAACTTCTAATTGAGACTGAGAGGCCTAAATAATAGTGAGACTCGTAAATTACCCCATTGTGGAAACTACACACCTCAACGTATGAAAAACCACTTTTAAGAAGTTTGTTAACGCTTTACGTGTTTTATAGGGGTTAAAACAAAATGGAGGTGCAGTCTCCAAATTGTAATATTTTCTCACAATACACCCATTTTGGGTGGAAAATTAAACATTTACAATGGATTAAATGAATAAAGGCTCCACAAAGTTTGTTACCCAATCTCTCCCGAGTACACGGATACCCCATATGTGGTGGTAACCTGCTGTATGGGCGCACGGCCGGGCATAGAAGGGAAGGAGGCGCCATCCAGATCAGATTTGCTATGTCACATTGTACAGGCTATAATTTTTTTCTTTTTTTTATTGTGGACCTATAGGGGCTTATTTCTTTTGCCACATGAGATGCACTTTTCTGGTACGTAATTTGGGGGAATCTATAGGCTAATTGGTGAGATTTTATTAACTCTTTGTTGGTGGAGGAAATGAAAATCATCACTTTTCAGGAAGATTTTTATGGGTTTTTTTTTTTGGCTGTTTACCATACCATAAAAATAGTATATTATTTTTATTCTATGGGTCGCCACGATTACAAAAAGACCTCATTTATATAGATTTTTTATTTTTTTCCCATTTTTACTGCATAAAAAGTAATTTGGCAAAAATGTTGTTAATTTTAGCATCACCGTCTTTCATATGCATAACTTTTTTATTTTTCGCCTCACAAATCTGTTTAAGGGCTTATTTTTTGCGAGAAGGATTGTTCTTTTTAGTGGGCTTATTTTAGAGTGCATAACATTTTTTAAATCCCTTTTTATAGCATTTTTATAGGGTATTAATTGAAAATGATCTTTTTTCTGGAGCTTTTTTTTGTTTTGTTTTTTACGGGGTTCACTTTGCGGATCTAATAACGATTCTGTTTTATTATAAAGATTGTTACGGACGCAGGGATACCAAATATGTGGGGGTTTTGTGTATTTTATTCAATTGTACTGAATAAAAACCAATTTGGAGAAAATCTTGTTCATTTTAGCATCACCATCTTTTCATATGCATAACTTTTTTATTTTTCGGCTGACAAATCTGGTTAGGGGCTTATTTTTTGCGAGAAGAGTTGTTCTTTTTAGTGGGCTTATTTTGGAGTGCATAACATTTTTAAATTACTTTTTAGAGCATTTTTTTATAGGGTATTAATTAAAAATTATCTTTTTTCGGAACGTTTTTGCGTTTTTTTTCTACGGCGTGTACCGTGCGGGTCCAGTAACGATTCTGTTTTATTATACAGATTGTTACGGACGCGGCAATACCAAATATGCGGGGTTTTTTGTGTTTTTGTGTTTTTTATACTTTATTAAGTGTTTTTATGGGAAAGTGACATTTTAGGGGCTTATATTTTTATGTATTTATTTTTTATTTATTATAATGTGTAGTGTTAAGTGTTTTTGCATATTTTTACTTATACATACTTGAACTTGAACCAGTGATGCTCTGATCACTGGTTTAAGTTCAATACACTGCTCTACAATACTATTTTATTGTAGAGCAGTGTAAACTGTCTGAGCAAGCTTGCGCATGCTCAGACAGTTTACAGTCAGACCCGGAAGGGGTCTGGCTGCCATGGAGACCGGGCAGCTCCGGGGCACATGCCAGTCCTCGGAGCTGCCCAGAAGTGGATCGGATCCCCCGGTAAGCGGCACGGAGGATCCGATCCACAGCGCAAACACCCTTACACGCCGCGGTCATATTTGACCGCGGCGTGTAAGGGGTTAACACCCGCGATCGGAGCCGGCTCCGATCGCGGGTGTTAGCGCAGTACAGCTAGTACAGCTGACAGCCGCTGCTTCTGGTACCGGCTCCGTTCGTGAGCCGGTGCCAGAAGCAGGACGTTATAGAACGTCCCCGTGCGCTAAGCATCTAGCCCCGGGGACGTACTATAACGTCCTGGTGCGCCTAGGGGTTAAAAATCCATAACTGTGTTACTTCCATGTACAGAGCTGTATGAAGCTTGTTTTCTGCATAACAAATTGTACTTCCTAGTGATGGTATTTAATATTCTATGCCATGTACTGGAAAGCAAAAAAAAATCCCAATGGGGTAAAATTGACAAAAAAAACTTACTTATGCCATTTTTTTGTGGGCTACGTATGTACGGCTTTCACTGTATGCTCCAAATCATACATCCTCTTAATTTCTTGGGTAAGTGTGATCACGAGGACACCAAATTCATAAAGCTTTTATTCAGTTTTTATATAAAAAATGAACCTTTGGTACAAAAAAAAATGTCTTAAAAGGGGTTTTTCCACGAAGACAAGTTAGGCCCTATCCACGGGATAGGGCCTGACATACTGATCAGTGGGGTCTCAGTGCAGATTGTAAAAACGAGGGGTCCCACTGACCTTTTTTTACTGTATTTGCTTCTCGTCCTACCAATTACAGCAATATAGCTGCATCGCAATATGTTGCCACCTGGATGAAAGCCTGTATGCAAATGAGCCTGTGCAAGTGTAGTGTGCAGAAAGCCTGGGCTGCGTTCACACATTCAAATGGAAGAGGAACAGATCGTCATTTCCAAAGCGTTCAAAAAGCAACAAAAAACGCAATGTGTGAACATGTCCACAGGCTGCATTCACACCTTGCATTTGCAGCACGTTCAGAAATGCAATGAAAATATACATGGGGGTGGCTCGCACATATCGATGAAGCAGTTGGTGGGCCCCCAGAATTAATTTCACTGGTGGGCCCTTGGCACCCTAGTCCGACCCTGTGCACCTTTATTATCTAGTTATTACTGCAAGCTATTTACTGAGAGCAGCACCTGTCAGGAGGAGGAGGAGTCATCATCTCCTGCTGCAGGTCCCTCCTATTTATCAGTGCAGAGACAAGTGAGCAAAAATCCACAGAGAGTTTACAGACAGCACTAGAAGAAGCCTCAGGGATGATGAATCTATTGTTGAACATTCAGAGATTATTATTAAGGAAGTAAAGGCAATTTACATGAAATGTATGTTTTAGGAGTGACCAACCTCTGTAATATGTAGCATAGCAGCCTCTCTTACTAGTTACTTCAGTTAATTTAGCTAATTAATAAGTTCTTAAACATATGTTTGAAATATGGTGTTATAAAATAAGAGGGATGAAACTAATGTTCATGTGGTGCCGCATAAAATTTGCCAGTCAGGAGCCCCAAAATTCCTACTAGTGGCTCTGGTGGAGGGTCTCAAAGAGGGTAATAAACTTGTATTTCTAAATCTAACTATGATTTTGTTATCTAACTATGGCAAAACATTTTTGCAGTCCTGTCCAAAATATCATGGACATGCAGGTACTAATATTAACCCCTTCCCGACATTTGACGTAATAGTACTGCATCGCGGGAGGTGCGTTCCCGCAAAATGCAGTACTATTACGTCAAGCTTCTGGCCCCGGCTCCTGAACGGAGCCGGGGCCAGAAGCTGCGGGTGTCGGCTATATGTTATAGCTGACACCCGCCTCTAACACCCGCGATCGGAGATTTCTCCGATCGCGGGTGTTAACCCCTAACACGCCGCGGTCGCGCTGACCGCGGCGTGTCAGAGGCATTTAAAGTTAATTAAATGCGAATCGGACCCCCCCGCGGCGCTTACCGGGGGGGTCCGCTCCTCCGATCGCAGCCCCGGGACTGCCGGTGCCCGGGGCTGCGCGATCCTCCTCTCGGTGCCGGGTCCGTGCCTCCTGGCAGGACCCGGCTGTAAGACACTGGGCATGCGCAGCATGCTCAGTGTCTTAATTTACACAGTGCAATACATCTGTATTGCACTGTGTAACCTGTAAAAAAGCTTGAACAAGTGATCAGAAGATCACTTGTTCAAGCTTAGATGACAGTAACTGTAAAAAAAGTAAAAATAAATAAATAAAGGTTTTTTACAATTAAAATAAATAATAAAAGAAAGTGAAAGTCCCCCCAAACACCACATTTCCCTTTACACAAGTAATAAAGTATAAAAAAACACTAAATCACGAAAAAACCCCACTTATTTGGTATCGCTGCGTCCGTAACAATCTGTACAATAAATCCTAATCATAATTGGACCCGCTCGGTGAACGTGGTAAAAAAAAAAAACCAAAAACTTGCCAAAAATTAAAACTTTTTATCAAATTGCTTTACAAAAAATGTTCTAAAAAGTGATCCGAAAAAGTTACAAGCACCAAAATGATACCGATAAAAAGAGCAACTTGTCACGCAAAAAATAAGCTTACAACCAGCTCCGTAAACCAAAAAATACTATAATTATGCCACTATAAAAATGGCAATACTAAAACAAATGCAATTTTTTCTATTCTAGTTTTCCTTCAATAAAATTGGACAAATAAAAATAAAACTATATAAATGAGGTATCACCGTAATCGTAGTGATCCGTAGAATAAAAATAATATATTATTGTTATGCTACAGTGAACAACCCCCCAAAAAAATGCTAAAAATCCAAAACAAGAATTGATGATTTTATTTTCCTCCACACGTAAAAAGTTAATAAAATTTCTTCAATAAGCTAAAAACCCACTAAAATTAAGTTTTTTTTACAGTGCATCTTGTCTCGCAAAAAATAAGCCCTTATTTGTCTAAATTGCTTAAAAAATAAATAAAGATTGTATAGCCTATTCCCAACGAACGTTGTTATAGAACAGTGCGGCGGGTAGTGACTTTCCAACACCGGTCAGGGTAAGACGGCGGCTGTTCACTGATCGGGGTAAAACGGCGGCTGTTCCTGACAGCCATCCATCCTGCCCCATGGACCAGAAGGGTTACGTCCCCCCCACACACCCCCAGTTTATTATCGCTGCTACTGGCTCATCAATTCAGACGAGCCAATAGCAGCGAATTTACTTATGACGTCAGTAATACCGATCACCATGTCTGTAGACACTGTGATCGGGGCAGGGTGGCGGCTGTTCCTGACAGCCACCAATTTTGCCTTGCGGTCCAGAGGGGTTTTGTTGCCCCCCTCTGTCCATGTTTGCCGCTATTTGCTGGTCGATATGGTCCAGCCAAAAGCAGCAATATTCGTCACAATGGGCATCGCTAGGGTGAATAAGAGCAACACTTGGCGATAATTTCCCTACACCAACAGAATTTGATAGACCTGATATATGTGGACAATACTGTCGGCCACACTCGGGTCCCAATACAAAACACTAATAATTTGACCAAAAAGTGATGTAACACTTACAAAGAATAAATGTAAAAAATTACCATCTTTATTAGTAGCATACAAATAATCAAGACACACAATGGGTGAACTACAATGGGTTAAAAGCCATGTGTGGTACAATAAATAATTATATCCATATATATAGGTAGGTAATAAATTTGTCATATAGCATAGCCCCAAGTAAACATGCATAAGACAATGGGGTTAAAATAGATGCACAGATAATCCTGCAGAAAAGAATGACAAAAAGAAAGTGAAAAACAAATACCATACCAAATCAGAACACACATGGGAAGTTGCCCCGACACGTGTTTCGCTATGAGCGCTTTATCAAGGGGAGTGTAGGAGAAGAGGGACTCATGGGTATAAAAAGGGAAAGCGGACCAATGGAATAGTTTGTACACACCTGAATTATGAAAGTGTCTGAGTGCAGTGAATGTCCGGACCGGAAAGGAGCCGCACATACAAGTAGAACGGTCCGGCTAGCTACATTGCACGATTACCCAGTGCGCATGCGCAGGATTTCCACAGTGTCGCGAGATTTCGGTCTCGCTGGAAAAGTGGCGCACGCGCCGAAAAAGTGGCGCACGCGCCGAAAAAGTGGCGCACACGCAGAAAAGTGGCGCAGATCGTACAACTATGTTGGGAATACCAGGTAAGTATGAAACCAGACGCATGATTATAAAGAGAGGACCAAAACGGCCACTAAGGGTAGAATAGATCGAGGAGTGATATAAACATGGACCAAAAGATATATCAGTAAGATAAAATGGCCGGTGGTCAAACCATGCCTATATGAAAAAAAGTGCAAAAAACATGAAAATGGTCCAATGTAATTTGGATATGTGGAACATAATAAAGTGCAGGTGCTATAAAAATACATCAACAGTAAAAATGACACAAGAATGTGGCAGTTAATAATACACAATAGGCATAAAGTTTGAGAGCTGAGAATATATAAAAAATAAAGTGCTGCAATGAATAAAGCTACAATACTATAAGGTGCAAGACGGTATAGAGATGAGGTAAAAAAGTAGAATATACCTATGACATTGCAATGAAGACTGATATAGTTCATACAAAAGTGTATCTATATACAGTAATATACAACAAGAACCACATAGAAGGAACAAATTCCAATAAATTGCGTAGGTTATGATAGATCAAGCCGGCATATGCATGTCGGAAAAGAGTACTCCTTATGGTAAACGACGAGTGAAGTGAACACACAGTGAAGTGCCATGCAGTGAAACACACGTGATGATGATGATAAAGGTAGTGGGAAGGGCAGTATGGTAAATGGGGCCAAGGTCAAACTCCTAAAATATGCAGAACGGGAGGTCCAAAATTATTCCTGAAAGAATAAAGAAAACATGTGAAAGACCCACGAGTCTAAAGACAACAAACAAAGTAATAATGCAGAAGAGAATTTAAAAATTACATTAAAAGAAAACCTACACTTAAAAGGGGACCCAGTAAGGAAAGTATGATTACAAGAATGGCGCAAAGCTCAAGTTCTCGTTGAGACCCCATGGGGTGACGGTGTTCAGAAGGTAAATCCATTTTGTTTCTCTTTGTGCCAACACCTTTCTCCAGTTCCCACCCCTGGTATCAATCAAAACCCTATCTATGCCTCTCACCTTCAGTTTTGATCCATCGCACTGATGCCGTTCTTTAAAATGGCGGGGGATGGTCTTCAACTTGTTCAGGTCTGCCTCTTCTCTAGCGGCTTCAATGCCCAGTACGTGTTCCCGAATTCTACGCCGTAGTTCTCTTGATGTGAGACCTACATATATCAGGCCACAAGGGCATGTGGCAAAATAAATCACCCCGATGGTCGTGCAGGTAATCGTGTGCGTGATCGTGTATTGTCTTTGCCTAGTGGAATCAAAAAAAGAGGTGGTAGTCTCAACATTCACACAGGCCACACAGTCACCACAAGGTCGACACCCCCATTTGGGACCCCGAGAGCCAAATATATTGCCGCACGTGGGGCTATTATAGGTGCTCCGAACCAGAGAATCTTTAAGGTTTTTGGATCGGCGGTACGTAATGGACGGATTGGTTTGGATATACTGTTGGAGAGTCTGGTCAATCCTTAGTACCTGCCAATGTTTCATCAAAATACCTCGTATTGTTTCCCACTGTGAGTTGAAAGTAGTGATAAATCTCACCTTGTTATCCTGTTTTTTGGGTTTACATTTTGGAGCTAGAAGATCCTCTCGTTTTATCCTCTTTGCCCGTTGGTATCCGCTTTCAATTGAACGATTCGAGTAGCCCCGTTCTCTGAACCTCTGTCTTAAATCATTTGCTTGAATCTCAAAGTTCGTCTCACAGGAGCACAGTCTCCGTATTCTGAGGAACTGACCGATTGGGATACTGTCTATGAGTTTAGGAGGGTGTGAGGAGCTTGCGTGGAGTAGTGTATTACTTGAGGTCTCTTTCCTAAAGACATCAGACACGATGTTGCCATGGTCATCTACATCAAATAGAATATCCAAAAATTCAACTCGTTTCCTTCCCACCTTGTATGTCAATTTTATATTCTTCTCGTTGTTATTCAGCTCCTGTATAAACTCGTGAAGTTCGTATTCAGATCCTTGCCATATCATGATGATGTCGTCAATATACCTAGCGTACCTGGGGCTATGCTATATGACAAATTTATTACCTACCTATATATATGGATATAATTATTTATTGTACCACACATGGCTTTTAACCCATTGTAGTTCACCCATTGTGTGTCTTGATTATTTGTATGCTACTAATAAAGATGGTAATTTTTTACATTTATTCTTTGTAAGTGTTACATCACTTTTTGGTCAAATTATTAGTGTTTTGTATTGGGACCCGAGTGTGGCCGACAGTATTGTCCACATATATCAGGTCTATCAAATTCTGTTGGTGTTCTAAATTCCTGTATTTTTACAGATGTTTTTTGTTTTGTAACAATGGATTTTCGAGCCCGAGAATCTCAGTGGCGTCTTCAAGCAGATGCTGTCTTTGGCACTCTGGATGAACACAATGAGGACCCAAACGCTAAAAAAAGTAAGGAATTGAAACAAACCCTTAAAAATTTACTACATCGCCGCACTAAACTATGGTGGAACCGTTTGTCTTTGGAGAATTATAACTTGAAAAATTTGATCCCAAGAGGACTTAGGGTCCAAATTTTTCCATCCTTCGGTTTGGACGACCAGGTGTTCTGCACCAAGTGGGAGGAAGCTTGTAATCAAAGCTCACATACACTTATACAGCTCATTATTGATCAAAACACTAAGCAACTTGAGAAACTGGATAAAGAGATCAATGAAATTGAGATATCAGTTAAGCAATTGTTGCCGAATACTGAGCTCGATGCTTTTTCCTTGGAACTTGACGAACTATTTAAATCATGGGAAAAACAGATCAAGACCCAAAAAACGAGGAAGTTCCAACGTGACTTACAAGACTTCACCTTAGGCAAAATATACAAGTGGAAAAACCCGAAATCTGGACTTCAGAATCGGAGTCCCTCTATTTCCTCCTTGTCTTCCTTAGGTGCTACCTCTCAGTTATCCTCGGAGGGGTCGGAAGGGAGACCCAGAAGAGGTAACAAAAGGAGATTTGAGCCGTACCAAAGACAACAGCCGAAGAGATGGGCTCGAGGAGATCGAGATCCGGATGGCAGAAAATCTACATTAAAGGTAATTAACCTGTCTGATATAGAACTCACTAAGTCTCAAATGGAAGTTTTGTCTTTGGGTCTGTCCTTTTCTCCAACTGAAAGCTTCGATTGCTTTACAGCAATAAAAGACCTACACCTCTTTGCCCGAAAACTCGCTTTCAAAAAAATCTTCCATGAAAAAGATGCTGCAAGATCCCCAGAGGACCATGAACATCTGGCCTTACAGGCGCTGGAGGACCTTTTGGAGGAACAGGAGGGTCCCCCAAAGAAAGGTATAATTCCACCCTCCCTATCACCTCGTTCTAGGAACTTCCCCCTCTTCTGTCACTTTCCTAACATTGACCTTTTTGTTAAATTAGTCACACAGGAATTTAAACGGATACCGAGGTTTGGCGGTTTCAGCAATTGCACTAATGTACAACGCAAAGCCATATCCGAGTTAGGTAAGTTGACAGAAGTGGTTATCAAACCCTCAGATAAAGGGGGAAATGTGGTAGTGTGGCCAACCAAGGACTACGAAAAAGAGGCGTTTCGCCAGCTGAGGGACAATACCTGTTACAGAAGACTTACCTTTAATCCTTTGGCCAAATTTAGGGACGAACTGGTGGGAATCCTTAGGGAAGCAGTAACGAACAATGTTATACTTGAAAAACAAATGGATGTACTTGTTCCCAAATTCCCTAAGGTTTCCTCCTTTTATTTACTTCCAAAGGTCCATAAGCGCCTCAACAGTCCTCCAGGACGTCCGATCGTCTCCGGCACCGATAGTCTCTGTGAACCTATATGCAAATTGATCGATTACCACCTGCGCCCTTTGGTTGAAACCTTACCATCCTATTTGAAGGACACCACGGATGCCTTGAGGAAATTTCAAGGTATCCATTTAGATCCAACCATGACTATCGTTACTTGTGATGTTGAGTCGTTATACACGTCTATTCGCCATTCTGACGGTATAGCGGCAACCAGATTTTTTCTGGAAACCTCAAACATTGACCCAAACTTTGCGAACTTACTGGTGTCATTATTGGAGTTTGCACTGTCACATAATTTTTTTCTTTTTCGTGACCTACTCTACCTACAGCTCCAGGGAACGGCTATGGGGGCGGCTTGTGCCCCCTCATATGCCAACCTTTTCCTGGGGCTGTGGGAAAGAGAAGTTTTCATCACTAATCCCTCCAATTTGGTTAACAATGTACTTTTGTACGCTAGGTATATTGACGACATCATCATGATATGGCAAGGATCTGAATACGAACTTCACGAGTTTATACAGGAGCTGAATAACAACGAGAAGAATATAAAATTGACATACAAGGTGGGAAGGAAACGAGTTGAATTTTTGGATATTCTATTTGATGTAGATGACCATGGCAACATCGTGTCTGATGTCTTTAGGAAAGAGACCTCAAGTAATACACTACTCCACGCAAGCTCCTCACACCCTCCTAAACTCATAGACAGTATCCCAATCGGTCAGTTCCTCAGAATACGGAGACTGTGCTCCTGTGAGACGAACTTTGAGATTCAAGCAAATGATTTAAGACAGAGGTTCAGAGAACGGGGCTACTCGAATCGTTCAATTGAAAGCGGATACCAACGGGCAAAGAGGATAAAACGAGAGGATCTTCTAGCTCCAAAATGTAAACCCAAAAAACAGGATAACAAGGTGAGATTTATCACTACTTTCAACTCACAGTGGGAAACAATACGAGGTATTTTGATGAAACATTGGCAGGTACTAAGGATTGACCAGACTCTCCAACAGTATATCCAAACCAATCCGTCCATTACGTACCGCCGATCCAAAAACCTTAAAGATTCTCTGGTTCGGAGCACCTATAATAGCCCCACGTGCGGCAATATATTTGGCTCTCGGGGTCCCAAATGGGGGTGTCGACCTTGTGGTGACTGTGTGGCCTGTGTGAATGTTGAGACTACCACCTCTTTTTTTGATTCCACTAGGCAAAGACAATACACGATCACGCACACGATTACCTGCACGACCATCGGGGTGATTTATTTTGCCACATGCCCTTGTGGCCTGATATATGTAGGTCTCACATCAAGAGAACTACGGCGTAGAATTCGGGAACACGTACTGGGCATTGAAGCCGCTAGAGAAGAGGCAGACCTGAACAAGTTGAAGACCATCCCCCGCCATTTTAAAGAACGGCATCAGTGCGATGGATCAAAACTGAAGGTGAGAGGCATAGATAGGGTTTTGATTGATACCAGGGGTGGGAACTGGAGAAAGGTGTTGGCACAAAGAGAAACAAAATGGATTTACCTTCTGAACACCGTCACCCCATGGGGTCTCAACGAGAACTTGAGCTTTGCGCCATTCTTGTAATCATACTTTCCTTACTGGGTCCCCTTTTAAGTGTAGGTTTTCTTTTAATGTAATTTTTAAATTCTCTTCTGCATTATTACTTTGTTTGTTGTCTTTAGACTCGTGGGTCTTTCACATGTTTTCTTTATTCTTTCAGGAATAATTTTGGACCTCCCGTTCTGCATATTTTAGGAGTTTGACCTTGGCCCCATTTACCATACTGCCCTTCCCACTACCTTTATCATCATCATCACGTGTGTTTCACTGCATGGCACTTCACTGTGTGTTCACTTCACTCGTCGTTTACCATAAGGAGTACTCTTTTCCGACATGCATATGCCGGCTTGATCTATCATAACCTACGCAATTTATTGGAATTTGTTCCTTCTATGTGGTTCTTGTTGTATATTACTGTATATAGATACACTTTTGTATGAACTATATCAGTCTTCATTGCAATGTCATAGGTATATTCTACTTTTTTACCTCATCTCTATACCGTCTTGCACCTTATAGTATTGTAGCTTTATTCATTGCAGCACTTTATTTTTTATATATTCTCAGCTCTCAAACTTTATGCCTATTGTGTATTATTAACTGCCACATTCTTGTGTCATTTTTACTGTTGATGTATTTTTATAGCACCTGCACTTTATTATGTTCCACATATCCAAATTACATTGGACCATTTTCATGTTTTTTGCACTTTTTTTCATATAGGCATGGTTTGACCACCGGCCATTTTATCTTACTGATATATCTTTTGGTCCATGTTTATATCACTCCTCGATCTATTCTACCCTTAGTGGCCGTTTTGGTCCTCTCTTTATAATCATGCGTCTGGTTTCATACTTACCTGGTATTCCCAACATAGTTGTACGATCTGCGCCACTTTTCTGCGTGTGCGCCACTTTTTCGGCGCGTGCGCCACTTTTTCGGCGCGTGCGCCACTTTTCCAGCGAGACCGAAATCTCGCGACACTGTGGAAATCCTGCGCATGCGCACTGGGTAATCGTGCAATGTAGCTAGCCGGACCGTTCTACTTGTATGTGCGGCTCCTTTCCGGTCCGGACATTCACTGCACTCAGACACTTTCATAATTCAGGTGTGTACAAACTATTCCATTGGTCCGCTTTCCCTTTTTATACCCATGAGTCCCTCTTCTCCTACACTCCCCTTGATAAAGCGCTCATAGCGAAACACGTGTCGGGGCAACTTCCCATGTGTGTTCTGATTTGGTATGGTATTTGTTTTTCACTTTCTTTTTGTCATTCTTTTCTGCAGGATTATCTGTGCATCTATTTTAACCCCATTGTCTTATGCATGATAATTTCCCTACGTAAAACCAAGATATGGTACAAAAGTGCGGGCCGTGCACATTGTACAGATTACGCTGTACAATTCTTACGAGCTGTTCCAATGTGCATGTCCTGCCGTATCATTTCTCTGTTTTCAAGAGGAAGATATTAGGAAACTAATATTGGGACAAGAAGGACGGGGCCCCAGTACCTCTGGTTTAGATGTTCCAGGACAGCATTTTCCCGGTGAATTCTGCTGCTTCTAATGGTAGGACTCAATAAAGAGTCTGTTCCAAAAGAGAAGTTAGGATGGACACTACATACTACTAAGAGACCTGCGACAACTCCAGAGTGACAAAAGTTTAGTTGGTCCCCTGGTATATTCTACCTCCTTATACACTAGACATTCACAATTCACGCCCAACCTATTGTGAATTAATTTCGGTAAAATGAATAATTGTAACAACTGTTATGTCCCGTTGCTCCCTATACCCCTCCTTTATCTCATAAGGGGCGCCACATAACGGGCACTGAACTTTCCAGAAATAATTGCAATTTCCATCTTGGACTCCATTGCACATCATATTTGGAAACCACCTATATGTTCAAAATGCTCATTTCACCACATGTATTACACTACACCACATATTACACCTTGCTATATTCCCCAAGGGGTGTACATTCAACAATTAGGGTCACTTTTCGGGTTTTCCTCTGTTTTGGTACCACTACGTCTCTCCAAATGTATCCTGACACATGTGAAGGATTTCTTACAAATTTGGCCTCTAAAAGACAAACATCCCTCTTTTCCTCTACTGTGCGCCCATAAAGCATTTTATATGCACATGTGGGGTACTTCTACACTCGGGAGAAATAGTTTTACACCTTTTTTGGGGTTATTTAATATATTATCCCTTGTGGCTTACATAAATTAGGGGTAAAGTGACATTTATAGGAAAATTTTCACCTTTTTAATGATTCGGGCCTAATTGGATCATTCACCTGTAGGGGCAAATACATATATTACACATTGCAAAATTCTCTAAGGGGTGTGCATTCAAAGATTAGGGTCACTTTTCGGATTCTTATCTGTTTTATACCACTAGGGTTCTCCAAATGCATGTCAAACATTTCTGTCAAATTTGGCTTCTAAAAGGCAAACATTCCCCTTTCCTTTTACTGTGCGCCCATACAACATTTTATATACATATGTGGGGTACTTCTACACTCCAGAGAAATAGGTTCACACATTTTGAGGGGTTATTACATTTTTTTATCCCTTGTGGCTATATAAAATTAGGAGTAAAATGACCTTTATAAGAAAATGTTCACCTTTTATCTATTTAAGTCCTAATTAAATCAAACACCTTTACGGACAAATACACATATTACACCTTGCTAAATTCTCTAAGGGGTGTGCTTTCCAAAATGGTGATACTTGTTGGGGTTTCCCTCTGTTTTGGTACCACTACGGCTCTCTAAATGCATCCTGACATATGTAAAGGATGTCTGTCAAATTTGGCTTCTAAAAGGCCAACGCCCCTCTTTCCCTTCTGAGCTTCACTGCGTACCCATACAACATTTTATTTGCATGTGTGGGGCAATTTTATACTCGGGAGAAATGCTAGTACACATTTTTTGGGGTTGTTTCATCTTTAATGCCTTATGGGATACAAAAATTAGCCGTAAAAGTGACTTTTTGGGGAAAATGTTCACCTTTTTCCTTTTAGGGACCTAATTGAAGCAAACACCTGTAGGGGTAAATACACATATTACACCTTTCTGAATTCTCCAAAGGGTGAACTTTCCAAAATGGTGACACTTGTTGGGGTTCCCCTCTGTTTTGGTACCACTAGGGCTCTCCAAATGCATCCTGACACATGTAAAGGATGATTGTCAAATCTGGCTTCTAAAAGGTCAAAGCCCCTCTTTCCCTTCTGAGCCCTACTTTGCACCCATACAACACTTTATATGCAAAAGTGGTGCAGTTCTGTGCTTAGGAGAAATAGTTTTACACATTTATGGGGTTGTTTCATCTTTTATCCCTTGTGGCTTACAAAAATTTGGGGTAAAAGTGACTTTTTTGAGAAAATTTTCACCTTTTTTCCCTTTTGGGGCCTAATTGAATCAAACACCTGTTGGGGAAAATACACAAATTACACGTTGCTAAACTCTCCAAGGGGTGTACTTTCCAAAATGGTGTCTCATGTTGGGGCTTTCCTCTGTTTTGGTACCACTATGGCTCTCCAAATGCATCCTGACACATGTAAACTTTTTCAGCCATATTTACCCTGCAAAAACGAAACAACGCTCTTTCCATTCCAAGTGCCCCCCTGTGCCCGTACAGAAGGGTACAGTGACAAAATGGGTATTGGCATACTCAAGAGGAATTGCCCTCAACATTGTAAAATGCATTTTCCTTTTTAACTCATTGTGAAGGTGCAAATTTTAGTGTTCAATGAATCTATAGTAAGATAAAATTACATTTCTCTAATTTCACTTTCATTTATCTTTCACGCTCATGAAACGCTCAAAGGGTTAACAAAATTCCCAAAGGTTGTTTTGAATATTTTGAGGGGTGTAGTTTCTAAAATGGTGTCATTTGTGGGGGGTTTCTGTCATGTGGGCCTTATAAAGTCCCTTCTAACTAAATTGACCCTCCAAAAGTAGGTTTTGATGATTTTCGTGAAAATCTGAAAAATTGCACCTAAAGTTATAAGCCTCCTAACATCCTAAATAAAGGAAAAGATGTTTGAAAAATGATGCCAAGTTAAAGTAGACATATGGAAAATGTTAGTTATCAAGTTATTTTAGTGATATGACCAACTTTCCAAAAAGTAGAAAATTTTGAATTTGGAAAACATTGTTTTTTTCAAAATTTTTGCCAAATTTCCATTTATTTCATAAATAAATACTAAATATATTTATTAAATTTCTCAACCAGCATGAAGTACAATGTGTCACGAAAAAACAATCTCAAAATCAACTGGATATGTTAAAGCGTTCCAAAGTTATAACCACTTAAATAGACACATGTCAGATTTTAAAAAATGGTCCATGTCAGGAAGGTGAAAAGTGGCTTCAGCGTTAAGGGGTTAAAGGGCAATTTGATGTCCAAAAATAAGAGATAGATTTGAGAATATCAGCTTTTTATGGCGTCTGTTGAAGATACTTCGTCTGATTCAACACCTTCCTAAGGTCCTGAATTTCAGGACATCAGGTCCTCCTAGTCCCTCTTCTGGGCTGTGTTACGACTCTCCCAGTCACCTGAGATCGGAAAAGTTCATAGGGTGTCAATGGTGTCACATGTAACTCTCTATTAGGTCAGGCTGGAGGCCTGTCACTAGCTGACATAGTAATGCACTGCACTACATAGGCAGTGCAGTCTATTGTACAAAAGATCAAGTGATCTCCTTTCAGTGTTACCTTCTGAAACAAAGTAATAGAAATATTGTTAAAAAATTTTCATGTAAAAAAAAAAATCAATGAAGTAAGAAAAATGAAATAAAAATTATATCAACACACAAAATCTCTGGCCTCTTTAATAAAATAAAATTTAAAGACACACGCATACCCATACCATAAAAATTACAATTGAAAATTATAATAGTTTTTTTAATGAATTACTTTATAAAAAATAACTTTATGAACTTTATGAATGCTAGATTTGCATTATTTCTTTTTTTAATATACTCTACAGAAATGGAGTTCATCAGTAAGACAAATCAAAACAAAAATACAATTACTATACTATATACTATTAAAAACTACATTTTGTCCTAAAAAAACAAGACCCAATGCAGCTAAAGGGACAGAAAAATAAAAATTGTATAGATTGAAGAAGACATTGACAAAAAAAATTAAATTAACTTGGAAAACAGGTGCAGAGATAAGGGGTTAAGGATCTTGTTTCCCAGATTTGTTATTGTTTTTTTCTTTTCTTTTGAATTACTTCCCTGATCCCGATTCCCTGTATAAAATCTGTGTTACCTTGGAAAGCCTGTTCTAACATGCCTGATGAAGGGACCTTAGCCATTAGAGAGTATCAAAATGTCAAGAAGGTTATTTTCTTTGGCCTTTATAAAAACATTCTTTTTCTTATATTCCACCTGTGTAGAGGCTTCTGTGAACCTCTGGCAGTTCATTTACAAGCACTGGTACACGCTGTGTAGAATAATGCTGATATCTCTGCCCATGCTCATAGTGATCTCCCAGTGTCATAAACCAAGGTTTGAGGATTTGGTGCCTCTCAATTTGAAATGAAATGTTAACTGGCACAACAACAAACACAAGACAAAGCACAACCAATAACAAAAGACTTTATATTATGTTTAAGGATTCATGTTCAATTTTTTGGGCTTTTCACAGTGAAGAGCTTTGGATTTTCAGTAATACCTAGAATAGTATTACTAGTAATTACTAGTAATATCTAGAATGTATTTTGTTTTTGGCATATTATGGTGCATAATTTGGCAGGACTAGTGGAAGAAAACAATGACATTCCTGGCATGTGGGATGGTTATAATTGGGGCTTAATTTTTTTTGTATTTAATTTTATTTTAAAATAATAAAATAATAAATAATAATAAAATAATATACACTGTGGCATGCATATGGTGTGTATTTTATATTATGGTTGGGGCTTAAATTATTCCATTTTTACCAGTGTGAAGTTAAAATTTAAAACATTTTGTCACAATAAGATCACTTTTGAGATTAGCATTTCTTTATTTGATGATGAAAATATAAGCAGAATTATTAAGAATACAGAAAGTTTTCAATATTTTAAAGACCTGTATTTATTTAAATATGAACTCATGTTTCTTTAGGACGGGAGAGTCCGCTGACAAAATGGGGTATGAAAGGTATTTGTTTTTTTTAAAGGAAATTACAATCTGGCATCAACATGAATGGCCACGAAAGGATCTTCATCATTGTTGCTGATCTGGAAGCGAGCAGAGCCAGTGCTTCCTACGGAGATCTGTTTACCGGTGCAGCGACTACCTTCCTTCTGTCCAGAGATCACGTCACAGTAGGTTCCAGCTGGGAGACCAGTGTTTAGTGTGACATCCATGTACCTAAAATAGATTTTATAAGATGTGAAGTATGTAATTAACCAAATTTTTTTTTGTGACTATCTAGACTTCTTTGCATATTTTCAGAAAATTCATTACAGGCAGTCCCCAGGTTATGTACAAGATAAGGTTGTTAAGTTTGGTCTTATGTTGAATTTGTATGTAAGTCGGAACAGGTATATTTTATAAGGGCAACTCCAGACCAACTTTTTTTGGCAATTGGCATTCTCTAAATTTTGTGCTGTTATGGGAACAAGGATTATTAATAAAACTTCAGTACAGAACCCTTACACCCAGAGAGCTTCTCCAGAGGTAATAGTGGGCAGAGAGGGCCGTCTGTATCTAGGGGTCATCTGTAAATCGGGTAATGTCTGTATCCAGATTTTACATATATCCACTCATGTATCTAGTTCAAGAGTAGAATAATAGATCACACATAAATGATTGTAGAAGAAGTGAGGTAGACAAGTTTTCTATGTTTCAAAATGTAAAAAAAAAATTACAGAAGTTGTGAATTAAGTGGGATTACTATAAATATATATAAAGCCAAACATAATTCCTACCAGTCATCGTTGTTAAAGACAATGAATCCTCTGTTTCCACGTCCAAATGCTACTTGATTGCTTCCATTGTCCCACCAGTTAGTAAAGGCCTGTCCATCTACCACATTACGGAAAATAACCATGTTCCTGGATAAGAGAACATAAAACAAATTAATAATTTAATTTAAGAAAAAAATGTGAATGCAATACACCAAACATATAGTACAACATATATTGTAATATATTTGTGAAGATATTTTTCAACTTACTTAATCTGGCGCCATCTGTGCTCACAGACCCAGTCATTACCGCAAGTACTATCAGCATTAATAGTCACAGACTTGGTGGATCCATCAGAGTTACTTGGTGGTCCAATCCAGTCATTGACATCCTATAAAAGAAAGAAGCAGATACCTATTATTTTCTAACTACACTCAGCCTAAACCTTTATTTAGTGTATGGTAAGTAATGATACCTTGCCATTGACCCAGTTTCTAGGCCATCTGTAGCTAGACATGACACGTGTAACTCCATAAGGATGAGCCAACATGAAGGCAACTCCCATCTTGTAAAGACTGTGAAGCCAGAAGGTAAACATAGGTGCTAAGCAGAATGAAAGAATATAAACTAATTTAATAATATTTTTTTTATTTTTTTTAACTAACATTACCGTGCATCAAAGAAGGTGAGAATTGAGGCTCCTCCAGCACCATGTCCTCTTTGGTTATCGTGGTTGTCCACAAAGACCAAGGCTCTGTTTGAGGCCATAAATCCCCAGCCTTCTCCCCAGTTCCTATAGTGGAAAAGTGCACGTTATAATGGCTCCTTAAAAATTATGAAGTTTACTTCTAATAGTTTTCTATTATGGTTCAAATTGTGCTTATGAATATAAAAATTTACCTCAAATAAGACATCTTCTCCCCATTCCACTTGCGGATAACATTTCCAAGTTTGGCACCATATTTGAATTCTGTGACTCTTCCGATTCCTAAGTATTCACTGTAAGAAATGGCTTCTCCACCAAGATCAATGACCTACCACCATAATGATAAATGCTATTACTGCTTAGGCCAAAAAAAAGAATAACATCAAATACAGGCGGTCCTCTACTTAAGAACACTCGACTTACATACGACCCCTAGTTACAAACGGACCACTGGATATTGGTAATTTATTATATTTTAGTCCTAGCTGTAACAGTTATCTAATGTGTCTGTAATGAAGCTTTAGTGTTAATCCTGATTCTTATGACACATTTTTAAAATCCAATTGTCACAGAGACCAAAAAAGTTCTGGCTGGGATTACAATGATAAAATATACAGTTCCGACTTACATACAAACTCAACTTAAGAACAAACCTACAGTCCCTATCTTGTATGTAACCCGGGAACTGCCTGTAATCAAGGGGACTGGGTTCAATGCAAACCCCGTGGGGAATTTTAATGACCCTGCTGCACTCCACATTCCCATCCACAGCTGATATCTGCCACACTTGCAGTCCAGACAGAAAACACAGAGCTGGAGACATGCCACTGGTTATATTTATATTTTGAAATATTTTGTACAGTTCTCAAAGGGGTAGCCTGGTGTTCCAGACCTTTAGCTACGGAATAATAGTGTGATTTCAAATTTTGTCCATGGTAAACTATAAATCTACACATCAAATAACCGATTTTCATTCATCTGAAAATGAAAATGTAAAAATGTAAAATTCAGAGAATTGAAACATGACATAAAAACATTACCTCCTGGAAGATAAAGGGTCTGGATCCACCAGCAAACCATCTTGTGTTGAGATTGTTCAGTCTGTCAGTGATAGCCTTGATGTCTCCAGGCCACATGTGTTTGGCAGCATCCAATCTAAAACCAGCTACACCAATGTTAATAAGGTTGTTCATAAAATCAGCAATCTTTCCACGGACATAGTCTTTCTCCAAGGCAAGATCCAGAAGACCAACAAGGCGACAGTCTCTGACCTGAGTAGATGAAACAGATGTGAACAGTTTTTAGATTAATATCTGAAACCTCTTTGTTAAGTATACACTTGCTTTTCAGGAAGGAACAGGAACATACGTACCTGGTAAACATCACCATAGTTCTCAATTTCTCCACTGCCAGTCCTGCACTTGCCATCATTAAAGTCCCAGTTAGAATATGGCACAGAAGGAAAATCTTTTGAACCAGCATTGAAATAACCTCCACAGCTTGAATGAGTACCAGCTCCACCTCCGGCGCCACACATGTGATTGATGATGGCATCCACATAGATATACACCTAAGGAATAAGGGATTAGAAGACATCGCTGTTATGTTAATGGTCAACAATAACAAATGTATTAAAAGTCCTAGATAAAGACAATTCTAATTTTTTAATTATTTCTTTTGATTACTTTTTAAAAACTCTTACCCCAACGTTGTTACATCTGGTCACCATGTCTCTGAATTGTTGCTCATTACCAGAGCGGGAGCAGAGCTTGTAGCTGATAGGCTGGTACCTTTGATACCAGGGTCTCCATGGATTGCTAAGCACAATATGGTCATTTGGTGGTGAAATCTAGAAAATACATAAACATCTAAATGTTATACATAAATTATGATACATTTAGTATGCATAAATAAATACAATATATAATATTCTGCACTAAAAAATAAATATATATATATATATATATATATATATATATATATATATATATACAGTATATAGGCAATACCAAATAGTAAATAAAATATTTTTATTGATTGCAACCATTGCAGTGGTTTTTAAAATGCTCCAGTAATATTGCATTTTATGGCAGAAGTAAAAAGGCTCCCTATGGTTAAAGTACCGTAGAGTGCCTAAAAATTTGTTTAAATAAAATTTTAAAAAGTTAAAAAATAAATAAATATTCAAAAAACCTAGAAGTTCAAATCACCCTCCTTTGCCTAGAACTGATATAAAAATCAACAAATAAGATCATCACCAGAGCCGGATCATAGGGGAGGCTCCCGGGGCGCACTTTGCCTTTAAAGGGGGCCCCCACCAAATTGGGGCAATGTATTTGGCGCCGGGCTCCCCCGGCCGCGGGTCAAATCCCACCGACGTTTCTGCCTTTAGTCTGTGGCAGAGCGAGGGAACAATAAGTTCCCTGCTGCTGGGTCACGTCGCAGAGTGGGACGTCACAGCATATGACATCACCGCGCCGCGACTCACGGTGCAGGCTGTAGCAGGGCGCCGCCATCTTTGTTTAAATACGATCTCCACCCTGACACCGCGAGGGAGGATGAAGACAGCGCGCATCATGGGAACGATGGAGGGTGAGTACAATTTTAGTATTTTATCTAGGACTGTATACAGTTATTATAGGGGGATTGTATATATTTATTATGAGGGTGGGGGTGTATAGAAATAATAGAAATCTGTATATAGTTGTTATAGGGGGTGTATATAGTTATTATAGGGAGATTGTATATATTTTTTATGGGGAATGTATATAGTTATTATAGGGGGTGTATATAGTAATATGGGAACTGTATATAGTTATTATAGGCCGGTGTATATAGTTATTATAAGGGGACTGTATATAGTTATTATAGGGGGACTGTAAATAGTTATATGGGGTGTATATAGTTATTATAGGAATAATATATTCAAAAGGAGAAAGAAGTATGCTATAAGACCCAAATTCAAAGTATAAACAAATTTATTTGTACCGTGGTACACCACAACACAAAATCACATATAAAAACATTTAAAAAGTGTGGAAAACACACAAACACAATACAGTAGGAAGACCTAGCATATGGTAATGCTGGTCCTCCTGACAGCCGCCAGCTCCCCCTACTCTCAGCGACCTCTCCTAACTGCACGTATATCACAACAGTGTAAACTGAAAAATGATGGCAATACATAAAACCAAGATGGCAAAACCCAAACAAACAACTATATGAAGGTATGAAGTACTCAATTGACAATAGAGCCAAATCGCTATCTGAAAATAAATATTTTTATAATAATAATGTTAAATGTTTTTATATGTGATTTTGTGTTGTGGTGTACCACGGTACAAATAAATTTGTTTATACTTTGAATTTGGGTCTTATAGCATACTTCTTTCTCCTTTTGAATATATTATTGGTGTGTTTTTGTATGACTTTTGACCCTGACCATATATATTTAAGGAGTGCTAGTCCTGCCCCTTTTGTTTCTCCTATAGTTATTATAGGGGCACTGTATATAGTTATAATAGGGGGATTGTATTTAGTTATTATAGGGGATGTATATAGTTATTATAGTGGGTGTGTATATAATTATTATAGGGGGACTGTATGTAGTTATTATAGGGGACTGTATATAGTTATTACAGAGGGACTGTATAAAGTTATTATAGGGGGTATATATAGTAATAGGGGCACTGTATATAGTTATAATAGGGGGATTGTATTTAGTTATTATAGGGGATGTATATAGTTATTATAGTGGGTGTGTATATAATTATTATAGGGGGACTGTATGTAGTTATTATAGGGGACTGTATATAGTTATTATAGGGGGACTGTATATAGTTATTATAGGGGGTTTATATAGTTATTATAAGGGCACTGTATATAGTTATTATAGGGGGACTGTATATAGTTATAGGGGGTTCATATAGTTATTATAAGGGCACTGTATATAGTTATAATAGGGGGATTGTATATAGTTATTATAGGGGTCTTTATATAGTTATTATAGGGTTTGCAGTGATTACAGTGATTGCTGGGGGAGCTGCATACAGTGATTGCTGGGGGAGCTGTATATAGTGATTGCTGGGGGAGCTGTTTACAGTGATTGCTGGGGAAGCTGTATACAGTGATTGCTGTGGGAGCTGTATACAGTGATTGCTGGGGGAGCTGTATATAGTGATTGCTGGGTGAGCTGTATATAGTGATTGCGGGGGGAGCTGTATACAGTGATTGCTGGGGGAGCTGCATATAGTGATTGCTGGGGGAGCTGTATACAGTGATTGCTTGGGGAGCTTTATACAGAGATTGCTGGGGGAGCTGTATATAGTGATTGCTGGGGGAACTGTATATAGTTATTGCGGGGGGAGCTGTATGCATTGGTTGCTGGGGGAGCTGTATACAGTTATTGCTGTGTTAGCTGTATACAGTGATTGCTGGGTTAGCTGTATACAATGATTGCTGGGGGAGCTATATACAGTGGTTGCTGGGGGAGCTGTATAGAGTGATTGCTGGGGGAGCTGTATATAGTGATTGCTGGGGGAGCTGTATATAGCGGTTTCTCAGGGGAGCTGTATATAGTGGTTGCTGGGGGAGCTGTATATAGTGATTGCTGGGGGTGCTGTATATAGTGATTGCTGGGTGAGCTGTATACAGTGATTGCTGGGCGAGCTGTATACAGTGATTGCTTGGGGAGCTGTATATAGTGATTGCTGGGTTAGCTGTATACAGTGATTGCTGGGGGAGCTGTATATAGTGATTGCTGGGTTAGCTGTATACAGTGATTGCTGGGGGAGCTGTATACAGTGATTACTGGGTTAGCTGTATATAGTGATTGCTGGGGGAGCTGTATATAGTGATTTCTGGGGGAGCTGTATACAGTGATTGCTGGGGGAGCTGTATATAGTGGTTGCTAGGGAGGCTGTATATGGTTAAGCTGGGGGGCGGTATATAGCGATTGCTGTTCCCTGTCTGGACTACATTCAATGGGGGCCTCCACCATATTTTGCGCCCAGGGGCCCCCCCCAACCTTAATCTGGCCCTGATCATCACCATGTTAGGTATCATTGCGCCCCATAATTTAGATCCATCAAAATATAAAAACCTTTATACCCGGTGGCAAACCCCATTTCTATTTGCATTAGTTAATGTTCCAAGTAATATACTAAAGAAACACTTTTGGTTCATTCATTGTGCAGTATAAATTATGTTTCATCTTTAAAAAAAGGCTACATAATAACCCACATTTTTTATATACTGTGCATAATAACCTATTTTATAAATAATAATAAACCTGAATTCCAAAATTTTAGTTCTGTAATGATTTTTTTAAATTTTAATAAAAATAAATTAGAAAACTGTTTAAATCCCCAAATTGCATTCATTAAATCTAAAAGCAAAAAAACAGCCTTTACAATGTGGTGGCACAACAAATTATATTTTTGTAGAAAAGAAATGTTTGTGTTACGCAAAAGTAAAAAAAAAGAAAATCGAAACTATACAAATGACTAAAATATAAATTCCAATAAATCTAAAGTCTACAAATCTTCAATAAAAATGTACATTTATATTAGGGCAGATAATAGTGTATATATTTTTTTTAATTATTATCATTAAATTATTATGTGCTGGTCGTATGATAAACTGATTTCATAAATATTTCGATAAATCTTTAAGGGTATTGTGACACTTATGCGTTAGCAGCTACTTTCTGTGGTTTGCCACTGATTGCTAAGCTGCATATGATCTTGCAGGTGTAAACATTTGCCTGTCCTGGCATAGCCCAGGAACTAGTGAGATATCTCAAGCATCAACAGTGGCCATTTACGCTAGTATAATATCACCATAATAGTTTTTACAATGGCACAATCTCAAAGGGGAAAAAAATATTACTGGTGATAGAGTGTCCTAATTAGGTCTAGGCAATGGAAAGACTGTTTTTGAAACGTATTTTTGCCTCTTTATTTACGAAATATGAACTTTGTAAAAGTGCCGGAGGTGCTCAGGCTGACGGTGCCTGAGTGCCTCACGGCTTTCCCAAACTTTAATTTATGAACATCCCCGCTGCAAGCCTTCTCCTGCTCCTGGCCGGGAAATTATGAGAGAGCTCACGCCCTGTTCTCATCATGCCCTGGCCCCCTGATATCACTGGCTGAGAGCAGGAGGAGGCTTGTAGCAGGGGTGTGCAGAAATTAAAGTCGGGGAAGCCACAAGGCGCTCGGGCGCTGTCAACCTCTGGCCTCTGGCACTTTAACAAATGTCATATTCCATTAATAAAGAGGCAAAAAAACATCTTAAAAACAGTCCCCCTATCCCCTAGACTGAATAAGCACTCTAATCAGGATACTCTATCACAAGTAATCTGCTGATAGATGTCCTATAAGTACAATTGATTAATATAACAGGTGTTGCCTACCTACCTGAACTCCTCCAAATCCATTGGGTGCCAAAAATCTCTCACACTCTGCTGCAATGTCATCCCATCTCCACTCAAATAAGTGGACAAGTGATGTCCGTCCTGCTCTAGTGTTGGGATTGTATTGAGCTGAGCATAGCCCAACAGCCACCAACAGAAGAAGGAGCTTCATTCTGCCTGCTAATGTGGGGTTGTACTGTTTTTGTTTCTTTTATACTATCAGTTATGTAACAATTTGCATTTCTGAATGAGCACCTGTAACTTTTTTCTGTGATATAAGAAGCCAGGTGACAACAGTCTGGAAATTCTCACATGTAGATGTTTGTTACTAGTACATAATGAACTGAGGAAAATGAGTCTACTAAAGGATATAGGAGCAAATATAACACAAGAATTACAAAGATTAAAACAAAACACATAAAATTTGATAAATAAAGCACACAATTTTAGCAAATTACAAATCACATCTAAAAGTAAATCAGATAAATAGCATTTGTATTGGTAAAAATGTATTTTGTATGACACAGAATAGAGACAAACATCAATTGAAGGTAGTTGTTACTATTAGCATAACCGAATCACTGAACTGGGTCAATAGGATGAATCTGATTTGCAATAACCTGATGTGACCACCCATCACAGAATGGAACTGTCTGCTTCCGATTCCATCCTCTATTGATATGGGAGCAATTGATATGTGGGCTTGTTGGGTGTTGGACCCTTACCAATCTGATAATAAGGATTTATTCAATTAATACATCAATAATTTAAGCACCAGTGCCACACAAATTCTTCTGTGTATCGAACTTTAAATTAATTAGATTTTCTAAATTCACAAGTCCTGCAGATTTTAAATCATATTTGTCTGAATTGACCCTATAACTTTAACTTTCATCCCTTGAAAAAAAAAATATATATTTTGATGAAGATTTGGACCAAAAGGATTATAAGCTAATTAGACTGTCACTCAGGTCACCGGAAGCCTAGATCAGAAGTGCTACAACAAGGAGGTATTCGCACATGAAAAAAAGGGAGACCACACTGGTTGACTAGTTTTCAAATAAGACTTTATTAGATTATGAAAATCAAGTTTAACCAATTCCAGCCTCTTCTTCAGATGAACATGGACGTTTTCTCTAAACACATCACAAGTGTTTTTGAACCCAGTCGTCCAGCACAGTTCTTTTTTTGCAAGAAAGAACACCATCTTTGAACTGTATTGTTTTAACTGTATTTTTTAACCTGTCATAAACTTGAATATTCAACATGCTGAGGCATGTAAAGACTGAGATGAAACTCTTTGGGAGGGGTTCTCTGAGAACTGCATGTCAACTTTCTTGAATGTTTTCATAATAGTTTCTAAATGTCATTTCCAGATGGGCCTAAGTCCTTAGTATGATGTTATTAGTTGCTGAAGTTCAGTTCTTTAGTGGCAATTGAAGACCTGGATGATACTTATTCCATGTTTCTCCGATTTGGCCTAGTTTTGGTTTAATGGCATGGTAGAGTGTGTCATGTGTTGTACAGATGGGTTTATTTATTTACACAATTGTAAAACCTTCAAAGAGTCAAGTGCTACTTTTCAATTAGCACTAATGTATAAAAAAATAATGATGGTTTACCAGCTGATAAATAGTTTGTAGGTCTTTATTATGACAACAAAAATGTTTAAACTATTGAGGTATGGAATCCACAAGCAGCAAGTTTGAAAGTGGGATCTCAATGTATAGGATTTGTGTTTTAGCACATCCCATAGATGCCAAGGCAGTTATACCAAAGTCAATAACTTAAACATTTTGTTTCAAGGTATTTGATCACATAGGGTCTGAGAACAGACTGAAAACACAGGTAGAAACAGTTGACCTTGAGATTTTCCCCTTCCTATCTGTTCTTTCCTATTGTCCCACCCACATTAGGTGGTGGGTAGATGATCCCTCCCTGCATGAAAGTGAAAAACATAGAGACATAGACAAGACAGTATAAACAGATTAAAATAGTCACCAGAGCCAAGGCACAACACAGAATGTACAAGACAGTAGAATAGTCCAGTCAGTATACCAGGAAAAAAGAGTCACGAGAATCACAAGAATGGTATGGTAAGAGGAAAACTTTATAGCCAGCACTAGAGATGAGCGAGTATACTCGTCCGAGTATACTGCTCGATCGAGTATTAGCATACTCGGACCGGCTCGTTACTCGGATGAGTATCTCGCCGGCTCGAGATGAGCAGTAAATATAAAAATATTACACATGTTTGCAGATGTTTTACTTGTAAGAACACATTGAAATAACACTATTCTTCACTTTCCAGGTGATTGCGCGTGTCTCCGCTAAGTTAGGAGATGTTCAGAACATCTGGAATGTGAAGAATAGTGTTCTTTCAATGTGTTCTGCACTTAAATGGTCCTGTATTCACTGTTTTTAATGTTTTAATTCTATTCTTCACTTTGCAGCTGTGCGCGCGTATCTCCGAACCTATCGGGAGACACGCGCGCACACCTGCAATGTGAAGAATAGAATTAAAACATTAAAAACAGTGAATACAGGACCATTTAAGGGCAGAACACATTTAAATAACACTATTCTTCACTTTGCAGCTGTGCGCGCGTATCTCCGAACCTATCGGGAGATACGCGCGCACACCTGCAATGTGAAGAATAGAATTAAAACATTAAAAACAGTGAATACAGGACCATTTAAGTGCAGAACACATTGAAAGAACACTATTCTTCACATTCCAGATGTTTGTGCACATCTCCTAACTTAGCGGGAGACACGCGCGAACACCTGCAAAGTGAAGAATAGTGTTATTTCAATGTGTTCTTACTAGAGATGAGCGAGCACTAAAATGCTCGAGTGCTCATTATTCGAGACGAACTTTTCCTGATGCTCGAGTGCTCGTCTCGAATAACGAGCCCCATTGAAGTCAATGGGAGACTCGAGCATTTTTCAAAGGGACCATGGTTCGGGAATAAAATGTGTTAATTAATTGAAAAAGAATGTCTTCTGATAAGTTAGCAGATGTATGCAAACATCTGCAATCTATTCTTCACTGTTCCGCGTGTATATTATCTCCCGACAAGTTAGCAGATGTGAAGAACAGTGAAGAATAGAATAAAAACAGTGAACACAGTGACCACAGGATCATTTAAGTGAAAAACACAGTGAAGAATAGATTGCAGATGTTCGGCACATCTGCTTACTTGTCGGGAGATACGCTGTCCCGGGATCCGCTGCTCTTCTTCCACTGAAGTCTCCCCGATGTCTCCGTGCCCCTATGTCTCCGTGCCCCTATGTCTCCGTGCCCCGATGTCACCGTGCCCCGATGTCACCGTGCCCCGATGTCACCGTGCCCCGATGTCACCGTGCCCCGATGTCTCCGTGCCCCGATGTCACCGTGCCCCGATGTCTCCGTGCCCCGATGTCACCGTGCCCCGATGTCTCCGTGCCCCGATGTCTCCGTGCCCCGATGTCACCGTGCCCCGATGTCTCCGTGCCCCGATGTCTCCGTGCCCCTATGTCTCCGTGCCCCGATGTCTCCGTGCCCCGATGTCTCCGTGCCCCGATGTCTCCGTGCCCCGATGTCTGCGTGCCCCTATGTCTCCGTGCCCCTATGTCTCCGTGCCCCGATGTCTCCGTGCCCCGATGTCTCCGTGCCCCGATGTCACCGTGCCCCTATGTCTCCGTGCCCCTATGTCTCCGTGCCCCTATGTCTCCGTGCCCCTATGTCTCCGTGCCCCGATGCCTCCGTGCCCCGATGTCTCCGTGCCCCTATGTCTCCGTGCCCCTATGTCTCCGTGCCCCGATGCCTCCGTGCCCCGATGCCTCTGTGCCCCGATGTCTCCGTGCCCCTATGTCTCCGTGCCCCTATGTTTCCGTGCCCCGATGCCTCCGTGCCCCGATGTCTCCGTGCCCCGATGTCTCCGTGCCCCTATGTCTCCGTGCCCCGATGTTTCCGTGCCCCGATGTCTCCGTGCCCCGATGTCTCCGTGCCCCTATGTCTCCGTGCCCCGATGTTTCCGTGCCCCGATGTCTCCGTGCCCCGATGCCTCCGTGCCCCGATGTCTCCGTGCCGCTCCGTGCCGCTGCCCGATGTCTCCGTGCCACTGCCCGATGTCTCCGTGCCGCTCCCCGGTGTCTCTGTGCTGCTCCCCGGTGTCTCTGTGCTGCTCCCCGGTGTCTCTGTCCTGCTCACCGTGTTCTTCAATGTGTTCTTCACACATATATATTGTTCTTCACATACTATTTTGTTCGCACCGTTCCGCGCGTATCTTCCGACAAGTAAGCAGATGTGCCGAACATCTGTAATCTATTCTTCACTGTGTTCTTTACTGTGTTTTTCACTTAAATGATCCTGTGTTCACAGTGTTCACTGTTTTTATTCTATTCTTCATTGTTCTTCACTGTGTTTTTTTAATTAAATGCTCGATCTCGAGCAGGGGAAATACTCGTCCGAGCAACGAGCCGTTTCGAGTACCTTAATACTCGAACGAGCATCAAGCTCGGACGAGTATACTCGCTCATCTCTAGTTCTTAGAAGTAAAACATCTGCAAACATCTGAAAATTTTTTTTTTGCACTGTTCTTTTACTGTTCAGTTTTATTAAAAAAATGCTCGGGTCTCCCATTGACTTCAATGGGGCTCGTTATTCGAGACGAGCACTCGAGCATCTGGAAAAGTTCGTCTCGAATAACGAGCACCCGAGCATTTTAGTGCTCGCTCATCTCTAGCCAGCACCCTAAGAAGGGTAAGCAGGATTCTTATATCATCTCAGAGCTTAGGTCCTGATAGTGATTGGGCTAGCACTCCGAGATTCAGACAACACAGAGTGCAGGTAAGCAATGTGAGAAGTGTGAGAAGTTGTCAATCACAGTGGATTAACTGTCAAAAAAACAAAGCTAGGCTGCAAAAAAAAAAAGATCGGTGTGGTGCTGAACAATCATCATCTTCTCAGCTGCAATCCACAGAAAGAAAATGACATTGACACAGATGTTACAGTATTCCTGAACTTTTTTTTGTTGTGGAACAGGGGACTTTGTTACTATTGCTATGAGGTGTTTATTTTGGGGTGGATGGTGATGCATGCAATCTCTATCCACATCATGATGATCTTTTATTTTTAAGTGTTTAAACATTATGGTATGTGGGGTACAAATCTGACACCTAGAAGTGGGTCTTCAAAGAGAAAGAATCATTGTCCAAATACAAATGGAAGCACCATTTGCAAGTTCAAAGTTGAAGGACACAGTGACTACACTACATGGACATGGCAGGAAAAGCAAACTATTGCCAGCTGCCACCAGATTTCTAAAGGGCTACATGGTCAAAAACCCAAGCGTGACTACAAAATAGCCTGCAAAAAGATTTTCTTAAGTAAAACTCTGCATAGTATGGCATACAATAAAATTTAAAGGTTTCTATTCCCAGACTTAAAAATGGACACCTTTTCTGACTCTGAGGTACACAAAAAGCCAACTGCAATATGTTAAAAATAATTTTGCTGTGTGAAAAGATTAAACAAATATAACATTTTGAGGGCTTCTGAATTAGCATTACAGGCGGTCCCCTACTTAAGGACACCCGACTTACAGACAACCCATAGTTACAGACGGACCCCTCTGCCCACTGGGACTATAGTAAAGCATCCAGAGAGCTTCACCAGAGGTCACAGACTGCAATGATCAGCTGAAAAGTGTCTGTAATGAAGCTTAATTGATAATTCTTGGTCCAATTGCAGCAAAAATTTTGAAACTCCTATTGTCACTGGGGCAAAAGAAAAAAATTTGTCTACAACTTCAATTGTAAAATATACAGTTTCGACTTGCATACAAATTCAACTTAAGAACAAACCTCCAGACCCTATCTTGTATGTAACCCGGGGACTGCCTGTATGTCTAAAAAAGGAAGATTAAGCAGAGTGGTGGCTTTGCAATGCCTTGGAACTCCTCTGATTTTTATGGCCTTAAAAAATTTTGTGTGTGGAGGACAAGGACAGGATAAGTTGAAATACAAAATGGAATTCTTTAAATTTCTTTTTTGAATGCTTTCAATTTTAACTTATCATAGACGATGATGAAAAAAAATCTTTACACCGAGTTCTAGCTTTATGTTAGTTTATTAGGTGATAAAAACTTGAGCAGGAATAATAACAATACAGAAAGGGTGGTTAGAGTTTCTATCCCACATGGAGTGAATCAATGTTCTAGAGACCTGCATTTCTGTAAATTGAGACACAAGTTTCTTTGGAACATAGAGGTCACTTCACAACATGTGATATAGAAGGTCTGGTTGTATGAGATATTACAATCTGGAATCAACATGAATGGCCACAAAGGGATCTTCATCATTGTTGCTGATCTGGAAGCGAGCAGAGCCATTGCTGCCTACAGAGATCTGTCTACCGGTGCAGCGGCCACCCTCCTTCTGCCCAGAGATCACATCACAGTAGGTTCCATCTGGCAGACCAGTGTTTAGTGTGACATCCATGTACCTAAAACAGATAACTTAACATGATACACTTTCTAGGTATTCAAGTTTTGTCTGCAGATTTTAGATCAATTTATTATGCAATGCATCCTATTGCAAAAGAAATGTTGGTTATCATATTTGGTTGTGAATAATTGAAATGACTATAATATTATATATAGTAAGAAGCTAAACAAGATTCCTACCAGTCATCATTGTTAAAGACAATAAATCCTCTGTTTCCACGCCCAAATGCTACTTGATTGCTTCCATTGTCCCACCAGTTGGAGAACGGCTGTCCATCTACCACATTACGGAAAATAACCATGTTCCTAAATAAAAGAGCAAAATATTCATTAGAAACAGTAAGAGGTGCAATACATTGTGCTTTAGAATAGCCTGACTATTTGTTATACATTTTAAAATTGGTCTCGAAGATGTTTTCACTGATAAAATATAAACTTAATATCGAATTGTCAGTTACATTATGTGCATGATATTACCATTAAAATTTATAAGAATATTAACAAAGAAAGACGTACAATTTGAGACACTTACCTGATCTGGCGCCATCTGTGCTCACAGACCCAGTCATTACCGCATGTAGTATCAGCATTAATGGTGACAGGTTTTGTAGAACCATCAGAGTTACTTGGTGGTCCAATCCAGTCATTTACATCCTATGAAGAAAGTAGCAATTTCTAATTATTTTTTTTTATCAGTTTTATCTTGAAGCAATATTAAACACATTGGTAGTAATCTTACCTTGCCATTGACCCAGTTTCTAGGCCATCTAAAGCTGGACATAACACGTGTGACGCCATAGGGATGAGCCAACATGAAGCCAACACCCATCTTGTAGAGACTGTAGAGTCAGAATGTAAACATAGATGTTTAGCAAATTGAATGGGTGAATCAAAAACAGTGATTAATATGAATACATGAAAGATTCTGACTATTTACTTTCATGGGAAAATATATGATTATAATCTTGTTAAAAACCCCAAATCAAAATGTCAGATCTGGAAATTATCAAATTACAATTTTCTATAAGGTTTTATATTTTTAAAAAGCATTAAGATTAGAGATGAGCGAGCACTAAAATGTTTGAGTGCTCGTTATTCGAGACAAAATTTTCCCAATGCTCGAGTGCTCCTCTCGAATAACGAGCCCCATTGAAGTCAATGGGAGACTCGAGCATTTTTCACTGACAGAACACATTGAAAAAACACTAAAGAAGAACAAATTGCAGATGTTTGTAGATGTTTTCACTGAAAGAACACATTGAAAGAACACAGTGAAGAACACATTGTAGATGTTCCGTACATCTGCTAACTTATCGGAAGACACGCGTGCAGAACAATGTTCTTCACAATAGTATATGAAGAACAATATGTGTGAAGAACACATTGCATATGTTTCCATACATCTGCAATGTGTTCTTCACACATAATGTTCTTCATATACTATTGTGAAGAACACCGTTCGGCGCACGTGTCTTCCGATAAGTTAGCAGATGTTCAGAAAATCTGCAATGCGTTCTTCACTGTGTTCTTTCTGTGCTTTTGTTCCTGCACCAGCCCACTTCGCTCTAGCCTCCACTTTAGCCCCCGCTCCGATCCTCCCTGCCCGCTCCAGCCCCACTCCTCTATGCCCACTCCACCCCCCGCTCCACTTCTCCATGCCCCCTCCTTGATGCCCGCCCCGATCCTCCATGCCCGCTCCAGCCCCTGCTCCGCTCCTCCATGCCAGCTCCGTGATGCCTGCTCTGATCCTCCATGCCCACTCCAGCCCCGCTCCCCTCCTCCATGACCGCTCCAGCCCCCGCTCCTCCATACCCGCTCTGTGATGCCCGCTCCGCTCCTCCATGCCTGCTCCATGATGCCCGCTCCAGTCCCTGCTCTGCTCCACTTCAGCCTCCGCTCCTGCATGCCTGATCCAGCGTCGGAGCTCGTGTCTTTGGCTAAGTGAGCAGATCTGCAATCTGTTCTTCACTGTGTTCTTTCACTTAAATGATCCTGTGTTCACTGTTTTAATTGTATCCTTTACTGTTCTTCACTGTCTTTTCTTAATTAAATGCTCGATCTCAAGCAGGGGAAATACTCTTCCGAGCAACGAGCCGTTCCGAGTACTCTAATACTCGAACAAGTATACTCGCTCATCTCTAATTAAGATACAAAAAAGTCTACGTAGGTTTGAAATGACTTTAATTGTACTGAGAAAAAGCTAAAGGTACCGTGCATCGAAGAAGGTGAGAATTGAGGCTCCTCCTGCACCATGTCCTCTCTGGTTATCATGGTTGTCGACAAAGACCAAGGCTCTGTTGGAAGGCATGAAGCCCCAACCTTCTCCCCAATTTCTAGAGAGTGGATAAATAAACTAATAAATAACTAATATTTCTTAACTGGTAACAGACCTTTATACAGCAAACCTTTATTATAGAGCTATGGTCCATTTTTTAAAAAACATATTTAGCTTGTGAAAAATAGCTTGTTTGACATCATGTTGTTAAGTCTATTAAAATGTACATAACTCTTAAAACATTGGGGTTGATGTATCTCTAAATTGTCTGCCTATGTGTGGCATTGTTTTGGCACCGTTGTGGTGCAGTTGCTGCTTTTTTACTTTCCATTGTGCCAAATGAACATAGGACAATGCAAAGCCACTTCGACCCTGCTTGTACCAAATTAATTAAACTTTCATAGCCAAGTTCTCACAATTGGACTTAATTCATGTAATGCAAGTTTTCGTTTTAGTTGCAAGTTTTGGCGCAGAAACACTCCAGCCACTCCAAGTCAAATAAATCTTACAGGCAGTAAAGCGCCAAAGACAGTTATAGAACACTCCCAATGAGCCTGTCTAATGATAAACTACCCCCATTTAGTCTACTTTGGAGTGCTCTAAAGTAAGAACATTAAATCTACACATCATTAGCAGTATTACTCAATCTGTCTGAAAATGTAAGACTTCCACCTTTCTAGTATGCTACATCAAAAAAAAAATTAATTCACCACCTCTTAAATTTTTTTCCAATCTGTGAAAGCTAACTTTTCTGAACTAATTTCCATAGCATGAAAAAGTATTGGGGAAAAAAATAAAGACATTTTGCATTTATTATCTTTTTTAAAATAAATTTAAATTTTAAATAAATTATTAACACTGTATTATTAACATTGTAAATTGGCTGATTTATGCTACTACTGACTTCAAGTAAGACATCTTCTCTCCATTCCACTTGCGAATAACTGTTCCAAGTTTGGCACCATATTTGAATTCTGTGACTCTTCCATTTCCAAAGTATTCATTGGCTGATATAGCTTCTCCTCCAAGATCAATGACCTATAATAACCCAAAAAGATCTAAACAATATTTTTAATTATTGTTCCATAACTTACATTTAATGGTTAAAGTCCACCATCATAATGAACAACTTTGAGTATTACTTTAATTCAATAAATACATCAACATATTAGCAGTCTCTAGTCTTCTACCTCTTTACTTTGTGCTGGTTACCCAGGAGAACCCATATCCAGTTCTTGACGGTCCAAAAGGTTACTAAATGACCAGATAGGAACAAGTACTCCTCTGGTCCTGATTCTCCTCGCCCCCATCATAGTTTGCGTGCTCCTGCACAATGTGTTGTCCTGTGCCAACACATGTCTTGCCCCTACACTAACACTGTAATATGACTTTCTTTCACTTCACTTGATCCCCTCTTACACAGTACAAGAGGCCACATTGAGTCCAATTAATGACTGGCCTGAACCATTTTTACCACTGGGAGGAGATTCACCAGAATTAATAAATTAATAAGCTTCTAGTCCCTTCTAGAAAATTGCATATTACAGAAAACAGTCATAGAATGTATAATCAATCAGTTGGTAACATACCAGTCTAACACTGGGAAAAATATTGTAAAAAAAAAAGTTACCTCCTGGAAGATAAAGGGTCTGGATCCAGCAGGAAACCATCTTGTGTTGAGATTGTTCAGTCTGTCAGTGATAGCCTTAATGTCTCCAGGCCACATGTGTTTGGCAGCATCCAATCTAAAACCAGCTACACCAATGTTAATAAGGTTGTTCATAAAATCAGCAATCTTTCCACGGACATAATCTTTCTCCAAGGCAAGATCCAGAAGACTAACAAGACGGCAGTCTCTGACCTGAGAACCAAAATAGATGTCTCCATCAATGGTAGATAATGGGCAGACTAAGATATATCTATTTCTGTATAATCCGGCAATAATCAGTAAGTGTACCTGGTAAGCATCACCATAGTTCTCTATATCTCCACTGCCAGTCCTGCACTTGCCATCATTAAAGTCCCAGCCAGAATATGGTACCGCAGGGAAATCTCTTGATCCAGCATTGAAATAGCTGCCACAAGTTGAATGAGTGCCAGCACCGCCGCCAGAGCCACACATGTGATTGATGATGGCATCCACATAGATATACACCTAAGTAACACAAGATTAGAAGACATTATTGTCTCACTAATTTTTAGCAACTGTCAAGGGGTTGAAAGCTACTAGAATGTAAACATTTTTATGTGTCAATTATAAATAAGTTTACCAGTTGATTAAACTTTTTGAAGTCTGAGGGGATTAGCTACCAGTCCAATTAGGATTATCTTTAATGGTACCAAGGTTAGGACAACTTTATGCTCATTTAATGGATTTATATAGAAATTTTACCTACCCCAACATTGTTACATCTGGTCACCATGTCTCTGAATTGTTGCTCATTACCAGAACGAGAGCAGAGCTTGTAGCTAATAGGCTGGTACCTTTCCCACCAAGGTCTCCATGGATTGGTGACAATAATGTTTTCATTTGGAGGAGAAATCTAAAAATGAATAAAAAATAAGTCTTGTATAAAATGTAGCCTAAAAGGCATTAGTAAGGGAAACTGGTATATTGGGGCATCTTTATAAAACGTGTCCTAGGGTTAAACAATGCAGAGTAAGACAGTCTTATTCTGCACCAGATCAATATGGTCTGCTGCTGGCTAATAAATCTGCACCTCCGATTAGGATGAAATTCTGTAGTGTCAGGAGTATTTTTAGCGCTCGGTCACACCCCCTTTTCACAGGCCACGCCCTGTTTGTCGTGCTAGGCATGTGAGAGCCAGAAAACTGTCTAAAACCCATTCTAAATGTGGTGCAGACACTTTTTTAGTGCATACTACAACAAAAGTATGTCGCAGACAGATTGATAAATCTCCTTCATTGCGTCTTACCGACTCTTTCAGTTCAAATATTGTCCCTTTTATATTTAAAACCTCTTTCTTACATTTTGTAGACAGTTTTTTGGATACCTCAAATTGCACCACTAAACATTCTATTTAGAAGATCTATTTTTTTGTTGGATGGTGTCCTGTGCAGAATCTTGTTCTATTAACATGACTATATACTGGCTTGCTTTTTGTCTTACTACTTCTTTTTAGTAGCGTCATTTTTCAGTTTGGGATAACCTTATTGTTCAGTAACCATCTAGCAAAAGGAAAGGTCCAAAGAAAAATGTCCAAAGAAAAATTGCCCTGTGCACAGGGCTGCAGGGCAGTCTATAAAGTTCTACTTTGGGGGGGGGGGGGTCATTGCACTCCTATATATCCATCAATTTGTTTTTTGCAAGACAGAGTGAAGTGCATTTAAGTTTTTGGTTCTTTGTAATAACATTTTTTTAAAGCATCATACCTTGGCTTTCAAACATTTGATAGGCTTTCAAATAAATTAGATGCTGTGGTTAACATTAGAGAAGCAAATAATTAATTAAATAATCTAAAAACCAACTCATGTTAATCTTCAATCAATTTCTTAATGACTTCAACTGTTGATAGCTGTGTGTATGCTTTACATACATACATACAAACATTTGCAATATTTTGTCCTGAAATGCCTATGCTACATGTGGTTACAAGTAGCTACATTGTATAAGACATAAGTACTGCAGATTTATCTCTAGTCTTAGAAACATTTAGATAATATGGCACATGTCAGTTGACAACCGAGCTAAGAAGCATACTATAGAGTTAGTGGGAAAATAGATTCACTACATTAAGAAAGTTAGTTGCATACCCCCGCCAGAGCATAGTATTGTATGTTTTTACATATTGAGAATACTAGATCAAAAATCATTCCAAAAGAACAACAATCCACATGGATCTGGGGGAGAAGAACAACCCAACCAAATCACAAAAAACAGCTCACAAACCAAATACTAACCCCCCCCCCCCCAAAAAAAAAATTAACATAAAATGGTTCCAAAAACAACTTTATTAACAATAAAAGGTCAGACACAACACTCATCTGTATGTTCTAAGGGAAGGATACCGGATAATACCAAGTCCCACTGGATAACAGCCCATATGGTAGGTATACATTTCAATGATCTTAATCGAAACACTGAAGGCAAAATTCAGTCCCAATGAAGAGCAAGTGCTAACTATCATTGGATATCCTCCCACATCACATCACATCAACTGCATAAACACACAAAAATTATGATAAACGCTTACCCATAGTGATGAATTAAAGCAGTTGGACACTGTAAGAGTGAAGTTTAATACAATGTAAGACGATAAGGGTGCTAAGTATCTTGCTACCAACACCACATCCTTCTTTGGTCCCGTTTAAATAAGACAGTAAACCACGAACAGTTTTAGATGTGGAAACTATCAGTTAATAATGTAATACAGTAAAAAACATTGGACACATCATAATCAATCATATAGGTTGTGTCGTCTACCCACCTGAATTCCTCCAAATCCATTGGGTGCCAAGTATCTCTCACACTCCGCTGCAATGTCATCCCATCTCCACTCAAATAAGTGTACAATTGATGTCCGTCCTGCTCTAGTGTTGGGATTGTACTGAGCTGAGCATAGCCCAACAGCCACCAACAAAAGAAGGAGCTTCATCCTGCCTGCTAATGTGACAACGTACCAGTCTTGATCAGCTCTTTTATATGATGAGTTATCTAATGGTTTGTTTTTCTTATTGACCACCTGTGACCTTTACTGTGCAAAACCAGGTGAAGATATTGTGAAAATTCTCAAGAAGACATGTTTTCTCATTTTTGTAGCATGTTCATATCAATTGAACATGATACACAGAACATATATGAACAATGATAACAAAAAGTCACATAACTATAGTAATGTAGGGAAAATGTCACTCTGCTTACCTGGGTGCTGGTTCATCCTATCCCCCTATTATGTACGTGTCAATTTACCTCATATTAGTGAATATCTATACAACAAGTATAGAAGTATATATCACATAACTTTCATTGATAAAATGTAAAAATAATGTGCTGACATGTGGCTGCTTTATTTCATAGTTAATAAATTATTTATGGTCCTAATAATGACATATCCAGTGATTGTTTTCTTTATTCTAATGAATAATTGTTCACCAACTGTGGGTGAACAGATCTCAAAAGAATAGAAGAATAATGTTAGCAGCATAAAATAATTGCAGTGGGATGATGTTTACTGTACTATAAGAGTGTAATGAACCATGTTTCTTGAATGAATTATAAAAACACAGAGAGAAATTCATCCCTTCAGCCTGTCTTCTTGCTTATTTTGTTGCTAAATTGGTGCATCTGCAGATTTGGGCAATTTTTTGTGACTGTTGCCTACTATCGACATTTTTCAATTCTCCTAATTTATGCCATATTTGTTAACTAAACGTGTGACTGATGTGTGACACAAATACACTGTAGACCTCAACAACTTATGCACCCGATTTATCAAGCAGACAAAACCACTAGCTCATTCCTGCCTAATGATAAATTTCCTCCACCAACTCTGTCCCCCACTATGTCAACAGGGTTGTCTGCGATCATTACAATGCAGACTTCACTTCCTACCCAGTGCACCTTTATACATTATACATCCTGATTCTTAGCCCCGTTCACTGGGCCCATTACCGCCTTGTAACCTAAGCCATTAGGTGGTGAGAACTAGAGAGGAGTGCATTTTCAAAAATTAGATTTTTTACTAATTAGCCAAAGTTTTCAAAATAACCTAATTTACTGCAAAGTATTTTGCCACAATGCAAGCATTAAAAATGCTATTTTAAAGCACTGGTTTGTTGACATTACCACATGAAACAGGTCTGGAGACATGGAAGGAGCAGTTTAGGAAATAGTCCAGCAATCCCCCTATAGTTGTCTAAAACTCTTCTTTTATGCATGTTATAGCGTCACACTTAGGCTGACTCACAGTAGAACAGTTTAATCTTGTGGGCCCCTGAGCTTGGTGGAACGTCGGACCCTGCATGAGGTGTACAGAACCCTCACAGAACATGTTACAGTTATTCAGCATAAAGGATTTCAACGACCCTATTATAATATATGTCTAAATGGGGCCACCCTTCCACTTAAAAAATATAGATATGTGTACACTCACACATGTCTATGCAGTCACACACATTTATACACTCCTGTGCACACATTTATGCACCCATATATACATCTATACACAGATACAGTATATACATATACTATATAGTACATAAACATATAGTAAATATACATCATATTAATGCACATACATTATATACACACCATAAACATAATATAAACACAATACACACACATATAACATATACACAAATACATACATCACCATATCCAGATACAAAGCATATATTCATACATATGCAGCATATACATATCACATATACACACATGCATACAATAAATCTGACTTCATGCAGCCCAGTAGCTGCTGACCACGTGGGGGAAGTAGATGGCAAGAAGTAGAGACCATAGATTCCTAGTACTGAAGTTCCACTCTTACCCAACTGTTCTTGTCCTGAACTGCTGGCTCAGGTTTGTACTGTAGAAGATGTGCACTGTTATAAACATATTGGGGCACATTTACTTATCCGGTCCATTCACTTTCCAGCGGTGGCTTCTAGGACGAGCGTTCGGGTCTTCCGGCGATTCATGAAGGTCCTGTGCCCGATGTCCACCAGGTGTCGCTGCTGCGCCGAAGTCGGCCGAGGTGCCCCGGAGTTCATCGTCTTCATCGTGGTGCATGTGAGTATGGCCCGTGCGACCAATTTTTTTTTTAAATGCGGCAGTTTTTCCGAATCCGTCGGGTTATCGTTCGGCCACGCCCCCATTTCCGTTGCATGCATGCCAGCACCGATGTGCCACAATCCGATCCCGTGCGCCAAAATCCCGGGGCAATTCAGGTGAAATCGGCGCAAATAGGAAATATTCGGGTAGCACATCGGGAAAACGCGAATCGGGCCCTTAGTAAATGACCCCCCATATATTGTACAGTGTGCAGTAAAAATGCTTTGGCTGCTACCCCTGTAGTTACGCCTCTGATATAAGTATATAATCTACCAAATTCCCCACTTTATTTTTAAGCATTATAGATGCATTTGATTACTTATGTCTAATTTATGTCTAGCCAAACAGTATCATTCCATCCTGGGACTTCTCAACCACTCAGAATGCCGGACCAAGCTTACAGCAGTCTGCTGTGTTCACTCCGCTCTTATTAGCTTTTCCCCAGACCGCCCCTCCAACACCATAGGCTGGTGGTGACTGCCAGGGTTCAAGCGGCCGTCACCATCTCTTTGGACCGCCCCTCATGAATACGTCTGACCGCTGTAAGCCTGGTCCGGCGTTCCAAGGTCTATGGCAGTGCAGTGTTTGCTATCTTTATCGGTATGTTCCAATAAAACTAACACTTTAATACTGCTTTTACTGGGGTAGGGCTAGGGAGCTGCTTACTAAAGGAACTTACTACTTACTAGAGGGTTTATTCGGGTTGACAGCTCCTCCTAAAGAGATCCTAGGCCAGTGATGGCTAATCTATGGCACGCAGAGATATTTTTGCTGACAGCATCCAGGGGCAGGGCAACTCTCCTACTGAGAGCACAACACAGTACCATTCACTAACAGAGTTAAGATAGACACTGTGGGGAAGATTTACCATACGCTCCATGCCAGCCCCCTCAACTGGCTGCAGCACCCCTCTACAAGCTCTCCTTGCTCACATAGCATGGATGTGACATATTCACGATTTTAATCAAAAATTCTTGTGCTGCGCAGGAATTTGCTATTTATTCACTGCTCCCTCTATATGCATGGCAGACTTACCAGAAGAGTTGCCCCACCTCTGGATTCTGATACTGTCTGCTTTGTGCTCCGACTTCACTACCTGACAGCATCAGTATCTGGAGGTGGGGCAACCGATAGCTGATGGCGTGACGTGAACACGGCCATCTTACCTCTGTTTGTGAAGGCAGTTAGTAAAGTCAGAGCTCCTACCTGTGCTAAATTTACTGCAGTCTTGCACCCAGACAGCTGGGAACAATAGAACAGTGTCACACAGGTGCCTTGTAAGTATCAAATAGCTGGACCAAGGTCCATTCCAGTGACTACAGGGGGACTAAGAGATTCATCTCAGGCATGTGTGCTCCTTACACTATCTTAAAGCAGCTACCAAAATCTTACCCTGCTACCAATATTCCCACTATAGTTACCATTCAGCAATACTGACAGAAGAAAACACCCCATTAGTGACAGTCAACCATGCCCAGACCTCACTTAAAAATATAACTTTTTGTTATACAAATATCACAAAAATTATGGATTTTTCTATAAGTGACACCCCACAGCTATGCTAGTATTCTTTTGCAAATTTTAAACACCAAGCTCAAAAGGTAGACCATCACTGGCGTAAGCTAAAAGCAAAGGCCAGTCAGTAGCTTGCTGACAGGGCAACCAGGACCATAACTGCCCAATGCAGGGGCTAAAAAACTATAGGTCAACTATGTTTTAGGAAATTGATATCAGAAGATATTTGCAAGCAGCAGTAAGTGGTGACCCCCAGGCACTCAAATAAATGAATGAAACAGCTGCAAATATAAACATCAAAACAACAAATTTTAATATATTTCTTTATTCATGGTCAAGACTATCTTTCTCTAAGCTGATCTAAACTTTATCTAACTAGTTTGCAAATTTTCAGCAGAGGTTATTGGGCTGTGGAGCATCTCATGGCTGTGGGAGCACATGCTACTCCATGTCCCAGTAGCCTTTTGTGTCCTTGGCACAGCCCTAATACATTTTGTACTTGCGTCCGCTTTTTTAAACTCTGCTTATACGGAGTGGCCCCCTCAGTGCAGACGGCTGCCATGGTAGGTGACCGGTTGAAGATGTTGGTGGCTCATGAGTGCACTGAGGACGTGGATGGCGGTGGGACAACAATATTCATGTATATAACATTCATGTAGTAATATAAAAGATGTTCATCTCTCAGCTAACAAAAATATTTTACAATATTTCATAAAAAACAACTAAGCATCCTCTGTATAAAAGCCCAAATCCCCCAAGAAAATTGGCCCTATGCTTGCTCCAGACTCCTGTGCCTGCACTCTCTCTATAGATCCTCTTTCTCTGTGCAACAAAGCACTGACATATCTGTCACTAAACGCAGGCAGCAAGCAATTGTATCCTGAATGGTAGTCATTGGCATCAGTCACATGTGTGGAAAAACCTACTAGATTTACACCTGATTTATCTTGATAAATTCTAGTCTTTCCACACTTTCCGCACTAAACACTTGCTTTGATTGCTGGCGAGGACCAATTCTGCCAGTTGCGCCCCCACAATTCCATTTGGGCTGCCCAAAAGTCTAGAGAATCTTGGATATGAGTTGCATTCCACAAAGGCTACTGTCTCCTGCTCCAGGTACTGCTCCATGTCATGCTGTTGCTGCCAGCTAGTTACCTCTGTGGCAGGTGGCGAAACGTTTTTGTGCTGATAGAGCTAGCACTGCTACGACCAAGTTAACTCCTTAAGGACGCAGCCATTTTACAGCTTAAGGCTCAGTCCCATTTTTTGGATTCTGACATGCGTCGCTTTATATGGTTATAACTTTTGAACACTGTTACTTATCAAAACGATTCTGAGATAGTTTTTTACACACATGTTGTACTTCATTGTAGTGGTAAATTTTGGCTGATAAGTTTTGCGTTTATTTACAAAAAAAAAGAAAATATGATGAATTTTCTGAAAAATTTGCCATTTTTGAAATTTGAAATCATTGCGTTTTCAGGCAGATAGATTTACCACCTAAATAAGTTGCTGAATAACATTTCCCTTTTGTCTACTTTACATTTTCACCATTTTTGAAATGTCTGGATAATTTATTTTGATGTCACGCGGCTTACAAATCGAATAGCGCTTTTCCGGATTTTCAGAATTGACTATTTTGGGGATAAATACAGTTTTGAATGAAAATTTACATATTTAGCATCAAAACCCCCCATATAACCAACCTAATTTCAAATCTGCACCCCTCAAGCTATCAGAAACAGATTTTACGAAGATTGTTAACCCCTTGAGATCTCCATAGTAATTACATCAAAATGGAGGCGAAATTTAGAACAGTCAAATTGTGCCGGTTATACATTCATTTAGCCCTAAAATTTACACATTTCCAAAAGATAAAAATACAAAACCCACCATACAATTTGTTCTACAATTTCTCCCGAGTACAGAGACCCCCCAAATGTGGCCGTGACTTGTTTTATGGGCACACAGTGAGGCGCAGATATGAAGGAGCGCCCTGCAGCTGCCAGGATTTTACTTTCCTCATTGGCCTCTTTTGAAGGCTGTAAAATTTTAGCTTTTGCGCTATTAGGGCCATGTGACGGCATTTTTTTTGCGGGACGAGATGCTTTTTCCAGTGTTACCATTTTGGGGTTGGTATCACCTATTGTTGAAAATTTAGGAACTTCTTTTTGAGAGCAGGAGTAGAAAAGCATCAATTCTCTACAGTTTTTTTTTACTTTTTTTCTTTGTGGTGTTCACCGTATAGACTAATAATCATATTATCTTCATTCTATGGGTCGATACGATAACGGGGATACCAGACATGAATATATTTTCTTGTGTTTTACTAAATTTGTAAAATAAAACCCTATTGTGGGGAAAAATCTATCATTTTTGTATTGCCATCTTCCAAGTGGCATAACTTTGTTACGTTTTTGGCTACGGAGCTGGTTGATGGCTTGTTTTTTGCGGGACACGTTGCACTTTGCACCAGTATCATTCTAGAGTACATATGTTTTTTTGATCACTTTTTATAGCATTTTTTGTGGGATTCAATAGGTAAAAATCATAATTTTTGGAGGGTTTATAACAGTTTTCTTTTATAGCGTTCATCGTGCGGGTTCAATAATTATTTATTTTTATTCTACGGGTTGTTACGGACGCAGTGATACTATATATGTGGGGTTTGTGTTATGATTTAGACTTTTTTTTTAGTTATATGTCTCTTTATATGTTTTGGGGCTTTTGGGCATTTTTGGTGATTTATTACTTTATTTTTTTATTGAATAATTTTTTTTTTTTACTTTTTCACTTTTTCCACCATGGGAAATGAACAAGCAATCATCTGATTGCTTGTTCATAATAATACCCTGCGATACTGCAGGGCATTATCAGTGTCAGCCTATGCACTTGCATAGGGTGGCACTCTGCCAGTAAGATGACGTCACAGACGCCATCTTACCGGCAGTTCCTGCAGGTAACACTGGGGTCCAGATCGGACCCCAGTGATACCGTAGCAATGATCGGTGCCCCCCGAAAATGATTCGGGGGGGCCGATCGTGGGGGAAAGACACCCCAGATGCATGTTCGATGCCGTGGTCGTGATGACCGCGGCATTTAACGGGTTAATCACCTGCGATCAGAGACAACTCCGATCGCGGGTGTTACACTGGGGTGCCGGCTATCAGTCACAGCCGGCACCCCGTGTTTCCCGATGCCAGTTCGGCTCAAATCTTGAGCTGAACCGGCATCGGCTCAGCGTCTGATATATCGGACGCTGAGCGCTAAGTCACTGAGCTCAGCGTCCGATATATCGGACGCTGAGCGTTAAGAGGTTAATAATAATAAAGCTTTATTTATATAGTGCCAACATGTTCTGCAAAGATCATGGGGTACATACACTCACCGGCCACTTTATTAGGTACACCTGTCCAACTGCTCGTTAACACTTAATTTCTAATCAGCCAATCACATGGCGGCAACTCAGTGCATTTAGGCATGTAGACATGGTCAAGACAATCTCCTGCAGTTCAAACCAAGCATCAGTATGGGGAAGAAAGGGGATTTGAGTGCCTTTGAACGTGGCATGGTTGTTGGTGCCAGAAGGGCTGGTCTGAGTATTTCAGAAACTGCTGATCTACTGGGATTTTCACGCACAACCATCTCTAGTGTTTACAGAGAATGGTCCGAAAAAGAAAAAACATCCAGTGAGCGGCAGTTCTGTGGGCGGAAATGCCTTGTTGATGCCAGAGGTCAGAGGAGAATGGGCAGACTGGTTCGAGCTGATAGAAAGGCAACAGTGACTCAAATCACCACCCGTTACAACCAAGGTAGGCAGAAGAGCATCTCTGAACGCACAGTACATCGAACTTTGAGGCAGATGGGCTACAGCAGCAGAAGACCACACACCGGGTGCCACTCCTTTCAGCTAAGAACAGGAAACTGAGGCTACAATTTGCATTAGCTCATCGAAATTGGACAGTAGAAGATTGGACAAACGTTGCCTGGTCTGATGAGTCTCGATTTCTGCTGCGATATTCGGATGGTAGGGTCAAAATTTGGCGTCAACAACATGAAAGCATGGATCCATCTTGTATCAACGGTTCAGGCTGGTGGTGGTGGTGTCATGGTGTGGGGAATATTTTCTTGGCACTCTTTGGGCCCCTTGGTACCAATTGAGCATCGTTGCAATGCCACAGCCTACCTGAGTATTGTTGCTGACCATGTCCATCCCTTTATGACCACAATGTACCCAACATCTGATGGCTACTTTCAGCAGGATAATGCGCCATGTCATAAAGCTGATTAAATTACAAAAAAAGGAGGACCAATTGTCACGGCAGGGAGTTATTTACATAGGAAAATGCAAAACTGCCAGAGGCAGAAAAGGTACCCATATCCGGACAGCAAAAATATGTAATTGTGTTATAAAACGTCACTTTTATTGAATATCAAAATAAAATGATTTGTGTGGACATATTTACTACAAAGCACTTTTTAAGTATTGCAGTTAAAAACACAGTAGAGTCGGCTCCATGGGTCAAATGAGGAGTATAAACTCGCTGATAGTATTATCGCATTGATGTCATGCATACAATATGTAGGTTTGAGGACTTAGCTAATTCGTGAGGAGTAAAGAGATAGACTCCACTAGATTTCCAGTTCACTGGATTAGCCCCCACTTGACTCAGTCTAAGAGTTTGTGGCAATTAATCGCCTGGTTGTCACAGAGGCAATGCTATGCTGATGGATGTGCATAAGAAGCTGCTCCTGAATTTAATGTAAAGGCCAGTTATTACTGGTCCCCTTAGATTTGACTGGGGTTGGTCAATAGTGTGACCAGGGCCCTATGCAGCGGGAGTCTAAGAGATTGATAGAGAACCACTAGCCTCACTATGCTACACCTAAAGCTAGAGATTTAAAGTATTCATGAATAGTGAATTTGACTCAGAGCCTGACTGATACTGCTAATTAAAAAGACGAAACACATATGCCCCCCAACATGTTTCACCAGCAAGCTGGCTTCATCAGGGGTAGGGCTATTAGTGTCGGCGGCGAGACAACGCCGACCATTTAAAGGTGAAACTCCTCCCATTTTTTATCCAATAGCCTATAGTATATAATAGATATAAACGCCTTCCTCATACTAATACCTGATAGGTCCGTGTTATGGTGACATCTAGCGAGGGGCGGTGGTCATGGGCATGATGGCGAAGCGAAACATCTGATGGCTACTTTCAGCAGGATAATGCGCCATGTCATAAAGCTGGAATCATCTCAGACTGGTTTCTTGAACATGACAATGAGTTCACTGTACTCAAATAGCCTCCACAGTCACCAGATCTCAATCCAATCATCGCATCATGGATGTGCAGCCGACAAATTATGTAATGCCATCATGTCAATATGGACCAAAATCTCTGAGGAACGCTTCCAGCACCTTGTTGAATCTATGCCACGAAGAATTGAGGCAGTTCTGAAGGCAAAAGGGGGTCCAACCCGTTACTAGCATGGTATACCTAATAAAGTGACCGGTGAGTGTATGCAGATAAAACAAGACATTACAGAATAATAACATAATCTGATGAAACTATAGGAATGACGGCCCTGCCCGCAAGAGCTTACAGTCTATTAAGATAAAGTGGTGAATAAGAAGGTAAACGGTCTGTCCTTTCCTTAATAGATAAAATAATTAAATATTGCTGAATGATCCATTCATCGGCTATCAATATTTGCAGAAATCTGCAGAGAATCCTGCTTAAGCCCTTAAGGAAACAGGTGGTTTGTACGTTAAGGCTCAGTCCTTATTAAAAAAAATTTGACCAGTGTCTCATCCTGTAATAATAACTTTTCAAAACTTTAAGATATCCCTGTGATTTTGAGATTCTATTCTCATGAGACATTGTAGTTTATGGTAATCAGTTTCTTTTTTGGGGTTTAAAAATTCAATAATTTAGGAAAAATTTGAAAAAATGACAAATGGACAAAAAGTCACAACACAGACTTTTTTTTATGGAAACCTTTTTCCATTGGTCTTCTTTTTATTTCCTTCTCAGAAATTTCAACTCCTCAGATTTTCAAGAGATTTGAAAAGTGCTAAATTTTGGTGACCAATTCAGTTTGGAAGTGCCCAGTAAAGGCTTATGTACTATATACCCCCACAAGTAACACCATTTTATGAACCTACCATCTCAAACTATTCAAATCTGCCTTTGAGAAGTCTGTTAACCTTTTAATTCTTTCTCTTTAAACAAACAATAATGGATTAAAAAAATTTAAATTTCAATTTTTGAATAAGATTTTTCTCATTTATCCCTAAAATGGACACATTCAGAAGGAATTTGAGATAAATATACATTCCAAATTTTTTGCCCACTTCTTCTGAGTACGGCAATACCAGACATGTGGATGTCAAATGCTGTTTCGTCTTACAGCGAAATCAAGAACTGAATTAGTGCTATTGGATTTTTGGCAGGCCGATTCGGCTACAAATGTTTTGTGGTGCCGCAGTGTACTTCAAGAGCCCCTGAAGTAACAGTACAATAGAAAACCCCCAAAGATGTCACCATTTAGGAAATTACACCCCTCATAGAATTTATGTAGGGCTGTATTATCTGAGATGCTGGCCCAAATGTTATACAAAGTGAAGAGGGCAGTGTAAAACTTGTGCTACTGTGCATAAATACCCGAAAAATCATCCTGTGGGTTATTATGGGTATGGCAATACACAATGTGTGGCAATAGTCTTACAGGCTGGGGACATGGCAGGCCTGAGAAGGGGCAAGCAAAATTTAGCTTTTCACTAGACTGATGTTGGGGTGCCCCTGAGGTAACAGTAAAATCGGCCCAATTTTAGGAAAGGGCACCGCTAAAAGAATTTATTTAGGGTTGTATGAGCATTTTAACCCTTAAGATCCTGGCTCCAATGTAACAGAAATTGAATGGTGTAGAGTAAAATTTGCATTTCATTGCATTGAAATTGAATGGTGTTTTCTCAAAATTTGTCATTGTAGTGTCGAAAGTATTTTGCACAATTCATGCCACTGGAGACAAACACCCCAAAAATCATCATGCAGGTTCTGCTGGGTATGGCAAAACCCAATTTGTGGCAATAATCTACAAGATAGAGACACAACAGGGCTAGGAAGAGAATGGCATTTGGAGCACAGAATTTTAAAATTTTTTGGCATCATAATTAGAGATGAGGGAACATACTCGTTCGAGCATTAGCTTACTCGCAACTGCTAGTTGCTCGGACGAATATTTCGCGAGCTCGAGAAAATGGCATCTCCCGCCGTTTTGATTTTTGGCGGCCAGAAACAGAGCCAATCACAAGCTAGGAGACTCTGCAGTACACCCAGCATCATGTGGTACACTTACATGTCGATAAGTGGTTGGCTGGCCTGATCAGGTGTCCATGGAATATACTAGCCACTGCCCGTGGTGCTCGAATCATTCTCTGCCTGGATGCCGTTAGGGATAGAGCTGCTGCTGGTCAGGGATAGCATTAGGGTGTTCTATTAGATAAGTGTTAGGCAGGAGGAATTCTACAAGAACCCAACAGCCCTTGTTAGGGCTACAATAGCGTTATTTAAAAAAAAAATTTGCTTGTGGCTGGGCTTGCTGGCACTAGTAGTGCAGCTACTACCATATTGTGACGAATTTGCAGGGAGACTGGCGAATGTTATTTTTGGCTCTTAGTCACACATATCCATTTCAAACAGCTAAGTGGGACAATTTATTGGGGGTTTGATTGAATTAGGCACAGTCTGGTGATTTTTTATTTTTTTTTCAAAAGTGAAAGTGAAAGTCACAGCACAAAGTCCTTTTGTGTGCTGTCAGTGGTGCAAATGCAATTTCATCTAGCTTAGTCTGCCTGCTACTGTTTAGCAAGCTAGTCTCCAGAAATCCCAATCCACATTCTCTCTGCCGGTGAAGCGTACTGTACGTCACGTGTGGCGTAATCTAATACGATTTTTGGTTTACATTAGCACCGGGACATTCAGCGATCCGCATTTCAGTTTGATTTCTGACTTCTTCTTCGTGTTTCGTTTATAAAGAAATTTAAAAAAAACAAAAAAAAGTTATAAAAACTAAAAAAACAACAAAAAAAATAATAATAAATTTTCTCTTTTAATTTTTATTTTTGGGGTGGGAAATCTCCATTACAGCCATCAAATTTTGTCTACTGTAGTTCAACGGTTGTGCCTGCTACTGTTTAGCAAGCTAGTCTCCAGAAATCCCAATCCACATTCTCTCTGCCGATGAAGCGCACTGTACATCACGTGTGGCCCTGGGGCCGCTCATATACTGCCGACGCCGAGGATTGCGGGGCCTACCTCGGTCACGGTCTCTCAGGCCTACTATGACTCATCCCACCCCTCCTCCACCTCCTCCTCCAAATTACTATCCGTGGGCATGGCTCCATCAGTCAGCAGCTCTAGGCGCAGCAGCAGTGCTGTCACTAAGCGACAGCAGGTGGTGCTCAAACTGCTGAGCCTAGGCGATAAAAGGCACACCACCCAAGGGCTATTACAGGGCATCATGGAGCAGACCGATCTGTGGCTGGCACCTCTGAACCTGAAGCCAGGCATGGTTGTGTGTAACTGATGGCGGCTCTGCAACTCGGCAGACTGACACATGTGCCATGCCTGGCCCATGTGTTCAATCTGATAGTTCAGCGGTTCCTCAAGACATACCCCAATCTGTCTGATTTGCTCACGAGGTGCACCGCATCTGTGAGCATTTAAGAAAGTCAACCACAGATGCTGAACTCTCTGGGCAGCGCAGCGCCGCCTCCAACAGCCCGCTCACCGACTGTTGTGCGACATGCCCACGAGATGGATTTCCATATTAACCATGTTATCCAGAGTTTACCAGCAGCATGGAGCGATTGTAGAGTGCCAGATGTCAACTTCCACCAGAACTGCTAGTCAGGTCAGTCAGCTTCCTCAAGTCTGACTGAGGAGTGGATGTCTGATATTGGTCAGGTGCTGAGTAACTTTAAGGAGTCAACACAGATGGTCAGTGGCGATGCCGCCATCATCAGCCTCACCATCCCGCTGATTGGCCTGTTGAAAAACTTTCTGGTCAGCATGAAGTGGGAAGCTTTGCACCCTCTGGTCTGTTTCTCAGCGTGTATCGGAGGAGGTGGATGAGGAGGAAGAGGAGGAGAATGTCGGCAAGACAGAAGAGGGGACCATTGCTCAGTCCTTATTAACTATTCAGCGTGTATGGGCAGAAGAAGAGGAGTTGGAGGAGGAAATGGAGAGTTAGGCCAGTGAGGGGAGTGAATTCTTGCGCGTTGGGACTCTGGCGCATATGGCAGATGTCATGCTAGGCTGCCTACCCCGTGACCCTCGCGTTCAAAGAATTTTTTTCAGCACCGATTACTGGGTATTCACTCTCCTGGACCAACGGTACAAGCAAAATCTTTCCACTCTCATCCCTGTAGAGGAAAGGAGTGTGAGAGTGCATGAATACCAGCAGGCCCTGGTGCACAAGCTGAAACAGTATTTCCCTTCTGACAGCGCTAGCGGCAGAGTGCGTAGTTCTGCGGGACAAGTAGCGAGGGAGAGTAGGCGAGCAGGCAGCTTGTCCAGCACTGGCAGGGGTACGCTTTACAAGGCCTTTGCCAGTTTTATGTCACCCCAGCAAGACCCTGTCCACAGTCTCGGCAGAGTAGGGGTGATCTTTACAGAAAGATGGTGTGGGAGTATGTAGCTGACCATACCATTGTCCTAAATGATCACACAGCTCCCTACAACTACTGGGTTTCAAAACTGGACATCTGGCCCCAACTGGCGCTCTAGGACTTGGAGGTTCTTGCCGGCCCTGCCGCTAGCGTGTTGTCAGAGCGTGTTTTCAGTGCAGCTGGTGGCATCATCACCGATAAGCGTACACGCCTGACGACTGACAGCGCTGACTGGCTGACGCTTATCAAGATGAATCAAGCATGGATTTCTCATGATTTCCATTCTCCACCTGGTGAAAGAAGCTCAACCTGAATAATTCTCATGTATGCACTCCTCCTCCTGATTCTCCTCCTTCTCCTTTGTACACTAAAGCAGAGGTAACTGGCTATTTTTTTGCCAGGGCCAACTGGCTCTAGCTATAGTACTCTATGTATTACATTTTTTGGAGGGCCACATTCGCGGTCCTCAGTATTGAAAATGTTTTGAGAGTGCCACATACAGGTACTCTATCTATTTCATTTTTCTGGAGGGACACCTACCCGGTCTGCTTTTTTGAAAACTTTTTTGGACTGCCACATACAGGCACTATCCACATTTAATCGTCTCCATAGCAGCCTCCACATGTCATCTTTATAGCCGCCTCGACACGTCATCTTTATAGCTGCCTCCACACGTCGTCTTTATAGCTGCCTCAACACGTTGTCTCCATTGCTGCCTCCACGCATCGTCTCCATAGCTGCCTCCAAAAGTCGTCCCCATAGCTGCCTCCACACGTCGTCCCCTTAGCAAATGAGCTGTGCCAGGCTACATTTTCGGGTGTTTCACCGGCTGTGATTTTCTGGCGCTTTATAAGGGTCACTCATTTTCACAATGCATGCAAATCTGGATGACTGAGTGCGCATCTCCCCCCACACATGCCTCCACACATCATCCCCATAGCTGCATCCACACGTCGTCCCCTTAGAAAACGTGTCCAGCAAAATTTTGGGTTGTTTTAACGGTTTCCACATCCAACTTGTTAACTTTTTCGCCACCCTGCTGTGTTATCCACAAAATTTACCGCCAAACTTTTGTCTATGAAAGATATTATTTCAGCGCTACTTGCGCATCTCTTTACGTTCCCCTCCCCCGCCATAACCAGGCCAAATAATTATAAGAACAGTGCTATATTTGATCGTACACAAAAGGTTTTTAGAAATGCTGTTTGTAGCCGGAGTACACTCTGGTTATGTCGCCTGGACAATTGCCAGCCTGAGGCTGCGGCCGCTGCCTCCACACATCTTTCACATAGCTGCCTCCAGACATCATCCCCTTAGCAAACGAGCTGTGTCAGGCAGAATTTTCGGGTGTTTCACCAGATACGGAATGGAACTCGACCCATCTGTCACCGCCTTGCTGGAGACTTGAAGACCCATCATAGCGGCGCAATATGGATGCCCCATACCATCGCTCCTAATCATGGAACCATTTCCGGAAAAAAAAATAGAACCGCAATGCTATTCCATTATTCGTAGATGAAGTATTCAAACGACCCCGCCTGCTTTGAAAATGAGAATTTTTTCAAAGTAAACACTTCGGGCCCCCAGGTCCATTTTGGGTGGGGAGGAGCCGAGAGGCACGTCCTTGGACAGGCGAAAGCTCGCCTGACAGCGGACCGTCAGCTCCATCCCAAGATCCAACGAAAATCGTTTTAACTGCAGCAACTTTAATCTATGGATAGTGCATAGTACAAAATATCCAGAATGTCATCTTGTGCCCAGCTCTTGCCACAAGAGACAAACACCCCAAGAATCATGATGCAGGTTCTCCCAGGTATCGCAATACCCCATACGTGACAATAATCTACAGGCTGGGCACATGGGAGAGCTCAGTAGGGAAGGTGCGGCATGCAGCATGGATATATAAGCGGTGTGAGAGTGCATCGTTCAGGGTACAATTATATATCCAGGGACGTGTGCTAAATCCTGAAACAATCTTTCATGCATAACCCTGGTTTCTCGGGGCATATGTGACAATTGAATATTGTTTGTTTTTTTATGCCCCTTTTGGAGCACATTCTGCACCTCTTCTGTGTCCTTCCATTGCTGGAAGTTCGAGGAACTTCTCCTGGAAAGTGCTGCCTTTGTGCAATACGTGCTGTGGCCTCGCTTCCAGACGTTGTAGCACTCCCCCCTTCCTGGTTTCTAAAAATCAACTGCTTAACTACCACCTCTTTAATTTCCAAGAAAGTTCCCCTCTGGCCTGCACATGTAGCATGTATCAATTATACAGTATCATCTGCATGACGTGCATGGACAGCTTCTTGTACTACGCCCTCGACTTCCGCATAACGTTATATGGCTGAAGTACATGGTCCGACAAATCCACCCCTCCCATGTACCTTGGGGGCAGGGGTGGTGGTGTGCCCATGTATTGTTGTTAGTACAAGGACGTCCCTCTTATCCTTGTACCTAACACACAATACTGAGTTGCTGCTTACTGCTCGGCTCTCGTCCCTTCTGAGCTTTTCCCCTAGCAGTGACCTGGGGAGACCTCTCTGATTCCTTCTAAAAGTGCCACATGCCACAGTTTGTCTGTAGGCACTTGAACAGGGTAGTGCTGGTATAAGAATTGTCCAGGTAGAGGTGGTAGCCCTGGTCCAGTAGTGGGTGCACCAAGGAGGAGGGCAGTATGGCTACAAGACTAGGTGGGGAAAAGTGTGGCTACAGGGTGAGGAGGGGGGCAGTGTGGCTATGTCGGGGCCGCGGACAGTGTGGCTACTGGAGGGGGGCCCACTAAGGCTCTGTTGCTCAGGGGCCTACTAAATCCTGGAGCCGGCCTTGTTGCAGGCCATATAATTTTATACCTTTAAGTCAGTATATGTCCTCCGGGACATAATTGGGGGAGACAGTAACCCCCACAACCTACGCAGAACAACGCCTACTCCATTATGCTACGCCTGCTCCTCTACATAACGCCTGCTCCTCCACACAATGCCTAATCCTCCACACAATGCCTGCTCCTCCACGCTACTGCTACTCCTCCACAGAACGCCTATTCCTCCACAGAACGCCTACTCCTTCACGCTACTACTACTCCTACATGCTACTACTAGAACACTTAAAAGTGTGTTTGAGGTGGATAGGGAAAACGAACAATGGGGAGGCAATTGTATGTTTTGGGGTACAGTAAAGGGACAGATCACTAGCACAACTCTCTCCAAAACCACCAATGACAAAATGGCGATGTTGGAGAGTGTGGGGCTAGTAAGATCAGCCCCCCAGCATCATAGTTCGCTGTCATTGGGCAATCTGTATGGATTGGCCAATGGCGGCGATCGACGTCACAGGACAATCAAATCAGTCCTGTGATGTCATCGGAGGGGTGTTGGCTGGCACGGTGCCTGGCAACAGAATGACGTCCAAAATGCAAGTAGAACTCGTGTTAAGTTACTGCGCTCAGCATCCGATATATTCGATGCGGAGCGAGAAAACGTAGTAAAAGTTACATGCACTTAGGCTATGTGACAAGCCTGCCTGAAAAGATAAGTTTTTAGGGCACGTGTGAAAGATTGGTATTTATGTATTAGCCTAATAGTTCAAGGTATTGCATTCCAGAGAATAGGTGCAGCTGGAGACATTAGTAAGAGGTTCTAATTAAGGAAGAAAGTAATCCCAGATCACTTAAAGATCAAAGAGCACAGACTGGGAAATAGACAGATGAGGGCAGAGAGGTAGGGATATGCCGCACTGGGTGAATAATTTCAAATGAATACAGGAGATGATGAGTAGCCAGTGCAGTGATTGACAAAGAGTGGATAGATCTGTGTAGTGTCAGGACTGATAGACCATTCTTGCTGCTGCATTAAGAATAGATTGTAGAGGGGAGAATTTAACAAGTGGAAGACCCTAACAGTAAGAGGAGACACTAAAAGTCTGGTCAGAGAGATAGTAAAAATTCCAGTGGAGCTAAGCCTTGTGAGGAGGAGCTGGTGGTCCGCATTACCAAGTGTTGCATAGAGATCCAGAACAATGGGGCTCATTTACTAAGGGTCCGCGGACCGCATTTTCGTCGGGTTTTCCGGAGATTTCCGTGCTGCGCTACATTTAACAGGGGTTTTTGTCGCATGATATCGGATTTGGCGCAATTGCGCCAACTTTCATGCGACGTAAATTGGGGGCGTGGACGTCAGACAACCTGACGGATTCGTACTATGAACAGGATTTAAAATTCAAATTGTGTTGCATGACATGCACTTACAAGCACCGGGAAGGAGAAGGTGAACTCCGGCGGACCTCAGTGGGGAAGCGACATGTGCAGGAAATTGGGCACATGAGCTACGTGAATCACAGCAGATCTGAATCCTCGACGGACAACGCACATTGGGGATCGCAATGGGACTGGTAAGTAAATGTATCCCAATGAGTAGAAAATAGCCACCTCTAGATCTTGCAATGAGTTGATCATTTGAGATTTTAGAAAGAGTGAAGAATCCAGATTAGGGTCAGGGGGGGGGGGGGTTATGGAGGAAATTACCAGAGAGATAATGAGTTAACGCTGGATTTTTATAAGTAATAGGCTTACATGTTTGAAGAATGTTTGAAGGAGGAGGAGGGAAATACACCAAAAGAAAGATAGAGATTAAGAATTTGAGTGAGATGAGACATGACTACTGGGAAATGGCCTATGCGAGAAGTGAGGTAGCATAGTGAGCAGAGGAAAGACGCTTGGAGTCTTTTTCCTTTGTGACTGTTCCCAAAGGAAGAGCAGAGTGAGGAACAGATGGGAAGTGGATCCATCAGGCTTGTAGATTGGGAAATTTCCTGTCGGATACAGTCAGTTTTGTCATAAAAATAGTTGGCAAGATCTTCAGAGTGAGTAAGAAGTGAAAAGTATCTAAAAGTCTTCAAGGATTATTAGAGACAGAGGTAAGTACATTGGTGATAGACCTGTTTCTCAAGGTGTAGGGCAGATTTAGTTATGAGCATATGTTTGAAGTAAGAAGAGTCTGCAGATATGAGTGTGTTTCTCCCTACCCAAGAGGCACTCCTGGAGCACTACCGAAGGAAACAGGTTTGGTTCATGTGCCAAGGTTGCCTGCCTCTGTGTTGAAGATTTTTGATAGAGAGTGGTGATACCTCATTAAGGGCTCATTTGACAATATGATTATAATGGTTAGTAGGATGTTAAAGAAAACAGAGACAGAAGATGCTTCAGAGATTTATAAGAGGTTATTTCTCGCTTCACAGAAGTCAGAAGACAGAACATGTGTAATTTGACTTCAATGGGATTCATGTTAACTACAGGTTTCGAACCAAATTTTTTCTTTATGTTAAGCCGAACCCATTGAGCCTGGATTTTGACAAAATGATACATAGTGGGACTTATTTACTAAGGTCCCGCGGCCGGGAATTGCATCGCATGTGATCGGAAATTGCGTCGTATGTGATCGGATTGTATCGCAATCGCACCGGCTTTCACACGACACAAATCAGGGGGCGGCCTGATGGACAATCCAACGGATTCGGACAACGCGTGGGATTTAACATTGAAAATTGTGTCGCAAGCCAAGCACTTACATGCACACGGAAGAAGAAGGTGAACTCTGGTGGACTTGATCAGGGAAGCGACAGGTGCAGGATATCGGGCGCAAGCTGGTAGCGAATCCCGGCAGACTTCATCCTTGTCGGACATTCCGGATCGGATATGGCACAGGGACCAGGTAAGTAAATGTGCCGCAATATGTTTGATATGTATGCATGTACAGGTTCACCAATTACACTTTAGCTGCTAGCTGCCCAGCCTGTTTATTATCCCCTGACAATTAGGAAGGGGTTAAATAATAACATTGATATAAACAAAACGTGTACTAATACATTATTAGAAAAGAGAACATTCAAGGATGCTAATTTCAGTTCATTCAAGTTCAGCAGGTTATGCGATTATCAACATGTTTTATGTATTAATCATTAACAGTCTTGACATTGGTTCAATTATCTGGGTAAGAGATACAGTAAATGGAAACATTTTATCTCTAACAATTTGTTCATATAAATAGGTCCAGAATGAGGATGAAGGATATATATAATACTCATGCTTTTCGGTGACAGATATGGTTAATAACATATCGAAATTAATTCATGACATTCTTGCCAACATTGTTTCTAGTAGAAACAAAACTTTCAATTTTGTTTAAGTTCATCGTCATGGGAATTATGGGGGTTCTCATTCCATCTCCAGGTACATTAATGCATTTTATTTTTATTAATTTGATTTTGTAGATTAAAAAATACAAACAAAATAGTTTACTTTTAAATATTTTTACGTTTTTGATGGTTTCAGTGATGTATGGTGTCAATCTTTGTGGTAAATGTTTTGATGGTGTTGGAGGTATAAATGTATGGGTATCTTTTAATATGAAACAGATTTAATGTTAAAAATATTGTTTGCATCATGCATTATTGATTTTTACCCTATATTTTAAAAATCTATAAAGGAACTTTAATTTTACTTTTTATGCTCATAAAGGCACTAAATTATAATTATAATTTTTATTATAATTATGTAAGTATTTATTATAATTAATCATTATTATTTATAATTATTACATTATAATTATAAATAAGAATTATGTATTATAATTAATATTATTTATATTCAGAACAGGTAACATAGAATCACTATTATTTTACTTTATGAATTGCCATTAAAATAAATGTCTTTAAAAATGTTCTGGAATAAATAGTCATAGACTTCTTCTTCATTTTCAAATAATTTTTAGGATTTACATTGTCTGTAAGTGATGTCTCCGTGAATTGTGTTATTTATGTAAATAAGATTTGATGCCTAGTTGCAATTTATTGGCAATGTATTCCAGATACAGGCACGATAGGTTCTGGAGGCTTGTTCTAAAGTTGAATTTGTATATAAAGTCAGAACTGTTTATTTTATAATTGTAACCCCAGAGAATTTTTTTCTGGTCTATGTGACAATTGGATTTTAAAAATGTTGTGAACCAAGGTTAACAATAAAGCTTTATTGCGGACACCTGTGATAACTGCTATAGCTGGTTATTGTAGCCTAGGGCTAAAGTACAGTTAATTACTGTACCAACATCCAGAGGTTCGGTCGTAACTAGGGGTCGTATGTAAGTTGGGTTTTCTTAAGTAGGGGACCGCCGGTATATGGTTAGTGAAGTCTTACAGCTATTGATGCTTCACTGGGGGATTCTGGTAAATATAAAATAATATGTTTTCCAGAATGGGATAAAGAAAACATTGCCTCTTAGCTATTTTGTAAGACCACCCCCTTAAAGGAAATCTACCACTAGGTAGTATTACAAAAGGATTCCAAACTGTAGAGTGCACTCTGTGTCTGCATCTGTACAGTACAGTGTAAGGAACTGTAGAGAGGCTGGAACATAAAGGCTTTCCTTAAGGATATTTGTTTCTAAGATAACCAGATAAAAAACAACAACATTATTTTGCATTATTATGTCTATTTTATATGTGACTATATAGGGCTCTCAGTAGTCATGTTGAGACATTTTATTGTTTTTAGTCCTTATCCAAATTTGAGCCAAGGTAATGAGTGGAACTACCATTGATTCAGCAGAAGATCCAAATCTCAGTGGTGGGAAGTTTCCATTTTATGAAATACAACAAAAAGCTAATTTAAAGACCTTTCAAACTTTTTTGTTTTACAGAATTTCAACAAACTTTATTTAATTCCATTCTTTTTGGACTGTTAAATGCAATCTATAATTTAGCATTTACATGAATAGCAACAAATGGATCTTCAGCTGTATTGCTGATTTGGAAGCGGGCAGAGCCATCAATGCCCACACTGATCTGTTTTCCAGTGCAACGGGTGCCTTCTTTTTGTCCCGAGATGACATCACAGTAAGTACCAGCTGGGAGGCCAGTCTTCAGATTTACATCCATATTCCTGAAAGGTTTCAGAATATTGAGCAACAATGTGCATGGATCTCTTTATAACTTCCAATTTTCTTGTTATTTAGAGTTTGAAGACACTATCAAATATGTTAACAATGGCCTTTGCTAGCATGCGCATGCGGTGGTAAAAATAATTCTAAATAATGCAAACAGAGTTACCAAAAATCACCAGTAGAGAATTGACATACTGTTATACTATACTATATTTGCAGTGACTAGTATAAAAAATGACTAGAATAAAACATTTGAGCTAATTCCCACCAGACAATAACTGTCTAAGCTACCACAAAAATTATGATTTGCAAAAGACATCTAAATTGCTAAACGACCCTCCAAAATACTTATTTATTTTTTTATTCATTTAATTTGTTTTATAGAGAACTTGTAGAGCCATGCAAACTTATAGAAATTGGTTATGTGGGCAAAAATGGGCAGAACAGTCATGTGCTTTTAAGTGACACCTATGGCTTCTAAGGATAAAATTCGGATTGGAAGAATAGAGAGTGAATAATCAGCTTTAATTTGGAAACTGGTCAATTAAAGTTGTCCTACCTATAAACGTTATTCCTGCAAAATATAAGAATAATAGGGCACCCATAGAAGTGGTTATCCAACTGTACAGTTTAATTTCCACACTGTAGTGGAAACTAAACAGGCACGGTCTCCGATGTGTGAACAGATATCAATACAAATGCTGGCGAAGGACCAAGTCCAGGCTTCTGAATAGCAAGATAAAGGATGCCACAGTTCATGAACGACTCCCATCTCTACAGTGTTTGGCATGCTTCTTTGCCGTGAATAAAGGGTTGGGTTTTACTGATGAGTGCACAGACTATATTCTTCTCCTGTATGCAGTACATGTTACCATTGAGATGTTTAGTTCTATTTACTTCACTATCAGTGAGTACAATAAGTACATAAAGCTTTCCACTGGATGTATGGTCACTTACAGGACGCCATCATAGACAGTTTTATCTGGGTCTGCTAAAACCTAGAAAACCCTTTATTTTCTACAAAATACTCACCAATCTTCATTATTGAAAACAATAAATCCTTTACTTCCACGTCCAAAAGCAATCTGGTTGCCTCCATTATCCCACCAGTTAATCAAGGTCTGTCCATCAACCACATTGCGGAAAATAACCATGTTCCTAAAGAAGGGAACATCTTTAATATATATATATATATATATATATATATACATATATATATATATATATATATATATATATATATATATATATTTATGTATATATATATATATATATACGTTTATGTATATATATTTATATATATATATTCAAAATAATCAGATTTTACATAGTAACCCAAGTGACTTACTTAATCTGACGCCAACGGTGCTCACAGACCCAGTCATTGCCACAAGTTGAATCAGCATTAATAGTGACAGGCTTAGTAGACCCGTCAGAATAGCTAGGAGGGCCAACCCAATCGTTTATATCCTGGAAAAATACAAATGTACATTTAGGGTTTTTTTTCCCAATAACTCCATGCTACATAAAACTGTTGCAACATTATTAAAATGAATTTACACGATACACTGAGAGTTCTTTTGGGAAGCAAAATGAGCAATGACCAAGGGTCATACCATCTGAAGGGTTATTTAAAACGCTGACCTTGCTAGACAGCAAACTGCATAACAGAAAAGCATAATGCTTGGCTTAGAACTGTCTAGTGCTGTCTATGCACTTTTTCTCAACATTTCTTTGGCCACACCCTTTTTAATCTGAATTCATGCCCCTTTTGGGGCTTATTTACTAAGGGTCTGCGGCCGTACGTTTGTCGTATTATCTATAATTTTCGGGTTTTGTGCGGCTGTGACAGGTATTTAACAGGGGATTGTGTCGCATGCGATTAGATTTTGGTGCAGCTGCGCTGGCTTTCAGAAATCAGGGGGCGCCCCGTCGGACAATCCGACTGATTTGGACGGAGCAGGGGATTAAACTTTCAAATTGTGTCGCACGATCAAGCACATACATATACCGGGAAGAAGAAGCTGAACTCCGGCGGACCTGAGCAGGAAAGCGACACATGCAGGATATCAGGCGCATGAGCTTAGTGAATCGCGACACAGTGCATTATCGTCAGACAATGTACTTTCGATGAACTCCTCCGGGCGGTTAAGTTAATGTACCCTATTACCTTTTGAACAATACCAGTTGAAAATGTCTCTAAGGTCTCAAATGTAAAATCTGTCAGAAACCATTTCATAAATGTTGTATAAGTTGCTTTAGACAGAATTTTTTTTAGCGAATTGCCACAGATGTCTGCAATAGTAGTTTCTAGATAGTGGATTAGCTAACTGTACACAGAGCCTTCGGTGTTGTCATGTGGAGAATTACGCAGCTGACTGGGCTGCATAGTTCTTACACTCTCTTCCGAGCTCGTACTTCTAAAAAATCATTTGAATTTATCTTTTAATATTTTCTGGCAACGCAAACTATTTGTTTTTCAAATATTAATATGAAGACCAAAATATAGTTTCAGTAATAGATATATGCATAGGTTCACTTATAAAAACTATGATAATAATACAAATATTTATATTTATATTTCTCAGTTACATTCTATCAAGTTACCTTTCCATTTACAAAATATCTTGGCCATCTGTAACTTGACATGACTCTTGTAAAGCCGTAAGGGTGTGCCAGCATAAAACCTATGCCCATTTTGTAAAGACTATAAAAACAAAATATATCAACAAATTAGTAAAAAAATTTAAAAGTATCATATGCACACAATTTATTACAGTTCTATTCGGAGCCTTCACTTTGATCCTGATTGTTTCTTGTGCAGCTACTTGCTACTATTTTTAATATGCAAAAATATAAAGTGGGTCCTGTGTATAAAATCACACACAATTTGATCTAAATGGTTCATATTCACATTCAGAGAGTTGTGTTAAGTGGTGTACCCCAAGGGTCAGTGCTAGGTGTGCTTATTTTTTATTGAGGTAGTTTTGTGAAAAATTACATTTTTATTTTTGAAGATGACAGTCAGCTATTAAATATGGTACAGCCTACAAAGGATATATATTACCTGCAAAATGTTTTCATGAAAAAGTCCAAATTTCTAGTGCACGGCTAGGAAATGCATTTTTTTTCCAATATATAACCTCCATATCATGTAAGAAGGAGCAGTACAGAGTGGGCAGGACAAGGCTTAAAATTAAACCAGCCAGACCATCTTAGGATATCCAGTGCAACATCCATCACGGAAAAACATAAAGACTGGTGCACACTCTTTATGAATACCCATCACTGACCATTTGGACATCAACATGTTGCACAGGTTCAGTGTGGATAAATGTGAGATTATAAACCAAGGTACTAATAATCTGCAATCAACATATGTCCTAGGAAGAGTAAAATTGGTAGTCGACAAGGATCTGGGTGACTTGAAAATCATAGATTAAGTAAAAGCTTGCAGTACCTTTAAAGACAGCAGGATCTTGACATATATTAAGAGAGGAATGACATAATATTACTAGTTAAAAAACATTGGCCTCATTTTGGAATCTGGATCATTTTGGGAAAAATACACCAAGCTGGTTGATTGTCTTCTGAGCAGGTAATTAATCAGGTTGCAGCCCCTTAGCAACCTCAGGCATGTCCTCTGTGGACATGAGCGTGATTGGTCAGGAGGAACATGTGACTCAGCTTTATAAAAGTAGATTCACGTGCCCAGACCCCATTACGCACAGGAGACACAGCTAGGGAAAGGTTGCTGCTCTACATAGGGCCAGTCAGACAGTCCGGGACTTCTCAAATACCAAGAATTGCCTTTTTGATGGCACTTAGATAGGGATAAGGATGCTGTGACTAGGCACTGTGAAGAAATGAATAAATGTTTTTTTATGTTTTCATCATTTTTAAAATTTCTTTATATTTTATTACAATTTCACATGGCTTACAAATCATTTAGCCCTAAAATTTACACATTCACAAAATATAAAATCTCCAGAGACACCAAACATGTGGATGTTACTTGTTGTACGGGAGCACAGTGGTGCTCAGTAGGGGAAGAAGGCCATACAGTATTTAGTGGTTTATAAAATATTTGTTTTTTCATTAATGTGGCCATGTAAAGGCTTTTTTAATTTTTTGTGGTAGAAGTTGCATTTTCCAGTGACACTTTTTTGGGGTGACTCTGCCCTATGGATGAATATTTATTAACTTTTCTGTGTGGTGAAGTAGAAAAAACATCAGTTCTGTAATAAATGTTTTTCATTTTTCTTTGGTGTCCACTGTATAGACTAAGTAACATGTTTATTGTGAGGTTTTAATAATTGTTTAGTTTTATTTTACGGGTCCTTACCGATATGATGATACCAAATATGTGGGGTTTGTCTGAGATTTTATCTTTTTTCCTTTATACCTTATATACTCGAGTATAAGCCCAGTTTTTCAGCACAAAAAATGTGCTGAAAAACCCAAACTCGGCTTTTTCTTCGAGTCAAAAAAATAAATATATCTAAACTCACCTTTCCGGTGACTCCTGTATATCTTCTGTGCGATCTGTCCGGCAGCGGCGGCAGGCTATATACACTGGGGCAGGGTCTCGCAGGCTGTATACACTGGGGCAGGGTCTGGCAGGCTATATACACTGGGGCAGAGCCTGGCTGGCTATATACTGGGGAGGCTGTGACCAATGCATTTCCCACCCTCGGCTTATACTCGAGTCAATAGGTTTTCCCGGTATTTTGTGGTAAAATTAGGGGCCACGGCTTATACTCGGGTCGGCTTATACTCGAGTATATACGGTAGGTCATTTTTATATATAAAAGGGAGTTTAAAGCATTTTTATTCATTTCTTGATTTTTTTTATTGTTTCCATTTTTCTTACCTTTTAACTGACTATGGGATGTGAACAAGCAATTGTTCAATTGCTTGCTCATTATAATATCCTGACATACAATGAGTATTTCAGGGTATTATCACTGTGACAGGATCTTACAGGCTATGACTATGGGCAGCACGTATCAGACCCCATTAGTGATTGGCTCCTCCAAACCGCAAGAATGTTGCAGAGGGTCTCAATCCGTAAGCCATTTAAATGCTGTGGTAGCACTCAGTAACAGCTAATTACCAGTGCTTGGTGCCAAACATGTATGGTGAAGAGTGGGAAGGGGTTAATCCCTCATGTAAATAAATGGGTTTGAATACCGAGTGCAGCTTTGACTGCTGTGACTTTAACATAAATTTCTTTTATTATTTTAAGTACTTTCCCTAATCCATTTTGGGCAAGGCAGTTTCCCTGTTATTCCCCCCAATTTCATCCCTCTCGTCTGTACTATCCAAATTTTACAAGTATTTCTGCATTTAAAAATTTGGTTCCCATTAACCTCAGCTCAATAGAGATTAGTGGAGCAGAGCGTTCATGCACAACCGTCTTTTCTATAACTCTTATGGAGCAACGAGGGGTCGTTCGCACCCATCGTTTTTGCGATCTGTGGGGGTCTTAGCACTGAGAACTCTAATGATCAGCAAGTTAGGCCCTAAATTTTCTTAGCGGCAAAACTCCTTTAAAACAGAATAGGTGCCCCTAAATTGGGGTTTTCATGATTTTCATAAAAATGAGAAAAATTGCACCCACAATTCTGAACCTCCTTACATCCTAAAAAAAGAGAGGATGCATAAAAAGCCATGCCTGTAGAAAGCAGACATTTGGGAAATGTTAGTTATAAAGTTACTTGGGTGACTATGACTATCTGCCTGAAAAGCAGAACATTTTGAACTTTGGAAATGAATAATGTTTAGAAATTTCCTTTTTTTTCATAACTAAACACAAAAGATATCAACATTTTTCTATTACTGTGAAGTACAATGTGTGACGAGAAAACAATCTCAAAATCCCCAGGATATGTTAAAGCATTACAAAGTAAGATCCTATAATGACAATTTTAAAAATCAGGTCTAGTCCTAAGGCCCTATAATGGCTTAGACCAGAAGGGGTTAAAAGTGTACATAGAGAAGCCATAGCACAGTTTTGTTATTTTGGAACCCATTATGCTGATTGATCTTTCTACTTTTTCTTGAGAGCCCAACCTGAAAAAAAGCTCTAAGGAGAATAATAAGGAGGATAACATAATGAAGGATGCAAGAAGTTTTCCTCCTCTTGCTGCAAGTGGTGAAAGGGCCTCTTCACATTCCATTATTTTAAATTTAATATAATGATTTAATTCTTAAATTATGTAATTCATTTATCATACCGAGAGTCAAAGAAAGTGAGGATGGAGCCTCCTCCTGCACCGTGTCCTCGCTGATTATCATGGTTGTCTACAAAGACCAAGGCTCGGTCATGTGGCATAAAGCCCCAGCCTTCTCCCCAGTTCCTATTGAGAAATAAATGTATTATTCTAAGAATCTAAATATGGATGTATGGTTAATAGAGATAAGCGAGTATACTCGTCCGAGCTTGATGCTCGTTCGAGTATTAAGGTACTCGAAACGGCTCGTTGCTCGGACGAGTATTTCTCCTGCTCGAGATCGAGCATTTAATTAAAAAAACACAGTGAAGAACAATGAAGAATAGAATAAAAACAGTGAACACAGTGACCACAGGATCATTTAAGTGAAAAACACAGTGAAAAACACAGTGAAGAATAGATTACAGATGTTCGGCACATCTGCTTACTTGTCGGGAGATACGCGCGGAACGGTGCGAACAAAATAGTATGTGAAGAACAATATATATGTGTGAAGAACACATTGCAGAACACGGTGAGCAGGACAGAGACAACGAGGAGCAGCACAGAGACACCGGGGAGCAGCACAGAGACACCGGGGAGCAGCACGGAGACATGGGGCAGCGGCAGCACGAAGACATGGGGCAGCGGCAGCACGGAGACATGGGGCAGCGGCAGCATGGAGACATCAGGCAGCGGCACAGAGCGGCACGGAGACATCGGGGCACGGAGACATCGGGGCACGGAGACATCAGGGCACGGAGACAGCGGGGCACGGAGACAGCGGGGCACGGAGACATCGGGGCACGGAGACAGCGGGGCACGGAGACATCGGGGCACGGAGACAGCGGGGCACGGAGACAGCGGGGCACGGAGACAGCGGGGAGCGGCGGGGAGCCGCACGGAGACATCGTTGCACGGAGACATCGGGGAGCGGCACGGAGCGGCACGGAGACATCGGGGCACGGAGACATCGGGGAGCGGCACGGAGCGGCACGGAGACATCGGGGCACGGAGACATCGGGGCACGGAGACATCGGGGCACGGAGACATCGGGGCACGGAGACAGCGGGGCACGGAGACAGCGGGGCACGGAGACATCGGGGCACGGAGGCAGCGGGGCACGGAGACATCGGGGCACGGAGACATCGGGGCACGGAGACAGCGGGGCACGGAGACAGCGGGGCACGGAGACAGCGGGGCACGGAGACAGCGGGGCACGGAGACAGCGGGGCACGGAGACAGCGTATCTCCCGACAAGTAAGCAGATGTGCCGAACATCTGCAATCTATTCTTCACTGTGTTTTTCACTTAAATGATCCTATTCTTCACTGTTCTTCACATCTGCTAACTTGTCGGGAGATAATATACGCGCGGAACAGTGAAGAATAGATTGCAGATGTTTGCATACATCTGCTAACTTATCAGAAGACATTCTTTTTCAATTAATTAACACATTTTATTCCCGAACCATGGTCCCTTTGAAAAATGCTCGAGTCTCCCATTGACTTCAATGGGGCTCGTTATTCGAGACGAGCACTCGAGCATCTGGAAAAGTTCGTCTCGAATAACGAGCACTCGAGCATTTTAGTGCTCGCTCATCTCTAATGGTTAATTCTTAAGCCTGGTAATTTTAAAATCACCTCAAGTATACCATCTTCTCTCCATTCCACTTACGAATTACATTTCCAAGCTTAGCTCCATATTTGAATTCTGTCACACGTCCATTCCCAAAATATTCACTAGCTGAAATGGCTTCTCCTCCTAGATCAATCACCTTATGGAAATATATTGTTGTAATTGATATAAAAACATAATCAAGATTATTATATATCACTCAACTAAATAAGTGCAGTGTTTTCAAGTAAACTCTTCATTTAAAGGACATCTACCAGGATGAAAGACTATATGCAAATGAGCCTGAGGGGCTCCATTAACACCTATGGGGCATGGAGACCCTCAGGCTCATTTGCATACAGTCCTTCATCCTGGTGTTATATGCCCTTTTAGACTTATTTATGTTGTCAAATAGAAAAGAATGTTGTGTTACCATATAGTTCATATGGTTGAGAAAAGACACATCTATCAAGTTCAACCGAGCAGGGAAAGGATTGGATAAAGAAGGGATTTAAGGTGAACAATTCTATATAACATAACCATCAATGTTATTTTGATGTAAAAAAGCAGCTAGACCCTTCTTGAAGTTCCCTGCTGTCCACACTGTGACCAGCGCCTGAGGAACGCTATTCCACAGATCTTTCTGGCTTTAGAGGCAGAAAGGACTCTCCCAGATTTACACCACCTAGGACATATGTTGCCTCTGGATTATTAGCCCCAGGCGCATAACCTTCATTTGTCCACATTGAACCTCATTTGTCAAACATTCAGTATTTTCAAGTCACCCTGCAGCCTATGAACATCCTCCACATACTGTATTACACTACACAGCTTGGTGTCATCTGCAAAAATATACAGAGTGCTATTAAAATACATTAAATAATAATGGGCACAGAACCCTGGGGTACACCACTAAAAAGTGGTGACCATTCTGGTAGCAATCATTGACCACAACCCTTTGGATTTCATCCTTTGTACAGTTTTCAATCCAATTGCAAATAATTCCTGCCAAACTAATAGACTTTATTTTACCCATCAGGACAGTGAGGGAGGAACAGTGTTGAATGTCCAAGAACACAATATCCACAACAGCTCCTCCAGGCATCAGATTACATCTTAATTAAAGCAGATCAGGTTAGTCTGACAACATCCATCCTTAGATAATCCATGCTGGCTGTCACATTTACCGTTGATTGCATGGACCACACTTCAGATTGTCGTTTCTTGTGACATCATCATGGAGCTCGATTATAGGCAGATTGATTTATAACAGATTTATAAAATCCTCATATACTGCATATTGTAGTATGGCAGCATGTAGGATCAATTAGACAACCTAGGGTAAAGTACTCTAGGGCAGTGATGGCAAACCTTTTAGAGGCCGAGTGCCCAAACTACAACGAAGACCCGCTTTTTTTATCGCAAAGTGCCAACACAGAAATTTAATTTGTGATTTATACTCCCTTCTCTGTCAGTTTTCATTGATACCAGCACCCTGAGGACACCAATAAAGCAGAAAATAGTTCCAGGTAGCAATGTCGTTTTAAAATACCTCTGTGCACAGCAAGTCCTGGGCTGTCTGGGACTGCAGGAAGATACCTGGAGTCATCTCTGGTGATGGCCTGAGTGCCCACAGAAAGGGCTCTGAGTGCCACCTCTGGCACCAGTGCCATAGGTTAGCCATCACTGCTCTATGGGGTCTTAAAAATAGTAAAACCCCCTTTCCCTAAAACTGATAACAATAAACAGTAAAAATCATAAACATGTGAGGTATCCTCATTTTCCAAAATGTCCAATATATCAAAAAATAATGGTATTCTGGGTATTTAAGCCTGTAACAGGAAAAATGGGACCCAAATGGGAGAAACATTAAAAAATTTATAAAAAGCAACCAAAGGGTCATATAGTCCCAACAGTGGTAGCAAAGAAAATGTCAACTCCTAATGCAAAAAAAATTACTTCTCACACAGCTCCGTAAACTGAAGTGTAATAAAGTTATTAGCGCCAGAAGATGGTAAATTTAAGACTTTCTTTTTTGTACAGAAGGTTTTCACTTTTATAAAAAATATTCGAACACAATAAAACCTATATAAATTTGGTATCCCTGTTATTGTACCAGCCCAAATAATAAGAGAGGTGTCATTTAGAGCGCACAGTGAAACCAGTAAAAACTAAGCCCGTAAAAAAATGGGGTTATACAACCTAGGGTTAAAGGGGTTTTCCCACGATTCAAGTTAGGTCCTATACATGGGATAGGGCCTAACTTGCTGATCGCTGGGGGTCTAAATGATGAGTCCACCACAGATCACGAAAACGAGGGGTCCCTTGGGGTCGCAGTTATATTAGTCGAAACCCTAATCGCTGTGGGAGGGTAATAGAGTGGACGGCTGTTCTGCTCCGTTAATCTCAATAGAGCTGATGTAGATTGCCAAGTGCGGTTTATCTACTCTCTTAAACAAAAACTCTTATAACATTACAGGAACTAGTGCTAGTATCCAGGGGGCTATTCTATGTCTATCTTCATGCCTAGGGAGAGAAAAACCTCTCTATCATGGGCTATGTGAGGTCCTATATTACTAGGAGGGGGTTCAGTTTGAGCCATGGGTCCCAAATCTTAAAGAAGGATTGCTGTTTACCCTGTCTAAACACAAATATCTTTTCAAACGTACAATGTTATCCCACCATCTGACTTAGGTTTCGATATCTCAATTGGGAAGATGATTTACAGTTTCTTGCTATAAGTAATTTGGTGGCTAGTAGTATGTGTGTTTTGAGTTTTCAATGGTGGTATGGGATTACTACCATATCTAGTAGCAGTAAAGCTCAATGTGGTTCCCTTGGGAAATAGGGCCCAGAACAATGCAAATACTTTGATTCAAAGGGGTTTGATTTTAGGGCATTCCCATAAGACCCCTTTTGCCCACACTCCCTCCAGCATAGATTAGGGCTTCCTGGGAACATTCTGGCTAACTGTTTTGGGGTGTGATAACACCTGGTTAGTACCTTTAAGTGCACTTCTGTTAGATTTGCACACTTCCTGGCTGTTGCTCCCCATTTAAATGCTTGAAGCCATTGTGACTTGGTATAGGTGCTTTTCGGATCCTTTTCCCAGTTTAGTATATGTGCTCTTTTCCCCCACTCCCTTCACCTCTCCATATGGACTTCATAAATAGGCTGTGTGGTATGGAAGATCTTTGGGTCCTCCATTGATAAATAATCTTGGGCAATTTTGAGTAGGTATAGGTTGTCTGCTTGTACGGTTCCACGTAAATTGGGCTTCCCCAGGACCTGGTTCGGGAGGTCTAGGAATTGTATTTCCGTGCATTGTTTAATTTCCCGCCTCCCGGGCCACAGGCGCACCCGTGCCCCACTCTGCTTCTCCGGTCCCCCGCTGGCTGACTTACCTAGCTGCAATTAAGCACTGAATCCGGCACGCAACAGCTTTCTGAGATTTGAAGAGCCAGCACGCCGAAAATTGGTGCTAGCCGGCCGCCCATTCTGTTTAGATTCCAGCCCCTCCTTGTGTCCCCTACTGGATCTTCGTGTCTTGTGCTCTAGAGAAAGCTGTGTTCCATGCCCTTTGATGTTATTGTGATTTCCCTTGTGACCCAGGTTCCATTACTACCCTCCTATGCTGCCTGCCTTGACCTATTACTACATCCCAACTCTGATCCCGTGCTGCCCATCCTGACCTCCTGCCTGTGCCCGGCTATAATTTTGCTCAACGTCTTTGTACCTTGCCTTGGCTGTCACTGCAGCAAGTCCAACATGCTTTGCGGCGTGCTCTGTTGTACCGGGTACCATTTAAATTACGGTCCCAGCTGTTGGCTTATGTCATCATCCGCACTACCCCTGGAGCCTGAAAGTAGGCCTGCAGGTTGGGAACTCCCATCCCTCAATATTGTTTTTAGAGCAAATAGAATAGACACTGCTTCTCTCAGTTTGGTTTTCCCCTATATAAATGTCATAAGATTTTTCAGCATTTTCTGTATAAATGTTGTTTCAATATGCACTGTTAGAGTGCAAAAGAAATATAATTTCTTGGGAAGTATCATCATTTTGTACATAACAATCTTCCCATCCAGGATATTTCTAGCTGATGCATACTATTCGACTACCTTTGGAGGTTTGGTAAGGTATAGCCTCCCATGAGGGTCCCAATGAGCGACATAAGGATCGCCATCGGAGGCTTGTCACTCTTATGTGAAACCTGCCTAGTTATTGTATACCTTGAAGTTTTAAATTTTCATGTTTACAGTGATTTCCATTAATAACACACTAGATGTTTTGGCAGTAGTCTAGTTATTTTAGAAACAGTGTCTACTTATCCTCAGAAATGGACTGTGATTTAGTGATCCATTGTCTCAGGTCCTGTGGAGCATCAACAGACACTAGCATTCCTGACCTGAAAATTTCCATACCCTGAATCCTGCCACCTGCACCCGCCACAGTCCTTCTTAGGGTTTTCGTCTTGGCAGTTGAACCTCTCCTGCCAGTAACATGAAGCTGGTCTGGCTTTATACATAGCAATCCATTGTCATGTTACCTTATTTGGTTAATTCATATAAACTTTAAACAGTATGGAGAATTGTATGATAATTGAGGGAATTCAACAAAATAAAAAAAAAAAAAAAGTTTATCTTACCTCCTGATAAATAAAAGGTTTAGCACCACTGGGGAACCACTGAGTGTTTAAGTTGTTAAGTCTGTTGATAACAGCCTTGATATCTCCGGGCCACATATGTTTAGAAGCGTCGAGCCTGAAGCCAGCCACACCAATACTGATGAGCTTATTCAAAAATTCTGCAATCTTTCCACGCACATAGTCCTTCTCCAGAGCCAAGTCCAAGAGTCCCAAAAGCTGGCAGTCTCTTACCTGCGAGAATTACAAATCATCAACATTCTAGGATTTTATCCACTTTATCCAATATAAAGCAAAATTTTGCAGAATGTGTACAACATTGTGAACTCAGGGTTTTTTCACTCATTTCTTGATCTCCACCTTCAAAAATCTGTGTACAGAGGTGTCTGAGGGCTTTTTTTGTGCGGAAAAAATGTTACTTCTCCGTCACATTATTTATTATTCCATATAGCAAAAAAGACAAAAGGTGCATCATTCACCCAGAAATTCTTCTTTATTTAACAGAATTCATAAAACAGAGAGGTGTAGAAAGGCATAACTTGCCGTGACAGACTGTTTTGCGCTCTCCTGCGCTTCGTCTAGCCGTAGGCTAGGCAAAGCGCAGGAGAGCGCAAAACGTTGCGTTTTTCCCTAGATGGTCTGATCGTTCCTACCATATACTGCAATACTACTGTATTGCAGTATATGGCATTTTTTTACAGTATTCATGGCTCATTGTAACGAATCTTCAGAAACCATGCAGTCATGGCAACAGATCAGCGCCCCTGGTGACGTTTGGGGGAGCGACGATCGTGCCCACGTGCCGCCATCTTTTAAATGCCGCCGACAAAGCTGCAGCATCGGAAGAATTAATAGCAGTGGGGGTTTGCTGCAATATGCAACAAACCCCACCTGTGTATTAAGAGGGCTCAGCCCTTCATACAGTCCCACCTCTGTGCCGTACAGCTACTGCGTGGAGCATCAAGGGGTTAACTGGACAAAGCATGCTGGATGATAAATCTGATGTAGTTTATCGCAGTCCAACGTTACATCTTGGCATCTTACATCTTAGTTTAGGCCAGAAAAATGCAACACAATTCCAGTCTGATGTGATTTTTTGGTACAACTTTCACATGCTCTTTTTCCAGCAAAGACACAACCATTTGTTGTACATTACTGTATGTTAAATTAGAATAATTAATAGTCATAATCCCTGAGTATGATTACTCATGTTGTAGTTTATTATAAAACTTATGTTATCATAGTAAATCAAAGCCAGCACTTACCTTACCTCCAGTGCTACAATTGCTTAGAAGAAATCTACCATCAAAATCAAGCCTGGTAAACCAGGGACACTTACTCATACTGTAGATCCAGGCACCATGACTGTCAAAATCTTCTTATATTTGTTACCCATTTTTGCTAAAATAAACTTTTAAAATTTTGAAGGAGGACTCGGGGGGAGGGTGTTTATCCAGAGCCCCTTCTTGCTGTCACTTCACAGGCTGTTACACTGTTACCATGGGTAAGAAATACAAGAAGATTACCCCAGTCACAGTGCCTGGATCTATGTGTAAGTGTCTATTTATCTTATTTTATTTTGATGGTATATTTTTATTAATGGAGAGGTGACCACGTGTAGAGATGACATCTGAGTCATGCTATAAATGAATGAGATGGGAAAACTTATTAAAGAGATTTTCTTTTAGCTTTCACACATTACCTGATAAGGATCACTGTAACTTTCAATACCTCCTGTTGAAGATCTACATTTGCCATCATTAAAATCTAGGTTGGAGTATGGAACACCAGGGAAATCTCTAGCACCAGAATTGAAATAACTCCCACATGTGGATCCAGTGCCAACTCCTGCACCATAACCTGTCATATGGTTCATGACAACATCGACATAAATGTACACCTAAAAAAAAGTAGTAGTTAAACATTAAAAGGTGTTAGAACACTATTGTTTAGTATGGGTAAGGCTACTAAAATGTACATTAATTAATAAGTGGGGCTGCTAAACTCTCCGAATAAGGGGGCGTCTTTACTTATTCACAACGATACAGCTTAGGGGGTGCTGATACGTATAATTGTGCTACAGGTTAATGAGGCAGGATGCTTAAAGGGGGTTTCCCAATGTTATTGTTTGTTATACAATTTTCCAATATACTTTCTGTATCAATTACTCACAGTTTTATAGATCTCTCCTTATTGTCCTCCTGTAGAAAGCTTCCATGTTTACTAACAGTGAATAGAAATCTAACCATGGTCACACAGGTGCATGGCTCATTATATCACACAGTTCTGATTACTCTCTGTGATACTAACTAGCCGTGCACCTGTGTGACCATGGTCAGATTTCTGTCCACTGGAAGTAAACGTAAGACCTTTCTATAGAATGACAGCAAGCAGAGCTCTAGAAACCAGTAAGGAATTGAAACAGAAAGTATATTGAAAAATTGTAAAACATTTTATAATGCAAACAATAACATTCATTTGTTGAAATGGGAATACTCATTTAAGGACATGGTATTAACAAGGCGGTGCTGCTGCATCATATGAACTATTGAGGGAGTGAAAAGGATCTACATACATTAATTAGGGTTTCTGTTTTAGAAAAAATAAGTCAACTAACTAAAGTAAGAATGTATAAAAATAATTTATTTGATGGGGGACATGCATTTAATGTGGGGGCTATAATTAATTAAAAAAGGGGGCACTGCATACAACAACAATTTAGTGGGTAAATTATATATTTATCCAGGAGAAACTGTAGAATAATTTAGTCAAGAACATAGTATTTCTAATATGTGTTGATAAGTCACAGTGTATTATTTGATACATGTGGGGGTAGCAAATTCTGCAGAAAGATCCTATTGCTCTATATCTGATGGAGAAGGATTGTCACCTGTGAGGAATCTACCAGGACAAAGACCAGGAAGGACCCGATCAGCACAGAGAAGTGGCAATAGCTGCAACTGATTGAAACTGATGTCTTTCTTTGCACAATGGCATCCGTGGTGTGAAGTATATATATATATAAATACTTTGAGTATAAAATTTATACACAAGTATAAGCCGAGTTTTTCTGCACAAAAAAATGTGCTGAAAAACTTTACCTCAGCTTATACTGAAGTCATGAGAAAACACTGTACTCACCTTCCGATGTCGCCCCTCCACACCCTGGCAGATGCTCCGGCATCGGCTCCGTGTCCCTGGGCTGTGAAGGCTGTATACTACGGGGGATGGACAGGCAGTATACTACAGGGGGCTGGTAGGCTGTATACTACAGCGGGCTGGCTGGCTGTATACTACAGGGGGTTGGGCAGACTGTATACTACAGGGGGGCTGGGCAGGCTGTATACTACAGGGGGCTGGGCAGGCTGTATACTATAGGGGGGCTGGGCAGGCTGAATATTAGATGGGGCTGGGAAGGCTGTATACTACAGGGGGCTGGGCAGGTTGTATATTAGAGGGGGCTGGAAGGCTATATACTAAAGAAGGCTTGCATGCTATGTACTATAGGGGGCTGGCAGGCTATGTACTATAGGGGGCTGGCAGGCTAAACACTACAGGGGGCTGGCGGGCTATACACTACAAGGGGCTGGCAGGCTATACATTACAGAGGCTGTCAGTCTATATAGTGCAGTCAATAGGTTTTTCCAGTTTTTTGTATATAAACATATATATATATATATATATATATATATATACACAACTTATGTTGTAAGGTGTCTGGTAAGGTTGTGGATGGAAGATAACAGAAATCAAGAAGGACTGCATGATGCTTTATTAGAACATAAGGCTTTTTTCTTTAAAGTTATATGGGTTGGATTTCTTGGACTAGAGGGCAGGCTGGTATGGGGGGTTTCCAGTCCACCCACCTAGTCCAGGGTGTTCTCAGGTGAGGCTTGCTGAGGTCATCAGTGGGAAATAAATGCATTACCCAGGATGTCAGTCTATGGAAGTGAAGCCTGGGAACAGGCCACCTGCTTGAAACCTGTGCAAGGCATGGACCTTGTGACTTTGTTTTTGGTGTAAGGCATTAGGCCTGCACTAGGATAGTGAGGTATCATGCTGTATAGCTAGAACCGGACAGGCATAGCATTTTGTTTTATAGAAGTAAAAAGAATTGGACGGCACTCACCCAAATCCTGTGGCATAAAAAGTTCTTCTTTATTGAAAAGATCGGGACATCACAAACAGGTTACAGCGGGGAGGGAGTGATGCATGGTGCTCAGAGAGAGGCTACGGCCGTTTCGCGCTGTCTGCGCTTCTTCCGGCCTCCATGTGGGGATTAAAACAATGCAGGCTTTTAAGCTCTCAGGGTGGGATAACAACCGCCCTAATCGTGGTTATACACATGGTGATAGGTTCAAAAACAACAACACATTAGTTGGGCGGCACCAATCATATACAGCCTAAACCCTGTCAAAAGGCTAAAACTCACCTGGGGTCCATGTGCGCCACACCTCTACTCCCTTTAACAGGTGTACCCGTGGTTTGCGGCGCATTTCCGGACACGGCCGGTAGCTCCGCCCCCAACAGGATGTCCCACGTGGGAAACGTCACCTGATCCTAACCCCGCCCACCGCACTCACGGGTCACATGACGCGTCACCGTGGTAACCGTTGACAGCGTTCCAGCGACACCGGGTGAGTGACTCAGCGATGGGGAGGGGGAAGGAGAGAGGATGTGCATGCGCCTTGGCCCCAGTAGGTGATACGAAGCCTTGTTACATTATAGCGTACATGTGTTTGAATCGTTTCATTCTATTCTGCGTGACCACTTACATGAGCTAATATAACCTGTGAATTAAAAACAATACGGTGGGTAGGACTTCCACCTAATCACCCATTATGTACATTGCAACAAGGATATAAGGCTCGGTCAGTGCGACCCCAAGCATCATAATTTCGTTTATAGAAAAATGCCCCAGTCAATTTTATCGTTCAAACCCACTGGTCCCATGGCATTTGAGCGTATGATCCACCTATTCTCTGTTTGTAATAACAGGCGTTCTCTGTCTCCTCCCCTCTTTAAGTTTTTTATGACCTCAATCCCCGCAAATTTCAAAGTTTTTGTATCCCCTCCATGACACTCACGTATATGTTGTATGAGACGGGGGGCCCCTACACCTGTTTCCACTGATCTCAAATCTCAATTCTCAAATCTCATTTGAGATCAGTGGAAACAGGTGTAGGGGCCCCCCGTCTCATACAACATATACGTGAGTGTCATGGAGGGGATACAAAAACTTTGAAATTTGCGGGGATTGAGGTCATAAAAAACTTAAAGAGGGGAGGAGACAGAGAACGCCTGTTATTACAAACAGAGAATAGGTGGATCATACGCTCAAATGCCATGGGACCAGTGGGTTTGAACGATAAAATTGACTGGGGCATTTTTCTATAAACGAAATTATGATGCTTGGGGTCGCACTGACCGAGCCTTATATCCTTGTTGCAATGTACATAATGGGTGATTAGGTGGAAGTCCTACCCACCGTATTGTTTTTAATTCACAGGTTATATTAGCTCATGTAAGTGGTCACGCAGAATAGAATGAAACGATTCAAACACATGTACGCTATAATGTAACAAGGCTTCGTATCACCTACTGGGGCCAAGGCGCATGCACATCCTCTCTCCTTCCCCCTCCCCATCGCTGAGTCACTCACCCGGTGTCGCTGGAACGCTGTCAACGGTTACCACGGTGACGCGTCATGTGACCCGTGAGTGCGGTGGGCGGGGTTAGGGTCAGGTGACGTTTCCCACGTCGGACATCCTGTTGGGGGCGGAGCTACCGGCCGTGTCCGGAAATGCGCCGCAAACCACGGGTACACCTGTTAAAGGGAGTAGAGGTGTGGCGCACATGGACCCCAGGTGAGTTTTAGCCTTTTGACAGGGTTTAGGCTGTATATGATTGGTGCCGCCCAACTAATGTGTTGTTGTTTTTGAACCTATCACCATGTGTATAACCACGATTAGGGCGGTTGTTATCCCACCCTGAGAGCTTAAAAGCCTGCATTGTTTTAATCCCCACATGGAGGCCGGAAGAAGCGCAGACAGCGCGAAACGGCCGTAGCCTCTCTCTGAGCACCATGCATCACTCCCTCCCCGCTGTAACCTGTTTGTGATGTCCCGATCTTTTCAATAAAGAAGAACTTTTTATGCCACAGGATTTGGGTGAGTGCCGTCCAATTCTTTTTACTTCTATACAATAGTTTGGACTATTACTTTTTTCTGGAATATTGGCACCACAGTCATCCTGAATATTGAGCACTAACCCGGTGGTTCCGTGCCTAGGTCGCCAGTGGACTGTGTACACTAAGTGGTTGATGGAGGTGCCGCAACCGGCTGTTTTTCTTGCCTGAGAAAGCATTTTGTTTTATGTTTCAGTTTGCTAAATAAATGCACAGTTTGGACCTTAAACCTGCTTTGTCATTGCTGACACCACTGTTTAAGCTGAATTCCCTACAATATATATATCTATATGCAGTATGTATATATAACTTGCATGTATATGTATGTATATTTGTATTGCATATATATATATATATATATATATATATATATATATATACTACATATGTGTAAAGCGCACATATGGTATATATGTATTACCCAATATATTGTTTGAGATAGGCAATATGGTAAAAATTTAAATATATGAGACCCTGATCCAAAGTTTGCATTGGGGCCTTGGAGTCTTGTTATGCCATTGGGGTAGGTAATCAACAACTTTAAAATGCAAACTAAGTATTGCCCTTTAACAAAAAAAAACAATGGAATAGAAGAATAGATAATAATATCACCTTGCCTATAATATTTTTTCCTGCATATAAAGTCTATAAAAAATAACTCTAGAATGGATGTTTTTCAGTTAACCCCCCCCCCCCAAACAAAAATAAAATAAAAATTATTAAAAAGCCATGTACATTAGACTAACACTAACAGCACTCCACAAGCTCTATCTATGCCAAAAGATGCAGCAATTCTCTTTCTTCCAAAGGTGTTTCATAATAGCTTAGAATTATAACATAAAAATAAACCAATTTAATTTAAGTACATGTAGCAAATAATCAAATTTAAATATCTTCACAAATCAAATAGCCTGGAATACTATTTTAATAAAACTGGAGACGCGAGAACACATACCCCAACATTGTTGCATTTTGCCACCATGTTTCTGAACTGTTGCTCATTCCCAGACCGGGTACAGATCTTATAACTAACAGGTTGGTATCTCTCATCCCAGGGCCTCCATGGATTTGTAATAATATAGTTTTCACTTACTGGAGATACCTAGAACATATAGAAAATATTATTTTTGAGCAAGACATTTTTGCCCAAAATCATGCATCTCACACATCTCCACAAATGAATAACATGCCAGCATTGCAATAGCATATATATCACTTTATGGCACATGCAAGTCACAGATGATTTATTAAGCGAAATATGATTCATAATAACTAACAGCAAACTTATTCAATCAGAATATAACAATAAAATACTGCATTGTGAATAAGTTGTTTCTATGTATTGCCTTTGTGGAAATCAACACAATACTCTTCTTCAACATCTAGTACTCAAGTACACAAACCAGAATTTGGGTTGAATTTGTAAAATCTGGAATGTGAAAATTGTCCATAGAATTGAAAAAGAAATAATTGTTATCATACAACTAAAAACATCATTATGTAATGGAAAAATCCTTTTACAAGACTTTCAATTTAAAGTACATTTGATTTGGAAAAGGTCAATATATTAACTCATACCTGAACACCCCCAAATCCATTTGGTCCCAAATAACGCTCACATTCTGCAGCAATATCATCCCAGCGCCATTCAAACAAGTGGACGATAGAAGTTCTGCCTGCCCGGACATTGGGATTATACTGGGCAGTGGCAAGGCCAGCAGTGATCAACAATAGGATTAGCTTCATTTTCATTTCCGAATAGACCGACTCTTGTCTTAGAGTATTTATACCATGAGATGAAGGAGGAGCTTAGGAGAAAATCTGAAGCAGCTGAAATCGAATTAGAATATTCTCACTGTAGATTTCACAATGGATGCCTCTATATAGTAACAGCAAAGACATGTGCGTCAGAATATGTTACGATTTATAGCTCATCTGAGTAGCTTATCTGTTTCCGTTTTCCTGATACATCATAAAATCTATTTGCAGTCAGTGGATATATATATTACCTTATTTTTAGCTTTTGCTGTACATCAAGGTCAGGTTGTTATTATAGTTGTCACCGACACATCCTATGTCACCGAAAAAACAGGGAAGGTTTAAGGAAACAGCATTAGGGTTTCTCACACAAAGTGGAGAGTGAGCTCAGGGGTGCATCTAGTCTTTCTGCTAATGTGTCCACTCAACCCCCATAAATGGACTGTGATGAATGTAACTGCTGTAAGTATATATTATTTTCACTCTATTTCAAAACCTACAAAGTTCTTACACAGCAAAGCTCTTCATACAGTTATGTCTCAGGCAGACATGTAAATTAGTAAGTGGATTTTTGCAATAATAGGACATAAAATTGAAATTAGAGTATTAAGAGGGGAAATGTCACACGTGTAGGGACAAGTGTAGGGAAAGTCTTTATGGGAAGAGTCTGTGGACCCTCTGGACCACCGTGGGGGTTGGTATGAGACCAGCTGTGGCAACCAAGGCAACAAAAGCAGGAAACAGTCACAACCTGAGATGACCGCAGGAACGCAGAGAAGTACTGGTAACGCTGGTACAGAGTGAGGACACCGCTGGGCTGGAACCCTGGACGGCACGGCAAAAGCACAGGAAGGGAGGAGGTCACCACTGGGCACAGTCGTACGGGACTGGACCACAGGATATGGACCACAGGACACGGACCACAGGCTATGGACCACTGGACACGGACCACAGGATATGGACCACAGGACACGGACCACAGGACACGGACCACTGGAGACGGACCACAGGCTACGGACCACCGGACACGGACCACAGTACACGGACCACAGGCTACAGACCACCGGACACTGGCCACAGGATACGGACCACCGGACACGGGCCACAGGAGGCGTCTGGAAATGCACAGGAACACAGAGGCGTCTGGAAACGCACAGGAACATAGAGGCGTCTGGAAACGCACAGGAAACAGGACCTCGGGAAACATATAGGAACGGAACCTTTGGATACACACAGGAGGCTTTCACTTCAGTGGGAAGACTTGAAGATCCGACGGGGAGTGAAGGGAGCCGCCGGGTTATATAGGAAACCCAGAAGTGACCAGCGCCAATGGTAAGGACGCTTGCCCTTTAAGTTCAGAGAATTGAGCATGTGCAGGAGGACGGGGACGGGGACAGACAGCCAGCGGAGCACGGGTGTACCCGCGATCCGTGACATGGATTGCGGGAGCACCCGTGACAGGAAAGATGACAATAAACAAAATGTGAAGCTGTGAAAATACCTCAGATACAAAAGAGTTGACTAAAGTACCACGTTTGTCCACACAAGGTTGTCATTATATTAAAATATAACTTATTAAATTGTATGTATTAAAAATAGCAAAAGTAGAAGAGATGGGAGAGTAGAGATGAGCGGACCTGATGGTTGGGTTAGGGTTCAGCATTTGGGTTTGGCCGCCTGACCCATTGGTGGCCATCCAGCAAATTGACAAGTTGCCTAGGACATCACTGGTGTTCCCCCGACCAATCACACTCATGGCTAATGGATAGGGCAACATGTCCATAGCTAAACCCGAATCTGACCATCCGGTCAGCTCATCTCTAGTAGTGAGCATAGGTGCAGGTACAAATATGCCTGGCAAAAAATGCTGTAAGGATGTACACAAATTGATACATTCAATACAACAATAGGTAATGATAGCAAAATTCTTATATTAATATCAATAATGGCATAGAGGCAAAAATATAAATCCTGTATGGCTTTAATTTTACCCTGACGTGAGGCTCTCTGTGGATTTCATGTTCTATCACATTGGTACAACCAGGGCTTTCCGTGAAGAGATCCTTGTTCCCCTGCAGCATTTCCCTACAATGTTGTTTTTGGGAGGGGGATAAGGCTTTTTACGGCTTTGATGGCTGACTCCGATTGAGTCACTAGACAAGAAGCCTCGGAGGGGTCTCTCCCTGATCAGATTGACATGATAGATCTAGAAGGGCCTCCTCTTCCCTGGCTGATGGACCCTATAGTTGACCACCCCAACCTTTTCCTTATTTCATAGGGCCCCTGCCATTTTGCTAGGAACTTGCTCTCTACAGTACGGACTAACACCAGTATGCAATCTCCTGGAAATGTCTCACACGGGCAGATCTATTATAGACCCTGGCCTGTGACTCTTGGGCCTAAAGAAGATGCTCCTTTACAATTGGAATCACCCTGGACATCCTTTCCTGAATCTCAGCTACATGCTCAACCACACTTTCAACCACACAGGGTGTAACCTCACTTTCCCAAGTTTCTTTTGCCACATCTAAGAGACCTCTGGGGTGCCTGCCATTAAGTAATTCATAGGGTGAAAACCCGGTGGAGGATTGGGGCACTTCTCTAATAGAAAATGAAAGATAAGGTAAAAGACAGTCCCAGTCTTGCCCATCCTTCTCTACCACCTTTATCAGCATGGCTTTCAGGATCTTATTAAATTGCTCCACAAGACCATCTGCCTGCGGGTGGTAGACTGATGTGCGCAACTGGATGACTTTTAACACCTTACACAGTTCCCTCATCACCTTTGATATGAACGGGGTTCCCTGGTCCGTTAAGATCTCCTTGGGAATCCCTGTGGGGGAAAAAACATATAATTACCCCATGGCAATACTTCGCGAGGAGGGGTTCCTTAGGGGAACAGCCTCGGGGTAACGTGTCGCATAATCCACAATGACCAGGATGTATTGATGCCCCCGAGCTGAATTCACTAAGGGTCCTACCAGGTCTATTCAAATGGGACCTCAATAATTGGAAAATGGACCAGAGGGCTAAGGAAATGTGCTACTGGGGATATTATCTGGCAGATAGGGCAGGATTGACAGCAATCTCTGATTACAGCCTGGTCAATAGAATTGCTGTAGTACCCTCTCCAGTGTTTTGTCCACCCCCAGGTGACCTCCCAACATGTGTGAATGGGCCATATCCATAACCATACGTCTATATGGCACTAGGACTAGTGGCTGTTCCACTATCTCATCCCTTATTTTAGTCACCCGATATAAAAGGTCCTGATTCAGGGCAAAAATGTGGGAACCAGTTGTCTGCCCCAGGTTCTTGAGGTGCCCCATTTAACACTGTAACATTCTATAGCGCCTTTTTTTTAGGTCAAGTCCCGGAGTTGGGCTGTGCCAAAATTTTCCATGGATATGTTTAAGTCAGAGACAGCTGCCTCCTCTGAAGTTGAATCTTCCTTATTCTCCCCTATTAGGACGTTCAGAGGAAACCATGGTGTTTCCTCAGAATTCCCATCAACAGGGTTGACTTGGTTCTCTGGGGAAGTTTGCAGAGCTGCCTTGGCCTATAGGTCCCAGAACAGGGGGCAATCACGTCCGACAATTCCCTCATACATCAGTTGCTTAACAATCCACACATTGTGCAACACAGTAACCTGGTCTGTCCCAAGCATAACCTGAGTCACTGGGTAAACCTTGGTGTCCCCATGGATGCATATACCACCCAGATTTTTCCAGAGGGCCATAATGTGAGGGAGAACTGCGGCGACCCACATAGCAATCCATGGGCTGTGTGTTGAGGGGACACTGGGCCGCCATATGACCCGCACGTGACATCTCCAACAAATCACCTCCCGGTGTATCCCTTTGGTCACTGGTTTGCGCCTCCCTTGGTGTGACCATCATGAGGGGTTTTAGACCCCAGTCTATGACAGTCCAAATCCTTTTAGGGCTTCCTATATGAGGATTTCAGATCCCCTGGCCCTCCCAGGGATTTCTCCATAGTGTGGAGCCTCTCCACCAATCCTACTAGATCATCTGCATTCTGGGGGTCACCCTGTGTAACCCAGCACTGTATGGCGCAGGGAAGCGAGTGCATAAATCGGTCTACAACCACTGGTTCCACAACCTGGGCTGGAGAGCAGGTGTCTGGTTGCAACCACTTCAGGACTAGAAGCCACAGGTCAAACAGCTGTGATCTTGGCGGCTTTTCCAGGCCATAGGCCCAGTGGTGTACCCTCTGTTCTCAGACTGCTAAGCTTTAACCAAGCCGTGCCAGTATCTCTGCTTTTAATTTGGGGTACTCCTTGGTATCCTGCAGGGATAGAACATAATGTGCCTTTTGGGGCTCCCCAGTTAAATATGGAGCCAGTTCTTCAGCCCACTGACCTGGTGGCAGCTTCTCCTAGTCAGCTACTCGCTCAAATACTGTGAGGAACGCCTCAACGTCATCCTCCGGGGTCATGATCTGCAATGCTTCCCTTTCAGTCTTTCTGACACGATCATCATCTTGGTTTGGCAAAGCTGGACTCTCCAGCATGCTGACGGCATCTGTCACTGCTGCCATCTGCTGGACAAGGAGCTTGTTGATCTCCCGTTGGGCTTGCAAAGCCTCAGCATGTGCTCTCTGTTGATGCAAATTTGCCTGTACAAGATGCTAGATCACCTCCTCCATGGCAGCTGCTGTGTGCTGGCTCTGAGCTGAAGCCTTTCCTCTGAACAAACAGTATATCTGGGGGATTATACCCACATACACCACCAATTGTAAGGGATCAACTCAAATGGCAACTTCAGTAACAGTCCAGGTAACTGTTTTATTTCTTTCAAAACACAGTTTAACAAAACAGAATAGCTTTCTTCAGCATATAACAGAAAGACACATCCCATATAAACAGGCTTGACTCACAGTCCTTTAGGTTGTGTATCCATCCACCAGCATGAGCAGACAATGTCACTATTGCGGATCCTTGGCTGTGTATCACCTCCAGCTCTGCATGCAGTATAGCAGACTCCCAGACTGCAAAAACACATCCACCAGCTAATCTGAGCTTCCTGGCTTTATCTGTCAGCCAAAAACAGGCCTGGATATGTGGTAGTAGTCACCCACCCAGCTCTTTGACTATTCCAATGAAAGTCGGCCCGGATCATCTATGGACGCCCTACAGTTTGCTTATCAGCCAGGCATTGGTGTAGATGATGCCATCATCCACCTACTACATCGAAATCTTTCTCACTTGGAGAAACCTGGGAACACTGTGAGAATAATGTTCTATCAGTGCTTTCAATACCATACAGCCAGGGCTACTAAGGGACAAACTGGATCTGGCTGGAGTGGACCACCATCTCTCTAGTTGGATCCTAGACTACCTCACAAACCGACCTCAGTATGTGAGAGCCCGGGACTGTGTGTCGGATACTGTGCTGAGTAGTACAGGTGCACCTCAGGGTACGGTTCTGGCTCCCTTCCTCTTCACATTGTACACAGCAGACTTCAGGTACAATTCATGTAGCTGCTCCCTTCAGAATTTCTCTGATGACTCTGCTATAGTAGGCCTCATTACAGGTGAGAACGACAGGGAGTACAAAGAACTGATCCGGAAATTTGTGGACTGGTGCCAGTGAAACCACCTTAGGATTAATGCTGGGAAGACCAAGGAGATGGTGGTGGACTTTTGTAAGCACAGTCCTCCTTCTCAACCGGTGGTTATCCATGGGACAGACATTGAGGCAGTGAAGTCTTATAAGTACTTGGGTGTCCTCCTCAACAATAAACTGGAGTGGGCAGAGAACATAAACGCACTTCACAGGAGGAGTCAGAGCAGGCTACACCTGCTGAGGAGGCTGAGGGCATTCGGAGTGCGGGGGGCTCTTCTTAAGACCTTCTTCAACTCTGTAGTGGCACCAGCCATCTTCTTTGGTGTAGTCTGTTGGGGAAGCAGCATCTCAGCTAGAGAGAGGAGTAGACTGGACAAACTGATTAGGAAAGCCAGTTCTGTCCTGGGGGGTCCTCTTGACACAGTGCAGGTGGTAGCTGAGAGGAGGACACTATGTAAGTTGAAGTCTATTCTCGAGAATAGCTCCCATCCCATGCATGAGACTGTGGTGGCATTGGGGAGCACATTCAGTGACCGACTGCTTCACCCCAAATGTGAAAGGGAGCGTTATCGTAAGTCATTCCTCCCTGCTGCCATCAGGCTGTTCAACAAACAAGGCCCAAACAGAAGTAACCTGCGCCCCCCACCTAACCAGTCCCTGCAAGTCCCATCCACAGACGAAACATCAAACTGCCGATCATTGCTTGTCTCTTTTTTTGTCTTTTTATCCCCCTTTTCTTTTTGTTTATTTATCCCTAATATTATTGTTGTCATAGTTTCTGCTGCTGTAACGCTGTGAATTTCCCCACTGTGGGACTAATAAAGGATTATCTTATCTTATTAACTCCTTAAAGGGTTTGTGCCGCCATAGCAAATGGCTGTAATTGGGTCCAATGCATTGTGACAAGTACTTTCACCATTTACACAAAATCTGCAGCCTTACTGAGATAACTCCTTTTGTTCTGGTTGCTGGCGCCCCCTGGTGGTAGCTGTGTCCCATCCTGAGTTACAGCTGATCTGGCCGAGTCTGCGCACAAGGATTCAGCCAGCTGCTTTACAGATCACTCCACGGGCTCACAGCTCCTCTCAACGCTGAGAGATCAGCTGACACACTACAGCCAATAGGAAGTAAAAGAGGAGGAGGGGCAGAGAGCTCAGACATCTACCGTGAAGTGAAGGATGTGATGTCCACTGCGTACCAGCTCCCCAGGTGCTTCTGCTGCTCAGAGGAGTCCTCCCCTAACATGGATCATAGCAATGTAGCAGCCCTTTCCTCCCTCCACCATTAGTCAGGTCACACAGGAGGCTGCAGAGATAACACAAGTAACAGGCTGAGCTCTGACCTCTCCTGATGCAGTCCTACTCTCCACTATTCACTGTCCCTCCATGCTACCCTGCTCTCCTGCAAAGGGGCCCCTGTCCCTGACTAGCAGGGAAGTTGCTAAAGATCAGTAACATGTGAGAAGCTGTCACCTATTTATCTATCCAAGTCCTATATCTATCTCATATCTATCTATCTATCTATCTCATATCTATACATCCATCTATTTTATATCTATCTAATGTGTATTTTGTCACAATTTGTTGTTTTTTGTTTGCCAGCCCGTCTCTTGATGATGGACCACAAGTTCTCAATGGGATTAAGATCTAGGGAGTTTCCAGGCCATGGACCCAAAATCTCTCTGTTTTATTCCCTGAGCCATTTAGTTATCACTAGAGATGAGCGAACATACTCGTCCGAGCTTGATGCTCGATCAAGCATTAGCGTACTCGTAACTGCTCGTTGCTCGGACGAGTATTTCGCCTGCTCGAGAAAATGGCAGCTCCCGCCGTTTTGCTTTTTGGCGGCCAGAAACAGAGCCAATCACAAGCCAGGAGACTCTGCACTCCACCCAGCATGACGTGGTACCCTTACACGTCGATAGCAGTGGTTGGCTGGCCAGATCAGGTGACCCTGGGATAGACTAGCCGCTGCCCGCGCTGCTCGGATCATTCTCTGTCTGGATGCCGCTAGGGAGAGAGCTGCTGCTGGTCAGGGAAAGCGTTAGGGTGTTCTATTAGCTTACTGTTAGGCAGGAGTGATTCTACAACAACCCAACAGCCCTTCTTAGGGCTACAATAACGTTATACTTTTTTTTTTTATTTGCTTGTGGCTGGGCTTGCTGGCACTAGTAGTGCAGCTAGTACCATATTGTGAGGAATTAGCAGGGGGACTTGCTACCGTTGTGTTTAGCTCTTAGTGACACACATATCCACCTCAAACACCAAAGTGGGAAAATTTATTAGGGGTTTGATTTCAATTAGGCACAGTCTGCCAGTTTCTTTTTATTTTACGTTTATTTTTTTAATAACTCAGTGTCATCTCATCTTGCATAGTAGTGTGCTTTAATACTTGGCTAGAAAATAGCCATAGGAGAATCCAAACGGCTTACTTACGCCTACAGTAGCGTTATATATATTTGATTTCTGGTTGATCTGCTGGTGGCTGTAGTTGCTGCAGTGCATCTACTAGCAAATTGTGAGCAATTTGGAGTGAGACTTGCGACCACTGTGTTTTGCGCTTAGTGACGCACATATCCATCGCAAAGACCGAAGTGGGAAAATTTATTAGGGCCCGGGGTTGTATTTCAATTAGGCACAGTCTGCCATTTCCTTTTTTATTTTACGTTTATTTTTTTCATAACTCAGCGTCATCTCATCTGGCATAGTAGTGTGCTTTAATACTTGGCTAGAAAATAGCCATAGGAGAATCCAAACGGCTTACTTACGCCTACAGTAGTGTTATATATATTTGATTTCTGGTTGATCTGCTGGTGGCTGTAGTTGCTGCAGTGCATCTACTAGCAAATTGTGAGCAATTTGGAGTGAGACTTGCGACCACTGTGTTTTGCGCTTAGTGACGCACATATCCATCGCAAAGACCGAAGTGGGAAAATTTATTAGGGCCCGGGGTTGTATTTCAATTAGGCACAGTCTGCCATTTCCTTTTTTATTTTACGTTTATTTTTTTCATAACTCAGCGTCATCTCATCTGGCATAGTAGTGTGCTTTAATACTTGGCTAGAAAATAGCCATAGGAGAATCCAAACGGCTTACTTACGCCTACAGTAGCGTTATATATATTTGATTTCTGGTTGATCTGCTGGTGGCTGTAGTTGCTGCAGTGCATCTACTAGCAAATTGTGAGCAATTTGGAGTGAGACTTGCGACCACTGTGTTTTGCGCTTAGTGACGCACATATCCATCGCAAAGACCGAAGTGGGAAAATTTATTAGGGCCCGGGGTTGGATTTCAATTAGGCACAGTCTGCCATTTCCTTTTTTATTTTACGTTTATTTTTTTAATAACTCAGTGTCATCTCATCTGGCATAGCAGTGTGCTTTCATACTTGGCTAGAAAATAGCCATAGCAATAGGATAGCATCGTTTGGTTTTAAAAACTAAAAAACACACAAAAAAAAAAAACACAAAAAAAAGTTAAAAAAAAAATTAAAGTTATAACTCTCATTTTCAAAATGTTTAACCCGAGGGCTAGGGGTAGAGGACGAGGGCGGGGACGTGGGCGTCCAACTACTGCAGGGGTCAGAGGCCGTGGTCCTGGGCGGGGTGAGACACCACCTGCTTATGAGGGAGCAGGGGAACGCCGCAGAGCTACACTCCCTAGGTTCATGTCTGAAGTTACTGGGACTCGTGGTAGAGCACTGTTGAGGCCAGAACAGTGCGAACAGGTGATGTCGTGGATTGCCGACAATGCTTCGAGCAATTTGTCCACCAGTCAGTCTTCCACGCAGTCCACCCATGTCACCGAAATCGGCACTCCTCCAGCTCCTGCACCTCAGCCTCCTCCCCCCCAGTCTGCCCCCTCCCAGCAAAATTTGCCATTTGAACCTGCATACTCTGAGGAACTGTTTTCTGGACCCTTCCCACAGTCACAAACCACTTGTCCGGTTGCTGATGAGCAATTTTCCGATGCCCAGGTTTTCCACCAGTCGCAGTCTGTGGGTGATGATGACCTTGTTGACGTACTGGAAGAAGTGTGTAAAGAGGTGTCCGACGATGAGGAGACACGGTTGTCAGACAGTGGGGAAGTTGTTGTCAGGGCAGGAAGTCCGAGGGGGGAGCAGACTGAGGGATCGGAGGATGATGAGGTGACAGACCCAAGCTGGGTTGAGAGGCCGGGTGAACACAGTGCTTCTGAGACGGAGGAGAGTCCTCGACCAGAACAGGTTGGAAGAGGCAGTGGTGGGGCCAGACGGAGAGGCAGGGCCAGAGCTGGTGCATCAGCGCCAAATGTGTCAACTAGTGAAGCTCCCGTGGCGAGGGCTCCTGCGGCGAGGGCTAGATTTTCAGAAGTCTGGAGGTTCTTTAAGGAAACACCGGATGACCGACGGACTGTGGTGTGCCACATTTGCCAAACCAGGATCAGCAGGGGTTCCACCACTAATAGCTTAACTACCACCAGTATGCGCAGGCATATGAATGCTAAACACCCCACTCAGTGGCAACAAGCGCGTTCACCTCCGGCCGTGCACACCACTGCTCCTTCCCCTGTGTCAGCTGATAGTCAGCCCCCTGCCTAGGACCCTGCCACAAAAACCCCATCGTCGCCTCCACGATCCTCCACAGCATCCACCAGCGTTCAGCTCTCCATACCCCAGACGCTGGAGCGGAAACGCAAATATAGTGCAACCCACCCGCACGCCCAAGCCCTTAATGTGCACATCTCCAGATTACTAAGCCTGGAGATGCTGCCCTATAGGCTAGTAGAGACCGAGGCCTTTCGCAGCCTCATGGCGGCGGCCGCCCCTCGGTATTCGGTCCCCAGCCGCCACTACTTTTCCCGATGTGCCGTCCCAGCCCTGCACCAGCACGTGTCAGACAACATAATCCTTGCCCTGACCAACGCCGTTTCTGACAAGGTCCACCTGACCACGGACACGTGGACGAGTGCTGCCGGGCAGGGCCACTATATATCGCTGACGGCACATTGGGTTAACTTGGTGGAGGCTGGAACCGAGTCTGACCCTGCGGCTGGTCATATACTGCCGACGCCGAGGATTGCGGGGCCTACCTCGGTCCAGGTGTTTCAGGCCTACTATGCCTCCTCCTCCTCCCACCCCTCCTCCACCTCCTCCTCCGAACGACCATCCGTGGGCATGGCGCCATCAGTCGGTAGCTCTAGGCACAGCAGCAGTGCCGACGCTAAGCGACAGCAGGCGGTGCTCAAACTGCTGAGCCTAGGTGATAAAAGGCACACCGCCCAAGAACTATTACAGGGCATCACGGCGCAGACTGATCTGTGGCTGGCACCGCTGAACCTGAAGCCAGGCATGGTCGTGTGTGACAACGGCCGTAACCTGGTGGCGGCTCTGCAACTCGGCAGACTGACACATGTGCCATGCCTGGCCCATGTGTTAAATCTGATAGTTCAGCGTTTCCTCAAGACATACCCCAATCTGTCTGATTTGCTCACGAAGGTGCGCCGCATCTGTGCGCATTTCAGGAAGTCCAGCACAGATGCTGCCACTCTCAGGGCAGCGCAGCGCCGCCTCCAACTGCCCGCTCACCGACTGTTGTGCGACGTGCCCACGAGGTGGAATTCAACACTGACCATGTTATCCAGAGTTTACCAGCAGCGCCGAGCGATTGTAGACTGCCAGATGTCAACTTCCACCAGAACTGGTAGTCAGGTCAGTCAGCTTCCTCAAGTCTACAATGAGGAGTGGACGTGGATGTCTGATATCTGTCAGGTGCTGAGTAACTTTGAGGAGTCAACACAGATGGTCAGTGGCGATGCCGCCATCATCAGCCTCACCATCCCGCTGCTTGGCCTGTTGAAAAACTCTCTGGTCAGCATGAAGTCGGAAGCTTTGCGCTCCTCACAAGAGACGGGGGAAGAAGATTCCCTTGTTGATAGCCAAAGCACCCTTAGGTCTGTTTCTCAGCGCATATCGGAGGAGGTGGAGGTGGAGGAGGATGAGGAGGAAGAGGAGGAGAATGTTGGCGAGACACAAGAGGGGACCATTATTGAGTCCTTCACTGTTGAGCGTGTATGGGCAGAAGAAGAGGAGTTGGAGGAGTTGGAGGAGGAGGAAATGGACAGTCAGGCCAGTGAGGGGAGTGAATTCTTACGCGTTGGTACTCTGGCGCATATGGCAGATTTCATGCTAGGCTGCCTATCCCGTGACCCTCGCGTTCAAAGAATTTATTCCAGCACCGATTACTGGGTGTTCACTCTCCTGGACCCACGGTACAAGCAAAATCTTTCCACTCTCATCCCTGGAGAGGAAAGGAGTGTGAGAATGCATGAATACCAGCAGGCCCTGGTGCACAAGCTGAAACAATATTTCCCTTCTGACAGCGCTAGCGGCAGAGTGCGTAGTTCTGCGGGACAAGTAGCGAGGGAGAGTAGGCGAGCAGGCAGCTTGTCCAGCACTGGCAAGGGTACGCTTTACAAGGCTTTTGCCAGCTTTATGTCACCCCAGCAAGACACTGTCACCTGTCCCCAGTCTCGGCAGAGTAGGGCTGATCTTTACAGAAAGATGGTGAGGGAGTACGTAGCTGACCATACCATCGTCCTAAATGATCACACAGCTCCCTACAACTACTGGGTTTCAAAGCTGGACATGTGGCACGAACTGGCGCTGTACGCCTTGGAGGTTCTTGCCTGCCCTGCCGCTAGCGTCTTGTCCGAGCGGGTTTTCAGTGCAGCTGGTGGCATCATCACCGATAAGTGTACACGCCTGTCGACTGACAGCGCTGACAGGCTGACGCTTATCAAGATGAATAAAGCCTGGATTTCTCCTAATTTCCAATCTCCACCAGGTGAAGGAAGCTCAACCTGAATAATTTATCCACTCCTCCTCCTCCTCATTTTCCTCCTTCTCCTCCTCTTTGTACAGTAAAGCAGAGGAAACTGGCTATTTTTTGACAGGGCCCACTGGCTCTAGCTATAGTACTTTATGCATTTAATTTTTATGGAGGGCCACCGACCCGGTCCTCTGTTTTAAACAATTTTTGGGAGTGCCACATACAGGCACTCAATCTATTCAATTTTTCTGGAGGGCCACCTACCTGCTCCTCTGGTTTGAAAACTTTTTTGGACTACCACATACAGGCACTCAATCTATTCAATTTTTCTGGAGGGCCACCTACCTGCTCCTCTGGTTTGAAAACTTTTTTGGACTGCCACATACAGGCACTCAATCTATTCCATTTTTCTGGAGGGCCACCTACCTGCTCCTCTGGTTTGAAAACTTTTTTGGACTGCCACATACAGGCACTCAATCTATTCCATTTTTATGGAGGGCCACCTACCTGCTCCTCTGGTTTGAAAACTTTTTTGGACTGCCACATACAGGCACTATCCAAATTGAATTGTCTCCATAGCAGCCTCCACACGTTGTCTCCATTGCTACCTCCAAAAGTCGTCCATATAGCTGCCTCCATACATCGTCCCTTTATCAAACGAGGTGTGTCAGGCAGAAATTTGGGTTGTTTTCATGGATTCCACATCAAAGTTGTTAACTTTGTGGCCACCCTGCTGTGTTATCCACAAAATACACTGGCAAACTTTTACCATTTACGGATATTATTTCAGCGCTTCTTGCGCATCTGTTTACATTCCCCTCACCCGCCATATCCTAAACTTATAAGAACGCTACTACACTTGATCTTATACAAAAGGTTCTTAGAAGTGCTGTTTGGGGAGTAGCCTAGAGACAGGGGCTTGGATTGGCGAAAGCTCGCCTGGCAGCGGAGCGCCAGCTCCATGCCAAGAACCAACTAACATAGTTTTAACTGCAGCACCTTTAATCTACTACTAGTTCACTGCCTCCATACATGGCCGCCTTATCAAACGTGCTGTGTCAGGCAGAATTTTGGGTTGTTTTCATGGCTTCCACAACAAACTTGTTAACTTTGTCGCCACCCTGCTGTGTAATCCTCAAAATATACTGGCAAACTTTTACCATTTACGGATATTATTTCAGCGCTTCTTGCGCATCTGTTTACATTCCCCTCACCCGCCATATCCTAAACTTATAAGAACGCTACTACACTTGATCTTATACAAAAGGTTCTTAGAAGTGCTGTTTGGGTAGTAGCCTAGAGACAGGGGCTTGGATTGGCGAAAGCTCGCCTGGCAGCGGAGCGCCAGCTCCATGCCAAGAACCAACTAACATAGTTTTAACTGCAGCACCTTTAATCTACTACTAGTTCACTGCCTCCATACATGGCCGCCTTATCAAACGTGCTGTGTCAGGCAGAATTTTGGGTTGTTTTCATGGCTTCCACAACAAACTTGTTAACTTTGTCGCCACCCTGCTGTGTAATCCTCAAAATACACTGGCAAACTTTTACCATTTACGGATATTATTTCAGCGCTTCTTGCGCATCTGTTTACATTCCCCTCACCCGCCATATCCTAAACTTATAAGAACGCTACTACACTTGATCTTATACAAAAGGTTCTTAGAAGTGCTGTTTGGGAAGTAGCCTAGAGACAGGGGCTTGGATTGGCGAAAGCTCGCCTGGCAGCGGAGCGCCAGCTCCATGCCAAGAACCAACTAACATAGTTTTAACTGCAGCACCTTTAATCTACTACTAGTTCACTGCCTCCATACATGGCCGCCTTATCAAACGTGCTGTGTCAGGCAGAATTTTGGGTTGTTTTCATGGCTTCCACAACAAACTTGTTAACTTTGTCGCCACCCTGCTGTGTAATCCTCAAAATATACTGGCAAACTTTTACCATTTACGGATATTATTTCAGCGCTTCTTGCGCATCTGTTTACATTCCCCTCACCCGCCATATTCCAAACTTATAAGATCGCTACTACACTTAACTTGGTGCAGGCTGGGACCGAGTCTGACCCTGGGGCTGGTCATATACTGCCGACGCAGAGGATTGCGGGGCCTACCTCGGTCCAGGTGTTTCAGGCCTACTATGCCTCCTCCTCCTCCCACCCCTCCTCCACCTCCTCCTCCTCCGAATTACCATCCGTGGGCATGGCGCCATCAGTCGGTAGCTCTAGGCACAGCAGCAGTGCCGTCGCTAAGCGACAGCAGGCGGTGCTCAAACTGCTGAGCCTAGGTGATAAAAGGCACACCGCCCAAGAGCTATTACAGGGCATTCCACATCAAACTTGTTAACTTTGTCGCCACCGTGCTGTGTAAGCCACAAAATATACTGGAAAACTTTTTTCATTTACGGATATTATTTCAGCGCTTCTTGCGCAGATGTTTACATTCCCCTCACCCGCCATATCCCAAACTTATAAGAACGCTACTACACTTGATCTTATACAAAAGGTTCTTAGAAGTGCTGTTTGGGGAGTAGCCTAGAGACAGGGGCTTGGATTGGCGAAAGCTCGCCTGGCAGCGGAGCGCCAGCTCCATGCCAAGATCCAACTAACATAGTTTTAACTGCAGTACCTTTAATCTACTACTAGTTCACTGCCTCCATACATGGTCCCCTTATCAAGCGAGCTGTGTCAGGCAGAATTTTGGATTGTTTTCATGGCTTCCATGTTAACTTTGTCGCCACCCTGCTGTGTAATCCACAAAATATACTGGCAAACTTTTATCATGTACCGATATTATTTGAGCGCTTCTTGCTCACCTCTCTGCCACCCATTGGTTTGAAGCCTGAGTCCATTTAGGGTATGTTGCCATGCCACTCTCTAGCCTGCCGCTGCTGCCGCTGCCGCTGCCTCTGCATGCCGTCCCCTATAGTGTCAGGGTCAATTATTGGATGTTTTAGATGCTATCTAGCTTCATTCTGTCACTCTGTCATGGCCATGCTGTTGCCCATAATTTTGGCATAATGGTGCGATTATGCAGCCTCAGAGGCATCCATGCATGCTGCCCCTGCTGTTTCCTGTCCATTTCCGTGGTGTTTCCATCCTTTTCTGAGGTTCCCAGGTGTTTGGCCAAGCTTCCCTGTGCAGAGCCTTGGTCCCCTTGAAAAATGCTCGAGTCTCCCATTGACTTCAATGGGGCTCGTTACTCGAAACGAGCACTCGAGCATCGGGAAAAGTTCGTCTCGAATAACGAGTACCCGAGCATTTTAGTGCTCGCTCATCTCTAGTTATCACCTTTGCTTTATGGCAAGGTGCTCCATCATGCTGAAAAAGGCATTGTTGATCACCAAACTGCTCTTGGACCGTTGGGAGAAGTTGCTTGGAGGACATTCTGGTACCATTCTTTATTCATGGATGTGTTTTTAGGAAAGACGGTGAGAGAGCCGATTCCCTTGGCTGAGAAGCAACCCCCACACATAAATGGTTACAGGATGCTTTACAGTTGGCATGAGACAATACTGGTGGCATTGCTCACCTTGTCTTCTCCGAACAAGCTGTTTTTCAGATGTTCAAAACAATCGGGAAGGGGATTCATCAGAGAAAATGACTTTACCCCAGTCTTCAGCAATCCCCTTTTGCAGAATATCAGTCTGTCCCTGATGTTTTTTCTGGAGAGAAGTGGCTTCTTTGCTGCCCTCCTTGACACCAGGCCTTGCTCCAAGAGTCTCCACCTCACAGTGCGTGCAGATGCACTCACACCTGCCTGCTGCCATTCCTGAGCAAGCTCTGCACTGCTGGGAGTCCCATCCCGAAGCTGAAACACTTTTAAGAGATGGTCCTGGCGTTTGCTGGTCCTTCTTCTTGGGCGCCCTGGAGCCTTTTTGGCAACAAAGGAACCTCTTCTTTGAATTATACTTGAATTCCTTGATGAAACGTTAGATTGTTGACTGAGGTGCAATCTTTCTAGCTGCGATACTTCTCCCTGTTAGGCCAGTTTTGCGCAGTGCAATGATGAGTGCACGTGTTTCTTTAGAGATAACCATGGTTAACAGAAGAGAAACAATGATGCCAAGCACCAGCCTCCTTTTGAAGTTTCCAGTGTTGTGATTCTTGTCCAGCCCTGTCCTCATCAACACCCACACCTGTGTTACTGGAGCAATCACTGAAACCATATTAGCTGCTCCTTTTAAGGCAGGCCTGCAATGAAGTTGAAATGTGTTTAGGGGAAAAAGTTAATTTTCTAGGCAAATATTGACTTTGCAATTAATTGCTGTTAAACTGAACACTCTGAACACTGCCATTATAAAACCCGATGCAGTAGACTTTGTAAAAATTAACATTTGTATCATTCTCAAAACTTTTGGCCATGACTGTAGGCCGTAAATAAAATTGATTGGATCCCATAGCAGGCTTTTTGATATAGCAGCCATAAATGCTGGCGTGTCTCCCGATGATATTTGGACAAGCTGGACAAGTTTTTAGTTCCTCTACTTCTGCACAATTCATATCTAGCAGAATACAAATCTTGATTATCACAGTCTTGCACCTACAATTCTCAGCTGTGGGATGCAGATCTCTCCATCTTCAACTTGTTTATGTTTGTGTCGATGTGACCAAGACTAACTGGAGGCCATGGGATTCCTGTTATGTAAATCTGCCATCATAAACCTGTGCTACAATCTCTTTTTCCACATGACCTAATCCAGCACTACATTAACCGATAAACTGGGTCAGGCATTAGCTCCTCCCATTTCTAGGCTATCTAGCTAGCTATCTATATATAAATATAAAAAGTAGAGTTCAAGTCCGCACAGCTTTGTGGAACCCCTAAGGAGGGGGGAGAGGAAGCCCGCCAAGGTCGTAGCTTGCTCCTTATGCAGATACAAATTGGAAAAAGCGAGCAGCACTCCAGAGGTAGAATTCAAAAGTTGGTGATCTTTATTGAGGCAAGTGGCAATGTTTCAAGCTGCTTGAAAAAGGTGTCCAACACCGAAACGTTGCCACTTGCCTCAATAAAGATCACCAACTTTTGAATTCTACCTCTGGAGTGCTTCTCGCTATTTCCAATTTGTATATATAAATATACATATATATATATATATATATATATATATATATATATATATATATATATATTTATACGAGTAACAAAAAAGTGGCAGCAAGCTTGAGAAAAGCTCCGATGTGTGAGGAACTGAAACGTTGCTACACATGGGAATGAAAGTACCTTGAATTTTTCACTGGAAATCTTGGAGTGCTGCCATTTTTTTGTTAACCGTCTATTGTGGATCCATGTTGAGGCTCCGTGATTTTGCACTCAAGCCTCATCTTTAATACAGGTGCTGCTCTTTCTCCCTTTATATATATATACTGTATATATATATACAATATATATATATATATATATATATATATATATATATATATATATATCTGGTAGAATATCTTGGTGCTTGAGTTTCAAAGGAAATAGACAGAAAGGTCTCATCAAGGCGTTTTTATTCCAATAGTAACATTTTTTTTTAAATGCATTTTGACACCAGGTGGGGTGTTCATTACCAATGATAGTAATACATTTTTAAATAAACCCTTCATATAGGAAGGGTTTATTGGAACCTTTTAGTGTTAAACCGACACGTAAAACAATTACATAAATTCATCTCTAGGTGAAAGCATTTTATGACCAATAAAATCATCCCTATTAACTAGCAATGTCTGCAGGAGAAATGGTGCCATTCTAATTGTAGAGTATGTTTGGCCCTTGATTAAGTGGTTTACAACAACATGTTCTTAGTTTGGGGCTTATTTAGGTATTTTTCCTTACATAAAAAAATATTAGAAAATATAGGTCCCCAAAAAAGTGCTTGTACAGAAAAACTACAAAAAAAGCTACAAAATAGCAATATGTAAAGTAACCTTGAGCACATGATCACATGGCAGCAATACATGACAAATTCATCACGTATTTTGGCCATGTAGCCCATGGCAGCCATAGGCATCTCCTAATCAGCATTTGGACAGCTCCACAGTTAAGCAATGTTTGTGGCAGTGTTAAGGTCCTACTAAATTGTATAAAAAAAGAATGTAGTTTTACAATTTGGCATTGATATGAATAGCAACAAATGGATCATCATCTGAACTTCTGATTTTGAAATCTGCTGTTCCAGCGCTGCTCACAGTAATCTGTTTGCCAGTACAATGGGAGCCTTCCTTCTGTCCCGAGATGACATCGCAATAAGTGCCAGCAGGAAGTCCAGTGTTCAAGGTGACATCCATGTCCCTGAAAGAGCGCTCACTTTAATTTGATGTATAAATAAACTTAATATTACTAAAAAATGTAGGTTTCTAAAATTAAACAACACTAAAAAACAGGGCAAGTGGTATGAGAAATTGACAGCATTATTTTAGTCTTTTCGCCTAAATGGGGTTGATCTACAAAATGAAATAAAAATTAAAAAAAAAAAAAAATCACCAAAATTTAGGCTAGAATTGAAAATTAATTCTGGCCAAGCTACCATGTACAACATTTATTGAACGTTTTAGACTTGGGTCAGATAAAAGTGTGATGACAATGGGCCATTGGTGTACACTAAATTGTTATGGAGATGCAGGACAATTCCACTCACCTGTTATCATTGTTAAACACAATAAAACCCACGTTTCCACGCCCAAATGCGACTTGATTTTCTGCATTGTCCCACCAATTAGTGAGAGCTTGGCCGTTAGCGACATTCCGAAAGATGGCCATGTTCCTAAAAAAACAATTAAAACATATTGTAAACAATAAGAATAAAATGTTCCTTTATTTATGTAACATTTATAATCCATGCCCTTCTATGAAGGTAGGATATTATTATGTAGAAAATGTATTACATTAAATTGAAACATTTAAAGTCTTTGAATGTTATAGATTACTTTATCTGTCTCCATCTGTGCTCACAAACCCAGCCATTTCCACAAGTGGTGTCTTCATTGATAGTGACGGCTTTCGTAGACCCATTGCCGTAGCTTGGTGGTCCAATCCAGTCATTTATATCCTGCAAACACAAGATGCAAATTATGATTTCCCACAGAATATGTTCTTTGCTACTGAGGATTTGTCATTAAGATGTACAGCATCTACTTGGTGTGGTCATTTGAGAAAACTGGAAGAAAAACATTATGAGGAATGACACTTATCAGTGACATCTGTTTGGTGGAAGTCCATCACCTGGGGCCCACACCAATCAACGGTTCAATGCTGCCTCTGGCTCAAAAAGTTATACAGGGGATGGAGACAGAAGCACATATTTTTATATCTGTAGAGCAGCCATTTTTGCTACTTGTTAGTTGTTGTGTAATACCAGAAAATTGAAACCCATTTCCTTTTCAACTGAAATTAACCAACAATGAAACTTGTGCATGCTTTTCCCGAAAATTTATCTTCCTCAATGCCCCCCCCCTACCCACCATCTAATTTGCAGTGTAAAACCTGCTCCTTATTTATCAACTAAGCCAGCTGTGTGCTGTCTTTAACAGGATTCAACAAAATAGTAAACTACGTAAAAAGCTACATAAACTTTACAGCAACACAATATTAGAAAATCTTTTAACAAATTATTTAGAAAGATGGCCAATTAGGAACAGAGAATGAAAATTTACAACAAAAAATGACTGTACATACTATTAAAGGGGTATTCTAACCAATTCAAGTTAGGCCCTATCCACGGTGATGTGATCACGGAGATCACGGTGATCATAGAGATGAATCCAGCAGAATGGTCATGCATGGCCATCTACTCCATGACTCTCATGGAGCGACGAGGGCTCTGACTGAGGTACGTGGGAGCCCATCGGACCCCTCGTTTTCGTAATCTGTGGGGGTCTCATCACAGAGACCCCCAATGATCAGCAAGTTAGGCCCTATCCACAGGATAGGGCCTAACTTATATTCATGGGAAACTCCTTTAAAACAATTATGATAACAATTGGGCAGAGCTGTCTGTTTGTAACCAGGGGTTGTCTATAAGTCAGATCTTCTTAAGTGAGGAACTGACTGTACATCAACAATTTAGAAAAATACAGTAACCTACCCATCCACTATTACACATAAGCTATGCTTCTCAGTAAATTATAGAAAAATGAATACAGGCGGTCCCCTACTTAAGAACACTCGACTTACATACGACCCCTAGTTACAAACGGACCTCTGGATATTGGTAATTTATTGTCCTTTAGTCCTAGGTTACAATGATCAGCTGTAACAGTTATCACAGGTGTCTGTAATGAAGCTTTAGTGTTAATCCTGATTCTTATGACAACCCAACATTTTTAAAATCGATTTTCACAGAGACCAAAAAAGTTCTGGCTGGGATTACAATGATAAAATATACAGTTCCGACTTACATACAAATTCACCTTAAGAACAAACCTACAGACCCTATCTTGTTTGTAACCCGGGGACTGCCTGTTTGTGGTTCCTTTGTATACAATTTGATCATAGCCACTTCCCAGCAACCTGTGTAAAGTAGATCCTTACTCTATTGGGTGCTGCAACACTACGCACCATTGGGGGGAGCTACATAGCAGTTAAAAAGCTTATCCCCAAGACTCTGGGCAACATCACCTGACAACATTCACATCATAACGCTGTAGTACTTCCTAATAATCAAGAAGAAGCATTGCTTTACAAATTAGTAGTTTCACTTCTAAAATATAGATCAGATAATTTTGCAACTATAATTTTACATCTGAAAGACAGTTAAGTTCCATTCATACAACTGTATTGGGGACCCTGAGCTGGCCACACAAATTGTGGCAAGATCATGGCACCCACATAGGTCTATTACACCTGGTCATTGTGACTGAGCTGCATGGCCCCACCTCATAGTATAGAGCAGGTGCTAGTTTTGGCCTGATTTGCAGCGTGGCCACTCAGCTTTCCATGGAGAGGGGAAGGGTGAGTGGCCACCCCTCACCCCTCCAGTCGATTGTGTGCTTAGCCTGAACTCTGGCCCAAGTAATGCACACAGTTGTTTGCATTAAGACTAAGATCATTTTAATACAAAAAGTGTTAATGTAAAAAATACAACTGTTACTTAAAAGATGATGAAATAGGGAATATACAGTAGTCACATTCATTGCAGATAGAGTTTGTATATTACCTTTCCTTCTACAAAGCTCCTAGGCCAGCTAAAACTAGACATGACACGAGGAAATCCATACGGATGCGCCAGCATGAAGCCCACTGCCATTTTGTACAAGCTGTAAAGATTATTATCAAAGTTATTGAAAAAGACCAGACTAAATCTTCTAATGTGTAATCAATGTTATCAGTCCTTACCGTGCATCAAAAAAGGTGAGTATAGAGGCTCCACCTGCACCATGGCCTCTTTGGTTATCATGGTTATCTACAAATACCAAGGCTCTATCGCTCGGCAGGAAACCCCAACCTTCTCCCCAATTTCTGGATGATAAAATAATGGTAAGTGTAGTATACACTGTTTATAGACTTTAGTGACTTCTTCATTTTAAACTTACTTCAGATAGGCCATCTTTTCTCCATTCCACTTACGCATTACTGTTCCAAGTTTGCCCCCATATTTAAATTCTGTTACCCGTCCAATGCCAGAGTATTCATAAGCTGATATTCCTTCTCCCCCCATATCAATCACCTAATAAAAAGCAATAGATGTTATTAGAATGAAAACTCATTTTCACTTACAGTCAAGTCAAAGTCTTCCAACAAGACCCCACAACTGAGCCAATCAGTGATTGACAGCCGGTCCATCAGGGGTGCCATGATCCATGGGCTGTATAAAAATTATAACCCCTAGAAATCTAAAATTCACTTCCTACATATGGTACTAGAATCAAGGTTCTTGGCAATGGAAAATGTGTCTCTAATGACCTTCTTTCAAATTTGTGGTTTAAGGACCCCTAGGCGGTCCTACAAAGGTCTTGAAATAGCTCTTGTGTACATGTGTATTAAGAGCAGATATACAAGAATTTCCTAGATAAAGGTCCTTTTCAGTATAAAATTTGGTGGGTGGTTTGGGTAGCCATGGGCCCTCTAAAAGGTTTGGGCCCAAGGCTACTGCCCAAACTGCCTATATTATCCATTACTGCTGTCCATAGTTTAAATTATTTGATCAGAGGTTACCTCAACTACATCAATCTCCTATCAATGACCTTTTCTATGAATAGCGTATTTAAGGTCAGAAAGTTTTAAAGAGAATTTACCTAAAAGTAACCATGCAAAAAGTTAAGTAATTGCACCAACAATTGGTGAAGTAACTTAGACAATTCAATAGATGATGCAAAGTATGTCTCCATAATCAAAAACTATGCCGGATTTAACATCCAGCATCAGACACAGTGATAAATCTGTCGCAGGAGAAGATTGTCTAGTCTATCTCTGCACTAGTGTAAAGTGGGACAAATCTCCCCCATAGACTAATAAACCCCACTCTATAATGGCAAAAACAATATTCCACAATTTTATTGTTACAGTTTCTAAGTTTAATAACCTGTCCTAGTATTCTAATTCACTTATTCCACTAAATACCTTCTTTGACATCCTTTGAACCTTCTGTATTTCAGCCATGTTCTTCTTTTTAATTGTAGATTATATATATTTATCAATTTAGTGGATGAAATATGTAATGATTCAGGGGATACTAGATGATAATTCACAGGGCATATAGTATATATTATAATATGATTGGGGTCAAACATTGTATGTTTTAAATGTGGAGGGCACAGTGCAGTCACTTGTGGTAAATACACAACCCTCTATTACATATAGAAAGGGACATTCCCGCAGAGACCGCTTGGTGCATAGCCATTTTGTGCCTTCAAGAACAAATACTTGGTTAAACAGTTTGAACATAATGGGGAATTTCCAGTGTAAGAGATGCATCACTTGTTCTTACATGTTGAAAACATAGAAATTCACCTCTAGTGTCACAGGCGAGACCTTCGAGATAAGATCTTTTATTAATTGTAGATCAGAGTGGTTGGTCTACAGGGCTATCTGTGGCCTGGAGTATATAGGCAAAACAAAACAAGAATTTTGGAGAAGGATTGGTGCCCGTGTAGGTGATATCATCAATCAAAGAGATACTCCCCTAGCGAGACACATAGTGGAACAGCATAATGGTTGTACGGTGGGTGCCATTAAGTTCCATGGCATTATGAAAATTCCACGTAGCCCAGGAAGTGGGGACTGGGAGAAGAGAGATTTGCAAAATGAAATCAAATGGATTTTTCATCTCAAACGGTCTCTCCAGGCAGGTTAAATGAATCCTTAAGCTAAGCCCCTTTTCTAGATCCCTAGATACAGTCAGAAGAGCTTCCTCAGGTGGGTTATATGTAATTTATAACCTATATCCCGTATTTTAGATCCCTAGATAGGTGTGACTGATCTATTAACACCCATTTGCTACCTACATGGGGTGGTCCGCACATCATATTGACTTTACGTTACTGTTCTCCTCCTGAGTAAAGAATCTGTTTAAATATCATCCTTTAGTACAATGAAGGTCCGTACCTGTTATCCCCTCCCTCTCTTATGCAATATTCACTATATGATTGCCGTTTGTACCATGAATATGGAGGAGCCTTAAGTTGGTTTTGGGTTGCCTTAGGATGCCGAGAGAGATAGGATAATACTTTAAATGGACCGCTTTTCACTCCTTCTCCACGCCTACAATGATGATGCTGGAGAGGGGAGTGTCTTCAGGCTCTGGATCACGGAGCACTGACTGTGAGTGACGTACTTCCATCTCTCTAAATATATTTCATTATCTTATTTACATTGGCTGCAACTGCCTGGCTTTGGTCAATGCCCCAAGTCTTTTTCTGCCACAGTTTTAGCCATAAGGTGAGCAATCTATGGTTTTTGTGGCTTTCTCAGTCCTGTTTTTGAGCCCTTGAGTGCCCTTGAGGGAAAACTCAGAGCAGATCCTGTTCTTGGCTGTGTTTGGGGATGGGCTAGTCCCATAGAACTCAATGGGGCTGCAAAACAACATGATCGGCACATGGTTGAACTACATTTGCAACTCATATTTGTAATGGGTTGCTGGGTAACAATCACATGACTTCATTAGCTAGTTTTTGTGCAGGCCTGCAAATCCAAGCAACACATGGGCCTAGTTTGTGAGAACCATCAATTGTGTTTTCTACACCAATTTTTCAGATGTATATTCATATTACCAAATGTATCCCCTCTCTAGAGTATATATAATGTTTATTATACCCATACACAATAAATACCATACCTCCTGGAAAATGAAAGGACGAGATCCATTAGGGAACCACTGAGTGTTCAAGTTGTTTAGCCTCCCAACAATTGCTTGCATGTCCCCCGGCCACATGTGTTTAGAGGCATCAATTCTGAATCCAGCCACCCCAATATCAATCAGCTTGTTCAAGTAGTCTGTAACCTTGTTGCGCACATAATCCTTTTCCAATGCCAGATCTAGAAGATTCACAAGACGACAGCTTCTGACCTGTGCACATTTCAGAGCAAATGAGGGGAGCAATGATCTGACAAATCTACTTTATACTGCATTAGAGTTTAGCTGTCCAATGTTTCTGTATCATACCTGATCTGCATCTTGATAGTCCTCAATATTACCGCTGGTGGTTTTACACTTATCGTCATTAAAGTCAAGGCGTGAATATGGCACGTTGGGAAAGCTTCTCAAATTTGTATCATATGTACTGCCACAAGTGGATGAAGATCCTTTTCCAACCCCCGCTCCACACATGTGGTTAATGACAGCATCTACATAAATATAAACCTGAAAATAACAGGAAACACTGTTATTATCACAAAATGCTTATAGCAAAGGCTTACACTGGGATGAGACTATCCAATTTAGTGATTATAAGATTAAAGGAATATCTACTAGAGATGAGCGAGCAATAAATATAAAAATAAAATATGTCTGAAGAACAAATTGCAGATGTTTCCATACATCTGCTAACTTATCAGAAGTATATTTGCATTGACTGCCATCAATCGCAAATGTGTGTATTACTTTGATGGTGTATTGACAATTCCCTCTCCAATGATATAATGAGGACAATCTCCTGAAGGGACACATCATCCCCTAAATTTCAGCATTGGTATGGCTCTTACTTGCAGAACTCTCATGACCATGGTTACCATCCTCGCAAAATGTAAGTATTGAGCGTCACTAGCGGTTCTGGAAGCCGGGATCATCCTGTACACATGTTGTTACATCCGTGTAAGAGTCTTCCGCATTTCATCAGACTGAGAAGACGTTCTAGTTTACTTCAATAAGCAGTCTGAACAGTGCTCTAGAGGCTGGGCTGCTGATTGAATTTACCCCCACCATCTCGCTGCAAGCTTTCCTGAGAAGCAGCAATGGTTAACATGTTCAAACACTCAACTGGAGCAGAAAATCACTGTTCATGTGGTATTGCTAGCAGTAAATATAAAGAAGTAAGATGTACTGGTGGTCTTCGTGGCCAAGTTATTTTCAGTGACTAAGGGGTTTAGAGTACCAGAGGATCTCCTTTAACCTCTTCCTAAAATACCATAGACCCACATTTCTGTGGATTTTATTATAGATTTATCTCCCGGGGATAAACTGTTATTTTGGCAGTTTGTGATAGATTCTCTAAAATGTGTCAACTAGTATCCTTCAGGAAACTGCTAAATGCTAAACTGTTACATGATTTTTAGTCAGATCAAGCACCCAGCTGGCATTCCAGAAAACATTGGGGCTTATTTACTAAAAGTTGGATTTTGGCACATTGGCACCGGCTTTCATGGGACAGAAATCGGGGGGCGAATCTGAGTGCTGGATTTAACATTTAAATTGTGTCACAAGACAATGCATTTACATGCACTGGGAAGAAGGAGGGGAACTCCGGCGGAACTGAGAGGGGAAGCGACAGATGCAGGAGAGAATCGCGCCGGAGTCCATGATCATCGGACAGCGCACAGCGGGGATCGCGACAGGACCAGGAAAGTAAATGTGCCCGATCGTCTATAACCAGGGGCTAAAATAACCAGGGGACAGACAGACTCAATTAGACCTTAGAATAAATAATATAATAAATAATACTAATAATATACTAAAATATCTACATTTTTCTGTAACTAAGGGTTTATTTATCAAATTCTTGTCTTGTAGGAACATTTAGTTAATATAGACTGTGCACATTCGGGGCTCAGTTTCTCATAAACCTGATTAAAGACCAAGACAGACATTGACATCATTGCTATCACTAATACAAAACCCATGTCAACACTGAAGGGGTTTTCAGTAAAAAAAAAAAAAATACAAATGAGCAGGTAACATCACGGGTATTGGTATTCTGTACAATTTGATCCAAATTTATTTGTCATGAAATGCACATTATTTTTAACATTATTTTTTAGCATTTAGCATTATTTTTAAGACTAAGAGAGTGTACATGGATTTCCTCTACTGTAAAAGCACATTTTCTTTTAAAGAAGTTAACATAAAATGAACCATTAATGCACTCTATGCATTGTTGATGTGGTAAAGGACTATACTAGATGCAAACATCCGGTTTAAATGCAATATTTACATAAGTGTATATAGACCCATTTCCAACAACCACTATTTCAATGGTTTAATAGTACATTGGGGCTCATTTAATAAGGGCCATGCGGACCGCACTTTCGTCGGACATCCCGATGATTTCCAGTGGGACAGGTATTTAAAAGGGGTTTTTGGCGCATGCAATCGGATTTTGGCACAATCTCACCGCCTTTCATGCGACACAAATCAGGGGGCAGGCCGTTGGATGATCCAACGGATTCAGACAAACCGCGGGATTTAACTTACATGCACCGTGAAGAAGAAGGTGAACTCCGGCGGACCTGTTCGGGGAAGCAACACATGCAGGATATCAGGCCACAATCTTCATGAATCGTGGCACAGTTCATCCTCGTCGGACAGTCCAGATCGGGGATCGCATAGGGACCGGGTAAGTAAATGTGCCATTTCAAGTATGCTAGTACAGCAAAAAACTATTTGGCTGATTAGAGAAGCTATAAAACCGACCTTGCTTTAAGCTGGTTAAGAATCTGGAGCATCACATTTGTTTTTTCTATGAAACTCTCACAATGTCTTGAATAAAAGAACTTTCATGTAAAACTCAACAGTCTATTGTTGTTCTTAGGAATGAAGGCCATTCCATGTGACAAATTGCTAAGAAACTGAAGATTTCCCACAATGGTGTGTACTATTCTATTCAGAGGAGAGCTCAAACAGGCTCTAACCAGAGTAGAAAGAGAAGTTGGAGGCCCCCGCTGCACAACTAAGCAGGGCAGAGAAAAAACCATATCTGACACTAGCTTATAAAAGGAAACATTACTATTGGCAAAAGAACACAGACACTGAATAGAGAAAGAAAAAAAGTGCTATGGACAGACAAATCTAAGTTTGAGGTGTTTGGATCACACAGAACACAGAACAAATGAAAATATGCTGGAAGAGTACCTGATGCCATCTGTCAAGCATGGGGGAGTCGCTGATGCTGGTAAAGTGGGTGATTTTTACAAGGACAATGGGATTTTTAAGAAAGAAGATATCCCTCCATTTTGCAACGCCATGCCATACCCTGTGGACAGTACTCGATTGGGGCCAATTTCATCCTACAACAGGACAATGACCCAAAGCACCTCCAAATTATACATGAAGTATTTAGGGAAGAAGCAGGCAGCTGACATTCTAGCGTTAATGGAGTGGCCAATACAGTCACCAGATCTCAACCCCATTGAGCTGTTGTGGGAGCAGCTTGACCGTATGGTACGCAAAAAGTGTCAATCAAGCCAATCCAACCTGTGGGAGGGGCTTCTGGAAGCATGGGGGAAATTTTGCCAGATTACCTCAGCAAACAGATAGAGGCCAAATGTTTGCAATGCTGTAATTGCAGCAAAGGGAGCATTCTTTGATGAAAGCAAAGTTTGAAGGAGAAAATTATTTTAAATTAAAAAAAAAATATGTAAAACAATATATGGACTACTCATTTGAAAAATAAAAGTAGAGTTTTCATGGAAAACACACAATTTTTTGTGTGATCACAAACTTCTGTGTATCTATCAGCCTTCTATGTAAAATTACCTTCAGCTTCTTCTAAAGTGGGACAGCACTTTCTGGTTGTGACAACAGCTAAAGGAACTGAGGCCAAAGCAGTTTTCCATCTTTTCCTATAATTCTGAGCTCTCCTCCCATGCCCTATTAGTAGCCAAACCAATCAGGACACAGAATCTCAGGCTGAATAACCTCCTCAGTCTTAGGCTGCATTTACACAGACATATGCTCGCCCCACCGCATCCGGCCACGCTGGAGATGTCCACAGTGTCTATTGCGCTCAGTAGCTGTATGGTGACCACACACTTGACACCATTCCGTACCATGCACAATGAAAACATAGAGAATGTGGCTGCAGCATTCACCCCTCCTCTCCAGTGCACGGCTGTAGGCTACCCCTTGCTTTGGCCGGGCGAGCCTACGGCACAAGCAGCTTTATTGCTTTACAACACAGATGTGACTCTAACCTGAGAGATAACTTCAATTTTTTTTGCATCCTCACATCCATACTAACTTGCATTACAGTAATGCATACACACATATTATCACACACACACACATATATATATATATATATATATATATATATATATATATATACTGGATATAAAATTTAGAGACCAGTTGACTTTTTTACAGAAATAATGTCATAATGTTAACATATACTAAAGTATATCGACATAAAATCTTTATTTTAGATCTATATCTATAATGCTTGACTTACAAAGCCATCCACAACATGTCCTCTCCATATATCTCTGAACTCATCAGGCAATACCACCCCACACGTAATCTCCGCTCCTCACACGATCTTCAGCTTCACTCTACTTCTATCCGCTCTTCTCAAAACCGTCTCCAGGACTTCTCCCGTGCTTCCCCCATACTCTCGAACTCTCTACCGAAATGTGTCAGACTGTCCCCCACTTTCGAAACCTTCAAGGGACTCACATTTTCTGGATCGCCTATAATGCACAATAACTGCACTGCTCCCTCACCTCATGTATCCCCCCTCATCCTTGTGAGCTTTCACAGGCAGAGTCCTCCTCCTATTAGTCTCCTGATCACTGTAGTTTTGTATTTTGTACTTTTTCCCTGTTTTTGTCTTAATGTAATTTTAATTATGTGACCCCCTCACTAATTGTACAGCACCATAGAATTAACAGTGCGCTATAAATAAATAATAATAATAATTTTGCAAAAAAATGCAATAACTAAACTTGCTGAAGGTTACAGTCACCAATCAGAAGGACTAGTACAGGTCTATGCTTTGAATGACTTCCGCACATCTGTGGCCACAGGAGTAGTCTCTCACACTGCTCTGATGGGATTTTGGTCCATTTTTCTTCCTGTCTCTTCCACAGTTCTGTGACTGTTGTGGGTCTCTTTGCAATAACTTTTTTACCCAGGATTTTCCTGAGGCTTTCTATTGGGTTTAGATTGGGATTCAATTTCTTTTTTTCATTGTTTTCTGTTTCATGGAACTGCTTTACCTGTTTTGTCATGTGACAGGATTGAGTGAAGAATAAACGGAAGTAATCATGTGTTGTTGAAGAAGGTTCTGATTAGTAAAAAAAATGGACCTGTCATCATTTTTTTGCAGACTTCTATTGCCTTCTGTAATCAACATCAGTGAAAAACAACATATAATAAATGCGCCTGACTGACAGCATGCTGACACGGAGCCGATGCCAGAGCATTCATGTAAAGAAGAGGACCTGCCAGGGGGGGTCGGAAGGTGACTACTAGAGATGAGCGAACATACTCGTCCGAGCTTGATGCTCGTTCGAGCATTAGCGTACTCGAAACTGCTCGTTGCTCGGACGAATACTTCGCCCGCTCGAGAAAATGGCAGCTCCCGCCGTTTTGCTTTTTGGCGGCCAGAAACAGAGCCAATCATAAGCCAGGAGACTCTGCACTCCACCCAGCATGACGTGGTACCCTTACACGTCGATAGCAGTGGTTGGCTGGCCAGATCAGGTGACCCTGGGATAGACTAGCCGCTGCCCGCGCTGCTCGGATCATTCTGTGTCTGGATGCCGCTAGGGAGAGAGCTGCTGCTGGTCAGGGAAAGCGTGAGGGTGTTCTATTTGAATAGTGTTAGGCAGGAGTGATTCAACAAGAACCCAACAGCCCTTCTTAGGGCTACAATAACGTTATACTTTTTTTTTTTTGTTTGCTTGTGGCTGGGCTTGCTGGCACTAGTAGTGCAGCTAGTACCATATTGTGAGGAATTTGCAGGGGGACTTGCTACCGTTGTGTTTAGCTCTTAGTGACACACATATCCACCTCAAACACCAAAGTGGGAAAATTTATTAGGGGTTTGATTTCAATTAGGCACAGTCTGCCAGTTTCTTTTTATTTTACGTTTATTTTTTCATAACTCAGCGTCATCTCATCAGTGTGCTTTCATACTTGGCTAGAAAATAGCCAAAGGAGAATCCAAACGGCTTACTTACGCCTACAATAGCGTTATATATATTTTATTTCTGGTTGATCTGCTGGTGGCTGTCCTTGCTGCAGTGCATATACTAGCCAATTGTGAGGAATTTGGAGTGAGACTTGCGACCGCTGTGTTTAGCGCTTAGTGACGCACATATCCATCGCAAAGACCGAAGTGGGAAAATTTATTAGGGGTTGGATTTCAATTAGGCACAGTCTGCCATTTCCTTTTTATTTTACGTTTATTTTTTCATAACTCAGCGTCATCTCATCAGTGTGCTTTCATACTTGGCTAGAAAATAGCCAAAGGAGAATCCAAACGGCTTACTTACGCCTACAATAGCGTTATATATATTTTATTTCTGGTTGATCTGCTGGTGGCTGTCCTTGCTGCAGTGCATATACTAGCCAATTGTGAGGAATTTGGAGTGAGACTTGCGACCGCTGTGTTTAGCGCTTAGTGACGCACATATTCATCGCAAAGACCGAAGTGGGATAATTTATTAGGGGTTGGATTTCAATTAGGCACAGTCTGGCAGTTTCTTTTTATTTTACGTTTATTTTTTCATAACTCAGCGTCATCTCATCAGTGTGCTTTCATACTTGGTTAGAAAATAGCCAAAGGAGAATCCAAACGGCTTACTTACGCCTACAATAGCGTTATATATATTTTATTTCTGGTTGATCTGCTGGTGGCTGTCCTTGCTGCAGTGCATATACTAGCCAATTGTGAGGAATTTGGAGTGAGACTTGCGACCGCTGTGTTTAGCGCTTAGTGACGCACATATCCATCGCAAAGACCGAAGTGGGATAATTTATTAGGGGTTGGATTTCAATTAGGCACAGTCTGCCATTTCCTTTTTATTTTACGTTTATTTTTTCATAACTCAGCGTCATCTCATCAGTGTGCTTTCATACTTGGTTAGAAAATAGCCAAAGGAGAATCCAAACGGCTTACTTACGCCTACAATAGCGTTATATATATTTTATTTCTGGTTGATCTGCTGGTGGCTGTCCTTGCTGCAGTGCATATACTAGCCAATTGTGAGGAATTTGGAGTGAGACTTGCGACCGCTGTGTTTAGCGCTTAGTGACGCACATATCCATCGCAAAGACCGAAGTGGGAAAATTTATTAGGGGTTGGATTTCAATTAGGCACAGTCTGCCATTTCCTTTTTATTTTACGTTTACTTTTTCATAACTCAGCGTCATCTCATCAGTGTGCTTTCATACTTGGCTAGAAAATAGCCAAAGGAGAATCCAAACGGCTTACTTACGCCTACAATAGCGTTATATATATTTTATTTCTGGTTGATCTGCTGGTGGCTGTCCTTGCTGCAGTGCATATACTAGCCAATTGTGAGGAATTTGGAGTGAGATTTGCGACCGCTGTGTTTAGCGCTTAGTGACGCACATATCCATCGCAAAGACCGAAGTGGGATAATTTATTAGGGGTTGGATTTCAATTAGGCACAGTCTGGCAGTTTCTTTTTATTTTACGTTTATTTTTTCATAACTCAGCGTCATCTCATCAGTGTGCTTTCATACTTGGTTAGAAAATAGCCAAAGGAGAATCCAAACGGCTTACTTACGCCTACAATAGCGTTATATATATTTTATTTCTGGTTGATCTGCTGGTGGCTGTCCTTGCTGCAGTGCATATACTAGCCAATTGTGAGGAATTTGGAGTGAGACTTGCGACCGCTGTGTTTAGCGCTTAGTGACGCACATATCCATCGCAAAGACCGAAGTGGGATAATTTATTAGGGGTTGGATTTCAATTAGGCACAGTCTGCCATTTCCTTTTTATTTTACGTTTATTTTTTCATAACTCAGCGTCATCTCATCAGTGTGCTTTCATACTTGGTTAGAAAATAGCCAAAGGAGAATCCAAACGGCTTACTTACGCCTACAATAGCGTTATATATATTTTATTTCTGGTTGATCTGCTGGTGGCTGTCCTTGCTGCAGTGCATATACTAGCCAATTGTGAGGAATTTGGAGTGAGACTTGCGACCGCTGTGTTTAGCGCTTAGTGACGCACATATCCATCGCAAAGACCGAAGTGGAATAATTTATTAGGGGTTGGATTTCAATTAGGCACAGTCTGGCAGTTTCTTTTTATTTTACGTTTATTTTTTCATAACTCAGCGTCATCTCATCAGTGTGCTTTCATACTTGGTTAGAAAATAGCCAAAGGAGAATCCAAACGGCTTACTTACGCCTACAATAGCGTTATATATATTTTATTTCTGGTTGATCTGCTGGTGGCTGTCCTTGCTGCAGTGCATATACTAGCCAATTGTGAGGAATTTGGAGTGAGACTTGCGACCGCTGTGTTTAGCGCTTAGTGACGCACATATCCATCGCAAAGACCGAAGTGGGATAATTTATTAGGGGTTGGATTTCAATTAGGCAGAGTCTGCCATTTCCTTTTTATTTTACGTTTATTTTTTCATAACTCAGCGTCATCTCATCAGTGTGCTTTCATACTTGGTTAGAAAATAGCCAAAGGAGAATCCAAACGGCTTACTTACGCCTACAATAGCGTTATATATATTTTATTTCTGGTTGATCTGCTGGTGGCTGTCCTTGCTGCAGTGCATATACTAGCCAATTGTGAGGAATTTGGAGTGAGACTTGCGACCGCTGTTTTTAGCGCTTAGTGACGCACATATCCATCGCAAAGACCGAAGTGGGATAATTTATTAGGGGTTGGATTTCAATTAGGCACAGTCTGGCAGTTTCTTTTTATTTTACGTTTATTTTTTCATAACTCAGCATCATCTCATCAGTGTGCTTTCATACTTGGTTAGAAAATAGCCAAAGGAGAATCCAAAAGGCTTACTTACGCCTACAATAGCGTTATATATATTTTATTTCTGGTTGATCTGCTGGTGGCTGTCCTTGCTGTAGTGCATATACTAGCCAATTGTGAGGAATTTGGAGTGAGACTTGCGACCGCTGTGTTTAGCGCTTAGTGACGCACATATCCATCGCAAAGACCGAAGTGGGATAATTTATTAGGGGTTGGATTTCAATTAGGCACAGTCTGCCATTTCCTTTTTATTTTACGTTTATTTTTTCATAACTCAGCGTCATCTCATCAGTGTGCTTTCATACTTGGTTAGAAAATAGCCAAAGGAGAATCCAAACGGCTTACTTACGCCTACAATAGCGTTATATATATTTTATTTCTGGTTGATCTGCTGGTGGCTGTCCTTGCTGCAGTGCATATACTAGCCAATTGTGAGGAATTTGGAGTGAGACTTGCGACCGCTGTGTTTAGCGCTTAGTGACGCACATATCCATCGCAAAGACCGAAGTGGGATAATTTATTAGGGGTTGGATTTCAATTAGGCACAGTCTGCCATTTCCTTTTTATTTTACGTTTATTTTTTCATAACTCAGCGTCATCTCATCTGGCATAGCAGTGTGCTTTCATACTTGGCTAGAAAATAGCCATAGCAATAGGATAGCATTGTTTGGTTTTAAAAACTAAAAAACACAAAAAAAAACTAAAAAACACAAAAAAACACAAAAAAAAGTAAAAAAAAAAAATTAAAGTTATATAACTTTCATTTTCAAAATGTTTAACCCGAGGGCTAGGGGTAGAGGACGAGGACGAGGGCGGGGACGTGGGCGTCCATCTACTGCAGGGGTCAGAGGCCGTGGTCCTGGGTGGGGTGAGACACCACCTGCTGATGAGGGAGCAGGGGAACGCCGCAGAGCTACACTCCCTAGGTTCATCATGTCTCAAGTTACTGGGACTCGTGGTAGAGCACTGTTGAGGCCAGAACAGTGCGAACAGGTGATGTCGTGGATTGCCGACAATGCTTCAAGCAATTTGTCCACCAGTCAGTCTTCCACGCAGTCCACCCATGTCACCGAAATCGGCACTCCTCCAGCTCCTACACCTCAGCCTCCTCCCCCCCAGTCTGCCCCCTCCCAGGAAAATTTGGCATTTGAACCGGCATACTCTGAGGAACTGTTTTCTGGACCCTTCCCACAGTCACAAACCACTTGTCCGGTTGCTGCTGAGCAATTTTCCGATGCCCAGGTTTTCCACCAGTCGCAGTCTGTGGGTGATGATGACCTTCTTGACGTAGTGGAAGAAGTGTGTAAAGAGGTGTCCGACGATGAGGAGACACGGTTGTCAGACAGTGGTGAAGTTGTTGTCAGGGCAGGAAGTCCGAGGGGGGAGCAGACTGAGGGATCGGAGGATGATGAGGTGACAGACCCAAGCTGGGTTGAGAGGCCGGGTGAACACAGTGCTTCTGAGACGGAGGAGAGTCCTATAGCAGAACAGGTTGGAAGAGGCAGTGGTGGGGCCAGACGGAGAGGCAGGGCCAGAGCAGGTGCATCAGCGCCAAATGTGTCACGTAGTGAAGCTCCCGTGGCGAGGGCTCCCGCGGCGAGGGCTAGATTTTCAGAAGTCTGGAGGTTCTTTAAGGAAACACCGGATGACCAACGGACTGTGGTGTGCAACCTTTGCCAAACCAGGATCAGCAGGGGTTCCACCACTACTAGCTTAACTACCACCAGTATGCGCAGGCATATGAATGCTAAACACCCGAATCAGTGGCACCAAGCCCGTTCACCTCCGGCCGTGCACACCACTGCTCCTTCCCCTGTGTCAGCTGATAGTCAGCCCCCTGCCCAGGACCCTGCCACAAAAACCCCATCGTCGCCTCCACGATCCTCCACAGCATCCACCAGCGTTCAGCTCTCCATACCCCAGACGCTGGAGCGGAAAAGAAAATATAGTGCAACCCACCCGCACGCCCAAGCCCTTAATGTCCACATCTCCAGATTGCTTAGCCTGGAGATGCTGCCCTATAGGCTAGTAGAGACCGAGGCCTTTCGCAACCTCATGGCGGCGGCCGCCCCTCGGTATTCGGTCCCCAGCCGCCACTACTTTTCCCGATGTGCCGTCCCAGCCCTGCACCAGCACGTGTCACACAACATCATCCGTGCCCTGACCAACGCCGTTTCTGACAAGGTCCACCTGACCACGGACACGTGGACGAGTGCTGCAGGGCAGGGCCACTATATATCGCTGACGGCACATTGGGTTAACTTGGTGGAGGCTGGGACCGAGTCTGACCCTGGGGCTGGTCATATACTGCCGACGCCGAGGATTGCGGGGCCTACCTCGGTCCAGGTCTCAAAGGCCTACTATGCCTCCTCTTCCTCCCACCCCTCCTCCACCTCCTCCTCCGAACTACCATCCGTGGGCATGGCGCCATCAGTCGCTAGCTCTATGGCACAGCAGCAGTGCCGTCGCTAAGCGACAGCAGGCGGTGCTCAAACTGCTGAGCCTAGGCGATAAAAGGCACACCGCCCAAGAACTATTACAGGGCATCACGGCGCAGACTGATCTGTGGCTGGCACCGCTGAACCTGAAGCCAGGCATGGTTGTGTGTGACAACGGCCGTAACCTGGTGGCGGCTCTGCAACTCGGCAGACTGACACATGTGCCATGCCTGGCCCATGTGTTAAATCTGATAGTTCAGCGTTTCCTCAAGACATACCCCAATCTGTCAGATTTGCTCACGAAGGTGCGCCACATCTGTGCGCATTTCAGGAAGTCCAGCACAGATGCTGCCACTCTCAGGGCAGCGCAGCGCCGCCTCCAACTGCCCGCTCACCGACTGTTGTGCGACTTTCCCACGAGGTGGAATTCAACATTAACCATGTTATCCAGAGTTTACCAGCAGCGCAGAGCGATTGTAGACTGCCAGATGTCAACTTCCACCAGAACTGGTAGTCAGGTCAGTCAGCTTCCTCAAGTCTACAATGAGGAGTGGACGTGGATGTCTGATATCTGTCAGGTGCTGAGTAACTTTGAGGAGTCAACACAGATGGTCAGTGGCGATGCCGCCATCATCAGCCTCACCATCCCGCTGCTTGGCCTGTTGAAAAACTCTCTGATCAGCATGAAGTCGGAAGCTTTGCGCTCGTCACAAGATACGGGGGAAGAAGATTCCCTTGTTGATAGCCAAAGCACCCTCAGGTCTGTTTCTCAGCGCATATCGGAGGAGGTGGAGGAGGATGAGGAGGAAGAGGAGGAGAATGTTGGCGAGACACAAGAGGGGAGCATTGCTCAGACCTTCACTGTTCAGCGTGTATGGGCAGAAGAAGAGGAGTTGGAGGAGTTGGAGGAGGAGGAAATGGACAGTCAGGCCAGTGAGGGGAGTGAATTCTTGCGCGTTGGGACTCTGGCGCATATGGCAGATTTCATGCTAGGCTGCCTATCCCGTGACCCTCGCGTTCAAAGAATTTATTCCAGCACCGATTACTGGGTATTCACTCTCCTGGACCCACGGTACAAGCAAAATCTTTCCACTCTCATCCCTGGAGAGGAAAGGAGTGTGAGAATGCATGAATACCAGCAGGCCCTGGTGCACAAGCTGAAACAGTATTTCCCTTCTGACAGCGCTAGCGGCAGAGTGCGTAGTTCTGCGGGACAAGTAGCGAGGGAGAGTAGGCGAGCAGGCAGCTTGTCCAGCACTGGCAAGGGTATGCTTTACAAGGCTTTTGCCAGCTTTATGTCACCCCAGCAAGACACTGTCACCTGTCCCCAGTCTCGGCAGAGTAGGGCTGATCTTTACAGAAAGATGGTTAGGGAGTACGTAGCTGACCATACCATCGTCCTAAATGATCACACAGCTCCCTACAACTACTGGGTTTCAAAGCTGGACATGTGGAACGAACTGGCGCTGTACGCCTTGGAGGTTCTTGCCTGCCCTGCCGCTAGCGTCTTGTCTGAGCGGGTTTTCAGTGCAGCTGGTGGCATCATCACCGATAAGCATACACGCCTGTCGACTGACAGCGCTGACAGGCTGATGCTTATTAAGATGAATAAAGCCTGGATTTCTCATAATTTCCAATCTCCACCAGGTGAAGGAAGCTCAACCTGAATAATTTATGCACTCCTCCTCCTCCTCATTTTCCTCCTTCTCCTCCTCTTTGTACACTAAAGCAGAGGAAACTGGCTATTATTTGACAGGGCCCACTGGCTCTAGCTATAGTACTTTATGCATTTAATTTTTCTGGAGGGCCACCTACCCGGTCCTCTGTTTTAAACAATTTTTGGGAGTGCCACATACAGGCACTCAATCTATTCAATTTTTCTGGAGGGCCACCTACCTGCTCCTCTGGTTTGAAAACTTTTTTGGACTGCCACATACAGGCACTCAATCTATTTCATTTTTCTGGAGGGCCACCTACCTGCTCCTCTGGTTTGAAAACTTTTTTGGACTGCCACATACAGGCACTCAATCTATTTCATTTTTCTGGAGGGCCACCTACCTGCTCCTCTGGTTTGAAAACTTTTTTGGACTGCCACATACAGGCACTCAATCTATTCCATTTTTCTGGAGGGCCACCTACCTGCTCCTCTGGTCTGAAAACTTTTTTGGACTGCCACATACAGGCACTATCCAAATTAAATTGTCTCCATAGCAGCCTCCACACGTTGTCTCCATTGCTACCTCCAAAAGTCGTCCATATAGCTGCCTCCATACATTGTCCCCTTATCAAACGAGGTGTGTCAGGCAGAAATTTGGGTTGTTTTCATGGATTCCACATCAAAGTTGTTAACTTTGTCGCCACCCTGCTGTGTTATCCACAAAATATACTGGCAAACTTTTACCATTTAGGGATATTATTTCAGCGCTTCTTGCGCATCTGTTTACATTCCCCTCATCCGCCATATCCCAAACTTATAAGAACGCTACTACACTTAACTTGGTGCAGGCTGGGACCGAGTCTGACCCTGGGGCTGGTCATATACTGCCGACGCCAAGGATTGCGGGGCCTACCTCGGTCCAGGTCTCAAAGGCCTACTATACCTCCTCCTCCTCCCACCCCTCCTCCACCTCCTCCTCCTCCGAATTACCATCCGTGGCCATGGCGCCATCAGTCGGTAGCTCTAGGCACAGCAGCAGTGCCGTCGCTAAGCGACAGCAGGCGGTGCTCAAACTGCTGAGCCTAGGCGATAAAAGGCACACCGCCCAAGAGCTATTACAGGGCATTCTAAAAGAGATTAGAAAATAAGCTGTCTGAGCAGAAAACGAAGAAAGTCTGGAAGGGTCTAAAACTAATCACCGGTATACCAACACGAACTGAGGGGGCAGAAGGGGATATAGAGAAGGCAAACGAATTGAATAATTTCTTTAATCGTTTTGATGATATGAGTAATTCCATAGTGTTAGGAAGTACTGTACGGGATGGTGTAAATTTAAACATGGTGGGGGAACACTACGAGGAAGGAAAACAGGAGATGATGCCACCGATTAAAGTTGAGGATGTGGTACTAGAATTAGGACGTATAAAATCTAGTAAAGCTGGAGGCCCAGACATGTTGGATAATAGGGTCTTGAAAACGTGTTGCAGAGAGCTAGGTGAGGTTTTTACATATTTATTTAATATGAGCCTACAATGTGGAATAGTGCCAACTTTATGGAAAACTTCGGTCATAGTTCCTGTGAATAAAGTTCCTCGACCGAAAACGTTAAACGATTACAGACCAATAGCGCTGACCCCGGTGGTCATGAAAATCTTAGAAAGACTGGTTATGCGGCACTTATCCAGTGTAGTGAAGGATTTTGTAGACCCACTACAATTTGCATATCGGTGTGGGCTGGGGGTAGATGATGCATTAATTAATCTGTTACATAGAGTATGTGCTCATCTTGAATCCCCCAAAACAGAAGTTCGTTTGACTTTTTTTGATTTTAGCAGCGCATTTAATACGATCATTCCAGCATTGCTAGAATCGAAGCTGCAGCTTATGCAGATAGAACCAACTATGATCAAATGGCTGATGACTTATCTGCGCTGCAGACCACAGAGGGTTAGGTTGGGTGACATATGGTCTGATGAGGTGGTGTGCAGTACGGGGGCCCCCCAGGGTACTGTGTTAGCTCCCTTCTTGTTTATTCTATACACCTCGGATTTTAGGAAAAATGATCCGGCCTGTTTTTTACAGAAATACTCGGATGATTCGGTAATGGTGGGCTGTATCACAGAGGGGGATGATAGTGAATATCGAGAGTCAGTGAATACTTTTACTGAATGGTGCAGCTCAAATGGTCTCGTATTAAATGTAAATAAGACGAAAGAATTGGTTATAGATTTTTCAAGGAAAAGGGGCGTTATGCCCAAACCGCTCATTATAGCAGGGACGGAAGTGGAGCAGGTTGGTAGCTATAAATATTTGGGCGTAATTATTGACAATAAATTAAGCTGGCATGAGCATATTGATAAGGTCTCTAGACGTGCTAATAGTAATCTATTCTTCTTACGCAGACTAAGAGCATTTGACATCCCGAGGACTATGTTGGTCGGTTTCTATAATACGGTTATGGTGAGCGCATTTGCATTTGCCCTAGTGGCTTGGGGCAACTGTATTTCTAGTAGGGACTGTCAAAAGATGGATAAAATAATTAAGAAAGCCTCCTCGATAGTAGGTTTGCAATTTGATCGATGGGAAAAACTTGTACAGTGCGGGATAATAAGGAAATTGGAAAAAATTAGAAATAATAGTGACCATCCAATGCATGGCGTGCTGCAGGCACAGGTCAGTGGTTTTAGCTCCCGTTTTATTCTTTTGCGCTGCAGGTCGGAGAGATTTAAAAAGACGTTTATACCAGCCGCTCTCGAGCTATCAAATATCGCAATTAGGGGTAAAATAGGAATGTTTTAGAAACTAAGATTATTGGAAATATGGGTTCCATTTTATTACTTTTATAATCTATTTAACTAATTATTTACTTATGTGTATTGGTGCTTTTACTCTGTCTTATTGTATATGTGTTCTTTTTATGTGAGTTTTTTATATATGTGATGTCTTGTCAATTTTATGTATTGCTGAGGTGACACTTTAAATGCCCTTCTGGGATAATAAAGTATTATTATTATTATTATTCCACATCAAACTTGTTAACTTTGTCGCCACCCTGCTGTGTAATCCCCAAAATATACTGGCAAACTTTTATCATTTACCGATATTATTTCAGCGCTTCTTGCACATCTGTTTACATTCCCCTCACCCGCCATATCCCAAACTTATAAGAACGCTACTACACTTGATCTTATACAAAAGGTTCTTAGAAGTGCTGT